>NC_138835.1:9196547-11624914 GCF_965183815.1 Platalea leucorodia | reverse complement strand
ACAGCCAGATAGGAGCGCTCTGAATGCAAAGGGAGCTGCCCAGTTTGTTAGCTCAGGTCCTAATAAAGACCCATGGCAGCAGTGCGACAAGCAAAACCTTGTGCCACTGCTGTGAAATACCACTCATATGATGGAGGAAATCTCTGTCTGAGACACCCATACCTAAACCAGGCAGAAGCGTCTCCCAAGGATCACTTCCCATCCTCCATATTTTGTCTCTGCTCGCCCGTAGGCTTAGCCTGGAGTCTGAGTGGAGCCTGCGCTCCACTGTTAAATCCCAAGAGGCAGGGAGATACATAACTTGTTCAAAAGCATATTAAACTGTAACACCTGTGCGGTCACATCTGTTGCAACAAGCTGTATGATAAAAAACCCATCTGATCTCACGGGACCCCGTCCAAACCTATAACCTGCTCCATCACACTCCCGGGAGTCTGCACCTCCCTCATTCCCTTCCAAACTCGCATCCTTTGTTGCTGGGGAGGCTCTACCCGAGGAAGGGAAAGGCTCTATGGGACATGCTGCTGTACAACCAGCCCTTCCAACGGCAGAGGCTGGCAGTGAAGTGGTTAACACGCTTGGACCTGCTTCCCCTGGCAAGGCTGTGCACACCCCATCAAGATAAATGGGGGAAGTTCACACCTCTGAGTGCTGTTGTCTCTCTTTGTCTCTCCAGGGCTCCCCGGGACTGCAGTACATCACCATCAGGTTAATGTAGCCTAGGTGATTGCTTGCAAAAAGAAACGGCTGGAAACTACGTGTTTAAATTAAATCATAAATCGTCCTGGATATAAAACCTGTAGGAAACCCTCCAATTCTTGATGCTGGTGAATTGTGAGATTTATTTGGTGTACTGGAGACTTCTTGCTGTGCTCAGGGTGCCTGTTTTGGGAGAGGGAGGCGGGTGGCTTTTTCCTGACCGGCCTCGTGGTCCTGTGTCAGGATGGGATCCTACACCTTGCTCCAGCTTGAGTTCTTGTGCATGGATGAGATCTGTAAAAGCAGGAAATCCCCTTGCCAGACCAGGCTTGTGGCTGCGCTGTGCCTGCCCGGTGGCTTCAGCCTCCGCTTCTGCACTGCTGCTTTCTGGATGCTGGAGCAGAGAGTTCAGGAGGGCAACAGCTTCCACAGCCCTGCCTCCCTCATGCAGCAGCTGGGCCAGTGGCTCTCAGGGGGCTCTGCAAAGGCTTTGTCAAAGGTGACCCCAAAGGTTGGCCGGTGCTCCATGCAGCAAAAGCAGGACTCCTGCCTTCCCCGCGCATCGCAGCCAGCACGGGCACCATGGGGTCACGGTGCCCAGGCCAAAACAAGTCCGTGCTGTCCCAGGCCTAAGAAGCTGAAGGCAAATATAAAAGTGAGGCTCTAGGACCAACACAGGACATGAAACCTATACATCCAAACCCCTAAACCCTCCATAGCCCTCTTTCCAAGCCATTACCTTGCTTTTAGCTTCATGTGAAGCCATCTACATTGTGTTCCTTCACTTAATTCTCTTCTATATTCATCTTTATTATATGATGCATTTGCAAGTGAAACAGATTTGGTAATTAAATACATCCATATATTGAAATTTTTTATTACAATATCAAAAGTTCAGGTCTTTGACCCTCTTTCAGAGTGCAGGAGGAAGGACACGACATTGCCAACTCATCCAATTTTATTAGCAGCCCCACGTATTCAAGTTCACTTGTTTTGTTTTCCTTGGTTTTATTTCATAAGAATCTCTGCTTTTGTTAGAGGCAGCAGCAAGTTTCTAGTACTTATGTTTTAGGAAAAAAAATATATTTAAAAAAAGGCTTCTGAATAGGAAACAAGTGCATTCTGCTAATGAAGAGGTAACAAAAGACCAGTTACAAAACAGATTTAAACCCGAAAATCTCATTTTTAAAAGCCTGTCATGATTTTTGAGTCTCAGCTCATTTGTAAAAGCTATGGTTTGGATACTTATATTGCTAGTCTACGATTTTTCACAGCCAGAGAGACCTGCCTGATGTGCAGGATTGCAGATCAGGGTAATCCTGCAAACCTGCTGTCACTACAACAAAGTGACACTTGTACAAAATAGGACGTCAGATATGCGACTCTCATTTTTCATTAGAATAACCTGCTCAAAACACTCATACCTATTATGTACTGTCGAATGTATTGAAACTAAGTGATGCCAGTGCTTTGAAAGCTCTTTATTTTCCACTTTAATAAACTGCAGCAATTATTCACGGTTTTATGTGTTAGACAGGGGAGCAAATTAAGCAGAACCAGCAGATACCATTGTAAGTGGGAGCTTTCAAAGGTCAGTCTTAATTACCGAGTTTCACCTGGGACAGGAGAAGCTTGCAGAAGTCCTGGGAAATTATTAGTTAGAAAACAATAGCTGATATCACTTGAACTTTATTATGTCCTCATTTGCCATGGTTAAGGGAGCCAGCAATGGTAGAAAGGTTGGTGTAACAGAAAGAGGAACATTTGAAGCATAATCTGAAGAGTATGTAACTGGATTTTCTCATGGAGCCAGCTAACATACACAAACCCATATACACCTGCTGTGATGGTTTGTGGCTGCTGTATGACCATTGCCTAACGCTGAACGCAGTCAGGCATATATATTCCGTTATGCCACATTGCCTCCCTGCTCCTAGCAAATAAAAGCGACTCTCCTGCTTGAGAAAGCAACGGGAAACCCGTCAACAGCACCTTGCTTCAGCCTGTCCTCCCAGTTTTACTGTGTAGAGCAGAGCCTTGGATTTGGAGCTTAGCTCATGGCCTGGGCTCCCAGCAGCAGAGCGTGGGCGCTTCGGGAGCCCCAGAGTACGGGAGAAAAGGCACCCTTGCATGACGTGGCAAATGTAGGAGGCAATAGGATGGCTCTTTTTGAGCGTTGACGCTCACATAGATCTGTGCCCCTGGAATGAATTTTGGCTAGCTGGTTTCACTTCTTTTTTTTCTCCTGCAGCTGATTTCAGTTGCTATTTCTCACATAGTAGCATAATTCTGTGATACAGATTCCTGACATTGCAAGGAAAGGGTCCAAACACTTCTATTCATATCAGAACTGCTATTAAAAAAATACCCAGAGTTAAATTTGGTACCCACAGTTAATAAATGGTTCTCCTTCACAGTACAATGAGATAATATTTCCCCTGTCTGTAGGGTTTTCCATCCAAAGGAAAGAAGAATCCCCATTTTGGGAAAGAAACTGCTCACTTGGAGTGCTTCCATTTCTGGAGCTGTGCCACATGAAGAATGCTGGGCCCAATTCCAGGAGATCTGAGCAGCCTAAACCCATCCAAAAATCCACAGGAGCTCTGATACTCATCACTCCAAGCGCCAGGCCAGACGTATCCCAGAGACTGCCCCTGCTAAACCCGAGAGCACTTTTGAAACAGAGCCTTTAAAAACTTTGCTCAGGTCAGTGGCAAAAGCTGAAAATTCAGCAGAGGCTTTTAGTACACCTTCCCATCCGACATGCCAGCGTGCCATTGCCCTCCTACCCCAAGACTCATGCCAAAGACCCGCTTTAGCCTGAGGGCTTTGAGATAGCCTAAGTTCAGCCTAGCCTGGAAAACTCAGTGGAAGAAAGCCCTCAAACCATGGGGAACTGCCCCTTTGCTAGCTTGCCTTGCAGGCTGAAGGGGAGTCTGACCAACTGTGGGTGCATTCAGACTTTAAAGCCTGAATGAAGTGTGAATTGCTCACGCCTTAGCCAGGGGGTGACATGTGGCTCTGTTAATGGCTTTATTGGCTTTGGTGGTCCCGTGCAGCTGGGCAGTGCTTCCCAGGGAGGGAGGAAAGTCCTGTGCTCACAGGGCTTCGAGGGCTGCTCCAGGGGCACAGACTTACTCTTGGGTGATGCTTGCAGCCGTGGCTGTGCCCACCGAATTGCTGCTTTCACATGGCAGCGGTGGATGGGCCAGCAGGGACTGCCACAAAACCACTGCACCCTGCTTGGTGCACCAGGCTGTTTGGGGGTCCCATCCTGCACCCCCTTCAGCACAGGCTGCTGCCCTTGGATAGCCATGCCAGCACCTCAGCTCTCAGCAGTGGCTCCAAGCGTTTCTGCCACACGGGATCTCAGCAGGCAGATGCAGCCTCTGTCCTCTTCTGCGGCTCTTTCCAGGTTCTGGTACCCTCTCGGCACAAAAGGAAAATAAGCCAGAAGGCCTTTTACAAGTTGATACTTTGTGAAGTTGAGATGGAGACAGGCCCTGCTTTTGGGGTTGCAAACCCCCTACACCAAGGGCAGCCTGCTACAGGTTACCCTGCTTTTAGCCTGTCTGTGCTTCAACTCATTATCTGGCAAATGAGGCTCATGGTTCCTCCCTACCGGCACAGGTGATGGGGTGAGAAACGTGGGTGTGGGATCCCCTGCTGATCAGGTGAGAATGATTCAAAGGAGTCCGGTCTTAAGCTCATCGGCCTGATTAATAGTGCCATTACTGAGCAGAGGTAGCTCAAGGCTGAGTCTGATGAGGGCCACCCGCTCCCTGGAGGTGGGTTAGACCTTAGCACCCCCTCTCAGTCGAGGAGCGGCCCATCAGACCCTGCCTGGGTCCAGCCTAGGTGCAAATCCTTGGCTTAATATCAAGATGCAGCAAACCATTGGCAGAGGCAAGCGCAGAGCGTGCCGGGGTTGTTCGTTTAGGGCAGGACTGGCATGGTTCACCCCGCAGAGCAAACCCATGAGCCAGCAGCACTTGCACCCATGGGTGCCAATCACGAATGTGATGCCCGAGTGGGATGCAATGCCCACAGGCAGCGTCACATCAGGCGGGAGAGGTTTTTGGGAGATGTTTGTGTCTAAGCCCAGTACTGTCCTGCTATCAGGCTAAGGCTGCTGCCTCTGAAAATCCAATGAGCTGCTGTTTCAGCTTATTAATTGACCCTGTAAATCAGAGTTTAAAGGGCCGCTGTTGGAGTGAATCTGACCAAATTTGTACATTTTATCAAACTAGATAGGTCTGTATAAAAATGTCTATATTTCTGCTTTTAAATTTATTTATCATGGTTTTAGCTGGAACATAAATCTTTCCTAAAATAACTTGCAATGCTAGTATTGTAACAGAGCTACAAAAGCCTAAGCGTGAACCCCTGATCAGGAAATCCACCAAAACCTCAAGTGGAAATAACTACTTTAAAGTAATTTTGTCAGGGAGGAAGTAATGAAGGTACTTTATAAGGAAACAATAATCAATCTCAAATAATGAATAAAAATAATTATGAAACTGATTTTAAAGATAATGAGGGTTTTTTTTGCTTGCCTTTTTTCTTTATTTTTAAAAGAGAGTTGTCACCTTGAATGTGCTTTAGATTTGTAAACTCCTTAGACCCTTCTAGAACATTAATAAATATTTGCATGTCCTATAGAGGTCTTTATAAAATGTGAGATGAATATTGCCAATGCCAAAGATTTCATAGCCCCTTTCAAAAATCCTCATCCCAGAAATAATGAGACTGAATTTAAAATAATAAATGTAACTTTCTGTTTGAATTCTTACCCCTGATGTCTTGAAGGTGCTTTTTATTATCATTTTTTATGATGAGGTGGAATAGAAACTTAGACCTGATCCGCTCAATATAGCTGCACTGATTTAACACAGTAGCAAATCAATTTAATTAGATCAGTGATTAGACCTTACGTGAGCACACCTCCATGCAAAGGGAGGCTGAAACTACTGGGAAATTACATCTTTAGGTCAGAGAAACAAACTGCTGGCTTAAAAATAATAATAATAATTAAAGAAAGGGTTTTCCTCTAACACAGGTGTTTTTCTGGACCAAAGTAGAGAATGGGGCAGGTAAGCTGTGAGGTGGGAAGGTGCAGGCACCCCCGGTGTCAAGGTGGCCAAGAAAAGGTGGTGGGAGAAACTCCTTATGGTGGTAACCTCGGGACCCCAATCACCCACATACCCACGTCTGGTTGTGCAAGATGGAGCAAGGCAGAACAGCGTAGACCATAACTAGCAAAAGGATTGTCCAACAGATCTAGTCTTGGGTCAGTACCATCTACAGCTATGTCTATATAGAGAAAAACAGACAAAAATTACCGTGACTTTGGAGAGCTCAGATGCTACGGAGGTAGCACAGAAACGTGGGTAACCAGCTGTCTAAATTGATGTTTAACTTAATCTAAGGCCTGCTGCCTGGTGCTGATGAGGATGCTTATTTTTTGCTACCGTTCCCATCATCTGCCAGAAGCTCTGTGCAAGCGCCTGCTTGGGAAGCTGGGGGTGCAGCAGGCCTGGGCACAGACACAGGCAGCCGGGTGCAGGATCGGTGCTGCTGCTCTCAGATCAGGAAGCCTCTCTTGGTGTGTCTGAGGGTTTCTTCCGTGTAACCCCAAGATCACCTGGCAGCAGGCTGTGACACAGAGAGCGACGACTTCCTAAGGCCGTCATCAGGATCGCGCACCTCTGAATTCATCATGGAGATGTGTTAACATTAACTCTAAGTAATAAAGTAAGGGTGTGCAGATGCAGTTATAAAGAGAGGCTTAACCAGCCCTAAGTAGAAGGAATGGGATCTACATTTAAACATCTTTTCATGCAGCTAATGTAGCTGGTGCGTTTATATGAAAGCAGACTGGTAGCAAAGCACAGCTCGTATCACAGCCCAACCGCATGGATGTGAAGCAGTCTTAAAAAATAAATGGAAATAACAAGAAGCCCATGGGAAAGTGTCTCTTTGGAGGCTGGAGCTGGTGCAGGAAGACAGCAATGGTGGTTTTGTCCAGCCCTTGCTCTCCCTGAGTTTCTGCAGCCATGGGCTGGGGTCACACATTTTCCTCCAGGGACATGCGAGAGGCCCGGCAAGCCCACGGGCCCTGCTGTGAGCGGCTGAGGGGAGCGACTGGCAGTGCCGAGAGGGAGATCGTAGGGGAGATACGAGAAGGAAAAAAGGTTCAGGAGAGGATGGAGATGCAGGGCAACAGCTGTCTCCTTCCAGGCACCAACACAAATGAGAACCCAACCGGGTGGGACAAACTCCTTTGTCACCCCCGAGCTGAGCCCCATCTCTGATTGCTACCCATGCCCTTGCCTTTTCCAAGACCTCCTGGATGCAGCAGGAAGGAGCAGAGCTGGAGACAGGGCTGCACAGCCACCAAATGCCTAGGAGCAGTGATTTCCATTCATGCTGCCCACAAAGACCACAGCCCCTTCAGTCCTGGGAATTGATTTTTCGTAACCACACTTACAGCAGCCTCGATGCAGAAGAAATAAACACAAATATCCTGGACAGCTACTGACATGATGCTCGATCCAAAGCCCCTTCAGACCAGTAAGAAAGGTTTGTTATGGTTCACAGGGCTCCAGGACAGGGTCCCAACCTGGAGCAGAGGCAAGGGGACAGATGAGACCAGAGCGGCTGCTCAGCTGAAGGGAACAGCATGGCCTGGAAGCACAGGGTGAAATCCCAGCTCCTGGGAGGCTGTGGGCATTGGGCATCAACTCCAGCAGAACGCGTTTCAAGTGTAAGAGAGTTCAGTGGCTGGATAACTGGACGCTGATGAGCCCTGGCCTGGCTCAGAGAGGTGCTGGAGGGGTTTTCCCAGGAGTACGGGCAGAGCTTTGGGCACACAAGGTGTTGGGCAAGCAAACAGGCTGTCACTGATCGTTTTACATGATGTGTCACGAGCACGTGATGCTGCCCAGTGCTTTGCCAGCTCTGTTATCTTCATTTTGCATGAAGCATGTTGAAATCGGCCATCCTTCATCTGTATTGCACTAATTAGTAGTAAAAACACAAAGCGCTGAACGTGGCGATGCAGATGGGTTGCAGGCCAGCTGTTCGCCTCGCCCGCCTGCCCGAGGCCCCATCCCTGCTGCGGGGATGCCTCTCTAGCAGAGGCAAGCAGCACCAACGCGGGCTTTGCTGCTGTGCCAGGACGCGAGGACGCAGGAGCTGTTTCCCGTGCAGCCGTGCCAGCTGGCAACCTGGCACAGGCAGCTTGCAAGTTATACTCCAAAATAGTCCCCAGTGAGCGGGCACGGGGATGAGAAGAGGCTGGGACCATGCCCTCTGCAGGGTGCAGGCTGTGCACCCCAAAGCCCTGTCATCCCACCCATGTGCAGCTCCTGACAGCGGCAGGATCCCGCTGCGCCTCCATCCCTGGAGGGAGGCACCCGGGGCTGGCAGGGCCCGCTGTCACCAGAGCAGGGGACTCATTCATAAATCCAGCACTGGCTGGGACAGGGCTTGGGGAGGAGCTGGGGATGGAGCAGGGAACAGGGGCTGCTTTGTTGTGACGGAGCCGATATGGAGAGCACACGTGCGTGGAGGGAGCTGGGGGAAGAGGATCGGTGGCTTTGTGGTTGAAAGCTCCCAGTTGGCTGGTCCTTGCATGGCTCATGGCAGGGCCCAGCCCACCCGCGGCTCCCAGCAGCACCCAGAGCCCCTGCCTGCTTGCCCAGCGCATCCCAACAGCCCCCTCCCCTGTTTCCCCCCAGAGCAGGCCTGGCAGAAGGGCTTACAGCAGGGAAGGGGGTCAGGAAAACTCCCTTATGCCAGCGCACAGGACAAACCCGCGGAGGTTTGCAGGCTCTTCTGGCCGCTTGCTTGTATCGGAGAGCTCCTCTGGGCCTCAGTTTCCCCTTCTGCAAAATGGGAGGGGGTGATGCTAGTCTCCTTGAAATGCTTCAGAGGGAAAAGCCCTAGCGCTGGTACAGGACAGGAGCCTGCCACCAGCATCAGCGGCCCTGGGAAAGGGTGGGGATGGGTGCTGAGCAAGGCGAGAGGGTCTTGGCTGGTGCAGTCACCAGCGGGTAGAGACAGGCAGCCCCGAGCTTGGCAGCCGGCTTGTGGCTGCTTATGGGACCAGGGCAGACAGTGGGGCAAGCGCTGCCAGTGCCCACGACCATCGTGCAGTGCCCTTCCTGCCTCAACGGGCCTATTTAAGCATGCCACGACGGTAGCGTGACACCCGCAACATCTGAGTGGAGTGACTGGGGCAGGTACAACTCCTGGGTGCACTGGGAGCAGCACCCAGCCCAAGGCATTTCAGCATCATCCCCTTCCTCGCCAAGATGGGCCAGGTAACTGTGAGACTGCATCAAGGACGGACTCCGGGACACTTCCCGAACCCCACCACATCGCCAGGACTCATTGCACTCTGCTGCTCTGCTCAAACCGCACCAGCAGCTCTGGAGTTACTCCTGATTTACACCTCATCTGGCCTCATTTTTTTTTGCTCCTTTGTACCAAATTGCAGGCGCGTGTCTGAGATCCAATTATTTTCATGACCGTTATAAAAGCTAATAAACTTTAGCAAAGCCTCTAAAAGCCCCAGCCACTCTGTTTGTGCGTCTGTACAGTCACCAGGGCAAAAAACATTAGTGCCGTCAGCACATACAGGCAGATACAGGCGCCCCCGGGGCAGTCAGATGCGGTCATATTGCTTAAGACCATGTACTACAATTGCTTGACAGGTAATTTAAATATAATGCAGCTGAATAGCACCAATACGAATTGCTATGAGCAAGAGACCAGGGGGGCAGGGCTCTGGGAAGCATTTTCTGCTTCAGCCAGAAAAGGATCTCTGCTGGCCCCTGACCACATACCCGAATCTGCGGGTGAAAAGGTGCTTTTGCCCTTTTTTGTTCAGTCTACTCCTGTTTCGACCAAGATAATTCCACCAGAATGAATTGCATGTGTCCCAGCAGGGGAGCATCAACCAGAGAGGACGGGTGCTGCATTTTTACCATACCAGTGTCACCACAACAGTGACCCATCACACCCCTACCCTTAGGCAGGGATGAGGGACGCCCATGGCCAGGCACTGGGCTGGGACGTGGCCCTGGGAGCAGCTGACGGTCACAGTCACCAACAAAGGCAGGAGATGCCCCAAATACAAATGCAGCCGGTTGGAAATCTCTGTGCAGCCAGTTGGAAACCTCTTCGGCCCTTGGTTCCTTGACCTTTGGGGCCTCCGGTCTCCTATTAGCATGGGCTTTGTTCTGGAAGGGGCTTTTCTGGGTCCTAGTGCTGCTGCCTGATGGAGGAATCTGGCTGCAATCAGCTTTTGGGTACAAGGAGGGTTATAGATAGGAACAGCCCCGTGCGAACATCTGGTTTGCAGAAGTCCCAGCAGCTGTGCTCAGAAGCACGGTACGGAGAGCAGCTCTGCAGCGAGAGGCCTCTGCGTGGGCTCGCAGGGCTGAACAGCTGGAGCTCAGCGCTGAATCTTTGGGACCCGGCTTGCCACCACCCATCTGCCCGGATCCGGGCAGGCGGTGCAGGGATCTCAGTGCAGAGCCAGCTCAGCTCTCACCAATTTCATCTTTCTGAAAGTTTTTCTGTCCTCTCTCTCAAACCGAGCTGGACCTCACCACAGCAGAGCTGCCTTCGCTCCCCCTTCAGCACCCGGCGGGTGATTAACCTGCCGTCGCATGAACCGCCCCGGGGAAAGGCAAGCAGCACACGTGGGTTTGCTGGTGGCCACGAGTTGCAGCATCGGTCAAACACCAAGTCCACTGCTGGGCTACAGCCTCACATCTCCCAGTGGAGGACACAACCCATCCTTGGTTCCCCAGGACCAGCTCATCGCTTGCTGGGACTTGCCAAAGGGTAGGTGGGGTGGAAACGGAGGCCCCTGAGCCTGGCTGTCTCCCGCTGCTATGGGGTAAGTGCTGCCTTTCCATCACTGGTGCTGGAGCAGCTCCTTCTTGCCCTGGATGCCACCAAGAGCCCGGTCAGCTGCGAGCCACGTGCACCGAGGCCGGTGCTCAGCAGGTCCTGCCCTCCCAGTCCTCCACCCACCCACGTACTTCCTGCGGCAGCACTACATGGTAGAAAGTGAATTTTCAGGGCAACATCTTGAAATGGGCAGCTCAGATTCGTTTCCAAATTACTGTGCGTGGCTTCCTCTCTTGAACTGCTGTGGGGGGCTACGGGAGAGGGCAGTGGTCCTGGGGAGTAAGAAGTCTCAAGGTGTTGTTATACTGGTGAAGCTGTCTTTCCTTGTAGCCCCGATTGCCCTTCAGCCTGGTCATCTCTCCCTGCTTCACGCGGAGATAAATGATAGCAAAAGTCACAAGGACTGGGCTGGAAGACCGTGAGGGTGGAGATGTGCATGGGGGGCACAGGGCTGAGCTGCAGATCGCCTTCTCCCATTTGATGCATTAACGCCTTCTCTGCTGGTCTCTGCTGCAGCCTTTTGTAGCGGGGTTGCAGGTCTGACCTGCCCTCGAAGCGGCTCCATCAGCAGCCTCCAGCCTTAGGAGCCAGGAATAAGGAGCAACAGCAAAGCAGTTAATGTGTCGCAGGTCTCCGCTGGTAACTAAAGAGCCCTGCAGATGAGCAGATTTGTGTTGTCCCGTGTGTGTCTGCTGAAATCTTCTACTATTTGCCAGCAGAAAAGCTTGCCTTGTCAATGCTTGGAGCTGACTACACCTGCTTGGATTTTCATGCTTTCAGACTGATCTTTTTTAGAATTCAAAACTTACAACCTATTTTATTTTTTATGTTTCATTCATCTTGGTGGCTGAAAATAGCCTACGCAGTTTCAATTCCTTTTTTTTTTTCCTTCTTTGTTTTTTAAATCATCAGTTTCATTCTCAGACAATCTCTTTGCTGCAAAAAATAAACGTGTCTTCAGATTAAGAGCTCTGTCTTGGCTTAAAAGCTACGGGGAGCATGGCCCAAATAAGTGCTACTTCCATGTGCCCTGTGACCATAAATCCTGTCTATGCTCCCTGGCTGCCAGTTTCTCCCACAGCTAGCCAAACTCTGATCCTGAGCGATAAATATCAAAGGGCTTTTTTTTGCAATTAATAAACTGATTAACAGACCTGCTTCTGAATTTCCAGAAAACTCGCCGTGTGACCAAGGAGAGGGGCTGTGCGTGGGGGGCTTGCCTTGTGTGTGGGATGGAGGCAGCCCCGCGGCTCTGGGCTCCAACCAGCCCAAATCACTGCGCCCCTGTCCCTCTCTCTTCCAAGCACACACACAAACCATGCACAAAATTTCTAACAAAAAAATTAAAACTGAACATTATAATTTCAGATGAAAAGCTATCCTCAGTAGTTATATATATATACGTGCATTTGTGTAAAGGCAACAAAACACACCAGCAAACACCCAGCACCGTCGCATCTTTGAAGGGAAGGTAAGGAAGCTGCACCTATTAACGCAGGGAGAGAGAAGGGATGCAATCGGATATTGCAGGCGAACAACGGCTGTTAAGACTGACTGAAATCAAAACTGCAAGAAATCTTTCCTGCTGGGTGCGCACCACAAGTGTTTCCCATCCCGGCGCTGGCGGCAGGGGAGATGGGGAGTCCATCACGCCTGGCAGAGCCCCGAGAGCCGAAGGCGGTCCCCAGCCAGGGTGGGTTCATGGGCTCGCTACAGGGCTCTATGGAGCTCTCGGGGTGGTGGGTTAATTATTAGTCACACCATACGTAGCTGCTGTCACCCTTCGCTTTGCATGCCTGATACGAGATTAACATCTGGTAAGTGCTGCCGTGAGATTGTCTCGATAGCCTCAGCTCCTCGCCTTGTTTCTCAGCTCATAGCCGAGTCCTCGTCCGCTCGGGTTAGGAATGAAAATAAACAGAGAATCGCAGCTCTGCTGCCAGGCAGGCAGGGGGACAGCTTCAGGTCTTCACTTGGATTCGGTTACAGCAGCAACAAAGTTATAACAGGAACCGATATTTTTATTCTTTTCATTTGCATTTGAAATGTCACTCTGGGGACGTTATTGCTATTGTTATTATTGCAAATACGCGCCTTGATCTTTTCCAATCGTGACCATGCTGCACGCACAGATACTGAGACTGATCTCCCGCCCTGCAGAGACTGGCCATCCACATTTCATTGCCCGACAGAAATTAATTGGGGTGGGAGGGAAGCAGACACCCTCCACCCAAGGAGCGTGTTACAGATCCGCTTCTGCACTCAGGTCCACTTAGACAACCACTTACAATCAGCTTTGCAACATTAAAGTTCCTCCTGAGTGTTATGATTTATTAATGATTAATTACTACATAGCCCAGAGCAGAGGTTTCTATTTAAAAAATATTCTTGTTGCTAGTAATTTTGGAGTAATGCCCATGGGAGGACTGTCATGGCTGGGACTCTTTCATGTTAGGTGCTCCACAAACATGGGACAAGAGGATAATTGCAGCTGTGCCCCAGAGGAGCCGAACACTGAGCTAAAGCCTGGTTTTCTAGGAGACCTCACCAGCCCCCCCTGCACCCAAAAACCTTATTGCAGCAGCAAGAGGGCCTCATGTGAGCAACGCGTGTGGCCAGAGTAGGTGCAGTTGTTATTACACATGAAAAGAGTCTGGGTTCTGGAAACGAACCCTTGGATTTTTCCCAGGGCAATGTACTTGTAGGAGAATAACAAACAGAAGACCACAGGGGGCTTTGTCAGGTCATGCACCATCTGGTCTCATTCTTGACTCCAGCAAGACTGAGGGGCTTGTCTTCAGCCCACCATCACTCTTGAAAATGGTTAGCATATGTGAAGGCTCTTGGCAGTCCCCAGTGCTGGCCAGGGAGAAGGGGCTCTGGGAGGAAACTGAGGCACGTGGAGATGAGCTGGCCTCCTCTGACCCTCCAGGTTAATGCTGCACCAGAAAGACTTGGGTGCTCAGATCTGCGCTCAGCTCACCAAACTGAGCTGGAGTCCATTTCACTGTCTGCGATGATGCTGTGATGGGGAAAGACGTGGGCTGGTGGGGCAGCGAGCCGAGAAGACACCCGTTCAACCAAGTGGCCATGACCACCAGACAAAGAGCTGCTCCAGCCGCTCTCCTTCCCCATGCCTTACCAAGCACCATCGCTCTGCATCGGGCTGGCGATGGCGGGTACCATCTCACCACGCCAGCAGCGTTGTCCTCTCCTGGGCAAACCGACCCGGCTCCCTCTGCTTTTGGTGGCTGCCGGAGCTCTTGCAGCTCTGCCGTGGCAAGCGCTTGCTCGTGGCAGGTAGTACAGACTCGCTGCTGGAAAGAGCTGGCATCTGTGGTGGTGCTTCTATTTCAGATGTTCACATTCTTTCCTCCTTGAAAACACTCTATTTCTTCCTCCTCAGTAAGGGGAAGAAAAAAAAAAAAAAAAGAAGGCTGCAGGAAAGGATCTGGAACATGCTAATAACTGCACCTGCCTCTCGGGGCACGTATCAATCTTCTCACAATGTTCCCATGGAGATGACCCAATACGCCGTTCTCTCCTTCCCTTTCAGAGCTCTTTAACCTGCTGCACAGGCAGGAAAAGTTTATAGAAACAAATCTCTGCAAATCTGGCTTGCAAAAGTTCTTTTGGGAAGGGAAATGTGGAGTCATCGAGACTTGGGCTGCAGCGGGGCTGCCCTCTGCTCCGCTGGAGAGAGGCAAAGCAGCGCACAGGAGGGGAGGTTCAGCCCCTGGGGAGGAAGGAGAGAGCCAAAGGAGAGAGGGGGACGCCCATCTGCTGCCTGGGGTGTCCCAGGGAAGCTGTGGGGTGACCTGCACCCATGCTTACCCTGGCACTATATTCCTGCCTGTCCCAGCTGCTTCCCTGCAGACTCTGGAGTGAAAGGCAATGATCTCAGGGAGCTTGTTACCCCAGCCTTGGGAGAAAACATCATGCAAAAGTCACGGCTACGTCTGCTGAGAGACTGGTAACCAGCGACCAACCCCCCTCGTGGTTAGAATAAGCCACATGCTAGCTCATAAGGACAAAATCTGAGAGGAATGGGAGGAAAATATAGCTGTTGAACGAATACATGTTTACTCAATGAATTCCTCACTTTTTCAAGTCACCTTGGAAACTTTGGGGAAGAAAAAGGCTTGGACTACATTGGTACAGATTCCCAGTGATTGCATCGTGAGGCTAACATTGCAGCGTAAGAGAGCACTCTCATTTTTAAACATACCTGGCCTATTGCTTCCCAATTTCTGAGCTACTAGGATGCACCCTGTCACTGATAGAAGTTTGAAGAAGAACCCCTAAACCCACAGAAGGTGCAGTTCTTACACGACCCAGTGACCCAAGACATGGAGAGCTCAAAGAGCCACTGCAGGGATGGCCCAGAGTCCTGGATGGACCAAGGTCACATTTGAGCAATTCACGGTGGCAGATTTAATGACTGCATCATCCAGCCTCGAGGCAGAACCTGTCAGTGCCGATGTGACAGTCCCATGGAGACACAGCCACAGGTACCCAAGCACGGCTTGAACCCTGGAGCTCTTTCCAACTATAGCTGGGCAGGGAGCAGACGAAAGCGTAGACACCACGGAAGGGGCTTTTCTGATCTACATGTGGGAGCTGACATCTCCAGGGGCCAGATCCGCCATGGCTTTCCCGTGGGAGCCTCTTCCTGCACATGCATGATCTCTGTGCACCGTGCCCCTCACTTTGATCTCTGCCTCCTCCCCTAAATCTGTCAGCTGGTGACTGCCGTAACTCCCCACTCCTGACTTCACAGGCTGAAACCCTTCTGGGTAAAAAAAAAAGATAAAAAAAAAAATCCTCCCCATCACCCCAGGCCCCGACAACACCATTATTCTCCTTAAGCATGTGTTAAGGATGCTATATAAGAATAAAATGTATCTTTTCTGATGACACAGAATCCTCGTCTTAAAATTTAATTTATGAAGGAGGCATAAATTGTGAATAGCTAGCTTTGCTTTTGCTAACTCATGAGAAAAAGCCTTTGTTCTGAAATCTTGCCTATGGTGTTATTGGCGGCAATCATTCTTCCAAAAACCTCACCAAGTTTTATCTGAACTCCCTTGCAAACACCACTTGAGTCATCATTTCGCAGGGAGCGATGCCTGGTTCCAGATAGTGTTTGGTTAATCTGGGCCTGGGCCACAGGTGGAGTGAATTTGGTAGATGCTCTTTCCCCTTTTCTCCAGCACAGATTGGGTGGGGACCCTGGTTTCACTCCAAACCCATCTGAAGTTCAGCTGTTGTTTGGGTCAAAAGTCAGCAGGAATACAGGTGCATTCAGCGAGATTTTTTTTTTTTAACATGGGGCTCCCCCTGCCCCAACGAAGTAAGCACCGATGTTAAGTGGTGTGACACATAGCTTTAAAAATAATGAATTTTCATCACACGACATTTGCAAAGTTTAATGAAATCAGATATTAAGATCTGCTGCAAGGGGCTTTGAACACCTAACACTTGCTATTTCCTTTGAAAATCGATGCCTTAGGTACCAGCGACCCACTCAAAGCATTCCTGTTCCATTCCAGCTTAACCAAATCCCCCATTCCCATCCCCTGCAGCCATGAGCTGCCCCATCATTGTGTGTACATCTGTCAAAACCACACCGCGGTTCAGTCTGAAATGCCCTATTTGCAGAGCTCTGACTACGCACGCTTTGCTTTTCAAACACGGCTTAAATCAGCAGCTGAGGAGGCCAGCAAGATGAGCTGAGCTTGAGTTTTCTACCTCTAGTCCCTGTCAGTACCAGAGCCCCGTACTGACTGACTCTCTGCCAAGGGAAACTCTCTAACTTTCTACTTGAGAAAAAAAAAAAAAAAAAAACAACAAAACCAAAAAACCTGGACTACAACTTCCCACATTTTCTTTTGCACTGTGGTGGTGGATGAGTGCTCCTGGACACGCTTAATGTGGGGCTCCACCACTCCCCATCTCCAGCTTTCGCTATTCCGCTGCCTGCCCTCTTTCTCCAACACTGAGACCCGATAGATCCACACAGCCCAAAGGTTTATCCTACTGATAAAGCCAGTGAAGTGACAGAACTGGTGCTGAGGGAGGCCGGGGAATAGCACTGCTGGGGAGGACTTTGCTATCAGGTTGGATAACGAGTTGTCAGGATTACGGACCAGAGAGCTGATTCCTGCTGCAGGGGAGGATGAGCAACACAACATCCAGAGAACTTCACCAGCCTTGTTTTCACTCGGATTCCTTTGGATCCACTGGGTTCATGCTTGCAGCAAGATGGTGAATAGGTTTCTAACCCCGTTACAGCCCCAGAACGAAGGGATTCAGCTGCTGCATGAAGATGTGGAGACACCTCCACGCTTGCAGCAGAGAACCTAGCAATAAAAAAGGCCCAATCTAGACGCGGCAGCGGTGTGATTGCACAAGAGTTGTGTCAGTCTGCAGAGGCTGTGTCCGTGCAACTGCATCTCCCCAGATGCTGCAGGGCGTCTGACACGAAGGGCGGCAGAGCTGGGATGTACCAGGATGGGTGCCATTATGCGGTGGGGTGCGGCGGAGGCCCTTGCAGAGGCACCATGGCCCTACAGACCAGTACGCCCCCTTAGAATCATACAAGAGTTTTGGTTGGAAGGGACCTTTAAAGGTCATCTAGTTCAACCCCCTTACAATGAACAGGGACATCTTCAACTAGATCAGGTTGCCCAGAGCCCCGTCCAGCCTGACCTTGCCATGGGCACTGCTGCACAGCAGGTTTCACCCTTCCCTGGGCCCTGGTGGGAACCATCGACAGGGAGAACTGGACAGACAGAGCTGGCGTGTTCAACACTCTCCACCCAAGTCTCTCTGCTGGCCTGGGAGGGACATGGGGGACATCCCTGAGCAGATGGAGAAAGCCCCGGCAGCGCAAGAAAAACAAGAGCAAGAGCTCCGAGCACCATCTTGTGGCACAGACCGGCCGGGTGTGCGCTCTGTACGCACCGCACACTGCTGTACATCACACACTGCTGTACATACTGCACAGTGCCATATAGACTGTGCATTGCTGGACAAATGAGACTGCATGCTGCTGTACATACTGCGTCCTGCCCTAAGGACTGCACGGCGCTGTACAAACTGCACCGCACCTTGCTGGACCTACCACACCCTGCTGTACACACTGCACGATGCTGTATAGACTGCACACAGCATGCTGCTGTATGTACTGCACGCTGGTATATGGTCCGCATGCTGCTTCGCGGACTGAACTCTGCGCTGCTATAGGGGCTGCAATAGCAAGGGGCGGTATTTTTTGACATCCCATCACCCACGCACATCCACTCTTCCCACCCAGGCTTAGTAGCAGCAGGGAAGCATTTACCCCACCTTTAACCATGGGAATCACCGTACAATATTCAAACAAATTCACATTCACTGAAAAGGCCGGTTCTTTGGCTTCTCGCAAGCACGGTTACTCTGGGCCAGCCTGGCAGCACCCTCTGTGCCACTGCAGGCTCTGGCAGGGCAGGCACGGGCAGACCTGCTCCCTCCCCTTCCATTCATAGAATCACAGAATTGTTAAGGTTGGAAAAGACCCTTAAGATCATCGAGTCCAACCATTAACCCAGCACTGCCAAGTCCACCACTAAACCATGTCCTCAAGCACCACGCCTGCCTGGCTTTTAAATACCTCCAGGGATGGAGACTCAACCCCTTCCCTGGGCAGCCTGTTCCAATGCCTGACAGCCCTTTCCACAAAGAATTTTTTCCTAATATCCAACCTAAACCTGCCCTGGCGCAGCTTGAGGCCATTTCCTCTTGTCCTATCACTTGTTACTTGGGAGAAGAGACCGACCCCCACCTCACTACCACCTCCCTTACCATAAATCAAACATCAACAAAAAGCTTTGATGAGTTTTACAGAAAAAGAAACTAAAGCCTTTGTAAACCTCTGCAAGAGGGGCACTGTCCCCTTGTTACCGCCTCCATCTCCTTTCCTGGGACGGTTTGACCACCCTGTCTGCAGCCTCACAGCCCTGTGCTCCAGCTCAGGCAATTCCTTCGTTTTAAGCAAACAGTTTAATTCCAGTGTTGCCCTCCATTTGGATTTGACCAGGAGTTTGTGATGCTCCAGGAGTATCTTACTAGTGCACAAGTCTGGAGTTAAATCTTTGTGCAAAAAGAAAAACCATCTTTCCTTAATAGAAAATTAACGGAGAAAAAGAAAAGGGAGGTTCCTGTTGGTGTCTCGATGCTAGGAAAGGGCTTCAAATTGAGAGCAAGCCTGGGGCACAACTGCACCTCCTGATCCTGAGCCTCTTAGGTATTTCAGAGGCCCCGTAACATCCCAGACCTCCCTGTGCATCCGAGAGGGAGCAGACAGGCTCTGTTATTTCATGTCTCTGCCTCAGTTTCCCCACAGGAAAGCGAGGAGCATCGTGCTGCCCCCATGACCGGTGATGCTTTGGTACACAGTGGTGGGAAACCCAGGGGTGAGGCTTATTGTAGTGAAACTTTTTCCTCTGGAATCGAGATTTGTGGCATAACCACAGAAGGCTGCAGGGAAGGAGAGGGATGTAGGCTGCAGACTCCCAGAAGATGGCACTCGTGGTCTTCAGATCAAGCCTCAGCTCTCTGAAGATGGCTCCCTGCAAGGGAGCCAATAAATAGCCCTGGACAGGCTGTCAGCCTGCGTGATTTAGGGACCAGAAATAGTGAAACTGTGGAGGTTTCTCAAAAATTAATTTTTCTAAAATGGGAGAAAGATGAAGCTAAGTAATTTTTTTTCCTGCCTCCCTTGCAAGCCTCTATCAGGAAATCAAATTTAACTCCTTTGCTGTTGTTGCCCCGGTGGGGTCAAGGTGGCCTTGGCAGGGAACAATCCTGCCTGTCTGGCCACTGCCCGTTCGTGGCTGCCGCAGCGCTGCGTGCTGCTGGCCGGACCGACACAGGGCGCCCAGCCTGGGGCATCTCGCACCTTCTCAGCCGTCGGCCACGGGGCAGAGCCAGCTGACACATCGCAGCAATGTTACTCCGTGGATGGGGCAGGCAGCAAAGCTTTCATCCAGCGTCATCAGAACAAGGCTAATTTAGGAGGGAAGAGTTAGTTACCAGAACTACATTTTGGCTAAGGCCCTGAGGTCCCCCCTCCCTCAATTTTAGCTCTGCAGGTCCTATTAGTCTGGTTTACACATCAGCTCTAACAACACACTTTATCTTTAATTTTAACCATAAGGCGTTGCAAATAAGGTGCACAAACACCAGCCTCCTGTTCTCCATCCCTTTGGCAGCTTGGGCACGGATTTCCTGGGAAGCCTACAGAGTGATCCCCTTCCCCATATGCATCAGGGAGGCATCCACCCTGAAACTCTCGGGATTTATTACGAGAGTTTTTTACATTAAAAAAAAATTACATTTTTTACATTACATTTACATTTTACATTTTTACATTAAGACTTTTGCTGCTTGGGTCCTGCAGAGGCTGACAAGCTGGGTGTCACCCCTGCTAGGTTCCCTTGGGGGAAACAGGCTTAGCTTGGCTCTGCACCCAGAGCACAGCCATGTCCTGTCTGCGAAAGGCGGCCGTGAAGGCCAGATGTGCCCGTAAATAGGAAATGCAAAGGTGGCTTATGCTAAGCCCTGCAAGCCCAGGCAGGGCAGGGGGCAAGGGCAGCCAGGAGAGCTGCAGCCTGGCTGCAAGGCAGCTCTGTGGCTAAAAGGCAGAACAGGCATTGCATTTTAACCACTACCCCAGGCCTTGAGGATGGTGAGGGGTACGAGGTACCAAGTCCCTTACAGGGCACAGATGTGCTCAAGCCACTGAGACTGGCTGTTACGATGCACGAGATGAGTTGCAGTACAGGCTTGTAGGGATGCTCGGAGCTTCTGGTGTAGGAGAGATGATGTGGATTAATCATCAAAAGGGGAAGAGCTGTGCCAAGGATCAGGGCAGAAAAATCTGACCTCTCCATATGAAAAACCTGCAAAATAGTCATTATGGGCTCATGCCCTCGAGGGAGAGATGGGATGGGATGTACTGAGCCCTGCCACACTGGGTCAGGCCAGGTCTGCCTGCAGGAGCATCCTCTCCCCTCAGAGCTCCAGGACAGATGCCCGGGGAAGGAACAGGAGAACAAACAAAACTGCTTCTCTCCTCCCACCACCAAAACCAGCTCAGTGTAAATTATGCCCTAATTATTGAGCACCGACTGCCCCCTATAAATTATGGATCTGTCACTGTTTGTTCCCCCAGGAGGTGCTGGGTAATTTTTGCGGTGTCTTTGCAGCTGCACTCCTACTCACACAGCAGTGCCTGCGCTGATCAGCCCTGCAAAAGCATTTTCAAACAGGGATTTTTTTTTTTTTAATCATTCCTGCCTTGCTTTTAAACAACTATTAACTGTGTAATAATTTAACAATTATTTGCTGCTGGTTTGAGTGTTCCCTCTTGGTTATGGATCCTGTTGTTAATGTGCTAATCACACCTACATCCCCTTGCTTCCCTCCGCGCTGGCAATCCGGGATGGTGTTATTGTGTTATTGTTTGGCCTCCTGTAATACAGCACGGTGGTGCCACAGAGGTATTATTGGGGTGGAAAAAGAGAGGCTTAGTCTGAGATCCTGCAGATATTGTCCAAACAGAATAAGAGACTGTCCCAAAGCATGTTTGTGCTACACCTAATATTTTCAGAGTAGTAGAGCAATGAGAGACTTGGACAAGTCAGCAGAGTAAGTCAATGGCAGGGCTGGGAGTGGGGTAGCAGGGTGATGGGAAAACAGCCATTTTATACTGCATTCACATGAGGTTCTTAATTACAGAGATCAATCAACACCAGAAAGAATCTCATATGATCTATACCTATATAAAACTGAAAGACAAGGGAGTCCAGACCCAGGATATTCACCATGGACATAGGCCAGTGATGGATAGAGAAAAAAATAAAACAAAAAAACTTTGAGGTAATGGAATATTGTTCTTACTAAGAGAGATAATATTTGTAGTGAAAGATCAGGAGAAAGAATGGACTCTATAAATGCATTTATGGGCAGACATCAAGGTGAAAAAGTTAAGAGGATGGTTCTGGTCTGAGCTCAACAGGTTGGAAACTGGATTATGAGTGTATTTGGTTTTCTGCACAGTGACAGCCGGCGGGGTGAGGGACTCCCTTGCACCCAGAGCCACCCCGGCTTTGCCCAGATTCTCCCCTCTGGTGCCCTCAAGCCATCTGCTGCAGGAAGCAACTGCACTTCACCCAAACCTCACAGACACTAAAGGAAAAAATTCAGATTGCCTCTCCCTCGATTGGCAAGATGAATTGAGGCTGGGGAGAGCTGCAGTCTGTCAGACCAGATTTGATGCTCCAGCACCCCAGCAGGAGAATAATGATGGGCAAGACAAAAAAAGGGAAACCAAGAAGTCCTGCCCCACCACTACGATCAAGCACAGGAAGCATCAGGCTCAGCCATGGTGCTCTGGAGAGCATTAGAGCCACACAGGCACCTGCTGCCTTTTTATAGCCGCTTTCCAAGCGGAACCATGAGGAGTTTAGGTTGGGATCTGCAAATATTGCTTCCCAATTGATTGATTTTAGGAAGAGAAAAATGACACTAAAGCTGAGCAGCCCTGGGCACTTGGTGTCTTGTATTGCTCTGTAACCCAAATGTGAAAATGCCAGTGGGCTCTGCAGGATTTCTTAGGGAAAGCCCCCAAAATACACAGCCAGTCCCGGCACTGCAGAGCTGCTCCGGCAACGCCATCACCTCAGTGATACACTTCATAACAGCTCTTCTCTGGAGGGAGAGGGGATCGTACAGACCTCAGCTGCACAGTCTGGAAATTCAGCACAGAGCTGTCCGATGTGTCATTTGAGAAGCTGCTTTCTCCTTGAGATTACATGATTACCAGCTATAATTGTTTAATAGAGTCACATCATCGTCCTTTTGCATGAGGCAAGGGAACTGACCACATCTCTTTGTCAAGACAGAAATCCTGGGAGTCTGTATTAGCCAATTACTGTAACCTACAAGTGTACCTAAAAGGTATTTTTGATGGATGAAACTGATTTAGGAACTTGATAACTTGTCACTTAAAAACAACAACAAAAAAATCCTTTTTTCCTTTTATGATGGCTGGAGAAGTTCTGATTTTTGTCAGCTCCCCACCTCTGTTTTAAAATCCACAGTGAATTCCCTTTTTCTTGTATTTGTGACTTTTTGCTCTGTAGACCTCGATTCTGAACCACCATGCTGCTATTCAGTCTCAGGGTGCAATGAGGTCTGGTGAGGGTTTGCGAATGCCTAGGAAAAACTGCCAAGCTGGGAGCATTTCACCTGATCTGAATTACATGGTCAAGATATTTGTGCAATGTCCAGTGCTGGAAACATGAGAAATGGACTTGTTTCCTCAATGTGCAATTTCAGGACCATTCCTGACAAACGAAGCCATCTGCTTACCTTAATCAAGGCATCTTGTTATGGGCTGGTCCTAGGAGTAAGTATTAAACATACTGTACTGTGGCATTATTTATGACTTGCACTGACACTGCATCACTCTGTTATCCATACTTATAGAAAAAGACCCACTGTAAGTATAATTAGTTAATAAATCACCATGAGTGATAAACAGAATGATGGATGCAGGTTTCAGTTGATCACTTTTTTATTAAGGAGAGATAAATCAGCATCGTATTGTTGCTGTAAACCTTTCAAATTGGTCAAAAATCTTGCCATGCTGAAATGCAGCAGGGAGGTGATTAACATGTCAATTGTGCAGCAACAAATTGTACCTGATAATTGATATCAATCAATCCTTTTAATTTCTCTCCAATGTAATGGGTGTTATACGTCATCCTGCTCTCCTGCCTCTTCAGCATGGCTTCTGCAACCTTTCCTCCACACACCGAGATCTCTCTAGGCATCTCCTCCAGCCTCAGCTCATCTCCCTGTGTCTGACTGCTACAGCTCCTGCAAACCTTTTGGCCTTCTCCAACTAGCCCTGCATTGCTCTTGGTTATCAGTGCTCTGGTCCCACCCGATATCCAGAAAGGACAACACAGCCACCATACAGCCTTTTGGTTTTATTTTTGCTAATAACATCACTGTCAGGGCTACAAGCCTTACTAATAAATGTTGGCCAAAATCTTCAAAAAGGCAGAGGGCGGGGAGCAGCAATGTTTGCAGATTAAGGCAAGTCCTGCCATCCATCTAGGTATTCACCCCAGGCTGGCTCAAAGCCTAGAAGTTTTGACCTGTTTTATTAATCAGGTGAGAAAATGGCTATAAGGGAGCAACATCCCTTCCTCCCAAGGAACAGATGGGTCAGAGGGGAAGCACTGCAGTTCTCTTAGAGGAAGGAGCTGAATTAGGGATGCAGAGAGACCCTTAGCTTTGCATAACAAGCTCTGTGGTCTCTTGGTGATTAGCCACTACTCCAAAGTCAATCATTATTTCCTTAAAGCCAGGCTCACAGCTCCACTGCTTGTTTTCATGATGCCAAAAGAAAAAAAACAGAATTTAACCCCCCTCCCTGCACATAATGCCCAGGGAGGAACATCTATGGAGATCAAGACCCCACTGCAATTGTGATTTTACATGACGGCTCTACCACAGGTGAGCCCATCAGCTGGATGCCCTGCTCTATAACCTCCAGATCCAGCTCTGCAAGGGACCAGGAGCCCAGTGCTAACCCGAGCACTACTGGGTGGGCAGGAGCAGGCGCATACAGCCACGCATCCCTGGTGTCAGGGAATGAGTGAAAGTATTTGGCCATGCCAATGACTCCTGTGCCTTGCAACTGCCTGTGCTTATACGCAGTAAGGGGGGACCAGCGGGCAGCCTGAAGGCCCTCCCTGGGTGCCTGGGGTAGGACACCACAGGGTCAGGGCTTGCACCACGGGTGCTACTTTAATTCACAGCTCCAGTTAGCTGTTTGATCTGTTACCAAGTCTAACAGTTTCTAGTGCAAGATTTTGCCTACAGCTAAATGCAGGGGAAAAAAATTGCTTAGGAATTACTTTCAGCTACAATTTTGCCAGGCTAAGAGAGGCTTACTTGGAGCAGCCCAAGAGCTTGGCCTGTGCTGCACGTCCAGAGGAGTCAAATGTGTGACAGAAAAGGAGCTGCTTGGTTTGCCAGCTGGAGCAAGCTCTGCGAGTACGCAGCTATATTTAGCTAACAGTGATATACGTGCCTTTCTGCCACGTTCCCAAGGGAGTCTTACTTCCTCTGTAAGACCACACAACCTTTTTCAGCTTATGTGCTCGCATGGCAAAGTCCAACCATTAGGTAGAATATTATTAGAAGTAATCGCTTCTTTGTAACATGCCCATACATTCACAGCTCATTCACAGCGGTCCAGGCCCTTGTTGCCACCTGTACAACAACCCACTAGAATTAGCGGGTGCACTACATGCCCTGGATCACTTGTCCACTGAACCACAAAGCAAAGCTGAGCAGCTCTTAAAAAGGGTGGGTGGTGAGCAGGGCTTAACCTTGAGTCATGGGTGGATCTTCAGGACTGTAATCACTGGATCATGTCCTCAGCTGGTGGGTATCCATATGGCTCCATGGAAGCAGTGGAGCAACTTCAGCTTCCACAGGTGGAGGACATGGGCAGCATCTCCCATTCTCACAACAGCCTGTTCTGCCCCATCCACATTCAGCCTATGGCTCTGGCTCTTCCTGCCTTTTTCTGTTTCATCACGGTCTCCCCTGTGTACATCGTATCTGTCAGGTCTCATATCCCCATGACATAGCATCCTCTCATATTATACTTGCCATAATACAGAGAAGATGAATATTGCCCCATAAATGCCTCTTAAGTTAATGTAAAACTACATCTCGCTACATCATGTATTCAACAAGCCGTCATTTTCCTCATAAATTTGGAGGAGCATTTTAGCTTCTTGAAACGATTGGCTTGTGCGTCCAGCTGAGAAATAATCACAGCCCATGGCCTAGGCTGGATGCAGGGGCTGTAAATCATCCCAGGGCTGAGCAGCCGTTCTGCCCTCCCATCCCAAGCACCCACATTTCCTGCTGACTGGCTTTATGGCATCAGCTCAGCATGAATGACCCTATTCAACAGCCAGCCCTTTAAATCAGCACCAGACAGGTGTCACTCTGCAAGGAAAATAGCCTCACTTTTTTCTCATGATGGAAAAAGAGGATTTCTGATGCTGTAGCATTGGTCGACTATGGCAATCAGCGCTCAGGGACACATTAGACACTACAGGGCTGTCATTCCTTATTTTACTGGGATATTTCTGACATTTGCACTCCTGCTATGGTGAGTACACAGCACTGGAACCATTCAGCTTCTGAACGTTCACCAGATTTTCCATTTTGGCATGGGGTCATCAAGCCCAGAAACCTTGCCACAGCCAAGAGTCACACTCCAAGCTGCAAACTGTGCTGCTCCTTTTCAGTGCGCATGGACCAAAAGAGAGGACCTCTCACTTGGGATGCTCAGCTTGAAGGAGGCTTTCAAGGTTTACTTACAGAACAGGGACCACTGACCACTTTTGACTGCACTTGTTCCAAATTGCTCTGCTTAAAAAGCACCAAGCCATAAAGATGCCCAACCACGGGGATGGAACCACCTTCCTAGAAATAAGATGGTGAGCTGCTCGCTCCTGTATTCTTCAGGGGTGACTAGAGATCAGGGAAGCAGAAGACGCCAAACCCTCCTCCCAATACACACCAGACCCTTTTTCTAGTAACCACCATGACCTTTAAACTGCAATAGTACGCTGATCTCCACAGCAAATGAGTTTCCAGGCCTCCCTTGGCAGTCATTCCTCTTGACAAAATTCATCATGCACTTTGGCATGAATAGCTAGCTTCAGCGTCTGTGTTTTTGGGGAGGTTTGTCAGCAATGACACAGATAATGTACACTGTATATGCCTGAAGTACACTTAAGATATATCTTGGGATTAGTCCCTTATTTTTCCATACACAGTTTTTGCTGCCAGAGGAAGCCCAGCTAAAGCCAAGTGACAGCAGACTAAATGCTCTTTTCACCACATTTTTTCCTACCTGACAAAGAATCCCCTACTCCCCAAGCAGGGTCAGACTTGTCATGGAGCTGAACGTGCCCATGGTCTTCAGGTAGCACCTCCCAGCAAAGCCCACCCTGCCCTGGCCACCGTGCTCATGCCGTGTTTCCCCCCAGACAGCTGCACTGCCTAGAGCCTCCCTTGGAAAAGGAAATGAATTTCCTCCCGGCCACCGCTTCTCTGCAGAATTGCCTTTTGGGAAGCTTCAATAACACCAATTCCCTCCTGCATTCAAGTACCCCTGAACGAATGACCCTGCTAGTGGTGCAGTTTTTCCCTTCGCCTGCCTCCCCCCTTCTCTCTCCCCCAACTTTGATTTGATCAGGCCAAATCTGAAATGATGTGTGAAAGTAATGATATTTTGTAATTAAATCTCTGGTGATGGTGCCTCTAATTTGTGGTACATGCATTGTTCATAAGGAAAAAGGCATCAATTCATTTTCTGACTGGCTACTCCAGGGACTCGTAATTAGACCCAGTTCATCTCTTGCTGCCTTGCATATTAAAGAGCTACTGAAACGCAAAGGGAATTTGGGAAAGGTTTTTTTTTTTTTTAAAGCCTTCTAATAATGTTAGCTCAATTAGAAACACTCAGGATTTTTTTTAAAAAAAAAAAAAAAAAAGAAAGTTCTGGATCATCCAGAAAATAGAGGCAGAATTTTGAGCAAGATGGCCAGGGCAGGTTGTTCACTGACCTGCTGCCAAGACCAGCGACCAGTTTTCCCTATTCCCTTAGAAGCTGTGATGTTTTCAGTATGATTCATAAAAGAACACCACGCTACAATACATGAGGCAGAATCCTGTCTTAAGATGCTGCCCTTCTGCTCTACCTCCAAAATAAAAGGGAGAAAACTTTCATTTACTACAATTTGAAGAGGGACATCAAGGAAACACTTGAAACAGCACAGTGGTGTGGAAAGGGAAACGAGCCAGGAGACACAGGTTTTTTTGTAGGGTCAATGCTATAAATGTATATTTACATACCACATTATTGTACATTCACAGAATTTGCGGGGAACATTTTGCAGAAAGCCTTGGATGGAGTATACTCAGTTCTGTCATAGTTACCAAATAACATAAGAAAAGCAAATTCAGTAGGTGCTGGCAGTAATAACCAACAGCCCCCAAAGACTCCCCACGCTTCCCACTTGCAGCAGCATGAGAAACTACATTCCCATCCCACAAGGATTTTAAGAGAACAAATTCTCTCCCTCAACTAGTATAAAGTTGAATTCTCAAAAGCACTTGTCTCCTGGTCATCCAGCAAAAAAAGCCACTTGGGTCAGAAGTATTTGGGTTTGGTCTTTTTAACACTTAAAGGGAATCAACTTTGTCCGTGTTTCCTTCCCAGTGGGAAGTTGCTTTAATATGAGAACCAAATGCTTTAATAGAAAGATTCTGAAACCAAATGCTGACATTTTCAAAACTTTTTTCTGCCTTCACAGTCACTTTTCAAGGAAAAAAATCCTGGAGAAAAATTCAGATTTGGGGAATCTGCATTTCCTAACAAAACCACCCAGCAGCAGCTTTAGAGCACCCAGCCAGACCCCTGTGCCCTATAGCTCTGTTGGCAATTCCTCGCCCACTACATATGACCTCTGTTTTGGCAGCACCAGCTATAGCAGGTCCCTTATGTCGGTGGCACCCAGCCATTCGATCCGTGCAAACGAAGCACTATAACAACTATTTTAGGCACCAGACATCCTTGCTACCCCACCAGCCACCCCTTTGGGTCTCCCAGTGCAGCCAGATACAGACTATTAATTAGAGAAGCACTCCTAGCTCAGCACAGGGAATTAAAAACAGAGCTCCTGCTCAATCTGTGGGATTTGTGCTCATCCTCACCATGTCACAGAATGCATTTAACATGCTCCAACACCTGCAAGCAAACCCTTGGGTGGAGGGAGGGGAAGAGGCACCTGCAGGCATGCCTGCTTTGAGGGAAGCAGGGCAGCACACGAGTGGGATTATCACTACGCACCCAGCTTTGAAATGCTCCCTGCCAAAGCGAGCACGAGTAAAGGGAGAGGAGCAAGTGATGGAGAAGCAGATGAGGAACCTGAAGGAATTAGGATCCTCTCTGTCAAGAGCAGCCAGGCTGGCACACACCCACAGCACAAACACCAGCCAGGAACTCTGAAATTGGGCATTTACTGTGGGACCTTTTTGGGGTGCAGGTTAAAGCACTGCACTTTTTGCTTCTGAAAAAAAAAGTAACAGAAAAGCAGCGAACAGGCTTCACCTGGAAATACATCCTGGCACTCCAGCTCACTGAGATGCTGCAGAGATGAGCAAACATTCTAACAAAGTCCACACAGTTTTAAATAGAGAACTATTTTCAGTTAATTCCTCTGCTTTTATGGGGAGTCGCAGCATCTGGCAGAGCCTCCCAAACCCCTGCCACGCCGAGTTCAGCTCCTCTGGCTGGGCAGTCCTGCTTCTTCCAAAGAAGCTGCAAACACCCTGCTTCATGGCAGGGTGAAGCAGCATGGGCTGGCAGCCCTCCTGCCCCTCATCTCCCCTGCCCACCCAAAGCCCCACACCTATCACCAGCCAGGGCCATGCTGAGGATTTACTAATGTGTTGGGCCATGGCTATCATTTCTAACAGGGGAAGGTATCAACATTTCAAAACAGTTTAATTATTCTGAGAATGCTTAGCTATTAGCAAAGACAAGAGAGCTCAGGGCTATTTTTCAGCATTAATTTTCCATTTGAAATGAATTCCTTTTGGTTACACTTTTTAAATGTTTCTTTTAATTAGACGCAATTACTTCAGAAGAATTGCTTTTATTTCTAAGCCTGAGATCTCAATGATAAAGCTGTTAACTGGCCGAGCTGAATGCTGTGTATGGCTCATTTAGCTGGTACACTAAAGTATATTGAACTAGGAAATTATACAGTGAATCAGCTATTAATTCATTTTATGATCCTTTCACTCTAACATCGTGAATGAGATCTTCAGGGGGAAATTTAGTCACAATACATATAATTGTTCAACTATATATATGCCACTGGTTTACTACTCTAAGGTTACAGGCATTGCAGAGCTAATCGGAGTGCAACTGTGCAAACAGCATTGACTCCTGACTCCCGGTGCTACAGGGAGCATCGCTGCCAGCCTGCGAGGCAGGAGGGCCAGGGAGGTCCTGCACCTGGGATAAGCAAGACAAGCCATGGACATGTCCTCTGTGCAAACTGGGGAAAGATGAACCTGCAACTTTTCTGTTTGACAGTGTTAGGAATCAGCTACCTGATTCCAGTGCTGTCAAAGGAAAAAAAATGCTTTCTTTTCAGGGCCCAGTTGTATTAGCACAATGTTTGGGGCAGGCAGGAGCTTCTGGGGAGAACCAAGTATGGTTCATATGGTGCTGAGTATCAGACTGCTGCAAGCCACCCGAGAACTGCGAATGAGGTTTTCTCCAAAGGGTCTGTCCGAATCAGTACGTTTCCTCAGATCAAGTAGTACTTGAATCACAACTTGGGCCATTCATACTAGTGGTTAATTAATCAGCTTCTACAGCAGCAATTGATCCTGTGTGGGTAGGACCAGCCCTGATGTGAAGAAATACCAATGTGGCCAACACTGCACCATGCAACACTGGATCCCCCTCTTCTGGCCAGCTCTGTGTCCATTGCAGCACCTCACCCTGCAGCTTTGCCCCTCATTTGGGTGTCTGCATGGCTGATGCTGCCACAGGCATGTTGGGGCAAAAGAGATGTTGCAATGGGAACATGCGTGTCCCAGCAGGGAGTGGGAGATGGGCTCTGACCCTTCACTAGCTCCTTGGAGCCTGCCTGGAAAATCCATGCTTGGGCTGAGCCCTTTTGTAATACTGCTGGTTTCTCAGACCATTGACAGGCTGTGATGCTGATTTAAACTCATCCTCACAGCTCAAGAGGCCATTAAAGTCTGGTGGCCCAAAAGGACACAAGGATTTGTGCTTCAGCTCCCAACAATTTTCCTGCAGGGAACACCTAACTGCCATCCCCATCCCACCACCAGCGTGGGAACCCAATAAGAGCCCCGTATCCAGAAAGGGATTTGCCAGCATATCACAGGCCCCGCTAGCATTGCAGCAGGGCTTGGATGCATGTTAAGCAGTTGTCCATACTGCAGAGTCACCATATGGATATCTTCGTAATTGAAAGTGTAATGTAAACCTTGGCATCCAGGGCCTTCTTCTGGAGAAATCATTGTGGAAATGTCATATAATTAATGAATTGCATCAGCTAGCAGGGAAAAAGACATTTTAACCATGGGATCATGGGACTTTATTACTGTAGATGGACTAAATCTATATCTTCCAGCATAGATCAGTCCTGACAAAAGTCTGAGGTTGCCAACTGGCCAGGTTTGTTTTTACTAACTTAGCTCTCTTATTATTTTAATGAAGTCCAACTGATGCTGCATTGAAGCCAATTTTTCTAAATGCTGCCAATAAATTAAAATAAAGATGTTGTGTATGAAGATTGGCAGGTGTCTCCCTGCAGATTTTATCAAGCTTCCAAGAAGAGTCCTCTGCTTCAGCAAAAGCCATGGCCAAACATTGCCTATGGAAAGCAGCAAGGCAGTGGAGTTTAGAGCAATTAGCAAAATTGTAATTAGTGCCAGCTCAGCACCTAGCAGTGGGGGTATGCACAGAGAGGATCCCTTTGGACCACTGAGATATAGGTCTAGGGCTTGTAGCAAGGGCTTCGGGCTGGCGTTACAGCCTCTCTGTGAATGTGGGACTTCAGTCACATCAGTCTGAATTCAACCATATTCAAACTTGCAGTATGACCATGGCCAGATTTTGTATAAAAGGCAGAATTCAGCAAAACCCTACTCCTTGTGGGACTGATCCTGTTCTGACTACTTGCCCACAAGAGCCTGAGAGCCAGGGGAGAGGAGGGCTCTGGAGCTGGGCTGCAGATGGAAGCAATGCAGCTTGTGTTTCCTCTGGCAGGAGGGAAATCAGCCAAGATTTCCTTGGTCTGGGAATTTAATGGCAAACTGCCACAGCCTACGTGGGAGGAAGTTGTTGGGTGAGCACTCGCGCATTGCTGCAATCTGGGCTTTCCCAAGCACAAAGCTCTTGTTCTTCAAAGCATCTACAAGAGATAGGAGCACTCATGCATCCTCCACTGGAGTAGGCTGCTGTATTCAGAGAAGAGTGGACATCCGTCCTCCCCTCAGCTCTCAGCATGGGACAGCCCAGATCCTCAGGGTGTGAGCCATGTGCTCTGTTATCCTCCCCACACAGCTATGACATCCAGATGCCCCCAAATCATCTTCGCTGACATCTCTTGGGAATCTACCTGGGCCAGCCTGTCACCTCCATCCTCTGCTGTCCATAGCAAGGGAGGGAGAAGCACTGCAAAATGCATATCCATCTTTAAGCTGTAACAAATTACACTTGGCAGTCTGAAAACATCCACCTTTAAGAAGCAGCCACTTGTTACATTAGTGCAGAGCAGAGGTATGGCACACACAGGCAGGTGAGCAGCTACAGGATGAAAACTGCTTTGTGTGCAGGACAGGGCAGGATGAGGACCCTGGATCTGAATGCTCACACATGCTCATAAATTCAATACCTGACCCAGGGGGTTAATCTCGACCTACTTTATCTGAACCTCTCCTACAGGTATTTCAAACATAACAGAAGTGTTAAATCCTTGTGTTACAAAGACTGGTTAGTGAAAAGAAGGGAATATAGTTAAAGTATAGAGCCCTGTCCATCATCAATTCTGTCTTGCATCTATTCAGTTCCAAGAGACTTGGTACTTTGTTGTTCAAAAGTGTTTGCTTAATCCACAAAGTGATAATATACAAAAATGTACTGTTCAGGAAGCAGAACTACTGGGGGTTATAGCAAGACTATGCATTAGTATAAATTAATTACTCCAGTTAATTAGCCATATAAATTAATACTAATGTGGTACCCTTCTTAATTATATTTATCAGTTAAGGAAGTAGCTTTCTAGTATTGCCATTTCACATGTTTCCATACATTTAGCTGGTGACAGGTTTCAGTAAAATTCTTTGAAAATTCAGGAAGACTGCTGTGCTCAAACACTCCTGCCACCTGCAGAAATCCATCCCAGGTCAGGTAGCCATCCCTGAGCTTTTTGGTTTGCACTTTCATTTCATTTGCACTTAAAGCTTATTTTGGCAACGGAAGCCACCTGAAAAGCATTGTCCCATTTAAAAAAAATGAAGCTACCTGAATTTCGCACAACTTTGCAGCTGACTGAACAGGGCCTGTCCATCTCCAATGTGACAAAGTCTTTGGCTGCTGAATCCAATACATGTTACCATAGGCAGTTCCATCTTATCACCCCTTTCGCAAGACAGGAGAAATGGGGCAAGTCTCACAGATTCAGCCAGCAGCTCAGCCTGCACTGTCCCCTCCCTGCAGAATCTGCCCAGCTCTGCCTGATCTGTACCTGCCAAGGGCACATGCTTATGGGGATGCTCAAGCCATTTGGACAAAATACCTTGGCTCCACAGACTACAGCTGCAAGGTGTGAATCAGCCTGGACCAACTCTTCAGACACTGCAACAGCATCCCAGCTGGAGCGGTGCACGCACAGAGACACTTGTGCTCTCCACAGCTCACAATCTGTTTGTGGTGCCACTTTCTCTCCACCACCCTCAGCAGTCCAGTCTTCATCTCCATTGTCACTTTCCCCCTGATTCATGGTGCTGCTTGACTTCATATCAAGCAGAGGATGGATATCTTTTTATAAAGAGAAATAAAACATCCCCTCTCTCTGAAGGGGAAGGTGAACAGCCTATTGAAACATGCAGACCTGTTCTCCTTTCTTGTATTCCTGCTACCCAGAAACGTACAGCAACAAAAGATATGATTCAGTAAAGTTATTGAGTGCCAGGCCTTCACATTTGTCTTCCAGTGACTCTTAAGTCTTCCTTTTCTCTATTGAGTTCCATCTCATTGACTTCCTATAAACACTAATACAGAGCCACAAACCTGCGGACATGCCTGGAATACAACCCTCACACCTTACAGACTGCCAGGGGCTGGGCTGGGCTCAGAAAGCCCAGACATCAAACTAAGCTAATATACCTAGCAGAGTATTCAAAACTACAAGTCCCCTCTGTACCCCTCAAAACCAGTCCAAGCTTATTTTCTATTTCTCTTCTGTTCATGAGTTCCACAGCTGAACTTGTTCCACCTTTGGGGATTTTTCCTTTCCTTATTTTTTGCCTCAGGTGGAAGCTGAGATTTACACATGTTCACTCAATTCCAGAAGTTTTGTGAGAAAACCCCTCCCTGCTCCACAAAAGCCCAGACAATGAAACCACCAAGCAAGACGACTCACCACACAACACGGAAATGCTGTTAATGCTAAACTAGACACGGAATTCAAAGCGTGCCTCTAATTAATCACCAGTTAGCCAGCTTCGTCAGGTGGCATCTTCCATCTTGTTTCAGGCACAATGGGCTTCCTCTCCTTTTGTAGTCACACACGTTCCTCTTCCTCTGGGGCTTAGTGCTTGACAACTGCCAACCTCCTCACCCACTCCCCTGCCATCCCACCCTCCCATCCATCCGCCCCGTTGAAATATTAACCCGGAGCAGTGAATGGCTTTGCTGACTGCTACATAAACAACTGCCATGTAGCTACCGGTCTGCCACAGCCTCTCCTCCCGTTAACATCTGAATGTTATCACCACTAAGCAATTGCCAGGACAACAGGAGAACGGATGGACAGAACCGCCAAGGAAGATGAGCAAAATTAAGAGCAAGAGCTGAAATAAAGCTGAGGAAAGGAAATTTCTGTGGGTAGCCTGTCTCCAGCAGCACACCCTGCTACTGCACTTACTGCTCCGTAATTTTTGCTGTATGAAATATCACCACTGGCTTATCCTCCTGCGTGCGTCCTGCAAACCACTGCCCCCCACCAGCTGCGCTCCCTTGAGTACATCCCTTCAGGGATATTATGTTTTAATATTCATTCAAATCTGTATTGCTGCTGATGGACTCTGGTACAGGTCCTTTATAGGAAGGACATTAAAAAACTTCAATTGGACTAGATAGCCCCTTGGGCCTGTATAGTGTACATGCTGAGAGTATAAACCCTCTTCTGCCTTTGGACCCAAGACCTATCACTTGTGTAGCTCACAAGGAGTTTTCAAAAACCTCAAAGACTAGCCCAGAAAAATCAGAAGCCACTCAATGGGTTCAGAACTCTCACACAATGAAATTGGACCCTTTAGCAAATTTAATCACAGGTTTCTAAACCTTCTTTGGGATATGATTAGCAAGTGGTGTTCAGGCTGGTCATCTAGGGGTTTGCTTGTGATCCAGACAGCTCAGTTTAACCTGCCTGGAGGTTTACTAGTAATCCTCTGGTCCCTGGCCATCAGCAGGGACAACCAGCTTGCTCTAAAGCCTCATGCTTCCCAAATGCAGCACTGCAGTCTCAAGCACAGGTGGGCACAGACCTTCTCATAAGCACAAGTACTTTCTTAACCCATTGCTGAGCAAAACAGCAGCCTGGAAGGAAAGCAAAGCTACTGCCTGTGATTTTTCACACCTTTACAACCTACACCAGCTCCCACACTCTCCTCTACTTTCCAGCCGCTCTTTGTGGGATAAAACAGAGAATGTGATAAAACATCTGATGATGCAGGTGGCACCATCTGCTGCCTCACCAGCTGCTGCTGCTACTGAACCATCTTCTTCTATGAATTATTAGAGAACCAAGGTGACCACGTATGGAGAAGCTTTCAGGATGGTCCCAGCACAGGAGAGAGCAGTTTTCTTCCATAGCCACCGCTTGTCATTCCTTTCCTATAAGCCAAGTTAAGTTCTGGGCATGATATAAAACTTGACAGCAGTGAAATTTAACCAGTTCCCAGAGTCTCCAATGTGTCTCTATCCACAGATTTATTTCAGAGCTGAACACAAGGCCCCCAGTGCAAAGCATGGGACTGTGCAATCCAGGGGCTGGAGTTACCACACAGAGAAGCACTTCAGCCTGTTCTGCGAGTACCTTGAGGAGAGAGAATTAGGTCTATTCCACATGCAAGATCTTCTAGGTTGGTGCATGGTCTCCAGGCATGCAGCCTGCTCAGACTGCAATGTATGCACCAGCCAGTTTTGCTCCCTCTGCAGCTACCAGCTAACCTCTGCTACAAGTTTGCAGACAAGAGAAGTGCCTGCAGTGCTTCTGTTTGGCAGAATATAGCTGTGACTGTTGCTGGGTAAGAAGGATCCAACCCCATTCTCTAAACTGTGATCCCTCCCTCCCTCCCACCCTTGCTGCATGCATCCAAGGAAGAGCTCAGACAGACCAAACCCTGTAGCACCTAAGGGGAAGCACTGGCACACTTAGGCTACAGTCTCCTTCAGGAGTGTTAAGACACTTATTTTAAAGGTCATATCCAGCTAAACTATATCCTTTGCTTTTGTATGAGAAATAGCTCCAGCCAACCCACTCCAAAAAGCATCTTTTGCTGTTTCAATGACAGGTTTTTCTACATGAAGCTCTTGGTGACATTGTCCTTCTGCAGAAGCATGTGTGAAGCAAGTTAGTAATACTTTACTCATCACTTGAAATTGTCATTACAAGAGTTTAGTTTTGGTGTCAGATTCTACTGTGAAAGACCAAGAAATTGAAAACTGAAAGGAAGTAGCACAAAGCTGCTAAAATGAACAGTAAACCAGAGTCTTAAGATTTAGGGGTCCAGTGACATCATTGCAGTTTCTAAGCATAAGAAATGATGGTGGTGCTGCAGTACCCTCAAGTGCAGAAACTGAAATGGGTCTTGGGCTTTTGCTGCTGCCTGTACATCCAGGGTATTTTATATCAGCTGCCAGACCAGGACAAGGATGGGTGGGCTAGTGGTCAATCACTATTCAGATAAGATACTGATGATATGCATCATTTGGTGGTTATTTCAAATCAATCTGGTCTTAAGGGCAGATACAATAATTTCTCAATAGAACAGCAGCAGCTGGACCCTGACAGCCCATCAGGACACAATAATAGGAGAGAGAGTCATGTACTTTCCTCTGTTAAGCAAAGGGAAGAAAGGTGGTGTGTAGCTTCCCCTCCTTATTTGCATTTTTACTTTCCTTTAAAACAGCATGGCTTTCATCTTGCCTCTGCCAGCAACTCTGTTTTGCTGACTCCTCGCCAGGTGTGCTGGAAAGGGAGGCTGAATTGCAGAGAGACCTTGCAATTAAGGTTGAACAAGCTTGTCAGCCAGATTTCAAACACACAAACATTACCAAAACCAAACTATGCTCTGTTAATGCAGCTTACTCAAAAAATGGAAGGAAAATATTTCTTTGAGCCGATCGGAGTAAGGCTGGATGCCATTTATCATAATTCACAGAGCCTCTCACCTTCTGGTTGTTGCTTCCAAACACCAATGCTTGGAAGTCTGCTGTAAGAGGACATGAAAACAATTTAAACGAATTACTATTTCACCAGTACCCCATTTCCAACAGTGGCAAACAGAAGTTGCTTAGAGAAGAATATAAAGCTAGCAATCCTTCCAGACTCCAGCTCTGCAGCTCAGGGACTCCTCCCTGAGCCAGAAAGGATCATTTTGTTTAATGGACATGGCTGGATTTTTCTCCCATGCATTTGTCTAATTGCATTTGGAAGCCTCTTAACTTGCCACTGTGGTTAAGGAGCTGAGCTGGGATGAGCTCAACCAGCCTCAGCTTGGTCCTTGTAGGAAGGCAGTGTCCCACACACCATCCCCCCAACATGCAGTGTCTGGAGACACAACTGGCACTTTCTATTTAGTTACTGGAGGTTAATGGGATGCCAGAACTGCCAGGTCTAGCTGAAATCTCACATGAATTGCTTTGCAAGAGCAGCATGGTGCCTGGAAAAAAACATCACACTTGCTGGGATAGGAAGCATTGCTCTCCAACAGTTAATCCTGCCCTCTTCACTAACAGTGAAATTCAGGGTGGAGACAGATCAACAGACAGCACGTTTTATCTTTCTTTTAACAAACAACCCAACCGAAGGTAAAAGATCAGTTACATCTCCAGGCTAGAAAAAATTGCCTTAGTTTTAAAACAAAGCCAGAAAATTGTAAGTCACTGCTGAATTTTATGTTCAAAGGCTCTTCTTTGAGAGGTGAAGTATAACTAGATAAAAGTGAATAACTAGACAAATGCCTTTCTCTCTCCCCTCACTGCCAGGCTGTCCCCTGGCAGACTGACTTACTGGAGGTCTGCCTGGCTGGATACAACTAGACCAGCTTTTTGGGAGACAACTTGGAGCAATTGTTTTAAAAAAAACTCCTATTCCTCTGCTCAAACAGGGGGCAGAGGATGTCAGCTGAGCCTGTGTGCTCAGGGAGACGAAGGTCTCAGCCCACCCCTTGTCACCATAGTGCCAAAAGCCCAAGCTCTGAGCCAGCATTTGCAGACCACCATGACCAGCTGAGCTCTAGCACAGGGCTGTGCATGCTGCAGCCTGCCAGCAAACACCCCATCCAGCTCCCCCAGCACCAGGGCAGGCTCAGAGCCCCACCACACCAGTCATCCTGTGCCCGGGACCACTGCTCCAGCCTCCTCTTTCTCAGGCACAGCCTTGTTGCCCCCCCAATAGCCAGCTGAGCCTTCCCAGAGCAGGGCTGATGAGGCAGCACCAAACATCTCACATGTAGAGCCATTTGAGACTGAAAAAAGAAGAAGAAAATCTTTGTCTCCCTGATTCGAGACTAGAGTGTGTCTACCTGCAGACCAGCATGACCCCAAGGCTCAGTCACATCTGAAAGATGTGCCTTTGGCATCAAAACACCTTTAGGGTCTACGTGATAACCATTTTCCAAAAGGAAGGAGACTTATTCCACAAGGGTGCTAATCCCCTCCTGAGGAGGAGAGCAGAGGCAGCATGGTACCTGGGTTTATCACCTTTAACAAACAGCTGCCAAATTCATCACCCAGGAGTTTGCTTGTGATGTATTATTTAATAATATCTAGAAAATACATTATAGATGCAGGGTCTTTTCTTTGCCAGTTGATTTTAATGTTATTGATTATTCTCTAAATCACTTATTATGATTTTGCTCTGAAGCATTTAGTCTTTGGGCAAAGGTACCAAAAGCAGCTTCTCAATTTATATCCACAATTTTTGCTTCAGCATTTCATAGCTTGAACAAACCCTGCCTTTTGTCTACACCAGTAAAAGCAATTTTTACATGCAAAAAAATGCCACAATATTTGAAATGCTTTTAGGAATTGGCCCTTACATGGATGCAGGTATGTACGTAGACACTCAATTAACCCGTCCCCTTTGATGGTGACTGGAGCTTGATTGTGAATTCACCTTAGCTATGTGGGATGATGATGGAGGAACCTTGTCAACACTGGACTTTCCTTCTCTTTTAAAAGATTAGTAAGTTATTTCATGACTTATTGTATTTTCCCTTTTATTCACTAGAACAACATTGAATTTTCTAATGCTAGCACACAGCTACTTAGAGTTGCATGCAGAAAGAGAAAACTCATTCTTCTCCTGGAAGACAGTTTTGGCAGGTTACCTTAAGGTATCAAGCTGCTTTCATCAAAGGGCCTAGTGACAAAGCAAATTAGTACCTCTGAAGGGCTAGAACAAAATAAATACTTAAAGCCAACATAAAAACTTGATATACAATGTACCCAGGTTGTGGAGATGCCCACCACAAGACTGCAGAAGTGACTGGTTCTGAAAAAGCAATCCCTCTCCACATCTTTCCTGGCTTTCTCTGTCTTTACAGTATTTGCAATCTTTTTTTTTGAGGCTGTTCAGAAGAGTTTTAGCTCCACAACAGCTGAAGGAAAGGGAGCTTTAAGCTTAAAAGCACTTCTAGATCATATTCTAAGTATGAGATCTGTGTTCCAAGTGCCTCTGCATTTACTTCCCATGCTGGAGAAGGCAGATATCCTCATGCTGCAAGGGTAGCCCAGAGCATCTTTGCTCTGTACTGAAGTTTCTCTGAAACCATTTGGTGATCTGCACCCCAAAAACCAGCACTGAAAACACCACATCAACCAGACCACCAACCCTAGCGTGCCCAAGTCACACCAACAGCTCAGCAGGCTCTGGCATTGGTAGCATCCTCTCTCAGCTGCTTTACTTTGTCTGAAGCTCTTTCCCTTCCCCTCTCAGCAGGAGGTTCAGGGATCAGCCTGTGCAAAGGCTGTGGTTTGCTGACGGCTGCACTGGGAAGTCCCTCAGTTGCTGCTTTGGGCAGCTCTTAGCAGCAGAAGTTAACAACGCATGGCTGCTCCACCAGAGAGCAGCCACCTGCCCCTGCAGCACACAGCAGCCTGCTCAAACGCCTTCCTCAGAGCCTCGCTCCCCCCCCATCCCCATCTCATGGCTGGAAAGTCTCAGGGTGAGCTGCCTGAGCGGACAACTTTAGCTTTCTTGCTCCTGCTTGCCATGGTCACACCACACACCAAGGCGAGTTGCACATCCCTGTGCCACACCAGCTTCCTCGTGCGCAGAGATGCCCGTAGTGAGCTGGCACCAACACAGGTGGTTTTGCAGCCATGGCAAGGGAAGGAAACAGACTGTAGGGGTCTAAGCAGAGGGAGGTGGATCCAACCCCTGATCTCTCCAGCTGTAGCTCTTTCTTAAGTACCAGGCTAATGAGCAATTCCAGAAATTCTCCCTTCATGAAATGCACATCACCCTTGTTCTCAGCATTAAGAGGTGATGATATCAGGGGGAAGTGAGTTTAATTCATGGGAGTGCCTTTCCCCTACAATTTTTGCTGTGTCAAGCTGAGCTGGCATAACTTAACCCAAGCAGGTAACATCACTGTACACCATGTACCATGACATGTCTCAGGATGGTCTTTGCTAGACAGAGCCTTGATGATCTCTGCTGTGATATGCCCTCCTAGCATCCTCTCCTGACAGAGCATAAAGCTTCATGGCTCATCTGTTTTGACTGGGGAGTCAAACTGCAAGGCCAGCACTGACGCAAGAGTCCCGCCATTGTCCAGACACCCTCGCTTTCTCTTCCCTCTCCCCCCAAATAGCACCTCCTTCCCACTCCCCTGCACACACAGGGCCTCTGGCCCTGCTGTTCTTTATCTTTACATATGCACCCCAAGCATCTCCATGCTTCCTGTTTAATCATTAACTTCTGGAGCTGCAGTTAGAGCTGGGAGTTACCTCCGTCCCATAGCAAATAACCAGGAGGCAAGGAAAATGCTTTTACCCATCACCTTGAGAAGATAAACCCTCATATCTCAGGACTGGACAAAATGTTGTGGATTTAACAACAAAAGACCAAGGGACACTTCCCTAAGATTAAGAAGGTCCAAGAATCAAACTCAGCTCTGGAAAAGCCAAAAAGCCCTGTTATGGTCAGTCATTCAAAACTCCAGTTCCTTAGGGGCTAACACCACCTGCACTGAGCATCATACCTTTGCTATATGCCTTCATGGCCTGAAAGTCCAATGAAAACCAATTCCCAGAGCAGGGAAGCTAAGTGGCACTTTTACTGGTGCTGCTGGGGTAGGCTCTTGCCAGTGCCAAGTGTATTGCACCGTCAGAATAATTTGTTCACAGTGGTGGGGCTGAACCAGGGCCTGGGAACAGCTCCATCAGCCCTGTGCCACAGGGTCTGCTGCAGGGAACCCTCCAGCTCCCCCCCATAGGTACAGCCTCAGCCTCCTGCTCAGAGGACTCAGCTAGCTTCTCCCAGGTACAAATTGTCCCCTGACAATTTCCCAGGCCTGGGAAACAGTGAAAAGCAACCCAACTCAAACATTTCGGAGTCAGAAAAAGCATGGGAGGTGGATGTGAATCTACAGAGTTCCTGGAGCTGGAGCTCTCTTGCTTCATAAGAACCAGCTCACCCATCTTGAGTTGATTCACTCTCCCACTCCTATACATCTCCTATCTCTGCTAATCTAGCAGCTATTGCCTCTCATAAACCTCCAGAGAAAAGAGTTAGACAAGACTTTAGATTTGTCCTGAGATATAATCTACAGGAACATTTTTTTAATCCCTAGAGCACTTTGCAAAACAGCCTGAGCATTATACTGCTATTACATTTGGAGGCACAGGAATGAAAGGGTTTGGACATTTGGGAAGGTCTAAATATTATTTCAGTCTCATGCATGGGGTCTTAAACCAGCTCTAGTGAAGTTGGCTCATTGATGGGGCACAGAGCACTGCCACAACACAGCAATGCTTTCTGTCCCAGGGCAATACAGCTTCTTCAGCAGGGCATGCTGCCCTAGTAAGCTCAGCATCTCTTCTGCCATGGGTAAGTGGACCTGTTGCATACTACAGGTTGTTTCTGGAGGTACCGCTGATCCCTTTCCACAGCACCATACAGTGGGGGCACACTTCTCATAACAGCAGTCTCTCTAGTTTTCGCGCAAGAGGCCAAAACCACAGACCTGAGTGATGGGAAAGAACCCCCCCCCAGTAAAATTTTTGCCAGCTGAATTGTCATGTGCTCATCTCCTTTGTGTCACAGTGCCTGTGCCTGCCTCTGCAAACAGCAGCTGCCCTGGGAAGCCACCCAGAAATCAGGGCAGTGCAGACAGTTTATTGCATTTGCATGCCTGTGTACAGTCCAGGGCGCTGCTCAAATCGCAGGTCAATGGGAGCTGCAGGGATTCTCTGCTTCTGGGGGAAATATATTCAGGCTAAAAGCAACTTCAAAAACACATGTTTAACCTGAACTCTTATCTTTTATCCCTTTAAATATCCAAGCGGCCACTTTTGCAAGCCTGAAGCCTGGACTCCAGCTACATTTATTTCCCTCTTTCATCCCAGCTGCAGCTCCTCAGAATTTATCTCTATGGTTAACTTCCCCTTTCATAATATTAGCACAGTTGAAGCACTTGCTTTCCTGTTGCAGGCAGTGATTATATAGCAAATTAACCACAAGCTGTTCAGTCCAAGTCCAGCAGTTGGAAAGATGCTCCTCTGAGTAATGGTTTGTGTAGTTGATGCTTTCATCTGTAATTTGCATTTGTAATAAATGCAGAAATAAAAAATGGGGTCTATATTTTAAAAAATAGCCTGGTATGGCAGGGGCAGGCAGATGAGCTAATGGGGAGGGAGAAACCTCAGGGGCTGAGGGCTGCATCCCAGGGCACCAGACTATCTCCTGCACAGGGAGGGGGAATCCATACACATGCCTCTCCTGCACGTAGTTGTAATGTATCACACAAATCATAGGCTTCCTGCCCAGCCTGATTTTACACAAGGAGAAGGGGCACAAAAAATTAAAGCAGAAGTTCTTGCATGGCTTGTACTAACAATTACATACCAGCATTTTCCAGCATCAGGAAGATGGACTGTGTGCACATGGACACACGGCAGGTAGCCTAGCTGAAGTTTCGCGTGCCCTATGGCCTCCCTGCTGGTGATGGGGGTACCATGTCACCTCTACTAGCCCCACACAGGCTCTGTCAGTGCTGCAGAGTAGCAGGGGAATACCTGAGCCAGCTTTGCCAAGCTCCTGCCTATGGGAAGTGGGTCACCTCAGGGGCATGAAGCTCAGCTGGGGCAAGCTGATCCCACCAAGGAGCAAAATACCCAAACTGCAAGTCAAGCACTGCATTGCCTTGACAAGATTGCCCCCAACATCACTGCTACCTCACCACACACCCAGGGACATACATGCCTGGTAGCATTAAACCAGAGGCCAACTGGTATCTTTTTCCAAATTGAGAGCATAGCTAAAACACTGTGGGTAAATGGTGACGCCTGGAAACTGGAGAGCTGCACCAGTGTCCTGGCAAAGGGACAGTATTGGAGCGAGGAGAGAATTTCCAGAGTGTCTTGGTGACCCATCAAGGTGCCACATGGCTTGTGTGGCCCTGGAAAGGCATTTGGAAGAGGAAGACTCTTTGTGACAGCACTGGTCCTGTCTTTACCTCTCACCTGACTCCTCAGTAACCATGTTCATTGCTCCTTTGATCTCAGTTTCCTCAAGTGTAAAACAGTTCATGGTTCTCAGCCAGCACTGAGAAGCACACAGAGACATGAACAAATACCCACGCTAGTGATGACTGCCATCACAGCAGCCACACAGGCTGGCAAAGCCTCAGGCAGCGCCAGCTCCCTGCATCCCTCCCTCCTTTGCAGGTCGCTAGTGAGCAATGCCATCTCCCAGGTCACACCACACACCCATGGCTCAGCCTGCAAATGCTGGCTTCGTGTGCCCTACCTGCATTTACCACTTAATGCAGGGTAGAGCCAGTACATTTTACTACCCCAGGGCACTGCGCTCTGCCAGTTGGGGAAGGCAGTCCCTGTTAGGTGGAGATGGTTACAGCTCCACATGAATGCCTCTTGGTAGATGCTCCCCTTTACCCCACCCATAGAATCTCATGTTTTGGGACACAGACCCACAGTCTCTCAATTAAGGAGAGAATGGAGAAAAGCAGACACCAGATTACATCCTCCTCCCCATGGACAGCAGCAGACAGGCAGCCACAAGCAGTTTCCCATTCCCACGCCGCAGGCCTTGTGCTCAGCCCACGCAGGTCTACACAACCCTGGGGCCGTTTCAGGGGACTGTTCCCACTGTTCAGGGCAGACATGGACATGCAACTCCTGCTTGTTTGCTGAGGTGGCACAAGAGAAGTGGCTCTGCTTCCTAGAGAGGATACGACAGTAATAGCAAGGTGGCTGTCCGTGACTTTTGTTCCACAAGAGCCCAGCTCTTTGTTTAATTAAATAAGAAGGGAAGACCAGGAGAGCCAGTTTCTTAATGAGATTTGGTAACATAATTATTTGCTACAATTAGGAACCAACTGAAAATGTTCCTTTCTAACACTTTGGAGAAGCCCATCATTTTAAAGTTGATTTATCTGATGTCAGGGACCAACTTTATCTTTGCTTCTGTGCAGCAGTGAGCACATTTTTCAGCACTATACCAAAGTTATTACTTATGAATCATCACATATCTACACATTTTATGGAGCTACTGAAAAATATATTAGCCTTCCTAGATGGGCAACCCCAGACCACACTGCAGAGGACTTGAGCCTCCCTTGTAAAACAAAATCCTCTTCCTACAGCGATGCTGAAATACAGCCAGGACTGGGACATGCTCTGCTGTCTTGCCTCGCCCAGCTGCAACAGGGTAGCTTGCAATACTGAAATAGCTCATCTTTCTGGCCTCCTCCCTGGCCAAACACACTAGCCTCCAGGCTCAAAAAGTCCTGCAGCTTTTAAGGACTTGCATCTGAGCTGATGCAAGCTGAGTTGGGACAAGAAGTGGCTGAGCAGAGCCCTCCAGTTGCAGGGAATCTAGGCAGGGCAAAGCAGGTATTTGTGGGCAGGTAGGAGCCACAGCCTCCTGCACTGGGAAACAGTGGTTCTTCATCCAGATACTTCAAGAATACTTCTTCATCCAGCTTGGTGGTCCCATGTTTCAGTTCTCCACCAAGCTGTCACAGATACCACTCCTTCCTCCTGCTCTGCAGCTTTTAGAGGCCACATGTGGGCAGGCAGAATCTAGTGCCAGGGAACTCCCACTTTGTGGCCTCTACAAGCCAGAGGGCAACAACAAGCAAGGAGGTGCCTTTGCTGGGGGGACAGAAGGGATGTGGGAAGGGAACTGTCCTAAGAGACATCTGAGGGCACCCCTAAAAGAATAAAGAGATGGATGAACAGCATATGCACAGGAGGGAAGTTACACACATTGCACAGAGGGGAGAGGGGGGAAAAAGAAGATTGAATCTTCCTGGAGACCAGTGAGATTCTATAAACATAATCAAAATGTAATAGAAACTTTTTGGAAATGCTGTTAGAAGGAGAAAGCATCAATCTTCATGGAACTCCACTCAACAGGCTTTCTCCAGCTAATCAATCACGGTCAAGACATGGGCCGTCCCATCTGTCTCTGCAAGCGACCAGGAGGAGATTGCTAAGTGCCTGGGCTGGAGCTACCATCTCAGTACCAGGCAATTCATCATGCACGAAGAGAAGGGGGGGAGAAGAGAGAAGGAAAATAATGTATAACACTAATAAAGTTTCTCCCCCCCACTGCATTCTCAACCAATTTTTAGTAAAGGAGCCCAGTCCAGAGGGGTTGTCAGTAGGGGGGTGGGAAGGGGGATATGCACTGGGGAGGAATCTGGTTACAAGATGCACTCCAGTAAACAGAGACAAAAGCCATCATCTGCATACCAGTCCCTCAGCAAAGCCCACGCTCACCACCTCGGCTGTTGGCAGAGGCACAGGAGCGAGTCTGCACCCAGCAGGGCTGGTGTCCCTCCGCTCCTGGAGCTGGGGGAGGACACTGGCAGGGACAGCATTGCTGGGAAACGCAGAGGAGAGCACAAGGGAGCTTCACCAGCTAGCACTGGGTGGAGAGGCCAAGTCTCTGCATGCACACAGCATTAATTTTTTCCCTGAGATGCTGCCAAAACCATTTGGGGGGGCTCTAAAAGTGGGATAAAGTGGAGCTTAAGGACTTGCAGCATACAGCCTATTTCATCTGCAGCAGACATGGGATTTTTCATGTCACATTATACCAACGTACACACACAGAGTAGGGACTTACACTGCAAAGAGGGAGTTTTGCACTTCACTGAAATCCCCAATGTCTTTAACCTGTTGTCTCAGCCCTCCCTGTGCACAAGCCCCCTCCTTCCCCAGGCACTCATCGGTCTGGGCCCCAGCCTCCCTTGCACTCAGCCACCCTGCCCAGAGGCACCAGCAGCAAGGAGCCCCAGCACATGCCTTACAGCCAGGGGCTCAAATCCACATTTACATGAAAAGGTACCATTTCCCCTGCTAAATGCATCCAGAAATAATGCAATCCAACTTGACTCCCTTTCTATCCATCCTCCTCCTTTTAAATCTTAAGGATATCTCCCTTCCACTGAATTTGTGAAGTGGAAGACAAAAAGCATCTGACAGCATCCTTTGCCAGAGCCAATGCTGGTATTTTCAGGTACCGCTTGTCCACGTACAACCCAGGTTTGACATGTTCTGTACTACTCTCAGCATCAGACCTCAAGGACTCGATGAAACTCCCCTCATGTTTACAAACACATAACAAAACACCACAGGCTTTCTTCAAGGACTCTTTTGGCCTCAGAAAGGGTTCAGTCCAGACACAAGCCCAGCAATCTGATTTCCAGTGCTTTCCATGACACCTAGAATAGCCCTAGCATGCATCTGAAGACAGTATGAATTCTGCATAAAGGAATTTTTATTCCTCATTTTAATTACATAAATATTTTTCCTACTAGTGTTTTGGCTAACTTTTGTAGAGATTATTGTACATTCAGCACCAGGTGAATGGGAAACCAGCACAAATATGCTCACATCATCTGCTTAGATTAAAGGGCCATTTGAAATACAAAAACAATAGAAATTTATGCCCTAAACTTTTTTTGTTGCCCAAAACTTAATGTAGTGGATTGACTGGACTTTACAAGTGAAGTTCAATAAGTGGAACTAAGTAGGTGAGAGATTTATTCTTCCAGAATATTTATTCTTCCAGAGCTATGACGACCCCATACCTTCCAGTAAATGTCAAAATTCTTCCCTTCCTCCATAGATAAAAATAGACTCCACTTAAAAATGTAGTGACACAGGATTTCAGCCTCTACTGTAAGTGTAAATATAGCAACAAATTAAGTAGAAACACCTAGTAAATAACATTGACATCCCTGAAGGTTAAGTTGCTTCAAGCTTAACTCTTACAGGCTGGTCTGTGACCAGGTGGCAGGAAGACTTAGTTTAACCATTATAGTGGATTTCCTTCAGGGTGGTAGTCCCATCTTGTGATACTGTTTGTCCTCTTCTGTCAAAGTTACCCTCTCCTGCCCCTTCCAGACCCTCCTCAATGAAAATGCCAGACTGAAATTTTTCTGGGGTTCATTACTATGAGAAGCCAGTGCAAAACTCTGCTCAGGCTACAAACACATCAACAGAGAATTTATGAACAGCTGAAAAACATGAAGTTGCTTAAAACTTATCAATCCATCAATTGTCAGGAATGTAAAACATTAACACATGGCTTGTAGCCACTTCATCTACTCCTATATGTGCTTTTAAACACATAAAACCACCTGCCCCTTACATCCTAATGTGCTTGTAACCATAGTTAGCAATTTATTAACCCTTTACTACTAGAATTTAAGTATAAGGCACAGCTCAGCAAAAACCAAGATAGAGAGGTCACCAGCCTATGCAAGAGGTCCACTATTCTTCACTGAATTCAGTTGTGGCTCCCAGGTTATATTCCCCCTCAACTCTCACAATGAAATTTTAGAAGAGCCACCACCATCAAGTCCTGCATAAACACAAGGCAGGGATCCTTGCTTGAGCCAGACCTCCCAGCTCTCCCACAAAGCCTCAGCCCCAGCTCAGAGGGCAAACAAGCCTGGAGACTTCCTTCTTCAACCCCAGCACAAGTCTCTGGGAAAGAAAGAAGCTAATATAACCATAGCTCTTACTCAGATGTCCTCACCCTTTTTCTTTTTTCTCCTTCCAGACAACAAGCTGAACCCAGCTCATCACAGAGAGAAACCAGACAGGATACCACAGCTCTTGCACAAGTTCAGCCTTTCAGAGTGCAGCATACCCCAAACACAGTACCTCTCCTGAAGATCTATCCTTCCTCCAGTTCCTCTCCAAAGCAAACCAGCCCCCTATGCTCCGTTAACTGCTTTATATGTCATCCCACTCCTTCCTCCACCTGGAAGGGGCAGGGACCGGCTCAGGTGGCCCCAGACCTCCTGCCATCCTGGGAGAAATGGAAGCAGCTGCTGGGGGGTGGGTGCCTGCAGGAGCTCTCTGCATCCCAGGTGAGCTCAATTTCAGTTTGCTGGCCAGCCTGGCACGAGCAAAGGTAGCAGTGTTAGGGGCAAGTTTCCTGCAATAAAACTCTTCTTTAGTTGATATACAGTTATTCTCAAACCATAACCTTCCTCCCTAATTACCATGAATGTAAATGACCTCTGGTGTAAGGTTTATTGTAACGATAATTGAGCTGTGGATTTTTAATAATAACCTTCTGGATTTTCCACTTGATTTCCTGATTTACTTTATATTTCCAGGAACGCATATAAGGGTCTGAGACTTCATCAGGCTGTTTATACAAAGTCTGACCATGACCTTCACTGGTTCTCCAGACCACAGTCTCTTAAATTGTTAGATGCGTCCAAGCTTTTGGGTTTTCAGAGGGTCTTAGGGATTTAGGCAGTGTGATCTGACTCCCACTGACTTGCTGTGGGATGGGGATAGCTGAATCCCATTGGCAAAAGTAGGCATTTTACTTTTTGTCTCAGCATGGGCAGACGAAGCGCAGACCCCATCCTGGTGGAAGGAGGGAATGCATCCAAATACTGACAGGGCTTAACAAGGAAGGAGCTCAGTATTGAAAGTCAGGTAACTTATTGCCTTGCAGAAAGCTGGGAGAAGAAAATACATTGTGTAAACTGCTGGAGGAATTTAAATACTCAAAATGTACTCTCTGGAGTTGGAGTTTGCTCACAGCATTGGAGCGTGGATCTCCAGGCAGTGTTGGACTTAGGTCTAGAAGGAGACTTCCAAGGCGAGAGAGGGAGATCCACTCCCAGTCTCCAGTCCAGTGCAAGCCATCCCCATGCACGGAGACATCTCAGGTGAAGACTTGTCCTGTTTTTTCAGGAAGCTAAACAGCCAACAAAATCCCATCTTGTTTAAAGATTATTCTGTTAAAATGGAACACTGTGTTTTTACATTATTGCTAATAGAGAAAAGTACACAAATAATTAATAAATGTTAATTTGTCTCTGAGGCTTTCCCTTTTTTGCATGTTTATTTTTGTGTTATAAATGACATCCATTTTCTGCAACTCACTAAATTGGCGGATGAGGAAAAGAGTCCAAAAGAAGAGCCATAATCCTCAAGGGGAAGAGCAAGCTGTTGTTCCAATCAAGATGTATCCTGACAAGTCAAGTTGGTGAAACCCATTAATTAGCACTTTTGGAAACAGTTGCAAAGTTAATTATTCTTCTTTCAGATGAAAGAAAGCTAATTTCTGGCATTTGCTTTGACAGTGACACGCGCTAACATTTTTAGAGTTGACATCCCTCAAGATAAATGATACTCTGAAGTGTGCATGCAAACATTTTGACTGGGAGCTACTGTGGCGAGTTGACGGCACTGGCACCTCTTACTGCAAATATTTTGCATCTGCTGGGATTGTGATCAAAGTTTGGAGGCTAAGGGGAGGGCGGGGAAACTTTATTTTCAACTTCAGGGAGGGTGTGCGTGACTCTGGCTTTGGACGGGAGGCAATAACATTGCTCAGGCAATGCAATCTATTTTATCTAGATAACCTCAATAGGGAATGTAAAGCCTTCCAGCTAACTGTGCTGGCAAAAAGAAATCCATTTTTATACCATTTGAATTGCTCTGCTCAAGAATTGTATTTTTGTTCATGGATTGGTAACAGCAGATGAAACAGAAGGTCTCCAAAAGGAAGTTCTCTCTTGGTGCGATCAGGTGCTAGTTGGTATCAGCTCATGTGTATTTGAAAAGGCAAGATTTGAGATGTGGAAGCTCAACAAAACTCTTATGCCAAACCCCAATGTTTTCATTGGGAAGAACATCAGTGTGATTTGGGATTTAGTCCCAAAAGCCCTTTGGCAATTTTGGAAGCTGCCTTGATCACGTCTTACATGTACAAGGGCGGTGAGGGGAAGAGTTTACCTGAAAATGTAAGTTATTTAGGCCTACTTTTAACAATGCATTTTGATCCAGGATTGCACTGGAACACGCATTTCAAATCCCACTCCAATAAAATTCAGGTGTATGCCTAAAACCTGGGCTTCCCTTTGCAATTTTTAGGGAGCTACAGATCCTTCTTTTTTTACTCCAGTGCTTTACGTCACTGGCATGACTCCATGACTGATCCAGGTTGAATTCTAGGACCCTGTTTTTTCAGTTTCAGTCCCCATGTCTTGAAGTCTAAAGGTTCCGTGTGAGATGAGTAAGGAAAGCATGCCTAAAACACAGAAACTGCTTTACACAGGAGCTGCATTGCCAGGAGAACACACTAAACGAGACCTGCTATTTGGAGAATCCCAGGGTGATAAGCAAGAGAGCTAAATCTAAGAAGGTCAAAATCTTCCTGGTAAATTAGAGAAGACCCTGTGCCTTTAGTTGTCTCCTCCGAGCCATGCCTGGTTTGGGTGCACCATGGCAGGGGAGGATGCTCTCCGTTGCATCCCCTCCAGCATGCTCAGCTCAAAGCACTTCAGAGCAATCTTCCTCTAACAGCCCAGCCCTTAATAAATGATCAGCCCGGTGTATCATCTAGGGGCCAAACCACCGCTGTAGGAACCTGTTGCTTGTTTGATAAGATTCTTCGGAAATAATAAGTGCAGGCAGGTACAAGAAGAAAGGAAATTGGTGGTAGAAGACGGATTTCATTTGCTTTTCAATCAGCATGTGGGGGAAAAATTGAACTAGGAAGGTGATCTAAAGGACTACTTAGTTGGTATGCGATTCACACACAGCAGGGCAAACAAGAATGTGGAAACACCGGGTTCAGAGGGCTCGATCCAACGTGGGAGGCAAACACCACCTTTTCCTTCAGGGGAGCCAAAAAAAATGACATGTGCTAGCATGCAAGTCCTTGCAGACAGGCTTGCTATGCTGAGACAGTTTAGTAAGGACAAGACGCAAGAAAATAGAAAATAAGTATAAAAAAAAATAATTGCTTCAACCAGTTCTCCACTTTGCGAGGAGCAGGGAGGTGGCAGTCCTGAGCCGAGAGACTCGTCCTCCCGGCAGATCTGCCGTGCTCCTTTTTGCATATTCCTCCATCGTACATAATACTTATTGCTGCACAAATTGCAGGGATTATTTTCTCTTAACTGCTAATGGTTTTAGAGACTGTAATTGGGGGTAGTGCTTTGTAATTTAGTGCCAGAGGGGAAGGTACCTGTACAGGAGACTAACTTTTTTCTGTGGGCACGCACAGTTACGGCAGGAATACTGGCAAAGCGGGAGATCATTTACCAGTTCCCCACTTTTCAGTGCTGTACTGGAAGGCTTAAGAGGTTTACAGCATTTTTCACTCAATGTAATCAAGAAAAGATTTTTTAATTTATCAATAAATCAACCATATTTCATCTCTTTTTGCAGCATTTGTGATAATACTAGGGTTCACTTAACAACTGTAATGGAAAAGATTTCACTCTATATAGTAAAGAGAAATCAAAGATTAAAACAATTTACTTATTATGACGTGCTGTGTTGAGTTATGCCCTGAAATTATTACTTTTAAACCCACTGTCTGATAATTTGCCCCATTTATTTAAGCATGATTTTAATAAGGATATTTATCAGCCTTGGTTTAGTGTATTAGTGTTTGATTTATTTAGCAATGCATATATTTATTTACATTTTAGCTTCCAAGTGAGTCATTCTTCTGACTTTGCAGTCAAAGGTTAAACAGTTTGATCCATCCTGAGGCGGACACAAAACGTGGAATAAACAAGTACAGAGAAAGTGCAGGCCATGAAAAGCAGGATTAACCCTACATTTACACCCCTAACAGGCAACACTCATTCAGTGTTGCAAAACCAGTCTGTACAGTAACACAATTTTTATACCCAGATAAGCAAAATACTTATTGTAATTCTTGCGGTGTGGTGAGAAAATACATACGAAATTCGAGGGGAAAAACAAAGGTAGGGGAAGGAAATAGATGCTGCTGTGGTTGGAAACCCTTGAAAATGTAAAGTTGGCTCCAGAATCTAGAAAGAAAATGAAAATATCCTTGGATATATTGTGGTTGTTTAATTTCTCAGGACTTTTAAGTCCATGCCCTGGCATGTGGACAGCGTTCTCGGGATTTCTTCATGTGTTTTGGGCTGTGAGGACACATGTGCAGGCTGTTCAGACGGCAGCAGTGAGTGCTGACAGGCAGCATGTGTTCGGCTGCCTCTGTCCCCTGCCACGATGCCGTTGACACCTATTAAATACACCGGCACGGAGATGCCTGCCGCTCGCACCAGCGCGTTTCAGCCCACTGTTCAGCTTCATGCTGTCCTCTCCCCCTCCTCTTCCCAGGGTAAAATGCAGCAGGGATTTTGTTTAAAGAGATGACACAGCCCATTTAACATTCCCTGTTAAAACGCGGCAGCTGGAGGGGGTCGAACGCCCGAGCGCGACGCGGGGAAGCTGCTCGACGCTGTGGTGCAGCCCTTCTCTGCTCGCACAGGGACAAGAGATCTTCCTTGCTGGTTAAAATGCACTTTCAACGACAGAGCAGGGTATCGAAGGACCATGTTCCCATCGTTTTCTCCTCCATTTGATGCCCTCCTGGGGAGCCTGACTGTGTCTGTGGTGCTTAGGGCTGGGGGACATCGGCAGGGCAAAGGCATGGATCAAGGTGCTAAGGGTCAACTCTGCTGAACAGCTTGAAGCCAGCGCAGATGATAGCCCTGCTGTCCCCAGATCTTAGCTTGGTGACAGCCTGGCTCCTACAGCTTTTGTCTGTAAACTAGCAGTTTGGGAAAGTGGATGGGTGCTCTCCAGAAAAGGAGGGGGGGTCAAACTGGAGCTGTGTTGGCAGGAATGGAGATTGGGACTCCGGGGCTCCTGCCTGGTACTGCTTAATGATGATGATAACGGTTCCCTTTGGGAATGCATCGAGGTCTATTTATCAATGGTTGCTGAGCGCTTTGGGATCCTTGAACAAGGTGCTATGAAGCTTATGATAAATGGCCTTCTTCGCACTTGGCTGTTCTGCAGTTCTAGAAATAAACCCCAATATTTTGTTAATCTGGAACAGATTTTATACTTTGTACTTTATATATACATATATTTCTCAATATAATTCCAGCAATTAACTGTTAGCTAATTTATATATCTTTTTCTTTCTCTCTAATTTATTTCTAATTAACACAGATAAAGGATTGTATTCTTTATTAATGCAGATGGTTACTTATTTCTACTCATGTAATTGGAGTCATGTCCCGGCCCTGATCAGGATCCTGCTCGGCTGGATAAAAGGTAAAGCACAGAGAGACACAAGTCCCTCTCACTGATTTGTGTATGGAAGTCAGTGCTATGGCGGGATAGTTTTTCTTTTAAAATCACCTTATTGCGGTGTGCATGACTGCCTCTGAGCAGAACCTGCCCATATTGCATACATGGTGACTGCAGACCATTCTCTCTGTTCCCGTTTGTTGGGGATGTCAAAACCAGCCTATATTTCCCTGAAAAATGAGAGTTCATTGGGGCTGGCCCCTCCAGGTGTGTATCAGCCCAGCTAGGCAGGTACAAGGATCAAGTCTGGCCCAGAAGGCATTGCAAATTATTTTCCTAGGAAGGCTGTTTCAATCCCTTTAGCAGCCCGGTCACTTCTCCATGCTGGGGCACGAGCATTAGATGTTAATGGGGGGCAGCCAGGCAGCTCCGTGTCCTGCTCTGCCGCCTTCAGCCCTGCGGCCGGGCCGGCTGTGCGAGGGGGAGCAGATGTGATCGGCAGTGGGTGAAAAAATCCTGAACAGGCAAAATTATCCCAAGGAATTTGGAGGGGAGGAGGCGGCCACATGCAGGGTGCTGGGCTGGGAACCTGATAGTGGTGTCAAAGGGGACTGATTTCATCAGACACAATGGATGCACCGAGGTGTAAATCAGGAATAATCTTACCAGTATTAAAGGGAAATCAGTATCAGGCAACATCAGAATTGGCCTGCTGAGTGACAGATGTCCCTCTCTTTCGGTCCTCTGTTAAAAGATCCTTTTGCAACTCCCTTCACAAGGGAAAATAGAAAAGGCCTCTCTGATTTTCTTGAAGGGACTCAGAGATAAAGACTGATCACATTTCGCAGTAATTGGACCTTCATATCTATAATTGCATTGATTTCTCCTAAGTTTCAGGCATCGACTCTAGTGAGCGAGAGAGCATTGCAGCAGGATACGGCTGCCAAGAAACCTTCTGCATTTGGGAGGTGTCAGGCTGGGAGGCTCACTGTAGTTTGGTAACTGGCATTGCAAATTGCTTTATGAACAGTTTAATGCATTTAAGAGGGTAATAATTTCAGATCGTACCATACAATTTGTTGCAGTGGTGCAGAAGCGTATCTAAAAACTTCCAGGGTGAAGGAAGGCAGGGGAAGGAGGGAGGACAAGAAGGGAAAGTGAAGGGAGGGAGGCATTGCAGGGAGGTGGAGAACCTAATTGTTTTAATCATGCTTGATATTACACTGTGAAATTATAATTAACTTAAGAAGTCAGTCAAAAACAGTTAATAACTGTGGTGTAACTTGGCTGATTTGAAGTGGTACATAGAGGGGAGAGGAGACTACGGCAGCAAAGCTGCTGGGCTTGAACCTTGCAAGCTGAAGCAGTGCAAAGGCCCTCCAGGCGGTTATGAGGCTCTGCACAAGTAGGGACCAGCACACACATCATCAGCCAAGCCGGTATCACGAGTACTTAGTCACTACAACACTGCTGATTGTGGATTGAGAAGCGCTTTCCAAAGGAGGATCATCAGCCGTCTTCCCAGTAAAGGAAGACGAGGGGAAACTGAGGCACTGAGAGAGAAAACGATTTGTGAAATGTCAGCAGGCCACTGCCAGAGCTGGGGAAAACGATAGCAGCCAGCTGAAGAAAGGATCAGGCCTGACTTTCAGCCTGTGCTTGTGTGGTTCTTGAATAGCAGCCTCTGGAGATTACTCAGTTTGTTCTTTAAACCTCCCTTTTCTTTAGCTCATCAGAGGGCAAATCTTTTCCAGTGACGCTGTTGCAGTCAGAAGAAATGCAGCCCTTAAAATGGGAGTGTACATATGGGCAAATCCTGGTCTTCCTCACCCATGTAGATTTATTAAAATATCTGGATTTTTATAGGTAAGTGGGAACAGAGTTAGAGCTGTGCAGTCTTCATTGCATGTATACTGTATGTATGGGTATAACAAGGGTTAATGAGCAAGCAAGCTGGGATAACAAGAGTGTCTTGATGGTATTAATATCCCAAAATACATGTATAGATGTGGATAGTGCTGAACCCTATGGGAGGCTGATAGTGGTAAGGGTAGTGACGCTGGAACTAGCTATGGGAACCATAGCAGAAATATTTGTCACAGAAAAGATGCTCCTAGGAAAGCTCTGTGTGTGTGTGTGTGCACACCAGATATTGCTGTAGAAGGGCAGCAGCGTATATATTTACAGTCTGGAGGATATATTGGGAGCACTGGGCAATGGCTAGATATCAGCATGGACAGAAAACGTGAGAGAACGGAATTAGAGCAGACTGTGGGAATAGGTCTGAAATCCCTTCTTAGGAGATGTGTGTTGAAGGTCTGGTGCTGAATTTGTGGGTAGCTTTTACCACTTAGGCGCTGCAGAGAAGGGAGAGATGTTCTAAAATGGGAGCTGCAGCACTCCAGGGTCTGGGTATTTCCTGCTGCCAGGTTGGGTGAAACACAGCGCCTGGGGAGCCGGGTGTGCTACGAGTGTCATGGTCCCCTCGGACCGTGGGCTTTGACTGGGGACGGGCATCAGAGTGGCACAGCTGGGGCCATCCCTGTCATCCTGTTCCTTAGAGCAAGCTTACAGGGAGGAGAAGAGGAGCTTGTGGCTATTACATGCTCAAATATGGCACCAACACAAGTGCATGGTGCTCTGGTTGGTGTTTGGGTCAACTTTCCTTATATTGGACTTTAATGCCTCTCCTGGAGGTGTGACCCTGAGGTAGCTGAGTGACTGGCCAGCCCAGGCTGAGCTGGGTTGTTGCTTGTCCAGCACCCTAAACCCATCCTTCCCATTATTCCCAAACCCAAGAATAGACAATTGGTTCACAGGATCTTCATGGTGACAACCAGGCCGTCGTCCTATCCCTTCCTCTGTGTCCAGTGTAACTGTTTTAGGGGCTGTGTGACCATTGCTATCATGGTACCAGCCCCAGCACAGCAGTGCTGTAACAGGGCCAGAAGGCTGACAAAACGAGGAAATTTTGGATGAAGTGAGGGAATTCCATGGCCAAAGCCCCCCACCAGCTTACACCAGCCGTAGCTCCTGCCTGGGGCACCCATGGAGCAAAGGCACCTGCTGACAGGTGGGGAAGGGTCTAGACCTGTCTCAAGGCTCTGCCTCCCTGGGACACCTCCGGAATGCTTTGGCCTTGCTGCTGCACATCTGCTGGAGAGGAGGTGTGTTGGATTGTTTTGTGTTATACATTCATTATCAACTTTGGAAAATATTATAAAATATAACTAACCTATTAACTTAGAACATACCGACAATTGGAAACTTCCTTGGAAGATATCTGTCTGTCCACCTCTCTGTTCTACAATCACTTTGATTAGGGACTACTGGTAGAAGGACCCAAAGGAAATCAAAAGCCCTAAAAACATTAAAGGGTTTCTTCCTCACCCCATCTTTTTTATTTTATTCCCCGTCAGTATTTCTGTGACAACTCAGCCCCAGCAGCCCCAGGGGACAGGACAGAGAGACGAGAAGGAGTGGAAGTGCCCTTTGACTAAGTGGGCATTAAATGTTGGCTAACAACCGAGAGACGCCGCGTGACTGGAGAGAGGGGGGAAGTTAAAAAGAAAGAAAGAAGAGCTTTTCAATATGAGCATTCATGTAGTTTTGACAAGAGCAATTTATCATGGCTATGAAAGGCGGCTCTGCCTCCACTGCTGAAAGACAGCCTGGTTAAACTTTTACCTGCCCCTCTGAAAAGGGTGCTGTGCCGCAGCCGGGAGGGGATTGCTCCCTGCTCCGGTGATGCATCTTTCTGCGGGGTCTGGGGGAGGGAAGGGCAGTGGTTCCCAAACAGCTTGTGCCCATCTGTTCTGCACAGAAAGAAACCCTGACAAGGAAGGGGGAGGGAGCGTGTGAGCAAGCGAGCTGGGGGTTTCTGGATGCCCGCACCGCGTCGGGAATGCGGTGATGTGATGGGAGCAAGGCTGGGAGCTGCCCCCCAGGAGATGCTGCAAGTCAGCACTGAGGATTTCGCCAACCCCCTTAGCTGCCCTAGAAGTATGAAAGATTGTGGAGCAATGCTCCTAAGCTGGACAGTGAGGTGACCTGGCATTTTGGGGTGTGCATCATTGGTGGCATCGTGGGTAGGTAGCAGTGGAGTGGGGAAAGCCATGGGGTGCAGGAGGCATCATGCCCCGATGTGAAAGAAGTCCTATTGGCATCCCTAGAAATTCTTTGGAAGGAATAAGAGGGATTATGCTGAGGAAAAAAACCATAAAAACATACCCCAAGGGAATTCAGCTGAGATATTCTTTTGCCCCAGACTTTGTCATGGGGAAAAGTGTTGGTTCTGCACCAGCTCATGGCAGGTGGGAGCCCAGGCTGGCCAGGATCCCGTGCACAGGCTGCTTTTTGCTATACTCTTGTGTGGATTGAAAATTTCCTGAAAAAATAATTTTCCACTGAGAGTAATGATCCCTCTAAAGTAAAGCATTCCACTGCAAAGAGTGGATTTCATAGAAATTTTCAATGGAATGGCTAGCAACTTCCATAGCCACTGTTTTTTCCAATAACCAGCTGGGATTAGGCTACGTTGTACTGTATTTTCAGTATTTTACATACTAAAATTATACCATTTAAATGGCTATATTTTACGTTGTGTGAAAGAAGCCGACCAATATCATAATGAAACTTTTCATCCTTATAAAAATTAAGCTTTTTTTACCCTTCAAAAACTTCAGTTTTTTCCAGTTTACCCCCCTCCCTCGATGAAGATAGAATGACATTTTGAAACCTCAGATGGGTAGCTGCATCGGACTTCTTGCCTGCCTGCGCATCCATCAGCACCTGCCCCTGTTCAGGCATGAGTGGGACAATTTATATTGTTAAAGAGAGGAATGTGCTAAAGTATTTCCCACGTTGCAGGATGAAATCCAGCAGTGCTGTTTCACCAGAATAAAACCCAGCCAGCTCCTGTTGGACAGCTAAACAATTCCCTGACCGTGACATGGCATACCGAGTCATCAGGGATGTATGGTCACACACCAAAGAGCTGAACTCACCTAACTTTAACCATCTCAAATTTAGGCTTCTTTTTAAAGCCAGTAATCTCGTTTCTCTCTAGACACAAGAGAGAGAAAGAGAGAGATACAACTGCAAAAAACAATTTGTTCCCCTCTTAAATGCAATGTCTAACACATTGCTGAAGCTAGCTGAGGGTGAAATTCATCTCATTTCTTACCCTCTGTATGTTTAAGTCCTGTCCAAAAGCTGTGGGACATTTGATCACGTTGAGACAGCTTCGCAGAAATACAAGTTGTTCTAAAGACTATTCTGAGAGCCCTCATGCCAGGGACTATGACCGCATTATATTCAAAGCAGAAGGGGCATTAAGCGTACAGATATTCCCACTAGGCTTTTCATGTCATTAATTGGTGATCTTCCGACTCTGAAATAACATTTTTCCCCCTCACATTCCTTATTTCATTATCCCCAGTTCAATACACATCAGTGCAGTATGAGGCAAACTAGTTAGATATATTAGGAATTATTTAAATTAGAGAGAGATGTATGGGTAGTTAAATACTCAGTCTTCTATTCTTCCCTAATTACGTATCAAATTACACTCAAATTATACCCAAATATAGATGTAGGGAGGTAGTCCTGAAATCTCCAGGAGGTATCAGTGGGAGAAAGGTGAAATTAAGCAGGTGGTGCAAGTAGATCTGAACTAATGCAATATGAAAACTGTACAGGACTATCATTTCCCATTGTGTCCTGTTATTACCAACATTTGCTTAAAATTTCTTTGCAAACAAGACTCAGTAATGAATGAGCGTTCTCTGAGCCTGGAGGAAGCAGTTTATTTTTCTAATGCAAGAGGATTTTGCTCTTGATTTTAACATCATTCTGATTCTCATTCCTCTTTGTGAAAACAAGACTGTTACAGTAGTAAACCAGGCTTGTCACACTGTCCAGCAATCAGGGAGGCGGCAGGACAGACTGATGCCTCTTGAACCAGAAAGCCTGTCTCTCAGACCGCTTCCCACGCAGCAGATTTCAGTTCCTAGTTGTCCTGGCTGCAAGCGGATGGTGCTTTCATGGCGATGTTGTAAGCCTACACTGTCCCTGGCACATTAGATAGGTTAAGCCAAGCTGTTGCTACACCGGTGCCTTGATTTACTTGACAAAATGGGTTTGATAATCTTAAACTGCTTTCTATGGGATTACAGAAACTAACTGAGCTCTGAAGAGTATCGCACTGCCTGGAATTTCTTCTTTGAAATCCTTCTCTTCTGGTGGACAAAAGCAGGAGATCTGCACCGCAGCACGGTGCCAGCCTGGTTTGGAGAGTGCTCCGGAGCCCGTGCCATGCCCCCATCCCCCAGAATGATTGAAAGCCCCCAGTTCTCTGGGAAAGGACACAACAGCGTTGTTGCACAGCAGGCAACCATGCCACTGTGGCTAATAGTTGCACTTCTGCCATGTCCTGGCTCTTTACCACTGCAGGCTCTTGAGACACCCACCTACTTCTCAGCTTGAGAGATGTTTCTGGCATCAGCTTTGGAAAAAGCAGCAGATGGTCCCTGAAACTAGGTGTCCATCCAGGAGAAATGAGTAGCAAACTCTACAGCTGTGGGAAACATCATCGTTCTGTTCCTTCTGTAAGAGGAAAAACCTCCCCAAACCTGAAATAAAACCCCAAACAAACTCCTAAACCTGCCAGCATGATATTTATGGTCTTTGAGGACCTCAGGATCCAACATCCATGCTCTTGTGATATTAAGACTATCTCTGTGGCAGAGTACAATAACAGCAGAGTCTCTGAGCGAGAGAAGCAGATTTTCATCTCACATCTGAGGTCTCCCTCCCCATCAGCTGCTGCTGGTGAGAAATAACAAAAATATATTGTAAGCAGGGGGATGATCCCTACCTCTTTATTGCTTCTATATCGAGCATTGGGAGGAAGTGGAGAGTGGCCTATAAATAACAGCTGCTTTTCACGGGCAGAGGTGGAGACCTTGGCTAAGCCTACAGCAAGACAGACCTCAGCAAACGGTGGGGCATGTCACAGACAGTTGTTTCCCACCCTGACAGCAGCAAAGACTGGCTTCTGGGTGTTGCTAGAGCCCACACTGTTAGCGAAGCTGAAGCCCAGTCTGTGGGCTGCAGTGCATTCCTCTTGAGCATTAACAAATGCAGTATCAGTGTCAGACTAGCCAAATGTCTGCTGAGAATAACAGAGGTAGGATTGATGGTGTGGCATGGAGGAAAGGACTGCAGGACCTTTGGTGATCTCTTCTGGATTATTTTCTGTGATTCTGTGAGCCTATTCAATATGCACCTATTAATTGAGTTCAATGCCAAACTGAGAAATAAATGGTGAGGGACAAACCTAGAGACTGAGATGCAAAGCTGGAGTGAGGGCAGAGAGCAGGGAGGCTGGCTGGGGAGTGTCTCCAACATGCCACTCATTAGTACAGATTTAAAAAAAGAAGACTTTTTTTCACGAAGAAGCCAAAGTCCCATTTATGAAGGTATGTAGGCAGCAAGGCTCAGGTCCTCCAGAGTGTCAGACTGCCAGTGAGAACGATATTCCAAAATAAAGGCAGCTGGTTACTTCGGTCTCAGAAGTATTCAGGAAGCAAGCTGGTGTTAGTGTTGCTGAGGCTGATTCAGAAGAGGAACCTCATCTGGGCACTCTGGATCACCCTGAATCTGTCTTTCCTTTGACTGTGTAAGAATGCAGAGAGATCAGCCCCTTTGGTGATGGACCCTGTCCTCCCTGGGAGTTCTACAGTGAAGCCAGGGAGCAGGACACAGTGGGCTGGAGAAGTCCTCCACCCCATGTTGCCTCTGAAAAGAGAGAAGCAGAGAGCATACTGAGACTTAAGGTAATCTGGAAAACCCTTGCTCTATTTCCAGCATCTCTTTCATAGGATAATTGCCACTAAACAGAAGTAAATACGCATACATATATTTATATATTCCTGTGCAAATTATATATTTACTTGGAACTGACAGACTTAGACTTCACTATTTTTCATGTTGTTATGGAGCAACTTGGTTAGCAAACAGTAATAAATACTTGGCTTTTGCAAATGAATGATTTTTGATGTGCTGCACCAACAGGCATGGTAACAAACGCCTGCTGGCAAGAAGCATGCCTTGCCTTGGCTTTTTAAGCTGGCTCCGGTTGGGGTGTACTGCTGGTGGGGATGTACTGTGTGGGTGTAGGGCAAGGAGTGGTGGTGCAGTGTAGGTATTCTGATCAAAGCCAGGTTTATTGGTGGTTCTAGTTTGCACCAATATGAAAAAGATCACAGTTGCATGAGCTTATTGATGGGCAAAGTGGTAGCCTTGAACACTGAAGTCTATGTCAACAGTATCAGGCATATAGAAATACAGCACAGAAAGTGCATCAGACTGATCAGCTAGCGTCCCTCTTCTCTTGATGGGAAGGTCCATCCTCTGAAATGAGCAGAGCAAGGTCATGTTTCATTCTGTCTTGTATAGCCTTTTTGTTTGTTTATTTTGCACATGGTTCCTGGTCAGTCTACAGCAGCTTGTGGCTTGACATTTGAAATTCAACCTCTAAGTGGCAATGGCTGCGTTGATTTGACACTTAGGTCGCATGTTACGGTCTTATTTTCTCATTGAACACACTTGGCTTCTAGAATTAGAGCCTTGCTTGGTCCACATAGTTCCATTTTTATTTTTAGCATTTACCACTAAAATTTTAGGACAGGAACTCTAGCTTTCTTTGTGTTTGTACAGCAGCCAGCAGAGTCCTAAAGGCTGGGACTAATGTCTTGTGCTATAATACTAAAAGGAAACAGCTAATATATTTATTCCTTGTATATTATTTAAAAATATCTGATTAAGAAGAAAAGGGATCTGAATTCAAGTCAAAGAAAATTTGTTTAAAATATGAATTTTTAATAAAAAGCCCCTTTTATTCCTCGTAGAGTATTTTTCTAGCCCCTGCTATTTGTTTTTCTGCTGTGCCTGTCTCTCTCGCACTAAGCAGTAGCAGGATGTGAAGGTGTGCACCATATCCTGACATGCCAGGCCTGGCTTTTCACACTGATGTCCCTTTGCACACCACAGAGGCACCGTTCCAGAGGGGAAGAAAAAATCTATTTGCATCCAATCGACTGAGCGCTTTAAGTGCTGAAACTAGTAGACCAAACGAGTTTATTAGATTATCATTGCGGAAGTTAATAAAGAATTAATTTCTCTTCATGTGACATCCAAAGGCAGTTATTTCAGTGGCCTGTCCATTTACACAAAGCCAAGTATTTGTCAAGTGTCAAGCTCAATTCCCATGACCCAGGCCTCCTCAATAATTCTGGATTAGGAATACCCTTAAATGACATTACAAAAATTTTATTCCAAGATGCATTGAGCTCCTGGGACTACTCAGGAATTTCAGGTTAGTGAAGGTTATGTAGTCAGCAAAAGCTTGTTGGATATAAGATCTGGAATGGAAGGATACGGTGTGCAATGTTTTTGTGATAGTGGAAGGCAGCATGTAAGAAAGAAGCAGCTGATTTCCAAAAGGGGATCTTCTGTTCTGTTTCTCTCCCCTGGAAATCACGCAAAGAGGGTTTATCTGCATTGCAAAATGACTAGCCAGTGTGATCTCCAGCAAAAGAAATGCTGTGGTGCCGCTGTAGGAAGAACAGCATGGGTGCCATGAGGAGCAGGAGGAGGAGGCAGAATAAAGCCATCAATTGCTGCTGTGGGAATTAAGTGCTATAGAACATCTTCATTCAGAGAAGGAGTTCAGAGTTTTGCACATTCCCAGCTACCAAGTCAGATATAAAATGAAAGGAAGAGGAATCTCTTTTTTGTTTTCCTGTACTCAATAGATTTACCTCTCACCACCAGAAACACAAAGCATACTGGGTGGACACAGAGCCTTCTCTCATTCCTCTAAAAAAGGAATGGTGTAGGGAGTTAGATGTAGACGTTAGGTAAAGGGTGACAGACAAAAAGAAAAAAAAAAGATCCTTTTACAGCATTCGATCCATCGGAAAAAGAGAATCGTTGTGCATACATTGACTTTATTGTATTTCAAGGTTATATGAAAATGGAAAGCCAGCTGGTAATCAGTAGGAAGAGGTGCTGAGCACTGGGCCCCCTTGGTTGGGATGATACACCTTTAAAATTTAAACAGACAGTCTCAATCATTGCTTTAATCATTATTAATTTTTTGTTTGAAGGAGTCACTCCATCATCTCAACAAATGAATTTCCCTCCCCTTCATTTCCTTCATTTCTTGCCTTCCTCCTTGTTGCCGGGACGAGTGCTTCCATCCTACTTTCTGATTAATGCTGGAATAAATATGCCTGAGAGTTGGGGGCCAGGATCTTCAGCTGGAATCTGGCCCTGCAAGTTTCTGCGCATAGGGAAAACTAGGACCTGACTGTATACTTCTCCTCTTCTAACTCCATACCTGGGTCTTTAATGATGTGGGAGATGGCTGTGAGCAGAGCTTGGGAACAAGAGTGGGCATTTCCCACCCTTGCTCTCAGGAAATAACTCACTAATAACTCACTGCCCAGCAAGGCTTGTGTGGTTCTGAGAGCAAGACCTGCATTAATCTCACCTAACCCTATAGCCTGAAACATGTCTAGGGTGCAATGTTTTTGCCTCACTATGGATGCCTAGAAGTTAAGTGACTAATCCAAGTTTACAGTCTAGACTTCCTTGGCTGTCCTGGGAAAAAGGCAGGGATCTCCACAAACTGATTCATCTGCCCTAAGATGCTTGCCCCAGACAGAAAGGATGAATCGTCCTTTGGAGGCACCCACCTCCTCTCCTGATTACAGAAGAAACTTGGGCTACCAACTTAGACAAGGTGCCCAGCCTGGACAAGCTATGTTCGGTGAGCTGTATCCTGCCCAAAGGAGCCTGGCCATGTGAGTAAGACTGAACTAAATCTTTCTTGTCAAAAACTTGTGGATAGTGTCACACAACAGTCTTAAGTAAAACAAAAAAAGGAAAGAAAAGAAAAAGCAGACATGATGTCCATAACATATTTGAAAGATAGATTCAAGCAGCCACTCAAGTCTTGCTATTTATTCGTGCTTAGCTTTAACCAGGTGTAAGTTTGTGATTAAAATTAAGCATGGGCTTGATTGCTTTGATGAACTGGGACGGACAAGAATATTTCTTACCACCTTCAAAGTTGCACGTAGATACATGAGTACCTGAGATCACTGAGCTGGCTTTCTCCCAATGGAGAGGACATGTGCCAAATGCTATGGGTTGCTTAAGCCCACTTGAAAAAGTCAATGTTAAGAGCTTAAATGCGACGATGATTTAAAACATTTCAAAGTCCAGACAGACTGGCATTCTCAAGATTTCCTGTACAAAAAGTATCTAATTTCTGTGCACAGAAATTATAACGGCCACAGTTTCTCCAAAAATAAATCTGGAAAGATTGTTCAGCTGCTGTTCGAATGGGGAACTCTTGTACCTGTGCTTGCAGTGGGGACAATTACCCATGGAGGCTGAGGCATGTGGCCCTGCCTGGAGTTTTGTCCTACCTCTGACAATTCACCAACGGGACTGAAGAAATAGCAAACTAGAGATAGCTCCAGAATTTGAGCTATACTGAGGATCTTCACCACCTCTTTGCCTCTCTTCCCCTCTCTTCTGCCCGGATTAGCCTGAGTGGGCAACATGGCATGAAAGCACACATGCTTCTGGCAGTGAAAGGCACGGCAAAGCTTATTTTCCCCTAAATATTTCCCATTCAGGTATCTTGAAAGTGAGAAACTCAGTCAAAGTGGATGACTGAAAATGGGACAGAGTGACACAAACTGCTGTGACACTTTATAGATCCTCTTGTCGGAGTCATTGCACCTTCGAAGTTTATATGACGTTATCCACCTCGAACTTCCCTACCCCAGGTGAAATCCCAGGCCACAAATCCTTTGGCAGCGTCCTGAACTCCACCGCTTCAGCCTCAGCACTTGTGACCTATGCATGGCAGCTGATCGATGGAGAGGGAGGAAGATGGGTGCCTGAAGAACATTTCTGCCATGACCGTTGTCCTTGGCAGCAGCCCCTTGGCTGGGTGATGAAAAGTTTGCACGGCAGCTGGACTTTGGTCGAGTTTAAACAGCTCAGCTCTGTTTGCACGGCTGCATCCCGAGGCGCTCTGACGTCACGGTGTCATGGAGGGCAGGATGAGGACACACGCATAATACAGAAAGAAGGGTTGTGCATGAGGGAAAGGGTCTGTAATAGCAATGTTATCCTTTCTGTGGCTGATTGTCACTGGAAATGCAACTATTCTAGATAGGAATAGGGATTTGAGGGATAACTTTTTCCTTTCTCCTCGGAGAGTCTCAAGAGATGACTTTGATTTAGAGCTTGGCCAGCCTCCTCCTACTGAAACTCCTTAAATAATCTAGGTTTCCTTCTTTTCTTAGCAGAAAGCCTCCTTGTCTTTTAATATCTGACAAAGATGTGCTGGCAGCACAAACTCTGAAATTCCTCCCAGCCAGGAGCATTCAGGATGGAAAAGTGAGTTAGAGTCTTGGGGCTGGAAACTAGCCTCAGGGTTTGCTTCATTGCTTTGGGCTACTAAAGCCTGGCACCTGGACAATAATTATGGGCAATGTTTGTGAGGGAATGTGCAGTGCCCACTAATGGTGAAGAGTGAGGTTCAGGAGCAGGGCTCTGGTATTGGGCTGGTTATCCACCTCGTTATCCAGATAGGACAAAACTACTTCCACAGTAGTTCATGTTTTGCTTCATTTTTCCTTTTTCATGCTGCTTCCACCTGGATTTGAGCACTGGATTTATCCCCCTTCTCCATCCGCCTGCCAGGGGAGCAGGCAGGGGGTCGGCTGTCCCCTGCCGAGCCGCAAGAGCAGTGCGTGATGCAGCCGGGAAGGTGCTGAGCGCTGGGAGCTGACAGGAGAGAGATGCCTGTGGCAGAAGGAGGAGCAGCTTACGTCGCCAAGTCACTGTGGTGGCTGACAGGGCCCTTGGTAGAGTGCAGCTGGGGAAGGGTTAAACTTTAACCAGCCAGACTCAAACCCTTCCCCGGACCAGCGAGCGCCTGCAGTGCTGAAGCGGAACCAGAGCAAGGAAGACGCTGAGCTGCTGGGTGGCATGCGGGTGAGAACAAGAAGGAGATGCTTTTCTGTATCTCCCCCCCAGCCTGCTGGGATGTTGCCCGGTAGGACAGCAGGAGCCTCCGGGAGGGTTTCTGCCCCATCGTGCCTGCGTGGGTGCATCTTGGTGCAGAGCATCCTTGGAGAACGGCTTTGTCCCTAGGTCGTTTCTCTCCTTCCTGTCTGGAAGCTGCAGGACCCTGATGAATGACTCCCATAACCTGATCAAAAAGTCTCCCTAACAGTTTTAGTGTGTTTGTGTCCCCCTAGTTAAGATAAATTAGACAGGCTAATGAGACTGATTAGTCTTTAGCTGTGACCCTTGGCCTTTAGGATGTACTTTGAGCTAATAGAGAGAATGGGGATTATAGGCTGTGATAATGTGCTTGTGTTGGCCTTTTAAAGGAAAACACATTTATTGCCACTTAGAGGAAATTGATCTAATTGTGCTGGAAGCGTTTCTACAGACTGAACATGGAATTTTTATTAAGTAGGTGACTCAGGTTCAGCCAGGATTGCCAGATTTGAAATGGGCAGGAGATATTTTAAGAAGATTCCACCTGGAAACCCCTCTGGCCACCTCTTGAACTGGTAATGAGCTTCACTCATCCTGACTTTGATCTGCTGCTCTGTGTGTCAGATGTCGGAGCTCTAGGAACTTGGACCGCAGTCCCCAGGTCTTGTGGCTCAGGTCCAAACTAACAAATCATCAAAGACAACCAGTTGTGTTTGCATGTTTACTAAGGGTTCAACTGTTTGGTTCCCTTCTCAATCTGCAAAACAAAATGGTTCCCTGAGTTACAGGGATCCCCAGAGGCAAATGAGGAAACAACATCATGCAGCCAGTTTTGAAAACGACAGGGTGCTCAGGGGCCCAATCCTGCCCTAAAGATAAGGCTTGATTTCATAGCCCAAAGCCTCACATTTTCTGCTTCATGCACAAAGGAAGCAGTTGTGCTCCTGCGAGTTTGCTCCAATAATATCAGTTGGACTTATAAACGATACTGTTTCTTCTGATAAGCCTTACCCTTATGGGCTTATGCTCTGTGTGGGTCTGTTCCTCCCTTCCAATATATTTAGAGTGTTTAGTTGGTTTCCAGCAAGCTTTGATGAAGTGCCACTCTTGCATCCCCTCTGACAAGTATTGTAAAGACAAGCAGTTCTGCTGGGGAGAGAGAGCAATACTGCAGCAGGCAAAACCTCTGCTCACACGAACTCTTGCATCTGAGGCATTTATAGGAGCTCTTAGAAATGCTTCTGACTTGAGGAAAGCCTTAGCTGGAGATCCCAGTCAGCAAAATCCAGAGGAAACAAAGTCTTTCAAAGGCAAAACTTATCCCTATCAGATACCCAGGCACATTGGGATGCAGATGCACAACTATCACCAGCGTGGGCATCGGCTGGCACAAACAGCAAGAGCTTTGGTGCTCATTGATACACTTCTGCAGGTACCAAACACCATGAAGACACTAAGGAAAGGGCTGAGCTGAAGAGGTTGCACTCAAAAATGTTTTTTTCCACAGGATCTGTGAACACTGAAGAATGTCTCTTCTCATTTCTACCCTTCACTGCAGTGCAGGTCCACTGGTACTCACTGGTTCATGAACATGGGAATCAGCACACAATCATTCAAGGTGGGATGCAAAGAGGACTCCAAGTCTGCTTTCAGAGGCCTCTCTTTTAGCAGAATATAATTACTGCAGGCTGCAATTTGGCCAGGTTAACAGCATTGATGCATTTAATCTATGGTGAAAAATGGCACCTTTACCATGTATTACTGGAAAGATCAAAAGCCCAGTCCTGGATGAAGGCTGCATGTTGGGTGCTGTGTAAGCAAAGAGGAGACGCGAGGTGAGGTGGGTTTGTGGCCCCTCCAGCACTTAGATGACCATCAGGTTCTTTTCCACTACATCACACCTTTTGGGGGCAGGTCCTGCAGGAGGCTGATCCCCTTGGATCTGTTTCCTGGACAGAAGCAGATCCTGGTCTTTTCTGAAGACCAGTTTCCATGGAGTCCCCTAAATACTGTGGCTGTAGAAATGCCAGCTAAAACTGTTGGGAAAGAAGAAGAAACCCTCTCCCAAAAACTGAAATCCAACCCCAAAAAGCCATACACCACAACTAAAACCAGAAACCAATAAAAATGAACCACAAAATGCATGAATTGGAGAACATTAGGACAAATTAATGGACAACATTAATAAATAAAACAAGGATGATTTGCCTGCCCAGACCAAAGAGCCAGGGCCCTGCCAGCCCATAATACTTCCTTCTGTTTTTCTAAGAGGAGCAACAATGTCTGCGCTCTTACTACTGAGCTTTGGACAGGATATTTTCAAATCTGGAGAAACCCTGGCTCAGGTCCGCAACACAGCCAATACTGTGCAATCCTGTTCTCCGCCTGGCCACTGCCTGCTTTGTTAGAAAGTGTAACTTCATGGAGGATGACAGGTTACCAGGATGCCCTGAGGGGATGGGAGAAAAAAGGCCAGTTGGACCCCACTCTGCTCTGCCTGATAGCGGTCTCACATTCAATGTGACATGCTAGTGCAAATAGTAGGAGCCCTGCTTCTTCCTGATCTTCAGTCCCACTTTTGGTCTGGGTGGCTGAAGTTGTAAACCACTTTGTGCATCCTCACTGGAGAGGATGCAAAATGCTGCTGCGCCGCAACAGTGGTGTTCTCCCTCCACTTGGCGCAGGTGCAAACGACAGCACAAGCAGCGGGGAAGGCAAGCCAAGGTCAGCACAAACATCACATCTCACCAGGGCTGGAGAGAGCGAGCCTGCAAATCTTCTTACTGTGAAAGCGCCCAACTGAGCTGCATTGTAGCCAGTGCCAGCCTGGGCTCCCAGCAGTAACGACCCAGGATTTTCGTAAACGCTGTTTGACCCTCCTTACATCTCACATCCACGCTTCATTTCCTGAGCCAGGCTGAGCTGGTTACCTGGTTTCCCAAAGCTTCATCTCTAGGTCACTGGAAGATGCTCTCTTTCTGTCTGACTCTAGAGGGAACCAAAGAGGGGTGTGCACCCCTCTGGGCAGCCTCCTTCCACATGTGCGCTGTCTTAATATTTTTTCTCCATTTCACCAAAACAGTGGCCGAGCACCTGCTCTAGAAAACACAGCCGTTCAGCACGCTTTTTCATTGACATAAAATCACAGAAAGGCTCTGGGTAAGTTGCAAGGTTGCAGCTTGTAACCCAAGTGAACCCACACGAAAAAAATCTGTTTTATTATATGCAAGTCCTTCCCTTCTGACATCATCTAGTCATTAATCAGGGTGATCCTTGACACTTTCCGTATTCAAGCACGTTGCAGTAAATAGTCTTATCACTCTTTTACAGCCGTGGCAATGGAGGCCTGACTCAGACAAGGTCAAAGTGGACTCATGGAGCCAAGAGCACAGGAGCTGCCACCTTCCCCACCTACGCACCAGTCCCATTTCACTGAGAAGCGATACAGCTGATCAAAGGTTTGAGCCACAGCCCTGAAGTCAATGGAAGGACTCCTCAGCAGCCACAAATCACTTTATAATGCTCTATCACATGTGATAAGTCCTGTACTTTGCCACCTTTCCATGCAGTGCTTTAAGGTGCTGAGAAACCAGAGAACAGATGTAGGAGCAGATCCTCAGGCAGCATAACACCAGCTGAAGCCTGGAGTGGAGTTATGACCGTTCATACCAGCTGTCCTGGTGTTGTCCAAATTAAATAGAAAGAGCAGCCAACTTTCAACTGCAACGGTTTCAGTGGAGATAACACTGAGATTCCTCAAAGAGGACTGAAAATCTCAGCATCACAGTCCCTGTTTGTTAGATATCTCTGTTGCAGACACCCAAGAAAATGAAAGTCCTGCACACTGGTTTGGGGGTTTACATAGAAAAAAGGAGGAACAATATTTAGTAACAAATCCATATTACTTCAGCACTGATCCTGCCAAAATACACTGCAATATGGCTATATGAGCACTGAACTGAGAAGGGCTGATCATGAATACGGTTACCTGTGAAAGTAAGTTTCAAGGAGCAAGCCTGTTAGCAGATAAGCCAGAGTATTTTAAGTGGAAACCTTCTTGTCTTTATGTAAGGATGTTCCTTTTCACCTTTAAGTGCAAACTTTCATATTTGGGTCAAAGTCTATGCCAAGTTTCAGGAACTTTTGATAAACAAGCTTCCATTTTGGGTAAACAGTTTGGATAAAAAAAATAATGTTAACCATTCAATCTTTCTTTTCAATCTTTGCAAAATGAACATTTAGACTTTTCAGCTCAAATTAATTTCGCATTTTAAAACATCCTTTCACTTTAATTAAAATGCTCCAAACTGAACTGAAATACTTTGCCTGGCCCAGAACAGGCTGGTGTTGGCTTTTCAGAATTTAGAAACAAAAATTTGAGGTGGCCAAACAAGATAGCTGCCTTTTGGCCTCTGGACTCTCTCTTCACCCTTGTTTTGAGGGAATTGCTGGTGAACGGAGAACCCGTACTTCTGCATAGCTCTGCTGTTGTGGCGCTCTCTGCAGCCCCTGGGCCTTTGTCAGATCTGCCTGGTTGTAACAGCCATGATCCAACTGCCATGGACCTGCTACGGTACTCCATCGGTGGGATATGACCTAACTGGATGCCCAAGAAATCTGTCCCCCTACATTAGCAGCTAACATTACTCACATTGCCCTGAAGCAGCAGAATTTTCCTGGCTCCAAAGTGCTGTTATTTACTATAATCCAGATCATGGTAAATGTGTCTCGTACCCCTAATGTTTAAATTCAAGGGGAGCTTTCCAGATTCTTCCTCCCTCGTGACTTGCGCTTGTGTCTAAAGGTCTCTACTACCTTTATTTTAACTTGAGATTTGCCGGGGCAAGAACAGGACCTTCACAGCATCTGCCATTCAGCATGACGGCAGGCAAAGAATAGCCTCCAGCTGCCAGTAAATCAAATGGAGTTACATCAGGGTTGATGTTGCCTGAAAGTCTTGCATCAGTGCTCAAGAGCCAGAGAGGAAAGAAAAAGCAAAAAAGGAGTTGGGGAAAGAGAGGAGAAAAAATGTGCTACTGATTTGAATGAGAACCAGTCGCTTCCCTGTCCCTCAACGGCAGGACTGATTTAGAGGTAGGTCAGGAGCCATCCATGAAGCTGTCTAGCACCCTTTGATTATCAGTGGGATTTGGGTGTCCAGCTGCTTTTCACTCTCAGTCTAATGTTATCGCCATTAGATGGCTGGTCACCGTCCTGTCTGTGTGTGCTGAATTGGCAGAGGTCTCAGACCATGAAGGGCTTTTCCTTATAATAATTATGTGTATGGTCACAAAAGTGGACCATATCTACATCCAAGCTGAATCACAATAGGTGCAGACTAGTCTTAGTATGTTGATTTTTGTAGCATAGGATACACCCATCTCCAGACATTAGTCCCTGCATCCCAGTCGTTGAGCACTCTATCACATAAAGAGAAATATCACTATCATGACACACCTGATGAATATTCCCTAACCATTTATCTGTCTAGTCCTGGGAAATGTGTTTTATTTAAAGCCCGAATGTCACTCTGATCTTGGCGTTAGTTGACTGTTACTACTGTCATCTCTTTACTCCTTCTCCTGTCTTATCTGCCCTGCCAGATCCCTGAGGCTGTTAAATATCCCCTGAATTTTAAACTATTCCAAATCAGAACTCGAACACAAAATGTGGATAGATGCAACAGTTCATTTTTATTTTTTTTTTTAGAGTACGCTTGTACAAGGAAACTGTAAGCATCACCTTTGACTTCAGGAAAATAAAGTATCAGCACAGAGACACTGCAAGCATGTAAAGTTTTGGGACCAAAGTCAGCATATTTCCTACTGTTTCCAAGAATCCTTTAAGCTGAGATTCCTTGGGATACAAGCAATGCTTCCAGATACAGCAAAGATTGCTTCAAAATGGATTGGGAAGTTCTGTCCCTGAAACAGCTAATTATTGGCAGAGAACAGAGAAAAGATCCGATGCTGCAAAATGCAGGGTATCTGTAACCCCTGGGAAGGTCATTTGGATGTTAGGATCCTAAAATGGGAGTTATCCAGGTCTCCAAAACTGGAATGTGAAGGTTATAAGAGAGGGCTCAACTGAGATGTTTGTATGCAATACTCTGTGCTGGGCAGGAATGTCTCTCGATATGCGCCTTATGGAATACTGACTCAATTATACAGCAATTATTAAAATAATGTGTTTCAGGATCATTAAGTCCTTGGTTGGAGGCCCCATTTTGCTAGGTACTTTATAAAAACAGAACTAAACACTTACAGCCTAAGCCATTCGGTGTACTCATCTTACTGGCTGTTTCTCTAGGATGATCCTGTGTCCCAAACAATTGAAGTTTTCCTCCATTGTATTGGAAAAAGCTCAAATCTTCCTATTACCCAGATAAGGATCGATGCTGGCCTTCACACTGAATTTTGGCCCTCGTTTTGAATGGCAATGCCTAGTGGCAAAGGAATGGTTTTATTCCAAGACTCCGGTCTTAACACCGGAGGATATTTCCTTCTGCTCTTCATAAGTTTGGCACCTGTGTTTGATCTCTTATCAATAGGCTATTTTGGGGTGAAATGAAGAAAAGATGAATATTTATTTTTCACTCCAAGCAGTGAGTGAAAAGCCCTGGAAGCCCAGCAGCCGCTCCACAAGCAGAAGGCTCCCTTTAGGAGCCATTTTCAGTTGTACATGCTCAAGTCCACTGCACTTTATTAATGACTGGAGAAAGAAATGGCCAAATCCACATAAATAAATAAACTGAACAGCTGCCATAATGTACACTAATTTGGGGAGATTCTGTGTTGTTGTCTCCCTGTATATGGTCACTGGAGTGAAAAGGAGATATTTTAAGTCAAAAACTGAATATCTATGGCAGGCAATTTGAGTACAGGAAAGGGCAAAGCTCTCTGCTAAGGGTCTGGGGGAAAAAAGCCATCCTTTGAAAAGATGAATATTTGAAAATGCCAACTGCTGCAGCTACTGCGGGCATATTTAGCAGCACTCTGCACCGGGCTGGAATCGATCTGTAGGGATAGGTTTGTTGAAAGGAAGCAAAAACAAATGGGGCTTCTGCTTCTGGGACCACTCTGCACAAACCAAACAACTGGTTATGTCCTTTCCTTGGCCAGGGGCAGCAGGAGATGCTGTTAAACTCCGACCCAGAGCGGAGCGACTGTGTCTGTAAGAACAGAAATGCCTGTGTGCCACAAGGGCTTATGACAAAATGCGTGGCATTTTATTGGGATTCCTGGTGCAGGAATTAAAAGAATTTTAATTGTGAAGAACTGTGATTTATTCAGCATAAAGCCACATGGGGAATTTGAGTGTTGGGGGGCTGACAGTAGAAAGCATCTTCAAGAAAGTTTAGAAATAAACTTTCTAAATTAACTTTGCTCTTCTAGGAACCTATCATCTGTGACTTCAAGTACCAAGTTACACTTTCACCTCATCACTGTTCCCGTTCAATAAATGGGGAAACTAAACAGAAAATCGCAGTGTCTCTGCAGAAGGACTTTGCACTTGTGCAAACTTTCATCTGCACGACTGCCTTAGTGGATGCAGAACAAGAGCAGCCTAGAAGTGGTTTTACTGACATACCTGTCCCTGTTCAGGTTTGTTTTACTCATTTAAGCAGTCCCAGTTTTGAGGTGGAACAGTCAGAAAACAGACCTAAGGCACCTCTGTAATTTGCAGTTTGTTGTATTCTGGTACCAATATGCATTGTAGCCTTTCCTATGAGATTAATCCCTAGTATAAGGGATATATAGGGTTAAACTGGTGTAACTTTGTTCATACTGTGGCTTTCTGGGCAGAGCAACTGGAAAAAAACAATGAAAAAATCACACTTCTAAAAGTGCATCAGCAAAGAGCTCCAAGCGGAGCCCAGGCTCTGAGCCTTGACTTAAGACTGTGGGGTGACACTGTGAGCGTACTGTGGCAAGCCCTGGTCGCGCAACGGAGCTGAGCTGGGCTTTGGCCGCGCACTCAGTGAGGATGTAGCTTTGAGTAATTTCGGCATCCCAAGGCCTCAACTAATTCCCACTTGTGTTTGCTTGTATTTTTACTGGCTGTCTTTTCCACTTCTGCCTCTCAGATTACTAGGGCTGGTGACAAGGAAATATGGGAATAGCCGCCCAATCAAATTACAATACATTAAAAAGGTCAAGCACATACAGGTTGCTTTCGCACCATGAGTGGGAATCAGATTTCCTGGTATCTCAGTAAAAGTGACAGTGCTAACCAGATAAGCAAATGGGAGCTTGAAAGTCTAAAAGCAGGAGTAATTTGCCAGGGGATCTTTTTTCAAACAAACGTGTATGTCGGTTAGATTTCCTTGAAATTTCTGCCTTGTGGGTGAAAACAGCCTGACTTTATTTTTGTGCCTTTCTCTGCCCAGTGTGGTCCTGGGACCACATGCATGATAGCTTCTGCAGATCTGGTGATGCTGTAGGAAGATGGAAAAGGAGCAGTAAATAAAGGGAGTTATTGCCCTGGGAGAATACTGCTTGTAAATCCTTCCTCTGGCAGGGAATGGAGGATGTAGCTGAAACCCTGGCAGATGCCACCTTGATGGTCCCTTCCACATGCTAACCATGTTTCCAGCAGCCTGTAGACATCACATCCATATAGTTTTCTACATAAACTCTCCTGTTTTGGGCAAAGGGGTGGTAAGAAAGGATTCTAGGTATTGTAACCACCAGAACTATCTTGTGAAAGCCTCACAGAGGAGCATGTCATTAGTAGACAGGCCTTCTCTTCTTGAAGCATCATCTAACTAAACATTTTGACAGGGATTTTCAAAGACACAGTCGAAAGTTTAGACATTCAGGTTGACATTTAAACTGTATAGACATCCTGGGAAAGCTCAGCTACCAGGCAGGACCAACTTTGTCTTTGCTCAACCAGATGGGCAGCAAGTACCATACCATGGAAAACATCCTGCTCTGCTTGTCTTGGTGGTCTGTTTTAGATTTGTAGTGACCAGGGCTGTGAGCTATTTCTCAAAGGTCTTGCTTCCACTTCACCCCAGGATCAGTGGTTCATTCTGGATGTGATGCTCAGGATTTTGAAGACTGTTATGTTGCACAGGAGCAACCTTCGTTTTTGGAGATAGCAGCTCTAGAAATAATGAGTGAATAAAACCTTGTCACACTGACAGGCTAACATTTCCATCTCCCCTTTCATTATTTATTTATTTATGGCTCCTGAAACCTATTTCCCAAATTCTCCACCCTCGCCCTCCTCCCCCTACTTTGTTTTAATGAATTGGGGATTGAATTCTAGAGCACACGCATGAGTCAGAGATGATAAAGCACCCAGTCTTTCGGCAGTCCTGTAAATGCTACGGTGGCTTCCAAAGAGTTAATTCATTATGGTCCATTGTCCAGTCGACTTTGTAGCTAGCAGCAGATTGGAGCCGACTTGAAATGCTGAAGTGGGAATGAAAAATGAGCAGAGCCTTGGTGTGCATTAAATATTTAATATTCTCTCAGTGGGAGGTGTCAGGAAAAGGACCATATAATAAATACTATGAGAGACAATTCCATCACTGAACTCGTCTGTTAATGACCTCATTTGCTTTGACAGAAACATTACAGATGCAGCCTCTTCGCTTCTGTGGCCCTATTAAGCAGCCACATTCCAGTTGGAGAGCAAATTCCTGCTTCTGCAACGCGGAGGAGTGGGTTGGAGCTATGATTGTCTCCTTCTCCCTCTCTCTGTCTCCTCCCTCTCTCCAGATCTGGGGCATTTAGAAAGAATTTTGTGTGGCACGAAAGGTATTTGTGGTAGCTGTGTGATTTTGGCAGGGAAAACAACAGTTTTATCAAACTACCTGGAATATATGAACTCAAGAAAATGCCTCCTTCCCTTAGAGGAGATGAGTGCCTTCCGCCTCCTGCCTTAGCATCACCAGCTTGTAAATTGTGGGAGACTGAAAAGTGTTTGCACAGACACAGAATCATAGAATGGTTTGGGCTGGAAGTGACCTTTAAAGGTCTTCTAGTCCATCCCCCCTGCAATGAGCAGGGATATCTTCAACTAGATCAGGTTGCTCAGAGCCCTGTCCAACCTGACCTTGAATGTTTCCAGGGATGGGGCATGGACCACCTCTCTCTCATCGTAAAAAATGTCTTCCTTGTATCTAGTCTGAATCTACCCTTTTTTAGTTTAAAGCCACTACCCCTTGTCCTATCACAACAGGCCCTACTAAAAAGTTTGTCCTCATCTTTCTTATAAGGCCCCTGTAAGTATTGAAACTCTGCTATAAGGTCTCCCTGGAGCCTTCTCTTCTCAAGGCTGAATAATTCCAACTCTCTCAGCCTTTCTTCATAGGAGAGATGTTCTATACATCTGATCATTTTTGTGGCCCTCCTCTGGACCTGCACCAACAGGTCTCCGTCTTTCCTGTGCTGGGACCAGAGCTGGACACAGCACTCCAGGTGGGGTGGAGATGCTGGACATCACTGCCAGTTTAATTCCCTGAAGACCTCTCGTGCCAGGGAACGACAGGATCCTCAGGAGGATGTCCTCAGGTGCCTCCTGGAGAGTGCTTCCCACTTCAGCAAGTGTGGAGACCTTGAATCCCACTGCATTCCTGGAGCATGTGCTGGCAGATCACAGGATTTTCTAGCCAGTGTTGTGACCTGCATGGAGGTTGATGTTCTGCTTGAGCACCAGTATTACAGGATCTTTGGCTTCAAACTAAGTGCAAGCAGCTTGTTTTCTTTCCTCCACTATTTATGTTTGAAGAGTCCTCAAAAGTATTCCTGCTCTGATGGCTAGAAGCCAAGTCTACATCTCATGCTTAAATGTATTGATGTCCAGTTTCTATGCAGCTGATCTTTGCCAGCTTTCCCCTTCAACTTAACTAATTCTTTTCTTGCCTGGGCAGATAGACCCCAGGGTGATGATATCACTTCTCAGTCTCTTTTTCTGTCTGGTTAAGCAAACCAACCTCTTCATGTTCATCTAGAAAAGTTCTTGATGGCCCTCAGCATCCCAGTAAACTTCTCTTCTTGTGTCCCAGCTTCAGTTGCTCTTCTTGAATAGCAATGCCTGATGACATTTGAAATGCTTAGTAAAATGGCATTCATTCCTGCTTATCACTAATGGCAATTCCTCTCTGTCAAGCTGTGGGTTACACTGTATGGCCAGCTTGAGAGCCCAGGTCTCCCTCCTCCATGGACAACAGCTGGGGTAAACATGAAGCTCTCACTATCAGTAGTCCTGGAATTCATGACCTTGATTTTTCACATTTTAACCCATTTCTTCTCCTTCCTACTGAAGCATAAAATCATGCTGAATTTCTCTGAACTTCTCGTTTACCTCTAGTATTAACTTATTTTTTCTTCCAAAGATTCTTCTAAGGCCTTACATATGACCGCAAGACTTTGGCAATATTCCTGTATTTGTCTAATCTCCTTTTTCTTCCTCTTTTACTTGCAAGTACTACATTTGCTCAGAGAACTACAGTTTTCTGTAGTTTTTGTAGGACATATTATAGATGGTAGTCAAAAATGCAGATTGAAAAAATGAATAGAAAAAATAGCTGTCTGTCTTCTCTTCAGGTGAAGTGCATACTTGTAGGCTCAGGCTCTCTGCTTTGAACATCTGGAGTTGACAATACTGTTCCCCTCTGTTTTAAGCTAGCAGTTTCCTGCCACAAAGTGAAACTTGAATATAAGCATATTAAAAATTGTAAAGATGATGCTATTATGACAGTGGGCTTAGAGACACCTTATAGTACTAGAGGCCTGGACATTTGAGCTGCTAGCATAGGACTCCAGAGTCTAAGCTCAAATGCCAGCATCTTCAATTAGCATCTGCTTTTTGGGATGGATTATAACCTTGTTGTCTTCTCCCTTCCCTAACACTGCCTGAACTGTGAGGTCCGTGGTGGGGAAAAGATGTCTGTCCTGCTGCCTGCATGGCCCTGCTCATGCCTGCTGTGACCAGAGGTGGAAGAGGCATGGGATAAGAGGAGGTTCAGCAGAGAGAAAGATGAGGCTGCTTCCACTGCTGCTGCCTACACGGACTGTGGGGATGCGGTTCAGTAGGGTGCAGGGAGAGGATGCTGAAAACAAACGAGCTAGCTGCAGGCTCAAGGAAAAAGAGAGAGGGGGGAGAAAAAAAAAGCTGGGCAGAAATTGGAAGGGAATGTGCCTCCCGCTCACGTCCCAGCCCTGTGTAGGCTGCCGTCAGATGCCACACATTCTGTGTATTACAACAAGGCAGTTGTTTGTAGCGCTGGATCCGTGCAACAGGGAGATAAGGTTCTGCCTTTGTATCAGAAGCAGCTGCAAAGGGGCGAAAAGGTCTTAGAACAAGAAATGAGTTCATTTGAATTCTCTCTCTCTCTTTTCCTTCTTCAAGCCAGACAGCAACAGCACACTTTCTCCTCTCCTACCGTGCAGGCGTTTTTGCACCAGCTTGTGGTACTAGCAGGAATTTGTATTGCTGCCTCTGGAGACCGTGCAGGGTGCGTACGTGGCGGGGCTCCTCTCCAAGGAACCATGGCCCCAGGCCTTTGCTCACAGGGCAGTTGGTCGCGTTTGCCCAACAACCACTTGCTCCACGGTGGAGAGCTCCTGGCTGTGAGGGTGCAGAGTTTGCACAAACCCGCCATGCACACCAGCGGGGTGTTGTAGATGTTGCTGCCAGGCTGTGGTTGAACAAGCCCATGGCTACAGTAATAAGACAATAAGAGGCTAGAAAGTACTCTGTAAGATGGCACAAGCCATCCATCCCGTGTCCAGCGTGGGGAGACGGAGAAAATACCCGAACACATACTGTTAGACTGTGTCATGATTCATAGGCAGGAGGGATTCAAATGAACGTGGGCAGGCAGCCTTGGGCATGACATAGCTACTGTCTGAGTGCTTGGCTCTGCAACCTTAATGATGTTCTTTTAATGTAGCTTTTAAAAGTGCATAATATAATATACATTGTCTGTCCTGTCTGCCTTTTACAGCTTTAAAAAATGATTCAGGTATACTCTCTGACATAGGGAACCGTTTCACCCCAATGCACAGACAGGCACTCTGCCACCATCAAGCACTTGTCGAAACATGCTTTAAGGTTTAGGTTTGCTCTTAAATAATTATCACTTGCTCAGTAAAGAAATAACCCTTCTTGCCTTCAAAACTCTGTGCTGATAGTTTTTTAGTCTTTCTCTATCAGGAGTTTGGCAGTTCCCTTTCAATCAGCTCACGGCAGTTTCTCTGGTGCTTGTTGCTGGCCATGCAGGCTGGAAACCTGTGTGTAAATCCAGACAGGGCTGCAGAAATTGCTCAGTACTGTCCCTGCCTGTGTGTGAGGGTGGTGGAAGGATGAAACTCACAGTTCAGATGGAAGGAGAAGGAGGATATGTGGTGGAGAAGGAGATGAAAAAGTCCTCAGAGCCCAGCCTGGGGCTCCAGAGAGGTGTCTCCTGTTCCCCAGCCTGGACTGCCTGTGAGTTATAATCCTCAAGCTGGTGATGCTGCTGCCGCAGGGCCCGTGGAGACTCCAGCCCTCCTGGCAATCTCAAGTCTCCCCAGGGCTGATTTAGAGAGGTCACCTGTCACTTGTGTAAAGGTCACCAGAGGTCTGTGCTGTGGACAGTCCCCACGTTCCCAGGATGTCACATAATCATTTTATTTTACATCGCCTCAGTCCTGCCAGGGGAGGGGAGGAGGAGAGATAAGACTGCGAGGTCAGCAGCATCTTTATGGATGGCGGAGTGAATGTGAGGTGAAAGGGATCGTTGCTTTTGCCTCCCCAATAAACCCCTTTTCTCTGCCTGAACGGAAGCGGCGAGGAGCTGTTCGGCTAATTTATATTAATTCAACTCCATTAATGATGAGATATCATCTCTTCTCTCAGCAGGAGAACCATCAAAAGGATTTAATACTGAGCTGCTCTTTTGACAACCCCACATTACAGCCCGCAGCCACTCCATGGCTGGACTGAACCTTTCCTCAGCTACCAGCTTTTCCCAGGGCCTCATTATGGAGGGCAATCTCGTGCTATGATGATTATTTTTGTGTGAGTCCTCACACATGCCTCAGCATTGCTCAGGCACGGAGGAGCAGGAAAGCTCTCTGCAGGGAAGAAGGGACATGGCACATATGCCATGTCTTTCCCAGACTGGTGATGAGCAGGGGACATTTCAAGTGGTAGGAAGCCACAAGCAGTGAGAGTTACCATCCGCTCCCCCAGGCAGCTGCAGAGTGGGAAAATGCCTTTTTCTGGAGCCAGGAGAGGTTGGTGGCTGTGGGGATCTCCTGCCCCACTGCCTGGGCAGAGCAGTCCTGCCAGCTCCCCTTGGACTCAGTGAGTGCATTGCCCTCACCAGGGATATGCCAGAGGGACAAGCACCTGGACCATCAGCAAATTTTGGTTCATGAAGCACTGTGTCAATGCAGCTTGAGTTTCTTGCTTAACCACCATGTCCTGAAGGACAGGCAGTCTGGCATTAGGCTGGTGTAAATCAGGTTGATGTGTTAGGAAGGACTAAACTTCCTGCTGGGATCAGAGGGTCTCTGCTATCACACAGCCGAGAACAGCATTTTGGGTTCACTGCAGAGAAAGGGAAACTGAGGCAGGGGTGGGGGGAGGCTCACAACCCCTCGGTGTGGGGCACCTCCAGAACAGGACCCAGGCACCACCCCAGGGGGTACTCGGGAGCAAACCCCGAGCCAAAGCAAGGACGAGTTGTCAGGTTTAACTTGTGGATGGGCCAAACAGTGCCACAGGGATGACCATGGCAGGTTGCCGTGGCCGGGGTGGTTTTCTGATGGCCAAGGATCCAGCAGGGCTGCCAGAGCACTGTCTTGTTTCCCCATCCATGTCATTGCAGTAGGAGACAAGACTTCGTGCTAGTCATGTAATTTAATTTCTCTCTTTGCTTCTGGCTGATAGTATTAAACTCCTGGCCTCTGAAACACACATACAAATCTTTTTTTAAAAAATATTTTTATATTAACATATTTCCTTTTGAAACTGTGTGAGGCTTTTCTCAAAACTAATGGATTTTTTTTCTCCCCTTGTCTGGGCCAAATGTATTCAAATCTTAACTCAGTTAAGTCAGAAGATTCCTATCGTCTCAGCAGGGAATCCCACCCTTTATTCCACAAATCAGCATCCTTTTTATTTGACTTTCTGATCTCCAAAGGAAAAGGGATGCTTTTTTTTTAGAGTTTTTTTTTTTTTTTTTAGTTTAACTCTGACGTTGATGTTGCAATGCTCTTTGATAGCCAAGAACACAAGGATTGACTTCAGCAGCAGCTGAAACTTCATCAGGAGCCAAAATATAAAAAGAAGGGATGCGGAGTGGGGAATGGTAGAAAATGATACTGTTGAAACAACCCTTTGAAATTTCCCAAATGATGTTTGATCTGTGAGTCCCTTAAAGCTGCTGCAATACCTTTAGTATCAAAATGGTCTTTTTTTTTGAGGTGGGGGAGGCAGCGAGAAGAGGTATTTTAATATTTTTTGTGATACTCAGAAGAAATAACTTTAATTTTAAACTGTAATGATTCCACCTGGAATTGGTTTTTACATATGTTTATCTGGGATTTAGTAGGATTCTTTACTCACTTTTTTTCCCTTCTCGTTTGCTTGAATATTCCTTTATTTCAAAGGAAGAGCAAAAGATACACAAGGGGCCGAATGCTGAGGAATAGATTACTCCTGAAACATGCTTTAGTCTTCCCTTATCCACCCCCAAAATACCAAGCCACTGGAAATGAAAACATGAAATAGAAACCCTGAAAGGCAAAGGAAGGAAGGGCCCAATCTTTCCCTGGGGAAAAATCATTGCAGCGGCCTTGAGTTGCCTGCAGGATTCTGGCGTGCCCCGAGGCAGCTCCGGCTGCAAGGCGCTGCCCCAGCCCTCCGCTTGCTGCTGCAGCGGTGTCCATCGGAGCCCAAACTGGGCTGGATCCTTCAGCGATGGCCAGCTGGAAATGGAAGATGAACTGGTGAAAGTCCCTGAGGACAAATAGGTCTTCAGGGAACGACGTGGGGCATGTCCCGGCTGTGGAGAAAACAAGCCTGGGGGGCAAAGTGGCAGCCTTAGCCAGGAGGATAAACCTGAGAGACATTTATCTTGTAGTTTTTTCTCCGTGAAGGGCCTAGCAATAGGTTTGAGTGGTCAGAAATAATATAAAATAACTCATTACTGTCAACCCTGTACATAGCAAGGGCATAGCAGGATTTTTTTTCAGATCCATCCAGGTCAACAGGCCATGTATCTGCTCCATGATCTTGCCTGGTTTTATAATTTCCCCATATTAATTTTGGGCATGTACTCGGGGGCTGCTCTAGAAAGTATCTGTGTGACTCTAGGTCATACTGAGGAAAAAACACACGTTTTTCTGATGCAGTAGAAAAAGCTGCCTTCTAAAGTGAGTCAAAAAGCAGGGTGCTGGATGCAATTAGCTTTGTATTGTTTCAGAAAGCAACAATTTGGGCAGGTCGCCTCCTTTGCAGATTGCTGAGGGAGGGGAACACGCTGCATTTACACTACTCGTCCCGGCTCCCTCACCCTCGTAGGAAAACATCACATAAAAGACTGTGTGGATTAGATGGCGAGGAGCATGCCTGTTTCTTCTGCAATTAATATCATATGCAAATGAAATGTTTCCACTGAAAGTTTGCAAAAAGGGAATGCTACCACTTACTACCATCTCTGCTGAGCTAAAAGGTTTTTTGCAGATAACATTTTTCATGCGGTGCTGGTATGCTTTACATTTATTGAGCCCTGGCAAAATGTCTGTAAATCAGCATTGTATAGATTCGGCGTATATCCAGTTTGCAGGAACTAGCAAGTCACAAGGATTAAGATAATAGTATGAAACCTCTTTGACTGACAGCATCAGAAAGATGGATGCAGGCTCCATTCTCCCTGCAGCTCCCACTCAGTGCAATGGTTTTTCTCCTTTCATTTGGTGTGTTCAAAAATATTAGACTGCTGCTCTGAGCTGTTTAAGAGCTGCTGTGCTCCACTGCAGAGATGGGTGCCTTTTTGCGGAAGATGGAGAACTGCCTTTGCGCAGCAAGTGCAAAGCCCCATGCACAGAACAGAGATCAGAATGGCCACAGCATCCCTGTAAACCAGATCAGTTGCTCTTAGATACACAAATTTAAGGCTTCCCACCTGTGGGATGGTCAAAAAACTTGGCGAAGATCCTGGGGACCTGGACTCCTCGCTATCTGCCTGCAGCTCACAGCCCTTGCAACTCCGGAGGGATACTGAACACCATGGCAAGGAAATTCTTAGTGCAGGTCAAGGTCTGCAACATATGGGTTCATTTCCAGAAGCTGTCAGCTTGCCTAGTGCTTTCGCGATGTGCTAAAAGAGCCCGAGGAGGAATGGGCAAAGCTGCTCTCTGCCTGTCTCCTGTGAGCTATCACCCTCCAACACCACACACACGCTGCAAGCAACTCTTCATGGCACTTGAAAAGAATAAAAAAAATTATTTGAAACCACTTGCCCATCTCCAGCAGTGGGGTCTTGGACGCGAGTTGCTCTCTACTAGACTTTACCAGGAGGCAGTTTTAGCCAGAGCACTTAAAATTAAAATTAATATTAAAATGGAAATCTGCATTTCTGAACCAGCAGATCATGACCTTTGGAGCAGAAGCAGTTTCCCTGCTCCTGTCTTGGGCGGTAATGTACCCTCTCAGGTTCCTATTCTAAGCTGGGCCTGCTAATTTTGACTCTTCCAGTGAGTACCAGACATTTTAGAAAATTTCCTTTTTGTGAAAAGCGCACTGAGAGTGTGTTAGGGGAGATGGTTAACTCTTCTAAGCATGGTTATATGCAAGAAGCAGAAAACTATTCAAGAATCAGTTCTAGCTGTGAATAGAAATGCATGGTATCCACAGATGTTATAAAGTAGGATGGGAGTTGCTGGGGTCAGCCTGAAGCCACGGTGATATTAAGAAGAAGATTTAATATCTTAAATCAGTACCAGGGAAGACAAACATTTAAACCGGGCATTTCCTAAAGAAGTGCCATGATTAAGAGCCATTGCCTAACCCCCCTTGCAGTATTGGAATGGGGCATGTTTCTCAATCCACAGCGGTTGTGAAAGGACTTTCATACATTTATGGTAGTCCTGAGGCGGTCTAACGGGGCCAGTTCAGTGGGTGGGAACCAGCCTTGCTGGGGATTTGAACAGAGATCCCTTTGTTCAAGATCTGAAAGTCAGGGCTATGACAACAAGTTTAGTTACAGCTACTCTGTTTTTGCCCATGGTGGCCACAGGAATTGTCTGTAATCTCAATAAAACGGGCCAGCATATGATATCCTTTAGTTCATATCCATCCATTTCTCTCCTAACAAGGAACTCACTCCAGAAGCCCAGGTTCTTCTTGTCTACCAAAATCTTGGGCAATAGTATCACAGAGGGAGATTATGATAAAGAAATAAATAAAGAAGTCTAATTTATGAAGCAACCCTTTCAAAGCGTTAAACCATTCATAGCTTTATGACTACATATTAATCTGCTCTCATTTATTGCTTTGTAAGGCTATTTTGACAAAAGTTCATTATCAAGACTGCTAAATGCTTTTAAAGCATTGATTGGGGGAATTATTACATCACGGTGATAGACACAGTGTGTTAAGATGGATTGTAAGGCTCGGACCATCTGAAATTTCCCCCCTTTTAATTGGATCGATCCCCAGAATAAACGAAGTTTAATTGAATTTTGAGAAAAATTGAGCAGTTGTTTTCAAGTCTCTGTCAATACGCATTATTTCAATTACATGATGATAAGCATAGAGAGAGTTTGCAAACAGCCTGAACGGAGGCAGGGGCTGCACACCAGAGAGGCTCTCTGCACATGCCTGGCTTTTACTTTGTTTTTCCAGGACGAGCTACATTTCCCAAAAGCACATCAGCAAGGGCAGGGACCCTGCTTCTGCAATCCAGATTGCAGAGAAAATTACCCTTTGTCCCTCCATTTTCCCAGCTGTCCTCATCTCCTGCCTGGCACTCCTTCCTCAGGGTTCCCATAGCCTCTTCCTTACAAAGCCGGACAATTTTTCATACTAAACCCAGGCTTTTTGTTCCAAGACCTCAAAATGGCTTGGAAACATTGACCAAGATGTGCTGGCTCAGAAAGCTTTGCTGCAGTGAAGTTAAGAAGCACTTGCCCCTTGGTGTCTATCTTCACTCCAAAGCAAACAGACACTTGTCTCCCAGTCTCTGCAGCTTCAGTGCAAATTCTGGTATCTCCATGGAAAGTGCTGGTGAAGGTATGTTAAAGTTAGCATCAGAAACGTGTTCCCTTTTGATGACAGTAACTATTATTTAGGGAGTGGGGCAGAAAGCTGGAGGTTTCCTGAACAAGAGCTCACCTGCTGGGTTTCATTACTTAGACCCCTAAGGCTGCACCGAGCACAGAGGGGTAGGGAAGCTGAGGCACCCTTCTGCCACATGTTGGGACAGGATCCCCATGCAGTAGGGTATCCCTTTTAAAAGAAACAAAAGCCATTAGCTTGAGACCTTATGCAAATTTGTGGGCTCCTTGGAAGGCTTTCCTCAACTCAGAAATATTCCTTCTTCCTTGAAAAGCACTGAGTCTGGGCAAAAAACCATAGGAACCTTGACTAGAGGAAGAAGAATTTGGCACCACTTGGGAACGAAGAGCATTGATGTAGTGATGCCGAATGAAGCATTCCCCTGGTTCTCTGTGTGTTTCTATGAACATCCAATCAGCAGAAATTCTTTGGTACAGTGTTTTCCTCCTGCCTGTTGGTAGAAACCTGCTCATGGTTTGGTATCAGCTGCAGCATCCGGAGATGCTGTCTGGCAGTGTGGTCTTCACTCCTTCCTGCTCTGAGGCTCCCTTAGTTGGCACATCTGCAGCGGTTTGAGAGGCAACTTAGCTGAGTCATTGTCTTTTGTATTTTCTTTCACTGAATATCCACCCCAAAAAATTAAGATCCTCTGCTAAGGAAGACAATACCATATAAAACCTCTCCATAGTCATAAAAACCCTCTTTCCCCCCTTCTCTTGCAGTCCCAACTCACTGAAGCTTGTATAAGTTATGGTGACTCCCACCAGAGCAATACAAGGTGCAAACTCTGTGCAAATGAAGCTGTTTCTCTTCTTTTTTCCTCCTTTAACAACACCTTTCTGTGTTCACCAGGGAGTCCCCGCCCCAGAGCACAGACAGAAGACCTTGGCAGTCCAAAACATGGGACGCTTGCAGCCTCTGGGATGGCTCAGAGTGCCTGTGCTGAGCTTCATGCACCCATTATGGGTTCTATTGGGTGCTTTTTAGCCCATCTCAGGCCTGACGATGCCAGTGGGAAGGCAGGACTTGATAGCAGCAATGCTGGGACGGCCCCACATCTCCAGAGATGGGAACGAGTGACAGAAGGTGGCTCAGGCTGCATCTCTGGTCCCATGAAGTCCAGGAGGCATCTTCCAAAGCTCAGTGGTTCATGGCTGTGCCCTGCTTCTGCAATTCACCTGTGATGGCCCCTTTGATCCTCTTTTCCTTCCACGTGCACTGTCCCCTGAACCCTGAGCAATCCAGGTGACACCCAGCTTCACTTAGAGCGGCAATTAGAGGCAGGCACAGGGCAAAGCGTGCTGGCCTCAGCAAGCCAAGGGTCAGGATAGTTCCCTCCAGGGTTCTCTGCTGCAGCCAACAGCCGAGGCATAAAGGATATAGACGTTGTTATAGATTCGTTAGTTATTCATTGTAACAGCGTTGATCCTAATGAATTCATTTGGTATTCATTGGCTGTCACGCACAGTTCTGTAAGTCTTCAGCTCTAATTTAGGACAATTAAAATGAAGTGTTAGCAAGCAATGTTTCCCCTGCATTGCACAATCTATAATATTTTCTTTTCAGGGGAGGGATGCAGACTAACCCGGCTCACGCTGCTGATGTTATCAGGGAGTGAGATCTTACAGCTTGATCCTGCAATGCTTAATGAATTAATACAGCAGATATAATTTTCATGGGTCAGTGTGTTGTGCTGGCCTGCAGATCTGTCTAGATTAGGCCTAGGGAAAGACTAATTGAAAAATACATGTCTTGGTTTGCTTAAAAACAATAAGCAGATATCTACCAGGGAGAAACGTACAAACAAGATGCATAAAAGCAAGCCAGCGATTTGTCATATGCTTCATAGTTCATGTTGTAAATTAGACAATCTTTCATAATCACAGGGCTGGGGGAGGGGGACAACCCAATCAATTTGTCTGTAAAATTCTAAGTCCTTTTGAAAACACAATTGAAATATAATTCCTCTGTGTTTCCCAGTTAATTATCATTTACAATATTTCTGGCATCAAAGCTTTACTAGCATGGAGGGATCATTTCTTCATCACAATACCACTTTCAGAATTCATTTATCTTGTCTTTTAGACTAATTATCCCCAAATTCACCAATAGACTGTCACACTTACATGCTCCAATAAATGTAGTTTTAAATCAGCAGCTTACTTTGCTGTAGTGGTACAAGCTTTCCTGAATTGTGTCTAACTAGAGTCATTCATCTGTGATCACAACACTAAAGGGAGAACAACAACATTAAGGTTTGTATGAATGATCATGCTTATTTATATGCAAATACGTCTGACAAATCAATAATGTATGATTTAGCTGTTCACTGTGCATTAGTAGAAGTGGCGCCAGTCCCAGGTGGCGGTCTCAAAAGGATCCTCAGCTCTTCCCCCTCCCCGTCTCGGTCCCGCTTCAAACCAGCGTCTCCGGTCAAGTGGCTGCAAAATCAGCTGCCGCTTCATCCGTGCGCGCTGGTGGGACCGGCAGCCGCCCCGGCTGCTGTGGAGGGGATGGAGTTGGGAGAGGGTGATGCCGGCCTGGGGTGACTGGGAAGGGGGAGAGGAACTGTGGGAAGGGCTGTGGGGGTCCCGGAGCACCCCAGGATGGGATGGAGCCGAGAGTGGGGGATTAGACAAGGAGAAGTGCTTGGATGGCAGCATCTGACTTTCCACAAGCTGGGGCTATCACAGGCTTGTTCCTCCAGATTTCAAACTGATGTGAAGCATAATACCCCGAGCAGAGTAAGCCCTGTCCGTCAGTCTCACAGCACTCTTCCATCCTACTCTTTTTTCCTATCCAGAGAGCAGCTGCCTGTACGATCTGTCTCCATTCCCTGCAGAGGGTCTGTCACCCTCCCCCAGCTGCGCCGTCTACGTGGTCCAGCCTCTTCTGCACAGCCCTGCACGGGTCTGCCCCGCAGTGAGGGCTCGTTTCTCACCCCAGCCTCATCCCCTCTGCTGCTCATGGCTTTGCCTTTCTGGCCTGCCACCCCCACGGGGGATTTTCTCTCAGCCATGCAGCACCAAGCCCTGGGGTTTTCTACACCATCATTCCTCCCAGAGAAGTGCTTTTCTTCCCTTCCCAAGGTCTCCAAAATACCAAATCTCTTTTCTCAGAAAGAAAAGGGGCAGGAACATCAGCAGGTGTGTGGCACTGTGTTGTCTATGTCCTACATCACTCATGCACTGCCCGAGTGCACCACGGTGTATCTGCACCTGCCTTGGGGACCAGAACTTCCCAAGGTTCCTGTGCACTCCTTATGAGCAAATTGTCAGGGTCTAAGAGAAAACTGAAATAAGTAGAAATGAGATATCTCTATCTTATACCCGAGTAAACGTGGATGCTGGGCTAGATGTTAATGTGATGTAAATGCCTACATTTCTTCTGAGATGTGCTTATGGCAGTGGTGAAGTGGGCTTTCAGCTAAGGCCAGAAGCAGTATATGAGCCAAGAAAAAAACCCTGGGCTCAGCTATTGTTATTATTCTTGCTGTACACTTCAGGCTGAGAAGTAATCGTGTTCTCCTGACCCAGGCAGACTGAAACGCCTCTAACATGGTTATTCAGTTGGCCAGAAACATGTGGGTGCTGTGGAGCAATGTAAGTAGTTCTCCTTCTCCTTCCAGACCCCCCAAGCCACCTTCAGTAAAGGATGAGCGTGGGTGGGAAAGGCTGTGCAGGTTCCCATGCAATGAGCTGTACACCCTACATCTGGCAATCGGCTGGGATGAGGGGCTGACTTGTATCCACCTAACAGGACTCCTCCCATCCTGGCATCACCCGATGTCCATCTCCATTTTCCCTCTGCTGTGCGTAAAGATACCCTCACCCGGTGCAGGAAAGTACAGACAGTCTGTCCTGGAGCTCTTATTTGGCATGACAGGTGAAAAGAAGAGCAACTTGAACAAATGCTGTGCCTTACACTCTGTCCCAGGGATGAATTGCTCAGTTGTTGCCAGCTTTGGAAGAACTACTCAGAAAGCTGTGAAAGCAAGCAAGAAATCCCAGCGTACACAACGCTGGGGGGATGAGGGGAGGAGTAAGTTTAATGGCCTGCATGAATTGTCAAGCAAACCCTCTGCAGACTTCAGCATCTTCAGTGGCACATTCTCATTCTGACACAGAAGCGACATTTATAGGTCATAACTCTGAGGAGCAGTTGGTCTCTCTGGCACTATTACACTTAAATGTGAAGGGCTTCATCTGCTGACTATCACAGTGGAAAAGGCAAGTTGAGCAGTTAAAGTAACAGTTCAGGAAGATCCCCCAGGGATGGAGTGAGCAAAAGAGAATAATCAGGCATTTCCACAACTTGCCCCTGTAGTGTATTAGTTTCTGGCGACTAAGCTGCTTTTAGCTTTCCCAGTTTATTTTTAATCGTGTCTATAGAACATACTGCTCGTATTCCCATTGCATTTATAATTATAATTGGCTATCTAACTAAATAGCCTCAGATCTGTGTGCTGGGAAACATGCTGTGCAGATGTGTCTGTGTGTGTGCGTGCACACACAAACCTGCACATCCGCGCACCCCTGCCCTCACACATACAGTCTTAAAAAAACTAGTCAGAGATTGAATTAGCTTAGAAATGGAGCATCTGCACAACCAATAATTTCATTACTGGGGAAAGCAGGAAACTGTGTTTCTCAATGAAACTCAGATTATGAATCCGGTCATTTGCATTGGAATTTTAATAGGTTTGTACAAAAAAGCACTGGCACACATCAGTTCTTCTTTGAATGAGGCATAATGCGAGGGAGATGCTGCACGCTCTCACACAGACGCTGGACAGAGTAGGAGGTTGAGGTGTGCTGCTGGCAGGCACATCCCCACCAGTCCTGCAAAAAAGCAGGTGAAGAATTGGTGCCTATGCTCTGCTGGGCCATTCTCTCTGTGGAGGGAGAAGATTGTTGCTTTAAACAATTTAATATCAGTGCCATGGCTGGTGACTGGAAATCTTTGCTACAGGGGGACAATAATGACAGCCAACACTCCTGGGCTTGGACCAGTCCCCTGCGCATGGCTATGCGGGGCTGAGATCTGAGGGGCTTTCATGAATGAGGAATGAGGATTTTATGAGTGGGTCAAGTCTGAATGCTTGGATAACCCGCTCCAGAAAGAGGATCTGTACCCTGAGATCCAGTCCCACATGGACGATGGTGTGCAAGCCCCATTTTTCATAGGGAGGAAGTAGCTCTTGCTTTTATATATCGTTTTTCCCTTCCATCAGCCCAGACTGGTTCACATAGGAGGAATCATCAGCCGTTGCAGTAACTCTGCATTTTGGATGATGCTTTTTCTGTGGGCTCTGGGCCTCCTTGCAGTCCTAGCAGGCTGATGAGGCTTTGTGGGTGGCCTCCCTATGAGCAGAAATCCTCTGCAGCTCCCTTTGGAGAGATAGAGAGCAAGACTACATCTCCCAGCAGCCTCAGAAGGAACAGGACCAGATTTTAAGGGTGGGCTTGATTCTCTTCCCAAACAAATGGCACTTGGAAAGTCAATCTCCCATTGGCAGATTATGCCTTTTGTTTTCATTAGTGCTGAAGAAGTTTGCAAGAATGGGAAAAGACATACATTTCATCAGTTTTGCAAGAGATTTTGTCAGAGAGACACATGCACACACAGAAATCAGGCAGTTTAGCTCACATCCCAGTCTGCCTAGGGTTTTCCTGCAGGGTGCTTGCTAATATGAAATATTAAAAGTGCCATGTCCTTTCCTTCACATATTTCTTCATATTCAGTCTGGCCACTCACTTGATATGTAAATAAAGTGTACCACCACTCTATAAAATGCAGATACCCTGCATTATTTAAGCTGCGAAGGCGATGCATCATCCGTTATGTGGCTCATTGGGGGAGCCCTGCTGTGTATTTGGCAATAAAGCCTCAGAGCGCCTCATCAGAAACAGCAGTTGGTCCAGGGGAAGTTCATTTATGCATGAAATATTCACAGAGCAACAATGCAAACCTTAAACATCAGTAATTGTTAGATTTCTATTGCCTCTAACTAGTGTCTCTAAATTATTGCAAAAGACCAGCCAATTTGCAAATTACATATATTTGTCATGCTCTTGTACCTTTAGTGAACAGACCATAATGGTGATAGCATTTTTAATGTACACAGTCACTGAGCCTCCTTTGGAGAGCTAGCCAAAGACTAGCTCTTTAATGGAAAGAGCTGGCCAGGTTTCTGGAGAATGTCGCTGCTATATTAACTGACTCATCGCCTGTGATTTTTTTCCAAATATTTATCTCCAGCTTTTACATTAAGAAGAAACTTCATCCAAGATGGTCCTCCCACTCTCTGCATGCCCTGGAGAAATTGTGTCTGGTCACGATACTAGTAACACATAGTGCCATGACATGAACAAGCCCGGCTCAGACTTTTGCATGAGTTCTGCAATTGAGTCCTTGCCGCTAGGCGATGACCTTGCCCATGCCCAATGGTTTTGCAATTTTGGAGAAGGACCTCTGGAAAAAACAGCCTGAGGTTCCATGTTGAAAACAACAAGGCAAAACTAGTATCTGGTGTAACCCCCTTGAAGGCTGCAGAGTTGCACCAGGGATGACCAATACCCGGGGAAGACATCCCTGGGTCTATTTGTACCACCCTCCTGGTGGGATCTGAAAGGAGAAAGGCAATAAACAGATCCCCTTGCTTTGAGCTGTGCTGGGATTAGCGGTGATGCTGGTCCAAGAGTTTGTGAAATGCTCTCTGTTTCAAGCTGGGGATTCTTCAACTCCCTTTAGCCATGTAGAGCATGAAGACTGCCCGGGAACTACAGCCGGGTGCTCTCATTCTGCCTGTCATGTGCATGCTGTAATGCCTGTCTCCGTGCCTTCGCTCCTTCGAGAAGACCAGCCAGAGCATGGCCAGCCCAAAGGGATGCTCTCTGCTGGGAGCCAAATGCTGCCACAGCAAGTGAGGACTTAATTTAATACCTTCAGATTCATTAATATCCCTCCCTGCAAGACCCAAAATAACAACTAGGAGATCAAAGGGTCAATTAACACTCACAGTCTCTAATCTATCAGCAGATTAGTTACTGAGTTGCTTTATGACTGAGTATTCTCTACAAAAGGTGTAGAAGGAAAGTGCTCTGTTGCTGTCTTTTCTTTTCTTGGTTAATACTTAACAGAAGTCTTTTAATGTGCTCTTCCATTTAATACAGTAATAAAATATAGCATCACCTTTGACAAATCTCTTCCTTTTCACAGAGGAAAGGGTGTATTTCCCCAGTCGGCACCGTGCTGCTTTATCTTTTACACCGTGTGTCTCTTTGGGAACAGAGGCTCCTCCATCAGGTTGATAAAACACAACCTCCTTTCCCCAGGTGTATTGGTCCCTCAGGAGCAGTCATTAGCTTTGCAGAGGAGGAGGTCCAAGAGCATAATTTCTGGCTGTGAGAGATGGGCAGTGTTGACTTTCTGTGTGTCTTGTTATCCCACAAGGGGTTAATGGCTATCATGGCATCTCCTCCTCCTCCATGGAGAGTAATCTCCACGTGGGGTTTGATCCCTTCTACATACAAGTTGTTGCTTGCTGACAACCATTGCACGTGGTAAGGAGACCTTTTTGCACCTTTAAATAACCTAGAGTCATCCCAGACGTGCAAAGGGCAGTGAGGGGATGAAGCTCTAGATGTGTTTTCAGAGGGAGGGCAGGTTCCCTGCTGTGAAGTTCGCTTTGGCTTCAGAGACATGATCTCTGTGCCAATTTTGCAAGTGATCGTTTTAAGTTCACCTCATCCCTATGTCCTTGTCTCTGCGAGGGGGCAAAGAGGAGCGTTGCACGTGCATGTGAGCTCAGAGACCAGCATTTTCTCTATCCCCACTGCTAGCAGCGAGCCTGGCTCTAACTCAGGCTCAAGCCCTCAATGCTGCACTTAGAAGAGCAGAGCTTGGGATATCAGCTGTGTGCTGGGCTGGCATCCCTTGACTTCATCGGCTCCAGGTTGAAAGAGTGAGACCTTCACCTTGCACCAAGGTCCTCAGCATCCTCATTTCTCCCCCTCCAGAACTTGGGCTGAGAGACGTGGGCAACCGGATTTCAAAAGTGGAGTTAGTTAAAAATGCATGTACAATTTAAACTGTCTCATGTCTGTACCTCCTGGGGGGTAAAGACAGATACTCTAGAAATTTTTCAGTGCACAAATATTACAGGAAAAGGGGATGGGAGTGTATGAGATGACTGGCTTCATCTTGGCTCTGTTTGTAGGAAGGAATTACACCCTCATCAATCTGAGAAAGGAGGCAGCTCAGGACTAGAACCTGAGCAGCAAAATGGCACCTTTTGGCCACCCAGCAGGAGATGACAATAAAAGCTAATTTAAAAAAAAAAAAAAGCACTGTAGTTTTTATTCACTTAACGAAATGAATTTCTTGTGCAAGTTCTGAAGCTGAACTCTTTCAAAGGTGACCACTCCTGACTCCAGGTTTCTCTTTGACTTGTTTTATGATGTTTGCTGAAAGTTCAGAAAATTAAATCTTTTGCAGTTTCAGAAATGCACATGATGGATGTGTTTTGGGATTCAAATCAAGGGAGGGAGAATGCTTCTTTAAATTATTAGTTTGGCTTCTCTCCACCATGCTGCCGCTCTGTTAATTAAACAGCGGACATATGTTAAGGCTGTTTTACAAGCATCTGGAAAGAAAAATTAACATTTTTTGTCACTGTAATTTCTTAACTGTATGTATATGTGGACAATATGAAAATTAGTTTAATTTAAAAGTTAGAGTGGTTTGCTTTGATTAGAAGACAGGCAGGATGATGAAAGGGAAGTCTGATAGCTGCAGAAGAATTTGGCCTGGAGAACAGGAGGCAAACCATGATGCTCGATGAGGCTGGTCAATCAGGGTGGAAATCTAATAGTGTGTATTTGTATTAAAACAACCATGCTGTGCATTTCTGTTAGCCTTTTCATGGCTCTGGAGGTAATTTGCAAACAAAACCAACAGCACTCTGTGGAGCGGATTTTGGATGGTCATCTTAGACTCCATGCTGTAGTCCAGGTTGGTCAGCATCTCTCATCCTGCACATCAGGACCCTCAGAGCATGGGTACACCAACATGGGGTCTTGAGTGTTGAATCGGGCACTTAAGTACAATCATTTGGGCTCCTTCTCGCAATTCTTCTTGCACAAAGTCTCCCCTTCTGGAAGACTTTCCTGCTGGAAAATGGGGAATCTCAGGGCTTAGCTGTGAAAAACAACTTGGCTGTGATTGCACGGGAACTGCGCAAGGCCTCTCTCAACCACGCACTTTCAGCCTAGACATGGAGTCCAAGAGGAAAAAGGAGAGTGTCCGAACCTGATAGCTGTTTTCATAAATTGGACACAGCAGAAAGCCCTGCTCCGGCCCGGGGTGGGAGAGCCTTCTCGGGTTGCACAATGCACTGCACTGTGTAAATTAAACAATATGTTCCTAAATTGACAGATTGGACAGGCTCCATTTCCAGGATTCCCAGTCCACACTCGCTAATTATGGCAATATGTTATCAGTGAAGAATTATCCAAATCCAAATTTCCTTGAGTAATGAGGTACACTTAACTCCAGCTGGACGGGATAGACCGTACAGCAGAACATGACAGGGATTTCTGCCTTTTCCCAGGGCTGGGAAAGTCACAGACTTGGGGCCAAATTGAGGCCAATTTACTCACATGAACAGGCCGTAAGAAATTAATGGGGCTATACCTAAGAATGAAGGTCTGATCCAACAGCCATTAAAAGCAATGGCCCTTTCACAGGTTTCAGAGGCCTTTAGATGGAAAATGAGGTGAGCAGGATTTGGTCATGAGCCTGCAAGAAAAATGAACAATGAGATATCTGCATAGAAAATGGAGAGTACATAAGAGTATTTGAGGTTTCCAGCACCTGATTGACTTATATGAATGCCTTTTTCTTGCAAACCAAAAAGTTTCTCTTCTAGAAACTTATTTTCAGCCAGAGAAAATTCAAAGGCAGAAACCATTGAACAAGCAGGCCGGGAGCAGAGTGTTGTTCATTTATCCATGCTGCCACCGATCACGTTCCCCTTGAAATCCTAATGAAATCAGTGAAGGTAGCACTGAGCCTTGTAAGAGTGGCAGAACGAGGTCCTTGACTGGTGCGTGACCGGCCAGTGTGACCAGCGGTGTGGCTAATCCAAAACTACCAATTATGTTTCCATCTCTCCATAACCCCCACTTTCTCTATCAGCTTTCTTACAACAATAAAAAGGATAATCTATTCACGTATCCTACCAACAAGTCAGCTGGGATTTTTGCTTTAAACCGAGTGCTTGTAGGGGCTGACTGGTTAACATGTGTATCTTGGTCCTGTGTGCATGTTGTTAAAATAATGAATGCAGGAGACTGGGCTGTCAAACGAATTAATCTTGGGCTCCTGATGATATCACAAACCACTAGGGCTTCACTCTCACAGGTTGCAGTTTCATCAACCTCCCTCGCCTATTGATTTATACCTACAGAATCCATCCTTCTCCCTATCCATTATCCTAAATGCAATGCTAACGTACCAGAGAAAATCTATTCGAGTTCATTTGAATTTTTTTTTTTAGCTTCTGAATTAATGTTTTCTAAAAGGGTATTTTAATCAGGGACTTTTTTATTAAAAGAAATATTACAAGAATAAAACACCAGCCCCCAAGGTTCAGTCAGTTACGGCAAAATAGCGTATTTGGCTCCCGCTATCCCAGTGCGCTTTTTTTCCCCTTTGCAAAATTAGCAGTGTGAATTAGATCCAAGAATTTTAACCCTATTTGGCCAGTGAGAGTTAACTGATGAACACAGTTAATTTATTTGATGAATCACTGTCATGGGGATTGGTGAATTTTTTTCATTCCTTCTAATAATATAAAACTGCAAAACTCTAGGTTATGTTATTAGTTTGAATTATCCTGTTACAGTGATCAGGGAGATTTGCCTTTTTCTGCTTTTATTGACAGGGTGTTTCCAAAAATAAGCCTTTGTATTTTTGCATGAGGTAAAACATGCTATTTTTTGCAGGTAGTGCATGGCATCATTGTCAAAGCAAGTGGACAAAAATCAGCTCAAGACTTTGTTATGAGGTTGCTTGTTCATTGCTCCGTATAAACTTTTTAATCCTGTCTGGTTTGCAAGACTTCTGCTTCCATTTAAATCATATTTTCAAATTTCCCATACACAGAAATTTTACCAACCTCTTTTTCTCTCTTTTCTTATTGAAAGCTGAGGTTTCTAGAGTGTCATTTGTTTCCAGAAATTAGGGCTTAAAGGAAATCACTATATATCCATCTCTCACAGTCTGCAGTAGTGTCATGGGACTTAACAACATGGATTCCCCTGAAATGTTTGCAATATATAAAACAAGCCAGAACCTACAAATCTAAAGCTTCAAATTCAGCTTTTCCCAAATGGTGAAGACAAACACTGAGTGCAATCACTGCCCTTTATAAATAAAAAGAAACAACTGATTTTATCTTATTCATCTTTCTAGTGCCCTTAGAATGATAAAGTTTACCAGCATCACCGTGTGTATCTCTATATACTTACATATCTGTATGTGTAATATATGTGCCTGCATACACACATGTATACTGGCATGTTTGCAGGGGCTCATCTCAAATGCGTGCTCAGAGGGAGTGTGGGGGAAGCCACGTTGCTCACAAAAAGACTTCAGCTTAAAGCAGGGGGACAGCAAGAAGAGGGAAAAATGAGACTACCTGGACCCCAAACACCAGCCCTATAGCTCTGTGAACATACCTAACTCAAATCACGTGGCTAGCAAAAACAGTAGTGAAGTTGCCGAGGCTAACCAAGCACTCAGACCCTTCAGAGGACTCAATTCAGATTTTCTCTGGATCACAAAGGAGATCTGGTGGAAAAGATGCAAGTTAAACTATAGTTGTCCAAATTCTGTGCTAACCACGTCAGCACCACCTCCTCATCTGTATGAGAGAGAATACAAACACACTGCAGGGACTTTCGGACAGGCTTCTCAGGTCCCTCTGCCTGGCTCCATACAGGATCTCATCCCAGAGTCTGTGTTCTCCTGATTTTGCTATTTGTGACTGCCGGAGCCACGTCCCTTCCCAGCTGTGAGCCCCTGGCTGTTGTAGTAACAGGCTTTTTGGAATAGAAGTAGCATTCCTCTACCTGTATCTGGTCTTAATTCTCTGGGAGCCTCAGCACAGGAATCCTAGAATCATGGGAAATGGAAAACCAGTGAGGATTAACTGCATTTGGCTGTTTTTAGGAAGGTTGTGAGACAGAAAGGATTGTCCCTACTCAGGCTAAAAGTACATGTGGATGCAAACCAAACCCCAAAACCTAAGCATCCCAAAATTCCAGTTTGGCTCTAGATTTTGCCTTAAGCATTTGTTGGTCCAAAGTCCTGCCTGCAGGTGACTGCTAGATGGGAGGTTGGAAGGAGAAAGTATTTGAACAGGAGAAAAATAAAAAACAAAAAACAAACCAGCTGTGGGGACTAGTTTGTGAATTTAAACAATTTAAATGAAATCTTTGGGATGATTTTTATTAAAATAGATTTCAATTTTCCTTAACTTCTTTGTAAAGCACAGTCTTCATTTCTAGCTACAGCTTGCTGCAAAAACTCCTACTTGCAGGAGTTTGTGTTATTGGAGACCAGTCCATCATGAAAAGTCTCTTCTGCTGGGGATAATGTATCACCTACGTTACTTGTTTTATTCATTTTGGTCAAAGCTAGTGGGGGAGATAATGTCCAGCTTGAGCTAACATGTAACACATCTTTCACTTCCAAGTGTTCGGCCTCTGCTGCAACTGTAGGCTGGGAAAAGTATCGAGCATACTTGTAAGGTTTGCAGAATACTTTCTCCCTCCGTAAGAGTCCTTCGCTGTCACAGTCTTTGCCTTTGCGGGTTAATAAAACCATCTATCACACTTCCTGATGACAGATGTCTAAATGTCCGAATAATACCCAGCGTAGAGAGCTATGCGTTTTGACAGCCAGAATCAGGTTTCAGAAGAGATTGAGATGACTCCAGAAGTGAATGGAATGCACAGATGTTAGCAAGCCTGTCCTTCTGATTAAGTTTGCTGCAATGCAGAAGGTATAAATATGTTCAAATGCTCAGAAGGCCATGGGAAATGAGAGACTGCATTTTAGCACCCAGCACTTTTGAGTCCCAGGGTAATCCTGATTTTAAGTACACCTTTTATATACCAATCTGGCTGAATTGTTCTACAAGTTAAATGAAGCAAAGACTTTGTAGAAGTATTCTGGCAAACAATATAATGTATCACTTAAAGAGCTATAACCAAGCAAGTGGAAAATGCAGCTCTTGTTGCAATTTAAAGCAGAGTAACTGCAGTTCATATTTAGCATTTTATTGTGGAAAATGAAAATAAATATCAATAACCAAATAGGCGTTGTACCCAAGTGCACTCTGCTACCCAGAGATCAACATATGTTGTTGGGTAACTATCATCCAGGCAGCTTATAACTCTAAGACATGTGTTTGTGGATGTTTTCTGTGTAGCAGCAAGCTGGTATCATGCAATCCCAGCTTTCTTCCATGGGGAAAGAGGCTCTTATTCCTGCACTCCGGTGCTTCAGTTTTTGGGACAAAGCTATCACACGGCTGTGGAGTCTCCTCCAGCCTGGAGGAAACGCTGCGGCTTGGGAACAACTTAATCTGACACAAACAGGGATATGTTTCAGACTCACAACCTGCCACGTGCGCTGGCTGTGAGACTCCTCAGGTCTTGCCTGCGGGTTATAGACCTATGGATTTCACACCTTTCACATCCCAGTGACTTCACCAAGCATATCTTTCCACTGGGCTTTCTGCAAGGAGAAGTGACTTGGGAGAAGTCTGTCGTGCTGAACTTTGATGAACTGTGGTACAAATTGTGCTTAATTGGACCGTCAGTCTCTTGGAGCAGATGCCCATGAAACACAAGGAGGCCGCGGTCCCGCACTGCCATAATCCCACAATGGAATAAAATCAGACCTGAGAACGTTTTTCTCTAGCAAAGAAATCCCAGCAGAGGATCAATCAGAGATAAGGGAACCTCTCTTCAATACTTGTGATTTCTCTGTCCATTCCAGGGCCGCACCAGCACGTCCTAATCGGTCGCTTCCTTGTCTCAAAAAATTCACGGGGGTTGGTTCCAGCTGCTGGGTGTCTCTCAGCAGCCGGCTCTTGGGCAGGGAAAGCTGACACTCCAAAGACATAACGTGCTAAACACCACAGTGTCCCCACACTGTGCAGTGATACTGCATGGCCTGAGCCAAGGCTTTAGAAAGTGCTACTTCTGAATGACTCTTAGCAGGGGAAGTATCGCATTGATTATTCGTGGATCTATAGCGAATTACATTATTTTATTCAAAATTATACCAGTAAGGCATAATGTTTATGGGACTGGAAATGTCTTCTGAGTGACTGTTCCGGATGTTGGAAGCACTCCCTGCCCCGGGTGTCTCAGGGGTCTCTGCCAGGCTGGTAAATCTAAAATCCCTAATTCATTCAGGACTGGAAAATGCTTGAGTCTTGAATGAAGCATCGGAGGAGATTTTTACACCTGGGTTTTTACAGCCTGATCTCAGCAGAAAAAAAGGAATAACTCTGGATTTTCATATGAAATGAGCTCAGGAATAGCTCCTCACAACTAAGCTGTTTGGTTTAGAGTTATTCTTTCGAGCACTCACTTTGGCTTTGTTTGCTTTAAAAATCTCAACGGGCAATAGTCGCCATCCCTTTTGAGAGATGTTACCCTGAACTCTGCTTCCCTTTCATTTCATTTCCCTTTCTTGCGAGGGCTCTGCCTCTCCTCCGCTTTCCCTCCGGAACCGCCTGAGCGTGTCAGCTTTGGGCAGAGACCGGCGTTGCGTTGCACTCAAAGACTGCGCAGAGCACAGGGCAAGCGAGTGCATGTGTGTGCCTGCGTGTGTGCGTGCATACGAGCGCAAGGAGCTGCTGCACAGCTGTGTCCTGCAGGCCTTAGCAGGGCGCAAACAGCCATCCTTCCCACCGAGTGAACAGAAGCAGAGTCTCCAGCATGCGGAGGGTTAATAGCTCTAAATCTAAAGTACTCATCTGCAATCTCAATTTGCTCAGAGTCCAGCAGCTGCATTAGTTGAGATAATTCTGTCAGTGAGTGCTGTTTGTACCCAGAACATGCCTGCTAAATTTGTTAAAGAATACCCCAGACTAACGCATCATTACACTCACAAAGTCATCTATCTTTTACTTCAGATTAATTCTTTTTTTTCCCTCTCTCTTCACCTCCTCCATAAATCCTGGTGCACTTAATTAATTTCAGTTCCAGTGTAAGGTCCATAATACAGAATTGTTCAAGCAAACACAAAATTAATTATTCTATTTACGGCCTTCTCATTGAAAGGAGCATTTCATCTTTCATAATTACATTTTGGAACGTCCAATTATGAATTCAGACTTCTGCTGCTTTGCATACCGTGATTGTACGCAAGTGTCTCCATGCCAATGAGAACCAAGATTCGGGTCTTACATTTCCTTCCAATTAGACTAAATTCAAGTACAGTTCCAGTCTGAAAAACCTTTTCAAGAGGTGACAGAGGGAGAGGGTGGGAGATGGGGGGTGCTTAAAGAATCAGGTTAAAAAAATGCCTATGTGAATGCATGTTAACATTTCTTCTTTGGTGAGAGAGATGTCTTTATAACGCAGAACAAGGCTTGCTGTAGCTGGTTCAGTAACCTTACCAGCTGCTACAGGCTTAATTCTACAAGCAAAAGACTTTCTGTAGCTCTTTTTGAGATAATGGAAAAATTCCTTGGCTCCTATGCCTTTAAAAAGAGCTTTTGAACTCATGCACAAGTTGATATATATTATACCCTTGATTTCTGTTAATTGTATCAATTTTTAATGCCTTCGATCACACTAGCTGTTTTCCTCAGAGCTGATTTGTAAGTGAAATCTGAAACTGCAAAGGTTTTCCGCTTGCTGCAAACCTGGGACAGATTCAAGGTTTCATGTGTTTTTTGAGAAGTCTGGCCCCAGACCATGAAGCAGGGATGGAAACCCCCGGGCTCAGCAGCTCTGGCTTCTGCCTGACCACGAGCAAAAGTCCTCTGTGTAGCTGAGGTCTGTGCTGGGTGTTTGGTTCCCCTTGAAGCTGCAATGCCATGGGAAGTAGGAGGGACAGAGGGTAAATCTGTACTTTGTCCAGGGAAAGGGCTCTCCACCTGCAGGTACAGCCGGGTTTGGCTCAGATTTGGAGACTGGGGGATGTGTGTCATACCCGAAACATTTTTAAGGAAATGTTTAACCCTGCTGAAGGATCTTGGATGGGATATAGCCACAAAGTAAGCCTTGTGTGTGTTATGGAGCTGTAGGAAAGTCTTGACCTGAGTCCTTACGCTTCAGTAGGAGGCAGCTAGGAAGAATGAGGACGGGGATGGGACCCAGGAGGCCTGGGCTCAAGTCCCAGCTTTGTCACAGATGCCGTGGGTGACCCTGAGCAGGTAATTTCAGACTTGACCCGTACGCTGCAGGCAGGAGCTGTGAGCTGGATGAGGCCGTTGGAGGCTGCTGGATGGACAAAGGGAGCACAGCTGCCTCCTGTCACCCTGGCACAAAATGTTCCCCGTGACAGTCAGCCTGGCTGCCTGGGGATAAGGCTACAGCTCTTCCTTCCCTAACGCTGCCGAGCTCCCCGCCTCCTCCAAGAGCACTGGGAGCTGCCTTTTGCATTCAGGAGAGAGCAGGAGCTGAAACTACATCTAGCTGAAGAGGTCACCCAGGCAATCCAATGCTTTTTACGCTCTCCCTCTTTGCATACTTGAGCAAAGGCCATGGTCAATCTGACCTTTTGAGATATCTGTTTTAAAAACTCCTGGCCAGTGTAGGTTGAAATGTGCTGTTCTAAGAGCTACAAAGTAGCTCTAGAGTCTGCCTGTCAAGTTTGATCATGCTCTGAGAAGCCAAAATGTGCCCATCTCCTTTAGAAACACAATAAATTGCTTTAGCCTTATCTATAGTTTTACAGTGACTGCTATCCTAATAGGATGAAGCGTGGTAATCAACTTTATAGAGCGTATTTCCATGGCACACCCGTTATGTCATGCCTTGTTTACACAACTGGAATTAGGGATTAAGAGGTACACATACTGGGCAAGGGGCCAAAAATACTTTTACAGGCCTGATTTACTGGCTAGCCCGTGCAGGACTTGGGAACTGCACGTGCACTGGCTGCAATGGGATTGTGACTGGCTTCAGCATGTAGGATTTAGCAAACTGCAGCATTGCATCATGGTGTTTGAAAAAAAATCTGAGTGCCTGGCAGGTGGGTGCTGCATGTCACCACATGAGCTCCGGCGGGGCGGGATGGATGGGACAACTGTTGCTGCTCCACTGACGTCTGTTCCTCTCCAAACACATCTTCAGTTGCTGATCTGGTACCTGGGAGTTAAAACCCTAGGCACTGTGCCTGGATACGCGGTGAGAAACATGGTAATGGTAATAACAGAGTTTAATCTGCCGTGGTGTGCAGGGAAGGGTAGTTGACAGCCGGGGCTGGGGAGCATACACCCACGCGGAGCTGCCAAGCCCTGGTTTGGTACCAGCACCGACAGAAACATGGCACATGTAAAGAGGTCTCAGACTTGAGAGCAAAGTAGATTTTTCACAGAATTATCCTTTTTATTAGTGAGAGTGATATTCCTTGCCTAGGAATTTTAAATTTTGGATCTAGACACAAAAAGAGTTCTTACCCTTAAATATAATTAATGTATCATTTACAGCTGGAGAGCAGGAGGGGTTGACCATGCTCTTCGCCCACTTGCAGCACTCCCATCGGGGAGGATCTGTCCCTGCCTTGCTGAGTATGAAACAGCATTGATGCTCTTTCACCCTTACACTCGCAAACCCAGAGTTTTTCTGGGGTCGTAGAGGGTGGGATGAGGGGAGAAGCAGACTGAAGGCTCTGAGGCCAGGTGTACCAGCTAGGAAAAGGGTTTCAGACTCAAAGAAAATGGGACAAGAAGAGGTAGGGAGATGGATGTGGACATTTCCCCACAGGACATTTCCCCCGCAGGAGGATGCAGAGGGAGCAGGAAGGGACACGCAGCTCTGCTGCAGAGCCAGCCTGTGACAGCCACCTTCTCTGGTCACCGGTGGGGACAGGGGCTGATTCACCCTGCAGGGACACAAACGTGCACAGGGCTGATGGCTCCAGCGGCCAAAACCCGCTAGCTAACCTCAGCCTGAACTCAAGCATGTCTTCACTCAAGTTGGAACAGTAAAGATATTTTTTTCCCCTCCACAGATGCTGTTGCTAATTTGTTAGCTGTGTACAAGTGTTAAGTTTGGTGGGGGAAGCCAATTTGTGCAGTTTTTAGCTCATTCAGTGGTGAAGTCTGCCTTATCTCTTGTGGGAGTGACTTCATGGCTTACATGAAAGGACATAAATAATCTGTTTTAAAAGCTGTTGGAAGAACAGTGGATTTATAGGTCTTATTGCCAGAAATGGATTATAATGACCCTCTGGTCCAGCCTGTGGCCTACCATAAGCAATTCCTGAATCAAAGCCCACATCTTGCAGTTGAGCTGGGTCATGGTTTATTTTATTTTTTTATACACATCCAATCTTGGCAACACTGCTTCATTCAATAACAAAATATTTTTATTACTCTCCTTAGCTGGTAGGAGTTAATTGCTCCCTTTTGTGAGCTGTGAATGGGTTTGTGCTGTTCCACCTGGCATCTCTGCTTTTGTTTGTTAATTAGGTATTAATTGCAGGGGCTGCTGGGGATTTGTAGGTGAAAAGAGCATGTGTGTATTGGTCCTGTGCAAAGGGGCTGAAATGAATTGACTTGGGTAACAACAGACCTCGCAACATCACTAATATGTATTTTCTGAATGGTGTTATGGCCTGATGTTCAGTGAGCCACCGAGAGAGGTGAGGAAAAGTTTTTGGTTATTGAATCTCTGAATGTTGCAGCTCAGATTATGCACTGCTGGTTCATGAAATACAATGTTAAGGAAAGGAGAGAGGCAGAGGGCTATTTTTTGAAATATCAAAGGTGCTACAAAATATAAAGGGAAATTGTGGAAAATGGGTTAACAATAAACCAGCTCCTCATTTTACTAGTTCGACTACAAAAGTAGGAAAAAGCATGTAAAAATGACCCTTGGAGAAGCTGGCATTGTTATGGGCTGCTAAGAATTGTAGGAGAGCTGAGATGGATAACCAAAGATTTTATACTTTTTGAAATAAAATTTACAGAATAAAGTTATTTATGGGGAAAAGAGAAAGAGAAGACAGAAACTCTGAAGAAAGAATACTGAGAAGGACAAGACACTTTAAGGGATATGAAGGATTCTTTTAAGGTGCTTTCCCAAAAACTTTTATGAAATCAAAATATCGAGGTATAATTATTTCAATCATTTCTGATTGAAGAATATATTAAAAACATAAAAAAAGAAAGCTACAGTTTGGTAAATGGATATGACTGAGCTAATTGCTTGACCTACAGGCTCCAAGGCAAAGGCTGTTACTTAGAAACTCCTTGGGGAAACCAGAAAAGTAAAAATACCCACTTTGCAGCAGCAAGGCTTATCATGACCCACAGGGTGTCAGCTGTGGCAGGAAGGGATAGTATGGGACTACAGACCCTTGATCTGCATTTCTCCTCGATGGTTGGATTTGCCAAGACTATCTGCTGTGGCTACTTTGAGAAAGCCTAAAAATTCAATTTCTAGAATGACGAAGAGGGCAGAAGAATGTGGAAAATGAGGTGGGGAAGAGATTTTCAGTGGAGAGCCGAACGATTTCCTGTTTAATAGAGTATTTTAATACCTCTGTGCTTTTGTTGTGCTGCCAATGATGTCTCAGAATCCAAAAATCTTGCATGGACTTTAAAAATTATTTTAAGTCAGCTAAATAAATATGTAACTATTACTCCTGATAAGCCAGCTCATGCAAATCCATGCCTTACTTCTCCAGCAATCTTGTTGAACCACTCTTTTTCCTCTACAAAGCTCAGGTTCTTACCTCTTTTGCCAGCCCTACTCTCCCTTGTGCTTACTTGTGCTCTCATATCAACCTCCTGTATCAGGACAGTATGTTTTTCCTACCCTCAGTGCCTCTATTTATCCCACTCTCCAAGGTTATCAGGGGAATACACAGTATCTATGATCCATACAGACATCACAAAGTCATCAAGACAAACTAAAAAGATAGATTATCTTTAAAAGGAGAAGTAGTCTGTAACTTGTACAGGAGTTGGGTATTTTCCACCCTTTGCCAAGCACCCCAAAGCATAAATCCTGGGCAACGGGCATGTGAGCCTGTGAGGTGGAAAACAAAATCGGGGATTGCAGACCTTCAGCTATTCACTATCTTAAGTTAATCCTATATAATAATTTTGGGAGTTCTTCCATTTTGCATCGCTTGGGCCTGGGAGAACGTGCCCGTTCTGCTCATCAGCAACAGCAGCAAAATGTCTGGACAAAGCAGTGCATCCATGTACTTTGCTTAATGTATTGCCTTCCCATCCTTCTCTTTGTTTGTCATCTATGTCCTCAATGGAAGATTTTATGGTGTTTGTGAGTTTGCTTGTCCTGCCCCCTCCCTCCACACACCCTACAGTTGCATTTCTCTGATTACGTGCATGAAAAGTGGACTTTCCCTATGTTCATGTGAGCAGTGGCATAGCCTCTGGAGTGTGTCAGTGGATCAGAGACAGTGACAGTTTCAGAAATGTAGATTTTTTTTAAAACAAAAACATGTTTATCCTTCTAGAGCAGTACGTTCAAATTGATCGTGTTGCAATGTCAATAGTGAGTCTAGGAGACTCCACTCCCTTACCTCCTGTAACCACATGCGAGACAGCACCAAGGAATGGTTTAACCATCATCTGAGGATGTGCAGAGTGCCCAGAGAGGTATATTTGCCAAGGCGGTGGTGGTGAGGGCTTCCAGATGAGGCTGGATCCCAGCAAGCAAGTATTCACAGGGCTATTTTCAAAGTCCTTCATGCTGCCATGTTGCTAAGATATGTTTTTAACTCCTAGCAGAAGGTTATGGCACTGCCCAATGGGTTCTCATTTGTGTACTTGGCTTTCATAGAGCGTTTAATTATCTGTAGATGACTGTTGTATCTTGGCTGGGAAGGGTGCTGAATTGGACTGTGACATTTCTGTTGGGTTAGATCCACAGATTATGATTATTATTTTCAGCAGTTTTATTGCATTGGTGATAAACCACAGACATTCTTCTTATAAACAACAAGAAACTTTGAACCTTTTAAACACTCACTGAACTGTGGAGAACTTGTTAAGCTGTATAAAACACAGTGAAAAAGCAAAGTGCAAAGTACTGCCTGCCTTGCATTACTCACAGGTCTACACATGTGGCCTCAGAGCAATGTTCCTGGTTTACCAGCGAGCAATGCGGGGTGCTGAGTAGGTAGAGGCACCTTCTTCTTTGGTCACAGTGGGAATCTGTTCCTGTTAAGCCCAAGAGAAGAGGTCCTCTAAGTCTTTGACAAATGTTTCTTGCTGATTGTGTGTGATACTGCTTCACTTCTTGACTCACCTCTCCCTCACTCTCCTTTCCTCCAAGGCTGCAAGGTTTTCCCAGCACGATGCCCATCCAACCCTTAGTCTTCTGGACACAGGTTTTGAGGTCCGTAAAAGTTCTGAGAACATTTCCTCTCCTGTCTGTTCTTTCTTGTGCTGATCCCAATTAGTCTTTTGGTGGGAATGGGATGACAGGGCACTTCTCGAGAAGAAAGTGAAAAAGAAAGCTGTGGTTAGATTTATAGTGCTAGCAAGAAGGAAACACTTACTCACTGCTCTCCTTTACTCTTCCTCCTCTCAAGATGTTCTTAAAAAGAGGAAGGATCTCAAATTGGCTTCAGGCCAGCTTGGTTTTGAACTGTTCTGCAGCTCACAGCATCCAAGTATCATATTCAACACCCAAAAAGGGAGAAGACGCACCGAGGCCTCACATGAACACATTTTGTTTGTGTGACTCGCGTATCATCACTACGTGTAACTTGGGACATCGTTGAAAGACCATAGCTGTGAGGCCGCTACCAAGTGTGTTGGGCTGCTGATACAGGAATAGTGCAGGAGGTAGTGCTAAAGTTATCATGGACAGCAGCACACGTGGTAGCTGTGTAGTGTCTGCCTGCTACAAACGCCCCGGAGTTAATTCAGACTGACTCGGTGTCACCGTAGGCTGTGAACTAGAATGACAGTGACCGAAGGAACTTATTGCAGAAATATGAGAATGTCTCAAATTCCTATAAACATAAGCAAGGCTGTTTTCCAGAGGAAAACAATTATAAAAAAATAATTAAGGGACATTTAATAGAAAATGTAAATGATGTACTTATTCTAGAAGATGTTTTGCTCCGGAAAACAGAAAGGACACTTATCCGCACATCAACAAGAGTGTCCTTGAGAAGAGAAAATTTTTTGCTACCACCAAAAGCCAAGGAAAAGACGACCTCCATGAACCAACACTGTTTTTCCTACCTCTTCCCTCGAGCTCTATCCAATTACAGTGTGAAAGTCATTTGTTTTGGACTTGGGAGGTTTGCTTCAAAACCAATGCACTCCTTTTTCTGCAGAGCTTACTTACAAGTTTTCTCCTTAAAACCAGACAAATTCAGTGGTTAGTGAATGCCTTGCTTGAAAAGACTAGTTTAAAGTCATGTGTACTATGTACACAGTATAAAATACTATGTAAGTATTTTATGCTCAGGTATTGGTTTCAGTATATTTCTGTTTATGTTAGCAATGAATTGATTTTTTTCCTATGCTAGCATTTTAAGAGACCCAAAGCTCTCCCTTGCTGCCAAAACATGATGGTTACTAAATGATTCTAATATTCTCTCCTTTTATTGCCAGACATGCTTTTAGAATAAACTGGCTATGTGAAAAGTAATTCCTTTATGCTCTTACTCTACACTAGTGCTTCAAGAGTGGGAGGAGGAGGAGGTGGTAAGGCTTTGGGCTCTCTAAAGAAAGAAAAATTGTTCATTAACACAGTCCTGTTCTGAAGGAAAACTCTCTTGTCTTATCCAAATGTGGGTTCAGGCTTTTGGGATGTCAGAGAGCACCTCGTTCCTTGCAGGGTCTGCATCCACTCTTAGTACATTTGCTGGGTATAAATAAGGTTTCGTCTTCTGATTCTTGAAAGATACTCTCCGTTGCAATCAAGTTGGTGGAGAAGCCCCTGCCAACAGTAGCAAGGAGCTTGTCATCTAAGAGGCAAGTCTAGTCTTTAGGAGTTGCACGGGAAGGGAGGACACACTCCTTAGTATTGTCTTCAGGACCTGGGGTGGGATTCTTCTGACCAGGTGTTGGTGGCATAGCTCCATGGTGGACAACCATAGGGTCCATTTACAGTCAGTGAAGGTCTTAGCAATACAAGCAGGGAAGCCTTGAGTCAAAGTAATATAGTCCTAAAATAAATGTCAAAAATACACTGGGTCGATACCGTTTATTTCCCTCCACTGAGGGAGCAGGGAGTGGGTCAGGTGTGCGTCTGCAGTCTGGGCTTCTGGTGTGAATCTCATGCCTGGGTATAATAATAATCAGAGCTTGATCTTGGAAGAGCCTTGCTGAAATACTGAGCAGAGCTTGTAGGTGCGAGCATGTGGTTTCAGTAGGTTGGTTGCTGCTGCTCTCTTTCTGACATGCAAGCTTCTAATTGTAAACAGGGCTTTTCTTTCAACAATAAAAATGAAACTACCTTACTCAGGAAGTCGTAGCAAGCCAATCTCTTCACATATGGAGACTTCTATGCATAAAAGCAAACTCATAAAATTTTGTGTGTGTGTGTGTGAGATAGAGAAAAGCAATGTCATTCTTGGGTTCTGGAGCTTGGCTTTGAAAAGGCAGCAGGCCAGTATTTTGTCATCTCTAAATTCTTCCCACCCAAATACCAGGGAAAAAAAAGTCAGAAGCAAAGGTACAGTGTTCACAAGTGGTATGCTTCTCTCATTGTGCATTTTTCTCCCATCTTTCCCCGAGGGCTTGAATTTTCCCAGCTGTGCAACAGCCAGAGCAAGAAGTGCCAAGGAGAGTGAACAGGACTGAGAGTGCAGCAATGTATATTCATGATTCCTGGGGCCAGATGCATTTCAGGGAGCAGACAAAGAAAGTTTAGCCTAATTTAGGTGGTCAAGAGCGTTCTGTCTTAGCTTTGCAAGGTAGGTAACGGAGATGCATTTCCCAGCATTGGGTTATGCAAGCTACTGAGTTGGAGGTGGGAGGGTGCAGGCTGACTGCAAGTCATTTTGTATCTGCATGAAAATGGAGTTCAAAACATTCCCTCTAGAGTGGTATCCAATACCAAAATTGGATTTGGGAACTCAGAGTACATGAATATTTGTGCTGTCAATAAGAGTTATCTGTATACAGAAACCTTTCCTTGTCTGCTTTCTCTACCATGCTTCCTTCTTAATTCATTTTCAGTCTTTAATGTACTGTTGTGTAGCATCCTCTCCCATTAGGCCCTGTAATGTGCTCCGATTGCCTTCAGCTTGACTGCACTTAATAGCCAGCGTAAATAGAACTTAGTGTAGCATGCACTAACATCTCTATCCATTGTCCGGAGATTAAATACATGCCACAAATGGTTTACGCATCATCAGCCTCGAGCCCTCGTTTCATAGCTCCCAACCAAAAGAGGATATTAAATTAATTTGCAGGTTGCTTTAGCAAAGCCTAACAAAAAGAGAGGAAAAAAATCCTGAGGGTCATTATGCATATAATATCCATCAATCAAAAAAGAGGGGTGGAAAATGATAATAGCAGGTCATTATAAGAGGACAGGTGCACACATACTTAGCTCTCTCTCTAGTTCAGGTCAAAGCTTAATGGTGTTAACTGGAGAGGAATGCAGGCTATGTGAACAGTGTGTATGTGTGAGGAAGAGGCAAAAGGGCAGCACTGTGTCAGGACAGCACAGTCTCTTCCAGATCTTCATGCTTAACCCTTTACTCTGCCTGGGCATGAGCTGTTGAGTAACACTGAGCTTGTGAGAGAGAAAGAAAAAGAGCCAAGTAGAGATCTCCATCTCTTTTCCTGCAGCAGCTTGTACCATTCAAAGTACGCAAGGAAACAGGATTGGTCTAGGGCAGGGCAAAATGAAATTGCACAGTGCCAGGGTTCAGATTAACTGCACCTGGACATACTAGTTACCAAGGGCATGGGTTTTGTCAAGCAGAAGGAAATGCAAACACTTTCCATTGAAAGGGGGAAAGGAGATCTATATTCAGCAGAGGACATTGGCTGACACAGAGATGAACAATGATCTTCATGAGGGCCAGGACTGAGATAACTGGAAAAACAATGGCAAGGCCACATCTCATCTACTAAAACAAGAACTGTGAATAAAGTAGTGAGGCATGTATTTAAAGTGAATAAACACTGCCTAGGTTGAAAGTGCAGGACTGCATCCTTGATTTATTTTTGTGAAAGGAAGGTACTATGTGAATGTGGGCTGCATGATCAGACACACGTGTGCCATCCCTACTAGCCACTCTGTCCTTTTAGCTTGATGAGTGGGACAGATACTGACAACGAGAAAGCTGCAGTCATACTTACAGGTTCCACACAACAACTGGAAAGAAAAGCGTTCTTGGTGTTAAAGCACCAAGCTGAAATTTAGGCTACCTTGGTTTGGTTTGTGGCTGTGGCATGAAATGTCACCCAGGTATGCAAATTAATTCTCTTTATTTTTCAAGTTGGATAGCAATGCACAGAGGTGAAGGAAAACATCAGTGGTCATCGCATTGTTTTAGATACCAGCGTCAAGTTTTGCAAGGTCTTGTGGATGAATAATAAATCACTGCATCACTTCTAGAATGATGTGGCTCAGTGCCACATGCCCTTGCTTTCTGGGGAAGTATGTTTCCAAGTGCTGCATTCTGTGGTCTTCATGAGAAAATGACCCAAATCCTTCCCCAAGCCAATAGTTACACACCTAGATTGACAAGTATCATTCTTCTGTGGCTCACAGTAAGTACCATCAGTACACTGAGAAATGATACACTGGGAACTAGAATAATTAAGCAAGGAAATATCCTTTACCACAAGCGTCTGAATGCCCAAGGACTGCTGTCACAGAAATCCTGACCATATAGTTTGTCAGCTGAAATTTTAAATGCTGTTGCACCATGCCAATTTCCACAGGCTGGAGCCATGCACCATGAAGTGAAAAAAGGCAAAGCAAGAGTTTGGTCACACTGCCACTTAGCAAGGGTTCAGCAGAAGTTGTGAGAAACAAATTTGCTAGGTAAGATATAAATAAGGAGCCAATTTCAAGCTGTGTCTAAGGCCAGAAGATTGGCTTGAATACTTTTTTGTGGGGGAAAAAAACCCAACTAAACAAACAAAAAAACCCCACCAGGATTCATTTTGGGAGCAGGAGGATCTCTTCTGGGAGGTGTTTGTGCTTGCTGGAATGACCCACACCGACACAGAGATGCCATTTCTCCAAAGTCTTGCTGAAATCTGGTTGCTCCATGGTCTGGCCTGAAACTTGCTTTCAGATGCGATGGGCTGTATTCTCTCATGCTCCCTTCCTTTTCCCATTTTTTCCCTTCTTGCTAGTAAGTAGCAGAATCTGCTTGACTTGAGACTGAGTGAATGGGAGAAGATATGGATTTCATCCTGACCTGCTACAGAGCAACTTCAGCCAGCTCCTGCTCTGATTTTTACTCCAAGCAGATGTTCCATCCACGTGTTCGTGTGGCTGCCATGGGGGAGCAAGGGCCAGCGAGGGGAGAGGGAGGTGAGAGGAAAGAGCCTGATGGGGCTGGGCTATGTCGTGTACTCCAGAACAATAGATGATCACTCTTAATTATGGCAGCCTGAATGAGCATTAGTCTGCCAGTCCCTTTCCTCACGGTATCTGATCAATACAGCCTTAATTGCTGAAGAAAGGGAGTATCGTACACAATCACAGCACAATGGTTTAATCACTTGGACGCTTAAAGTTAATTTCAGGCAGTTCATTTTTCATTGACGCTCTCACTCCAACAGAGATGGCTTGTCTTCTTGCACACACAGGTGCACATGTGCTTGCAGCTAAAGGTGGATTATTAATAGCTTTTAGCAAGATTATTTGAGCAAATTGAAAGTGTGGGAAATGTTATGCATAAGCTTAGAAGGGCTTTTTTGGGGGGGATATGCTGAAAGCATTTATTGAGTAATTTCTTGAGGGAAGAAATAAATAGAAAGGTCTTCTCCTCTGGGCCATCTTCTCTACTGCCTTTGTGCTGACCTCTCCAGACACTCTGGGGACATTTAGGGTTAGTAAGCAGGGTACGCAGAAGGATTGAGAACCTCACAAACAGCTGAAGTGCGAATTCACCTGCCCTTTCAGTAGCACTGAGTCCTCTCCAGCTTTTGGGGCTCTTCAGGCTTCTGGGCAGTGGCTCTGTAGCATCCTTTTTGTGATTGGCAGAGCTTGTCCACTTGAGAAGGTGGTGTCGGGATCCAACGTGATCCTGAGCTAAAAATAAGGGCACATCTGGCCCACCATCTGCAGTATTTCTGCTGTTTCAGATGTGTGGATTCAGCTTGGATCACATTTTATAGATGAGGGTCTGCTGCAACACTTTAATCTGGTTTTGAATATTGTCCAATAGGTCCAGCTGGAAACCTCAAGGCTGGGAGCTGGGAAGTGTTGTCCATGGGAGGGAAACTTAGGTGTGCCTTCCTCCTGCAGAAAGCTGAGCATCACCAGAGCGAACGCACAGGCTTTTCAAAAACTACTTGTGATGCTGACCGCAGTTTCTGAGCACCACGTTGAGACCCCCAGATCAGTCTCTCTCATTTTCTTCTCTCCCCCTTCCCTGCCAGAAATTGAGGCACCAAAATTGGCTGCTGTTTTCATAAAGCCTTTGAACACTGCTGACTTGTAGCTGCCTGAGAAAACCTAGATCAAGAAAACTGTGGATAGAAATGACTCCTGACACAGAGATGCCTGGTCTAGAGGAGACCTCAGCCATCACTTTGGCTCTTGAGTGAGTGTAGCCATCTTCTGTCTTGTTTTATAATGAATTTGTCACAGTGAAGTGTTGCCCCTTGCTCAGTGCCAATACTGCATTAACAACGGGAACTCTGAGGTTCTCACCCCTACCTGGGTACTGAGCACTGGGAAACCTGGTCTCACAGATCCAGGACACCAGGGAACATCTGAGCCAATGTGGTTGCTCAACTTGTAGGATATGGCAGCATGGGAGTAAATGCCATACAAGTGAAAGGGCTGATGGAAGATGAACAGACCTTTTCAAAGTGGCAAGAAAGTCATCCATGGGGCAACAAAAATATTCTATGAAGCGTATCCCCGATGGTGATGGGATGGAAAGAAAAGTTGCTTGAAAGTTTATTTCACAGCCATTTTAGTCACCTCTGACTTTGTTCTATATGAGACCATTGACCACTAGGACAAAGCCCGGAGGCAGATAGAAGTTTCTGCTGAATGTTAGATGGTCAGATAAGGATGAAGTTTACAGGGTACAGTGACATTTCTTTTCTCCCAGAAAATAATTTCCAGGATAAAAATGGTATCCTGTGTTTTTGCTGTTCTTTTCTGGCTACTGCATATCTGAAATGCCATACTCAGTTGCATCTTTCTCTCCGTCCTGGAGATCATTTTCCATGAAGAATAGCAGGCAATGTTAGAAATTTGATAAGAGTGTCTTTCTCCTTTGATGAGTTCCTGCCCAAAGTCTGAGGCAGAAGATGAGGAATTCAGCATGAAGGATACAGACCAAGAGAAAGGACCTGACAGAAGCACAGTCAATCCCTTTGTTGCAATGCTTTAGGCTAACCATTATTCACAGCCCTTTCCTCATATTGCATCTTTCATGATTTGCTTAAGCGATTTTAAATTGCTTTTGTGATTTCATTTAGCAGAGACCACAATAAAAGTGACCCTTGAGTCTATGAAATGAAACAGCCTGCACAAAGGGATTGAAGGCCTCAGCAGTGTGTGTGGGGTGACGGGTTTCTGTGCTGCACGCAGCATGTTTGCATGGGACAAAGGAAGGATAAAGGGCTCTTGATAAAATGGTGCAAGCGAGGAACATTGCTACCAGTGGCTGCTCAGAACAGCTAGTGTAAAATCCATGTTAACCAACTCTTTGCCTGTGCAAATTAAGGGAAGAGCTTTGCCAGACAGCCCATAGCATGCTCACCAACCAGATTTTTTTGTTAAAAATAAGAGTTTGGGGTTTTTTCAATGCTTTTCTTGGTGAGGGAGGCAGCAGGCAAATTGCACTGGAGTGCCAGTTGCATTTACTGAAGGTTTGTTTCAGCAAAGCTCTTAAATGGAAGACTTATTTTAGCAAAATACATAAGCCGGTGTGCTTATGATCAAGAGAAAAGCTAGACCTCCTTTTCCAGATGCTGTCCGAAGCATAGCTCTTGTACTGCATCCTGCTCCAAGACAATTCGGAGATGCAGAGTGCTGAGGGTCAGATAGGCATTTGATGTAACATTTAAAGTCAGTAGAAGTCTTTGGGAATGAGATGGGGGGAAAGTGGTTGTGGTGCTGCAACAAAACTTCCACTTGGTCCCTGCAAAAGCTTTGGAGAAAGAGAAACAGCCTTTGGGGCTCATTTTCCAGGCTATGTCTTATTTGTACCCAATACCCAGCTACGTGGGAAGGGGGTTACAGCCCCCTTACCCTGATGCCTTGCCTGTGCCTCCCCAAACCTGTTAGCCTGCTACAGTGATGACTCTTGATAACACTGTGATTTTTTTGACTGTACAGAAATACAGCTGAGCCTCTCCAGAGCTGAATAAGGCACAAATGAAACAAGCCTCAGCGAAGTTGTTGCATTTTTATGCAGCTGCTTTGCTGGGCTGCTTTCAACTGTGCCAGAGAGCAAATCAGCCCTTGGTAACTCTATAATGGAGGAATCCCAAGTGTGACCTCTGCTTTCTTCCCAGAGGCTCCAAACCAGCCGCCGGGGACTGGCTTCCACTATCTTAGCCAAAAAGTTAAGCAGAACATACAGAGGAAATGATAAAAAAGCGACCTATTTTCATGCTATTTGGCTGCTCTTTACTGTTGATGACAAGTGGTCTGGTGATGTTAGACAGCTCCCAGGGGGATGAAGGGCAGGATTTGAAGCACTTTATCGGTGACACCTCATTTAAGGTATTACTCCCACTTCCCTCCACTTTGTGGAGAACCGGTGTCTGGAAAGCCCTGTGGAACAGGCTGCCTGCAATCCTCCCCGCTTGGCCCCCAGCAGAAAACACTATAGCTGGGGGTAGGCAGGATAAATTTTATTCCAGCCATGTAGCACCTTTTGCCTGTGTTTTAGCAGGAGCCAGTGGTTGTGCTGTCACACTGCAGTCTGGCTTGTTTCTACTCTGAGCTTTCCGGGGGGGTTCAGTGTATCTTCACAAAAAGAACAGTTCCCCTTCCTCTCTGCTCCCTAACATAAAACAGTAACAAAACCCCAACAACCCCAGAACAAACTTTTATAGAAGAAGAAAGGAGAAGGCAATGGGAAGCTGAGGCACTGGGAGAAATCTGATTTTGAGATTTTTGTCGCTGTGGTGGCACAATTTCCTACGATGCAGCTGTGTAATGAGTTCACATCTGTTAATGCCACATGTTGCTCTGCCTTGCACAGATGCAAAGTCTCAATTTTTCTAATTAGCAACAACATGAAGTATATCTTAATTTTCTGTCCCCCTTCCCTCTAATAAATGTGATATTAACAAGGTTACATGCCTGCTTTCACGGGGTTTAATTGAATGAGAAGCGAGATTGGGTTAGATCACACCGTTCTTTTTAGGTGGGGTTTGCCCAGATGCAGAGACATCGATTCATTACAATAAGCAGAAAGCACAGGACACGAGGTGGGGGCACGCACCCCCCCCTTTTGCAGCAGCTGTAGCAATCATAACCACCATGACCTGTGTATGTGAGTATTCAAGCCTCTCTGGACCAGGCTGCATGTATGTGTGTGTTGTATGTATATCTTTGTATTTTACAGTGTATGTGTATGGGGAGGCCTGTAAATGCTATCTCTGACTGGAGATTCAGCTGCATTTCTGGTCTGAGGGGATGGGGGACACAGCCCAGGTCCAAGCAGGCCAGAAGCAAGAGATGCTAGAGCCTACCAAAGCCATGAGTAGAAAACCAGTTGAATCAGGAGAGAACAAAAAAGGGACAGCTTCATGCCATGGGTCCTCTGTGGCAACCCTATTTGAGCCTGAGCAACTCTACCTACTTCTGGCTGTGAAAACACACTGTTGGGGCTACCAGGGAGCCTGTGAGCACAAACTGGAGAGCTTTGCCCTGGGGTCCCCACCATAATGATCAAAGGGGGACAGGGACTAGTGCAGGCGGAGAGCGGCACGGTGCTCCCTGCCGCAGGATCCAGCCCTCCCCGGCAAGCCTGCATTCATATTCCACCTGACTCTGCTGGGAGAAATCCATGGGGACCCCAACAGCAATTACTTGTGTGATTTAATTGGCATTATCATTTTACTGGCTTGACAGAGATAAATCGCCCTATTGGGTAAGGCTGCTACTGTGACAGCAAAAGCAGAAGGAAAGACTTTCTCCTTCTCTCTGAAATGGGAGATGACTACCAGTGTATCTTAATAATTAGTGCTGTTATAATTAATCGGACTATTTGAGAGCCAATCTAACAAACAAATGGAGGGCTTGATTGTTTGGTAATTAACAATTTGTTTCCAATATAGTATCACTTGCTTCTGCTTGTGCAAAGAAATAAAAAAAAAAAAAAATTGAGATTACCAGAGGGTTGGGCCTTGGCCACAGCAAGGACAAGTGACTGTGTGAGAGAGCAAGGAGGAAAGAAGCATTCCCAGACACTGAATGTCCCAGGGACCCATTTGTCTTGAAAACACACACACACACAGACAGACACACACACACAAGTTGTGATTCCTTCTGTTCCCCTGCTTTTCAAACAGTTGCAGCCAGCTGTCACCGCCTGCGTGGGTAGTTTTATGGAAAAGCAGAGTTTTCAGACCTTGGCCTTTCCATATCATTTGCACCCTGGTTATATTCCTGGATCTGCTCTCTGGGTGGCTGTATTTCTTTCCTTGCCTTGTCTCTCCCCTTTCTCTTGTACCTACCCTCTGCTCTACAGTGCAGCCCTTGGGTGCTCTGAATCCAGCAATCGGTTGCTTGCTGATGCTTTGGATGGGAGCACAACGCGTGGCCATGGCAAAGGGTATATAGTTGTACTGGGCACCACAGCACTGGGATGGTGTTATCTGGATGCAGACTAGACTGTGCGTGATGCTGCGCATAGGTGTAATTGCTGCCTCCAAAGAAAGCACAACAAAAGCAACCAGAGGGTGGACAAAATGTATTTTTAATTTCCATTATTTAAATGAGGGAACAAGACACAGATATTTTGCTGGTAAAATCTATGTATGATGTTATCAGGCTTTGAAAAACAGTTAAGAGTCTGCTGTTGTCCAGGAGATTCCCTCTTGCTATCTGGATGAGAGCTTTTTTTCTTTCTTTCACATAAAACCAAATACCTCCAAGTCCTCAATGTCTCAGTGCTCCCATGGCATGTGCTTAGCTCCCATGGGCTTCTGAACTCCTGTTCGTGCTGACCTGGAAGGGGCTTCGTATCACATTGAAAGGTAGCAATAATCATGGCTGAGGTGACCCTGCAGGGAACCCCAAACTGTCACAGTTCCCTAGAGTTGGCCTTGGCCATCAAATGTGCATGGATGGATACCCATGCAGTCTGGGGAAAATAATTTTGGGGCCGGCTTTTGCTCCCAACACAATTCCTCCCTGTTGCAGCAGAATTGTTGCTGTACCCGGAGAGGCTGTGAACAGCTCTGCCAAGTGGCAACGCTTCTCCTCCCACCCAGTTTAAATGAGATATGAATAATTGATTTGCCTCCTGAATAATTAATTGGATATTCAATAATGAAAGTAATTGTTTGGCTCATTCCCCCATTGATAATCAAGCTAATCTTCTCCTTCAATATGTGGGCCATACGGATATGTAAAGCAGTGAGACAGTTTATAGGCCGATAATACAGCTAATGTGCTCGGTGCGAGGTCACCTTGTCCAAATATCTCAGCGACTCCCAGGGCCGCTCTCCACTGGGTTATCTACTGCACAGGCAAGCTGTGTGCAGCAAGGGTTTTGGTTTTTTTCCTCCTCATTTTGATTGCTGAACATCTACCACCAGGGAGGAGTCTTCTTTTACAGTTTAAACAAAAATCGTCAGATGCCACTTGCTCCAATTAAGGCTTGCAAGGGAGGTTTGTTCTTCCTCTAGTCAATAGTATGCAGATTAAAGAAAGCAAGCAGCTCTCTGAATTCACAGGGTTGCTCTCTTCTAGAGGCATTAGAGCTCAACTCCACAGAGAGGCTCCAGAGCCAGGGCTTTCCTTTGCCACGAGCCCTTTAGAAATTAAAATCAAACCTAAACATGTTAATGCTGTTTTTGCAGCTGCTGCATTTGTTTTTTTGAGCTTTTAATGTTGCAAGTCTCGTGAAGCCTGGGAGACTGAGCTGACATCTTCGTGGCACAAAGCAGACATACTCTCTGGAGAGGAGCTCGACATTGGCAGTGGAGTTTGAGTGGATGGCACAGTCCCAGGTTACCTCAGAGGCACTTTTGGGATGCCCATCTGAGGTCCCCCCATGCAGTGGGTTTACCAGCGTGGGCAGAGTTACGGTACCAGATCTGCTAAGGAGATCTGGGGTTGAACCACAACGTAACACCACAAAACCAGGTAACCTGAACTGAGATCCACTTTGGTGGGGCCTGAGCCAGAGATGTTGGAAGGTTTTAGTACTTGCACTTACAAACTGTAACACCAGACGACCTTGCCTGCATCCCCTGCGTCCCACCAAGCCTGTGATTCCTGCCCATTCCCACTGGGTCTGGGCAGGGCTTAGGGTCTCGGCAAACAGTGCAAGCCACAAAATGTGGAAGACACTTGCAGGTGGTGCATGGCCCGTCCCAGAGCCCAGAGATGCTGATGTTAATGGGTTAATCCTCTGCCTCTGTTGCAGGAGTTGCCTGGCAGAAAGAGCATTCAGGAAGCTCTCCTGTGAGCCACATGGGTTTCATCTCATGCTTCTTTATAATGAAATTAAGGGCTGAGAGAAGCCTGTCCCCACCGTATTGTGTGTTTAAAGAGTGGTCACACTAATGACAGAGCTTATCAACATTGCTGTGGGCAGATAAGCAGAAAAAGCATCTTGAGATGCTGTGTGTGGCTAGGTGAAGGCTGGGACAGTCCGGAGTGAGGGGGAGAGGCAGTTGGGCTGCTCTTACTCCTCAGATACCTCCTGAGCAACAAACCTCACACCCTCCTTGGGCTCTGCTGACCAGTCCGTGCCTTGCAGAGATACGGCTCTCAAACTGCCCTGAGTTTCTGCTGGGTCTCTCTGTAGCTGCTCTGAATGGAAGTTTCCCATGAGAGGCATTTGAAATAGCTTTACTGGGTTATTTTTAGAACATGGTTAGGAGCTTTCAAGCATCTTTGATCCGTCCTGAGTCCATGCTCCGAAGGCAGAGTTCAACTGGGGTGGGCACTCCCAGCAAGGACTCTTTCATCCTGAAGCACAGGAGATTTAATCCATTGTACAAAAACACACTTTCTGAGGTTGCACTGAGGAAGGCAGTTCCTGAGGTGTCTGCCTGGATGACAGGAGATGAAGATGCAGTTTGGGAATATCAAAGCAGTGAGCTCCAGTATTTTGTATTTTGCCGTTAGCCTCAAACCTTCGAGCGGTCAGTAGCCCTTGAGTCAGAGCCAGCTACACGTGCCTGGTACATCCTGACACTTTAGGGCTTCAGCCTCCAGATCCATTCTTCTCCTGGCAGCAGCCGTGAGTGAAAACAGTTACGTGGAGATTGATGCACTATTATAAATGTGCATGTGGGAACCATTTAAAACAAGAAAGTAAAGCAGCAGAGTGTTCCTGAAGAAGGATCTATTTGAGATGACAGTGCAATCTGGGGATCTCTCCACTGCAAAAGCTACTTGAATTTAGGTGCCTTTCATTTTAACCCGTTTAATTTCTTTATGAGGGTTTTCATTTGAAAAAGTGGCAGCACCGACAGGACTCAGAAAGATTCGTCTTCAGCCAATTTACTCTGCAACAGATTTATCATTTCATCAGTAATTTAAGCAGAGACACTTGATCGCACATTCATTTATATTGCTCAGAGCTGCTTGGTTGTGTGTTATTTGTGGAAAGCGTGAGGACAGATCACCAGGGAAGGGGCAATGCCAGGAGTTTTCCTAAGAAACCTCTGCAAAGATGACGTTGTCCATGGAGAAGGGAAAATGACAGGACCCTATCAGCTGGGTAAAGACAATAAAAGCCAACTTCATTTAAAGCTTTTTCCCCTCACAGGCTAATTTGGTGTGAAGATGGCAGCATCACCCTTCCCTTCCCTCCCTTCTCGAGGCTATTAAGGGGTTTGTGATGGGTTCCCAAGATCAAAGCTCCCTCAGTGATTTAATTGATGTGCAGCTGCTACCTGAGAGGGGAGGGAGGCAGGGGCTCTGGGGAGGGAAGGGGAGCCCAGGGGGATACACTGCAGCCCCGCAGGAAGAAATACTGCAGAAAGCCACCCGCCTCTGCCTGGCGATTGTGCTGTTATTTATGCACACACATAAACGGTTTCATGCATCCCACTGAAATCTCTGTTATTTGTCAATGAGATCCCCCCCTCCCGCTCTGCCTTAGCTAACATTTACAGTAAATCTGTTACACTGACCATTAAATCTGAAGCTGCCCTGAGCGATAGTTTCAATGGGTGTGTTGACAGCCCGAGTGTTAATAATGATGCAAACACTAACCTGTTTATTGATTTGCTTTTCGTACCCTTCATCCTAGCTCACTCCTTCTCACTCTCGGAGGAGAAATCCTAGAATTAGTAATCAGGTGACAGCTCAGAGCCCCTGTCTGTTCCCAGCAGTGTCATCCAACCCAAACTCCCAGAGATAAATTACAGGTGCCGTATTCTGCCTCTGCCAGCCATTCAATATACTGTTACTCAATGCAAGATGTAGTATTTGTCATTGGTGCCAGCAGACAGGAGGAAAAAAAAAAAAGAAACATTAACACAGACATGAAAAGCTTTTAACTTTGACAAGAGAAGCATAGGAAAGTTTCAAATTTAGCCTCTCCACTGAAGGCAACCACCTATCCATTAAAGCAGCTTGTCAGGCGGTGGGTAGGGTGGAACGGAGCTGGGACCAGGATGCTTAGAAGAAACTCAACGTGATCACAGTGCTTCCTCCTCCTCTTGCCAGGTGGATGCTTGCCTACAACAACGCTCAGGAGCACGAAATTGGTAAAGGGCTTGTTGCGTTCCTGCGAACAAATCAGTCTATTCATGAGCCCAAATTCCTTGAAGTTGAGATGGAGATCTGTGGAGGGGATGCAAAACAGCAGTTTTGATTCACACTCTGGGGGGCCAGAAGCCAGCCTGGGCAGTGGGGAACACAAGATGTGCAGGGACACAGCCCTGAGTGCTGGTCCTTGTTTTCTCCTTCTGAGAAGCATCTCAACTGACTTATGCGCTTCTAAAATATTGACCCCCAAAATGACCCCATTTGAGCTAGCTGGCAGGGTTCCCCAGATTGTAAAGTGCAAAGGGAGATGCAAATAGAGCCTGAACAGGAGCCAGAAGCTAACTTCTCCAGGGGAGCAGTCCTACATCAAGTCAGGAGCTGCAGATACTTTCCCCGTGACAGACTCCATGTGACATTCAGTGCTATACACCACAGCTTTACTGATGAGCTACACAGGCTTGTGTAAGAAGTTGGAGTTAAATGAAAGCTAGGCTTCATGTTCCCCATCTAGCAATGCTTTTTGACCTATGGTTTTTATGGTCAGGAGAGAAACCTGCCAGTAAATAAGCAGAATTTATAAACCCTGCCAGGGCTCTGATATACTCCCCAGGAGCCGGGGCCCCAAAGGCTTTCAGTGGCATTTATAAGCTTCACTCAGTTGTCAGACTCCTTAGTTCCTTTTATTTCTGCTAAGTTTATAAGCTCTGAAAAAGCAGTCTGCAGCGTTTATTAACTGCGCCGCAAAGCTGAAGCAAAGCAGCTGATCCAAAAGAAACACAATTCTACCTGTACCGCTTAAACGTGGTTCAAATCAAAGCCCCACGTTCTGTTTATTTTATCCTGTCTTCTAATATACACACATCACCAAACAGATAGACACGTGTTATTTTAGAAAATAAAATTAAACCCATGTTAAAAATCCTTGTAGATGCCTTAGTTCATTAGGAGGAAACTGAACTGAACATTCAAGAAACCACTAAAAGTCGGAGTTTGTCAAGTCCTAAACATTAGTATCTGTGTGAATGTGTAATTTGACCATAAGGAGAAAATAAAATCCAATAGGGTCAGTGAAAATAAAATCTATTTTAAAAAATTGTATATTGTGCATGTTTCAATATGGCTAATATTTTTTAAATAAGGTCCTTCAGCTCTGTGACGCACAAAGTATTGGATCCCAGGGCTAGGGAATTAACTGTGGCAGCCAGTGGTTTGGTGAAGAGGTGTTTAGTAGTTTAGTTGTCACATGGAAGTAGCCTCAGGACAGCAAGATCAACCACTGTTTTTGACATATATAAAATAACTGTGCTCAAATTATAAATCCCAGGGTATTTTAGACTACCTGGTATGTCTACAATGATGCTGAGGAAAACAGAGCTGTTTCCACAATGGAAAGGACATATAGATTTGCTCCAGTTACTGACGTAAAACAAAACAGGGACAGATTCTTCCCCCTTGCCCCCATTTCAATAAACATAATGGGTGAAATTCTGTCTACAAGATTAAGCAAAGTTTTAGTATTAAGGAGTCTCATCCAAGATTTCAGGACTATTTATTTTTTAAAAAAATTTCAACACCTTTTTTTCCTCTCCTTTTTACTTTTCCTCCTAATAGGACGATCTGCTAAATTTTGTGTCCTTCATCACATCTCCAAAACTGTAGAGTTGATCATATTGGTGAGGGCTGGGCCATTGTGAGGGATGATTTAACATCTCAAGTTTAATTAAACATGCAGACATACTTGGACCCCAACTTTTGAATGTGGATGAGAGCTAAGGCCCATGACTTGACTGACTTGCGTTTTTCACTGTAGGAGCTGTTTAGAGTTCTCAGGTTGATTCCGAGAAGTATGTGAATTTAGCAGAACAGAGGCAAAGGAAGATGAAACCGCCCAAGAGCTGGGGATTGTGTGTGCTGGGAGGGATGATGAAATAACAAGGGTATTTGTAGACAGAATTACTAGAAGTGGGAAAAGCACAGAAATAAAAGCAAAGCCCAAGAGGAACAGAAAGCACATGAAATTAACGGAAGGGAGAACAAAGCCTCATCCTGTGAGACACAGGAGAAAGCCAGTCTTAAATAATTATAGTAACAGTTTAACTTTAAAATCAGGATGTATATTTGTCGTGGTTCCTCTGACAGTACAAGTCTCTCCTCCTCCCTTTCTTTGCACAGATTTCCCCAGACAATTCACAGTCCTTCCCTTCCTTTATTTATATGGGTTCATATTTCATGGCTTTTGTTTACTGTATTCCCATTGTGATTTATGACCAAAGAGAAACATTGCATCCAGGTGATGATCCAGTCCATTATCTCTACAGAGATGCTGACCACTGTAGAGGAGCGCGGAGACCTGTTGTACCACATGATGGAGAACAAGCAGAAAAAGGGGGCTTCCAGGTTACAAGGGAAAAGCACAATTCTTGTAATTTGGACAGTTCGATGCAAAATAAAAAATATCCTTTTTTCAACTATTCCTTTACCTGACTGGGCTTTGATAGTAAAAAAAAGTCTCAGGAGACCAAATATATTCAGTGTGCTAACACATAGCTGCTTTAGCTAAAATGACCCATTTTAAATGCATGTTACAACAGGGTAAATCTCCCTGTCTTGATACCACCCTTGGCTGGTCTGGAATACTCCGCTTTTTCCTTCCAGTTTTCTGCTTGCCATTAATAAATCAAGATTTCTTTGCCCTGCTCTGCACCTTTGCAGCTTTTGCAGATATTAATACCAAGACAGGGCTGTTAATCTCTTAGTCTCAAGGTGCATCGCCCCACTTGCAGACAGAGAGGCTGGGACACAGACGGAACCACGTCCGTGGTCACAGAGCAGGGGGATGCACCCTGGGGCCACATTAATTCCCAGAAATGTCCCCATGGGACTTGGCCTGGCCATGCTGCGCTGACAGCAGCCATCGTATTTGGGGGTGGACCTTGGGATAAATCTCAATGAGAGGTGTCTCTCTGCTCTGTGCTCAGCTCTGGAGCACTTTTGCTGCCTGTGTCCTACTTCAGCAGTGGCTTTGCAAAGGAGTATGTCCTTCTCTGATATTATTGAAGTCTTATTCCCATCGCTTGGTTTTCTTATCCAATTCAGCCCTTCTGTCCCTAGCGGTACGTAGAAGAGGCTAACACCCTTGCTTTATTTTTCAGGTCTCTTCCCATCAGAGAAGGGCAGGAACAAAGCTTGGCAATGAAAGGCAATTTCTCCTAACCCGGTGGGCGAGTGCAGTGTGGTAAGAGTGCTTTTAAACAAAAAAAAAAATCCAATAACTTCCATATAAATTGTCCAGGAGAGAAAACTTTGTGTTTTTGATATTTGTAGCTGTTTCAGCATTTTTTGGTGGAAGATGAAAAACTTTTGCATTGAGCAAAACACAGATTTATGATCAATAAAGTGAAGTTTAACAGTTTATAGGGGCCATACATTCTTTTTTTAAAAACTGATATTAAAAACTATTTTTCCCTCCCAACCATGAAATCCTCTCCAGTGTCAGTCAGAGTTTCAGCATAGTAAAGCAGCTAGCAGAGCACTGTGGATAATCTCTGGACAGGGTTTCCTGCAGGACGAGTTGCCACCCAAGCCTTCATGGAGTCAGGCGCAATTAAACTCCCAGATGCCGATTAAGACCTGGGTATGGACTTTGAGGTCTGAGGCTGGTCTTGCCCAGTGCTTTAGAGAGTTTGGGAGCAGAAGGTTGCTGCAGGTCCCTTTCTGGACCATGAAATAAAGCCAGTCCTAATAACTCTCCAACAAGGCTCTGCAAGTCTTACTGCAGCACGAGGTACAGGCAGAGAGCAGGCAGCTGCCAGGGAAATAATTGATTCGCACAAGTGGTTTGGGAACTGCTTGTTGAGTGTTGGGTATGTGTGACATTTAATTGACATTGCCTCGTGTCGGGCTGCGAGTGGTCAGGGAGCAATGGGGATGGCTTCTTCCCATCTCAGCTCTGATCCACAGGAGCATTGAGCAGTCGAATCTTGTACTTCTGGTATTTCCCCCTTATCTTCACCTCTCACCAGAGGCTGCCCACCTCTGAAAACATTGTGCTTTCCATATCGACAAACGTGCCAGGAGCTGTGGCAGGGATGCTTAACACACTAGAAACAGAAGAGACTCTTATTCTCCAGACTACTGCAATTGATTGTTTTATATCTCCTACCAGAAAATCACATCCACAGACTGTCTGATAAAAGTTATTTCAACTTAGTTTTCACGTTAGACCTAAGATGTAATTTTGAGTATAAAATTATTGAGTATAGGGCCAATTCTGCTGCCATTAAAACCAATAAGAAATCTCCCTCGATTAGATTTATTGTAGAGCCAGAGAGGTGAGATAGCTCTTGTTTTATGCTCCTGTTTCCCTGATTATGCAGTCTCTGGGCTTCCTACACATGATGGCATGTGGAAGCGCTAGTATTGCCCTTATCTCTTCAACATGTTCCTCTTTGTTAAGGACTATCTCAACACAAGATCTACAGCAAAAAAATAAGAAAGTGTCCATTACCTGAACAAGGCATGGATTTCACTTTTTTTTCCTTTTTCTACAGAGCATATGACGAAGCCAATAAATTTGTCAAGGAGATAAATTGGACTAAATAATCCCCGAGGTCTGCACAAAGGACAGCGTCGTAGCGTATTTACACCAGTCGGGTCCCCTTCTTCCCATGATATGCCTTGAAATTTATCACCCAGTTGTGAGCTCCAACTGCGTAAATCCCCAGTGAATTGATGGGAGAAGAGAACCTTGCTGAGGTTTATACGGTGGGCCTTAAACCCTTAAACGCTGGTGGCAGCACGCATTCCCCATAAAGCCGTGCCTTTGGTAATTTACAGACGGGGAGCTCGGCCACATTTCCTCTGTGGAAAATTGGGTTGAAATAAGTGGGAGCTCAAAGCTGAGCAGTGGCACTTGAGAATGCCAACAGTGTGCCACGATTTCTGTGGAGTATACGGCCATTTTCACTTGATTAAATAAACTTGATTCTTGGAAGATCCGAAAAGTGGCTTTTAGAGAGTTCTGTCTAAAAGCTTGCAAGTTTTTCCATTTCTTCTGAACAGAAATTTACAGTCAGAAAATTAAAGGATCTACAAAGCGATATTTTCTGAAGCAAATACTGACATTATGAGCATCTTAAGCACTTGCACTGCATATCTGTGCTAAACTGCATCTCCTGACTGACAAAGCCGTCTCCTGCTAAAAGCAACTGTTATAAAATTATGACTAGCGCATATATAATGTTTGTGTTTAACAAGACGACAGAAATGCCACCTTAGTAAAAACTGATTATGGCTACAGCTGAACAATTCACATCATGCAAGATTTATAATATTAAGGTTATGCAATCATCTAATCGGAGAGACAAGCCTTGAGTAATAATATGAAATGCATGTACTTCAATCTGCAACAGTAGATTCATTGCTGTTTTCTTATTAGCTCATGCTAGCATTAGGGCTGCATTATCCATTTTGCCATAGTCTAATTCAGCATTTCCATCTGAAAACATATGCACAATAAGTGATCTATGCCAAACAATGAAATGGAGACAAAGCCATTTGAGTGACTTCACAGCTATAAAAATATACATAATCTGTATGTCTTTCAGCAATTCTCAATACTTTATACTACATTTCTTTGCATGAAAAGTTTTCCCAAAATAAAGAAAAAGATAGAAATTACACCTTTTTTTCCCTGGAGAACAATATTTTGGGGGCTGAACCAGAGCAGGAATCCAGCCCATGAATTTCTCATCCTGCAGGTGGGACATCAGATCATCTTATTAGCGCTCTACCAACTACCTGGGAAGTGGCAGGTGTAGCTTAGGATAGTAGAGAATGACTTGAAACTCGCATCTTCCAGCCCAGATAAAATTGCTAATATTTAAACTGAAAGGGAATCTCTGTTGTTTCTTAAAAGTGAAACATTTCAGATATTTTATAAATGTCTTTTTTTTATTTTATAAGTATTATCATCCAACCAAAAGTAGCAGTATATCTATGTATAGCAATATATATATATATATATAAACTCTAATTGGTTAATTACTGTACAGAGAAGTCATAGTGTACTTCAGGTTAAAAATACACTATTTCGGGGGCTGACGAGTTCAGACATCATATTTCAAAGGCACATATTATAAAAGCTGACAAGTGTTTATAATGCAATAATCAAACTAAATGACTGAGATCTCTGATTAAAATGAGACTTTCCATGCAAAGCTCAAATTGAGCTTCCCTCTTAACTGCATGCGGTGGGCTGAGTTCATTTTCTCTATCTCGTGCAGGCTTTGATCCTGCGAGGCGCTGGGGTCTCGGGGCATCAGGCTGTTCTGAGAGGATCGGGGACCTTACAGAACCAAAACCTCTGGGTAATTAGTTGTTTGGATCCCTGTACGTGCCGGTGGATCCATCAGACTTTTGCAACAATCACAGTTCTCGGGGAAAAAAAAGTATTTCAAAGGTAAACAGAAGGCATTTGTGTCCTGGAGTCTGATTTATTATACACACTATATATAGCTGTCATTAAATGAACAGGCTAACATGCAACTATTCATCACAGGGTGGGGGAATGAACAGGCTATTCTCTGCTTGCCTGGAATTGTTCATAGTTCTGAAAACTAAAAGCAGTGTCTAGGAAAGGAAAGAATGCCTAAAATGCCATAAGATATTTGATTTATTCTTTTCAGGCATTACCTCTCTATGTTCTCTGTGCCCGAGAGTATTATTCAAGTCAATCGATCTTAGAAACTGTTTCTAGCAATCCCCATTTTCCCCAAAACTCCCCACTAAAGACCTTAATCTTCCTCCTTTGTTGTTCTTGTCATTAAAATAGACTCAATTTGGTCTGTAATTTTTGTTTTATTTGAAGGTGCATTTTGATCCAAAGATAGCTATTCATCTTCTCATTTGTATTACCAGCATTTCAGTTATGAATCTGCATACGATAAACTGCAATATCCTTTCGAATTCCAGCTAAAGCAATTCTCAGCTTGCTGTTTAGTTACATGAGAAACAGAAAATAAGTGATGCTGCCTGATCGAAACAGCTCTCTGAGTGCTGATTCAGGGAGATTACTAGAAATATTCAGATTTTTCTTAGCAACAATTAATTGCTGAGGAAAGCCAGGGATAATTTTAATTAATGAATAAGTAGAATTATGAACTATTTGTGGATACAAGGAGACACATGATTTAATGAACTAGAAGAAATTACTAGTACAACCTAAAAATTGCAATCAAATTTGAAATGGTTGTTTCAACAGAAAATTGCATTTTAGTTAAACTATACCTTTCATGACAAGGCTCCCTTGCCACAGATATGTGGTTTTCCTCACCAAAATATGGAATGCTTTTGGCTGAAATTAAACAAAATCCTTTGGTTTTCAGGAGAAAAAGTGCTCACTGCTTTAGGCTGCATTTTTTTTGGTGAAAACTCAACATTTGCCAGGGCTTTTACTATGTCCCAGTTCCTGGCCCTGGCTGCCAATTCACTTATCATTCAGCTGTGCAATTTAAAAAATATTGTCTCCGTAATGAGCCCGGGACCTGTGTAATCACTGCCAGCAACTTTCTACCTACATCATTTTTGCAGCTAAAAAGTTGCTAGGAGTGTTTGCAGAGTTGGGGAGACAGGGGGACCCCCCCACCCTGTGGCAGCAGGACAGGACCATGTCCCAGCGGGTCCCTCCGTGGACCTCACTCCACCCCAGCTTCTCCAGCAGAGCCCTGGAGCAGCAGAGCCCAGTCCAGAGCAAGGGGCCACACTGGTGCGGAAACCTGCCCTTTCTAGGCAGATTTCTCCTCAAAAAGGAGAGTTTTTGGTGCCACCCAGCCAGCGAGGGGATGGGGTGCATCCGGCTCCAAGCACTGGTCAGCCCCACTAATGATTAACTCTCATTTTTCCTGCCAGCTCTTTTCTACACCCACCCTCAGCTCTTAAGGTTTTGAGTTTTTTTTTGTCTTTTCCAGCTTGGGGAAGACAAGGAGGAGGGAAAGGGGACAAGGAAACCCCCTGCCAAAAGACAAAGCGGACACAAGGAGCGCTGTCCCTCAGCAGAGGAGATGAAAGGACACCGTTATTTGACAATAAGGGTGTGTGGGTGTCTCTCATCAAACCCGCTGACACCCAGTGCTGAGCCGCACAAAATACTGGGGGGGGCTCGGCAAAGATAAAAGCAGCCATGGCCCTGAGGGCCCCGCTTTCTGCTCTGCTGCCGTGTCCAATGAATTAAAGGTAGGTGAGGCACAGGCAGAAATACCTTCCCGCACTGCTGTGCTGAGTTTTTGCTCCTCTTTTCTCTTTCCCTCCCTCATCATCAGGAGATGAAAGAAGGGTCTCAGGCACTCACTTGGCATCGGCTCTGGCCACTCCACCCAAACCTTTCCAACCTCCTCAGATGTGCCCTTCAAAGAGAAATCTCTGCTGTGCCTTCTTTAAAATAGAGAAAAATTTCAGTGGCTGGCTCTTGGCGGTGCAACTCCTTCGTTTTGCTACAGTTTCACTGGATGATGTAAAACATAGACCTGAACATCTTATCCTACATAGGCAAGAATACATGTATGTGGAGAAAGGTGAGGCACCGAGATTTAATTGCAATTAGGGCCTTTCCTGCAGCTTCACAGACATTCCCTGGCTGTACATGCACACAAACACATCCCAGAAACGGCACCAGAGGATGAGACCACACTGGAATTGCTTATGTGCAACAAAAATCCAAACAAAAAATCAAGGTGTTTTGTTCTGGTTTTGTGTGGGGAAGAAAAGGTCGGGATGCTGACTAACAGACTGTTTTAGGACAAAACTGATGCCATTATGAGTGAGTTTCACCCTCCCCTATTCTATTCACTCCTTTCACCCGCCCCCACCTAAATACAAAATAACCTGCAATCCAATTAGTGCTGAGTGTGTACGAAGCAATCACATTTAATAAACAGAGCTGGTAGGTTTTAAAGAATACAGTCTTGTCCATGACCTTTTCTTAATTTTGTTGGATGTAATCTGAAATGCTGCTCTTTTTATTTACACTTGCAGTTTAATTAGAATCAGTTGTTCTGCTGTAGCCTACCTGCTTGTAGGCATGTAGGGGAACGTACACACGCACGGTGCTTTTGCACAATTCCTCTGTTCCCCCCGGGAGCTGCCGTACGGAACTTCTTTCACACGCGCCCTCAGCAGATTAATGATGACAGAGTCAGTGTGTGCGTGCGTGAATAACATGCCCTGGTAACAAATCAGGAACACAGAGAGGGATTTGTGTCTTTTAAATGGGTTTGGGACAGCAGCATGTAGGTTTTTTTTTTCAATTTAAGTTCTGATTTGCTCTTCTTCCACAGCCATCACTTCATTTCATTGGATGAGGTGCCATAGAAAGCTCTCTACTCGCTGTACAAAGAGGAGTGATCCCCTCTGAGCCCTCTTTTTAATTCTTTGAGAGTAGACAAAGCACAAAAGACCTGACAGAAGCAGCATGAACAATAAGCTACATTTTCCAGAATTGATGGTGAAAACCAGGAAGTTTTTGGCTGGGGTAAGGGGTAGAGGAAGAGAGAAGGGGGCTTTGGAGAGGTGCCAGAGAGAGGATTTTGTCTGGAGTCTTTAAGAGATGGAAACTAGAATTAAATATCAGCTCGTGACACGCTGGGTCCAGTGGTTAAATCCATCATGTCTGGGGAATCCTTGATTTTGCCATTTCTAGGAGGCACAACCACATACCAAGTGCTAGATACGAGGGCAGGCAGGTCATGAAGAGCCCCAGTGAGCGCCCAAGTGCTTTGGTTGCTCCATATCCCCATCACACCAGTACTGCGTGAGACTTATAATGTCCCCTGAGCACACCTTACAGGTTGGAAACGGTGGGGGAAAGGTCAGTGACACCGAGGAACTGAGTGGCAGTCTACTAGACTTGCATCCATGTTTTCCACATGTGGGGAAAACACCATTCAGGGAAGCTTCTAGGTGAAAATTTAGGATACGTCTGAGTGAATGATTCAACGAATTCCTTGTGGAGCGCCAATTAAGACCACTGCCTTAAATGTCCTGCTTGTTTTCCCACTTTCTTGAATAACAGTGTAGTTCCAGGTTATGCTGCTTTTGGTGGCAAAAGTAGCATAAGAAATTCTCACTTTCTGCTCATCCCCCACCATCTCTCACATTGCCTCTCCTGTCATCTGCCCAGGTTAAAGAGAACTCCCTCCCACCCACAAAAAAACACCAGGCAGAGGCTGGCAAGACTTGCTGAAACTGGTTCCTCTACCAGAGGCAGCATGGCACAGACCTGCAGGCTCCTCACCTCACATCGCCCTAGTGCCAGTCTTCCCATATCGCCCAAAACGCACCTGAGGTGGCTTTGAAGTTTGCCTACTGCTGCCTGCCTGCAGCACTGCCCTCGCTTTAGATTTACAAGCAAGGGGAGCACATGGAACCAAGTTCAAGAGTTGGCGGTTTCATTTGCATATGAGAGGCCAAAATAAGCAAATAAAAACTGCCATACAAAATGAACCAGAATTGGAATTGGCTAAACACTTCCCCGAGAAATGGATTTTAGAAGTGACTCTTGAACTCTTCAGTGGAAAGACAGATTCATTTTCAATGGAGTTTGATCTTGCTCTTCAGCTTCATTTGTAAGACCAATTACAGAGCATTTTGTACAACAATTACAGGCATTAAAACCACTCTGTTCCATTTGATGAATTTTAATAGTAATTGAACAGAAGAACCCATCAACTGAAAGATTGTCCAATCAAGTATGCCCACACACTGAACTGTAATTTCCACTCCACAAATGTGTAATGCCATTTGAAACTACCAAAATGTCCTCTTCCCACCAACACCCAAACAGATTCTTGAGGATTTGTTCCAATACAACTTTATTCCTTGAGGCTTTAAGTACACAGAAAACACATTGACCATGGTCCTGTGGTAATTCCTGTGTACAATTTTGTCCTGCAAAGCTCCCTGGACCTCATTCTTGGATGGGGCATTTGCAAAGTTCTGATGACCGCAAGTGTTTGCCGGGGAGCACCCTGCAAATCACCCTACAAATGCCCCTCTTTGTAAAGAAAGGCATTTTTGGAGAATGCCCTCCAAGGGACTTTGTAAGAGATTGTAAGAGCTGGGTGGCTGCTTTGTGTCATTGTAGGAAATGGATTCCACCACCTGGACTCTGGATCTGGTATTTACATTTGACTTGAGTTCAGCTTCTTCCCTTGCAAAGAAAGAATGTGCAGAATGGTGGGTTGAAGAAATATAGGCTTGAAACAGATAATTTGGTTGTGAAGACAGGCCCCTCACAGCCACTGAAGAATAGATATTTGGGCTGGAAGAGTCCAGATATATCCCTTTCACGTGGTTGCCGCAAGCCCTAAAGAGCCTATAACTTATGAGTCCAAAAGCCACAAAAGCAATGCAGTATGACAGAGCAAAGAAGAGATCAAAGGCATCACCAGTGTCCTGGGTCTCTGAAGAATGCTAATGCATTTCTTAGTCTTTGTCGTGAACATTTTGTTGTTATTTTATGATATTTATTATATTGAACTTGCTCTTTCTGTCTGGAATTGGCCTGCGACGTACAGAAAATTCCTTGAGGGAAGTTATGTTCGTCATTGGATTTGCTGGAAATTAGAAGAACAAAAGAACTATTTTGATGAACTTGCTCTCAATGGGATTTCCAAGTTAGCTTGGGAAACAAAAAGAGATTGCTATAGTTCAGATCAGTAGGAGATAAGCGTCCAACTGTCAGAGCCTTCCTTTGAAGTGGGTTTCCCCTTGCCAGTGCTTGCTACAACTTTAAGTTCAATTTAAAGACAAAAGATGAAGTCTTGGCCTTACTGAAGTCAATAAGAGTTTTATCACTGACAACTCAGAGGCCAGGATTTCACCCAAGATGTTTGTACAGGCACTAACAACTTTAGCATCTGTTGAGAGCCACATGAAATATTTATGTTGAAGAGTGAAACTGTATTGTTTTCTTGCATCTCATTCTGAACACAAAAAATGACCCTGTCTCACTGGAAAATCACCACTCTTCTCTGAAAAGAGTACAGTTTCAGCTGAGAGATACCTTATCCCAGTGTGATGAAATGAAGAGCTACAATGTGTGATTTAAAAACAATTACTATAGATTTTCTTCATAGGATATATCTAATTTTTTCCTGTGAGTTTTCTTTTTGGTTTAGAACAGGGAAAAAATGAACAGTGGAGGTTTTTCTGTAAATGGGAAGATCTATTTCCTCCCCAACGAAAATTTCAATCTGTGGTTCCTTAAATTTAAAAATATTTGAAACATCCTGCCTTTAGAAAGCCCAAGAATGCAGCTTCTACTGAAACTACTGAAGGTTACGTATTTCTGTACATTGTGCAAGTCAATTAGTTGACGGGTGCAAAGTTCTACATAAAAAGCTAAGCATTATTAAAAGATCTGCAGAAGACCTCAGTCTAGTAACAAACCTATCCAAGCTTCTGAAATGTGGGCAAACACAAATATGGCATAAATCAAATTTTTTCAAGGCTTCTTCCCCTCTTTCCTCCCAGATGGAGACAAGATCCAAACAAGTGAGATCTGGGGAGAGGAAAAAGGTGGTAGGGGCTGGGGGCAGGTAAATGGGGAGATACTTGCAGAAATTCGTTTGAAAAAAAACAATGCAAATAAAAGGCCAGAGAATTTTTTTCCCCACTTGTCTCTTGGTCCCCTCCCCCTTTCAAATATCGTCTCTTATTTGTTTCATTTTATGCATTTTAGTGTTTCAGTCACTGGCTGCTACGTTGGATTTTTTCACCCTTCACACACCATTACATACTGCCTGCCTTTTTTTGACCACACTCTGTGTTGTAATAATAATAATAAAAAACTGGGCCTGATTTTAATTTGTGTAATGTTTTTGTTAAAAAAAATAAAAACTCAACAGCCTAATTAGGAAACCCGTTAAATGGCTGCAATTCAAATATAATTCTATTAAATTCTCCCTGTAAAGTTAATGTTACAGACTTTTTAACAGATGTTTTAATTAGACATTGTTATTAAAGGGAATACTGTAGAAATTAAAAGCAGCCCTTAAATGTGTTAACAAAGACACTTTTCTTGCATGGCGTCGATGGTGGCAGAAACATTAGCAAAGAGATTTTGGCAGCAGGTCATGAAAAAAAAAAAAAGAAATGTGTTAAAGGAAACAAAATGCACTAAGAGATATGCATTGCTCAGCTACTATGCGATAGGGGTTCATTTCACATCCAGTACCACCTCAGGCCATTGCCTGATCTGGAAAGGAGGTGGGGAAGATGCTTCCACGCTGTGCTAATGGTACCACATGAGGAGCACCGTTACCAGCACAGGCACTAGTTGGGAAGTGGGAACTGGTTGCAAGACACTTGCAGCTTCAAGGATTTCCAAGGGAGCATCAGTGTTGCCAGTTTTTGAGGTTTCATCTGCTGCCTCCATGTTTTGGGTTGTTTTCTAACTATGACTCTTGAAATCAAGCAACAGTGTAGGGATGGCATTTTTGCAAGGTGGGTTTGCTCTGAGCCATTCCGACTGCAGAGGCTGGCTGGGAAATGCACATGCTGCAGGCTTGGAAATGAGAGAGTAAAAAAGCCCCACAACTGTATTTTTGGGGAAGAAAGTTTAAGCAAACTGCATGATATTTTGGGCCCTGAAGAGACATTTTCTGAGATTTATAATTCTAGGACCAAATTGCAGGTGAAAAAGGTGACAAACTGGTCAGGCTTCACAAGTCCTTTTCCGCTGGGGATCGTGAGGTGTGCAAGCCTGGCAGGTCTCCACTTCTTCTGTGCCAGGCCACCAAGAAGCCTGCCCAAGGCCAACAAGAGCAGTCTGTTACTTCATCCAATACTAATGGCTGCTGCAAGGCAATGTCATTTTGTGGGACTGCTGCCCCAATCTGGCCATTGATTCTCCCTAGGTGCCATTGTCTACTGATCGGAGCCCTTCCAGAGGGTGATTCAAAGCAGAAATCAGTAGACTTGATCAGTAAGGGAGCATAGACAAAATGTAGACAGTTGCATGCCTTGGGTTGTGTGCTGTGAATACTTACATTAGTCTAGAGATAACTGGTTTCAACCACAGGAAAAAGGGAGGGCATATGCTCCTCAGGAGGCTGCTTGACTGGATGTCTCTGTTCCAAAGCAGGATCAGCTCTACCTAAAACATCCTAATAAACATGCACCAAACCAGCTCTGTTATATCACTTCACCTACAAACTATTTCTGATGTACTTATCTAGTTAATGCAAGACCTTAGCTCCCTTTCCTGTAGGCACCTCCCATTCTTCATCTTCACAGTTCTTGAAGAAGTTGAGGAGAGCAGTTGACACTAGAGGAGACAGAATTTTTGCAAAGTTTTTCACAGGGACTTTGCTTTTGTTCTTGTTTATTCACATGGAATATAAATTGCATTTCTCTTTAAGAATCTGTTTTATGTCAATGGAGTGGAAAATTATACATCCCAGGGTTCAGTTTCTTGCAAAAGGTCAGCTTCATGCTGCCCAGCACCTATTAAATGATAAGAGGGTTAAATCTGGGCTCTTCTGAGCAATTTCGTGAATAATGTAAGAAACAAGTGATGGGCAATACTGACATACAAATTTACAATGTCATCAAGGGCTTTAGGACATCATAGCCCTAAGGACAGACCTTGGCTATGATGTCACCACCAGCCCAAGGTGGCTCTTTAGGGTTTTCAGGAGAAATTTCTTACTAGCTGAATAGATGGATCTGATATTTTAAGAGCTTTCCCCCCCCAGCCCCTTCCCCTCGTTTCTGATAGATGATGCTGGCATTGTGTCTATGAGTTAGAAGATGACAGCTGTTCCTATCAGCAATAGATGTGCTCTTTGGAGCACATGGTAGATGAGAAAGGAAAGCTGCTGAAGTATTGTGAGGTTGGCGAAGAAGAGAGAAAAGCACCAGAGGAGAAATCTCCGAGAAGTGCAGAACAGGTTCATGCTGATCTGGCAATTAGCGTGAGACAGTGGGGTAGGGATGCAGACAGATAGATGAGCTGGCAAAGCTGCATGAGATAGGATAAACAGTTCAAAGCGATCGAAACCCTCTGATTTCTTCTCTCAATGAGAGGAACAACTTCCTCCTAAAACACTAGGAGAAAATCTGATAATCACAGCTCTGAACATTTTATCCCTGTCATTGAACCTCTGTTATTGCCCACTCTGGGAAGAAGAATATGAGCCTAGAGAGAGAAGATGACTGGAAAATCATGTTAAAGTGATGTTATCATTGATGTTAGTGAAAAGTGTCAACTCTTGTTCCTTCTTCTATCCATAGGTTTCATTCTTTCAGCCATATCTACCTATTGATAGACTGGAGACACCCAGAGCAGGACTTCCTCAGGGCTCAGAGGTGTTCGAACCTGGCTGGTGATACCTGTCAGTGACTCCTGCAAGCATCTCTGTGAGCATCTGCACAACTGGGGTTTTGCACACTCTCACTCTCATATGTTTTCAAGCTTTGTTTACAATTTATTCTTCTTTGTTACCCCTTCCCTTTAGAGATCTTTAGCTTAAAAGCAGTGCAGTAACCAAATTAATGCAGGTATTCAAATTTTAATGACCATCTGAGTCAAGCAAACTGGAAAATCATTCCTGTGCAGCCATAAGGGTAAAAGAGAGAGGGGCAAAACCCCACCAACAGAGACAACTGGCTAATTAACAGATGTGAAACCAATGTAAAAAAACAGAACCTAAAAAACAAATGAAAATCTGTACAGCAATTACTTCCAAAAAGGTAACGTTTTCCCAATTAAAGCCATTCTAAGAACTTTAGTTAATTATGTAGGTTTTCTTCTCTCTCCCCCCCCCCCCGCCTTTCTCTCTCTCTCTCTTTTATTAAAGTCCATCAGGGCTCGTGATGTGTGGGAAAAGTGCTAACATTTGCAAATTGCTGGTTTATGATAAATGAATTGTGGAAACTCAGCCCCTTGGTTGGGGCCCGGCTAGATTGCAAAGCACCAGCATCTCCGGCTGCTGCAGCCCTGACCCTGACTTTACACCCATTGATCACAACTGGTGCATAGCCATGACCACCAAATGCATACATTGTAGCTGGGGGACTTGCTTTTCCCATAGTATTTCATCATCGTTCCACATCGCGAGCGCCATAGTAACCTTTGGCATGCCGTCCTGTAAGACTAATACCTGCAGGAGATTTCCTCTTGCCCCAGTAATCACTGCTTCAACTGCTCCATCTTTAAAAAACCCTTAGTCATTAACCCAGCTTTGATTTTCAAAAAATACCCATTGATTTCAATAGCACCAGGAAGGGAAGGAAGGGCTGAGCATGTTGGAAAATCAAGTCCTAAATAATTCTAACATCTTTCCAGCTATAACTTTCTATGGCTTCCCCTAACACTTTTGTTTTAGACAGAAATTTACAGCATCTTTTCTGGATGTTCATCCCAGCAGTCCTCAAGGATGTAGCAGGAAAGAGAGAAAAGTACATTTAAGGATATCACAGGAGTGACACGTGTGCTCCTGCAGCTGCTCTGTGTTATCACTGCATGCTTGCAGTGCAGGAGCTCTCCAACAGCTCAAAGCATAGTCATGCTCAGGATTGCACGAATATATAAGGGAAACCCTCTGCCCCACGTGAGGGAGATGTGCAAAGTCAGTCAGGGAAGCGGGAGACACGTTGCAGCCTTGTGCCAAGAGAGGCTGGTAAAGTGCAGGAGATGCTGGTGGCTACCTTGGCTCGTGCTGGCAAATGGGATGTTATCTCCATACAACATTGCAGAATGAGTTTTGTGGTGGCTTTAGGGACTATTTATGGTTGCAGGGAGAACATAACTGAAAGGAACGCAGAGCTCAGCAGCTGCACGTCAGCTGAGATTCCTGCACGGCGAAATTGTTTCCATTCACACTTCTGGGTCTGCAGGCAAGCCCCAATCCCGCTCTAATGAAAACAATGCCTTGAAAGTCAAGTGCATTTTTCTAACTGCCACATGGATGTGCTATTTTCTCTGAAGGGTCTGACAGATAATGCTGAGCATATGTAAGAAAGTGTACACGCGTGTGTGTCGGCTCATACACACGCATGCACACACAGAGAAAAGGGAGATGCCCTCAGACTTAGCATCAGATGTGAAACCCACCATCCATGAAAGAGTCTGGGTAAGAGATGATGGTGTCCCAAAGAGACATAGAGTAATGAAGTTATGGAGAGCTGAGAAATGTTGGTATTACTTTATTATAGTGTATTGAAGAGAGCTTGTGAGCTAGTGCTCTAAGGGTTGTAGTCAATAAAAAAATAATACCTCTGGTTCCCACACATGGCCACCGAAGTACCAAAAAATCAATTTTAGTCATTGAATTGGGCCCTAAGGTGCAGGAAAATGGGTAAGATTCACAATAGTGCAGTAAGAAAAGATGTACAGTCTCTGGACAAGGAACATTTCCCCATTTCACTTCTAGTTTTGATCGACACAGCAGCAGGACTGATGGAGCAGCCCTCAGCTGCCCCAGAGGCTGCCCATAGACCCTGCTGACCCCCCAGTCTCATGGGGAAAGGCTTCTTCCTTCTCCCCTGTGCTAAAACTCACTCAAAACTGATGAATCTGGTGCAAAACCACCAGTGTGTGTGCAACGGGCAAGCCGTGATGCTCTGGCTGTACTTTGGGAGGCTGCAATAGATCGGCATAAGCACCAGTGGCAGCACCAGTAGTTTTAGCTCAGTTTGGGGAGGTAACACCTTAAACAACATGGAAACGGAGGTGTGGAGTCAGACACATCCACAGAGAGACCATCCCTGCACGCTTCAGACGTGAATAATGTAAGGGGATTGGAAACTGCTTTTGAAATCAAATTTGAACAGAAAGGTGAAAAGTGTCTGAAGAGAGAAAGGCTGGAAAATGCCTGCCAGAACTGGCTGGCATTTTCCAGGCAGCTCAGTCGTGAATTCAGTGTCTGTGTCAGTTCTCTCTTGTCTTTATTAGTGCTCTGAAGCACAGTATCTGAGGCAAAAGTTATTGAATTTTCACTAAACCCTTCCTACATGCAAAGGCTTTTTCTACTTTAATGTTCAAAAAAGTCCAAGTCGCAGCCACCATCTCTAGCATGTGCCCATATCTTTTCTCATTATAGGCTGAGGTCCAAAACCAATACGAATTAAATAAATATCCCACTGAGAGCTGTACTTTTGAAAATGGCCTTATTGCAGTGCAGATGTGCGCTATCTAAAACCAGCTTAAACGTTTTATTTTTTACATATATATTTAAATTAAGAAAATAAAATAAAATCTAAATATTATCCTGGAAGGAAGTGTATGCACTGGTGGATGTTTGATTTTCATTTTTCTCCCAGCATGCTCTGTCCTTTCATCCTATAATGGTTCTTCTCTATTAATCCTTCTCAAAACCCACAGGTAGAGATGCTTATTGATAGAAGACCAACGTGTATCTCAGTTTACAAAGCCATATTAAAGGATACCAGTAACATATTTCTCTTGATGTCTTCTTATTAATGCAATTCCACTCAGAACATTTTGGCATAAGAGGCATTGCCAGATGGAAGATAAAACTTCACTTTTATGGGTATTTTAAGGAAGAAAACATTTGGTTTGCATCAGTTCTAAATGAATAATATTTATTGCCCTAATGATTTGTATTTTATAAGCAGGATAACAAAAAGCACTGTCAATTACTTAGTATTTTAACAAGATTTAAAAAAAGAAGGCCTGATAACATCAAGTCATTTTAAATGATCAAGTGCTTTTAAAGCTAAACTGTAATAACCCAAAGCGATGGGTTGTTTACATAATAAAAATAAATAAACACTGACCACAGCTTGGCTGTATTTAAAGATTCTGTCATTTGTTACCACAAATCGCAGCTCACAGCATGCTTTGGGGAACCCAGTGTGTTACAATGAGACACACATCAAACAGCCGCATTCAGGGCCCGGCGCACACCGTGGTGGAGGGATGGGGAGTTTTGGGGCTGCTCCTGGGTGGGTTTGAGTAAATTGTGCAAGTCTTATTTTCCCAGGACACCAGCAGGTCTCCTGAGGTTGGGAAGGCTGATTCTGTGCTTACAAAGGATGGTCTTCCTCTGATCTTTACCCATCGATAATTTGATTATGTTAATCTCTCTCCTTTATTGAAGATAATAGAATTCCATATTTTATCTTATTTTGCTGGTTTGCCTCATGCTGCTGATTATTTTTCTATTTAATGCCTTTGCAGGCATTAGGTCTGCAAAAAATATTTGGTGGATCCAAATGTGTGGCCTTTCTCCTGCAGCAGAGCGACCTTCACCCCAAGTGCAGGACCTGCCTGGAGCTCAGGGGTCCCAGAGGCATGACCTCCCCTGCCCAGCGCCAGGCTCACCTTACTTTGATTTGAGCAAAATGGTGTGTGCTTTTCAATGCTAGACCTCTCCTGGAACAACACACAGTGGAAATATTCTAAAAATTAAGGCTAAAGAAATAAAAAAGTTATTAACTTTTCAAAGGAAGGGGAAGGAGAAATAAATTAAGTTGATTTCAGATTAACCCCTCTTTTAGCACCTCAGCATGTCAGTCTTTGGCTGATGCCTGGGAGGATTTGAAGTCAAGCTCTTCAGAGCCAATGCCCAGAGTGACTGTGACCTGTCCTGTGTCACACAGGACCTGCTGAAGGTTTGCAGTGACAGCAGCACTGGGAGGGACTTCATTTCTGAGACTGGTTCTGCACTGCAAAGAGTGGGTCCAGACTGCCAAAAGACTCTGGAAGGAGAAGGGGCTGCATTATTTTTCTTTCTCCTCTTTTCTTGTATAACTTGAGTCCTCTCTAGCCCTTTGCAATCACACCCATTACCAGTAATAACAAGATTTACAACTTTTCAGTACTTGGGACACTGCTGAGGATGGTGAAAACTCCATCCCTGTGAGGGACTCTGCATGCTTTGAGATATCTTGAGAGAGCCGCTTTGATTTGGAGTTAGAGCAAGGCTTTGGCAAGATAACGAGGAAAAACATTCTCTTTTTCTGGCCTATGATGATAGAAGTACTTGCAATCATGTTCACATCGATGACAACCCCTTGACATCTGTAGCCTAGCTTTCTGGAATCAACATGTCAAAGGACCGACCTCTCCTGTCTCGATGAGATCATGCCAGCAGACAGGGGATGAGGAGGTTCCAAAGCTTGGAGTATTTTACATGTAAGCATGAAAAATAATTTTCATGCTCCTCAGGTAAGATTTCAGAGGTGTAGTTGGTTCTGCTGGAAATTTTTTCTGTCTGGCCAAGTAGATGGACATTTGGCTTGCCGCTGAGATGACTGCTTTTTCCCCATTCTCTTCTGATCAAGCATCAAGGGCTAGATGATTTTTCCCATTTTGGAGACTGGAGGGGAAGCAAAAGGAGACCTTGAACACTGGCTGTGTTAAGGTTCTGTTGAAATAACATCAGATTTACTCTGACATATTCCATGGGACTTAATATTGATTTTCAAATAATCTGGAATGCTGTTTTTATAAACAATTATTGGCAAGGAGAGGCGTTGTTTTTGGACGCTCTTGTATGTACAGTAAGGCTTTATTTCTTCTTGTTTTGAAGTGCGGCACGTCTTTTAAAAAATGCTGTTCAGGAAACATCTGCTGTCAATTAAGGAGTAACACATTAAGGCATATTAAAGTGCACTCTTATTAGTGTTTCAGCAATAAAAAGAAAGGTTTTCTATTTGAATCATATGTTCTTTAACACATCTGCCAGCCATCTGAAACTTGCAAATGTTCCTCAGTAAAAACATCTTCATAACCTTGTAAAAACTTAGTAATACATAGCACTCTGTTTAAAAAAAAAAAACCACAACCCTTTATGCACTGAGTTCAGGTAATTCTCAAAGACGTTATTGGGCTGATGCTGGTAGTTTTAGGTAGGGACAGTGACTGCAGATGCTCTATCCAGTCAGTCCCATTGAACACTCTAAGGAGAGCTGATCGGAAAAGCAAGCTTTCACTTTTATGAAAACAGAAAAGCAGGAAACTCTTCCACAAAAAATCAGATTTTTTCACCAAAAAAGAATATAATAAAGCATTTGGGTTGGGAAAAAAGTATTTTATTTGGAAAGGGGTTGTTGTGTATTAGGCAAACAGTAGTTTCTGTGCATTAAACTCCCCTGCTCTGTTTAGACCACATTTCCCACGACACACTGTGGTCTCTTGTTGTTTAGTAAAGTTGTAGCATCGTGTGAGACCTTGGTCAGATGCATAACAGATATATAGGTCACGAGGGATCATCCTTACTTAAACTGCTGTGATTTCTGAGTGCAAACTATCCCAAGCTCCAGAAAGGAGCATGAGACTTGAAAGCTGAAGCCACTTAGTAAAAATGTTGGAAAGTAAAAATATATCAACACAGAAACTATTTTTTTGCCAGGAGGACCATGCAGATGACTCAGTTACCTGTGAGCACAGGTGAACATGGTACTGGATACTGGTGTTTAGGCACCCAGCTCTCTCTGAATCAGCTTACTATAAAACGAGGATGATACGGTAGACCAAAAGCACATCGTCTTCACCAGTCCTGTTGGATAAAAATGTAGGCTGCCTCTAGGAAGCTCTAAGTAATGTTCTTGACATTGGGACATGGTGTGGACAGTGTGATGTGCGATCCTGACACAGGGACATGATGTGAATGGTGCAACATGGGGTCTGCTACACTCTTTGCCATTTCCCAATGAAAGGAAGGCACCAGCAAGGTTTGGCTGCAGCATGGCCTGAGGAAAAGCCTGGGCTTGGCATCTGTAGGCAGATAATTTTCTCCTTATGCTACTGAAGTTACTACTGTTGGCACCTCCAACCAGGACTGTGTATACGGACTGACGACCTGAGCACCTGAGTAGCATTGTTTGAAAAGACTCCTTGTTCCATCAAATCCAGTTTATGCCTGATTATCTTTAAAATTCCTTGAGAAAAAGTTAATCTGACCTTAAAGAGGGTGGCAGGGAATGAAAACCTGCCTGGGGAAAGAATCAGGCATTTTTATTGCTTTCCTTCTGTTAGAAAATGCTTTAAACACAGATCCCAAAGCTGGGGAACCACTGAAGTAGCTCTTCCACAGCTACCTGATTAATTTTCTTACCGATACCTTGGAAGTGATCGTTACTGCATGGGTCAAAGCACCAGCCAATAAGCAAAGGAGATTTCCTACTTCTGCGTTTTTAAGGAGCTAGGAGCTGTTGTAACTGGATGATGCAGCATCTAACATTCAGTGATGAATACATCTGCTTGGCTAAACAATAGAAATCTGCCTAATTAGATGCTGTTTGAGACTGACCTGCTTCTGCGACTCCAACATGCAGATCTTCTCACTGAAGGATGATACGGTTCTTCCCTAGAAAATCACAAATCAAAGCTTGATCATGCTGGTTTCTAACAGCAAAGGGATTGTTTATATTTTCCAGAGCTGCAGGGGGAAGTTTGCTGGAGGTTCAAACTACAGAGGGGAAAAAAGGAAATGTAACTTTCATTCAGAGCTCACACACTAAATGCCATTTGCCCACTGGGCTTGCTCTTCATGGGGAGCTGCAAATTGCCCGTTCAGCTGCCAAGCAGAAAACAAACCTAAAGACAAATGCAAAAAAACTACTGTGCTTCTGAGCGGCTGGAAACTATGTGCTTACTCAAGCATGGAAAGAGAGTGTGCGGCTAACTTACGGCAGGGGACTTAGAGGTGGACCAGCTTCAAAGCCTTCTGATGTTTCCACTGGTCCCGGTGGGATTTGGACTCTTGGGTCCTGTCCCTTGCTGCATTTCTTTCAGAAGTAGTAAGGAAGAGCAGTCAGACCTGAAACTAGGGATGATGGGTTCAGAGGGATTGGCTAGGGATCAGATTCAGGCTTGATATTGCTGTTTTGATGCAATTACTGCCAGTGTGATTCTGATGGGACTTCCTCACCCAAAAGTAAGTGAACTTTTTTCCCTAAGTACCATTCCCCTCCGGCTAATCTAGACTCTCTCCAGGTGGATCTGTGGTAGTGTTTTTAAACTATTTTTCTTAAAATTCACTTTATTGTCATTTATGCTATAACAGCAATAATTACCCATCTTACCAAGCAGGCATGCAAGATCAGAACACACCATATTCAAAACAGTATGGTAAAAAGCTAACATAAATAAATGTAGCATACTTGTGCCCTCAAGACAGTAGGGTCAAGCTCACACTTCCAGTAAGGGGGATTTAGGATATGAGCCCACTTTGAAAAACTCATTAGGTGGATCAGAAAATATAAAATATAGCTCCTGATAATGAACAACCTGGCAAGTGAAAAACGCCAGAAGATGTGCTTAAAATGGTTTTACAAACATAACTGCCATTGCACATCAGTAGGTTGCCTAGGGATGTATTGAAGCCCCTGGTGCTGAAGACCAATGAGAACAGGCTGGACTCTGCTAGGACTTTAGGTAAAGCTATGACCATGATTCCAGATTTGGAAATGGATTATACATGAAAGAAGAGAAACTGTTGATTGTCTACAAGGATGGCAGATGAGCAATTTCGGGTAGCTCTTTAAGGAACTGAATGCTGTAAATTACTCTCTGCTTTCTCTTCTGCCTCATCGGCATGAGTATTAACTTGGTTGCAAAAGATGCAAAGGATGGAGTCGGGTTTTTGGCAGCAACCATGAAATCTCAGTGTTGTCCTCAAGGTTGACAGGTGAGATATTAATTATAAGCTCTTCACAAAAGTTCAAAGTGAATTTGAAAGGGGTCCCTGAATGGCAAACAACCTATAAGTGAAAAAACTGTTCTCTGGCTGCAGCACGTAAATCCAATACCACTACACTGCTCTGCAGCACGCTGGTCAGGAGAGCTTGAGAGCCTGATACAACTTGACACACTTGACTTTGCTTGCTGGAATAGTCAACTCTCAGAAACCAAACAGAGCAAGAAGCAGAAGCTTCTTGACTGAATCTTCTCCTTCTGTAACACAGTGCTTGGGATAAAACATGTTGTGACTAGGGTAAAACACAGTCTTGGTCACGCAGAAGGGAACAACGCGTAGATCCAAGAGTCCAGGATGGATGCTAGCAGGTGCAGCAGTGTGAAGAGAAGGTTCTTCTATGGAGATGAAGTTGTGAGAAAGCTAATTTAGGAAGCTTGGCTTCAAGACCCAGCTCTACCACATATTTCTTGCATGATCTTGAACAACTCGCAAAGCTCAGACCCTCAGTGTTTAAGTCTTTAACTCCCTATTGATCTTCAAGGATGGAGGTGCTCGATTGCACGCTGCAAGCAAGCCTCAGTTCTCCATCTCAAATGCAAGGAAGATACAACTTCCTTTGGGGATTATTCTACAGATAAACATGTTACTTTGTCTGATGGTGGGCATCTTTTCTAATGGGCTGAGAAAAAACTTCCTCCCAGAAATATAGTGAAGAGACCCACAATGTTGAGTTCTCACACTGAAAGCTATGACGATGCTCTTCATTTTCAAGGTTTGCAGCCACCACTGTCACTTAACAAACTTCGAAGTCCCTGCTTGGAAGGCTTTGCCAGGAGCAGGCAGTCACTGCAGTATTTCAGCTCTCCTTCAGCTGCCCTGCCAGTGATGAATACTGTTTAATTACAACAACAGAATTTCTGTCATTTCTCTCAGCATGGCTTCTATTGGGGAAGATTAAACATCAGCCAAACATTACTGAATTACCTTTTTAAACCTATTATTTCAACGTGATTAACTTCTCTTCTTTTCATTTAGCTGTAAGCAAAATCTTGTTTACAAGGCAAAAAAAATGCATTTGCTATAATATCGGCAATAATAATAAAAATGAACATCACAGGGAAATAATTTATGTGTAAACCAGCATAAAAATGTCATTGATGCATGAGTTTCCTCTTCAATTAATAAAAAGGAGGAAATATTTAAAAACAATTTATCAAGGAAATACATACAGTTCATATATCATGTGCTCACAAAGGCTGTACTAGTATCCATTCCACAAATAGCAGTGTGACCTGGACTATCACACAGATGCTGGATTCCTTTCTGTGACCTAATTTGGAGTAGTTGTCTAGGACAAGACTTTGACTTTGTATCAAATAAAGATCCTGGGTTAAAATACTGATAAAGCATATCTGTTAAAACAGGTAACAATTAGTGCTGATTGGATAACCCAAAACAAATACAATACAGCTGTCAGTGGTTCTGGCTTCATTACCTACTTTTCATTGAGGTTGTTGTCATCACCCATAAACCCAGGTGATTCTATTCATAAAGAATAAAACATTATCTATTCTGTGTATGATGGAGCTAAGTTTCAAAGTGGTCACAAGTGTAACGTAAACAGGACATGAGGGTCTTGCAATTATCACTTCAAAACAGTTGTTACCCAGAAAATTAAAAGTTAAAATAAATCCAAAGGAGTAAGGTGGGGTGCGACTCCCCTACTAATCTTAGCTGTGCGCAGTAGATGATTAAGGAGGTCTCTGAAGGCACATTCACTGTCATCTCCTAATGGCATCAGAACATGGCTTTGGCTGTTCCTGCAGTATAAATATTAGATAACAAGAGTCCATTTACTGGACCAAAATGTATGGAAACATTTTCAAACCAGCAAAGGTATTCAGCAGGTTTTGGCAAGGCATTTATGCAGTATATGAAAATAAGACAGGTGAAGAAAAATCTATTTTCTCCTAGTCGTTTTTCTGGGCTGCTTACAGTGAGATGCTTTGAGGCAGGTAGCATCAATTTACTACAAACTTGTACAAAGTCTAACACACCGGGTACTGAGGGTGTTAAGCACCATATCATGCGCCATGTGCTTAAAATAAAACACATTGATAAGGCTTTGTAGGACTGAGGCTTTAAGATGCAAGTTTTTCCAAGTATTTCCATGAGTTTTAGTGTAGGTACTAAACCTAATGAAGGCAAATGCAGAAGTATAAAACTGTTAAAAGGCAATGTCCCTGTTTTCTGTGTCTTGAACTCATGTCCATTTTCTACTGAAATTGAATGGCTGTATTTAAGGACTATGCTAATTCCTAAATCACAGATTTTCTCTTAAGGACACAAAGAGTTGGGGACGAAAGAAAAAGCACATCCTCATAAAATTTCTATATACATGACAGTAACACACTTTAACATTTCCATTTCTTATAGGATATTTGAATGGGATGAAGTATTATGCTTCCCATTCTTCACCTTTGTGAAAATGTATCTCAATAATACACCACGTAGACCAAAAAGATACTTTGGGCAGATCATCTAGTTTAAAGTTGATGCAGCTGTACTGATGTCAATGGAATTACATAGATTTACACACTGGGAAATCTGGCCCTTTGTGCAGACCTGGCACTGGAAAACCACATGTCTTTGGAGTCACATATGGCATCAAACTCATGTTTAGAAATTTCGATATTGAAGAAAAATGATAGAATACCTACGCTGAACAGAGATAATGGCATTGTCAATTATATATTGAACCCCGTCTATTGGTTTGTGGTAATCTGAGTAAACTTTTCCCATTAATTACATCCCTACAAAGAAACTGGTGCTTTTCCTGCACTTGGCAGTCTATAATTTACCTCTTGCATTGGCCTCTGAAATGGTCTCTTTTTAAAGAGACCCATTCTGATTATAAAGTTATTTTTCTTTTTTTTCTTCTTTTTTTTTTTTTTTTATTGCATTTGCTATCTGAAAAGCATCCACAATGCTTTTCAAGGAAAGGCAAATAAAAACCAAGGCTGGTCTTAATCTCATTCTGTGCAGGAAGCTGGTTCTAACGAAAGCTGTCATTGTCAGCAAGCTCAACTTTTAATGGATTAGTAGTTAATTTTTTTCTTCTGTTTTGTCTTACAGATATTGAACTTCAGGAGGTGGAGAGGAATGGGAGAAAAATAAAACTAACCAGGTAAGACTAAGTGCACAAGTTAAAGTTACCCCCCAACCTGTTTTTGTAGAAACTTGCTAACAAAGCCAAATTCCAAAAGAAAAGCCTGAAAAGGGAATAAATTCAGATGTCAGGGTTTGCAGAACACACGCTGCTACCTCAAAAACAAAGGTTGCGCAGCTCTGTAGGCATTTGCCACTCAAAATAAATAATCAGCAACACTACGGTCCTTCTGGCAACCAATTGCAATGTGACTCCACACCTGGGTGTGCTGGTTAAAGGCAGAAATATAATTTGTTTCTTTGTCATTTTTCTTGTTTTTCAGAATTGTCCTTAGGTAAATGTATGTGAAATTATAATTGCTAGGAAATGATAGTCTGTAAAAGCTTTTGTATCCTTCCAGATGATGTGTTTGGCCCTAGGACTCAACCAGAGAAGAAACATCTCCTCTGTAGACTGTCAGGTGTTGTACAGAGGTGTTCCCCCCTCTCCCCTGCCCTGGAGGAAAAGGACTTAGAGCTACATGTTGGTGTTTTTTTTTTTTTCCTGGTGTTATCACAAGGAAGAACAAAGTATGAATAATTTGGCACAGAGCATACGAAAGTCATGCAAGGTGTGATAGGAGGCATGTGCATTATTCCTGCTCGCTCCCCCAGACCCACGACCCGGCATTCCCTGCATTGCCAACAGTGGGTGTGGGGCTTGGGAACAGTTGTGAAGTCCCTGAAAATCCAGTTGGATTTGGTTTAGCACCCAAAAGCAGCAAAGGACACTTCTGACAATGAAGACGAGCAAAAGGGTCAGTGGAAATGAGGCTGCTCTCCTGGAGCTGGGTTGTTTCCTTGCTTTCTCCCCCAGCCTGGGTAATGCAGGCTCCTGGAAGCTGCAGGTGGAGCGAAGTGCTGCTGTGCATAGCTGGGATGTCTCTGGGGAGGTGTGAGAAACCTGATAGTTTCTGTTTGCTGAAGCTACTTGTTCGCTGCCTTGTGGCTGACAAGTTTCCGGGGATACTTATATCCCACCACCTGGGAAGGCTTCTCAGCCCACTGGGAAAAAAAAAAAACAAACATGCAGAAAACCAATGTACTATTAAGCAGGACTTTCCACCTAGAGAGGATGGAGAGAAATCGTATCTATAATTGCCCTACATCTCCGCAGCAGCTGTTGGTTTAGACAGGCTCACTTGCACCCCAAGAGCAGTCCTGCAACAACAGACGTGGTGCTCAGCAGGGTTAACCGCAGACTTTGCAGCCTGTGCCGATCTTTGCTCTGCTGGGATGCTGCTGCCTGCCGCAGCTGAGCTGTTTAGTCTAAATCTCCCAGGACAGAGAAACCCTTGGTGAGCCATGGCCAACTCTCAGTTCCTCTCTTCCCTGGCTTGCTGGGACTAGCCAATGCAGTTAAACACCCATTTTGTATGTATTGCAAAAACCTTGAGTGCATTGAACACAGCGTGCATCCCTATTGCGGACGGACTGCGCAGGCAGTGCCATGTCCGTCTGCCAAACTGTCAGAGAAAAAGCTCTTGCAGGTATTTTTCTCAGTTGTTAGCAGACCCCTTGACCTCCTTCCCTCACATTTCTCTATTCATTTCTTCCTTGCTCCAGTCTTCAAGAAATTAAGATCAGGTCTCGCCCTGGCACAAGGGCTGCTGTGGGTGTGTGGTTTTGCCTGGTACATTTGGATGCTGCTGAGTTGGTACCTGGTTAAAGGACCATCAAGAAGTGCAGCTAGGGCAGGGGATGGGGCTTTCCGTCCAGGACAGGAGGATGTCAAAGGATTTTTTGTGCAGAGAGAGGGACATGGCACAGTGGATTTGTCCTGCTCCTTCCTTAAGTCCGGGTCCCACCTGCCTATCGCTGAGCTGTTTTCTGGAGCTGCAGATGGACTTTCTTTTGCAGTACAGCAAACACCAGCATTTACAGATTAGAAATTACTCAGCCTGCCACTTCACAACCTAAACTGTGACCAGGGGAGAAAGGCAAAGTACTCTGAGTCACTCTGTTTGCTTTGTGTCCAGCCAGTTTGTCTGTCAATACTTCAAACAAGCAGCTTTCAATTCCTGGAGTGGAAATACCAATCCTTCCCCCTGCAAATACTAAGGAGTTTCTTCCCTTCCCCTCCAAGGCTTCTGCTGGCCAGTATTTTAAAAAGTGGCATTAAATTTTGCTGGCCAGGGAAGGCACCTCTCCCAGGGTAGTTATTTTTAGCGGCAGAGCTGACATCCAATACGGTAGCCCAAGTTATAAAATTTGGCCAGCATCATCTAGCTGTGAGTTATGTTTTGCTTCAGCATGATTAACTGTAGTTAAAAAATGAGCTTTGAGGGCATATAAACAGGAGAGCAGAAGGGTTGCTTAGAAGCATAAATCACACAAATATTAAATGAGAAAGTACATCCAAATTGGTACTTGTTTGCTCAAAGCTATTTAAATTAAGGGAAATATCATCCCTTCTGAAGAAAGATAGTTCATAATTTCCTCAAATGAGGCCTAAACCAGCAAAGACCTAAAGTAACGCTGTATAGCCCAAAGCATTACCAACACAGGGAAAGGACAGCAGAACACTTTCCAGCTCTCTCTTTGGTTTCTACATGGAAATGGTGACATGAGGAAGGATCGTGGCCATGAGACACAATGAGTTTAGGAGGCCACCTCAGCAGAGAGGTCACAGCTGGACGTCCCCAGCTTCTCCATCTCAGCCTCATGGCAGCAACTGAAAGGAGAATTTACTTTCTTATCTTGAACACAAATTGGTCTTTTAATGCCCTTGCTGATGCCGACAACTAACTGGAGGGCAAGAAAGCCCATCCCTAAATTGAAATTTTTGAGATTTGAAATATCCTGCTGAGTTGATGGGGAAAGGAAGCTGCATTTTTCTTTCTTCAAATTTCAGTGAAAATACATTTCTACAATCCATGTCTCCTAGAAATACACGTAATGTTTTCATCTCCCTTTGTCTATGAGAAAGCTACAGCTGGAGTATTCAAGACCATATGTATATTTTCCTGTGCTAACACACGGAGGTTTCCAACCCAAAGCAAGGTCCCGCTGGGCTAGGTGCTGCACAAAGAGAGCCTGTGTCCAAAGCCATGATAATCCAAGTATCTAGGAGCAACAAGGAGTTGTCTTTCTTACGTCTAGCCCTGAGATTTTCCCATTAGTGGTAACAGGCATAATTTTTTGCTTGTGATGATACCTTAAGTAATAGCATTGCATGCTACTAGATGACTGGGTTTGCTCAAGGAAATGGTTATTTATTCATCTGTAAAACAAATGAGTATTTTCTCTGGGTTGAAGTGTAGGCTAGGAACATGCCTCTCGACATCTCCCTAAAGCTGTATCTCATCTTCCAGCTATGATTCAACGTTTCCCTAAGTGTGTTGGCAGCACTCAGCTTGAAAGGTGATACTGTACCAGGCTTTCCAGTTCTTCACCTGACCAGCGTCATTCACATCCCTCCACCACCATCAGGGCTCTGAATAATGTTCGCTTCTGAATGCTCACATAATTTTTCATTAGCCACTTCTGTTGGCTTCATGTCCTTTTTGTACACATAACCAATATGCATTAACAGTTTCCAGTAGGTCCATTAGGATTTTCTCCCCAGTCTCCCTGGCAAATACGATAGCAATATCACAGGCTCAGATTTAGTTAACCCCTCCATATGCCGAGCATCTCTCCTCCTCCACTGCCATCCATGTTTCCTTTTGCTCACCCTGCTGAGTTTCATTTTCAGTAATTATTAGTAGGGGTGTTTTTTTCTTCTTGAACACTGCAAAATGAAAATGCACTTTGAGGGCTTGCTTTAATTAGGCACTTTTATATAAAATCTGCTGTTGCATCTTTGTATGGAACCTGCTTCAAAGAAAACAAGAAAGAATGCTGGTTTGCTCTGTTTTAGTTCTAAGTTTTTCACTGTCTTTACCCATTGGTAGATGGGTGAAGTGATGCTAAACCAGGCGTGAACTTGGCTTGTAATATTTTAAAATACTAAAAACGGAACAAATTATTTTAAGAAGGCAACTCATCAAAAACTGCTAGGAAGACAGTTAGATTATCAGGCAGGGATAGGCAGGGTTTGCTTTTCTGATACTTCAGTCCAGTCAGGGTTTAACACTGGTTCAGGCATGGACTGAAGTATCCAGTGCGTCTGACTAAACCAGACCAAACTCCTCCAGCAGCTGGTTGTTAGATATGTTTAAAAGAGTAGTAGTTGGGATCAGTTTGCACTGTGCTGTTTCAGGCATAGAGATGTCACAGCACGCAGCACTCTCGCCACAGTGACAGCCGCACCAAAGCCTGCATCAATAAAATCCTTCAGTGTTTACCTTGAAAATGCTCCAACGCGTCGATTTGTTTTGCCTCCTATTTCAAGGCTGGGGGAGATGCGATCCAACTGCTGTGCCTCAGGCTTGTGAAATATTATATGGTGAAGCTAAATGCATGTTTATTTTAACAATAATAGCTTTACATGAGGGGAACCCCTGATGGACTTGTTCAGCAAGACTGCTAGCGGCTGTAGCTATGGAGCAAGCGAAGAGCAGAGCTGTGCCCAGGCTCAGTGTGCAGCACAGGCTTAGCTACGCTTATGGGTGAGGAACTGGAACTGCACCAGTTTATACCAGCATGACCATGTCCTGTTTTCCACTCCCAGCCATGTCCTCTCCAGCACCTTGTCCATGATGCCAGTGTTTTCCATCCAGTCTTCTCAAGTCACAAATTACAAACTCGGTCCTGGGTTCTTTGCTATCAGCAGTGTGGCTCAGCCCAGGCATATGCAGAGAGATGCTCTTTCAGCTCCACATCTCAACTTGGGATTTCAAACTCACAGTTCATGGCTTTCCAGCACTTTGATTGAGTTTGGACTCCTCTCTTATTTTTGTTACTTAAAGCATTTACCAGCTTACAGCCGAGACTCAGAGCCAGCCTCACAAGCCACCCCACATTATTTTTGACTCAACCAACCTATGAGAGGAGTTTTAAAATCCTATCCAGAGAGAGGCAAACTTCCAAAAGAAGTGGAGGTCAGATTTGCTGTGGGGGAACATCCAAAAAACTTGGGCATCTCTCCAGAGTTTATCTAGCCCAAACAAAACTGGTCTCTAACCTGGAAAGCGAACAAGTGATCCCAAGATGTCAGCTGGATTAGGAGCAAGAACACTCTCTTGGGTGGTAGTCTCAGACTTGTAATTTTGGTCTAAGTCAGCAGTCACGAGCCCAAAGGTGATCATTTTATCAGCTCATAAAAATTTTGTTGTGAGCCAAGTCTCTGAACACAGGCAAGATTTCATAATTTCCTCGAATGGAAAAAACTAGAGGGACACACTTGTTCCCCTGAGCCGACCTCCTGAGAGCCAGGGGAGCCTGCATCCAGCTCTGGGCACCGCGTGCCACCAGTGATGTTGGACACAGTGGTGACTGCAAAGGGGAATGGCTGCAAGGATGCAAAACAGCTGATGAAGAAAGGGCAAAGATTTGGGTTTGTGCAAGGTGGGAAGAGGAAAGGCAAGGTGCAGGGGAGGAGCTATGGGCATGTGGTGGTGACATCCTGGATAGCTGTCCTCCAGTCTGTTAGAGGGGGCCATAAAGAGGGTGATGATTGTTTCTTTTCTTTGTCCCTGGGGAAAAAAAAAGAAGTCATTGACCTAAGTCATAGTAGATATATACTGGGGAAATCACACAAGTTAAAGATTTGGAATAATCTGCCCAGGGAAGCTGTGGATTCCTTTTCAGTGAGTATTTAAAGAAAGCCCTTCCAGAAATGACACAGCTTTGTCCAGCAGCCACGGCAATGCTGAGCTTTGTGCTCTCCAGCCCAGCCCAGAAGAGAAAGAACAAAATGGGGAGATTTCCTTCTCCCAGAGGCCAAGGTGCAAACAGATCACCATGACCATCCGTGTGGGACCGAGCCCTTTTCCCCCCCTACATCTCATTCAGTTTGTTTGTCTTTATTGTTTAACATAGAGGCAAGGGGCTTTGCCATCTGTTCTACCAGGAGACAAAAAGGGAAGGTCTTTTTCAGAACTGAATTAGCACCTTTTACCGACCCCTTCTATTTGCATCCTTCCCTCATTGGAGAGACTAGAGTTGGCGAGCAGGACCATATGCATCTGCAAATTATTTGTTTATAAATTGGGCTGTAGATATTTTTGTTGCTAGAAACCTGCAGCTTATTGATCTAAGCTCACCTTGCCCCCAACCAAGGACTGACTTACATGAATAATACAACCAGTCTGTAACAGCACTGCAAACGGGACAGGATCAGAGGCTGCAATAAGAGTGTAATCTAAGTAAAAACACTGGATCTGTCTGTTTATGGATCTAATAAATTATGTTGGAATTGTGTGGTTATAAATCCAGGCTGTCCAGTAAACCCAACAACTAATTTGTCAGTCGCTCGTCTAGCAATCTGACTCTCCGTTGCAATTGCTCACCATGCAGATAACAAGGTGCCTTACAGATCTCTTGGTTAAATGTCATTTGTTTCAGTGCCATAACATGCTATGGATCATTGCTCACACACAGTAACCCAATTATATTAACCTGTGCAGCAATATGGTGTAATGACATGACATTAATGCGAACACTTCAGAGGTTTCCAACAATTTGGTCTTTCCTCCAAAGGGTTTTTTCTCCTTGAGCATCTTTCTCCTTCTTTCCTCCCTCCCCCAATGCTTAGAGGCAAAGCAACATATCTATCCAAACACATCTAAAATCATCGTAATTTCCCAAATAACTGAAACTCGTTCACAGCTTGGAAAGCGGGATTGAGCCATATTACTTGTTGGAATCTCTCCAAATCATAAGTATTGCTGTTCCTTAGGCTCTGACTTCTCTCTGGCATTTTTATAAGAACACCTTTTAAATGCAACCCCTTACATTTTGTCAGTATTGATCATATGACCCTACAGTAGCAGAGGAAAACGGCACTTTTAAAACACACACAGGAGAAAAAAAACAAGTCTACTGAAAGATGAAGCTGTTATTATTTTCCAGCATCAGAAAGAAAGCTGGCTAAATATGCTAGCAAGCTGCTTGGCTGATTCGCCTTCTGTTTGCGTTGCTGCAATAGGCACTGAGTAACAAACCAGAGACAAAAAGATAATTTTGACAAAATTATGTCATTCAGGCACCTAGGCATAAAAGTAGTGAAAGAGGTTATTTTATAATAACAAACAGAGTGTTGTGGGTTTTTGTTTTTTTTTTTTTTTAACAAAAGGCAAATGAATTTTAAAGTATTTCTGAAAATTTCCTTTATTCTTATTTCTAAGAGAAAAATAGAAGACTAGTGCCTAGTTTCACTGGCTATCGCTGAAGAAATCTCCTGAGTACTGTAGAGAGCATGCAAGAGGGTAACCAGCCAGTTCAGAGACACTGGTCTGATGGAAGGATGTGAAGGATTTATAGCTCTGTCTCATGGTGGTAGTTGTTTTCCATCATTACGGTGTATGGGGGGGGGGGGGTATAGGACAGATTCTGATCCTTTGGTGATCCTTCACTCTCCAGCTGGCTTGCTGGCGAAGGTAACACCACAAGTGGAGTAATGTGCCCACAGTCTGTGCTCAGAATATGCCCCTATTTTTCTGTGTATTTATGGCTTTTTTTGGCTTCTGCAGAGAAGGCAAGTAACCCTATCATAAGCATCGGGCTAAACTTGCTGATATCAGCTAAACTGAGCTTCTTCCTCTAGGAAGAGTTTTAGTAAGTAAAGAAATAAAGAGGCTCATCTATGACAAATCTTACCTGACACAAACATATTTTGATCAGCCTGACACAATCTGTAACAGGCGCATCTAAATATTATGAAGAAATATGTGGTGATCAGCTCCAAATACACAGCCTGTAATGTATACTTGCTAAATTCTTTCCATTGTGCTGTTAAATGCATCCAGCTGTCCATACGTTAAAGTTAAATATACTGTACTATAAAACTGAACTGAGAGTGGAAACTATTAAAATAAACCCAGCTATTTCCCTGTTCCCCCTCTCCCTCCCAATCAAGTATATTTTAGTTGGGGAAGGAGGAGAGTTATAACAACAATTATTTGATGTGGTGCATGGCAATGTCAGGGGGAGAGGGGAACACGAGCGGCAGGGAGTGGGAGCAGCCCCAGTCTGATGAGTGAAGAGAAATGGGGGTGAATATTCTGGGTGACCTCAAGGGGGGCAAAGGATCCTTCTTGTGAGGAGCAAGAAAAACCCTGCCTGGCTGGGCTTGCCATGCATAAAAAAGATGTACGGGAAAAGGCAGGAAGAGAGTGATGTTGTCATCAGGGGGAGAGGTCTTGGAGAGCCATGATAATCTATCTCATAAAGGAACAAAACATCTTTTTTCTTTTAAAAGAGCTTTGGGGTCCATGGGTTGCAAAGCGTGTCCTAACAACTGATTTTGTTTGGTTTCTTATTTCTCATTATTTTATCATTAACTGTTATGGAAAAAGCAGAGAAGAATGTAAACAGGAATGATTTGCAGTTCTTATGGGCAGGGCAGGTTCATGTCTCATGTCCTAGGATTAGAATATCAAACTGAAAACTCTCTTATCCAGGGGTTGGAGCAAGTGGAACATGATAGAAAAGCAATAACAGACAAGAAAATAGCTTTTTTCTAACTAACTTTCATCCCATTTTTCTAAAGAAGTGAGGCTTGTATTGTCTGTCTGTCTGACATGCAATTTCCAAAATTTGTTTTGTTTTGTTTTTTAAATCAGCAAAAGACAGATACCAAACACAGTGCTCCTGCTGAAGAAAAGGTAATTACAGCTTAGTCCTTATCCATTTTGAGAGGTAGCAGCCAGGTGACCTGTTGGGCAACTTGCCCAGCCAAAGAGGCAAAGGACGCAAGAGGACTGGCTTCAATGTAGATCAAGCCAAAAGGTAATGTATTGCATCTTCTTTTGTCTCTGTTCTGCTTAAGGCAATGCCCATACAGAGCAGGGAAATGTCTCCTGGTCACTCTGTTACTGCAGGGGCACAGAGGTCCCCCCGCCTGCTGAGGTCTCTGGCAGTCAGAGGATGAGCCTTGTTCCCCAAACCAACCCCCCCATTCCCAAGCACTCCATTGGACACTCCATTGGACTTCATTTCATGGTAAATTTGCCAGATGTTTAATTATGCGTGATCGTGTTGGCTAACAGGCTCATTTAGAAATACACAAGAAAACAAATCTGGACAGCAGAGAAGGGAAATGTTGCCAGCAGCAACGTGAACTGGTGGCAAAGCCCTTGTAGCACTTTTTCCCTTTCTGTATGTGAGCGTGTATTTAGCCTAAATTATTGCCCAGATTAGGTGAAGGTTTGTACTTAAACATCCTGGCCAAACAAGTGCAAATCAGTTTTGTCCTCCGGTACCTATCAGTGAGTAACAAATGTTAAATTTAAAAAAAAAAAAGGAAACTGTTTCAACATCACTTTTACAACACACCAGATGCTGCTCTGTGATTTGTTTCAGATTTATGCCACTGTAGTGCAATGCAAATACTGGCTGCATCATACCTGTACAGTGTGTTGGATGCAGGGAGAGTATCAGTATGCCATCAGCCAGAGCATTTACTCCCTGTTAGGGCTGGAAACCAGGCTTCATATGCCCCATTTTATTGAACTTTGCAGATAAAAAACTGATAAAAATCAGAAGTGGGAGTGGAGTTTTGCTTATTCTCATGGAATCACTTGGAAATTTTTTTTGTTTCCTTTTGTTTTGGTCACAAAATTCCAGAGCTCTGTTCCTAAACATGAACTTCTGCCAAAAAAATCCTATCTGTAAGCAAGATTATGAGAACATCCATTTCAACAGCTATTTTCATATCATAAACAGACCACGGTTGAAGGCAATCGTCTTCAATTTGAAGGAGGATGAAAATAATGTCTGGGTTGGCTGTTGGTAAGATAAGAAGCGGTAGGTTTAAAATTGAACAAGCAAGATTTAGATGAAACAAAAAGAGCAAGAACGGAGTGCTTCGTACAGTGCAGTCGGGTTCAGATCTTTGCTGGTTATTCATGCACAAAGTGCATGTGATCCTGTTTCCTGCTCTGTTGACGTCTATCAACAGCAAGGTGTTTTTCCAGTACTGTGAAGTAATCCACTCAGTCCCCAATTATTTAATGCTGTGCAACTATCTTGTTGCTGTTTGTCCTCTTGACAGCTCAGGCAGCAGCAATACAACATATCTGAACCCTTAAGTATGTCTGCATGGAGGCTCGCTATCGAATACTGCAAAGGTCAGGGCTTCTGAGGGTGTCAGTGACAAAGAGGAGACTGTGGAGAACCTTTCTGGGGCGAGGAGAGTGATGGATAAATCAGCTGCCTGTATGGATGAACGTATGGGCACAGAAAGCAGCTCGGCTGTTGAGATTTTGCCAAAAAGGAAGAGAAGGTGGAGGAAGATATTTCTGATATGGGATGTCCAGTATATATCATTGGCACTTTGCTTTGGCACTTTTTAAAATAGATGTCCCCCTGTCACACTTACGCATTCGGGATGCACAGGAATAGCAAAATCAAGTCATGTTAAAATGTCCTAGGATCACACCAGCAATAGCTTTCGTAGCTCCGATGGCCTCAAATCCTTCTCTCATGTCATACACTTGAGATAGGAGTGCAATGTGCTATTTGCCAAGTGTCAGCTTTCAGGAGTATTTGGTATCAGCCTACAACTATCAAAAGGCAAATTAAAGGTGAACTAGAGTAATCTGTGCAGTGGAGAGTGTAAATGTGTGAGATAAGAGGGTTTTGACGCCAATCCAAGTTGCTTCCTCTCTCTCCTTCCTCTCTCCCTGGTTTAGATAGGAAAAAAAAAGCTTTTCCAAAGCCATTTCTATTGCTACCTTGTAATCAGCTCTAATTTTTCCTCCACTTGCCCACTGATTCCCCTGAACTTTTTATTTGATTTTTTTATTAGGAGTCATCTTTGTTTCAAAATAAGCAAATGCACTTTGCATTTCCATGGCTGGTTTTGATCCAAAGATTTCCAACAGCTTCCTGGACGGGCTTTCAGCACCTCAGAGGGATCAGAAATGCACTCTTTTATAGCCCAAGACCCCGATGTCCTAGGGGAACTATCACAACCTTCCACCCTAGGCAGCCACTTATGCCTGTGAACAGAGAATTTAACTTCCTAGCTTTGAAGCATTTTACTCTCAGCTTGCACAGCAGGGCTGGGGAGTGGGGAACCAGGTCTTTTGCAGTGCAGAGACATGAAATGATGTGCCCTCACCGTGCAGCAGCTCAGTGGCAGCCTGGAGGAGTCCGCAGCTCCTCCGCAACTGCTCTTCTGTCCCTGCCAGGAAATGTCCCTTTTATTTCCCACCGATCTCTGTCAAATGTAGGAAGAACAAAAGAGTGCCCATGCCATCCACGTTAGGCTGAGGTTTTCAGAGGTGTATGAAGAAGTTTGGTGACTGATTCCCACCAAAAAATATGTTGCAAATGGACATTTAATGCTCTGTGTCTCCGCTGACAGCCTCATCCCTTGCTGGGTTAATGGCCTTAGATTTTTTCCCTTCCCAAGCTTGATGCAATTGTTTTATAAAAGCTGCATAGCCCACCCCATGACAATCTTTCACCAGCTTTAAAATCCTTTTTGGTTCAGGTCTTGCAGCATTTGCTAGACTTAAGTAATTTGACAGAGTGAGGATTGTCGGCCTTTGCTCAGCCAGTAGGTAAATAAAAGCCTGGCTCCCTTTTATTCTGCTAAGAGTAAAGTGATGTATTGACAAAGGGCACGATGCATATTCACTTCCATTCATCCCTCCTGTTACTCATTTCCATCGAAACGTGAGGATGCCCCCACTCAATTACCTCTGCTAAGGACGCGACCTGTCAAGAGGTGTGCCGTTAAACGGCAGAGTAGAGCACGGCATGAGAAGTGGCACGCAGACATATGCCATTTACATCAAACTCATGAGTGTTTTAGAAAGGCACATAATGAAGAAAGCTCTGGGTTTTCCCAGGCCTGCTGCTGCCCTTCAGGTGACCTTGGAACAAACATATTCCTATTCCTATTCCTATTCCTATTCCTATTCCTATTCCTATTCCTATTCCTATACCCATACAAATATCTGCATGTTCTGTTTTTCTTCCCATTCCCTCCGTTGCATAATTAGTAATTTACAGGGTGAATTTCTGCAATTTAAAAAACAATGTGAGGACAGAGGCAGAGGTGCAGGGTGATATTTGCAGATGTTTCTAGTAAAGCCCTGCAGACTTTGTGCCCATCTGTAACCAAATATTTTCAGACTAGATTTCGGGGGAGCCTGTGTGATGGCCATAAGCAGCCTGAGATACCCCACAACTACCCCCTGAACTCCTTGGCTGGCAGAGACAGGTTACTTGCAAAATGTTTGGGTTTTTTTGCCAGTGTAGCTTATGATACCTTGCTGGAGGTCAACATTTGTAAGGAGATGAAACCTCTGATGTACTTAACTCTGCAGGCAGACCGCCACTGCCTACTGACAAAGCATTTCTAGGGAAGATTAAGGTTTTGCTACCCTTTAATTAGGGAACCAGGGAGAATTAGGGGTGTGGCTGCATCCAGAAGCTTCGTAAGGGAGCCCTCACTTGTCTCTAACGCAGGAACCATTAATAGCCATTTCACAGGATTTTGTCCTGAATGTAGATTCCGAAGTTAGTCCCAAAACAACAATTAAAGATCTATTAATGACAACAGATAAATTGAAAGATATAGAGATTTGTATGAGCTGCAATGGAACTATCCAGAGAGAACTTTCTCCCTCCATAAACATTTATCTTGTACTCCAGGCCCACTGGCCAACTCCCCGGCCGGTATCTGGCTGATTTGCTGCCCCGACTTCAGCACAGCTACGCTGACTGCCAGCAGCGCAAGACGAGGCCGTGAGCAGAGCACACTCAGCAGCTTCTTAGTTCTCGGGTATTCAAATGCTCTAAGCAACTATCAAAACCACTGGTTTATAACTGTTTTGTGACTGAATTTCAAACCCCTTTTTATCCCATATAAAGTCACTCTTCTGTCTTTTAAACGGTAAGTCACCCCTGCAAAGCCCCATTCTTGCTCCATGAGAGGGGATCAAGAGGGAAGGAAGGAAGACGCGGCCACTTCAGGAAAAAAAAACCAAAACAAACCCAAACTGATCCAGTTGGCTGGGGTGCAGATTCCTGCTGTCCACCTACACAAGTCGCCTGCCCTTGACAGATTGATTTTATTTATCTATTTATTTTGTAGACGTTTTTGCAAAAATCCAAAGGGAAGCAAGCTACAAAAAGAAATGCTGTCACTGGGAAGTTAGTCATTAACAGCCAAGTGTCTCCCAGACAAGACAGAGATGCTGCAGCCTCTCTGAAGTTTGCATGTCATTATGGAAGGATGTTGTGCTGTGACAGACAGAGGGATTTAAGACAGATCTTTTCCTTGCCCAGGGTCCTCTCTGCTTCTGTGGTGTTTTTATGGGATCACTGAGCTATATCAAGCAGTCAGTATCAAATGCATGAAGTACTATCCACATGCATCACCCACCACGAAAGATTGACTTTTCACTGCACAGCAGCACAGAAATACTCCCAGGGCAAAGAAGGACTGCCCAGACAGAAATCTTTCTTCCCCCACTCTTCTCATTAAAACTGTAGGTGGCCTATGGAAATGGCTTACCTAGCACAGAGATGAATGGCCAAGAGCTAATTTGCTGCAGGAATTGATCCTGTTGCGGTTCTAGATAGAACAGTGATTTGACAGCACCTTAAAAGTGCTTAAACCACTTTACTGAATCACATCTGACTCCAGAATTAGATTAAAAACATAACTCATCTGGAATTTAATGTCAATTATTTTGTACTGTAGCTTCACCTGAAGGGATAAGCAAAATATCCCATCTCTTTCCCCCCTAAATTCTTGCCAGAGCCAGTCAGAACCTCACAGGGAGGCCAGGATTTCCCCTGGGGCTGGGATTTCAGCTGTAATCAGGTTCACTACTGTTGTCCTTGAGGATACAAGCCAGTTAGCCCCAGGTCCACAGCAGGTTTGGTGTCCATCCCCGTGTCACCTGGGCCTCCCGATCTCGCTGTGGACCTGTCCCACAACACCCCTGCCATCCTCCACTGACTGCGCTGGGTGTGCGCGCTGGGCGTGTTTAATGGAGTGGCTCAGGCAGGGCTGGTGTGAAGAGGTTCCCATATTTCTTCTCACGGACCATCACCCCTGAGCAGAGCATAAGTCCTCACTCAACAGTGTTTTTTTCCCTTCTGTGTTTTAACAGCAGTGGGTGCAGAGGAAGACGGTTCGGTGAGCATCGCCGCTCTGCTCACCAGGCAGGGCTCACGCTGCGTTACACCAGGCAGCATGCTGCCTTCTTGTTTTAAATGAGTCAACCAGTACCCATGAAATGAAAGCACCTAAAACAGTCTGGAAAGGACTGTTGATTGGCATGGCTGACTGTTGAGAGTGCTCCAGGAGAAACCAGCAGCATCTTCTTTAGAAACACAAGCCAGGCTTTCAGCAGCATCAAAACCAGGAGAGCCGGTGCTGGCTCCAGCTCTGGCTGAGAAGTGATCTGGCTTTAGTGATTCTGGTGCGCAAAGAAATGGTTACTGAGATCTACACGGCTTCAGTGGATGCAAGCAAGGAGAAATCATTCACAGTGCGAAGCTGTTTTGCTGCCTCTGGGCCCACGTGGCTCAGAGGGGCCGAGTAACAGGCTTAGGGATGTTTTTGTCAGGGCAAGATCCATGGCTATCCCTCATGTGTATCTCAGCTAATCTAATCACAGCATGTTAATGAAACTAGACCTAAAAGAGTAACCAACAATCAATACCAGAACACACTAATATTATGTACTACAGATCTAACATCCTTATTTTACATGCTTGTTTTCTTCAGTACCGGTTTATTTTCTTATACTGAACACCCAAGTGGAACGACTAACCTCATTTTAAAACTCTAGTAACATTTAAAAAATCCCCTTTTGGTGATATTTTAGTGATGATTCACTGCAAGTAGCCATTAAAACAATTTAACATGTGGCATTTCAGAGCAGAGCTGAAAGACAAGAGACCTGAGTTCAAAGACTGAGCTGTTGCTGAACTGCTGCTTCCACAATTAGTGTGTTTCTTTCCGCAAGCAATGCATGATAGAAGCAATTTTCCAAACAGAAGCAAAAGCATTTTGCACCGACAGGAGGTGCAGAGGGAGGGGAGGAGGCAGGGAAAGTTCTCTGTTTGATGCCCTTAATCCTATTATCTGTAGAAGCATCACAAAGCGGGAGTGCAAGAGCTCCTGAAACAGGAACAGAAGAAAAGACTATATTTTTTTCATGCCTTTCCTCAAAAGTTAAACCAATCTTTCTTCTGTGTTATTGTGCCGAGACCTGCTTACATGGAGAACATGAATTGCCTGACAGTGATGACAAGCTTAGATACATCACTTGTGTGCAATAGAGATGGACACACAAAACTTTGCTCCCAGTCCAGAAGAGACTGATGATTCTCAGATACCAGGACTCTTATACAAAGAAGGGGTCTAGATCACGCTTTTCAGCGTAGTTTGCATCTGAAATTTATTTTTTCACAATAATTTCATACTTAACACAAGATCCAGCCTGGGAAACATGAAACATCTTGGCCCTAAATACTATTTTTGCACTTTATCAGAGGGAAGAGCTCTTTTGTTCACCCTTTTGTGCTTCACCTCAAGCAAAACAAGTTCCTCAGACATGATTGCAATCTGTTGGTATAAATATAATGATAAAAATTAAAATGTGATCGAAAGGTCAAAGAGAGCCTATTTTACTACAGTTATAATTTTAGCCCAGCACTTCTGGTACACCAAATCCTCCAACCTGCAATACGAAGGCTCACTGTAAAACACTAACAACCAAGATCAATGTACTTAGCTTGATGTGACTGGTTCTGGATGCAAACACAGAAATAATGTAATAAGCTTCTTTGCTTCAGCCACATAGAAACATCCCCCACAAAAAAAAAGCTACCACCAAACTTGACTCATTTTTTTTAAAGAAAAAGGCAATTTTTCACATTTTAATAGCTTTCATTCCATGTCTTAATAAATGCATGTTTGTTGATTTGTGTAAGCATGATGTAGGATTCTGCAAATGAATGTAATCTGCAACAAGGGGATAGCTAACCACTAGCTAACACTTCTGAATAATGAATCCCTACTGTATCAGATGGACGCTATTCATAATAATTCCTTGCTTTTCTCATTTTGTCGTGTACAGTAGCGATTAATCAATTTGCAGTGTTATGTCACCCGCAACAAATTGCTAGCACCAAGACAAATTTATTGCTTTATGATAAAAGAACTTGTTTAGGTAGAAATAAATTAAATTTGGGGGTTGTTATTTGAGTTTGATGTTTACATATATGACCCATGCTGCACAGGCCAGCAGAGGTAAGGGTATCCAATTATTATGCCGGTGTTTTGAGGATAGTTCAAAGAGATGCAAAAGCAAATGGTATGTTTGTACAGCTAACTAGTCCTTGAAGAGAGCGAGTCCTCCTGGGAACTCTCTGTGCCATGAACGAGGCTTGTCAGAAGAATTTGGAAGGATTATCAGGGAACGGAGTTCTGCACTCAGTGTTTCTTCCATTTTAAAATGGTTTGATGCACTTTGTTCTGGGGGATCTAGAGGAGAAGTATCTCCCAGGGCCCCAACAAGTGACATTTTCATAGCTCTTCTTCTTAAGATTGTGTTGCTTTGTGGAAAGGGACTGAGCAGACATAGCTTTGCAGGAAAGAGACAGGGAGCTCCGTCTGCCAGGCTGTGTGCTGCCCTGCCGTCTCTCTCCGCAGATGATGCAAACATGTTCGATGAACCGCCTGGCCGTGAGCACAGCAAAGGTTCGGTGCTGGAATTCAAGCGCTGCTTGTCTGCTCTCGTTCCTGCAGCTGGATGCAGCCTTTGGGGTTGCTTCCGACGGCACTCGGTGGAGATGGCCAGCCTCGAGGGTGCAAAGGCTGATTAACTTCTAGCAGTAAGAATGCCCAATTTGCTGCCTTTATTTTATTTTATTTTATTTTATTTTATTTTATTTTATTTTTATTTTTATTTTTATTTTTATTTTTATTTTATTATTTTATTTTATTATTTTATTTTATTTTATTTTATTTTATTTTATTTTATTTTATTTTATCTTTAGTTTCTTTTAACCTTTGACAGGCTCCAATCTCATGTTAGCTGCTCCTCCATAAATCTTACTTTTCCTCATACTTTCTCCTTCCTGCTGCTGCAGAAATCACTTTGACTCTTTCTCCCTGGGTTAAATGCTGCTGTTACTTCTCTTTCTTTGCTTATTTCTTCCACTCTTCACTTTTTCTCATTTCTTGTATTCCTGACCAGGCATTTTCTGTAGCTCTGGATAATACCTCTCCCTTCCCTGCTACTCCCAACTAATGTCCTTGTCAGCCTTCTCCTGAATCATTGCTGCACCATCCCAAATGGTGTTTAACTGAGATTACCCCTGGCTGGAACCGCAAAACTGAGAAAACCCAATGTGTCAAACCGTTCCTCTCCCCACACACTCCAGTTTGTCAAGGTGACCCCGAAATCTGGAGAGGAGAGGAGAGGAGAGGAGAGGAGAGGAGAGGAGAGGAGAGGAGAGGAGAGGAGAGGAGAGGAGAGGAGAGGAGAGGAGAGGAGAGGAGAGGAGAGGAGAGGAGAGGAGAGGAGAGGAGAGGAGAGGAGAGGAGAGGAGAGGAGAGGAGAGGAGAGGAGAGGAGGGATGCTCGGTGTCTGGGTGCACAGCCCCTTCTCCAGAGGTGCAGGCAAACCTCACAAAGAGCTGTGGTGAAAAGGGAATAAACTTCATCAAGTGCTTGTATGGGTGTGAGAGCACCGCTGCTCATTCGCTGAAATTCCCTCTGTTTGTCCCTTTATCTGAAGTGTATAACCCTGTGTGAGCCTTTGTCTCATAGAGACCATCCACACAATTTGGACATGAGTGTGGACAGCACCTGAAAAAATTATATACTCCTAAAATTCAGGTCAAAGCCTACCATTAAATCCAAGTTTCACCAGACTCTGAGAGTTCTGCCAGATTTTTGCAGCGTAACTAGTCTCAAAGGGGTCTAATGTTAGTCAATGACAGCACAGTAATGGTCTATTAATTAGCCAGTTTCTATCAGCACCCGCAGTGCAATTTTATTACCCATGACGGCAGCCAGCCTTCGATAGCAATCTGCCCTCAGAACCAGGTGAGGGAGTTTTCACGCTTGCTGAATAATCCTCATCTCTGGCAATATCTGATGAAATCAAAGCTATTTCATACAGCTTTCTCACCATCAAATATTCCTGAATCAGGGATTAAAAAAAAAAAAAAAAAGAAACATCCCAAACAATGCCCTTTTTTTGTGTCTTATTCCTGGTTTTGTTTAATACATGATCTCCCACTGCACTGAAGCCAGGTGGTTCAAAACCTACCACAGCCATATAAGAAAACACACAGCAACAGAGAGCTGGAGGGTTATCTAAATTAATCAAATTTTTGGTGTAAAAGAAGCCTAAGCATTATTGTTAGTTTTTTTATTTGCATTATGGCAGTTTTGCTGTCACAACCCAATCATAGCATCATCATGCCAGCTACCGTACGGTACATGCGGTACACTCCTATCTATGTTCCAGTGAGAGGTATAATTGGGGCATGTGGGTAAGCATACCCAAATTAATTTTAAATAACTGCCAATTTAGCACAGTGCTATAAACAATTCATTGCTCCTCTCCTGTTCCCCCATCTTGGAGCTGCCCCAGTGGCAAGGGATGATCTGGACCTGCCCCAATGTGAGATGACCGCTCTGCATATCTCCTGACTTCAAGCCCTCTTTATGCTGCGTAATATTCCCTTTACCAATACAAAGTGAAACACATGAGGTTCTGGATCTCTCTCTCCATTTAAAAAGTCACATATTGCAAGTGTTGAGACCTACATTTTTAATGGATTTGTTTTTTAAAGAAAGAAGGTAACAGTCATTTTTATATTGAAAAAGCAGGGAAAGAGCACTGAAGTATAGAGTTAAAAAATCTCAGCTGATTCAGTCAATTAATTGGCAATATTAAGTCCCATAAAATAAGTAAAAAAATACATAAAGCAGGTTCATCCTTATGCACATTAGTGCAAGTGCGGAGGGCGCTGTGTTACTTTTAAAGTGAATCAATATTTTGACAAAGCTGATATTTACGCTCGCACATTTCAAACCCTTTGATGCCCACGTGGGACTTGGCCTCACAAACATGGGTTGCCAAATGCATATTCATTAACCTCACAATTGGCTAATCCGATAAAAGAAAGCAAGAAAGAGAAAGAAAGAAAGAAAAAAATCAATGCCCTGGTAGCATGCTTATGGAGTCATTTATTGTAAACATGATCCAAGTGGCTCATTCCAGACGTGCTACTAAAAGCTTAAAAAATACTGGCATTGCTTACCCCCAAGTCAAATCCTGCACAAAGAAAGGGCCTTCAGCCCAAGCCAAATGGAAAAAGGGAATTAGAAGGATGTTACTCATTCATTACTGCCACTTTAATCACTTAGAGGTCCAATTAAGTATAAATCATTAGTATTAAGTTACTTTATCCAAGACTCTTTATAACACACATGACTGGATTTGGAGGGCTCTCGGTGGCTAGATGTAGCGTGAGCTGAAAAAGGCAGTCAGATGTTGGGTTTCCCCCCTCCCTTTTCCTTTCCCCCTTGCTATGAAATTGATAAATGAAGGCTGCATTCTAGGTGCAGCAGTAATTTCTGTAGTGCAGTCAAGTGCTAGGTCCCTTGTCTCCTCCAAGCAATGAGGCCACCATCCCCTTTAATGCCTCAGCCTTCCCCTGGGCTGCCAAAAGGCCGTACCAGAACCAGGTGCAGTTTCATTTCCATGCACAAATCCCCAGCGCAGGAACCCTTTATTCATTAACAGATCCGTTCTTTCCCGAGGAAGGAGGCGGAGGGAATAGAAAAGTCAGGAGAGAAAGTGGCTTTCGTCCCTTGCCTGGTCTCTGACCGTTGTTACTGCCTGAATCTCTCCCAATGAACGAAGCGCCTTCGGGGGCATGTTAAAGACATGATGCAATAGCATCCTCTAGGATGCGTTCCTCTTCCCTTCCTCTTTCCCCCCTTCTTCCCAGGGATAAAATTTCCCTAGCGGCCTAGATCACTGTCTGGGAAGCATATTTCCTTCTAATCGGTTTTACAGCTCTTTTAAAGTAATATGTCAGATCATTTTCTCCATATACATAGTTAATGAAAGTAACCCTACAAATTCATTTTAAATAGATGGAAGTTGTTATAACCCTGATCTGGAATTTATTACATTCATTACAATCTTGCTGAAGTAGGTAATGTAATGGACTATTACTTTTATTATCTTTTTAATCCCTCAAAATTATTAGGAACTGACTAATATTTGGCATCACCCTGTTAATGTTTAAACAGAAATTGATATCTTCATTCATCTAATAAATGATGGGGTCTTTTTTCTGCAGAAGAACTAAAGCTGGTGACTTTTTTTAACCTGAACTAGGCCAAAAGATTTCTAAGTAAAATCATAAACTGAAAATATAATAATTTTATTAAATCAGCTCTTTTATCAGGTTATGAGAACACTTTCCAGAATTATTTTCATGACTTCTGACTGCTCAAGAGCAGTTTCCATCAGTTTCTGGCGAGGGAGGGATTAAGATTTTACCTCAGCAGTCATCCCTTTGATCCAGCTTTTTGCCTCCTGACCAACACAAGCGAAGTATTTCACAAAAACCCTCCCAGTCAAGACAAACTTTCTTAACCACTCAAGCGCAGTATTTTTCAAGGTTATCCTCAGATGCTTTAAACTGGCCTCCCCAAATGGTCACTTTCTTGTATGTGTTCTATAATACAGTGTTCAGTCACACCTCTTTGATATCCGATGGGATGTAATTACTCCCACCTTAATTCATGACACATGCTGCCAAAAATATAAGCACTTTCTTCTCATCTCCCTTCCTCGTTGGTAGCAATGCCTGCAAGTTCACTGGGCAAATTTGCGTTTGGACTGAAGTAAGAGGCCATGCATTGCGTCATTCGTTTTGTGGGTTGTGTCTTCTGGAGGTTGTTTCAGGACGGCAGATGTGAATACAAGCACGTGGTAGAAACCGTCCAAGGTCCATGCGTCCTCACACATGCACGCACATGTGTGCAATGCTACATTTGGGCTCCACAGCCTGTGCAAGCCAAAAAGCCCTGTCCAGAAAGACTGGGGTGCAGTCCGGTTATGCACGAGGTCTCACCGGGCCCTGAACTTTCCACCAGAAGCAATATGGACTGCGTTAAAGCCCTCATCTGCCAAATCAGTTGATATCTTGCCAGCCTTGTGTATATGCCGATGTCCCTGGGAGAAAGCTTCCTGCTATTGAGGGTGTTATTAGCGTTCAGCTGCAGACAAAACGCCAAAAAGGGCAAGAAGGGGGTCTTGCCATTTTCTGCAAGTCCCAGTAGACCCAGACCAATGTCACTGATCATCAGTGGCAGTTGTGCCACCAACTCTGGCAGGAATAGCATTCAACCCTATTTGAATGGTCTTTTTGGTTTTCCACACAAAATCTATCACCTGGACTTCACCTCTGGCTAAAGCCCTGTGCTATCCCAGTGGGCACACTGGACACACCTTCCAAAGACATCTAAATGACAAAGTCCCATTTTTGAAAGTTATTTAGATAGAGATGGTAACAGTGCAAACAAGTTTCTAACGGGATTTGCAAAAGCACCTCAATTTTATTTTACATTGGTGATGATGAAGGTGTTTTTGAACCTTACATAAAATACCTATTTGTACTTTTGCATAGATTTAGACATCTTTAAAAGAAGGAATCGAAGTCACTTCTAAAATTGCACTAACAAACCTGGCCCTTTGGCACTTCCAGAAATGTTACCCAGCATGCAACCTTTGAAAACATCCAAGCTATGTTTTAATGCTTTTAATCTGTACCTCACCTTACAAGTGCTATTAATATTCATTATAGATTAAGGCCAAAATGAAGATAACAAAGAGTTCTTTACAGTTTCTTTTGAGTTAAAACTGGGTTTTGCAGCACAGTGCAAATGAAAGGCAAGAAAAGTTTCTTTGGACAGTAGCCCTAAAAACCAGTTACTGAGGTATATATATATTTATATATATTAAAAAGACCTTTTTATTAGTATATAGGTGAAAAAATGCACGGAGTTGGTAGCATGATAAAAGAACTACAAAGGGGACTCACAGCATGGTTTATTTTTAATTGAGATGAAAAATGAAAAACATAAAAATTTAGAAGCAACCTTGAAAGCGAAACATTTCCTGCAAATTGACCTGGCGAAATGAATATTAGATAGTATGTATTCACAGAAGTAAAGATCCCTGAGACAAAACACGAAAGGTAAGTGCCAGCTTTCAGTGAAAGGAATGAGAATGTTAGCAGGAAGAACCTGCTTGGGCTGCATTTACGGAAGCTTTGGAAATCATGCAGAAATAACCAACCTGCAGACTTTTACCTGCGATATTCACATCTTCCATTATGACCGTGTGCCCAGTATTTTGAGAGTAGATGGGGTTAGAGATGCAGCTGGGCTGTCTTTACTGGTTATGATGGCCTTATGCCAATTTATACCAGCTAAGGATCTGTTATGAACATAACCGTATTTTGTCATCAAATGTTCTCTCAAAGATCAATTACCATTTTAATCCTGTAAAACTGAACCTGCTGCAGGTACCTGACCGGAATAATCACTGAACCGTACTGGTGCCGTTAGCCACAACCTGCCCTTAGCTCATGGACCAGACATCCACAAAGCGATGTGGCAGAAAGATGCTATTTACTGGGACTTCTGTACTCCTAACTACGTTTTTAAAATACATTCCCTTTTTGTCTCTCTACCAATTGTAAAAAACAAACAAATAAATAGATTTGGTGGCTGGCTCGCAGAAAATCAAGTCTTTCAGCTGCACATAAGGACCAATACTTTCTTGTCTTGTATTAATGCTGTCCATGCTTTATGATCTGCCGCTGAGACAGAGTAAAAGGAGCAGAGGAAAAGAATCCCTTTTTTTGTATTCCAAATACTGCTTTAATAAGGCTGAAAGTCTCTCTCTTTCTCTCCTTATAGCCCTACAGCAAATAAATGGAGGTGTCAGCCCAACACCCTTGTAGGTTTAAACTGAATGGAAGTGTCCTTTTGAAAAGCTTGTTCTGTCTGACAGTCCTGAATGTGCTCCTATTGCAGTTCCTTTGAACACCCATCTTTTCTGTGTTGGTGCTCTGCTGACATGGCTTTTCGTTGAGTTAAAGATTAACAGAATGCTATAGAATGACAGGACTTTGTGATAACTTAATTGCACAAAACATAGTTGCTCTTATGCAAATCGGAATATAATTGGACCCTAAGAAATTACTCTCCCTGTATAAAGATGGCAAAGTGGATTTTGGACACACGTGGGGAATAATAATCTGTTACCTTTTATTATACTTGAAAAACATAGTTCATAGTTTTTATGATGAGTGTTAGACATGCATTTAATGCCATGAAAGTATTCGATTATGTATATTAAATATAAAGTCTGAACGGTCTAAAGCCTCCTTTGTTTTAAGTGTATTTTAACTGCTGACGTTGGAATTAACATAACAATGTGGGAGCTCTGCAATACATTCATAAATTGTGAATCGTAATGGATATAGCTTTCAAAGGTCCCAGGGTATTTAACAGCCAGAGAGAACACAGCAGAAACTCTTTTAAATGAGAAAACACCAAAGAAGCTCCCTGAAACTGTTTCTTTGTTACAGTTAGGTTTGGGTAAGGGTAAGTAGGGGATTACAGCATCATCTAAACAAATATGATAAACCAGATAGAAAAATGGTGTTATAATCACAAAAAGGGACCATTCCAGGGCAACTGCTGCAACCCAGACTAAAAGGCTGTGCTAAAGAGCAAACGAAAAAGCAAGGTTAAATATGAAAGTGATGTGTGACGACCACAGAATCGGTCATACTATTTACCAAACTATTTAAGACCTTACCTTTAACAATACCAAGGGATCGTAAACGAAAGTATGTGAGCTAAGCCCTGTCTCATGTTGAAAGAACGCAATTACAGTGCATCCCATCCTTCTCCCCCAGTGTTTCGCTGCAGAGGCTCAACACTTTAGGAATGCTAAAGCACAACGGAATGGAAATGGTATTGGAACAGAAAGAGCCTCCTGAAATGAACTGTACGCAGTCCGTTGTGTTGGCATGATTGATACTGGAGCATGTAGGTGTAATGAAACTGATGCTGTCTCTTCTGCACCTGTGATTTATTGAGTACAAATTTAAGATGAGAAAAGGCCCCATACCAGGAGCTGCATCTTCCCCCTCAAAGAGGGTATGGTCATCCATCACCAGCCATTGCAAAGGGCCCAATAGTGAGCGGCTCATCAGATGAGCCAATAGTCTCTTTGTTGGGATTCCTAACAAGTGTTGGATCAGCAAAAGTCTATTTAGGCTGGTGGACCTTTCAGGACCAATTTGTAGTGGGTCACTGATTCTGCTAGTGTATTATCTTCTTTACTACTAGTACCAGTTGGGCAAGCAGCAAAGATTAATGATTTTAGCTGCTGACTGTTTGTGGCAATCTACTGCTTGTGGACCAAAGATTAAGATTTTTTTGTGCTTTACTAGAAAGGACACACCTTTTATCCGGGACCTGTTTTTATTTGCTGAGTTCTGTACAAATAATAAAAAAATAATGGGCACCTCAGCTGCCTTTTTAATGGCAATAAAAAGGATTTTTGCTGGTGCATAGCACAACAGAAGAGGGTTTTGCAAGGGAATAATAAAACTCAAAGCTGAGAGTAAGTTTCATTCTCATTGGGTTAGAGAATATGGCACAGCACAGCTCTTTTCCCCATCCCTCAATACACTGTGCTGGGGAAATGCAAAGATCTCCCTCCTCCTCTTTGAAGGAAGGGGAAGGAGGGAAATGGGGCTCTCTACAGCAAGAGCTCATTTTCCAGGTTGATTTTTCATTATTTTTCATAGCAGAAATCTCCATTATATTGAACTTAGCCGTGGTGGAAAATAACTCAAGCCCCATCCCAGGAGTCTGAATCTGTGCTGGGGGTCCCTTGGCTTCTGGGGAGCTCCTGGGATGCCGAGTGGCTTTGGTCACTTTTGGAGCCAGTTTCTCCATAAGAGAATTCAGAAATGGCGGTGCTGTGACTGTATCATTGGGGCAGAACAACATGGGAACGCTGACTGACAACTTCCAAGAAAGCAAACAAGGGAAGGGAGAGATTTTGGTTAAATGTGTCTTTTCAGAGATATTAGCTGTCTCTCATTAGCCTGCTAGCAAACCCTGAGATACGTTCCCAAGCTCAGCGGGGTGCTATAGCAGGACACTGGTCACTCCTAGAGAAATGCCACTGGCTCCTTATAAAAAGACGAGACCTGGTGCTGCTCAGCTCCTTGGACCAAGAAGGGACAAACCGCTGCTGAAGAAATTGGAAGTGGAAATACAATGACAACTAAGTAATTCTGCTGTTGGGAAGAAGAAGGGGCAAAAGCAGGATAAAAGAACCCCAAACCACAGCACTTATGAAAACTCTGGTCCAAGTTTTCATTATCAGTATTATTTGGCTGTACCAATGCGATGCGTTAGAAACTTCCCAGCAGCTGAGAAGGAGGCTGCAGCTCTGCCATAGACAAGTTCAGGTCAGCAAAAAGTTATGAGCAACCAGCAATGAGAAAATGGTACAGAAACCAGCACAATTCCTGCAAAGGACTCGGCAGGAATTAATCTTTGCAAAGGGCTTCAACTGCAGATGGGCCAGGGCTTGTGGGTGAGCTCAGGGAAGTCCTGTGCTCTCCTGCAGCTTTCTCAGCCCCTGTGAAGTTAAAGACATTGCACAGCAGCGTTTCCAAAGGAAAGCCCAGGATTTTCCCTCAATCGAAAAATAGGACAAAACAACAGAGTGCATGAAAAATGCACTCATCAAGGATCTAATTTCTAAAGGGAAGAATTCTATCAATGGCCTAATAAAAAAGTGATCTAATTGTTTCCACAACTGCTTCTGAAATTACCAGGGCCTTTTCTCCTCGCTTGTCATTGTTCATGGAGTCATAAATCACAACCCGGGAGATCACTCAGCTCTTGACAATTTGCAACCATACTACCAGGTCTTGTATTGGGCCAGGCTGCAATCACTGACAAGCTGTTACTTAAGCAGTTGACAGGTTCAAAATAGCACAAACTACAAGGATACCATCAAGTAAAGAGCTTTTAATTTTTTTTTTACATGCTTGTCTTCTACTCTTGTCGTGAGCACTGTCAGAAAACATGGGTACTCCACTGTAGGTGTTGCAAAATCACATTGTGAAATCTAACATGAATATGAACTTTCCTTTGTGCTATTTCTTGAAATATTGATGCAATTTCATAAGTCAGGTAAAGGTCTCTCATTTTGAAGGACATTTATTCAAAAAAGTCTTCCACGTGTTACATGCAGGATGTTTTCTTACTTCAACTGCTGAAACAGGCTTTCATCAAAAATGAAAAGCACAGGAAGCTGAAATTTTAGGAAAACTATTGACCTTCCAGAAAAACAAACAGCATCATATTGCAGCTCACACCTTATTTCTTGGTGGCCATCTCTCTGGATTTGTCCTTGGTGGCATTTGGATGCTGGCGGCCTGCGTGGTTCCCTGGGAGCAGGTGCTGGAGCCAGGGCTCCTCTGGTTGGAAACAGAAGGGAAAGCCACCCGTCTCGTTTAGCTGCCTGAGCAGCATGGTGGCATGGCAAAGCAAACAGCGTTACTGGCAACAAAGACAAGGTGATGACATACATATTTTAAATCCCAGCTAGTCAAACAACAGTAGGTGTTTCTCAAATGTGATCCTCTGGATGACAAATGCCCTTCTCTCTTTTGTTCCCCCAAGAAAATTGAGTTTGCCCATTTCGCAGCCGTATTTCATTCCCTGGTCAGCCCTGCAGACATGTTTTGACATTGCTCAGTGAACCTGGGCCATATTTTAAACACACAGCTATGGAAACTGGAGTGCATCTGGCACTGTGAAACACCATACTGGGATCTCTTTTCTTCCCTCCTACGAATGTCCTTCCTAAACCATTTCACAAATAATCCCACAATTTATAAAGTTCAAACTCATTCTTCTAAGCACTTTCTTGAATTTATTGCCATTAAACAACAACAAAAAAAGTGATACTAGGTATTAAGCTGAACTCATAATTTCTGGGAAACCCCCTTGTCAGTCCTTTTTGGCATGGTCATCCCATGTACTGCAGCTTCTTTCTTAAGGAAATTCTCCCGTACCCAGGGAAAGTAATAAAACCAGTTTTTTCAATGAATCATCAGAAGGTGATCTAACCTTTGCTCAGAAGGAACAAGCACCTGACAGAAAGTTGGGGCCAGGGAATCAACTTTCCTGACCCATGGAAGAGATACCAAGAAAGGAATTTAATAACTGAGCACTGGCAAGGAGACAGTCAGTGCTACGGTGAACTTCTAAAGCAACTGTATTGGAAACGAAATGAGGAATTACCTGTGGCAGGAGGAAAAGTTGTATAAATTACTTCGTAGTGGGAAGAGTGGTGGAAAAGAAAAAAAAAAAAAAAAAGAGCTTGTAATAATCTCATACCGCAATGTTTTTGGGTTTGTTTGGTGTTTTTTATCCTCCAAACACTGCCACCCTGGGAGAACACAGCCTTGTTAGGTGCCCTTTATTTGATTTTTTGCCTGGTTTCATGAAGCCTTGGAGCACGAGCAGAGGACACCTGTGGGCAGTGTGCTAGGTAAGGGTCAAGTACTGAGCTTGAAATTTTCCTAAATGTTGGCTGGAGAGCAAAGCCAAGGCAACTCCTCACAGCCAGGAATGGGGAGGACATGCTTATGGGAGAGCTACATGCTGCAGGGCACTTCCCTGTGCCCTCCCAATTAAGGTACAGGAGATGAAAATGTTACTTGCACTTGCAGGGAAACCTGTTCAAAGTCAAGTCCTCCTGCTCAGTTCAGGTTATGCAAAACAAATACCCCAAGGGCAGAACAGTAACAACTGGAGACTGCTTCCTTTTCACTCTATGTAGAGCATTATCACATCCAAGTTCAGACTTGGATACCGTTTTTCCCTACTGAATTCAAAGGTGAAGTGTGCAGCTGGCCTGGGCTCCAGTCTTCTGTGTACAAAATCGACCTGCCTTAAAGGAAGATCAGATCTCTGCTGATGATGCTCAATAGCTACAGCAAAACAAGGGGGCATCACGTGTGGTGCAGCTAGTCAGAAATTGCTCAGTGAAACACCACTAGACACCGAGCAAAGCCAAGCAGCAGAGAGCTCTGGTGTCTTTGCATGGTGACTTGGTGGAGCACTTAGGGCAACACGGCATGAAGCAATGTGTCATCGTTACACCTAAATAGAGAATCAGCCCCCGTGTAAGGGGAGTCCAGGACAAAGACTGAATGCACATAAAAGCATCAGCTCCAAAGAGCTGCTTTCAGAATTGGCTTCCTGCAAAGGAACGAAGTACTGGAGGACGTCTAGCAGCCCTGCATATTCACCTTCATTTAGGTATTTATGTGATTGTACGGTAATATCCAAGCTCTTCCATAGGAAATTTTTAGCCAGTTAAGGAGGCAGAAAGAGGACAAGTGACGTGACCAAGGCCACAGAGGTAATTAGTGGCAGAGCAAAAAACCTGATTCTTTCCCCGTCCCCCCCCAATTCCATTAGTTGCTGAAACTTCTGGAGGATTGTGCTTATAGAAACCAACAGGAGTTTCAGTGGTTTAAAGGTCAGGTCCAAGCACAGCAAAGCCTTGGGGCAAAAATGTGTTTCTCCTCCTCTCCCTTCCCTCCAGCAAATGTATATTCCAACACTTTCGGTAGGGAAGGTTAGTCCTTCACTAGAGTCCCTTGAATAAAGAGAAGCTTCTGGGAGCACACTGAGCAAATGGGTTATTTTGAAAGGACAAGTTAGCTCTATAATTTGCCTTCACAATGTGTTCTGCACTCTAATTACAAACGCAAACACAGTAATTGAGAACAGCATCATAAAACTCTAAAGGAAGCCATAAGTGATATAATACATGGACATGTTTACCATTTGGTGCAGCAGGATGCCTCTGTGATGTTTTCCCCATGTTTAAACAGGGTGGAGATTTGCTTTTCTTTCATAAAGTTAATTCCATGACAGCAATTCTTCCCTCAGCCTCCCCGCTCCTGAGCCTGGGTCAATTAAAATACAGCTTTTGGAAAATATTTCCTCTCTTTTCTCAAGTGAGAAAAACCTCTTTTTCTTTTGAAAGATAAAAAATGGTTAATTAAAGCTATTCCAAAGGGAAGAAAAAAGGGAGGATCCTAGTTTGTTCTCCACCTGCGACGTCCCACTCTTGCCTTCAACGGCAAATAACTCAGCAGGGTGAAATGCAGAAAGGATCGGGGGGCTGTACTGCTGCTCCCTCACCTAAACTGTCCTTGGGGAGATCTCAGCCCTTCCAGTGGTTCGCAGGAGAGGGGCTCCCCACGCACCTTTATTCTGGGTACCCACTGCCTGGATAGGGCAGGCAAGTGGCAGCTCTTGATGCTCTCCACCCATTTAATAAACTCTGCCATGTGCTGGGGCATGAAGAGTTCAAAGCTCCCGTTTTTCCCAGTAGAAGAAGAGTGAGTAGTTTAGGCTGATGAATGGCAAATGAAGTCAGGCAAGCTGCTCACAGACTGGCTGGGAATTTTCTGCATAGATGGATAGCAGGAGGGTCTACAGCGTCCTGCACATGGTGCAGTCCCACATTCCTGTCTTCATCCACTTTGTCCCTTTTTGCCCTTCTACTCCTCCTCCTCTGTCATCCCTCGGGTCACCCTCCCTATGTCAAACTGAGGTCCTGCTCCAACAAAACTTCAGATCAAGGCAAAGTCTATGGGCCTCAAAAGTCTTCCCAGACACAGCACAGAGAACATAGAAAAGCAGAAAAATAAATGTAGCATCAGCCCTGTCATCTGGAAAGGGCCTTTGGGAGGTTAGGTGGTAGGGAGGAGCAGACAGGAGTGATGCTCAGCACCTGAGGGAGTGCCGCAGGAGGAATGGTGGGACTGACCCATTTGCAGAGGAGCCAGGTAGTGGCATGGACAAATAAACTGAGAGAGGATTAGGGCTGAGCGTGCACCGACAGGGTCCTACAAGGTCACCTAAGCTTAACAGCTGCTAAATAACATGACAAATCACGTGATTCAAACCAGAACGGTTCAACATCCCTTTCGAGATCAATGAAGACGTGTGTCCTATCTGCGGCTCGCTCTGGCTCGCACGCGCGCACACCCCGTCTCTTTAGATTTGCTGAAAGCTGCTATGGCCTGATTTTCAGAGGTGCTGAGTGCCTGCAACTCATCATGACAGGCTATACATCAAATCCATCACCTCTTGGGAAACTTGATTACCCTAGTGGAAACCCTCATTTCAAGCGTTTAACTGGTTCCTACTGGTTTCAGCCAGCCAGCTAGCTTTTGGAATGGATCACTCGGTTTAGGCTGTACTAATCCTTCAGGAGAAATAAATCAAAGTCCATGAAGACCAGTATAAGAATCTACTGAAATGTCCAGAAAGGTATCAATTAAAGGGAAAAAAATTATCTATTTTTAAAACATTGAACCAATAAAAATAACTCACACTTGGCTGGTTAGAGCTGTTCATCAGGTGACTTGCTGCTGAACAGATGTCTCCAGCTGGGAATTCTTGGATGAAATTTTCTATCTTCTCCTTTTTTTATAAACCAGTTATTAAAGAAGTACCTTAGAGGTTTGAAACGTGTTAATTCAAGCCAGAAAAACAAAACAAAACAGAAACCACACATGCATTGCCAAGAGAGAGGTTGCTGAGGTGTAATCACAGCTTTAAGGGGTGAAGCTCTTTATCTGGATGTTTGAAGGACAAAAACACAGTTATTAAAAAACTTGCAAATACAGAGTTAAAGCTGAACATAAACAGGGCACTCACACTGAAAGCATGGAGAGTCTTAGAGAAGGCTGTCCAACAGACTCTAATCTGTTTTTTCGCAATGCTTAGAAAACGTACAAAGTGGTAGTTAATTGTGTATATGGAAATTAGTTCACAGCAATTAGAGAATTTTTTTCCCTAAATTTTCAGCCACAGTGGCTATTTTTATATATATATATATATATATATATATATATAAATATATATATATATATAAATATATGCATATATATATACATATAAAAACTAATTCATACCTGTATTACTGTTTAGTCAAAGACTCTGGCTAGAAGAGGAATAACTGAATCCCATGCAGCATGGATATATACTGGTTGTTGCAGGAGCTGTTTCTTTTCTACCTTACAGGGTATACGCTAGAAATTTTGGTGTGCATTTTGTCTCCGCTAACATATGAGGAATTGATCCCACCAGGGGAAAACAAGCAGAAATGATCTCCCTTGGTACAGCAAATCCGATGTGTGCCATAGGATTGCCATTAAAATAGACACAGACATGAAGCAACCTTCCCTGACCACCTTTCATTCTCACAGCAGCCTGCGCTCACCTCGCACTGCCCCTCTCCTTGCTGCATTTTTCTGCGAACGCTCTCTCCAGCCAAGGAGATGTGGTCACTATTTATGGGATCTCAGAATGACCTGTACAACAACCGGCCAATTTGGCTGGAGAATATTTAGCTTGGGAAACACTGGGTGAGAATTTGTAGCACCGCTGTGCTGCCGGCTCTCCTGCACAAATTAATTTAACCCTTCTGCAGAGAAGCTTTGGAAGCAAAGAACTAGTTAGAGGGAAACTGCAGCTTGCCCTAGGGACAGCAATGAGCTTTGTGAGCCCTCCCCATGTCCTGGCCGAGTCGTGTTAGATCTGCTCCCCTCGGACCTTCCATAGGATCCTCGTAGCGGCCAATGATGGGAAACATCTCCAGCTTTTCTAGGGCCTGGACGTCTAGCGAGATTTAAGCTGGGAGGTGTTCACAACACACAGCAATACACAGACACACGTGCTAAAATGCAGTTTTATTTCCCAATGAGAAAATGGCAAGTTGCACTATGAGCCAATATTTTGTTTGGGCAAACTGAGCATAATTTACACTCTGAGACTGATTTTAAAAGCATCTGATCTGGGGCTATTCAAGGCTATGGATCTGTTTATATGTAAAAGAAGCAAAGATCGGCAGCCTTTTTCTTTCCCCTGTCTGGGTAACAGCTGAATAAGTGTTCCTCAGGCTAACAAGGAGAGCAAACAAAAGCATTTCCCCAGAATTATTCCCTTCTTTGTCTCCCTTCTTTTCCCTTCTCATGTTTAGGACTTAAAAATGTTTGGGGAGGAAGGTGGAGGCTTGCAGAAGCCGCTCATTTCCAGTTCTGCTCATCTTATCTCTTAGAAATGCACAAAAGGACTTTAATTTCACTGAATAATAGCTTTCTACTAAATACTTTCTCACTTTTCCTCTGCACCTGGATCTATACGGAGGGGCTAGCGTAGGAAGATAGCTGCATTTCCTTAGGTGAATAGAGCGCTTCGTTCCCAAAGGGCACAATAAACCTGATCCTTCCTCTTCTGATCAACAAGAGCACAGAAGCTGCAAACCTGACCAGTACATCAAAAAGGAGTGTGAAAAATACTTTGAGCAAAAAATGCTAACGGTGCATCCTTCTCCTGTAACTGCACTGATATTAAATCAGGAAACAGTACGGAACAACCACAAACACATATATACAGGGGCTGTCAAAACAGAAACAAAACAAAATCCCTAATGGGGACTAAAGGTGCAAAGAGCAAAAAGAAGAATATACAGTATAGGCTTTATGATTATATTTAAATCCTTATGCAGCAAATGCTGGAAAGGGAATTCCAAAAATTTTCTATATGTAAGCAGTTTTTTTCATCCAGGACTTTGTGCAATGAAAAGGAATTACAAATCAGTCTGAATGAAAGGGTCCGGGTCCCAGCGGGTGTCGGAGCACGCCTGTGGACTCCTGGGCTGTAACGACAGCCCCCCGATCCCGCGAGGGTCAAGGGACACCCTCGGCTCTGCTGCGAGCAGCCCGCCTGGTGCCGCGGCCGTTGAACCTGCAGCAATGCTGGTCCTTCTGAAAACACACTTGCAGAGTCCTGGGTTTCCTCACGCACCACTGAGGCCAGATCTCCCTTCCCTCCTTCTTGACCATCTAAAGATCTGATCATCAAGATAGTCTCCCGCTGAGCCCCTTGGAAAAACAGGCAACAGTGTGGCCAGAAAGGGATGCTGACCTGCTCTGGAAGATCTCCTGGCTGCTCACGACTTTGTGACATTGGGCATAGGTCCAGGACACTTTCCCTGTCTCCCTGACATCTCCCTTTTCTATATCCCTTCCGAGGAAACTAAAAACCCTGGGGAAGATTACTTTTCCCACCCAGACATCTGTGCAGTACCTCTGTATTCATAAGAGAAGCAGATAAGCAGGAGAGAAATTTTTTCTAGTAAGATGTGGTCCGAGTTCTGAAGTGTTTGAAAAACCTTTGAATGACATGAAATGCCATTGCAAGATACAACCGCCGTAATTATAGTTCTTCAGCTTCCACTGGCTACTTCACTCCCAAAAGGCGACTTCTGATCATTCAGAAAGGTTTTGGTGCTGCTTATTAGCTAAATGCTCCTAAAGGGGCTCCGATAATGAATTCAACATGCCAGGGTTCAAGTGGGAAGCAGGACTCAGCCAAGCACAGGAGGAAAACTGATCCTAGTAAGGCTCAAACTGGGGTTTTTTTGCTTCCAGATCAGGTGTTTCTGCTAGAAACAAGTTTTACCGCAGTGGCAAGAGGAATAATAAGAAGAGCGTGTATTAGAGAGGGGGCTATGATGAGACTGCAAAGTTTTGAAATGATCAGAAAGAGACAAATTCCCTTGAAAACGAGTTTGGATCGACTCATTCATGATACAATGGGGCTAAGGCTGAAAGAAATAACTAGAAGGAGAATGTTTCTGCTCTCGGCTTACCTCCCTGCCAAAGACGCCCTCGTGGGACGTTATAGAAAGGGGTGAAATTTTGCCATTTCGTCTCGAAGACACCCCAGGGTGCAGCGAGACCCCGAGCAAACTGCAGAGGGTGCCACTGCAGAGTTGCACTCCTCTCTGCGCAGAAAGGCAGGAGGCAAGGCACGGCAGCACCCCGCAGCCCCCCCGCGCAGCCCTGCGCTGCCGGCCCGGGTTAACCCCGAGCAGCGGGGGGCTCGGGGGGGGCACTGCCCCCTCAAAAAAAAAAAAAAAAAAAAAAAAAAAAGAGTCCCCGCTGCTCGGCTCCTGCATCCATCGCAGGGACGCGGAGCCTCGCCTGGGCATCACCCCCAAGGTGCGCTGGCGCTCTGAGCCCTCCGCGATTCCCCCCCCGCCTCCAGGGGCCGCCGAGCCCCCCCCCCCCCCCGGCCGCCCCAGCCCCCCCAAAGCCGCGCTGCCGGCAGCCGCCTTCAGCGCCGGTTGGAGGGGGGATCCCGGGGACCGGCCCCGCTCCGGGGGGAGCCGCGCCGGGCAGGGGACACCCCCCCGCGCCCGGGGGCAGCCCCGCAGCCGGCCCCGCCGCTACCGACCCGGGCGAGGTCACGGTTTTCATTAAACGTGGGGCGTTCAAATCAAGCCCCTCAATTACGCCGTCCCGTACGGCAACACCCGTCCGGGTGCGCTTATTCTGCAGGACCCCCCCGCGACCGAGCAGCCCCCAAACCCGGCGCCGCACGTACCGAGCCCCCCCTCCCCGAGCCGGGATTTAATGCTGGGCACTGCGAAGCCTCGGGGAAGAAAAGTACCCCCACAAAAACCTACCCTTCTGAAGTGTTGCTCCACTCCCTTGTCACAGATCCACCTGTGAAAACGTGTCTAAAGTTAGTACTGGGATTTGCCCCGCTCTTAACTGGTTCAGGCTAAAATCTGAAGAGATCCCAGTTAACCCAGGAGGGTACAATAGCTTATTTTATACTGCAAAGCTGCGGTGCAGACTTTGTCCAAAGAATGTTGCACGCTTTACTTTGACAATCCCCGCAGAAAAGAGAGGGAGCGAGAGGAAACAAAGACTTATGATTACCATTAGTAATTTAATCCTAAATTCGTGGGCCATTCCCATCAGCCCGAACAAGCAAACATCAACACTTTTCTTTCTCATGCACACGTATCTGCGATAGATGATTAACCAGGTCCCTCGCTGCTTACACAGGGGAAAAAAACCCTGACAAACAGCACGGTGTCTGCTTGCAGTTTGGGAAATTAAAAATGAAGCGAGGGGAGGTAAGAATTAGGAAAGTGATGCCCTTTTCCTCCATCAGTGCCGGCTGCCAGCCATGGGTGATGTGGGTTTGGGTGTTTGTTTGTTAACAAAACTCCCATTTCAGACGACATATCCTACTAATGTTATGGGGTGAAAAAGCTAATTCTGGGGGAAACGTAGCAATCAGCTACCAAAACCGAGGAGCGCTTCTCAGAGAACCAGTAGCGTGGAAAAGGCACGTATAACAGTCGTCTTATTTTTTATCGGTTACCTAGACCTGCTGTTTTTAAGAATTGGGGACTGGGATGCCACCGTAATACGGTTCCCTTTCTAAATGTGTCCCCCCCTCCCCTATTCAGGCAGACGCCCTGCCAAACCAAACCTGTACAGGTGTCTATATGCTCCAGTTTTAAGGGCGAGCTTTCACATTTCAGTGGCTTAAGGACCCCCACCGCCCTGCCCCGGGAGGACACGGAGGATGGAGCTGATCTGAAATACCACTATCATTTTCTTTGAACTCTTCCCGATTTTGGCCGGGAGTTTGCGAAAGGGAGGAGGGAGACGATGGAGAGCGGGAAGAAGTCATTCTTTACGCGAAACTAACCTTCAAAAAACGGATCTTAAAAAATAGAAAAAAAAAAAATGAAGCCGCTCGTTAGCAGCTTTCGGGTGTAGGGAGAAGGTCGCAATTAAACAAAAATTGCTCGGAAGGCTTGGGGGGAGGCGAGCTGTGCCCCGGCGCGGCGATGCCGGGCAGGTGGGTGCCTCTTCTTTCCCCCCAGCGGTGCTACTTTTCCTCCGCGGGCGCGGAGGGGACGGGAAATCCTTTCCGCAGCCGCCGGGGCCGCCGCTGTGCCCCGCGGAGGCTTCCAGGGCCGGGGTGCGCGGAGCCCCCCTGCGCGCAGCACCGCGCCCGCGGCCGCCCGGCCCCGCGGCTCGGCGGCTTCTCCCCGCGGAGGGGAAACTCTTCCCAGCCGCCTCGCCGGGCTGCGCAGCCCGGGAATCCTCTTCTTCTGCTCCCAGCAACGTTATTTCTTCCCCAATCCTTATTAAAAAAATAAAATAGATCGCACGGAGGAGCACTCCCCCTAACATACAAATCCCAGCGCGAATAACCTTTGGTGGCTGAATTAAAAGCTCTACAATAAACAAAATTGGCCTTTAACTGGGGATTCGGGGCACAAAGAGGTTCTCACTTTAGCCAGCCGCGTAACGCCGCAAGTTTTGTGGGATGTATTTTGTAGAGGGGAGCGAGGGATGGAAGAGCAAAAAACGGACCCAGAAAGTGCCCCGAAATTTTATGACGATGAGGATGGACGCGCAAACCCGATCTGTAATTCACAGCTTAAAAGATTAAGAACAGGGACAGAGTGTGTGTGGACAGGGAGATAATCAGATCAGGGACGGAGTGTGTATGGACGGGGAGATAATCAGATCAATGCTTCCTCCGCCTTTCAGTAGCTCCACCTTGTGAATATACCTCAGTAATTATGAGAGGAAAAAGTATTATCCATCTAATGGCGCATTTTGCAGGGCTGCATCCTAGCTTCCCAAGCGCTCGTCAGGGTCCCCTTTCCCTCACTGGCAACGATAAGGTTTAACGTGCAGGTAAAAATAAAGCTCTCCCCAAGCAGCTTCCAGGACCTCATAAATAATAACGACAGTGGACCCACACGGGAGGCTCTCGGCTCTCCCCAAGCCCCCCCGGAGGCAGCAGTTGCCGGACAGGGGCCGCCGAGCGCCTGCCCCGATCTGCGCTGCCGGGGGAGCCGGGTCCCCCCGCCCGGCCCCGGCCTCCCCGCGGAGGGGCACCGCGCCCCGCGGGCCTCTTCGCCTCTCTGTGCCTCGGGGCCGCTCGTTAACAGCGAAAAGGCGGCGATTTCCCAAATCTGGCACTGATGGGAAACCAGCAGCGCGGTGCCCGTGCGGAGCCCGGAGCCCCCAGCGCCGCCGGGGCCGCGTTGCCCGTGGGGGACGCGGGGCCAGGGGAGCCCCCCGGGGCGCGGGGGGGGTGTGTTCCACGCGTGTCCTCCCACACACGGCTTTGGAGCCGGGCAACCTGCGGAGGGAGGTCTGCGTGCTGCCGGGAGCGCAGCCCCGCTCTCGCCGGGGTCGGGGTGCGGAGGGACGCGCTCAGCGCCGGGCGCCAAGGCGTGGGGAGCACGGGGCTGCCCGCGCTCGGCCGCTGTGCACTGGGAGTTATGTCCCCCCCAGATGTCGTGGGGAAAAACTCAAACGAGGCATTGCCACAAGAAATTAAGCCCCGGAGCGCCTGTACTGCGAAGGACCAATTCCCCCTCCCTGGTTTCCACCTCCTCCCTCCAGCCCGCTGCCGGAGGGACCCCCTGGAATCCTTTTTTTTTTTTTTCGGAGGGGACTTTGCGCAACTTTTGCCTCCTCAGTTCCTTGCGCGGCCGCGGCTGGCTCCGCGGAGGCGTGGAGGAGCGGGACAAGCGGGGCCGGGCTGCGGGCATCGCCCCGGGTTATGGCCCTGGGGTCCGGCAGGGAGGGACCGACGCCGAGGTGGGGGTCTCTGCTTGGGGACTTTGGCAGTGTTGCGCCAGCTCCAGAGAGGCAGTTCCCTCCCAGCTAATTTCTGAAAAGCAGACAGGTTTTGAACTTTTTTTGTTCTTTTGGCTAAATAATTCGGGGTGAGGGGGGGAATATGGGAGATGCTGAGGTGCAGGGGGCGGAGGCGCAGCTCCGGAGCGGCGCGGCCGGGACCGGGACCGCGGCAGCCCCGCTCCCGCTCCCGCTCCGGCTCCGCTCGGCTCCGCTCGGCTCCGCTCCCGCCCTCCCGTCCTCGTTTTTCCGGGTGTTTTTTCCCTGTGAAAAGTAGCTGTTATTCTCCAAACGGACACTTGGGGTCGCACTTTCTGTCTGTTTGAGCGTAAAAACTGTGTAAAAAGCAGCCCTAATCTCCCTTAATCGTTACAAAATGTTCAAAAAAAAAATTCCTGTTACCGGACCAAAAAAAAAAAAAAGAAACTAAAAAACCTTACAAGCCGAGTACTCCTTTGCATGCAGTCACTCAGGGAACAGCAGAGGAAAGCAAACACGGTCCCCTCAGAACTGAAATGTAATTATATTTTCTCCCTTCTCTCCCTAATATTTGCAATTGTCTGTGTCAATGCCTTTGCTTTACTTCAGGGAGAGGTTTGCTTCCTGCAACCGGGAGGATTTCCCCGGTTGTACAAGGAGAGCTGACAGCCTTGCCGAGCCGGTGCTCCCCTCGCTCCCGGGTCCCTGCGCATCCCCCTGGGCACCACCCCGCAGCCCCGGCGCTCCCGCCCGGGCCCGACCCGGTGCGCGTTCGTGGCCGTTTTTTGCCGCGGTCCCTTCGCTTGCATAAAGTTGGCGGGGGCGGTGGGTGTGCGTGGGACGGGGGGAAGCCGCCTGCCTTGAAATTTGCTACGGGACGGCAGCGGGCAAAAAGGGACTTTGTTATATTTAGAACAAAGGGACGGGCAGGATGTCCCCGAGCGCTCCTCCTTTGTGGATCGCAGAGGCCGAAAAGGCGGCGGGGGGGGGGGGGATAAATAAATGAAAGAGGAGGCGACGGTGCGGGAGGGGGGAGCGAGCGGGGAGCGCCCGGAGGAGCGGGGCTGGGAGCGGCGGCCGCTCAGCTGGCGCTGCGGAGCTGTCACGGCGCGGCCCGCCCCCGCCGCCGCCGCCGCCGCCGCCCGGCCCGGCCCGGCCCGGCCCCGCCGCCCGCCCGGCCCGGCCCCGCCGCCGCGCTGCCATTGGCGCGGCCGCCGCCGGCCCCGGCCCCCGCCGCGCTCTCGGCGGGCACGGCCGTATAAGAAGCCAAGGGGGGCTGCGCTGCGAATCACAGCTGCACAACGAGCGCTGGAGGCGGCAGCTACAGCGGAGACCTGGGTTTTTCTCGTCCCCCCTCTCCTCATTTTTTTTTTTTTCCTCCTCCTTCCCCTCCTTCCTCCCCCTCTTCCCTCCCCTTCCCCTGCGCTGCCAGAGCCAGCGAGAACTCCCGTGCAAAGCCCAGCCACCGCCGCCAAATAGCCAGTGCGCTGCCCCGGCCGCCTGCTCGGACTGGAAAGTTGCGGCAGACTCCGGTGCTCTGCTACCGCGGGGAGAAGGCTCCGGACTTACAAAACCCAGACGGGGGCACGGGGTAGACGTTTTGCACCGTTGTTCTTCTTCCTGCACAGCCCCCAAGGCAGCATCTTTGTTTTGTTTTGCTTTTGCCCTTCCTGCTACTGCTCCTTTCTCCTTGCAACCGGGTGTCTTAGTGCCAGGAGCTGCTGCAGCCTGCGGTGCGTTGCAAACGCTGATACAAAAAGACAGGAGACATCCAGGCGGCCCCGGGTGCCGGCTCTTCCTTGGCTTTGTTGCTCCGGACTGAAGAAGCCCCAGAAGCCGGGAGAAGGAGGCGGCGGCGGCGGTGGAGGGGGAGCAGAGGAAAGGAAGCGAGAAAGCGAAGCCAAAGTTGGTTTGGAATAAGGGAGCGCGGCCAGCCCTCTGCCAGGCTGCGCGCTGGAGTGAGGTCTCCAGCCCCCTCCGCCGGGAGAGGTGCCCGCAAGACAGCGATGGCCGGAGAGCTCAGCATCGGAGCCGAGCTGCCCACTAGCCCCCTGGCCATGGAGTACGTCAACGACTTCGACCTGATGAAGTTCGACGTGAAGAAGGAGCCCCTGGGCAGGAACGACCGCTCGGGCAGGCACTGCACCCGCCTGCAGCCTGCCGGCTCCGTCTCCTCCACCCCCATCAGCACCCCCTGCAGCTCCGTGCCCTCCTCGCCCAGCTTCAGCCCCACCGAGCAGAAGACCCACTTGGAGGACCTGTACTGGATGGCCAACAGCTACCAGCAGATGAACCCCGAGGCGCTGAACCTCACCCCGGAGGACGCTGTTGAAGCCCTCATTGGGTCCCACCAGGTGTCCCAGCAGCTGCAAGGCTTCGAGAGCTTCCGGGCCCACCACCACCACCATCACCACCATCACCAACACCACCACCAGTACCCCGCGGTCACTCACGAAGACCTGGCCGGCAGCGGGCACCCTCACCACCACCACCATCATCACCACCAGGCCTCTCCCACTCCCTCCACCTCCTCCAGCTCCTCCCAGCAGCTCCAGAACTCGCACCAGCAGCATCCCCCCTCCAGCAGCGTGGAGGACCGGTTCTCGGATGACCAGCTGGTCTCCATGTCCGTGAGGGAGCTCAACAGGCACCTCCGAGGCTTCACCAAAGACGAGGTGATCCGCCTCAAGCAGAAGAGGAGGACCTTGAAGAACAGGGGCTATGCCCAGTCCTGCAGGTATAAACGTGTCCAGCAGAAACACCACCTGGAGAACGAAAAGACCCAGCTCATTCAGCAGGTGGAACAGCTCAAGCAAGAAGTGACCCGGCTCGCCAGAGAGAGAGACGCCTACAAGCTCAAGTGCGAGAAACTTGCCAGCAATGGCTTCAGAGAGGCCGGCTCCACCAGTGACAACCCGTCTTCCCCTGAGTTCTTCATGTGAGTGCTTAACAAAAATAATTAAAAAACAAACAAAAAACCCCACCCCCCAAACCTGACCCCCGTCACCTTCCCCCCCCGCTCCCATCCTCCTCTGACATCTCCATCCATCTGTCTGCTTGACTAGAGAGAAAGAAGGAGAGAAAAATAGAGACTTGATTTTTTTTTTGCAGCATCCAGTCTTCTAGAGTAGCTGTGGGAAAAGTAGGCTGGGGGTGGGGACGGGAGAGGTAAAGTGCAACTTTTCGACTTTCGTTTGCGAGTTAGAGAGAGGGACAGAGGCAAAGGCGAAAAGGACAAGTGAAGCGTTTTAGAGATCGCTTGCTTGCAGAACGAGATGGACTTTAAGAGAATAATAATAAAAAAGGACGATGAACAAGCCATCTATAATATACTGCCTGCTTGGAAAGAGAGAGGACATATACAGCACCATCTCATGCACAATTTACCTGCTTGGAAAAAGAGAATAAATAAAAAGGACAATATATGCAAACTCTTCATATATTGCCTGCTTTGAGAAATAAGTTACAGGACTCAGATGGGACATTCAATCTAAGAAAGGAAAGAAAGAAAGAATGAAAGAAAGAAAGAAAAAAAACTCATCAGTTTTATTGCCTGCTTGATTATATAGAAAAATACGAAAATCTGCATTAAAAATATTAATCCTGCATGCTGGACATGTATGGTAATAATTTCTATTTTGTACCATTTTCTTGTTTAACTATAGCATGTTGATCATCGATCATAGATTTCTGTTGTTGTTTTGTTTCATCGATAAGAAAAGCATCACAAGTTATCAAACTTTTTACTGCTTGTGCAGTTTTGTTTGTTGGTTTTGCTCTCTTATTTTCTTTTATGGTTGTTAGCTTGTAAATATCTGCTACTTCAAACCGCACAGGAGAAAAAAAAAAAACACAAAAACAAAATAACATTTCAGCAGGCTGGTTATACGGTTTGTTTGGTATTAAAGAGATACTTAAGGAAAAAAAAGTTATGGGCATTTTGCATTAGAAAAAAACCAACTTTGTATATCTGGTGCACTTTTAAGTTGTATTTTTTTTTTTTTTTTAGTTTTCATTTTGGTTTTTGTTTGTTGGGGCAGAAGCAAAAACGCCTGAATGGCATTGACAAACCTAAACTTAACAGGGAAAAACTCTCATCGGTCACTAGAGCCTACTCCATGCTTTAAAGTGGCAGCGAAGCTCTTTCCTTCAGGACAATTCCCAGCCTGGAGTGCTCAGGCTTGGCCATATAGTTTCCCTTCTGATTGTACACTCAGGAAGCGAAGGACGGACGAGATACCAGTTCCTTTTAAGAAACAACTGCCCCTTGATTTTTCAGTAAATAAAGAAGAAAAAAAAAACCCTCCTCCTCCTTAAGAGTCAGGCTGCAACAGCAGCGAGGGCTCCGTGTCGCCACTGAAGTTAGGTTTCTCAATGGTAGCAGTGGATGAGTGAGCTGGAAAAGCATATAAAACTAAAATTTTTTTTAAGAAGACATACTGCAACTTTTAAGTGTATTCTTTTGCAATGATTTGTAATCTGCTTCTCTGCTTCCCTATGCAGCGAGTGAAAGTTTTAGCCAAAATTTATTTGCAGTTGTATAGTAGTAGTAGTTTGGAGTCTTATGGGTGTTTTTATTACTTTTTTTTTTTCCTCCTGCAGGTCAGTAAAAGGATTTACGTTGCACTGACAAAAATACCAAAATGAAAACTTATTTTTTAGTTTCCTTTTAGGATAGCTGGCACTGCTGGCCGGATGCATTTTAAGTTTGTATTAGTTTATAAATTAACAGTAATAACAAGATTGTAATGAACAGCATGGTGCTTGCAGTTTTAAATATTGTGGATATTAGTCATGCATCAGAAAACGATCTTTGGTTTTTACTGATTCAACTGTGTTGAAATCAAAACATTGCAGCAGCGGAAAAAAAATTGTTTTTATTTCATGTAAAGTTCTGAAGGGATCAATTTCAAATCCTGCTTATGATATGAAAAATATTAAAAAACCTGGTCTATTGTAGTTTTATTCAGACTGGTTTCTGTTTTTGGTTATTAAAATTGTTTCCTATTTTGCTTATTAAAATCATTGAAATGGCATTTCTTGGAGGGACCTGCTTCTCTGACGTCTCGTGTTCCAAAAAAAAAAAAAAAAAAACCACAAAAAAAAGAAAGGAAAACTTTTGGACCCTTATCTGCCCTCGCACTGCTGTCCGGCCGCGGCAGCCGCCAAGCTCCTCTCCTGCAGGTCTGCACGGGGGGTGCGAAGCTGCTTTGCCCACTCGGGACCGCTGCTGCAGGCAGGGTAGGACGCCCAGCCTTGCACCCCCTCCGCTTTGCCCGAACCTCGCCCCTGGCAGGGGGGGAGCGGCCGAGCATCCTTCCCCCCCCGTCCCCCGCCGGGAGGAGCGGAGCGGCCGGAGCCCCACGCCGGGCCCGGCTGCCGGGGCGTCCCCACCCGCTGCAGCCCGGCGGGGAGCCGGAGCCTCCGGCCTCAGCCCCCCGGGGGCGAGAGAGGGGAAACGCGAAGTGCAGGCACTTTTTTTTTTTTTATTTTTTATTTTGCATTAGGAAATAAGAGGACTTGGACAAGTCTATGCTTTCCCCCTGCTCCTTTGGGACCCGGGCTGGCCATTCACTTTCCTCCTCTCCATCTGCACATTCTATTTATTCCGGCTTTTTTTTTTTTTTTTTTTTTTTTTTTGAAAGCATGAGCAATGGGCAGTTTAGAAGACTCTTTAGAAGGGATCTCCCCCCCCCACCCCCCAGGGCTCAGCACCTCGCAGCCCCACCACCCATCGGCTGCTTTCAAGGCAGGCAGTAGCGCAGCTCCCCAAATCTCAGCCAGAGGAGCTCAGAAATCGCCCCCGCTCCTCGCCCGGCTGCGGGAAAGGGAGCCCCCGAGCCGGGTCGCAGCGTGTCTGCGCGCTGCTGCTCTCCAAGTGTGAAAACCGTGTTGAACTTTAAACCCCTCTTAAAAAACAAAATCCAAGGCACCACACAACCAGAAATAATCGCCTCTCTCCGCCCTGCTCCTCTTCCCAAGAGCAGCGAACTGTCTTTGCAGGGATGGCATAAGGCGCGTTTGGAGAACAAGCCGCTTGAGGACAGAGTGTGGGAAAAAAAAATTAAAAGCAAATACAGTAACTTAAAAACAAAATCCCCTCTTAAATCCCAGCCGCATCCCCTGTCAGAGCCAGCTGGGCCAGCCCCTGGGCTGGGGGAGCTTGGAAGGGGCCCGGGCCCGTTCCAGCCCCCCGGCTACATGAGTCAGGCCCGGAGAACAAGCTCTTACCCTGCTGCCCTGCGAGGGGGGACAGGAGTTTGCAGAGGAAAGGGATGAGAGAGCCTGGCTTTCCCTCTATAGCCTCCCCCCTTGCCAGTAAATGCTATGGCTGCAGAAAGCCTGAGAGGAATATTGTTTGTGGGAACTGCCACCGCATATTAATGTCCCCTCATGCATGCATTGAATAAATCACTAGGGCTAATTGAACAACAACAACAACAAAAAATAGGAAAAACGGGCCTTAGAAAAGCCCTCCAGATTCCCACCGCAGAGCCGTGTCAGCGGCGGGGCAGACCCGCTGCACGGCCAGGGCGGCCGCAGCGGCCGGAGCCTTTGCAGCGCCCGGTCCCATTCCTGAGGTTTAATTTATCCCATTTAAAAGAGAAAAAAAAAAAAAATGCAGCCAAGCACCAGCACGGGCGATAGCTCGGGCTGGTGGGACTGGGACCCGCTGGGAGGGCCGAGCCCGGCCCGGCGGGCCGCTGCGGAGCGGGGCCCCGGGCCCTGGGCTGCCCTCCCGCCCGGGGTCGGGCTGCCTTCCTCCGGCCCCGCAGGCGGCTGCGGCGGGGGCTCGGATACGCCGAGGCGGGCGAAAAACCACCCGCACTTGTGCTCGGCCCGGCCTGCGGCTGGGCAGGGCTCTGCCCCGGTGGCACCGGCACCGGGGACAGGGTGCCCGGCGGGTGTCGGGGCGGGCAGGGCCTGCCTGCCCCCCCGCTGCCTGCCCCCCCCTCCCCCGGGGAGCCCCATCAGCGAAGGGTGACCCCCTCCCGGCTTCGCTCGCCTTTTGCCCTCCCTCCGTATCGACTTTGATCTCTCGCCGTTCATCACGGATTCGTGAAAGGGGTGTTGACACAGGAGCTGGAGGCACGATGGAGAGCAGTTTCTTGAAGCGAAAGGAAAAACGAGAACCCCCCCTTTTGCCTCCCGGGAGCGGCCTGCCCGCGGGGGGCTCCCCCGGGAGCGGGGTGCTGTGCGGCTCAGCTCGGGGCCGCCCTCCCGGGGCTCCCCGCTTTCCACCCGGAGTGATGCGGAGAAGCTGCGTGTCAACTGCGGGGGATAAAGCATCTCCCCCCCAAAAAAAACCCCTCTTCTTCCCCTCTCCGGACGTGCTGCTTTGCGTGCGCGTCCTCTGCTCGTCCTTCGAGCCACTTCTCCCCAGGCACATCCCGGCCGGGGGCTGGGGGCCCGCTCCGCGCCCCCGAGGGGCAGCAGCCGGGGCAGCCCCTACCCCCCGGGGCTCGGAGCAGGCCGGGAGGCTGCAATTGCTGCCGTGCACCGGGGCTCCGGCAGTGCTCACGAATAGCACGGCTCGGAGGGGCCGAGCACTGACCACCTCCCGCTCCGGGAACCTGCCAGGCGATCGGTTAATCGCCCCTGAGGCTTCTCCGGAGCGAAGATGCTGCAAACTGCCTCCAAAAAAGCCTGCTTCCCGCCCCGATCCGCTCCTTGCAGCCTCGGGGAGGATGGGGTCGGGGTGCCAACGAGACAGGACCGGACCCGGACCGGACCGCGCACCCCCGGCCGGAGCGGGGGGTGAGGGGCTCCGGGGTGCGCTGGGAGCAGAAGCATCGGTGCTTTGTAGGCAGAAATGCGGCGGCCGGAGCCCCCGGAGCAGCACGGCGGGGGCAGGCTGGCCGCCCAGCGCAGCCGGGGGATTTGGGGTGTGGCGGGGAAGAGCCCAAGGTTTGCACCGCCAAACTGAGCTGCCGGATGACGGTTCGTTATGTGATCTCGTGTAGTGCAGGAGGACGATTCCCTTCAATGAAAATCATATTATTTTGTTTGATCTCGCAGTTTTGCAAGGGCTATTGCTACCAGCTGGAGCGAGATCTGCATCCCCCCGCCGGGGCAGAGGTGACTACCGGCTACGGCTGCTCCCAGAATTAAACGAGACACTCAGGCAGGCAACACAATTGGCACCCACCCCCACCCCCCCTCCATTTACTGACACAAAACTTACAGGCTAGCTCTGCCAACCGTTTAATAGACTCTTTTCAACATTCCCTTCCCTCCTCCCCTCCAGGAGAGTGTATAAAGCTGATTGTCTTTAATTCCAAAACAGAGGAATCTAAGACTAAAAAGACTTTTTGAACTAAAGATAGAAACATCACCCTAAGACTTTCCAGAGATGCTGAGCGCTGCTGCCGGCCGGCAGATGAGTGCTCCGTCTTGGGGTGGGCAGGCGAGATGTGTTGTGAGGATGAGCCAGGGCTTGCGAGATAACTGTTCCCAGCTGGTTTAGGGTTTAATTTTTCTTTCTTTTTTTTTTTTTTCTTTTCTTTTTTTTTTTTTTCTTCTTTTTTTTTTCCCCCTTTCGGGCTGGCGCAGTGCCCGCCTGACTCCAGCCCTGGTTGGTGTCGGTGATTGACAGACCAAGGTCAGGGAAGCTCTTCGGGGCTGCGGGTGTCGGGTTTCGGGGAGGACAGATAAAGCATCTCCAGCGCTCGGCAGAGCCCCTTCGGGCTCCGCGGCCGCGCAGCCCCGTGCGCAGGCTCCGCGGGGCCGGGGCCGGGCAGCCCGCGGGGTTCCGGCGGCCGCGGAGCTGCGGAGCGGCCCTGCCCGGAGCCCCGGGCCGCGCTGGGCCGGCTCCGCGCCCCCCGCCTGCCAGCATCCTCCCCTGCCGCTGCTCCGGCTCCTGGGGTGTCCCTCTTTTTCATTTTTTAAATTTTAAGTTTTGATCTCCTCCTTGCAGGGTTGAGAGCGTATTTCCTCACCATCCAGGGGGAAAAAGCTATTTTGCTCCTCATTTGGACAAGTTTCAGTTACTTTTTTTTTTTTTTTTTTAAAAAATCATTATGTTTCACTCCATTAAGGTTACAGTAAATCTGAAGTTACGTGTGCACACACATACACACACACTCTAAATAGCTTATTGCATAATCCTGCATAGCGTGTTCAGTAATGTAGCATGCAGCGGTCTGATAGGATCCCACACTGGACTTTTGTTTTATGCAAGAAGGAGAAGAAGAAGAAGAAGGGGGGGTGGGAAAGCTTTCAAACGCTGCCTTTTCTTGATTTTTAAAAGTTGACTTCCAGTAGTGAATTCTAAACACAGCACGAGGTGCTGCAAAACGTTTTCTTGCTATTGCATCCAGAACAGGGAAGAGACAATTTATATTTGTGAGCTGGTCCTGTGCATCACGGTGTGCAGAAGTGCTAGAAAATGGATTGTGGTGTACTCGAGACCTAAGGTACTGCAAATCTTTTGCCTTAAACAGAATTGCTCCAATGGGGGCTTATTATATTTACAGGTTTGTCACAATATGGTTAGAATAAGCACTGCAGTAAAGAGGGAAAAACCCTATTCAACATAAAGCAAGCGACATGTTTTCCTGTCCCACGGAGGCTGCTATTAGGTTTTAGAGATAGTTGTCCTCTGCAATGTTTTATTTCCCCTTTTAAAGTTTCACTGTTTGTCTTAAGGCACAGATGCAAAACACTGCATTTCCACTTTATACATGTGTTCTCTTAAAAGATTTGTTTAGATAAGGAAACCAATGCTAAGTGTCTCACTTGAAAGAAATTAAATATATAGAATGATAAGCTGCTGCTAAAATATATAAAAAACACTTAAATTAATAATAAGAACTTGTTCTGAGGCAAAATTCAATTTTACTTCCTATTATGCAATCTTTGCATGTAAAGTTGCTTTAATGCAAAATAGCAGCTCATCAAAAATTCTGTTTTATTGGTATCAAAAATTTATGATATCCTGAGGCACGAGGGGCAGAGAGCAAGGTAGGAAAGCTGTGTCCTTTTACCAAGTTTAGTGCTTTCTTTAAAGAAACATCTCAAACTTATTTCTCCTCCCTCCTTCCTCGTTTTTGGAGTCAGTGGGCGAAGGTTTATACCAGAGAAAACTCCTCCACTGACAATGTCACTGTGCAGCTCTAATACACCATTTTGTTAACTGCACCCTCTCTTCAGCCTCTTGCTTTCGCTGCAACACTAGGAGATACTAGGACACGTCCACACAAATATAGAGACGGGATTATTTCTAAACTCTGATGTTTTCATTCAGTATTGCAATAATGCATATGTATTGCAAATATACGTGCATTGTTTGTGCCTGTATTTGACTATCAAAGCCTGCAACCTCCCACCGATGAGATCGAGAGATCTGATTCTGCTCTAGCCTGGACTTCCCATTAATGAGACTTCATTTGTTTCCAGAAAGGTGCTCCTGGCTTTATAAAGGATATTAAGCACTCAGTGGCAAGGGCATTGTGTTCAGTATGATTTTTTTCTGATATAAGCATGGCAAGAAATCGGTGCCCAAGCACCTGAAATCTGCATTCATAAAAATAAACAACACTTATTCCTTCTTCGGTAGAAATTCAGGCAATTTATTAAAGGAGGCCACTGACCTTTTACAGCTGGGGAAACGAAGGCACTGAGAGGTGTGGGGACCCGGCCAAGGTGAGCTGCAGACTGATGGCAGGGCACAGACTGACACCACTGCAGCTGGAAGCACAGGGCAAGATCACTGATCCGCAGGGGATGGGGTGGGGGGAAGGCAGCACAAGCCCCTCTAATCCTGTGTTTTTATGGGTCCTGTCTTATTTACTATTGAATGGAGCAGAAACTTTCCTGCTCGTTCAGGGGGCCCATTCAGAAAAGAAATTACAGAGGGCAATAAACCTGCACCTTGGACTTCTGCTAACTGCTTCTTCCTTGCTCTTATTCTATGGTACACTTATTACCTAAAGCCTCTACAAACATGAGAGAGGGAACATAATTATAAACAGGTGTCTAAGCTATCAGTGATAGCTCTCATAGCTCTCTGGATCTGCATTTTCCCCCTATTTAAGGCAGCCAACAATTTTAGGCAAAAGGGGTTTGAGTCCGAAATCTCTGCTCATGTGATCCTAAAGGAAAGCTTTTATAACTATCCTCGGTCTGGCCCCCCTCTTGCTTATTGTCCAACGACATCCAGCTCCACATGTCATGTTAGTGCTACTGCAGTGCTACCATCAGCTCCAGCACCGAGCCATCCTGTGCGGCTGCTGAGGCTGAAAAACACAGAGTGCATTCAGGACACCAGAAGGAAAGGACTGCTAAACTCCTTTTGACACAGGCCATCCTTATTTTTATGTCAGCCTTGACCCGTGGATCAAGCATTTTATTCTGAGTATTGCAGTGGCAACACTACACTGGTCTGCGAGAGCATATGCTGATCTCAAGGATTGGAAGAGCGCAAAGTCATTAGGTCCAGCATTGGTTTTGCAGAGCAACAGGTTAACCCACTCTGCAGGTGGATGAAAGGGATAGCAAGGATGTGAGTAGAAAGTGGTTTTGGAAGGGTATTTCCAGGTCCTCACTTATCTCAAGTCAGGCACCCAAAAGAGCAGGGTATTAAGCAAATACCTGTGAGCCTCTGGGGCTATGTAATAAGAGAGTTGTACATAAGTCAGACAGACAGACAGGAATCATGATACTAACAATAATAATAAAAAATATCTATGGCTTTCTGATTTGCAGTATTACCAGATCTCTCTCATGCAGTGATTTCTGTCCTACTGCGTGCAGACTTAAACCATGAGGTGACACAAAAGAAAAGGACCCTTTCCTGGTAACATTAAACAGCAGGTAAGTTTAAATTTGAAATAAACAGATTTTATAGTCATGTTACTCAGCTCAATAATTAATGAAATAGCTTGGATAAAATTTAAAACATAGCAGAGGTATCAGCTGGTCCCTGCTCTAGAATCTAAAACCAATGTTTCTATTAAATAAGTCTTGTATCTTTTAAAAGAAGCCCTTCTCCATAATCTGTTTTCAATTGAACAGTACAGTAAATATATCAAGATTACTGGATCACATTGTTTACAGATGAAACAGTTTAAAGGTGAAGTTATTTTTGGTTTAAATCTTCTGTGTTTTAAAATGAAAGGCATTTCTGGAGTAGCTGCTGAAAAACAAAAATACCAGAAAAAAAGAAAAAAGGAAGAAGATAAAACGTGGCACTGTAAGAGTTAAGCAAGGTCCTAGGATCCAAGTAAATATTTATATGAGTTCTCAAAGAGGGGGGAAAAAAATCTCAATATAACCAAAATATAAATCACAGTGCTTTATGTTAGCTGTCAAATTATTCTAGCCCCTGCATTCCAGTACTTGCTCTACTGGTAATGTCACATACAATATGTGGGCTTATGCCTTGGTGCAGGTTTGGCAGGTAATTAAAATCAGTTGCATGGAGGTTTACACAGACTCCCTCCGATCCACTGAAAGACAAACAACCTGTTAGCTGTGATAGCTTCGAGTGTGCAAAACTACATGGGAGGAGGGATTCTCACAAGCAGGGGAGAAAAGCCTGACTCCCCTGTGCTGCTCCCTGCCTTGCCTCCAGCGTGGGTTAACTCTTTGGTGCCTCTCTAGCTTGTTGCTCTTTGCAGAGGCAATGAAAACTGGGTAGTGGCAGAATCAGCAGCCAGGCATTTGTCAGAGGGAAAAAATAATAATAAAAGCAAGCCCTGAGGGCAACTAGCCCTCGGGTCAGGTTTGCCTGCATTCTTGACCTGAGGGAGTCTATTCTTGCTAGCAGTCTGGGTGATTTAGTCTTTCTGCTTCATCCTGGCTCTGTGTATTGGAGACTCCAGTCATGACAGAGGGAATTATTCCCAGCAGCTTCACCAGGCAGCGCATTCTCCAACCTGAGATGGTCCTGGAGACTCCCAGCTCCTTCCTTAGGAGGCAGCCTGCAAATGATGCCGAGGGCTTGTGTCTTATGGCCTTTGATGAAACTCTTTCATAAAAGAGAACTAGAATCAAACTCTGGGCCTCAGGCCCCGGTCTGCTTTCACCTTCTCATTTGACTCCCTTGTGTGAGTGAGCGGGAAGGGAGGTTTTCAGATACACCTCGCGTTTTGCTCTTCCTGTCATGGGTGTTCCCGTCTTGGTGGGGTGGATCGTTGCACTGGGAGGCACCCACACGTCTCCTGCTCCGCATAGGAAATGGGCGCCGGGTTGCAGGTTCTGCTTTGGGAACTGGAGTGCCGTGAAGCCACACCTGTGTGGATGCAACCTCCGTGTCAGGGAACCATGCCAGCACTGACACCACCACTGTGCGACACCCTCTTATTTAACCACAGAATTAGCATGGCACCAAGATGACGGGTTATTGCCCTCCGGCTCTCTCCCCATGCAATGCGTGATCCCTACTTCCAGCCTGCAAAGACAGAAGCTGGGGGCAAAGAGTAAATCCTTCCCCATATGGGTTGCATTTCACTGCCTTTCTACGGAGGCTTCCATAAGGGAAGTCAAGCTGTAATGGGGACACCCATCTGCAAGGATAACCCCACCACTAGCATCATTTCATGGGGGCTAGTGAACAACCACCATCTGTTTAGCTGCCATCCATGTGCCTAGATGTGAGAGTACCCATTCATATTCATTTAACCAGTCTCATGCTAATCTCTGTCTACCTCCTTTCTTATCTTCTAGTCATACACAAAATCAGAAAGCAAGGGCCTTCCTGAATTAGCCCAGATTCCTGTTACTCAGCTTGGGAAATGCTGGGTTGAATCACCACAGTAAGGGAAAAAACCCTCCAAAAACCCAAAGCAAGCGGAGATCAACTTTTGGAATCACTTAGGTCCATTTATCTGCCCTAATCAAACAGTGATTCGTCTATCTGATAGGAATTTAGATAAAGTTTTCAGCAATTTGCAGTAATTAAATGTGAAAGGGGAAGAAGCAGAGGGTTTCCAGGCAACATGCTGCAAAAGGGGAGTTTTGGAGGAAGGCAGAGAACCCCTTCTTAAACATCTGCCAGCCTGCATGGAAGGTAGCGGTGATTTCCCTGATCTTATGGAGTTCCCCCCTCCTCTTTACTCCTTGCAAAGATGTTGTCCTCCTGCTGCTGCTCAATCAGCCAGGGGAGAGAGACAATCCCTGGAGAGCAGGAAAATATTTTCCAAAACAAGTTATTGCCTCTGATTACAACAAGTGACAGGTACTAAAAAGAAAAAAAAGTCCCAAGGAAAGACACTATCACCTCCCCCATAAGGACTTTGCTCCCATGTCAGAATTATGCAAGCTAGAGCACAGTGCAATGCTCAATATATTCAAGATAGTTGTCAAGAGCAAAGTATAAACATTTCCAGCAAAGGCACTTAATAGAAGTTTGTTTGCCAAGTGCTGCAGCCTCCTTTCTTGGTTATGGTGAGGAAAAGGCCTTTTTCATTAAGTGGGGAAAAAAACCCCTCCCCCAATTAAAAAAAAATCCCAAACCTTTGCATGTAAAGCTTTTTCTAGCCTTTTGCTTTGTTACCCATCAGCTCTAGCAGCAATGTACCCAAAGTCTCCTAGAGTCCCCCCATCAAGTACTCCTTTTTACAAACGTTAGCTGTGAGAGAACAGTCCCATTCCCAGATGGACCTGAGCTGATCAGCAAATGGATGTGGTGAGTGAACCCACAACTGTGATCCAGAGGGGATGCAGAAGAAACAGAGTGGAGCCCCTGACGTGCATAAAACACGGCCACATTCCTGGGAGAACAGAGTCCGTGGGAATTTGGCCATTGGACTTCATTGGGGCTAGAGTTTCACCCCAGCTTCCAAGGGGGGTTAGGTGCCTTCTGCCAGGAGATAGCTGAACACAGGAAAGAGAGAGACTGCAGCAGCAATTAAGCTATAATCAGTATCTGCCTTTGCTTGAATCACTTTGCTCCACCCTGAACACGCAGTACAGCAGGGCTGAAAGCTCGTCCAGCCAAGAACTTGGGACTCCAGGGAAGGGGTGTGTTTGTTCGTCTTCTGAACTACTTCATTCCTAAAGCAACTGCAGTTGTCTTGAGCTACTGTCACCAGTTCAATATGCCTTTAGCAGGAAACAGAAGGTTTCCGTGAATCAAAAAGGCCTGAAGATGATGTTTCTGGTTTAATTAACTAATGTACCCTATAGATTCATACTTTTTCCTTGAAATCTCAGTTGGCTTCTTTAATTGCTGTTCTCAGTGACACAGTTTAATTCTCCCTCTCCGGACTGCACTTGCCTTTTCCCAGGGCGGTCTCACTGAGAACGCCCACGAGAGCCCTCTCTCGTAGCTGGAGTGCGGGAGGAGCTACTTCCCATTAGGGAACCTGCTGATGACTCCAAGATGACTACAGAAAACCCTCCCTGACTACATCCCTTCATGCTCCCACATGATGGAAATGTTGGCTGGAAAGGCGCTCTGGAGGTCTCTCATCCAGCCTCCCACTCAAAGCAGGATTGTTGCCAACACTAGATCAGGTCAGCCATGGCTTTTGACTCAAGAAGTCTTGAAAACCTCCACGGGTGGAGATCCCACCACCTCTCTGGGTATCTGTTTCACCCACATTCTGCTAATTCTATTTCTAGGAACTCATCCATCTCCAAAGCAACTCTATTCTACCAGCAGGACAATAACTTCAAGATGTTTTGCAGTACACCCCACCCCCTTTCCTTCAAGGACCTGATGACCCAGAAACACACAAGAAGTTGAACACCTATTATGGGAACTAGGAACATTAAGTCTTCTGTTTAGATCGTCAAAATCCCCACCAGTCTGTTCCTCAAGCTTACAGGCTGGAGGCACCTGCAGTATGAGCAGTAAAGTTCTCGAGGCCCCTGAAGTTCTGCTCCTGGGACGGCCAGAAGCAGTTTGCTGCCTATCTCTAGCTTAGGTCTAATTCACATACATGAAAATAAGATATTATTCTGCCTCTCCCAGCTTAAGGCTCAATTTGCTAAGGTGTTCTCAGAGCACTCCCATCAGATCTACCTGACATTGCAGCAGGATTTATGTACTGAGTGCATATGTAATGCCCTACCCATTCGCCTATACATGCATGTTTGCAATCTCTTTCCTTCCCTCTGGCCCAAGTTATTCTGTGCAAAGCAGAACAGCTTTGATAGAGCAGAGCAGGAAAGTAACGGTGCCAGGCACTTCTGGGAAGGGGTGCTTGCACCTTTGGGTGCAGTAGCAAACCCAGTCCCTGTATCTTGCCCCCTAGGCAGGCAGCCAGAGCTGGGGCCTCTGTTTGAAAGGAGAGCTTTGGATGCCCAGCCTTTGGAGAAAATTCTGTATGTGACAGGAAGGCAGATGCTAATATAGGGCTGCATGGCATGGATAATCCCCAGAGATCATGATTTAAATCATTGTTTTATTTCTTACCAGCTAGCATGGATGGCATGGTTGTTTAGCTGGTGGTAGGACTCATAGAAAAGTTATGAGGATTATAGTGAAAACATCAGTGTCCTGGTATTTGCACCACCAATTAGAAGCTTTGGTGGTGATTTGGCTGCCATCAGTTCCACACAAAGAAGAAAAATCCCACACAGGAAGGATCCAATATCTACAAATCAGAGGAAGATGAAATTCCACACTCAAAACAGAGGGCACTTTTTTTTGTAATAATAAAGCTAAAATAATTGGTGACTGGAACAACTCATGAGGAGTTGCAAAGGTATATTCCATTGCTTGGAAATTGTAGGGAAAAGATCGGATATTTTTCCAAGAGTCGTTTTAATCAAATTAGGAATTAATCCAGACATGTCCTATGGTCTATTATACATGTGAAATCAGATTAGATGGTCACAGTGGTTTCTTCTGGTCTTACAATCAATGAAAAAAAATGTAATTGTGGTGATAGTGAAACAGTGAAGAAATATACTGCTGAACTAGCAGGGAGGCTAACGGACATATGAAAATATTATGAATTCTAGAACTTATATAATAGATTGCATTCACTTCAGCAAGAATTCCACCATTGTTATTTTTTTCCACATTTAATTTAAAGAGGCAATATCCTTTTAAGCTTTCATTCTGCAGCAGGGTAGATTAAATTTAAAATAGAAAAGTGCTGCAGAATAGATCTAGGGATGTTCAGGGCTGGAGGACAACTTAATGAAGCAGAAACTGAAATACCATACGTCTCCAATAGCTTTAATTTATACAAATATTATCTTTGTGTCTTTCATAACATGATGCAGAGGAGCTCAGAGTACAGTGTAATTCCTTTGCTTTTCAAGATAATTTTATCCATTTTAGTACCTGGGTTTGAAACCAGCCCAATGCAAACCAAAAGAGCTATAAAGATTTTTTGCTCTAATTGCTGAAACAGGCTTGCACATATAAAATCAGTTTAATGGCTGGAAAAGGCTGCATGGTGTATAAATAGGGATAAGTACCAGACCACCTAGAGTCCAACCCTGCCACAGGTATTCAGACTGGTCAGTGCTGTCAGACGCAGACTGCTCAGGATCGGTGGCAGAGTTGGCCTCCCGGGTCGCACTGTGATGGAAACTGGAAACCTCCTGATACAGGAATGCTTGCAGATCCAGCACATCATGCTTTAAATGACTTGGTTTTGTAGGGCTGTACTGGGTGCACCTTTGCAGTTTTTTGGCCTTTCTTATTCCACCCCAAGAGCAGAAAGCAGGTAAATGGGACGGTGGCCCCAAACCGCTTGATGCTAGCATTAAAGCCAAGAGGAGTAGCAGCATCAGGAGAGCGCCGTGGTTGAGCATGCACTTAAGACAGGATTTATTCCCTGCTGGTGGAGGCTTACATGCTGGAACAGGCTCAGGGAAAGATCAGGGTGCAGTAAGGCTAATAACCCTAGTGCTGGGGCAGTCCCAGGCAGTCCCCTCTGGTGTGGCCCTTCCTGACCAGGGATGAAGGAGCAGTGTCACTGCAGCAGGAGACTTGCTCTATGCTGTGATCCTTGGAAGTCTCCCCTTCCCTCTCAGCCCTTCTGGCTGAATGTAAAAGTAGTCAACACTTTTAAGTCAGAGGTAGTGACTTTTGGTGTACTTGACCTCCCAGATATTTTAGGACGTCGGTGTACCACTTCATATACTCTGTAGGATGCCAGACCCATCTTTGCTTCTAACTCACTGCATGATCTTGGTTAAAGCAGCCTCCGTGTTAATTAATTTTCATTTCTGTGAGGTGAAATAATATCTGTTACTAATCTCTGAAAAGGACTTTGAAACTTAAATAGCAGGTATCTAATATCTAGCACCTTATTTATTCACAGATGTTTGAATCTGCTCAAGACATGTAAAAATGGGCTTTTTTCTTTTCACTCAACATGTTAGAAGTGGGGAGAAAGAGAGAGAAAGAAAAAACATGCTGCTGGAAGACACCTTCATTCTGAATAAAAGTAGAGTTCATTAGTGAAGAGTGTTCATCTTTTCTTTATTCTTCATAACATGCATTTTCATGATTGGTTACAAGTCTGGCATTGCTCCTGCCTTCATATGCTGCCAACAGTTTTCTGTGATCTTAATTCCTCGCCCCCCCCCCCCCCCCCCCGAAAACCTCAGGAAAAAAAATTCCATATATTAGCCTGCAAGTATTTGATTGACACATAGATTAATGTTACACAATTAAGGAGTGTTATCAGGTGAGTGCTTCAAAAATCACAATATTTCACAGGCAGGCAAGCTTCCTGACACCACGGTAAGTAGAAATACTTTATAAAAATTATTTAGAATCACCATCTATCATCATGAGAAACCTTGTGTTGTGCTAAAATAATTGACAGGTTGATAGCTGTGAAATGTTTCCAATCCAATAAAATACAACATAGTATTTCCAATAACAACACCGATATGCAAGGATTTACAATGGTTACCAATTTATTATGAAAAATGATGAAGTTCTAATTTGTGAGCAACTTGAGTGTATTTCAACTCCATGATCAGTGTCCTTCAAACCATTGCTAATCCAGTCATTTCTTTCATGAATAAATGAGCCATGAATATGCATATTAGATGTAGCACAGCATGGGCTGCTCTGCCACCTTACATCCAGAAGGTCACGGACATAAATCTTCTTAGATGCTAAATATTCCCTCTACCTTGGCTAGGTATTGAGCAGCTCCCCAATTTCCTACACGGGTAAAGAGAGGTGTAATTGGGTAGAAACCTTCACATATTCACTCCCCTGTGGTTTGCACGGATGAAAGAGAAGCTAGAATCAAAGGATGGAGCTCCAAATGAACCTGCTAGGCACCTGCCGGCAGTTCGTCAGTCACTTAACGTGAACCTACTGCCTCTGCCTCTTCCAGGAGCGCTGTGTGGTCCCACGGCTGGCATCAGGACTTTGGCCGCACTTGCCTCACTGATCCATTTAAGCTGGGCTGGAAATGGATCCTCTCCTCCACAGCCTCTGCAGGAAATACTTTTGGGGATCTTCAAATAAAAACCCAAATTGCTGCATCATTTGGGCCTCTCGGCGCTGGTGGACGAGGCAGCCAGGCAGCCGGCTCAGGGCTGCGGGCCAGCCTGGAGCTCCAGCCAGCCCCTCTCCCGTGCCTTCTCCTCTTCCCGCTCCCATGTTTCCTACTCTTCCCTTCCATCCCGAGGAGTTTGCAGGCAATATGAAGAGTATGGGCTTCTCCTTTAGTCAGGAGAATCAAAAAAAGAGTTGGAAGATGCAATACCTCTCTTGTTCACTTGTTTCCCTTGCATCCTTGGAGTTACTTGGGCTAATTCTGATCTTGTTAAACAGGGGTTTAAGCCACAGAGAAACTCTGACATTGATGGGGGTAAAGGAATAAAGCTTCTGCTAATGTTAAAACAACCAAACAAAAAGTAATAGATGATCCTGACTCAGACCTGTTCTCTCAGCTACAGGAACACCAAAAGCAGCAGGTAAAACTTTGCTTTTTTATGCAAGTTTTGTTTAAAGGAGAAATACCTCTGGACTGTTGTTTTTTTTTTTTTGTTTTTTTTTTTTTTTTTTTTTCTTTTAAGACAAACATTTGTTTCAAGCAACCATCGAGACATTTCCAGCAAGGTTCAAGTATCAAGGATTTCCTTTCCCCACCCTGCCCCCAAAATTAACAAGTGAGAGAAGGAACATAATATCCTAGAGTAACAATTAACCTTCAGCGCGCTTGCTTGTCACCCAGCATATGCAGATGCAGGAGGAAGAAAAGCTCAATTGAATGCACACTGAAGAAGTACCGTCCTTTCAAATTCTTACTAGAGGACACAGGTTTACAAAAAAGTCTGTTAAAAAACTGGACCCAATGCTGCGATATGCTCTTGTGAGGCACGGAGGTAAATGTGGTTGTCCTTCTCCAAGGTCTCGCTGCAAGACAAGAACTTTCAACAGGAATTTTTCTATCTTCTGGGTTATTGAAAAAATATATGTAACTATATATATAACTGTATACATATATAACTCTATATAATGATATATTTAACTATATATGTATATAGCTATACATATAGTTATAGTAGGAATGAACATCACTACCACTCCCTTTGCAGCTACCTGACGTTTTTCACTAGATAAATCGCTCAGAAGACTTCAAGAGCTCCCACTCAGACCCAGAAAATGTTGTTCAGTTTTTCCAGCAGTAATCTAGGAATGGTTATTGATAGCTGTTTGGCATTCAGTTTCTGCACAATTCAACAGAGAGAGCTGAGTCTGAAACTTGGGAACCAGCATGGGTTCCCTGCATCCTGCTCCATGCGGTATTGCTCTGTTCCCCAAGGGTGAGAAAAATTCTCACTGTCCAAACTGCAGCAATTCTTGTCAGAAGGATGTTTTTGTTTTCAGAGACATGCTTCCCCTCGCCTCCCCCCCAGTGTTATGTATAATTGTTCCAAGAAAAGAGATATTATAGTAGGTTATTGCATTATTTAGATGGTATGCAGGATTGGATTATAATTTCCAAGGGAAAGAAGCCCGACACCCATCAGGAGTTATTCAAGCAGATTAAATATATCCACTGATCTCAAATCCAGGCAGTGGGCTGGTTTCACCACTGCATGAAATAAATCTGGGCAGTTCAAGTTGGCTTTTTACCCCCCCTTTTCTTTACCCAACCTGGCTTAGACAGCTTCACTCAAATATTTTCTTTCACATGTTGCTGGCAAAAGCATCAAAACCCTAGCTGGGCTTATATTACAGCTGACAAATCACAGTAATTCATGATCAGAGCTACTGTAGTTATTCAGAGCAACTAGTGCAGCCACGGGGCCTGAGAGTGACTGACTGCACTGCAAAAATTACCTGCTAGAATTTCTTAGAGCTGCCAAGTAATTTGGGTTAACAGCATTTTTCCTTAAAGAAGCACCTTGCAAAGAGGGTTGGCCCCACGGTGCCTCATCTCTAGATCAGTCCCAGCAGTCAGAGGAGCAGGATGACTGGGATTAAATTGGCCACGAAGGTCTATGATGTTGAAAAAGTTGTTATTGTCAATGAAAAAAACACAAAGCCAATTTAACAGCTCTCCAAGCATCCCTGGTTAATGCAGGAGGGTAGCCCTGGAAATGAGAACGAATAGGACAATATCCCCACTTTTCATCCGCACAGTCACCTGCTATATTCCACTGATGGTGATGAACGGTTGCAGGCCCCTGCGCAGGGAGAGTCCTCGCTCCTCGCTAGCACGTGCAGGCCTTGCTGCCACAGTCATTTCACAGCTTACAAAATTACACTTTTTTTTAATAGTGGTTTAAATTCCTTGACGCACCAGCGCTGAAGAAACCTGAATAATCTGCTTGTAATGAAAAGTGAAACTCTCATCACCATTTCAAGTTACAAACACCAGTTCTGTTTGGGAGAAGTTTCAGGGCCTCTTTTTCTAAATTTAGCCAGGTTTCAAAATTACTGGAAGACAACCGGTTACAGCCTGGATTCTTCATTTGATTTTACCCTCTTTTTAAGGGTTCCTTTATTTGTCTGAAGTGGTATAGAATGTAGTTTAAAGTTGATGTATTTTGATCCTTCACATTTTAAAACCTCCGTTTTCAACTGGCAGCTTCTGGCTTCTCCAACAAGTGTTTCCAATACCTTCACAAACTGGTGTATTGTCTGATAGACTGCATCTTCAAAGGCTACCTCTTTTCAGGGGAACAGAGCTGGTAGTTTTATTCCAGGAAGTTTGCTGCATGACACAAGGATCTTTTGTGGGCACTTTGCTCTTTTTCTTTCTAGGATTCCTTACTCTAAAATAGAAGTAACTTTAGAGGAAAAAAGTACAAGACTTCTCTTTGTGTATTCAGCTAGCTAACTGTCACGATTTTATGAGGAGTCTCATGATACTTGGTATTTTTCTTAAAACCCTAGACCTTGGAGTCATATGTATATACCAGAGATTCAGCATTAATTAAGAGAAGAAGGTTTCCAGCCTACATGGATGTGGCAAAAACCCGAAAATAGCAAACCCTAAGAGCAGAAGAGAAGAGCCCTTAAACTGCTTTTCAAAAAGCTCATGTTTTAGGAGGTAAAATCCTAATTCTTGGAGGGGCAGGGAGGTGTGGAGGCAGGGGAGATGATAGGAGTCCTTTGCCCAACATTGAGCTATGATACCTCTGCCACTGAAACACATCCTCTGAAACTCAGCCTTCTGTTTTTATTGTGTTATGCTAATTAGAGTCAGAGGCTGTTCAAACCTACAGTAGGAAATGAGATTTGGGGAAAACCCACACCCAGAAGACAGGATTAAAAGGAGCTTCCTTGAATCCCAGCCCATCTCCTGAAGACAGACTGGGAAAGTTTCAGGTGCACTAATTCTATTCTAAAAATTCAAATTCTAAAGGGACATCAAGCAGAAGCAAAATACTGTCCCTTACTCAGCTGACATGTTAAGAAAGAAATTGGAGGGATCCTAACAGCCTGCAGGTCAGCACTCAGATTTATCATATCTGAGGCTTTTCCAACTGAAGGACTAAAAGCATCTTTCAAGCTGCTCCAGGCCACTGAGAAGCTCACTTTAAAGGTAGATGCTGCCAGACTCTTCTCCCATAGTTAGGCTTTTCAGGACAAGGATTTTTTGGTCAGTACAGAAGAATCTTTCCTTAAAGTTCCCTTGGGGAAGCAGAGAGTGGATAATCCAGATCACAGAAGAGGCCTCACTCAGCTCAGTATTTTTTCTTGTGTCGTAACAGACATTTGATAACAAAGCAAACCTGCATAAGCAAGTCAGCCCATGGCAAAAAGAGTAATCCACTTAAGTTGGGTGGTTTCTGTGGTGCAATCCAGTGTAACACTGCTTCCCCTCTGGCAGTCCTTGCTAGAATCTAAGACACGTTATAAGTAAAACAAGTTTGTGAAGCTCAGACAAGAGACCACTTTGTAAAGTAACTTGTGCGTGCATGACTTGAAAGAGCAAGAAGAAAGCGCACTTAGGACACGTTATTACAGGAGCTGGCAGCAGGTAAAGGCCTCCTTTCCTGTTTTAGCTGGTTTATTAGTAATATCACTGCAGCACCTTAGATGTCAGCTGTGAATTAGGACTCCACTAGACCTGGCACCTAGAGATGTTCCTGGTCCTAAAAAGCCCATGAGCAGCTCTTCTGAGCTGTGCAGATAAAGCAACATAGCTCTCCAAACGCCTGGAACCTAGTCAGAACTCATCGGAGAGCCCAATGTCTGCTCCTCTCGAGGTAGGGAGGTACATGTGTGAACAGTCACACTGTCAAACAGGGACTAGAAGGCACCTGAATGCAGTTGCAGCTGAATACAGGACAGCTAGAGCACAGCCTCTGAAACCTTGCAAGGTTCAAGTCTTTTCTCCATACATTTCTCTGTTATGCAATGATCCTAGAAGGAACAACTTCATTCAACTTTCTGCAGGCAGTTTAGGATTTTGCAAGTGAGTCCAGGATAGGTTTGTACCAGACATAAGGCATCTGCTATAGCAACTTCTCAGTCCTTTGCAGCTCTCAGTCTGGTCTGCTGGAGCCCTCACTCCTGAGCTGTGATCGTTGGTTAAGCCCACATGGAGCTGTTCTGCAGTATACACAAATGAAGCCATGGAATTGCCTCACATATCACCCAGTGTAAGAGCTAGACCTGTCCTCAGCAGTGAGCAGCTAAGGGACTAACTCTTCATCCTGCACAGGTGCCTGCTAGTACAGGAGGAATGATGCAGCTGAGCCTTTGGAGGAGCTTGACCTACTTTGGAAGGGGGATGTCAGAGTTTGCATTCCTCCTCCCCACTTTTACTAGCCTCTGTTTATGTAGGGCCTCCACCACCACTCATTAGAGGGGTGGCAGCAACCCAGCTAGAATATACTTCACTGAGATCAAAGCATCACGCAAAAATCCCATATTCAGTGTATTTATTAGAGATCAAATAACATCTATAAAGCATATGATTTTTTTTTTTTAACTCTACTGATCCTACATTGAGCAGCTGCTTATCTCTGATATTATGGAGATCTGCTTCACAACTACAGGGAGCTGAAGGAGAAAGAACAGGTATATTTCACAATTCTTCTTTTTCCTGCCTTTGTCTCCCATCATTCTCTCAGCCCCTGCAAACAGGAAACAAAAGGAGCCTGAAGACTCTCTGTACCCTGCTACTACTTCTATCACCTCATAGCAAACAGCTAACTCTTGCTTATTAAAGCCACTCACATGAAATATAATAATCACTTACACTGAGAAAGAAGTTCTAGCACTATGTTTTCAAAATAAGAGTTTGCTGACTAGAAGATCTTTGCTCAAAAAACTCACCCAGCTTTCCCAAGCATCCCACTTTGATAAGAGGCACATGGGCTGTTTATAACCTCACAGCTGCTTGCCCTTTACTCCAGCCTTGCTCCATGGACATCAGCTGTTTTTCCCCACCAGCTCATCAGGCTGATTAAGATAAGAGACTTTCTTTTCTTTTCCTTTCCTGGAATGTTTGTTGCAGTATCTGTAGGCAGTAATTTGGGGTCCAGACAAGCTGGGAGGACTCTCTGAAGGGTTTTACTCTCCTGTAAGGCAAGGCTCAGCATGTTAAGCAGTCGCTGGTGGAGGTTTATGGCAGGATTTGCCAGGTAGGAAAGGATAATATGATATGCTATGGGAAATTTAAGAAGGGGAAGGATAATTTGGCAAACATTTTATACAGGCACCCACTGGGGAGAAAGAATAGTCATACAGTTAAAATATTGGCTTTGTACACAGCACTTGGCCTTTGGCTTTTCCAGAGGCTTCCAGTATAACCTCTGACAAAATCACTTGGAGAAAATTGTTTTTGAAGTTCTTTAGGCAAGAATAATAATAAGGAAATTGCACTGGAGATCTGTCTTGCATTCATACCTCAGTTTCTCATGTAAAAATGAAAGCGATAATGTTACTTCTTTTTCTCCATCCTTGTTTGCTTCGCCCAGGCACAAGGAGCAGGGTGGGGAGTGCCTCTGAGGACAGGCTGCACTCTGCAATGAAGACTGAGCTTCAGATGAAGTCTGCCTGCACTGCTGGTCCTTGCTCTTGTGTGGTGGGACTATGCCAGCCTCAGAAGGCACCAACTGGAGGATGTCTGGGGGAGGACCAGTCTGGTGGCACTTGGTCTCTTCCAGACACTGGTTTGAGATGGGGCTGGGGTTTGCCATGCAGCTGGTGAGCAAGCCTGCTTGGAGAGGAGGCCCAACGTGTATGTACTCACTGGTGTTGATGTGATGCCTCACACAACCAGGGCTCCGCGCTTCCTGCGTCCCTGTAGGTCTTTATGCAGGGTAAGGAGCAACTCAACAGGTTTGGGAGGAGTTTGTGCATTTGGTTTTTCTTGATTCCACTTGGGTTGAAATCACTTGACAGTATTCTTTGATGAGTGGCAGGGAATAGGTGAAGCCTTGTGAAAAATCTTTACTAAAATACTTTAGGTTACTCATTTTAGCATATCAATTTATTGAGACATTTGGCATAAATTCCACAGCAATTCTCCCCAAAGACTTCAGCAATTTGATCTTTTTTTTTCTAAAGCACTGTATACTTTAATTAATAGCTTTTATATCTTAGAATAGCCAAAGGCAAGCTTCTTTAACCAGAAAAATGTATATATTGACACACCTTTAAGGCAGTAAACTTTTCTGCATATTAATATTGAAAAGCGGCTCATTAATTAGGCAGTCTCACACACACACATACACACAGACACAAATCTTCTGATAGAATGAGTGCATTGAAAGTTTTAGATCACTTGGGACAAGTTCTGCCTGGAGCAAAGCTGCAAAGTTAATGCTCTGTATTAACTCTAGCAATCAACCCCCAAAATGGCTGCATCCCTCAAGGCCAGTCGTTCCATTTGATCAGGTTGCAAAGCAAATTAGCATTCTCTTTGCCCTGGCTATGATGCTTCCTATTCTTTTCATGAATGATTTATTGGTCTCCCCTGCCCAGGATATGCTTGTTTTACCATCTACCTTTTCAGTGATGTTTGCCCCAACAAAAGATATCCCCTGTGGTTTTGGTGCTAACTAGAACCTGCGCTAGATGCTACTCTCTGTCTTGCACTGAAAAGCAGCATTTGCTGCATGGTGGCAGGAGTTCGCTCTAGTGACTGCTTTCCCATTCATCTTCCTCCAAATTCTGGCTTCTTTATTCGGATAAAACTCCCTTTTACAGAAATGCTCGCAGACTTCAGGGAAAGCCCTGTGTTTGCAAGATGATAGCCAAACACTGCAGAGGTGACTCACGGTAGCTGGTCCTCTTGGAGGATATCTTGCAAAAAAGCCTGGGAATGAAGCAAGAATTCTCACACAGGGTGTTCTTTACATACTCTGAGCCGTCACACGGAGGCTGCAGGGCAGAGGTGTTCCCAGGTGTGCCCTGCAGTTCTGGCTTCAGCCTCCCTCATTGGCAATGATGGCTGGGGTGTATCAGGGCTCCCACACAGCCTGGGTCTCTTTGCTGTGGAAACTAGGGTCAGGGGTGTTTGGGGGGGAAAGTGTCTCATCCAGTCCTGGAGTCACTGGAAATTCTCCTCTGTTCTGTGCTTTAGGTATAGCAAAAGAGCATCTGCTGGAACAGCTGAAACAGTCTTCATCCTGGGGCTTCTTCAGCAACTTCTATTTTTTGTTTGTTTTGAAGATAGCTGTAAAAAAGCAATGCATAAAAATAAGTTTGGGATGATGCTTTTGCCCTCTTCCTCTCCCACATCTCTGCACTGGCTTGAAAAGGTTCTTGAGAGACAAAGTCCTCCCCACTTCTCTTTTCTCACTTCCTACTTCATGAAACCTTGTTATCAGTAAAACCCTGCCTGATTTTCAGGAAAACTCTCCTACAAGGTATGGAGGAGTCAGTCACTTTGGCTAAAATCTGAGTCATCTTTCCCACACATTCCTGAGCTGAATCAGTTTGTTAGTCTCGCTGCAGTCCTTTTTTTTGCTCCTGGAATTATTGACAAATACATGGAGAATCAATTCTAATGAGCTCTGCTAACCTACTGTACAGACCCGATGCATCATGTGTATTAAGTAAGAACTGAACTTCAAACAGGTACCCAAAATGAACATGAACTTTATCATCTATAGTTTGACTACCATGTATACCTACACTGATTTTCATGAGGTATTGCTTATTTTCATCTGTGCAATCAAGACTAAAATCAAATCTGTATCCTCTGATGTCCAGAGAACAGTGACATGAGAACTGGTCCCATTAGCACTCATGGGAGATGCTGGTACAGCCTGGGAAGAGAACGTGCAGCTTCTGACTTCTAAAAATTTAATGACACAGTTTATAGGGCTTTGATCCTCTAAGTTATCTTTACTTACAAGCAGGCTCATGAAAGTCAATGGGACCTATTTAGAATATAGAAAGTTAAACACAAGAGTCAGTCTGTGCAAGATCTATAACTGCAAAACCAATATTGCCTTGTACAAATGTCATAACATTTTCTAAAAATTAATAAATGAAGAGATTGTTTCCTTTTCACCAAATATTGAAAGTAATTGGATTCTCTGTGCCCATTACAAGTGTCCCTCATGGGCTGGGGGGATGTTTCAGCACTGGAGTTGAATACATATTATTTTGTACTTTGAGCTGCTCTATACATCTCTCCCGGTGGCTACGTTTCTCTTTAAAATTTTCAAGGATGGTTCAATAATCCTATAAAATTGCTATAACTGTCAATGAAGCGCCTCTGGCCATTTTCATAGGTTTTAGGCATAGCTTAGCAGCAGCTTATTTGAGTGAAAACAATGCAGGAATGGAAGAAATATTCCTTGCCAGCTGGAGTTATACTGTGGGCAGCTTTTTGTTGTGTGTGAGTGTCCATTACCTGCTGTAGAAGAGAAGCTGTTAAACAAGTCAAACCAGCACTTGGTCCCAAACCAGCTAACAAGTTCCTCTGTCCTGCAGACCTTTGTAGATAAAGGACTGGCTTTCTGTAGCTTCGCTTCTGTTCTATTCTATGTTCTGTTCTATGTTCTGTTCTATTCCTATGCTCCTCACCAAAGTATACGAGAGTCTTTGCTCAGATGCTCAGAGAAACAGCTAATTCATTGAATTTTCTATGCTGGCAGATGACCGGTATGGAAAAACTTCAGTCTGGATATTCTAGGTTTGGCAAAATTATAATTTGCTGCAGATGGGGTCTTAACACAAAAAGCATTTGGTTACCTTAATAAAGGGCAGCATTGCCTATAAGTGTGTGCCATTGTGCTGGGAGGTATAATAAAAAATAATTAAAACCAAACTGCTGTTGTCAATGTTGACAGACATTAGTCACGTCACCAGCCTGCGATGCGTTGCCAGGATGAGGTGGGACTGCTCTGATCCTGAGGTAAGATGCTGAGTATCCTACCAGCTTAGCAGAAGATGCTGAGACAGCCTGGGCTTTCCTGGAGCTAAGCCCTGGAACCACATTGTCTGAAACCGAAGGGTAGCGTAATGCTCCTGTATTCACAAAGGCCCTATCCCAAAGCCCAGTGATCTCACTCTTTCAGTTTTCTAAAGACCAAGCCCTGACTCTTTCAGCAAATGACACACCAAATAGACCAGTTAAAAAGGGTTACTTGGAAAGGTAAGAAGAAGTACCAGTGGTTCTTATGGCAATTTTATTTTGTTCATTACTGAAAAGGAATACTTTCCCGGCGCCTGACAAGATAAAAAAATGAATAATTGTCTGACAGCTGGGTGGTTCTTCAGATTTTGTGCTCGGTTACTAACCCCAAGCTAATGATAAATGCATCAGCTCTGCTTCTTTGGGTGTCTACGTGTCTGTGCCCCTGCTTGTTAGGTACCTGTCCTTGCTTGCCCTCGTGTCTGTTGAAAAGACACAGCACTCAGCAGAGGCATAGGGCCAGCCCTTCCACACGTGTGAGTGTGAAAAGGCACATGGCCTTTCCCCAGTGCACCTGCAGGAAAAAAAAGAGGCTTTTCTTGATTTAGGCAAGGCACGTGGCTGACCACGCTTAGATGAAAAAAAAATATATTCTACTGCTTTGCTCGAAACTTGGCATGGAGCTTCAAAGTTAGTTTTAAGTACAGGACATTGCACTGCACTGGCCTGGAGTTGCCAAAGCTGCTAATGGACAGTGGAGGCCTGGATACAGCCAGAAAAGGTCTGCCAAGGCAACAGAAAGCTGAAAATTATTTTCTGGGAGAAGTATGCACCATCAGCAGTGCCCACATACTGCTCCCAGGAGCTCTTTTGGTTGTTTCCTTCTACTGAAAGGTTTCTTTGCAGCAGTCCTCCAGAAGATGGGTGTCCATAAGCGCAGAACAACTGCTGCATCCTGTGCTGATGAATATAGGATTTGAAACTGTGTCCTGATACTCTCCAGAGAAGCATTAAGCACCAGCTAAGCAAACTGCCTTCCTTTGTGGGCTGTGTTAGCAACTGCAGAGGACGGCTTGCAGGGATCCCTCCCATGGGAAAATGGGAGTACAGTAAGGGACCCACCTTCCCCCCCCACCAGGACAGATGATTCAACAGTAGTTCATCTGCCCAAGTCTCAGATGTCACGTCTCACTACCCCTCTGCAAAATGATGAACAACTGTGACATCTCCTGAGTTCTGGCACTCTTGCAGCTTGGGTCTCCCAGGCTCTAGGGTCACTGCTCTGACAATTTGATTCTAAAGTATGGTGAGCAGAAAATCACAAATATTTTCCCCCCAAAATACTTTGGAAAGAAAAAAAATCATTTTCACTTTTTCCATTCTTTTGGAAGAAACTTTCCAGCTACTTGCTTAAAAACAAACAAACCCCAAAGCAGAAAACATCCAGCTTCTGGTTATTTCCAGTGTTTTCTAATTATTCTTTCAGTTTGGGGATTATTTTTTGATGTTGCTGAAAACCAAACTGTTTAGATATTTGCTTTTTTTAATAGTCTCAGCAAAACACATTGAAAAGATTTGGCTTCATCTGAGTGTGGTTTGGGAACATTTTAAAATTCTCAAATATTCTGCAGGAAGAGAAATCCCTTTCTACCCAGCTCGGACATCTGCCTGCTATAGTAATGCTCATTTCCTTGCTTGTTTTACCTCTTTCCTCCCTCTTGTATTTGCACTGATTCTGAATTTCTCTGGACAGGGACTTTACCTTCCTTTACAATTCTTCAGCGCCCTCTATATTTAGGGTATTACTTTCATGCAGATGAGAAGTAATGATAATGGATTTGAAAACGTATATTTAAGTCTAAAGGCTATTTAAGATTCCCCATTCAATTTCATAGAATAATTAGCAGGCAAATCTATACAGGGCTCTAATTTTCAGTCCTCTCTGAGGTTAATTTCTTCAGGGTTCAGTCACAGTGCTAAGTGTTTTTTCTAGAAGTTTCTAGAAACATTTTTCTTGGTCATTCCTCAGGACATAAGAATGCATTGGCCTTGATTCTTTGGCTTGTGGAAGCTGAATGTAAAAGCCCTTGAAAAAACTTGAACCATTGGACTTGTCTTAAAATGTTCAGCAATTCCATTTAGACATCCAGACTTTACTCACTCAAGTCTAGAAATACAGGTTTTTCTCCCAAAGGAAAACGGAGCTTTTAGCACGACTTCCTGACTGCTGCTGGTGGTGATGTTACAGGGACAATCACCATTGTGGCAGTCCTTTGATGCCTCTCCTTCTGGCCCTTGCTGAAAAGTAGGAAGTCATGAAGTGCCTGAAAACATAATTAATCCTAGTAAAACTTTGATCAGTACTTTCATTAACACATCTGCAAATGTTTCAACTATACCAGGTAATAAAACCTCCCAGAGTCTTTTAATTGCTGTTTTATTACAGATGGAGCTGATTGTACCAGCACCAGTTACAGCAGGCTGAAACTTCACATGGCAAGCAAACGTGGTTAGGATAACCCAGCTCTCTAAGACCACAAGGCAGTAAGCAGTGGAACCAGGAGCAAGCCCCATCAGCTTCAACTTGCTCATAGTAGTTTACTAGATAAATGCAGTTAAAAAAAATGATAACAGAATGTTAGTCTGGGTTACAGTTTGCCAACATTTTCATGTGGCTTTGTTAACCAGATTGTTAATAATTGAATAAAAATATCCCATTGCAGCACGCAGGAGGTGACATACTCGCAAGTACTCTTTCCCAGCCTTGTTTCACAGTGTTAGCACCATGTGCATGGCTGTTTGTGGCTATCATTGTGTGGCTATCAGTTTCTCCCTAGTAGCTTTTGGACTTCTTACCCAATTTCAACCCATTTGTTAGTGCATTCAAAGATATTATGTGCTTATTAGTCTTAGGAAAATAGGTGCCTCGGTTCAGGGAAGTGATTTTGTCAGTGCTTCCACTAAACCTGATGTATGAGTTCATCCCTATGAGACATCAGAAAATCGAGTCAGTCTTGAGCTATACATCCAAGGGCTACGTTGGTTCTGCTGCTCACGGGACTCTATTTCTGAGCATGATTCATCTCACTCATGCACTCCTACACACACAGGCACTTTCCCTGCTCTCACCACGAATGCTGCTTGGCAGGATGATTTTCTGCAGCTGCGTAGATACCCTCATGGTCTCTTCTTTTCAGTGTCCTGTTTATCCCTGGGTAACAGGCAACACCTCTTCACTCCATTCTCCCCTGCTCTGATTTTATGCCATCCAGCGCTTCCTAATATCCCGTCTCCTTCATTAAATAATCGCTCTAAGGTGACTGACTGTGCATACGTTCCCTTTTTGTGGTCCTGTTTAAGTTTTGTCAACAAATGTCCCTAAAATAGTGTCACTGCTGCTTAAATGCTTTCTCACCCTTATATGCTATTACTTGATCTATTTTTAATTCCACTTAGGGCCCAGTTCTGCAACTTTGCCTCTGTGCATGTAATTTTCTGAAGGTCTTTGGAGTATCTCTGTTTAGGGTCTGTTGATTTGGAAATCACCTTCTTATCAACAGCAAGATACAAGTGAAAAATTATGTCAACCCTCTACTTCTGCTGAGATGATTTATAGTACATTCTTCCTATCAGTTCATTCTTTTCCACACTTTTCTTCTTCCAGAAGAAATGAGCCAGAGGGCAAAGGTGCAATCTGGTTCATGGCTGAACCTCCCGAAAGTGCAGAGGTGTGGGTAAGTCTGTTAGAGACAGAGGGGTTAAATCTGCTATAGGGATCTCTGGTTTATTTTTCCCTAGAGCTTGGGTAACGTTTCCTCTTATTTTGTTCCCTCTTATGTTTTTATCCTGCAGTTTGAGGTAAAATCATCCTGAAGTCTCTCACGCCCTCCTTGTCATCTTTGTGCCCTGCCATCTCAGCTTATTTAAACCTTTCATTACTCAGAAACCCACTTCCACCTTCTCTGGTCTCTCTCACCTCTTCTGCACAAGTCTGTGACCTTCAGCCCCCCTGGCTTTCATTCCTCACCAGAGTTTGGTTATATGTGATGTTGAAATCTCCTCTGTGTGCAGACGCTGCGAGTTCCCCTTTCCAGGTTGTCATGGTTCTTGTGTTGTTGCAAGAAAACAACCGATCGTGTTCCTACCACAAATCACTGTGAGACCATTTAGGGCAACTCAGCCTCCTTATCTGAGATCAGATCAGGGCCAGAACTAAAAAACCTATCCACAAACTCTGGGGAGCCTGGATCCAATTCTGCATATTATGGCAAGTTGAGGAAGCATCAGGCAGATGCACATTTGTATTCCACCACTTCTATCTCCAGTGCACATGGTCTTAGTCATACTCAAGAACTTCCCAACAACCTGTAACAAGATAGTCAGTAAAAGCCATTAATATGGCACAGGAAAAGACCAGGAGACAGGGAGAGCTCTCATTGATGCTCTAGGTCTCTTGAATAGCTGTCAATGTTTAGGTTAAATCACCAGAACAGGCACTCCTTGGAAGCTGACAGCTGCCCACACTGCAGAAGGCAGCCAAGAACTGCATATGGTACCTTCTTCTCTGACCTTGGAGAAAATCTCATCTCAACTCCAAAAAAAGGAAACAGCTTAACCTTACATAATACATGAAAATGTTTGTGTGTCTGAAGCAAGACACACAAATAGAGAGAAACCAGGGATTTTTTTTTTTTTAATATTCTTTCTTGGATAGGAAGTCCTCTCTTGAATTTGGAGAAACGGACTCTCAAGAGAAGCTGGAGTTGTAATGTCCTGAGCACCTGAATGCAAAGACTCATTTCTCCTTGTAGCCTTTCTCCAAGGACAGCCTGTTTGCTTTTTCATGAAGCTGACTTGTTTTCTGCTCCCTCTGCTCTGGGATCTTCAGGGCTGCTCATCTTCTCATGCAGCCGGTTCTTCTGTCCATGTTCTCAGGAGCTTGTAGCACACAGCTCCTCATTATCTTCTGCCAAACTAGTGATTTACTTGCTGTGGTGTTCCCATTGCAACATCACATTGCAATCCCCCGTAGTAGTGTCTCCAAAGAACCATAGGATTATAATACAAATGTTTAAAGGTTGGCTGTGAATCTGAAGGCGCAATGCTGGGTTGGGTTTGGCAGACTCGCAGGTAGCAAGCCTGGGTGGGTGCGGATTTCTGCCTGAATAATTAATCCATCCCTAGAAGCGTTATTTGAGGCTTGGGTGTCAGAGCAGATTTTGTTGAATTTTAATATTTCCTGTAACTTACACATCTCATCGTTGCCCAGTTATTGTTTCCTATGCTCTCTGGAACGATACCACCTTCCACTCGCTGGCAAGTTGCGGCTCTGTGAACATGTTAAATCTCTCATCCCATTCCAGAGTATTTTCAGCCCTCCAGCAAAGTGTTTGTAATCTTGTCACCCCATGTGGTTTGATCTTCCGACACCCAGCAAGGGTGAATAAACTTGCCTTCTAACAGCTCTTCATTAAGGGAAAATGGCATACGACACACCCAATGAAACAAAGCAATGAGTAACAGTAATATTATAGACACATTTAAAATGTAGGTCTCAGATTCCAGTGATCATGGGTCCTGCTAAACCATTTCCATCCCAGCAACCCATCCTGTACCTACAAGTTATCCAAGCAAGGTGGAAATCATGAGGGAAGGGGAGACACCGCGGCGGTAGACCTGAATAAATGAGGCAGCCCCAGAGGCTGCTTTACAGTTGCAACATTGTGCGATGAGTTAAGAAAGAAAGAAAATAAAGCAAGCAAAGTGCGTAGGAAGCACATTTCTTGTGGTAGTCAAGTGACACCCCAGTGTTCGGAAAAGTGCACGCAGACTACATGTAGCTTCATGTGCAATTACGAGGGACGTGGCCATTTACCGCAACTGTGAATGCAGTTGCAATTAGTACAGTGAAAGTATGGGCCTGAAGTTTCCAAGTACAAAAATGCCATTTATACCACTGTTTAGGAAAAGAAAAAGGACATTAAACTGCGGTGGTTCCTGTTTCTTGGCAGGAATGGTAGAATTTTGTCACAGGACAAGTTTGTGAATTCCTTTAAGATGTTATTGCTCATGCACAAACACCCATGAGGTGATCCTTGCTTCTTTGGCAAAGTGACCACTTTCTGTAGACTCTGCTCTGTAAAAATAAACTGAATGGAGTAGTTCTTTCCCTCTGGATTTTTCTCACTCAGGAAACACCTATGCCCAAATCCTTAGCAGTGTAAATCTGCAAAGCTCCTCTGACTTCAGTAATGTGATGCCAAGTTCCTCCATCAGAGAATGTGACCTGTTATTTTGGCTGAGCCTGTAAATCGCCAATTCTATGTTTTTGGACCAATTGTTAGGTAGCTAATCCTCCAATTTGCACATGCAGACAGTCTGAGCACTCCCATGTGAGGTTTTGCCTGAGCAAAACTGTAGCCAACACAAAGTGAGTGGGTAAGCATCTAGGTGTGTAATTCAAAGCATGCAAACGTGGAGGCTGAGTTTAGATTTCCCCCAAATGCAGCCCTTTAAATCTTTTTTTTTTTTGCAATCTCCTCACACACAAAAACCACACACACAGTCCCTCAAAACCCACACTCACAAAAACAGCTGTAAGAGAAGAAAAGACAATGAGGCGCATTGTGGAGGAGCAGTCAGTCAAATCTCCCCCTGCCTTCCCCACCCAGAGCCAGCACATGCTGGGAGTCAATCAGCTCTTAGGGGAGCACAGGGAAAACATACACCCACAGAAACTACTCAGATAATCCCACTCCCTCAAATCCTATAGGATTTGAGGTGGTTTCAGACTTTCCACCGACTTCTCCACTCCAAAACAATATTTCAAACTGAAGTTTTAAGGGAAAAAGTAAATTTATTTTTCTGGGTGTTTTTTCATCCTCATTGTGTTCTCCCAGAGAGAGAAAAGTCATTTTTTCAGGGAGAAACTGAGATTAAGCCTAAGACTGTAAAAAATGGAGCCTAAATGGAAGTTTATGTGCAGACACCTGCCAGTGCAGTCAGTGGAGGCTCTGCTGTACCCAGCCCTGAAGAGGAATAAGGAAGGTTCCTAGCCAGGGGCTTAAAAACCTAAAACAGTAAGTTCTTCATTAGGAAAAAATAGTTCAGGGTTTTTACTTTAATTGTTTGACTCATTCTTGAGAATAGCTGTGCAAACTACTTAGAATAATCTGAATTCTCAACAGGCTTGTTAGAGCCCAGTGTGTCCAGCAAAGCCATCCCTGGCTGACTCCACCTGCAAGCACTTCCACTGACCTCAGTGAGCTGGCCAGCGTGGAGAGGCTCACCCACATAGTTACTCGCAGTATTTTATTTACTATGGTAATGATGCAATGACGTAAAGAATCAGGAGCCATGGAACAAATACCTGTGAGATTGGGTGTGCCTGCTAAGCACTTTTGAATACTCTGAAAATGTGATTGAATTGCTCATGGAAGCAGGACTCCTTGCTGATTGATGCTGATTCTTGGTACCAGTCAGTATGTGATGAGTCGAGCAGCCTTTCTTCTTTTATTTCCATCTTTCTTCTTCCAAGCAGCGTGGGGTCATAAAGTGTCCAAGACCTAGAACCTGTTTATGAATGAAGTGCTGGGACTGTGAGATCCTAGTCTTCTGTGACTGCAGCAAGAGCCAGTGGAGGAAAAAGGCAACTTTCCCCCCATATCCACTACCTGGGGACACATCCCTCGTGGTGGTATTTCTGCCACCAGGAAGAGCACAGGAGCTCTGGGCCATCTGCATCCCACAGCACTTGTGGGCAGGTGGAGGATTTGTTGAGAGCAGCAAGGAGGATGGGATCTGAGGGGCCCTGGCACGCTGCTGATCTCAGCAAACACAGCTGCGTTGAGAAGGAAACAAGCTGATGGCACCGTGCCCTGGTGCTACCTGAGGCTGCCCGTGCCATGGGCTCCTCAGAGCCCTACTCATCGTGGGACCTGGGGAAGCGACAGCCGTTCCTTGGCCCCCTGCAGCAAGCACAGCTCGGCTGGAGGATCTGGAAAACACAGGCCTGCACACCATTGCTCTGTGCTCAAATACATCGCACAGGCATTTAATTAGTTCTCTAATTCCTGAGGATTTATGAGTCTTCATCTTCACTAATTTGCCTCAATACAACATCAGAAGGTGTTTGAGCACATCCAGGAAGTATTAACATGGGACTAAGTGCTTCTAAAAATACTATGCCTGCCAGAGAGGGTTAAATTTAAAGTAAAGTTGGGTTTAGGTTTTTTGGGGGGCTTTGTTTTTGCCAGAAGCTGTACCTTTGAAGAGTCCAGTAACCTGTCTGTGTCTTCAGAAAATTACAGGTGTTTAAGCAGGCTGTGCTGAAAGGCAGACTGCGAGATAATGGGTGTTTTCTACCCCTGCAGGTTCTTCTGCTGCCGCTGCGACTCCTCCTTACCTCATCCGTGGGGTCTGATGGCAGATGCTCTGCTTTGCAGGAGTGGGTCACCCCGAGCCTGTTGGGCAGGTTCAGTCGCTGAGCTGAGGCTGGTGATTATGTGCCGGGACAGTTTGCTGCAGCGCAGTGCTGGACTGATCCTTTCCATGCACTCGCTTGCCATCACCACAAACCCGATTCTGATCTGTCCTGAAGTGTGGAGGGTTCTTATGTCTTTTGCCTTGGTGGCTTCTGATTTACTACAATTTAACTGCCAGCTAGTCTGCTATTGCTGGGCAAACCCACTGCAAATGCAATCAATAAAACAGAAATGCTCCTTGCATTTTGTTGTCTAGCTTGCCAAAATAAAAAGGGTGAAAAGATTGTGACTCTCTTCTTAGAGAGGTTACCCCCAAGGATTTTTCTCTTCTATTCTCCTTTCTGCTTGCCAGCCAGACAATATCTTTTCCCAGTGTTCCCCCTCCCTTTTAAAAGATCTAGAGGCACAATACATCTGTTAGGAGAGACCTTATCTGTTTTACTCTTCCTCCCCATCTTCTCCCCATTTTCTCCCCTCCTACATTTTTTTTTTAATGTACTCTTAAATATCGAATTCCATCTTTGAAACTTTGTCCTAATATCAAGCTAGAGCAAGGATGTCAATCAGAGCCAATCAGGTTGGTAAAGACTCCCAGTGACTTCAGGGAGCCCTGGTCAGCCAGACCAGCTTCTTGTCTTCCACTGCCATGGCAAGAAGCGGTTTGAGTGGAAGGGAGATTGGGGAAGGTTACAGGGAAAGAAAAATGACTGTAGGTAGGCTTGAGGGAAAGGAAGCTCACCTCTGGGACACCTCAAACAGCTGCTTAGCAAAAGTATTAATAACTTGAAAAAGAATAAAAGGGATGGGTGAAGCAAAACAAGAGGACCTGCCTGAATTCCCAGTCGGGTTTTGCACACACCAGTGACGATGATTCACTGTCTGGTTTTCACTTTGTTCCTTTCCTTTGGCGCTCAGCAGTTTCCTAACTCTTGTAAAGCTCTGCCTGTCCTTTCACTTTTCCTGACCATTTTGCTTTTTTTCTCTGGTTACTTCCTTGGCATTGACCCAAACTCCAGAAAATTTGGCCCTTACTTTTCCTCTGTTTATTTTATTTCATTTCATTGACTTATGTTAGAAAATATTTAAGTGCTTTAAGAGTGCAAATGAGAAAAGAAAGAATTATTATTATTTTGTCAGATCTTGCCTCACCATTAATAAGGCATTAACATTGGAAAGTTGATAAAAAATGTCCTCTTGGAAAGAGATATGTCGTAAAATGAAATCAGCCTCCTTTATTCCTTTCCCATTTTTGCAGACATCTTCCCAATTAAAACTGGCACCAAATATGCCTACTAAGCTATGGCAGGACTTACAGCGATGCTGTTCCCTGAGCAAACTACTCCTGCTGAACCCCAGTTATCTCTCTTGCCCCCGCAGGAGTGTGACACTGGTGTGACATGTGGCTCCCCACATCTGAGCGGTGAAAGCTGCCTTGGCACTGGCACCGGCACCGGGGATTTGATGGGGTCCGGATCTGATCCTTTTTACTGGTGATGACAAAAATGTGGGTCTGGTAGCTCTGACAGGGAAAAGAAGAGGCAGGATAAGACCTGCATGCATTTCTTATGCTATTTTTTACCCTTTGTGACTCTAAACCAAGCTGCAAGGCAGGCAGGATAGAGGGAAGGAGAAAAGGCAGGGTGGCTGCCTATATCTGCGGACGCCACCAGCAAAGGATGACGGAGCAGGTTGTCCCTGGAGAAATCACTTCTGGACTGTCAAAGACCTGCAGCAAACTTCCTGATAAGCGACATTTTTCCTGTAATGATTTTGCTTTAGTCAGAAACAAAACATTACCTTGTGTTTTGCTACAAAGCGGGAGGGGAGTTGCTCCTCTTATCACACTTACTGCAAATTTCTTTTTTTTAATTTAGAACAGCAACACTTTCTTTACAAAAATCTGCATACTTTTCACTGAAGTTCACTAATTCAATCCCCAGACTTTCAAACTGAATATTTTAACGAGCTCTATAATAAAGAAAGTGCTGGATGTTCCAACCCGCAGCAGGCGGCTTCTCATGTACATCCAAATAGCATCGCAGCTTTCACCTGCGGCAGGTCCTGTGAACCCCTTTTGCTCTGTTTGGGTCCAGGTAATCTTTTTGGTCTGTTCCTCCAGCGCATTTCAGAGGTGATGCTGGCTCCTTGGGAGGGCAGCCACTGCAAGGTGTTTGCTGCTGACTTCCCTCGACACCCAGACAACAGCCCTGACTCACAGCCAGCCACGTTCAGCCTCAGAGGGATGGTTTTAATAAGTGTTTCTGTTTCAAGGGGGAATAAAACCATATTTTCTTCTCATCTCACCCTCTGTTTCCTTCAGCTCTCGGTGGGCAATGGTTTGGGATATTTATTGCTCTCTGCAAATTCTTTTGGGATCCTCCTATTTTTATTTTATGCGTGGCCTAATGCAAGTGTCTCCCGATTTCAGAGGAGGAAAATTAATTTGTTTCCTCTTGATAGCAAAGTGTTTGCTTCTGCCATCAAGTTGAGCTCTAGATGGTATTCACCCTGGGTGGTGGCCTGGGCCTGTAGTCCTGCAGGGCTGCCTTTGGGAATAAGCCTCAGTGAAGAATTTTTTTTTCAGTTTGGCTGCTAGGAGTCAACAGGAAATTCAGTTTAATTCAAACTAAATGTCCCTTCTTCCCTGCACACATGTGTATCTTTTTGCTGCACCTAATCAGGCTGCAGAATGGGCAGTTTTGCTGCTATAAGCCATATGCATGTGATTTTGCTTCTATGTTTTTATATTTCTATACTTGGTCCTGAGCTTGAAGACATCAGCTACTCATAGCCAGCGCAGGGGCCACAACGGAGAAAAAACACTCTCTGCATCCTGCCAAGATGCCAAACAAATGTAAGATCATGGGGACAAAAAGGTTGCTTCGATCGCTGTTCCCTCACCTGCTTGCTGCTGCAGCAGGGCATGGCTGGACCTGAGGACGTGGTCAGTGGCCAGGGGCAGCTGCCGGGAGGTGGATGGTCCCTGCGTGGCAGAGGGCAGCGTCCACGTGAAGGGGACAGGAAAGTTCTTCGAGTTCTGTGCAAAGAGGAATCGGGAGTCTCAGAGACCACCAAAGTGTTTCACTTCCTCTGAAGATGGAAACTGTGAAGCAATTACTGGCAGTAACCTGTTTTACCATCGTGAACTGAATTTGGTATTTGACCTCGTTTTGAAAGGTGAGGAAGGATCTGTCTAACTTCGTACATGTTCTTCTGCTTAGTGCTAGAGCTCTAGTATTCAACAGGTAAATATATTGCAAAAGGAACTTTGTGGCCATCACTAACATGGCTTGACAAAGTTCCTGGAGCACTCCATGGACACTGACTTGCTGCTGCTGTTCAAGGAGATGCTGCTGAAGTTTTTAGCCTAACATTCTCCATGACCAGTTTATTCCTCTGTAGTGTTGCATAGTGGTTATTTTTCAGCTTACATGTGCTACCCTCTCCCCTTAAAGGATTCTTGTGCCTCCTTGCATCTCATGTTTTGCTGGGCTAGGCAGGAGCCAGGCCCTCTAGGTATGTTCATGCAGAGGAGGCTCCCGGGTCTTCCCAGGCTCCGTGCTGTGCCACTCCTCACAGCAGAAATGCAGGCTGTGTTGCACAGGTCTCATCCACGCTCTGTGCAATGGCATTTATCCTTCCTGAGCAACAGGCAGTGTGGTTCAGGACCAATCTTTTGAAAGGATAGTTATTATTTTCTGGAGAGTAATTCCTGAAAGAGGAAGTGCCTCTTGCACCCCAGTTCCTTTTGCTCTTAATTGGGCCACATCTCAGAGTAACCCCAGGTGAGAGGATAGAAAATCATGTGCATCTCACTTCGTGGTGCTCCTCTGCTTCTACAACCATGCCATATGTATTGGCAGTGGCTGTGGAAGTTCAGCACCGTTATACTCTCCTGTCCTCCAGGGCAACAGAAAGTTTCCAGGAGTCTGCCCAGTTCAGCCTCTCCAGAAGCCAATGGGATTTTTCCAGGGGAAAAATGCAGCGTTAGTTGTGTACTTTGGAGATAGAAGATACCCGGAATGAGATTTTCAGTTTTCCCCTTCTAGCAAATTTTCATTCAAAGACACTTTCAATCCAAAGTCTTCTGTTTCAGGCACTGGACTAGAAAGCAAAGTTAAACTGAACTAAAGCTTCCCCAGCTAGGGTTAGCTGAGCATTGAACTTCTCTCTGGTGAAATAGGGCTACATGTGTCACTAAATCTGTAGGACATTATTTTGAAATGCAACCTACCAAAGCAGGCTTGTTAACGAATAGATACGGTGTTTTCAAAACAGAGGGGCTGATTTCTTGTTACTTTGTAAAGTTATTTACAGCTAAACTGCCTTGTCTAGGTTATACAGGGTCACTGAGTGTCTGAATACCAGACAGGTGAGATACACGTGTATTATCTCCAATTTTTTTTTACCATGCCTTCCATATAAGGTATATTTTCACTTCAAAACTTAACCTCTCCTTGCATCAGGTTGGGGGAATTCACCATGCTGTGAGTCAAAGCTCAGGCAAGCACCAGAAAAGATCACCCAGGGAGGGTGTGGATTTGTATCCCCAGACGCTTGCTTTTGAGAACAGGTTAGACAAACAAGGAGCACCATAAGTAGATCTGATCCTGCCTTAGGGAACTAAGGTGAACTACATGACCTCTCCAGGTCCCTTCCAGACTATTTTCCACAGCTTCAAGACCAGAGTTACAGCAGGAAAGGGAATTTGGCTCTTTGAGTGTTTAGTTACTATGCGAGTTCTGAATTTAACACATGCCATTGTGTACTCAACAAAGCACTTGAGCACCGAGGATGATGCCATGAAGGAGGCTCTTCTCTGGAATACAGAAATGCCAGCTTGCAGCTCCAGCAAAAGTGTCCAACTGAGGACACAGCAGCATCACCAAAGCTCAGAAGCAGCCACCAGAGAGGTTGGACAATACCCATGTCTGCTAATAACAAGTTGAAGGTGACCCTGCTGTAACTGTGTGGTTACAGCCTGGGACTTGTCCCAGAAAGAAGCTTTTTTTTTTTTTTTTTTTTTACAAACACAGTAAGATTTGTTCCCCTCCTGTTAGCAACTGAAACATATATATCAACGTTAACCCTCAGGCTAACATTAAGCTCATTGACTCATAGGCTTTTCAAATCAGGAGGGACTATTACGCTCACCTTGCCTGCCCCCTTGCAGAGGCTTGAGAACCTCACCCAGGTATGTCTACATAAAGTCATTAACTCCTGTTTGATCAAGTGCAAAGCCCTCGCTTGACCTGGGGAGAGGAAAGGCAAGAGGGCAATGCAGCCGCATGGCTGGTCCCGTGTTGCGTGACCAGGGGTGTGCATACTGCACAAGCTGTCTCAAGGGGACTCATATACCACTACTTCTCCCAGTGAGTCTGCATCTGACTGTCCCATAATTTCTAGAGAGTGACGAAGTGACAAAGAAACCACCATTTCCCCTGGCTGTAATAGCCAAAGGCTTCTTTTGTACACCTGCATCTGATTTGTAGTTTGCCTTTTCCCAGTTTTAGCCAAAAAGATATTTGAGAAAAAAGCTGCCTTTATTTTTATCCTCAGTAATACTGCTTAGCTTTTATCCAGTACTCTTTATCGGCAGAGCTGAACGTGATCTACCAAGAGGGTCAGTATTTCCTCCTCGCCTCCCTGGGAAAACTGGGACACAAAATAACTCAGCATAAGTTGTATTATTATGGGTTCATATTTCTAAAAAATAAAGGACCACAAAAAGTGCTTTTCCTGTTCTCTTGATTGCACACATGCTGACAATAACGGCATATGCAAAGTTATCTTCCTAAAAAAAGATGATTTCTTGTCATCAATAACACTGCAAAAGCAGCTCTTTGGAAGATAATGCTCCATAAATCTGAACCATTCACTCCTGCATCTGCATTTTCTTTTTCTTTGAAAAGTTTTGTGATAGTGGAGAAATAAAGCCTACAAACTCATACTAAGCTAGTCTCCAGCTAGTCCTCAATAAAAGTGGCTAAATCAATAGGATGCAATACAATCAAAAAGTAGAAAGAAGTAATGATACCCCACAACAGAGGCATGACAGAGGCAACTGCAGACTCTATGGAGCTGTAATGCTGGGTAGTGGATTAGTCAGAAGGAGGCACAAGCTGCTAAACAGAGCAGCCCCCCCTCCCCTTCAGTGTACTAATTAATCAGGCATAAAAAGCTCATCAAGGAACAGTCCAGCAATGAGAACCAGACTGAAACAAGGTTATCCTGAAGGTTAAAGACACAGGATCTTCTTTTATTACTTAAAAAAACAAAAGAGAATGCCTCTTGCCATCCTCCCCTGATACACCACTCAAGGGCTGACTTAAACTAACCCCCACTTGTAGGGGAGGCGAGATTGACAGCTGTCACTGAGGCCTTAAATCATCTTGGGAGGGGAAAGTGAACGACAAGGGCTAATACTGAGGATGGCTCATCAGCTTTGCCTTTCATTTTCCAGTCCTTTGTTCTTCACCCTGGAGCTGTCATTGCATTTACATTGGTAGTCCTTGGTAGTTTGCTGGCTATTGCCTTTTCATTTAAGTTGGAAAAGCTCAGCCCTTCAGGCAGGCACCAAAATGAGCCCCTGCATCCACAAGTGCTCAGCATCACATGAGCATGGTGGGAGCATCGGATTGCAGATGTTTTATCCACTCCTGTGACTGCTGACATACACCCAAAAACTCAGTCTTCACTGGAAGTGCTAAATACTGGAGAATGGGGTCTTGGGAAATGTTGATGACTGCATGGAAAAAAACCCCATGCATCAAATGGCAGAGTGTTTTCTGGGCCTCTGGAGGACAAACAAACTGCTATTGATCTTGTTTCTTAGGCCACCAGGAAATGGTCATTGTCAAGCAGGACCACCTTGGTTCTGTAAGCATTAGGGGTGATGTACACTACTGCCCTCTACTGCCATGATCACTCAGATTTAACCATGGGTCATGCCTTAGCGTCATGTTTGAGTCTTCTTCAGCTCAAATGGGACATCCGTTCTTGGAACAGGACTGTCCATGCTAGGTCCTTGCAACCCTTGTGAAGTTCTCGATGGCCATGGTACACAGCAGAGAAGCAGCCATGACATGTTAGTTAACAAGATAAAATAGCTTCTGGTAACCAACTTTAATATATCCCAAAAGAGTCAATCAGATATTTGTTTTGGTTTTTTTTTTTTCTTCTTTTTCTTTTTCTGCATAGAAGTCAGCAGTCTCCTGCAATTTGATCTAAAACCACTATATTGAGTCTTTGGGACTTCATTTTGCGAAGCTGTAGTAAGGTCTTTCTGGGACTGTATTACCTAGATCTATATATTATGTCCTTGCTTAGTCACCTAGTAGGTAAAGACATGTCCTTTAGTACTAGATTGTTAGTTAGAATATGATTCAATCAGTGTTGTCACCTAAATGCTGGTTGTCGTTTCTTCATATTACCCCAGCTCATTGCAACTGCTTCTGAAGTGGGCAGTCTCAGAAGTGCAGCTAAAAGCTAGATTAGCCAGGACAGTCCCCTCACTGCCCGGGGTTATTTGGAAACCCAGATATCATGCCTGGCTCTGCTAGGCGGACTGGAGTTAAGCACGTGCAGCTAGAACTGCAAAGGATCAGTAGGACTGAATAATACAGTCTTTCCAGAGTCTGGGCCTCTTAACCTGTCTGCTCCTCAAAAGTAAGAAAAATAGAATTTCTTTCTCTTGGCCTTTGTCTTTTGTGGTTCTATCATAATTTTTTTCAGGCCTGGGATAATGACTTATTAAATGTGATTAATGCCCCTAGCCTGAAGGGGTGTTGGTATCAGAGAGTAACAGAAGGAACAGTGGCCTTAATGGAAGTGATGCTGGAGAAATGCCACTGCTTCGCAGCCCTGAGTTGTTGGAGAGCTGACCAGTCTGCAGAAATGCATTCTGTAATACTTCAGTGCTGCTGACCATGTTTGCCCAAAACCAAGTATCATTTCTTGGGAAAAGGGAAGAGGACTCAGAGCACACACTCTGTTTGGTGGCTGCTGGCATCAGTCAGGGGATGAAGTGGCCGGAAAGACAAAACCAGAATATAAACAGACAGAAGGGAGAGGGGGGACAGAGAAGAGAGATGAGGGAGGAAGTGCTAACCAAAGGAAATACAAATTAGATCTGAAGTATATAGCATTAAAAAGGTAACTTGGCAGTTACTGAGACATATGAATGGAGAATGAGATAGACATGAAGAGCTTGAAAGTGTTTGCAGAGGGTTGAAGTACCAGGACTTGCATACTCTGTACAATTGCTGTGAAAAGTAAAATACTTTAACAGCCCTGAGCTTTTCTATTGACTACAAGCTGCTTTGGAGGAGGTGTCCTTCCACCTTCTTCTTCCACCCCTTACTGGGCTTCTCTTAATCAGGCATGAACACCCAGGTTAAACCAGGTAGGAGCTTTGCAATGCAGAGGAGAGATTATTGGCCATAAAAGCTCTTATATTTTAGCTACAGGAGAAATGAAGCTAAACTGAAGTAGGCTGGAGTTATTGGAGAATAGTGGTGTTTTTTCCAAGCTTTATGTCTATAAGGAAGGCTTTTTTTATGCCAGTTCATCACAGGTGCCTCACCTCTAGGTGAGCATGAGAGGTAAGCAGCCATGTTCTCCAGCATGTTTCTCTCTGTCTCCTGTGAATCTCTCCAGAGTATCCAAGGGAACCAAATGCTCCTCCACCTTGGGCCAAAGGCGACATCTACACCTAGCTAAGATAGACTACCCCAAGAATAGCCTGAAGCCAAGCACCTCATGTTGGTATTTTCTTTAAAGGCAGCCAGAACTCAGCCCAAGCTCTGTGAGCTGGCTAATCCCATCTGCCTTTGCCAGGAGCGGTACCTGGTTCCTCGCAGGAAGGGCCCAAGGCCATTGTGTCTGCCCTACGTTGGTCATATGAAAGGCTGCAAGGCATAGCACTGGGTGCCAGGGCTAAGCAGCAGAGGATACACCCAGGATCTCTCCTCTCCCAGTGTCAGCTGGATCACCCACAACTAGCCCCAAGGATGCTTCTACAGGTAAGTGAAGTGAAAGGGAAGTGAACATTGCCTCAGGTGCCACTTTGAGTTTGCGTTCACAGAGCCAAGTAGCTGCAGTCAGTGGATACTTACTGGAGTAATTGGAAAGTCTTGCGTAGGGCATATAAATCTACTTCTAAACTAGGTGCAATAATGAGTTTCAACAAGTGCATCTGAGAGGGGGCATCAACTCCAAAGCTCAAAGAAAAAATTTACAGCTTAAGTATAACTTCAGTGTTGACCTGTGTTTTCAAAATACGGAGACCCACCAGAATATTAGGCAGAAATTTAGACATCTGCAAAGAAGTACTCATAAAACATCTGATACATTGAACAGAAAGATTTCACCACCAACAACTGTGCAAAAAAGAATCAAAAAGATGTTGGTGTACTTGGGACATGCCCCTTAGGTACCAAACATACATTCATACATTAAGCCATCCTTGGCATGAGGAAGAAGGCTGTCTTTGAGAAAAAGAAGAACCTTGAGGGCAGAACAACTGTCCCAACATCAAAGCTGCAACAAAGAAAGAAGTGCCAAGGTATAGTTTTCATCCTGTGTGCTTGTCTTGGTATTAAAATGATGATGACTGAAGGTAGTGAAGCTATGGATGCACGGCTGATAAACGACTTCATGCTAACTAACCTGTAGGCTCAGCCCCGAGGTTGTAAGACCAACTTAGCAAAAAGGTGATCAGCTAACGCTGATCATCAGCTGTGAACTGAATTTGTCAAGGTGTTACCCTTATTTATTGCTATTAATAATAATGCTGACAGATAATATATTTTGCTGTGATAACCTCTGATCTTCAAAGATTAAAGTTTCCTTCCTTTTAAAGCTATTAAATATTATCTTGCTTAAAAGACATCACAGGTCACTGGCTCTTCTGATACTCAACATAAGCAGTATTATTTGTATTGAACACAGTAGACCTTTCCCTCTGGAACTAAAGCAAAACCTTGGAAAGAAGGGAAACGTGTATTCCTTCCTTGCCAAATGACCAGGTGAATTGATTTTTTTTTTTTTTTTAAGTTGTCATTGTTTCTTTGTCATTAGCTCTCTGTAAATAAGCTTGGCAACCTCTCATTTTGAAGCTGCCTTTGCATACTGAACTTCAGACTTCATGGAAAAGAGGGTGAATTAAAGGTGCACAATACTAACGGGTGTGCTGAGACTGATGGGTGGTCTTCTAGGGCACAGTCTGCAGAAACATGTGCGGTGCTGTGAGGATGACCGGCAGTGTGCGTGGCATGTGGAGAGGGAGGAAGAACAGGTGGGGACCAGGAAAGTCACCCTATTACAAAATCACAAAGTACCACAAATTGCAACTTTTGAACAACATGCTGTACTAAAGCATTTCCAAGGAGAAAAAGGCAGGTAAATTCAGATTCTGCAACTGAAATCAATTTCTTTTAAGGAATGGAGTCAGTGAACAGGGGAGAAAAATCCTGTTTTAAGCACTTTTCAAATGCCACAGGTACAAACTGCAGTTTTCTCGATTGAAATTTTTTTTGTTGTTTGTTTGGTTTTTTTTCTTCTTCCTCACCTTTAGAGATCTGCAAACGCCAGCAGTCAGGAACCCTATCTCCATATCACTACACAGTATTTAAGTGGACTGCAGTATTGCAATACAAGTGCCTGGGGTCCATTCCTCCGTATGGCTGGAAGCAGCAGGCCCCTTACAGCTAATGCTTGGTGGGGATGCAAATTTAAGTGGTGATTCCTGTGCTGTGGAAGCAAGGGCTGAGCTCTCCCTCCAACTTTGCTCTGAGGTTTTGAATGATCATAACATACAGAATAGAGCCATTAAAGCCTGGGCAGGAGAAGAACTTCTTAGTCCAGCATCAACCCTGGTGATATCTGTGAATTTAATAAATAGTACGACCAGTCAACATTGCTTTAGGTGAAATTACAGTTATGGGAATGAACCAAATATAATGAACTATTGAAGGGGCTTCATTCACTTTCTCAGTCCGGGTCACCTTGGTGCTATGAAATTTAAGATTTTTTGTAGTGGGCAAGAGTGAGAACAGAAACTTCGTTTTGAATCGAGTTTGGCCTGAAACACTGATGGTCATTTTTGCTATTAGAACTGGTGACTGGGACGGAGCTGGTTAATTTTCTTTTTATTTTCCTGTGAAAATACAGACAAAAGTTGGTGAGGCTTGTAAAAGACTTGAAAGTCACTGTCAAAAGCAGGCAGACCAAGAAGCACTGCAGGTTTACAAGTAAAAGATAGTAATTTGAAATGCTGAAATGATTACTATTGTTAGCCTATGCTCCTTGTATTAGTGGATACACAAGTTAGGTCTGAGATGGGTTGAACAATCTGGTGTCATGTTCCTTTGGCTGCAGAGGAAGCCTTGGGAAAGCGGGGCTTTATTTTAGATACCTAAAGCTAGGTAGGGTGAATCCACAGCAGACGGGCTATTCGGTTCACCTGAGGCAAATCCATTCAGAGCTTTGATTTTTAGCTTAATCCTGGAGGTGAAAGGACTGCTTTTATGCCAGATTGAAATTATACTGCTGGGTATGAATTCTTGGTCTTCTGAATGAGTTCATTAAAGGATTGCAAGAGACGCAAACATCAACTTCTTGATGATTTTCAGAGAGATCAGGGATGTGCTAGTTCATATCAAGAAAGAAGGATGGGAACAGAGAAACCCATTTTACCACGTTCAGCTCTGCTGTAGTCTAATGCAATTTATTGGAAAGTTTGGATTTGAAAGCAGCTCATGCCCAAGTGTAGGAAAGCTGTAGTTCATAAAGTCATCCAACAGACAAAGTCCTGAACTGCCCTTTCTTAAAGCCCTGATGTGATTCTGCTCTTACGAAGTACCCAGATTAAGTATACAGCAGATATAGGCTATGACATGGGCATGTAAGCAACAGCTCTTATTAGAAAATTAGGTGTCATTAGGGCTGTTCCCTGGCAATGAGGCCAACTGACCTGGAATGAGCCATGTCCATGTTATTGAGCTCTTCTAGTCACCACACAGGATGATTGAACACACAGCATCTCTTGGGAATGGTCTCTGGCTGCGCTAACTCCTAAATTCCTGGGATGTGTGTGGGAGAACACTAATTGATCCAGGCCAAAAATGTGCCAGGGCAGGTTCTAGGAATTTAACAATATAGACTATCAAATTCCAATGCCTGGGAATATTACCTGCCACTGTTTAATCTACTAGCGGCATAGGTGTAGCCCTAAGGGCTTATACGCACACACAGACACTTATGGTGCATCTGAGATGCATTTCGAAAGGTGCCTGGCAGATAATGTGATGATCGAGAGACTGACTTAAGACCAACAAACTCACTGCTACCTTTTTGGGTTCACATTAGAGCTTTTTTCATTGTGCTTCCCATGGCTAGATATCATTCTCTTACATATGGACAGCACCTAAAGTACTGTTGAGAATACTGAAGATAAATACATAAATAAAATATGTCTCCTTTACTCTGCCTCATCCTGTATTCTAGTCCAGAAGACAGACTTTAGAGGTGCATTTAATGCAATCTATGTCGAAAGTAAAAGCCCAGTACCTGCATTTTCCCTCTGACTCTGTGTGCCAGAGAGAGCGCGAGCCACCCGGGAAAGGAGAACATAGAAGGCTTATTTGTCCAGATTTCAAGGAAATTCACTTCTCCCTGAGGATTAATTCTGTTTGTACAATGGCAGGTTTTAAATGCTTGATTCTTGTTTGTGTCTGCTTTTTAACCCATATCTCAAGAGGATTTAATTAGATTTGATGTTCATGATATGCTATTTACTGGATTATGATGAGATCAGCTGATAAAGCTTGACATAAACTTGGCAACTAGTTTGGTGCTTTCTCAGTCTTTAGAATTTAATTATGGCAATTTCAAAACAGGAAGCCTGGAAACAACACGGGGATTAAAGACTTGTTCTTGCCCCACTGGGATCAGTAAGAGTTATGCCATTGGTTGCCACTGTTGTCACCGGCTCGCAGCATGCGCAACTGTCTGGGACGTGTGCGCACGTGTTCCTGTTCTGCCTAAAATGGACCAAATGCCAATGACATTTCTCCTTGGAAATGGTTTTCCTGAGGAATCCCAGCAACTTCAATGTTTTTTCATGGCTTGGGTGAGAATGGAGTTAAGTGACACTCTGAAGGTATGCGTAGACATACAAAAACTTGGGACTTTAATGTTTTTAATGGAATTTCCCAGGGACTCTGCATGTGCATAAAATAGGTTCAGATGCACAGGACCAGAGCAGACTGAGTTCTCCACTGTAAAGATTATTTGCATGAGAGTGCTATTTTTCCACACTTCCACTCATTTTAAGATTTCTTTCTTTTTTACAATGAACAGCTACTTCTGGCGGAGGCTTCTCTGTTCCTTCTGTAAGCTATCCAGATGCCAAGAGCTAATACACTGCAGTGTACACAAGCAAGTTCCTTCCTAAATCTACCTATGGTTAAGGATCAAAAGATAGTGGTTGAAATGCAGAATTGTTTCTTTTTATAGCTTTCCACAAGCATAGAGATCACATCTCTCTCTGTTTAATTTGTATTTTAAGCACCTAATAAATAGCCTTGCAATCAAAGCATCTGAGCACCCACAGCTCTTATTGAAACCAAGGGGGTGTAAGTTACTCTCAGAATTAAGTCACAGTTCTCTTTTTTGAGCACTTTGTTACCGATGCACGGTGCCAGGTAAGTGGCAAGCCTTTCTCCTATTTTCCAGTGTGAGGAACTGAAGTAGGCATTTCTGATATTTTAGCCCTCAAATGTTTAAACATGGATTCTTGGGCCATTTTAATAATGGCAAAAAATGTGGATGTATGTGCAGGGTGAACTAAGGGGATTCAGGAGCAAACATTACAGCTGGGATTTGAGGGCTTCAGACACTTAAATGTTTTTGACAATCTTGTTTCTCACCTTCTTTGGAGGAAGCACCTGCTACAACTGCTGAATTCACTGCTGCAGAGAAACACCCCAAGCCCAAGTATGAATCCAGCCTGTCTGAGCTCTGACAAAAAATATTGGAAACAAAAAATATTGGGAAAAATAAAAAATTGACAAAAAATAAAGAACTGACAAAAAATACTGGGGAAAAAAAAAGTCCTCTGCAAACTGAACTCTAGTTGGTTAGAAAATATTGTGAGGTTTGATCCTATTTCTACAGGTTTGCAGATAAGCCATAGATACACTCTTCTGGACAAGTCCCACTCTATCCACCATTACACTGCATGGTAACTGAGGTAGTCTGCTCTGAGGTACTCTACCCACAGTCTACGTCCTTATCTTAAAGTTGATAATTGCTTGTCAAACTGATTGACATTTGTAGAACTGTCTTTTCCATGAGACATTACTCCCTCCACACACACTCACCAAAAAAAGAATAGACAATTTGATTTTGTACTGTTTTTTCCCTCTTTTAAGCACAGTAACTTTTTCTGCCTAAAAGTAGTAATTACTTAATGAATAGTCCTCCATGTTTCCCTGTCAGTCACTCACTGTAATGAACAACTCGTTTTGTCTGCTTTGTTAACAATAAAAAAAGTATTAAACTAATAATAATAAAGATTTTCTAGGACTTCGCTGTTAACACACAGGGTGCCCCACAGAATGCATGATTGGGATAACAAGAGGGGGAGGGTGAATTTTCTCTCTAGACATCAAACAACATTTTGCACTTTTCTTTGAGCTATGGGACAATTTTCCCCTTGCTATTTCTCCTGTATCTTATCTTCAACCATCCTGAATAATTGGAGCACATTTAGGGGACCAAGTCCAGCTATTATTTGTTCCCCCTCTGTGAAAGGTTTTGTTTTTTTTTTTTTTTTTTTTTTAAGCCAGATCTGTGAGCCTCTGTTGAGCTGTCGGTATTGAGGTCAGGGCTTTTTACAAGCTAGAATTTTTATCATGAACTGGAGCCCAGAGTTAATTGTACACAAAGACACATTGTTGTTTCCATTAGGATTTACAGTACCACTGAATTTTAATTATTGGGTAACATTTCTTCCATTATAGCTCTCACTCCTCCTCCCCTATTTGTGCCAACCCATGTTTCTTTTAGTTGCAGCAGCTTGCAATGCAAAGTGAAAAATACCCCCAATAAATAAACAAATTGTGACCTCAGCTTTGATGAAACATGATATTTGTCCCTGCCTAAAACATAAAAAAACAAACAAAAAAAAAGCCAAGAGAACTTAATGCGAGCTACAAACTGCAATCTATTGTTTCCTGTTTATCGGCACCGGTTACATTTAAAGTTGAAAGCCCAGTCCTAGACAAGAGCTATACAGGAGGTCTTTATCATTGCTGGGACAAAACATTCACTTCTTATTGACAAATACTCTTATGGGCATTAAAATGTTCTTGGATTCCTTCTATTTGGTGATAAAATAGACATGCTGAAATGCTTCACCAATTGCCATGAAGCAAATGCTTCTACAGAGCTTTCATGCAAGTAAAACTAATAACTCATTCCTAGTCTGAGTGTGAGTGGTTTCACAGACAAAGTGTTTGTGTGACTGAGCCTTGAGTCTTTTTTTAAAAAGTAACAAGCAGTAGTTTCAAAAAGCATCTAATAAACATGAGACTGTATATATTAATTAGCTCAGCTCTTAATTTTCCCCCCAGTCTCCATGCTTGAGTTCTGTGCAATGTGTGGAGCCTCAGTCTATGGAGCGGAGTTGATTTAAGTAGCCCCAGAAGGACAATGGGAAAAAATGATACATTCAGTCAATAAAAATCCTTTTTCTGAACCAATTGTATAAATAGTTGGCTTCATCACTTAGTCTCTAGCCACTTCAGTCCTGTGTATTGTTTTATGAACCGTAGATATACCTCATACATGTAAAAAAGTGGTTTGGGTTGGACGAGTCAAGTTGAAATGAATTCAAGCCCCAGTGGGGGATGACATCAGAAGCATGGTGGGTTTCCAAGCTGATATAAACCCAGAGAGGGCCCTGGAGAGGTTTCGTGGGTGGGAGGACTGCAGCGTGTGCAGTGCACAGGGTAGATTCCTGTTGTGTGCATCCCAGAGGCAGAGCCTTGCCAAATGCCTGTGTCCAGTCTGCAGTGCCAATAGTCAACAAGGAGGGAATAAGAAGGCTCCTTTTTAATGATTTTATGAACCGTTCACCCCCTCTTATTCTTACTGCTGTGTTCTTCTCCCTCTCCCTCTAATTTGTCTTCTAGCTCCCACCCACAGCGTGGCTCTGATTCTGCCTCTGGATGAGGTAGTCTCCATACAGTTCTCCCCAGTGCCCATATTTGCCTTTCGCTCACCAGATCAAAGTGTGGTCTTTTGGGTGCGTGGGAGGAATTATTCCCTTTCTCATATCCAGCTGACCATGGCTGCTGCCTCCATGGACAAGCCAAGTCCTGGTCAGCCAAAGGGGTGGGCAAATATTTGTTTCCCTTCAAAACTTCTTGATAATGAGAAGAACTTATGAGCTGGTCCCTGGGGGAACCGCAGCAGGACCTGCAGAACTGCAGTGGGGCTGGGTTTACTTCCTCTACTCCCATATTTCAGGACAGAGTGAAAAGCTTAGATGAGTTCAGCAAAAAATATCCAATTCAAGGAGAAAGGTAACGGGGTCTGTACATCTTATGAAGGCATAAATTGCTTAATGAAAACATGTCCACCTAGCAACATTACTGCAGAGATGGAGGCCAGTCTCCTGGGCTGTTGTCTTTGGTTTGACTGTAGTGGTAAATGCTTAAAGAGAGTGAGTGCCAGCGTCTTTCTGTGGATGCTGTTGCTTGTGCGTTTAGAGTGGATCACATAGAAATTACACATCTTTATGGACCTAATTTAGTTACATGCTTAAAAAACAAAACAAAATTAATTTGGAGGAAGGGATACAGGCAATTGAGTCACATGGGGACCTTTTGCCTCCTGTTGGCTTACTGATAACAGCATGTGTGTGCTGAGGAGAAGCAGCATCATAGCCATTACAAGAAATATTGTCCTATCTCTCAGCCTCTGCAAGATCTGGATCCTCATTCCTGCAAGATGCAGGACCAGACTTCAGTTCCCCACTCCTTTAGCTCTTCTACTATGGGAATAGACCAGTTCCAAGGTCTAAAATTTGAGAGGGGAACACAGAGGAAATCCCATGCCCTGAAGGAAAATCTTCAGCAGGATATCAGCAGTGCCCTGTTCTCCAAGGATCTTGCATTTGGCCAAAAGAATGGGTCTTTTCATTCTAATCCCCACTGATTTCACCTCAGATATAGACACTAACCTTTTGACAGCCTTTGCCTTAATAACCACTACTAACCATCCTTGGAGGGCATAGATTGACTTTTGAGATGAATCAATGCCTGTCAATGTCTCTGGGCATGTAAACACACCAGTTCCTCTTAAAAACAAACGGGAAAAGTCATGTGGTTGGTTGAGATTTCTGAAACTCCTCCGCAAGGGGAGAAGCCAACGCACGGCGTGGGTGCTGTGTTGAAGGATGCATGTCCTTGCTCTTACAGGCAATTATATAAGGTAATTCTGTGTCAAGGAGGCAATGGGACTTCCCAGGGACCCAAGGGGGGCTTAGCTACTGTAACCACAGAGCCAATTAAAAAAAAAAATTAGGGAAGAGGTAGATGCTGGTCACTGTGTATGCATGGCTGGGAGAAGTGAGATTTCCTCTGTCCTGTTATGGGTCAACAAAGAGAGCACAACAGATGGTTTTTGGACTGAGTCTTAGGAAAGAAACCCCAAATGGGACGGTGCCTTTGCAAGAGCCTTCTGTGCCTCAGAAGGGCAAATATGAGAGGGTGGGTCATAGTTCTGTTCTGCTGTGGCACGTTGGGAAGCGATGAGAGAAGGGTTCCTGTTGTAAAAAACAGCAAAGATCAAGTCTTTCATCGATGACGCGAGAGCAAGACTTTAATGGAGACGTGACTAAGATCACCAGCTACTCTCATGCTTGCAACAGCTCAAGAAGTGATCTGTTTCTCCGAGGGGCAGAGCACGCAGCAGCACCCGCTGGTAGCTGGTGAGCAGAGGGTGACTCAGATATTTAGAAAATGACTTTCATCAACTGATGGCTTTGGAGCCTTACGTAGAAACTCCCAGTTTTGCAAATATCAGTTTTGCTGGTTGTGTGTGACTTGCTGTGCTTGGACAGAGAGGCAACAGAAACGCAGAGAGGGCTGTCCTGGCATCCAGTGACTGCTCAGAAAGCAAACCATGGCCTTTGTCATGAAGATGCCCTTTATACTGGACAAATCTGCCTGGCAGAACACATACATTTTGTCATGCAACATAACCACCGTTTTTCTCTGGTAAGTGTAGTGGCCAGGCAGCAGCCATATGTCTAAAGAGAACCCATCTTAGGTCTTCCAGAAGAAACTTGGCTGAAAAGTTAGATCCTGACAATGTTTTGGGAGTTGCTCTTAGCACAACTGATAGTGGCAGAGCAAACAATTCCCTGTGCAATAAAGACATTTTCCCGTCAATAAACTTCTTGCCAGAGCTCGATGAAACAGAATACGTTAAACTGACAGAAAGTCCCAGATTTACAGAGTGTAACTGAAGGATAGTTTTCAACATTCAGTTTTCCACCACAATCTGAAAAAATTTTGATAAAAAAAGGAAAAAAGAAACAAGGAATTTCCTCTTTCCTCTCTCTCTCCCTAATTTTAACCTAATTTTAATTTTCTTGGAATCTTTATAACTTTGGGGATTAAACTGAGCTCTGCATGTGCATTTTCTGTACATGCAATTAACAAATGCTTGTCTTTCAGCTCTTTTAGTAAGTAGAAGAAAACAGAACAGGATTAACTTTGCTATCCTCCATTGAAAATGAGTTCCCCTACTGAGCAGTAAGCACAACCATGGAATACACGGTACTTACTTAATACACTGGAAAAATATTCTTTGTTAGACTTATGCTCTCTTTCCTAAATTATTTTGCTTGTTGGCGGTGTTTGTTTGTTGGTGTTTTTTTTTTTTTTGTTACAGCCAGAAGGGACAATCAACATAATTTCCATATACAAACTGGACACATATATTTTTTTCCATAACTTTAATGAGAGCCAGGCTTGTGTAAAGAATCTAAGGGCGAGTTTTTTCCTGCTGCCTCTCACATCAAAAGAAAAGTTTTCATTGACTTCATTACTGCTAGGTCAGGATGGAGTAAGATATTGGGAAATAACACTCTGAGGAGAAAAGTAGCATCAGCAAGATGCTATAGTATCATTCTCTTATCACAGGTCACTGTCAAATTTATATAAATGTGTATCACTAATTGCACTAATATTTTGCAGAGTACCTAATGCAGCAGCTATGTAATGAAGCAGAGGAGTAGTAGCAATGCAGCAGACAAATCCTCCCAGTGTTTTTATGCAAGTTTTATCAAGTCTAGAGAACCCACTGAGTTGGAAAGACTACTGCCCTTCATTAATGCAGTAATGCAACAATGAATAAATCAGCGTGTCCTTCAAACTCCCAGGAGTCCTCCAGGCCTATACACAGCGTGATTGTAAGACGAGGGGAAGGAAGGCAGGGAAGTCCTAAAGATTAATCAGATAATAAGGGAAATTCCTTAGTCCTGAGCACAAGGTCTTTTCCCTCCCCAGCCTCCTCGAGAACCTGCAGAAGCCGTATTGCCCCTGATTTGCAGCAGAGATAAGGATACCCTGGCCACAGCGAGATGTACAACAAACACAACTTTATCTCCACCGCCACACGCAGGCTCAGGATCAATAGGCAGTCATCACTTAGACGTTGTGCAGGAAGGATCTGCGAGATGAGACACCCCCTCGTGCCCCCCCTTTCCCAGCCTTAGAAGTCCCCGGGTCACATAAGCGGGCCCTCGGAAGAAACAGGAAAAACTCTTCCCCAGGTACAAGCCTGGGCCTCGGCAGCAGCAGCCGAACAAATGACAAAGGAGGAAAACACTTGATTTTGACTGTGTTTGTTTTTTCTTGTATGTAGAGTTTGCTCCTCAAAGCTACCATTGGAGAGAAGTTTCATTCTATGTGTGCTTTCCTGTAGGCTTGGCAGGAAAACAGAGACCAAAAGAAAGGAAAAAAAAAATCCTGATGCTGGAAACATCTGGATTTTTATATGTGCTTGGCATCTCGGAAGAGTCTGGTTTTGTTTGTCCTTCTTCCCAATAAATTCAATGCTTTTCCCTGAAATATATGAGAGCAGGAAATACATATTAAAGATAAGTATTCCTGTTCAAACTCAAGCTTGGGTTATTAACAACAGTGTGGCCGTGATGAGAAGCAGTGAGATGATAACCTTTATGAGCAATATTATGCTATCTCTCAGCCTCTGCAGGGTTGGCTGTAATCGTTGTGCAACCCAAACCATGAAAAGAAAGATAAGATCTGATAAGCAAAATACTGCTGTGATTTTACATCAATGTTATTTAAGTTATAATTATTACTTTTCCTATCTTTGGTTGAAATAAAGGTGAAAACCTGTTTTTTATTTAAACACACACATATATATGTATATCTTTGACCTATCAGACCCCTAGAAAAATGTATGTCCATATATTATATTACCTCAGGAAGACTGGTTAAATTGCTGGTGGCTCAGTCAGAGGGTTTGGCACACAAGCAGGCAAGATGCAGTCTTCACTGTACAGAGGAAGGCACCTGCAGATGAAAGATGATGGAGAGAAGCTTTTAGAAAGGCAAAGTCTCCCTCCAGAAACAGCCAAGAGACACCAACATGAGCAACTGTCTTCAGTAGGTGAACACTGATCTGGAGCTTACAGTCATACTGACTGGGGCTGTCCCTGTTCCCCAAAGGAGTTACGATTTCTAGGACCCGGAATAATCCTGGTTTGGCAAAGTGAATGGGACAGACGACTGGAAATGCCTCCTCTGCTGCATCTTGAATGTCCATCCCAGCCTCCACCTCCAAATAGACAGATGGGGTCCCATGGAAATATTCCGCGTGCAGTGCACTTCTAGAGGTTTCACATATCTGTAAGGTCTGTAAAATAACAGCAATTTGGGTGCTTATCTAAATCTTTTCTGAGCTAGACAGGATCCCTTTGTTTGCAAAAGCAGGGGGTGATCCCATGCCCAGTGAGATAACTGGGTGCTTTATCACTGATTTTGGCTGAAAGAGGCTCACACCCTCACTCTGTAACTTTCTTGAGGTCAAGTTTGCTTCCTATATTTCCAGCACTTCTGCTTCTGGTCCTGAGTAGAACAGACTTTCTTGTGGGTATGTTTGTACTTCCCAGCCATTTGCATGTAATTTTATGCAAACATTTTTATCACAGATCAGTTCACACAACCACAAGCTGTGTTTTTATTTTCTCTGTCAGCTGAAAGCTTCATCTACATTGCTTTTTTTTCTCTCCTTGCTCCAGTATGACTACATCAAAGTATTTTCACAGGTGCAAATCCTGACTCTAGATGCTCTGCATTTGTGCAGCAAAATATTCTGCTTTCTACGTACCTTATGTTGGTCTGAGCTTAGGTATCTCATACCTTGCCAGCACCAGTACTTTCGGAGCTTCAGTGAAACATATGCATTAGTGTACTTGCAGCAGAGCAAAACTTGGTCAGGCAAGCAGACCTTTAAGACATTTCTTGTCGCAGGAGAGAAGTAAATTCTTTACAAAACAGGCAATTCTTGTGTTGGTGGATCATTTCTTCAAAAGGCTCAAATTAAAAGATCAAACAATGCTATAAAATCTTCCATTTGCCAGTCAATCACATACATTCACTTGCAGTGCCTCTGTAGTGCGGCTGAGAGGATGAGAGGATAAGAGAATGAGAGGTAGCGCTGGTGGAAGGAGCAGGAGCAGACTGTGCAGGGCCCCACGCGCGGGCAGGGAGATGGCAGGCTTGTGCAGAGTGATTGAAACCCTCTTTTTGCCCCTCCAGAGAGCAGAAACCTCATAATTTCACAGGTAACAGACAATAGTGAGACAGGGTGCAGAGCTCAGACCAGATTAGAGTGATGAAAAACATCAGCAAGCTTCAATTTAAAATTGTTGGGTTGGAGCTGGCACCTCCACAAGAATAACGCTTATTATATGGTATCCATTTCATCTAATTCTCCTGGTTGATTAAATACTAGCTCTTATCTTACAGAACACTGGAAGTTGTGGCTACATGACTTTGAGGATTTATCAATAACTAGTTCTCAGTTAGGGAAATATGTGTATTATTTCATGTACGTATACACAAGGTGCTCATTGCTCAATTTAAAACATGCCTGATCTGAAGTTAATACTCAAATTTTTTCACTCTTTCTTTCAGTGACTCTTGCCAGTTTCAGTTACAAGGAAATAGAAATTTACCCTTTGAAGATGCCAGAATCTGGCACAATATGAGAAATTGACTCCCCAGATGAGCCTTGAAATGTCAAGTTTCAGCCCATTGAATTTTTTTCCCAGCCCAATTTTAAATCCTAGAAAAAAGGCGTTTATGGTGGATGTGCTGAGGCAGCTCTCAGTGAAGTGTAAAAGCACAGACTGCACCATGATGCCATGAGGGGCCAGGAACTGCTCATGGAAAAGCTCCATGTTTTCACACGCAAAACGGAGTGTAAGGTCTTTGTTAGTACAGCCCCGAGTATTTCACATTATGGCTCCAGGAAGAGCAGCACATTTAACACAGCACTGTGATCATGGACAATGCAGCTGCATTCACCCAGTGGTGGATGGCCATAGGAAAGGGGATCACGATTAACTCCATCAGTGCCGAATGATAGACCTAGCTTATGCTCCAGCTAATGCCCCTTTCTTGCTGCAAACAATAAAATAGAAATGAAACCACATGGCATGTCAGGAGCTTTTTTTCCTACAGTTACTCATGTAAATATTTTTTTGCTGAAAAATGATCAGAGCCAGGGCATGAGCAGGTGCTGAAGGATCTGAGCTGCACTGTCAGCCTCTTTAATGTGACCTTGAACTACCAACCACAAGTACAGACCAGAATATGCTGGAGTGTGCTCTACAAAGGAATATTCACAGAAGACTCAGATCAGTCTTAAGATTGTATTCACCATCATTCCTGTAACTCACATCTCTGCAAGCAAAACCACACCAGAGGAAGAAACTGCTCCACCTTAGTAAAACTAATTCCTTTTTAGTCCCCTTTTTTTTCAACATTTCAGTGGGGGAAAGTTTCCTGAGTTGTTGGAACGAAATCGGGAAGCTTTTTGATCCAGGAGCAAATGAGTTAAAACAGCTTGAGAGTTTAAAGCTCTGCTTTGCTCATCCTTAATGGAAACTCAGGGACTGAATTTAGAATTGTGTTTGTTGAGAACAAGTTAAAAAGCGTCAGAGAGGAGGCTGGCAAAGAGAGATGGTATGCACAGGAATTAAATGCGGTTGGGTGTCACTGCACAGGGCGAGTCTGAACTATGTATGTGCGTGTAAGAATTTGTAGTAGTCTGTGTGTTGGCAAAAGAACTGGCAACCTGCCCTAAAATATCTAATAGGCTCCTCCTGAGTTTTTGAATCCTTCCTCAGTGCTCAGTGACAGAGTAGAACTTGATCCCCATTTTAAAGCATCCCTAAGTTAGGCGTATGTGGGCTATACATGAGGTGGCATTCAGATTGAAAAAAATAAAAAAGGCAGTTTGGACCTTAATAGAACTTAATAGAACTTAATAGAATTTGGACCATGTGTAGCATTCGGAACCAGCTCTTCCCACATCAAAGGTTGGAGATGCCTGGAGATTGGTCATGTGCCTACTTCAGAGCCAGGATCCAATTTCACATGCCCTCTCAGTCCCCAGAATCCATCACTGTTTTCAGCCTGCATTTTGTGATTCAAACTTACACAGTGTTTTCTGCATAGAGAAATCAAATGAGCTGTGCAAGTTCATCTGAAAGCTGCTCTCTCAATCTCTAAATATGCAAGAGAGCTTGAAGTTCCCTCCTAAGAAAGAAGGAAGCCTGGCTGGTGTCACTCAGTGGCTTCTTTACTTCTTGCAGTAATCGGCCAATTAGTCCAGCTTTGGCCATAGCCTTAGCCAATTTAGTTACTAATTTCAGAGGTTAAAGACTCAACAGAAGAGCAACTGCAGCAACCTGATCCATTTGCTCTCTGTCTTGATCACGGCTTTTCTGCATTGCTGAGTGATGTTTGCCCATGCTGTAAGCTGAAAGTACTGCAAGAGCTGAGGAAGACTTCAACAGAGGACATCTGTGGGTAGACCAGCCTACACACACTTGGTCCATCTGGGTGCTCTGAGGTCTCCTTCATGCCACAGGGCTCCTGAGCAGTCTTCATCTGCGCATGGGTTTGCATGAATGGCAGGTGTGTCTGTCTGGGAGAAAGGGCTCTGACCTGCTCTGAACGAAGAGCGTTCAATACCTAAAGACACTGAAAACAAGATGGGTAAGAGGAAGAGAGGACATCTCAAAATAGCATTTCTCATGTCATATGGACTCATGGAAAGCCCCTGATTGCCCAGCACCAGGGGTTTGTATTACTAGATCAGTTTTGCACGAGTCTCTAGTGAAAGACATTGGACTTCTGCAGAATCCGTGTAAGAGGAACAAACCCAGTCACCAAAAACAAAAACAGCTGTGCTGAGAACTCTCCATCTGCCTCTGATGGCCTCATATGGCACTCACAGAAAAGCATTCATCCTCCTATTTATTGCAACTGTCTAAATGCATCTTTATATGAAAGCCTGGAATAGCTTCAAAAGCCTCTATCTTAGGAAAACAGCATGCATTTAGTAGCCTTCCAGGAAAGTATCACATATAAATTGAACAAGATCATTTAGCCAAGTAGCACTTAATTACAGCCAGCAGAGTGGCACCCAAACTCCATGGAGCTCCTCCATCGAGGAGCTCTTTTAACTTGGGCAGAGGCTGTAAAATCCAATAGGACTGTGTAAATTCAGCAGGCTCCCTGTCAAAGTAGATGCAGTTGAAGGGTCCTGCATTTTCCAGCCCTTCATCACCCAGCCCAGACCCATGCTCAGCTTTTTCTAGACTGCAGCAGACTGGAAGTGCACCCAGGAGAAGAGTTGCACTGATGACTGTGCAGAAGCAGTGAGGGACCTGGAGGTGGTATTAACTGACTGAGACAGTCAAAGAATACACCAATCAAGGTGTTTCCCTCTACTAATTAAGGTCCTGTGAGGTGTCACCTATGTTTTAATGCTTTCCTTACCCACAAGATCTTCCCAGAAGGCCGTAGTGGAAAACCAGCTGCCTTGTAGCAAGCTTCAAACTTTCTATCCACCTTCACTGAAGCAGATCAAAGCAGCTGTCACCTCCCTAAAATGGAACATTTGAGTGGTTAAACTGAAGGCCAAAGAGGCTAAATTAGTATTATTTTTAGCCAAAGTTTGCTACCAGTCAGCAGAAAACTGCCAGTCCAGCCAGCGTACTGCTTCATATATAAATATACAGCAGCTCTTGGTGCTCAATGAGACAGGCAGGCTCTCTGTGAGGCATAGGAGGCCAGGAGAGCATTATACCTCCATTGCATGTCCAGGAGGCAGCGCATGACTGTGTGTGGGAAAGATCTTAGAGAAACTGCCCTCCCAGACAAATGGCAGAGCCTGTCCTCAGCAGTCAGTGTACCGAAATGGCAGAGCAATCCCTCCTGGTGCTTAGGGGCAAACTGCCCCTCTTGCATCAGTCCTCTGGTAAAGAAACAGGGACAGCTCAGCATTGCTTAAGGGACTGACCCAGCCCAGCATTGCAGGAAAGGACTTGGTGATGGGAGCAAAGGGCCTGCAGCGCCTGTCGCAGGCACCTGTGTTAGTGCCTTAGTCACCTGTGATGGCACCAACCCTCACTTCTCAAAGATGGGAAGACTCTGGGCTCCTGTGTCACCTGCCTCCTTCTCCCTGCTCCATTGCTTGGGCTGGCACCAACGAAACAGTCCTGTTGATGGTTCCCATCAGTAACCCCTCAGGGCTGGACCACCGGCATGCTCAGGGGGACCAAGTACCCCAGGGAAACGACTGACAGCTCTCACGTTGTTTGCAGCTCCGGCTGGCATGAGGCAAGGATGAGGAATGCCAGATTTAGATTTTCATAGACATCTCCAGTGTTGATTAGTTTTGGTGATATTAAATATTAACATTTGCGTCCCCTGAGTTCTTTGCCTTTCAGAACAGGAAGCCTACTCGTTAATTAGTTCAGGCTTTTACCCAAAGGGTTATTTTGGGGATAGGCTTGGTGTTACAAAGTGCTCAGTCTGTGTTCTGACCAAGTAGTTTGCTGTGAATATGGAGTTGACATCACGTCATTTAGTTCATTTATTTAAGTGTTGATTTGTAGCTGATGCACCCACGGGTAATGCTGACAGCAGCTCCAATTTCTTCATTAAAATACAGTGAAATAAACACAGCCCTCACACCTCGTCTTTCCTTAGCTGTAACCTGCTCACACAAGGAATAGTCATAGCATCACTGATGACAGCTAGGGCCACTCAGCAGTGGTATCGCTCTTATCTCTGATGTTTCTGGATGGCATCTGAGACAAGAGAATACCTGGGACTCCACCCAGCCAAAAGATGCTGTCAGTATCTCTGCAGGGACAGGAAATCTCCTGCTTAATTTAGGGCATGAATGAGATTGTTGGTATGGACACAAAACCTCCTGGCAGAGATCTGGACCCGTGCTGGAAGGATGACTTGGCCCTGGGGAGGCTGAGGTTCTAGTTCATGGCCCCACTGTTGTCCTTTGTTGTGCCTCCAGCAAGCTGGATCACTACCCCATGGTCTTGGCTTTCCCCCCACTCCTTTGCCTAACCTTTTTATTTCTTTCAGATATCATTTTGTCCTGTGTGAGCACCTCACCAGTTTTAATAGCACTTTTTAACACCACTGGCCATGGTAAGTAAAAGATCCTATGAAATCACCTTATGTGCTCCAGTCAGGGAGTAAGGAATGCAGAAACTGTATTGTTCCCAATGGCAGTGAGAAAACTGTTTACTCTTGAATATCTCAAAGATGTAATTTCAGAGAGGGGAGACTGAGGCAATGACAAGTTTTTGTGAAGCATCTATGGTATGATAGAGAACCAGATCCAGCTCCCCAAAGAATCAATTTAATACACAATTCACTAGACTACTCTTCTTCTTTAGCCATATAAACAGTGAGTTTGTCAGGGCCTGGACAGCTTACACAGCTCCTAGCATCTCTCAAGCTCATTGTGGTGGCACCCCTGTAAACTACTACTTGAACCGCTAAGTCCTAGATTCTCCCACAGCAGGTTATAAGGCTGGCATTGGACATGGTCATGGGAGAGGTTGGGTTCCCCGTGCTCAGCTGTGGTTTGGAGCCCATTGCTCCTTCGAGCCATTGCCATGCTGTGGCTGCAGAGATGGTCCCATGGCTCTGCTCTGAGACCCCGTGCTGCAGCAGTGGCCAGGTCTGGATGAGGAGACATGTGGCAGGGCCATTGTGGGGGGTGGAATTGCTGCAACAGGAAGGTGTAAGCCAAAAACTAGACGGGTGAGTTTCACTTAAAGATCACATGAGACTCAGCGGTTTGCTGTTGCTGCTGGGAACCATCCAGAGTATCATTTTGGGTCAAGCACTGACACAGGGAAAGCTTTTTAGCTGGCAAAAGCAGCTCACTTCCACCAGCTGCTAGGGCACTGGAGCACTGGGTAAAGGCTTTGGCAAGAGGCTGGATGTCTTACTGGGCCACAGCACCTCCTCTAACCTATGCAGAAGGATAACACAGCTGTAGATGTCTGTGCATGACCATCAGATGATAAGTTTGGAGGACATACGTGAAGTTGGCACAGATTTATGACATGCTAGCAGGGGACTGGACAGGCTGACTGCGGGAGTGCAAGGCGTGGTCTTTTCTGCACAAAGAGAGAGCTGCAGCTTGTCCTGCTGCCAGGATCAACATTTTCCCTTTCTCTCCTCATGGGCACTGTGCTGCCACATTGCTACTCTTGGCTTATGAGAGAATTGACTCCAAGTAGTACCAGTGGAATACAGTATAGCTTGTGATACATACTGGGCTCCTTTGGGAAGCAACCTACCACAAAGCAAATAGTCATATTGGTAACAGCAGTAGCTGTGTCTAACACCGTGACGTTGTGAACATTACCCTGATTAACATTGTTTTCTCTCACTACAATTCAAACTAAAACATCAGATCAAGGAATTATCCCTAAATATTTGTGGAATGGCTTCTTCTATCTATCTCAGAGTTATCCGGTTTGGGTTGCTGTCACTATCAAGATAATAGATAAAATGCATGAGAAGTCTAATCGTAACTACCAGTTCCTATCCTCCCCTGCAATGCGAGTTTGTATCTGTTCATGGAACCTAAGCTGGCCCATCTCCAGCTGGAACTGATTCCTAAATCAGAAGGAACATTGGGTCCCCTTAAACCCTGAGCAATTTAAAAGTTCTCTCCCATCACAACAGCTTTGACCTCGACCGCCTTCTTTAAATTGCCTCCAGAGTATTCTGTTTCATAACCAAATCGTTCATTATTGTTGCTGTCTCCAAACTACCTTTTCCTGCTTGCTGAATTTAATGGGACTCCTCTTCGGGACGTGGCTTGTGCAGAAGCAATGTTGATGCCCCATTTTGGCCATTCTGTGTCTGAATGACCTCTGTATCGGAAAGTTGGTGACAACAGAAGAGAATCTCTCGCGATAAAAGCACTCCATATTCATTCTGTGTTTATAAGTGCACAGTAACGTCACACTACTTTAATTATATGTTTTTCTGCCCCTTCTCTTTCATCTTTGTTAAGGTCGTAAACACGCCTAGGCTTTAAGGCTCCTTCAGCAAGAATTGCTTTCAAATCCATCTACGCATTTTCCTTCTATGGAGATCAGTGTTCTGTACTTCTCCAAATTGCAGGGCCGCAGTAAATGCCTGAGAATAATGCATGTGTGTAAAGCATATACTATAAAAGCAGAATCATGTGACAGCATTAGCAAGCATCTCTGATGAAAGATGAACACAGAGGCTGCAAGAGGCTTTCTCACATGTAGTTCGTGAGTGCTGGCAGACTTTCCATTGTTTTGAAGCTCTGGTTTATTAAAAACTCACTGAAATATCAGCTTGTTTCACAATGGGTTACCATTGTTCACGGACCTATTCTTTGTGCATTAGGCTGGCAACTCGTATGAAGGTTTCCTGTCCCATACTGGATTGCTTTTGAAATTGTTTGTTTTAATTTGCCTTGTGGGCTTTTTGGGTTAAATGAATGTAGAATTGATTCACTGGGAAGACATGGGATTTTTCTGCAATATAGCTATTATCCTTCAAGAAATCCAGGCTGCTCAAAGATGCTGCCCCTTTAAACAAGACACAAAAAGAAATCAACCATCGCCTGGATAATGCCATTCTCATCAACATGCAAGGAGCTTGCTTGTCTGTCACATCGCCCACATCTTCTCAATCACTCCCTTTCATTTATCCTATTATGCCCCTATTTTAACTCACACTGTGGCTGATACTCAATGACAGACAGAAGAAAATCAGCTGAGCGTCTTCCCTCCTTTGCTTCCCTACTGGAGATGCAGTGTAGGACCTTACCTGATGGAGATGAGTACCCACACACCTGGTGGAGCTGGAGCGGGGAGAGACTTTTTACAGCTAGAGGAAAACGCTGGCAACCCAGAGGAATCTGGGTGATGAGATCTGTTGTAGGCAATTATTTTTGTGACTTTTCCCCCCTTCTCCATGTGTGAAAAGACAGTAGGTGTTTTGCAAGCATTCGCAGCTTGGAAGACATGATCATAAACCTTGAGTAATGTTTGTGGTTGGTGGGTCTGTGGCAACAAGTCAAAGCAAGTGCTAATTACTATGGTTATTGCTGCTATTTTATTATTTAATTTCACTGTATTAGTGTGGCATTGCAGGGCCCTAACCTGGAGCCACGGCCCCACAGGCAGGACACTATCCAAACACAGAACAAAGCAACGGTCCCTGCTGCTAGGAACTTGCAACCTAAATATACTGGTATGTTGACTCCTGACCCGTAACCTAGAGGTGTTTGAGCCTCCTGACTCCAGGGATCCCAGAGCTCATACTGGTCTATGCCAGAGGGCAGTGGGGCTCTGTGGTTGAGCAATGGTGTTACTGACCCAAGTTGCCCAACCAGGAGGAGGTACCAGCCCAGGTACTTGCACATGCAGGTGGGAAGATCTGTGGGAAAACAGTGGGTCTCACAGATAAATGAGAAAAATAAATATTTCTGGTCTTCAGCAGGAACCTGAGGCTCAAATCTGAGCCTGGAGCAGTTTGCTCCCATTTAAGAAACGCAACCCCTTTTCATATGGCTGATTCATGACACTCTCTTCCTCAAGCTGTCTAGCACATGTCTACAAGTTGATGCATTGATGCATAGCAGCTTAGGACAAAGTTATTTCTCCCTGGCATGCATATATATGAACGACAGCCAAATGAAGCAGCCAGCTCCAATGCTGCTCTCTGATTGATCCAGTTCATGAAGACCTGCCCAGTGATTTCCATGCGTATCATGTGAAGATTAACACACCATCCTGTCAAGCAGTGTCCCACAGCACTGCAGGAGAAATCCTTCGGTTAACCCTGTGCATTGCTAACAGCTGGAACTGGCCATTTTAATGAATCTGGTGGGTTTTCTCTTATAAATGATCTAACGGCATTCTGCTAATTGTGTTGCTTACTTTCCTGGGTATTTTTTCAAGACATAAAATAATGCTGAGAGCCCATGGGTCTTTCTTTCCTTTATGTCAACTTAAAAAACTCTGAGCTTCCCATTCTAGTGAGAACCTTGCAACTGTCAGCGATAATAATAATAAAAATACTTAGTGTTACCATTTCTGTCTCTCCCTTGATTCAACAGCAATATAATTACCTAGAATAATTTCTAATATAAAAAACAATTTAGGCCAAAATCCTGGAGGCACTGGATGGGAATTTAGCCATTGGTTTCCAAAGGGAAAGAAAGATACCACTCCTTCTGTACAAGAAGACTCATGCCTATTATGAACAGTTTAGAGTTTGTTGTTGAAACAAACTTAATATCTCTCTCTTTATATTCTATGTTTTATTCTGGATTAGGCTGCCCTTGCTGGTAATTCAGATTCTTGGGGTGGGAGGAGGCAGTGACCGATAGGATGCACAGATCAGGTTTTGTTCAGGCTTGCAAGTGCTGGTGTAGTCCAGCTTCACAGCTGGCTTTGGGACTCCATCTGCAATATTCTCTTCCTTGCTTTGGCCATTGCTTGGGTATATCAAAGTCAGAAGACAGCGAGTCCATGGGGATGACAAGGAGAGGGACAGAGGGCATGGGGAAATCAATGTAAGTGTGCTCCAAACCAGCCCCTGCCCTCTGAACAGCCCTGCAGCTGGGAAAAGCAACTCCTGCTCAGCATCTTCCAGAATCAATGCAGATACTTGTGGCACCAGGCACTTTACTGGGTGATGTGAGGTCACCAGCGTCTGACCTCTAGAAGGGAGGAAGAGAGAAAGCAAGCACAAGATCGTGCAAGGCAATGCACTGTCATGGCTTGTTCCTCAAACCCCAGAAAGCCCCACACCCATTGTAGTCTTCACTGTTTCCTCACCAACCTTGCGTAGAGACGCTCCTGGGGGATCGATTTAGGAAAACCCTGTCATTTACACCTTAATGGCACATAGGGAAGCAGTAGCAATCTCCATGGGAACGGGGCTACCCCAGCCTGGCTCCGCCCAGCAGGTGACGATGGATGACCTGCCAGCTCATCACACAAAAGCACACCGAATTGCAGGGATGGACAGACAGACGGGTGGATGTCACACCTGTGGGACGCTCACTGCTAGCGATCCTGCCTGTTTGCTCTCCGTAGAGAAGATTTCTCTCTGGCTAACTTACAAGACAGCCATCTGGCACATGCATAAAGAATACATGATGGCTGATCACTCTGAGGGCATTTATCTTCATGAATGAGGAGGAGAGGGTTATAGTGGTGAAGCCCCGAGGAGTTGGCCTGTCTCTCCTTGCGAGTGAAGATTAATGTGTTGTGAGATGTTGGCTAACATGAATCATGCACGCACAGTGTACCTTTCCCTCCATCCCCCTCTCCTTCCCTCAGCTCTCTTCTCATGGACTAATACAGCTTTGAATAATGACAGGTTACAAGGAATATACTCCCTCTCCCCACAACATGTAGGGGAAATCTGTGGGAAACAAAGTGCTTAAAATGGTTAAGGGGAACCTTGATATCCTATATTATTAACTTCTAACTGAAAAGAAGAGCAGCCTATGGAAAGGATTTCACATCTCTGTCTCTCTAGTATAAACTGGATGGAGGGTATCTATCTTCTCTTTTCAAATATATAGCCCATAAATTAAGTTATTGCATTTTTCATGTCACTCAATTAAAGGGCAAATTGAGGTACAATGGCTCACATTTATACCTAAAACAACAGACTGATTTTCTTTAAAAGTTCAAGTATAGAGGAGAGTTGTCAACTGAAAACAAAGATTTTTGAAGCTGGATGGGTACATCAAGGCCAATAAGAAACTGCATTTGATATTGGCCCTACACATCTCTCTGCATTGTTTACTTCAATAATCATTCAGGTACACGTTATCTGCAAAATCACTGCATGCGAAGAACAGAAAGGAGCAAAAAGGAAAATTTATAAGAAAAGACAATGAAATGGCAAATCTAAGCAGATAGCTGCCTAATGTGTACCTGGTATACATTTTGCCTCAAAAACACAGGTTCAAATTCTGTAAAGGCTGATTTGTGCAAAGCAGCTCAGTTTTGGAAGCATATATTTTACAGGTTAAATTAATGTTCTTTGTAGTCAGTGCACATCCAAGCTTATAGAGAGCCGTGGTTTTTCAAGTATGGAAAAAGCAGGGCAGCGTGTCTATCTCCAGGCCCTGATCTCGGCCACTATAGGCAATGGCAAAACTCCTGTTGCACGAGTGGTGAAACATCTGGCTGGTCTGCACAAGTCAAGAAGAGAGAAACTAGAGTAGCTATGGAGATACGGGAACAAGAGAATACGCAGAGCCTTTATTGGGGGAATGAATACATTAAATGTGATAGCAAGCACGAGGTGGGAAAGAAATTAAAGAGGGACTTGAATGATGTGGGTTTGTGGCTTAACTGGGAGAGAAGTACTTGCATTTTAAAGTATCTTGAGGCAGAGGGAACTGCCAAGGCCAGGCAGAAGCATTTGGAAGCATTAAGGTGAAAGATGACCGGCCTTTCTCCAAAGGCAAAGACATCCTCACAGGAGCATGCCCTGCCCACCTGCCCTGCTGCAATCTGCTGCCACAAAGACACCAGATTTCCAGACCCTGTTGTGCATATACAGGAGGCAATTATTCTGAAAAAGGGGTACTTCTCATCAAATCCATTTTCTCAGCTAGTCTATCACTTACGAAGTCTCAGGTAGGAAACTGGCAATCTACATAAAAGTGAAAGGAATGTCATGCAGAATAGCTTAAAATATGGATCCCCCATCACAGAGCCTGTCATGTCTTCCTACTGTATTTCCATCACTGCAGACAACATAATGCCACTGCACCAGTCATGTTTCAACTAACACCTCAAGTCAGGTAGACACATAGCAGGTTAATTAGGGGCTTTGGCAAATTGAGTCCACGGGCTGTAATTACCAGCACTCAAGACCTACAATTTCTGTTTTAATTAAAATAAACAGTGTGGAGAAGCTGACATCACACCAGAGTAACCAGCATGTAAGTCACAGTTAATTATATTAAGCTGTGGCCTCCGTCATAAAAAATACTCGGTTTGGATCTGGATTTATAGAGACTGGCTTTACCATTTCGGCGAAGTTTAATTGCTGTACACAGGCCACCGACTAGTCCGGACAAGTCAGCCTGTTGGGGTGATGGGATACGCCGTGTATGGAAGAGCTCCTTCTCCTCTTGGGGTGGAAGCAAGCAGTGTCAGTCCTTGAATCATCCCTTCGCTGCCTCCTGCCAACCCCTTGCACCCAGACAAGCCCCAGTTGTGCCCCAGTTGTGCCGCATCTGCGCTCAGGCTGGCTCTGTCACATCAAACAGGAGAGAGTGCTGCTGCCTTTCCCAAAGATCATTGCCAGGGAAAATGAGCCCAGGGAAGAAAGCTGGAAAGCGAGCTTTTGGGGAGGGTCTGGGTGATCACAGGTGCAGGGCACCGAGGTGCTTTGGGCACCCCTAGGCGCAGGGAAGCCCCCAGTGATGGGGAGCCAGGCTCTCAGGGCCTGAGCACACCCAGGGCATGGGTGGCACATTCGTTCACTGCATCTAATAAATGCTTCTGCTCTGGCACAACTCTTGCCTTTCTCTCCACACTCACTCTCCAGCTAATTCCTTAGGCGGCATTGCAGAGTACAGCGTAACGCTACCGCGGCCCACACTGCAGCCTCTCATCTATCACCTCTCCCGCTTCTTGTCCTCCACCCAAGCTTCTCTCCCAACCCTGCCTTTTGTCTTCTTCACCCACTTTCAACCCTGTGCCTCCTTTGATGCCACCCGACATGCTAGGTGCAGCCAGATCCACCCTGCCCAGCCAAAACCACACCTGTTTTGCAAACCAATCCAGCTGTATCGGACATACGCTGTTCTAGGATCGCTTTTATTATGTTACACAATCCCACTCTGTGTGAGTCTCCAGCCTGAGCAGCCGTGAAGGAGCAGACGTCTCGCGGGCTTGCCAGGACTCCCCAGCAGTGCCATGCAATATAAGGGCAAATAATTAGACATACAAGAGAGTAGATGTGACAAATCTTAGACTTGTACTTTTCCAGTCCGGTTATGAGAAGTTGGCAGGTGTCCTCACAACCATTCAGTTAATCCACAGGATGATGAAGCCCTTGGCAGTGTCCTCTCCTTGCACGTCCCCGGTCCTGAGGGACTCACCTGGGTCCCTTCTTGCTACCTGGAACCAGCAAGGATCAGCGACAAAATGCTGGAACAATCCTCTGAGCATTTCCTGGAGGATGGGATGATAACTCCATCCAAAATTGCAAAATAATGCCATGTCTTCTGGCAGTACCGTTAGGGTTACAACGAGAACCCCCTCGAAGTGTCACATTCAGCTTTTGCAGTGGAGCTAGGGAAGTGAACCGCTCTGAATTTCCATATGTCCTTATATCTTGAAATCAATGCACTTTACCTTTAGGACCAACCTGCCCTGCAGAATCCCTGGAAAACAACATTTCACTAAAGCTTTGATGACCTAATCTCCTTGGGGAGAGAGAGAGGAGGGAGCGTGGGGCCAGGCGTGCTGCTGTTTTCTGTTGTGAAACGTGTGGACTTTGTTAATCAACTCGGGCTGTTGGATGAACAGCTCAGGCTCAGGATGGACAACATTTTTTCTTTTGCTTCTCCTGAACAAGAGAATGTTTTATAAATTATTACACTCCATTTTCAACATGAAAAAAGCAATGGAAAATGGCATTTTTAAATATTTGCACAAACCTAAACTTTTTTTTTTCATGAAAAAAAAAAAATTCTCAGGCAGTGCCAATGGAAACAATTGCTATTTACTCATTCAGTGACTTCAGAATTTGTCTCTGACTTCTTCTAACACTGCATGATCCTTATTCAGTTAAGTATGGTTTCCCTGCTACCTCTCCATACAAAATTGCAACTCTCTATGATGTTTTGATTAGCATAATTTTAACCAATGATTTTTATTATGTCATAGGTCTCATACTGAAATTCCTCTTTTCAACAGTTCTTTCATTGTTCTGCCCATATTTCCTAACAGTTACTGCAACCTGCAGTCTAATTATTTTCATTTCCATGAAATTTTGAGACCAACTGAATAGCAGCAGCATGCTGAGTTTTAAACTTAGTAGTTAATCTCTAAAATAGATCTCATTAAACACAACTGTCTAACTGGTCATGGGTATTGCTGTTTACTTGTAACTCACCTACAAAGCACCAGAGAAAGATGGTGTTTGTTTGTTTGTGTTGTTTTGATGCAGGATTGCTCTCCTTCTTTGGTAACCAGGTGAGACACCCCATGCAAGCTCAGACACCGGCGTTTGGTGTAGGTCTGTACGTTGCCCAAGAAGAAAGATTGCCCTGCGCTCCCCGCCGTGGGTTACTAATGCTTTTGGCTTCTGCAGGTGAAAGCAAAAAGACAAAGCAAAGCCACTCATGCCCAACCCTGAAATGTGTGAGTTTTGGCACTGCCTGCCCTCGGCAGGGACTGGCGTAGCTGACGTGATGTGGGCATTGCCTTCATTTCTGATCAGACCAACCTGGAAAGCCATGGGTGCTCCTTCACCGTCGAGTGAGGAGGGGGAGGCACGGTGACTCAGAGGAGCATCAGAGCCTTTGGGGTTCTCCTGCATGCCAGCCCCACGCCCCTGGCTGTGCCCATGGGCTCAGCCAGCCCCTCGCTGCCTTCAAAGCACCCAGCTGCAGAAGGAGTGACTTTCCCACAGACTAGCAATCCTCCCCCAGCCACCTGCCAATCCAGAGCATGCACACCAATTTCAGGACATGCCTGAGCCCTCCTGCTACCACCCCATGGCTCCTGACCCACCACACCAAACAGAAAGAGAGTTTTACAGAGAGGTAGTGAGGGGGACACAGGGTGGCTACCTGAGGCAGTGGCAATGCACTGAGACCTGGGGCAGGGTCACCTTCTTTCCTGGAAATGAGCAGCCAGGACAGAGGCTTCTAAAAGCCAGGACACCCAAATTACTGTTCTTCACGCTGCTAGGATGCCACAGCGTTATTCAGGGTTTTATTCCTGTGGAGGTACGAGCCACTCCACAGCCATGTGTCCTGCCCAGCATCTGGGCTTTCACTGGCTCTTAGGATATGTGGTTTTAAATTCTTTTATCTAATTGTAATGAGGCATTTGGGTTTTTCCTCCTCTTTTTAGAGCTGTTGCCAGACAGTTTGTCCTGAAAATGCTAGTTACGGTCGGTTTTTTCCCTCCTCTTATCAAAGCAGGTTGCCAAGAGACAAAGTTGCTGTCCTAACTTTGTAACATCCTCTTTCATACCCTCCCTTCCATGGTCTGGGAAGAGCAAAGTGCCCGGACATCAGGCCTTTGACAGGTCGGGTCAGAGCGGCCAGGGAGCAGGCGGGAGCATGCCGCAGATCCTGCTCATGAAAGTCTCTTACTAAGCCCCATTGGAGTGATGGGAGGAGTTTTCCCTGACTTCATCAGGCTTGGGAATGGGGCCAATATCCTCCTTGAACTCTCTGTCCCTACATAAACCACATACCTTTCCTTTCATGTCCAAGGCTGGGCCATGGCGTGGACAGCAATGAGAGGAGTCTGAGCAGCTCTGAGCAGCACAGGGAGTCTGCACTTCTGAGACATTAATAGGCAGACTAAGCACTTGGGAGTGAAAATATACCATGTATGTTCTCTTGTATCTTCTCGAAGTGCAAGGTGTGTGATGGGACCACGGGTGTTTGGTGCTGATGAAGAAGCTACAGGGGTGCACCTGTCTTTCTGGTGTGCATTTACCACGTCCCTCTGTCTCAAGGGGTTTTATTAATCCTGAATGGAACTGCACACTTCTGGGGAAAAATTAAGTACATTTACATTTACTGAAGCTTTTAAAAATGTTTCCCACTCCTGCTTTTTATTTCCTGATCCTTTTGCTTTGGATGCACCCTCAGGCCTTGGGATTGTGTGACAGAAAGCAGCTCCCAGTAACTGGGGGGGCTAAAGCCATCCTTCCCTCAAATGTTCCCATAAAAATTTCCAAAGTAGTATAGGAAGGAGGCACCTGCATTTCCAGCACCCAGCTTTGTAGGACAATATCACCCCTGCAATCTTGCTTTAGAAGTGGCCTGGCTGTGGGTATGATAATGGGAGAGCTGCTCCAGCCCTCATTAAAACCAGTGGAGAACCTCCCATGGCTTTTGAGGGCACAGGCTTTGGGCTGCCTGTGTGCTGAGGCTGGGGCAGACCACTTGGAAACATCTTAACAAAGGAAAAAAAAGAAAGAATATACAAAATACACTTGTTAAAAACTTTATAAAAAAATAGTGTTATTCTAATTCCCCACACGTGAATTATCATGGGTTTTATGGCAAGAGCATTATGGCCAGAGAGCCATCACCATCCTTTTCTGGAGCTCAGTGCCATCTCTGGAGCAGGAGGAGGCAAGAAACCCCAGGGAGGTCTGCTCTCCCTTACAACAGCATGCTTTTTATGGGACTTGCACGCACTGGGCAAGGAGACCGTCAAACAGACACCAGGAGACATCTCTGACATGTTAAAAAGCACATCCAGGCTGTGACAGTTACAGCTGCTTTCTCAGCCCAGCACTGACCATACCTTCTGGACTAGCCCTGATGCTCCCACAGGCTGTAACATGTCCTGGAGAAAAAACAAACAGCAAAGCAACAAACCTGAAACCCAGACCATAGCAGCCCACTGCGATCGGCTTCTCTCCCCTCTCCTCTCCCCAACGCAGCGTTTCCAGTCCTTGTGTCACGCTGCAAATGGCCATACCCCGCTCCAAAGCTTTCCGTCTAGGCAAACTGGTTGAAACCCAGCAAAACAGCCAAACCTGTCAGCTGTGTGAAGGAAGGAAGCAGGGTGTGGGCCAGCATCTCCACGGGGCAGAGCAGGGTGCAGACCACCGCTTGCTGCGTGGGTGCTCGCACATGGCTGGGATGCGCCCGTCTAGCTCCCCTGGGGCTCTTGCTGATGCTGGCAGGGTTTGGAGGACTGTCTGGGCTTTTTCTTAGCTGTTTCACCAGGTGCCCCATATGGCATCACTCCCGCAGTCATTATGTCATCAGCTGGATTGCCTTCGGATTTAAAAATAGTTTAAAACCGGAGTGGTTCGACCATGGTGGGTCGGCTGGTGGGAAAGGAAAAGCCCCCGTTCCCCACCCACTGGGTGTTTTGGAGACCTTGTGCAGGCAAGAAGCCAAGCTGTATGAGTGAGGAGCTTTATCCTGGCCGCACTCGTGTGAAGCCAGCTGGGGAAAACAATTGCTTTTTCATAAAACTTTCTTCCACCCCAGCACTGACATGTTTCAACATACTCCGGGGAACTCGCTGCAATGAGTGACATTGATGCTTCTGAAAGACCACCTAATAAAACCATATTTTCCAAAGTTACCCCAATAAAGAGAACAGGAGTCAAAGTGGGTTGAAGATTTTAGTTCAGTGCGGTGTTTTGGGGGGGGCAAAGAGGGTTTGAGAGAAATTTGACATTTCTGTGAAATCAGGTGGATGTGGAATGAATGATATGAATATCCACATGTTTTTTGTTGTTGTCGAGAATACTTAATTTCTGAGAATACCGAGAGTTTTACTTCCAAGTGAAACTTTTCTTTTTACTACTTGTGTCCTTCTAGCGCTACTCAGACACACTTCCAGCCCGTGCCAGCAGCAGTGCTGTGGGTGACAGGTCAGGTATCACATCATGCTGAAGATTTTATCATCCTTTCTTGTAAATCACTCTCTTTCACTTTTTCTCTCTGACAGAGGGGCAGGACGCAACCTGCTGAAGCCACCCTGAAGTAAGCAACGGCCCTAATTCCTAAATGAGCAAAATACTGGAAATTTGCACAACTGCAGCATCCAGACCCCTGCAGACCCGCAGGGCAGGGGGACTGGAAGAAGACAGAGCTGTGCGTGACCCCCAGGCAGGGGTGCCAGCCCCAGCAGATATTCTGCTTTCCTGTCCAAACATTCATCCCGCGAGCTGAAGGGTTAATGCTCCCTTTTTCCCTGTGAAAGCGGCTTCTTTTAAAATGAGCATCACGCTGCCTGCTCAGGTTTTTTGGCTGCTTCTTCCACCTCTTCCCCCCCCGTTCAGTAAAGAGGAGCTAAAGGAAACACCTTTGGCCACAGTGAATAGGTAGCGGCTTTTGTACTTCCCTTCGCTCTCCTGCCCTTCCCAGCCTGGTGACGTGGGGATTTCAGAGATTTCCTGAGCAGCTGCTGGATGCTACACCTTTAGGAGCTCCCACACTGACTCCTCCACACCCTTTCCCCTTCAGCAAAATTCATACAAAACCAGGGGATTAAAAAAACCCAACTATATAAAAACCAACTTGGCGCTCACTTGGATGGAGTGACTCTGCTCTCAGCTGCCCGAGTAAATCTGGTGCAACCCTGCTGCCTTGGAGGCACTTTTGGGGTGAGGTGGGCAATTGTGGTGTTCAGACAATGTATCCCAGCCCCTCCTGAGTTTACTGGCAGGGCTTGTTAAATTAGCTATGGCTGATTTTTATGAAGCTCGGGCCCCTGCTAAAAATATCATTTTTTTAATAAATAGATGTGCTTTATTGCTTCTTCCTTTTTTAATACACCTTTCTTCTAGACAAATGTTAGGATCCAGACGCTTTCCGCCTTCTGCATACGGGGCCAGGTTGGATCAGCCCTGGGCTTGTTTTGTTCTTGGTAGCTGCTGCACCTCTGACACTTCTCAGGTCACGCTGACAAGGAAAACTTTCATTCCTCAGCCTGTAATTCCTGCCTCTGTGTGTGGGACAAGCTCACACACCTTGTAACTATTTAACTTCGGCTCAGAACTCATCTCCTCATTACCCAGATATAATTACATCTGACAAAAGTATTGAATGCACCAAAGCACGAAAGAAAAAGACAGAGGGATTAAACTGATACAGGTCTTTCACCCCTGTGAACATTGTGCCCCCGTAAAGAGCTCAAGGAGGAAGAGGATGAATAATTGCTGAAGGATCATAGCCATGATTACAGGGTGTGTTCTCTCATACGGCACCTGAAGACTCAGGCAATTATGGAAATTATAAAGGAAAATCAATTTCAGTGCTAAGACAGGAGCATGGGGATTTTGGGGGGTTTTGTTTGTTTGGCTGTTTTTTTGTTTATTGGTTTTTTTATTCTTTTCTGACGGGAAACCAGAGAGCCTGAACTGTGCCTTAACACATCATTTCACTTTGCATTACAGGTGGGTTTTCAAAGGCACTTAGGGACAGTCTGACAGCTGCCATGAAACCTATGGCTAAAAAAATAAACAAATAGAAAACCATTTGAGAAGCGTTAATGGCAATAACATTAGCCCTGTGCCAAGTGCTTCTGAAAACAGAGTTGGGGGGGGAGTGCGTGGCTGACGTCTTTGCTGGGGAGTGCTGACCCACCATGGTCAGAAACGCCGGTGGCGTTGGTGATGTGAAGCCGCAGAGGGTGTCCGGTCACCCGGCTGCTGCTTGGGGCTGGGGGCCGCTGTTCGTCACCCCTCAGAGCACCTGCCTGCCCTGCCTGCCCTGCCTGCCCTGCCTGCCTGCCTGCGCTGGGCTGCCCTCATCCTAGGCAGTAGCCTGACTGCAACAGGCCTTTAATAAACTTTGCAGCAGGTTTATGTGCTGTTGAAAACTTGCAAAAATGTCATGGTGAGAGGATGGAGCAATTTTCAAATAAAACTTTGCTGACGCATGCTAGGGAAAAAAATCAGGACTGAAGGAGCAGCTGCTGATCACTGGCTGAAACTCCTTGTCAGCTCTCCTGTTTTCTTTTAATTAAAAAAAAGGGGGGGGAAAAAACAACCCAGGGAACTCCTTATAAGAAATGGAGGAAAATAGAAAGTAAGCACATAAAGAAGTGCCAAAAAATTACCTGGGAAATTCCAAAATGAAAGTATTTTGTCTAAAAATTTCAATTAAGGTTGCTAAGTGACAACAGTGTATCTACTTATCAGCTCATTTACAAAATCTAAGCACTGAAAAGCCAAGACATTAATAGCGGTGGATATCATAAATCTTACGCTGCTGACATAATAAACGTACATGCATTATTCTTATCAAGTACAAAGAAAGCAAAATACATATTTCATCACAACAAGCTTAACGCTGACCTCTAAATAAATAGCTGTCTTTCATTAGCAATCTCAAAATAAAACATAAAGCAAACCCTATTAAAAAGAGCCATAAAAATTATGTATGTAGACACTAATGACACATATTGATCAGCCTTACGTGCAAACCCATACCCATGCATAATTCTGCCACAAATCAACATGGTTATGCATTTTTTTTTCCTTAAATCAGACATTCAATAATATTCTCAAGAAAACACAATTATAAAGAATTAACTAAAAGTCAGCTGTCAGTTTGATAAATATATATATTTTATATAAACACATGTGTAAGTCACAGTATTGCCTGTATCCCTTTAAGAGCAATTTACTATTGTAACTGGAATTACCAAACTAATATGATTTTAAAGGTCAGAGTTAAGGCTGCTGAGTTCTGGTGGGACGCACCGCATAGCTGTGTTTTATGCTTCATAAAACTCGGGCTCTCTGCTGGTGCTAATTAGGATAGTCCCTTGTAATCAGTGGCGCTATTCCAATTTCCATTAGCTAAGTTTTGGACTCAATGGGCTTTTATTTCTATGGTTGCCCCATTTCAGCTGAGCACTTAACCATATGCCAAGCCTTATGCAGGTACTTAAGCTCTGAGAAGTGCTTATTTTTAAGTGTTGTGATGGATCACACGGGCGATGCGGGAACATGGAACAACATGTGCTTGTCATACTTACTTCAAAACCCCAAATTTAAAGTGCCTTGTCAAGCACTCTTCATATCTTTCAAGCATTTTGGCAATTTCCAGGGGACAGACACTAATCCTCCAGCCGGGTCCGTGTCAGCAGACGGCTGCTTCTCCATGGAGCCCCAGCGAAACCAGGCTGGCATGGCACAAATGGGATGGCAAGGGCAGGCGCAGAAGGGTAACAGCACAGTTGCCTCGATGGACCAGGGTGGTCCCTGGAGCAATTCATGGTTTAAGCAGACAACGTACATTTGTCCTAAGTTTTTAACCAGCGTCGCTGGGGCTCCGGCTCCCAGCGTGCTGGCGAGCCGACATGCCTGGCTGTCCTGAGGTCTCCCAGCCAAGCCTTCCCACATCACATCGATGGACTGTGACTTTCTGATGTATGAACAACTGATTTCAGCTCCTTATAGGTAGCATTTGCTCTGTGGTTATTGCCACAATATACCAAATCCTTTTAAAAAAATCACACTAAGTGCACCGAGGATCATATTGTCGCTGAAAGAAACTTCTGAAAACTCGTAGATAATAGTTAAATCCATTCAGCTTTGAACACTTTGAAAACTGTTCAGACCTCTTTCTTAAAGCCCTGAAGTGCTTTTAACTCCCACTGAAGCCAATCAGGGCTCTTTGAAAGAAGTGAATGGCAGAACTAGCCCCTGAAACATGTGAGCCCTGCTACGGAGAGTGGAAGCAGAAAATAGGTTACCACTCCCAGCACAAAAATGCAGATGTGAATTAACTCCACATATGTAATGACATTTAAAAGCTACATTCAGTAAATCTTATTCAGAATGAGGAAGAAATATGGAAGAAATCCATCAACATTAATTTATCTCAGACAAATAACTATTACTCAATGTAAGCCAAATTGCAATATGCAAAGACTCATGTATCTAGTCAGTAAGTTTTAATGATCCCCCCACCCGCAAAATGTTTAGACAAAAAATGGATAAAGTAGTCCTTTCATTCAATGTCTCATTTAAAAAAAAAAAAAAAAAAAGAGCAAAAATGTGCTGAAATCTGAAATGAAGTGTTCATTTTGAAGTAATGAAGAGCTACAAAAAATGTCTTTTCTCAGGTTCTTAACTTCTCTCCTCCTGGGAGAGAGGGGAAGCTAAAGAAGTGTGTATAGCTGTTCATATCGTGCAGAAAGACAGGCCTTTTCAAAGTGTTTCAGCACTGCTGATGAGGAAAAAAAGTTTTTCTTTGAAATTAGTTGTGTTGCCCCCCCTTCCCAGCTTTCCCCTCCCTGTGTTTCTCGGATGGAGCACCGGAGAGCGAGGGCAGACGGTGTCCATGTGTGCAGAGAATGACCGAGAAGGGACTTCCCTTTTAAATTTCTCCTTTTGTGCCTTTTGAGTAAGCTAGGAAGGGATAGAAACATGGGAGAAAACAGGGAAAACCCCCAGGCTTCTTGCCCAGTAACAGACTCTCATTTTGGCTGCCTTCTCTTCCCAATAAAACCCTTCATTTTCCCCACTGAAAAAAAAAAAAAAGCCTATGCTTGAATCAGCAGTGATGATACTGGGAGCAACGTTGGTTCCAGATTAATGCTGACCAAAAAATTATCAATGAAAATGCTGATCGCCCCCGTGGCAAGTCCCTTTCCTTCACCTTCGCTGGCGAGAGCACAATGACCATCCAACAGCGATGTGCAGTGATGAGAGAAAAGTATTTTAAGGCAGATATAGGGCAAAAAGTGTGGGTGTGTGAGATTTCCATATTAAAACTGGAGGGAATACCCTGTGTAGGTAAACGGCAACATATGCTGTATATGTCAAAGATTTTTTTAAAAATAACAAAATGTAAAATAGTGATATTTCAACCTTAATCATTTTATGGACTATAATTAGTTTGTGTTAATCTGTCTAAACATTTCAGTGATGACAGCGCTTCCTAGTAGCCAGATAATAAATCAGGGTCTAAGAAGAAAAGAAATTCAGAGAATTTTTATTTGGTACGATTGTATGCTGGAAGAAGTGATTTATATCCATTTAGACTCACTTGGATATATTTAGGTTTGCATCTGAATTTATCTTTAAAATGTTTATACGTGGGACATGGAGAGAGCAAATGCTTTACACCTGCTGATACCTGTCCACGTGTCTGTGCCACTAACACTCTGTTTAGTTTATGAAAACTTTTTTTTTTTTTTTTTTTTGTGATCCCTTTAAGAGGGTGCAGAACTAATTTTTAGCTCATTATGGAGGTAATCTTCCCTTGCTTATTTGACTTGGGCTGTTTCCATAACATCTGCTTTCATGCAAAGGCGCTCTGCACTATATGGATGTAAGCAGTACTATATGTGGTTACATTCACATGTTGTTCACTTAATGAAATCCTGGCAATTGTCCCATTTTTGAAATACATCTGAACCACAGAAAACTACTCAACAGTGTTGCTATCCAGGAACCTAAAGAGGAGGGAGATGGCATTGTCCGTGCTTTCTTAAGGGAGCTGAGCTAAAAATGTTAGGAAGAAAAGAGTGCACATGCTTTTCTAAAAAAACAAGAACACACGGGGCAATTCTGGATCATGTGCCAAAAGGTCTTTTTAAATAGGGAGTCCAGAAAACGTTCTTGTCAACTCTTTTAAATTGATTTACGCTCATTGTCCTGACCCATCCATTGTTGTGACGGCTCTCAGTGCCCTGTACCGAAATCTGGCTTTTGCCAGGCTCACGGGCAGAAGTGGATGAATTTGTCTCCAGTCCTCTGAGTCAGCCTGAGCCTGAATCCTCGACGTACGTCTGTCCTCCCCTCCTTCCCACAGCGACCAGCATTGGCACCCCGCTGCCCACCAGGCAGCACAGGAACTTTCCTTTCCGGAGACCATGTCATCTGAACATACTCCAGTGCTTTTCTCTCTCTATTTATACATATTCGTAAATTTATATCATTTCAGCTGGGGGAAAAAACACCATAAAATGGCAAACAGAATTTTCTCCTGTGAAAACCACAGAGAAGTTCTAGTTTTAAACATTTTCACCCAAAAGCAAAGATTTAAATGTTTTTAAATGTTTAAATGCTTACTGTGTTTTTTCCAAAAATTCCACTATTTCAATTAAACCGTTTAGTCAGTGAAGTGGGGAAGGAGGCAAGAGGGCACTGATGGGGAACAAGAGCTATTAAAGGCTAAGCTAACTATTAAACCCTTAAAATAATTTTCTGGGGAATAAGTATGATCGGACAGGGCTGTTCTTCCCTCCTGGGGCAGTGCCAAGGTAGGAGCTGGCCTTTCAAAAAGCCACGCACATTCCTCGCTGGGATACAAATCCTGTCATGTGCTGTTTGCTAATGTAAAGATGTTTGTACTCCCCAAATCACAGCAGAAATAAACGGATATATTCTGAAGCCAACCCAAACCCAAAGGCTTCTTTATGTATTTGTTCACAAGCTGTTGTTTTATCGCAGGGCATGTGTCAGCCAGCAATTCATTCCTTTATGTTACAGGGATTTCATGCTATGGCAAGTGATAGGGTTTTTCAAAGGAGGCAGCAGAGAAAATCAAACAGTTGGGGCTGTCAGGTGAGGCAGAGGGACATAGTGGGGAGAGGAGCGTGTGAAGGGTGATGAAGAGGCAGAAAGCTTCTCAGGGTTGATGCTGTTTGCATCATTGCTCAGAGTGCCACCTCATCAGAAGATAATGCAATCTGCACGTTGTTGCTTCACAGGGCTGCATCATTACCAGGAACAGCAGAGATCAGTGGGCGTTCAGGTGGAGATGCCCTGAGTCAGAGAAGACATCAGATGATGGAGCAGATCGAGGGCCTAGTTCGTTTTGCTTTTGTGTTTTTTTTTTTTTCCCCCAAGATGATAGACCTTAATCTCCTAAACTGCAGCTTGGCGAGTTGGAAGTGCTCTTGTACCATACTGCTCCCAGCTTGTGATTCTAAACCAGACACACACATACACAGAAAGCACTGTCATTTTTTGTTCAACTAAGGCATTAGGATTTCTTTTTATTTTTTATTTTTTTTTTTTTTTTGGCACTTTCAGCCCAACTCAGCTAGCAGCTACGTATTTCCAGAAGGATTTTAATGCACGGACTTGCGAGAGCAGATTTTGGTCTTCAGCAGTGCCCAAGTTGTGGCAGCTGGAGCCGACTTCCTCGGGAATCCACCATCTGGGCTTCGGCCGCGGGTGCTATGCGCTCGCATAACCGACCTTGAGATCTAAAATCTAAACCAGAAGAGACTGTGGCTGCACAAGACTGTGTGTGGGTAGGTGTGTTTGAGAGAGATAATTGTTGGGAAAGGCAAGAAAACATTTACACACTGCTGTAAAGTGTTCTCAGAAGAAGGGAAGAATCCCTATCCTTTAGCCTTTTAATTGATTTTAATTATTCAAAGCTCTTTCTCTCCTTGCTCAAATATCAGCATAATACAATATTGTTGCAAGTGTCTCAGTACTTTTTGAGATACTTAAATATGAATAGCTGGGAAGCTGGTGCCTGCTGTCCCTCTGCAAGCACACAGCAAAACCTTGCTGTGCAAAGCAGAGCCGACTGCACAACAGCCAGATTATTCTAACAGCTCTCTTCATTTCATGGGGATTCGTTTAAGTGGATTCCACACAATACTCTAAAAATGTTATGAGAGATGATTCTAATAAGGCAGAAGCCACTACGGCATTTAAGGGGAATTTAATCTTATTCTACTACCACATAAAAAGGAGAGAAGTGCTGACATTTCAGCCCACCACTGGCCTATTTCACAAACATTTCAAACTGTGCTTTTCCATTATACAGCTGTGTATTCCACTTATACACATGTGTACATTCCATCAAAACCCTTTTGGTCCCCTGTGATCCCCAGTTCACCTTCTTCTTGTTTGGAAAAGGTGGACACAGCAAACAGTCTGGTAACAGTCTTCACATGCAGAAGTGACTCCAGTTTGAGGAGCCAGGGACTGCTGAGCTGAGACCTGGCACAGGTATTGCAGCAGTGAACGGGTGGCATGCTGCACTGTTCTTGATGCAATCCAAAGGGCCATGAACATATAAGAAGTGCGTGCTGGCACATTAGGCAGCAATGCTTGTGCATGCACAGGGTTATTGCTGTGATTCATTGCTGGATAGGCATGGCTGTGAAGTCCACCGCAGTTATAATGCCGGGAAAAAAGTGCTGAATCCATGCTGTTGCTCCTCTCAGCTTTTCTGGTTTCAGCTATGTTGTAAGAGACCCTCCACGGGAACCTGTCCCAGTGCTGCAGTGCACTAGGGCACTGACATTTCTCACTGACATAGGTACAAAGGTAAATGTAGGGGGATCATCAGACACAAGGACTTGGCAGCTAAAGGGTGCTCCTGAAATGTTTATGCATGCTCACACACAAGTTCACTGGAAGAGTTTGCAAAAGAGGGAGGACATGTTCATCCCAAGGAGCAAAACGTGCAGTGGAAGTAGCTTGGTTGGAAGTGAAGGGCTGCCTAAGCGCGCGACTTCGGGTGCGGCTGGCTCCCTCGGCACAGCTGGATGTGCTTTTCCTTCTCCCTCTCATAAGACTGAGCAGTCCCTACACACAGGCTGGTTTTCTACAAAGGACTTAGCCCCTCCGACCTTCCACGCAGTGCCAGGACCTCCCTGCTCCTGCGGCCACACCACTGCTCTGAGCCATGCAGCCCCCAGGGCAAGGCACAGCGTGCCTGAGGCATTGGGGGGCCTTCACTGGGTTCACTCTTCCCACTGCTTCTCCCAGTCTCTGTTGCACAAACCAGCCCTCCTCCTTCCTGAGGCATATACCTGCCATTATGCTTCCTGGGAATTGGCTTCCTGGGGTAGCCTTCATCCCTATGATTGAGTTGACTTACCTAACCCTATTCTTACTCCTCCCTCTGATAATGTTAGCCTATCTATTGCACATCCCAGATATAAAGTTACAAAGGTAGTTACCCTTCCAGCCATCCTCTGGAGAGACTGCTTTTGCAATTCTGTCTCTCTGGGCAAGCCATGTTTGAATGATACCTCTCTAAGTTAGTAGTGGGCTCAATACTCGGCCAGAAGGTGCATATACAGAGGAGTTTGTGAGCTGTTGAAGATAAGGACCATTTTTCATAGCGGTTTGCATAGTAGCCACCAGAAAAGGTCTTGCTGTCATTTGCATTTCTAGACATTGCCGTAACACTGATGCCAAAAGGATCAGTCGTACAAGCATTAGCTTTTGATCCTTGTGGGTAGTGGTGCTGTTGGGTGGGGACAGTAGCACTGTGTGTTTGGCTAGGGGATGCCCCAAATGCCTGTACTAAGTGACAAGGAGCTCAGGGAAGGGGGTATAACCCCTCAGTTTGTCCATTCCCCTGCTTAATCCGAACCAACAAACAGTTGTAAAATAGTTCTAGTATAAAAGGGAAAGGGACAAATCCAAACTAGGATCCCCAGATTTGAGTCTTGGCTCAGACAATTTTCTTTTCATCCTCATGCAAATCAGACAACTCCTGGTTATTTCATCATGAAGTGGGAGGCAGGGTACGGCTTACGTAGCCTACAGTACCTCCCAGGAGTATTAGGAAGGTTAATTAGTTCATGTTTCCAAAGTGTTATTATACAAGTGCCAAACAAAACTAACAACAAGAGGAAAAATGACATGACAAGGAAAATAAACAAACATAAAGCCAAATTAAACATAGTTAAGAGAGGTAACTCTATGATATTAAATGTGATATTGTAGAATAAAAACAGAGATTGACATAACTTATATATTCTACAGAATACTGAATGCAAAACTGTTTGTTGGTTGCATTGTATGACCAGATAGACTGATTCTAGAAAGCAAGATTTTATTTAAGTTTTAGGCTTCTGTGACAATGATTTATTTTAATGACACGCAATCCTTTACTTTGCATTTGTGATTTCAAGACCTCTATAAGCTTATGTAAATTCTAGCTGCTAGGGCACAAGATAAAATCATGGCTCTTACTTACTTTCATAGTGTCACATAAATGTGAAAAATTGAAGAGTTGCTCCAGGCCAGCATGCTACATTTTGATATTGTGAGAATCTCTGTATCCTACATACCCTGCTCTGATCAGGGAATATCTGTACTAACATGTACTGAGAAAGAAGCAGAAAGCAAAGGACAAAGCAGCTTGTGTTATCGAGGATCCAGAAGGTGTGTTCCCTCATTCCCATGCTATTTCACTATGTGGGACATCAGGAAAAGAGGATAAAAAAAATCAGCAGGTATTTCAAGTGTATGAAATATTCTCGGTGGGATCCAAATAAGATCAGAATATTTTTCGTGATTATGTCACTTGGCAAACTCAGAATCGATCCTCTCTCCATGCAATCCTCAGGCTGAAATGGGGCTAGTTTGGAGTGAAATTGCATGGTGGAAACATGCCTTGCTATGCGATTTTGCCTGGTTCTGTAATCAAATTTCACAATAATGAAAACTGTAAGTCAAGAAATTGAGGAAATGTCATGAAAAAGAAACCCCAAAATAAATATGCGTTGAATAAATCCATCCACATTAACTTGGAAGAAACAGGAATAGTGGCTAGCACAGCACGTCTGCTTTCTCAGCTGATCACTGAATCACAGTCTGACTTTGAGCACATCACTTAAATCTTGCTTAGCTTTGGTTTTCTCCTCTGGGAAGGGGAGAGAACAAAGGACATGCGCACCAGGCTTGCTCTAAGCAGAGCCACAGTAGGTACTGGCCCACAGCGGCTGCAAAGGAGAACCAGTGTCCTGCTGTCCACAGCCCCATGCAGCCCCACGGGCAAAGGGAAAGGGAGGTGCATGTGGAAGGATGCTCTTTCAGGACATTCAAGACAGCCCCATGTTTTGGTTGATTGATCTTTAGGACTGGTGACAAAGGACTGTAGTGGGAGCAGCACCAGTTTGCACCCTGGGGTGCCTCTGGGCACTTTGAACCTGTTGGCCTTTTGCTACTGCAATTGCATTTTTTTCCTGCTAACAAGCCCCAGGCCAGCTCTGCACATGCACGAGGAGCTCAGAAGGCTCTACAAGGGAGGAGCTCAGTCTGTTTCTGCTCTTACAATCATTGTAAGTGACTGCTGCTGGCTTTAAAAACTTATTTGCACTGCACTGTGCAGGACAAGGTTTCTTTCAAGGCTGAGTTGCACACTGAAGTCTACACTAAGCCCAGTGTCACTGCAGAGCTGAAACCACTGAGGCTCTCTTGGTTTAATTCAAAATCCTTGCAAATGTGACTGCAGACTCCAAGGAATGTGCCAAGCTGTGTCAGTCACACTGAGCTTTACTCACGCAAACCCCAGCAAACTGGTCAAGGACATTGGTGTACTTTCATGCTTGCAAGAGTTTCTTCCCCAAAAGGTGAGCCTGGCAGCCCAGGCGTGGGTCTCTCTGCCTTTCCTCAGGGCCAGGGGAGAAGTATCACTGATTATCAGTGATTATCAGTGATTATCAGTGCAAAGTGTGTGCCATGCAAATTAAAAATTAGTATGACATAAAAATGAAAACTCTGGACCCAGATGAGGCCCTAGGAGTCCTTCTGGTACTGCAGGGAATCCTTTGCACAGTCCTACTCAGATTTATTGCACATGCACTGAAATCCATGTCCCCGACTACATGATGTCCGTTTTCGCCCAGAGGAAAATTTCCTCCAGTTGGTTAGTACTGCCTGAAAGCCACATTTATACCAACACACATATACCCCCTTCCGTGCTCTACTTAAGCTCACGTCCTTTTCCTTCTCCATCCCATGAACTTGCAGTGCATCAAGCTGCAAGTGCATCAAGCAGAAGGGGTTTCGTCCATTCCAGGTCCCATAAAAGCCACACTTAATAGCTTGTTCCACCTGGGCAATCCTACAGATGCCACTCTGAGGGCCTTTATGTGATACAAGCCAAAGAAAGTGCAGGGCAGGCTAGATTAAAGGAGACTCTACTGAGTTAGATTTGGTTAAGCACACTTCTGAATTTGGCCCATCTTTTGACTCTGACATACCAATGCGTACACGTATCGCATACCTGGTAACAACACTCAGAGTACCCTGCAAAGGAGAAGAGAGGAAGGGGAAAGAAAATGTGATTATGAAACATCAGAGTAGATCTGATCATGTCAAATTCCTCTGGAGGAAAAAACAGAGAGAAAAATTACCAGCACGCAGTGCTTGAAGTCAATAAACAAAATTTACCCAATTCAGCAGAGGCATCAGGGAAATCACTCTTGATTTGCCTTTGATAGGTTGACAAAATCTCCGTTAAAGTTGTTTTAATGCTTTTGTAACTAGGCTTCCAAATACATTGAACCCAGGCCAGATCTCAGCTTAATAGGACCAGCCCTCCGTGTCAATCAAATTTGTAGCTGGTGAGAAAAATGAACCTTTTTTTGTGCCCCTTGTTCTCAAGTTGGGCAAAGAGCCCAAAAGTGTCTGAGGTTTTACTTTGCCAAGCTTCTGAAGGAAAATTTACTTACAGGAATGAAAAAGCCCCATGGCTGTCTGTAGCACAATGAAACACATCAGGCCAAAAACTGCCCCGAGACATTTTCATGTGGCATCTGTTGAAGTCAGCAATGATATGTAGGTAAGCTGAGGGCTGAATTTAGCTTGTTGATAATGGGATTAGACAATATGAAATGAAGGTATGTTCTACTCTCTGTGAGTCGGCAACATTAGTGAATTACTTTACTACTTAATTAATATACAAAGCCACAGAGTGCTGTCGGCAAATTAACCATCAGCAAGACACGTTGCTCCAAGGGTCATTGGGTATTTCTTTTTTTTCTTCACCCTGCTTGTGTTGGGGGCAGAGATCACATGTTAGGTGCTGAGTCATGGTGTTATAATGGGAACTACTGGGAGCTGAGCTCTTTGGAAAAGAGCTGCTCTTGTCCTCTCCATCTCTGAGCGCAGGAGACAAAGGTCAGACTTCATCCAACGTGAGGGACTGCAGAAACCTTTCTCCCTCTTTTTAATCCTGCAGTGATACCCAGACAGTCAACACAACCTCACCTGTACTTGCTTTATGGTTGAAAAACAAGATTATTTGTGCTTAAAAAGGTTAAATACGTTATAACTCGGTGTCATAACTGAAAAGAAGAGCTGAAAGTCTAACTACAATGGTATTATGTGAATCAGTGTCTGAATTTTCGCCAAATCTGGACAGAGATTTTGAAGGTGATATAGATTCATAGCAAAGCAGAATCCTGATTACTTGCTGCTTTAACATAACTAATATTTCTGACTCAATAAAAGTGAAATGCATGCTTGAACTCCCCTGAATTGCTTGAACTTCTGAATAGACTGAAACCAAATACGAAAAGTCAGAAGAGACGGCAGTTGTATGTCTCAAATTCAGCTCAAGGGTTGGTTCAGGGCTTGGCTTTCCCTCTGTTCACAAATTTTTAGTGTCGAACTCAGAGTACACCCTAGCTCTCATAACTTCAATTAATGCTCCAATTTTTCAGTATATTTCTACAAAAACTGTGTGAAACAGTGAAAACTTTGCTCAAAAATGAGTTCTGGTGCTCTTGAAAGGTTTAGTGAATCTCTGCTAAATTGCACATTCCTTAATCAAAGGTGAAACCTGGCAGGGTAGAGCAAGTTGATTACTCAGTGTGTGCACTGCACCCAGAGCTTGGTACCCAATCCCAAACTCACTGAATCCTCTGGGAGTCCTTCCATGCATTCCTATAGACTTTGGACAAATGTTTGAATGAGAACTACTCCAAGATCTCTTTTTTGTACATGATACAGATGAGGGTACTAAGGAGAGGAGACAGTTGTTTACAAGGAATACTGCATCTGAGAGCAAGAGGAAGACATGATTACAGAAAAAAAATGCACCAAGTGTTTTGAAAATCTGATTCTCTATCAGAAAAACAATTTCACAACTATGTAAATACACAGTTATTCTGTGCAAAATTTTTTTTAAAATGCTCTCTCTAATTGCACAAGAGGCTCCTTTGCTGTAATGAAAAACATCTGCCATTATTTACCAGCAGACTCCAACATGCATTTGCACTGTGCTCTCTCTTACAAATGCATGGGGAACATGGAGTGGAGGAACTTGGTTTGTTGACTGGATAAGGATTTCTACAGGGAAAATAGGGTATGGGGAGCTCAGGGAGAGCTCCATTGTACAGTCTGCTTAAGGCCTGATACCTCTATCAGAGGCATGCGTGATCAAGTGCATGACAAAGCCTCCCCACCTTTCAAAATTTATCTCCACGGACTTTCTCCATTCCACATGCAAAAGGACGATAATCCCCTTCTGTAGTAATTCTTCAGATGAAACAGAGTCTACTATCCTTTTAGAAGGATACTGTATTTCACAGAAGCTGAATTTGATTAGAGGCTCAGCAAGAAAAACAGAGAGCCACAGGCACAGGTCACAAACAGGTGGACCCTAAACTGAGTGGAGGTAACTGGTATCTTTGTATTGACTTCAGTGAGCTCTGGACAAGGCCTAAGGTTGACAGGGGCTTGTACATATGAATTTTGAAACTTCTTCGGAATTAAAACATGAGATGAGTGAAAGCCTGCTTAACACCGAGTGAGTATAAGAAAAATGAGTGAACTGAAAACAATACCTCCACAAAACAAAAATAATTGACAGTTAATGAAGTATTTCCATGGAGTGAAGATACAAATTATATGAGAGCTATGCAAGCTGCTATAACTGAAGTGCCTTTCTGCCCTCATCTCTCCTCATTTTGACAGCAGTTATCACTTGAAAGGATGTGCTCCAGGTCACAGCTGCTATCAGCAGGACACTTTTTAGTCATACCTGCTTGACAGACCTCCAAAAATGTAAGGGATTTGCTATGAGGTTGGTGATCTGAGTTTTTAAAATTTAATCATAATTATTTTTCTGTATCAGTGTCTTCATTTTGCAGAACACTAGCTTTTGCATTTCAAATCATGGCAAAAATATATTTCTAGCATGCAAAAATAAAAATAATCTTGGTAATCAGAAGCTCATCAAAGGGGAGATACTGGCTGTTCATTTAACTCATCTTCCATCAGTGAAAGACAATAGATATTGTGTTTTAGAGCTGCACTACTCTAGATGTGCTACTGATCTAACTGGCTGCGTGGAGCTGAGCCGTGCTCCTGCAACACCTCCCTGCTGCTCCCTTCCTGCCCCGGGCTTGCAGCAGGAAGGCACGGACTCGTTTTGTCCTGAATAAGGGAAACATCGAACCGTGTGCTTCCACATTGAGGAGTAAGAGCCTGCGTTAGGCAGGATTTGACCCTTGGTTTGCAGTGGTTGGGGGGCACCGGGGGCCATTTTAGCTGAAAGCTTCTCATCAGTTTTGGGGGGGGAAGTAGCAGAGAAGAGAGTCGGGGTATGAAGCATTTGGGTGGTTGGTACGTATAAAAGATGATCCTCTACAAGTGTGGTTAGTTTTGGAAAAGATTGGCCTAGGCATTTCTAGTATCTCCGTGAAGAAGAGAGAGGAGATGTAGGTAGAAGAAACGGGCAGCAACAAAACAGTTTTAAATTCTAAAATGAAGGGTTCCTCATGAAGAACCAGAAGCTTTTATTTTTTAATAGTTTCTTAAAAACATAGCTACTTCAGAATCAGGGAAAAAAAATCTGTTCTGGACTCAGTAGGCCACAAGGTACCATCGATTCATACCTTCAATTCACACTGGTGTCAAACGCAGTTTGTCAAACCACTACTATCACACGCTTTCTCTGAGAGACAAATAAAAAAAAACCCAGTGAAACCTCCGAATCTTCTGTTAGTCTGGGCTATTAGCAGCTTCAGAACTAATGATGGGTGAACCTCCTAAGGTCTGAGATGTCAGTGGGAGTTATATGCCTGGATCAAGGACACGATATGACCCAGATAAATTTAAGACAGAAAGGTAGATCAAAATGTGGGTCAGGCAGTCATTAGTGTTTCTTTAAAGATGATAGAGAATGGTTTTTAACACTTCCGAGGAGTTTTGTTGATGTTCTTATGTACGCTCTTTGTTTAAAAAAATAAATACATTTTTCATGCCTTCAAAATTCCAAGCTGCAGAAAATTTCCTCTTGTGATGAGAAGCATTCAAAACAAAAACATGTGGCCTGATTTGTCTTTTATAGAAATCAAAGGCTGTATTCTAAAGAGACTTCCTTTACCACACAAATGTAGCAGATGTTTTTTAAGATTATAGCTGCACAAGCAATCTACGATTTGAATCTCAGAAGCATTTAAAGTTTTTTTTAGAGGAAGAGTTTTTGTGTTATACTGTGATAAACTGCAAGTGAGTAGGAAAAGGATTGTCTAAGACAGGTAATTAAGGTGACAGTGTACAGTAAATTTGGCCGGCATTGTTTTCATTCAGGAAAATAAAGTTAAAAATGATCAGACTGTATCAATCTAATGTTTTATTAGTGGGTTAATTAAAACACATTTTTGATGCCAAAAGTGAAGAGATTAGATCTATGGTAAAAGCAGCTCAACAGAACAATATAGCCAAAAGTGTATATTTGCATATGTGTTGTTAATATGATGTTATGTTGTTTCCATTATTGTTGTTCCCTAGTGAAACCCTCCTGTGTGCACTGGAGCAAGCGGTGCTGGAGCCAAGAGCTCGGCTGAAGCAAAGGCAATGATCCTATGCAGGAGCACCAGGAGGCTTTGTCAGTGGGTTCAAAGTTGCTGGGTCAAGCTTCAAGCAGAAGTGTAAGGTCTTAATCCTGCTTTCCTGCTGTAATAATGTTCTTTTCTCTAACTGCAAAAGCTCGTGCAACTCCTGAATGACCAACTGACCATCTCAAGGAGCTTTGAAACCTGGTGACCGTGGGACACTGCTCTGACAGTCTTAAAAAGTTGGCTCCTGAAGTAGTCTGAAATGGGAAGTGAGGATATAAACCACGTCTACAGCCTTTTTAATAGATCTAAAGAGTATTGGTCACTGTATATTCTAGTGAGATCATTTGAGAAAAAAATAAAAAAAAAAAACCAAACAGGCAGGAAAAGATGAGGAGCGAAAAGACAGATTATGCAAGGGGGAAGCCCTAAGAGACTGGGTGCGTTTCAACATCCAGGAGTCTCTGCAGCAATCAGCTGCATGGGTTGTTGCTTGGTGGTTACACCGAGGAAATTCAGCCAGGGAGCACAAACCCTGCTGTACTCTTCATTGCATGTGCCCAGGACACAAGGACAGTCCTGGCTGTTTGGTTTAACATCACCATCAGCTACAACCTTGATAGAAAAGTAACTGCTTAGTAACTAGCAGAAGAGGTGGAGGATGCTAGACTTTGAGTCAGCATTACATATCGCAGCTTCTGCTCTCTTAGTAACTGTGAGAGTATTGCTGGCAGGAAAAAACACTCTGTTATTCCAGGATGGCTCTCCCATCACGGCAATCTTTTATTGATTTTTGTGAACTATTAACCCACTCTTTCCAGGAATACAGTGATGGATAGTGATGTGGGTTAGTCCTGCTTCTCTGATGAAACCTGGTGAGGAAGATACCGGACGTTACCTTGCCCAGTGCTCAGTGCAGTGTGAGCCATCGCCTCCAGGTAAAAAGTCCTGAACCACCTTGTGGTGGTGGGACATGAACTGTCACCACCCCTGTGTACAGCCCAGGCTGGGAAGCTCTTCCTTCTCTGTGCTTATCCTCTGCAAAGCCATCTTCATTTTTCATTTGACGTTTCTTTACTTTTTTGAGAGATGTATAAATGTAGCATTTCTTTCCTGTTAGGAAGACTTAATCGCAACCTATTTACTGGACAAGAGGAAAGCAGTCGGGGGAAAAGAGAGAGGCAGGTGAAGGAAGGCAAATGTAGCCTTTAAACCTCTTTTTTTGGCAAGTCACTCATGTTGTCTAGCGGAAGTGTAACTTTCGTGTTTTGCTTCCCTCAGTGTTGGGCAATCCATCCTGAACACACTGCAAACATGTTCTTGCCCTTGTTTGCACTCTCACTAGCTTTTCTGATCCTCGTGATTATATATTAACGGTATCTTCTCTGCACAGATGGGAGTTTCTGTTTGTTTGTATGTTTGTTTCTCAGACGGGATAGCAGCAGAACAATCTGCAAACCAAGGGCAGGTTTCCTGGTGCAAGAGGTCAGACACAGGGAGGAAGGGAGAAGTGGAGGGCAGGGGCAGGGAAGCAAAGGGCACTGTCGCTTCCCCATTAGCTTCAGCACTTCTGACATTTGCTCAGCATCGTGTAGCGGGGAGTGGCTGTGTGACTGCCCTGTCTCCTCTCCTCAGCCATGAAGTTTTAACCCAGCTCTAAAAATATAGGGAACACATTTTGTCAAAATGAGGAAACTTCTGGTGTTGGAAGTATATGTGAAAACACAAGATGGTTTGCTGCACCAAAATAAAGCATCAGTAGTGAAACTTTTTGTGTGTGCTGATGCTCTGAGAGTGTGTACTTCAGAAAAGAAAGCTTGGGTTTAATTAACTTTTTTTCAGCAAGGATGGAATTTTTGTCACTTCTGAAATGTTCCCATTTATGAAACTGTCAAGTGATGGCAGATACCACCCAAGAAAAATTGTTCATTACCCTAATGATTGTTCAGTAGTACAAGTTGGCACAATTTTGGAAGCTTCAAGAGCAGTGTTAATTTTTAAGAGCTCCAACCTTATAATTGCAATGCATCACTACCAGTACATCATCTTCCATTACTAGATGCTTTTTCTCTAAAGACTGGAGAGGACCGCCATTATGATCATGAAATTTCCAGCTGCTGGACAACATCATACCAAATTCTGGCTTCAGTTACACTAATTAGAATTATTTCACATTCCAGACTTGTCAGATTGTCTTCTACAGATATCATGTAGACACATCCATATTTTCCACTGGTTGCAGGATATAACATGATTTATTAACAAGACTGGACCAAGATGATGGAGTTTCTAGTGTGCCTTTGAGCCAAAGACAGCTGGTCCTGGTTCCAGGACTTGGATTTCTTGCTGTTCTTATTCGCTTATATGAGGTCATAAGCTGTGGCCCTGAATTAAGAGAAAACACCTAAAAATGAGCCGCAGCCCAATCCAAAGGCCATCACACACCTTCATAGAAGATCGTGGTTCATCCACTGTTAAACCGTGGGGGGGAAGGTTTGTCATGATGCTGGCAGAGCTGAACTGTCTAGAGCTGACATCTCGCTAAAAGACATCTCCATTAGCTTGGGCCAGCAAGAGTCCCTGCCCTATTTAATTCAGGCTTCCTCACTCTTTAAATGAGACATTTACTGGAAGACGTTACAGCACTGCTCACAGGCTGCTGAGTGCAGAGAAACTGTGTTGAGGGGAAGAGCAAGAATGGAAATGTGAAAGAAGGCAGAGTCGTCTCAAAAAGACTGTTGTCAGTGGCAATCAGGGGGAGGTTAAGAGAAAAAAGCAAAATCCTTCGTATCAGCTGTACTTTCCTCAAGAAATCTCTATAGACATGATCTCAGAATGTGTCCAAAATAAATAGAAATTATCTAGTCAAGTAAATCCTGAAATAAAGTTGGATTTGGAAAGTTAATGTTGTGCATGTCAAAGACCTGGCCTCTTCCTTTCCCTGGTAAGTAAAAAGAGACTCAGGGCACTGATGATAAGGCTGAGAAATAGAGTTAGCATAATTTCATCAAGAGTGGAAACAACCTTGAGCCTGATGGATTCTTTAAAATAAACGTCACTGCTACCAGAAAAGACCAGTAAGAATTGCTGGAGATGGAAGGGTGATAGATTTCCTTGTGTGATTTCAGCATTGTGTCCCATCCCTTCTCTCCAAGAACCAACCCTAAGGATGAGCAAGTAGAGCCAGGGTATTTCCCACCTAAATTTAAATATCTATTTGGGGTACTTAAGGTATGCCCTGGTTGTTCTACCCTCCTATTGCAGTCAGTAGAGAGACCAACCTAGGAAAGTGCAGTCCACCTGGGATAGGTTATTTTTCTCCCTTGACCAGAGAAAGCGTCTAGATTGCTCATGTCACTAAACCAGGTATAATGAGTTTGGATAAAAGTGAGCAGCAACAGCCCAAACCTCCACTGGTAAGTTTGAAAGTTTGCTGGAAAAATATTAAAAGTTGTGTGAAAAGTCATTACAAATTCTGCTCGTATTCTCAGCTACTTCTATTAGTTTCCCAGGAATACTGTAGCAAATTATTTTAATGAGGGGGAAGTCATGGGAACATCTGGGTTTTTTATTGAAAGCAGGAGAATTCTATATGGCTTGAAAGAAAGACTGAGTAATTTTCTAGGAGATAACACTTTGTCAAATGTACTCATGCATCCAAGTATGGGGGGAAAGAACTGCCTGAAACCTCTGGCCTGTGCCTTTCAAGGAGGTAGAGTGAGTGAACTATTATCTCTTTTGGACTGAAAGTCCATTAACTGAAACAAAATTCTGAATTCTTACCTACAAATATAATAATTCAGAAATCTAAAACTCTTCTAATCAATGAGCAAAAAAAATCACTATGTCATCAACAGAGTCTAGTCAAAATAACATAGATTACAAATAATTGCTATGAACTGTTCAAGAAATTTCTTTTTTCAAAAAGCATCTGTAGCAAATGATTTGTACAGCATCATAATCTGTGGACAATTTATGAAACAGATAAAGCAGTAAAATTCATCGATCAATTTACGTACTCTGCATTGTCAAAGATTGGCCAGAAGTTCCCAAAACAACCGTCTCTTGTGCACAGCAATGAACAGTGGTCAATAATGTTTTTTGACCGCTACTGACCAGAGCAGCTTAAAAGCAACTTTCCAGCTGAAGATAGCCTGACCTTTACTGCGGGACTGATTGCCTTATAAAGAGGACCGTGAAAAAACCTTGCTTGATGGCTCTCCTGGGGCGGTATTTGGGTCAGGTCTTGAGCAAGTGAACAGCAATGGCTCCGTTCTGGCTATGCAGTCAGCCCTGCTCTGTGACAGTGAACTTGTAATAACAAACCCAAAAAAGAATAATTAATTATCAGGCACTGTTTAAAAAGCTAGTGTGCACGTCTCCTGTCTACAGCAGCCCAGTCTTCATGTGTGGGAGGGTTTTTGAGGGGCAGCAAGTCAATGACTGGCTTCTGCTTGAGTATGCATGCTGAGGACATTGTATAACACGAGTCTACACATTGCTCCTCAATTAATTTTCCATTTACATCCTCCTGTACCTGACACATTCTGTTTGCATTGAGAATTAATATTTGCAAGACTAATGGAACCATCTTGGGCATCAAGGAAGAGAAAAAAAGATGAAAAAGAGGGGAGAGAGACCCTGGGGGAGGGAGAAAAAGAGAGAGAGAGAAAGAGAAAAAGGATGTAGTCCTTGAACAACTTGCATTCTCAGTAAAAGCAAGTGTTGTGTTCAGCAGCCATTTAAATTAATTTGGCAACAGTGTGTTGGGCTGGTGACTATACATGGCTTATCTATAGAATTAGATGATCCCTTCAGAGTTACTTAAAAAGAATAAAACACTCAGGCAAATTAAAAAATATATCATATTTTACTAAAACCCCATTAAACCGTCACACCCTCTTCTTTCTGCAGTTCCTCTGGCACTATTTCCTTGGCAGAATATTTGAGCCTGATACTGCAACAAGAGATATTAGTTTTCAGCTGAGGGCCTTGCTTCCACTGTCTTTATTATGCTTAGCTTTTGCACCATTCAGACCCAACTGATATGTACCCAGGATTGTGACTGGGAGCTTAATTTTGCATATGCATCACCTTTTACTGTACATGATAGTGGCTAATTCTGGTCCCTGCCATGTGCAAAATTTCCTCAAATCAATGTGATTCTGCAAAGAAAATTGTTTACCTGGGTACTAAATTCAAGGCCTATAATACATAAGTTCAGTAAGGTTCAAGGTTCTGCCTCATCAGGTAAATAAAATGCACCCAGGAATAACCATCAAAGCCAGCTGGTACACAACGGCCAGCATCTATGCTAGTAAACTCATTTATCCTCCAAAGAAGTGGGAGTTGCATGTGCACTGCCTCCGGAACCAGTCCCTCGGCCATGCTGTGCCCATGAACCATTCAGGGAGAGAAAGAGTTGGAAGGGGCCAAATTCATGCCAGAGAGCAGCTTAGCAATTGACTGTATAAACAGTTTTGTTCTAGTCCTGGGAATGCTTCCAGACACGTTTGAATTTGCTAAGTTAAATGTAGCCTTGAAGTCCCAATGCTTGCAATAGCACTCCAACATTTCCCTTGAGAGCAAAGAGAGAGGTCACATTCATAACCACATCACTTTAATAAACCAGACAGTAGAAAGCAAGCAATTATAAAAAGACAAAACTTACTTAACAGGATGGGAACTGGAACCCTTTATAGAATAGGTTTACATTTTCTGCATAGCAATGTAGTTTGTTCTTACTGGAGAGGGTTACAGTCTCTCCTAGTTAGGAGTGTTAGTAGAAAGCATGTGTTCATCTCTGAAGTGTTACCTGAAATCACGTTGTTATATGTTATTTTAATGAATAAACATTCCTAGATGCATGACAGGTTATAAAAAATCATGATTAATACCACGAAGTAATGCAGAATAAAATAAGCCCTCTGGACCACTACATATTCCTAGGGTTGAGGCAAATGTTTAATCAAGGTACTAGGAAGTCCAGAGGAAGAAGCAAGACAGAATGGTGAAAAGGAGGAAGAGTCTTAAGAAGAGAGCGATCAAGCAAGCCTGGAATTTGACTTAGGACCTGATTTTCATGATTCCCTCAAGTTCAGCTTCTAAGTTTCGGATTACTTTTCTGATGCAGCAAATGTTTGCATTTTTTGTTTCAGTCTGAAGAGTCCAGATTAAAATGGCAGTGTTGGTCATTGTGGTATAGCTTTTCACATGAATCTTCAATTTTTGCAGACAAGCCTGGATGCAAATATTTGTAGTCTGTAGAAGTAGTCTGGCAACCTAATTTATAAGCATTAACGGATAATTGTTAGCAATTAAATGTTTGATTACCCAACTGGGCCTACAGATCAGGTTGCTATATTTCCATCTGCTAATAGCTATGTGCACAGAGGATCATGGGACTGAAAATGGGAGCGAAGACAGGGGTTTATAAGATGCAAAACTGAGTGTGCAAACATGAAGCTGTCTGCTGATGAGCTAGAAAACATGAAGCTTCAGCTATCATCTATTCTGTTTGTAATTCTTTGCATTCAAGACTGCAGTCTAAATGTCTGCAAATTTAAATAGCATCCATTTTATTAGAGATCAATGAATTAGATCAGTGTGTAGTTTGAATTCCTTCTCTGCTTTTGTAGACTGCGGGTAGGCATAGGCCACTTCTGTTCTTTAGTCCTACATAACCTTCCCACATTTAAATTTGCAGATCTTGTAAAGACAAGACCCTCTTCTGGATCTAGCTCAGTTCCTCTGGTAAATGAATCTTTGCACTCATGGAGACCAGCGGAGCTAGATCTGGGAGTCAGGGAGGGTGCAAACCCTACCCAGCCGAGCAGAACTGCAGTGAAGCTCACAAATGACTGCCCAGCAGTCTTCTGTTCAATGGCTGAATCTGTAAATCTCCTTATACAATGATGGAAGACCATTCATTTCCTTTACAGAGGCCATTAGTAGCATGACTACAAGTAAAAAGTCCTGGTGGAGCTGGCAGGGGTGAAAGACTACTTGTCCCTGGTTCTCTTGTTGCCCGCAGCTCATAGGTTGCTCTTGCCCATCCTGGGAGACCTGTACAGCAGATAAAGAGCCCAGAATTAAGCCAGTTTTAAATGGATTTAAAGCAGCCTTCTGTTTTTCTACAGATGTGGCTATTATGCAATGATTTCCTGGTCTGTCACCAAAGGTTTGGCCTTTGTCAAGGGTTTAAGCAGTTTTCCTGCACAGCCATGGCTTCACAGTGTACCATTTTTTTGAAAACTTTGCTCACTTTGTGTGTATCTATCTCCCCTCTGTCTCAGCTGAGTTGCCCTCACTGACAGCTGTCTAGCAAAAATATAGAGCAAGAGATACGAATAGCACACTCTAGTATTGGGCAGTGCCTATTAATGTTTGCATTTAAGTGCCCTGGATGCAGCGAGATCCTATAGGAAATAGATGACTCCCTGCAGAGGCAGCAGCTCTCTAATATCCCTATCCTAAAAGGGAGGTCTTGTTAGATGCTGGGAAGATTCTTGAATTCTGAAGGAAAGCAAGATTCCCATCCTTGGCAGCATGGGAGCAGCACAACTACTCTACATCAATAAGTAATCTTATCATGAGAAGCAAAGGTTAATGACTAATCTGTTTACCTGAGCTTCATTAATCAAAGATTTACTAGAAGTCAGAATCCTATCGTTGCTGAGGCACAGACAGCTTTGCTTCCAGGTTAAAAAAGACAACTATGCAAACTGCACAAAGCATGTAACTCAATACAGAGCAATTTTCCCAGTGTGTGGATGACAAAGGGAGCATCAAAGAGAAAAGGCTCTAATCAGAAGGGATTATATCTGGGCTGCGTGGAGCAGAGGGAAAGCCTCAATCTCCAGTGATGTGAAGAAGAGTTCGACTATGCCTAGCAGCAATATCATCAACCATCTGAAATGATTACGGGGTATTTTTATGTTGTGAAATATTATCTTGTTCTCCATGACAACTGACACCTCAATAATAGCACCTGTAAAGATTTAAAAGTTGCCAGAAGACTGCCAAAAACATTAGGCTAAATATCCAGCACAGAGATCTGGGAAACAGGGTTTAGATTGCAGGGACAGAACCACTGGAGAATTGCCCTGCCTACCCTTTCCTTAGGAACTGGTATGAGGCATGCTGTAAAATACATCTACTTAATGGGGTTATTTAGAGCTTTATATGTGTTGTGATAATTAATGTCCACATTATGGTTCTAATTATTATCCTGAGGTTAAAGGCACTAAAGGAAAAATGAATAGCAACTTAGGCTCTTGGTATTGACTATTCTTTGTGCAACCTTAACCCAATAGTTTTCTTTCCAGCACTCCCAGAATGACAATCCAGTTTTCTTAGAGAAAGCACTGCAGGCAGAAAACTTTCTGATCGGCCCGGTTCTCCAACTCAAAGACCACTGACGACTCACAAGTTTTAGCTCCAGGGACTGAAAATGTGGACCCTAACAGAGCAAACCAGATCAAACCAATTTTTTTTCCCTATGCAAAGTTGATTCATTAAATTCAAGGGACAGTAATGCCTCTTTACATGGGATTGTCACCATGCCAAATGATGTTACATCAGAGATGTGTAAACCTAGACATGGGTAAAGAGAAAAAAAGAAAAATACTTTCCCAAACTACGGAGTCCAAGGCTCCGTGGTGGCCTGAGGTTCCTTATCTTGGTCTCTTATCACGTCTCATGATTCCGCTATCATTTGCAACAAGGAAAGAGAACTGCACTAAGCAGGGAGAGAGTTAGTTCAATGACTTGTCAAGCTCAGGCTTTGTAGTTATCATTGCAGTCTTGTAGAGAGGCAATGTTGCCAGTGCTGCACCGGGACCTGCAGGTACTGCAGTCAGTTAGTGTAGTCAGATACAAAGTGCTGTAGCAATGCAAAACTACAAAGGGGCTGTGGGGAGTGAAAACGGGAGCCAGAAGAATCAAAGACCAGGCCTATTCCAGGATATAGCTGCACAGCCATCTACTTACTGGAATACATATATTTTTTAATGCCATGTGTTGTGCGGTAATTAATTTAAGGCCAGATTATGATTTCCTTTTCATGATCTTACTTCCTCCATTCAAATATGAGGCTCAGAAACTCTTTTGGTCTGTGTCTGCTATCCGTCTGCCTTACCTGTGTGTCTGGAGGCTTCAGAGAGGGATGTGCTGGGCGATGTCCCAACTAACAGGGTGCCAACTGCAGCTGGGACCTGCACTGGCGGTCAATCAGTACGGAAAGAGGAAGTGCATATATGCTACATTTAACATTCAAAAAGTATCTAAAACATTTCTTAAGGTTCTGAACTTCCTCTTCTTTCCCACCACATACCAGCCCACAGACCTGTGAAGGGTTGTTGTTATCAAGTGCAGCACCTCATTTTCTTAAGCGTTTTTCAACCACCAGCACTGATGCTTTCTTATCACACAAAACCAAGAGAAAATGTTGGTTTGCAGAGGAAGACGTTGGCCAGGTGCTCTTACTGCTTTATCTGTGCACCAGGCATGGATGTCATTATCAGCATGTGGCAAACCTGACATCATTGTTTGGCATCCTTCAAGTTCTGCAGGAGTGATGTGGCCTGACAAGGAAGATTCTGTTTTTAATATAACATATTTTGGCTATAGGCAATGCTTCTCCTTCCCTGGAGAGAATTATCAGTTTCATGTGAAGCTGCTTTTTGCATGCACGGAGGAGAAGCTACAGAAGTGCACACACTGGGAACTCCCTGTAAAGTGGGAAAAGATGTATATATAACCACAGATACACCTTTACACCAGAAATGATTTTTAAAGACGTAACTTCCCATATAACATTGAGACACTTTGCATAATTTTAATGGTCTTTCTCTCTCTCCATATGTATTTAATTTACAGCTCAAAGAAAGCATGCAACTACCCCTGTCACAAATAGACCAATAAAAGCAGGGAAATATAATTAGATGAAAAACTGGATTTTATTTTGGAGTGATTGAATCTGAATGAGTAAGACCATCACTTGGGTTGTTTTACCTGGGAATGTGTCCTTTAGGTTGCTAATGGAGTACATCCAAATAAGGAAACCACATTTTTCTTAGTAAGACAAAAAAAGATGGTAGGGTCTCCTGTGTAAGAATCAGGGCTCTCTTTTATGAAGATAGAGTAGGAACTGCATAGGGGAAGGACTTAAAGAAATCTTTGTACGTGGCTGGCTGAGATTCTGTTGTATCAATCATTTAACACCACTAGGCCTTAATTGCACGGTTAATGACATGCTACAGAATTAAATTCTTCACAGAAGTTTCTTTCTTCTTTGTGATTTAAATAAAAATACATAAAAACATATATATCTTCTTCCCCAGAGACAACTACAGTATCCCTGGCAATAGGAATTAATCAAAGATGCTGCAATCCTTGAAATCAATGTAGATACATTGATTTATACTGGTGTATGAACTGACCTTTGAGTTCAAAACAAATCTAATGATGTTAGAAGAAAAAAAAAACCCTAATAAATATACATAAGACAAAATTATCAGAAGTGTCTACGTGAATTAGCATAAAATCAGACTCAAGATTATTTTTGCGTACTACAAAAGTAGCTGAAATTTTAAAAAGAAGCATCTATTCTTCATCAGGTGAGAGGCACCCGGAGGATGACTAGCATAGCTAAAAACCCAGCAGTTGGGACAACTATGTAAGAAGAAAATGAGAAAATACTCAAGCCTTTGCCCAGTCCAGTGTGGAACCAGCCTCTCTGTATTCCATGTAATTCACAGTAATAATTTGTACAAAACGAAACCTCTTCAAAGGGAAGAGCTGCACCCAGCCATCCTCAGGCACAGCTGGGAGCCTGGTGGGGAAGGCGCTCAGTGAGGGTATTCAGGAGCAGCAGGCTCCCAGGAGCTGATTATCTTCCACATTCAGAGTATTTCTTACACGGTTTCTGATAGCTCTCAAAGACTCGTAGAGAATTCGGAGGAGAGCAATGTCTCCTTACATGTTGTTCGTTGCATGGATGCAATCAGTGGTATTATACCTGAAAAGTGGCTGGTGAGCATCTGTTAAAGAAACGGTGAAATTATACTCCCATGGTGTTTTCTTAAAGTCTCTACTGATTTTTTTTTTTTAAGTGCCCTTTTTCATTGTCAGCTTACAATGTACTTTCTGTAAAAGTGCCCAGAAATAGGACTGGGTACCAGTTTTTGTGGCTGTTGAAGGCCTGGCTGTGGGTGTTCAGTCTCCTATCATTACCCTGTATTCACTTCATTCCAGTCCCAAAAATAGGAATTATATACAGTCAAATCAACTTGACTGTTACCAGGCTTTCACTTTTTATATATATTAAAAAGACTTCCCATAGCTACTTCTTCATTCCGTGATATTAAGGGAATCAGCCAAAGAATCAGCCGAGAATGCACTGATAATGCAATTACTACTAGATTGATGTTTTTAAATGTACTGTTGTTGACAAAAAGCCCTCAGAAACCTGAAATGTTAATCTGTTTTTCTTTTGCAAATTGAGTACTGCCTGCTGTGTACATCCTTTTATTACTGTAGGGCTGCTCATAAGCTCCAGGCTGCTGGCATTTATTTATTAAAAAAGAAAAAGTATTAAGAACGGCACTGAAACATTTTTCAGTTGGATTCCAAACCAACAGTAATTGGCAGATAGAGGGAAAAAAAAATCCAAAATTTTGGCCGAAGAGTATTGACAGACGAGAACAGAAGGAGCAGTGTCCGTATCCCCAGGGACGCAGAGTCAACGAAACAAAGCTGACTTTCACAACTAGTTGTCTAGACAATCAAGAGGCTTTTTACAGATTGATGCTTATGTTTAATAAAGAGGCCAAACTGCTTGAGTCTGCATGAAGCTGTAGGAAATAAAAAGCAAAATTCCACAGAGTGGTGCAAGAGCAGTATAATATAATTGCAGGGGTTTCAGAACAAAATCTTTACGAAAATGGGCAGCTTTCCTAGCCAAAAGACACCTTCTGGTGTCATTTATCAACAGCTGCTTTAGCAACCTGAGGTATGCTACAGTGATCATTCATAGGAAGCTTTGCTGTCATTAATGACCAGATTTTTTCCACTTGTTCATTTTGCTCCTTTGAAAACAAGGAGCTGCACTATAATCTCTTTTCTAATTCTAAAGCACGAGAGTCTTTAACATGAGCATTGCATAACCATTATTCTTTCTGTAAATATATCTGAGTAGCACCTATAGTGGAAATTTCCCCCAGATAACTTCACCCCTGACTTGGAGTGAGGAAACATCTCTAAGGGAAAAGTGAACTGAAATCGAAGTTGCAATCACCATTACACCATTACATACAAAGAACTTCAATTCTTAAAAAACAAAAGGACAAATAAATCATCAGCAGCCACTTACTTGTCCTGAGATTTAGGAGCGTTTATTACCCTGCTGAATCCTGTCTCTTTTCCTCTTTGGTTGGGAAAGCACTTATGTTCTTGAAGGACTGTGTTTTACTAGTGTGCCTCTTGAATTTCTTTTATTATAGTATTCTTTTATATAGAAAAAAATTTTTGTTTGTTTGCCAAAAAGAGCAGAAAATACTGTCTGCATCATCTGGGTAACTGACCTCCAGTTTTCCAATTCCACCTGCCTTTCACAGAAAGAAACTACCCAAATAAGACACGGGACCTGAGTGCTGTCTAATGGAATATGTATGCAGCATATGACAAGAGAAAACGCTAGATTGCACTTGGTTAGTATTTATGTTTTTTAGCATTCTTGGAAAGGACATGCAATTACTGTGCTCTTTCTTCGAGTCCACAGACCAAGGTTTGAAGTAATGCAATCTGTGTTGGAGTTGTAGTACAGCTAGAATGAACCAAGCTTTCATTACAACTTACAAGGAGTGCCCTGGGAGATCTGTATTTTTACAATTCCTTCAAACAAATCACAGACGAGACAAGTATGAAGAAGAGCTCAAAAGCACATCCCTATATCCATAAACCTCCATTTGGGCAGGAAAAAATATGTGCATGGTTTCAAGGGAGTATACTTCATGCCGTCTGCAGTTTAGAGGCATGTGTTTTATTTTACTTATTTACTTCAGTAATTCCTCTGGGTCACCGAGATTTTGAAATCTAAGGACAAGGTCAGTGGCTACGATGGGAGTTGTTGGGGTCTTTGTAGGCAGGAGGTGGAAGGAATGAGTTTCATTCCCTTCCAGCTCCAGTAGGATTTGGGAAAAACCAAGCCATCCAGACTGTCAATCTTGTGATGCAGGTTGGGAACTGACCAGGAGGACTCCCTTCAAAAATGGAAAAGCTGAACATTCCTAAAAACAGACGCTTTTACTTTTTTTCTCTCACTGTTGTCTTGCTTTCAGCTGGGATAGAGTTAATTTTCTTCCTAGTAGCTGGTATAGTGCTGTGTTTTGGATTTAGCATGAGAATGATGTTGATGACACACTGAGGGTTTAGTTGTTGCTGAGCAGTGCTTACTCCAGTCAAGGACTTTTCAGCTTCCCATGCTCTGCCAGGTGCACAAGAAGCTGGGAGGGGGCACAGCCGGGACAGCTGACCCAGACTGGCCAAAAGGCTATTCCTTACCATATGACATCATGCCCAGTATATAAACTGGGGGGAGTTGACCCGGGGGCGTTAATTGCTGCTTGGGGACTGGCTTGGCATCGGTTGGCGGGTGGTGAGTGGTTGCATCACTTTTTTTCCTGGGTTTTGTTCCTCTCTTTGTTGTTGTTGTTTTTCTCCCTTTCCCTATAATTTTTAAAAATTATTATTATTATTAAGTTGTTTTATTTCAATTATTAAACTGTTCTTATCTCAATCCATGAATTTTCTTTCTTTTGCCCTTCCGATTCTCTCCCCCATCCCAGCAGGAGGGGGAAGGTGTGCAAGCGGCTGTGTGGGGCTTGGTTGCTGGCTGGGGTTAAACCATGACACTGTAAATATTGGATGCATAATTTGCTGCCAGTCTGCATACAAAACCCTCCCAGGTCTGCTGGACCCGGAGCTTGCTTATGTAGACTCTTGGATTATGGATCTACTGCAAAGAGAATAACATTGAAATGAGCACAGAGCATGTTAAAGGCAAAGTACCAGTGAAACTGTGATTTCTGACTTAAATAAATCTCCCAATAATTTGAATTTGTTCTGCTCTGATTTTTGCTGTTCTAAATTATTCTTTTCCCTATTTCGCCCCATGGTTTCATAACATGGCAAGTCCTATTTACTGATTAGCCTTCGTCTCTTTCTAAAAAGAAAGGCCAGAGACTTTCTGTCATCTTTTAGGTCAGCTGGCTCACTCGCTATAAACATAGCCTGAAAGCATGGGATGAAATCTGCACGCCCAGCCCCACGAGTGCACTTCTGTGGAGCCGTCTGTCTTCAGGAACAAAGACAAAACCTATGTCCAGCTGTATGCAGAATCTGGACTCTAGTTTCCAAATGTTACTCAGTAGCTGACAACCTTTGGCAAGCAAAAGGGACCCTTTTTATACTATCTTGAACATTTAAAGAGCAGTAATAAATAGATGATAGCCTTAGAGGTGTGATTTATTTGTTTTATGAATCACAGAAGAGTCCATAACTCATAAAAGATTAAGGCTGAAGCGAGTTGTATGGCTCTTGCATTACAAGTGGAGATTAATGTCTTATTTCATGAAGCACCATCATTAACCGGTCTACATTACAGTAGTTTAATGTTAGTGACAGAAAGAATTGACTTTTAACATTTTTAAAATATTTTGCATTTTCGTTTGTCTTTGCCAGGGGGATTTCTCCAAGACCTGAGAGATTTTAAAGGGAAGAAATCCTATCTCAGCACTAGCTTTCTTACATACACCTGCATCCCACGTTACTATTATGGAGATCCACAAGATCAGCAAGATAATAAGGACAGCTTTCTCCCCACATGTAGATTGCTTCAAGGCTTTTGGGACCTTTAGTCATGCTGAGTCACCCTGAGACGACTATCCTTCATTAGAGTATCTCAATTTACAGCTCATCTGCCATGATAAGAGTGGCTTTTGCTACAAATGAGCGCAAAAAGATGGAATAGTTCTCCCCAACCACTGTGGCTGCTCCTGTTTCTATCAGACTAGAGTAGCTTTGTTTTGCCATTTTCGGGGCTTCTCCGTTTCCAGGGCCATAATTAGTTAAATCTCATCTATCATGGGAATCATCATATTTATTTTTGAACCACAGATTATGTCCGCAAGTGACTTTATCTTTCATTGTAGTGTGTCGTATCACAACACTACAGTATTGAATGGAATGTAATTTACTAAAATCTATTAAAACACTCCCATTTCAGAAATCCATTACAACCTCCCTTGTTGTTATTACCATATCCAAGAATGCCAGCGTAACAGGAGAATTAACTTGATGAACAGTCCTGCAAAATGTGCCGTTACAAGCTGTTTCTAAAACATCTTTCAAGGCATCTCCATCAGCTCATGGATTCTCTTTGGTTTTCTTTCTTTTCTAGAACTATTTGCTAGCCCTTAGTTGTGGTAAGCGATTATTTGTGCTTTCAAACAAACTCCATGAAAAACGTTTTTCAAGTGGAGATCAAAGAGCAAAGGCAAACATAAAAGCAGTCTTATAAAAACTGTGTATTAAAAAAACCTAAGCTCCATCCATATGCCAATTACATTCAAACCTCATGGCCCCTTCTCTATGAGGCTTCTTAAAGGTGATAGAAATGTCAGATGAAACAAAAAGGGACGCATTATAGAGAGGGAAATTGTCATGGAGATGGGAGGTGGCTCTCAGTAACCTTCGACTGAAGAGCTCTGGTTGGAAAGTGCAGCTCCATAGAGCAACGCTTGCAGCACAAACTGTGGTCCCCAATTACTACAGTCTGAGGGCTGTAATAATTTCTAATGGTTGCAGGTGCCATTAAACAGAGTTTCCGCAAGCCTGGGGGGGTAAAATGATGCCCTAAACCTACAAAAGCATGCAAACTCTTCAGTCCCTAGGAGGGATTTGTTCTTAAGAGCTAAGGGCTAGTTTTACTCTCTGAGATCACACACTTCTAAAATTCAGATCTAAAATGAACTTACGTACTATCCTCCTATGATTTCCCTTAACACCTCTGTACCCAGGTTGTTCATTTTTTTGACTTCTGCCAGTGACGGGATGGTAAGGCAGAAGCACAAAGATTTCCTCATAGGGCATAATGTTACTGACCACTGAAGACCCCAGACACTCAGGTATCTATCTGGAGTGATTATATGGTATCAGTGCTCGGTGGACTTAAGCAAACAGAATAAAAGGCTTCAAGAAGTGCAATTATTTTAGATAATTAAACGTCTTGCACTTGCTGACTAAAGTCGGTCCAGATTGCGCTGCCATCTCCATGCAACCATAGCAACTTCTTCCTTCCAGTGTGTCCCAGATTAATGCGAACACCTGGAATCAAAAACCTGAGGTTTGCGAGTAAGGTACATAAAACTTTATTGATCCTTCGCGTATGGCATGGATCCAGTCACACAGCAGTGATTCACTTTCCAAAGCCCTTTCTCAGCAAGGCACGGTGGTGGGTTCTCCAGAGACCCCTCTCTTCTTTGACTGCTTCAAAGTCCCAATCAGGAATATTTTAAGGAGATGATTACAGGAAATTACACGTTCCTTCAAGAGATGTGAGCCTTCATCGTTTAGATTTTAGCATATTAATATTTTTAAAGATAGTTCACAACTAAACATGTTTTTGTCTTGCCTATTGTTTTTACTGGGCTCATTTCAACACTTTAAAAACCCTACATGCCAACAGCATTCAATGGCAGCAGCTTGTGGGCAATTAAGGTTAAATTTTAGCCTTGGTCATATGTGAATGCTCCTGTAAATGTGGTGAAACACAGTTGGAACACATATCCCCAGAGAGTAAGTAGGCAATGCTTTAAGGAAGCCATGGAAAGATAAATGGATGCAGAAGAGGCTCTGGAATTTTGCTTGAAATAATTTTTGCTTTGCTTTTAATGATCAAAACCATTCCTCCCACTGAACCACATAAAAAAATAGTACTTGTGTCTGTGCCAAAGGTGGAGCATAGTGTAGACCCACTGAAATAAAAGACAAGTGAAAAATTAATGAGAAACTGGAAACCAGCAGCTCCCACCCTGTGAGCAGTAGTCTTTTATATACTTCTTCCATAGTGAGTATCTCAATGGGGCTAAAATCACAGTAGCTCCTTTGACTTCAAAGGAGATGCACCGGTTGGGAAGTTGAGAAAACAATCTGGAGTGCACTGTACCAAGTCTGCACAACTTAAGAAGAGAAGAGAGCCCCTAATAGAGCAATTCATCACTCAGAAGAGGAGGGAATATTTTTATTATAAAAGAGTTTTAAGTAAAGAAGAGATGCATCTGCAGGTGATCCAGCTTTGACTGAGGCACTCATCGCCCCAAAGGGGATGCAGCCTGGAACTTTAGCTGTAATTTCTAGAATTAGGAAGACGTAGAGGTGCAACAGAGAAGCCTGAGAGATACAAGCAGACTTTTTCTGTAAACCCTTCACTCCCCAAGATCTGCTGTAGAGGAAATTAGCAGTCAGACTGTCTTTTCCCAAAGCCTGCTGACACCTATCTTCAGAGGCATCACAGTCCTGGATTATGTCCTAGAAGGGTCTTTTTTTCCCTGCACTAACTCCAAAGAACCCACTAATTTATTACACCTTTTTTATCTAACTATGCAATGTTTAAAATACAGGTTCCTCATGCTCTTTTAGGAAACTTTAATGAGATAAATGGAAACATTCTCTCTTCTCATGTGTTTAGCAGTCATGCAACACAGTTTTCCCCAAAAAATGAGAATTTATGGGGAGGAGATCACAAATCACTGAAAATATCCATGTGTGTTTTTCTGTTGTTATTTATGAGCCAAAAGAAGCTGTCATGCATGTAATGTGGAACCAGAAATCCAAGGGGTTTTCCTGATCTAGTGTCTTTCCCTGTGTATTCATATACTAACATTTGTCTTCCATAGCATGTTTAATAAATTCACGCTATAGTTTTGAAATGATGCCTTTGCAACCTAGGGAGTTCATTATCACCTGCTCACTGTAAGTGAGCTCTCTAAACCCACCATTTCTTAGGAGTTAGATATATAGTGTTTTAATTGCATATCGTTAAATGCTTTACCTATACTGAATATTCTCTGTGAAGTCTATGGGGCCATAATTTCCTCCCCTCTAATTAACTGAGGTCACATGGCAGCCCTGGCAAAGTATCTTTTGGAAGGCAGGGAGGTAAGAAGGACCTGCACTAGATCTGAATGAGACCCTTATTTGTGCTGGGTTTGTGAGTATTACGATGATGAAAGTTAGCAGTATCACATCGCTCGTATCCTAGCAAAGGAAACTTCTGCTCAGGTCAGATGCTCCTGAGGCCAGTGGAGCTCCTCAGCCTAGAGCCCTTGTAACCTTGCTTTTACTGCAGCAGATCTCAACAGGCATGCTTCTCTGCCACCACTCAGTGTGTTTTAAAAGGCTATTAGTTAACAAAACCTCCCAAATTCATCTTGTTTTACAGAAAGAGAAACAAAGTAAGCGATGGGGTTTGAGAGGCTCACCCGCAAGTGAGCCAGTATCAAAAAGGGAGAAGCAGGGCATGCCGGACAGCCCAGCACTGCGTGGACCCACCACCAGCAGCCGTGACCGTGGCAGTGACAGCCAGCTCTGCTCCAGCACTGAGGAGGTTTCTGCATTTCCCAAAGTCTGGTTTGCCAGGAGCTCTGTCTCCTGGCTTCTAGGGCAGAAGGAGTTAAGCAGCGTTTTTACACAGGTTAGGCCGTTTGTACAGGCTGCTCCCCACTATCCTGTTATTTTGACACTCATATCTGAAGCCACACAAACTTGCTGCAGCAATTCCTGGCACGGTAGACACCTGTAGACTCACTCTCCTCTACTGATTTTTATAACACTTGCAGGACCAGCAGCACCCCTGGAACCTCTACCCCCCTGTCAAAGTAGGTTGAAATTGAGCAATGAGTCCAAAAGTTATTGGGGAGGGGAGGAGGATGTAGACACAGACACGCAGACAGTGTGATTGCATAAGCCTCATTCCCATGAGAAACCAGGCTGAAAAACAAACTGTCCTAACATGGATTCTCAAAACTCTGCCTAGTAAGTAGGTCATGCCAGGTCTCAAACTCACGTAACTTTGCCTTTACCACCAATGGGCTATCCTCTAGGAGGCAGTCCTGGTTTTGGCAGATTTGACCCCTCATGTTTCAGCTCACCGAGACATCCTTAAGGAAAAGAACAAAACAAACCCTCTCACAGGTCTATACGATTCAATGTCTCGTACCACAGCAAGATTTATGCTGTGGGGCAGAATCAGGGAGCTAATAAACCAGCAGGGAACAGCTATGACACTGACCCTACCTACCCACCTGCTCCCACTGCTCTAGGAGATCAGGGGGTCTAAACCAATATTCTAGATCTCTAATCTAATCTCTAGATCTGTTCTTCCCTTGAAGCAGGAGAACCTTTCCCATTAACATGAATGGGAATTATGTGTCTGCCCTGAAAATAGAATGGACATTAGGCGTGTTCCCAAGAAATAAAATCTTTGCATGCACGCTGCAGAGAGGCGCTCAAAAATAATGTCAAGAAAATATATTAATAAAGGTAGCCTTTCAGTTTACTTCTGAGGCCTCACACTCTTCTCTATGCATTTATCTCCAAGCTCATGAACAGATCTAAGCTTCAGCTATACTTTTTTGCAGAATACCAGCAGACAAAAACAGTGTTTTTCAAACTCTGCAAACTCCTGGCAATGGTCACCTTTAGGCATGGACCAGACGTCTGGTAGCCCAGTAAGGCAGGACTCCAGCAAGTCTTGCCATCCGAGGAGCCCAAAGCCCTCGCAGAGCTGCAATCTCTTTGCCTACGAAGGGAAACTTCATTTTACACCTCTTGTGCCCACATCAGCTCCTGTGTATGAGAGGGCCTGCTCAGCTGCCTTCCCACTGTCCATGTCACAGCTGAAAGGGAACCGGAGACACTATTGTAAGAAATTTTGCACACTGGTATATAGAATAAGAAAGATTTCTGCAGTGGATCAAAATGCTTTTGGAGCCCTTCCCCATACTCAAGTGGGAATCGCAATGCTAATTGCTATATCTTGGGCACAGGCCAAATGTGGGAACGGATGACCCATTCTGGGCTATCCTTTGTGCATCTGCACACTTTGGTAGGGACCGCAGGCACAGTGCAACTGGACGCACAGCTGTTCCAGGGTACTGAAATCTTCCTGCTTTTGAGTAGTGCCTGCTGGAAATGCTGATATGGGAATATAGCCACACCTCTGAAAGCTGAGCAGCTGTAGGACTTGTGAACAAAGTGGCCATGATGGAAAACAAGAGCAGTCCAAATATATACAATGAGAAACCCCACTCATTTCAGCAGATACATTTACAGAAAAACACGTATTTTTTTTTTTTTTTTACGCATAGAGGAATGTTCTTTCTCCTTCTCTTTCTTTTCTTTGAAACAAACAAGAACAAAACCAGAAACTTTTCCACCTTCTGTAGTTTACCAATTGTTTTTTTTTTATCCTGTGGGAACTCTTAACAAAATATATCCCCTATCAGACTCCAAATGTACACAAGGAAGCCTCAAATTTGTCTGCATCAGACCCTCAGTGCATAGAAAGCACCATAGTGTCAGGTTTATTTCCACCAGCTACTTCTTTGGTCAAGTGTGTGCAAAGGCCCTTACTGAGCTGTCACATAACATTGTGCTTTGTCTCTGTGTATTTATCCCTACAAATTTCAAGGGAGTTGCTCATCAAAGTAATCAGGGTTTGGTCAATGGGCTCTTTCTGTATTCTTTCTTCTTTATGCTTGGTGATTATGAAAGGTTGTCACATAAATGTCTACTCCTCACACAGTCTGCTGTGTGTACTTTCTACATATGCTTTCCATAATGTTCCAGTGACAGGCCACAGTTTCATCCAGTGTAGCCGTCTGAAAATGAAATCTGCAGATTTTTGTTTCTAAATTGGTCTTGCATCTCGAATTAAAGGGCTAATGGCTTTACAGCTCTGCCCCTTGCAAATCGTTCCGCAAGCACAAACAGGAGCCAAATACCCCTGCAAAAAGGAACAGGCATAACCACAATAAAAAAGCATATTCCTTTTAGTAACAATTTAAAAAAGCAAAATGCATGCACTGTTGTGCTCACTTTTGATTTCCATACCAAGTTACTTCAATCACATATGGGGATTTTACAGGTGATACTACCTGCCTTGCATGCAGTGTTACAAATGGATTTAAAACACTTTGCTGGAAAAAAGGGGAAGGAACTCAGCTGAGTAGAAAAATAAACATTGCTCCAAAAAGTAAAAAAAAAAAAATCCTTCTACAATCAGAGATAAATTGCAAAGGAGCTGCAAAACCAGAAACATTGCAATACCCAGGAACATTAGTGAGATTTAGAAAAAATTAGATTTTTCAAGTTTTACCTGACCATGGAAATAATCAGTGTTCCTTCATCTGATTCGTTCTCCATAAAACTGTTCTATTTTCTGTTACCTAAAAATATTTTGCTCTTTCTGAAAAACTGATGAAGAACCCAGCTCCTTTTTCTTCTCCCAACATGCCTCAGCTTGAAATCATCAGAGCTGTGATGCTCGGCTTCTCTCCTCAGCTGAGAGTGTGAACAGCGAGGACAGGATTTCTCTCACCTAGTTTTAACCACTGAAAAAGTGGGTTTCAAGTGCAAGCTACTTGTCTAGGTGCTTTTTATGACCAGTAGAGAGAGAATAGCCCTTTGGAGGTGCCACTGACTATTGACGAATAATTTAGACTAAACACCTGTAAGTAGGTGAGGTGAATCCCACCCACAGAGTTTTCGTCTTCCTTGAGGCCAATTAGATATAAATGCTGCTTCACCGTGATCTAGTTTCAAGACTTTGAAACAAGGCTTTCAGTCAAAAATGCAAATTCAGTGAAAACAAGACCTTTTTGTGGGAAAGGGCTGGTTTCTGATTCCTGTCTTAAAAAGATATTTAGAAGAAAACAATAGGTGTGGTTTCTACATTTTCAAAAAGAAAAATTTCCATTTTCTGTTTGAAATGAGTCTTGTGTTTGAAATTCACATTAATATATATAGTCATTTAAAAACAAAGGGTCAACATAAAAAAGAAATCATTCCATTGGCCCAGCCTTTCCCCTTATATTTAAATCACAGATCTGCAAAGAAATTTCAAATTTTTCCTTTCATCCTGATTTAGATGAGGGAAAAAAACAAAACCCAATCAAAACTTCAAACATCTATTTGGGAAACAAAAGTTATTTCCAATACAGCTTTAATTCTTCATCTACAGCTGAATCACCTCATGCTAAAAGGGTTGAGCTGACTTCACTTGGGTCAGAGGAATCCTGCTGCTACTGTTTTTTATTCCTCTTTTGCTCTTTGGTGCACGACTCCAGCACCGGTCACAGGCAGCCCAGCGGGGCACTGGGGTGCTGCTGCAAATGCATTGGCCGTAAACACCATGAGAGGTGCTGGGCGCAAACTTGACTGTGTTTTGCTCCTCCTCTGAGCCAAAAGGACTTGACCCAGGTCCCACCTGGGAGCCAAGTGAGCCGGTCAGCAAAGTGCAGAACCCCAGCTTGAACACCTACCTCTCTGCCCGGACTTGGTGCCTTGCTGACATGGTCAAACAAACCCTTGGTGCCAAACCAAAATGCCAACAGACCCTTTAATAGATGCACAAAACCCAGAGGGAAGATTTGCTGTGACTTTTCCCGTGGGTGAGTTTATGCTGGGCTGTGTGTGAGAGTTTGGCAAAGCAGCCTCTGGTTTCACCTGGTCAGAGCAGAGCTGTCCTGTTCCTTACAGACACAGTTTCCATGGCACAAAGTCCCATCGTGCCCTTTGAGCTGTTGCCACCCCTTAATGCAGCCGCATGAAAACGAATATTGAAAAAGAGTTAACATCTCAGCCTGAAACTAAGCTGTACGGCATATGCTTTTAACATTAGAAAGAGGAAACAGTTCAGGGAAAAAGATGCAGACCTGGCAAGTTTTTCTTTGTGGGGGAGAAAAAAAGAAGAAGAAGAAAAAATGGTGAAGAGTTTTGTCTTTCTTCAGATGGAGATGGGACAGAGGAGCAGCAGTGCAGGGCTGAGGGTGCAGGCTGGTGCTGGAGAACCATTGCTGCTGATATTGCAGAGTTTAATTTGCAGAGGTAACGGCCCCATTTCTGGCATTGAGTGCAGGTTTGCTTTCCCAGTGACAGCCCTTTCCTATCGCAGCCTCCTTGTCTGCCGGCTGCATGGCTGCGAGACAGATTTTGCAGCGCTGCGCCGTGTGGACCAGTGTGAGGAATTGCACTGGCTCCGCACGATTCAGGAGCGATACTCAGGAGCATGTAGAGTGGTGCTGACGACAGCTGTGAGGTTCGGTGCATTTTTAGATAGTCCCCAGCTCCTGCACCTACGCAGGAATCTCGGCCTTCATTTATTTCAGTAATTAAGTTAGGAGGGTGTTTTAGCTACAGAGAGGGACTTCAAAATAGTCATTGTGTGGATTCCAAAAACAATAAGCAAATAAATGAAACCTCTTTTCTTTTTCTTTTTTTTTAACTGGGGAAAAAAACCTCTGTGTTTTTTTAAACCAGTCTCAGTGTCTTTCAAAGGCTGGGGCTGATAATCCTTTCACAGGAGTAAGTAAAAAGGCACACAGATCAGCCCTAGAGCACCAAACCTTGTTCTCATTTCTCCAGTGGGCCAGCATGGGTGTAGCTGAGAGTAAAAGCAGACCCACAGCAAACGACTGCTCTGAGAGAGGAACGGGATATTGAAAACAGCAGGCCATCGCTTAATTGTTTGGCCGGTATCTTTGAGACGAACATTATTCGCCCCAACAAAGCCACCCGAGCTGCCATCTTGGATTTTTCTTCTGATTTTTAAGCAATGTCATTTGCAGGCCTCCTAATTAATGCCAGGCCAAAAGCCCTGTGGGAAGGCTGACTCACAGTCAAGAAAACAGCGGAGCAAGGGGCTGCCCCATCCAGGCAAAGCCCTTGGATGCTCAAACCCTTTTCTTCTAAAGGCAAATGGTTCACTGTGAACCATTACAAGCTTCCGAGTTTGTGGGATCAGGATAAGGGCTTATGTCTTGTTGCTTCTAAGGAAGATAAATAGATCATGTGGTGATCTGAGAGTTTATCGGGAGTTACGTACAGTCTCTGGTATGTCTTTAATAAGGAGACAACTCATACTTTGGAACCACTTTCCCTCCAGCCCTCTTTTCTTCTCTGCCTCCTGTGTATTCGCTTGCATGTGTGCGAACACACATGCACGCACACACACAAACCATGGACATGTGGATTAATAACCCACTGGACTAAATCTGTTTGAAAAGGACATTCAGAGAGAATGAGCTCCTCCCCCTTGGTTGAAATCAGAAAGAAAACAGGAATCTGAAATACTGTTCATAATGGTCTGGTAGGAGACCAGGAATACTTCAACCTCACCGAGATGCTCTTATATCATATTAGTGTCCGTTTATGCTGCAGTGTTACTGAAGATTGGTATGGGCACTCAGATTAGTCTCTATGAGCACTACTTTATCTTCTTAGCTCCTTATTCCTTTTTTCTTCTTGTTTCCATCAACTGAGAAAGCTTTACCTTTCCACTCCATGAAGTCCACACCCAGAACCTCCCTTCTTAATCTGTGGCTTCACACTTGCAGGCAGGGCAGGAAGGGGAAAGGCAAACTCCACCAGTGTCAGCGTGTCCTCATTGTTTATGGGCATGCTCTCATATATTTGAGGATAATTTTCTGTGGTTCTTCATGCTTTAAGGGAACTTTCCCACTCAGATGTCTAAACTACAAATTATTTTTCCCCTCTGGAAGAACCAAGGGAAGGCAGGTGGTTAAGAGTGTTTTGTTTTGTTTTGTTTTGTTTTGGGGTGTGTGTGTGTGTGTGTGTGTGTGTGTGTGTGTGTGTATATAGTAGGGAGTCTGGGTTAAAAACATTTGAACCAGCCTAGGATAATACTTTAGTGTGGCTGTGTGAAGTCAGAACAAAGCCCATTTTTTGATTCATGGGCTCCACACGCAGAGGAATTGCATAAGACAGACTGTCCCTTTCTTCCCCTCTGCTCATGTCAGTGGTACAGAATGGAAAATTTGCACGCAAGAATGAAAGGTTGCCTTGAAATTACATGAATCATTCTGAGGGGCATTGCCCTACCTTGCCTCTTCTAAGTCATCTCCTCTATTTCCTCTTCAAGGTATCACGTGAAAGCAAACCACAACAGACTGTGCCATCGCTTGCTCAAGTAGCTTATTTTTATCCAGCAGTGAATATCCTCACTTCCCCCTTTTCGATAGATCAATGGTTCTCCCAAAATCTTACTGCAACAGAGCTCCCTGCAAATTTGACTGTGTCTGCACTGATGGCATCTTTAAGAGTCAAACAACAGACTTGCTCTCATTTTTCTTAAACGGTGACATTTTCATCATTGGAGAGATCATGGAAAAAGTTCAGTGGAAAACAAATTATGTACTTTCACCTCAGAAAGTCTTTCTTGGCATCACAATTGCTCTCATGCTTCTGTTTCCAAAATTAAGCTGTCCTGTACTGAGCAAAATCAGTCAGTTTACACTCAGGTTTTCTCAATTTTTTTAAATACAGATTTAATTCCTTTGAATTGTAGCTGGCAAAGGCCGAATGACATCTTTTATTTTTAGAAATAAGAAGGTACCCATGGTTCCTCCTCTCCTTTCATGTAGTCAAAAAGGCAAAAGAGTTGATAACATTGTAAAGGCATAAAAAGTTGGCAAGTCAAAAATCAGACACAGAAAGAAATGCCAATGAAAATTGCATGTGTTACCCTACCAGGGAATGGGGTCCGTCACTGCAGTCAGTGCGAGGGCAGAGGGACTAGGTTGCTCCTGAGGTGGACTGGATCTCACTTGCCTGGGATGAGCAGTAGCATAGCTGTGGCAGAGGGGTTTTCAACTCAGGGAATAAAGTAGTAGTCCCTGAGTAAGGACTTTACAGCCTTAACTGAGAAAAGAACCATTTCATACACAAATAACATAAAACCAAACAGACATGTGTTGGAGAGAGGAAGACTTCTAGCCATGCAGAGCAGTGATGTTCTCCCAACAGGGCAAGGAATAGCAGAATATTTCACCTCTTTTCAACCAGGTCTTGATACTCTTTTGAGTGCGTACAGCACAGTTATCAGCAACTGTCTGTGAGCTTTCCCTCAGCCCTGCATGCCTGTATTCTTAATACAGTCACTGTAAGAAAACATTGATTTTTCAGTGTGCCTGTCCTGGACTAAATGGGAAATGAGGAGTGCAGGAATTAAAGCAAACGCTCATTTTGCTGTGCAGTTTACTACATTTAAGCAATTTACTGCCAAGACTTGGTAAGTTCCCCTGTCCCCCCACCAAATGAAAGATGATACTGTTATATGCATCCTCGCTCAGGAAGGAGATTAATCTTTTGGAGACTTCTGACAGTAGTAGAAATCTGGACATCTGAGCAGCCTGGAGCTCCCAAAATGTGTGTTCTTCCTCTCATTTAAAACAGGGACAAAGCACAGCTCCCTGCTACAAGTGACTGCTCAAGATTTCATGCCAGGCACCCTCCTTTAGTATAAGATCATACTCTTCCTCTTTTATCTGAGCCCAGAGCAGGTCCAAACTGGAACTTCAAACATACAACCAACAGATGTTGTGAACATCAAGGGCCCCAGAAGGCAATTCAAATCCCATGATCCCAAAAGAGGAACTTGCTTTGTGAAATGTTTTCTTGCATATATCCACAGATACTAGAACTCTCACGAGGACAACCGAGCTGATAACATTTCCACTGTTCAGAAGGAATACTTTTCCAGTCAGAACAAATAAGGACATTTTAGTAACTGCAAACATAAACCAGAGCCGTGCTTCAGCCACACAACTGAAATGCTGTGTCTTTGCCTAACCGCAAACCCCATCTGGATCCTGCCGACACCCTTCTCACTCACATTTAATTCTAGCAGTCATCAAATAGCTTCTCTGACCCAAATTTTGTCTCCCTGTACCTGTTAGTTCCACTACACCCACCCAGTGTTCAGCTCTCAGGGATATCTGCAAAACATCAACAGGTTTTTATTAAAGGTTTTATTAGTCAGAAGGAGCTATCTCTTTAAAAGGAGAAGCTGGATGGATTTCTTTTTCCCCAGGCTGCTGAAATACACAAATGTTGTCACATTTGCTGAGGCTATTTCAAAATAAATAAATGAAGCCTGCAGGCTGGGTAGCAATGGAGATCTACAGCTGCAGGGTGTAAAATTGGAATCCCCATCTACGGACATGCCGCAGGGCTGCTCCCCTTGCACAACATGCAAAGGAAGGAAGTTGAAAGGAAGCAATTTATGACTTAGCTCTGAGTAATACAGTGATATGGTTAGCAATGCAGAGGTAGAAAAGCCTGTATGACAGAGTGAATATACGTGGGCTTGTAAATCAGTGCTGAACGGGAAACTAATGTGAGAAAGAGAAAAGCTGCCTAATTTTATCAACGTGCAGCCAGTAAGGTCATGGGCAACAGTAGATGCACAGGATAAAACAAATAGGGGAAGAAAGGCTGCTTTTTGTATTTTATACCTACACCTCAAATGTAACACAAATGGATAAGCAGTGTTTTCCTTTCCTTCATCATTTCCTCTGAAGGAGGCAACTGCTGTAGAACAAAATGATTTTCTCCTAACACCCAGTCTGAGAAGGATGGGGTATACTTACTTATTCAATAGGCAGAGGCCTGATTCAGAGGTAATAGAAGGGTTTTTTCCCCTGTAATTTTGCTTACCACTCTCATTTACTTTTTCATAGTTCTTAATAATGAACAACTTCAGATGAAATAAAACACACTCAGGGTCACTCAGCTCCTGTGCTGAGCTTGGATACAACTATACAGCAACTTTTTCTAGAGATAAAAATGTTGAATGAGTTTTTCCCCTAGTAATTTGGTGTTTTTGTCAAATTAACTTCTCGGACCCATCGATGATCAAAGATGTCATAAAGCATAGGAGGAAAGGCTGCCTACTGTTGCAATTTTTTTTCTTTTTTTGTTTGTTAAATTGAAAAAGAACCAAATCTCTGGTACATACTTGAGTTTTGATTAATCTCTGAAGGTTCAGTCAAGGTTTTGGGTATTTCTTGAAACATATACATTAACTTGAGGCTTTTAAGATTTGGTAATCAATATTTAATTTATTCCTGTATAGACAGCTCAAGCCTACCAATTATTATGCATTTGTTTAAAATAAGAGGTCTAATGGTAATACTTCTGGCTCTGAAGATAAAGTCCAGCATTTAGAAAGGTGCAAGAAATGTAAATTGAACAGAGAATTTGAAACCATCTGCTGAATTTTTATTTAATTAAGGCCTCATCTGCATTTGAAACACAAATTAAGGTAAAGTGTGAATTTAAATGAAAAAGAGATTGATGAATAACTTCATAGGCATTTGAGTTCTGGAACAAGAGTGCATTGTCCCTGTTTACCTTAATACACTTTGAAATTATGTTATTCAAATTAGAAACACAGACTTCTCTGTTCAAGAACAAGAGCATTGATACTTGGAGTTAATCAGAAACACTTTCTCAAGAGCAATCTATATGCAAGACAGTTTATAAGAAAAGTTAGCAAGGAATTGTGAAATGGGCTTTGTGCTCAACATGTAACATATTTCATAGAACTGCAGTTTTGGGAAGTTTCAAGCACACAACTTACTTACCCAAACCTCACACAGATTGTTCTGAGTAACATCTTCCTTGGGTGTAAATCTGGTGTAACGAGTAGAAATAAGGGTGTGTTGTTTAAGGACACAAAGAATATTAAATGCAAATGTAATCATAGGCAGTTTGGGGTTGCATGGGTCTTTCTGGTTTTGGCAGATAGGCTCAATCTGAGCACAGAGAATTGTGAAAATTGAACACCTCAGGGACAGCTTAAGGCTGAAATCCTGGTCCAGCTGAGCAGAGCAGATCCAAAAGTCTGTCCTGAAACTCAAGACGTCCTGGGATCTCTCCAGCCACGGAATAAAGGATCCATTGCATTCACTGTGGCACCAAAGAGGAGTCTTTTTTTGTTTTTCAGAACAGGACTTGCACCCATGCATTGAGAAATCTCTCCATTAACTTGGCATGAGCTGCAGCAAGCCTGAAACTGCCGTTGAACTGCCCTATGAAACTGATGAGACATTAGTTTTCTAACAAAAGCCCCAGTGGTGAAATGCACTGATTTCAAGTCACACTTTTGCCATACTCAGTTTTTGCTGTCATCAACAATGTTTCTCTCACCCCCCTGCCCTGCAGAACAGGACCAACTTTATTAGGGTTTAGAAGATGCAAAATGTTTTTCTCTGAATCTTCTCTCACAAATCAGGCTTTAGTGATTCATATAAAATAACCTCTGGAACCAAAGAGACAAAATTTTGCAAAATTTAAAGCACCCCTTTTTCATTGGTTGTCAAGATGGATAAAAGCCAGGGCGTTCAATTTGACCTGCGCTTGACCACACAGGCTTTGGAACTGATACTGCCTTGCTCTACTCAAGGGAGCTTAGCTATTGATTTCAAGGGAAACATGAAAATGGAGACTGGATCTGAACTAACACAGGTTACTGGTCTGGTTCGAAAAATTAAAGCCTAATTCTTCCTTCTTAGAAAGCCAAAATATCATATCGATAGTGGGCCTACATCGGGCATTTTATTACAGAAGATCACTTATGAACATGTTCCTCTTCCTTTGACAATTGGGTAGACCACCATATACACTGGAACAGTACTAATATAAAAAAAATTAAAATCCCGACCACACTAATAGTCCCATCAGGGAACAGTGATGAACTCACGGTGTAGATGATAAAAAGAGCAGCTGTGGCAATCTCATATTCATTGCTTGTGTTTACAGCCTTCCGCAGAAAGTAGGAAGCGCTTTGCTTCAACACCCGAATACATGTAATTTCCCCCCCCAAATAAACAAACATTTATTTTAGTTAGATGTTTTTAATTATTTCTCCCCAAATTATTTCTTCTCAGAGTCAAAACTTACCTCAAGATGCACAGAGCAGAGCAAAGACACTGCAGATTACACAGAAGCCTAAAACCTGCCTGTAAGTAAATAAAATCAAATAACTGTAATAAAAAAAAAAAAAGTTAATTCTAGCCTTTTGTTTGTTTCCATTGTAAAATTGCCATGGGACTGAGGAAATATAGTAGCGCTTAATTTTAATAGTTCCATCATTGTAGATTGGCTGGGTATTAATTGTGTTAATGGTGATCATACTGAATTCATTTGGTATTTATTGAGAGACCACCTGTGCACCCATATGGTTTCCATCATTATTTAGGAGTAGTTAATGGACCCATTAGGAGTTAGCAGAAAGATGTGGGCTGGCAGTACTTCCCGAGAGTGGTAGAAACATTCTGTTGATATCCATTGCATTTTGAGGATTTTCCAAAGAGCTATTTGCTTCCCACCAATTTTCTTTTTCTTTAAATTATATATAATCTCATCTCATCTTAGCTTTCAAGAACTCCCGGAAAAATGAATTCATGTTTCTTTGCCTATGACAAATCTAGGGGGACAACCTTTAGCCTTCTGACTTTGAAAAATACCTTTTAACATGTTTGCTGCGTAGCTCTCTGGAGGAAGCAGGGCATAGAAAAGCTTCCAGCATCACAACAGAGCTTCTAGTGGTGGGTGCACTTGTGTGCTGGGGGGAGAGGTTGAGAGAGGATGGGGAAAAGGGGAAATGTTTACTGGGACTCTCGGCCTGCAGTGTGACAAATTTGCCCATGCAATATGTAGTCTCAGTTGTGCAAGACCAGAAACCTGTGGTGGGGAGGGGATGGTGGGGGAGTCACATGCAGGGAGTCAGCCTTGACTGTCAGCAGAGAAGAAGGAAGAATGCTTTGGCTGGGTGTGGTGGTAACCAAGGCTGCTCGCTGACCGCAGTGACCTCCTGCTTTGATCCACATATCTGAAAAGGCACTGCTAAGGCTCTGCTGCTGCCCAGGGTGAGTAAACACGCAAGAAGCTGCAGCAAAGCATTTCCATTTTTGGTGCCATGACAATGGGCAGATGGAGGAGCATCTGTGTTAGCTTCAGTGCAAAAGGACAGTTACTTTGTTCAAACTGGAATCTCCAAAGCAGTCTAAAATGAGTTAAGTGCTTACTTCCCCAGAAATAGGGAGTCTAACTCCCCACACACTTACTTGAAAATTTCAGGCTTGTTTTCTGCATACACCCCTAACAATACGAAGCCTATGCAATCTTTGCTCTGTACCAGTATCCATCTGTCAGCCGTCTCTAATAACATTTGAACTTACTGGCCAATTGCAACCAAATTTGATAAAACAGTAGAAGTCTCAAAGGTTTTAGATTCATACAGGTTTTGTGTAAATGGAGGGAGAGGATAGAGGAAGGGGACAGATCCCAGCTAGTGCCTATACAGAGTACAAGAGGCTCAGTTGTAGCCCTGTTGTAGACAACAGGCACTCCACTCAGTGAAGTTTTGTCTTGCTTATAGGTGTCTGAAAGATTTTCTCCTATGTTAAAGAATATTAAAACTCTCTCCTTCTCACATACACAATTAATGAGGAAAGCATTGATGCTCCAGCTCTCCTAGATTTCAACTAAGTCAGAAAGCCACATGGTACACATCATGAGAAACCAAAATTCATTAGTTCTCTTGCTCGTGGAAATACTTGTTTCAATAAACGAGGAAAAGACCAAGCTGTCTTCTATTTTGGCTAGAGAAACAATTAAATTAACAGTTATTCATCATGAGTGTATTAACAGTGTGAATGAGGCCTGAAATAATCATTTCTGCTTATAAGGAATATAATCAAGGTACTGTTGGCGTGACTCTGGTGATTATTCATACGTATATTCACAACCTGGTCTTGTTAAACGAGGCTGGGTTCTCACAAACACACCTTTGGCATTTAAAGGAGACTCTTTTCTGTACCGATGGAAGTCAGGTCACATTTCAGTGCGCTTCTTGCTGGGACCCCTTCCTCTTCTAATCTCTGTATATTTGGGTTATATTCTTAACAAGCAATAATACAATAGATGCATTTACATTAGCATTTTCATAATTTCCTTTTGAAGGAAATCTCCCAAATATCTCCATTTACTATACTTAGGTTTGAAGTGCACAACAGTCTTGAAGTGCACAAACTAGATTATTTTGGGTGAAATTTAAACCAAAAGATGTACACTCAGAGTCCTTCAACTGCTAATGAGCTTTCAGTCCAATGTACCAGACTGCATCTACTGCAAAATAGCCCCCCAAACATGCACAGTATGGAGGTCAGGTTCTCATCACCAGCGGTTTCACTCCACAGATTTGCCTCCATTGCATTGCTCCACCAGCATGGCATCTCTTTATGCCCATGTCAGCTCTCTGTGGAGATCAGAGCATGTGTACAGAGTGGGTTATCACCCTCCAGTAGAAGTTTCTTAAGAACAGATGTTTTAAAGTTATTTCTCAAGTTTTAAGAAAACTTTTCAGCTTGATTCTTCTTAACTGCTGCCTAATAATAGAGCAGTGCTTTTGGTTTTTGTTTCTTAGATCAGTGATGTAAAACGTTAGTGGCTTGAAATGTCACAACACTGAGAAGAAATGAGAATGTGATGGCTTCACAGCACAACTATTCAGACCTCTTCTCAGTCCTCAGCACGTCTGTGCCACACGGTCAAAAGCCATTAACAGATGGCTCCTCAGTGGGTTGATATGAAGTGAGTTATGGCTTCAGCTCCTGCCCTGAAAGATACTGCCTTCAAAGAGAAGAAGCCTTAACTGCCACTCCGCTTATAAAACCTAAGGGCAAAACCAAATGAGAGGTCCATAAAAGCTGAAGCATTTTTGTCCCTCGGGAAGGTCAAAGTAAGATCTTCACAAATGAGGACAATTCTGAACTAACAACTCACACGTTCAGTGAAATGAGAACTGCAGAAACACTCAAATGTTTTCTGGTGGTTTTGGCTACTTAGGCCTTTAGGGATAATGAAATTTGAAAAAAAGAACGTGCCACGATCAAATGCTGGGACTTGCCTGGTTGTTACAGAACGTAGTGGCATCTTTCTCAAAGGGAACAACTTGCAACTGAAATGTCCTCTGCCATGAATTGCCTTTGATTCCTCAGATCTGATACAGTCTGATACACCTCTACCTCCCTTCTGCTGCCGTGATTTCCTCTCAGCCTGTCTCATCAGTCTCTTAATAATGTTTCCTTCTTTATGATTTTAAATTTTTTCTAGTCATTTTCTATAGAAGGACCTAAATCACAAACATTTTTAATTCCAATACCTTCATGCTTTTATTTTTTCAATATTGCAATAACCCTCTTTTATCTTTTTCCATTTTTCCCTATTTGCATCTTCCCTCTACTCATTCTAGCACTCCTGCTTTTGTTTATTCCACTTTGTTTACTTTGTCCTATCTACTTTGCAAAAATACAGTATTAAAACTGTTGGAGTTGTTTTACATTGGAAAGTTTTCCTTCTCCATGGCTCCACACATATGAAACCCCTCTGGGTTTTTCCAGTGCCACAAAATGATGTCAAGTTTCCGCAGGTTACCCCCCTTCAGCTGTACAAAGCTGTGCCTGGTGCTGCTACCCCTAGTCTAGCTGCTCTGGTGCAGAAGGCTTTTTAGGGCATTACTGACCAAGGTGGTTTGTCCTCTTTCAGTCTCTGCTTTCTTACCCTCCTCTCTAGTGCGATGGATCTGTGCACATGGGCCTTAAAATTTAGTGTCACATATGAACCATTTCACTGCCTGTTACTTAAAATCCCTCCCTCATCCTTTTTTTTTTTTTAGGGTCCACACAGCTGAGGCTGCACCTGCAATGCAAAAGCATCTCCATGCCTTACCTACTGCTTTATTCAGTAGCAAAGCACTTAAAGGACTCGAAACAAGGCAAGTTGAAGCTCTCCTCTTTTACAGGTGGTTAAAAACCCTTGCAGCTTCCCTTTCAAGCCAAGAAAGATGAGCAGACAGTGGATCTTCCTAGAAATCCACATTGAAACTGCTCTCAAGCAGTCCTGTAAGGTACTGGGGTCCATCACACCTTCCCTGCACACGTGCTTTTAGTGGAAGTCCTTTACATTATTAGCACCTTTTGGTGTGCTTTTGGGGTAATAAACAACAGCAATGAAACACAGGATGCTGAATGTAGTTTCCCTGTGTGAAGCAAGGCCTGCCCAAGTGAAAAGAGATGCTGAAGAGAGCTTTTTAAGATTATTCTTGTGCCAAATGGAAATTCAGCATGAATGAAAAGTGCTTGCATACGTGCTGAATGTTGTGTGAAGGCTGGATGCAGTAGTAGCTGTCTCTCAGGCCATATGGCTTTTCCCAAAGAGCAGTTTTGTGTTTAGAGGCCAGTGCTGCACTCAGTGAGCTCCTGGGCATAGATCTGTAAGAGAAGAAATAGCCTGTGCCTGTACTTCTCCCATCCTTCATGCAGCACCATTAGTACTGGGTCACCCTAAGGTGACAGGGGAAAGAAGGCAACACCTGCAGGGTGGCCAGGATGCTCCATCTCCGCAGGAGGAGGTAGCAGAAGAGGAACTGAGCTGCTCAGGGTAGGTCTACACCATCAGTTAATAACAGATTTAAGCATGTTGTGTCCAGCCCTGCACATGTTCCACCCACGCTACTCAGTCACATTTCCCACAACTTCAGATATCTCCTGTGTCTAAATGTGTCTGAGTAACCTATGTAAGCCTCTGTGTAGACATGACACCTGAGCTAGCTGGCTGGTATGGCTTTGTTGTTAGCGGGCAGAGAGGAGCACTGCTAAAGCATGACTCTTCTGACCTCCTTTGGATGTCCTTCTTAGAAGGAGATAGTTGGCAACCCTAGAAATGCTTGTCTCTCTTCCTTGATTATACACAGAGCCCAGGGTAATTAGCTCAGCAGCAGATATCTGAAGTTTAATGGGATGAATTCCATCCCAACTACGCTTAGGAGGACAGCTGGACACAAAAAGATGTTGCACATGGTCAGGGTATACAGCTCTTAAATGAAAGGTCATGAGATCTTTGGAGACCTCCACTGGGTGCAGCCAGCACACACGATTCACTCCTGCTCTGTGTGAGGGATCGAGCTGAGGCCAGCATGTACCATGGCTGGTCCAGCCACAAACAGTGATGCTGGCCTAAGCACTCTTCTTTATGTGGTTTGTGCATTAACATGAATGATGGAAGGATCTAATCCTGGGATCAGGTGTGAACCTACACTTACCTGACAGCACAGACATACTCCTGAGCCACACGGACCCAGTGACACACAGTTTCACACAGGAGTTTGCCTATAAACAGGATCTAGCTTTGAGTTAGAGGTTTTTAGTACTGAAATGGAGGGTGATCTCCGTTACACAGTTTAAAGCTTGGGGCACAGCAGGTAAGATGTATGGAACCAGGAAGGTAATTGCAATCAGCCTTTGATGCTTAGCCTGTGTATTCAGACTCAGGAACTCCCCCCAAACCTGAATATCTCATTATTTATATTTATGATTATGTTTTTTAATGGACTTCTACCCTTTCTTCCCCTGGGTGCAATCTGTGTGGCCAAAAATAATGTGAGATCTGGTCTTTCCACCATGTTTTGACTCCCAGGGAACTGAAGAATCGTGAGAAGGTCTGATCTGATGTTATTTCAGCCCCACAAATAGCTCCCTGAGTGATTCAAAGTGCTTGGAAGAAAAAAAAAAAAAGTAAACACAAATACCTGGAATGAAAATATAAGTCCCCAGAGCCACACACACCACAGTCTGTCAGAGCAGGAAGGACTGACAACCCAACCCCTCTTGGCGGTATCTAATGTCTCTAAAAGGTTCTCTGGGTAATTTGTGCACATTTAACACTTCTCTCAAGGGGAAGTTGAACAAGTTGTATTGTTCCTTTTAACCAGTTGTTCTCAGCTGCCTATTGCTCCTCTTCTTCCCTGAGACCTTAGCAGAGGCTGAACCAGACCTCAAACATCTAAATCAGTGAAGCTCCATGAATGTCAGCTACAGAGCTGGATGCAGCATTTTCCCTCCCGGTCCTCTGCTCCCCTATGCTTTCCTGAAGGATGGCATGAATTTCAGTTGTATCTTGTGTACTGCCCTCAATGAACAGTGCTTTTCCCTCTAAACACTGGGCTCATCACTGTGAGCAGCTACTTCTAAACTTAATACAAGCTGTCTGCTCCCAACACAACTGCCTGCCACTGCTTATCCCATCCCATCCCATCCCATCCCATCCCATCCCATCCCATCCCATCCCAGAGAATGCCTACTCTCCCGCCCCCAGGTGCATGGCCATGCAGGAAGGGGTTTTTTTATACAAAACTTGTGTCCCCACCTCGGAGAAGACACAACATTATATCTGCTTCCCCTTGCACTGAAGTGAGTCTTTCGATAGACACTGTGGGAACCCATCTACAGCTGGTTATGGTGTAGACCAATATGTCTTTTGTTCCTCTACGTGGGAGGCAGCAGGTATTATTTTTTGGGGCTGTGTAAACCACCACAAATTAACTATAAACTCTTAGTCATCTGCAAGCAATGCTATGTCCCCTTCATTCATTACTTCATTGTAAGCTTTATTTTTTTAAATAAATGAATCTTTATTTAGTTTTCTTTCTTTTAGACATGAACATGTGAATCACACATGCAGCAAAGATCCAAGAATCCATCGACCCAAGAACTGGTAGTTTTAAAGCAAGGAGTATCCAAATATTACAGAATAGAGAGCTTGTACCCTGTGGCATAGCAGATTTCAGCCAATAAGCGTCCAATTTAGGATAATATTGAAAAGTCTGGCCTCAGTTTTACCCATGCAATGTCAATGTTTCAGTACAAACCAAGAGTTATTTACAGTGGTGCCCTGGGAGAGATGGGATCTGCTGGGACTTTCTGGCTGCCAGTGATGTAAAATGACTGTTTGGGTAGGACCACTAGGCTGTAGGTCATAATACCCAAGATATTACTGTCTTTTTGATTGTGCCCATTTCCCCTTAACATAGGACAAACTCTTTTACCTCCTTGTCTCTCCATCTAGTTCTTGTCTATTCAGCTAGCCTGGGCATAGCTTGGCTGTAGCAAGCACCTGGTGATTTTATTATCCATATTGACCTGGGTGATCTCTAAAATGAAAAGGCCGATCAGACACAGAAGTAAATCTGTAAGCTGGCATCTCCATTTGGGGAGAAAAGACTGTTAGGAGACGGGTTGCAAACCGCATCTCAAATTCTCCGAGTTACCGACTAATTTAAGCCCAGGTTTTTAGCTCAAGCACATCTGGAACAATTACTGCTCCAAACATGTGGTACATATCCTAGAAGAAAGTCTTTTAAAATAAAATAATAATAATAAAAAAACCCAAACCAGAAGCAACCCTCTGGCTTTTCCATGGAAGGAAGGCAGGGCTGCTACCAAATTCAGTGCCAACAACTTTGGAAGCCCAAAACAAGTTATATAATAATGACAAATATAAAACAAACTAAAGAAAATGGGGGTGGGGGGAAACGCCGCTCTGCTTCCCGCCTCTCTCCCTCCTCCTCTTTTCCTGGCCCACCCATGTGTAACTGACTCCAATAAACCATGAAAAGAGCAACTTGGCAGCAGCTGGCACGCTGGACCTGGGCAGATGCCAGCTGTGGGGCTCCCACTGGTTTTGAAAGTTGTATTTTTTTATATATGTAAAAAATATATGTTTCAGTCTGAATGGCTCAGTGAACCACTGAAACCAAGATAAGCAAAGCAGCAATTGGCATGCACTCTGCGTGTTCTCCAGATCTTGTGCCCAGTTACTATGTCAGGCTAACTCCTATAATGAGGTTCTTATGCAACTTTATTTTAGTTGCAGGGAATCTGAGTCCTTCTTCTTTTAGTCAGTAGGAAGCTTTCAGCTGATTATGAAGACCAGTATTTTGTCATAAATTTGTCAGGCACAAGAAGCTACAGCATTTGGCTTTCAGTGTCACAGTCAAGAAGACTTGTCTGTGTAATAAGAAATCAACTAGATTTCTCTGTGCAATTAGATACAGAAATATGCTTTTTTTCTTTTTATTTGTATCTATTATTTAGTCTGTGGAGTATCTCTTTACTGAGGCCACACTTGATGCTTCATGAAAAGGAAAAAAAGGACAGTTCCTGCCCCAAAGAAATGCCCAGTGTGATGTTTGTTGCTAATTTTTCAAAGCAGCAATAAGATCTGCAAAGAAGGAGATCTCTGAACCAGACATGTAGTGATGAGACCCCTTTGGGGAACAAAGGGCTCATCTGGGTTATAAGTGCTAGAGGCTGAGGCAGCAAGGCAGATTGCTAGCATCATCCAGACAGGAGCACAACCTGTGTTAAACTCTCTGGTTGCACCCTGTGATCACAGTTCCTTCATTTGTTTCAAGGGGAACCAGGGCCCAGATCTGCTTGAGCACATCTTGGAGTCACACTGACATAAGTGTCATGTTTTGCTTTTCTGACCCCTGAAATGTCTTTGAGCATCTGCCCTGTGCAGGCATTCAGCTATGTCTGAAAAGAAGACTCTTCAGAAAAACAAAGTGTTTTCCTGTGTCTTAACTTGAGCTGGAAAATGGAGCACAGACTCCAACAGCTCACAGACTAAACATCAGAACCTATTATTTCTTCTTTTGTTTTAAGACTCACATCAGCGACAGAGAATGGAAAAAACGTGTGAATCAGGTCATTTCCAAGTTATGTGATTCACTCTGATAGGATGTTGCATTTCTTTCTTTGTCTCTCTTCAAGGAATCATGTGGAACAAAACCACAACAGGCTGCTGACTTGCTATGGGGTGGGGGCGGGTGGAGGGAAAGAACAAAAGTGCCCTTATTTTAGAAAATAATTATAGTGCTTATCTTCTTCCAGGTGTCTCCAAGGCCTGTAGAGATTTGACAGGATTCCCACGAATGAGAACTTTTGCCCACAATTCTGTCCCAGTATCTCTCTCTTGCATATAATAGAGCTGGAGGCTTGTGGTCGAGTGACCTCAGCATGGTTGTGAAAGTAGTTTGCTTGCATTATTCTTACAACACGTGATTCCATAAGAAACACCGCTCTATGCCTAGCTACTTTTCATTAACTCTTCCCTGGGAGGCAAAGCACTGAAAAAACACCGATATGTGACTCTCTATGGGATCTGTGCTGGGCAATTGCAGGCATTTGCCCACATCACACAGCCTCCAGGGTGGAGTTTCTCTGCTACAGTCTTGGAGAGCAGTACATGGCTGTGCCACGGGTCAGAGCTGTGTGAGGGAGCTATGCTGCTTTTTATCAGGTGCACTAAAGAACTCTGCCCCTGCCCTCCAGGATAAGGTGCTATGCACAAGCAGAGCCCAGCACCAGCCTCCTGGTGCTTGTTTGCCAGCCCAGAACACTCTTGTTCCCCTAAAACTATAGGATGGGCATCTTCTTAGTCCTATATATCTTAGGAGTGCATGAAGGAAGAAACAAAGTTTTGGAGAAAATAGATTTTTCTCTCTCTAAAAAAGCTGAAATACTTGGGGGGGGGGGGGGGGCATAAAATGAAGAGGTCCTGTCCTCTATCAAGTGTAACTTCTCTATCAAGTGTATGTTTTCTTCTCACAGCACTGCTTTTTCCTTCCTTTCTTTCAATAGAGATACTGAGGGCAGGGGCAGGTAGAGGAGAGTTGTCCTCTCCCTCCCTGAGCCCTCTCTGCTACTGGGAGAAAGCAGCCCAACTAAAGTTTGTCACCACTGCAGGTTCTGGACACCGGGGTGAATAGCTTGTAAAACTGTCTTTCTGCATGTTTGCAAATTACTTAGCACAGCAAGGGTCTGATTGTATTACTACAGTGCTGATAATAAATATTGCTAATAATGAAAACAGGAAGAAATTGCTACTGGGTGCTGCGTGAGAATGGCAAAATTGGCTATTGCTGTTTCCGAGCATATAGAGACTGGGATGAGAAATTCTTTGCATGCACAGTGTAGTGTTCAGAAAAAGTTACTTCTGAAATCTAAATGAGGATGTATGGAAGCAATCCTTAACGTGTTTGTTCCAGGTTTGGCGTAAAACCTTCATATTAAGAGACAACACGGTCCCACTACAAGTCTGCAGGAGTCCCCAGCTGGGAGGGATGCAGTGAGTAAATGTCACAGGGCAGGCACTCCTCTCAAATCTGACAGTGAAAACAGCATAATGAAACTCCCTGCTGCCACGCAGGGGAATCTTGTTCATCTAATCAAGTCCTCCCAGTGCGCTGGAATATAGATGTTACCTGAGGGACAACAGCTTCAGACAGGAGACTCCCAGCAGCAAGAAAGTAAAGCCAGTAAAAAGATGGGAACACACAGTGACTATCACATCATGTTTCACAAAGAGTCCTTATTTAAACACTTCAAGGCTTGTTGTTCATAACCTGGATGAAGTCCAGGTGTTGCAGAGGGCCAAACCATCACCTCCTCTAAGGTGCACCCCTCGTGGCGTGGGTGCTGAGCACACGGAGGGGTCCTGAGGGCCACAAAGGCTTTGCAAGCCACAGGTGCAGCCGTGTTCTCCACTCCTGAGTCAGGGGACTTGCTGGCTGCCAAACTGCACATGGTGATTATGCAGTGTGGACATCTCATCAGCTGCTAAGATGTGCTAAGATGAGGCCTTCTGACTCATTTCCACTTGGAATCTAGATGACAATTTGGTTTGAATTAGACATGGGCTGAAGCCAAAACCCTGGATCTGAACTTCCTCAGATTTTGGGAAGACTCCAGTCTGGATCTGAGCTTAGCACATGGCTCTCACTTACACAAAGATTGGAGCCAAACCCTGGATCAGAACATTCCCAGAATATGGGGAAGCTCAGAGCACATCTTTGATGCTGGGATCATCTCAAGCACAGGTTTCTAAGGATGAAATACTGTCCTTATGTTAGCTTAATCTTTGTTTTCTTCTATAGCTGGTGTTCAACAAGTGCATTTTAGCTCTGCAATTGTACCTTTCCAGTTCTTGCAAATGAGAATAAACAAGAAAAAAAAAGATGTGTGTGTGTATATATTTCAAGTGGAAAAGCATCTTCTTTTCAATTTGCTTAGTGGATACACAAGGGGCTTTTTGGCTTCAGAGCATGACAGTTGTGTCTCATTCAAAAAATTCTGGAGATAATTCCCTTGCCCTGGCCACCGGTGCCTTTCAGCACAGGAGTTACGAATGTGACACCGTGACTGCAGAGATGGCAGCTCGGGCACGCATTACCCCTCAGCTCACCCTTGTATGAATGCTTCAAAGAAAAGGGAAGGACTGAAGAATAACAAAATTCTGCTTTCAAGCTGCTCAGAATACAGTGCTAACAAACAGCCCCCAAAAGGCAAGATCTTGCAATCTGCTGCTGCAGAGCAGCTGAGAAGCCGGTTCTCAAGTCCCAGGGATCTCAGTGTGTGAAGCACGGGCAGGAAAGCACGAGAAATCTCACAGAAGGTGTCCCTTCGAACGTCTGGAAAACGTCGAACCGCCTGCCACTTTGTGCTGAGGAAAATCTCAGCTCCAACAGAAGGCTTTGTCAACACAGTGCTGTATCGTTAGCTTGAGGTTTATACACTTCAGTTGACACCTCTCCCTTGTCCTACAGATGTTGCACTACATTTAGGATTGAGCCTCTAACAATACAGCTGTTTGAACACATGTGCATTTTCCACTCAACAAACCGCAAGAATATGGCAACAGGGTTACAACGTTTGGATCCTAGGGCTAGAATGAGAGAAACAGAAAAGGTGTTTCTTTGGGAAATCTCTGTAGTTTCTCCTGTAGCTTCTCTCTTTCCGATTTTATTCGCTGACTGTACTACACTCAGGCCATGGGGAAGGTAAGGTCTGATTGATATTGCAAGTGACAACTAAGGCCTTGAAATCATTTCCTCAGTTCATCTTCAGGAGGTGTTAAGCCCACAGCGTTTTGCTAGTTCTAGAGAAGTAGAGTCATTTTGACTTTTATTTGCAAAAATCCACTTTATTCCAATTCCTGTTAATCCACTGTTACTTGTGAATAAATTAGAGTCTGCCCCAATAAACAGGTTTAAAGAGGAATTATCAGATGTGCTCAGAAGGGAAAGATTTTATAATATTCTTTCCACGTTTGCCATTATAGGATATGAGAAGAGATGGTTAGGTCTCGCCAGGAGTCTCACAAAACCACTGAATGCCCTTTCTGCTACCAATAAAGTACAGAAGTTGGGGAGACTCACATCAGTGATTTAATAAAATAAAGTGAGCCCCAAAATGGGCTTCTTAAGGAACATGAGACCTCAGGTATCATTCTTCTCTCATTGCCATGGGCATCTATTGCATGTACCTTAAATTATTTGACTCTTGATTTACGTCAGTTGGTGTAAAGAGAGTTGCACTTCTTTTTCATCTGATCAACATCTGTTTTTTTGAAAAACAGATGTGCACAAATCAATCTGATTAATGTGCTTGATTCTGCAATTACTGCAGGATAAACCAGCAGCACACTTAAAATCAACCTGGTGTCAAATTTATGCTCCTACACCTTCAGTGTTCAGCCTAACTTGAATTAGATTTTTGCTTTGTGAAACTTCTTTAGATACAAAAGGGCCAGAGTTAAATCTCCGGTGCCAGGATGTGGAGCATTTCGGATAATCTGATGTGGAGTCACCGCTAACTAAAAGGGTCTATTTGGGGCTGAAACGAAAGAAATGCAATGCCTTTAAAAAGGCTGCAGGCTCTCTCTCTCATGTGTTAACAGGGCAGAAAAATCCCTTTGTCGCAGTAACTCAAGCTTCTTAGAGATTAATTGGAGCTGTCAAAGCAAAATACAAATATATATAAAAAATATAAAAATATAAATAAAATATATAAATATAAATATATTTTATATATAATATAAAAATAGAGACTGACTCAAAGGAGATACACCTTTGTTAAAGCAATGAGGGATGCAACTGATTATTTGGTGGAGAATCAATCTCCATGCTCTGTAAATCAGCTAGAAATCCCAGAACAACATGTTGCTCTTTTCTTTGAAGGTGCTGCTGCTCCAGGAGACAGAGGCAACATAGGAATTAAAATTAATGAAGTTTTCTTTACAGATTGGGTTATGACTTATTTTGCTGCCCACGTGAGGGGAAAGGTGAGCGGGAGGATCCACATGGATCCTCTGCTGCTCACTTGAGCCTGGTGTAAGGTGCTATTTCCATTGCCCTGTGTTGTGAAAAGACTTTCACACAGGTGAATGTCATGTTCTGTATCACTTAGTTCCCCCTGTGAGGGAAGTCCATTTTGTACATGTGCTCTCCATCTCCTCGGGTGGGTGGGAGCTGGGATCCCCCCAACCTGCCCGGTTCAGCACAGCTGATGTTCACCTGTCACGGTTGCAGCAGTCGCTTGTTGTAGGTCCGGTGCTGATACCGATTGTTAGCACTGGGACAAATATAGTCCTTGACCTTGATATTTTTATAAGGGGGAGTGATTAAGGTGAGAAAAAAGAGGAAGATGATTTTTTTTCCCTTTATTCATTCTGTTACAGCTGCCCTTCATCTCCTGTAAATATGGGTCCTACCATTAAGATTCAAATCCACATCCAAACCTGCATTTTCCCCAAATCTGGGGATGTTTTGAACTGGAATCCATCACTTTTTTTTTTTTTTTTCTTTTTTTTCCAACTGAAACGTAATAAATGTGCTCTATAAAAAATGAGTTCAGCCAACATCTGGAGGCAGATAAAAATCCTCCAAGCTACTGTTCCACAATCTTAGGGATCATTAGTACTGCAGAACATCTATGCAGAATATTTATCTTAAGCATGTAATAAAATGAAAGCTACTGCGCCAAATTCAGAACAACCTCTGATGAAAAGAAATGCCTCGCATCAACATTAAGCTAGAGCTTTTCTGGCCAGAGAGAATCTAGCCAAAGCAGAGAATCTCGTAGCTAGAAAAACTTAACACTAAACACAGGGGGGAAATTTATTATTTTAATTGTGAGACTTCATCACTGGTTAGTTTAATGTGTCTTTTCCCCTTTTTCTTTTAATCACCCTCCCCCTCTCCTTGGGATGGTTTATCGCTTGTAAATTATTTGTCACATCGTTGTAATTCTATCCAGATCCTTAACTTTCTAATCATGCATCTTTTATGGGGTCTCTTTTAAAGAAGCACTATAATTACTTGCCAAGGGTCCCTGTAAATTTTATCAGGCTGTAAAATATTATACTTTAATTATTTGAAAAAAAAATTGGAAATGTTCCCTCTGAAAGGCTACATGATCGATATTGCAAGGAGCAAGGCACCTTCTGCAGTTTTGCATTTGTTCCTGATGTATACCTCAGAGGCCTTCAAAACTCTTCCACTTCATTCAGTGTCATGGGAAAGTATTAATGGAGAAACTTGCCTTTGATTAAGTTGAAGAAATTGCATACTGCATGTTTTAGCTGTTGTAAAATACACTAAGAGGATGGCAAAGGATGCGCTCCCATTCTTTTTGTAGGAGGCACAGGGACTCAGCTATCAGCTTGGTGAAAGAGATGTGTATTTAAGACCAGAACAGAAATGTAGAATGAGCTGCAGAAGCAGAAATGAGTTGACCCTTTCTTATAAGAAATTGAACTTTTTTTGGAGGGAGAATTCTCTGTTTCTGTACAAATTTTGAAACGATCATCTTGCCAATTTGTTTAGTTTTATTAGTAGTAAATACAGAAATACTAGTAACATTTCTACTGCTACTATTTCTACTAGCTGGAGGCATTTGAGACTCATTTCTGTCAACCTTTACGGCAGAAACTAGCAACTTCCATGATGCTGTTTTCTAGAAAACGTATGAGGAAATTAGGTACCTGACAGTGACCTAAAGTGGTTTCTGGAACAGGGTTTCCCATGCACTATTCCAAAAATTGGTTTGCAGTTAGTTTAAGTCTGTATGTGTATAAGGTGTAAAATTTTATGTATAAGGTGTAAAATATATATATATATATACTCATCACCAGTGCTTCAATTAAATGTGCATAGTAGCTAAGTTCTTGCACATTTCTGGTAAGTATGCATTTCTTTAGATAGCTGAGCTGAAATATGAGGAAGTTATAAATGATTTGGTCAAGGAGCATGGTAAGCTGGAAGCAAAGTAAAATGTAGATCTTACCTCAGCTCCTTGCTCTTGGGGAATACTATGGAATGTGCTTAAGAGGAAGGACACACTACTCTATCTGTACAATTATTCTTATCCTAAGAGAAGCCCTGAGAGGATCCTAAGAGATCTTCTTATCCTATCTGTCCAGTGGTTTTCCAGGTACCACCCTGGGAATATCCGCTATTTTTTCCCCCTAAACAGCACCAGATAAGACTCACCAGCACTCAGACAGCTCAGGTAAAGGAACTGTTAGATCCATGCACGATGAACAGGCAGTCCTGTTGTTTCTCAGGTTTTCTGTAAATACTGACTAAAAGTACTTTTCCTGAATGCCCTTTCTATAAAAGTGCAGTGCTGCTAATAAACCGTGCACCTTCTGCATGGCACCAGCTTTTGCAGCAGGCTCTACTTGCTGGTCAGTGACATTGGCATACATCATTGCCTTTTAACGTGGAGACACCTCTGTGCCTTGTCACACGTGTGCAGGTAACGCATTCTCTGCACGGAGCTGTCAGAGCTGAGAGCGATGTCTTACAGTGACAGCACCTGAAAGAGCCAGTGCACTGTGTCACACAACAGAATTCAGGAGATCAAAAAGTAAATATCTTTCATTCATGATTCAGGCCAAGTCAACCCATGATTTTTAATGATTGTTCATAAATGAGGCAGACCTTGATATTTATTTACAGTGGTTGTTGACCATCAGAAACTGTTCAATAAATATCTCTTATAAACCACACAGAGGTAAATATAGAGCTGGTTCAAACTACTATATGTTTTTGCTATTTTTAATAGCTGAACGCTGAGAGGAGGCAATGGTAAGAGTGGTAACCATGTTTAAACATGTTAGTTAGGGATGGTTGAATTATTCACTGCAAGACAGGGGTTCAACTAAAGTAACCTTTCTACCTGTAGGTAGATTGTCCACAAAGAGATTTGTGTTTGTTTCATATTCATCTCTGCATTGATACAGCCAAATAAAGAAACGAACAACAGGTAGCCTGAGAAGCATAAAATAGATCCACTTGTGATTAACCAGACACACTGCAGATGTTTGAAAATCAGTATAAAACTGATTTCCACAGACTGACATCTGGTCCTACAAGGGTCACTGGGGACTCCGCTGCTGTTGTGTTAGCTCAGGGGTCAGCTTCATGCTCCAAAACAGCTCCCCAAACCCTTCAGCTGTTTACCTTGCCGCTGTGAAAGTTTACACCCCTACTCATGTCTGAAGGGAGCCAACTGTCTCACTCACTTGGAAACTCAAATGCCAGGCTTTCAGTCCTCCTTCAGAGGCAGGGAGAGTGCCACAGGCTGAACTGAAATGGGTTCAAACTTGGAGATTAAAAAAAAAAGGGAAATAAAGAAAAAAAAAAAAAGACAAAAAAAGACAAAAAAAAAAAGACAAAGAAAGAGACAGCATACACAGAGCTATTCTGCATCCCAAAGGACAGGGAGCAAAACATGGAAATAGTTGCTTTGTGGAGCCTGCAAAGTTGCCACTGCCTGCAGCCAGCGTCACCCCCTTCTCCAGTTAACGCAAGCCACTTCACAACCACTTCAGCATTGCTCTTTTATTCCCCATTCAAAACAGCTGCATCCCTTTGATTCCTCCCAGTCAAGGGCAGCATTTATACTCCAGCCTGCATTTACGTTCTCCTCCTTGTCTAGATTTCCTGCCTTTATCTGGAGAGCCTGGGAACCCCCCTCTCTCGCACTGCTTACCCACCTGCAGCGATGCGGATGCAACCTGGCAGCTCTGAGCCCTGCTCCTGTTGGGACTGGCAGGAGCAAAGCCTGCTGGGGCACATCAGCAGGCGTGCTGGAGGGCAGGCAGCAGCTGGAAAGCAAACAGGCTCCCAGCTCCGGGGGTACAAGCCATCCTGCGGGCTGGCTGACAGCTACAAATCAGCTCCACTGCACAGGAGGGGAGGGAGATACTTTTTGCACGTAAACTTTGCAGCCGGGGATTTGCTCCTTTCTCCTGGCATGCAGATGGTAGCCGTCACAACCACCATTTTCTGTGGCAAGAGGAACAGGGAAAAGGAATTAACTAAAGGAGCAGAAATAAACACTGTTTTTTCTCTTTGGTGCATGTTTTTGATGATTTATCACTTATGCATTTCAACGACTACTTTGTAAGTGGTTAGCAAACTACATCAATTTCTGGAGAGTTTAGTGATCAGTATCTATAATACCGAGAAATGACAATAAAATAAAGCATGTCCTCAAATGTTATTGCTATAGGTGCACAAAATGGAGTCTTATAAGCTATAGATTAGTAAAAAAGCTATAACCTCTTTCCTCTTCCCTTTTCTCTTCCATCCATGACTACAAAAGCATCTTAGGTTCTGTTCTGAAAAGAACCGTACCCCACAGTATCTCCTCTACTAGAAGACCTCCTCTACAGAATAAAGATCCTATTTCTTTCAATATAGTAAATAAAAAACCCTGATAAAACCAAAAAAAAGCAACTTGTACTGGACTGGACACTAGAAGGCTTACTTAACGGTAACGACCTAACACATTGTGTTTTGAAGACGACAGAGCCAGGAACACAGCCACCAGTGTGACACCTCAGCCTGACGTACGGCATTCAGAAAGACACAGAGCGCACAGCCTGAGTGCACAGGATTATTACACGCAACCATGAAATGCTAATTGGCTACTAAGGCAAGCTGTATCAGATGAAATGTAAAACAAAAGAGAAGCTGTTTCTCCAAGGCTTTTAAAGTTAAAAGCATGGCTAAGCTTGGGTAGTTAGAACCAATAACACTCAGATATTCCCTTTGATCCCATATTCCTGCATGTCCATTATGAAACCATCAATATCATGTGAAGGTCGGAGGGAAGGTGTAGGCTCTCTGAGGATTGGCCAAATGCTACCTTTGCATCTCTCTCAGCTCCTCTTTCCAATATTTATCTTCATCAGTGATTCTGATACCATAAACAAGGACAGCTCACATCAAACTCAAGGCAGTGAGGGGAAGAAGTAAGAGATGTTTGCTAGGGAGGATGCTGCCCTGGGTCTATGCCCGGCTGCCTGGCCACAGGTTTCCTGTAACACTGCACCTCTAAGTACTGTATTTGCCTCAGGCAGCTTCCTTCCATGCAATGTTAAAGAGAAACATTAAATCAACAGACATTTATACACATTGACTTAGAATTCAGCGAACACAAAAGTTGTTGCCTCTCTGGGCCCTAAACCATCCAGAAGTTACTAGGAGAAGAAGGCATGGGTGCGATGGCAATGAGGTCTCCCACCATCTGCTCTTGCCCCCCTGGGTTAGGTGGGAACTTTCTTCATTTACTTGGGATGGAGAATAGTGTACAGGTGTGCAGGCTGTTCCCTTAGATATCTACTAGATTTAGTAGATATCTAAGTTTAAGAAAATATTAGCAATGCTTTGCCAATGGTTCCCATAAAGAGGCTGTCATAGGGATTATTTTCCAGCATAGGGGGATGGAGGAGGTAACAGCCCACAGGTGCTGTGCAATTAGCCCATAACTAAAAGTCTGAGACAGCAAAAAATCTGAAAAATTGTTGGAAACATGGGACTGTGGACAAAATGTCTATGGCTGGAGTTTAGATTTTTTTTTGCCAGATCCTAAAACCAATGAGCTGAGACAATAAATGGACAGAGGTGTATCTGATTTACATGAGGTCATTGCGTCCTTCTGCCTCCACCACAGTACAAAACAGTAGAGTTTGTGCCATGGAGAGGCTGCAATATTTCTTCCAGCTTCCATGGTGTCAGCACTGCCTTTTTTAGGACAAGGAAACCCCTATCTAAAGACCATGCTGCATAGAGGAAAGTGGCACAGATGGTCAAAGTCCCACGAAGAGACTCAGGGTGGCTTGCTTCCTACTCCCAGGGCAAACCTGGTCTCATGAATGAGATGCCAAAGATCAGGTGCCTCATACACCTGGCAGTGGTTGCTTTGGGGTCACATGAACTCTGACGGGACTCTGCTCCTGGGCAGGTCTGAGCTTTCAGACCCATTGGGATGGCCCAACTCCCCAAAGAGCAGCATCTTTCTGATGCAAACAGACCTCCAGTGCTCAGGAGGAGCAGAGCTGAGAGTGTGCTGTTGCCATAGCAGGGGCAGGGGAATCTATGGAAACCCCTGAAAGGGTATTGCTCTATGTAGTTGCAAAACAGCAGAGCCAAAGACAGTACCAGGGCACTTACAAGGCATGCTGTGAAGCTAGGATAATTTCAATCCATTTAGCAAAGTGCTTCCAGTCCTCGTTTCAGAGCAGGTAAAAGGAAAATATAGTAAATATTGAACAAACAAAGTTAATCTGTATCCACAGCACTTTACCCAAGAAAAAGCTAAAACCATCTGACTGTTGCCCGCTCTTGGTTTATTATTTTCCTCTCAGGCAGAATGCCTTTTTTTTTTTTTTTTTGTTTGAAAGACTGCTGCTGTGTGATGGTTAGCTGCTGTCATTCTCCTCCATATACAGACTCACTAACCCACAAGGCACAGGTGAAAACTCATGGAGTAGTCAATACCCTATGGCAATGGCAGACATTTGGGTAACATGATATATATCTGTGAGTAATCATACGCTTCCTCCTCAGTTAGGGTGGAGAAGTACCCTTGAATATTGCTTACTCTCCCGCTAAAATAAACAGGATTTGTACTCTAAGGGACAAAGCAGAAGTCCAGTGAATCACTGAAATAGGGAAAAATCAAATAAGGTTCTTTGAATTTGTGTTTTCACCAACAGAGATTCAGGACTCAGTTCTTAAAATCTTGCTTGGTATTGCATTATGCTGTGTTCTTGGTTACAGTAGTTTAAATATCAACAGGTGTAGCTAAATTTGTTCTTGAAATCAGGGATGATTTTTACTTTCAAGGCTAATACATCTATCAGTCTTTTTTTTCTGTACCACTTACATCATCATAGTAGTCAAAAGCACTATAAAATGCCTTACCAGAAATGTTCTGTTGAATACATCATGAAGGGACCCCAATTGCTTGCAAAGATTGCAAATCCTTTGTTTTCCAAAGAAAATGCTCATTGCTCATTTTACATTGAACTCAATCATTTTGGGTCGAGATCATCTTTCATGTTCTCTTTTCTGGGGAAATTCTCACTGGATATAAATAGCTACAGCACTCAAATGACTTCCAGTAGTCTTAGTGAAGGTATTACTCTGGTATAGAAACTTAACTGGCTATGCAAGTTTTGTTGAGATGATTTCAAGCTGCCTGCTGCTGTGCCTGCTAGAGACACTTCTCAATCATTGCTAGCTACAAGGATGTTGGAGATTGTGGAAGAATTATTGTGTTTCAAGGCCAACAGGGGTCATTTTGATTGCTGACTCTGGATTCTTGCATTTTAATCTTCTTAAGCCCAGGGTCCAGGTAGGCTAGCCTGTTGAAAGCAGGACACTGTGGTTGAGAGTGTGTGGAGAAATGATTGCCTAGCATCAGCTAACATCAGCTAGAGTCAGGTCAGTCTCCAGTATATTTGCAGAGCAAGTCTTGAACCTGACCTTCTTAATCAAGTAGGAAGGTGCTTGAAAAGTGCTCTGCCACCATGTTTGTTCCAGTGTACAATGCAGCTCTGTACAGTTCACAGAGGGCAGCCTCTTATTTTTTTGGGTGGGTCTTTTTTGCTTTGTCCCAGAACCAAGCCTACTTGGTTGGAGTAGCAGAAGACCTATCTTGGTCCACAATGAAGATGCAGGAACTATAACCTTCTCCTGAGGCAACTCACAGGAATTAAAGCAGGATTATAGAAGGGTGGCTGGGTGTTAGGTGAGCATTAGGCGAGCCATATAGTGATCTAATCGGGTGAGTAAGCTCAGAGCAGAAGGCCTGAAGAGCAGGGAGAGCATTCATTCAACTCAGGCAGAGGTAAGGAGAAAAGCCTCTGGGAGCTGCCGTCCAGGCTGAATAGAGACTTTGTTCTGATGTTGTACCTAGGTTTACATTTGCGGGGTACCGCCTGTACTATGTTTCTGTTTGAAGTATACAAGTGCTCAGAGTAGACTATGAGTGTCTAAAGCACCCCTTCTGGAAGAGCCACTCTCAGTGAAGGGAAACAGGCAGCAAATATCACCGGTGACAGGGTGTTTGAAATGAGCACAATCCTTGGCTGTTCCGCAGAGCTCATAAAAGAAACTTTCAAGGACATGTTAAACATTGCATAGCCCTGCCCAAATCAGGCCAGGTAGTACATACCTCTTACTACAGTAACCTTGTCTATATTGCTCTTACATAGCATTGGCACCAGCAGAGGAAAGCTGTGAATGGGAATCAAGTGCGTCTGCAATACTCCGATGAACAATTGCCTGCCTAGAGCCCGAAGGGAGGAAACACTCCATTTGAAAGTCAATGGGACCTTGGCTCTTACCTCACCTACACTTGAGATGGTCACTGCTGGAAGTTTGTCTATCAGTATCATATAACTGCAGAAAACACTATGGTGTCATTAAGCCTCTTATTCTGGACAATCAGTGTCTCCAGACAAACTTTAATGAAAGATATCTAATAATTATCAGATAATGGAAAGGAAGCTGCACTAATGCCAGCTATACAAAAGTCCATTTTCTATCAACTTGAATATTGTCCAGTTATTTAGATCAATAATGAGAAAATGCAAAACGTGCTTTTTGCAAATGTTGCTGAATCCGAAGACAACCTTCTACATCTATTTCAGGTTTGTGTATGAAACACATTACAAGATATCAGACACAATCTCAAAATTTTGTGCATGCTATTCTGTATTTTATGTGATCTGGAGGGACTTCAGGGGCAGCTCACCCTTTCAAGAACATCCAGACTCTTGAGTAACATCGAGCTAGGAAATGACCTTTCTCTTTTGTAGGGATGAATTTCTCAAGCTGGTCAAAAAAGAGGATGCTATCCCAGATTGGAGGGAAAGCTTGCTCTCTTCCCACCCCATTTCTCCAGAGGAAAGAAGATTTGAAAATTGCACTTGGAAGACATTAAATCAAGCAGACGGTCAGCTGTGCTCACATACCGTTTGGATCAGGTTTTTAGAACCATGCCAGCATGTACCTTATGCAAAATTAGTAAAAACAATAGCACCAGAGCAGAGCAATAACACAGCAAACCATACAGACACGTAAGGCACAACCAGCCATTAGGTGAAACGCCAACATCATTTAGCAACTCACAAGTTCATAAATGGTAGACTTAGAGAAATTTAATCCCATTCTACTCATCAAGGGATTTCACTACAGACCAGAAATAGCTAATTGGGAATAGGAGCAATGTATTTAAAAAAATGAAACACACTTCAGAAAAGTCCTTTGAATCCTTCAAAAAGTAAAAGCACTAATTAAAAAAAGATGTTTCTCTAAGAAACAGCCACAGGTTTAGAGGGTGGGAATTGGCTAACTTATTAGAGTCTGTTCTGTGTGTCTGGCCACTGGTTGGCAAATGCAGACCTTTACACTATAAAAACTGTTTCAGTAACACTTTGAAATACTTGCCCAATCATGTTTAGTTCACTTGGGATTCATTATAATACCATTAGATGGGATTATATCATTTGTTTTAATGTCAATTGCATTTCCATATTGTGTCCAGTGGTTTTATGATGTGAACAAATATTCCACCAAGGGCTAGGCTGAGGCCATCACATTTAAATTCTTTTCCTGAGTCACAGTTGGCAGAAATCCTCATCTCAAGACATCCAGGATGCAAAACCCTCCTTGGAAGCAAAGGGGAGACCAAACACAGTTTTACGCTATTCAGAGCATTGCTCCAATGGTGCTTTGTGTTCTAAAGTTTGCTGAACCCACCTAAGTGCTTGAGTCAAATACAAAATACATTGCCTAGCTCTCCCTTTATCTTGACTAGAAAGACCACAGTGAACTACAGCTTTGAGATCTTCTGATTCACACTGGCCGGCCAGAGCAGGAGCATGACCACCAAGACAGATGCCTTAGCCTCTTCACACTGGAAGAGCAACACTGACAGACATCTAAACTACCTGGAAAGCTGGTAATGAGCTGAAGCGCTCAGACTCAAATGTCTGATCACATCTGCTTTCATATCCAAAACATTAAATGCTTCCAACAGTAATAAGACTCTAGAGAAATGAAATCATCATCAGTGGCAACAAGAAGGATGTCAGACTTCTTGTCGCACAAGATTAAAATCCTTTTGTACTATGGTCCTCATCACTGCTTCAGGACAATAAGTAAATAACCCCTTTTCTTATAAAGAGAATAAGCAAAGCTCAGATGTATTGGATTGCATAATGCATTTCCAACAAGAGTTTTGTTGCTGTCACCTCTAATAGAAATTAAATCTATGTGCTAATGGCCTAGGTAACAGAAACACAGGCTTCTCTGTATGGGAAAAAGTGTTGCTTTCTAACAAACTTAGAGTCATGCTAGAGAAGAAGGTGGATTCTGCTGTCTAAAGCTGCCTGGAATTATTTTAAAGAAAGCACGTGGCAAAGCACAGAAAACATGTAAGGAAATAAAAAAAAAAGAGCATGATAAAAGTAGCAGGGCTTCATACTGATAATAATGATCTTAATAATAAAAATAATGTGTAATGGGACTATACAGACAAAGAATCAGCTCTAAAATACAGGCGGTGAAAGATTTGTTTTATTTTTCCTACAAAAGACTGCATGTTGTTGAAGCATTTGTTCCTGATCATAAAATAATATCCGTCATTAGAAAGTTAGGTGTTAAAAAAACTAGATCTGATCCAGAGTTGGTGTGCTTGTAAAAACGAGCATGTTGCTCTGATTTCAATGTGTGTGCCTGTGTGTCTTTTGGGAACCGTCTGCTCCCTATCTCTTATAGCCCTCACCTGGGTGCAGCATGTGAGCAGAGAGCCCGAGGTTCCTGATACCTCCCACCCCAGGGTGACAGTGGAAGGAGGCGAACCCCTGCAATGGAAACTTTCCCTCTTTGCCCTGTACAGAAGCAGAATAGGGCAACAATGCGGTGGAGTCTTTTCACAAACCTTGGAGAAATGTGATGTCTTCAAGGCCTCTTCCCCTCTATGAAATTTGACTGAACACAGCTACCTGCTCAAAAGCAGAGAGAATAAAGTGTAATAGTTGGCCGCAAGCACTTGGTCTCTTGCAGCCCCCATAGAAGACTTGTTTCTGGAAAGACATAAACTGATTTTCCACAAGACACAGACCAGGAGGGAGGAAGGTGTTTGGAACAGTTATACCTCTGTTGGATGTACAATGAGCTTTGCAGATAGTCCTCTGTGCATGTTGTCCCTGGTGTTAACCAGACAGCCCAAGGAAGCTGTGAAGAGGGTTTCTCTCAGCTGGAACCTGGCCTGTGGTGCTTCTTCTAGTGGAGAGTCTTAGTGTGTCTGTAAGGAGGCTTAAGCCTCTTTCTAGGCACCAACTAACATTTGCCCCAGGGAGAGAAAATGAGTCACATCTGCACAGCTCCTTGGCAAACAAAGGCCCTGTAAAACTCTGCTTTCTTTTAGTTAGGAGTTTCTCACAGGCAAGATATATTTTCACGGGAATTTACAATTTTTTGCCCTCAAGAGAAACTTCACCGTTTCCCTTAATCAAAAGCGGTGTCATTTTTACCACTAAACATCTCACTTCTTCCCATCTGGCCAAAAACACTCCAGCGAGACATGGGCTTGGAAGAACTTGCAAGCCTTGGAGGGCTAGATCCAGCGGACCAGGCTGACTCAGTTCCTTTATGGCTCTAGGCAGTGGGCTTGCCTATAAACGCATATCCCTGTGTGGATGTAACCCCGGCATGTGCAGTTCCTGGCAGATGCAGAGCAGAAGCCAAGAGACATAGCAGATTAAACCGCACTCTCCTGGAATAGTTAAGCAGGACTGAAGTGCAGACTTCAGTGGTGCTTGAGCAGTGGTGAGGACAGGTCTGGTTTTGGCAGGTGCAAAGCCATATGCTGTCCTGTGACCTAACTACTGGAAGTGATGGATTTACTGGGGAAAGACCTTGACTGACCATGTGGGCAGCATGGAAGAGCCACAGATGCTGTCCATGCAGCATTTCCCAGCACTGCTGAGTGGCTGTGCACCAAGTTAGAACCAGATTGCAATGAGATGGTCCATTTTATTTTGGACTTTGGTCCTCCTAAAGTCAAATCTCCAAATCTCAAACACACATGCCCATGATGACACAGGCTGTGTAGCCTTGTATAACCTCATGTATAACTGCATGGGGAAGCAGTTCTTGGGTCTATTTAAGATATGTTTTGCCTGTAGGTCTGGTGATCATGGGAAGATACAGCGAGCTCTGAAGAAGAGCTACTTGAAATTTACCATTAGATATATTTTTCCATCATTAAAATGGAAGGAAATCTCAAGGAAAAATGTCAGGTTTTTAATTACTTCCTAAGAAATAGAACCCTGGTGATTGAAAAGATTCAGTTTTCAGTAGCCAACAAGGGAAACATTTCTCTAACAACTGAAAAGTGGAAGTCTGCAGTTTGTCATGCAGATATTTCCTGCAATGTTCAACTGGATAGCTTCTTCAGTTGCTGAAAACTGGAAAAAAATAAATGGATTTTTCTCCTTGCAATAAAAAATATTTTTAGTCTGTGCACTGTTTTTAGTCTGTGCACTGTTTTGCAGTGGGGGAATATTTTCTTGACCCCTTCTGTGTCTGGCACTACAGCAGTAAAATATAGATTTTCTGTTTCCCTCTGTGGTGTTTTGCTTATGCTCCTCTCCCTTCCCATTAGGATTTCAGCTGCAATTTCAGCACCTGCTGCCCTCTGCCACAGAGCAGAGGTGGTGGCTGAAGGCAAGAAATGGAAGGCTTGCTGCTTGGTCTGATAACCTGAGAGAACCTGGCAGTCCTTCAAAGCCAAAAATTACCAAATGGAGAGACTGAGCCCATAAGCCTACCAATCCAACGTGACAGCAAAGGAGACAAGAAAATGAGACTGGATGACTTAGAGCCTATTGAATTTATACAGCGCCTCATGTTTTCTAACCCCATTCAAGTTCTTCAAGAAGGTTCCTTTTCTTTGGTTAGAAAATATCAAGGAGATGGATGATGGTTTCAGTTTCAGAGGGCTTCTGAGATGCAGAGCCATAAATTCCAGCAAGTTGTGTGAGAGGTGTGTCACCTTTTTTGTTTGTTTATGTGTTTTTTTCCCTGAGGATAAAAACCAGTAATAATTAATGCTGTCGTTTAATATGTTCCTTCCGAAGAACAAACGTAGCCTTCTTCCACTGCCTTCCCTTTCTTGTGTTGTTTCTGAGAAGAAGTGCTGAATGAAAACAGAAAGCTGCATTTTCCAAAACCACATTCAGTGTGGCCGTGCACGTTTCTGCTTGGTTTAAAAATAGCTCTACGCTTCTAGACATGTTCAGCTCCTGCCTTTTTGAGCAGAGATGTCCAGTTGAGTGTTGGACCACATAAAGGTGAGCTGGACAGAAATGCACGCTAGTGGACATGTGAAACAGCTGAGCTGAAAAGGAGGAGGAAGGCATGCTGTCACGGACAGGGAGATGCATGCTGGTGCTGACGTTGTTGCATTTAAAAGCAAAGGAATGGGTGAGCACAGAGTAGGAGGCATATTTAATGTAGGGACGATGTGTTTTAGTTTCTCTTTCAACAGTTTCTTCAGGAGACAGAACTTCCACAACATGGAGCTGAGGGCCAAGAAATGTCAAAGTTTAATTTGGTCTCTGATACTCAATCAGTGCATGCCCTCAGGCAAGTGACTTATCTTTCCTCTATCTAAACGTCTACATCAGTGAAACAGAGGCGAAAGTACGTTCCACAAGAGTGTCAGCGAGTTTAGCATAACTCATTAATGTCTGCTTGGAGCATTTAAATCCTGCAGCAGAATACCCACTGCAGGCACCGGTGGTTAATGCACTCTAGGGGTGACAGACAGGAGAAACTAAAGCCCAGCACTCCATTTTGTGCTCTGTGACTGAGAGCTTGTGATATGGTCGAAGGCAGACGGCTGGTGGGTAAGCATGGTGCCAAGTCAGGGTCCCCATCAGCATGATCAGAGGATGCTCCCACTGGATAAGACTGTGACTGGGAGAGTGCCAACAATGTCTCACTGAGAAACAAACAACCAATGTACCAGCCCTGATCACTGCATTCAGCTAATGAAAATGTATGTAATTGATATTTTATAACTATATGGAGAAAGGATTTTTTTGAGGGCTTTAATGGTATCGATTGACGGAAGAAAGCCAGATAGATGTCTCTAAGCTGCAGGCTATAGGGCTAAAGTGCTTTTGAGTCAGGAAATGTATAATTGTTTAAAATTCACTTCAAATTTTCACATCATTTGCAGCTTTTAGTGGCATTTTTGGACCCTAACAATTAATCATGTAGCCACTCAAGTCAACTGATTGTCTCATTTCTGATCAATTATTGTTGTCAACCCCCTTCCCCTATATTCTGCATACTGACTCGTACCAGGGTCTGAAAGAGAATAATTGCCATGAGGCCCTGGGATATGCTTTGGGATGCTCTCCTTGCAGGTGGTCTCTGATACAGAACTTTGGTCCTCGTTCTTGTCTGAGGTTTATCACTGTTCATTTCATGTGAAGCTGCTTGGAGGGGCCCAGTGGAGGCAATACTGCTGCTTTAAAATACACACAGATATTGCTGCTTACTATGTCCATGAGTCCTTCAAGGCAAAGATTGTCTTTTGCTTTGTGCTAGCACAGCCCCTCGAAAACAGAGTCAGGGTCTTAATCATTACTTAGGCTCCTCATGGTGCCAAAATTTGTCCTTTGGGTTCTGTTCATATCCAACTGTGAATATATGGGTTGCTTTTTCAGCCACGGCATCACGCTGGGCAAAGCAACATGTAGAAATAAGAATTTAGTTTTTTCTTTAAAATAGGAAGATTAAAGAGCAGGGGATCTGCAGCAACAGGCTTCAGCTGCAGAGAAAAAAGGAGAACCTGGGCTCCCCATACAGGCGACTCTAACATGAAACCCAAATCTAGAAGAGATTGGGTGAAAAGAAGGCAAGTAAAATGAGCTTGCTGCAGCAAAAGCATGGGTTGGAAAGCTAGTCAGAACATTACTTTAGACATAGGGTTTCTGTTGACTTCAATGGGATTTGGATAGCCTGACAGTGCTGGCTTAGGCTTAAGCACCCACATTGGGTTTGGTCGTTGTAAATAAGATTCTCTTTCTGTGTGAGATGGGAAAGTGGAACAGTCAGTAGACACTGGAGGTCCAGTTTGCAGCCTACACAGTGCATGAAGCTGTGAGTTGGTTTGTGTTTTCTTTTTTTTTCCTTGAGGATTTTGTTTGTAGCTCATCTTGAGATATTTAAAAGTGATGTCGATGTCCTTCCCTTTTTCTGTTTTTCACTTTCACTCATTGGAGCAAAACACGAAAGATTCACATGCAAAGCATTAAACCAAAAGAAGAAAATAAAAAGAGTGAAAGACAACAAGTAAAAGGAAGAGAAGTTGACATTTCCTGATCTACCTCCCCATGCGCCCATGCACAGAGAAGTATCTTGCACATACACATCGAAGGAACTTAACTATGAACGCAACGTGAGATTTCATTTTCAATTCTTACAAAATGAAACGGTTACATTGAGAGAGAAAAGGAACGGGCTGGACGTGAAAGGAAAGTGCAGAGTCATTCTTTCTCTTCTTGTGGTCAATGTGTCATACCTTGGTTGTAGCTGTGCTTGGGACACTTTGCAGCAGAAAGAAAATTAAGAAAATCTAATTTGTTTAAGTACTATTGGTAAAATTGTACTGTCACTGCATGCAAGACTGTCGTGTAGATACCAGGTCTTAGAGGGCTGCCCCTAAAAACATAACTGCTAAAGTGTTAACTGTTGTCTTCTCTCCCACCACTTCTGTTTCGAGTTCCTCTAATTTTTATTCTACTTAGTTCATTTGTAACAGCTGGCTTAGACAATTCAACATTACAAAATAGCATTTATGGAGATTGAAAGTTGTGGTAATTAATCATCTTCGGGTGAGATTCTAGCCCAATGAAGTCAGTAGCAAAACTCCTGCAGCGTCAAGGTTTCAGCTCATGGCATCTTAGTGCCATGAATTATTTGTACTCTGGGTGTCTTATGAAGCTTTGAGTACATTAAGGAAAAATATTGGTTTTGTGTGTTTGGTCATTAGGAAGGAATAAACAGCGGCTGCAAGTTTAAAAAGTTATACAGAAAGCTACAGGGTTTGGTGTTTCTTTTGTCCCTGCAGATCTCAAGCCCCAATCAGTTTTTTAAAGTTTTTGTGACTGCCCTGCAAACAGTCAGGGATCTAGAAATCGAGCCATGCTTTTTCTGGCTAGCGGTAGTCACAATTTAGCTCATGAGTGTACTAATATGCATGAGACACAAAACGGAGTTCTCCTAAGTTTCATTGGTTTTGCAGGACGAGCCATAAAAAAGCTTTCTTATATTTATGGAGTCTTAGTTGCAGCTCACTGAAATCAGTAGAAAGCTTCCCTGTTGATGTCAATGAGCTTTTGGCTCAGATCCACAAAAATCTGATTCTCCTATTTGAACTGGTATGACTCCGTTATGCAATATTTAAGTGTTTGTAACACTAGATCAGACTACACCATAGATAAATTGCAAACATGCTTATTTAATCCATGTAATAGAAGAGGATTAATCCTTTTTTTCCCCATATAATTTACTAAAGCAAAACCTAAGGGATTCCTTAAACCCCCAGGACCTGCAGTAACTGGGGCTGCTTACAGTAATCCCTCTCTGGCCTTAGAAAGACAGCCTCAAATATTATTTATAAGCACTTAATTTTTTTCCCCCATACAATCTTGAGTTTGTTGCACTGCCAGATACAGACAGAAAGTGAATAATCTTTGGGGAATCTGCAGATGTCTTATTCAGACTCTGAAAAATCTTGGTCATTCTGTTTAGCAACAGCAACTTTCTCAGCAATCGGTTTTTGTTTTTTTTTTTTTTTTTTTTTTTTTTTGCCTAAGTAGTCAAGATGGGACCATAGGTGATGATAATACTGACAATTAACAAGCAGCAACGTTGCTAAATACTATTGTGACCACTGTAATGCCAAAGTTAACACTTGCAGTACCTCTGCATTTCTCACAATGATTAAGAAGGGATTTGCCAGTCTTTAGCGGACAGGAGGAGGAAAGGAACGGGGAGGACTTGTGTGATTTGCCCATGTCACGCAAGTCAGTAGCAAAAGTCATAAAAACATCTAGCATTCAATATTTTTTTCTCTTTTCTCAGACAACTACAGATTTTCTAATGAGAAATTTTCCCTCTCATATCAGTGACAATGTTGATTTTCCAGAGTTCAAGGGGAAACTCCAACTTGCCTCTGGGCATGCAATAAATCATCCAATATCACTCTTAAGAATTGATCACCCGTGAGGGGCCATGATCTCATCACTGGCTTGGAAAAAGGAACAGTTGATATGAGGCAAAAGCACTCCTCAAATATGTTGTATAACTTTTTGTGTTCATTAAGATGCTTCAGATACAGAACAACCCTCTTTGTTCAATATTTATCTTTTCATCTGCCCTGACCTGGGAACTGTGAGCACTTTAAGAAGTTAATTGAAAGCTTGCTTTGTTTCATTTTAGCTTTCAGGTCTAAAACTTCACTTTCAGTAATGGTACTGAGAACACTTTTGTCCTGTCTGCAATAGCTCAGAAACCTTTTCCAGCAACAGCTGGGAATTTGTTATTGATCACCGTTGTCTTATTCCAGGAATTCTCCACTGAGATGCTTTTTCTTATTGAATGACAGCAGGAACCCCCAACCCAGGAAGGGGATTATTTCTCTCATGTTTCCATTGCCGGAAGGGTCCCTCAATCACAACACGCTCTACACAGGATTCCCATATTGTCTGTCCATGAGATGGATTTTTTGTGTTTTTTCTTCCGTGCTTCCTCACCCAAGATCGCTACCTGCCAAGAGGGGCTGAGGTCTGAGCAAGGATTTCAGAGACCTGCACTCAGATTCTGAGCTGTATGAGTTTCTTACGTAGCTTTTGGGAAATATTTGTGCCTGAACTGACATCTCTGCAAATTGGCAAAAATAATGATATTCTTTTGTTATTAATATGGTCCATAGATTTTTTGGAGCAGAGGCTGTTTCTAATAAGATTTATATACAGTACTTTGTACAGTAGTGTCCATATCTGCTGGCAGAAGAAAAGATTTAGCAGGGGCTTATTAATTAAAAAAAGAAAAAAAAATTGCAAATTGACATCATTATTTTGAGTAAAGCTTGAAAAGCCATAAGGTGAGTAACATGGAAGACTGAAACATGAATAAAGTGGTGGAATATATGCAGAGATGCACAATCAAGTGTCTATTTTTGATAATTTCTAGAGGTAGGAATTCATGAAGGAACGGATAAACACTGATTTCTCAGTAGTTCCATGTTAACATTTCCTTGCAATACAATGTACTTAACTAGCTCCATACCATTCCCTTATTAGCACAGACCTCTACTTTACAACAGCTGTTCCCATAACATTTTTGTTTCAAAGGACAGAGTAGGAAAAGCAACAAAACATTTAGGAGCTGAGACAACAGACTGTCTCCCAAAGCAAGGAATAAAAAACTCAGCCAAGCACGAAGTCTAGATTAAAACATCTTATTTCCAAAGAAGAGATGAATCCCCATACTTTGCATAAGGTGAAAGATGGAGCAGTTGTTATTTTGAGACTAGCCTTCATTTGCTGGTGATACTGGTGATATTAATAAAGTTATTTTAAAATGTTTACCAGTGTGTCCAGCATCAGCTGTGACATCATACTGTTAAGTTCAAAATTCAGGCGTTAAATTGCCCCTGAAATCAGGAGACATGTTCAAAAAGTTCAAGAACAAACAAAAATAAACCCATAAAAATAAGGAAACACCAATATGTTTTGGTGCTGCACCTTGTATCTGCCTTACAGGTTTTGATCCTTTCATGTTCCATTCTTGAATTTTTCTCCACAAGCCCAAGGGTGACACACACTCAGTTTTTTCTGGGGTCTTTGCAAAAATCAGTGGGGTCTCAGTAATGGAGCTCAGAGAAATGTGCTACTCATAGTAACACCTGGCGACACCTTAGATCCACTCTCCACAGCAATACTGGAAGCTTCAGAGAGCCTTCGCCCTTAGTGCTCTCTTATTTGGTTCTTGTCTAAGGATTTAAAGCTACAGTATTTCATGCAAATACTTTATTCATTTCAGTCCAGAAAACGTTGAGGTCTTATATTTTTTTTATCCTTAATTAATCCAAATCTCTACATGTCTTAATATAATGAAAGACTAAAAATAACGACCTAAACACTCTCACCCTGCCCCAGGCACTTTTTTTTTTAATCTTTTTTTTTCAAGGGGGTTAATTTTAGACTTGGCATCTTTGCCCCATGAACTTCCCACATGTGGTTAAAGCTACAAGCCAGGTCCTGCCACCAGCCATATTTACCAGAAACAGCAGCAGAAATTTCCAGCAGAACAGTAAAGGGGCTGCAGTTCCTGTTGTTCTGCCAGTATATTTCATCTAAAAATATTATTCATCTTGCCAACCGCTTTAATGCAATTGGGGAATGGCAGAGCTGGGAAGTCAGAAGAAAAGCTCTTTGTTAAAAAATTTCAGCTCAGAAGTCACTCTATTTTCTCCTGTATTGTCTGCTGCTCTTTTTTTTTTCTTTCTGTATGTCCTTCTTTGCTCTTTACCCTATCTGCTTCTCAGACTTTTCCCAGTTGTGTTAATTATCATTCACAAAGATACTAATCATTTAAGATGCCCGTGCTTTGCTTTTAAACACAACTTTTTAAAACCCTGCACAAAGAGAGACGATGTAAAAATTTATCGAGCTGAAGGTTCAAAATCCTTCCTGATGTAACTACCTGGATTTACATCATGGGAGTAACCTGGAAATAGTTACAGGGAGCATGGCACACAGGCTGGGCTTTGCTGAGCCAACCACAGCCCTAATCTTTGGCTTTCCCTCATTTCGTTGACTCTGCCATTTCTTTTCTTTGTAGTTTTCTGTTGCTGAAGCAGAAGCTGGAAGATGATCAGAGAGGAAAGGAGAAACACTGAGGTCAAGTGTCCTTGAAGTCTGTTTGTGACTAATACATTAATGAGCTTACTTGGGGAAAATCCAAAACCAACTCGTTCTGCACCTGAGCATGATCATACTAGAGCAGAGAACTTGCGGCATTCAAACCAGCCCATTCCTAGCAGCAGGGAAGGCAAAAAACCCCAATACTTGTAGGTTTTTTTTAATAAATGATAAAAAAAAAGAAGTTTGACTTCACTTTGATGACCTGACAGCCTCATACTTACAACAGCAGTAACCCTTTCCGAGAGCTGCCGTGCGCCAGGCTGGATCCAGCCCGTGGGATGACTCAGGCACCGTGTCTGCTCTGACCTTGCCGGGAAGGGAGGGGAGGGTGGCAGTGAGCCGGGACTGATCCAGTGCACCTGCGCGGGTGCAGGCTCCCAGCCTCCCTGCAGCCCGCTGCAAGGGGGGGCCTTCGGAGGACAGTCACGGGGGTGCTTTTGGCTTTCAGGTTAGCTCACCATGCTTGGTTCATCCTAGGTGAGTGCCTCAGTGAAGCTTCGTGGTACTTCAGCAGTAGAAATAAACCTAACCTGCCGTCTTCTATTTGCTCTTTTACATGGATATGTGAGGACTCATACAAATAAAGAAAAAGCAGAAGAGGCTAGATTATAAACCAAATTGTGGTTCAAACCAGTCAGAGCCAGCGGAAAGCTTCTATCGAGTGAGTTCTAACCTTGCACACACTTTCATTTATAATTATTATTTATGACTATTACTACCATTACTTTATTTAGTGAGCTGAGTGTACATGTTATTCTGACAAAAGTCAACGAAGTAAACAGTCTCTTCCCCCTCCAAATCCAATACTCTAAAAGTGGCAGGATACTAACTAGATCTAGCACAAGCTGATAAAATCATTACAGCCTGAACATGGTGTAGTACAGAGGAGACTTTTAAGATTTCTGAAGGAAGAAACTGAAGGATGCTGACATATATTATTAGGAAAGCTGCTGCAGGCATATGAGCAGGCTGAAGGCATGCAGTCTGGAGTGAGCAGGGGAGAGGAGACAGGGGTGGGCAGGGTTGAGGACAGGCATTGGGAGGAGAAGAGCTGGTCCTGCCTCACTAGTGAGTTGGGGCAATGCCCCAGCCTTGCAGACTCATGCTCAGAGCCAAGTAGGTGGTTTCACTGGCAATCCAGTGTGGTGGATCCAGCCCACTCACAGACTGCCATGCAAGAGCAACATCGCCTCTGAAGAAGGTGCAACTTGGCCTCTCATCCTTTGGCAGGAAGGAAGGGAGAGAGGACCTAAAGATGAAGAGGAAGAGGAGGAAATTGGTGATGGGGAGTCAACAACATCATTAACGTTGCGTTGCAAGATGAGCCACTTGCTTGTCATCACTGTGGTGGCATATGAGGAATGCAGCGAGAAGGTTGTGCAGGTCCCCACCTTGCACTGCCAAATCAGGTTGAGAGCTGTCCTTGAGACTCTGCAGACAGCACTCACCTCCACCATGCTCTCTTATTTGCCATGCAATGCAAATTGATTCAGCCACCTTTGTATTCCCACCCTTCCACCCCCCCTGCCTGTTGTTTTTGGCAATTCTCAACGGGTTTTAACCCTCCACTTTGCGTTGAGTCAAGGGCTGTACTGTCTTTGCCAACTAGCAGCTATAAATGTACACACTGGGATGATCATTGCCTCCTTACATTCTGTTCTGACAGTCTTTTATCCAATGGAGGAACGATATTGGGTCAGACTGTGCAACAGCCAACCATAAACCAAACCAAAACAAAAATGCCAAGGAAAAAACATCTCTCTACTCTGCTTTGGTTCATCCCTCAGAGCTGGGTGAGCTTGTAAAAACCTGAGCCGTGGTAAAGGAGTTCTTATCTTCAACACATATGACTTGCACCACTAAAGTTGTAACCGTCTTACTCCATGGACTCCATCTCTGAGCCTTTTTGCTCTGCAAGAGCAGTGTAAAGCAGGAGAGCTGGAGCTTGCAGCTATTTAAAATTAGGGGTAAAATGTTGAATATGAAGAAAAAATTGTGACTATATCAGTATTACAAATGACGGAGTATTTCCTTTCCAGCTTTTGAAAGCATCCATTTGGATTTGGGAAACAGAGGAAAGGACTGTGTGTGTGCGTGTGTGTGTGTGAGATGGTGCTGGGGTCAGGAGAGCACTGGAGAGAGATGAATTCCCTGACCCTCTTCTGTGGAATCTTAATAACATGTTCAGTTATTGTGCAGTGGAGGAATGCAATTAGCACAGCGGCCAAATCCTCCTCTGGCAGGTCATTACTGCATTAGTAAATGGAGGCTGCTAAGGCACACAGCATCCCTAAACATACCAGAGGGGCTGCTGGCCCAACAGGACCCAGGATTGATGAGAAAACTCCCACTGCTCTCTCCCCTTCTCCATCCACTTTTCATTATTGCTTTTCTGATCAAGCATGCGACCACATCCTTCCCCATCCTCCCCCGTACCTTGTTCCTGAGACACACTCCCAGGAGGCCCCTCTGGAAAATCAAATCACAACCCACCAAGAGGTGTCTGTGATATATGCAAAAGCAACATCCAGCTGTGAAGAACTTGGCACAGCCCACAGGAAGCTTCCCCAGGCAAGTGGAGCAGGCAATGCTGAGACTCGGAGGTGTGCTCTCTGGTGAGGTGTGGAAGCAGAGCAAGGCTGCTGTGACCAATTTCAGACAAGGGGAGAGAGGATCCCACCCCAGCTCTGGGTGCTAACCCACTCAATGTTTTTTCCTGCTCTGTTATAGGGAAATTTCTATCATATCTTGAGGTGTGAGTTACCAGCACTCTGCTTCTCAGGCTCAGTGGAAAACAAGGAAGAGGTTTCTCCACTGAAGTTACTGGACGTAAATTAACCCTGTGATTTCCTAGGTCTGACAAATGTCATTGTGCTTTGTATTGCTCTTGCAGTCTTCTGAGTTAGCCTAAGCAGTTCCAGAGAAGTCTGGTGAACCCTGTGGACTGTATAACAAATGACATTTGTTTTCACATGTTTTAAGTAATTCTGAATATTTTGGAACTGTTCTGATTAGAATAAATGCAAGTTGGCATCTTTTTCCCATGATAAAATGTAACAGCCTGAGGTTAGGCATAAGGGTAATGAGAGAACCAGTGTCTTGTTCATGGTAAAGACCTTCAGCACAGCTAGGTCAGGACGTTGCTGGCCCCTGGTAACCGATGATATGTTTTAAATCCATACACCATGTTTAGATACTGTGGCCCCTGAAACTTTATACAAAGTGGGCTCTACACATAAGGACTGAATCCTTCTCCTCTCCAAAGTGTTGAAGATTAGACTCATTCCAGTAAGCTTCAGGTCGAGATGCCATCAGAGCCAACCGTGTGAGCTCTTCAAGAAGATGGGGTAGGTGAAAGTCACTGCTAGTATTTCTCTATTTCATTGAGAAGATAAGAGCTGACTCTAACATAGAGCTGACTCTTTTAAGATACAACCCAACGCAATGCCTTCTCACAAGACAAATTAAAACACAAGAACAGAGTAAAAAAGCAGGCCTTCTAGATTATGGCATTCTTAACCCATCTAAGTCTTCAGACAAACACGGGTATCACTAGTAATCACTGCCCATCCAAGACCATTGCAAAGCAAATGCTCCAGATTTGTTATTGCCTGTGCCCAGCAAATGTGGATGTCTGCAGCAGCAAAGTGGTTATGCTCCAAACAGTCAAGAACCTGTGAATTAGAGATCAGAGTACGTGCTTATAAATAAATAAATAGAACTATAGTTTTAAACATATAAAATAATGATTTTTTTTTTAACCAAAGTACTGTTTCCAGCTTTTCAGCATTACAGACCATGTTTATATTGCTATGCAAATTATTCCTCATAGAGAGTTTACAAATTTTATGTTCATTATTAACAGCATTATGAGGTTTTCCCTTTCCTGTTTGGTGCTATCTATAGTGCTTGGGTAATACATAATTAATGTTAACTGCTTGGGCTCTGGCCCCCGTGCCAGTTCACATTAGGATATTTTTTCTGTGTCTTTTGTCTCTGGCCATTGGAAATTGCTGTCCAATGGGAACAAAATAGTGAGATTACTTTGTGTTGTTTTTTCCAGGCCTTTCATCTGTCTGACTGATATGATGTTGGCAGATTAAATAAATAACTTCTCTGCTTTTGCAGACTTGGGTTCAAAAATAAGTTTAAACTTGACAAGATGATTGGTAATTTCCCTTTGGGATAGTTCTTGCCTACAACCTATTGATAATACAGCCAAGGTGGTTAGGGGTGTGATTCTTCAGTGGTGTTTTCATACCACAACACTACTAGATAAATGCAAATATACTGTCAGAAACTCCCCCAGAAGTGCCTTTCCTAATGAAATGTATTTCTTCTGGGAAACTGTCATAAACCAGAATAACAAAAATTATAGTAGAAGCTATGTCTACGTGTCTGGACAAACAGTTCCTGTTAATGTAGACTTATCCTTCCAGGCCTAGTGGATTATGTTATAATAGCCACCAGTTTAGATTAATTGGCGGTCCCAGCTTAAGTTGCTAGAGCAATAGGGCAGGGATGCATGTGTGGTTGTAGTGATAGTGATGGAGGGAAGTTTCAGGTGAGGACAGAAATGCTTTGATCGAGCCGTCTGTATTGGCGAACCTGCTCCCTGCTTGTCAGGCCAAGCTCTACCTCATTGCTCAACGTGGGATTGCAACCTTTATCTGCTGAATGCACCTCCCAGAGGTGTAAACATCCAGTTCTCCAGAAAGAGCAAGAAGGTCTGCTGCTTAGTGAAGAATGTCAGCACAAATGAAACATGGAGAAGGAAAACCCAGTGCTGTCAGTCTGTGAAATGGAGCCTCTCCCATTCTCACTCTTAAGCCCTGGGAAATTGCAGGTCTCGCCTCTGTGTTGAAGCAACATGGTCAAAGAAACATTAAACTCTGGAACAAACTTTTCACTGAGACATTTCAAAAGCAGCAGCTTCTCTCCCCTGTCAAACCACCAAGGCTACTAATAAAACTTTGGGCTGCTTGTATCCTGATGCCTGAAGTGCCATGGACTTGCGACAGGCTAATAGACCTAGATGGCATCATCTTCCCTTTGTGTTAAACCAGTTATTAAACAGGAGAAATTCAAGATGGAGCAACTGTGTGGTAATGGGAGATTTGAATATAGAAGCTTCAAATCAGTCCCACCTACTGCTTCTTGGTGAAGCATCAAGATGAAATAACATCCGTTTTGGAAACTTAATTTATTGGGACAAAATTCTACAATGCTCTGTGGCCCTAAGGGAAGAGAGGACAGAGGAGTCCATATCCAGAACATGGCCAGACTCCATTTCTGCAGACTGAAGGGCTCTGGACTCTTCTTTATACTGTGAATTCATGAGCGGAGACATTCAGTGTAAGGCATCGTGTAAGACATTAATGAGCAAGATTCAGTGTGGAATGAAGTAGCATAATATAACATTATATCAGTAAAATAGGATATTGAGTTTGATTTGATTACAACTCAAAGGATTTTAAAAATTCTAATCCTATATCTGTCATTCATTTCAGTGATATGCTTTTTCTTTTGTGCAATAATAGCCGACTCTTGTGCCATTTATGCTCCAGCAAGTGTTGGAAACATACTTTGCAGCTTCTCTTGCACTAGGAAAATGGGGTTTGGGGGATCTTGCAACTTTATTCACCTGGAAAACAACAGTAAAAGCATGTTTCCCCTCCTCTCAACCACCAAGTAGAAAAGACAAAATTATGAAAACATTCCCAACTGTCATTTGGAGGGCAAAAAATCCCACTTTTTTGAACAACTGAATGTTAGGAAACCAAATGGATTGGAGTTGTTTTATTTTAGATTACCAGCTGTCTTTGTTCAAATCTCTGGGTCGACTTTGCAGGTATAAACTCAGCTCTGGGTGATGCAAGAGAGACTCTTTCCCTTTGTTGATGCCATCCCAGCCTCCTGCTACATGGGAATAAGTAGAGCCCTTACAGTGATCTGTGCCTTCTCTCCTTGTCTCTCTCTCTTACTGTCCATGTAATGTTTGCTCAATTTACTACACAACAAGTATTTCCACTTCTTACCCTGAAGGGTCAAATGAGCTCATAAAAAAATCTGTCTGTCTCCATGCATCACCACTAAGAGTGCCCATCAGGCCCAAATCAGTCCATTTTCTGTTGCCGAGCGATAGGTGATGGTGTATAAAGGAGACAGGGGTTAATCCACAGGGTTGAGAGAGTATCAGCCACATGTTTTAACTAGTAAAGGGGAGCACCGATTGCTGGGAAGCCGGTGAGTCAGCAGGCGAATGTCTGTGTTTGTGTATGTAGGTGTGTGTGAGAGAACAAGAGGCATATCCAGCCGTACACGCTGCGTTACACAGGACCAGATCTATCGGGCTGCAAGTAGATGCAGCTCCCACTGAAATCAGGGAAAAATTATTCTGTCCTCTTGGACAAGTGCACTTCTGTCAAGCGTTGCCTTGCCTCGTGCTGAGGATGCTTCTGGGCCTCTGTCAGGATGCATCATGGCAAAGCTGTATAGGAAATGGGATGTTTCTGTTTTTCAAAGGATAATTTTATATATGTAACATCTGATTCTATCACTTACAGCTGATCTTTGCCTGCTGGCCTCCCTGAAGAACTTAAATTCTTCCCCAAATCCCTAAAATCTGGACTGGCAAAACTCCAAGAGATTAATTTCATGACTATTTTTGCTTTTGTTTCTTGCTGGAATGAAATTGAGACCTTTTCAACACCTCCCTGAAAAAAAGACACATACTCTGATCAATCTATAACCCAGCACCTTGAATGCTCCCAGGAGATGCAGAAGTTGCAGGTTTAGGTACCTTTAATTAATGTCTTCTTTTTTCCTCCCATAGTATAACTACCCCAGGTGGAGCTTCTGGAAGTACAATTTTGTTTAACAACACCGTCACACATGCCAGTATCACTCATATCATAGCTTGGTGTCATCCAAACTTGTTCCACTTGCTTTTTTGCCCTGTCCATCAGGAAGCACAATACTAACCTGAACCAGACTATTAAGGGATTTGCATGCCATCTCACTCATTTTAGGAAAGAATCTGGTTCCTTTGATGCACCCATTGAATTTTTAGTCTTGGGGTCGATAGATGAAGCATGGCACAAAGAGCAGCTCATACATATAACTGTAAAGGAAACGTAAATCTGTCATCGAATGTGTTTCTATGCTCCCCTTCCTTCCTGACTGTGGTATTCAAACACTTCGTAAATGTTATTCTGTGTCCTTCCAGCACACCTCTCAGTCAAGGCAGCTACTATTCTCATTTTAGAGGTAGGAAATTGGGGTACAGAAATATTATGTCTCTTCAGGGTCACCCAAGAGGCATTTCTTAGAATGGCGAACCTAACCTTGGCCTCCTCAGCTCCCTCACTATTGTCCTTCGCCTCTGGAAATACAAGTAAACACATGTTTCTAAAAATGAGACACTGACAAAACAAGAAGCTCCTTTCCCAGTATGGATAAGCCATGGAACAGGCATCACTCTGCACTGTAGACTGTGCGAGGAGCCGGAGCCTGTGGCAGATAGGCACAGCCTATCTCTGAGATGGCAATTACCTGGGTGGCACCAGTGGGTGCTGGAAGAGGGTGAGCCTGTGGGTGGGGTGTGGCGTTCCTAGAACGTGCTGGCTGAATTGGGAAAACCAGCCATGCCCTGCGGCATAGGTGCTTATTGAAGCAGTGTATTTCAGGGAGGTGTCAGAGCAGACTAGCAGCCTGTTCCTCCCAGAACATGTCTGAGACTGTCTCCTCCCAGAGAAGGGATATAAAAGGGCAGCTGCAGTAGGCGGCTGATTTTTAGCAGGAAACACAGTGCAAATCAGACCTTCTGGAGTTAAAAAAGGCGAATTTGCTATGAGCAGAAGGGAGGTTTTCCTTGCATGAGAACCTCCATACTGCAGCCCCCTCAGCTTGAAGATATGCCTTGCATTAACCTGCATATTGGGTTTAACCCTGGCTCCCAGAGATATAATTCATTAACTACAAAGGAACATCAGCTTTCCTGTAAAAAGGCAATCCTCCCCCTCAATTTTCCAGCCCCACTGTTGTGTTCCTAATGTTACTTTAGCCTCAAAACTTTGAAAGAACAGAGTAAAACATCTCATTCTTGTTTTTATTAGTAGTAATACATCTCTTGATTTTCTGAAGCTTGACTCATGCTGTTTGAATTTATGGGGCTAACAGTACTGGGGTCTTTTCGCTTCACAGTTGGGCAGAAAAATTGCTTGTTGGGGCTTGAAAAGCAATTACATCATCAAGCATATGAGACTTCCTTTGAGGGGAGCTGGGGGGGGGGTTAAAGAGGAAGAGAGTTTTTCTTCTCTCTGCTTGTTTTGGTTTGTGAGTCTCTCTTATCAATGTGCATCAGACCTGTGTTTATTGAATCTCCACCAGTCGCTGAGATCTATGGCATGATTAACAGGAGATGCACACAGGGAGTGAAGAGGGTGGCTTAGGAAAGGGGAGGTGCCTGGGGCAAGGATGTAATGATTTTCTTGTGCTTTGCATGGAAGGAACGCACACATTGAGTATTTGTGCAGCATCCAGCACTGTAAAGCCCCGATGTGGTGACTAATATATTCGGAGTGATAAAAGTGACTGCTATCTGCTAATGAGGGTGGTGGGAATGAAAAATGAATCCTTGGTTTCATCATTTTCCAGGAGTGCAGTTCCTTCTGACTACCCAGACATTCATCTACCATCCAGTTGCCATGCACACTGCAACTGAGCATGCGATTAGGAGAAGAGAGGAGAAACACAGTTCTTCAACAACTTGATTATGTAAAAATAGTATGTTTGGGTACATGATATAGATGTCTTCAGATATACTGACCTTATAGTGACACTTTCTGGAAAAAATAATACCAATAGGGTTTTCTGTGAATATAATACAGGGGCAGGAAAATCAGAGCTTTCAAAGATCTGCAGAGACCAACAATAATAAAACTTGGTCAAACCTTTGACTGGAGACAGAGCCTTACACCAGAGCTGGGAAAATAGGTCTTACTAACGCTGTGTCATGATAGCAGCCTTTCAGGAGTCTGTTCTTCTGGGTCATCTCTCAGTCCTCTTTTGATTCATTTCTGTGGCAAAATATGGCCTTGAAGTTGCCAAGATTTGGGGCTATAAAATTTAATAGAAAATGATTTGCTAGAAGATTTTTCTTTTACAGGAGAGAACAAAGAAGAATCAACCTATAAAAAAGCTGTGTTACCTCTAAAGGCGAGAGGACAACCAAAGCCCTGACATAAAACAAAAGAATCCATCTTAAAAAAAAAAAAAAAGTAATTAAGAGTTTGAGTGTGTCAGCAGTCAGCTGATGCCACCCAAGTGTTCAGTGATGTACTTAGGCACCAGTGAAGAATCAGTCATCATGTGTCAGAACATTACGTAATAATTTTAATGTTGTATAAAAATACCTCGGCAGCCGTGTAATGTACAGGAATTAATTACAACACCTGTTTGTGTTTGAAAAACTGGGAGACAGAGCAACTTTCTGTTTTGTTTTAAAGTTAAACCAAAGGAGGAAATCAGAGATATAACGAATAGTCCTGTTATCAAATCGTGTATATAGGTGTTCTGATTATATTTTCTCTTGTAAGCAGCTCCCACTGATCATGATCAGGAGGAAGATGCTGGGCCACAAATTTTCCAAAAAAGAAGCCCGCAAAACATGGTGTACAGTCCCCAGAGCTGGCTGGTCTTCAATCTTGTCTCCTTCCTCTAGTTTCTTGGAAATTAAGGTCCATCAAAATGTCTGGGGTGTATTGCTTGCTTCGACACAGTGATTGAGCAGGGAGACAGTCTGGGCAGTGCTGGATGGAAGGGGAAAGGTGCACCAATACTTAAAAGCAAGACTGTGAAAACTGAAAGAATTGGTGTTTTGTGACACATGAGTTGCTCAGTAAGCACAGACTTCATTTCCAGGTGCTTTATCAAAGTGATGGGAAATTTCATTTATGTTGTTTAGATATGAAATCTTGCAGTGAAGCGAATCATTTAGATTTTGACAGAAACGGTCTGTCTTTTTTTTTTTTTTTTTAAACTGAAGTCTGTTCTTGAATTTAAAAAAGAAAATAATAAGAAATTAAGTTCAAACAGAATTTTATGGACAAGAAGGACTAACCAGTTTGGAAATCCTTGGTGCTTTCTGATTTTTTTTATCTCCTCTGAGTGCTGAAAGATTAGCTTTGTATTTAAATAATTAAAGAGTAACACAAATCCACAAATCTTGCAATAAGGAGATGCAAAGTCACAGTGTCACAGAACAGCTACTATTTCTTGTATCAAGAGGCTGCCTTAAATTAAAAAGCCAGTGGTAGACAGCTTTGTCACTGCCTTTTCACAAATGAACTGTGCCTCACCTCTAGCACGACACTATTATTTCCCACGTATTATTCCACTTTCTCAGCTCAATGAGCCACTATGTAATAATCACATTTAGTCATTATACAATATTTTTCTTCCCTTGTTAATAGCTAGAAAAGCTAAAACAGAGTTTGAGGCTAACATTTTCCAAAGAGACTTTTCATTCTGGAAACTTCAGGTTTCTAACTTGAGGGAACCTTGGACTGATTTTCTGAAGACGTGAGCACCTACAGCCCAATGCTGACCACATTTTCCAGTTGAGAATTGTCAGATGTGTTTTCTCAATTTGAAAAGCTCTTGGCCTGATTTTTAGACTGCTGAATACCCAAACTCTGGGAAAATCGGGCTCTGCTAAAGCTTCTGAACTCCTCTCCCCAACAGTTGGTTTTGAAAGTCTTGGCAATGGACTTCAACTCAAGATATTGAAATCTCCAACAGAAACAGCATGACTTCAGATGTCTGATGAGAGACTGAATTTGTCTGGAGTTGGCATATGATCCATTACTTTTGCTATTTTCAGTACTTACATCCAAGATATTTCAATACTATTTTTTTTTAATTAATGCGAGGTAATTTTCCTAGGACCCAACTGACCAATAAGTCTCAACTCCCACTATATCTTTGTTCTTGGTGAAATATCTACCAGGCCTACAGTCAACCAGCTCTGTAATTGGAATTCCTTCTACTCTTTTTGGTATTGCACTGGACAATGTGGGCAACATTTTTCAGGAACATCAGGAACTGTCTCCCAAATATGTCACAGGAAATCTGACAATACTTGAATGGGAAGATGCAAATAAGATCACTGTAGTTCTTGTAGAACGGGCAAATAAGATCATTGTGGTTCCCTCAGGGGAGCCAGGATATTATATGCTCAGTTATTGCAAAATTAAAATGATTCTTCCTAGAGATATGAAAGGCACTTGAGAGAGTAACAGGTTTTCAAGGAACCTTCTCTCTTTTTTTTTTTTTTTCATTTAAACTCAGTTCTTAAAGAAAAAGAAACTGCAAAGACTCCACTGTGTGACTCTCCTATTTATCCTTCTTATCAACTCCAGCTCCACATTTTCTAATTTTACAGGACAAAGGATGATATACTGAGACAAAAGTTCTGCAAACTCCTCCTGAGACAAGGAAATCAAAATATATTTTGTTTGCTCACAATAAAACTTCAGCAACTAGAACATAGATGTTGATTCGTAGAGACCCAGCTTTCATCAGCTGGATAACAAAACCTGAGACTTTCTGAGGCCATTGGCACTCCCTTTCTCTACAAAAAACTAAGCCAAAACATTTTCATTCAAGAACAATGAGCTGAAGGACACGCACTGGATTGATGAGATCGAGCCGCATCATAGACTCCTTTCCATAGTTCACAAGATCTGCATGCTGGAATAAAACATATTTTCTGGCCAGAGCCCAATTCTTTCTTTATGAAAGAAGGTATTTTAGATTACTTTTCCCTTCCTCTTCTAGCTCCTCATTTCAGGTATGTATACACAGGTATCTGCTTTTACATATACTTCTAGATGACCTTTTGGGGTTTGCCTCAATTAAGCGCCACTTCCCAAACTAGAGGAAACCATTACACACTTTCCACTTTGTCTCAGCACCTGCGGAGCCTACTGATATAATCCAGTGTAAGTGGGCCACTGCAGGAGAATTTGGTGCTCAAGGAGAATGTGTTTCCTGTTCACTGAGGAGGTAAAAATGGAATCACCATTCTGACTCATTCAAGTAGCAAACTCCTCTGAAGATCACATGCCTGCCGAGCCAATGTTATTTTTGGCAGCTCTTCATGGAAAGCTATGGGTTTTGTTTTGCCACATCTGTTCTCTCAAGTATATTTTGCTTTAGATGAGCCTGTTCCACCTTGTGCGTTTTTTTTTCTTGGGGGGGGTAGGAGGGAAAGGGGTTGAGTTTGCATATTGCATTGCATTGCAACAACACATTTTCACAGCAGAAAAAAGTTCTCCCCTCTGGGCCTTAAACAGTATTTCCAGCTATTGTGTATACTCCCCGACCCTTACACTGTTTCTAAGAGAAATGATTTCTTTTGCAGATGTTGAAAAGGATACATGCACAAAAAGACTCTGAGGACTTTTATAATAAATAGGGAGATGGGGCATACAGATGCGCCACAGACAAATGGGGCAGAGAAAGAAGAGGATATTTTACATTGTGCAGAATACGTGTAACTTTGAAAATCTGATAGACAGTGAGGGTGCTGTTTCAAGGAACCAAGGTTTGTATGGCTGAGTTCAGAGGCCAGGCTGCGTTAAGCCAGCCCATTGTGTCACCCAGCAGGAATCAGAGAGACACAGTTTAGTGAAAGCCACAGGCTAATCTTCAGTGTTTCTTTGAAATATGATTTTTGCTTTTTAGCTGCAGTTGGTTTTGATTGTGCTGCAGTTGTCATTACTGGAATGGGGCACATTTTTGTTATTAGAAGGCAATTATTTGGAAGCTGCACATTAGTGCTTTAGTGATGCATACATGTGTGCAAGACAAAGCATGTGCATATGTGTGTTTGTGAATGCACAAACTTTTAATAATGATTCCCAGAATTCGTGTGATTTGCAGATTGATGCATTCTTCTGTGTATATTTACTTTTTTCCTCCCCTATCAATTTTCTGATTTGTATTAGGGAAAGATAACTTGGTTTTTTTTCTCTTTTTTTTTCCTTCTTTTCAGAAGTACTAACCCTGTACCCCCTTGCTTGATGACTCATTCCCTTCTCCTTCACACAAAACACCCTTTCAACAGTTTAGTAGTGCAAACATTAGCCCTGTCTCTTGGTCACAAGGTTATTGTTTTCATATCTCTTGGAGCAAGACCCTGGGATAGCTCCACTGACAAATTAGCAGTCGTGTTGAATGAACAATTATGTCAAGGCAATATTAATCTGGGGGCCTAGTTAGAGCAGAGAAGGTGCCTGATTTCAGCATAGGAGGAGGTGCTGAGAGGAGAACCTATGTGATCTCATTAGATAAATGGTGGGATCTCATTAAATCTTTAACAACTATATATGTTTACATCATCTTTCCTAGGGGAATGCCTGGTACTCAAAGGTAACTGCAGTTTTTCTCACCAAAACTGGGCTTTCTTGTATATGAAAAAAACCCCTATGAGCTAGACACTTTTCTCTTCTTTTTGTCTCAGTGTAGACATCTACATAGGAAATGGGTTGACCTCCAAAACAATCTTTTAAATGAATGACTGTGTTATTGCAAGCCTCCTACCACCTCCAGGCTGAGGGGCCTCAGGAGCGTTCCCATGAAACTCTCCTGCTTTCAGTGTATTTTTGTGAAACGCTGATGAAATGAGAAGCTTCAGACATTCTAGCAACAACTGCTCGGGAACAGGAAAGTCAGTGCTTGCCTTCAGTTTTCACAAGCTGGAATCGTCCAGGAAAACTGACACCAAAAATATTTTCATATGTACCCTCGCAAACCAAAACTGCTGAGTTTCACACGGCTGCTCTGCTGAAGAGCTCTGCTTCCTGCGTGGGCGTTGTACTTGCTGACTTACACATCAGGGGAAAAGTGAGCTTGCTTCCAACCAGCGGATCCCCATCCTGAGTGCAGCTCTCTCTCTTGGAGGCACCTGAGTGAAGCCTCCTCTCTTGGAGGCACCTGAGTGAAGCCTCCTGGCCCTGCGGGCAGTGGCAGACACTGTTACACCTGCCAAATCTCTAATATTGCTGGTCATCTGCCAACCAGCAGGGACAATTCCTGTTCTTCCAGGTTAGGGCTGCAAACCAAGAAGAGATAGACCCAGAAGGGAGGGGAAAGGGAAGGAAGACAAAGATGTCTGCTGTTGGACCAGGAACATGTTTTAAATAGTCGTAAGTCAACATGCATTAATTCATTTGCTTCATCCTGACAGGGAATTAGCACAGCTACATGCAGAGTGGTTACAAGATGCCACATTGATATCTGTCACATAAATCCCTCATACGGAAGTGAAGGGCCTTGTGCAATGGACCTGAACCTTTGGGCTACAGACTGGCTTTTCTTAGTTGCTCTCCTAATATCTCCTAAAAGTTGTCCCAAGGATGCACAGCTAAGCAAACCCCCTAACTGAAGGCTCATAGCAAACTGTACAGATATGCAGAGGCAGCTAGCCAGACAGAGGTGGAAATCTGGGAATCAGGTTATTGTGAGCAAAGTGACTAAGGTAGTCTTGGTGTAAAGGTACCTCCTTAAAAACTCAATTTTTGGAGTAGCCAAACCTGGCTTGCCAGTGGAATGAGTACAGGAAAATGTTTTTTTGTTGGCTTTTTTAAAATTTTTAAATAAAACTTCATTTTTGTGTATGATTTTGTGTAACTTTGCACTCAGAAAATAATCCCTGCCTCCAAAGCTGAGTGCCTGAACCTCTGAGCTCCTCAGCTGCATTCCAGACACCCAGCAACATGCACTGTTGAGACCTGCATCTATGAGGTTTGTTCAGTGTGTCCATATTTTGGGATACAAACCATGCCCTTTAAAAAGGGGGGTGCTCCACTGAAAATGCAAACCTCAGCAGTGCCTATGAGAGAGGGCAGCACCTATCTAACACACATGTACTTGGTCTGTTCAACATCCATACAACTTGCTATGCCACAGATATGTATGGCCTATAGACAGGAGCATGCTAGTAACTATTTCAATACTTTGGCGGTCTAGGCTGTTTCAGTTCTACTTTGTTCCTTAACCTCAAAATGAGATTAGAGCCAGACTCATGTCAAGTGTCCCACAGCTAACCTCTAAACTAATTTTTTATTGCCTTGAAGAGAAGGATTGAGAAAAATATTTATAGGCCCTGGAAGAATAGTAAAAGTTTGCAAGCATTTAGGGCTTTTACTCAATAAACCTTTATGTGCCCTTCATGCACCCATTCAGCTCTGAGAAAAAGTAAAAAATTAAAAAAAAAAATAGAAAAAGCACAGGGAAATCATGTTCTGACAGTAAGTCGAAAATCTCATAAATTCCAGATAAAGCCAATGCCCACACGATGTAGGAACCCATCTGTAGTCAGCCTATTGTACAAGCCCAAACACAGGGAGAATTAGGATGGTTCATGCTTCTCTTCAGACTTCTCACTTCTCCCTTTCCAGTTAGGTCAAAATGCCCTCAAAGCTCATTACACTGTTTTTTAATTTGTGCCTAGCTTCTCTGTGATTCTTCTCTTTTGTTTCTTTTTGGTGTTTTGTATCAATTGAAAGTTTATTCCTTATATCTGCAGTCCCTGAGTGATCGTATCTCCCTCATTCCCTCCTCCTGAATACCTGACATCTCACTCTTCCTATCTTCTTCCCTGCACTTCTTCCCCTGCCGTAATGCTCACTTTTCTCTCTCACAGATTATGTCTTTAAAAACCACTCCTTTCCAGGGAAACCTCTGCAAGTGTTACCTCATGGCTCACTTGTGTGCTTTCAGTGTTCAGTCCTAGCCCTCATTTGGGGTTTGCTGTCCATTGTGGTTGCAAGGACCTTCGCATCTTTTTGCGTGCAAACTGCTAAGCCCATCTGACTTTGCAAATAAAGAGCAAAGGTTAGCATGGGTCTTGGTGAAAAGGACGGACAAAAATTTTTCTTCCCCTGTCTCAGCAACCGCTGCTTTCCTTCAACTTTTCCACTTTTCAGGTTCCTCCATCCTCCTAGCCCAGCTCTTAGGCTTCTTTAGCCTATGGACCCATGAGCTCAAACTCTAATTGAATGACCAGATCACTAAAGAGCATTGCTTATGTAAATAACATAGTTTTTATTAATTATAACAAAACTAATAGTGAAAAGCTTTGTAGATTCACCATTAGATAAAGCACTTATTTACTATGAAGAATAATGAGTACACAAGCAAAACCTAAAAAAGCCCTAAAATGGCAAAAACTCCCCCCATAGTTATTATTGGGGTTTTGTTGTGGTTTTGTTTGGAGGTTGAAATGGAGCATGGGACAACACTTTGCTGATACTCATACGAAACACTGTAAAAGTCCAGACCAATCCAAGCAGGTAAGACAAAGTACAGAGGAAAGGAAAAATCAATGCCTCATCTTCGGAAAATAGAGCTGAGAAGCTGAGAGATGAAATGTCTCACAGAGCAGATCTCAAGGCAGAGCTGAGAACCTAACCCAGACTGTTCTTCGTTGATCCTTTTGGTACAATTCATGCAAAATCTAGTTCATAAAGTGAATATAAAATATTCTATAGCCTGAGAATCCTCTACTCTGCAGTGCTGGCTGTGGAAATGTTGACCTGTCAATAAATTCTTTGGACAGGCTGCCCCAGACCTTGCCCATGTGTTGAAAATACGCTTTCATAATAACATGCCATTTCTAGCATAGCAACGTTCAGGACAAGCATACTCACACTGCCTCTTCTTTAGAATTGGTCTAACTCCAAATCCAAGGAGAGCACAATGCACGGTTCAGAGGCCAAGGAGAGAGTATGCAGAAGAGGCTGGGTAGAGCAGCCACAGGTCCATATTTTGCAGCTCTTCAGTGCACAATGAATTTCTGTAGTTTCACTGGCTGTGACTTGTCTGATCCAGTTACAGTCTCAAATAAGATCTGATTCCTAGGGGGATACATTTTTTTCCCTGGGTGATTTCTCTACTCAGCTTTATACTCTCATTTGTCATTTGCAGTAAATATACTGAATTTCAATTTTTATTTCTTTGCAAAAGTATGTCCAGAAGGCTGCATTGGCTGACTGTTGCACCAACGTGAGTTTGGCTGGGGGCTGGGGGAAAATATCATCTCGTCTGGGGAGGGAGCTGGGGTCAGGCTGTGACACAGGACCCTGCCATGCTGAAGGTGTGTTTGCAACTTGAGATTCGTTTCCTGGCCTGGTGGCAGAAGTAGGTCCATTGCAAGGGAGTTTATATGCAGCTTGGTCTGTGCAGTCCGTATCCTTCTTTGATGCAGAAAAAGAAGGGGGTTAAAACAAAACTCAAGAAAGGGCAGAACTGCAATCGAGAATCCTCTCTCTGCTCAGCCACTCTACACCGTGTGGTAAGTAGCTGAGGGAAAAAACTGGGAAGAGTCCTCATCTTTTTAAATTGGTTGTGATGAAAAGGTTCCTATAAAGCTGAATTAAAATTAAAAATAATGACTATGACTAGGCCTATTCCAACAGGAAAACAGGAGCACGTTTCTGACAGGAGAGACAACGCATCACAGGACCCATCTACCAAGGGATGGGGAGATTCTTCATCCCTAGCTATCCTTTAAATTGAAAACAAGAAACAAAACAGTGTGTGATTTTTCAAAAAACACCTCAGCAGTTTGGGCCTTAGAAAAGCAAGTTAAAAGCCAACAAAGCCACGGCTTGCCCCAGATACCTAAACAACATGAGGAAATTGCTGTATAATAACACACCGGAGCTCCACGGGAGCAGCGAGCTGTTCCGTCTCAAAAGTCCCACCATAAGCAATAACGAGCATGTGGGGGATTGCTCTAGGCCCTGTTTTCAGAGGCATTTGGACTCTTGAGGATATTTTGAGGCACCTTAAACCCACAACTTCCACTACCAGGGAGAAGTGTACACTTTGCAAAAGTGCGGGATTGCAGACACATAGAGGTTGCGCAGGGAAGCCGAGGTCAGGGTCGACCACTTCAGCAGTATGAGGACTCCTTCCCAATGCACTGTGGGGTCGTTTGCCACCCAAGTGACAGTAAAAAATGAAACGGTAGCGAGAAAAGAAACACAACGGGAGAGACAGGGTGAAAGAAATGAAAAAGAGCAGCAAGTAAATTGGAAGCAGGAGTACAAACAGAGATGAGGAAATTCAGGGAAAGTTGTGTCTCTCCTGCTTGCTTCTTCCAGACACAGCGAAGTGATGTCTGAAAAGTGATGAATCAGGGACCACAGGCAAGGACAGGAGCAACAAGGCTCAATTGTATGACCTGAGGCACGGATGGGAAAGTAGAGCAGAGAGAGGGAAAGCAGAGAAAACTGACAGATTTCTGTGGGCATTACCATGCTGTGTGTGCTCTTCATAAAACATTTATTGTGGAGGATGCCTTGCTCCTTTGATTTGGGATTCAGAACCTTAACCAGATTTAGACCAGGCATTTTCTTTCTCTCTTTTTCTTTGTCCTCCATCTAATTTTAATATAAATAAGGAAGACAAGTGCCCCCCCCCACATTAGCCTACAGAGAGCAGATAAAGAACTGTATCACACATACCCAAGTTCCTAGAATTTGGGTTTCTCCCTGATTTTAACAGCTTAATTTGAACAATGAGTAAAAAATAAATGAACCCTTTGCTCATCATAACAGCCTTAACATGTGAGCATGAAGAAGCGCTTATTTATCTTGGCAAGACTCAGAGCTGGGATAAATGATTCCAGCTGAAGATAGAATTATGTCTCTCGACTCCCAGCTAAATTTGGGGCCAAATACGTACTCCCTTTACTGCAGTAAATGTCACTTTCCTGATCCTAACACATCAGTTCCAGCGTATATTGATGCAATCCACTGCAACAGCGAAATCACTACCGCTGTAATATTGCTCCCATAAAGCGCTGGATAGAGGCCCGATCGACTGCATCGGACAACAATTACCTCAAATCAAATTCTCTCTTTCTGGACAGTGGTGTAAATGGGGAGTATCTTCACCGCAGATCGATGGAGCCACAGCAGAGGCAGTCAGGGAGGAAGGGGGTGATAAGCAGAGAGATTGTGCTCATTTCCATTTTTGCCCAGGGAAGCATGAAACAATTCTGCTGTTCCCCAATAACTGTGCTCAAGGAAAAGCATCAATGCACCCAGCAATTATAAGCCGAAAAAGATAATCAGTGGCCAGGCGACCCTAATAAAAGTAGCTGGGGCTCCTATCCTCACACACAGTGTGCCTTGCCTGAAGCGTAGAGCGTTTGGCCAAGTCCCAGAGGCAGCCAAGTGAAAGGGTCTCACCTGCTACCTGCAATCAATCCTTGCCTACAGTGTCAAGCCGACCTCACCGGGGGTCATTCGGCAAGGCTGAGCCATTGCTCTGTGTTTGTCAGGGGGGATCGGTTCAATGCTTCCTGTAAGGGTCAGTGGCAAAGGCTGGCAGTAATTTTCAGCTAGGTATGTGGAGGGAGGGATGGAGCCTGAGGCACTACTGGCTTCAATAAATACTTAAGGAATTTAACAACCCAGTGCAGACCCTGTGTCAGTGGATGATGATGATGTGATGGAGCTCATGCTCAGTATTGCAGAGCCCTGTCATTAAACATCTCTGCTGGAGAGAGTGGCAGGGCAGCCATGCCACACAGGCAATCTGATACACAAATGGTGTGCCTCACCTATCGGATTTCTCCAGATAATCAGGATCAGCACCCACTAACACCATCAGTGTCCTGGATGTACAACACTGAGCTGACTCATGCCAATGGAAAAAAGAGGCCAGTGGTAATGTTCTGGCCAAAATTGCGCCACATCACAATACAGGCATTACTCATGCTGGGTTATTTTTTAAATATAGTACAATCATGCAATATGCCTAGGCCTACAGGGTAAGTAAGGGCTCCTTTGTATTTTTTTAAGCCTGGGAATTAGATTTTTTTTTTTAATGTAGCCTTAAAGGGCTAGAGATTTCAATAGAGGTTTCCATTTTGCAGAATGAAGGCACAATAACTACAGGAAGAAAAGGAGATTTTCTGGGCATAGAGCCAAACCAAGGCACAGGTCACCTGGCTCCTATAATCTTCTGTGCCATAGACTCCCCATCTGCCTTCTGGCAAGTCATTTATTCTACCCTCATCCTTTATGCTGCAGCTGTAAGTGGGGATAATAACACATTTCTACATCATAGGGCAAATGTGAGGATAAGCACGATGGTATCAGTGCAACTATTGCATAATGTGTTGGTGGGCTAGAGGGATTACTGTCCCTAAGCACTCCCCATGAGCTGCACAGCCCTCTGAATGATCATCTCTCTGGTTATTTGTAGCTTGTAAAGACTAAGCTGAAACTTCAGCATTATCTGTCACAGGTTTTAAACATACTGAGACATCCTGCACAGTGATCGGATTGCAACAATGTACAATTCTTCACTGGAAGTAGGAAATCAGCCCTGCAGGAGATGATGGGGTTCAGCAAAATTAAGTGATGTGTTTCTCAAGCAGACAAACAACAAGGAAGAAGAGGGATAGGCTAAAGTGAGCAAAGAAACTCATGTACCAGCACCCACCGCTTCTGTTGAGGTTTCCGCCACCTTAGATCTGCCAGCAGAGCTGGTTGTGGGAAGACATTTGGACTTCTTTCAGTTCAAATAGGTCAAGTTAGCAAAAAATCTCTTATCGTGGTAGCATGAACGAGTGCAATTTAGACTAAAATGGACCTGGGAGTAAAACACAAGGAGGTCAGTGAGCAGACTAGACTATTGTTGGTGGCAACTGCTGGTCTGAGCTGGGAGTTTCTAGGAAGAAAAGTGGAAGTTTTCCTAGGAACTTCCACCAAGGTTTCCAAGGTGCACATCTGCCCTTAGCCACAGCACCACTTCTGAATGAGCTTTCTCTCTGTAGACAAACTGTACCACTCATGAATCCCCCCATCTTGTAGTCCAAAGCAAAAAGGAAGAATAAGGATGTAAATTGCACATTGGTAAGTAGGTCTCGAAGATGATATAAGCCAGTGTGACATACAAGCTGACAAGGCCAGAAGAAATGGTAAATTACAAAGAATTTTTGGCTTGTCTATACTAATTTACTAAATGAAGCTAAACCTATTTAAACAAGGCTTAAACCATTTTACGTGTGTTGAGTTGGCACCAAAGTAACTTGATCCACTTTACATTGATTTAATTACACCACTGCGATTTATAGACTGTGGTGTTGTCTCTTATAGCCTTAGACTTCCTTAGCTTCACCTTTGAATTGTGTTTGTAAGGGAAGAGGTCTCCAAAATATTCATTTTTAATGTAAATTTGGATGCATTTAATTATGGATGCCATGGGAGTGGGCAGCCAGCATCCCCCCAGGCATCCCACACGATGGAGATTAGATCTTTAATGCTACATTGAGAATCTTTCCATCCGCTCTTCACAGTGCTGATAGCATCACCTCAAAAATACCCAATCTGAACCCAAAAGGGAAGAAGAAATGAAATTTGTACATGGCTCAGGAGATTCAATAATTCACGATATTTCATTAGACAACATCTCCATTAGGAGTCTGACATTTATATTCATGGTTGAGCAGAGGGATAACTTATGAGTTATCTCTTCTGTCTTTGTGAGTGAAGATTAATGTCACAAACGCTCAGCAATCGTGTATCTTATATATACACACTTACACACACTCAACATGCATTATTTTTATCTTCTATGATCTTCAGGAGTGAAAGCACTTGAGACAACAGTTTAGGGGAAAAGCAGTTTCTGAATGTTGTCAGACTGTGCACAAACCAGGGGAAAAATTGTGTCATTGGTTAAACAATCTAAACAGTAGGCATATATCAAGCCAGGAAGAGTGGTCTGTGTTGAAGCTGTCATACATTTGCACTATTTAATATGCTGTGTATAACTCTAGGGGCTCTGTCCTAAGTAGTGAGCCTATTATCATAGAATCATAGAATTGTTAAGGTTGGAATAGACCCTTAAGATCATCGAGTCCAACCGAAAATTCTTTGTGCAAAATGGGAAGGAGTGAGAGGCAATTCACTGCCACCTTCCTGCTCTCAGAGGGCTTGGGCCCAGTAGCATCCGAAGTCCATTATTGCATAACTTAAAGAAGTTTGACTGAATTTCCAAAAGAAAGTGATTGCAGTTATTGACTGCCATGGTTGAATCACTGTGCACTGTGCTTCACCCCCTTACTATCTCTTATGCCAAAGGGTGTGTGGCGAAGAACAGGGAATGCCAATTTTGTGCCATCTGGGGATTTCCCTAAGACAGCTTTCTGGCTGCTTCAGATGAAAGCAGCTGAGCTCGCAACAGAGCTTACACAGTCCAGGACTCATTTCTAGTGAAAATCTATTATGAGCATTGTATAAAGAAAGTGCATAATAAACACAATTTAGCACATGGCTCTCAAATTAATTACTGAGCTCTCACCTATGAGCCTACAGATTTATAGACATTGGGATCTGTGGCCAAAAGGTGCTATGTAAGTGCAAATAGTTATGGTTGTTGGAAAGATCGTCTTGGATTATCCAGTCCAGCCACATGCATTCCCGCAAATGCATAAGCAGGTTCAATGATTCGGTACAAAAAATCACTGCCTTATATTGTCTAAGATGACTGATGTCTCTTGAATTATCTTTGTGACTGTGCTTTTCATCTTAATTAAATAGGGTGGCTGGACCATGCCAAGAGATAGAACAGGCCAGATTTTTATTATTCTGGCTTGTAACATCTATTCCAACACAAGTGGGTCCAGTGCAACCCTCTCATATAACCAAAAAGACAGCCTGCTACGGGATCTGGCTGTATATCCACTGATCCAAGTGCTCTGAGCCCCCTTTTCATCTGTTCCCTGTCATCCCCACACCCAGCTTGCACAAGACAGCTAATTTTAGGTAGTTTAGACAGATTTTAATTTCATTTGCTGAACTGCACAGACATTCCTTTGAAGTATTTGAGACGACAAAGACCAGAAAACATACCTAAAAATATTCAGATTAAAGCTCTATTCTTGCTCTAATTTGTGTGTTACTTAGGGAAAACAATACAAAAATCCAGAGCTTATGCCAGTAGCTGAGAAAGAACCAGACCTCAAATCCAGGCAGTTCATCTTCAGCTAGTAAAGGTCTGACCCCAAAATGCATTCTGGGTTTGCTTGACTAAGTGCAGTGCAATGCAGAAAAGCCCCAGCTCTGCCTATGGGAAGCAGTATAGCCATTTTGCTGCAGTGTTTTGCCCAAGCTAGTTATTTCCACTGTAGATCATTCATATTGTCTCCCGTCCCCTTAGGGGAGCTCCCATCCCCTGTCCCAGCGATGTACCCTGGCAGAGCTGCTGGTGCAATGTGCTCTGGCACAACGCTGCTGCAGCAGGCTGGCAAATCAGGCCTTTTTGATGCATCGCTTCTCTCTTCGATAGAGGTGACTGTATTTTAAAGAGTTTTAAGAAACACAAAATTAAAACATGTGCCCACAAGCTGTTATATGCCTTTCTGCATATTTAATTTATTTCTCTATTTAATTTATTTCTCTCACATTTACTCTGCAATTGAAATTGCTCATTTTACCATCCTGCTTTAAAAACAATGCCCTATCACTGTTCATTGTTCTCTCTGGAGAAATTTCTAAGCCCTTTTGCCCACATGGGCTTGTGTGAGTGGGAGACGTCACTGTGCAAATCCCTCCTGCAGCAGGGTCCAGAGGCTGTGAACACTTTTTCTGTGTGAAATTAATTGAGCTCCAAGGGTCAGCAGGTTACGAGTAGGCTCATTATGACAAATGATTTCTGTCTGAGTAGGAAGACCTTTGGGGTCAGTTCAGGATTCTGCCTAAATTTTGTAATTACGCCTGCCTCAGGCCTTAAACAAACTAAGTGTCCCTTAACATGTGGAGGGAGGCAGCCTGGAGATTAAGGAACAAGCAGAAACAGCCTGGCTTAGTCTGGCAGGACAGATTTTTAGCTGAATCTTGTAAATAAAAATCCTGACAAGCTCAACAGAGCCGGAGACAGGCTTAGAGCCTGACAGGGAAAGATCTGGAGTCTCGAGGAGCTCTTTATCCCTGCGACGATTACAAGAAGTCCAGCTGGGAAAAGCTCATCATAATTCCTACTCTGCCTGCGACAGAGACGCTTCACTTTGCCAAACCCAAAAAGGATAATATGCTGCAAAATATGCAACTTGATTGTACGCAGAGCTGTATTAGTAACTTCAGGGCTTAGCTTGTGACTCATAGCTCCGGCTGGATGGAGGAGTCATGTGCCAGAAACCTAGGCCAGGTTCTAACATCAAATAAAGTGACTTACTTTTAGTCTTTGTGTGGTTCTTTTCCTTCGCAGACACCACTGGAAGGCTAGGGGTGGGTATGGCCCCTTGCCCTGGTCTCTACTGGGGAGCCTGACTGCTGCTTCAGCAGGTGGCAAGGAGAGGGACAGGACCATCCCTGGGCTGGGACTCACCTGCCCTAACTTCACTGTCTACAGGTTATTTGAAGTTAGTCAAAGTTATGCACCTATGCAAACTCAAAAGAGGAGGGGTGGACACTTCCAAAGCATGATTCATCCTGTCCTGAAATAGACGGGAAGAATCCACTACCGATAATGCTTCTCTAGAGAAAGTCTAGACTTCCTAAAGCTTGGAGAAGGATCTTTAAATGAGGTGATATGGAGGCACCCAGGCTGGTACACCCTAAACACTGGAGAGACAGAGCCCAAGCTGTCCAACCTTAGGCAACACTGGTGGGACTGCTGGGCATGCTCAAGTGTCCCAGCAACATCTCATACAAAAGAGCTGCTTTCCAGTTATTTTACATTACGTTCCTCTGCAAAAGCTGTCCGTAGGCTATTCTTCAAGCCCAGAAGGGCATGCAAAATGTTTCCTTGTGCTGCTGGCCAGATGGACACGGGTGCATGGAGAAACGAGCAATATGAGGAAAAATGCTTTCCTGGAAGTCTCCATTAGACTACAATACCCAATAGCTCATGGCCACATGAAATATCAATTCTTTACTCTAATTAAATTGTGTATGTATGCACATAAAACATATCGCTACATTTTTAAATATCTGTGCAAGATATTTCATAAAGCGCACAGCAAATATCTAATCTTGTTTAAAAACATTCACTTTGAAAGCATTATTGGCTCTGAAAGCTGAGGTCAATTATTAGGATTTAAATCTGAATTTCTAGGACATTTACCCCTCGTTTCCTCACTGTAGATTTAAGTTAGATATTTGTATAATTCAAGGTTTGGGATGAAAAATGAATTGACATTCAGGTATTTCCTTCAATATTTGTTTGAAAATCAGGCTAGTCATTTCTCCCAAATCAGGCTCCCTATTATGATTTGCAGCATTTCATTCATTAGCCTTTTCTTATAGTGCATTTTCTTCTAATCCTGAAAAACCATAGGAGCATAGGATTGCTTGAATCTATTTTAATTATTCATGTAAATAAAAGAGACAGAACAAAAATTACATATTCAGAGAAAATGGTCTGTCTTTCTCATAACACTCTACTTATAAAAGCAGAGTGTTTTTTATTTCATCATTTTTCACTGGTCTTTTATTATGCTTTATCGCATTCTGATCACCATGGACACTTAAAATAATCTACAGACAAACAGATTCATGGTTGCTTTTGAATACATCTGTAATTGTGTGTGTGTGTCTGTGTGAAATTTTTTTGCAATGACTGCATGATTACACTCTGATCTGAAATGGCAACACAATATACGAAGGGGTTTTAAATCACATTTAATGCAGTTTTTATAAACTCAGATAATGTTAATGATAAGATAAAAATGTTAAATTTATTTTTAACAATGGAATTGTGAGTATATTTCACAAAAATTTATTCTTAAAAAGTCTTATATTTGACTTTTATGCAGCTTCTAGGTTTTTTTCTATTTTGAGATAATTTGGGATACTTCTGATACCTTAGTATTAACTTTTCAATCTCATTTTTCATAGAATCATAGAATGCTTTGGGATGGAAGGGATCTTTAAAGGTCATCTAGTCCAACCCCCCTGCAGTGGGCAGGGACATCTTCAACTAGATCAGGTTGCTCAGAGCCCCATCTAGCCTGTCCTTGAATGTTTCCAAGGATGGGGCATCTACCACCTCTCTGGGCAACCTGTGCCAGTGCTTCACCACCCTCATAGTGAAAAATTTTTTTTTGAAGCTGTCAGATAAAAAGTCAACTCTTGTACACACAGTGAAATGACAACTGTTAAGTAATACTGGCCAGAGTGACCTAGAGAAATGCTCTGCAAATACGCCTAGGACTTTTTCCTATGAATAAAGATGATCTCAGTTGGTTTTGGGTTTCTCAGAGAATGCAGTTAATAATGTGTGATGATATTATTTATAGTGTCTTCCCTGTGCAGATCCATACAATGATATCCAAAGAGGCTGGCCTCATCTTTGTTTTGGATTTCAAAAGCAATTCAGAAACTTAGGCCAGGTATGCAAGTCCAAGAGGAGGTGCTCAGGACAGGATTCAGCCTACTTTCCTCCAAGATAGACAATGAGAAGATGGAAAACATGAGGCACCAGGCAGGAGGCGAGCACGTCCTCCAGCCCAGCCTGGGGACAGTGCCGCATCTCCTTTTCTGAGCAGAGTCTCCCTGTGGTTTTTGGTAATTACCTGTGCCTGGATTTTTAGAACTGGGCACATGCAGTTGCATGTTTCATTTGTCCATATAATTATTGTAATTGTGACCACAGTTGTGGTAATCGTACATGCAAACAATCAATTAGACATACACACTGGTAGATGGCACTTGCTCTACCGTGTTCCAAACAGCATTTTCAGCTATACCTTGCTGGCTGAGCACCTACAGTAAGATCTCCTTAGTCAAAGCAGCATTGTGCAGTACACACTATCTTTCTCCGGTAGAGAGTTAGACTATACAACCTAAACAGTCATTTCCCTTCAGTCCCCCCAAACAGTGTCTTTTGGAGACAGCAGTGCAGATAGTGACTGGCAAATACATCCAGTTTGTGATGTGCCAACACTTGAAGCAAGAAACAAACAAAAATTACCAATGCAGCTGTTAATGCAGGAAACGCTATTAGGAACCCAAGGGAGAAGTTGCTTCCCTGATTACATACAATATGCACCATGTACTCTTAGTGTACCCAGCAATGGTAATGAAACTCCCCCAAGGATTGTGTCGTCCGCTGGCATGCAGCCAGATCTGACACACTGAAAGTGCTCTTCTACCCTGAAAAGTGTCTCGGTGAAAAACAGCATCATTGGGTTTCATGTTTACGGTGTCTTAATGATCCAGTATCAGAGGTGTTCAGCTTACAAGTGAAAACAGTGCTGGGGCAGAGGTTTAGGTTTTAGTGTGGTTTCCTTCTGCCCTGACTGCTAATTCTGTGAGTTAGAAATGCCAATGGAAGCATCCAGCAAAGCTTGCTCTTTCACGTGGTGTTGCTTTCAGTAAAAGATTTTATAGGCCAGATCATATCCTCGGGTAGGTCCCTGCAGTCCCTAATCCTTTTGTTTCTCCTCCAGTTTCATATTTATCAGAGGGATTTGAACAAGTCTACATGATCGGAGTTCGGTGCCCAGTGATGATGCTGGAGAGAGAGAGGCTGTGTGTCTGCCTTAGCCATATTGCCTCAACAGGGTTAGCAAGAGATAAAAATAGTAAGTATTCATCTTTAGTCATGAAAATGGAATGGAATAAACTTCTACTGAATTCTATAGGATGATTTAAAAACCTTATATGATGGCACACTTAAATTCTATATATAGGCTATTAGATTAATAATAGCACCCTATTGATTCAGAGCTTTCCCCCAACTCAAAGTCAATACATAGAAGAGCTCTCATTGACTTCCTCTAGCTTTGGATCGTTTCTTTTTGTCTTAGCTGAGGAGTTTTCCAGAGCAGGGAAAGGAACAGTAGGAAATAATTGTATCTTGAGGGACAGGGAAGTTGAAACCTTGATCTCATGTGATTCGTTCCAGTGACAGACTTTGAACAGAGCTGGGCAGAAGTTTGCTTTATTTTTCTCAATGCTGATTTTTATTAGCAAATGCTATTTCAATTAAAAAGGGCTTTTTGAAGGAGAGGAAAGAATGAAAGTCCACTCTGAAAAACAGGAAAATAATGTGACATTTTTCAGAGCACAATGACTTTACTTTTTCATGTCAGAAAGATCAGAAGGCCAAAAAAATCTCACCCAAATCAACTAAAGTGTGTCAAAACAGAACATTTCGACTAACCCTAAAATCTCCTTTGTGAAATGCAATTTTGCAAAATTACAGAAGAAATAATCTAAGTCTCTCAGAAACTATTGAGGTAAATATGGAAAAACACACTCTCTTGCTACAATTCAGAGCCTCTCAAGAAAAGTAACATGAAAAGGAGCAGAGATTAATTACACAACCCTAAACTCAGTGGGATGGGGGGCACCTTTCTGCTCTGTGCTCAATACAAGGGACAAGGAGCTCCTGGGCAGTGACAGAAAGGGAGAAGCTACTGCTGGAACCCCAGTCCCCCAGAGAAATGCACAAATTGAGGAAATCTGCAATCCCAGCTCCTTGGAGCCCTCTCCTTAGCACCCGTGTCTCCTTTAGCAGTTACCTCTGCCTTGTCTCACTGACCGCTCTTGCTGCATGCGGTGTTTTAAGGAGTCAGACAAAGGAAGGGTGGTTAAAAAAAAATCTCCTGTATTGGCTTTCAACCACTTGCTATCAGAGAAAAACAAAAGCAGAACTCTATCTTTTGTTGTTGTTTTGGGGTTTTTTTTTTCCTCCTTTTGAAAAAGGGATTCCTCATCTTTACCGCTCCTTTATATTCTAACTGCCCCAGCTGGAAACCTTCTAGGCCTTTTTAAAACAGGATTAAAAACACAGTTTTCTGCATTAGCACAGCTCAAAAGGATAACCTCAGCTCTTTTCTCTGCCAGCCAGCTTTTTAATCCTGAATCACATGTCACTTCAAATTATGAATATGATTTTCATGTCCCCCTCGGGCCTAAATTTCACCCAAGTAAATCCTCTCATTCAGCAGCCGGAGAAACGTGTCAAAAGCAGTGATCTTCAAGCACCGAGAGTGCTCTGGAAGAGATCAAACTGTCCCAGCCTGAACTCTCCCAGTGCCAGGCATCTTTTCCCCTCCTGCTTATTGTTGTTGACACCCTGCATCCCCCCTTCTTTTCCCCCCAGTCTGAAAGCCTGGGATGGCAAGAGAGAGCAAAAATAAGTCCCTTCTTAATTCTAGATATTTCTGGGATTGATCCTTTCTGCACTTGTGGGGGCAGAGGGAGAACAAAGATGCATGCATGAACTGGTTCTGGGTAATGAGAAATTAAACCACCTGATAAAGTGCTGCTTTCTTTCATCTCCTAGTACAGATCTCCACTGATATGATCAGCAGTCAGACAAGCAAACTGGCTAAACGGCCCTGATTTCCCAGCCAGCCAGGTCGGTGTGCTGGTGTCACGCTCCATTTGAAGAAGAAAGCCCTTCCTCGCCTGGGTTTCTCTGCATTGTGCAGATCCCCCTCTCCCGAGTGTCTTGCAAACTCAAGCTAACTTAGAACATCCTTGTCAGAGAAAATGTGTTTTTCCAGCCCTGGTCTACAAATAAACAGATGGGGATTGTATCTTGTGCAAATTACTTACAACCTGAGGATCGAGCCTAAAATCAGAACTCTAGAAATCTACACATTGGGTTTGACATCAGGTCAAATGTCTCCTCAAGAAGAGGAGACCTTTCCAGATCAGAAGAGCAAGTCTTGTCTCTTCAGGGAGACTAGAGAGCTCAAAGGACCACATTGAACTTTCCTTTTCCATTCTGCCCCCGGTATAGTTTCTTCCTCTCCAAAAAGAACTATTGTTTTTGTTATGTTTAGGTATTTGTTCCTTTCCCAAGATGACTGTGGCCATTGCCTTTGCTTACTGTGATGGTAGATGCTGCATCAAAACTCAAGGCAGGTGCCAAAGTTTTGCTCACCTTTTCCTAATGGGAGCTGTGAAACATATTGATACTGTACTACTGAGGGCCATCTCCATCATAGCAGGATGACCAGGTAAGTGCAAAGATGATCCTCGTTTCAGTCCTTTCAGAGCAAGGAACAGAGATGTTTGGGTTTGGTTCCAAAGGAGCTATGGGATTAGAAATAATAACTTTGCTGAGGTCTTCTCAGCACCAATCCAGACATCTGAGTTCAGCTTTCTTCTGCAGAGAGTGGAGACAGTGCTGGTTTGAGGTCACCTCCTTTGAACATGCTTTTCCATGGGTTCTCTAGATTTTGTCAGAAAAGGTGTTTGGTATGGTTTTGGACTTGAATTTTCTTAGGAGTTCTCCTTCCTCATAGGGGAAGAGGGTAAAGATAGACCCAAGACATCATGGAAGGCAAAGAGCACCCGAAACAAACAAGTCCCCACAGCTGCATCACGTGGCTGCACGGCTGCAATGGTATGGCCATTTCCCATTTGAAAACCAGTCAGACTAATGTTTTCCTCTTGCAGAACAGCAAACATAAATGTGGAAAGAGACTAAGAAGGCATGTTTATCGCTCGCTTACCTTCCCACGGTGAAGAAGCCACAGGAGCTATTACAGAAACCTCACCTTTCAAAACATTCCCATGGCCATGAACATGCTACTGAATAAATGTATATCCTGGGAGGATTTCTCATTTGCTGGAAGATCAACTCTGATCCAGCCATTGCCTGTTGCTTTTTGAAGTTTCAGCAGCAAAACAGAAACATAGTGGTTTGCCAAGAGAGGTGGGCAGGAAACAGTTTTTCCAATCCACAAGCAATTCTCAGTTTAGAGTTTTCCCATCCTAATACTGAGTGAAAGGGAGAAATTTGAAACTTAGGAGGATTCAGATCATATCAACAAAATAATTTTTCAGAACTTTCTTTCTTTAATATTTTTGGTGTATAAATTTAAAACATTTTCTTTTAATTTCAAAATGTTTCCTTTTTGTTATAAGTCATGGTAAATTCGAAAGCAAAAATATTATTCTTCTCTAATTCACTTCCCCTCCCAAAGTAAGACATTCAGATCACCACCTGTGATTTCCATCAACTAGCATTTTTCAATTTAAAATAATTGCCAGAAAATCCCAATCAGTATTCAAGGCGATGTTAATGACTGCCTTACTGCAGCCTAGAGGTGGCAATAGTTTAGTGACTGCTGAGCTGCATGTACAGAATTTGTAATCCCTTAAGTAGTGCTTTGAGGCTTCCAGTAGCTAATATATGTCCACCACCATAGCAAGGAATAAAATGAATATTGCTTCCTTTATCCCTTTATGTTTAGTATTACAAAAGCTTGTAGAACTGCATTTCCAGAGTGGTGATTTTTTTTTCCCTTCCACCGTTGGATGATAAATTTGTTTATCTTTTCACTTGGCACCAAACTTTGTGAACATTTCTAAAAGAAACAATGAAAACTCACTCATGGTCTGCTAAATCAATACTCCCAGCATCTCATTCTCCATTGCCAATGCACCTTGTATAACCATTCACCACTCTGCCTGAGTGGCGGTTCACCTCCGTTTTGCACTGGTGGAAATGACTAAACCAGCTGCAGAGCAATGGAGAATCAAAGCTCTGCCTCCTCCCTTAGATGCCAATCTGAGCATCAGCTCTAAGAAATACACAGCTGAGGATAAGCCTTCATCCCAAGCCAGTGATAAGCAGAAAGGATCAAAGTGAACAAGATAAACTGACAGGTGTAGCCTCTCCACACAACAGGGATAAGTCACAATATTTCTGTACAGTTGCTTCCTTAAACACAGAGCAGAGACAGACCGGAGAAGATGTGACTGCAGATGGTATGTGTAAGAGGATGTAGACTCAAATTTGACAGTCACTTTACAAACGAAACCCTGGCTGTGTGATCTCCCTTCAGGTTGACTTGCTGCTGCAGAATAGTTTTCTGTGGGTAAAAATACCGAGTTTTCCATAGCCTGATTTATGATTATTCTCTGCTAAAGTCTTAAAAACACAAAAATTATTACAGCTATTTGTATCTCATCCTGGCATCGTTGTTCCTCATTGCAGTAAGTGGAACTATCTTTTCTTAAAATGCTGGATTGAATCCATATTCTATTTATTACATCTGAGGACTGCTCTTCTCTATTTTATAGTCTGTTGTTTACGAACTGGGAGTGGGATAAAAAGTGCACAGTCTGAAAAAGTGCAGAAGTGTAGTCCTCACCGTTTTTTTTTTTCTTCCCCAAAAACAGTGGCTCCCAAAGGCATCTGCTTTTTAGACCTTTACAGCAAAGCAAAGCACAAGAGCAAAAATGAAAATCTCTGATGGATGGGTGCTTGGCTTCTCCCCTAGGCCAAAAAGCCCCTGGCTCCAAAAGGCATATGATGCAGATATGAGGGCATTGAGGATTTCCCCTGTTCTGCCCCCGTGTGCTTTTACTGCTCTACATTCAGTTATTCTCCTTCTAATTCAAGTTCAGGGAGAAGGAATGAACAGTCTGGTCCTGGGAGTGGGAAGCAACTCCTGAAGAAGTGAAGGCGGCAGCACGTATCCGACAGCTTTTCCATACATTTTAATTCTAACTCAGTCCCGCCTGTCCCCAAATGAAAGCTTTGTGCATGTACTTTACACATGGCTTGCACCAGCCTATTTCCATCCACATCCTAGAGCAGCTCTGATGTTGTGCTTTGTCCTTCACCCAAAAAGTCCCCGGCAGTGTGAGCACTGGTTTCCCAAGTAGCTACAAAATATTTGTCTGAATTGGAAAAGGTGGTTTCCAGATTTTTAAAAATTTGAGAAACCAGTTTCCAGTTTAGTGTTTGTCAGTGATTCTTTATTCTGTGGACCTCAAAACCTTTCTGAAGAAGCAAACCAAACCCGCTAATGGGTTAGGTGGGTGATCCTGGATGCTGGCAGTGCCAGAGGGAGAGGATGTGTGATAAATAGCTGGCCTGGCAGGCCGTGGCAGGCAACTGGAAGACACATACAAACCAGCTCAATGGGAGCGAGCGCACATAAGGGGTTTTGGTACTTGTCCACCTTTCACCCTCTGATGGACCACAGCTAAACAGTGCAGCATCTGTTGTGCACCGCTGTTGACAACATTTTATCCTGTGACTCACATTGTGGCGCTGGTGCACACCCTGTCACACATGGTGTGTACCAGAGGTTTCTAGGCCACATCCTCCTCCAAAGAATGAGAGGGAAATGTGTTAGGTGCACAGAAACCATTCATCCTTATGCAGATTGAGTTTACCAGGAGAGGTGAGCAGAGTCCCTTTGCTGCGGTGCACCACATGGTGCAGTCACAGTCTGTCCCACCGTTCTGACCACAGCTGTGTCCACCCATGTTTTCCCCTCTCATGGGCACCAGGTTGTCAGGAATGCGACCTTCAGTAGAAAGCCAAGGAAAGCGTAAAGGGAATTCAACCACTCACAGTCTTTTGGCATTAAAATCAACTTATTGATCAGTACTAGCATCTTTCTGGATGGAGAATATCTCTGACAGAGTTGAGATTCTCCTCAGCACTCCCAGTCTGGAAGATACTTTGTCCTGCTGTCAAACAGTCGCCACCAGCCAGGTGCTGCTGAGGAAGGGAGTAGCTGCTGAGGGATTTACATTTAACTCTATACATCTCACCAAGGTGCTTCAGGTATGAGTGTTTTGGGCTCTCAGCAGAGTGGATGGAGGGAAATTGGCTCTCACGGGGACGATTCAGGGGGCAGATGCTCTAAGTCACCCTCATTTCCCATCACTAGGATCCCAACTCAGCTGCCTTGGTGGCATGGCAGGGATGCCTCCACGCCTTGGCTTTTATGACACAGTTAAAAAGAACTAGGTATCATTGCCCTTACATGGACAGAGCACTCAGTTAGCGTTGCCTAGATTTTTGTTTGTTATATAAAAGCCATAGCAGTGAGTGAACTAGTAAATGTTTGGGTTTGTTACCTGTTGTTGAATACAGAGACTGAGATTTTTAGAATACATCTAAAAAGAGTTTGGTTCCTAGTTCCCTTCAACAGCCATGAAAAGTAGAAGGTGTAACTCTTAAAGATATCTTAAAAAAATCCACATTGAAAGCTGTTATATCTGCAAGATTACTCAACTTTCTGTGGAAACAGGGTTCTCAAGTGACAGCTCCCCCAGGCCGGCATGCTCCTCTTCCTCACTTTGGGATACCAACCTCAACAACGTTGTCAAAATGAGGATGTCCCAGCAAGCCATTTTTCTGTAACAGGCCACATCCCAGCTCCTGTGCTTGGCCAGGGAAAGCTGGGCTCCTGAGTAGAGTGGAAGTCCCTGCACAGGTACATTTGGATGTTACCAGCCCTCCCGGAACAGACACAATGAATGAGGAGAGTGATGTGGCTATGACAGCTATTTTGTGATCGTACTTCACAGGTTGTGCTATTTCTGACTATGGTAATCATTGGCATCAACTTCCACAGCAGGTAGGATTATTCACAGTATAATTCCATTTTGGAGTTTATTTATACTGTGAATACATAATTATACTGTGAGTACATAATATTGTATCATTATGAAGATCTATGGTTGAATTTCTACTGCACTGAAGTACAGAAATCTCCTATATCCCATCACTGACTCGTGCAACAATATCCCTACAGGTGGACAACCGCATTAACATGGTTTCTGCCCCCAGTCCGGTGAGATCATGAGAATAAGTCTGCAATCTGCCTCTCAAGCCCATCTGGTGTCTTTTGCTGAGATGGAACAATAAAATACTTGTGTTTGGCTATTTCAGAGAAAAAGACCAACAACAACAGAAAGCAGAGTGGTTTTGTTACATTATTTGTGTAATGTCTTAACACTCAATGTGGCATAAGCAGCAGTATCATGATGTTAGCCTCACATCAAACAGATGGCTAGGGAATTATGATATCTGAAAACCCAGAGCATCTTCCATTTCTAGATGCCACTTAATAATACAGGTGGTGCTGTATGAAGGGAAGAGACTTTGCTACAGCTTTGGGGCTCAACTAGTCCACAGGGTCCAATTCCCCGTTCGATTGCAGTCCTTTCCTCCCTCTTGCCACATAGACATCTGGTGTTATTAAAAGCTAGTAAAAGAACTGTTTTCAGAGATAGCTCCCCAACATTGCATGTGTAACCATATGTGGTAATATAGCATTACATTAAAAATAAAAAATGCCTGCTTATTGAAAATCAGCCACTTTTTTTTTTTCCAGCATCCCTTCTCTGTTTGTGTGGTTATTGGTCCTTGTAACTGTTCTCATCTTTTGAAGATATTTAATTAGATGCAATGGGTGGATTTATTAAAATGTCTTGACTGCTCTGCTCTTCAGATAGCCATGACCTTACGTCTGAGTGTGGAAATCGTCTTAAATCTAGTATCTTTAAAAAAAATTTTTTAAAAATTCCTTTTTCCCTCCCTGTAGTGTATATGCTGGCCTTACTCCTATTGTATCAACATAGAGAATTTCTGCCCCAAAAAGGCCAACAGAGAATTGCTCCTATACAGAACATGTTTCAGCAGCATTAAGCTGGTAAAATTAACTGAACACTTCATAGATTATTGATTTTCCTGGGCCCTGGATGGAAATGACTGGAGCAGTGTAAGTTGGAATCAGTTCTCAGCAGCTCTGATTGTGGCAGGACTAAGGACTGTGCTCATTAATTCTGTGTTCAAATTAAGAAAAAGACAGAAAAGCATGATGGAAACCATGGATAAAAAGAGAGAACAAATGGGGCTGAACCAAAAACTGCCTCCAGTGCTGACCCAGGAGGCTTTCTGTAACCTTTTGGTGAGAACCATCTCATGTTATTTACTGAGTGCTTCACGTAAAACAGCCCTGTCACACTATGGATGATGTTAACTAAATATGGAAAGAGAAACTGGGGGAAAAAAATTGCTAGAAGAGAACAGATAGCACAGCACTTCACTACAGCAACAGACCTTCTCTTCTGGGGTCAGCGGATTTGGGTCTTGATTTATCCAGGGGAAACTGAGGCTGGAATTTGGTTCATTCCCCTCATCAGCAATGACAGTAAAGAAATAATGTCAGCTTCAGTGACCTTGAGCTGAAAAGCATGACATCTGTAATGTCCCACACTGGCAATCCAGAAACTAAATCTTTAAGGCATAGAGTGCTGGCCCTCAGGAATGGCATTTCTGAGCTTTAATGGGCTGTGGAGCAAGGTGTGCCTCCTATTATTCCTCTCTGGGCAGACAGAAGAGGTGAGTTAAAACATGCAGTGTGGAGGGAAACAGAGGACAAGGGAAAAAAAAAAAAAAAAAGAGAAAGAAAAATTACTTATTTCATTAAGAAGCCTCCTTTGCTGTGGACAGGATGCACACAACAGGAAGGATGTGGACACTGAATAACTCATCTCAGGATTTCTCTGTCATTAAGGAAATGGAGGTATTGAAGCGTGGGTTTCCTTTGCATGCTATTCTAGTGAAAAGCAACTCAGCAATAGGCAAAATGTTACTACTACTTTGCTGCTGCTAAAGGAGAAAACTTTCCCTCTCTTCCTCTCCCTGCCCTGCACCTGCTCACTGGGCTCGCAATACACCGGCACTCAGCAGGAAAATTAATACTTATTACTTCATGGTATGCTCCTTCATCACAGACACAGAAACACACAGCGTATCCACTGCACGGCCACTTGGGCAACAGTTTAATACAACTGCTAAATGCAGAAGGGTAGAGTAAAGCAAATCTAGGTACTAACCTTCCCAGCGACTTCAAGGTTTCTCAGAAATGTGGCTGGAGGTGGATTTTGCCACCCCAACAGTGAATGTCCCCAAGCTAGCCTGGAGCCAGGATGCCCCTGTCATAGGAGGAGCTGAGATGGGAACATGGAGCAATGAAAAGCTGGGTTTGCTGCTCCTGTTGTCCCTGGGAAAACCTGTGAGTGCAAAGGGGAAAGCAACAGAAGTATCACCGCTGGGAGCAGCCAGCTCTGACAAACTATTGCAATCAACCACCATGATTTTCTCTGACTGAAATGGCGTTTTGAATTTTTCAGGTGAGTTTTCACAAGAATAGGTCTCCTCCTTGACATCATGAGGTTAAACAGCCTTAGTGTCATTTTAAAATGAAAAAAAAGTTTTATAAAAAAATAGATTGTAAACTTATGCAGATGGGAATTTTATGCATTTATACAGCTCCTCGCACAGTGCTGTCCTAGACCAAGACTCCTGGATATTACTGGAATACAAATAGTATCAGCCAGGGATATGCAAACATTTTGATAGTTTCATTTCATTTTTTTCATTTGCAAATTATTTTAAGAGGCAGAATGGAGGAGAACATTACCCACAAAATAGAAGGCGTAATGTCTTGCAGGCAGAATACATGTAGGCTAAAAAATGCTCCACAAATTCTGTACTGACCTAAGTTTCATTACACATCACCAGGAAAGACCTAACTTTAGGTTTGACCTCCACAGTGTTGTATAAATAGAGAAGGAAACCTGAGAAGCATTAAGATGTAGCCTTCCTCAGGAAAAAAAAAAAGCAGTCCCTTCATTAATGACTCCCATTATAGCTATTCATTGTATCCTCTTTTCCTTAACAAAGTCTCACATTGTCAACCAACCCTCTTAAACGTTCATTGTGCGCCCATTATCAAAATATCATTTTCGGCTTCACTGAACACATGTAGGAAATGTAGTAGTGTAAAAAGGAAGAGGAGGAGGGAAGATAGCACAAGAAAAAGAAAGATAATAAGCTTAGACTGTACTTGTGTAATTACCCTCTCCAGAACAATCTTCTGAGAAAAGGATATGTTTAATTTTTGTTATTTTATAAATCTTCAACTCTCAAGTTGTCACTGATTAGGCTAGTAACTAAACAACTGAAAATGGACGCTGGAAGTTTACCTTCCCCACCACTTTACTTTTAATAAAGATGGATTTATAATGAATGGAGGGAGACCTCTGTGGTCAATTTTCAATCTGTTTTTAAGGCCTGTCTAATAAATGTTATGCATCCAAAAAATCACCGATGGTTTGCACAAGGCATAAATTGTGCAATTTCAGAAGCATGAAACAGACCTGTTTAGGAAATGTCCAGCCAACACACCAACTTTTCTTACTCCCATTCATGTTCTTTATCTCTTATAACATTTTCTGACCCTTGATTTAAAGTTAATTCTGTTCCTGACTCAGGCTTCATTCAAGACCATGACAAAACTGTCCTTGACTTCAATAGCAGAAGGATCAACCTTCCAGTGCAAGATGGACAATGAGATACAGTAATTGCTCAACAGACAAATGATAGAAAGGCCTTCTCTGACCACAGCATGCCTCATCATTAACCTCCAAGAAATTCTCCATTTGGAAGCTACTAATGTTACCAATTGATGTAGGAGCCTGCCCAGTTTGAACTGTAGAGAGACATCAACAACTTGCCTAAGATCCAGCACCAACCACTCGTCTGCAGGCAGAAAGGCTTGACCATTAACCCACAGATGGATGTTATTCATCCTGCACTACCAGTGTAAGCTAGAAGGACCAAAGAATGGGTCTTAGGTAGAAGGCCCTCCACAGCTCTAGTTGGTGAAGGCAACGGGAGCCAAGAAGCCTGCTCCCCCAGGGGAGCGAGCTAGGCAGTTACAGCAGTGAACTGGGTCAGCCTGTATCCAAAGTCAAATTTCAAGTTACATTCTCAAGAGGATGAATCCTTCTATAGCTTTCAGAAGTGTAGCTTTCAGTGACTTGATTTCAGGAGACAAGCAGTCTTAGAAAGTGCTGAAGAGCAAACTCTATTAACCACTTGCAATTGGCCTGAACTGAAATTAGTCTGGATACATTTTAGCCCTCCAGCACCATGGAGACACTGTTGGTCACCATCCCCTGCATTGCAGCTGTCATTGTATGTACATTTGTCACCTTTTTCACACCTAAGTATGACTATTTGGATTAGATTAGGTAGTATTTTAAATGTCAACAGGGCATTTGGCATATTGGATTTCCATCCATCCATCCATCCATCCATCCATCCATCCATCCATCCTAAGAGTTATTTCCTGTTTCGTTTTTTCATAAGATATTGAAAACTTGGAACAGTTAGCCCAAAATCAATGGGAATTTCAGCAAGGGCTCTACCTGAGAGATATAGTTTTGCAATTCTTGTCTTGGTCAACTATTGTCTTAGGAGCTTTCAGCTGGGCTTGCAGACAGATATACCTATTGCATAACTGCAAGGCCATCCCTGGTGGATGCAGCTCTGCCAGCTGGCAGGGAGGACACCTGGCAGCATGCAGGTGGGAAGGATACATCCACATTGATAACACGGTGGGGTCTAACTGCTCTGTGACTTTGCTTTTCTTTGTCATTAACATTCACACTCTTGCGGCTGCAGGACTTACGCAGCATTTTAAAGGCAGACAATGAGCAGGGTACAGCCTTGAGACATGGAGAGTCTTTGAGATTGGTTGTACCTTGCAGTTCAGCCTGAGTGGGATGACATGCAGCTGCATATCCCCAGGAGCAGAGCAGGGCATAGACTGCGACTTGCAGGATCATGGCCCATCCCTTAGTTGCCCCCTCCCCTGCCACCATTTGCCTGCAGCTCTGACTTTCTCCTTTGGCTTGCTCATCCCAGCAGGGCAGTGTGGTGGGTCTGAACTGGGCAACATTACTGCAGCCTACAATTCTCCTTTAAACTTCAGATTCAACAACACTTGTTTAGTTGAATCTTTGACACATTCACAAAATACATCCATAGATATATCTGTATGTATCTATATATCTATCTAGCTATATATCCATGGAGATATATACATATACATAGATATAGATATAGATTCCCTTCCTCTCTCCCAAAAAATAACATTGAAGCCAAAACTTTTCTTTACCATTTGAAATTACTTTTTAATTACGATATTTTGGGGAGTGTCTTCCAGTCTTGGAGGGTAACCTGTTCTGGTTTTTTATTTTTTCTGTCAAAAATGCTTGGAAGCAGAATAACTTTTTTCTCCCATAAGCTAAGATAAAATCTGAATTGATGGAGTCAAGTCATGAAGTGTCCCTATCCACGACTGGGGAGTGATAGCTGTCACCTGAGTGCTCTCTCTCAACACAGCTAAGGCACTCACAGACATCAGTCAGTGCATACGAGAGAGCTTCTGGGTACTGGTAGCACAAACCTATTTCCCTTTTGTGGTGGCCACTTTGGTTGCAAAGCCTGGGTTAGAGGACACGGACCTTGCTTCCCCACCAGCTTGGGTTTTCTGCACATCTCTCCTATGGCCTAGTTCAGTGCACACCACTGACGCGCAGTCTGTCTGCTCACGCATGGTACGTGCAGCACCTCCTGGGCATGCCAGACCGATTGTGCTGACTTCACTGGCAACCTGCCCTTTCCTTAGCAGAGAGCCTCATGGAAAGGATGGTGGCCAGGAGCTGGCTGCTGCTGCCTGTGCTCCCTAAAGCTCATGAGCCTCTGAGGAACCGCAAGTGGCACATGACTAAACTTGGCTTTGTCCCTTCAGCCAGCTCTGCCGGCCGGGTGCCTGCCTGCCCCATCTTGCTCAGGAATGGTGCAAGTGGGTGCTGCTGAACAAGCTGTATTCACACCTCCCAGCAACCTTCCCACAGCACAGCCGGGTAGTAAAGCAGAGTTGTGTGAAGAGTGGCTGTGGAGAAAGGAGACCTGCCCAAGACTCCTGAGCTTTCCATGGTGCCTGACCATGCAGAAGGCGTGTTTTACTTGCCTGCTGGTCCTCAGTTTGCTGGTTCCCCTGGTTTTTACTAAGTCCTGCTGGTCTCTGATTGAACCCTCTTGTGGCTTTACCTCACTTTGAGTCATGGCCTTGTTAACAAAGGCCTGTATGTGAGCAAGGCAAGCCATGATGGGAAGTGGAGCGGATGTACTGTACACAGCACCACATCTAGTGAAAATCCAGTGGGAATGTCCACTGTGAGGTTTGCATTTTTTCCGTGGTGTTTATCTAGTTCACTGCTCTATTCCTTGGCCTTCCTCTTGTGCCCAGGCTCTGTGTTTGCTGGGGTTTAGTCTGACCATTGCTGGTTTAGAGTGGCCTCTTCTCTCTAAAGTGACAGCCAAACTGAAGAATGGTTGTGGTTGGAGAAATGAGTGTACACAAATGACATCGTGCTCTTCAGTATGTAGAAACTGGATTGTCAATCACCCAAAACAGCTTCTTTATACCATTTTGAATGCAAATCAGTCTTTGAGCAGGCATAAGTTATGACTGTGTTCACTTTAAGGCCTCTTTATGCAACCAGAGCAATGAAAAGCAGTCTTATAGCTAAAACCATGTTCCCCCCTTCCAAGCTGTGGTAGCAATTTAGGTTGTTTCCATGACCATTCAAATGGATTGTTGCTACCCTTCCTTTGGGGATTATATTATTCCCCACTATTCATATTTCTCCAAGCAGAGCCAGGAAAGTGCAATGTAAGACACTTCTTACCCAGCTGAATGGCAAAGCCAGCCATCTTTACCTAAGTGGAGGATAGCTCTTCACCTTCATCAACATCTCTGTAAGTCAAATTTATTAAAAATGAAGGTATTCCAGCTGCCAGACCTGTAAACTTAAACATTATTTAACCAAATAAAACTATGGTCTCCATTCTAGGCCTCCTCACGTGTAGTGGCTGTTGATGAATTAAGACTCTGAACAGTCACCTCAGCTTTTCAAGACTTTGCCTTTAAAAGCATACCATAGCCTCATCTGATATAAATCTACATTATCCCATTGCTCTCTATGTTGATTTATATCAGTGGACCAGCTATTATACCAACATCAATAGCAATCTGCATCTCTATTGGTGGTGATTAAGGGTGGAAAAACAGCTTGGAGGAAAAGAGAATATAATACTCAAACTCTGACTAAAAACCTGAAAAGTAGGAGCCTGATTAATGCTGTTAGGAGTCTGCTGGGAATAAGCTGCACTTACGATTTGACTTAGTCTGAATGGACAAAAAGTCAGTCCACAGCTGCCATCAGGTTTCCACCCTGGTCTTCCACAATTAGTGGCTCAGATAAACTGGGCGCAGTTTTATACCCAGAAACATCTATGGTGGCAACATTAGGTGATGAGGACACCTAAGTGAACCCTTAACCAGTCCAGATACTGCTTTGGCAGTGCTGAATTTGCACTTCAGGACTTAGATTTTTCACTTCACAGCACCTAAAGTGGGGTTCAGATTTTTTTTTTTTTTCAGAGATTCAGCTGCTGGTGACTCCCAAATTGGTGCCAAATGGTATTTTTTCCAGAATGCAGTTCTCACTATCCTGAGCTCTTCCGAAAAATCCATCTATGGCACTTCTCAAAGCTGCTGCCAGAGAGCTCAGCTGCTCCCAAAACCAAGCCGAAATAACAAGTAACACAGCATATGTTTTCTTAAGAGCCAGGTAAAGTTTGTCTATGAGAGAAGCAATCCAGGAACAAGCCCAGGGAGCCTCCACGCTGAGAGGCTTGTTTTGTTTTTGCTTTACAATTTCACAGCTTTAAGTCCTTTCAGGTTCTCCCATTCCTGCTTTAAAAGGCTGAAATTCTCTGTAGTGCAGCCACAAATATCACAGCCCTCTTGTCAACGTCCAAGCAGCTCAGAGCTGCAATTTATTTAAAGCTAGCCTGAAGTGAACCAGTTAGTAAGAGCTGGTTTCCTATCACACCTCATTCCACCTTCTGCCTTTGAAGCCCACTTAACACAGCCCTACTATTCCTCGGGGACTTCAGGGGATTAAGGCAGGCCCCTTGACAATGCACTGACTGTTCTAGTGCTGTTGCCTTTTCTGTTTATCAACTAAAATGAGAGAGAGCGGACCGAAAATGAAAGACAAAGAAGGAAAGAGAGAGGGGAGAAAGAGTGAGAGATGGAAGGAGGAAAAAAAAGAAGGTAAGATTTTTAATACAACAACAAAATCCTGTTGTTTGGGGCTTTTGTTAGTATTAGCAAGCTTCCAGTACAAGCACTTGTACCCTTAATAATGTAGCAGAGAAATAATTTCCCTAAAGCTCCCTCTCTGTATGTCAGGTAAGTTGCATTTGTTCCACTAATTCTCCTTTCTTAGGGAGACTCAGGTGTTAAAGCCCGACAGGGTATTCAGTTGCCTGCGTCTGAGGAGCCCAAAGGATTGTAGCTCTTATTTAGAACAATTGATCATAGTATTTGATCCTTACTTCTTTACTTTACTAAAATCCTCTTGCTGCTGGCATCATGCCTAAGGCATTGTCTACCTGCAAAATCTGCAGCATTATCTTACCGATAACAAAGCTTAGATAACACTGTGAAGAGTTACAATAACACAGGATGAATGGAATCTACCTGAACTCATTATTATACTATGATCTTGGGAAGGTTTGCTGCTGAATATTGAGCAACTGCTCCGTCCTGCAGGGAGCCTAAATGCTGTGATAACTACAGTATGGAAAATACAGGCAAATGCTACGTGCTTTCATGAAGAAGGTACAGAAGATGTCTTCTAAACAACTTCCTCTTTGAAAAAGAAGGATACTCTGGGAAGAGACATGTAGAGCACACAGGTTAATGAAAATCCCAGCAGCAGTGCTGAGAAACCCAAGGCAACAGTAAAATATGCAAAAGCAGTGGATGGTGGGACCCCACAACACCAGCCATGAGAATTAGGAACCTCCCTCTATCCTTCAAGCCACCAACATCTGGAATACACATGAGCCAAGCAGGCAAAAGAGGTCTAATAAAAGCTGTTTGAGGCAGCTCAAAAGTTCAGGGAGCCCATGTGGCTTTCTATGGAAAAATCCTGTAGAGGATTAGATATCTGCCACTGCAGCCCATAAACCTTTTCCCATGTAGTACATGTTTAGACTAGTCTCTACAGGACTTTCTTGCCTTCATCACTCTTCAGTCATATGCAGACAGAGAAAGAAAAATAAGAGAACCCAATAGCAAGCTATAGGTGTGTACTGAGCAGTGGATGGGACAGCACCAGGGGCAGGTAACAGTGCGCAATTAATCACCTTCAGATTTCTTTGCATCTTGATAGGGCCATATGCTCCTGAGGTGAATACAACAATCCTTGATTGCTATAGCTTCTAATTAGCAACATACTCCAGAAAAGGGGTCACAGTTCTCCAACTGGATAGGATCTACTGCAACTGGATAGGACATACTACCTTCTGCTTGTGTAGCTGACTCCCATCAGTCTGTATTTTCTTTCACTGCTGTAAAGTTACTTCTGCTCCCCATTGCTACATCCCTGTTCTGAGTTTCACCAGTGGCTATCTGACACAGCCTCAAACTCCTGTCATGGAAGTAAAGAGCTGAGGCATCAGCTCCGAGTGACATCCTGTGCAGTCAGCAGGTGCCATGAAAGGACCGTGATTTTGAATGTTTTTAGATGTTTGCATTATTTGTTTTGCATTGGCCCAGTTGTGGGAAACTCTGTGATCAGTTTTTCTCCCTGGTTAATGCCTAGTGGGAAAATTCATTTCCTGCTGAGCAGTCCCTCTACCCTGCAAAAGACAGCAAAGCCTCTGCCACCACGTCCCCCTCGGGGATGGGGGCAGGAGGGGGTCTTTGCGAATCATAGGCATTCAAAACCACAGCCCACAAAGTAACCTCATCAGGTGGGAGTGGGTGGGTCGGTTTATACTGGGACTTGTTTCCTCTTTTAGTTTTACTGGTTTCCTTCAGCAATCATTAGGGCTTAACTAAGCTTTTCTGGCTTCCCCTTGTGCTTCTGAAGTTCTTTTGTTCCCACAGTGGAAGTGAAGCTGTAAGGATCCCAAGCTTTCAAATCAAATCATTTTATATCCCTGAAATTCTTGATCTGGGCTTAAAGTTTAACTCAGTGCTGGCCATTTGCTCTACACAATTAGGGAAAAAGGACAGAGGGCAAAGCTGGTATCTTCTGATGCTGAAATCTCTTTATATTGGCTGATTCTTTTGCTTCAGATCAAAATAGACTCACAGTATTACAGTGTCAGCAGTTACTTGTCACACGTCCCACACTGGCTCAGAGGGAGAGCACAAGCAGCACCTGTTATGAAGACATCGAGCAATGGAGGAGCCCAAAGACACTCTAAGGGATTTAGTGTGATATATTTTAGAAAAGACTATCCTGCACCTGGCAAAAAAAAAAAAAAAACAAACCGAAAACCAAAAAAACCCAAACCAAAAATCTCCCCAGATGCAGAGTCCTGACTACAGAGGCATAAAGCAGGGTCTGATCCACTGGCACAGGATCTGCCACACCGCGCTGTCATCACCAACTCTGTGACTGCCCATTAGGTACAACAGTTTTCCTCCCAAGCCCCACAGTCACCACACACAGCCCCAGACAAGATCTTCTCACTGCTGCCTGGAGCACCACTTCACTGGCTGCTATAGAAAAGTCACTCTTGCTGTAAATCCAACTCATTTTTCTTCTAAATTAGGCTGAACATTACTTACATAGCTCCCTGCAGTGAAGAAAGCACTGATAGTGACAGCCTCTGATGCTATGCAATGTTCAAGGCTTCAGGAGTTGCTACCAACCATCAGTATCAGACACGAATAATCCTGCTCTAAGCTCTGCCATGGCATAACAAGCCTTTCCTGGGTGCGTGCAAGCAGCACAGATGTCTGGCATCAAAATCTGTTTCAGAGCATCCACTAAATGCATTTAAAAGAAGACGAACTGCATTCAACTGGATCTCAGTTCATCCTCCCAGACCAAGATTTTAAAGAAAGGCCTCTAGTGGCTATGCAAGATGTAATACTGGGGGATGAGAGTGTTATTATCTTCCAGCAAATCAGCTGGATTTGGAGCACCCTGATGAAAACAGAGAGTTAGGGCATGGATACCAGTGTGCCCCACATCCTCAGCAACTGTAAACACTTCAGCTCCTCCCAGCTCACTCATTTTGGCCTTTCTGTCAAACTAAGCATGGGGACAGACATAGGGACAACTGCTTGCAGAAGGAAGGAATCCCTTTCCTCTGTCCCACTTTAATTTCTGGGACTGTAAAATACTGGCTGCACCATAGGCTTCCACTGTGACAGTGGTCAGGTTGTAGGACCGCCATGGCTCTATTTCTCCCCCGCAAAAGGATGCAACAGTTCTTCCTATCCCCCACACACTCTGTGGGTTTGAGCCCAGGGGACTTTGTTACTCCCTACAGCCTCCCAGTGCTGCAAAGAAGAGATGAGCTCTCTAAGCAAGGGGTCCCCCAGCACCGAACACTGGAGAGGTGTGAGCCCTACCAAGACGACAGGCAGCCTAAGGTGGGGTGTGGGCTGACTGTCCCTGCCTCTGCATTGTCAATTCTCTGCCACAGCCACCACTAGCCAATGCCTGGCAAAGATGTTTGGAAGCTGTGGTATCAGTTTCTGATCCCAAACACAGATACAAAACCCCAACAAACTTTAGGAGTGCTGGACTCCAATTCTAAAGTGCCTGGCGCAGAGAAATTTGGGGCACAGTTATGCAAATGGCTTCTAGGGTCCATTATCAATGAAGACAAGCTCATTTCTAACTAGGAATAAGCAGGCACCGAGCTGAAAGTTTGAAGGCATTTTAAGCAATCCTGCTTTGCTAAAAAGAAATCCAAAAGCAGTTACTGTGGCCCCATTGAGACACGGTGACTTAGTAAATCACAGTAGCTCAGTTTTAACTGGGTGGTCATATTCTTCTGTGTCTGGCAACCCACACGCTAGCCCAGGATCCACATTCCTTGATCGTGTAGTGCTTTGGAAATACATACTGCTGTCCCAAAATATTTCCTCAAGGCCACCTTGAACTGGCCTTGGCAGAGCCAAGGAACATGTGCAATGGAAAGTTCTTTTTCACCTGCTTCATCTTAGCAGGTGGCATCTCTTTGTGGAAGAAAAGACACAGAGCAGGGATAAAAGCTTCAGCAAAACTGACTAACTACATACATAAAATTGCTGGAAAAAATGCTTACTTTTTCCCCCACCATCAGAGTGTTCATATAAACCTTATAGGCAATAGAGGAAAAGGATACAGTGTCTATAACCAGTTCAGGCTGTTTCTCCCTCTGGGAGATTTCGAGTGATTTGATTCAGCTTTCTAACATTGTTCAAGGTAGACTTCATCTCCCCTAGCACTCATCAAAGCTGCTAATAGGTACTTCAGAACTCATAAAGAGATGACCAAATCTTGGGCATTGGGGACTCTGGCTCATTTATCTTCCACAGGCAGAATCAGATCTGATTTTTTACACTGCCTGCTCAGATGCTAATGCAGTGCGTGGTCTCTGGCACTTCATGGAAGCTTCCCTTACAATAACAGTCTGCTGTGAAAACATGAGGAAGGCAACACAGACTTCATATGGCTTCTACATTTAACTACATACAGATGGAGAAATGAGGGGGAAAAAGAAGAAAAAGAAAACAAGTTTTAGTTAGAAGTCAGTTACTGGGAGTGGGGAAGAGGAGATATATTTGAGTGTATACCAAAACCAACACAAACTTTTTTCACACAAAAACTCCTTATTTGTAGAAATAGGTATAGAGAAGCTGTGAAGCCCAAATTTCACATATCCTGTGAAGGTTTGGTGAGGTCTCAAGTTCTTAGTTAACATGGAACAGGTGGATCCATGCCACTTTCAATAAAATTAGAGTACTTCTCATTTGGATCTGATCCCATGAATTACAGTGAACCTTTCCTCATTTTAAAATGAGATCTAATTATTATGCTGCTCCTCACATAATGCAACAATTAGATTCAGGTTCAGATATACAAGAGAAGTTGTGCTAGTGGAGTGACATTTATGTGGTACTTGAAATATCTGCAGGTATTAAGGACAATTTCATGGCTAACTAGCGGGAAGTGACACTTAACAGTCCTTTTTGTCAAAATGACTGTTTTGGTATAAAAATGCTTCCCATTGAAGACAAGGATGTGCAAACCTACTCTGCAGGGATTATGTTTAGGACTGATTTTTTTTTTCTTTTTTTGGGGGGAGGGGTTAAGCTCAGTTTGCCTTGATGTGCAAGACTTTTCAAACTGCTGTTACTGCTGACTGTACTGTAACCTGGGTTTGACCACAGTTCTAAAAAATAACCATAGATTATAACTAAAAAAACCCCACCTTTTAGAATGTAGTCTAAAAATAACATCTACATGGTGTCTATTTATACGGCAAATAGCCTCAGCTCTTTTCAACATGACACTCCAAACTGCAGGTATTCAGTCGTACTTGGGAGATGCTAATTCTAAGAGTTGTGGTGCAGGTTGACTGTGGTGTTTGCTGGATGCTGTAGATGAGTAGGTGCAGGGATTCCCTGCTCCCCAAGGCCATGGTCTCAGTCCACAGTTTGGGACCATGGGTAACCTGGGAGTAACAATACAAGGCTCAGTCTAGCAGCTTCCCTGATGTTATTATCATAATCCATAGGCAACACTCTTTTCTTCTTCCCTTGAGGAGCCTTGGGGATGAGATCATGTCCTGCATGGTGCTATGGGGTAGGGAGGAGAAGGGGTACTTTAGCTATTCTTAGAAAGCCAAATGAGTATTTAACTACATCAAACCCCATAATTATAAAAGCCTCTCTACCATCTCCTAACATTAGAAGTCTAAAAATCAGCCACCAAAGCTGCTTCTTCATCAAAAGAGAAAGACAATCCCCTTTGGAAGACAGGTCACCTTAAGCTTGGTGCCTGTGGTGGGTGGTGGGTCATCCTCCGGAGACGCATGTCTCCTTCCCCTGATGCCAGGCACAGCCCAGCCTGCGGGCACTAGCACAGACAGCTCGCGCTAGCTGAGATGGATTCCACCCTCCCTGTCAGGTCTTCAGTTCATTGTTTTTATTATGACTTGAATTGACGTATTTCATTACATACGATCACCCTCTGCCCCATCGTACATTCATCACATGTGTCAGTTCTGCTTTTCCAATCTGCTGCTTGATTAGCCTTTGTTAACAGAAATACCTGAACGATATACATGTAGCCGTGTACCTTTTGCTTGTGTATTGGAGGACACCATTGCAAAGAGACTGCCGGGGCTTTTTCCCAGATAAAATTAGTCAGAGCCATGGGAAGGCCCAAGGACATCAGAAAACTCAGTTCTGTTCCCAGCTCTGCTCCTGACCTGTGGCAGGGACATGGCTGAGCATCTTCTCGCTCACCCTGGGTGCCTGCAAACTGTCTCCGCTCCTTCTCTCTGGAGTTAAGGAGCTCATCAGCCGTCACCTCACCCTGTGTGTTTGTGCCTATTATAGGGACTGTCATTTTGGTAAAAGCCTTTAGGGGAAAAATCATTCTCAAGTTCCCATTGGTGACAAAAGTAATGGTATAAGGGGGCAGTTGGCTGGAGGAATGACAAAATTAGAGAATTATTATATTATATCCCCTAGTATTGGGAAAGATTATAGATGCCACACAGGCTCTTGCAATGGCAAGCTAAGCAAGGGCAGTCAGCAGAATCCATTTACGAAGAGTAGGTCATCCTCAGCAAATATGATTAACTCCTTGGAGCGGAGGTGACGATGAGAGCTGACAGGGCTGAAGCAGCAGACATAATTGACTTGGACTTCCACAAGGCGCTTTTTTTTTTTTCCATACAATACTGCATAAAAGACTTAGGGTTAATAAGTCTGGCATTGATAGTGAAATTCTCAATTGGCTACAAAAAAGAATGACTCGGTAACTGAGGTTAGACAAGTTGGAAAGTGGTGATAAATGGATACAGATGGGGTAACGGTGAGAGGTGAGAAGTGGAGTACCGCAGGGAGCAGAGGTGGGGGCTCGTTCATGCATCAGTGACCCACCAGAGAGGGGGATGGGAAGTAAAGTGTGCACGTCGTCAGAGGACACAGAACTGTAAGAGAAGAAGAGGGAGACCACACGTGTGGAGACAGAGTTAATGGCCACTCACCCCTGCACAATGCAAATTGTAGAAAACACAAGAACAGCTCAAAATGTAAAGAGGTGGGGAAAGGACAGGTGGGTTTGTTTCTTTTCTGTAAAATGGTGATTAGGAATAGGATGTGAGGTGATAGCAGAAAAATCCCCCACAGATGAGGGGGATACAGGTTTTTGGGGGTAGGATGAAGCTGTGATTGTGAGCATTGTACAGTGAGCGGGCTTGTCTGCTCTTCTGGACACTACCACTGCCATCTATTAGTGGCAAACCCAATTTCTTTCAAAATTTCTCTCTTTTATTCTATGAACAACTTTTCCATTAACTGATGTGTCCATTAACAGATCAACATTTTAATGTCTACCTATTACATAGCCCTTGCCAGTTCAAAAGCTGAGAATCTCGAAGTTTTAAATGATTTCATCCTTGTATTCAGCCCTTTTGCATTAAGGAAGTATTATCTCCATTTTACAAAGATCAAAAAGCATAAAGATATTAAATCTAGTTATCAGCTATCATAATTCTACCACAAATCCTGCAATACTTTAAGATTTTCTTTTCCATTTCTGATTGTCAAGGAAGTTTCATGAAAATCAAATGTTTTTATTCTGTTAGTCCATATGTAAGCTTCACAGACCAGACCTTTGAAGGACCTTTCAAAACAGCCAAATGAACATAGTTAACATAGGGTCTTTGCAATACTTAGTTTTACTGTGCAAATAAAAGGTTGCTTACGTGAATGTTTGCAGAAAGCACGTATCACCGAAGCAAACACGTGGCCTCTCTTAGATAAATGCTTTTTGCAATATTTGCCCAGCTGTAGTGATTTTTCAACTAGCAGTTGGAAAAGTGACCTCTGATTTGACCTTAAGAGACAAGTTCTCAAGCCACAGGCTGTGGCAAACTCTGCTTCTCAGCTGATTAAGATGATCTGACACACACCAAAGTTACAGATTTCACAGTAAAGAGACTCTCCTAGTGCACTGAGAACAAGAGCTAAATCTGAGATCTCTAAAAATCCAAACATTTAATCCTGGATTCAGTCAACAGCAAAGCTCCCATTAACTTAACAAGGGCAAAAGTAAAACATACTTGGCCACTGCCAAAGTGAGTTGCTGAGTTATTTGCACTGGTGAAGGAGATTTTCTGAAACACCAAGATCTACCCTGCTTCTCCCACCCACCCTACCAGTGGTAAAACTCCCATGACTCTATCAGAGTAGAGCTGATCTGGAGCTGAACACTTCTTGAATTCCACCTAAATGCTTATAACATGCAAATAACTGCAGATATGACATACAATTTCCCTAACCCAAGAGCTTGTTCATATTAAAGTGAAAAGCAGAATAAATTGAGAGTGACAGTAGTAAGGACCAGATTAGCATGCATACAGCTGTGACCACATTTTACTGGTGCAAACCTCTTTCTAACTGTAAATAACTAACAGTATTAAAAATACCCACCTCTAAACAAACATTGCTTAAAATAGTCAAAATCCTCAAGTTCAGCAAAGCACTCGAAGTTCATATCAAACATTTAGCATGCCACGCTAATGGGACACAAGCACTTGCTCTGGCAATTTGTTCAACTGGGGTCACAGTGCCAAACTGCGATGCCTCTGTGCCACTCCTTGCTTGGAGTTATGATGAGATTGGGTGGGTGAACGAAATAACCATACTGCTTTCCTCAGTCTTGTTTGCCTTAAAAGCAGAAGCCACTTCACCTGTGTCACGTCTAACTTGTAACTACCCTTTGCCTGTTTTGGAGTTGTGCGTTCAAGTTCTCTTTTCTGCTCTTTTCACAGCAGTCTCCTCCTGCTTGTGATCATTGTTATTTAAGGAGAAAGGAAGAGGATTTTTTCTTCTTTAGGTGTACATTTGGAGATGGAAAATATTTCTTCTTTTTTTTTTTTTTTTAATACTTCCCATGCTAAAAAGCCCTCCTGAACTCTCATTTTATGGACACACAAAAAGCACAATTTTCTTTGTGTAACTTGACACATCCCAGAGGCAGCATAGCACTTGATTATTTGATGAGACAGCATTGTGGATCACATGCACAATGGCCCCCGAGAAAATTACACCCTCCCAGGCTTCAGCGAGAATCTCTTTGATGACAAAAGGGTTATTATTATGAGTATTATGCAGACACTCGGGTCAAGCTCTTACTAATTTCAGGGGGTTTTCCTTTATCGTTTCTTGACTGTTTGGGCAGTACATATACAAAGGTAACTTCCAGTCCAAGGAGCAAAGACTAGATTTAGCAAATGCTTAAAAGCGTTTGCTTAATTCTAAACATAAGAAACAACAGTCAAATTAATGGGAGCACTCATGTACTGCATGCTAAGGATGTGCTTTTTCAGTTTTATTAATGGCACTTAATGAAGTTTAAAATATAGATAGAGATGCATTTGTCAGTCTACTGAAATCATACTCTTTCTTCTCCTCTGTCAGAGCAGTAGCCTTCATTAACTCAGCATTCTGCAGCCTGGCTAACTAGGGCAGGACTTGCAGTAACTAGTATAGCAAGTTGAATTATTCATTATGAACTTTTTCTTATAGAGGAATGTATCTTCTTTTTTTTCCTACTCACAGATTTTTCATGAACATATCATGATCTTTTTTTTAATGATTTCTCCTTTCTTGAGTATTTCTCCAGTAAGGAAATGGCGCAAACAAATTATGCACAGTTGGTTGTGACATGATCACAGCAGGACCCTGTTCAAGAGCTCTCCACTGAACCGTGTGATTGGTCACTAAAGTTATATGATTTCTCTATTTATTAGACTGGCTGAACAAAACATGAAACAAAGACTATTTTAATGTTAAGAATTCCTCTGATTTGCCCTTCAAAAGGAACTTTGTCTTTTCAAGATTTCCCAACTTACTCAAAATGTTCTTGCTTATCACCAATATTTTGCCTGTTTCCACCTCTAATGGCATAGTATTCCTTTGGTCTTAACAGCCCATTCCTAGCAAAAACTTTCTAAGACTCACTACCAGGCTTAATAAGGCTCCCAGTGGGAAGAAACTGAGATCAACAAGGGATGTCTCTGTGCTTATTATCATGTTGAATCTAAATGGTGTCATTCCTCAGAATTCATTAGTTTAACAACATTCCCGAAATATACTTGGCAAGTTGTAAATGTATCCTTTCGATTAAATTACTTGAAAGTTATAGATTTTCTTTTCTTTGTGTATATTTTTACTGAAAACTCACTCAACTTACAGATTGCCATGAAAGTTTATTCTTTATTGGAATTAACACTAGAAGCACTGGGAGTATTTTTAGCAATATGCTTTTGATTAATGGGTCATATTTTGAATGTTGTTAACAGGGGATTTTTAAGTGCAAGATTTCTTCTTGTAGAGGGTCCCACTCTGAAATTGCTTGCATCAGCAGTCGCTGCAGGAGAACGTAATGCAGCTGAACAGAGGGGATGTGCAAGCCAGGTAACTATGTCCATCAGCATATCCCAGAGCAGAAAGCTTGGGCAGAAGAAGCCCAGCTTAGGAGAAAAGAAAGGTGCGGTAACCAGGAGCCAGTTCAGTCACTTGTCGAAGGATGTGATCTTGAAAGACACTCGGGTACAAATGTAAAAATTGGTACTGCTGAAAGCTGCTCTTTACCTGCAGAACCCCAACTGCCCATAACCATCCTTCTCAATCTAACATGAGTGAAAAAAGTCTGATGCTTGTGGTAGTCACATATTGCAGAAGCCAGGGCAGAGGTCTAACTGTGGTCGTTCTGAAATAAGGAACAAGTCCCCTTCAGCACCAGAGCACAGCCAACAGGCGGCCATGCTGAAGAAGACATTCTCTACATTCAGGATGAAGAGGGAAATAGTCCCTCAGAAGAAGACTTCTGCATGCTACAAGCCAGGGTATTGGAGAAGCTGAAAGACCTTAGCACTGGATGGTTCTTACTCCTGCCTTAAAAAAATAGTCATAGCATGGACTCCTTCCATGAGCCTTCCTGGAAAGATGAGTTATGACAGAGAAGACACAGGACACATTTGTTTCCAGCTGTCTCTTGAGTAAAGTTGTCTCTCAGGAAAGGTATTAGCCTGTCCAAGAAAATCAGTGGTGTCTGCTAAGCTCACCGGAGCTTGACACCTGCAAGAAACATCACGAAGAAGATAACGGTGAGCATTTGGCAAATAAGGATTTGCTTGAACCAGCATGTCTGTTATTTGTAATTCATAGGCTTGGCAGAATGATCTGGGATTTTTCAATGGTTTTCTCTCAACCCGCAAAATAGATCTCATTTTAAAAGAGGCACTTTCCTGATCTATTTTTAACTTTGATATTATGGTCAGAAAGGGAAATCCCCAAAGATATATCAGTGGTTGAGATACAACATCCTGAGTCTGAGAGATATAGAAATATCTTGTATATTCTCTCCCATCATTCTGGGAGAGTCATTTCTTTCTGGTTATCTGCACAATACTGCAAAACAACACAGATGTTTCGTAAGAGTAACGCTCAGTCAACTCGCACAATCTCTCTCCCAGTCACCTTTCTATTCAGAAGCTGAGTATTTGTTTTCCTCTCCAGTGCTCTGCCTGGGCAGCAGATTAATCCTGGCCATACAAAATGGTGCCTGATAGAGCAATATAAAGTAAACAATTTGCAATGGATCCTGAACTGTGTTCCAGCAACCGCAGAAGCACAGGGGATATGGAGACAGCTTAGGGGAAGAAGCGGGCTCATTTGTCATTAAGTCACCGCGTGCTAACCTGCTGGTACACCTGAACTGAAGAGACTGGGAGATCATAAGAAATGAAGAGGCTAAAGGGGAAAGAAAGCCAGACGTGCATGCTTACTCCCTTTCACAATATGTGGACATGCAATAGGGAAAGAGACAATCGAACAGGTGGGGCCAGGCTATATCACACTCTTTCAGATGCTAAAGAATGAACTTTTTCATCACAGTTAGTAGGTGAGTGTGAATAATGTAAAGCGCTACTTGTTTTCTTCCCCTTCCTATATAAAACCTGAGATTTTGCAAGCCAACATGTGCTGAATTGTTCAAGATGTGTAACTAACTGAATTAAAATATGCAGGAAAGACTGGGTAGCATCTCATGTGAGATTGTAACTGGCCCTCAGGACTTTGAAACTTTAGTCTACAATGACTGTCATTGCATAAAATTTAGTAGACAGCAAAGGACAAAGTGTTATGACAAAGTGACATTTGCAAACTGAACACATCTACTGCCAGGTGGGGAACTGGGTGAATGGACAAAGATGCCAGGAAGATGGGTTTTCCTTGTCCTTTATTAAGCTGTGTTGTTCAGTAGCTGTGTCAGGCTAGTGTTGCATTTTTTTCCCTGTGAAAACTGCCCTTGTCTCATAGCTGGCAAGTATAAGGGTAGAAATGTTGTCCCATAAGGGCACTAAAAGCAAAGAGATTCAGTGATACCAAAAATTCTGGCTGAGGGACCAAGCTGGTGCCCACTTGTTTGACAGCACCCTCCAGCTATTTGAAACCACCTGATCTTCCAACACCATGGTGAAAATTAGTGCTGCAGTAGGACAAGCGCTTCCAAACAAGGCCAGGGCTAACTGCGCCAGGCATTATGGAAAGCTATGTAAAATGAGCAAGACAAAGCAGACCTTTGCTGTAGTGCTTGTCACATATGCAGGCAAAATAGAAACGGACTGAAGAAACATATGCACAGAGAATTAGATCAGAGTTGCCCATGCTCATAGGAGAACTGAGAGCAGTAATTCACATCTCTGGGGCAAGCATCCACTGCCCACTTGCTTTGCATTTGTACAATTGTGACAGCAGAGACGTGTAAGGGGATTTTTTGGCCTCGATTTTAATGAACTTTATTCTTTAGTGTCTTTTTTCTCCAAGGTTGGAGAAATATGCACCAAAAATTCGCTCTGAGACAAACACTAGCTGCTGCTAGTCTGGTGAAACATTTATTGAATGGTACCAAATGCCACTAAATTAAAAGACCGCTCCTTTGCAGCTCCATTTCAAACTTCATACTTTTGTTACCTCACATGCAAAGCTGACAAAGCCACTTTGTTTTCTCCAGACACAAAGGGACATTTTGAAGTAAACCCCACTAAACCAAACTTGGTTATATTTCATTAAAATAGGCAAGGGCAAGAATTTTCATGTTATAGCTGCTTCTCTCCAAAGCGCATCAAAGCGCTTCACAAAGCAAATTCTCCAGCTGAAAGCACTTCCTCGTCTGAGCAGTCCTGCTGGACTCTTGAAAGTCTCTGCCTCTCCTTTCATGAGCCAGGTTGGCTTCATCAAGACCTAATGATCAAGCCCTGAGAGACGCTGAATACCTGCAGCCCAACGTCTCTGCTAGATCTCATTATGCCTTTCAACAGCACCGAGACAAAGGGAATGCCCCATTACACAGATGGATAAACTGAGTCATCGGGCTTTTAAAATGACTTGCCCAGATACTTGAAGCATTGGCTAAATCTCACGCAGCTCATCCAGGCAATTAGGCTCCTTACGGCGAGCGGGCCTGGTTAAATTACTACAAAGAGAAAGATGTGGCACTGAATAAATGACTGAGCGCACATGGTGTATTGTGACTGAACTGTAGATTAGATCTATTTAAACTTGCCTTAAAATGAGCTAGTTCAGATATTAGCAGCAGATCAGCTGGTTTAATCTGCTGGGCTGAGCTGCTACAGCCGGCTGAAACGTCTGGATCAGCTAGTGGATGCAGGGATGCCTCCCTGCCCTCCCTCCTCTAACCACCAAACACTCTGCTGCCCGCTACAAATTAGTTTATAACTCAGGAAGAGTTCCCACATCAGATGCAGCCTGATAGCATGGGGAGGGTAGGAGCAGCCCTAACCTGGAAAGACCTGTTTGTCAGTCAAAGATTGTCTAGAGATTTGCAGAGGGGCAGGGCCCCTCCCGAAATGCCGCAGCCCTTTGCCAGCTGCCGAGAAGAGGCAGACATGGCTTTGAAGCAGCGGGCAGAGACATCTCCTCCATGCTCTGCTCGGAACGGCCACCTCCAGCCTCCCGTCCCCCTTCTCGTCCCTCCCGCCGCGTGGCTCAGCCCCACATCTTGGCAGCCCTCTGGAAAATCCAAAGTATGTGGTGAATGCCTGCGTAAATCTGGTTAATTTAATTACTTCTGGGAGATTGATATCTCTGGCTGCTGAGCCACATTAGTAAGACTGATGTCAGCCCCTCCTGCGGCACACGCAGGTTCGGGCAGGAGGGCCGGCGCAGGCGGTGCAGCCAGCTGGGTCAGCGGGTGCAGGAGGGATGCACAGTGAGACGCACGGCTTCTGCCTTTGTCAGGGTGCAGGAACCAGGTCGGAAACTCTGATTTCAAGGCACAGACCTGGACTTGTCTGTCTCATTTAGTGCTCTGGGGTGGGCGGGTTGGAAACGTGGCATGACCCTCCTTCAGCACAGTTTGCAAAATTATTTCATTGCCATGATTCCCTGTCTGCCACTGCCTGCAAAAGCTCCTGTTGGCTCCCAGCACAGCAGAGAGGCTCAAACAGCAAACGAGACATGATGCTTATTCAGGCCTCAGGAAACTTTGGGCATGAGTCCAGACTGAGTTGGCTCTTTGTTTAACCTAACTCCAGTGAGAGCCATCAAATGGCACCTGTATCTACGATACCTACCTGAAGCCAGCTTTGCCCACCCGACTTTTGGGTGCCATATCATCTCAAGAGTGAGTATTAGACACTCTGCTGCCTCTCCGTACTCGGGCAGAAAATACAGTGAGGCAGGGGACACCTCTGCCATCTCTCCCATCACACAGACCTCTGCAATGCCTTGTAGATAACCGCCCCCTTTCCATCTGCTCCTGTAAAATCATTTCACTCCAAAAAACCTCCTTACTCACTGTGTCGAGGAATTGAATTCCCACTGTTTTCAACAGGAGTCAGGTACCTGAGGATATCTGCAGCTCTGAGAGCATGTGTCTGAGCTCCAGGGACTAGTGCATAAAGAAAAAGAACTTCCCATAGAATTTTAAACCCAAATCATATTTCATTCAAATCAGTTAATTTGCTCCATAATCCAAGTTCTAGAGCAGCCCTTGTAAATGAAAATGATACACTCCTGCTATCCTCAGCAGAAGCATTTTCTTCTTATTTCTTTCTATGTCCAAAGATTTTCTGGCACCCATATAAAGGTTAAATCTAGCCTGAAAGCATATGCCTTTCCTCTTTGAGTTTGATTAACTATGGCTGAAATGATACTGTGAACTGGAAGCTCTGAAGACTGGAGTGGTATCAGACAGACAGACAAGCGGGGGGAGAAATGAGTCTTTTTAAGTTTTTGAAGCAGTTCTGAATGAGGTCTAAATTGCACCAAATAATGTGCTTAAATAAACTGCTAGCAAAGGAAACAGCTGTCAGAATATTATACTTCTGTGGATCCAAGTATATACCCTACAGTTACGGAACAGAAAATTGCCAAATGAAGATTTAAAGTGACAAGATCTGTGTGTGGCAGCAACAGCAGGTAAAACACAAGAGGCATTTAAGCTGCTTTAAATTTAACTGTCCCATGCATTGAGTATTGAAATTTTTCAGTAGCTGCTTCATGAGTTTTCCTCTCTACGCTTTGTTAACACAGCAAGGTTCAGACCACATCTAATGGTTTAAAGCAATGCTTTTAAACAGTATTTCCTGCTCTAATAAAGCCCATCTTGGATTTACTATCAATAAGAACTCTTTAAAACAACACCCAAAAGATAAAAGGCATAAAAATAAATGTATTATTTTCTAAGCCCCTCTCTCTGTTCCTTCTCCACACACAACTGTAAGACTAAGAAGCTATATTGACCATGGGTATGTAAGAAAGCTGGACCCACAACCTGTGTAACTCTTTTGCAGATCTTCTTGTACCAATGGCTTGACATAACAGCCTCTCAAGTAATTGGCATCTTCAAGTGGGCAGCAATTGCCTCCTAACATTTCACGTCAGGGCTGTATTGTGTGTACAAGTATACAGGTTAAAGATCTCTCACGCCTTTCTGGAGAGGTGACGATGAGCAAGTGTATCACTACTGTTTTCTTTTGCACATCATCTCTGTTGTGGAAGCACTTGGCAAGCAAGAGTGTGGCACAAGTCATTTGCAAGACAGCTTTTTATCCTCACATCATGCCTGTAGCTGAACACTCTCTGCACTTCCCAACACAGGCAGGAATAAACTTTGAGAGTGCAATCTTGCCATTTGCAAGTTACAATCAAGTGGAAATTTCCTTTTGACCTTGGAGAAGAAGAGAAGGACTTCACTCTTTGGAGTTTCAGACATGCCAATCAAGTGTAAGCATCTAACCAAAGAGCCTGTGTTTGCAGTAGGATGAGTTAACAGCCCCTGTATATTCTGCTGGGTTCACAGCATACCTTAGTTAAGTGCTCCAAGTCAGGAAGCCGAGATCTGCATCTGTGTCCCCAGTTTAATCACTGCCGCCTCCCAGTGCTCCCTCCCTCTCTCATAAAACTAAGAAAACATTTTGTCAGTGCTACACAAGTTAATTCAAAGTGAGCTCACCAAATAAATGCAAATATAACAGCCTAAAACATTTAGATGAGTTTAAGTGTATTCTTAAACATTTGGCAGAGTTAAGGCCCATGACTCTTTGGGTAGAGACATGCAAGTCTGTGAGTATGAGCTCCGTTTGCACAGGGGTTGGCCTAGGAGGGTGAAAAAAAGGGTTCAAGTTTTTAATAAGCTAAGAACGTGAGGCAGCCTGCCCAGTCAGGCTATGAGATGAAACATTCAAACTGATCCATCCCTATGGTATCATGGTGGCTGTATTTTTGGAAACTTTGCTTTTTTACATTTCTATTTTCTCATGGCTCTGCCTCTGGACCTCATTAATCTCCATAGTATTTGCAAGTGAACAATTGCCCTAATTCCATCTGGCTGGAGTACAAAAAAAAGACTTTTAAAAAAAGAAGGTTGCTCTTTTCGTTCTTCTTCCCTTTCCCTCCTTATTCTGGAAATTCCTGGCAATTTAACACTTAGCTACTTCTTAATGATATTTCCAGAGTTAAGCTCGTTGGTACAACTTGAGAAATGGGATGATTAATAGCTGGGCATATGGGAGTGCTCTGCAGCCAGGCTGCTACTGTTGTGTTGACCTTGTTTCACAGAGGATGATCTTTTTCAACACTATTGAACTGAAATTAAAACCCAAAGGTGTGGACTTAGACCTTGCTCCTCCCTACCCCGAGCTCTCCTGTGTTTGATGGACTGGCTCATTCTGCTTAAAGATGAATGTATGAAAAGCTTCCCTCTTAGGAGCCAAAAATTAGGAATATAACTGGAGGTGTCAGTGGATGTAAATTAGAAATGAAGACAGTGACGGAAGAGGCTCACTTTTTTTGTGATAGACAGCCAGTCACTCATCCCTTATAGAAACCACAGGGCTGCTGCTGGAGAGATGCAGTGATTTAAAGTTGGATAAATTCTGGAGTGAAAAGTTGCATGAGTTACTCTTGAGAGGGTTCAGAAAGTAATGGAGAAGAAAGTAATTTCCTGATCTGAACACATTTCTAAAGGCACCAAAACAAGGCCCTCACATTCAGCTCTTCTGAAATGAAATACGCCATCCTACAACCCTGAAAAAAATGTAGAGAGAACATAAGGTACACAAAGCAGTCAGCACTTGAGTTTTCAGCTAGAATCAGCACCTCTAACTTGTTTCATCTAAGCCAATTTTGCCAGGGACTGTTAACTTCTAGAGCTCAGCGTTGTAAAGGGCCTTTTAAAATGTGTGTTTATCAGGTTTATTTTTTCCTCCATTCAGAAAATTGTCCACATTTTTATTTCTCATATATGCAGACTACCACACCATTGCATTCCTATTCATTCCTCAGCACTGGGGACCACAGAGCAGCATCTGGCCCCATGCTGCAGCTGGGAGCTGGTGTCTTTGCCCTGCTGCTACAGCTGAAAAACTCTTGTTTGCAGTACGAATTTTATTTGAACCCAACTTATTGTCTCAAGACTATTTTAGTTCTGGACTGTGAAGCAAAATGTAGAATTTGTGAGAAAAGGTGATCGTAATAGTGGCTGAAACGTGTGCAAGCACACAGAGGAGAAATTCAGTTTGCAGGTACTGTAGCCTACATGCCATCCAGCTCCACAGACTTACGAAAGGAATCCTGATTTACAGGCAGGTAATTAAGAGCAGATCTGCTGAGTGAGAAGGCAGTGTTCCTGCAGCTCCCATTGCCAGCTGGATCACACGTCAGAGCACGGCGCTGGCACCGGGGCTGAGCCAGCCCTGCTGGCTCTGCTCAAAGAGCGTTAGCCCCTGGAGCAGGGCTGAGCTGCCCCTCTCTTCTCTGCTTGTCTTCAGGGTCCTCCCTTCAGCTTGAGAGATCTTCAGCCACCAGCTCTGAGCTTGCAGGAGGGTTTTTGGGGTTTCTTTTTTTTTTTTTTTTTTTGGTGAGGAAGGTTTGTAAACATGATAAACGTAAGACATGGTTTTGCTGAAGGGCTGACATACAGGATGCCTTCCTAACTCTTTGAAGCTTAATTAATCCTTATTAATACCATTAGCACAACGTATGAGCTGGGGAAAGAGCACAGAAGGAATACATTTTGGTTGGTCACACAACTACCTCTTCTACATTCCTATAAATCAAGCAGGAACGGACTTCCATGGCCAAAGTGTTTTAAAGCGGACATGTCTACCCTACAGACCGTGTGTTCCTAAAGCAGTTTTAAATAAGCTGAGTTAGTGCTACTTCTCTGATAGCTCCAGCAGAGAAGTTAACTAAACCCCTCCTCCCCTTAGCCCTACTTTATAACAATTAAACTTGACCTCAAGATAAGTAGCCAGTCTCAGGTTAGCCCCCTCTGCAATGCTTAAATGCCCACAAAGGCACCATGCTCCCTGCTCCTGGTGATGTCTGTGAGCACTGGCTGTGGTCTGATCAGCTTTCTGGGCAGAGTCTGCACGTTCGGCAGATTTTGCAGTCTTCCTTCACGAAGATGGGTAGGTAGGGAAAGGGGCAGAGGAGGTGTTATAGTGTATTTCACGCTCAGGTCCCAGTTTAGGTCTCCGCAGGTTGTAAACTGTTTAAGCCTGCATTTCCCCGTCAGCAAAGCGTTTCAGCACGTGCACAACTTTTACTTAGCTGATTAACATTGCTGACTATGGGACTTAAAGAGGTGCTGTTCCGTGTTGGGGATCCAGCCAGGAGCTCTATTAAAAAAACTGCTCCATATCTGTGAGCTGAAAGGTGTGAGAGGCAGAAACCAGTTTGCTTTAGATGATGATGTACAAAGTCATCATATATGTCACTTAATATTTCAGGAAAAAAGCAGCTCTCACTCCTGGACAACCTTTAAATCCTATAGCAATTCACAGCCCAGTCATACACAGCAACACCAAACAGTGTTTGGGTCTGTATGTTTATGGGTTTTAGTGACCTGGGTTGTGCCATGTCCAGGGAGCCAGAAAGCTGCATTTCCAAGGATATATAAGTTACTGAGTATTTTGTACCGTTCATTTGCTTCTTTTACTTGACAAAAATGGTAATCACCTTCTGTATCCCACACACTCAAGCTCACATTGATATGAATTTGGAAAATACTATATTAAATGATTTATTCCAGCTCTATCCATTTCCTAATAATGTAATGAATTATTGATGGGTACTAGGAAAAAGAAAAAGAAGCAGAATAGTATTTCAACAGAGGCAGTTATTCAAAAAAATGAAGTGGAAGGAAAGTGTTTTCCATGCCATCAGATTTTGAGCTTTGAAATATTTTCCTATCCAAAACTAGGACGACAATATAAAAACAACTTTCTTCAAGTACTTTTAGAAACGGAAGTCTCCCCTAATGCAGGATCTGGCCAATGAACATGTAAAATCTTCTGCTAAAATGAAAGGCAATTTTAAAAATGCAAAGAATCACTTTGGAAAAAAAGTCAGAATCTTTTCATCTGAAAAATAAGACAGAAGGGAGGTTTTGGCAATTAAAGCAAATCCTTGTGAAACACCTACAAATGAAAAATTTAAACTGCAACTTGCCCTTTCACTCAGACAAGTTTGATTTCAATGAATCAACCTCTCCTGTGGAAGATATATAACTGAACTGATCTCAGCTGTGCCTAGTATGATGAGACTTCATTTATGACTCCACTTCCAAGGGCCACTCTATTAAAAGATGGGAAGGGAGCCACAAGCCAAACTGCACCACTTCTTGGGGAAGGAAAGCAAGCAACAAAACTGATTGTTAAAGTCTCTGCTTATACTAACACCTACCAGAATATGGAGGTTGAGATGGCACCAGACCTTCCTTGCAACAACTTGGTAAAACCTAAGAAAAGCAGCAAAGGCTGTGTTAGACTTCTAGTAACATTGATGTGCTTGATGCTTCAGAAACTGAGCTGTTAGAGGCCGTCGGGGAGCTGAATGTGCAAGGCTGAAGAGATGCACAAACTGAAAAGAAAATTTGGAAATAATGTAAATTGTGAAAATCCGAGGCCCAGTCTTAAGCCCAGTCCTGCTCAGTAGACCTTTGTGCACATTCATGGTGCAAAACTGCACAGTCTTGGAAGTGAAGCACTTGCTGAAACCCCATCTCTGAGCAGCAAATGGTCTTTGAGCCATACCCTCAACTGTCTTTCTGCTGAATCTACAGGACTTATGTATATAGTGAGAGAAGATCACTTTTTTGAGAAAATTGGTCTTGTTCTACATATCTTTGAGTCTACTCATTTGCTCTGGCTTTAGGACCCCTGTTGTGGCCAACTGCTCCCCCAGCTCTCCCCAAAGAAAAAAGCCTGCACAGAGGATGACTCAACAGAAAAACAAAATAACTCCACAGAGGAGGACTCTAAAAATATGCTCAATTATCTGCAATACAATGACAGCATTTGATTCAATTTGAGCATTATGGTTTTATTATTTCTCTCTCTGTCAGTGGGATGCGTACTGTGAACAACAATCTCCACAGTTTTTTGACAAAGTAGGAAATTCACAATGGAAAAGAAGAAAGGTAATAAAATCCTGAAGATGTCTTCTTCCTCTCTTTTAAAGGACTGGTAATGAGAAGGAAACTGGTTATAGTCAGAGCTGCCAGGCTATCAGATGGAATGAGATTTGAAGGGAAAAAAAATTAATGGCATGCTAAATATGTTGTTGAAATGCACTGGGAATAGCTTCACATTAAGAGGAAAACAGCTTAAAATCATGTAAAACGGAGGTCAGGCGTGAGAAGGAATGTGTCTGTAGAGAATTGTGTGCATGCTAAAAGCTGCCTGCAAATTCTAAATACACACATTGAGAACTGCACAATAATCTGGTCAAACAAGGTTTTCAGAGGGGGAATTATCTGCAGCCGCAGCTGTTTTGGGTATACTTGATTGCTGCATACTTTTTGATTTATCACAATCTTGTATTCGGTGACATAAACAAATATGAGGATGTAGGTCACTACAATTTTTTGCAAAAAAGCAAAAACATGATAAGAACGGTCTTGATTTGCTCTGTTAAAAATGTTGAATACTTTTATAAATTTTTCTTAGAGTGGCCAATTTCCTTTTAGCTCTGTTCTCTGAGGGAATAAGGTTTACACACTCATGCTCTGGGCATGTGCATAAGCACACTAAACTTTTGAAACAGTTGGCTGATTTTAACTGTATTTGGCAGAGGCATGATTCTCAAAGTTATTAAGGTCCTAAAAGTTTTGAGAGGAAAGGGAAAGGCTGCAGTGTGCCCTGATACCTTAGTGCAGAATCCACATGGGACCTCAACTTGGAGGAACAAGCATGTTAAAAAAAAATTAGTTTCCCAAAGTTTGTGAAATTACTTGCTTGAACACTACAGTAAGCTGTAACAAAATAATTCACATTTAAACCACCAATGTTGGAAACCTCCTTTTTAACTAAGTAGCCTTCAAAATTTCAAATCCCTCTGTACAGCAATTGATCTCTGGGACTCCAACAGAGGTGGCTGGAGCATCACAGCATTATCATCTCACATGGAAAGCTTTGAAAATTAGCCTCTAAACACCCAATCCACAAAAGAATAAGAGAAAGTATAAATGCACCAAAACCTCTCACTGAACTCCCTTTTAATTTTCTGAATGGTGCTCTTACTGCACTTAATAGAGAAGAAACAAATGAAGATAAATAAAGGGACATTCAGGGGGACAAGCAACTGAAGGAGTGGTCCAGGGGTAGAGCAATCCCACTTGCACCGCTATGAACCTGTGTTCACCGACGGAGGCAAAGACCAAACAGTGCATATGAATTGTAGGTGTAAACTTTTAATCAGCTGGGGAAAGAGAGCCTCAGCAATGCTGCTCTAGGAGAAACTTCTGTCACTGCAGAAATACAGAAGAAGGACTGGAAGCCAGCGGTCCCAGGAAAATGGCATTTTGAAATCACAGCCTCTGAGATCCTGTCTTCTAGGAACAGGGAAATAAAAAACAGCTGATGGAAAAACAAGAATGGCATTTTATTTTCTAAGCTATGGGAAGGAATTCTGATGTAAAAAATTGTTTTGTATGAAATTGATCCTAGTGTCATTGAAGACCAAAGGCTGAAGTGCCAATAGATGATTTCAGAGAGTATTCTGCTGGCCTCCCATCTGAGGGAAGAAAAAGAAAAAAACTTTAAGGCATTTCCACAAGAAGTTTCAGAGTGGCATTATCCAAAATTACTTTCCAGTTAAAGTACTGCATCCATCTTTAGTACTTCTTATTTAGCAGGCAGGTTAATAAGCAGAGAGTTAAGTAATTGCTTTTAAGAGAGGATCTTTTAGAAAAGAAGGTCCTATGCAGCCTGCAGTAATCCAGGTTCAGAAATCTACTTTCCTAGATATAAAGAGTTAATGAGCTGGTCTCTACACGGTGTTGTAAAGTATCCTAGCCAGCTGGAGTGCTTACTACATAGTCTATAGTCTCAGACAAGTCTGTTCTCTTTAAATTGTATTTACATGGATTTTCTTTCTGGTTTTCTATTTGTTACACTGTGTTAAATAAATCTGGCTTTATTCAAGATAATTTGGATTTATTGATTATTACTGGGGACAATTACTCTGAGTGATGTCCCAGGGGAAGAAAATGAACCTCTGGTGAGGGGCATGGTGGCTAAGGAACTGTCACACGCGGTTAAAGGCGCAGGAGCTCTCTCATAGAGGATGTTCTGGCTGTGCTCACTGCACACGATATACTCAGCAACTCATAAGGGATTTTTCTTTTCTATATCACTACATTAGAGACCGTATGGAGTCACCCCTGTATCAGTCCTGCTGTGTGTTCAAACCCACCACTGAGACTTAACAACCATGTCCCCAGTTGCTAAATGCCAAAAATTGAAGCAGCTTTAGAATTTCTGGCTAAATACGTATTTAGGTGAGGTCTTGATGGCCTGTAGATGTCTAATATGATGGAAAAATACCAATTATTAAACATTTTTAAGTTTCTGTATGACATACTGTCTCTCATTGCACTTTATCTAGAAAAATCAAATAGGGCTAAAGAGAAGAACATCCTACTACTGCTTGAACTCACACTTCTTTAAAAGGCAATGATTAAAATCCCTTTGACACAGAGAAAGAAAGAGTAACCTTGTCGCAAAAACAAACAACAAAGTGGCATAGACCCCGTCCTCTAGAGGTTCAGTCCTTGAAGATTTTAAAAGTTCATTCAGTCACTGTTTGTTTCTATTTACGTTATAATTCTTGTAGTTATAGATGTGGTCTGTACCAGAAATGTCATTCCTGTACTGTGTTTGCCTCAGATTTGTACAGCCAATGCCCCTGGGAGCAGAGAGGAGCACGTGATATCTCAGTCATGTCCCTGGGTGGCCTTAATGCAACATCCCTGTGATGCTACCCAGAGTCCCAGTGAATGTAATGTGCCATCACCTCTACAGGAGGACCTCCAGGTACAAACTGGATGGTGCCAATTTGGTACCATTACACACTTGTTATGGATTTTATCCTTTTTCTTAGTTGGAGAAAAAAATAGGGATTAAGAAAAAGGATTCTGGGAGAGGCAGCGTCCCCTCTCCAAAGCCTGATGGATAGAAATAGATGCTGCTATTCAGAAAATTGGGATGGGAATAACAGGAGGTTTCTATTCACCCTTGATCAGCCCGTTATAAAATTTTCACTTGCTTAAGTCCTGCAAGCAAATAGCAGCGATCTAAAAAGGCATCAGATAAAACCCCTGCATGTGCTGACATGTCTTGACACTGGTATGGCTGCATAGAGAGGGGAGAGAGTAAATAGGGGGTGGGGTGTAGATAGGGACTATTTCAGCTTTTTTCTCTCTCTCTCGGGTTGAATATTTGTGCATGTTCCTGTTCATTTGCCTCTAACAGAGTCAGTGGACAAGTAGAGAGATCATGAAGATTTACAGCTGTTTGAAGGGGGGAAAAAAATCAGGGCAAAGGCAGAGAAGCCCTCACTGTTCACACACTCCTGAGCACTACTTTTTTCCCTTTATTTTGACTCTTTACTTAAGAGTTCATCAATGTTTAAATACACAGAGAGCCCTTTCTCATAGAACAACAGCAGCCATGGAGAAAAAGAGAAGAAAAAAAGCACTTTTATTTTAGATGCTATCTCTAAGTAGTGTATAAGATCTACACTGAGTCACTAGCTGGATAGTTGAAAGTGCTTCATTTCGTCTATGCTCACAACCATGCAGCCTCCAGCACAGCTTTAGCACATCCTTGCCTCTCAGGACAAGGACGCACACAGGAATTCAGAGATCTAAAAATACAAATACAAAATTAGGGAAGACCTTTGTGATTTGTTCAGTTTCTCACATGAATTTTCGTAGCCACTGAAATCATGCACAACCTACTAATCTTAGGACACCAGGAGAGCTCATTGTTCTCTGAAGAAACGACAGAGCTTTAAGAAGCACTTACTTATTTACTTTTATTTACTTTATTACTTATTCCTAGCCATCCATTTATCTTAGTTACTTATATTCACCACAGTAGCATCAAAGTGCTTCATAGACTTTCTTTATCCTGAATCTTCCTTATCATTAATATATTGCTTTTGTCATGCAAATAAAGTACTTTTCTGCCCTTGCATAAGATGAGGGACTTGAAGCCATGATTTGAATATCCATACAGCATGGCCACCCTGTATAGGTAAGTAGCCCAAGTTCACGTACACTGATGTGAATATATTGCTTCTGCTTCATTTACACCTAGCTGTGAATCTCCACTTGCCAACATAGACTGACAAAGCAGATGTATTCCAGAAGACTACTACATCTAATTTCAATTGAAAGCAAAATTACTAGTAACCAGCCATTTTCTGTGTAACACCACAGAAAATGGGGACTTTAGGTAGATATCCTTGAATTTCTCCCTGTGAGTGAGTGACTTAAGAAACCTGTAACAAAGCTGAAAACTTAATAAACTTTAAAACCTGTCTTTCACCCCACAGCTGGTTAATTTTTTTGTGCTTCCCTGCAGTAAAATAAATGAAGTAGACAGGTATATCTGTCTATTTTGAGAGAGATGTTTTCCTTGTGTATTATTTCTTCCCAGTTTTACCTTAGGAAACAAAAACGCACATTATCATTCTCTGTTTGGCATTCAGGAGGAGGTGTTTAACTTGCATGGAAAAAGAGCAAATTTAGGATGAGAATGGGGGGAAAGTGAATCACAAACATAGGCAGAGACTGTGTTTTGGAAAGTTTGTAATAGTTGTACTGGGTTTCAAACAGAAGCCCAGCAGACAGAGGGATCCTGCACAGATTGCAAAAGATGTTGCAAGCACTCGTACATTGCAAAACCGAGGACAAGGAGGAGACGCAAGCATGGCACAGTAAGCTTTTCCCCCAAACAGCAAAATCTCTTTTAAGCAATACGCCAGAACAGTAAATTTTCAGCATTTCTACTTTGTGTTTCCCCCAGGCAAGGGAAACAATCTTCATTATACTGAAAAGTAAATAGAGGCAGTCTCAAGGAGACCTTTTAAAGAAGCAGAAAAAAAGTATGTTTTGTAAGACCCAGGGCTGGGATGGTCCACTTTGGGGACCAGGGAGAAGGTATGGTTCAGGAGGAGAGAAAGCAGCAATAACTTCATCTAAGCTGGGCTCTCCTGATTCTGGGATGTAGGGAAAGTGTGATTTCTCCATCACAAAATGAGTCTGAAGTCTAGCATAGGGCATCAGCAACTATGCCCCAGCGAAGAGCAGGTGAAGTCCAAGACAGACATGGACCTGTTGGATCAGGTCCAGAGGAGGGCCATGAAGATCATCAGAGGGCTGGAGCACCTCTCCTATGAAGAAAGGCTGAGAGAGTTGGGATTGTTCAGCCTGGAGAAGAGAAGGCTGCGGGGAGACCTTATAGCAGCCTTCCAATACTTAAATGAGGCTTATAAGAAAGATGGGGACAGAATTTTTAGTAGGGCCTGTAGCAATAGGACAAGGGGTAATTGTTTTAAACTAAGAGAGGATAGATTCAGACTAGATATAAAGAAGAAATTTTTTACAATGAGGGTGGTGAAACACTGGCACAGATTGCCCAGAGAGTTGGTAGATACCCCAACCCTGGAAACATTCAAGGTCAGGTTGGACAGGGCCCTGAGCAAACTGATTTAGTTGAAGATGTCCTTGCTCACTGCAGGAGGGTTGGACTAGATGGCCTTTAAAGGTCCCTTCCAACCCAAACCGTTCTATGATTCTATGATTCTAAAAATGTATTTGTTTATAAGCCCAGGAGCTTGTGATGCCCGTTTCCTCCCTTGTGACACAGGTCCTCCTGCCTTCAAAATATAGTCTTTGAGCTACATTTTGCCTTTGGCTCTCCCATACTTGTTCAGAGGAGGGACAATTCACTGCAATTCATTGCACTCCCCAAGGTGACACAAGTCACTCCTTTTCTCCGTCACCTGTTAGGACTAGCAGTATGGGCACAACCCACGGAGCCAAGGGGCTGGGGAGGGCAGAATGGCTCCTCCAGGGACACACTTGGGCATGCGTCATCCAACGGTCCTACATGGTGACCAGCCACAGCCCTGCAGTGGCTTTCTGCACCAGTTATCCACACACTAGCCTAGTAAACTGAGCCACAGTTTTTTTCCACCTCAGCCTGAAGGAAGAGATAGGGATTTCAGTCCAGATTGCAGCCAGGTGTCAGGAACGTTACACTCTGTTCTTGGTGGTAGAACTTGCCCAAGGGATGGGAGGGAGACTTTTTAAAAAAATTATTTATTTATTACTATTTCACAGCTGTCCTACCTCTTCTACCATCAAGTGCAGTCAAAACACGGCCATGTTTCCAGCAGTAACAAGCTCTGCTATTGCTGAATATTAGAGACAATTTCACCTGAACTTTCAATAAGTCTTACAGATTCGTATTCAGTTCTCCAGTTGTCTGCCTCTTACTAAGCATTATTTTCTGTGATTGTTAAAGCAGGATTTCGTAAGTTTACTGAATATATGTTATGAAAGCACTAAATATTTGGAAAGTAGTGAAATAATACATATTTCAGAAGTATTAGCAGCATGCCTTGAGCTAACTGACACTGCCATACTCTTGTGCTGTTTTGGCATCTAAAAATCTGAAATTTGTCCACCTACCACTGTATTCCCCACCTTCTGCTGGACTATATGTAGGAGCACATGGACCATTAACAGAATACCATGTGTCAGAAGGAGACCCAGCAGTCTCCTAATTCTAATAAAGGGCTTAATGAAGAACAAAGAGGTGCGGCAAATGCACCCTACGGAAATGCCATCCCTGAGTTATTAAAACCCTGCAGTACAGCCTGTCTGGCATACACTCACTTCAGCTCCTGGTGTCCATCAGTGGTGACACAGTCAGCCACCCCATCCCTGCCACACCAGCGTGAGGTGTCCTCACCCTCCCACTTTTTGCATGACAGCACAGACATGAAGAGGCTTTCACACCGGAGACCAGCCTTCCGATGTGCCTGCCTGTGCAGGTCCAGAAGAGATCTGAGCCTCATCGCTGGTATTTTATTTCAAGTGTCTTTTCTGTAACTCCTTCCTCTGTAGGTTAATGAAGACTTAAGCACTCCGTCTCAGCAGCACTGATGTAAAACGGCTGCTTATTGCCTGTTCCATCTCACTGACTTTTATTGTGATACTTAAACCAAAATGGTGAACTATTACACTTCATAGCCTGCAAATAAAAGCAGAATGTTAAAAAGCAGAGGCTATAACCTCTGATCCAGTCAAAATTGCTCTAAACATCTAAGGCTCATAATCTTGAGACAACTTTACTGAGCTCCAAAGGGGCAAGAAATGGCATGGATTGTCATCCACAGCGTATGAAGGACTTTAATTGTAATGCTACAATTTTTATTCTACCCATGCTCAAAGATAACAGAAGAATTCCTAAGCCAGCATGTGAAACAGCTCAGCTCCATTGACTTCAGTGGAGCTAATCCAGTTTACATCAATGGGAATTTAGCCCATTAGCTAGAAGACTTGAATAATCTGCAGCAAGTAGGAGATATTGGTTCTTCTTCCCTTTGGACCACATAGAGAAGCCACTGAGGTGACGGCAGCCAATTTTCCCTGTTTCCAAAGACCCACCTGTTCTGCAAATCATTACAACTACAAACACTGCATTTCCAGTTCTGCACTTTACCAGAGCCACTTGGGCACTACAATATCCATTTTTAGAGCAATATGTCCTGGGGAGAGGTCCACAGTGGCTTGGGCTCAGAAATCAAATAGGAGAAGGGAGAGAGTTGGCTCTTGGTCACATTTTCAGCTTCCTGATCTTGGGGAAAGTCAGAGGTCAGTTGAAACTCTGGCTCAACTTAGAGGAGGGAAGGGACTGCTTTTTGCTGTAACCTCACTCCTTACGCACGTGCAAGTATGTTCTGTTAATTTTGAAATAACGTTGTTTTTAAGGACCTACCTTAGATATGTCCAAGTAAGCCAAGATGTATTTAAGTCCCATGTTCCAACACACTTCCCACCCAGACAGCGGAAAAGCACTACTGAACCAAACGCAGCCTGGCTGGACATCTTTAGTAATGCAAGTTTACCAAGTGGTTAAACATTTCTTACGTAGAAAACTGAGGGGTGTAAAAGGAGGGACCTGAGAATGAACGTGAAACAGAACTAAGAAATTTTTCAATCAATAGTGACAGTAAAGTTGATACTACTCCGAATTTCTGGTTTTGCACAGAGTGAAAGGTCAAAATGGTTAAGTTGCAAGGATGGAATAGTTTGAGGGATTTCTGACTTGGCCCAAAGCAGGGAAAACTGGTATTCTCACAAAAGGAGACTGTTCATGTGGAATCTGTACACATTTCAGAGCTTGTCTTTCTGAGTCTGGTTTCCTCACTGGTAAATCTGAGCAGGTTGCTGGAAGCCAATACCTTTGGGGGAACTAGAAAAGAGGAAAATCTCCTATGAAGATCTGCAAAATTAGACATGGCAGCCATTCAGGAGGACCCTGTTCCCCTAAAACATGTCAACTAAAGCAGGGAGGCTTTCTGGGTTGGAGAAAAGTCCCAAGGACCTCTGCTAGACCCTGGCCAGGACTGTGGAGTAACAACTGAGAAGATTGCCTCCCATAGAGAACACCTTTGTAGGTAACCCTGGCTTAATTGGACACTGGGAATTTATCCAGTACTAAGTGAAATAACATAGATAAGATTTTTTTAAGTGACTCACTGTTTGGAGAGTCTTTTGGGGTACACAAGTCAAGACACCTAAATCTGTTAAGGAACCTAGGAGGGACGAGACTTCAAAGAAGAAGTAGATTTACAGATAACAGATTTACAGATCAAGTTCTTTAAAAGCTGCCTCAAGGTAAGGCATAAAAATAATGTGAAACAAAATAAGTACTACCAAGGCAACCCACAGTCTATATTTGCTGTTGAAAAATCTTGTTTAAGACCAGTAGAATTCAAAGCAATTCATTCCTGTACATGGCAGAGCTGAGGAAGTTCTTGCTAGAGGAAGCTGAAGGTGCAAAAGGATTGAAAGTGTTCTAAAAGGGGTTGGAAAATTTCTTGGACAAAAAACACCCCTTGGGGTTTCTTAGAAGTACATATTCTCCAATTAAAAAGAATTTTAAAAAATAACCCAAACAAACAAAACACTTTGTTGTGGGTAAAGATAACATTTATAGCTCAAGAAATGCCAGAGCCACCAGACCCTGGGAGAGTGCTACGGGGGAAGTATCTCTATATGTCTGATCAGTTCTCCTGTGCTCCCCCAGAGTTCTGCTATCTGGCCACTTTAAAGGAGAAGATACCTGGCTAAACAGGCTTTGGTCCAAATCAGTGCAGATGTTTTCCTGTCCTTATGTTCTTATACCTTTATGGAGGTAATAATTTATGGAGCTCCTGGTAACTGTGAAGATGACACTGCCCTGTACGTAGTACTTTTTGTCTAGATTTTACAATGACTGCTGGTTTTTTCTACTTTAGAAAGAAGGAAGATTTTAAAGAACTCAGTCCAGCAGTTTGGCCCCCCCAATGTGGGAAGAAAAAAAAAAAAAAAAGCTTTGGAACTATCTAAAAATAGATGCCATTAAGGAAATAAAGCAGTCTGATATAACATAGTAGCAGCATGAAAGTTCCTGCACTTTACCTCTATGAGACAACAAAGCCAAGAGAGGTCTAACTAAAGCAACATAGCTTTGTAGCTCCCATTACCAGGAACTGATCACCCCAAAATCTTCACAGCATCCCCAGGGGACAGCAAAGCAGTATTACATCCTTTTTACAAAACCAGGGAAACGAAGCACAAGTAGAATAAGTGATTTACCCAAGGTCCCGCAGGAAGCCTGCAGTGCTCCGCAGCATTGAAACTGAGACTCCTCATTCCTGGACAAACACCAGTGCCCTGAGGCCAGCCAGGCTCTCGGAAGCAGAGTCCAGGTCAGCCCTCGCTGAACTGCCTTGCTTCCCCCCTCCCAGAGGCATCCCCCGACTGTGCCGAGTGCCGTGCGTACGGTGACCTGCCGCCTCTACAGCCATGGCTCAAAGCCAAGGGAATTCAGTTCCCCCTCTTGAAATCCACTCTCTCTCTTATGGTAATGAGCACTTTAATCTATCAGGAAAATGTAGAGCTTCTTGGCGCTGCTTTTTATTTCTGATCTGTGTTTTCTCTCTCTCTCTCTTTTAGGTTAATTTATCTGATTACATGCAATGCACTGCAGCCGTGTTAAGGTACCAGTCGAGTTTCCACTTGGAGGCTTGGAGGAAAGATTACCATTAAAACGTGACTTCCATCCACTCAGCTGAAATTACTATTGATTGCCAAAGAAAAATATTTGTGCTGTGAAGCTGGGAGCTATGATGTTGAACCGTATTAACATAATGTTAGCATAGCTACGGGTGTTTAGTGGCACGCAATCAGATTTGAAATGAACGTTGATTATAGATTGAGATTAATGTTCACATATTCATAGGAACACAATGAAAAGAGCAATTTCCTTTCTACTACAGATCAATGGTTTCCCCATTCAATTATACAGCTGTAATAATTGCATTATGCGGAAATATTTCTTAATGGCTTATTTCATTCTTTCTGTTTGCCTGTGTGTGTGTGTGTGTGAGAGAGAGAGAGAGAGAGAGAGAGAGAGAGAGAGATCTTGTGTACTTGCATGCATGTGTGAAATCTTTTGTCAGTGGTACTTGCCAAAGCCTGTATCCGATGCAAAATACTTTAATTATTAGTGCAAATGTGTAATCTTTAGCTAAGCTAATAATCTCTTAGCATTTTCCCACTATTCTCTTTATTCAGAGCCCTCAGATTCCTCTGCTTGTTTAAGGTTTTAACAGCTGGATCCCACTGCACAGCAGATACGCCGTGGCTCTGGATCCCCAGTGCTGGCCAAAATGGCACCCTCACACCCAGAGACATCCTGCTGGGTTCGTGCCTGTGTGTCCCGCTGTTTTAGTACTAATAGAAGCGGGACTTTTGGTTAGAAGCATTGCAGGCTGGCATGGCTGAAATCCTTACTTTCTTAGTGTTGTCCATCTACTCAGAGCAGCTGGTGTAACTAAGAAGCACAAGACTAGTTAAGGAAAATAACTTCCTATGAGCTTCCAACCTTGTTCTTACCACTCAGGGATTTGGACTCAAATTAAAAATGAGGCCTTGAATACTAAAGGCACATCTGCAGTATGCAAACAACTGCTAGACATCCTATTTTATCTCACAATCAAGGCAAGATAGGACATCTTCTGAAGGAAAAATCTGGTATTGAATGGAGACTAACTTCAAAAGCATCTAAGGGATTAGGGTAGAACAACTTTCTCTTCCTATTTTAGTGCAACGCTGTGTGAGGGAACACTTTTTTCATTTTCCTCAGAAATAAAAGTTCCCACTTATCCTCTTTTTTGCTCAAAAATACATTAGCTCAGATGTATTCTCCTTCTGTGAAAGGATCACCTTTAGTTTCCTAGTTTGGTGGGTCAGCAGCCCACAGGAGAAGAACGTGTCTTACAAGAGAACAGACGTATCTCCCTGAAGGAGTTCATACGGTGGGTGGGAAAGAAGGAGTTTTGCACAGAAAAATGCCAAGTCCTTCAGAGAGAGGCAGGCTGTAAGAAAAGAAAAGAATAGTATCAGGAGCTGATAGAACAGCTTACAGTGCATTACTTGGCTCTGCTTTAGGGGATGTCCTGTTATTGAACTTTTTGACTTCAAGTGACTTGAAAACATCTCTCAGAGATATTTTGTTAGACAGCAGTGTTGACCGCAATGCATGTGCAGAAGCACATTCTCCAAGCTACCTCACAACGGAAGCCTGCATCATTTCCAAGCTCTGTATCAGAAACATCCTACAGACCATATTGCTGGCAATGATCAAAACTGATATTATAATAAAAAAAAAAATCATAATGCACAATTGAGTAATGCACTTCAAAAGCTGTTCAACTTTGAAACTGAGGGTAAGGGTATTCTGGTTGTACACCATTTCTGCTGACTGTGCTCTCTGCACTAGCAAGAGTTACAAGAAACTGTAGCAGTCATCATGTGAGATCTGCACTGTGTATTTAAACTGGCTTGACTTCCCCAGGAGTGTTCTTTTTTTTCCTCTATGGAAAAAAGCTTCCAGCAACACAACACAAAGCTATTCCTCAGCATGGTATGGCTTGTTGCATTTGTCTTAACACTGCAAACTCTTTGAGGTAAAGAATTAATTGTTGGAGCTGGTTCCCCGCCCCCGCCCCCCCGCCGAGCATCCAGAAAAAAAGATGTCCACATTTTGGTGTATTCTATCATTCCGCATTGTAGGAGAAAAACACAAACTGTGGGCAGCACATAAGCAGGATTCAAAGTTAGATGTCAAACCAGTTTTAGCTGCTTTAGAAGAAACCCCACCACCGCTTGATATGTGGAAGGAATTACTGGACAGGGTTTACAAGAATTGCAGAGTCACTATTCCCCTTGTGATGCTGAGTCATCAGATGGTAACAAATGAGCAAGAATGAGGCAACATGACCCACTCATTCAGCATTTAGCTGCCTCCCTTTTTCCCATTTCTTCAAAGTTTCACATCTCTGTTCACTTGTCTCGGTTCGTCAGAAGTCACATGGAGGGACAGGCACAGTTTCGGCTCACGTGCATTTTTAGTTACCAGACAGTGGAGTTTCACAAAAAGTGGTATATTTGAAGGGTCTTGCCTGGAGGAGAAATAGATGGAAGTAATTGTTGCTTTTATTAAACTAAGTATTTGGGCTTTTGGAAAGTGGGATAAGAAAAGTTAAATGAATGGAGAATGTGGAAGAAAAAATAAGTCTGATAAATCCCAGTGAACAGAAGACAGCATTCAAAAGCTATGACGTTTAAGATTTCAAAAACTTAGCAATTTTGAATGCATATATTTCTGAGATCTTTAGAGAAACTTTGTTTTTAGAAAAGACATTTTAGTTTTCCAACTTTTCATTTAATAGAATGCTAAATTTTTAAGTCTGTTTTGAAGGTCCTGGGGCTTTTTTTTGTGCTTCAGTCACTCCCAATAATATGGTTCAGTCTCACCTAGTTGAAATTTACTTGAAAAATAGCAAATACTTGTGTTTGCATAGACGCCAAATGGGCCCTCAGGCATACCAGTGTAACTGCTGGTAGATGTTCTGCTCGTGGAATCACTCCGGGTTCACAACAGCAACAAGGAACTGGAGTTTGACACAGTACCGCTCTTACCTGACCCAACTGGTGGCCTGAACTCAGCTTTAGTGTATGCAGATCTGCAACAACTGGCTTCAGAGCTACAATCTTAAAAATGCCATTGCCAACTACTGTAATTTACCATAAGCATTCAAGGCAGATATTCTTCAGTGTTCTTTAGGAAGGAAATTATTATGAAAATTATTAGATCACCAAGGCTAACATGTCTTTACAAATAAATTGCTGAAGAGAATCACAATATATATAATTAACAGAGGAGAGAAAGAAAGTGAGCATTTAACAATCTTCCTGTCCCAGACTTCCTTTGGAAGTTGAGGGAAACATGAATTTCATCAAGCTTTGAATTAGCTTCCTCTGGAGAAGAGATCTATCCTTGGCATGGATTTCTTTAAAAACCTAGGGAGGGATTAATCTCACCTGACTCCAGATAACTCTAGTGTGGACAACTGTGTGTGATTCAGTCATCTATGATTCATTTATGGTGGAGTCCATGGAGACAAGTATGGATTTCAAAATCATGATTAATGACCAATTTTTGTCAAGCACATCAAGATGAGATGAATTGTGCTTGAATTGTTGACCATATAGTCTCCATAGTCTGTAGGAGAACTTACACAACTGGCTCATATGGAGGTGTTTAGACATTTACAGTTTAGGTATCTACAGTGAAAGTTCAGAAAAAGTGAATCTCAAGCCTTTTTCCTAGATAACATGAAAAATACAAAAATCTGGGTATTTGTATGAGCACAGATCACAGTATCAGGTTTTTCTTAATAAACAAATATATGACTTTTTAAAATTATAACAACACTTAATACTTAATTATCATGTCTTCCTTCTCTTCAGCAAAAAATAAGGAAGCAGAATCTGCTAGAGGCTTGTTCAACCACAAGTTAATCTGAAATCACATCCTATCAGATGGGAAACATAAAGAAATGCTTTGTTCACGAAGTTATTTTCTACAGATTTTCTGAGTGGCCTATAATTTGGCCTAATACTTTACCTTGGAAATGGAAGCATATGGCATGACCTTCAACTCCTAATAGCCTTCAAGAAGCTGAAGTTGGATTATTTGGGGTCATGGGTAACAACTAAGAAGTCATAGGTCAAATTCAAAACCATATTACATCTCCAGAAAAAATTACCTTTCCAATAACTTATGGCATGACCTCTAGCTCCGATTAGTCTGTGAGGGGCTCTTGTCCTCCATTCACACATTCATATATTCAAAATCTCCAGATCAAATACGAAGAAAAAGTTCTTTCACCTTGATTGTTATGGTAGAATGCTTTTTTTTTTTTTCCCCCCCTTTCCTTAAGGACAATTCTGGTTTTAGAAACACTGTATTTAATATAAATACTTTGCCAGTGAAGCTGATTTTAATCATATGCATGAGTTCCACCAGTGCTGCTCTACAGAGTACAATGGAAATATCATACGAGATCAAATAAGTGTATTTTCCCCTTTTGGGGACAGATACACTTTTAAGAGAGGCATTGATATCCAATAGCCATCTTAATTTAGGACATGCTTAATTTTGTGCATGATTACTATAGATGCCTTTGTAGAGGAGTGAAAATCCACGTTTTAATATTCTGTGCTCAAAGGCTTTGTTCACTGTTAGATTATTGCTTGTGCAGGCGCACAAGTCTTCATGAGTGATAGGAGCAGCAGACACCCTGGCCATCAACACAGTGAAAATTAATATTTGAGTATCAGTGAGGCAGGCATAAGGGACAAAAGGTCTGGAGGTACAATGGAACCCAATTCATGTTTATCCATTTACTTATCCTGAAGCAAATTTCTCAGCAAACTAGAACTGCCTTCCCTGGGATAACATCCTCAAACGAACAATGATGAAGCTTCTTTCTGCCTATTGGTTCAGTCCTCTAAGGAAACCACATGACTTTATTATTCTGTACATCTCCCTAAGTAAAGCTTGGCCAATGCCAACTGCTTTTGTATCTACAAAACAAACAAACAAAAAAGTGACAAAAAGAATGTGGAAGAAGCTTGAATAAAAAGAACTACAGAAAAAAAAAAAGTCTTTATGTTGTCTATTACTGCTACATAGGCAAATATAGTTCAGTATGTCTCTGAAGCACCAATATGCTTTCAGAGCAGTAATATGTGATGTCATTGGTCAGATATTACTATTTTAATAATAGTTCAAAGAAAGACTAAAAAATCTACTAGTTATCATAAGAAATGTTACCTGTCAGAAAATAACGTGATGACAGGTTGCTTGGTTTATAACCTGTGCTTCTCCTATCTTATACTGGGAAGCTGATGGAAGAATTATAATTCTTAGATCTGTTAAGCATGTATTTAGGAGACTACTGACTCAGGCTTGTTAATCAGTGTCTTGTGAAAGTTGAGTTATTGCCATAAAGAGTGTAAACACAGCGCGTTTGAGGAAGTGAATCTCTATTTACATTAAAGACAAAGCAGTTTTTGTTCAAGAGGCAGAAATATCTAATTGTCTAATTTTTTTTTGAGGTATGGCTAAAAGTGGTTCTAGGAGCTGCATCTGCAGAGGAGGCTCGGCATCCAAGGGAATTTGACTTCTGCACTCCAGGCTGGAGCTGAACTTCATCTTTCAGACTCATTGCTAAAGCATGTTGAAACGTTTGTCTCTCCCATGGGTTAACAGAAGTCTGTAAATTTGAGAATTCAGCATATATCACACTGGATTCATTACCTAATCACAGTTAACCAGAGTGCCTTCTATAGGGAAGTCCATGAGGTAGTTCTATAGTTTTCTCTTTACTGTTTTGTAACCTTCCACATTACAGTCTTCAGCCTCCAAATGACATGCTAGAAGGAAAACTTACTATTTTGGAAATAGTAACCTGATAGTAGGAAAATATATGTTGTAGCATGCTCTGATAATGTGGCTTACAGCTCTGTCTCTGTGAGCAGTTCCTTCTTTGCACTAGCATCCTCTGCCCCTTGGCCTGGGCATTCAAAGCCTCAATGTCAGCTGTTTTTGTGTTATGCTGATGAAACAAATCCACAGCTTTCTTGTTTTCACAATAAGAAAAAGGGCAGGTTCCTTTTCTGGGCATGATGTTTTTCCACCAAGCTCTGTTAGTTTCCTTCCCAGTGGAAGAGTACTACTGGGAACGCCCAAGAGTTGTCCTGGATGAAGAGTGACCTACCTCTGCCTGTAGCTCAGCACAGCTGTACAAGTCAATGGGACTGCTAATGTGCTTAGGGGTAGGTGCAGATAGTTTTGGAAGAAACATGATTTGGAAAAGCCATGCTGAACAGTCTTTTGCAGTAAATGCCAAGCCTATACCGAGGTGAAGACAGACTACGGCATTTTACCACCATTTTTGCATTCCAAGAATGAAGAACAGAGCCCTGCTGGGAAAGAGAATGAAAAATTCAAGTAAGAGACTTTACATCAGGCTGAAACTTTCAGCATCACAGGTTAGCATTATGAAAAGGCAACCCTTGTGCTACGGTTATGCTAGGTAGCACCTTGTAACTGGAAGGGCTTATGTCACGCTACATTGAAATACGCAAACACTTTTCACCTCAGCTCAGTAAGTTCTTGGCATCAATCACAACTGCCTCCTTCTCCACCTGAAGTGGTTTATGCAAAACTGCCCATAATTCACTCTTTCTGAGGTTCACTAGCTCAACGAACCAAATCAAACCACCCCTGCAGATTACAGCAGGCTTGCTGCTGCTCTCTTCCCTGCTCACCACGGCCAGCAGGAGGTAAGTAGAAAGGCACTTGCAGTGCACCCTATCTGCGTGAACTGGCCTCGTTCTTCATTTTGTATTTGAAATTCCAGATTTACCCTTTCCTCTTTGCTTTCCCCAGCAGCTTCCCTCCCGGGTGGGTAAAAGCCATACCAGATGTTTCTTTGTTCCTTTGCTTTACGGCAATATTGCTGCTGGCCTCTGTGTGCAGATGTTGGGGTCAGAAATGCCAGCATCATACTCCTTTCAACATTTTCTTTTTAAGTTTTTCCTTCATACAGTTCCTCATATCTGCCCCATCCATTATGCAATTACACAATGCTGAGTCCTCAGGGTTTACGGACCAAAGAAAGCGGCATGAGTACAGACTGCTGCACTAGCACAGGCTGTTGCACAGTTCAGCTCCTTGCTGCAGTGGCCAGGCACTCTTATACTGGAAGTTTCAGCTTCCAGTTGCAAGAGGCAGGAATCAGAAAGCTCCAGAGCCTCCTCATCCAGCAGAGCTGAAAAGGAGAATGAGTGCCATGACTGTCTCCTGATATCTTCTATCTGCGGGCCCAGGATTTCTTAGAGCAAAGCACGAAAGCAGAGTGCTGAGTTGTAATACGAGGGGGTACGGAGGAGCAAGAGGATATTCTTCTTTCCTTCCTTCCTTCCTGGGGATTCCTGGCAGTTAAGCTGAGCTCAAAAGCATGGAAAGATCAGGAAGCTATTTCAGTGGATGAGGCCTCTGGCACGTACACTTCAGTCTGGTGAGCATCTTGGTGAATGCTTTGCAGTGTGGGAGGTTCCCTGCTGAGATCAACAAGTCTTCCAACCTTTAGTGCTATTCTGGTTCAGATGGAAGCACCCATCTGTTATTATCCTCAAGAATCTCCCTGCATATCAGGGTCATCCCTGGATGTGAAGCTACAGATGATCAGATGTTACTTGCACTTCTTCAGTAGGTGGAAAACTAGAGACTTACTGACTTACTGTGTGTGGTAAACACCTTCCTAAAAACTGTATTGCCATTTGGGGGGTGGGAAGCCAAAAAAAAGCAAGGCAAAGAGCAAATACATCAGTCTCTATTTCACCTGAAGACCTGACTTTGTTTGCAAGTGAAAATAAGATTTATGTTATCAGCCCGCTCCCTTAATGATCATTTGCCGATAATGAAAAACCATCACTTAATGGAGTATGACTGGCAATGTCCACTAAAGAAAGAACTCCGATTGGAACAGGAGAGTTTAATTCCGGTCAGGCTTCAGGTATGCTACCAAAATACTGAAGAGACTGAGAAGAGGATCAGAGCAGAGAGAGGCGCTTGCTGCAAATAATTTAATCAATTAATTTAGCCTGTTTCTTTTTCTCTTTGCTTGCAAAATGTTCACAGGCTGATTACAGTTTCTCCAAATTTATTTCTTACTCAACCTTACTCAGTGGTATCTTTTGCCCTTTTAAAAATAAATAATATTGACTGATTACAAACAATTCTCTGGTAGGACATGCTGTTCAGTATTCAAAATATGGTCTGATTTAGCTAATGACTTGGTCACGTGGATCACACGGCATCATTTCTCCTCTACAAGTGACAGATATAAATCTTGCGAGTCAGGAAGAAAATCAGAATTCACCAGCGGTACGGATACTAAGGGAGTAGGATCTGATAAACAGGTAAAGGGAGTTTTAAACTTGGAGCATCCTAGAGGAAAAATCAGCCCTTCTGAGATTTGCTGGCAGGGTGCAAAGATTATATTTAACTTTCTTTCCTTGCCTATCTCAGACAGTGGCCTACAGCAGAGAGCCAGAAAGTCCCTTTTATCTTCCTATGTCCTAACTAGTCCTGAGTCTTTAAAAAATGCAGAATGGAAACTGAGCATAAGAGAAGGAACATACAGGGTACAGCAAAACTTGGATTTACCTTTGTGCTGTCTGACTAGCGTGTTCTCAGCTGCAGTGGAAAGGATTCTGCTTTGCTGTTACTATAAGCCAACAGTAAATTTTTTACCTCCTGGTGGAAAAAAAAAAAATGAACACAAGAATTGTGACTAAAGGAGAGACTGAGACAAAGTGTCATCTCAGTGCTCATCCTGAGCTGAGGAATTTTACACCCCACCCATTCCCCCAGGGCTGTGCCTGAAGTCTGTGTCTAGGTCAAAAAACTTGGACACATGAGTGCCCAACCTGAGGTCACGGGAGGGACAGGGCGCTCCTGTTCTGCAGCGCATGGAAATGTTTAGACACTGAATCTCCATTGCTGGAGACTGTTATGAACAGGTTAAATAACCATCTGTCAGGAAAGACACCCATTGAATTAATCCCGCTTTGTGGCCAGTCCATCGTCTAGACAATCTCATGAGCTTCCTTACAGTCCTTTTTTTGAGGGTATGATTCTTGACTCAAAAGAAAAAAGGTCCCCAAATCCTCCTTGCCAAGGTCCTGATCGAAAGACAATTTATTCCAGGCTTCCATCTCCTGACACTCTTCCAAAAAGAGGATAACCCAAGTAACTTTTGAAAGCAGCCACTTAAAGTTCATCATTTACCAGGTTCCGTGCAAGTGAAAGTTGATTGCCTCAAGTATTTGCATAGCACAACACCAGGAAAAAGTGTGGGTACAGATCATGCAAATCAAACTTCTATCTGAATGAAGTCTGCAGTGTTATTTCATCTTTTGGAGCATCACCAAGGTCTAGGCAGATGTGATTTTGGCCTAATCTGAAATGTAGGACCAGAATTAGATCAAAATATTGGGAAAAGCATGGAAGAGCAAGGCTGAGGGTCTCTGGCAGAGCTGTGCGGGACAGGCTGCACATCACCTCCCTGCACGGGAGAGCCTCTGGGGCTTTCTGCTCACTGCAGGACTATTCTTCTCAACTTTACATTAAAGCCAAATTTAGCAACACAAACAATATGATAGAGTCATATGGAAAAAAGCTCAGACACTGTGAATCCGTAGCATTATTACCAGGACAGAGGTATTTCAAAGCAGCTGTTAAGGTGTAGCAGCATGTATATGCACGAAAATCCAAGCAGAAGTCTTTATGGTTAGAAACACATGCTTTCTCTTTTATAAATCCACCTCCTACCCCCATTTTTTGCAGTTTCACCCTATTGTCAAATTCTATTTCTTCCACTACTTTCACCTTCCAAAGAAAGCAAACGTGTCCCATTTCCAGCAAAATGCTTATTCAGTGCCCATCTTCCCAGTGCTAATGACTTTCTCAGATGGAAGATGTCGTGCTAGGCAGGAACCAAATGAAAAAAATAAACAATTAATGGGCAGGATTCATTGTTTTTTACATGCCTTAATATTTTACTTTCCAGATTGGCAGCATCATGGGAAACCCAACACTTGGATGAAGAGCAGTGCATATGGTGAATATAGGGGAAGAATGTTGAAGCTGTAATTCAGGTAAGTGAGAGCTGAGAGTTTGTTTGTTTTTTTTTTTTTTCAAGCAATGATTTTATAGCACATATCATCAAGTCCGTATTAAACGGACTTTTTGGGCTAATGCTTTCCAGTCTTGACTCTTAGACTTAGTAACTGTTCCAAATAGTACTTTAAAATGTCTTAGCTGTATAAATACATGAGACCTCAATGCTTCCCTTGTGGACTAAACCAAAAACAAGCTAGATTAAAAATAAATTTATTTTTTTAGTATTGTCAGTTGGCCAAAGAGAAAAAAAAAAAAAAGTCTATTACATGAAAAGGACCTGATGTTCCTAACAATATTTTTAAATTGACCTCCAATTTGATATTAGTTTTGGGTGCAAAAAAAGGCCTCAGAGAAAGTCTACATACATTAAGGTCGACAGGGTAGACTTACAGAAGAAAATCAAATGCAATAAGTGACTTGTTCTTGGCTATCTGACTTGGGTTAGAGACTCACTTAGCGTGCTAGATGAGCTAGCCTCATACAAAGCACCGGGAGAGCTAGGTGCCAAGCTGCAGGTTGCACGAAGGAGCTGTTATATCATCATAGGCAATTGAAATAAGCTTCATTCTATAGCAGCACAATCTATCAGGGTCCCAACAACAGCCCACTAGCAGCACAAAGTGGTTTTCTGCACAGAGGTGTGGAACTGGAACTGCTCCACACGAATTAAATGACAAAAGTGCCTTTGAATTCAGTGGTGAGAGCTTTGTCCAGTCTGATTTTAAACTAACCATCAATTCACCTTTTTGCCATTTCCAATGATTTTTTTGCTATCTGATTACATTTTCTTAAATAATCTTTTGCTACATATTAACTGTCCTTTATTAAAATCAAATTTGCAGAGGATTAAACCACACAATAGTTACATTTATAATATATATATCTATAGATAGATTATATAATAATAGTTATATTGAATATCACAGTAAAATCTCAATAAGCACGAGTGTTTTCCTTTGTTCTAGAAATCAATGGATATTTTATTAACATGGGGTAATAACTCTTGCAACTAGAAGAATCCCTTCAGATTTAAATGAAATCATTATTGTACATTAAATGGGAACACAGATACATTTGAATAATTTCAAAGTTCTCTACAAACAAGGATGAATTGAAATATCCTCTATTCTTCCAGCCTGGTGCAAGAATTGGTGCTTTATCCCCAACATCCTCCTAACCTGGACACTGAAACACCCACTCAAGAAGAAAGGCGGAGGACTGCTCAGAGGCCAGGATGCCTGGCTCAAGGAATGAAAACCCATGCCATTTCCCGAAGCATTAGGCAATTCTTCCTGGCAATAGCTGGTAGTTACTAGAGACGGTGTTTGCTAAAGGTTAGAACACCCACATGGGAAACAAGCACTCTTCCCATGAGCATTGAGTTGACTCTCTCACACTGAAAATCCTTAAGAATTTTCCAAATTTCCATTCATTCTGGTTGCTTAATTTGAATTTAGGGTTGCTCAGCCTGTCTGTTCATCCAGCCCTTGATACTGGAAAAGCTACTGGTGAAGACATTACTCTCCAGCAGCTACTTCTCAAGTCACTTAATGATGTCACACAGATGAATATTCCATGGGAGTTGGGTGCCTGCAACTCGGACACTCTGTTGATAACTCTTGCTTTTAATTTCTCTCTTTTTCACCCCAAGGAAAACTAAAGAATATTTTCACCCATGTAGTGTTTCCAAGACAATGTTAAGGCAGCATCTAATGTTTGGGAGTGGAATTAAGGAAGAATTAATACAAGACCAGCCAGTAGAAAGATGATGATGAGAAAAACAGTATTGCTGGAAGGAATATTTTCTGGAAATTCTGGAAATTCCAGTTTTTCCTATCAGTACATGGCCTATGTTGTTACACTTATCACTGGTTTTATTTCAGACACAAGGACAACTTTCAGGTAAAAGTAATACATCTCCTTTGTTGTGTCACTATGCATTCTTCAGCATAGCAACATCTGGGTAGATTTTTTGGAGGGAGGGGTATAAGTCTTGCTTTCATGGGTTACAAAGATCATTTACACCATAAAAGGAAATAATGACTTTATTATTTTTTAAATTATTATTAATTATAAATGAGGAATAAAGGGTTAGATGGTTTGGGGAAGCAAAACGGTTTTCTCTTGGTTTGAGACCCTCTTTCTCCCCTCCTCCAGACTGTCTAACATGACAGCATCACCTCTCCTCAGTGCTCAGCGCTGTCAGCGAGGGGCCGGGGATCCTGCATCCTTAATCACTGCACCAGTGAGGCAGGGGGGGCGACGGGGGTGAATAGCATAAGAAAAGAGCAAAGCTGACTTAGATGGATCACATCGTTTGTGCCAGGACTGCAGACTGTACACCTCAGTCCAACATCGACACTAAATAACAGTAAGCCCCAAGATTATCAATAGGTTGTGGAGTACAGTGCCTGGATATAGACTTTATCAGATAGCGACCTAGAGATTAACCTCTTGGCCCCCTAATCAGGATTGTGCTGGTACACCGTTTATTACCAGAGTTGGGCAGGGGGTGAGACAGGGAGGGAGGGGACAGACGGCTGCAGGCAGAGCCTGCCCGCAGCGCACGGAGCCAGGCCAATTTCACAACACGCCGCTCTGTCTCCTGCTGAAGGTTTTGTTTTGTTTTCTTCATTGGATTCTAGGGTAAAAATTCTTGGAGTCTTTATTTACTGCCAAGTGGAACCACCGTGTGACTCCGGAAATACCTGTCGCCTAATTAAATTGTCTAGAGAGGAATTTTGGAAAGCGCTTCTAATTCAGGAGCTTAATTTAGGCTGGGCCCGTGCACCAGAGCTTTCTGTCTTATTATTAGATGGAATTTTAATCATTGCAGATCTCCCCCCACCCCCAGCATTTTTTCCTCTCTCCCCATCTCCTAACAACCTGATTCTGGCATAATTCCCTTCCCCTTTAACCCTCTGGAGCTAAAAATAATATCCTTTTGGAACTAGCCAAAAAAAAAAAAAAGTAAGCGAGCACTGAACCAGAGGTGTTTAATTAGCAGGAGTGAACTGGAGATGGGTTCAGCAATCATTTTACAGCAGCCTCTGTAGAGACAGACCAAATCCATTATGAAAAAAACCCAGCTCATGGGTCCCGGGAGTAAGGAAGGTGGTGTGTTCTCAGGGCAGCTTAAGCCTGTAACATCTGTAAAATGCAGCCCTCATATGCCTGGATTAAAACAAAACAAACAAACAAACAAAACCAAACAAACAAAAGATGTTGTGGTGAATGAAAGGATGCTATAAGCAAACGGCCTTAAGGAAATGTTTCAATCTGGCCAATTGCTCTGTGCACTGCTATTCTTTTGCAGTTAAATTTCACCTTTCCATGTAATTGCACAGAGAAAGGAGATACAGGACACAGGAGTGATGGAGAGAGCACAGGGCAGGCAGTGATGGTACCCACACAGATCACAAACATGTCACTTTTCTGAACTCAAGACCTCAAGAAAGTGATTGCCTCAGAGATTATTAGGCACCATGAACATACCTTTAAAGCACATTGAAATCCTCAGATGGGAAGTATGAAGCATGGTTAAAATGAGTAGGTCAAACTCTTTCAGGCAGTGTCTGTGTGTGTGTCCAGGGCCAAAGGTAACAACCTCTGATCCTGGCATCTTCACACAATCATCACGAAGAAAAAAAGCTAGAGAAGCTCCATAGCCCAGTTGAGCACACCACACACTGCATGAGACGAAAGAGCTTTACCATGTCCAGTGGAGTTATCCTGCATTTACAGTGATGTAACTGTCACCATGAACTGACCTTTGGCGTTTTTTACTGGGAATGAAAAGGAGATCCCAGAACTTCCATTTTCCTTGCAAAAAGGTTTCCTTGCTACAATCAGGTTTCACTAGGATTACTACGAAAACTAAGGAAATTCCTCTTGCTAATCTAACCTCTATGGCATAATTCTAACACACAAGAAGCTCTGCTCTAGTATTAAGTTTTAAACTGGATCTGTGTGTGGACAGCATATCTACATTAAAGAGGTTTTCCTCAAACAGTTTGCACTGCAGCACTTTCCCTACAGCTGTTTTAATTCTTCTGGGTTGCATCAGCTTTGGGCATCTGCCTTCACTCATGCTGGAGTGCTCTGCAGTCACCCAGCTCTGCGCTGCTGTACCACAGCGAAGGAAAAACTTGTCTACTCTGAGGATTGAAATTTGAGATTTTCTGTTTCGACTAAGCTCAGAAACCTCTCTCTCTCTCTATCTCAGCAGTTGGATTTAGTCTGAATCCCCCCCTAGCATTCTCCTCCTGCTGCAGAGAGGATTTCTAATCTCATCTGGGATTAAATTTGTAGGCCAAGACACCACAACATCAATATTGCTTTTAAACCCAGAAAGAGCATTGAAGCCACAGGAAAGAGAACAGGATAATGTATTGACCTATCGCCTCTTCAAGGCAGAAGCTTCTAGAAATATATATACGTCTATATGTGTGTGTATTTATAGATAAATATAATCTATCTATAATAATATATCTGGTTTTATGCTTCCTTCACCCCTACTTCTGCACAAAGCACACTGCTACCTGGACGAGAGGCGAAATGACCGCCTGACACCTGATCTGGACAGCGAAGTGCTGTGAATCCAGCCTGGGATCTGGAACCAGATTTGCCAGCCTGAGCACATTATGGGTTACACAGGAATGGCTGGGAGTATGAACTCAACCCTTGTTAAAGATATTCATTTGCAACCCCAAACTGAAATGCTTTGATTTTGGAAAACATACATGCATTCACATACATATGTATATATATCTACACACACACAGACACATGAAAAACTTAAACTTTTGATGTCTTGTAACTTTGCATTGCCTTTTTTTGTTCGGCTGTATTTACTGGGCTGGATTGCCTGCCAAGACCATTAAGTATCAATCATTCATTGTTTCATTAGTGCTGAAATGCCTTTCTAATTGACTTTGTAATTGTAGTTAAAAGCAACTTTAGCACAGGCTCGAAGAAGCCTTCCTAGAGGCCTCTCTGCGTCCTGCCTTCCATCTGCTGTCACTGGAACTTAATGGAGATGCCTCCAGCAGAAGAATGGTATCAGACAGACCACTTGTTTGTAGGATATTGCTTTATTTTGTATTTAGTTTGATTTTACTTTTTTATTCCAGGGTCTGATAATGACTTGATGTTTCTGCATTATGGGATATTTGTCTCATAATTATCTAGCCAGGAGCTAAAACATCACATAGTGACTCAAGAAATACACCAGGACAACGTACTATGGACAGCGGGGGTGCCAAAATGTTCTTGATACTTTCAAAATCCTGGTAACGCTTTTTAAATGGCCTCTTGTTTTTAATCATTCTGCAAAGGCCTATTTTTTTAAATTAAGTCTTAAGTTTATGTGCACTTCCCCTGCCCTGATTCTGATTGCACGCACTGTGGTGCAAAAGCCCTGAAGCTCATTAGGGCAAGGGCAGGCATGCAGAAGCAGAAGCACTGAGCATCTCCAAGGTGACTAATAGCCACCAACTCCTTCCTTCATCCAGCCAAAATGGACCGAACTGCCGGGGAGCCTTCGCTGCACAGCGGTGCAGGAAAGGGAAGCAGGAGGGAATGCTGCTTCCCCCAAGCTAAAGATAGAAGGCAGAGTTCTCCTCTGCTTTTGGCAGAGGAACAGGAGTGGCATTTCCCCACCTACTTCCCCTTATGTTGGCCCTACCAGCATGGAAAGCAACATGCTACAAAACCGCAGAGGAAGCAAACTTGCAGTAAGAACAGAGACACTGCTAAAAACGCCAGAAGAACGCAATTTTGGCTAGGAGGCAATGCATGGGGTGATGGAGGGCCAGACCTGACTTATTAAAAACCATGTCTAGATCTTACGGAGACTTCAGCAGCCAGTAATGAATCCTTTTAAAAGGCTCCACATCTTCATCACAGACTTGGAGAGATCAGCATCCTGGGGACTGTTAATCCCAGCTAATCTCTAGTGCTCAGAAGAGACCCTGCACTGAGGTCGTTGTTGCTATTACAAGATTATAATAAAATAAATGCTGTATTGATTTGGTTTAAGTGTGTCACAGTCTCAGCTAGTACTGATAGAGATTTCACTGTGCTATGCTCAGGCCAGCTGCAATTCCCAAGTTGTTATCTCAGCCTTCCAAAAGCTCCTGTTGAATACTGGAGCAGAAATTTGTCTGGTTGATAACATCAAAGGTTTGAGTTTATGATATATCACCATCTTACACCTCTATTGCTTAATTTGTGGTGGACGGGTTAGATCTCAAGACTGTTTCCCGCAGGTGCAGATACACCAGCTCGCTCCTGCTGGAGCAGTGTTTCTAGAAACTAGGAGCCAAGTTCTCCATGGACCTGGTAGGATTTCTCCCAATTTGGTCCAGAATGAGAGGAAGGCCAGACCCTGGCACACACAGTATCTGCTCTCCTCCTGTAGAGCAGCTCATGCTCTACGGCTCTGCGAGCCATGATGCCAGCCCGTGAACAGTGTCCCCTGAAGCCTGTCACAGTTGCAGGTAATAAACAGCTTCTGTGCCCAGGCCAAGAGCTGCTTTTGCTTTCATTTATCATGTCAGCACCACCACGGCTCCACACTTCTGCAAATCCTTCCATCAAGCCATGCCTGGTAAAGCTGCCCACAGAGCAGCTCCACTGCAGAGAGTCTACAAATCAGCATGTGCTCCAGCAGAGCCAGAAAGCATCAGCAGAGAGGTCAGCCCAGGTTGTCCCACGTCCCACCACACCCAGGCACGAGGGAGAGCCCCACACTTACCACCGCCATGAAGTCTGAGAGGGTGTCCTGAAGAGTCTGACTGCTGACTTCAAAGGAATGGCCTTTGTCCTGGTGACTCCTGTGATCTAGCATGCACATGCCAAAATGAATAACAGCTTGTTTTTAACCTAAACTTGGGTCTAAAAAGAGAGCAGAGGCACAAGTGAAGTGAGAGTGAGAGAGGAGGAGAAGAAGAAGAAGAAGAAGAAGAAGAAGAAAAAAAAAAAGAAACGGAACCCTCCCCCCTCAGTAAAACCTAGCTGGTTTCCAGGTGAATCCTCTTATCGTTTTCTGGTGTCTCCTGATTCTGATCACCTGCCTGGGGATCCCACCTTGCATGCTTAATTAGATAGAAGCAGTGCATTAACCGGTGGTGTGCTGGGGATTTGTGGGGGGTTTGGATAGACAGCTTTCTGTGTATGGTTTTTTGTGCATAGGCTGTCTTGGTGACCTGTGCTGCTGGGGGTGTCTGATGCTGTTGACTCTGCTGCATGTTTTGCTTGTGAGCATGGACAGCAGCGATACCCAAAAAGGGCAGATCAAAGCAAAGGGGGGTTGGATAAGCAATCTAATTTTTACTCAGACTAGCAGAACTGACAGCAGTCGTTTCTCTCAGAGCTAACTGGTAGGCATTCAGGTAAATCAAAACGTTTCACACTGTTAGCCATGCCATCTGCTAACCCCCCCACGGTGGCATACACAGAAAGCCGCTGCAGGGAGGAAGCCACTGAAAGGCCCAGGCACTACTTAAATTCTCTGTGTAGTTTAAAAAGGGGTTTTCTGCAAAGAGCTAATCCTGCCTGACTTGTACAGCCCAGGTGCAGAGTTCGAAAGCAATTTTTAGTTGGGATAAGAAATTGAATGATTCCTCTCCAACCCCCCCAAAAAGGATTCCCTTGTAAGAATCTGTTTCTAAGATCCATCATTTTCTAAGTCTCATATTTAAGTGGATTTAAGGGTGAAAGTAATCATACAGGTTATCTAAAGGGCCAGTCTGGAGCTGCTTAGGTGGTTTCTTAAGAAAAAGCCTTGCCAGCACTGAGAACGGATGACCTGGCCCCTTGGCTTTCCGACACATGACTTGGTGCCATTGTAGATTCAGAGCAGTAGCAGAGGCTGGCCTGGCACGTCATCGCTTTGGCACTTCTAAATTGGTTTTGAATATATTGGCAATTTGAACAGTGCCAGCTGCAGTGATTTTATTAGATATTTCCTGGAATTTGAAAGTAATTTGAAGGCTTAAGTTCCTAAAGTCAGGAGAGTCTCAATTTTCTGTGCCACCTTCATCAAATCAAACAAAAGATTGGATCTCAATGTATCACGACCCTCTCAGCTTGGGTAAACTTAAATGAACTAAAACTTATTGTATAAAAATCTCAGGTGCATTCATTTACTGATGATCTTGGCAAAGCCTAGTTTTGCATCCTTCAATCTGAATTCTCAGCCTATGCGGACCTCTGAATGCCTACAGGTTTGCTTCCATGACTTCAGCAGAGCTCTGCACAGTGGAACAGGTAAAAAATAGGAAAAAATAGTCTCTCATCCTCTGGTGAGCTGAGCAGAAGCAGAACTGACTGTCTACTGCGGTGTCATTGACATCTGTGAGCGTTCAGGTAGACTCAGGGATTGATCTCTATTCACTTCAGTGCAGGACTGAATTTAAGATAGGCACTCTTATAGCTGGTTGTTGCTACCTCTCATCCCTTGTCACCATGAAAAACAGAATATGCATTCAAGATCAATGTAATATAGGAAGTTTCAGCTTGATTTATGCAAATATATTCGATTTTATGCAAATGTACAACTGACCTTTCTTTGGTCAAACTAAGTTGGCAGGTACAGGTTTTTGAACTAGAGTGCAGAAAAATGAAAGGTGTCTGCATTATGCAATGGTGATTTCTTCAGAGAACAGTTACCTACAGCAGAGACTGCATGACAGAACATTTCACTAACATTTCTTGAAGAGATCTGAATCCTCACAGAGAAAAGCTGGTTGGACTTTTCAATAGAAATTTATTTTCAGCAGAAATAAGATGTTGCAGCTGAAGTAAAAAGTATTTGAAAAGAATCAGTTATTAAACAGAAAAAGGCAGCAGGGGAAAGCCAAATCTGAAAAATGTTCAGTGATTTTTTTGGTTTGAATTTCAGGAAAAAGCATTTTTCAGTAAGCTGGTTATTTATTGGAAGTCATCTTCAAAAATACATTTACTTCCAGTGTTACTTGTAGTTTTCTTTAAAACACTTGCAATTCCCTCTCCTCTAAATTTTCTATGAAAAAGCAACAGTATATTTTTTGATTAGGAGTAAACACGATTGAACTCAACAGCTGTTGGGAGTTCATATGAATGTTCAGAAATATTATTTTAGAAGAATCTGATGAATTCTGCTTTCTCAGCAGCAATGAGTTTTTCTGAGCCAATATACCACTCTCCTATGCTGATGTTAACTGATCCTGAATTTTACTACACATTTTCCAAGTATTACTTGTGTATTAGTAGCCCAGCTTCTCTGTTAGGCATAACAGGATTCAGGCAGCTAAAACCCCTGCATAGCTTTGAAAAAATACCCTCACTAAGTACACAGTCAGGAAACAAAAGAAAACAATATGAAAAAAGAGGAAGGGGAGAAGGCAGCCATATGCCCGAGGCTCTGGAGTATGATCTAGGAAGGGCCGATGAGCCCTAGGAAGGACAAATACACACCACAGGTCAGAAGAACAGTAGTGTGAAAATGGAGGCAAACCAGCATTTCAGTCATCTTTTCTGTGTAAATAAAAGGCTGAGAGCATTCTCATTGAGGCAGAGTTAATCAGGGATTTTAAAATATTTTATCTTTAAACAAGAACTGAGCCAGGCTTAACTCTAGATTAAAACTGGCCCAACAACACAGAGGTGCCATCAGAGCTGGACTCGGAGCCCTGCCAGCATGGGATCAATTCTCCATCAAGGTTAATCCCACATGGCAGAGTGAGTCTGTCCTTCGTTACACCAATGGGGTCCTGGAGCTGGTTGCTCCTCAGCCTGTGCTCCCCAAGACTTGGTCAATGATACAAAGGTCTGGCAGCTGGACTCAGACTTAAATCACAGACAATCCACAGACATAAAATATCAATTATAGTAGTGGCCTGTAGTCACTAGTATAAGTTAGTAGTAGATACCAACATAGAAATATCACCAGTCCTAAAAATCAGCAGCTGTCAAAGCTTTGATCATGTTGGGCACAGTTGAACTGGTTGATCAGAGGGGAACTGGACTCACTTTAGGACTAAGCTGGACATCCAGGACAAGAAAACCAGCCATTCTAATGTGTGACACTAGCTAGAAACCAGATCCACTGAGATATTTAAGCAATTAGCTCCTACTTGGGTGCCTAATAAATTGTTTCAGAACCTGAATACTTTCACAGATCAGAGTCTTGGTGACTAGTGGCAGAGAGATACCCCTACTAAAAATGTAGGTGACTCGGCTACATGGCTGTCCTTGCGTTTCTGTAGGTTTTAGCTATTTTATTTGCTAATGCACTTTTGAGCATGCCTGGATATGCTCTGAGTGTATGCAGCCCCCAAACCCCACTGCTGGCTCCAGCCTGGGCTGATCCCGTGCTGACAGCAAGGAGCAGCCCCGGGCAGGAGCAGACCTTCCCGCTCTACGTTCAAACTCAACGCAGTGTGTTTTGCAAAGCTTCAAAGTGCCACTTAACGGGACTTTCATTTTCCTTCCAGCTGAAGGGAAAGTGTTGTTAAACTCCCAGGCTGGCAAGTTGGAGTTTACACAGATGGAACAGTTAGCGCAGACCGCAGAACAAATACCAGCAACCAACCAGTTTCACACTTCTAAAGAAAGAAAGAAAGGAATGGCAGAGGCAGGCCAAAGCAAACAGGCCTTGGAAAACTCGAACCCGCTGGCTGGAATTTTCAGCTGTTACTTTTCTTTTCACATTCAGGCTTTTTTGGAGATCTCTCGATTCAGCAAAGCAGAGAGGGCTTTTGCATTCATATGAAATGATTTAAAGCTCTATGAGGAGTGCTGTGCTCAGTCCCAACAACCACAAAACATACATTGTTTGAAATTTTATAAACGTGGTTTTCACTGAGAGCCACATTTTAAAAAAAAGTACATTTTCTTTCCAGCAAATAATATGTTGTTGAATTTCCCACATCTTGCCTAGCTATGGCAGCGGGGTGTGTCATTTTATATGCTTTTTGCTTTTTAAACCTGAGGACAACTCCTATGCCTCTGAAAGAGCCCTGAGCCCTCTTCCTCTCCCTGGGCTGTCATCTGCCCCTGCTCCCCTCCAGCGATGCTGCCCAGCTGAGAAGGGCTGGGTCCCCCCGGGGCTCATCCACACTGCCCTGCAATCAATCAGAAAGGTCATTGCTGAGTATCGCAGCCCGAAACCTCTGCAACACCCTGCACTGCTGCTGCTGGTCCTCAGAGCAAAGGACCAGAGCAGGAATTAATCCAGGTCTCTCCCATGGCAATGGAAGCATAACCTCTGGGACAACCCCAGAGAATTTTATTTTATTAAGACACAGGGGTCGTGCCTCTTCCTTCATTCAGCCAGCCTTTCATTCTCCTCCTCCAGTAACAAAGAAATTGCTAAGGAATTAAAAAAGGCATCTCCTGCGAATACACAGGCAGAGCCACTAGTGAATCTTCACTAGGCATCTGAGACCTGCTGGGTAAAATTGTTAGGGGTGGATAAATTGGTTTAGACAAAATTATCTTCTTGTGTTCCCAGAGACCCACATTCAAATGCAAACCTCATTATGAAATTGAAACGCTTCATGCTGTGTAAACTGTGACTTGTACTAACAATGCAGAGGCAAGTTCTGGTCCCACCAAAACAGATGTTGATTGGAGCAACTTCAGATTGCTCCGTCAGCTTGCTGGGTGTCTGCAGGGGCCTTCTCTTACTTTGGATTTACAGTCACGGAGCTGAAGCAGCATCTCGTTCTGAACTGTTTCACTAAGAGTACCTGTTTCTACCTGTTTTTACTTCCACGTACCAGAGGTTTTTTTCCTCCTTGCTGTATTAGCAACACCTTTCTACTCCATCATGCACAGTAAGACTATCCGGTACCTCATGCATTGCTGACATTAGATTCTATTAAATCAGTCCAGACATCATGCAAAGCTACACAAACCCAGCTTAATTCAGTGGAGAGACTTCACTGTTCATTTCAGCTGAGACATTAAATGACACTATTCAGGGGTGTAAAAATGAGTGGAATTAATTTATGTGATGAAGGAGGAGGCAACCTGATAGAGGGAATGGGATAACAAAGCAGTTATTCCAACCAAAACAGTCAGATTTTAAGCAACAGGGGGCTGTGGCCAAAAACAATCAGTGTCCGCTCAGCTAACGAGCATGGGGACCAACTGCAAGTTTAAGGCTAGATCAGGTTGTCTGTGTTAGGTGTTAATCCAAGACAACAGCGTAGACAAACCCCTCTAATTCACCCCTGTTTTGTCTTGCACACTCCGGCTAATTGCTTTCTTTGCTATGTTGCTTTGTACTCACTCAGGGTGTAATTTCCACTTGCTCTGCGTGCTTACTGGCACCAGGACAAGGTGCCTCCACCAGGACACCTTCCTCGAGGAGGACAGACGGGTGGTGGAGCAGGTTGTCCAGGGAAGCTGTGCTGTCTCCATCATGGAGGTTTTCAAGACAAGACTGGATAAAGCCCTCAATAGCCTGGTCTGATCTAGCAGACCCTCCTGAGGTCCTTTCCAACCTGAATTATCCTGTCATCTTAAGGTGGGCACCTGTGGTGTGAAACTGGGGCAGGTTTTCTGGGGACAAGGAGCTTAAGGGACTTGCAGGTTCCCAGAATTAGTATAGCCTCTCCCACATGCCCACAAGGCAAGAAAGGGGTTGCACAGACACCTACATCCATGTCCCATCCACCTCCTCCCTGGTAAGATGTTACCTACTCAGAAATGGTATCATTAGCCAGGCACAGGGCAATGTGACAACAGGGCTAAATCCTTCCCTGGTGAAACTACTGGAGCACTGGTGCACCGTCAGAGACATTGTTGTAACTCAGTATTACTTATAATGTTTTTTTCAGCTAATATTGCTGTTTATACAATTATACTAAACCAGACCCAGTGATTCCTGAATTTGCAGCATTTTTCTTTTATTTCAATGCTAAGTGTGTGCAAAGAAGATAGTGTGTATAAAAGGGGGGAAAAAAAGATTACATTCTTCCTCTGCTCTGCAGCTGCTGCTTACAGTGACTAGTCCCTCCCTTTCAAACAACCTTTGCTGACAGAAACCTGCAATGATACATGGCAGGATGCACTAGAGTACCATGCAAGCCAGTGCAACGTGACGCATTTACTGTACTACAACGTACTGTATCTCAGTGCTAATGACGTCTGGGTATTGAAATAACCTCCGCAGGGAGCAACGCTGCAACACCTGCTTCTTCTGGATAACTCAGTCTTCATCTCCTTGCTGCAATGGAAAAAAAAGACCTTCTCAGAGAGGCTGCTGAAGTGGAATGTCACATTAGGGCATGCTTGTTAATGACAAACCATTACAAGGTTGCCAAGTGTTCGAAAAGATGCTCCCAGGATCGCTAGTATTGGAATATTTTAGGTAGCGTTTAATTATCCAAGGTTCAAATTATATGCAGTAATATAAATAGAAAAAGCAAGAAAACTTTTCATTAAGTGATGCTTAGCAATCGTTAATCACATATTTATTACATGATAACATACCATAATAGGGTTTGGAACGTAGGCCCAGTGGTCAAAGCATCTCTGACATTGCATGGAGCTAACGAGGCTTGAGGGTCAAATTCTGCCCTCATTTAAATCAGCAACATGTGCAATTGTGTTGGTGCAATCAAAAAGTAGTACTGAAGGCCACTTCTTGGGAGCGTGCCAGTTCCAAGAACGAGCAAAAGGCCTTGCCCTAGGTAGGATCATCCACTTTTTACCGAGGATTTAGGACTTTGGGATGGGATTACTGGGCCCAGCAAAGCATAAGAACACCCTACTAATATATAGGAGGGAAATTTGGATATTCTTTTCCACGGGCTTTACCTTCCACTGGTTTTTTGGTTTGTTGGGGTTTTTTGCTTGGTTTTTTTTTTTTTTTTTTTTTTTTTTTTTTCTGCTGTTACCCCTCCACAATGCTAAATTTATCCAGAGAAGCTGCTGGGAACTTTAAAGTGTGATCCCTGGGGATAATTTTCCTTCTGAATGTCTCCAGTGGGAATTTCTAACAAGTCAGCACAGTAATTTGTGAGATCACCCTCTACTTTCTTACATGTGTTGCTAAGAAACAAAGTGAGTTAATACCTGACTGAGATGAATACAGGACTTAGTTATTTATACTTTTCTTCGGGCTCTCTTCAAACTCAGGCAGGCATAGAATATGTCATTCACAGTTAAATACTTTCCTAAAATTTTCCTCCTATAAAAGGAATACCTAATCTTACACCTATAAGAACAGGTAAAAGATTATTTTTATTTTTAATGAATATTTAGATTCTGGAGGAAGAAAAAGCATTTGGGGGCAGCACTGATACACAAATTTACTATACCCTGTCCTAATTCAAGTCCTGTTCATAATCAATGAGAGACTGTCAGGAGGATTTTCTGCTGCAAAAAGGCGAATGTGTGTAGCAATACATACATCTCCTTTGTATTTCAGTAAATATTATGATTTGTGGACAAATGGTCAATGGTCAAAGGGCCAATGTTTACCCAGTCAGAAACTTATATCTGAAACCCATTTATCTCTGCAATGATATTGCCTATACCCATAAAGATTTGGTGATTTACTTTGTTTGAAAAAATCTAGACAACCTATGGTCTTAATATAATGGACGCATTGCTGGAAAAATAGAATTGAAATACCACCTCAGCCCAGAATTTCTTCTTCGATCTCTCTTCTATTTATTGATTTTATTGTTTTTGTAAATACAGTATTTAGTTTTTGCTCTCCATTTAAGATCACCTACTGAAATATGACCATTCCTTTTTTTTCCTGAAGTATATATAAGTCTTTTTTTTTTTTTTTTCTCAGGGGATGTAATAAATGCCTTGAGAAATGTCCCTATGATTGTCAGAATGGATGTGGAAAGTTAGAAGCGTATTTTTTTCTGTATAGATTAGAACCGTTGACAAATTAAATAATTTGTAGAGGAAATTATCCCTATTTACAGACTAGAGAAAGTTTGCTCTTAGGTGCATACACATAATTCATATTAACTTTGCTAATAGTAAGTGGAAATGCTCATGTGGCTTGTATGTGTCCTTTGCAATTTCAATTGCTGTTTGGGTTTCTGCTCCCAATGATAGGAAAGTACCTTGTATTTGCCGGGTGAACAGCCTCCTGGGCCATGCACACAGGAGCGTGCACACTTAGTTTTATTCAAATACAGGATGGAGGTAAATTCAGCCATTTATTCGGAGATTCCCATGGGAGACTCCTGTGGAAACCTAGCTATGGCAAACTATAGTTTGCAGTTCGTTATTGTGTCCCCTGCCAAAGAAACTGTAGATAGGAAGGGTATTAGAGGACTGTGTTTAACTGCAGTGATTCTTTTCTTGTTTCTCTACAGCTAAGCAAATAGCCTGCAACTTGAGTTGAATTGGAGCCTGGTGTTCAATCAGTATCCCAGCTAACTACAGAACCAGCCCATGAGAGGCTTGGGCTTGGTTTAGACCCAAATAAGTACCCCATATGTAACCACTGAGTAGTGAATATACGCTCCAAGCAACCACCACTGGTATTAACTTGGAGCCAATGTTGTGTATAGAGGTCATCTTTTACATCTTATGAACTTTAAGCCAGAAATAGAGTTGGTTGCTCTGATACTGTCTGCCTCATATTCTTGTCTCTATGCTGGCTCTGTATGTTACTACAGACTGCTTCCTCACGGAAAACTCATTTCATGGTGCAACACAGCATTGTGCAAGGGATCCCAGGCTAAACCCAAATGACCAAGTCCTGATAGAAGATGTCACATCTACTTGGCTCTCCAGGGTGCAGGACCTTCATTCATCTCTGGCTCAGGTGTCTCTTCACCACCCTTCACAGTGCTGGGTAGGGACATGCTGGAATGACCGAGCCCCCCCGGTCCTCCCAGTGACAGTGGGACTCTCCCAGAGGAGCATTCGGCTGCTGGTCCATGTCTGTGGGCTGAAGGGGCTGTGGAGGGCTGCCTGTTGTTAAACAGCTGCCACGTTTCATCCAAGTGGTGGCTGCATTTTAGTGGTGGCTGAAGTGCTTCCCCTGTCTACATTGGAAAGCTTGTTGGGATAGTTTTGGATGACAGATATTATTACTATATTTAATTTTTGAAACTCCACTGGAAAAGTTAAGCACTTAAAGAAATCCCTACAGTTACTACATTCAGCTTTTTCCCTCGTAAGAAACGACTGGAGAGTTTGTGCTTTTAATTATTATCATTCTCCCTTGAAATTATAGGCAAAGCACTCAGTGACATTCGAAACATAAATTACTGGCCTGCAGCCTTGTGCTACTGTTTCTCTATCTCTCTGCCAGGGCTGCAAATCAATTTTCTGCATTTTTTTCAGATTTTCTGAAGAAAATTGTGGAAAATAGCTGTTGGCACATGGCATTTTTCCACAATGGTTAGAACTATTGAATGGGGCTGTAATAGGCTGCCTTGGAGAAGCCAGCCCCATTAAAATGCCAACCTCAGACGGATCAGAACACTCTCTCAATCTGAATTTCATAATTTTTCCACAGGAAGAGCAACATAATTTTCCCTGGTTTTGCCTGCAGTCCTGTAGATTTGTTTAAAAAAAAAAAAAAAATTAACTGCCCCCAATTTTTCTTTTCCTCTCATTTCTTCTCATCTATGTTTTTTTTCCCCTCTTTGTTTTGTTTTGCTTTGCTTAAGTTCCAGCCACAGTGCCCTCTAACCCTGGGTGATTTTTGGAGGATTTGGTTTAGTTCTTGTTTCTTTACTCTGGTTTTGTCCAGATTGTTCCTTTACAAAGTGACCTGGAAATTCACCTGTTTAGACTGACGATTATTCAGCCAATAAAATACTTTTCCCTCAAAACTGTCTCCATTATGTTTTTGGTGATACTGGCCATACAGAGACATCACTTTCTGACTGGAAGAGTCTTTAAATCTATCCTGGCTACCTTGGGATTTAAACTCATGGGGCACTGGCCAACACTGAGGAATTTTACACCTTCAAGTTTGGCTGATTTCTTTGGATTTAGAATCAAAGCCCATTAAGATTACTAAGAAAAAAAGATAAGAAATGACAGGAGCCTTTCAGTCTGTAAAATAGACCTTCAGCATTCACAATGGATTGTGTAGGATGAGTTGCTGGGAGGGAAAGAGAGCATGGCTCTATGCAAGACAGCAGGTTGCACAAGAGCTGAGAGCCAGAAGAACCAGAACAGCGAATTCCTGGATTTCCAGGAAAGAATTCTTGCGGAATTTTTGCTGATCGTATTGGCCTGGTCAAATTGTAGAGCTGGTTAAAGAAAAAAAGGACAGTGTTATGAACCTACTTACAGATGAGCTGTTTTGCTCAATATGGCAAAAGCTTAAAGAAACAAGGTCATATCTTAGCTTCTTCTCCCTAAAAACTGGTTATTCCAAAACCTCTAGAGAGAGTCAGCTTCTGGTTTTTTTATTATATGTTTCATTGCAAGGTGGTGATGTAATGTCGTACGTGATAAAGTGAGGGAATTGAGCTTCAGTTGAGAGTGGTGGAAGTTTGCTGGTTTAATCCAGGTCTGGGTACTTCAGATACATCTAGCCGTAATTTCAGAAGCAAGTATTTGAGGTTAGAATATCTTGCTGCTGGCTGGTCTGATGCCTGTTTTGCCAGGGCAGAAGGAACTGCTGCAATACTGTTGTAAAAGAATCGTTTCAAAAGGGAAAACTGAGTTAACCTCTGGGTGTTTCAGCTAGTGCAGAGTAATGAATTGCTATCTTCATTAACAGAAAGAATGCCAAAGAGGCTAAATGAGTCAGAACAGGGAGAGACACAATCCTTTAATGAGTTGAACAGGAGCTGGTTTGTAATGTGAGGTTATTGATAATCCCAGGGTTTATATAACAGCATGATTCTAGGTCAGGGAGCAAAAAACACACACTCCTATATACACACACTGGCTCACACGCTGTAAGATGACACACTCCTCTGAACAGATGGCTTCAGCCCGGGTTAAGCATATGCACTCAGGAAAGATGACTTTTTTTTCAGCAGGGTAAGTCTTCCCACTTGCTTTTGCACCTCAATGTGTAGGACAGATGTTGATTTTTTTCAGCGAACAGTTTTGCAAAGGATCACCTGGGCTACTGTGGCACACGATCAGTTTAATTCATCCCAAGAAGCTCCATATTTAGAGATATTTTTTTAGAAACACTGCTAACATCTTTTCTCCAGCTTGAGAAACAGTCTCTTATTTTGCTGACTTCCTGCATGTGTACCGAGGGGTTTGACACCCGGTCTGGTGTCAAGGAGCTGGAAGTGGGAGAATCACACAGGCTGAAATAACCATTGCTTCTCGGCTCTTATTTTTGCTCTCTCTTGCTACTGGTGGGCTTATGTTGCTAAGGAAGGTAGTTTACTTTCCCAGCAAGGTAATACTAATGTGCAAAATGGTTGTATCATCACAAAAAAGCTTTTTAATAGTAGCACTAATTTCCCTTTTTGCTTAATAACCTGTTTAGTAACATTATAACACCATTGAAGGGCAATTATGTTACTTCAGCCATGCCAGGATGTCGGTGCTGGTTGTGAGTCCGGATCTTCCCCTGGTTTTGCTATCCTAGCTGCAGTCATTTTGCAGGAAGCAGTTTCTACAAGCTCTCATGACTGCACAGGTTGCCAGCACTGCCCATGGCACACCTGCCAGTACTGTCTGATCTGCTGTTTATGGTTCTGTAAAAGTCAATTTATGATATTAAAGAAAATCTGGAACGTTCTAATTCTGAGCTCACTAGTCAATTGTGGCTTAAGCAGCCTACCTTAAATTCCCTCCCACAGCATTCCCTGAGAATCCTTAAATTCCCAGGCTTAATTTTCCTGTGGACTCCATATGGATAAGCCTATTATTGAGTAAAATAAAGGAAACTAAAAGACTATACAGAAAAACATCAGGAGTGACAATTCCCGAGTCCATGATTGACACTTTTAACCATATTTTAACCATATTTATATGAAGTTAAAGGCATTTTCATTCTCTGAATTGTCTGACTTGTTTTTCTTTTTAATGTGCACTTATTCAGGTTTTTTTCTCCAGATAGGAAAAAAAAAAAAAACCAACAACAACCAAAAAAAACCCCCAAAAACCCCCAAAACAAATAAAGAGGAAGGTGGTAACAAACATCAGCCTAACACCAAACCTCAGACCTGTTGCTTTCCCATTACAGGTAGTATTTGGTGACTGCCATTGAAGAACTACTGCTGGTGAAAACTTTCCACATTTTCATAGAGCTGCTGCTCATGAAATCTGGTAGAAGCTCTGTAGAAATGGACGTTTCGTTTTCTATCATTCACATTTAAGAAAGCCGCAGCTGAAAAGCATACGCTATGAATATCAAAGGCTAGAACTAAATTCTGGCTTCTGTCATTACCACTCACAGGGGACACAAAGTGGAATGGAGGAAGAAAAACATTTAACAACTACAGATGACCCCTAGAGGGGTTTTGAAAGGGCGAGCGGTGATGTCTGAGCACGCTGCAGGTGTTAAACTGCTTCGAGAACAAGCACAAGTGTTAGCATGCACAGGTGTCAGTAGCTGGAGAACCAGGGTGCCAACTTCAGCATGCACGAGCAAAGCCAGGGAGCTGAAGTGTAGCACGAAGAGGATCTCTGCAACAGCAACCCTCCATCTGAAGGAGGTTCGCAGTTCCTCAGTGTGCATTGGTAATGCACTCCCTGAAGTTTTGTGTGTTGTTTCATTGCTTTTTCAAAAATCAGCTTCAGTGCAGGTGTAAAAAAGGGATATGGTATTGCAACAGGATTCTGCCCCCTTCACTCATCCTCCTAATCGGTGGTGGTGGTGCTGTGAAGTGGTTCCTAGAAAGCACAGGACTGAGCCAAAAATACAGCTGAACTGGTGTCCCGTTGCATTGGCAAGAACAGCGATTGCATGTCATCGAACTCCCAGCGTTCACAGGACTGAAAATAGCAGGAATTTTCCCTTCTTGAACAAAATGATATATTCCTCCCTCAGCTACAGAAAAGAAACAATGGGGAAAGAAGATCAGGTTTGCCAAGAGCAGTGCATCCCTTTCATTTCAGTGTTCTCCCTGACATGTAAAAAATGCATAATAATTACAGAAAGGAACTAGCAAGCTCTTCACAGTTTGGAAATAAAGTAAAAATATTTCTGACAAAACATTTTTCCAACAGAAAGAACCAAAACACTGTTTTGCTGAAAACAGAAATGAATCAATGGCAGTTATTTTAGACAGATTACTCGGGTTAAAGCAGCAAGAAAAATGCGTGGAGATGTCTATATCAAACTCTAGAGGTCAGGAGTTCTTCTGAGCTTCTCCCAGTAGTTTGAACAGAGTACCTGGGTTCATTTCTAAGTGCCATGAAGAGTTCTGGCATGATGAGGGTTGGAAACACAGGATTTTGAACAGGGGAAAAATAAATTACAATTGGAGAAGAAACAGTGTAAAGCCCAAAAGGCACTTTCCATGGAGTCCTGCAAGCCTGGAGACAGCCCTGCTGCCCCAATTTGAATTTTCCTATTCCCTCTGCTGCGTGAATGCACTACTCAAGTGTTTGCTGTGTCTCATTTAGTTGCACAAAAGTGAGTGGGTGAAATAGTTTAGATGAAAGAGAGTGTGTGGCAAGAGATCAAGAAAATAATTACTGCTGTGATCCACTGTTGGAGCTAAAAAATCTCAATTAAGGGAGAGGATGAGCAGGAAAAGCTGTTGGAAGGAAAGGAAAGAGATGTATATGTATGTGTACACACACACACTCATACACTCCTGCTCCTTCTTGTATTTTCAAGGAATACTCTTTAAATTAGTCCAACAAGTCCTTTGGCTACAATCCCCTCCCCACCCTGGAGTTAGTTTGGTTTCTCAGAAACTTTAGAAATTGTCTCAGATCTTGCTTTGCACAAAGGTTTTACAGCATCTTTCAGGATGATCATTTACATTTCAGCAGGGAGTAGGGTGAGTCGACTTTATACAAATCTGTGGAGACTTCACAACTGCAAGCATCCTCTCTTTTTTAAGCAGCATACTTGAACAGCAAGCAACCTTTTTCACTGAGGATGCTACAGGGAGCTGACACAGCCAAGGAAGAAACTCCTCTTGCCTGAGATGTTTCCTGCCTCTTTCCTGGGGCGGCTGGTGACCGTGACTCTTCCTAAGACAAAATAGGCTGTTGGAGCGATATCTGATGACAGCTGTGGTTATCTCGTAAGCATTAATGCTACAAGGTCTGATGGGGAGATGGGGGTGTGGGGCATGCCCAGAGTATTTCTATCAGGTGGGGGGCTTGATAGGGATGGAAAGCTACAGACAGTAAGAGTTTCACAGCCCAGCCTGGTAAAAAAGTGAGGCTGGTGTGCTATAGATGAGGTTGTGAATGCATGCACTGTAGGGATCTCATTTACTATTAGCCAGTTAACCCTGCGTGGATGGGTGTGAACCAGGGTATAGAACTGTTTCACACAAAGTACGTAAGCTGTATTCAAACTGTTGGTTTATCCGTTAATGCAATGGCATATAAATCTGTCACTCGCGCAGGTTTGCTTAGCCTTCTTGGCTGAGAACAGCCATTCATTTTGCAGCAGAGATCACATGTGCCCTTAAACTGTTCTTTTGAAACATTGACACGCTGCAGATGTGTGTGTGTAAACTGGGGAATTACATCTCTTCCCCTCTGTTTCTGCTTGGCAAATAAATACCCATTTCACTTGTTGCGTAGTGACACCTTCTGTGCGCTCTCAGCGGCGGTGAGCGCGGGGCAGCCCGGCCATTTTGGAGGTCAGGCATAAAGCACAGCAGTGGCAGGGAGCACAGGTGGCTTGCTGGGACCACAGTTTCCACCTGACCTACACGGCAGCACCTGCACTCACACACACCTCGTGCAGAGAGGATGGTGGCATACAAAGTGAATATTTCTGAAGGCAGACGATGTGAAGCAGTTTGTTTGCCCCATCATTTGCCCATACAAAACACACGGAGAGTATTTTTCATGCAAATAAATACCTGTACATTTTCCCCCTGCACAGAAAATGCAAGCTTCGCAGGTATCGAAAGAGAGCTTTGATGTTACGGAGTGATGTGGTCATCACCAGCTGCTGGAGTGTGCAAGCTCTGAGTGCCAGTCCTTCTGCTAAAGAGCCCAAAGGAAGCATATTGATGAAAACTAACTAACTAACTAACTAACTAAATAAATAAACCCCCAAGCTGCAATTAAATATGCATTGTGAGTGTCTTCTATTTCTGAGCATGGAAAGCTCTCTGATCTCAAAACTCTAGAACACAAAAGCTTAATCCAAATTCTCAAAAGACTGTGTGTGTAAGTGCACCCCAGCGCTGGTGTCAGCATGAAAACTACTGCTGCACTAATGCAGCCTTAAATGCATGTATGTAAAAAAATACAAGTTTAGGACAGTTGTGGGGAATTGGTACCTGGGAAAATGGGACATTACAAAAGTTGTAACTTGTGTCATTCATATTTCTCACTGGTGCAGATTTGTTGCAATGCCTGTCTCAGCTCTAGCGTGCCTTGTTTTCATTATTTCTGTGCCATTAAAGGCTTCACTTCATGGCCACAGAAGTAATGGCAGAAAATATCAAAGACAATAGAAAACATGGTGTTGCAAGCTCCCTAAGTAAATTCAGTCAGTTTTTTTTTTTCTCCTGGGAAATTCCTGCCTGTACAAGGATATTGCGTCTGGTGAGGCTGTGGTGATATACATGTGGGTGGTTCAAGGTGTGGAACGATGTCACCGTTCCAGTTAGAACATGCTGATCATGATGTCGTATCAAAGAAAACCACTTGCAAAATGACTGTCAGATGAACCCTGTGCAAAGGAACATAATGGTTTGTATGTATATGTATCATTTGAATATCCATGTGGCAGCCTGCATTCCTGTACCTGTCTGCAAAAAGGGAGGGAGGGGACCCTCACATGACGTCTCATTCCAGGACAACCCATGTGCAGGGAAAAAAGTGTCTTCTAGCCTCTGCATCAACTTACAGCTATCCCTGAGACTGTCAAGGAGGATCCTCAGTACTAACTGCGTTTATGTTGGCTTCGATACCATAGAGCTGGCCTCAGGAGCACAGCCAGATAGGAACGACTCCTGCAAGTCTAGCTCCAGTTCATAGTGACACACCTTATTATTAATACCAAAAGAAATAGGATGCCTCTAATTTTTAGCACAGAGTTTTGTCACCTGAAAAGGACCTCCCTTCCTCTCCCTGGCATATGGGTTGCTGGCAGAAGTGGTGGTGTGTGATAACTTCACTGTGCAGTAAATGTGAGTGGAAATGTTTACCTGCATAACATGCCACGTGTCATAAATCTCCATGCAGTCTATTAGGGAGGGACATGGGATGAGACCTCTGCCATTTCTCTCTTGCCTGTCCATGCTAGATGAGAGACCTGATGTTATTCTAAGTTTGCAGATCCCCTGTCTAGATGCTGGAGAAAGGCAGTGTTGCTCTGCCAGCCAGCAGTGTCCTCACAAGCCCTGGAGCAAAGGGTGTGCGAGAAGCGCTGTGTGTCACACCATGAACCCACAGCACACCGTCCCAACATTGCAACAGCTAACTCATACAGGTTATCACAAGCCTCAGGACAGCTCCTGCGCCTTTTGGTACCCCTCTTAGAGCAGCGGCTATTGCCTTTTCTGATCCATGGGGTCCCCTACGTACTTTCCAAAGGAGCTCCTGACTGTGAACTGCTTTTCTTGGTTACTTTGAGCAGATATTTCAGGACTAGGTCAAGGATCCAGAGAGGTTTACAAATCCCCTATGGCCTTAGAGCCATGGTTTAAAGTCTCACGCTTAGTTTCCCATGGATCTGGTCTGACTGACTCCAGCTGAGGATCTGGTGCTCTTAACTTCTATTCAAAAAGTAACCATGCAATATTATATGGGGAGAGGCAACAATTAGTAAACCATTGCATTATTCTGACTGTGTTAATAAGTTTAATGCTGACCAAATTTACTTCCTATTCACATCCACGGCAATCAGAAATTCCTCACACCTCTCAGCACTTTGCAGTGTCAGGACCTTCTAACATCAGGACAACGGGCTATGACTTTCTGCCTTTAAACTTTCCAAAAGCAGATGTGCTCTGTCACATATTTCCAATTACTAAAGAGGATTAAAAATCTGGGTCTGGGATGTGAGTGTGGAGTTCAAAGTAGGTCCAGGACTGAAATTTCTCTAACACTCAGGAGCATTTTCGTTTGATCTCATCAGGCCTGAAATTCCATTACTTTACCCTTGCGTGCAAATAAGCACTGCAATAGTTTCAGTCACTGCTAACACAGCTATTACTTGAATAAAATGGTTCATTTGTTTTAAAAACCTAAATCAACACTCAATCCATATATTTTAAAAACAAAACAACTAAAAGACATGTTACATGGCATGAAATCTGGTTTTGGGAGGTCTCTGCTCCAGTGGTTTCTGAAGTCACCAGAACTCTTTGGATGAATTATTCCTGTATAAATCTCCCAGGCACCTCTCGCTGTTCTCTCTCCCCTTGCCTGTGCAGACAGCTCTGCCTGCTGCCTGCTGCAGCAGGTGACAAAGCGAACCTGTGCACCCAAACACCGATGGCATGGCTGGGACGGCACTTGCACTGGGGTGAAATAACCACAGAAATAGGAACGATGCTTTAAATCCCCCAATCCCTAAATCATGTTTCCATCATATGAATATATACGACGATCATCTTTATGGTGTGTTTGGCGGGGGTTAGTGTGAAATCAGCAGGCTCAGAGCAGTTATAGCGAAGGTTCATCTGAGGTAAGGCAGTAAGCTAAAGGCCACATGTTGCTTTTATTGCAATTTTCCCCCTTGCTTGCAATTCTGAGCCAACGGTTCCCTCGGAGCCCTTCGTGCCTACACACACACACTGGCTGCACAGACATACAACAGGCATGCGAGGCTTCCCTGCTGAATGTGTTTAATATTCTGTCTGTGCTGGCATGCTCTTGTCTTGCTTCATAAAACCTGTTGAAAGCCAGTCAATTCATTAATCTTTTGCCAAGAGACATTAAATGCCAAACAGGGAAAGACGATAATAACTTGACAGTTCATAAGAAAGGGCCTGATCCTGCAAGATGCTGAGAGCGGGAGCAAGTGGGAAGAGGATGGTGCTTGGCATGCTGCAGGATTGATTCCTTGCACATTTGCTGCTCTCTCTCTGCCCTGGCTTGGTACACAGCTTCCAAAATGAAGACAGGAGGGCGCGAGCATATGACGAAGCCACAACCATGACGCTGTCCTTCAAGGAGGTCTCTGCAGCCTGACCTGTCTGACACGTCCCCCTGACAGAGTCTGCATCAGGGCGGTTAGCAAAACTGATGCTCCAAGGTGCGCAGAGGAGACATAGGGACAGCTCAGGCCATTGCCAACATGAAGCCAGCTCTTTTCTGTTCCCATAGCTAACTGACAGCTAAAGCCTTGGCAGCGGAAACTTCAAATCATTTGCAATGAGCTTTTTTTCCAGCTTTAAACTGCATGGTCACCAGCACTGGGGCTGCGGGCAATGCTTGGGGGCTGGCGAGCAGTGAGCGGTGCAGCTGAGCCTCCGCACTCCTGCCGCAGCTTTGACGCCTCTTCTCCTCTCCACGTCTAAGAGCCGACCGCCGCAGCGGGGAGGGAGGAGGAAGCAATGCTGCCAGCCTTGGGCGATCGGGTAGCATGAGTCAGGCTGCAAAAAGGCAATGAGTTTCACTGAAAGCTTGTAGGTTTAGAGAATAATAATTGTCGAATTTTGATTTGAATTTTCGGTCTTGAGATTTTAAGGTTCAGATTTTTGAGCCTTTTTCAGTGTCATGCTGGATGTTATAAATGTTTAAAGAAACAAGGAGAAAAAAGAGTTCTTCACTTGGTTGCATGACTCAAGGAGTAGGAGCTTTACTAATGAAATTGCAGTTAACACAGGACTTGCATTAAGCTAATCGGAGTGGATATCGCTGAGGTCAACCACAGTTTCCAAAAGGTCCCACTGGTTCCAGGGCAGTTAGCAATGCTGAAGTGATGCACTAAAAATCAAGTACACTCAGCCTCCTTGGTGTACAGAAGTGGATCAATACTGAATTAGAGGTGGATAAACTGCATTTAACTATATTTAACAATACCACTGATAGCACTTAAACTTATTAGGTATCAATTATCCCTCAGTTTCACAGCAGCTCACCTCCGTCTCTTATCTGCAGCATTTGATTGCTCCAGCCAGAGTCTGCAGCAGAGCTGATGATGTTCTGTCCCTCAGCTGATGAAATCAGAGTCTAATTTTGCGGAAACTTTTTTTCTGAGTCATTCATCAGTCCTAAATCTCCCAAAATGAAGCCAAGCCGGTGTGTACCATTCTTTCTGATTTAAAGTGCCCTTCCCAGCTTAGCACTTAGGCATCCTCTCCAGTTTGAAGACAGAAGAAAAAACTGCATAGAAAAACTGGCTTGATGGTTTCCAGTTACCATGTATTGCTGATTGATAGGCTTCATAATGAAATTGCAGTTTTCTGCAATGGGGGCTACGAACAGAGATCCTGCACACTTTTGCAAAATGATTCCCTTGAACATACGTAGTGTATAAGTCACCACATGGCCCATACTTCTCGTTATGTTAAGATTGCCAGTCTCTTCACTGCAAACAAGATTGGGTTTTGCTGGTTTTTTTGCATATGCCTCTACAGTGATTGAGTGTTTTTAATTGGACTCACTTTCTCTCCTCGCTGAAGGCAGTCCCGTTTAGCTAGCAAACACCCTCCGCTCTCTGCATTCCTCAGTCACAGAGGTTATCTACGGACAGAGCGTTGCAAGCTCAATACTCCTCATGGCTTTCCATAAAGTAGATCAATTTGATGGTAGAAGAGGATAACCCCAATTTCAAAGAGTGCCTCGATACTAATGGAGCCACCCTCCAGGGTATTATCTTCACCACTTCCCACCATTGGCATGTTTGGTGGAAGAGGGGTGGGTGATGGCATTGCTGAAGCTCGTGGTGCGTCGTTACTCTCTGCAGCTCTCTGTAGCACATGAAAGGCAGGAGTGGGTGCCTAGAGCAACCTGTCCTCATTACACCTCTAATCCACCTAAACCCTAATGAAGTACAACCCGACAGTGGACAGCAGCAGCCACATTTGGGCTGTGTGTAACGTGCAAGCAGCTCTGTGGCCCAGGTTGCAATAACTGCTCTGTGCAGGTGGAAGGTGGGATTACAGCACAGACCAGACCAGCCTCCCCTTCCTGAACAAACAAAACTGCCCTCGATGGGTGGCTGCAGGGTCCCGTGGCAGGCTCGGTGAGGACTGGAGTTGGAGAGTGCCTATCACTTCTGGAGGGCTTGTGATCTTCATTTCTTGGGGACAGGATCCTTGCAAGTCTTTCCAAAGGCCATGGAAAAGCAAAGGGATAGCAGCTTGAACACCTCAGTGTTCACACTCAGTGAAGGATGGGGAGAAGATGGGGGGCATCTTCTCCTGGCCCTGCCTGCTCCCATTGGTAGAAGCAGGAAGAGATCCAGGGCTCAGGCATTTAGAGATCACAATTCTTCTCAAAAACAATTTGTTTTACAGTAGGTAAATCAGGAGACAGGGACATGGGGAAGCATCCAAATCACCCACAGACAGGCCATCTCCTTGCTTTGAACACAAAGACCCTGTTCCTCCTCTGGAGGATTCTCTGCCAGCCCAGATCTCTTCTGCTTGCTCCCCTTGCAGAAAGGGCTGTCCTGCCTGCTGTCAGCGCTCAGGAGCCGGAGAGAGGCTTTGCAGCAGGAGGCAGGCAGTGCTTCTAGAGCCCAATGCTAAGAAAGGCAGGAATACTCTCAGGTTGTAGAGGAGAGAACAGATTTTTTGCTGTTCTTTCAATCTTGCACCTGAACTGTGGGCCCAGCTGAGGTCTGCCTCCACCGTCCCCAGGGTGCACCCAGCCATGCCAAACCTTCAGACGAGGCTTTGGGCAAGCCGATGGTTCCCCTCTCCCTGTATTGAGCATGTTCCCATGGCCAAATACATTGAGGCAACAGAGCAGGATTCCCCTGCCCGGGTCTGCACTGAGGTGCTGCCTGTGTCTTTTGCTCTGCATTATTTGGGAACACCTCTTTGGCTGGCAAGTGTGGCATGGGGAGGGCGGCCATGGGGGATGCACTGGACTGCTGCCAGGAGGGATGTAACACCACAGAGCAGCCTGGGTTTCCTGGATACACCCTGTCTTGCAGCTATCTGCAGCTCACGAGTGTTTGGATCAGCCTCTCCCCAAGTGCTGCGAGCACAGAACCTCAGCTCAGCCTCTTTCTGGCAGACTTGTTTATCTGGGTGTTACATTGCTTGAGGCGAAGGCTTAGTTTCTGTTGTACTTGTGCCAGTGTACACAACCCTGGCAGCTTTCGGCACATGGGAGGAGTGTCATTTTATCCCAAGTATCCCTCGGGAATTGATAACTGTTTAACAGAAGATCAGGGAGAGGATGGAGCAACTGGAGGGGTCCCAGAACAAGGGGGGGGGGGGGGGATGTAGCCAGGGAGAAGGAAGAAAAGGCTAGATAAAGAGTATATGAATAATAAACTGAGGTGCCTTAAATTTTTATTTTTATGATTTGGTGGTGGTGGTGGTAGTGGTTAGCTCCAGACTAGGATTAATGAATCCCCTGCAGCTATTCTGCTTTGACGAGATCTGGCAAAGATTGTATTAGAGAGAAAGGGAGTGGGGGGATGGAGGAAGAAAAAGCACCACTTATCAGCATGCTTATACAGATAGGAGCTAAAAGGTGTAACCTGATGAGACATCTTTCATTTCAGACAATGCAAGCCCTGCACAGTCCCTCTGGGTCTCTTAAACAGAGATATAATAAGCTCTTTGGAGCCTCCCAAAAGTACATTGCACTATGGAAAGTGTTAGGAGCTAATTATGCAGCAGGCTGAGGGAGCCAAGGCACCGGGCTGAAACCAAGAATAAGTTTTGTACCCAAAGCAGCTCTGGAAAGCACAGCTTTGCACAGCGGGATGTAAAGACCCAGATTTCCCTTCTTGCCATGCAGTGTGCATGCACATCCATGGTGCAATACAGATGCTTTTTAGCTTGGGCAGTCTCATAAGGACATAGGTCTCAGGACATTTTTGAGCAGTCTTCAGTGCTACAGAGGCACACCATCTGTGCAATTGGCAGATCAACTGTGACAGGATCATTTGCAAAACTTTATGTGGAAAAATATGACCTGTTTCATACAGAACACCCTGTACTGAAATCAACCCCTCCTGCCTTGGCCGATTGGGAGCCAGGAATTTTGCAGAGCGCTTTTGGTTGCATGGTGTAATTTTCAACTATGACCAAAGCAGCAAGGCACAGGGTGAAAATTAGGGGACTAATATTTTTCATGTTCAGTGTTGGTGGTGGCAGTGAAACATGGAAGAAATTCAGGGAAACGTACAGACTCCTCTGCACCCAGTTCACATCTGTTCACAATTCACTGCTACCTGCCAAACAATTAAAAACAACAACCTGTTTTATTAGCTGTCACATCCCATAAAATATTTCAGGGCCCTTCATCAGCAGCTGACACCCTGTCAATAACAGCTCTCTGGGTTAAAAAAAATGTTCACAATGTTATTTCAATGTCTGGCTCTCAGAGGTTTATCTCTAGTGCCCATCACAGAAGTATTCAAGCACTAAATGCAAGGTTAACAACTTTACAATTAAGGATGTGAAAGATATATAGACACTGATTTTCATCCCACTCTGAGTTTGAGAAATACAGGTTCCATGGCTTGGCCTCCAAGGAGCAGTGCATGGGCTGAGCTTTGGGTGGGCAAGCAGCTGGCCTTGACTTCAATGGGAGATAATCAGATGAAAGCTCAGAGGGGCACATCTCTGCTGAGAACTGGGAAAACTGGGAGATGGTGGTGTAATGCTTGTTGTTAAGCCCTGGCAGTCTCTGTCCTGCTACCAGTGCTCCATGCCAGTAACTGCAAAGTGTTTAAGGCATCCAATCTGAAAGAGATTGATCCCTTCAGCACAATCCTAAATCTGCCGAGGCTGCCAAATTCTGCCTTTTTTACCTCCCACAGGAACAGGGAGACTTCCCACAAACTTTCCTTTCTAAAATGTGTTTTTCAGAGTTTTAAAAAACTGCATTCACCTACGTTTGAGAATATGGTGCCCCAGGCTGAAACAAAAGTCAAGACTGAAATCAGCATTTTGAAAACACAAAGACTTACCAGCTCTGGTTTTAAGAACTGAAGATATGAGTGAAATGTTATATGATATATAACATTAATGAAATATGTTCTGAAAACCTGGGGAAGACATTTTGTACTTTTTCATATAAAAGAAAGAGGTTGAACTCCTTTTTTTGAAATGCAAAGCTGGATGCGATCTAAAATACAAATATTTTCCACATTCTGTGTACTACATAGCCTCAGAGTGAGGAGCCCTACCCCACAGAGCTCACAGTTTAAATAGACCAAAGAGAGATGAAATATCATGTCCAAGATCAAACACTAACTTGGTGGTCAAATCGGTGAATGGAGCACAGGCCCTTTGATCCAGAACTGCTGGCCTGTTCATTCCAGTCACCTTTCCTGACATGTTCTTTAATTTTGCATCCAGGCCTTATTTTTCAAGAGGTAATGTTACATTCAGTACTGCTGTTTCATTGCACGGGTACTTTCTATCTGGCAAAAGATAATCTGTGATTAAATCAACTGGGATCAAACAAAGCAAAGTGAGGAGGAAATCAGATATCAAAATCCTGTTAAACACCTCCCAAATGCGAGGAGCTGACAATTTGTAACTGATCGCTGCACCTCTGATCTCACAGGGGTTGCAAACCCTGCCATGAGCCATGAAGAGGCCTGTGGCATCATATATATTTCAGGATGAAAAATGGTTCATTTGCTTGAAATCATCTCAGTTTCATATATCTGTTTTCAGATATATTTTCAGCATTAATACAGCATGGTTGCCTAGTGTGGGGGAAATCTGTGGGTCAAATCCTGCCCGGTGCTGTCAGCACACAGTCCACACTGTCATCAGGTGCAGCAGCATGAGCATGACCAAAGGTAGATTTTAGATCTGAATAGCAGAATTAGGCTTGTATTGGTTTTGTCCTGGAGATGGAGATTTTTGTCTGGTTTTTAGATGGTATTATTCCTGGCAATTATCCCAACTGAAATGTGATGTTTTGACCCTATTTCCCCCTGCAGGGATCATGACTTACTTTCAGTGAACGGCAGTCTCTTGGTCACTTCTCATCACGGCTCTGTGTTCTTGTAGAGTAGTTATTGGGCCTCAGAAAGTAATTTCCACCCCAGGAATGCCAGGGTGTGTTTGGCATAGCAGTGGGCAGGTTAATGCTCAGACCTTTGTGGCTTCTTCTTGTTCCAAACCTCCCTATATAACTGCAGATACAGTCTGTGTGTCTGAGCCCCTAGTCAGCCTCAAGGTGGCATAGGACATGGCACGCATTGCTTTAATAGCAGGATGGAGTGGGAATAACACTGTTTTCCTCTCTGTAGCAGGAAGACTTCATTTAATAGGAGCATAATGTTCTGCTGGTGTACATTCAGGTGCTTGTAGTTACATGCAATTTCTCACAGGCCTGAAAAGAGCCGCAGTAACTGGCTGTGGTGAGAAAAAGACAGATGAAAACAAAAGAAATTCCTGGTACTGGGGTGGTTCTTCAGGAAAAAAAAAAAAAAAAAGAAAAAAAAAAAGAAAAAAAGGAAAGAAAAGAAAAAAGAGAAATAGAAAAAAAAAAAAAAGAAATAACTTTGGCTGTAGATGTTCGCAAAATCCCACATCAAACTATCATAAAGGCAGATCCATTGGTGTAACTTCGCTGATCCTAGAGGAGCACATGTGGTCTCAGCCCTCTCGTGCTACAGGCAGTTGCAAAAGAGCCTCAAGGACATTTCAACGGGATGTGAAAATTTTTCTTTTGGAAATCTCGGCTTGTATGGTATATGTTCTGTCGCATGATGCTCAGCCAGCCTCAGCATTTCTATTTAAAAAAAAACAACAGTGGGAATCACACGAGTAAACCTTGGGCAACTCTTTGAACCTCTAGGCCCTTGGTGATCTTAGCAGGTGAGCTGAGATAAATCGAGCTGCTCCAACAGGCATGGGGCACTCGCTCTTTAAGAAACACACTGGACTGCTGGAGTAGAAGAGGCGGGTGGCAGAAAGTACTCTTTGATATAATGATATGACGTCCCCTCTCAAACCTCAGGGAGCCCCGTCTCCTAATATTATTCTTTCTTCATTTTCAATTCAAACCAAAAGTGAAAACAGAAAGAAAATAACTCTCTTTTCTCTCCTTGCTTGCTTTTTCCCCCCTCTCCCCTCCTGCTGCTGCGACGGCGATGGGAGGGGAGGAGAAAAGGGGCTAGAGCCACTTAGATCAGTTTCATGCACAGGAGAAGTAAGACAGGAATTATTTTTCTTGTTAGCCTTTTTGTAAGAAGACAGACAACCCTTTCAGCCCAAATACAATATTGTAATTGCTCATATTCAACTGACAGAGGTTCCCAGATGAGCTCCACTGAGGCGTCATTTACTAATCTGTCATGTTCTATAGCACCCGGCACAGAGCGCTGTAAAAGTGTCTTCTTCTCTTTAAGTTATTTATATAGTTGGCTGAAAGCGCTTTGCTTGTACAAACTAGAAACTATTAGATTAGACCAGTGGAGACAGCCAGAGGCAATCTTTTTAACAAAGTGAGTGGGATTCAAAGTAGGGTTGGAAAGCAAATATTATTTCACTGGAAGTCTATTAGAGGTAGTTCCCTGGATAACAAATAAGTGCTTTGTTAGCTTAGCTTGAAGAAATGCACTGGTCAGGTTGGCAGCAGCTGGGTCTAATGGTAAACTGTGTGATAGCAGATGATAATTCTGTGATCAGTGCAACACGTAAGCCAATTTCGCTCTCCCTTCCTTCACAGCCTGCCACATCCCTGGGTTTACTTATTTAAAGTGCATGTCAGAACTTAGCAGCTGGGGATAACTCCATTTGTTTTAAAACTTCTCATCCTAACACACACGCACACACATAAAAAGAAAAAGTATGTAAATCCAGCCTATCAGAAAGCAAATATTATTCTCACCGGGGAAGGCTAAAAGGTTGTGCATGTCGGAGTGCTTCAATAAAAGTGGAATCTGGGCTAAACCAAGTTTTAGACATAGAGCTCATCAGGACAAACAGAACCTCATAAGTATTAGGTGAGATTAAAGCATATTCATAAAAATATGCAAAACAAGCCATAGTCACTACTAGCTGCTAGTTCTGGCAAATATCATTTTCATTCAACCCCTGAGACAGCTGCTTTCAACAATGGGTAATGTGATTTTGCTTTGGTAGAGGACAAAATGTCTCTGTGCTGTAAATCCATATGAGAGTAATTCCTGAAAGCAGAAACATGTCTGTGTAACACCTTGGGATCTATTTCTTTCTATGAGAGGTGCTCCATCCATGTAAGAGGTTGTTTTTATTTATTATTAATAACCACTTGCCTGCTTGGAAATTCCCTGTTTGGAGCTTCCAGTCTGTGGGATTAAAAATCAAAAATTATACAGTTTCCTGTGTAGCAGGGTGGATAAAAGTCAGTCAAACCATGGGATGGATAAAATGCTGATAGACAGATGATGAATTTTTTGCAAAGCAAAAGCCTGGTTGTTTCTGACTGTGGTCTGGAGGGCCAGAGACACCAGAAGGCTTCCCAAAAGGCCATTACTCAACCCCATTCCTTGTATTCACATGCAAGACTGGCTCCAGGATGGATGCAACAGGACTGCTGAGCTACCCAAAGGAGTCAGAGAAACCATGGCCCCGTGTCCTGCTCAGTTGCACCCAGAAGAACTGGATTTCCCCTTGGGAAATGCATGACACAACCTATTACAGGGGATGACAGGGGGTTTTCTGCTCCATTTAGCTGCTGGAGCAATTGGACTTGGTAGTGGGCACTGGGTCTGCCCCCTTGCTAAAGGGAACGGTAGTGCCACCGAGGGTTATTCATGGCCTTTATCCAACAATTACCTTTTCAAACTCTGGCCACCCTCAATATATGTATCCCAGACGCAGATTCATCCCCAGGGTGAACGTAAACCCCCTCCCTGCACCCTTTCCACATCCATCCAGCCTTCCCCATCCCAGTGGGCTGCAGGATCACTAATTAATTAATCATTGTTTGCTCCACAGCTTGTCTTTGGCTCCCTGTGTCCGATACTTGGGACTGATAACACAAATCTGTGCTGGAAACCTGTAAGCTGCCAACTCTGCAGTAAGAGAACAAGTAACATGGATACGTTGAAGCTAAGGCTTCAAGTTCATGCCAGGAGAGCTGTTGAACAGATAAATCTCCATTTAGCTTGTCTTAAAAAGCCACCTGAAAAATATGCTTTTACCAACACCCTCCAATGTCTCACTAAGACTATTTATTCAACCTCCAAAACTCATGCAAGTTGATAATTAGCTGGACCCCGTCCCAAGGCAGCCAACACTTACGCAGAGGAGAAAGTGCAGAACTTGCCCAGCCTGCTCCCACTCCAGCACTGCTACATGCATTTTTTTGAGAATTGTTTTACTTTCTTAGCCCTGCTTTAAAACTTTGAGGAAGTTTGCCCTTTTGCCCTCCTCCCTCCCTACACTCCAAATCCAGAGAAAAAAAAAAAAGAACAACCCTTGAAGAGGACACTTGCTTTTTGTTTTCTGGGGGAGATAAAGAGAGAGTGAGAGGTTTTGTAGAGGCAAAATGCAGTGGGAAATCCAGTCCACAGTTACCTATGAGTTGTGCAGGTGAAAACCACCATCCACCCATTAATACTCCTAAATGAGTTAAAAAGCTAGGGATTCCCAGGGACACACCTGGGTTTTACCTTGCCAAAGGAGTGGGAAGAAACAAGGTCCCCTCCCAAGCCCAAATCTCTCCTACGCAGTGGCATAGCCCCAATTCCTCCGTCTGCCAAAGATCCTAAGTGTACATCCCTTCCATTCACAATTCACCTCTAATAGCACTGCTCCCTGGTAATGATGGGTTAGCCTTTCTGTTGCTGGAAGCAGGTAGCTAAACTGCAGCTCCCTTTGATCGTCCCTCTCCACTCTTCCCGCAGGGCCATATTTTCCTAAGGGAGAAGGGGATGAGGGCGCAGCCATGTCACCAACTCCCTCTGGAACAAGGCAGACAAGTCTTTTATCTGCAGGGAGGTTTCACTCTATTTAGGAGGATTAAGGCTTCTCCAGTTTGACTAGAAGCCTTGCCTGCTGATAAAAAACGCATTTCAATAACTTAGCACACCTGGCTCAATGCACTGTAAGTAGCTGCTTAAGTGTATGCATGTTAAAAGCATCCTATGCGTGCTGGCAAACCCATAGAAAATGGAAGTCACTTGGGGGAGCATGGGAATACATGAATGAAAGTCCCTTTTCTTTTTTGTCCTCTATTAATGGAGACTTTTTTTTCATTCTCCACAAATTTTCATTCTCTGTCAAATCCCACCTCTTTCTTCCATAAGAAGGTGACAGTTACAGCAAGTTTCTTTACAGGCAATGAAAGATCAGGGCCAAAAATAAGAATTTATTCTTAAATTTGTCTGCAGTGACAAGGAGTCATCACATGTGATTGGGTTTTTGCAATCTCTCTTGCTCCAAGTTTGGCTCCTTTACAGGTTATCGGTGAATCTGCTACACAGGAAAATCTTCAGACAATCCAGGTGATCTGCAGGGACATGGAAAGGAGAAAATGCCCAGGGGACAAACATGTGCCCTGAAAAGCTGAATACCTACTGAGCCAATCCTCAGCTGGTAGAAATGGTTGTATTTCCACAGCAGGAAGTGTAGGCAGATTTAGGCCGGTGGGATTCACTCCTCGACGTACTTTCTTCAGTTTGGAGTACATCAAAGCTTTTCTTTCTCTGACTGTGCATCAGGGGCTTGATCCCAAAACCCCTGATCACAGTGCTGTGACCCTGTGGGGCACTTAAAATGCACCTGGGCAGGCTTCTGGCTGAAGCACTCGTGGAGAGGGCAGCAGTTATGCACGCCTCGCCCCAGGATCCAACCAGCCTGGGACATAGCCCACACTCGCACCAGTTGTACTGAGCAAACAGGACAGGAAAGCACCTCCTCAGCTCTCAGCACAAGAGAGCCTGGTGAAGACAGTGACACTTGTCTTTGTGCTTCCAGTAAGAGGCCAGCTTAAGCATCTTGCTGATGTATGGACTTGCGTAGGAGGTAGATTCGTGGTTTTTGTTTCTTTCCTGTTTTCTGGTTGCCTTGCCCTTTCTTTTAAGTGTAACTCATGATTTCAGAAGCTGGATGTTTCTGTGGGGGCAGGGAGGGGTTAATAATTTGCTTTAACTAGTGCATGTGTTTCATTGACAGCCACTTACAGCAGACTGGGAATTCAAAGGCGTTTGTCGAGGCTGGCGAAAGAAATTTTGTCATGTTGATATATACATATGTTTTTTTCATTAGTTAGTTGTTTTTTGGGTTTTTTTTCTTTCTTTATCAGCAGCTCTTTCCCTTCCTAGAGCTAGCTTACCCTCTTTAGTTCAGTCACAGGCAGGCTGTAATGATCTTAATGCAGCTCTGATCTATACAAGCTAGCAGCCGAGTCTGATGATATATTGCAATCTTTATTGCCCTGTTACTCCCATTGTCTCAAGTGCTTCTCCAGATCGATGGCGAAATTCCTCTGCTTTAGTGGCTGTAAGCTGGGAGGCCACTCATTCACCAGATGTGTGATGAGCTGAACTGTCACAGGTTGGGCTATGGACGCTCAGTCTACAAAAGACATCACACAAATCCATTTTGCAAAACTCTCGGCAAGAGAAGAGTGGAGTGAATTCCTGCTAATGTCACAACCCCCCCCACTCATTAATTACACTTGGAATTTGTTCTTCCAAGTGGATCTTGATTCTCTCCTCACTGTCAAGTTGTCACAACTATAATCTGATAAAATTATGGAACAGAAATAATTCAGATATAGACTTAAAGCTAGGTCTGTTCAGGAGAATGAAGACTTCTGTGAGAAGTAGTAAGTATTCTCACAGAAAAATGAGTTTGGATGTTAGACTTCAGGATCTTCATGCTAAGGCCCTGACATTAAGGGGTCTGAAAAATGATATTGTGCTATTTAGTGTGTCATGAGATTTCAAGCCTGAAAGCCTGTTTTAGTGCTTTTGCATATAGCATCTCCTCCATACAAATACAACCCTTACTAGCTGTTTCTCCTCAAATCTCAAGTTTGAGTTCACTCATTTTATTTCCTACTCTCGCACCTATGTAGTTAACTCTAATTCAAATCAGTTCCAGCCATTGCTTAGCTCCACCACCACCATGTCCACAGTGTAGTCCCACTCTCTGCCTTCTGGGCTTCTTTACACTTCTTCCCAAGCTTGAAACACAGTTACAATAGGATCTCCTTTTTTATCATCCTAAATTCACAGGGAAGACAACAATTCCTGACATTAAATCCCTCACCCCTAACTATATTTGGCATTGCAAGGATGGGAGTGGAGTGAGAAGGGAAGAGACTGATCCAATGTCCATAGAAGAGAAGGAAGGTAGAGCATTAACTCTTCCTTCCGTTCCGACCGCAGGCAAAATATCATCTAGACTCCTGAAGGGATCCTTTTCCTTAAAAATATAGTGAAATAGAATCTCAGTTTTCCACTGAGAAACTTTCAACAGAAAAAAAAATTGTTCTGTAACTCCGAACAACTGCAGCCATTGCTATGTTATATTGGATGTGTTGAGTATCTATCTAAATTAGTGGGACCTACAGCTATTATGAGGTTTTCCTGGACATTTTGTTATGAGAATTTGCCAAATTTTAGCATTGGCTATGTGTTGTTTATCCTTTGAACATGTATTTCTGGTCTGAAAACTCTTCCGACCAGGATTTCCAGTATAGAAATACGTCATTACAGAATCCAGGGAAAATAGTAACTGCTCAGCAAAGGGGTGGCAAAAGAGGTTTGGACAGCCTAAGATATCAGAGGAGGAACTTAGTAATTAATAATGTAAAATCTTTCACTTCAAAAGAACAAACTAAGGGCACAAATACAAAACTAAAGCAAGGAATATAACGGTTCAGCCAGAAATGCGAGGAAAGGAAGTCAGAACTATCAAGATTGGTCCCATATGAGCCCCGGGACAGAGCGTCTTATGAATAATACTAAAGTAATCTTGTCTTTATGTTTTTTCCTTGTTTTAAAGCCATGTTGCATTTGTGCCATGGGGTACCAGGAGAACCAGGCCTGAGAGGTTATTAGAAGAAAGATGCAGAAGAGACTGATGGACTGGAAAAACAGTCCCTTATAGGAACAAATCTATGTGCCAGCATATACGAGAGACCGCAGTAGATTGAATGACGTTGTGTGTGTTGGGAGAGCTTCAATTACTTAATTAAGGAAACGATGATACCGAGAGCAGTTTGAAGAGAAAAGCTCTCTCATTTGGATTAATTTCACTTTATATCTTTTTGGTGAAAGATGGAAATAAAAACGGAAGCAGACATGAAATTTAATAATGTTATTGCTAGAAACTAAAATGGAAAAAATACTGGGAATGAATTAAAGCTGAGGCATAAAATGCTAAAAAAGGAAAGAGAAAAACGGTCAGGCAGAACCTAAATAATTCATTTATTTCCAGCAGTGGAAGAGTATTAAAAAACAAGGTACAGTGATTACAGCAGGCGACTGGGAGTTGGGATTCTTGAATTTTATTTCTTTCCCTTAACATATGTCATTCCATAAGCCAGTCTTTCCATGCTCCGGTGTACCCAATACTTCTTGGCATGACAGTGATGTAGTTGGACTTAATTTGCTGATGCCCTGTAGGTGTAAATTGTTATGAATTGGCAGAAATCACTTGAGATTTAAGGATGAAGTTATCTTTCCATTAGGAGCTTGGCTACCAAAACAAACTCTCCATTGAACTCCCCCAAAGAAAATGCAGCTCCCACTGAAATTTCACATTTCATATCTCACTCCAGGTAGAATTTTCCCTTGTGAAGTGATACTTCTAATTGAATATCTCCCTCCAACTCCCTGGCGTGAGCATTGCTTCTGGGTAAGCAGTGTGAATTGCCTCTCTCCTGTTCATAAAGTTGAATCAAAGCTTCGGTTAAGTCTATTATTATTATACTTTCCCTTGCAGGCCTCAATATCATCTCACATCCGAAGACTGTAGGCAATCAGAGATGTGTCGATGAGACGTACTGTCTACTTGGCCCTTCCAAACAGGCTTCTCACTGATTCCTGACACTTGGACAAGAGGAGTATTAGGGCTTTGCAGCTTTGCTGGGCAACTCTGGCACCTGCCAATAGAGGCTGACAGTGGTCTACATGCAGCTTGAAGAAGTCTGTTACATCTAGGTGAGGCTACATACTTGCCTACCTTTAAAACATCGCTTTTGCTATCACTCTATCAATTGCTTTCCTACACATATTTCTGGAAGATCCTCATTTCCCTTCTGGCTGGTTTAAGTGAGACCTCCTTTCCTAGCAGAGAATTTATGCCCATAAAACCTGCAAAAGCACACTTAGCTACATGTTGAAGTCAGTCCAGCTAGATATGGAAGTAAGGTACTCCAAAGCAAAAACTTCCAGGCTGTTTATATCCATGGTAGACTGTCATGGTACTGACATTGCTCCTGCACATCGGAGAAGCCATATGAGAATGCTGTTGTCCATGATGATGTAGATAGTTGGTTACCAAAAATGACTGCACATTCAAATAGATAGAAATGGTCTGTGGCTCATCTGTTTTGCCAAGCTCAGTTACTGCATCTGGATTTGGATTGCTAAAATCAGCACAAATGTTATTGTTGAAAGCCACAGACCATGGTTTATGTCAATGATAGAGAAACCTCAGAGAGTTTGGAGGTTTCCAGTCAGCACCCAAAAGTTTGGATATTTCTCCAGCTTTAGCCAAACAATTAAAATACTACTGTTTCAAAAAGTTCAAGTAGTAAACTCTGGAGAGCAAGTTATTTCACAAGCTTTCTGAAATTTCTGGTTTCAGTCTGAGGACAGAAATGTTGCAAGATCACCCCTTTGTTTGATATCTCTTTGTTACCTCCCTTACTTACTTTTATGAATATTATTGTGTCATCTGAGAATTCTGTGATGTTAATGAGGCTGCACTGTGGCAGGTTCTATCCAATCCTACAAACGCAACCCTTCTCAAAAAGAGCTTCCAATCTAGGTGAATACAACATCTTGAAAAGCAGGAAATGAACTAACATTGCTCCAGTCTCGTGGGGAGATGACAGAACTTGCCTAAGATCATGACTGAGATTCGTGACGGAGCCAGGGACTGAAGCAGATCTTCCAAGCTGCCAGCCAGCGTATTATTGATAAAAGTCTTCATTTTCTCTTTTTGCCAGTGAAGAAGCACGAGTATGGATGCTGAGAGTCAGTTACCAGAAGAAATAATTGCCTGAGAGATTTTTAAACTTCAAAACAAACCCCATTTTAGTTTTGAACAATGGTTAAGGTCATTTCCAAATTGGTACAAATGGAGTTGACTATCCCTGATTCAGAATAGCAAACATCAGCAAAGCACCAGCAATTAACCAATTTGTTAACAACCGCTCTGCTGGAGTGAGTCTGGGGTAACTGTGCAGGGAGGGAAAGAAGGTGGTTCACTGTAAATTTTACTGAACATTTCAGCATTGAGTCTGATAAATGGTTTCTGAAGGATATTTCTGAAGTACCTGGGACTCCAAGGAGAGAAAACATTTCTCAGCCCAGATGCTGTGAGCCAGAGTATCCTACCTGCAATACCAGATGTCGAAGCAGAAAGATAAAGGGGAGTTGTGGTTCTAACAGAGAAATACAAAATCCAGCCTCACTGGGGTGGTCTTTCCAAGCATTATATTTCAAATATTAAGCTGGGACAAAAGTACTGCAATTTCTGTTTGTGGGAGAAGAGGGAGAAGAGTCTCAGAGACCCATTTTTAAACACTAAGTATGAGAATTACAAGGTCTGCATCTGCAGATCATTATCAAAATCAGTATTGAGGTCTTTAACTCCTATATAGAGAACATGGGTAGTGCTGAGTGCTCAGCTGAGCACCCTCCTGAGAATACATCCTAAATGTCTGTGCATGAATAATTAGGTGAGTTTTGGTGAATTTGGAACAAACAGAAATATACTTTTTTGTTTTAATGGTTTGAGATATGTGCCCTTTCAGTCCTGATAGACACAGACTCCAATGCTGGCACAAAATTTATTTTTATGCTGTCCTCTAAGCAGGCTCTTTCTTTTCAACAAGTCTACTCTCAAGCTGATGAAACTTCTCAGTAGCAGAAATCTAAACCTGTGGGTTTAAACCACTATTGTTCCTTATCTTTCCATGTCAAACTTTTACTTTTGCATAAGAGCTCTTATTTCTAGCTTAAATAAGTCAGGTGAATTAAAAAAAAAAAAATCTGAAATAAAAATGGAACTACAATATCCATATGGATAGCTCTATAGCTATAGCAGCAGAAGTTTAATTCTACTATTACAGATTAGAACAGAAGTTTTCCTTAGTAAGTGTATAAACCATGCACTCATATCTCTCTGTAAGGATTATTAGACAAATAAAACTCCAGGTACTCATTGCACTAAAAAAAAAAACCACAAAAACCCCCTTTCTAATATCTCAATAGAAAGAGGACTATAAAGTGGTGCTTTTTTTCTGTCTCCCTGAGTTGATGTTTTTTGTCAAGCCCCAATTTTACTGTAAATGTTTGAATCAAGTTCTGCAGCTAATTGCAGTCAGTCTAATTCATCTTGTTTCTTTCTGGTTCATATGCAGCCCAAAACACCTAGGAAAAGTCTCAGGGCTTTGCATTTGATTTTTCACTTGACAGTTACAAATCAAATTTACTAATCTGGATTTAGGACAATTTAGGCGTAGTTTGCTCTCTAGTTCAGTAATAATTATGAAAAAAAAAAAAATTGCCTTGCCTGATGGCTATGTGTGTGTGTACATAAATATATGTGTGTAATTATAAAGAATTATTCATGTTTCTTTGTATTTGCTATATACTTTTACTTCAGGTAAGTTTTTATGGCCCATTAAAATGGAGCAATTCCAAAATTTCCTAAGCATGATGAGCGGTACCATAAATATGTGTATGCTGTTGCCAATTACTACATGAATAACAATATCCTGAATGCCATATGCCTTCATTAAAAGGTGAGCTTGGGAATATTCTCAGTTTCTGCTTTCTCTGCGTTTCTTGAGCAGACTCCAGCCTCATGGTAGTCAGCAGCAGCAAGCAGTGGGGAGCTGCAGTTTTAATAACAAATTGCGACTAGTTGCTACTGGCTGCAAAGCAGCTCCCACTGAAGCACACAGCCCTTGAGGTTGCGGGAGAGTACACAAATATTCAATTTAATAGACGGTCTTTTGAGTGAAATGCATCAAAGCCTAAGCAGACCCTTTGCTGTGGGAGATATTACCCTCAGCTGAAACTAGGGATAGCATTCTCTAATTTGCTCAAACCTATCCATTTACAGCAGACAATATTGTCATTAAGAGCTGAGAGTGGGAGGAGGGGGAAGGAGGCAAAAAAATCACTGCTACTCTTTTAAGAGAGCATTATAACTAACTGTTTCTCAGAGATGAACTTCCTATGAACACACAGCCTTGAATTCAATGACAGCAATGCTCTCGAAGACTTGCATAGCAGTTTTACAGCCTTTACTGATAATCACATACACTTAGTTATTATGTCAATGCAAATTATCATCATTTATTATTTATACAAGAAGAGATTTTCCAAAGTGCCAAGGACAGCCAAGCACTCAACTCCCTTCAAAATTCAGTGTGGGAATTAGGTTCCTGGACCTATCTGTACCTCCAGTGCCCACAAACAGCTTGGTGCATCTGATGGGCTTGGCTTGTTTATTGAATTATCTGTAAGATTTATTTTTGTGGGATTTACGTTGATTTTCAGAATCTGGGACCCAGACAAACAAATTCTCTATTCAGTTCAACTAGGCACTCCAACATATTTTGTTTGCATTAGCTACACTCTGTTGCATTAGTAATGTCCCATCATATCATATTAGTAGTCTGCTTTGCTAATACAGGAAAAGTCGTTCACGCAGTACAAAGTCTACTTGTGTTAGCAGTTGTTTTCCTTTGTATTTCATTATAGACAGAGGCATTGAGCTCTGGGGGGGAATTTCTTCAATACCTCAGGTTAGATTTGTCCAATGGGATAATAGGAAGACATTTTGTTTCACTTAAATTTGAACAGGGAAAATATAACTATCTTGTTTTCTTCCTTTTATCTTTCCAAATACAAAGAGATTATTAGAGTGATTTTATTTAACCGAAAGGAGTTCATCTGGCTGAGGTTTTTAAATGTGGCCATTTCAACTATTTGGCTTTTAAAAAAAAAAATCCAAAACCCCAAAATAGAAGAAGAATGTTTATAGGACACCAAAAGGCTTTTTCTTCCTCCTTCTCCCAACACCATTCCCAACCCTGCTCACTGCCGAGCTGACATAGCTTTGACTGACTGCAGTGAGAGGAAGACTCCCTTCTCCCTTGGAAATAATGCCACCATTTTTTAGTGTGTTTACAGAAAATTGAATCCAATGTAAATCAACATGTAGGCTGAGCTTCAAACTGCTTTTTTGCACTACTTCTAATATGGGGTCCAGGGATTCTCTTTCATTGTATATGTGTCAGACATTTCCACAAGGACTAGAACAAAAATGCATTTATTTTGTTCTTTACTGTCTGATGTCAGAACCACTGGGACAATTGTACAAGTCCGTGATCCAAGAGTAAAAGCATCACTTGAAGCTCCAGAATTGACCACAGTTTCCAAGGAACTGGGAGAGAACAAGCTAACCCACAGTATTACTATTGGGCTATTCTGCTAGAGGAACCAAGTGAGAAAATAGTTATTCACCTATTATGCATGCAGTTATATTAAGGCCAATCCAGCATCATAGTTCCACTGAGCTCTTACATACACTAAAAGCTGAGGAGGGAGGAAGGGAAAATATGTTTATATGTGGTGAGAAAAAGGAGTGTATCTGGGGAACGTGTGTCTCAACTGTTACTCAAACAGCAGGATCAGGACCCCTCCCCCTCATCCATGACTATACACAATATTCCCTCTAGCCCAAGATAACATTAACAAGCATGGTACATGACGAAGTTTAATGTCTTATGGCTTAGGCACTTGTCATGTCTGCCAGAAAATGTCTCCTCTGATACACCATGTATTTTTTTTGGATGTCTTAATACACTAATGAGAGTGAGAGTAACACCAGGCACACTGCTGTGTCAGATGTGACGTGTGCTCCGTGCAAACATATACTTACAGAGAGACTTCTCCCTAGTTGCAGTGCAAAGCCATCCCAAATGGATTCTGATAGGATTTCACAACTACAAACCTGTTATAAGCATGTAGTGTTAAAAAAAGTGTTTGAGAAATGTTTCAGGAGTTATTAGAACTAACTTTGTATCTCTCCTGACTAGTTTTAGTGCCTCAGGTGATATGAACAGTTGCTAATGATCGTTATTATTTACTTCATGATACTGTCTGAAATACAGTTGTGAATCAGTGCTTGACAGGATAACACAGAACAGAAAGATGGCCGCTGTCCAAGAGGTGTCCAAAGCCACGAGCAGCACATGAGAGTCCAACACCGTATGCTGAGCTCTCTCAAAAATTTGGTCTTTGAAAAAAGGAACACTTTTCTAAACCTGGCCCTAAGACCATGTATGCACTAATTGGAGAGAAAAATGGTAACAAACACATTTTATAAATAACTACATATTTTCTGAAGAGGTTCTTAGGGTATTCACTAATTTGATGTCTCATAAATTGCCAACACTAGAAATGTATTAAAATGTTTAGAAGGAGTGATTTACCAGCTCTCTAATGGAACATGAGACTTTGAGGACATGAGACACTTAGGACATGAGACTTTTCAAATCAAGCTCTGATCTGACACAGAAGTGAATGTTACCCATCTGACACCAACACAGAAGACTTCAGAGCATCCATCTCGGAAGAAAGAATTTCAGGTTTTAGTATAGGAATTTTAAAGGAAGTATTATAAGATCTGTCGCTGCTTGTCTTAATGTCAGACTAGAAAATCTTAGCTGGAAAAGTACCTTTTCTGAAAAGTACAATTTTCCCCCAAGATAGCTGCTTAAGAATTAAATCCTAAACTGTAGGCTCTTTCTTTCTCTTTTCACCCATGTATTCTGTAGAAGATTTTTTTTAAATGTGTGCTAGAGAAGAGGTTTCATGTTCTATAAACCATCCCTCAAATATTTGGCTTTACATTCCTACACATGGCCTCGATTCTTTAATATTGACAGCTACTGCAGGCTCCTTCCTTGAGTTCCCCCACTGGAAAACTCAATGGTAGTGGACTCTTGTATGGGTCTCAGCACCCAGGTAAACATATTGCACAGAGGGGTTGGAGGCAAAGGATGCAATCTGCCCCTCACCCGTTTGTTTCTGCATCTTGCTATTCACCTAGAAAGAGCTACCTGTTTGTGCCGGGTATTTACCATTTACTAGGGACCCAGAATTAATTCTATCATTGCATTTTCATCCACTTACTGAATCAATTTAACAAGACAGACTAAAAATAATTAAAAAATAAACACCTATCACAAAATGTAGTTTATGGACTAGATAATTCTCTAACTGAAGTTAATGAGAAGGAAATCAATAGAATTATTAATATTAAAACTAGCATTAGTGAAATCAAAATCAAAATCTCCATTGACTTCTAGGGAGTCAGATTTTACCCCCCAGAATATTACATATTGACCTAACCAAGCCATGTAGCATCAGCCGTGCAACAGCTCTTCGGATCTTGATGTATGATGAACACTAAGACATGAATTCTGATAAAGTGATACTAAAATGGTTTAATATGTCAGCTTAATATCACTGACCTTGTGAAGGAGACACAAGGGCAAAAATGGGGCTATGTGTGGTGCATGCATGCTAGAAAAGCGCTGGTTTGTGTGGTGGCTCTATTTGCCGATGTCAGAGAGACTTCAGTGCTTCAGTGTGATATAGCATTAATATTGTCTCACATGTCAGGTAATGCAAATACAGAAAATTACAAGTAGTGTGAGCATGTACTGAAGATGAGCTCTGTGACATCCATTATGTAGAAGCAAAATCATCTTACCTCATGAAAGATGGCAGCTTGAAGGCTAAATTTAATGAGTCTGATTCTGATCTCGTACTAGGTTAAACCAAAAGTGACTCCATTTCAGGTAATGGAAATGCACTGCTGCTAAGCAAAAAGAGAGTCAGGTTTATTAATGCATCCAGCTATGCTTCTGTAAAAGTTGACAGCCTACTAAAGGTTGCTATTCATTAGTGTCTGATTTTTGACAGTCATCATAACTGTTATTAAAAAACCTCCAGCAATACTAAGTTGAGATACAAATTAAAAATAAGCCAGCGGTACCTTTAAATGTGCCATGAGCTCTGTTTTTGGCACTGGTATCTTTGAGCGGAGGCTTACAGTTCAATTCAGACAGTTAGCAGGGTGCTGACAGCAACATGTTGGTACAAGACTGTACTTCTCTCTTTGGTTTTGTTTTAATTAAAGCCGCATTTATTTTTTAAAGCAGGTCATAAAGCTAACCTACTCTGACAACACAGAATTACATTATAAAATCATTCCTTATAATAATTATAAATCTCTGCTAAAGCAAATTGAAATGAAATTAAAGTACCAGCATACGTTGCCTTTCTTCCTGATAGGAGGAATTAATCTGATCAAAATTACGACCGACTGCTCAGAGTTTGCAGCAAGGATGGATCCAGAAATGAATCTCAGTCCTCGGCTTCCTGCTCCTCCACATCAGTTAATGTGTCAGAGCTTTAGCTCCAAAGGATGCCCTCTAAGCACCTAACATGTCACTTGGCTATACCTACACCACATGCCACAACTACAACTGGTTTCAGTGGCAATTTTTTCACCAGCTAAAGATGGCACCCTCCAGATGAATCCTGTTCTTCCACACTTCCAGAGGGAATGAGAAATGCTGGTGTCGCAATTTAATTTTAAATGAGGTAGTTTAAAGCAGAAGGAAAAAAAAAATATATATATAATATTATTATACAGCCAGAAGTGTTGAACGCAGCAGGCTGATTTCAGAAGGTTTATACTCTGGGGTGACATTACTTATATGACATGTATGGAAACTATGGGGTGGAATTTCCATGAAAACAGTCCTTCCCACAAGATTTCTGCCACTTTGGATTCTCTACATGGCTAGAAATCCTGCGAGGACAATCTGTCTCGTTGTACTTGAGTCCTCCTTGGTTGGGTTGGAAACCAGGGGCCAGATCCTTAATTTATGTAAACAGGAAGAATTCTGTTGAAACAAATAGAGAGGAATCAAGGGAAATTGTGAGTCCAAAACTACAAAAAAAGTTTTCTAAATCCTTCAGGACCTCAAGAAATACAGACCAAATCCCTTCACAGAAGTGAATGGGATGAGAAGAGGAGGAGGTGTTTTTTCTTTTCCTTTCTTGATGGCCTGAAGGCCAGAACAACAGACATTTTTCTGTCAAGAAATTTACAGTCAGGGGAACCCCCTTGGTCCGCTGCAGTGAGCTACTCAGTATTTTGGCTCTTCATTTCTCAGTGTCCCTCAGAAACGGGAACCAGAATTAGCGGCCAACTTCAGAATGGACTGAGTCAAGAATTTCAGGATTAAAGAGAACACAGTGTCCTACAGTCTGTAAGTGTGATGCATATATGTGAGTCACATGTTATAAGGAATGCCAAGGGATGTCAAGGCATGAAAAGTCTAGAGAGTATGTCGTGGTGGCCATACAGTGTGGTCATTCAAGAAGTGGACTGAGCATTAAAAGGACAAAGAATGTTATAAGATGGAGTTTAACCTCAGTATACTTTAAGTGAAATAATTACTGTAGACCATTTGGGAGTTCAGTCAAGGGAAGCTGAGAATCCCACTTGCTCTGGACGCATAAATGACATGTAGGAAGCCTGGTGGTGGTGATGGCAGAGTGACTCCCAGCTCAGCCTAGGAGCTGCTCTGCAGGATTCAGTGAGCAAGAGCAGAAAGGGCCAAGTCCCGTTTCTGTCTCAGCTTTCATCTGGGTAACTCTGGGGATGCCCCTTCTACCCACCATGAGACACTTGGGTTTCAGTTTCTTGCCAAGGCAAGGAGAGAAGGGATGTCCTACATAACAGAAAATGGCCATGTATTAATGGATGGCTTTCCAAGGCTGCTTCTGTGTCTCCCTCCGCTCTCCAGCACCTAAAGTTTTTTTCTGGTCGAAACGCATTAAGTTGGTGTTTGCAACTCAGGAAGTATTACCTGTTAGCGGCAGCCCAGTGGTGTAATGTACTTTCCCCAGGTCTCTGGATTGGGGCCGCATCAAGATGGTGTTGTTTAAGTTTCCAGAAAGAAACCCTAGAAAACCAAACATAGAGCAAACTCTGCTACTGAAATAACCTAGCAAGGAGGTTATGGGAGCATTCATTAATTGCTGCATTGCTTTGCAGGCTGAACTGGTCACCAGTTTGTTTCCAGTTGCAACAGAATCCAAATTCCCAGTTTGGATCTCTCTAAATGAAGCCCAGCATGGTTTGGATGCTGCAGCTCCTTTCATCTCTACAGAAATTGAGATCAACTGCAATCTTGCATCTAAGTGATCTGAACTTTCTCTGTGTGCGGGTGGGGCTGACATATACCTTTGTGGATGAAGGCATTTCCTAATCAGGACCTTCAGCTTAAGCAATGCCTTGCTTTCCCTAATGGTTTGGAAAAGTTAATCTGTATTGCCCTTCAAAGCATCCAGCAAGGCTAGCTATTCACTCAGATTCCTCCTGAGAAATCTGCCTAGGGAAGTAGAAGCCTGGAGCGTGGATGGGGATGGGTGAGAAGCAATGTATAGTTATTCATATCTGATATGGTGTGATGTTTTTAACTGATTTGCAAATGCTCCCAGATGTCATGATAGAGACAGAGAGAGAAACTGAAAAATACGCAGATACATCAAAAATAACTTCCAGGATATGGAGCAGCTATTGCTACTCAGATTACAATTTTCCAAATATCGGATTTCTTCACAAGGGGTATGATGGGAAACGAGAGAGATACTAAGTAAAATCAATCCCCAAAGAGCTAAAATTTTGAATGATAAAGAATGGTAGCTGATATCTAGCAACTCTGTGGGCTACAAGTGAACACAGCAGCTTCTGCTTCTAATTCCACTAAGTGACTTCCACTTTGCGGTGGTGTTTATCTGGGACAGCCCATGAGTGTTTAAACTGGCAGAACAGGCAGCAGAAGACTTCCAAAGGATTCCTGACATTGAGCAAAATCTCATTTCCCTCTTTTGTTGCTCTTTGTCTGTCGTAACATCCTTAAGGCCAAAATCATCTTGCTTTCAAGATCTCAGTCTAAACCTTTTGGGGCAAGAACAGTGTCTATTTGCTTGTCCATACAAGTGCTAGCACAGCAGGTCCCAGTCTTGGTTATAGCCTGCAAGTGCTATTACAGAATACCTGGTAATAATGGGAAAAAAGGATGAAGTCATCCTGAGCTCTTGTCCCATTTACTCACCACCCATGGAAGTTTCTATATTTGCATCTCTCAGAGTACAGCAGATTTGCCAGGCCCTTCTGGACCAAAATTTGGAAGGCTCTACCTTCTCCCCCACCTTTGTTGGCTTTGATAAAACAGGTTCCTGCCAAATCTATCAGAGGAATGTTTCTCCTCTGTGTCATTAAGTGCCCAGGAAGCTGGGCATGACATTCGAAGCCAGGGACCAAAGCAGAGTTTGGCATAGCAGACTTTAGTAGCCTAGGTTACTCTCAAATCCAAAACCTGCCAAAATAACCCCAAAAACACATATAATCCAGCTCACATTTGTGTGTCCAGAGTATCTATGTTTAACTTGACTACTTAGTGGTTTTGTGGTATTCATGAATACACAAAAGTAGTGCTTGTCCTGAAACTTAGACAATGGTTTATTTCCTGTGCAGTGATTATATATATGCTGCTGTAGCAGCTCAGAAGGCACGGTACGGTGACTCTAAAGCACAGCAAAGAGTGGTCTATGAACCAGCACTGAAGGAAATCCCTTTATGAAAAAGAAGTGCTCCTTGGAGGGCCGTTTCCAGTGTAGTATGATCGGACAGGATTTAGCTATGGGTTTGCATTAATAAGAGCTTGTGGTAAATTCCTAGGCATTGCATTAGAGAGGTACCTGAGTATGAAGATGGTTATTGATTTTTCAAACTGGCTGGGCCTTGAGGATCACATTTTCATGAAAGCGTTCATGTCAATGCATACGTGCATTGGCCACACGCCTGCCATAAAAGTAGTTTCCACCTCTTAGCACTTGCACATACGTTTTCCACTGTTGCACATGCGGTAGTGGTGTCTATCTGACCATGCCAATTTAGAAACTTCAGCGTCTAAATATCTTGAAGATCCATTAACCAAAGAATTCAACTTCATGAACCAGTTTCAAATCAACACTTGCCCTACATTCTCTATTTTTTTAAATGTCTCAGCCCATTTGAAAACCAAGCAGATCTGAATCTTAGTAGCTGAAGCAAAGATAACCTGCTAATTCATAAGTAGGGATTCATATACAGCACGAGTGTGTAAAAATGGTCCTTTCAAAGTCTTGTCCTCACACCAGAAGTGTTTAGAAGATAATGAGGTGAGCCGCTGCAGTAGTTCACCTGCTTAGTTCCACAATGCAAACTTTTAGTAAATAGTGGAAGTAGACTGGATGTGAGAATTCTTTCAGGATAAAAAGTGCAGTAATATTGTGTGTGACATACATACACAATAAGGCAACTGAAAACTGCGGATTCTTAGTTTAGACCCAAACTTTTGAGGAAATAAATTGCTTTATTTTCACTATTCATGTAACTCTAAAAGTAAATATTCAAACCTGTAGGTTCATGCTGTAGGCTACACTGAGTACTCTATACCTTGTATAACTCTTCTGATTTTTACATTTCAGGTCCCTGAAAATATTTTTATGTATATGAGTACTGCCAATTAAATAACGGTCCTAGTGACATTAGTAGCAATACACACGTTCAGGAAGATTTGTGGAATCCTTCAGTCTAAAGAGATTGCTTTCTTTGCTTTCCTGATCCACACTACTTTATATATGTATACAGAAATATCTGTGTACATATATATACATGTATATATTAACACAAATCCAACCACCAGCTCTATTTTCCAGCTACTTCCCACAATTATTTTATTTAGGAAGCTCTGATGAAATGCTTCTTTTGAAAATCCAGCTCCATTGCTTTTAGCATTTTAGCTGCAAAGCAATTACTCAGCCTGTCAGGCTTATCATCATAAATATTGCTGTCCATGGTGTTTCTACAAGCCAATAGTAACTGGTTGGGTCAGTTCAGCTCAATTCAATGACCTTCCAAGAAAGAGTTGCATTTGTATTCCATTCCCAAACTACAGACCAGCATGCATGTAAAAATGGGCCATTGTCAAGGCATTGACCTCTTTCCCATGATTTCTGAGTCATAATCACTGACACCAGCAAATTTGAGCTCTGCATCCCATATCTCTGCAGGTGTATTCTCTCTTTTTTCTTGCAGAAGCTTGAAGCATGTGACACCTTATGATTTCAAGAGTCTGTCTGGACAACAGATACAGAAGCATGGGTTCGGTTCAATTCCCATATAATGAATGGAGGGAGCTCTTAAGTTTTTACTGATTAGGTAAGCAAATTTGAACTGGAAGCCATCAGCTGAGAATAAACAGATGCCAAGATGCAGTCCTTGAGGGACTACCTTGAAGGGTAGTTTACGTGTGATCCAGGGAAGCACTCTCACCGGGTATAAATTGCCTTGACTTCCCAGGACTGAGTGATTTACATCCATAGAGGCCTGGCCAGAGAATGTAACGATGCTACATTTGTAGTTTTAGCACCATTTTTTGGCAGCAGTGCAAGTTCAAACAGCCTCCACCCCAGGCCTACCCTGTTCCTTGGTACAACCCTTTGTGTTGCTGAAAGCCATCCTCCAGGAGCTGCAGCCACCAGGCTTGAGAAAAACTGGCTCCTGCCCAGCCAGCAACGTGGTCCTAATAGCTCTCACAGCATCTAGAATAGGAATGGTGGCATAAATCACTCCTCTTTCCTTCCTTTTCTTTCTTTCCTTTCCTCCCAGTCTAAATATGCACGTGTTGGATGTTTCCCTCTTTTACCCTCTTCCAAACCACAGAGAGAAAGCAGGCTCCAAAAAGGTCACTAGCATTTGCCTCAACATCCGGCCCCATCCATATTCATTCAGAATATTTTGCACATATCAGTTAAATACTTTGTAATCAACCTCTATCCACAATGCACTGATAAGTAAACTGAGGCCCAGAACAGTCACGCTGCAAGGTCATACAGTGAGTTAGTGGTGGAAACAAGAATAAAGCTCAGGAGTCAGCTGCTAACCGCATAAGCTATCCCTGCTGCTGGCCTGGAAAGTAAAAATAATGGTTTGGAGTCCTCCAGTTTTCATTATTAGCTTTTTGGATGAATTTTGCCTAAGGGGAATGAGTTATTCTCTGCTGTTGCATCAGTATGTTTCACTTCAGCTGAATTATATGTCACTTTATGGTAGGGTTGTCTTCATTTTTTTCTCGGCTGTGCTTAGGGAGATCTTTGTGAACATCTTGTTTGACAAATTCTGCGCCACCCACATAACCACTTTGAGGCAAACTTAGCAGAGTCAGAGACTGAGCTGGGCCCACTTATCTTTGGTAGATCTTGTCTTCTTGTTGCTAATTGCAATCTGCAAGGCCCAGTGGCCGGAGTAGAGTGTGGGGCTTGGATCTAAGTACTTGGTGCTTCGCTTTGTTGTTTTGTCCTTGTGGCTTTGGGCAAGTCACTGAACTTGATTGATAGTGTGTTCATTTATGTGCTTGTTAGTTTCTAATGAAAATTTCAGCCAATGCAAAAACTATTTGCAGTAATATTTTTGTACTTTTTTTTGAAGGGAGGAGAGATTACTTTAAAAAAAGTCTTCTCCCACATGCAAACATTTATTTTCTTCCTTCCTTCTTTTTTAGTTTCCTGAAACCAAACATGGAAAATAAATCATCCTTAAACCAAGAACTGCAGTTTCTCAAAGAAAATCCAGAAAAGAAATTTCTATTTCAGTAACTGCTTTTTTAAAAAAAAATCTATTTGATGGATGTTTTCATCAATAGACCAGGGGCAGAGAAATGCCTGGTTTGTAACCTGCCCTGTCTTGATTCAACTGCTGCAGTCTCGAATGTCAACAAATACTGGTGACTTTCAAAAATCCGTAGGTTGTGTTTTGGATGATATTTAGTTAAGCAATACTTCTTGTGTATAGAATAGTCTTGATTACATTATCTAGTAGAAGAAAAACAGATGGCAATGGAGTAACTGTTTATCTTCCTGGTGAATTTTAATACACAGGGAAGTGAGGGCACAAAAAGATTGGTTTAAACATAGCATAATATGGTCACTGGGAGCTATGAAATCTTTCCCCAACCAGCTCTCCTCATGCACCTAATCTTGACCTGGAGGCACTGCTACTGCTATAACCTTCTCCTACTTGAGCTAAAACATTTCCACTTCCTCTTCTCACCCTGTTCCTCGTTTGACTTCCGCCACACCAGCACAGTTGCACACCATCTAGTGACCCGGCACAGCAGCGCAGCTCGGGAAGCACAGGTACATCCATCGGTGCAACAAGACTGGACAGACGAGAATGATCCATGGCAAAGGCAGAAAATTACAGAACAGCTCACTGGAGTCAATAATTGAATCACTGCCAAATGTTGGGAAGTTTACCGGTGCTCACTGCAGTGGGGAGAATATTAATATATTCCTGATGAAAACCTGTCCAACCCTCATTTTGGATGTTTAGTATTTTCTGTGATTATGGCACAGCTGTTTCTGAGCTGGTAGCAGGCTTGAGTGATGTTCAGTGATCAAGACCTGCTGCTTGTTTGTACCATTTGTGGTTATACAGAGCAACCGTTCAGCCCCCAAAGTGATTGCTAGGGCCTACACTGTGGAATAAGTGCAGTCAATGTGAGAAGCTGCTCTTGGGGGCAAAGAGGATAGTCTGGCAGCACAAAACTGAGCTCTGAACCTTTCGTAATTCAGTATGCTTAGCAGCCTGGGTGGATGCTGAATTTCATTATCCCTTCAAATTGCTGCAGATTTGTTCAAAGGAGCTTTCTCTTGTCGGTAGGGCCACGCGACAAGAACCAGCACGCTCACATCTGACAATGACGTTAACTGCCTTTGGAGCAGCAGAAACAACTGCACCAGCCAAGCGGTGCTGTCTGCCAGCCTCAGAGATAGGCGAATTGGAGTATTCCTGTAGACACCTGCCAACCATGATCCATCCCCTTCTGCCTCCCCTCCAGGTGAAACTCTGATTCAGCATCTTAAACAAAACCGCAAAACCTGCTTGTCAGTCTGGGAGCTCTCTCGTCTCTCTCTTCCCTGCGCCACAAGACTCTACATGCAGCCGTGCTGCTGCCCAGGGGCTGGAGCGCAGGAGCAGGGTACGTTCAGTAACAGCCTGACACCGGCTGCTGTTTGAGAAACCGCTGGGCTTTGGCTTGCTCGGGGAGAGCGGCTGATGTTCCGCAGGCTTGGCAAAGCTGTCCAGACTTGCACTCCCAAGGAGCGCTTTTCAGCACGTCCTGGGCTTTGTCACCCAGACAGAACTCTATCGGGGGAGTCTGCTGCTTTTCAGAAGCAGAAGTCTGGTGGTTTGTTCCTACCCAGGCTTTTTTTCATGCAATTTAATTGTATTTTATTTTTGCTAAGTGGCTTGAAGTGACAGCGAAGTAGAAACACAATAAAAGGATAATCCTGAATGTAGTTATTGCTCCAAGCAGAGACACTGGAGCCTTCCCAACCCCAGACTTGCTTTGGCCCCCAGAGCAGCCTCTCTTCAGGTGGGGAGAAGGGCCGAGCGACAATTTTTTAGCTGACTGGAGATGGCCAGAATTTGTCCTCAACCTGATACAGCTTTTGTTGACATTCTTACAGTTGCCTGAGTCATCCTAGTCCTTATTGCAACCTCCCCCTTAGTCCTTGTTTTTTATGTTTGATGAGGTTCACATATCACAGTCAGGTTTATTTACTCTCTGGAGACTGTTGGATTTCTTTTCACATTTTCACTGATTTCCTACAGCACAGAGTCCAAGTTGAGAACTAGCATAGCCTTCATCCTTATAATTCAGCTTGCCTCTTTATCCTCTTCTTGCTTGACAAGTCCTTTTATCTCCTATTGTAACCCAATTTTTTTTTTGTCCTGTTCTCTGTAGTTAGTCAAATAGATCCATCCAAACTAGTAAAAGCAGCCTTTTCAGAGTAGAAGTATTCAACCTTTTATTTCTTCCCTTAACAGAAGTGCAGGCATACAGACTTTTGAGTTAAGTGAGAAGGGCAAATATATTAGCTTTGGATATCAAAAGAAAGGCAGAAGGAATTGTCATCCTACCTAATAAAATGAAAAATTTTGAAAAATGGGAAACATCGTGTTTAGAAAGTGGAGAAGATTAAATACCTCTCTTTCTTCTCACTATCTGTCTAAAACAGCACAAACAGCCCCAGAATGAGCATTAACCCACAACCTGGAATTTAAGTCCTTTCCTTGTCTGGGTGGCTGCAGTGGTTGAAGGCAAACATCCGAACATCCCTGAATTTGAAACTGGATCTGAACTATGCCTTTGCAGCCTCTCTCTCCCCCATCATTAGGCTATATCTAAAGATATGAATTTTGCACTTGAAGAATTGTAAAACTGACTTTTGCCCTGTAACAAATACATTTTGATAAGGTCCCAGGAATATTCTGGTAAATCAGGAGAAATGGCATAGATATGTCACTAAATCTTGAAAGAGAAGTTGTTGGTGTAGAGTAACAAGAAGATACTAATTGTATTTAGAAAGCTTTTCATTAGATTGAATAGAAGGAATTAAGCTCCTCTGTGATTGCCTCACAGTCCTAGCTGTTACAATCCTTGTAGAAGTCTACAAGAATTAGACTATGATTATTCAGAGGTGTAAATTGATGTAGAAGCAAAACTCCAGGCTTTGAACAGTCAGTGAAAGTGAGATTAAGACACGAGAAAAGCAGTGTTACCCTGAGAAAGCAGAGCAAGTAGATGAATAAAGCAACTCCCACCTAACAAGAAAATTTGCATTAAGATCTAGCTTCCTCTACAGATCAGGGATATGTCAATACCAGAACAAAAAAATTTGGTTCCCTTCATTGTTTGGGCCAGAGCCACTACCTTTTGGACAACTGCTTCTAGAGCTTTGCCTCAAGCACAGCTCTAAAGTCATCCCAGAGCTGGGTGGGTCTTTTTCTGACCTTAATCTAATCAGGGTAATGAGACTGCATGTGGTAGCACTTGCTAATCAGTGCTTGAAGGTACAAAGAGGGAAAGCTATCAGGCCTAGCTGTATCTAGCATCTAGTTAGAATTACTCTGAGTCCTGAGCAGCCTTCTAAGTAGATGTCTCTTGTATCCTCTACAGTTTTACAGCAGTTGTTGTATTTGCTACTTAGTTGAATATAGAAATGAGTAATCCCCTTACATGTTATGCCTCTCCACATACAGAGATAGTGGTGGGTGACTATAGGACTCTCCTTAGGGAGAGGCAGAGCTTCATCACTACTATATCATCTCAGGTAGACTGCCAGAGGTCTTGGTAGGCTTTTCTGGATAAGGTAAATCTGGATTAAATGTTAATGAGTAACAAAGTATTTAAATGCCCCTCAAAGACCTTGTTTTAGGCTCTTGGCAGACCTGGGCACCTGCTTCATGCTTTGATCAGCAACTTACAAGGAAGGGGAGATACTTTTTCTTCTGAAAAAATGAAATGTTTTATTCCAGTTAACGTGCATCCTTCCCAGAACAATAACCCTAGATGTGGCCTGTAGTGCTTCTGCTTTAATCTCTTCCTATCTCCACAAGGAATTTTCTCTGTGTTGATTTCATCTAGGATCCATAGTTTGTCTAGCAGTTTTCTAGTTCAGGTCCTGTGTATTTTGCATGATGATGGATCCCATGAAGCTTCCACCGTAAGCAAAATACAAAATAACTTGTAAAATTTCTGGGGCTGCAGAACTCAAAACTGAACCTAGAATCCTTGGTTTGGAAAGGGACATGGGTGTTAAATCTCAGCATAAAAATAATGCACTCAGGAGCTCAGCTGGAATATCCCTTCATAAGGCCATCTGTCATAGCTGAGCTATGAACAGTTTGGTACATTGTTGATCTGTCTCAGCGTGCTGTTAAGTTGTTTTTGTCTCCCCACTGGTGAGGCACATTCTTCTCGTTCACTTAATTTGTTTCTCTTGGAGAGTGTTTTTATTCAGCAGTTGTCACCAAGTCAATGTGACATGAAACAGGAGGGAGGAGAGGGTCATATTCTGCCTGATCTATTCAGTGTCTCCATTGGTGTGACTGTACAGGGTAACCATGGCCCGTTCTTGTGCCCATCCTGCTGCTGTTCCTCCAACTCTCTTTGCAGATCCTGCTGTCTGCCTACTTGGAGACAAATATAATCTTGATAGTGCCTGTTGAGAGTGGCTGGAATTTTGTTCCCTTTTCCCATTGCTGGTGGCTACTGGAGCTCTTCCAGCCTTGGTAGTGAGCAGTTTCATCCAATGAGCTACACTTCCCAAAAGCCCTCCTGATCCTTCTACAGTCCTCACTGCAGAATACTGCTTGTATGGAGTTACTTAGAATGGGTTATATATAAACACACATTTCAGCGCCTTTGAGTTCACCACTCTATTCTTTCTTTCATGTCCTCCTGTCCTTCTCCCCTCCCTTCTCTGCTCCCTGGATGTCTTGTTATACCTTGTTTCTACATGCCTAAGTCATGCTTTAAGTAACAGCTGTCTGATTCTTTGCTTCTTCCCATACCCAGCTAATTATTTTGAATTTATTGATTTTTCCACATGGAGATTAATGGGATATTCAGCTCTCAAAGCCTATATCCACACAGCTGTGAACTAATGCATGGGTATGGGAAGGGGCAGGGGTGTGTGTGTTTATGGGGTTGATCACCTTTCTGTTGAACTTGTGTAACAAACCAAAGGGATTTTTCTCCTCCTTACTCATAAAAAGCCACCAAGCTTCAAACTTTTGCCAATGAGTAATCATATTTCACAAGAGTAAAAAGTAATAAATAAACACCTGATAAGTTTGCAATAAGAAAATTGTTAACATGTGTCTTTCCTATATCTTTAATTGCTTTGGCTAATGTATTCTGGGTGTGAAAGAGCCAGACACAATGGCAAAGCACCACAACACAGATGCAGGTGATGTGGGGTCAGAAGTTCCCACAGGACCTCGCCTTTGGTCCCACTCCTCTGCCACATCTCTTTCCTTGTGCTGCTGCATCAGCCTGTGGGGTGCAAACCAAGCAATATTTCCTTGGTTCTTCCTAGACAAAATCATTTCAGTGGTCCAGTGTACAGTATAGCAGCTGCATCATATGGCAAGGATAGGCATAAGAAGCATTGGATTCACTGCTGATGAAAATGTATCATGGAAACATAACCTCTGTAACATCGACTCTGATCTTACTGGTTTATCTGACCAGGGAGATCCCATGGAATCATGCTAATATAAGGCTGTGGATTTGAGCCTTATAGCATTAATTGGTAATTTGGGGTGTAGGAACTTTTTTAATGTTTTGCAACCTCCTCTATTAGCAGTTTTCACACCACTTTATTTTGTCAAGTCAAGTGTGAGTGAAACCAGGCTCTATCTGTAAGACAGTAATTGCCAAGGGACTTGGGGAAAAGTGGCAATAAGTGGCTAAGAAGTGCAATCAGCAGTTAAAGTAAAAATAAACAGAAACATTGGCAAAGTGATTACTGTTTAGCAACTCTGGGCTGAATATTTCCTGCTTTCCTGGAGCCTATCAAAATGGTAGCCCAGATTCTCTGCCTCATTAGGATCTTTTGGCATGCTTGGCTTGCTGGGCCCTGAGCTGCAGATTTATAGTCGATAGCTGAACGCTGCAGATTTCACTAATTTCAGGGCATGTTCAGAACTCTTCAAAAATCAACCCACTTGCTGATGTATGGGTTGAGATGTTCAGCTTCAAAAAAGAAAACCTGGTTGCTGCAGTGAAGCCCTCTTTAAACCTTGACTTTCATCCTTATTCCAATAAAACCAAAGCAAAAAAAACTTTTTCTGGACCTGACCTTCCTCTTGCCAAGGCTAGGTTAACCTTGCCCAACCCAGTTGGGTTCTGGGCAAGGAGTTCCTCCCACATCTGCTACAGCTTTGCTTGTGACTGCTGTTCCAAGAAGCCTATGTTATTACAGGTAGGATAAGTTAAAATTACAATGTCCCCATTAGAACCACTGGTAAGATTTGCCTGAGAGTGAGTTAGAAATAGTGATAAGGATGCAGTTTTACAACCAAGATTTAGGAATGAGGGGCTTCAACACAGGAGATTTGAGGCAGAACATGGAGTTGTTCTGACCAGAGAAACATGGCTGAAGAGCAAGGTAGAATTAGATGCAAGCTAGAGATTTTTTTTTTTTTAAACCAGTTCAAAAAGGGGATGGTGGGACAGCTGAAATGTGTCCAGATATTGCTCATTTTTCCCCCAATGTTAATCTCCAACACAAATTAACCTCAGTCATTTTCCTTTTCCCTCTTAGACACACACTATTTGTCAAGCCATGTTGCCTTAACGCTTCCGAACCAGCTGGAATAGATTTAGCCTGCCCAAGGAAAAAAAGAATGCAACATGGCAGCCTTTGGATGAAGGAGCAAGCATGTCTCTTGCTGAGTGCAGCCTCTTGTAGGTCATCACAGCACATGTGTGTCCCTCTCCTGGTATGGCTTTTGTTGAAAATGGCTCAAGGTACAAAAAAACTGAAGCTTCCTGTTAGGCTAGGAACAGATCAGTGTGGGTAAGGTAGCGTGGGCAGGAAGGCATGCAAGCATCTGGTTTGAATAGCTCTGTGCATGCAATATCAGCCAACTTTCTGTAGGTTTCACGGTTGTTGTTTTTTTTTATCCCAGTGCTGGAGCAGTGGTGGACCCCACCCTCCCTGTGCCTCCCAGGAAGGCTGTGAGGAAACTCATGGGAAGGGGGTCAGCCTCCTTCATTTACAGCAGCCGCTGAGGTTAGAAATTACTCTGAAAAGCCCAGGCGTGCTCCCAAAGGTCAAGTTTCTCCTGTGACACTCGGGATGCAGGAGGACCTGGTGCCGTGATGTGCTTCTGATGGGAAAGCAACATGTGAGAAGACAGGCGACCGAGGGGCCTGCAGGATACACATTCCTAAATGTCACTTAGCCATACAACCTGTGAGGGCGGAAAAGTGGGCAGATGGAGAAATAATATTTTCATTGAAAATTCTCTACCTCTAAAATATTTCCTGTCAGGTTCCTTCCAAGAAGGGCTGAAGTAAGGAAGGAGGGGGGCTGAGGTGGGATGTGTGGCAGTGGATACGAGCTTGTGATTCCTCAGGCCTCTCCATTTTGAGAGCATTTAACTCAATCCCCTTTTTTCTCCCCCTCCCTGAGAAAAGGATCATGCTAAGCATTGCTGGAGCCGGAGGCAGTTTGGGAAGTGAAATAAACACCTGACTGTTAAATGCTAAAGGTTTACTCAACCAAAAATAAAAATAGTTCTGGTTTCCTCCACGATGCTCTAGAGTTACGTTCATCAGTGCACATGAGCTCGAAGTTTGCACAGGGGGAGTCTTGAAAGGTTGAAAGTCTTCAGAGGGGAAAATTTTGAGGCAATAAGACAGGCCTCCCTCTGTCCTGTGAGAGCTCTTCTGCCACTGAGAAAATGCTGCAGCTGTTTCCCTGGTGCAACCTAAAAATAAACTCCCTCCTCCTTTCCTAGCTGCTTGTATCAGTTTCATGGGTGCCATCGCAAACCCAAGATGTCAAGTGTAACAGGTCAGAGTCTCAAGGGTGGGTGCAGTCCCCTTCACGTGGTCTGAGGGGCAGAAGGGAGCTGTGCCTCAGCACCCCAGAGGAAATTTCACGAAGTTTGGGGCTTAAGTCACAGTGGCCTCTGGGTGTTCAGGAACTGCAAGTGGCAAATGATACAGAGCAAACACTACAACTGGGCAGTATGAACATACCTGCTCAGGGATAGTACCAATATAGCAGAGCAGAAATTATGGTGCAAACACTGACATTAGGAATCCTCACTGGAATCTTTTTTGGTGTAGCTCTGCCCATTGAGTTGAAGTCATCATGTTGCTGTAGATGATCTGTGCCTCAGAGAGCCAAACTGGAGCATCAGAAAGTTGCAATATGTGCAAAATTATTCTGCTTATGTGTCACCTCCAAAATGCAAGATGGAAAATGCTATGTATTACAAAAGATATTTATCGGGGTTGATCACATATGACACATACATTTGCAATATGTTTCCTTCTGTCAGGTCATCCATAGATGGACTAGGAAATATCATTTAACACATATGAAACAGAGCAGATTCCTTCCCTGTAGGATGACTGCTTGTTGATTCCCAAAGCTTGCCAACTTGTAAAGTAGCCCAGAAAGGCTATATGTGAAGTAAACCATACTTCAATAGCTATTGCATTGTCCTATGTAGGTATTCTTCCTCAGGTAACGAAATAGATTAAGCAAACTGGAGAAAAGGGTACACATACTGCACACTTTTAGACGGGGGAGGGAAATAGGGTGACTAATGGGAGTCCAAACTGGCATCTCTATTCAAGTCAGCTAACACCAACTGCTTGGTGAAAAAAGTCCACACCTTTCCCCTTCTTAACCGAGATGAAGCAAATCCATGGGATTCAAAATTATTCAGGACTCCCAGATGGATAAGCTGAATTGGAATTACAAGACTCCCAAACTTTCATTTGCTCTTGGGAAATGGGAAGCTCAGAGAGACAGAAACACCCAACCTGAGCTGAGCTAATAGCAAAGCTGGATTAGCATGGAACTGCTCTCGCTAAAATGAAATTTGCTGTAGTTAACCAGAAAATTTTAGGGCAAGAAATTATAGAACAATTTGGGCAAAGAGAAATGAAAGCCACCTGTTTAAAGTTAGCCTTTAACCTATTGCCTCTGCCTTCCCTTTTGCTTTCTCTCTCTTTCAAATTCTCCCAGTATCTCTGCTTTCCATAGAAGCAAATCTTCCCCAGGGAAAGTCAATTCTGAAGGCAATTTTCCAAAAACCATTTGGCAGAATTGGCCGGTACTTCAACTGCAAACATGAAAAGGCATTTATTCCACTAACTCAAACGTAGTTTGAAAGAGACATTACTGAACTTGTTTTAGGAATATACTTTGACTGCATCAGTTTTATTGCTTCTTGTATAAATGTCAAACTCAATTTGCCTCAAAGCAGAAAAAAACTCAAAGTACATGGTAATGTATATATTACATACAAAAACTGGGAAAAAAATTGTTATCTCCATGGTAAACTCAAGCCCATACAATGTTAATTGTAGACACTCAGTATTTCATCAGTGGTAAGAAGAAGGAGGGTGCGTGATCCTGGTATCGAAGATGGTGTGTGTAGGAGTGTTGTTAAGCTAGCCAGGTAATATAGGATCCTGAAGATCTAAGAATTCTTAAATTTTGGTTGCTTAATTTTGCAACCTAAAATTTTTCCTTTTCATTCCATAAAGGGGTTATTTTCCTGTTGTGTAAAGAACTTGTGGTAACCCCATTCTTTGTGCACCATCAGCAGCATTTAACCTTGGTCTGTTAGCACATCAGCTAACACACATCACATTTCAGACCCGGGATACCGAGCAGCAAAGGATTTTTTTCTTGGAAAGATGGGAAGAAAAGAGCAAGTCTTCTAAATTCCTATTTCAATCAGTACTCATTGCTAAATTTTCTAGCAAGAAGTGAATTGGCTATTTCAAAACACTTTATCTCAGCAAAACTATAGTTGGAATTTCTTGGGGGCTAAGGAAGAAAGCACATCTTTAATCCAAAGGTTATCCCCCTGCTGAATTTCAAAGACTTGCTGCAGACAATGTGGGAGACAGAGCTTCCAAAGGAAAAAAATGCGGATTCTTTTATAATAAATAAAAAGTATTAAGCAACCTAAATAATGTAATCTCTGCCATTTTACTGTACAACATAATTTGCAGAAATTTTTGGTATTAGGACAGACTATGTATTAAGTGCTGCCATTTGTAAAATATTACTGTGAACACATTAGATTTTGCAATGGTTTCATTTGCATTTTAAGGTCTGATCCTGCAAAACCATAACTTCCTTCATATGAGTAGCTGCAATGGCATCAGCAGTGCTTCTTATCTACATAAAGTTAATGTCTTGCACAATTATTTTCAGGATCAGGACATAAGACTGAAGATGCAATTACTTTGTGAGTTACAAAAAAGAAAATGCTCTTTGGAATAGTAGGTGAGATTCTCTGCTGCAGTAAATGATATAGGACCCATTGAATTCAATGGAGCTATCCTGATTCACACCCGCTGATATGGCCCATTAATTTTAGTGTATGAAAATGAATCTCTGCTCTAAAAATACCAATTAGTAATAAGCTTTGAGAAAGAAGAAAAAATCAATTTAAATTCATTTTGTGTAATGCACATTTTCTGTTGCTATTTTAGTTAAATTATTATTATGCATAATAATGGCAGGGCAATAGGTGCTGTCACTTTAGGAATTTGCAGCTGTGATGGGTAGTATAAAAGTTAGTGATAGGGAAATTTCAGAAAAGCCCATCAATTTCATACAATTCTCATTATTATGATTTGGATTAGGGTAGTGTGTCCCTGTCCCCACTGAGATCTCATCCCCGTAGCACTAAACACATAAAGAGAGATTACGCCAGCTCAAAACAATTTATAGTCTAACTAGAAAAAACGAGCAGATAGGAAGAGGGGAAACTGAGGCGAACAGAGCTTCCATAAGTAACTGAGCTTGGAGTCAATCTCATGCCTCTTGACTCACGGCCAGGTGTGCTATTCAACACGTCAGGCTGATCCTCAGGAAGGTTTTTTTTTTTTAAGTGCATGTGCAAAAGTGAATATGTACTTTGGCACTGAGCCAGTTTCAGCATTCAAACTACCCGGAGACAAGCATGCAAGCAAGATCGTGTGTGAACACCCAGCTCTGCAGGCATTGAAACACCAGTTGGTGCATGGGGTTATTTGCATGCTCATTTTGCTTCTATTCAGCACTCATCCCACATGCATTTGTGCAAAGAAGATCACACTCCTGTGCCGGAAAGTTAAGTGTTGTCTCTGTGTGTTGCCATTCAGCATTGGTTTTTCATGAACAATAAAAGTCTTTTGGGATAAGTGGCACTCAAAGAGGATTCAAAGCTGGTTTCCTCATATACCAGGCAATCCTGAGATAGTAATGAATTGTAGTCATAGCTGGATTACCCACTGTTACTCATAATGTAAGAGCTAAAATGAAAAAAAGTTTTGGTTCATACAGTGTAAAATTGAAGGGTGGAACTTGCATCCACAGGACATTGCGGAGGCCAAAAGTACCAGTTGATTCAGAAAGTGATTTAAATCCCGGAGGACAAACACAGCAAGGACTGTTAAACATCATTGTCACTAGCTGCAGATGACTAGAAGTGGGGAGGATATGCTGAGGAGATCAACACTCGCTAATTGCCTTGTTCTCGCAGTCTTTCCTCTGCAATGGGTAAGCAAGCCTTGGGCATGCTGGGCCTTTGCTTCACCCTCATATGGCTGAAGTTCCTACTCCCTGTGGCTAAGACATCCAAGCTCCAGTGCCCCAGCACAGTGATTTAGGAAATTTAAATCTGTAGGTGCTCTAATTTTGAGGGGCATTTTTTTTAAGAAGTAAGAACATAAAAACAAGTGATATGAGTATATCAGATCAGATATCTTATGGAGCTTTTTCAGGAACTGCTTTGGAAACCTACTGCTCTGTACCTGTGAGTGTATTGACTTTGAAGAGTTAAGCCCATTTAACACTTCTTGGGATGACACTAAAGTCATATTACAACAAGCAAGAGTTCAGGGTCCAAAGCACAGCAAGCTGCTTTGTACAACCTGAGGTTGCTCAGACCCTGCAGATATGGACCCTAAGATATGGAAGATTATTATTTTCATCTAATCTTCATCAGCTGAGAGATCAACAGCAGCAGTTCACGGAGGCAAGTCATCCTCAGGACATGCACTCCCTTTCTCCCTGATCCTCCTCTCCCACCAGCCCCTGTTAGTAGTTTCACCTTGTTCTACAGTTAAAAAGTTGTTTCTCAATGGCAGAGAAAGGAAAAAAAAAAAACACAACCCAACATTTCTTCTTCTAAGAAACCTATTGACAGGCAGATCCTGTGGATTCCTCCTAGTACAGCTATCTTTGAACTGAGGACTTCTTAGTGAAGTTGGGGAGTTTCCTGGGGTTTTACTGTTTTTTTCCTAAATTGATTGTGGAATTTTTAAACAAGGTTGGTGCCTCTGATCTTTTTCTCAGCAGCTGCAAAATCTGTTTCTCCCCCCACAACTTGTTCCACAGAAACCAAGTATTGGAAAAATTAAAGGAGAAAGGACTGCAGCACCATTTGCAGAGACAGCCTCAAATGAAACAAGGACCATTCCTATTGCTTTGTGAACAATCAAACATCCAAAAGGGCTTTGATCAAGTTTTGGGCTTATAATATCTGTGAATTAAGGATAACTGCAAAAGTTTACTCCAGATTTTGATTTAAATATTGGACGCTCCTAAAGATCATTAATCCCCACTGTTTGGTTCAGGTCCCTGCTGTGAAATACAGGTTTCTTCTTATTTCTTGTGTGCAGACTTTATTTTTCCAAGCTTTCGATGATGAAAAGCTTTCCACTTTTTTTCAGTGTATTTTCTATGTGTTATTCTGTATCTTTTTGTTGTAAGGATGCTACCCTCACTTGTCACAAGACTTTTTGATTTCAGTGAACTATGACTTTATACCATGCCTGAACCTGGCCTGGCATTCTTAGCGTCAGCCTACGTCTGTAGTTACATGCAGAAAGGTTACATTGCTGTGAATATAAACCTTTTCCCAGGCTGGGAGACACAGATGATCATGGCTGTAAGAACGTGAGAAACCTGTAGGGATGAAACAACACTGGGCTGAACCCTTGCCCAGAGGCAGAATGGGACTTTTTTAGAGTTATGTAAAGAAAGAGGGGTAAAGACATACACACATGCACAGATTTTAATTTGGTTGTGTTTCTAGCTGGAGCAACCAACAAAAAAGACCAATAACTATATGAAAAGTTTTTCTTAAGAAAACTCCATCTTTCTTAAAATCAGCAAAGTGCTGAAAATCTGTACAAAAGTGTACTCTGAAGAGATTTCTAAACCCAATTTGGCTGTCTTGGGCCATCCTGATGAAGCAAGGATCAGCATCCAAGTATTTAGGCGGCTTTTTACTCCAAGCCTTTTGAGGGACTTCTACCACCAACCCAATCACATTTATTTCACACTCAACCTTTCCAAATAATGTTGGAACCAGAAAGTTATTTATGTGACCTGCTTAATTGAAAGAGCATTTGCTGTCAGTGATCAAATAAACTGTTATTGATCTTCAGCATTGGAGGCTACTCACATGGAGCATTCTGGTACGTATTTTTCATTAAGACACTTTTCAGAAAAAAAAAATCAGAACGCAAATGCAGCAAAAAAAAATCCTATAGGGTACTGAGATAAAAAATCAAAGAGTTTTGAGAGTGACTCCAGAGAAAAGAAACTGTGCAAAGCACAAAATAGTAACAACACCAATTATTGCACAAAAAGGTAAAGGCTTCAATATATACAACATCCTGCTCTTAACTCGCAACACTTAGAGAGAGAAAACTATTTTAAATCACAGAGGAATGGCTTGGCCCTTTGTTTGGGCAAAGAGAGACGGGTCTTGGGAATGAGAAAAAGTGCAGTGGTCAATGGGATTTCTCTTTGGTCCTTGATGTGAATAAACCCTCTGCAAGACCTGGGACAGGCCACTTACTTACTCCAACCTCTCATCTTTTCAGTATAGTTGGGCACTATTCTTCTTAACTCTTTTAGAAACTTAAATCTGATCTTGATTTGATCTAAGCTTGAGCTCCTAAGTCAGCTAGGGTCTGCAATATTATGTGGCAAGATCCCTACATATGTTGAAGATGTCAGTATCTGCATCACTCTTGCCTCCCTTTAAATAAGGTACAAATTTCTTACTTAGCCTTTAAGAGTGATTCAAAGAATAGATGCAATGGAAAAAAGTGAAGAGCTCAGATGTTATGGTAAGGAGGTCATGGCTGGTCTAACTATCCTGCTAAATAAAAAAGCCAGGAAGCAAAGTCCTAATCCTGAGGCCAAGGGGCACAGGCTGGCTTGTACCCATGCTGAAGGTTAGACCTTATTTGTCTTGCAACGGGCCAAATGCAAGCCAGGCTGTGAGATAGCAACTAACTTGTGAGGGCTATGACAACCCAGGCTTTGAGCTCACTCCTTGATGCTTTTACTTAGCAACACAGATGTACAAAGGAGAGGATGTGAGAGTCTTCAAATTCTAGCACTTTGTGCTTTTCCATCTTTTTGAGTTTGAAAGTAGAGACTGAGACACAAGTCGTTATTTACAAGAAACCTTCTGATCCAAAGGCATCATATAGCAGAAGAAATCCCTAAATTGTTGATTACCAGATGTTGAGAAGTTATCGTTCCACACGTGCCCTGCTCGTATAGTCTTTCCCACGCATCCAGTATCAACCACTGTCAGAAACAAACACTAGAGTGGATGGACCTTGCTATGATCCAGTATGGCACTCCTGTATTTAAAGTGAAGTTTAGGATATGTCTCATTTGTTACTAATTCTGTGACAAAGCTATTTCTTACATCATGTCTGAGAGAGAGAGGGAAATACTTGTCCCACTTCTACAGCTGAGACCAGAGGCTCCTGGAACACAACAGGAAAACCATATCTTGAATGTATATACTTAGAACCATGAAGAAATCAAGGGCAGAATTATCTTCGTTCTCAAACTATGAAAGCATTCACAGCACTAGAGAGCTGCTGAGATAATTGTTATACCATTCTCAGGCTGCAAATTCACCAGGCTGTAGATAGAATGTAATCTTGTCATTCTGGGTTTTTTTTGTTTTTTGGTTTTTTTTTTCTATTTTTAAGTGAAGCCTTATTCAAACTTCATTTTTCAGCAGGATTTTTTCAGTCTCTTAGACCAAAATACTTTGTATTTTCCTTACTCTGTTATTAAAAAAAAGGAGATCAAATCTGAATACACTCTCAGACTACAGCCATTTTACTGATAGAATTACAGAGCTCTAAAATATAAGGCTTATAATGGAAACACTAACATAGTCTTGACTACCGCAGCCCTGCTCTAATATCACTGAACTTCCTTTGGGGGTGAAGCTTTGCCTCAGGAACCTTAATTATCTGATGTGGTCAATTACTCCAAGATAATGATGATTTTATCAGGTATTACTGCTCAAATATTTTACTATAGACAGGCTATTTAATTGCATTCCTGACCTACGAAAATGCTTACAGATGACTCAATTAAACACTAAAAGGAGGCAGGGGGAAGGGAGGAAGGGAGGGACAGCACTTAAAATCCTTGCTTATAGCTTATTTTGAGAATTTTGCTCCTCTTGGAAATCCATCCATCCATCCATCCATCCATCCATCCATCCATCCAAGGAAGTTGCGTGTTTAGCATTGCCTGGGCAGGAAGTTTGAATAAAAAACCCTCAATATTAATGTACAAATGGGAAAGCATGTCCAGCCTCGCTCCTGCTGAGGGATCAGCATTGGATCCTGCACAATCCCTGTGGTGGATTAGCAAAGTCATTTTAACATCCCCGAGCGTCCCAGTACAGACGAGCACGGTAAAATGAATTTTCTACCACATTCAGGTAAAGCAGAATTTTTAAGACAATGAGGAAATGTCTTTATTACAGCAGCCTCCAGGGGTAGTCTCAGCTCCTGTAAACTCTTCAAATATTCAGATGCAATTCACACCGAAGTCAGCAGGCTGGTCCATTTTTCTCTCTGTTAGCCCAGCAGTTCTTGGCGCTGGGCTGACATTTGCCAGGGAGGCTGAGGTCTCCCCAAGGACTGCTTTAATTGGCATCTTTGCTTCAGTGGTCATAATGGGCTGTTTCCCAGGCACAAAACTGCCATGTCTTAAGAATGCTTTGGCTGCAAAGCGAGCATGCCTCAGCCTTGGGTCAGTCCCTGCCCTGGATGCTCCTGCGCGGGCAGTGCAGACCTGGTGAACCCTCATGCGCTGAGTGGTGCAGAGAGCTCCTCCCAGTTTCCCCAGTCAGGGAAAGAGGGGGGTATTTCCCCTGCCAAGCAATCAATTTGCTGCTGGTTAAATAGGAACTGCATGCAAGATTTTGAGGGTAGATTATTTCCCTGCTGCTTACAATAATGTTACTGTAACATTTTCAGCAACCGTGTTAAGGACTCAGCCAAGAGCACTGAAAACAATGGCAAGCCTGCCCTTCCTTTCAATGGTTGCTGGAATTCTGCTGCATTTCTCCACAAAGGTCCATTTGTCTTTCCACCCTGGAAATAAAATGTATTGTTGCAGTATTGTTGCAAAAACTGGCAGCAAATCCTCCTGGGTAAGAATGTGGTTACCCACTATTGCATCAGGCTAACAGAAAGGAGAGATGACATTTTATGGGGTTTTACTCAGAAAACTTTTCATGAGAATATTATTTTCATTTTATAGGGCTCCACAACAGAATTTTCATGGGCAGTATTTTGATCATTTTCTGTTATGTTTTCAGCCTCGCTAATACTCTTTTCAGTCACATTCCGAAGCACAGCATCCACAAATATTCCCAAATATATCCTAAATTGCCCAGGAAGGAAACAATTTTCCTATCTGAAATTAGAACAAAATATGATTCTGAAATGTCAAATTTTAGCAAACCAAAATGCTGCAGCAATTGGTTTGGATAAGTGAAAACAGTTCAGTTTGACTTTTAAAAATATTACTATCATTAGTTTTCATATCAAGATGAAAAGTCATATTGAAACTACTGTAATTCTTTCATTATTAAAGAGTGACAACTAACAGTCAAAGGAAACAGAAAAAAGCAACAAAGTCTTAAGCACCATGTAATGCACCATTATTTTGTTCAATATTACGTAAGGAAGGAACAGTTTTTAGTGAGTGAAAGGGTGAACTGAGGCCAGAAAGCGTGGGCTCTGTGCAAATAGTATGCAACAACAGCATTGACCCAAAGAATTTCCTACCGAAGCTGCCTTGCTTGTGGTACCTCCTTTCACTGCCCACGCAGTGCTCTTGATGGGCACCAAGATGTGCTTCTGTAACACAAACTGCCATGGATGGTTTCTCTGTTTTCTTAAAGATATACTGCCAGTAATTTTTATTTATGAAACCCAGAGCAAGTTGTACATCGTACACTGTGCCTGTGGTATCTGCAGGTGAAACTACTTCACTGAGCCTGCTGGCCTGGACCTGCAGATCAGCCTCCCCCTCTATTTATTAAACAGGCGACAAAGCATGGGCTTGCTTAAATTGATGCCTGCTGGCATCGCTAGGTTCATAGCAGTGATGCAGGCACCAGACACTGTACTGGGCACAGCAGGCACTCAGACCCCAAGGGCTGTAATCCTTGCAGCGAGGCATTCCCCTTCCACATACACCCTCACAAAACCAGACCCCTCTCAGCTACCGCACTTTCTTGCACCGGTTTCCATACAACCAAACCCCCCAGAACTTATTCCAAAAATTGCAAATCAAATTTTTATGCCTGTAATGCTTCAGCTCCTTTTTACAGTACATACATATTTCAGAGTTACCACTTAATACAATTATAGTTCATTTAGCCAGCAATTACAGTAATAGGAAGACTGGCAACCACTGTCATTCAGACTGTGGAAAATCAATGTTGCACAGAGGTATTTTTATTCATCCTATGGAGTGCCTCCTTTGTTAGATGCACGTACACTGGAATCACAGGGAAAATTTAAGCTCACTCTGTTTTTTAATTTTTTTTGTTGTTTTTTAATGTTTTTTTTGTTTTTTACATTCATCCATATACTATTTGGTTTCCAGACAGAAATATAGTGAACGACATCCTGAGGCCCCTACCAAACTGATTTAGTCTATGATTCTGTGAATTATTGGATCTGTTCTTTCAGCAGATCCATTTTCTATTGCATTTCACCTGACAGAGGACCTTTGACAATCCATTTCTTAGAGGCAACTCAAAATATGGTTGTCCGTGGGCAGTGAAATAGAAACTTTTGAGTTTTTCTTAAACCTTTTGTACAAGGTTTGCTTTTAGTCCAGATTTCATAAACTTATGTCCAGGAAGGCATTTAAATAGGTGTTTCAGTTAATCCTTATTTTAACAGAGTTCTGAAGAATCCACGTAAACATATGGCTACGGTTAAGCAAATGTGCAGTAGACAGGAATGAAGTGCTGCATTACAGATGTAGTGCTTCCAAAAGAAAGCTAAGACTATAACCACGTCTCCTGAGTTTTAAATCCTCTTTCTCAGTCACTTAACCATGCTGCAGCAAACCTACTTTGGACTGATGGTTTAACTAGCTGTTATATTTGCATTTCATTATGTGAATGGCCTTAAAAATTAAGACTTGCATAGGGCAAAAAAGATCTGTAATTGTACCTGGAATATTTAGTTCCAAAAAGGGGGTGACTAGCAAGGGGAGGCTCCCTTTGTTGTTCAAAAAAGAAAATCCTTAAATCACTGCCATTACTGCAAGGAGTTGTTTCAGCAAGGAGAATAATGATATTTTTGCAGGTTGCCAAACTTTTGCTGCAGAAGAGCCTCTTGGCAGCAGATCCACTTGATTCGATGAGCATTACTGAATTTCCTCGTTGATCTGTTTGTCTCTGCATGGTGCCATCTTTTGACGGTGTTACATTATAGCCCCTTGTTCTTATGATAAATTATTTTAATCCATCATCAGAGCACACTCTTGCTCTAATGATGGATTAGTGTTATGCATCATCAAGGCGAGGAGCATTGATAATGTACCATAAGAACCCCCACTGACAGTGGAAAAATCTGCCAAAAGAATTAATTTGCTCTGCACCAAACTGAAACCAGAGATAAAGGTACGGTTACATACAACAGCAAAAATTCCATGCAGAAGAAGCAAGTCCAGCTCCAGTGGCAATCTGGGGGAGGAATAAAGACAGAGATGTGGTCACCTAGGCATTTGGAAGTGCAGGGCCTGTGCCTTTGCACTGGAGAGTTGTGCACCCAGGATCAATGTGCACAAAGGTGTAGGTGTGTTGTGCGGGTTCAGGGCTGCAGCAATGTCCCTTCATGGTATCAGAGCAACCCAGCTTGGTGCACAGAGCATGAAGAGGTCTGAATTCATTAGGGGGTTGCATCAGGAGCTTGAAACTATGCTGCCTGGCTTGGAGGTAGGTGCAAAGCTTTGGTGCAGATAGCCCTCATTGCCCTCCTTTCTTGTAAAGTCAAACTACAGCTGTCTTCTGGATCCCCCAGCACCAGGGCAGGGTGCATGGGGAGCTAACCCAGGAGGAGCAGCCCTTAGGGATGGCATGTGATAGAGCCCCGCTTCTCAAATCCTGTACCAGGTCTTTCAGGATTTAGCTCTCTTTGAACAAAATCGCAATAGATATTGTGTACCTTCATTACATCTAGTAACTCCTGCAGTACTATGGACACAACCAAACAACAGAGTGCACCAAAATGTAGGGTCAGAGCTAAATAACAATAAAATTCTATGAAATTAGAAATATACATTTTAACTTCTGAATCTTAAGAGCTTTATTTGGACTCTGTCATGAGTTCCTTCAACTTCAGCTATGGAAATAAAAAAAAAAAAAAAAAAGTGGTTTCTTATTTACATTATTGTAAAGAAATGTAGCCCTTGGTATATTTTTCTTCAAATTCATGGTTATGCCTATTCTACCATACCCTGTGTTACAACTGTGATCATAAGCATCAAGAAAACATTGAATACCAAAGATTCCCCCCCAAATACGGGGAATTAAACAGGTTATCATTCACCTTCAGGTAAATCCATAATAATACAGAACATTAAACAATATTGGCATCATCAGAGGCTGGGCTCAACTCATCCTGTAATTTCAGCGATAAAAGTGAACCAGTCTATTGGCACCTGAGCTCTCCAGGGACTGCTCTGCACTCCATGTCCTAACATGTCTGTAAGTGCCTGCAGATCTTTCTGAAACAGAGAATTTTCCACGCTTTGAAAGACAAGCCACAGAACCCAAATATGGAGCTTGAATTTGTGACTCCTGTATATAAGGCTGGTACTTTCGGATCCAGCCATCTGCCTCTCTGTCGAAACTGTCACACTTGCTCGTAATGCTAGCTCATCTATGTCAGCATTTTGCCTACCCAGTTTTTCCAAGGAAGGTGGAAGAAACTTTACAAACAAGCAGTGATGGAGTAATCTGCTATGTTTTGACAGATTTGGGGACAGGGCTAATGTTTAAGAAAGAGTTTTGGCAGGGCAGGGCATGTCATGAAGAACAGGACATGTCCAAGTTAAAAGATAAATGACTAAACAAGTAGTTATGCATTAAAGCTAATGATTCGCTGTAGTTTTGGTGGAAGAAAAGCTTTCTTCTCATTAACCATCTTTGGCGCATGGACTAGCCTGCCCACAGAGATTACTAAAAAAGGGAAGAGGTGTGTGTGGCGGGGGGAAAGCAGCTGCTTCCCCTATTGGTGCAAAACACGTCTGTCCCCACGCTGCTTGTCCCAAGCAGATGTTGCAGGATTTGGAGCCACTGATGACGTTGAGACTTTTTTCATCAGCTTTGCTGAGCTTTTCATCAACATATTGAATCAGTGGTGTGTGTTTATCCCATGTCACTTGTGGGTTGTGCAGAGAATGATCCCAGACAGCTATCAGGACTTGCCATTAATTAGTCGTATAATGCATTAATGGACAGTTGGTCTAGGAACTAAACTTCCTGAAGTGTGTAGTAATTATTATTTTTTTTCTAGTGCAACCTCTGAAGAACAAGTCTGAGCACATCTCCTGTCTGGCATTTCATCTGTAGTTACCTTCTCTGTAGCATGGACCTTAGTGCTGCATTTGACCTGACACCTGTAGAGGATCCTGGGTGAGATTTGACCACGAAAGGGAGTATGACATGGAGCTACAGGTTCTTCTTGACTTCTGATTGAAGCCTCTCTGCCAGCCATCCCAGGAATATACCCCAACAGCTGTGATTTATTGCTGTGTTATCATGCCTGTCTGCCTCATTACAGACTCTGAATTTTATCAAGCAACTTGTCCTCTAGTGTCTGGTAACCAATTACTGTGGTCTGCAAAGAAGCTTGAAGTACTTTGCCAAACACTGCTAATAAACTGGGAAAGAGCCTGAGCACAGCTTCAGGTTGCCTTAAGGAAATTCCAGTGAGCACTTTTCACTTTATTGTCTAGTTCACAGTATGAACTGGGAATTATCTCGAAAAGTCATTCTCTACACAGAGCTAAACTCCCCTTTAAAGATTGTGCCACACTGGATTACTGCACATGGACTTGCCTCCATCCAAAGGCTGCTGAACTCAGTAGGAGTCTTTCAAATGACAACAGTGAGAGCAGAACTCAGCCCACAGTCTGAAACTAGATACTTCAGAAGAAAATGAAAAAAATCCTGCATTCTTTTTTCTTTTACCATAGCTAAAGCTGGTAGGAAAAATCAGAATAGACAAGTGCCTGCACTACAAGGGTGACAGGTACCTGTTGCTCCACATTTGTGAAAAAAAATATATCTTAAAGGGTAAAATAATCAATAATGTTTTGTGCAAGTCCTCAGCAGAAAAGTGAATGTCACATGAATCTGTACTATGTGCTTGGTTATACATTTAATACTTTCTTTTGAGACTGGCTTGCCCTAATGGTCCAAGGAGGAATGAGCTGGCATCTGTACTGTAGAAGTGACCACCAGCCACCTCCCTCAGCCAAAAATTTTCTCTTAATCCTGCCTATTTCTCTAGCACTTCAAAGGGCTTCACCTGTGGTCTTGCTGCTTCAGATGACACGGCTAGTATCAGCGTAAAAGGCAAGCAGATTGGGAGCCCTGCTCTTGGAGACAGCTGCTGGGAGCCTACAGAGCTGCCCTGTTTGCATCCCCATGTACACACGCGTACACACGCACACACACACACACACACTCTCACTCTCGCTCGCTCTCTAATTTTTCCCGCAGGGCAGTCTTTTAAAAAGTTTTTTTCCAGGTTGTAAAAGACCAATTCCATAAAGGAACGGCTTAGTGCTACAATGACATGATTTGTGGCTTCCAGGCTCCAAAGCTGTAATTTATTCAGACAATTAGCAGCAGCCCTGTATTCTTGACAAATTCTTCACTTGTGTGCAGCTACTACACAACAAGGTGCTTTTAAGAACTGTGCCTTATGGATTAAAAGACTCCCCCCGGCTTTTCCCTCCTTATTTGACAAGTTCTTTTCACAGTCAATGGAAATTAATACAGCAGGTTAGAGAGGTGATATACAATAATCCAGCCAGCCAAGAAAGCATTGTCTGAAAAGAGCAAGTACAGAGCCTACAGGAATGTTCAATACACAAAAGGGAATGCTTCAGCGTTTGCCTTTTGGTGAAGTTATTTCACCCTTCACTTCACATAATCCTCCAGAGTTACTGTACCAGATGTCACTGTGATGCCATTAATAAGTAAGTGTAAATGGTATTTAAGTGCAGGTTAGTTGTCCAAAAGCGCACATGTGAATATCTACCCCGGCAGTCAGGTGGCTTTGTCTGGACCGCAAACCGGCTGGAGCATCCACTGGCTGTGCACAATGTGCCTGTGCAGAGCCCCCCACAATGCAATGCTGAGACTCACAGAGGTACAATATAAATCAGTCCAGATCTTTTTTCACACGCAAGCCTGAAGTTAAACCAGAGTTAAAAAATCCAGATCCAGCTCTAAATCCTGCCCTCCTCCAGCACTGCTGAAGTTCAGCCTGGCTAGATGCACAGGGCTGGGTCAAGGTGCAAATCCTGTTCAAACTGGGACCTTGTCTTTCAAGAGCAACAACCCTGCTGAAACTGTCTCTGCTTCCTGGCACAGTATGAACTATTTTTTTTTCTGGGGATCTGTTAAAGCTACCACATTACTAGCATCATGAGCAGCCAGCCTCTGCTCCAGCCCATTCTTACAGCTGCCTTTCTCAGCAAAATGAGGAGAAAGGCAATCAAATAATTGTGGACTTGGGCAGAAACCACTTCTTTCTCTTCATTGCAGGGGCAAATCCTGAGCTGATGTTTGGACTAACTTTTGGGCTGAGATACTCTGGCCCATCTCACTCCATAAAAGTTTAGACCTCCAGTGAGCACTCCACAGAGTGCCCCTCAGAGCCTTCCTTGTAGCACTTTGGTGCAGTGGCACAAGTGGGAAATTACATTAATGATCTATACTACCAACTTCATGTTATGCTTTATAAACACCAACAACTTGGAAAAAAATGGGAGTTTTGGCCAGACTGAAATTTGTTAGCATGAAATTTTTTGCAAACCGCAAGAAGATAATTAATAGATTTTTTTCACTAACTGTGGGCAGAGAAAAGGAGGTTTAACAGACAACATGTTCATAATAAATGATTCATCTGGAGCTCAGACGCTGGTGTGAATGGGTATCTCTCTTTCTTAGAAATACTTGGAGGGTTACAGAGGTGTCTGTAAAAACTGCAAGACTTTTAGCCCACTACTGCTTTTGCTCTGAGTCAGTTCAGTCCAGTAACAGCATGGCTTTACCCTGTAGCAAATGAAAATTCAAAGTGTTTGGCTTCATGCGGCAAAAACAAAGTGTTTATTCAATAGAACTAACTTAAGCAAATTCCTCTTAATTAATAAACAAACAGAAGTATTTTCTTTAAACCAAAGCAAGATTGCTATTGAAATATAATGAAGATCTTTTTAAAAATCTTGTCTTGTTTAGGAATGGATTTTTTTTTTTCACTACACTAAAAGGGGAAAAGATAAAATAAAACAGTGATTGAGTCAACACATCTGTTAATTGCAAATAATTTGTAATAGTGAATCAAAATACATTTTAGAAAATAACATTGATTAGTTAAAAGAACAAGCAAGTTAAAAAGAGAGACCTGTGGAAAGAAAAGCATGTTGGTGGAGTAGGGTCTGGTGCTTTCCCTGGCTTTAACACATCACCCTGGGATGTGTCTGTTTTTCCTGGACCTGGATCTTGTGTAAGTGGATGTAACTGATTTCAGGGGAGTCGTGCTGATTGATATGACTGGTGATATGACACCTCAGTGTGTAACCCTCAGACGTTAATGAGACTCACAAAGGAAGAACAAGCCATTTGCTTTGCAAAGTTAATTTATAAAGCCACCAGGATACAGGATTTCAAAGTGTTTGTCATTTATTTAGGAGCCTACCTTAGTAGGGTTCCTTTTTCTTTTTTTCTTAAGGAACAAGTTTCTTCTCCACTCTCTCATTGTCTTCTTTTTCAGCTACCACCTTGTTTTGGGTTAATTTCCCTAAACAGAGACATAAATACTGTATCAGATTTTCTCTTTTTTGGCTGTGAGTCAGGCCTGCTGTGCTGTGAAAGCTTGTTGGAGTTGCAGAACCTGTATCTGCAACAGCAGCTGCACTTTGCATTTGAAAAAGGAGTCAGGAAAGAGCTACCTTTTTTTTTCAAGCCTTCATTAATCATATAATTTAACCAGAGGGGAAGAAAAAAAAAAAAAAAGGTAAAACAAACTGGAGGGGGAAAAAAAAAACCACCCAAACCAAAAAGGGAGGGGAAGATGGGATGAGCACTTCTCATTTCTTCTAGCTTTCAACATGTCTTTATTCTCTCAGATGCAAAAGCCACCAAAGAAGATCAGGAATGTATGTGTGAGAGAAAGAAAGAAAAACCTTAAAAGACTGCTGTGAAAAAAGTCTAGAGAAGATCTATTTGTTATCAGTCCTGCCTTCTGGTGTGACTACCAAGGAGTGGGACTCTGCCACTGCAAAATGGGGTTTGACTTGCTGGTACAACGTTTTGCTTTGCTGACATGCATCAGTGCAAGTGGCAGGACCCTCTGGGCAGCATTTGTCAGGAAATGGGGAAAGAGGATCTTATTCAGGAATATTTTAGGCATGCTTTATTAAAGCAGAGAACATTTCATCTGCCTCTGCTTAACCTTGCTCAGAGCCCCCCAAAAGGCAATAGAGCCCCTACAGTGAGGTCTGTTTATTTTCTGCTCAGTTGGAAAGCAAAGGTCCTATTACCGTTAAAGGAAGTTACAAGTATTCATCAAAGAAAGAAATGACCCATAAAGGCAGTTAAGTTAGTTTTATTCCCGCTGCATGTCAACCTCTTTTCTATATATAAAATGATGGGGTTAGAAAAGGATATTCATCAGGCAGTCCACTGATTTGATTGGCTGCACTTCCCCAAGTACTTCATAATTTGTAGTTATAAATAAATGTTTTTAATAATCAATTGGTATTTAAATAACATACAATAACTGTCTTATTAAATCCCACTTTTTAGAATGAATAAGCAGTTAGACATTAAAGACGCGGGTACCAAACAGCCACAGGATTTCAGACTATTTTCTTTTTTATATACAAGCCATAAATATCACTATGGAATTATTTGGTTAGCCAAGGCCCTGGATGAAGCCAACAGAAGACCCTGCTCTCTGATGTTGCCTTTAAGTGATCATATACTTTGCTGGTATGATGACTTTTTAAACAATAACCACACATTATTTTCTTTGGCCACCCCTTACAGTTCAAAAGGGGCAGCCTCAAACTCCAGAGTTGAAGTAAACTAATGTGTCCTCAAACCAGAGCCCAAAAAGCAAGGAGCATCTAATAGCAGGTTTGAGATTATTGGTCTCAGTCATCTGGGTCCACACTATTTCCAGCACTTAAGTTCATGCATTGCCTCAGGAGGAGGAAAAAGAAAAAAAATCCCCAAGAATTAAAAAAAAAGACAGCATTCAATCCTACATACACAAAGTAATTGGTTTTCTCTTTCTCGGATGGGGACACATACACATAGACAAACACACTCTTTTCCCTTGATGTTGCTTTTATTTTAGAAAGAACAATTTTGTGCTGATCAGCCTCAAGTCCTACTCCTCTGTCAAGGGCTTGTCTGAAATGGGAATGCAGAGCAAGGAGCAGGTGAAAGCAAACCTACCCTGAGTGTTGGGAGGGAGAGAGGATGGTTTGGTAATGCAGCACCTGGCCCTGGGTCAGCTGCAGCACCTGAGTCCATCAGTGCTGGTTCACCCTACGACGGGGAAGTCATTCACAGGGCAGGCGAGAAGCCAGCCTTGTCCCTGAAATACTGTGTTTTTCCCTGGATCCCTGCTGGAGACAGACACCATCCTGCACAGTGCTGGGCTGCACTTGGGAGGCAGCTCCCAGCATCCTGCTGATGAAGTCATTTCTGGGTTTCAGGCTGTATCTCAGCCTATCCCAGCTACCAAACACCATTGACCTCTGGCCCTTCAAATCCCTTCACGTGCCACAGGATCAGGCTGAGGAAGGAGGAGAAGTCTGGGCGCAGGCTCTGCAGGTGCTAACAGGGGGAGAAATGCAGCATGTCTGCAAGGAACCTGTTCATAGCTTGGCATCTCCCTGGTTAGAGAAAAGCACAGGGTCATTGGTATGAATTGGAACAGTATCCTCCTCGCATTCCCAAACTTCACCCCCTTCCCCTGCATTCAGTGGAGGATGCTGCTGGTCTCTCAGAGCAGGCTGGTGCCAGTACCTAAACCTCTGTTTCAAGGTGGACCTGAAGCTGGTTGGGAAGAGAGATGATTTTTGGTGGTTGCAAAGGGACAGGTGTGGATGCGGTGGCAGTGAGTCCCTGGGACAGATGCCCACACAGCTCAGGACATTACGTGAGTGCTGGATTTGCTCCTGCCCCTAACCTGCAGCCAGCGGCTCTTATACCTCCTGCCTCCAGCAGCACACCCAGCCCTTGTCCTCCTTTTTTTTTTTTTTTTTTTTTAACCTTTTTTTTTTTACCTTTTAACCCCCTGGCTGAGCTGAGATTTACTCCTCGGCACAGAGCCCCTCTAGAATTTATCACCGCTCCACCCCTGCAGTAAATCGAGGTGCCAGGGCCGTGCCGCCGGCAGCCCATGCAGGACCATGTTCTGCTGGCTCCCGCAGTGCCTGCAGCACCGGCAGCCCCGCCACGCAGCCCATCAAACCCGCACAGCTCCCAGCCACCACGCTCTCCCTCCGGAGGACAAGAGCAAGTCACAGATAAAGTTTACCGGCATGCTTCTCCAATAACTTTTCCCATCACACTTTTTTTCCCCAGTTATTATTTTTTCAGCCCCCTCCCCCCCCCCCCCCCTTATTTTATTTTAGGCGCCTCTGAGAGTTCAACTGTCGCCTGAGGCTTCAAACTAATTTTCTCTTCAGAAATGATTGCAGAAAGCCGCATGCATAATAAATCCCGTTATTGCTCTTGTTATTAAAATAGGTTGTTAGGGATGTGGACTTGGAGGCCTTTTTGTCTGATGACAGCAGTTCTTCTTAGCTAGGCGCTTATGGCTTATTGACTGAGGCTGCCAGGTTAAAAAAAAAAAAAAAGAATAAGAAAAGAAAATCAAAAAGAGAAAGAGCTATAGCTGCTGTTTAATAGTGAGAAAGTTGGGATGATTTGAGGCGGTTCTTTTAATCATGTCCATGGGCCGTGTTCGAAAAGACAGTGCATTTCCAGCAGCTCCAAGGATGTACCGAGGGCCCACAGAGACCATCTGTGGCAAGCTCTTTTCTGGAGCAATGATTAATTAATATTTCTTTGACAAGATTTATTTGAATGATTAATTAATATTCTGTGACAGCCGGGACTGCGTGCCCTTGCCATGCTGGGCACCCAGCAAACCCCAGTGAGAACCAGAGCCTCTGATGAAGGGTCTGAAGTCAGAAGAGATGAACAGGCTGAGCGACTGCAAGGGAAAATGAATAGGACCATTATCCTTGTTTTTATATGGAGAGCTGACGCTCGTGGAGGCAAAGTGACTTGCTCAAGGCACCCAAAAACCCAGTGTCAGGGCTGGTCGTTGAAGAAACACTTGTAAGTTCCTGCTTGGCATGTTGGCCATCGGCTTACGTTTCCTCACCTTGTTCCAAAACCCCACACGCTTCATCCAGCGACCCGAAAGTTTTAGCAAACCAGAGCAGAGCCCCTTTAAAATGAAATGTCGTTAAAGCAACAAATCTCCTCTGAGAATGTATTCTTATACGTATTCAATAAAAGTTTTTCAAGCAGGTTTGATAAAGGAAAGACCACTATCCGATCATTAAATGGAAACATTTTCTGGTTACCACATGAAAATATGCTTCAAAAATCACTGTTGTCCTGTGAAAGAAAAATCTAATCATAGATGGGGCCAACTTAGCAAGTTTCTTATGCATGGAAACTATGAAGCAAGGTGTATTCCTACCCAGTGAAACTAAACATGTCACATCTATACAGGTGCCAGTGCCAGAACTGGCAGAAGTCTCATAGGGAAACTTCTTGCTGCAGGCACGTGGGCAAGGGCCATGCACACACCCCCTGCAAGGGACCGTGTTATTTCCAGGGCACTTTCAACGCAGACCTGGAAAGCACAGAACATTGCTCTGAGCCATCACCTCTGCAGGTGCCACTGGCACAAGATGAACTGAGAGATGTTCAACAGCCTCCCTGACAATTTGATGTCCGCCTGCCTCTCGCTCCCAAAGCGAGGACACTGCTTTGTTGTCAGTACTGACTCTGAAATCTCTTCTTTAATATACATGCAGATGATGATATGCAGTGGTTGACAATTAATGATTATTTTAGCATCAAAGAAATATGGGTTGTTTAAAGATTTTTTTTTGCCCAGGGTCAGGATGGATTTTATACTGTAGAATCCCAAAGAGAAACCTCTGGAGATATTGCTATGAAAACTGTAATATCATGGTACTCCAGTCCTTGCTCTCACTTTCAAGTACTGGGAGATATCCACACGATCAGTCAGCTCAACCTCTGCAGCACATAAGCTACCCAGCTAGCAGAGTAAGCAAGGTTGGGCATATGGTAGGTACTAGCTCATGTGTCAGATTTATCCTGGGAACAACTAGATCAGGTCCTTTGGCTTGGAGATGTTGAACCATATTGCAAGCTCAAGGAAATGAGGATGTACCATCTCATTTCTGGTGCCAGTGGGCTGAGGTTTTGCATTTTTTTTTGAGGTTTTTGACTTCAGTGGAGCTGGGACTTGATCTGCTCTGTTCAAGAACCATGTCACTGCCTAGGTTAGGGTAAAAATAGGTGCTATAAACTAATAAGACAACTGAATGTAACAAAAAAGAGGAAAAAGAACTAAATCTAGGAAACACTGTTACCCAAAGGAGAAATATGATCACTCAAAAGCTGTCAAGACTAGCTAAATGCGAAGATTCCTGTAGAAAATCTAGAGTCCATTAGAGAAAATACAGACCCAGTTGCATATTTAACAGGTTGAGAGCCCCAATTTGCAATTCTTGATCAATTAATTTAAGGTATCCATTTGAGTATGGAAGCTGACACTAGAAGTGAGTAAAGTTGGACATTAATACTCGAAGTGCCCAAATTGAAAACAACATGCCTGGCTTCAGTAAGAAGAAATAAATTCAGGCACAGCTTCCTCGCCCATGTTCCATTTCTAGGTGGATTTTAAAGAATGCAATTCATGCCCCAGCAACGCAGAAGCAATTACAGAAATGGAAAACGACCAAGTCATTCTCAGGTATTCATAGAAAATTGGCATCTCCTGAATATTGAATTGTACTAGGTCCTAGCTTTCTATAAATACAGAAGATCAATAATTATCAGTGAAATGCTTTGCTAACGTCTGAAAGTTGGCAGGACTGAAATAAGAAATGCCATTTACGTGTTACTGCCTGAAAGAGAGAAATAGTCTTTCTCGTTCTCTTGGTGAATACACCATGTAGCCTCTTGGTGAGGAATAATTATGGGTCGCTCCATTTACACACTCAGGAAAGTAGTGAATGAACAAATGTTGGCTACAGCTGACTTACTCTTCTCCATGATGACCACTGCAATGTTCCCAGTTCTTCTATTTTGAGGCTTGCAGAGCTGCTTCTCCATACATCATCTTCATGGGGCGATGGTGTGTTAAGAATAGTTGCTCTTGGGAACCACTTGGAGAGTCACTGAATAACAAAAATATTTATTGCTAACCATCCTAAGACCTTGGGGCACTTTCCAAAGGAGATAACATCACCAAACTTATTGTATAGGCACGGATGAGTGAAGGAAATTGCTCAAGCTTTTAGGTGCAGTGTAGGACGGGAACTGGGTTTGATGCCTCTTGACTCTGAGCATCCGACTGCCGCCTGTTTACTTTCTTTGCTTCATTCCTGCACCTCTCCATCCTGGGAATAACACAGAGGCAGCTGTGCAGTCCAAGGACTGCAAGTTCCCCCTTCCCAAACTTCAGCATCTTAGAGTTTTCTTTACTGCAGCAGACTTCAGAGTTTGGGAGAATAAAGGCAGACAGGAATAAATAAGCTAGAAAACATATCATCATCATTACAAACATAAAAAGCTACAAATCTGTCACACTGCAGAAACTCTCACTTCATTGTTACTGTGATTTATTGGGGAGCTAATTTTAAACAAGTTTTCTTTTCCAAAACCACAACACAAAAACAAACTGAACAAGCAAGCCAGAGGACAGAAGCTAGTTGCTACCGGACAATTTAAGCAATAATCTCATTTGCTTTGTAGTATAAAAAGCAATAAAGGGCTGTTTACTGAGTGAATAAACACTGAATGAATCACAAAAAGCTCTTTATTGCGATTATACTCCAAGGCAGAGGAGATTATTGTTATTACACAAGAAGGCACAATGTGAAAATTTAACTCAATGCGCCAGATTTTCAGACCGTTTCAGTGGTACAATTGTGTTCGGGGAGTACATTGTGTCTAATCTTAGCACGTTGTTTTGACAATTCTGCATGCAAATCAGGTGGTGGGGCACAAATGCATTTAATTAACTATTTAGAGCCAATTTATGCAAGCCTGGTGGCTGGACACGTGTTTTGCACAAGCAATGGCATGCTGAGCTTGTTCAAAAATCAGTTGCCCTGTGTGATACATTTAGACCTGCAGGAGACCCACAGACGTTCTGTAGCGAGGAGCCTCCCAACCACACATTTAGCCGCAAGGTGCATGATGTCTCCTCCTCACAGGGTAAACCTGCACAGTTTCCATGTAAAGTTAGTTTCAAGAAGGTAGAGAAGGTGAATGTAAGCAATAAGACCGACATCGATGAGTAGAGCGTCTTTCTCTTTTTTTGCCTTCACGAGTTTCTCACACATTTTTTTTCTTGTCAAGTAGTCTTGTCTTGTGGTCCTGATAAAGCAGTTTAGCTGAGAAAAGCAAAGCTAAGCCACAGAGCATTTTTTTCTCTGTGTGTGTCCTCCTGCTGTCAGATCATGAAAAATGGAGGGAGCTCTGAAAATAGGACCTCTGTGGCATGGGTTTCCTCTCCTGGCTGGTCAGCAGGGATAAATTCTGCTACAGTTCAGGTGTGCAGTGCTTGGTCCTCCAGGAGCCATCAGCCTTTTGAATGTGCGTGTCTGCCAGGCGTGCATTCAGACTACAGCACTGCCTTGTGCCCAGGGATGTTGGTTAGTCTCTTGATGTGTCCCCATGTCTCCTTGTGCACTAGTGCTTCAAGTGTTACTAGTCTCCTCTCAGCAGACCCAATGGACATCATCTCCCTCAAATAATTATCTACGTCTGGCTGTTGGGATTTGCTAATTCTCCACTGGAGACCTTTGTGTCCTCATCCAATAGAAGCAGTTGGTGAGATGTGGTCTTTCACCATTGCCTTGTCTTTCTGTGAAACCTGCTGTCTTGGCGAAGGCACCAGTGTCTGCACTGAGAAATAGCAGGAGAAGATGCTCCCAGTTACAGAAGATGCTCTCAATTAGAGAAGCTTTTTCTGCTGGGACTGTTACAGATTGAAAACCTGCATAGCTCATACACAGAGCTGGATTATTAACACACAATCAGCAGCTAGTTGCTGTTGAATGAGAAAACTGGGTTAAGCCCTGAAGATATGATTGCCAAAAGCTTCATTCTCCATTTACATGTAGTGGGGAAGCTGCTGAGAACCATCTCTAGTGTGGCCTGACTGGCCTCTGAACATGAGAAACAGTTAGACAATATATGAATTGGGCGCTTTTTTTTTTTTTTTCTCTTGGCTTCCACTTTCAAGGTGCTTTAGTCTGGTGTTTATGACTAACTGTAAGCATTCATGGGAATGGAAGAAAATCCAAGTGAGACAAGGGTCTTTCTCTATGTATTCATTAAAAAAAAAAAAGAGAAAATGCCTATAGCAGAAACAATATAGTTTGTTAGATGGGAGATACAGCTAGAAAAGCAGGCTTGAACTCCCTTTAAAAAGTATGCGTAAAAAGGTTATTATGGATTTTTTGTTTGTTTTTAATTGCTTTTGGGTTTTGCTTTTTTCCCCCCATTTGAAATGCTTCAGCCACACAAGGAGGGAATAGAAACAACATAATGTGATATTGGCAATCAGTCTCATCAGACAATAATAATCAAATCCAACTACTTGGATGCAGCAAAAAATCCTCTTGTTTTTTTTCCAGAATTGTAGGTCTGCTCCATATATTTGGTTTGATTTCTGAACTACCCAGTAAGCAAGCAAGGAGCTAAACTCGTAAGAGTAATTTGGAGCAAATAGTTCAAATTAGCTCTGGTGTTTGTCCAGTTTGGGGGGCAATTAAGTAGATCCCAGGGATTTGGGATTTACTTATTTTTTAATGAAACTTAAACAGCCTCCTGACTACGCTCTTTGTGAGGCTCATATCAATTCAGTGCTAACAGCACAGGGAACAGACACTGCCAAAACAGCGTTAAGTGCTGATATTTGAAAATACGGCCTTTTGGATCTATTTTAAGCCAAACCTCCCATGTGAAAAAGAGGCATCAATTTGTACCACTCAGGTAAAGTAAGAGGAGGAGTATAGAAGCTTTTGTCATCAGCACTTCCTCACCTCACCTAGTATGTTACCAACATAAGGGAAAAACAAGAGCTGATTGCCAAGAGCAAATAATGGTTAAAGTAAAATAACAAAAGGAAAAAGAAATATGGAATATTATGGGAAGTGTACATGGAAAAAAAACCCCACAGACCTTAAAAATATAAATCCCCTGAGCTCAAAGCAATGGATTTATTTTTTAAATTGTTAAATAAACATGAGACAGGAATGGAGGGGGCTGTTGTGGATGAGAATAGAAAGTATTTTGTTGCCGATAGTTCTGAATCTCCTTTGAAGGTTTATTTTGCGAAGGCCGAAGCTTTTAAGATCCTGAATTCAATTCCTTTGGGCTGCTGGCCTCTGTAAACACTTTTCACGGACTACCAGTGGGGAGAGAGGAGCTCTGGCCCTAGAGAACAAAGCCTTCATGTTCAAGACACGATTTCTCAGAGTAAGATGTGGTTTTGGCTGTTCTGTTGAAACCACTTACACCTGGTTTACTTCAGCAGTGCTGGGCAGGATATGGTAAAAGACCTGGAGTGTTAGGACCAAACATACCAGATGTTCCTACACGTACATTCCCTGTCACAGTGAAACTCCTAGCAACAGCCCTGTACCCTTTTTCATTCCCTTGACCACAATTCAACAATCTAAGCAAAACATTATTTTTTAAGTATACTTCTTTTTTTTTCTTCCAGCTCTGACTCTCATTACCCTTTCGGCCAAGTCCAACTTAGCTTTAATTCTCCTTAGCAGTAAGGCTCTTGTGGTAGCATTTGCTACATTTGATAACTCGCTGGTCTTACAGGTATATTTTTGCATTCAGACAAAGCGTTCTCTTCTGACAAAAGTGAGGAGTTAGCGCTGGCTACCTTGTTTTCCAGTGGTGATGTGTAGGGCCTTGCTTGTATGTGCTCCCACCAGGACATATGGGCATGGAGAAAGGCAATAGTGAGCAGGGGAGGAAGGCCTTGCATTACTGAATAAAACCGTGTCAGATCAAGTAGAAAAAAAGCTAACATTCCCAGTGGATCCATCCACGGTTTCATGCCAATGTCTCCTGGGACAAGACTCCAGGAATATAGGGAATGACTTATAAATCCTCCAGCTGTTCAATAAATCTCCTTCAGCAGATAGAAACTGGTCTGTTTTGAAGACATAAGGAGCAGTAAAACCTCCAAACCTGACTTAAGTTTTCTTCTAGATCAAGGAAAATTATCATCCATGGAAAACAGTTGCAAAAAAATTCCACGAAAAAATCAAACATACTCTCAGTGCTGGCGTAGCAACAGCACCTTCAAACTGCCTCTTCCCACCTCTTCCCCAGACGAGCAGAGAAGCCACTTCGCCTTTCAAGGTGGTGTAGACGAAAGTATTACAGCTACACACAGCCAGCAACAACTCGTTGAGGACTGAATACGGCTGATATGATTGAAGAAGTGACCTGGAGGACGATGGTGTTTCTCCTGCAAGAAGCCATCAGTGTGACAGCAGCAGTACTGAGGTGCAGACCTGTCCATGTAGCTTCAGTCTACCAAGAAGCAATGACAACAGCTGACCACTGAACTTGCCCAAGTTTATTCTGGTCTCTACCTACCTACTCAGTAGAAAGCCTGGGTCAATACAAGTGGGTTGTCACTGGACCTGCAGAGTTCAAGGTTTCTTTTTTGTCTTTCTAATTTTTCTTTTCCCCATGGCACCAATCTCTACATCATCTTAAATTCTGATTAATCTAAGTCAGCTGCAACTTGTTGCAGTTATTTTTAAAGGGAGAAAGAAACTGAACCAAAATAATGCCAACATTTCCTAGTCTTCACTTTTTCTGACTTGTCTACCTAAAGCGATAAGCTCTTCAATGCACACCGTGCCCCTCAGGTTAGAAGCATGCAACACCTGTGATTTCCCTGTGGGTCTGTAGATGCTACACTAATACAAGCAATACCTGACAGTGTTTAAATGCTGACATCTGGAGTTCACTTGTTGAGAATTTTATGAGGGGGAAAAAAAAAAAGCTCACTTTATATGTAATTTTACATGTCACAGCTTTGTTTTTCATTCCCAAATGTCATCCCTTTCCCTCAATTAGCCAGCCTTCTGTTGCATGAAATGACTGTCATCTTGTGAATGTTGTAATTGCCTTTTGCAAGATGAAAACCAGGTATAGTACTAAAAAAACCCCCACGCTCTACCACCTAATGGGGCAAATGCTGCATATATACACATAGCTTTAACTTCAGAGATGGGAGTGGATAGGCTTGGAAAGAACAGCAAAATGTTATCGTAGAAAAATATTTAGGCCCTGCTTTGTGATTTAAATAGTAAAAACCTTATATCTATACATCTTTATCACAAGTGATTTCAAAGGCCTTCACAGCACAAGCAGAAACTATTCTGCTCAGTCCTGAACTGTGGCCAGCCCTGGGGTGAAGCAGCATGGCTATTTAAAAGTGATTTACAACATGAGGTTAAGAGGAGCATTCGATGCAAATGAACTCACTGGATGATTTCTGATGGCTAACATGCCATTAGCCTTCCTCATACCAAGCCAACATTTCAAGCTTTTGTGAAAACCACCATGATTTTTTTAAATAAAAGAAAATTTTAAAAGCTCAAAGGGCTTATCCAGGTGGATCTGGTGGGGGGGGAGGAGGAATTGAATTTTGTTCATGAGGCACTCTCCAGACGAAATTTCACTTACAAAAGAAAGAAGGTTTAGAAAAAAATAACCTGTCTGGGTGCAACCTGGCAGAAGTGCCTAGACAGGGGACTTTCCCTGCTACCCTGCACTAACTTGTCCCATTAATCCTTTTAATTTCATGTATTCATTTTTACACAGCTTAGCTTGTTCGCTGCATGCCAGTACAAATCATATTTTGCTCCCTCTTCTCTCGTCATCCTCCTTTCTCTGACAGGACCTCGCTGCTGCAGCAGTAACTTATGTGGTCTGTCAGCTGGGCCACTGGGATGCAAATCTCTTTTTGTCCCCTTGGGGTGCCATCGATACTTTATTAAGAGTTTGCATCTCTCTTTATCTGGGGAAGTGATGGACTAACTGCATTTTCCTTCCTCTCTAGTGGTCTCAGAGGGCAATAAATAAATAGATAATCTCTAAAAATGTCTAGTAAATAATGGCTGAAGGAGAATCGACTCATAATTTATCTAGGTTTTCTTAAAACTAGAATTTGTTTTTAAAAAAGTATGTTTCAAGTATCATTTCCCCCTCTTTTTCCTGAAGCCATGTCATAAAATAAGTTAGTGATACGTAACTGAGACTCATTTGCATTGAGTATCAAAAACTCTGCCTAAAAGGCTAGTTCATCCACCCATCAGATTTTGAAAATATATACCATATTCAAGTCAGGACCTGATCTGGATGTGATAAGTCCTCCCTACTGTGGCAGCTTGGAGCTGCCATTTAATTTAAGGGCCAAGTTCTAATAAACAAACATCTGAAGATCACAAAAGCTTCAAAGCTAATTGTTTAAGTTTACCTAAACCCATGTTGATTCCTGTTGTTTGGTGATGCTCAGTTTGTGCTTGACCTTAAGTATATGGCAGTGAAGTCCTCAGAGAAACTTCTCAGTATACATAAAGCTAAACACATACTTTACCATTTTTCTGAAAACTGTCACATTCTGAGTACTACTTCCAACAGCAATTTTGGCATGTCAGGAGATGAGAAAGCAGTTCAATTTCTCAGGGTTATATAAAAAAAATATTTTTGTTTCTCAGAACAAATTGTGAGAATTGAATGATCCAGAACTGGTGTGTTTGAACACACAGCTCTTGCAGTTTTCAACAGAAACCCCTACACCAACTTCTGGAAACCACATTACCCAGGTTTTCCAAATGTTTGTAAGATCAGGCTCTTTTAGGGTTACATCTCCACATCTAATTAGAGCAAGAAAGGAATATCAGAGAGCAAGCAGGTCCACCACTAGGATTTTTTACGTAATGCTATGGAAATAACTTCCTTTTGAAATTTTTTTCCTGATTAAGGCAAGATTGTCTCAGCTTTTGCTCTGCTGGTAATCCCTTTGACTAGACATAGGCTGCTCCTGTCTCTAAATTCTTGGTGTCGCAGGTAAAGAGGAGATGGGTGGCAGAGGAGTGGCCCTGGCTGACCACAGCAGATTGGGGGAAGCAGCACCCTGAGCTGCTGGTGCACGTGTGCTGCAACACAGCCTTCATTAGCTGGTCATACACTGGTTTTCTCCAAAGCCCTCTCAGCTTTTCCAGGATATAGATCAGATGCTGCTCTCTGAAGGAGCATCTACTCCATATTTTATGTTTCCCATGCCTAAACAAAGGGCCCGATACACTATATACGGCACACCTCAAACCCTTCATCAAGTACAGAATTGTTCATTTCCTCGTGGATTTTTCAATAGGCTCATCACGACAGCATCCAAGCACTTCTCAAATACCCACGGATGTTTCTTCAAAGCTGTCTGGTGAGGATGGGAAAAGATGAGGTCCTGAGGCACGAAGACTAGGATAAGTCACCGTGAGTCTGGTGTGCCTGAGATGAGATAACGGAGACGCGTTGTTTTCAGAGTTGAAGTTACATGGCAGTTCTTAGGTTCAAGGCCCTACTCCAACACCTGCAGGCAGGTGAGGGCCCAGAATCCCTGCAACACAGATCACAGCAAACTCATTAGACCTGCAGAAAATGAGGAGGCCACAGTGCCTGATGCAATGGGAAAGCCGTGATCAGCCCAGCTCCAGGGCTCCATGGCAGAGGCCACTACCTCCCCCAGAAAACACACTTCCCACCTCCTGCAGTTCACAGCTTCATTCACTAAGTGCTTTGCAACCTTAACAAAGCAGAGGAGCCTGGGCTCCCATGGCCTTGTCCTCCCTGCTGCTCTTAGCAATGCTTTTACCTGCAACCCACTCACTGGGCACTGAAGCTTTGGTCCACTCAGAGCATTCCTACTATCTGCTTTCTTTTCTTCTGGTGTATGCCTGATGGAAGGTACTGTTTCCCAGACTTGGCACTTGGCCTTGCTAGCCCCCACGCTGACCCATTCCAGTCTGGCTGCGAATGCTCTCCATCCCCTGGTTTCCCTAAACATATTCGTGGGTCCATATCCCTCAAGGAACTGCTATCTCTATAAAGAGAGTCACTGTCTTCCCCAAAACAGTTCACCCTGTTTGTCAGTCTCACCTTGCTTCACTCCCCCTCCATCCTTCAAAACAGAAGATTTATGAATAAGAAAGGTTTGTTTAGCAAGTTAAACTCAAAGATTACTTTAAACAGAAGGTTATGAATAAACAGAAGACAAAGCACAGGCATTCAACATTGCAATTGGATCACTCTCTGATTGCCTTGTCTTTGTCTAGAATCCAGCAGGTCTTGCCCTTGCACATCAGAGTACACACGGCGAAGTTTGGGAGATAAATGCAAATACTCAGTTTGAAACCTGGTGTTTCATGATTCACTGCCGCATGCCCATGGGGGTACAGACTGTCCCTTTTCCTTACATCATATTGTAAGCAAATGTTTCCTTCCCATCTGCAATCTTCTGATTTTGTAGAGCTTGCTGTCAGCACCTAACCTCACAGACACCCTGAGTTACACACAGTGTATTTCACAGACCAATTAGACTTACTACTGAATTTCATTTGTACAGTGACCATGGGCTTGTGCTCCACACTATTCAAGGCTTCAGTGCTGTGTCTCATCAGGGACTCATGTCCCAGCTTTTCCAGCTGCTAAGGAGGAGAGTTGCCAGTAGGTCAGCATTTCTACCACACCCACAGGCCAAAGAAGCTGGGTCTCCAGCACCTTACCCATGGGCTTGTTTCTGGCGCTTCACAGTCTCATGAACTTTGTTCCTTTTCTAGTTGGAGCCTGGAGCATGAATATTTGCAGTGCATCTTTTCCACTTCCTCCAGAACCTCTTTCTGAGATTGCAACTGCACCTCCCCTACACCATCTCTTTTATTTGTACATGAGTACACATCACACACAACATCTTAAGCCTCTTGATTAGTCTCTTCCTAATTACCCTTGCCACAGCATCCATGCACCAGCAAAGTAGGAGCAACATCCCATGCAAATATACTACACAGGATTCAACTTCTGCCCTTGTAATCCTTATCTCAGTTTCTTCAGGCTGTATTTCCTTTGAAGAGTAAAATTCTCTCTTCTCAGTATCACCTCTGACGCTCTTACTCTAAACAGAGGAATCTCACTTTTATTTTAATTAACAGTAGTTTCCTCATTCACCTTCCCATCTTCATAATAACATGCAGATCTTCAGTTCTGGACAGGTTTATTGCAACCTCCCTAGGATGCAAAAAAGCCATACTTCTTTTGAAAAAATCAGGAGAACTTGAGACATTAAAGAACAGGTTTGACAACTGTTAGATGATTGAGCCAATCCTGCCTTGAGTCAGGGAGAACTAGCTGACATCTTAAGGTCTCTTCCACCCCATCCTTTTATAAGTATATTATTTTATACAATTAAAGATAATCAAAAAGCATATTTCTCCATTGGCATTTCCCAGCTTTTAAGCATATGCAATCTTAAGAATGTTCTTTTAAGGGGAGATTTTTGCACATATGGGCATGCTTAATGCAATAAAATAAAGAAAATAAAGTTGTTTGAATACTGTCCTACGATCATTCCTTCTGTGACAGAAGCATTTGTCCTAGATGCTATCAGCCGCTACTTGGAACAAAAGGAGAATCACAAAGCCTCTTGAAGCTGAGTAACCCTGTGGGCCAGCAACCATACCTTGTTATATATACCTTGTACCTCGGCAGCGAAACAGTTAACAAAACATTTTTATTCATGTGAAAATACAAAGCAGCTGCTTAGTTCTACACTTGGCAGAAGAAGGCAGCCCCCTCTGCGCTCCTTGTCTTCTGCTGCTCTTGGATCATTGCAGAGTTAACCAGCTGTTGCATTCCACATGCCAGTTACACCAGTTCAGAAAAGCAAGAGCAGGGATAGTTTTATGGCTGTACAAAAGGAATGAGAATAATATGCTACTGAACCAGAAAGGACAATATTTATACAATAAACATTTTCAGGAACATAATGATTCCTTTGTCGTCAAAATTTTGGAGTAGTTAATTGCGCAAAAGTGCACCTAATCCACATGCTCAGTAACAGTTAATACATTCCCAAAGTGTCTATGCACTGCAGATCTGGCCATCTGCACAGCCCTTCCTGCAAAAGTCCTCACAAAATAGGGTGGTCAAATGCACAAACACTTCTGAAAATATAGTTGCGTGTATGAAATGCCTCATTTCTTATGTCTGTGAAAATGCAACTCAGATGATTTTGTTTCCAAGTTTAAAAATATCAGACTAAACCAAGCATATTGCAAAAAGTTCATACTAGCTCTGTGCATGCTAAGAGGGTATTCAGGTATGAATTACAATTAGGTCTTGAGATATGGTGGACACAGCTGCTAATACCAGCTACAGACTGAGATTCAGAGTCAGAACCTATCTATTGCTTCAGATGTTCTTTTCAGGCTAAACCCAAGGTTACTGAGTTCTGTTTCTGACTAAAATCTAGAGCAAAAATCTGCGTGAGTCAAAACAGGTTTAGTGTGAAAACTTTCCTAAAAGCTGAAGTGTGGGTAATTGGCGTGCTTATTGGTGTCTTTTCAGAAGGTCTGTCCTTTGCTTCCTAAACGTCATAAGGCAACTCCCACACTAGTGAACTGATGACCTGGCAACAGATCACAAAGAGTACCTGAAAATGAAACAGAGAAAGAAGAGGCCATTCCTAGAAATGAAACCATTTTTATCTGGGAAAGTTTACAAAGAGAAGCCGAAGGGTTTGCAGAGTTCATACATGATTTTGGCTCAGAAGCGATGCTCCCCATACACAGAAGTCTATGCTAAAATTTAGCCTGCATAAACTGACATCCCATATTTCATTATTTTAAATGAGTTGCTCATAAACAGACTTTAGGGGTAAAAAAAAAAAGCATTAAAGCAGGCATTGCTGTTTGACCTCATGGTGGGTTAGTCCAGCCTCCCAGTCCCCTTGAAAATACAGCAGTGACACAAACTCAAATCAATAAAAGAACCACCCTTCTTGTTTCTTTTTTCTCTCTGTCCTAGTACACTCATCCTTCTAATCCCTACTGGCTGCTGTCTCTGTTACAGTGTCCCTAAATCCCAACATTAATTTTCCATCCCCCTTGACACCAAGTGCCCTGGCCCCCGCAGTAGTGACTCATGGATCTCCTCACTCTCTTCCAATTTCTGGACTTCCCTTGAAACTGGGTTTCTAGGAGTAAATTTCCCGTGTTTGATTTCATGGATCTGCAGCTCCTAGCAACATTCGCCAGTAGCACAAGTCCTCAGTGGCCACCACATGGATTTCCAAGCTTTTTTTTTTTTTTTAATGCAAACTAAAAGTCTTTACAACAGGAAAAACTCAGCCAAATGTAAAACCAACATTAAATGGCATTCAAGCAAATGGTACTTGAAAGAGAAGGGAAAAGATTTTCCTACATTCAAGACTTCTTGACATTTCTGAATCACTTCTCTCAACAGAACCTTTTTTAAAAGGAATTATCTCAAATATTTTTCTTTTGCAATAATAATTGTAAATGGCACATACCATAATGATATCAGTCAATAGAGATATTGAAAAATTCAGAACATTGCTATTTCAGAATCTATTTCCTATCTAAAAAAACCCACTAGTCAGATTTCAAATCATAAAGCCACCTTCAAATCAGAAACAAACCTTTCTTTATGAAAATGTTGAAAAGTCACACTTCAGTAATTTTTTCCAGAATTCCTACAAATCCGAGTATTCATCAAAGTCAGCCTTTTGCTGATAGATTTCACTGAAGCAGCAGTCACGTAATAAACCAAAGTCCTTGAGCAGCAGCAAAATTCTTTATAAAAAAAAAGTCTTTTTTTTTTTCATATACAGATCGGGAGGTGAGCTCAGCAAACATAATGAAGTATGTTGCACGGTTGTCTACTCTAGTTAATTTGTTATATCCTATAATGCACAGAGGTTGGAAACCTCACTTGCCTCCCAAACAGCTTTCCTAGCACCTTCCTTCCCCATCCAGCCCAGGACATATTGTGACCCAGAGAATAATATTTCTATAGGATATCTGCAGCTCTGCCGTTCCTGGCAATAGGATTGACTGGCATGCTGGAGTTACTCCTGGGAGTGCCATATTCAGGCAGGATTAGATAATTGCAATGAGAGCTGGGTACCAAAGTGATGCTCGCCTGCGAGCTATTATTTGTGGGATGTAGGCTAATGGCTTATTAGGTCAGGCATCCCACCTCCAATGGAGCAGTTTTATCTTCATGATGGAGTGAATTGTTATTGTTAGTTAGTGGTGTGTGGGATTTGTGTTAATGTCATTACTAACTGAGTTAGTAATGCAACGATAGTGCCAGGCTGTTAATTAATTGCTTGCAGGATGTGAAGGTCTGTGCAGGTCTGTGACTGGAGAGCTTCAGGTCTCCCCCTAACAACCACCCTGAGCTCACCAGCAGTGCAGTCACTTTAGCAAAAGTATCTCTGAAGGTTATCTCTCCCTGCACAGGTTATCAACATTACCTTTTAAAGGAATGCTCTCATTTTTGAGAGCCACACAAGTCCTTAAACTTGGTTATGCTTCCTGAGAAATAGGATATAATCAAGAATCCCTGCTCAGACAGGGAGGATCTCTTCGAAACCCGTGCTTTACAGTTTGCCCGTGTACAGGCTGAGCACAGAATCCTTTACCACTATTTTACAGTGCTGGTTTTTTTATATAAGTTACTTGCACTTTCATTGGTGCTGGGACTTGAATACAGCTCTCCTTTACCCAGGGCTAGTGGTTATTCCAGAGTTTGTCCCTCTTTGACACAAGAAACCTTCCCCTTTACTCCAAAAAATTTGTTTCAAAGAACTGGCATTTTCCAACCAAAAGATTTTTAATGACAAAATTCCTGAACAGCTCTAATTATACCCTACGGCTCAGTCTGAGGGAGAATATTGTTACCTTCTTTAAAAAAAAGGTTCAGCATCCCATTATGTGTCCCTGATCCTCAGGAACTTGGAGGAGGAGCATTGGTGAGAAGCACAGAAATTTGGGGGGCTGTTAGGTGAGTGCGTGCTGCTTCATTGACCACCCTGGATGAATAAAACCCTCTGTGACTGCTGTGGGATCAAAGCTGGATGGAAAAATGTTACAAAAGCAACCAGTTTCCATGTGCTGCACACAGTGGGAAAACAGACGGACAAAGGACATACCCATGTTAACTGTCCAGCCCCAGCTGAAGGCAGGCGAACGTCAGCCTCGTGCTGCACACAGCAGCGCCCGAGGCGCAGGCTGGCCCCGGTCTGAGCGCTGCCCTGCTGCTCAGCTGCCCCGAACACCCAGGGCGATGTGAGAGGTCATGCGTGGGCTGGGATTCTTTGGCACATCATGCAAGCTCTCCCATCAATTTTTAAAGTACGTTGCAGAGCTTTGGAGTTAACTTTCTAATGAGGATAATTATTATTATTACATACACATATATATATAAAAGCCCCAGATCCCTGTGAGGTTTCTTCAGATTGTCCCAGAAAGAAAACATTTTCATTGTGTGGGCTGTGATTGGGAACACATGTACACGCCGCACCCCACTTCGCTGCGCTCACTCTGGTACTAATTACAAGGGGAGCAGAGCCCAGTGCAGAGGTTTCTTTAATTCCTTGGTTTTGGAGACTCAGCAATTGAATTACCTGAAGAGGCTGGAGCTTCTCTGGGGTACAATCAGTCATGCAGCGTTTGGGTTAGGCCAGGGTGGGGAGACACGGATAATATATACATGCTGGCAGCATTATGTAGCCACCCAACTGGGGAAAAAGGAATTTCTCTTAATTAATGGCATGATGTATGACATGTTAGCAACACAAACTCTTTAATAAACCCTGATGCCTTCTTTTACAATTCACACAAGATGAAAGCGCACCGGGTTACCTGTAGGAACCGAGTATTCAGAAATGCTGGCAGAGCAGCTTGTGGTGAGAGAGTTTTAATAGCTGCACATGGTGCTTTTGATTCTGGAGTTGATTTAGACAAAGCTGCCTTGAAGCAAAGGAAGCAAGTTTCACTTTCAACCTCACCCAAGACTGCTACCCAGAGATGAAGATATTGGTGATGAAGACTGAAATCTTAATTTAATTAACTATAACTCCCAATAGGACATGCTTGGGAGTTTGGTTTGGAGGATGATTATCTGACCCAATTGAGCTAAAGTATTGGCTTTCCAAGCTCCAGTTCGAGTTTTCGTTTGGCACAGGACTGAGACACAGACTAGATGTGAAGCTCAGATTCACTCAAATTTGCCCAAAGTATAAGGGTACTCAGATTTGGCTTATGTCAAAAAAACATGTTTACAGTTGCAATGAATTTGGCCTTCTCCCACACTAAAAGCTATTTATTTAAACCTCTCATTTTGGTCATGTCTTTTCCATCTTATATTTCTTATTCTGCTAGGTCAAAAAATGAGTAAATAGGTCAAGTGCTTCATAAAAAAATGGAATACAGAGGAGATGTGGCTAGGACTTGGACTCCAGAGCTCTAAATTAAGCATATTAGCAAAGACTGTTATGAATTACTATTTATTCTTAGGCACTTTGATGGTCTTTGCCTCCTTGAAGACCAGTTTCTGGTTTAGACCAAGAAAGGAAAGGAAAAGGAAATGCCCCAGCTCTTGGCAGCTGTGGAGATCCCTCAGCTGAGATCCTGGAAGCACTAAAACCTCAGAAAGAGAGAGATGGGGACAATGAAGACAAAATACAAAGAAAGGAGTACAATTGTAATCAGGGCCCACCAAATTCAGCAGAAAAAACGCACGTGACTCCCACGGCCTTCAGGACAAGCCCATGACTCGCAGAAGGGACACAGATCCCAGACTGCAGATGTTACAGTAAATTTCAAACTCGCCTAATCACAAACACAATAACAAAAACATTTTAGGACTCCTCTGTAATAAATTTATACCATCTTGTGTCCTTACACTTAAAAAAGGAAGACAGATCCCTTTGACCTCAGACCAAGACCAGGGTGTAGCATAACCTTGTTCTGTCCAGCTCCATATCCTTGAGATCTGTACAGGGTGACCTGTAAGGAAAGACTGCAGAGACCAAACACTGAACATAGGACTTTTTCTTTATATTACACACCACAATCACATCGCCTTTCTTCCATGGCTCTCCATAAAGGTGAGAAAGAACAAAAAACTCTCCAGTGAGTAAAAAATTGCATTCCTCAAAAGACAAAGGAGAGGAGTCTTGCTCCAAACATGCTTCTTCATTCTAGTATAAAACTTTTTTTTTTTTTGAGAATAATTTAGTGTGGCCAATAAAAGCCCAGCTAATTTTTAAATCAGCATGTAGCCAACTCAGCCACCCAGTAGCTCTGTCCTTGGGCAATATTACTGAAGCACACACAATCTATACTAAAGCGATCAGCTTCCCTCAGGCCTGCCAAGGGGATGCGTTAGGCGAGCCCAAAATATGACAGAAGGAAATTTATGTGCAACTTTTACACATAATATCTCATTATGACTCTCCCCAATCTTTCAATTTTAAAAATAAACGGCCTTTGTAATGATTTTACCAGGAGCACGTTGGAAGGGAGATTGAAAAAGAAAAAGGAAAGTGGCTTTGGCTACAGTTATTTCTTTTGCTCTTCTCCTCCTCTCGGGTTTTTCTTTAATTTTCCTGAAGATGTTTCCACTCAATTTAGGAAGAAATGGAATTTCCCCCTCCCTGCCACCACTTTCTCTGTTTTGCCCATGTTTTCAAAGAATGGAATGGCTGACATAATGAAGCCTCTGTCAATAGCAAAATCATTTTGACCAGTTGGTAAATAATGAAAGTTTCCACTTAACGTGCAAGCCAGCTTACCCAGGGGACGAGTACTTGGTCCCCTTCCAGGCCAGCAAACTGTCATCCCTTGCACTCCACACGCACACACACATCTGAGAGCACTGCCTTGCAGCAAGGAGAAACAAGAGAGCTCAGCTGAGACCAGAGTTAGTGGCTGCTTTGCCATGAAGCACATGCACTTTTGGACACTAGAGAACTGATTGCACAACCATGCCAGCTGGTGCTTGCAGGATCAGGCCCAAAATGGAATCGAGAAAAGAAGGAATAAATAAATATGCACAAATACGAGGGGGGGAAAAAACCCAGTGGTGACTGATCTGCAAATACACAATTGCCAGAGCTGAACTCTAGGACTCGGTTTGATAAAGAAAGGGTAATGCGGTACATTTGCCCTTCTCCACTGACGTGCCAGTTGTTGCATGATTTTCTAATGTTTCATTGTGGGTATCAGCAGGAATGACTTCATGTGCTATTCATACTCCACAGACCACAGCTTGAGAAGCCACGGGAGGAACATATACCTGGAGTGAGAATCAGTTATAAGCATTTTCGGGAACAACCTCCTCTTAGGGGGGTAAGGAAAACAAACAAAGCTAAACTCTCACAGCTTCTGCTGGTAGCAGAGTGGGTTGTTCTCAGAGCGGAAAGCAGAATCCTTGCCAATGTACACTGGCTGGTGGAAAGAGCTTTCCCATTGCGGGCTGATGGGCAAACGACCATTATCAGGCAGAGAGAACTGGAGCAAATGTAAAAATATTCCAATCTGTACAAAAAGCGCTTTTGCTGTTACACAGTACTGCACCTCCCAGTCGTACTACACCATATTCCCTTTGGATCCCAAGTTCCCAGACTTCTTCTCAGGAGACAACAGCTTTTATGCCTGTTCCCCTCTAGTTAGTCTCTTCCCTCCTCTAAAGCCCATGCACTGGGACAGCGTGATGCTTTTAACCATATTTGCTTCATTCATTTATACATTGCTGCTTACTTTTCCGTATGACTATACACCATTTGGTTTTCATTTCTGATGCGCTTGTGAAACTAGTACTAAAGTTATTAGCACCAAAAATCTGTAAATACCTTTCAGAGGACTCATTCTCCTCGTCAATCCCCACACCTCTCCAGTGAGTCCAGCACTGACAGCCTGTCAATACCTGCCCTTACAGAGCCAGGGGGCTGATCTCTTCCCCCAGGTGGCTTTCAGCTATATCTTTTCTCTGAGGGCTGAGCTATGAATTATTTGTGTAATTCTGGGGAAACCACAAGAAATCTTGAAGCTGGATACTGAAGTAAATAGGAAGAATGTATATATATTTAGTAAATGGCCATGACAAAAATAACATCAGAGAACACTGAGAATGGAAGAAAAAATATACATCTTGGCAAGAAGATTGTATATTTTTATTGTATTTATAATGTATTAATTCTACATTTGAAGAGATCGCTTGGTTTAGGCAGGACAATTTCACTGCATTTATTGTCTTCAAGAAAAAAAAAGATCAAGGCCAATGGGCTGATCCTCAGTAGCTCATTCCACACTACCTAGAACAAAATAACTGGAGGTACGAACTGAACCAGGATCTCCCCAGGGTGATTTTACAGACTAATGCAGTTCTTTTACCCATCCCACCAAGGTCTGGAAAAAATGGTATTTAATAGGAGGAGTCTTCCAACACAGGAATGAAACTGAACATGCTGAATTTGGAAATATTTAAAGGAGATTTACCAATTAATGTTGGCCAACAGGGATCGTTTGTTATAGTAGCTTCACTGTAATCCTTGTTTTGGGAGGGAACGGCTGCACCAGAATTGCTGTCATTAGTACTAGTGACATAAAATATCATCAGAAAAATAGAACTTATGAACGAGTGGCAGAAAATCATCAGCCTGGGGGTTGCTATGGGTTGAGTGGCATAATGCAACCAATGAATTCTCTGGGCCTCAGTTGTTCCCACTGTAAAACAGGTACAACCCATTAGGTTAATGAGAATTCATTTATTCTTAGACGCTGCTTTGAATTTGGCATCTGCCATGGACACACAGTCTATGTGAAGAACTTCAGACCAAGCTAATTTTGAATACCCCTGATGCAAGCCATACATGAAACACATGGCAGTAAAGCACCTGAACATTTAGCATCCAGGGTGGAATTTTGCAATTCCACTGACTGCAGTAAATACATGTTTGTGTTATACCATAATTGCTCAGCTTTTAAATCAAACAGTACAACAATTAGCGCATGGCTGTTCTTCATACACCTTAACATCCTTCACTTCACTGAATGCTTTATATGAGAAATTTTACCCCTTGGTTTGAACGGATTTAAAGCAAGTCTGCCTCAAATCTTTCCAAGCTTGCCACAGCTGCAGGTATTACCTGGCAATGCTACTGCTCTCACTGAGCAGTCTGAGGCTAGAAAACCCTCTTGAAGTGAAGGCACCTTTGTTCCATCACTGATTTCTTTGGAAATACCAAGCACTGGATACATCCTAAACCCATTTTTCCATCTGTAGAATAAAGTCTTTTCTGCTGTTATAATGGCATCCACCACTACAGAAGTTGGGCATATCTTTGAAATATTTTCTAGGTGGGATATGAACACATATTTATTTCCAAACACATTTATTTCAAAATAAAAGGTTGACTAGAAATCTCAAAATTTAAGAACATTAGAAAGAGGGAGAGGTTGGGAGAAGACAGGAGAGGAGAGGAGAGGAGAGGAGAGGAGAGGAGAGGAGAGGAGAGGAGAGGAGAGGAGAGGAGAGGAGAGGAGAGGAGAGGAGAGGAGAGGAGAGGAGAGGAGAGGAGAGGAGAGAGGGCGAGGGCAAAGTACGCTGTGGTGGGGCTATTTCAGCCTCATCTGTCTTATCTGCTCTGTTGGAGACCTCCAGTCACAGGCCAGTGTCACACTTTTGCTCCTGGCAGGCTGAGCACAGAGGAGAGGACCCGGTCTGGCCACTTGGTCACACCACACAGTTACCTAAGGCAGACAGAAAGTTCAGTGACTGCTTGTGGTTTCAAATCCCAGAACCCGTAAAGCACAAATACAGGTTCTAAATGTGAGGCTGTGACCTCTCCACTCACCAATAAAACATGCCCAAAATCATAATAAACAAAACATTACAATTCAGGGTGGCAAGGCATAAACCAGTCACATATATTTTCTTTCTGGCCACTTAAGCAAATCTTAGCCTTTACCAAAAAGTACCTCGGTGAACTAAGTTAGCAAAACAATCCTGATTACAACATAGGTTAAAAAAAAAAAGTCAAATAAACTTAACCTAGGGTTTCTCATGGGATGTTTTATGTTCTTGTTGTTGCAGAGCAGAATATGGGCCAGGGTAAACATGGAAGGGACACAAGTGTGATAATATAATGATACCTTTTATTAGCTCAAAGAAGGAAAAAGAATAACAGAGCTTTGGATACATCAAAGGTCTTTTTTCTTCACTTTCAGGATGCAGAAAGGAAAAACCACAGCTTGTATATTCCTGACAATACTCATCTTGTCAGGAGCATGAACTCACGTTGTGGGCTTTTCATTTCTCTGGATAGCCAGCGAAGGAGGGGGAAGGGAAGAAAAAGAGTTGCTTTGTAGGAACTGAAGGAACCGACATCTGGTTATACAACGATACAAATTTCCAGGTCATACTTAACAGCACGAATAATAAACTGAAAAGAGTTGCTGGCTACTTTCATTGTGACACCGTGGTAACCTTGTTAAGCTGTTTTCCATGGGCTACCTATGGAGCTGCAGCGGATCGCAGTCAGGGAAGGAGCAGAGGCAGATTTTTAGGAAATACTTACTTTTGCAGGAGATAAAGATGATAAGATCGGAGTCAAAGATGGGTACTCCTGTATATCTGAATCTTTTCACACAGGGGACAAGATTCAGAGCTGCTGGAGGGGAAAAAAAATAAACAAAAAAACCCAAGCAAAAAAACCAGTGCACACGAGGAGATAAACCTCTGGATAAAAGTGATGTGCTGGCAGTCCGGTATCTGCTGGCTATTATCAGATGCAGCAGAGTTGGTGCAGTGGATTAATGATTTCTTTTCCATCTTCTAACATCTTTTTCAGCCCCTGCCATCATTTATTATAGTATCCCTACTTTGTTACTCAGACTGACAGAAGGGGAATAAACTTTACCCTGCAGGTGTTTTCAGGAGAAATTATCTTTTCCCCAGGAACTGGATCCTAGATTTGGTGAGTAATAGTTATTTTTCCCAACAGTTCATGACACTGTAGTAGCCGATGCTCTTTCCCTGGGTATTTCAGATATGCCCACCTATGTCCTAAACAGTACTGGTCTTCTGTGAATATACGTTTGTAAATGTAGGAAGTGTTTTATAGTGTTAGGCTAGAAAGTCTATTAATATCCTATTACATATGTTGATTTTAAAGCATTAAATTTTGACATCTTCAGTGCAGACAGCCCAAGAGGCTTAAAATGTATTTATCACACAAGAAACAGATTAAGTCTGTCTTATCCTTTCAAAGTAGATCTCAAACTTCCTCAAGCAATAATAGCACATTTTTCAGTTCACTAAAATAAAAAAGGGATTAATAGGGTTTAAGGTGACTGGAAAGATGGAACCACCTCTAAAGGCAATTTCAGAACACAGGCAAAGGGAGATGGAAAGAGAGGCCTTTCCCAACATTCTGCTTTCTTGTTAATACCCTCCTACCTTCATTTAGTGCAAAACTGATGCCCAATCACTTGTTTCCCTCAATGTTAGTATAAGTATATACGTGTATATGTATATATGTAGATATACATATGTTATACTGCAGCACAGATGCAACAAGGGGAAGCACGAGGAGCCTAATGCAGGCACGTGTTTAGGAGGCAGCCAGCAAAATGCTGAAGGAACAAGAGAGAAATCATCAGCTAACCAGCTCTATCAAAAGGCAAGAATGGAGGCAGCAAACGTTTGAGAAAGGGATGGGGCAGTGAGGGAGGGAGACCAGCACAACGCAGTGATTGCAGTGGCTAATGGAGAAGCCACAAACCTTGCAAACATACAGTTCGGGCTGCAGCACTGACTTTTGACCCCACATCTCTATTAAGAAGCATTTGATAAAATAAGATGATGCATTTTCTTTTTTTTTTTTCCTGCTTACAACAGCATTACTTTGGAACACAGAGGCACAGTGAGGGAAGAAGGATAGAAATATGTATTTATACTAGGAGCAGTTTCTGTGCTTTCTACAGAACAAGGCACTTCTGGGCAAATTTGAAGGACTGGGAATATCCCCGCAGAGCGGCCTCAGGAGCGTGCACAGGCGCTTTGTACCACCGTGCTGCAATCCAGCAGCCAGTCGGCTAACGCTCACTCACCCTGCCAAGCTCCAGCGCTCCGGGAAAAACCTTGATGATTTTTAAAAACGGCTGGAGAGAAAATGTTAAATCTCCACGGCATTGCCTGGAAGCCTGGACTGTAGCACAGGAGGAGTTTACCCTATTTCAAAGGACCGTAGGAAGGATAATTTTGCTGATGCTATGCGTGCCCTAGCTGATTCAGAGAGATACTCAGACATTACCAGGGTGAGTGCCCATAGATTGAGAGATAACGTTTAAAGTGTGCCTTCTACCTGAAAGTACTGGGGAGAGAAAGAGAGTGTCGGGCACTGGCTGAATCACGCCCAATTGCCCCACCAATCGCCCCCTCCAATAGGAGATGGGACCAACTAGCAAAAGAGCATGCCTTATATCCTTTGCCTTCTTCAAAATTACTTTTCTGCGTTTCTTCTGGTCTCCTTCCAACCATTAAGCAAGCTATTGTTTGTAGCAGTAGTAGGCTAAATAAAAATCAAGCCTCTTTAGGGTTATTTTAATGGCTTATACAGCTTTTATTTAACAATTACTCTGCCACTAAGGCTAACATGAAAAAGACGATCTCTGTTGTGCAAGGTTCAGCCCTGGCACATGGACACACCAAGGATGCCAGGTTGCAAAGTGCCTGTTTGATATCCAGTTAACATACAGGCAATTTCATGGGACACAGTCCATAGACTTTTTTTTTTTTTTAATTTCTTTGCCACAGAAAACTTTGGAGGATGAATGTTTCTGAAGGCAAGGATGTTGCTTGGCCTAACATCAGCTTTACCTAAGTGCACTGGACCTTTACCCAGGCCTAAGTTGAAATATTACTCTTTGCAATAAACATAATGAAAAATAAGGGAAAACCATTTCGTTGCCAGTTTTGCAGGGTTTTGTGAGGGTTTTTTTCCTGTCATAACAGAGACCAAATGGGTGAATCTAGTTTACCTGTCCACACGTCGCTGCATTTGTGGAAGGCATACACAGCTTAGACGACAGCTGAAATTGGCCTTTATAAAGGAAATGCAAAAGAAAGCAAAACACATGAGTGATCTATAGCGCTATTTATTGTGGCAGCTTTGGGTCATTCCACAGGTCACATATTTGCTTTATTGGATTAGCAGTGAACACATGTGTGCATCACATACACAGAGCAAATTCTTGTCTCTTTTGGTCTGGCTTTTTAGCTAGGTGGCAAGAAAATGCTGTTTCTCCTTTATCATAGCGGAGCTTTGACAGAAAGCTTTGCCCCAGCACCTGCCAGCCTTACCCCAAATTCCTGCCCAGCTCTCCTTGCAGGCTCTGCCCTTCAGCCACGTCTAGGCATCCCCTTTGCGTCCCACAATGGTCCCATTAACCTGAACCATTGCTTCAACCTCCCCTCCAACCCATTCACTTTTCCTCAAGCAATGCAGAGGGGCAACTTGCTACCAGTCACAACTCTGGTTGTATGGAAATCAAAGACAAATCTCCCATTTCTGGCAGGAGTATCTGCCCTAAATCTCTGTCACTAGTGCAACTCTTTAAGAGCACAGTAATTCTCCACCAAATTGAATCTTCTCTGACAATTGGCAGCACATCAGAGACAATTCACAGGCATATTTTTTCCCCTTTCCTAACAGGAAATAGGGCTTGTGTTACATTTACAGTGACCTGGAGCTCCAGGGGCAGACTAATATCTCACCTAAACAAACAGACAGTATTTCTTCCCTGATAAAGGCGGACGGGCTGAAAGGGAAAGCCGACTTGGCTGTGGTCTTCCCAGCTCCCAGCAGCAGTATGGGAGGTGTCAAGAATGTGCAAACGTGCGAACACCAACACAAGGATCCCTGATGCAGCCCAGGACGGTGGTTCAGAGGTTGGGAGCTGCAGGTTTGCACTCAGTCTTTGTGGACTCCAGTGGGGTTCCCTCTCACAGCGCACATTGGGGGTTTCACTGCTTAACCCATGGTAGGGCAGAGGCGACCCAAACACCCCCTTCTTCTAAACCTCCCCATCTCCTTGGAGTCTGCAGCATTTTCCCAGGAGGTTCCCGCTTGCCTCTGTAGGGACAGGGAGATAATTCTGGGCTTTATTTGTGGTGGATGAAAAAAAGCAAACTCCAAACTGCGTGAAACGACTCTGGGGGACAATAACTTGCAACAGATGTCATGATTGTTCAATGTCCAATTGACAAGAGAGCTTTCAGAAATAATAAACGCCTACATGTACTTGTCTGTAAGACAAATAACATTCAGATACTATTTTTCTTGGATTTCCCCCCACGATATACTACTGTTTGTTTTGCCCAGAAGTGATATCCAATTCATCCCTTGTAAAAATGAGAGAAACAAACCCAACCTGATGGGGAAATCTACTGATTGCAAAACTCCACACCATACATGCCTCACACTGAACATGCACATGAAAAGCAGAAGTGAAAAATCTGGTTTCACACCTATTAACTCCAAATGCCAAAGGCACCAGAAACACCTGCATGTTTCAACAGTTCGCCTGTCCCAGCAGCAGGATTCACCTGTCTGCTACCCAAAACCCCACTCAGCTCAGTGGCAACCGTTTTCCTGATATAAACAGGCTTTGCATCAAACCCTCAGCCTCCCCCAGTGTGCACAGGATCGGAGCTCCTGACAACTTCATGCTCTTCAAGATATCCAAAGAGAGCACAGTTTAGAGCTGAAGGCAACATGTCTTCCAACCTCAGAAATTTCTGACTTTCCAAAATACCATGAAGAAACAAAAACTCTGCAGCTTTTCCCCTGCAAGGATTTGCCCCTGTTGCAACAAGGGAGATGCAGCAAAGTCAAGGGATGCCCCGATGGCTCAGGGTGAGCACCTGTGCCAGGGAGTATCTCTGTGCAACACCTCCCTGAGCCTGAACCCATCCTACAGGATTCACATCTGCATCTAAGATAGGGAAAAGTACGCTTCAGGCTCCTGAGAGTCAGAAAAAGTCTGCCTTTATAGAAAAAAACCAGTATAGCGTCAGGAGGAGCGAAATCCAAAGTGGGATATATGTCTGTAGCAGAAGATATTCTCTTAGGGAGCAGCAGAGAGACAGTGACAGGCAAGGGAGCGATACTGCTGGAATGACTCGCTTTAAGCTGTTGTTTTGGCTTTGTCAACACAACCACAAGTCTGTTCATGTTAGGCAGAGACTTCTCTCTCTCCCTGGTTATTTCCAGGAATCGGCCATCAACAGCTGACAATCAGAAGAAGAGCGCGAGTGCTGCGGCTGGCCGGTCTCAGTAGGTCTGAGGTTCTTGGTTCATTTTTTTGCAAGAGAAACAACTGTTGACCTTCGGCTTTTCTGCGTCACTCATTGTCATGGCATTGAATAGAGATATTTGAGGATTACCATATCTGTTTACACCAACAGTTACAACATATCCCCTACAAATCTCGCTGTTAGGTGGAAAAACGATGTGCCAGCCAGTCATCACTCCTACTCATGTGGATGCTCTCTAATCATCCCCCTCAATACTTCTGCTAGTCCATAGTTGAATCTGGGAAAGCAACTGAATTTTAACTCCCTGAATCTGTTTTGGGGGCCCCCAGACCTCCTGCTGAAGCTCAGAGTGAAACCCTATGCCAGCCTCAAACAAGTGAGAATTTTCTGTGACTGAGTCCTGTGGTTCCAGCTGATTTTGCAATTAAGTTTGTGTCCTAGTTTCGTTCTGAATTTCAGCTGATGCCATGCTCAGCTCAGATAAATCAGAACCTTAAAACAAAACTCAACCCCATATGAGTCTCTCCTCTGAACTAACTGTTGCCACCTTCTTTTTCTTTTCTTGTTATTCTCTTCCCTACCTCATTTCCAGTCAAGTCAAACTCTCCTCTAGTTGCTGCTGTTTCCTTCACAGCACAAGTGAAAGAAGCCTCCCAGAGCATTTGGAGGTGGCTGCTAGGCCTTTCCCTCCAAATGCATGTTAATCGGTAGCTTTGCCTTTAGCCCTCATGCATTTCTGAAAATATAAAAGCAAGGAGCTCTGTTCTCCACGGATGAGCATGCGCTGCCGGGGTCTTTGCAGCCTCTGAATACTGGGCTCAGTATCCACCAAAAAGCCTACTCGTGTGCACACACAGCTGACCGCTGTCTGTGCATTAGAAGGACGCTTATCTGATATGATGATGTTTTTGTAGCCTGAGAAGCACTTTCTTGCTTTGTTAATAGTCCAGAACATGAAAAAGCAGGAAAGATAAACAAACATTAAAATGAAGAAGAGTGGTCAAGTGGGTACTCAAGGGCTTCACATCTTTCCAGGAGCCTGAAGTCAAGAAGCTAAAATTTAGTCTAAAGCTGAGAAATCAGAGGTCGCAGAAAAGAGACGGCACGTATGTGTTGAAGTTTTGTAGATGCAGTTATGTACTTTTGGTTTTGCAGTCAAACATGTTGCCTCCATCTGTGAAAACAAGAAGCAGAGAAAGTTAACATTACAGGAAAAATACAGCAGAGGGAAAGAGAGTCAAGCAGGTTTTGGCTACACGGCAAAGAAACTTGATGGGATTAGGGCTTCAACTCAGTTGTGTCCTCATTTTCCAATCCAGATGAAGAAAAAGAATGAATGCCCCACAAAAGGGGGAAAGGGGAAAGACTTTAGAGGACTGCACCAGCTAGGCCAGCAACATGACGTGTGAGAACTCAGTTTTATTTTAATGCAGTGAGAAGTGTGCCCAGAACTCTAAATAATGCTCTGTGTTGTATGTAATGTTACACAGAGCCCCAGTTAGCTGGGGTCCTGAGTTGACACAGCTGGAGGGAAAACTCAGCAGGAGTCCCATGTTAAGCAGTAAATAAATAAATAAATCGATAAATAGATAAATAAATAAATAAATAAACTTCAGTGCCATTCAGATATTTATAGGGGTTTTGTTAGTATTGTTTAGGTATGTTAAAAAAAAAACCCCTAACATCAGCCAGTAAGATCCTTAGCTATATTTCCTTTGTGCAACTAGTGATTTTTATGTATTACCTCTCTACAAATACACATATTTCTCATCGGTCTTGTCCTGTCCTGCCTTGCTTTGCCCTGCCCAGTATTCTCCAGCACTTCCTTCTTTCCCCCGTAACCTTTACAGAGGCTCTTTCCTATGCAGTCTCAGGTGCATCTCATCTGCCAGATAAGACACTGAATTTCTTTATTTTGCTAAAAAGGCCCAGGCTAAACCAGCATTTGCTTAAAGCATGTAATATATTAATAAAAAATTTTGCTTACATGGTGTTACAATCACAAGTGTCACACAAACAGTTCATGTGATTTTTGAACAAATTATTAAAAAATCAGATCATCAAATCCTGTGAAATCTGAGAGGATCTCTGGATCTACCTAGACTGCAGGGAAGGAGTGCTTCACTGCAAGTCTTGCATGCTGGGCATCCCAATCAGGATACCTGTTGGATGTCACTGCAGATCTTTTCTGGCCTGTATTTCCCTTAAGTGGAAACTGGGTTTGAGGGAGATGTAGGGGAGCTCTGCTCCAGCATCTCCTCCCACCCAGGAACCCAGAGGGCTGGGGAATGCACTTCACCCAGGGCCACTGGAAGTGCTCTGGGCTCCCATGATGGAGTTTGGCCAACTGGATTAAAAGGAAAATATCACCTGACAACAATTTTTTTAACCATATAAAGGAAATATTAACAATGGACAAATAGAAAATGTATGTAGCAAGTAGAATAGAATGATTAAAAAAAACTTAGAAGCTCTTACAAATGGTTGGCATTGGTTCAGTCTGTGTACTCAGTCTAGATACTAGAAGACTTCCACAAAAAATGAAAGCTCTGGAAAACCTGGTGAAATTTCCTTTTCTTAGCTGTGAGTGTGGGGCCGTATATGGTTTTAATTTTTGTAAAGCTATCAGATAATAACAGATGCACAAAGCTTTCCCTGTGACCCTCTCCCTCACACATACAGACATACACCACCCAAATCAGATCCAAACCGGATAGGGTGGGCAGAACAATGGGAAACAGATAGCATCTGATTCTTTAAAAAAAAAAAAAAAAAAGAAAAAAAAAAATCACGCGCAAAGTGGTTAAGTAACTGTCTCCTTCCCTCCTCCACCTTTTTTTGGTAACTTGATTGAAATCCAAACCACAAAGCAGATCTTTGGGGTGGGGAGCCAGGGGAGGAGAGGAAGGCAGAGAGGAGGGAGGAGATAACCTGTCCTATCAGCCCCATGTCCTTCCCCTGTGAAGGCAAAGGGTGGGGAAGCGAAGCCGCACAGTGCAGTGAGCCAGGCAGTGTCCTGCTGGCACCATGCAGCCTATCTCAGCTCATCACCTCTGTCACGTCACGTAGTGAAACTCAAGGCTGACTGATGTGTTTGGAGGCACTTTCTAAGACCAGGTCTCCTGCCTTTTCACACAGAAAGTTTGGTGAGAGGAACTGGGCATCAACTTCTCTGTGCAGGCCTGAACTCCCTAAAATCAAGGAGGAACACCAGATGCTATCAATGGACTTTGATTCTACACTTAAGTGAGGTTTTTTGCTATTCGCTATTAATAGCATTTATTACTTTGCAACTTCAAAAGTGTCAGGCAATGAGTCACAGACTGAAAAAAATGCTATATGATTTATGTGACCTATCTTGTACAAGCAGTAATATAAAAGGTGTAAACAATATATTATTGCTGTCATTCCTGTTGGCATATTATTAAGAGCAATCAAGAATCCACTAGATTCCTCTGTCACATCCCAGTACAATATCTTTGTCCGTAGAAAACACATAAATTGTAATAGTAATTGAAACAAGTGCACCCAGGGAAGGCTCATGGATTACATGCTACCAGGATCTAAAATCACCTTCAGGTCTACAATTTTTCTCTTATCTTTTTTTATCATGTATCAAAAAAAAAAAAAAAAAAAAGCCGTTTCAGTTAAAAATCAAAGGCCACTTTCAAAAACCTGGAAGTCAAAACAAGATGAAATGTTTCACACCACACAAATACACGCAATTTGTACTGCCAGCATAAGTACGTAAGGAACCAGACATGCGCTCTACCCTTTTTATACCTCTTAGCTGTGTAAACTACTCAAAACTGGAGGGCACACGTCACTTACACTGACATGCAAATCATTACTGCTTTGTCTGCCAGGAAATTTGTGTAAACCAATGCTGAGTTCAGGTTCATTATATTGACATTTTCACCAACAAGTAAATTGAAAGGTTACATTGTTGACATACCAGATGTTATGCAAACTGCTTTTCAAACCATGGTTTCCATACATCTCTATAAATAAATTAGACGCTTACAAATGGTGTGCGAATCAATACATGGTAAATCACCCATTTATATACACACAGCGAAAACTACTGTGTGCAAACCCCATATTTCACACAATGTCAAAACCTCCTTTTTCACCCAGTACTTTTCATTTTCCTGAAAATAGCTGTCATCTATGTAAATGTTTTCCCTGAAGACCAACTGTTCTTCATAGTAAGAACATTACACAGAAACTTGGGTGCCGGAATTAGCACATGGTGTTATCAATGGGAGTTAAGCACCCAAGTGAGAGTTAGGCTACAACACATCTTTAAGGATTTGAGTTTATGTATCTAAAAGAGTAGGTTTTCTTGTGCTAACTTTAGATACTCTCAAGTTTTTAATACGGGTTGGCTCCAGTTTAGATTTAGCCTCAGGATATTCTGACCCCCTCCTGCGTTTTTCCCCCCCTTGATTTATCTTTAATAACAAACAACAGCAAAACACTATTTGTCCAATGAGATACATATTCGAGACTGGTTCTCCTTTCATGGTAATGCAAATCAGGACTGACCTTGTAATTACAGTCTTTATGAAGTACACGTGCTCCAGCATGAAATCACAAGGGTTAATAACGTGATTTTAAAATGGCATTGCACTCCCTTGGTCTCAGGACTAAAACAAAGTTGGGCTAACTCCAGCTTAGCTTACAAAGGCCTTCAGGTACCTCAGGCTCCATTACTGCAGGAGAGAAAATCATGTTTGGTCCTTGTTCATCAAGGTCTCCCGCTGTGATCATTATTAGTGCCACTGATTTCTTGCCATGCCCAGTTTCCAATGTATGAATTTATCCTGGTGTAAATCAGGGCAAATCAGATTAATTTCCTAAATCTCCAGTTGCAGAGAAAGGAGATTTCTTGGAATGATGGTGATGCCTTCTGCCAGTTGCCCCATCTCCTAATCAAAGAAATGTCATAACAAATCAGCTTTTCTGTAGTACCTTATACACATCCAACACACAGATGCAGAATGGTTTCAATACACTCCAAAAGGCTCCTCCAAGCTAGAAGAAGCCTTGATCAATTCAGACCCTTCTCAACCAGCTGTGACACAGGACTGTCTTTCCCACTTTATAATTCTTCGCTGAGTGCTCATACTGAAATTGTTTCATAACCACATGAATTTGGAGTTTTCATTTCACCCTTGGAAGAAATGTAGAGTCTGGCACGGTGACAAGTATAACAGTGTGTAAAAGCACAATTAACTTATGCTCCCACCCCATTTTTTTACATTTCTAAGGAAGCTCTGAGATTTCAGAGTGATTGTTTTCACTTCAGAGCCAGCAGCACACGATCCCTTCACTTCATCAGCGATGCCGTACAAAGCCGGCGTGCTCGGTCACTGGCGTGAGCCCCTGTCCTACCACCAGAGGAGAGAGGTCACAGCACACAGCACGCTCTGCGTCTTCCCCCAGCAACAGGCTTCCTAACCAAGAGAAGCAGTAATTAAAAAGGCCAAGTGGAGTTACCTATGGCACTAACAGAATTAGGCACCATAATCCCTAGTTTTTTCCTGGTACAACCAACTTTTCATTTCAAAATGTGCGTTCATTTATACATAAACACATAACACCTTAGAGACTAAAGATCAAAGTTTTTCAATGTGATTAAGTTAGAATCTGCCAAAAGATGCTGAAGTTACCCGTTTGCAAAGTATTTTTAGATTTTGAATTCTCAACTCATTTGGTAAAAGAAAGATGGCTAAAAAGAAAACATTTTCAGACACTCCATGCTAAGATCCCAACACTGCAAACGTTTATGAACTTTTGTATCTACCTGCTTTCCAAAGACAGCTTGGGTGAGCAAAGTTAATCATAAATGTTTTCAGAATGTTGCCCCTTCTGCCTGACTACGATTTGCCAGGTGGCTGAGACAGAGTGGTGTGTGAAAGTGGTGGTTATTGAGTCAAGAAACTTTTTTATTAGTTTGAGGATGCTGAATGAGCATAGCTGAGGTTCTCTGTGCTGAACATGGATGCTGTATCAAACCATTGCTTTGAACTTGGTTCCCTGATGACTTCAGTTTACTGCCACTTGTTTCCCTGAGCTCTCCGAGTGACACCATGTAGAGTATCTCACTTGCATTTCATCTTCTCCCTGATGAGAACAGACTCACAAAACCCTGTGTTGATCTTCCAATATATCTAAGCAACTGTCTATTTTCCTTTTTGTCACCCTTTTATTGACCTTTCTTTGGCAGCTACATGTAGATATCTCACTAGCAACTGGTGCTAGCACAGATCAGAGGTGCTTTCAGATTTAACGACCACAGGCCCTAATAATCTTGAGTCAAAAAAACCCCCCAGAGTTCATCTGTCTTAAATTCTCTTAAAGTTTGCTTTAGATATCCATCAGGCTTGCCACTTCTAAGGGAAAATTGTTTAAAACCAATATCAAGCAGACTGTCACTTCAGAACCACCATCACTTGGATCATAGATGGCACGAGTCACCAGCCAGGTATCATATTTCCAGCAGCATTCAACATCATTACATATGCTTTTCGTTTACCACGAACACCATAAAGACTTTCTGCCAGACACAATCATCTGCATCTAGCATGGCAATTTATAAGCTATCCTAAGCACATGGTCTGAAGAGCCTGGCTGTTAAAAAGAGGAACAGCCAGCTGCAGCAATGGATAAAATTGCATCTAAAAGCAGAACAAAACAACACCACGCCGAGCCCTTGCTAGTTCTCTTTCACAAGTCTGTGCCCAGATTTGTGCAGGGTTTTAAAAGTCTGTTTAAATAAATAGATAAATAAATAAAAGTATTCTGCCGCTCCTAAGAGTTGCAAGAGTCACAAATTAAAAGCAACACACACTCATATTCACAGGAAAGGCAAAGGAGATTGGGTAGGTTTTATATTGTGAGGCTTTGCTCTGTGGATTCTGATTATTTTTTTTAAAATCTTGATTGTTCATTTTTAATGGAGTTCTAATGAAACACCCTCAAGCTCTGCAGTGGTTTGCATCTATGGTTAGCAAGCCAAATACCAGTGTGTTTTGTTTTGCAAGTAGCATTAGAGATAAGAGAGGGTAAGATCATGCCCTGGTTTTACAAGGCTGTAAGAGGCACTTAGGGGCCATACGGTCCCCTGCTTGGCTGCCTAAAGCCTACTCTGGTCATTAAATAACGTGAAAGGCTTATAATAACAGCTGGTGACTAATATATTCCCTTTGTACAAATGTTTTACATTTGTCACTATAACCACTGCAGAGAGACAGCTCTGCTCTCCTAAAGGCTGAATCTTGCCCAGAATTTTTTTTATATACTCAAAACTGCACCATTACAAGTCCATTTGCCAAACACTATCACATCATGACGAGAGTTTACATCCTATGGTAAGTATAAGTAAAAAGATCATAGTCACAGTATCTTTAGGACACCAAGGTAAGATAAAACATCTTGAGCAGGAAAAAGGGGTGGGAAATGTGTTAAAGAAGCTCTTTCCTTAAACTACTTGGAACCATACTTTCCAAGAGAAGATTTCATCAGTCTGGAAAAAGAAAATAACCCCACAGTTTTGTGTGAAGTGGCAAAAAAAGTAGTGCATTGAGTGCTGAGATGCACCACAGATGAACCACAACTGCTTAAGTTGTCTCATGTGAAAGTCACAACTGAGGTCTGTCAGATATTGATTTTCTGCTTTCCAGACACACGGGTCCATTTTTTTACTCTATTTCATGGTTTCAACAGATAGCATATGAATTGCACAGGAGAATCACGTGCACCAAACATCTCGCTGTTGATTCAGTGCCACTGCCTTCTTATTAAAGAAATAATTTTGCATTCTTGGATGTCCTGGGACATCTGTGGGTGATCCTAGGCAAATGGCAAATTATTTCACTGAATCACTTCCCCAGATAAGTTTGTGACTTACACAGTGAAGTACAACCTGACAGTGAGCGTGAACCTGGACTTGACCCCAAGTTCCTGGAGAAGTACCAGCAGCCTCCTTGTTCTAAAGAAATTTTAATTGATCATCTTCCACTCTTTGTGGTCATTTGTTTCTTTTTTACTGGCCTGTTTCCAAGTAAAGGTCCAAGCATTAACCTTGCTTCCACCACTTTAACTGCCTTTCTCCCTTTGCAAGGAGGATCAACAGATGAATATATGTTCTGCAAGTGGGAGGGACTTTTATTTCTTTCTTTGGGAATGAATGGGCAGACACCTTTTTTTATTGTATACAAACCTTGCTCCAGAGAGCACCTGAGACAGTATAAACGCACAGCTCAGCAATTTCGCCAATGCTGCCTGAGACAAAACGGTCCTATGCAGAAATATGAAGCACACTGTCCTATATCATTTGTAGCGTACAGACTCCCTTTTCAATTACATCTGTGTTTTCCTCAGACTGTCTGCCTTTCTGGCAGTAGTATGGACAGTTTTACATTATAAACCCTTAGAAAGTAAAAAATTCCAAGCAACAGAGATGAAGACACCTTCTTCTCTACTTGTACGGGTCACGTTAAGACCAAACAATATTATAGCCGTTGCCTTGAGTCAAGCCACGTGCTGTCTTTGGTCTTTTTTTCTCGCTCACACAGTGAGGGAGAAGAGGCAAGATTGATGCCCAGAGATGGTCAAAGTGTTATAACAAAGATTTTGCCAAAATCTCATTTCTGATCAGCCAAAATATTCCCCAGCTCTGAGCTAGTTTCTGCAAAATCTACTGGTTTAACATAACCATCTCGAACAATATAAACAGTTCAAAAACATTTAAATGTTTAGTTTTCAAATTTTCAAAAGGAAATATCTGCATTTTTCATTAATAATTTTAAACTTACTTCAAATTTTGTGGGGTTTTTAGTTAAAGCTTAAAGAAAACTAACTTAACAAAAGCAATTAAATGAACAAAAATGAAGTGAAACTTCTCATTCAACCCAAGAAGGAAGGCTGACAGCTTTTCAGTTCTCACACTTTTTAAAGAGAGATTGTTTTAAATACACTCAAAAGTTCTGTACAAATATTTTTGCTGCATGTTTTCAGAATTGTCAAAAAACAAAAATAGTCCATTATTCACATAGTTTTGCCAGTAAGCTCCATGACTGCGAAGGACACAGAGTCACGTGGTCTCCAACAGCTGTATTCCATCTGATTCTCCTAGCTCAGCTTTGGTTTCCTATCGGTTTGGCAACCCTGAAGGTCCAGAATATCTTGTGGGTAACATTAGGCATGAGAACATAGGTAGAATTTAGGCTGCCTGAAAACAGTCCTGAATTCATGGACATTTTCCATCTCCTGCTGGTCTTCCAGGAATGGTGCCACTCTAACCCAATTCTTTCTCCCCTTCATCTAGGACTGTGTTCAAATGGCACACTTAGGCTCTGCAAATGGCATTTAAATGCATACATGTATCACAATGGTGTCAAGGAATAAGGCAGGACGGGCATCAGGTGAAGGGAAAGAGAAGTTCATCAAGGAAAAAGAAACCTTGGAATGATGAGTCAACTAAATTCTCAGAAAGCGAGTGATGAGATGGGATGCTCTAGTGACAAAAGGAGATATGATTCATAGGAAAGTTGCATGAAATATAAACATGTGACCCAATGTTCTTTGCCATGTACAGGAATGGCTAAGTACTCACAGGGGTATCAGCAGGAGGAAACTCTACTAGATGCATGTGGTCACTTCTTCCCTAGACTACATCAGGCTGTCATACATCACAGATTGAAAGAGGAACTAAACACAACTCTGCAAAATTTGCTCTTTCTCATAAACCTTTCATAATGTTGCATTTTTAAATTCAAGCTCAGCTGTGGAGCTGTCTTTTGTGACTTACATTCAATATCTATTATCATCATCGTTCGGTCCCAAATTGTGAGCTCCTTTGGAATAATGACTGTTGTAACAATGAATGCCAAATCACGCTCTGCCCAAGGAGCCTAACATCTAAATGTAGGACAAGAGAGAGACAGAGACAAACAAACGAGAAATAAAAGAGATCTATGCGACAACTATGATAAGCAATAGTCTCAGCATATCATGTTCCCTGGAATTGCCAGCTCCTTTTGTAGGCATTGTGGCAGAGGAAAATTTTATTCTCTTTTTCCAAAATTAACCTATATTTTGAATGTTTTGCTATAAATTTAGTTTGATCAGTCACATGATCTCTGGAATGAGAATAAACATAGGCTATCTTAACATACAAATAACTCATTGGATATTTATCTTCTAGCTGTTTTTCCCAAACAGTTTTATAATCTACACACACACGTATTTAACTGTATGCTTTAAATGAACTGACATTCATACTGTGCCTTAGCCCCATTATGAGAACACGTTTTCTGGATAGATGAGACATTTTTATAAAACAAGGGTTTACTACTTGTTGTGGACATGACCTTGTAACTGTTTCTGGCTTGTGAGGTTACAGGGATCAGGTCTGTGCTGTACCTACTGCATTAGGAAGCAAAGATCTTTCTTCTATGAAAATAGGTTGAATTAAAGAAATCAAGAAAGAACCATAAATGACACCGTCAAAAAATGATTTCTAAGAAGATTATCCAGCTCAAACTAAACTTGGTGGAAATACTCCAAATAACATCAGTAGTGGCAAGTCCTAAGTATAGCGCGGATGGTTTGTAAGATGGATGTGCTGGCATATTTTATTTACACAGCAGAACTGTAATTTTTGAATTCTTTGAGATATTCATATGCAAGGCCCAGTTAAAGTGAAGGCTCTGTCTCTATCTGAATTACTACTGGAACTCGATGTGACTTGGTCTATGTTCCCATACACAGGAAGGACTGATAGGCTGGCCACAGAGGAAGGAGTAAGTTTAATCTATTCACCGCCTTTTCTTCCAAGTAAAGAGTGGAATTACAAGGGAGGAAATGAGGCGAGCCTCAGCTCAGCTTGCTGGCAAGAGCATCTTAGGCTGTGTGCGGTAGGAGACAGGAAGGCAAAAAGGCCTCCTGAGGTTAAACGGCCACCAGCAAATTACTGGCCTCCTTCAAACTGGATGAAGCAGGGAGGAGTGCGATTCCAAGGGATACCGAAATTCCTGCTCAAATTAGCCAAAGGATGATGCAGTTTAGGTGCTACCTACTGCACTGGGTAATACCTGTGGGCATAACCTAGTGCAGAGAAATGCAAAGACATCTGAAATTTTAAAACTTTGGTCTGCAGACAGATATAGATCTGAAAACCTCCATTTGGCACTACAGTATGTAGGGGGCTATCTTTAAAAAGGCCAAGACAGTGGCTCACACCCATAATGGAGCCTCTCTAGCACCATCCCCATTATGAGAGATTTTTGTTTAATTCTTCATGACCTGTAGCGCGGGACACTAAGCCATTTTCCTCTAGGTGACTTGTTCAAATCAGGCTCTGACTAACAGTGAATTAAACTATTTACCATCTAACAACAAGAGTTTGGTGGCTCAAATAAGCTGCCTGTTGCATTGAATCAGACCTCATTTAGGCAGACTTTAATAACCTATGTAGCTGCCTGTGCTAAGAGACCTACCAGCACAGCGACCTAAGTGCAGTGTGAGCAGTGCTATACCACCAGCGTTGCCCAAAGCAGGCTACAAAAGGATTGTCTGACCGCTGCTTCCTTGGGGACCTTCAGGGAAATGAGATGTATCTCATGAGCTTCTCAATCAGCAGAAATTGGAACAAAAACAAATAGAACAGTTGGTGGTCTCAACTGTGTTTCTTGTGGGCAGTCACCCATGTTGCAAAAGCTCTCCTTGTGATGGGCACTAATTGCTCTCCTTTGCTAGTGATCTTAGTCAAGAAGTCAGGAATGAAATTACAACAGAGAGTAAAGGTCAGGATGACAAAAGCATTTAGGCGCCTTGCCCCAAATAAGGAGCCTGAACTTCCACCAGAACCAATGGGAATGTTGGTCCCTATGTAGCAATCATGACCTGGGCTCACCTGACCCACATTTAGTCACTACAGTGGCAGTCAAAATTCTGCTGTTTCAGGTTTTTCTACAAAGAAAGAAGACACCTCCAGAAGTTGGATCAGAGCTCCCCTGAAGGTGCTCATCTCATGCATCAACCAGAAAGAAAGATCAGCATGACTGCCAATGCTAAAACCTCAGAAAACTGCCCAATCTGAGATGTCCTGAATCTTGGCCTGTGTATCTAAGCCACTCTGTGGACCAGCCCTGATCATAGGATCTCTTTCACCTCATCCTAGTCACTAAAATACAAGCATCTAGTTTAAGCTGGTCTTCCTCATGCTTCCTCTGGGGATCCACCTCTCTGTTGATCTAGATGGACCCTTCACTTAAATTTGAGGCTTTGAGCTTCTTCGAACTGAGCTTGCTCTTTTCTCTCCTCTGCATGGTCTGTGCAGAAAGAATGAGCCTCGTAGCTGTTACCCGGTCAGAGACAGAGATCTTAAATTTTGAATTTGAGATCTTGATTTTTGAATCAAGCTTTAGTGAGTTATCATGGGTATTAGTAGGTAGGAGGCTGAAAGGGGTACACGATCTGCCACGAAATTCATGAAGAAGTGTCTAAAGCAATGTGAAAAAGCAGTTCTGAAACTGCACATTTTGAAGGAAACTAGATGAAAAAGATAGGCAGTGATTCTCAAACACAAATGTTAGTTCTCTAATCAGAAAGCAGATCACTGAGTGCTTCACACACACACAATACATTTGTGGTTATGAAAACCTTATAGGCACAGTTTCTAATACAAATTAAGTATTTTCCTTGCTAGTAAGTTCAGTGCAAATATGTGCCTTTTTCAGTAAAAATTATTATGTTTTTAATTGCAGTTCTAATCTTATTTTCATTAATTAACATATAGCTTTGTTTATAGAATCGGGATTTTTAAAAAAACAATCGTAGAAAATAAAATTTCTCTGTGTTTAGATTTATACTCTGAGGCCCATGTCTATCTAAGAATAGATCTTAGATATTAATCTCATTACAGAGATACCCTCAAAACCTTATTTTTAAGGAGTTCCCAGTAACCAGAGACTTGCTCCCTCATGGGGAGCTGGCAGAAGGTTCTCATGAAAGACGTTGTGAAGTGGTATGTACCTGGCGGGAAGAAAGTGGTATTTGGTGTGTGATGGATCAGCCCTTTTAGCTAGTCATTGCTGCAGCTTTCCCCACCATAGGCATCATCCTAGGTCTCATTCTTCTGTTTGTTTTCTGCAGGAATAACCTAAGTGGCAAATCTTCAGGTATGCAAACTTACAAACGGGCTATGGCATGCAGAATGTCAGAGGACATATTCTGGAGGCTACAAAAAAACAGAAAACAGAATCAAATGAAACATATACAGTCTGATTATACAAGACAAAACTGGTAAGTTGTATTGAAATCAAATTAATATTTCTAAGAAAGTATCTGGTTTTAGTGGCAATTATTTTCTTATGTGATATTTCAACGCTCAGAAATGCCAAATGTTTAAAAAGTCACCATTTCAAAACAAATGGTGGTGTTTCAGTGGAAAATGTTGACATTTTTTCACTTGAACATCACTGATTCTTGGGGAATATTTCATTTTACAAAAGCTTTCCAAGTCTTATCCAACTCTACCTACTGCTCTCAAAAGGAGAGTAGAAGGGGAAGGGGAACATTCTCAGCAGAGCACATGGGGTTTAGGATGACAGGAGCAACTTGATGCTGAGTGGGAAGGTGAGTTTGTGTAGTAACCGCTCTGATCTGAAAGGCAATGTCCAACCCCGTCTCCTTCTTAACTTCAGCTTAGAGCGAGTGTCAGATCCCAATGTAAACTTTCCCATCTGTGTTATTCTATTAACTGAAAGGGAAAGGGATTAGCATGTGTACTTGTCACATCTTTTGACCTGTTGCATACTGAGACTGAAGGTAATGTTAAAGCAAACAGCATTCTTCTACCTCTGCCAGGATAAGCAGGGCACGGGGGTGGCGTTTTATTAAAAGAAAAGAAAGCCAGACCACGTAAAACGAAGTATGTACCCTGTGCAAAAATAAATCTTGGAAGTTGAAGATTTCCAAAGGGTATACCTTAAACAGGGAGAGAGAGAGAAAACATTTGAGAGGAAAGTTCCCCTCCCTGCCAAGCACCAGATGGAGGGCCTTCCCACGGAAATAGCTGCAGAAGACAGATCGCTGACAGAAACCACTGCCAAGTGAAGGAGGTCCCACTCATTGTGCTAGTAAAAGCTTCGTGGACAAGAACATAATACGCTGATTAAAACACATGCTCCAGAGAATGGGGTTGGAGTGTGGCACAATGCTTTTTAATGCATCAGAGCATGGCTTGTACCCCCAAAAGGAGTGCACGTTTCGGAAGGTTGATGTGGCTTAGGGCTTCATTCCTTCTTTTCATATAGTTTCTTTCTTTTCTCCCTCACTGTAAGTTTATAGAGCACATGTGCACACACACAGACATGCATAATGGCAACAATAGTCTGCTTTTCCTCTCCCTTCCCCTGCATTTTATTTCCACAAGGCCTTTGCTGTGATTGGGACAAGATGAAGTGTTGGATGCTGACACTGATAGAGAATACATTTGGGTATAGAGGGTTTAATGAAGCCAGGCACCAAAAATCTCTTTTTCAAATGTTTCAGTTAACTTGGCACTAAATTATTCATAGAAAAAGAAATCGAGGGCTTTCCACTCCTTCTGCTTTTTCCTAGATGTTTCTGGTTCCTTTGTAAAAATCCATACGAGTGTATGCACTTTGTCAAAGAAGAAAACAAATTCAGCACCTCCAGGATGATCCAGTCAATTCCTCAGTGGGAAAAAAGGCAATTAACTGCATTGCTATCACAGAGAGCCAAGCGAATGGGACAGGATGACCTGGGTACAGCGTGTTCAGGAAACAGGCTCTTCCAAGAAGGCTGAGTAGGTATGCCCTCATGACCCCAACATCTGAATGAGAGCCATTATATTACAGTTATGGCCAAGGCTTGAGCATCCAATGTCATTGGTGTAGACAGTTAATACAAAATATTAACCACAACTAAAACCCGGTTCCACTTTTAGACCATTTTCCCTCCTCACAGTGAAAGAAGGATCTCAACAAATTAGATCGAGTCCAGCGGTGGACTATCAAGATAGCCAAACACACACGGACAGGCTGAGGGAGGGAAATTTGTTCAGCCTGGAGAACAGAAAGATTAAAGAAGGGGATCTAATTGGTGCCTTCTACTGATAGATGGCTACAAAGAAGATAGAGTCCAACTTCTCTCAGATACACACAGTGAAAGGATGAGAGGCAATGATCTACAAATGCCAGTTCCAATCTTAACTAGTCCATGACTCTGAGAATACCGATTATATTTTTTGCAGTGATATAGACAATCACTTTCAGAAATCCCCATCTCCTACCTCAACCCTAATGTCCTCCTCTAAATGAAAACCTTTTCTTTTACTCCTACAAACCAGAGTACAGAATAAAGCATTCTTGAAAAATACAGTCTGTACCACCTACCATTTGTGCCTTCATGGCAGGTCTTTTGATTCTCTGTGAGCATCATGATCACCACCACCTATGACAAACAGGCCACGGCTCTCCCATTGCATAGGAAGAAGGCAGTGTTGTGCTAGGAGCTACAGAAACACTCGGCGCCATTTATGGGTGACCAGGACCAGTTCTGCACTGTCCCATGCTCTGTCATCTCAGGAAGTGAATAAATCTCACTCCCTTCCTCACTGTCACTAAGCCAGGGCCATGGATGTGTTCTGTGGACAAGAAGCAGCTTTGTTAGCTTAGTTCACGTCTTCAGAAAACAGTGTAACAATATTGACAAAAGAAATTCCCTTAAAACACGATGTATATGTTCTCACTGACAGAGTCATAATGGTAGAGAGTCTGTAGAGAGGACAACTAATGATGACACACAACTTGCTCACAGTGACAGAGGTATCAAAATGAATTTACCAGGCTGCAGCAAAGAGGAATACCATGATTTCCCTTTGACCTCTATCTTTTTGATGGGAAATTTTGCAAACTGTTAGGCAAACCTGGGTTGAAGTTGTAGGGAAACCCAAGGGAGAAAGAGCATGGAGTGCTGTGGGCAACATGGAGCTTCTCTGTTGTGTGGCACCAAATGAGATCACAGAGACTGCTGCTGGGATTCCTCAGCACTGATAATGGTGTTCCCAGAGCACATATTAACCCCTCTCAGAACAGAATACTGAACCAAACTTTATGGCAGGCTGTTATAATAAATGCAACCATTTCAATGCAGTGATTGGGAATGTTTACAGGGTGTAATTCTTGGCTAAACAAAGAAGGCATTTTTGGGAGGCCATGTGGCATGGGTCATTGCTTTGCTGAAAGGTGGAATAAGGTAAGAGCCCTCACACTTCACCAGACTTACTCTTTTCCCTTTACATGACTGGAAGGGTCCAGGCTGACAGTACAAGGCAGCATTATTGCGGATTCCCCCATACAATGCCATTGCCTCCTCATTTTCTTCTCAGCTCCTGAATGACCTTTACTGACATTGTACTACAGCAGCATATAACTGCCCCATCCACAGGCCAAGGCTGCCGTGTGCTGTGCAAGGACCGAATGAAACCCTGACACCAGGTCCATGGTGCCTTACAGACTGTCATTTCAGCAGAGATGTATATATTGGTATTTGTATGCATTGATATCCTGATATCACCAATTCGCTTGCCTTTTAGAGAGACTCTAAAATTACATTTTCCAAGCCAAATATCTGAGTGCATTGTACATATGTTGACCGACAGAATATTTCCAAATATGGAATCTTGACAATATAGATGCAGAAGTTCCTGGATTTATCTATCTTTGAGCTTAGATATTAGGGAGTCTTACCACCCGAAGTCAGATGTGTTTGATATCCACACAAACAGACTGTCCTTTTTAACCAAGTAATTAATATATGCTTTTGTATAGGTGTGTATAATACTGTATGTGTAAGCACGCATGTAAATAAATACAGAGACATATGCACATATATAAATGTAATTTATACTACCAGATAAAGAGAAGAGGAGAAATCACATCAGGGCCCTGTTTCACATCACAAATTTGCAGTCTTCTGAAACGGACAAAAAATATATGCTTTCTCCAGGATTATTCAGTCTGTGTACCAAGTCAGTGGCTTTAAAAAGACTACCAGTTTGCTCCACAGAACTTACTAGTACTGCTTGGCAGCTTTCCACTCTAGTTCTGTACTAGCCAAATAATCCGCCTAATGCACTTTAAGTCTTAATTAGATTTTTCTTACATTTTTATTAATTCTGTCTGAAGAGAATATTACTTCAAGGACCAAGTATTTATAGCCCACTTGGTGGTGTTCTGACACCAAAATGCCAATATCCCCATTACCAGGCACTGCCAAGGCTTAAGGATGCACACATCTATCTGCATACACAAACAGGCACACACACCGCCCCCCCCCCGCCCCCATATCCTTGAATGCTCTGTAATGCCAAAAGAGAGAGACCTCATGATTTGTCCTTATTTTAGCAGTAGCAAAGTGAAAGGAAAACATGGCATGGGACATTTTAATATCTTTAACGTTTCTATTTACTTGTTTAATTAGTGATGCAGTTTTTCCAATTAGGATCTATTAATATTTTTTTAATTTTTGTTGTCTATTTAATTTAACTACAATATATGTCTTCAAATTCTATATTTGAATATGTCTGATTTCCACCTTTTCTCACTATTCTTATTATCTGGTTTGAATTTTTAGCTGATGGGGTCTGAAATCTGTATGGGATGGTGACATTTCTGATAAGAATATCTGCAATTTTTTCTACTGTAAAGCGGGTAAACAAAAGGACCACCAAAGCATCGCTCAAACTTTTTGCAAAGTTGTAGACCTTCCATTACATGGAGTAATTCGAATCAAGTCTTCCTCTAATACAGTAAGTAATAGTGAATGGCACTTCAAGGATGTCATAGGTGAAAAACGTCGATTTTTTTACCTAAGTTTCGAAGGACAGCAAACCACAAATCATCCATGGCTTCAGTGGAGTTGGGGTTTTACACTGCGTTTTCTGAAGAGCAATATATCCTCTGATTAGCTAAGTGATAGCAGCATAGGTCTTGTTTGCACTTGATTTTCCCTAATTTCATTCATTACCTGCCAGCCATTGGGGTACCTCTAAACTCCGTGTAGACAATGTCCTGTCAGCTAATCACCATCCTCACTGCTATCAGTGCTATTCACACAGCCAATATGAATTGTGATTCGTATTATGCAGCTTACCTCTACTTTAAATAAAGAGAAATTGCACCAGCATTAAATAATTTCAGATCTGTCTGTCTATGGTAAGCTGATGTTGGTGTGAACAAGCATATCAGGATCGGATCCTAGCAAAACTAAAATAAGGTTCTTTCAGCATCAATTTGAGTTTTGAACTGTGGTTCATCAGAGTCTGGATACGAACTGATTGCTATCACTTTGCTTATTCCTTCACGCTAATAAAGTCCCACTACACTAACACAAAGTCTTCAGAGTAGTCTTTAAAAGGAAAAAAAAAAATTCAAGCTAAATCAACTCTCAAATTCCCATGTAAACCGGGTTTAAGAGTGGAAAATTTCTTTTACCTATTCTTTGGGTGGTACAAAAATCTAAAATTCCTATAGCCCTGCTTCCCTGGGCCAAGTCAAACAAGGATATTGTCCTTTTAATGTCTTAAAGGCTCTGTTTTCTTGTAATGCCAAATGCAATATTTTTTTGAAAACACTACACCAGAAGTTTCCCAGCTGAGAAAACAGGCTGGTGAAAAATGGTTTCAGAAAATGAAATAAACCATGCAAAAGCTGTTCAGGGTGTGTGTATGAAATGAACATCTGGATTTGGCTTGTTAAACTGCCTCCTTTTTTCTCTCTCCCCCCCCTTTTTCTTTTTCTCACAGCTGTTCGAAAGAGTCCTAAGGGCAAAGAGACAGGTCAATGGACTGGGTTACACCTTTTTTTCTTCTTCTTTTTTTCAAACCTCTTTGCACCTACACAAGGAATCCAGGCCACATGTGTGTTTAATAAGTAGGCACAAACACAAGAGAGAAAAAAAAATATCTCAATTCCTGTTGGTTCTTAGGAGAGACACTGAAGGAAAAATAAACTCCGGATTTCAAATTTTCTCTCTCTCTCAAAAAAAGAAACCTTATGGTTCCAATAAAATATTTCTTTAAAAACCCAATGGATTATTTAAAAAAAAAAAAAAATCAGGGTCTTTGCAGAGTATATCTTTTTCTCTGTTCCTTTAGAGAGGAATAACAATGGGTTAATCCCTTACTTGCTGGAGCAAGAGCAAATTATAAAATGCCAATGGCCTGGGTTCACTGAACTGAGTCTTCCTATACCAGAAGATAGATACATACATTTATATTGAATAGGTTCATATTTAATTTCAGGATGCAGTTTCCCCAGCTTGAGCAGTCCAGAAACGAAATAGAGAACAAAAGGAACTAAGAAATTATCTGGAGACAATATTTTCTGAGAAACAGATGATTCGTCTTTTTCTACTGACACGACCTCCCCTGGCATTGCTAAAGCGATGGCCAACAGCAGAGCATCTTTCAGCTGTGACAGGCTTCAGCAACCTGTTCCCGGCAGAGCTGTAGGAAGTTGTCTCATACGGCTCTTCTAGACAAGGTGTGAGGGCTGTGTTAGGTCTGACCCTAGTCTTGGATCATGGGTCAAATGACCATACTACATATTTCAGCCAGCAATCAGGGCTGCTAAGATAGCCCTAGTCCATTAGCTGGATGAAAATACTGTGTTCCCTTTGAAATACAGCCATGTGGCCCTGTACCCTCATATACACAGATGGAGACAACCGAGGAGCAAGGCCACCAAACCTGAGCAGCCACTGACAGTTACTATAAGAAAAAAAACACCCGCTATATTTAAAGCTCTATTTTCTGCCCAACTATCAGCAATTTCTGTGCTCTCTGTGCACATCTACATGTGATGCACAGATTTTCAGCTTAGACAGAAGTATTGCACTTGTGGCTAGATCTGTACAAATACACACCTGCTGCTGCTTAGAGGTTTTCCACACATGGGCAGAAGAGTTTGTGACCCTTGTAGTAGCAAACCTGAACCATGACTATTTACTCCACCTCCTTTTACTGTTGCTCCTCTCAGTTCTGCTTGGGGTGGGCGGCAATATGGTAGTCCAATAAGTAAAAACGTAAGTAAGTCCCCAGAGCCTTGAGTTTATTTGGGGAGCCTTACTTTGGCTAGAAAACTGATGCTTAAAATCAAATGCTTGAGTAAAAGCCCTTTGCAAAACACAAGCCCTAGTACCAGGGAAGAAGCTGTAGTGCTTAACATTAATGCTATAACTCAGGCAATGCAGTGATATTTTCTGGAAAAAGCCTTTGCACAGTAGCCTCTGTCGAAAAGCCAGCATTTGTCAATAGGTGCTGCATGTACAGACCAGATTAAACACACAGTGACAGTGTTGAGCTTTGGGAAGGTCTTTCCGGAGAGGAGAAGGCAGCGCTGTTTGTTGATGTGGTGACCCTGGACTTGACCTACCTAAATACTACCAAAAAAAATTTAACAACAAACAAAGGGTATGTAAAAAAAAAAAAAAAAAAAAAATCCCATACCGATGCTAGCACTTGCTTGCCTGTTCATCCTAGGTCTGTATGGGATCCATCACAAGAAGACAAATCTAAATCTGAAATAGAAACTTGCCTTAAGTCGGTCTAGTGATGGTTTCAAGGAACACCATTTGGTCAGCGAGGAAATAATTTGCCTGTATTTCCCAAGCTCATATCTGCTTCAGTAGGACTGAAAGACAGAATTACCTCAAAAACCAGCTGAAAGCAAAGTGAATTCCCCTTCTCTTCTCTCCTCCCTCTCTTTTTATAAAAGACCATGAGAAGAGCACGGCAGTGAATATTATTTATGGAGCACCTAATAAAAATGCTATGGGGAAATAATTACTGGAAACATCTGACTGTGTGACTGTAAATGCCTAGGCCCCAGTGCGCTGATTTAATGGACCACTGCTTTAGTCTGTTATGTCTTGTGCTACTGACTTCAAGCCCTCCTGCCCTCCTATTAAACTGCTCGCATCGCTGTTAGATCAGGACTTTATTCTACAAGGTTTGTGGCAACTTTCCAGAGAGGGATAATGTCGGCAGGGGTGACTCTGTGTTCACAGGGAGGCCTGGAGCCAGCCCGGGGAGAGAAAAAGGTTCTTTGTGAAGAAATCACAGTGAAAACCTGAAGGTTTTGCGGTTCCAGGGCTGAATAATGTTTCATAATCCAGATGCCAGGTGCTTTAAGTATTTCTGAATGACATTGGTTGGATGTGAATTCTTCCCTCTTTTTTTCTACCCATTTATCATTCACAAACCACCAAACTGTTTTTTGTTTTGGGGTGTTTTGGTGTGGTTTTTTTTTTTTTTTTTTTTTTAAATACCCCTTTATGACCTCCGGAACCCAGTGGTACAAACCCATGCAGCCTCCCTGCACAAAGGGCACTTCTCACCGAGAATTACTCGTGCCCTCCGCCTTTTCACAGACAGATGCAAAAATGTTAAAATTCACGAAACACTTTGTAAGTGATATGAAAAACACAAGGATTTGAAGTTTCTGCTTTCATTTGCAAAAACAGTCCTGAAGAAAGACCGGAGGGCTATCATTTAACTACTGCTGCTGACTTGCTAAATGAAGAGGAGAAAATAAAAGGCAGCTCACTGCTACACTGACAGCAAGAACAAAATCATATCCACTCTTTCTGAACCCAGCAGTTAGCACGCTTTTTCTTTTTTTTTTTTTTTTTTTTTATTGCTGGTTTTAATGTAATATTTAAGTTGGAACTAAAACAGACCATGGAACATTAAATCACTTCCAAATGCAAATTTACCTATATATCTGAACTAAATTTTCTCCTACATTTACAAAGCAAAATTCTACCATTTGAACTGTGAGCTCCTATTGCATTTAATGGGACGCAGCAAACTCCAGACATTACTTGGAATATACATGCACTTATCTTGTTGTTACAGGTCTCCCTCGCAGAACTAAAAGAGAGCTTTAGTACCAGACGGTATCTCTCTGGGGTCATACCCAATGAATAGTGTTTTTTGAAAGGATTATTTCAAAGGAACTCTGAAAAAGAATCTAATGACTTGCAAGCTACAGGATTGCAGCATGGGAGGAAGTAGATAATGGAATATGACAGCAATGCATTTTTCATAAACCCAGCGATTTCTATCATAACGAGAAACCCATCTATAATTCGGAGAACTCCCCCCCAGAAGGAAACCTATGCTGTTGCAGAAAGTGCATTGAAGTACGAAATGAAACAATAATGATGATGATGTTACTGATGAGTCCCATAGCTCTGTCTTCCCTTCTGTCTCACTGAGGTTTCAGGCGCGATTCAAGAGGAGCAGTTCCAATCCCTCTCTGCCTCGGCATCACTAACCAGGGAAGCTCATAGGCATACATCAGAGACCTCATGATAGATGCAAAACCCTAGAGAAGAGGCTGTTCTTTATCTGCTGAAAGTTAAGGCCTACATCTGCTCTCAATTAGCAGGCAATTAGGGGAGTTGAAAACAAACCTGTTTACATTGGCTATGAAGTCTAAAATAATTTGTGAGATGTCAGGACAGGATATTAAGATGTTAATGATCTTGTTTCTTTACTTTTTTGCATACGGTGTAGTGTTGCATCTTCCCTTCACAGCTCCATATACAATAACAGATTGATTGACTTCTGGGAGGGTAAGAAACCACTGGAGGCTGGTTTGGATGGGAGGAAAAGTTGTGTCTTACAAATAGTATGTACAGAATACCTGATGATGAGAACTTCTTTGCGAAAAAAGAAGGTCATTGTTCATTTTTAACTGTGAAATAATGTCATGTCATGGATTACAGCATTCGGAGGTTTCAACCACAATTCCCATAGTAAAGGCCCAGTCTGCAACCTCCTGCAAAAGTCAGAAATGGTGACTGAACAATCCAAAAAAGACTGTTTCCAAACCTTTGCTGGACTTGCTCTGGTGGAATGGTTCTGACGCCAGTTCTCCCTCCACAAAAGCCAACACGGGCAAGTGACCATGGTGCCAGGAGGCCATTTGGTCCCTGAGAAAGCACCCTGCACGAGACGTCTAAGGAAGACTGTGATCTCTGAACTTCATATTAACATCTGGGATGGAATCCTGCTTATTTCTATGGTGCTTCCTTCCAAATATCTATTTACAGCACTAATTCTTTCAGAAGAAAATTTTCAACACTGACCTCTCAATTCAGCAGTGTCCACCAGGGTGAGGTTGCTTAAGGTTCAGCTATCACTTCTTGTTTTCGCTTGGATCATTTCTGATCAGTCACATGAAGAAGCCTTTGCAGAAACATACATCCTCCTTGAACAGAAAATGGAAAGCAGCATTAGTATCCTTTGCTTCTGAAATCACAGAACTACTTTCCATTAGCACAATATAGTACAAGAATAGTGGAACAGATGAGGAAAGCTGCAGAAAACACCTGCCTGGAATGTGCTTTTTGTACCTTATTTAAAACAATAGGTACCTTTCCTACTGATTGCCCAGGTTAATTCTATCAAACTTATAGTGGGGCTTATTGCCATATTAACCTTATACGATACAGTCATCACACCTTACCTTTGACCCTCATAACTAACAAAAAAATAATTCTAGAAAACAATCCGCTCCAAGTTGACAAAATCATGTTTTTACTGTTCCAACTAATCAACCACGTAACTGTAATTATTTATGTCATGCAAACAGAGGCCTACACTCACCCTGCCCTCAACATTTCAAAAAGCCAGCAAACAAAAAGTGCACCACAGGTGCCACTGTGCCCTCTTGTGTTCTCCTTTGGGCCATCTCCTCTCTTGTCCTCTTTTTTTTTCACCACATGCTATGGATCCAGCTCTAATAAGAGCCAGGTGTTCAAGCCCCCAGGCTACAAAATAGCCTTAATTATAATATTAATAGCATTCTGCTAAATCAGAAAAAAACCAAATAGGTCAGTATTTGTGGTTACATTTTTCAATGTCCTGGTGTTTGTTTTCTTTCCAATTTTATGTTTCTTACTGGCATTTATAATGCCTAAGAGACATTCCAGAGGCCAAAATACAGGCGATCTGATCTTTGCATGATACTCCTAACTTTCCACAAAAAGAAATACCAGGAGGAGATCAGATCTACATTATACCAGCCCCTGAGGTATACCCTTGAGTCTTGACCTCCTTTGATGAAAAGCAGAAGAGCTCAGCATTATTAGTATTTATTGTTATTATCTTAATTGCTACTATTATTAAGCAGCCCATGAAATATATTAATATAAATAACATAAACATAGACATTTGAAACACAAATTCAAGCACAAAGAAAAGACACCTCCTATTTACCAAATATTAAACCAAATTTATTTAATACTTTCCATTAATAACTCTTGCAGATGCATGCTGTATGAGTCAGTATATAGTAAATGTTAGGATGAATGCATACAGTATGGGAATGCCAGCCAGTCTCCTTGGTGGGTACTTATTATTTAAAAGATTAAAAAAAACGGGGCTCTGTTAAAAGAAAAGCATTATATTAATTTAGTTTCTGCCAGTAACATTCAGATCAAGTCAGTTCAGTTCAAAAGTTGAAAAAATTAAGCTTTTGCAAGTTCATTTGCTGGTGGAAGGAGCCTGTCCTGCAGCAAGGGGAGAGGGAGCCACAGGACATCAATTCTGTTTCACATCATCAAGGCTTCAAAACACACTTCTGTTCTGCATTGTGCTGAAAGCAAAACTTTTCAAATACTTTCGCAGAAGCAGAATCGGTTCATTCCCATGGGCATCACGCAGCTCTCCTGACTGAGCTCTCCCCAGGGCAGCCCCCTCCCTGTAGGGTGCCAGGCAGGAATCCCCACTCACTGGCATCCTCATCCCACACGAACAAACCATTCCCTTTCACTTAAATGACACTTGGCTCAACATCTGCTTGCCAAATAATGCCCCTTCTACTGCTTACGTCCTTCTCACCAACAGCAAACCCTGGGTACACACCGAGCCCGGTCATTCGGTTAGTAAAACTTGATGCAGCGAGCTCAACTCATTCATTCCCAACTCTATTGACTCCTCACAGCCGAGAGTAGTAAAACATGTTTTTGTCAGTAAACTACACTACTGTGACTCAGACATTGACACACAGGGCGCAGTTACCGTGTGTACAGTAACACAGTGCCATATTTAGAGTTTCTAACCATAACCACACTTGCAAAAACTGCATTAGATCAGCAGCCAGTTTCCCGGACTCCCACTCCTTGTTTCTTACTTCAGGAATTCAGATTATTTGTCTTGTACCAAATAAAGTTGCTTAGGAGATAAAACAGTAAGAAGGAAAAACAGAGGGGACTAACAATTAGCTTTAATCTGTTTTGGCTTGAATAGATAATGCTTCTAGTGGAAAAGAGCAGATAGTAAAAAAAAAAAAAAAGCAGGAAATTGAAACCTAACATGAAAATAAATCTTTTTCCTTGTTTTTTATTTTTTAAACTTTTAATGTTACCTTAGCAGCACATATGTAATTTGCAGAAGTGCTGGCCAGTCTTCATTAACTACCTTTGTCCTCATTAAGGCTGCCTGTGAGTATCGGCACAGACAACGAAAGAAGACCCACAGAGGAAGGCGTTTGCGTTCAGTACTGTGTGACTACTGCTGCTTACTGCAGTTAGGCGTCAGGAAGGAACATTTCAACTGTCTTAGTTGAAGATTTTTTTCCATAAAGAGCAGGATTGGTGCAGTGTAAAGGCTTGCACATACTTTTTTAAAAAAAAAAAAAAAAAAAAAAAAAGCCAGGTATTGCTAGTAAGATGAAGAAACTTGAGAGACTCACACAATCATACGGGATGTTTTGGGATTAGAGAGGATCAGAAGCTCATGCTTTCATTGCAAGAGAGACTGTTTAACAGTGAGGCCAGCTGAGATCAAAGATACCTGTCCTGGGAAAGGAAAGGCAGATAAACATCATGAGTTAGAGAAGGTGACGAGCGCAGGAAGAGGGGATCCGGGACGTATCAGATAACTCTGACCTAGGTCCCAAAACATCCACTGCCTGGTAAGGAAAAGGAGTCCTATACAGGTGTATTTATTATTTTGTCTACACTTGTTTCTTTCCCATGCTATTTCAGAGAGAATAATTTTAGTACCGTAGGCAGCACCTGCACAGACACTGCTCCTGAGGAATTACACAGGGGACGCCTGTGGAGTTGGGAGTCTAAGAAAAAAGTGTGGACTTAGGTCCAAAAGGTCACAGCTGGTCCCGTGGTTTTAGGGCAGCTGCACCACAGAGCTTTGCTGCCTCGAATATGCCACCAGACACCAAAGGACAAAGAAGATGAGACTTGGCACAGCAACTGGGGGGACATCCAGTGTCTGGGAGAGCTGCCCCGGAGAGCGGGAACTGAAGCCTTTTCAGTACCCACTTACTCGTCCATCTTCGTGGCCAGCTGGTACAGTACTACCACATCTCAGACAGTGCGATACTAGGTGACTTCTGCATAGCAAAAATTATTTTAATCCACTCTGAAAGCAAAATTGGGTTAGAAAACTGTTCAGCATATTTTATTCTTTATTTTCTAGTCATTCTTTTAATGAATATACACTGTTTTGGTGGTGGTGTTTTTTCTTTTTTTCTTTTAATAAAAGCACAGAAAGAAAACAGAGGACAACAGTGAAAATAATAAAAAAGGAAATCAACTATTGCCCTGTTCAGATTAGTTTAAGTGTCGAGCTCTGAAGAGTCCTCTTCTATCAATAGCTCAAATATATGCTAGCGACCTGGTTCCTTTTGATCTGTTATCAGGGCAGGGAAACAATTGTATCCTGGATAACTGGATACAATACAGTAAAAAAAGAAATCAGAACTGTGAAAATTAAGGCTCTTAGCGACATTGCTATTTTACAGTGGACCCTGGGAAGTCCCTTGGGTGGGATCCCTCTCCTTAGCACCCTCTTCTCCATTGCAAAAGGCTCAGAATTGTCCTGGGTCCATCTGTTGCCTCTCTGGAGGCTGGCAGGTCCAGGAGAGGGGGCTGGCTGGCTCAGCTCTCGGTGTTTATTTTCTGGGAAGTCAGAAGTCAGGCTTGGTCAAGTGGAATGAGTCTTGTGTTCATTTTAAGAAAGTTTATATTTGACTCTGGTAGGGCTGGGGAGGAGGTGAATGATAGGAAGAGGAGGGAAGGATCAGAGATCTTGTGGGGCTGCCCCCACAACACCACAGGCAGCCCCATTACCAAGGCAGCAAGGAGATGAAGCAAAGCACCAAAATCAAACATGCCTGTTGGTTTTTTTTTTTTTCTTTAGAGATGACTCTAAATCTAAATCCAGCCCTTACTCCATAACTGACCTTGTAGCCCATGAAAAAATGTAAACTAAATCCCCTACTTTTAAAACTCATCTTCTAAACTTCAGAAAAATGCTTCCTAACTTTGCAGTACAATTTGACTCATCCTGCAGCAACGATCTCTATTTACTGTCCACATCTTGGGGGTCGCAAGGTCTCATCAGCCACAGCTGCCCTGCAAGAGAAAGTAAGGGGATGCTTTTTTCGTGCAGTTATTGGAGCCATTCTGCTGGCATGAGGCACAGAAGTGGAAGTGGAAAAAGGAGCTGAACCAGCCTGGAGTCTTACACCAGCTTTGCACAGTTACATGAAGAACTTCTAATCTTTTTGGGCCGTATCTTACCAGCAGGATAACAGAAACAGTTGATGCAAAAGAGTGGCTTTGCATCTTTTGCAGGGCAGGCACGACATTATTCCCTCCCTAGTAACTGTGCAGAGGGAGCGTAAGCAATCCTGCCTTGGCTGCATGCAGAGGAAGCAGTAAATGGAGATGCTCTGTGCAGACTTTGCGTTCCCCCATGCGGTGTAAACCAAAACCAGTTCCTGCAATTCTGTGCAATAATATAGAAAGCTTGCTGGCTACTTCTCCCATCCGTCTCCTGTGGGTATAGACTCCTGGCCTCTGAGGCAACCAAGAATGCCATCCTTCTAGATTTATAATCACAGGGATTTATAAAATACAGTGTTGTTGTTAGGTGCCTTGAAGTGAAAGGGGAAAATAAATAAATAAACTACATGGGCGTTGTCACTGGAAAAAATAAAAAAATATGATCTCAATCAACCAACCACATTTACTACTCTGCATCCATGGCCAGACTTACTACATAAACCACCACTGTCATCCCTTCATTCTTTTCAATACTTCTTAGGGGCATCCATCTTCCTTAACACAGCATCCCTGATTTCAAAAGCCAGACACAAATTAATTCCGGGAATCCTATGGTGGGGAGACATTAAAACCCATTTAGAGGTTTCTGTGGAAGCCTCTCTCCATGCCTATTTCAGTCAGCTCAGACTCACAGTGGAGCATGCTGGAGCCAGCCTGAAGGAGCGGGAGGTTATAGGTCTGCGGCAGACTGCAGGGACACGCTGGGTTGGGCTTATGCAATAACCAAGGGGTTTGTTTTCTGTGGTAGGGTGTCGATGGTGCATACGTGGGAGGAGGGGACTGGGCAGAGCTCTGTTTTAGAGGACTAAATTAAATATTTCTTTTATTTTCTTTTTAACTCCTTCATTCTTAGTTAAGGCATTAAATCTCATAGGTTTCATTTCCAGAGACCAGCTGCCTTCAAGATTTCCTCTACATCTCCCCAAGGCTAGGAAAAATAAGGGTGGAAAAAAAGGAGGGGGAGTTGATCCACGGTATTCAAAAGAAATATCTAACACATCTCCCCGGCTCCGAAGAAAGAAGGAAGCTTCCTACAGGTTTGGGGGTTTAAATTACCCCCCTGGGTTAGGTGTTAAGTAGCATCTCTCTTTCCAACATGTAAACATTTATATTGCTAAGTGTCTCACTTGTTCTCTTTTCTAATGGCTGTTTTAAGACGTACAAAGAGCTGAGAGGATGGGGACCGGGAACTGCCTCCTGACTCACCTGGCCCGCAGACGGCAGGGTCCGCAGGTCACACGTCAGCTGCACTGCGGTCGCCCGGTTGCACTCATAGCTGCTGGCATAGAGCATTGCAGCACATTTTCTTTTCTCTAGCTCATAAAAATCATGCATTTTGTCAATAACCCCTCCTATTTTTATATTAATTTTGTGTGATCTTTTTTTTTCCGGGTATTGTCGAACCTTGCTTCAGACAATCCATGGGTAAAATAAACATTTCCTGAAGATACATTTCCTTCCTTTGTGCTTCAGAAGAGGAAGAACACCTTGTCCTAAGCGGATATGCTGAAAGGTTTTGGTTGTTTCAGAGAACTGACCATCATTTGGAGCTAAGATCACACCTTAGTTTGTGACCTATCTGCTATTTTTAAGAGCAGAGAAGAGCACTCAATACTGTATTCCTGCTGTGAGGACTGGAGTGGTCCATACCCAATATCTGCCTCCAGCTCCCTGCACGTGCAGCCTGCTCTGCCTGGATCCACACCCACATCTACAACTGAAGTTAGTGAACATCTCCCACCTTCAGCCGAGGCCAAACCAAAACCTCAGTCCTGCTTACTCCCCTGGTCATTGGGATATGTTTGATCTAGCCACTAATACTATGATTATAGTGGTTTCTTTCACTTTGAGAACTGCGAGCTGAAGCCAAAGTGGTGAACTGGCATTCCGGGAGAATAACTGGTGATAAGAAGATAAGAATGTGAGTTGCTGTATTGCAGCCGACACCCTCCTCACACCGATAGCCAGGATTTTGGATGAAGGTGGCAAAACTCTCCAAGTATTGAGGCATTGGGAGAAACAAGGAACAGAGCCCCTTGTCATCTGGGGCAAACAGCCCAGCCACAGAGACACCGAGGAAATATTTGAAAAGGACTAATTACGTTCTGGGGGGCTTGCTCTTACCAGCACTTCCACACCCCATCATTTATACAAGTTCTGCGTTGTGTGAGTTTGCAAAGTGAGACTGCAAAGCCAGTGCTACATGCTGATATTTTCAGTACGGACAATAACAGAATAGCCATTTTTCATGGGTGGAGATGGACAAAAGAGAATTATTCGGAACTCCTTGGGTGCTAGGATTCAGACAGTTCATTTAGTAAGTTTTAAAGCTCTATTGAAGTTTTTCTTTGTGTTGCTCAAAGGACAAGACGTGTTCTTGCCTATGATATGGACCTACGGCTTGCCTTTGACAAGTCCACTTCAGCAGGCTACGCCTCAGTTTCCAAACTATACCATGAGAACAAAGAGAGGTATATATCTTGTTACACACTCAGGGCTAAATGCTTTTTGTCCATAACAGACATGAACTACTATTAGAAAACTGCCTTACAGACAATGTCTATAAACGCTTGAGAAGACAGGCTCAAAAGCAGCGTTTCAGGGAACGGAAACTAAATGCAAAGGAACAGAAACTAAATTCTTTGAAAGATCTATAAGAAAAAAATACAACAGACACATTAATTATTTAGCAAAACTCAGATGTCCATTAATGGCTACTTAGACAGCATTTTGGCAGGATATCCTATCTACTGTATCACTATTGTATCCCTGGAACTGCATATTTTGCTTCAGTATGTTCATGAGCCATTTCTCTTTCTCCTGTCAATGAGGGTGAGGCTCTGCAGTTCCCCGGCTCATTATGAGCGGTCTTTATTACCATACCCGCTCCTAAGCCAGCACCCAAAAAGCCTTCCATGCACTGCTGAACAGCAAAATGAAGTCATCAACCCTAGGGAGAAAGAAGCTGTGACAGAGACTTTTTTTTTTCAGCTGTAAATCAGTGAAGCTTCATTTTACTAAAACGTGGGATCAGATCCTCATCTCCATCAGTCAGCAAAGCTTCGTAATGCGACTGAGATCAGAATCTGGCCAATAAAAATAGAAAGCTTGCAGAAGTCATATTCAGTGCTCTTGGGTGCCGCCTGCAGGTTTTGAAACAGCAGCTTACTAATAACTATTCCAAACCAATATTGAACATAGTGATTTGTGGAATAGAAAGGGGACTTATTACACTAAAATTCCTAGAGAAATCAAGGAGTGAAAATACGAGCTTTTTTTGATTTGGTTTTGAGCAAACAGAAGCCAAGACGTGCATTTTTTTCTCACAATGAGTTTTCATGACTATTTCAATCCAAAAGGTAAAAATTAATAATAATTTTATAGTAAACAAGCCAGAGGGCCATAAACTCATGCAGATCAACCTGGGAGGAAACACACACAGGAATTTTTCCAGATGTTGCTCTCTCTAACACAACATTGTGCTTTGACGAGGCCTCACAGACGTTTAGCCACATAAATGCCTTTGAGGATCCTCATTCCAGCCCCAAAAGGTAGACCACATATGGAGATTTGCAAAGTTGCTGCAATTTTCAAGGTCTTTTTTCCTTTTTTTCACTCATTTTGGTAATGCTTCATGCTTCTGGACTGTAAAAGTCCAGAGGCTCTGGCCTTGGTGTCCACAGACAACCTCATCAAAGGTGTGATAACAGAGCAAGACAGCAATGTGCGACCTGGAAGCATGGGCAAACCCCTGTTGGAGCTACCTGCCTATGGTGAATGGCTCTCCTGGAGGTCTGACATTATTTGTGCCTTCCTTCACCTCTTTATTCTCTGACTTTTTCATGAGGCCTCGAAACAGTTTCCCAAAAGGCTGTGCATTTTTTCTGGCAGCCATCCATATGTTGCTTCCTTGCAGTCCTCTGGGTCTGAGGCTGCCGCTGTCTCCCCTTCTGCTCCTGGTCCCACCACTTCCTCCCCACGTCCCGTGCTTGAAGTACAACTCAACTCATAATGACCCAGTTAAAAAAACACAGGTTATTTGTTTATGGAGCACATTACACACTTGAAGACAGTCAAAAACAGCTTAAAGGGGATGTGGGGGCCTCTCCTAGGTTAAGTAAAAGTCATTTCTGATGCACGGCTCACTTGGACAGCCTGAGCCTTGCTGCAGACACGGGATTTGTCCTGTGCATGTCCATGGAGGGAATGGCAGCACCTCCTGCACCCCAGCTGTGCCCCGCAGAGGGGGACCCACTGGGATAGAGGAAGGTGGTGAGGAGGGTGACTGAGTCCTCTCCAGAGGGGTATGGTTCATTTTCAGTTCTGAAGGAGGTGGTAAATGGAAGGTAAAACAGAAGGGGGAAGGAGTTAAAACAATTCCAACAATGGAAAAATTAACTTACCTTTTCTGACAATCTCAGACCCAGCGTTCGATCCCGGCTGTATTGACCTGTGACATCGATGGCCATTAAAACGTAGCTTTTAAAATCCTTTGTATTTTGTTCACTGAGAAAGAATAAGGTTGCTTCTCCCAACCCTGGGAAATGCATACTCGTTTCTATAAAGAATAGCAGACATTTTTTCAAAATATTTCCAAAATGTTTTGCGTGTTTTTGCCAACTTGATTCAAAATGAAAACACTGATTTGGTTTTACAATTAATAGAATCATAAAGTCTAAAAGTTACTGGTTCACTGTTTTTTTTTTTAATTATTTCTTGTATAGATGCAGAAGAAAAAGAAAAAGGACAAAAGGAGAGAACAAGAGGAAAAATCAACCAGAAATACAGACCTGATAAGTCTGTAAAAAGACTGTATTCATTTACAATCTTTTTTTCCCCAAAAAAAGTGAAACCTTTTACCACTGTAAGAATTTTTCATGGAAATTGCTGTATCGTCCACAAGACTATATTCAACTTAAAAAAAAAATAGTACTTCAAGAATACATTTTAACCATCACTCATAAAATATAGTCTTTTCTCCTTTTCAATGCTTTCTCTCATATGTCAAGTCTCTACCAGAAGTTCAAGGCCCTTCTCATTGAAAGAGAAAGCTGGGAACGAGACAGAAGCGAGAGCGAGCGCCAGAGGGGGGATGCAAAAAGAAGACAGGAACAGCCCTGACACAGCAGAACTGGTAACAGTTCAGTGTCCTGTTGAAAATCTCCAGTGAGAGCCACAGAAATCCATCAGTGTCCTGAATGACTGGTCACTTGAGGTTTATATAGCACCACATGAAACATCAATTAGAAAGGGAGCCAGCTGGCAGGATGGCTAATATTGAAGAGCTGCAGAGCCCAACACCGCAAATGTGCACGAAGCAAACACAGCACCATGCACTTCATGTGTCCGAGGCTTGCAAGGGGATGGCTGCATATATAGATTGCCATGGTGGTGGTGGGGAAAGGGGTAAGAGATGTCCATCTGGCTACTGTCAATTAGCTTTTAAATTTTAATAGAGTGAAGTCTCTCTCTCTGAGGCTGGCTGCTTCTTCCCCTAGAAAGCAAAACACCAGCCAAACCTTCCTAAAATATTACCACTCTTCTTATTAGGAGATTTTTCTTCTGAAGGAGGAAGAACTAGATATAAAAAGGATGTAGGGAAAGCATTGTGATTGCTTTTTTCCTCTTATAGATAACCTGAAATCTGAGTGTTAACATCCGCGTGAGAATGTGTGGGAGCAAAGAACAAGGATTAAATGTCTATCTTTATGGAGTGGTTTTACATCCAGAGGGTCCCAGTGTCCTCGTCCTCCACGCCACCAGTAACACTAATCTCACTGGAGACCTATGAGCACGTAGTGAGTAAAGAATAGCCAAGACACCAAGGAAACAAGGTCCAAGGGACCCAGCAATGTCAAGAACTTCACTGACTTCACCAGCAAAGCTCACAAAAAACTACACAAGAAATTAGGAAATAAAAACTCCCATGCTGCTGCTACCCTGAACAATGTAACAACAGCCAACAGAAATTAAGAACAAGGCACCTATTAGACACATCACCCACTTCTGAAATGCAGGCATCAATTGAGTGGTGCCCAGAAGGCAGTCAGACAGCATTGCTCTCTGACAAACTTCAGGAAATGAAGGGTGCCGTACCTATGTGAAACTAAAGGCAATATTTTGAACAAGAAGTTGGTTAGAAACGGGAGCAGCAGAATAAATACAACGGCAATGAGAAGGTAAACAAAACAATAGCGTGCTTTTCAACTATCTAAAAAAAAATTGGCATTTAGAGCAAAACTGGGAAGTATTTTCTTTCTTATATATACAGCTTATTTATGATTGCTTCCACACTATGTACTTACATAGGTACAATAAAAGCCCAACAAAGTGGAGTAAACAGTCAAGCATAGGCTCATTGAAGCCATCCTCACGCTGCACTCGAACAGAGCGTATCTCTGTGGGTGATTGCATCTCGTGCTTGCTCCACCTGCACTCCAACCAGTTTCAAGCCCTGTTGCTGCATTAGCATGGCGTCAATCCTGAACTGTTAAGCTCAGATTCCTCAAAAAGGCCTATTGGCACAGGTGCAGTGCCATGGTACAGACCATGTGGCACCCAGACCGTAGCTGGCCTGCATCAAAACCGACTCAGCCCACCGGCACAGCAGACATGGCTGTACCCATCCAGATGGACACACCTGTAGATTCAAAGGAGGCATCTTTTCAGGCTGCCCGTAAAGGACACATTGCTTTCCAAAGTGATTTCTGTCCACAGCTCTGACAGAATGGCATATGGTCTGAGTCTCACAGAAGTGCAGCCCCCAGCCTTCTGCAGACTCCTGCTATAGTTTCTCTCTATGTGCCCAGACATGTTCCTTTAATGTCAGTGGCAAATCTCCTTTTTGCCTCAGCTTGTTATCGATTTGGTCAAGCCTGGTCTTGTTGCTTTTGAAGTCAGCATGAAAAATCTAGTGGGGGAGAGGATAAAACCTATTTCCCAGTCTCTAGCTTCTTTTAAATACCAGATTATCCTCATGCAATGCAACCTGAAGTCCTCCACTCTGACAGGTCCCATTCCTTCAGCCACTTGGTTTTATTCTCTGGAGTTTGTATCCTGGAGTCCTAGCAGCAGCAGCAAAAACAGCTGCCAACATCCTGGGAATATCTGCCTTGGAATCTCAACTACTGTGTGAAGTTGCTGCTCTCCAGTTTGAGATTTGTGTTTGCAAAGAAAATCTGTCCAACAACAACATCGAGAGAGGAAAAAAAGGAGGAAAAAGGGCTTTATATAACAGAATTAACAGAGCTGTTGCAATAGTAATGTGAAGTTAACAGGCAACTTTTCCTCCTCCTTCTCTGCCCCCACCCCAACCTCCTCCTCTAACAGCAGTTTCATTTGTTTTTGTTTCCAAGCTTCTTTTACTGGCCACTCACACAGCCCCGCTCCCTTTGTCTAATTTGGATCTCGAACTTCCACGCAACTGACTCTTGCTGTAACTGTAAATCTTTTTATGGCCCTTCTGCCTCTGAACTGTAAAAGCAATGCCACTGTAAGCTGCCTAAATGGGTCGTAAATCCACTTAGTGCACTGAATGAGGAAAAAAGTTTTTAAGGGAAAGAAGGAAAAAAAAAGCAAACTAAGGTGGCTGGAGGGACACAGGGGAAAAAAACTCAAGAATGTATTTGCTAAATGGAACCAAAATAACAGGAGTCAAAGGGAAAATATGAATGCTGGGGGGTGGGGGGGAAGGATGAAATAATGCATCTTGGTGGTAAAAACAAACTGCTTTTGAAGGGCTGCTCGGTTTATTAACACTCAATGATTTACGGGAGGTTGTTGGTTGCCCTCCACTCCTGTTGGCATCAGTAGCACCTGGTAGCACCAGGAGAGTCTATGAGACTGCTAGCAGCTACTAGATTCTCTTTTTCCACTGGGTGGTCCAGGGACTGGTATCTGGTTCTGATTCTAGCTCTTTTGCATTGCCTGGCTCACAGGTTTAATCGTGGCTCCATGTCTCAGTTTATTAATCTGTAAATGGGAGATAAAGATATTCCCCTTATTTGTAAAATGTTTTGAGAGCTGCTTAAATGTCATCAGGGAAGGGGCAGAACTGATGTCTGTGGCAGTCAATAGCAACAGTTTAATTTGTTTCTGTAGAAGTGGAGCTAGCCCAAAATGGACAACTTTTGTCTATGTAATTTATTGCATTTATCACCATGGTATCTGAGCTCTAAGAGTATTATCCAAATTCCACTGAATTCACTGAGTGTCTTTCCACTGGTTTCAATAAGTTCTGGATTTGACCCCAAAGTCACAAAAAACCTGAGGAATATGTCAAAAGAATGTAAGTGGGTGTGAGTTGAAATTGAGGAGTTTGGAGACTGGAATATGCAGAACAGTAGCTATTTAAAGACCAAGTTTGCTACTGAGTGTTCCCTTTTAATAGGGTTATATAAATACATTCCTGTCTCAATATATGTGGAAAAACAGGCAGTGAGGTGAAACTCTTTTGCTTTATTTCTTATGGGAAATATTGTGCATAGCTAAACCACCTCTTCCCCTTTCCTCACCCACCACCCACAGTCCCTGGAAGCCTTCAGCAGCTGTGTACAGTGTGAAGAGGCACATCCGGGAGCACTGCGAGAGTTAAAAAGTTCACAGCCCTGCCTTCATAATAAAGCCCTTGTTTTCATTGCGTTCTCACTTCGCCTTAAAGACTTGATCTGAGTTTTGGCACTCAACATGTCAGAATGGGAGGGAAGACTGGTTTTGCCTTTTTATTATTATTATTATTATTTTATTGCTCTGTTCCCTTGCAAGGAAAAGAGGAGGGAAAAAATAAAATAAAAGTTCTTGCTTGGCTCTCTGCAAAGACCAAATGAGTTTCAGTACAGCTCCCTCGGGCCAGGTGTGTCCCCCGCAGAAAGTCACTGCCAGAGTGGGCACCAATTGGTGTCTCAATAACCGTTCTCAGGAAAAAAAGTCAGTGGCCAAAGAGGACCGAGAGGTGAAACCCTCTCTTTTTTCACCAGCACCGTATGTGCAGTATGCACTGACCAATAGTTCAGGTCAGGAGACAGTGGTACTATAACTTAAAAGAATCCTATTAAAATGATGGAAATCTTTGACTATGAAAAGTGGGGTCTGCACCTGGATAGTAATTATGTTTCAAAGGAAATGCATCTGGTATTTTATTGCTTATTCTCTCCATGCACTTTATGTACAAGAACAATACAGGGGCTGGAATATTTCATATCGGAAGGCTTCCAAAAAGCTGTTTACACTCTGTCAGGTCAATAAGCTACACAGATTTTTGCAATATTATCTCAATTATGGGGAACAATTGGAATACACATTTTTTAAAAACCTTCCTAAAAACACTGGCATGGATCCTTGGAGCAGGCAAACTCCTGCAAACTCCATCAAACTCCATGAAGCTCATATACCCAAAAAGCAGCTAAGTCTTCAGTATCTGGAAAGTTTTATAACGACAGCTGAAGTCAAGTGAAGCTTATTTTTGCCATCAACAGAGCTAGAGCAATCTGCCTGCGCTGAGGATTGAACCCTGTCTGCGTGTATGTGCTGGAGAGTAGGACACAAATGTCACAGGGTGCAGGACAGTGCAATGACGGGGGAATCCTCTGGCCAAGTGAGAACCAGGTCCAAGATGAAGACTGTGTCCATGCATTAAAAACACCAGGCTTTAGCTGGATTGGGCTTGTCTGTGTGCAACCAACCATGCAAATATATTATAAAGAGCACATTTTAAAAGGAAAATTATATAAAGTCTATCAGAATTGGGTACCAGTCTTTAAAGACCTTGGGAAACCAACAACAGTCTTAGAATAAAATCACATACAGTCAGAGCGACTTGATTACACGGCAACCTCTCCTTTGTTGCCAATTCTAGCAATTTTATTAATTCCAGTGAATATATCACAGGTCTCAAGATGACTGATGCTTTCATTACAGCCTTGGCCTCAGCCATTAGGTGATTGTTATGAATCTCAGCTTTCATTTTTTAAGGTTTTAGCTGTCACCATTCAAAGAAATGGTATTAAAAATAAACTATGAAAACTTAAAAGTAAGAAAAAGGAAAATAAGTAAGGTAAACCATATAGAAATGCAGAAGACAAAAAAGATTATATACAGTAATTATTTCTTAGTTATCTCGAATTTTTAGTGATCACGTTTGATGGCTAGTGTAGATGTTACTGGCTAGCTGACAGCAGCAAAGTTACCTTGAATGAAACCCATGTAACAGAATTTGGCTATAATCTACATTTGCTTTAAATTTGTGCAACCTCTAGTACAGAACTAGGAAACAGTCACAGATTTAATTTACTTTTCTCTTCTGATGGTCCTTGCATGTTGTGGGGGATATGAATTTGGCAAGGAGTTTGCATTTATTAGCACATATAAATTTACCAGGAATGTTTGGTCTTGCTGTTAAAGCCCAGATCTAGAAGACAGGAATATGTCAGAAGCTGAGTGTCATTTCTAAAAGCAAGCTTAGAAACCACGTATTTCTGTTGAAATATTTCACAAGTAAACCAATTGCACCCAAAAAGTTGAGAAAGCAGAAACAAGACATGTCCTGAGATATTCTTTTTAAAAACCTATTTCATTATTTCTAAGATTTGGAAACCCTGACTCATGATTTCTAAATACTTGGAACTGGAAATATTGCTGTTAACTGCTCATCATTGTTTCACACAGCATCACCCAGATCCAAGGACAGATTTCTGTCTCCCTAACTAAATTTAAGAGAGTAGATTTATTGAAATAACTTGCAGAGTCATACTTCAGCAGCTTAGATTCAATAGTAGATGCTGGCACTGGATCTCCTACCCACTCCTTCTGTGTAAATATCACTGCAGGCATTGAAAGGGCGAGCATCCCAGGGCACTGTGGTGTATTTTGGAAGATTCAGGTATGAGATTTTGCTATGAACCACCCCATGTGACCCTGGCTGATACAGATAGGCCCAGGCCCCTTAGGAGAATTACATGTTGGGGATCTAGACCTTGACCTCTTCTGCTTTAATTCCACAACTGTGAAATGGAAGAAGTAGCACTGCTAAGCCACAAATCACTAACAAATGTGTAATTAATATAATGAAGTCCAGAGCATCATGACACCACACTAGGGAAGCTGATATGGACTCACCTTAGGACAGCTTGTGTGTATGAAGAGCAAACTGTGGTGCAGAGATACCGGCTCAGGAACCTGGACCAAAATAGGTCAGAGAAGCACTACGTGGACTCTTACACTCATGAGCTAGCTCCACTGCAGATCATTTGGGTAAGTCACTGCTGTGTGTCGCAGCCCGGTGGGGGAATAGCACTGCGGTAACATCATGCTGGAGAGAACAAAACCGCAAGAGACGTTGAAAATATTTCCATTTCTGAAGTTTTCAAAAAGGTGTTCAGAAGTGTTACAGTTCAGAAAAGCCCTTGTTTTCTTTCCTTAAACAGGTGTAGAAAACAAAAGAGACACGGATGGATATTTGTGCCTAGCTCTGAACTGCTTCTTTATTTCTTTGCTTTGCTTTACTCCTCTTGCTAATGTTTAGGATGAGAACAACTTATTTTGGGGTCAGTCTCAACTTTCTTGTTCATGTCAGTTTATTTTGGGTCAGATTCCTAAATTCACATACGCAAACTCGAGCAACTATTTACATCCACGCATAACTTACCCATGCAATTAAAGAGAAAAAGCCTCCTCTCAGCTTGAGGAGAACCTGCTGTCAACAAACTCCTCCTCCTCTGAACCATAACCTTTGACTCGTCCTGTGGGGGAGAAAGGAGAAATGCAATCAGGTGCAGAATGCCAATACGTCCCTCTGGGGTGACAGACATCCAATTTCCAAGCAACCATTAAAAGGTCCATATGGAATTTCATATTTAATATGAAGCAACAAGAAATAAGAAAACCCAACAGCAAACACATATGTTACTTCTGCCTGCGAGCTTGGGCCGGTGTCTGAGCTTTTCCAGGTGCTCTCTTCTGCACTGAGAGCGAGCTGTGGGGATGTTCAGCACGCTTGGGGTGCTCTTAATTTTATTATCGTTATTTTAACTAAGAAATTAGTTGCTTGGTCCATTTGAGAAGGGTACGGCTCTGAGACAGATGTGGAAATAGTCTGAAAACATGAGAGTCAGGCAATGGAGCATTTCCAAGATTGTATGAAACATTAAGCAAGTGAACGGAAAACATTCCTTTTTCTATCTCATATTCCACCGCAAACTTGGATTTCTCAAACTTATCTTCACATCCACATTATAACTGAAAACTAATTGTGTTTTCCTCCATATTTTTCTGCAGATCAAAAAAGCTCAAATCTAGAGTCTCCCCATTCGTACCAAAAAGTTGTTTTCCCCACCTCTGGCATGAGCTCAGCAGCCAGAAAGCCAGTGTGCGATGCCAGAGACACTGCTGGTCGACAGGGAACTGCTGCAGCCCATGGACCTGTGGAAATGAAGATGAAATGAGGCTCAGTTGTGTGCAGCACATTGATAAGATTTTGGCCCCCATTTCAGCATGACCCAATAGGTTTAAATTGCTTCATTTCTCAGCCAGCCAAGAGCAAATGGGTGGTAGATGTGATATGGCTGTTCACTGGAAATCGCTCTTGATTGATTTAGCTTCTCCTCGGCAGTGTATGGGCTCAGTATATGGCTTGGGCACATAAATTACATAGAAAACACCTTTCACGGTTATGTATAGTGTATATATGTATGTTGTCACCCCATCAGAGGAGAAGCCTTTATGAAGTATTAGCTCTAAGTGCCTACAGAATAGAAATGATCATTTTTTAGTTGCTCAACAAAAATAAAGTCACATTTCAAAATAATAATTTTGAGTTAGAATAAAGTGGAACCAAGTAACTTTGATCATCTTTTTAGTTAAACAAATAAACAAACAGAAAATGCTGCTGCTAGCTATAAAAACAAGTGAATTTTTAGGACTTTTTTGTTTGTTTTTTGAAAACTAATAAGAGCTGTGAAATTAAAAAAAAATTTCAGTTCTCATCAACAAGATTTCAACAGTTTGGGTTTTGCTTTTGCCTTTTGAAAGAAGATACAAAGATGTTTCAGTTTCATTTTAACATGTTTACAGAAAAAAATTTCTACTAGCACTGCTACATTGTTATTTCTGGGGGATGAGTAACAAGATATTGGAGAATTATTCATAAGAATCATTTGGGTGATTTATATACTTTCTTATGATTGGAACAAGGACCTCATTTCAGGCTGTAACACTCAGTTTCTACCCACAGGCGGATGTAGTATTGAGAACAGTCACTTGAACCTTGGTCAAGGACCAGGGTCTCCTCTCCAGGCTGGCTGGAATGCACGGGAGAGCCAGGCTTTTGTTGGAAGAGGAAGGCTGTGAAAAGAAAAGGGAGGAAGGGATTTTGCAGGCCTATGCTTAATATTCATTAAGATTAGGTTTTAGATCAGGTAAATTTGGACAAACATGTGAGGTAAGATTTTTAGATTCATTATCTGAGTATCCCAGTTTTTAAGACACCCATAGTCCACCTAGCTCTAAGTAATACCTTTCAAATTTATTTTCCATCCTTAAGCTCAAAACTTCAAAACTACCCCAAGTGGGAAGATTTCTTTTTCTCCTTACCCAAGCCAGCTCCCACTGAAGGAAATGGAGATATTTTTCTTTTCCCCAAGGTCAGGATAGGTTTACAAGATTCAGATCTATTTTAATTTTTTAATGTTCCTTCAGTTCTGAAGTCTGCTGTGCTTTTCTGGTTACTGTAAAGAAAATAGTGCGTAACTGCTGACTGCAGAAAGCCTGGAGAAACGTACCATCACAATAAATATCTGATAATTAATAGTTACTAGCAAAATTCCACTGTTCATATCAGTTTGGTGAAAGAAGAAGGGAAATTTATATATTTCAGATTTTTATATATATATATTTATATATATATATATAAAATTTATATGTTACTTGTTCAATGCAATACGAACTCCTGCAGCATAAAGACCATCCTTGTAAACCACTACCAGAAATCCCTACCAGTCTTGCAGGATCCCAATCAACACCTCCCCAATTTTCCCAATCAAAGCTATGCACTCAGCAAAGCATACCAGCCATAAATCTCGAAGCATTACCAGCTTTCAGCGAAAACTGGTAACATTATGGCTGGGGGATGATGTATGGGGATGTCACCAACTCCCTCTTCACACGCACATACCCCTTTCCCCTATTGCAGGCATTTTTTATCAGCTTCAGTGACTCAGCCGTTAAATATCTCCCAGTCATCAAGCTGAATGACAGCAGGCCAGCGACGGCTTTCTCCCTCGGTCGGCAGCGAGTGGTCAGCAGGCGATGTTTACGGGAGGGTGGAGGAGGGAGACGGGAGGTGGGTGTAATTAATGGGACAATTGAATGGGTTATGCTTCTCTGATTTCAATTAACCTCTGAACTTTGCAGTGACAAGATATCATGGTTACCAACTAACTTCAGCAAAAAAACAGATGTTAGAACTGGTTAATCCAAGATCTTAAAGAGCATATAGTTGGGATTTGATGGTAGTCTCTTTTCAGATCACTTAATGCTCACCAAAAGAGAAAGGAATAACATTTCAGACTTCTCTAATACCATTATCGTGTTGGAATTGGGGTCTGATTATTGTATCAGAGCTGGGGTCTGATTCTGTTCCCGTTTCAAATCAACTGCAGAATTCATTAATGGGAGGAAAACGAAGCCAAAAGACCCAGAGAAATATATTAATGACATTAAGGACACAGGCATTCAAAGCTTGCAAAACAGATTAGTGTATACAGATAGATAAATAAAAAAAATCTTTGTTCAAGAAAGACTGAGATAAGCACAGAGCTGACATCAGAGAACAAACCAATCTAGCTATGTTAAGAACAGAGATTTCCATGATTTACTCATGTATTTTAAAGAAAGCACTTTTTAGTTTTAAAAACAGCACAGAGCTTGAGAGATTCAATACAAGAGTTTCTTTTAAAATCCTGTATGAACTACAAAGATTTGTAGCTTGCAATAAAGCTACAACTGAAATTTAAAATTCATCAAAAGAATGCAAATTTTTTAAATGAAAACATCTTTTGAATTCTTCTACCTTTTTAATTCAGAAACTAGAGAGAGAAATCCTAGTTTTGTTGGCCTTTGTTTTCAATACAATTCTGTCACTTAAAATGTTGACCATCTCTGATTAGTGGAAATAGATTTAATTCTGCTATCACTGACAGAGCTGCAATGGCTAAAGAGGATAAACTATTATCACTTCGAGTATTAGTTTAAATGAATTTGTTTCTAGTCTTTAAGCAGCTATAAATGAGAGTCAAATCTGAATTTATGATAGCAGACCGTGCATTTTCATGTAGCTGCAGTTACAGCACCAGGTATGAGAGACACTGAAGGGCACTGAAGCAAAACCAAAGGCTATGGTGCAAAAAAGACTATAAATATCAGAATATGTGACCAGACTCATAACATTTTAAACAGATGTGCTATCCTATAAGCAATTTCAAGACTATTTGAAGACAAAATCAGGGTTGATGATATGGGTAATAGGCCTCTCTTTACAAATGCATTAATAAAAGTATGAGTTTAAAAATTAAAAAAATGAAGAAAGATTATAAATTCATTAAAGAAATCTACTGACCGAAAAGTGTAGACAATTGTCAACCACTTCTAGGACTTCGTTATGCAATTCTTCATCATTTAAACAGTACAATTAGTCAAATTAATTGCAAGCCTGCAAATTCTTTATTCATAACAGCAAATAATTATTCAGTAACTTTTTGTAATGTAAATCTCACAATCTAGGCTGATATTTTCAAGCATTTTTCTCATAATGGATGTTTAAAGCATCTACAGTAAATAAGAGACAAAAAACAAAGCTTCCTTAAAGCACAATATCCCACTTTTCAATATTTAAGAAATTTCAGTGGATGCATTTAAGAAGTTCCTTTCAGACACCTGAAGATGCCCACGTTATAGCAGACTGCAGGAATGCCCTTCAATTTCTTACATATTACTAGCCCTATCTAATAAAGCCTAATGTCCCAATGATAGAAGCATCTGGCTCTTCTTCCCTAATCAATAATATTCAGCAAAAGTCCCTTCTTCCAGCAGCAGCATAAATTATCAGATATATGCAAATAGACTTGCTAATGTTAATTGCCAGGGCTGATTGGTGATTAATTTTTTGATTATGATCAATCATTCCACAGGATTCTTAATAAGACATTCAAGGCAATCTGCAAATTGATAATAATTAGGGATCCCAACCGGTAATGCATCCACAGCCAACTATAAAACATCCCCGTGATTGAGTGTGTTCCTGTGAACAAAGTTCCCCCCTTTTGAAGAAGAGAAAAGGGAACGATCAAAGCCTCCGAAGCCTGATGGGACCATGCCATCACATCTAGCAAGAAGTTCCTTTTTTGCCATTTTTATGGTAAGATGGGTTATGGCATCCTCTAACACAACTGGCTGCCTTCTTTATGTCCCTCCCACGGTAGGAAATGAAATGGGGGTTTCATTTACATGACAATGCTTTGGAAACATTACCCCAATTCACAGCCTTCTCCAGCCCAGGAAAATAAGACATTTGCAGGAGCACAGGATCCCGAAGAAACCAACCTCTGCCCAGCCAAGGAACATCTCTCAGACCAGTCCTGTCAGACCTGCAGGGAACACAGTCAATGGCATGATACAACAAGAATTTCAGGCTGTGTGAATTTAAAGAGGACCAAACAGGAGGTTTACGTGATGTCTTTTTTTCTAGTGCAGACCAGGCAATAGCATTCAATTTCTAGCAATAAGTCAGAAGACAAACGCTTTCCATGTGTGACACTTGTTTGTATACTTTAGGGTGAAATTTCGGATGTTGTTGCAAATACAGCAGCTCAAAATGTAACATGATTTATAATATTTTCTTTACAAGTGAATTCTCTTGCAAACATACATATCCTCATACAACATTTTAAACCCAAACACTAACTATTGCTGTTTACAAACCAGAAAGTACAAGTGACTGGAAGAGGACACAAAGTTTACCAAACAAGCCCTACAGACAAAACTGCGGCTCCCCAAACACTGCTACCCACTTGGGTTGTGCAAGGGAGTTTATCAAGCTGCATGCAACTTGGGCTCAGGCAGCGCTCTGCTTGCACATCCCAGCGGGGCATTTCACGCACATACTCAAGCGCTGGGCCTTGCAGAGCAAGCGTTCGACTTTGCTCTATGTTCCAAATGGACGGACAGATCTTGACACCTCCTAAGAAGAGCTAAACAGCCATTGCCTGCTGTCAGAAATGAGTGACGTGCAGAAAGTAAGGAATATAGAGGAAAGTAAATTAAGAGCACATTGTATCTCAGTACTGGCCTGTCATGTTTGACTAATATCCAGGCTTTCCTGTCTTCATGGCCTAATTCTGATTTGCACAAAATATTCCTTTTTACATGTCAAGAATGGCATAAAGGAGTTTGAATATAAATGAAAATAAATCCCCGAGGTCTACAATTCTTTCAGTTCTTTCGGTGTTGCCAAATGTACCATTTTATGATGAGGTCCAAGTACTTGCTCTTTTATTTGAAGAACTTGCCGTTAGTACAGTGTAAGTAGCTCAGCTTTTGTTTTTATTAAAAGGACAGAGTAGGATTAGCCCCTACTTTTATCTCAAATTTTCTGAAGAGAAGTTAGGTTTCAGTTGAATGTTATTTTGCACAGGAAATATCTTCTTCCTGAATATGTCATCTTTTCAACAAGAAACTAAAATCATGGTTTTTACAACAAGTCCAGCTTTAAATGCAAGCTTTTACAGTTTCAAGAAGAAAACAAAACAAAACAAAACAAAAACTAAACCCTAAAGGAGTGCATGCTTGCTTTCCTATATGGTAAACAAGAAATGCTTTAAAATGATACACGTATACATGAGGTTTTCAACTATAAAATGTCTTTTAACTAGGCATTTTTTAAAAGCCATTGCTTATTTAATCTCATTATTTCTCAGCCAGTTAGTTACAAGAATTTTAAACATTTATAAAGAGGATTTTGTGGCCATAGCAAGCACAGAGTATCACAAGGAGTAAACAGGAGTATGTAACAAACACATTTACCTTACACAAAACCGGCTCAATTCTTTTCTAGTTCTCCCAGATCAAGAACAATCCATCTATTGTCAGGGGAGCAATTCTACTGTTAAACTGATGTCTTTCATAAACAAATTAGGTCCATACTTTTTAAGTTAACATTCCATTAATCCTTTTTTTTTTTTAAATTCTGCATATTTTCTTAACCCAAATAAATTAACAAATGTTTAAGTTATCTTTGCAGCTGAGATTCCTCACTGCTGCCTTTATAAATCTCGCTCAGGAAAACTGAAATGCTAACACGTTTCTTGGATTTGGTCTGTCATTCCTCTCCAGCTCCTCGCACTTTTACAATTCACAAGGTCATGAGTACAAAATGTGCTTGTTAACTTACACAAGAATAAAGCTGTCAGATGGGCTGAGGCCTCCTTGTGTACCAGTTTAGTGAAATATGATTATCCAAGCTGTAAAATGGATAAACCTATTAAATTAATAAATCTGCTGCCCTGTAGCCTACCACTGATGTCATTGCCTTACCTACAAGGCACCCCTTCTTAAATTAATACTTGATAAAGGAATAAATCTTTTAAAGACATACACTAAAGCTTTGCATTGAAGAGTTATCTTTTGTGTTACAAACTGCAAGTATTTTTTACTGCAGTGGATGTGAGAGAAAATGAATTCCAGAAAGAAAAGAAATCTTAGAAAAATGTTATTACCCAGCTAACACCGTGGGCTGCTTCTTATCTGTACACAACTAATCACTTCCCTGTTTCTTTTTTTATTCTAATGTGCGAGTGGATTTTAGTGCTCATGAAAGTGAATGATAATTAGTAGGGTAGTGGATAAAGTGGAAGGGCACTGCCTTATCAAAGACAGATTGGGTCAGCTACACATGGGCAAAAGAAATCATGATTCGCTTCTTTTGGCTGCTTTGATTTATTACTCTAAAGGTCCAACAATGAAGTTTCACATCAGGGGAGAGAGAAGGAAAGAGTTTCAAAGGGTTCGTCCTTCTTGACTCCTTAGAAAGCCTTTAGCGTATTGCGTTTGCTAGAGTACAGTACCACTGGTCCTTATTATTAATAATCTATTACACAAACACGCTCACAGAAACAAAAATGCACTCTGCAAAGCACTACCCAAGCATACGGCAAGATGAAATCTCTGCCCCTAAGATCTTACAGTCGAAAATATAAAAATCAAAAATCAGAAGGGAAACAGGCACAGACATACAAAAGGAGTTGTTTTAAGATCACATGGCTAACAACCAGCAAAAATCTGAAACAGAAAACAGATTCCCTAGATCCACACCAGTACCCACAGACAAACTTAGACTTTGGTAATGTTAAAAATGAGACAAAAATAAAATCCCAGCTCATCCAAAGGCATCCAACAACGTGCTCAAAACTCAAAAGTGAATTTGTAAAAGGAAACAGGAAATGAAAACTAAAGAGGGTTGACATGATTACGGGGTGTTAATAAGAAAAGACATAAGCCAGGGGCCTTGATGTACAACTAGACAACAAGAGGTTACGTTTGGAGTCAGGGCTATGCTAATTTGCAAACTTGGGTCCATTTCATTAAGTGAGCTGAGAGACAGGCTGTCTCAGTCCAGCAGAGAGGGATCTCATTATCCATGTAGGGAGCAAGAGATAAGAATCTTTTAATAATTGCTGGGAATTTTTTTTATGATGATATGGAATGCCAATTTATGCCTCTCCACTCAATGTGGATAAAAACCAGCCCCCCACCCCAGCCCCCCTCCTGCCTGTGGCCATTAGGACAGGGAGGGAAAGCAGAGACTAATATGCTTGCCCGGGAGACCAATGCTGCAAAACTCCATTAAATGCACTTCATAGTAGAAACATGTTTGTTTACAGTGGATGAAAAACTTTGCCAACCCTTTTTACTTAATTATTAATAGGCACAGCTGTAGGATTTAGGGCCCAATCCAAACCCCAGTACAGTCAACAGACAAGACTCCTACTGATAACTAGCCTTTAGATCAAATCCTTTATTAATTTCTTGTTAAGGAATGGTTCTGAATTGACACCTTTGGAAAAAGCTAAAGAACACATATTACTTTGGCAAAAGCATTGTGCACGCTCCCTTCCCCTTGTCCCTCTCTCCCAAACACATCCACTGTAGTCATGAGAAAGGAGCTTTCTAGAGGCCCGAGGTTTGCACAATTATTCCCTTCCCTGCCATAAGTGTCCTACCTACTTCGGGCTGAGCACATCACAGATTTTGTGGCAGGGACAAGCTTAGTCTATAAGGGACTAATTTTGAGAGGCTTGCAATCTTTCACATGACTGTACCAAACACAATTCTGGCTACCTCTAAAAGCATTGGCATAAAAAAGCAGGGGTAAAGTTAGGCAAGGTCTCATGCTCATGTTTTACTGCATAATATTTGCTAAAGGCTGTGATACAGACACAATAACTTCTTGAAATCACACTAATAGCACTAAACTTCTAAGACTCAAGTTTTCCCTCTGCCTAAACTTATGCTACAAGGAAAGGAGGAAGCAAAACCGTTTCTACAGACCAATCTGCTCATTTGCTTGAAGTCACTGGGTTGGACTGTACATTAGTGTTGGAAAACATTGTCCAGGGAACTCCAAAGCTGTGCTTATCTCTAAAGCTGGCTGCAGGATTTGTTTTTATGCATCGGGTCAGCCTAAGAACTATGTACAACTTATCTGTCTCCTCAGCAGGAACAAAATTATAAGGCGCTCTTCAGCTGACCTTGCCTCTTTTCCCAGTTTCTAGTTGTTATGAACGATCTTTGACTTTCCATATGCCCATTTACTATTTGAAATGATTTGGCCAATATCTTTTGTGAAAGGCACTCACAGTATCCACTTTGCAGGCAAGATTGGAGCAAGGAGGACTGGCAAAATGGAGCTGTTTTTTTCTGGATAAAAAGCTCATGTTCTGGCTCCTTAATTAGATGGGTAAAACTTGAGAACCAGCTATGTGGGCACAGATGCTCCCCCAGGATTACAAAAGTGCTTTCTGTGAACATTTTCTGATATTTACATTTAAGGAAGAAACTGTCTCCACAGGTATTCCTGCCTGTAAATCCAGTCCTTGGAGCACTACTGGGAAGCAAAGTCCACGTGCCCCTTGGCAGCAGCGCTGTGAGCGGCGCAGTGATGTTTGCCGCAGTGCAGCGATGGCTGCTGCGGTGCAGACACAGCCGCAAACTGGGACTCAGGGTACAGCCCACTGGATCAGGAATAGGAATGACTGGAGGGAAGGAAGCGCAGAGTAAGTATGTTCACAAGGAAAAGGCTGGTGGAAGGAAAACCAAAAGACTGGAAAGGAAGAGAAGCAGAAGGCAGGAGCGGCTCAAAAAAGTGCACGTTTCCCCCTGGAGCCTGTGTGACTGCACTGTGACAGCTCTCGAGAAATGCTAAGTGAACGGAAGGTGTCCCATCCCTGACTCGAGATCAATGCTGCTGCAGTACAGCCCCTCCTCTTCCTCACAGCTAGAAGAAAAGAGCACGAGGTTTATACATAACACCTTCTCACATGCATACTGAAGCAGGGGCCAGGTACATGCTGTTCCTAAGCAGCTGCTTTTTAGTCCTCCTCTAAATTAACAGTGCCTGCATCGATGGGTGAGAGAGGCTCACATTAATGAATGTCACTTCTTGGGCTGCTGCAGAACAGGTTTCTTTTCAGAAGAAGTTGATTCTATGAAAAGGAGAGACAAAATGAAGCGGATGGCAGAAGGAAGGCTCAGATGACCCAGGTCCCAGGAGAAACCCCAAGATGTGCTGGCTGGGAGCATGGCACAGGCTGCTGCTGTTCAGGAGCCAGGAGGGAGCGTAGAGGGATTAGCCACGTGCTTGCTCTTAACCTTGCAAGGACAGTGCTTCAAATTGTCCTCCCCATAAAGCTCTGATAGAAGTTACAGTCTCAATTCTCCACTCTTCCCTCCCTCCCTTCACCACCACCACCATTATCCCATCCCTCAGAGATATGAAGAAATATGAGCAAAGGCTGCAGCAGATCATGTCAAGCCAATATTAAATGCCTCTAATGGAGCTTAGATTAGACTAGCCTTCTTAAATGCCTGGATGTTGCCTGCAAACTGAAAGTCCTGATCAGTGGGGAGGGAAGGGTCAAATACCAGCCTTATGCTTACAAAATGCCTTGAGTTCTTGGTGTCTTGAGACTTATCCTATAAAGAAATGTTTGCAGTCCTCCTTTTTAAGTTTTTAAGTTTTTAAGTTTTTTAACTAAAAGGAAAAATGTGTGTATTAACAATGTCATGCGAGGTTCCCTTACTCTATACTTCAAACCAGAGTTGAAGTACCCAAATAACATAGTTTCAGGCTTTGAAGACAATTCAGTCAACGCTCATCAAGTCAATAGGCGAATTCAATCACATTTGCAGCTTTAGGGCTCCCCACATCTATACAATTGCTGTATCGCATCACATTTCATCCCAGACAGCTGTGGGATGAGGTACACCACCCTTCACTTTTAAAAGTTTCTCTATCTCTCAATCCTCCTAACTAAGGATATTCTAAGCTTTAGTTTCTAATCAAAGACCTCATCATGTTAATATATATGGTAATCTTTTCAACTGGATAAATGATGTCCACTAGGGGCTTGTATGAGACCACTAAATTTACTTTCACTTTTGAATTAAATCACCAAATTTCACCCCAGGTATTTAAAGATGAAAAACTAAAATTCAAAATCTGACACTCCCAAAGCTTCATCCTGGTTGCTCTGCTCTCTTGTCTCTCCTGTCCACAGATTCCTGTTGTCAAGTTGGGAAACATATATCCACACTACCTCAGTCTGAATTTATTTGCAGTGTACCAAGATAAAAGTCCAGCTGTAATATAATTAGAATTTAGTGGGGTAATAGGCTCCAGATTTTCTAAAACTTATTTTCTATTAAAAGGAGACCTCTCTCTCTGCTTATTTTTCATAATTAGAATATGAATTTAAGGTCCTGTAAAATTAATAGAACACCGACTCTAGAGACTGAAGTCTCCTACACAGGCAGACAGACAGCCTGTCCCTGCCGGTGCCCTCCAGCTGTGACCGTAACCCAACACATGATAACAACTGCCTTACCTCTAGGCAAACTCATTTATTGACCCTTTAAGACGGATGTTAAAAGACCAATTGAAGCTAATAATGTGTAATGCTTTTTGTGAGCTAGATCCTTGACATACAGAACAGATTTTAAATTACCCACCTCATTACATGCCACAAAAAAACTGTGGGAAATTCACCCTCTACTACTGATGAAATATAGATATAGATGTAGATATACACACACACAGAGGGAGATTTGCAAGCTGGAAAGTGTAGATATGGTAAAGCCACCTTTAGCCTACGATGGGTCGGATTTGATTTCATGTTTGAGGAGGTTTTGGTAAACAAGAGTAGTAAAAGGAATCTTCATTGTCCACTTTGCTTGCAAGGTACCAAGGGCCAAGGCACATCAGTACGGGCCTTTTAGCCTGGTGCTGGTGTCTGAGCAGGGCTGGGCAGACTGGACCGCGGTCTGGAGGCCTCACAGCCCACTGCCCCATGGACTTGAAGTTCTGCAAAGGATTTTGGAGCTGTTCCATTTGCAAATTCTCACTCCAGCTGTTAATTTGGCAACAGCAGCCCTGAGAGGCCTGGCCAGGAGAGGGAGAGCCACAGCCATGGCTCAGTATCTACCAGGGAGGATTTCTGCCCTCTGGCTTGCCTGTATTGTGCATCCAGATCCATTTAGGAAAAAATCCTCTGTTTTCCCTGCCCTCATTTCACAAATAGGTGTGGTTGTAGCTGGAAGGCAGTGGCTGTATGCTGTGAATACAAGAAAGAAGAGATGGAAAAGGAGACTCCTCTTAGCGGCTTCTGAGGACTGAGACATTACTTCCAGCCACATACCTGTGAAACGTACAAGTAAAACAGATTTATGTACACAGGCATATTTGCTCAACTGTAGGATATGGTATAATTATAGCCAATTAAATAATTTTTCCTAAGATGCTTCTTAGAAATCAAGTTGTTATCTGTTCATCAGACTGTCAGTAAACACATCTCTCTCACATACAACATGTTTAACTTCTGCTCAGGTTACATTAGTCATACACACTCCTTGTGGTAATTAATGTTACCTCTATCAGTTCCTAGCTTGTCAAAACACCTGCAAACAAACAAAAATATTAATAATTGAAGGAATTATCCTTTAACCATTTGAGACTAAGTCATGAGGGTTTGTTTCTTTGTTTGCTTTTTACTTTACTTCTATATTCACGTACATCCTCTAGAACTGGGTATGGAGTTACTATGACCCCAGTCCTGGTAATGCTCATTCATGCCAGCACCTTCAGGCAAGGAGACAGATCCCATCTAGAATTGAGAAGTTCAACTTTACAAAGCACAAGTTTTGCTCTGCTAGGTGTGCATTCAAATCTGATTGCTGTTCCTACGCTTCACAGATGCATATACATATATATGCTCATTTTGGTCCATAAACATACGTATTTTTTTCTATATATACTTACTTGCATGTCCTGTAAGTGTATACAAGCAAGCCCTGGACCTGTGGCCAGGCTGATTACAGTTTCGTGCGTTCTGTTAGTTCTGGCTCAGTTTTCAGAAGTTAGGTCTACGTTTTTTCCTTGCATCAGGCAGTTCTTTCAGAGGCAGGTAGGCTTGCAGTCATAGATGAATAATGATGTATTGTCTGGGTCCAGAAACATCAAGCGGACTAGCAGTAAGTGCATTTTGTGATGTTCATGGCAATGGTACCATTAAAAGTCCAGTGTATAAAGCTGGAAGGCTGTCTTAGCCCCTCTACAACCTGGGCTTTTCCTCAACCTCTACCAGTTAGACCCATTTTAATCCTTCACAAACAGCTTCTGTCTTCATCCTAAATAAGTCATGGAGCTTAAACAATGTTATTTAACCTCTCGTGCCCTCTCCCCATATTTCTACCAGTGCCAAATACCCGTAAACTCATTCCAAAAAGCCACACGTTACCCAACCAATGCTGCCTAAGGAAAGCATTCAGGAGTGTTTATGGGGCAGCTGAAGTGTAATGATTTAGTAGATGTTTATAAATGTTTATACTGTACAGATTAACATTCCCCAGGGGGCCTGTAATGAAGAGAGTGCTCCAACTGGAATCAAACCAGCCAGCCTAGGCTGAATGAGCATGAATGAATCCTGCTGGCCTACCCTCATGAGCTGTTTACTCAGTTTGAACGGATTTCCTCTATCCATACTCCTTCGGCATTTTGTTTTGGGAGAGGCAGAAGAGGAGTCTGGTCTCAGAAGGAGCACAGTTTGGAAACAAGCTAGAAAATCCAGCCCATCACTTAGATCGTAGCAATTACTCACAAATTGCACTAGACAAAAGAACAAAGAGCCCAACCCTTCTGCTGTGGAAGTCAAAGCTGAAACTCCCTTTGACTTCAAAGGAAGCTGGGTCTCAAGTCTTAGAACAGTTTTCAAACATCGTGCCCAAATGTAAACACCAAAAGTCATGTTGAAGCAGATGCGTCCTGCTATTGGACTAGGATCAGGATCTCGGTATTTACAGCTTAGAAGTTTCATGTTAGGTCACTATATTTGAAAAACATGACTTCAGATACTGTGATGCTGTGCTGGAGGTTCACAGCAATGGCTGGCGAGCTTTTTCTAGAAGAAACACTAAACAATAGTGGCGGACAGCTTCACTGAATATCTAGCTGAAGGTGATGGTCACCTTTCATTCAGAGTAAATGAGAGAACAATTTCAATTTGTTCAGTGATGGCTCAAAGAGTAAAGATATTTGCTGCTGGTACTGGGATGCATGCAATGGGTTTCAAATCGCCACGGGTTTAACAACATGAACACCGAACCCAAAAAAATAAGGCTGGGAACTGGTGGGTGAAGCTGTGCCTGCCTTGATGCCTCAGAAGCAATGAGCAAGCAGGTTTTAAAAGATGCTAACAGCAGTGATGACCCTGGGAAGTATGAGAGAAAGATCATTTCTTTTGGGCGTGGTGCCAGGTGAAAAAAAATCAGCCTGTGGAATCACAAGTAAGGAAACAAACCCCTCTGGATTTCTGCTGTGGTCAGGAGAGTAAGACTTTTTATAAATGACACATGTATATATTCAGAAAGTGAATCATCTCAAAGGGGCCAGGAAAGGGTGGGAAGAAAATAGAAAGGACCATGGCATGGCCATAGCCAGCACAGGCCAATAAAGGTGGCCAGAAACACCAAGCAGAGTGAACTACACCTTCAAGAGGGGGATACCACTGCCAGTGGACTTCTGCAGACTGAGGCCCCACGGTCTTCTTCAAGCTGTGCTTTTTTGCTGATGTGATAAGATTTCTCACTTCTCCCAAAATTATTCTACCTCTGGCTCTGATAGCTACATGTCTGCACAGGACAGACAGCAGCATCATGCACTACAGGTGTTCTCAAAAGAAAATATGAAATATTCCTTGCAAACTCTTAAACCACATCACTGAAGGCAGCCCCACTGAAAACGTCTGCTGTGATTCTGCAGCCACTCTAATGGATCAGACAGACGTAGAGGGCTCAATACATAAAAGCATTGCTTTCAATTGGTTTCCGAGACGTTTTTTAAAGGCTCAAAAATAAGTTTGCTTTGAATCTTGGATGAAGACACTGGACAAAGGTAATTTTGTCTGCAGTGGTTTATTTGCCCATCTCATGAAGCTGTCTGAGCTAGTTACAGCGTTTGGCAAACACTCCTGGTACAAGTTCTACACTGTAACCCCACTTGGGTCTTTAGATCAGTGGAAAAGACAGATATTTGAAATCTTCTACAGCACTGTAACCATCAGGTAATTAGCTGTAGCAGACTTACAAAGTAGGAAAGGCTCACGAGAGCTCTGAAATGAAAGCACAAAATGCCTCCTGGAACTAATTTTAGAGTGGCTTGAAGTATTTAATCCTGCAAATTATTGCCAGTGAGGAAACATCAAGGTACTGCTGGATCTTAATAGTGGCAAACCAGCAGGAATGGTTCACCCTAAGCAGCCTCCTGCTGATGGCTAAGCAATCAGACACGCTTTACACCACTCAAAAGGTGCAGGGGCAGCTATGTTTTGTTCCCAGTGACTTGCAAAGTGGCCTGGAATTGTTCCTTTCTTCTTTGTGTCCGCAAAGGATCCTTTATCAGTAAAGCCAATGCAGCCCTACTTTGGAAACAGCAGAGAACAAGGACGAGGAGAATAAACACTGGGGGTACAGGCAGCGCCCCACCACTGCATCATGCTAGACCCGGGTTCCACGGATGCTCTCCATCCTTCACAGGGCAAGGAAAGGTTTGCAGAGGGGCACAAGGAGGCAGAGTACTTTACTCTTTCATAACTAGGGTCTGTCTCATTTGGAAAGATGCCTTTCTGATTCCTTGCTCTGCTCATGAGTCCTCATTAATGAAGCTGAGGAGACTGGATTTATCCTTTCATCCCTCTAGGAGTCAGTTTCTCCATGCGTGAAGTGAAGAAGGTAAATGTCAACCTTGTGAGGGTTGTTTTTAGGAATAGGAAATGGCAGATATGGGACTAGAATCCAGGTTCCTAGGTTCTTAAGACCAATCTGCTCTCAGAGATCTTCAGACCTGCAACCCCCTTTATTTTCATCAGACACCAAGTGAGGGAACTAGGAAACTCCATGTTTCTTCCCACTGGGAAGCCCTTCAAGAATTCTGTTGCTGTGGTGGCTAAAAATCTTCTTTTATTTTCCAGACTGAATTTATTCATGGCCAATTAATACCCATTTGTTCTTGTGCCAAAATATTCTTTTATCTTTAATAAGCAGCCCGTCTAGCTCTGTGAAAGCTATATACTTGATTGCTACAGAACCTAGGAGTTTCCTCTTCCACAAGCCGTAGGAAGAAGCGTTAATAACAGAACATACTGTAATACTCCATGCAAATTTTGCAGGAGCCCTTCCAGGTGTGTGCAAGAATCTATGTACCAATTTCAAAACTATTTCCACTACCCGGTTTCCCAGCTGGAAAGCTTTTATCTTCTTTTAAAAACAAAGGAGAGGCAACAACCTACAGTTTAACATTTTCTTGAAAATTGTTTCCCAAATAGTATAAGCTGCAATGCCTCTTCCTCTCCAAAACCCACCAGACACCAGGAAGCATCTCATCTACAGAGCTAAGAATTAAGATCCTGCATATTTCTTTGAACAACAAGCATTTTGAAACTCAGATTTTGTTTCATTTTAGGCACAGGTATCCTTTTGCACATGCACCATTTATATCTGCAAAACCAAGTAATCAAAATGTCGGAACTAAAGTTAACCATAAAACCTTATTCATCTGCGTTATGATTCACCCTTTAAATATAGGCTTATGTCTGTTTTCCACCAGATTCTACCTCAGGATGGACAGTGTTCACTTAATAAGCAGATATTCAATATTTTGTTACAGCGCCATTATTCAGCATGTAGCTCGAGGCCTTATTCACCACATAGTATTCAAAACCTGCTTGAAAGACACAATTGCTGATTTTCTCGTGAGTTTTTCTAGGGCTCTTATCAGTATGGCATATGAGTGCTTCACAATGTTAATTTCTTTCAACAACACCCCGTAAGACGAGAGGATATTATTATTCCTGTTTAACAGATGGGAAACTGAAACTCAAAGAGATTCAGGTCAAAACATTCTGCTAACATTGGGTACCCAAACTGAGATGTCTGGGAATTGATTTCTCAGAATGTTTAACATTGTACAGCATCATATGTCAGGAGAAATACCACTGACAATGTATTCTGCAAATGGGAACATAGAAAACAAAATAAAATTAATAGCCAGTTAGGAAGAATTTAGTTTATATCGACTTCTGTAAGACTGGGTGAGAGTTTTGCAGTACTGAGATGCCTTAGCCATGAGACGCCCCATTTTCTTTTCAATCCTCTGCCTCTTACTACACTTCTCCCAGCTTCTGTACCAGAGGCCAAGTCCACCAGACACCAGCCTCCTCCTCTACCCAGCCGTGACTCATCTCCGGAGTTGCTCCACCTTCTGAACCAAATGAGACCAGGGTCCTCCACTAAATATAGTACATGGTCATGTAATTAAAGACTATACCAAACACCCATACAAAAAGAAGCCAAATAAACACTATGCAGGAAACCTTAATTTAATGATTTCCCGACACCCTGTTATAAATAATAAGCTTTTCAAGGAGAACACTGTCTCCATTATATATACATATATATAAAAATATAAATTTTTATATATAACCCACATATATATTTATATATACATATATAAGATAAATGTAATATATAGAACAAAAATGTTATGATGTAAGTGTAATAATATAAATTTATATATATTTATATTCTTGTTCCTGAGTCACATCAGCTGAAATTTTCCAAAAACTGGAAAAGGTACCTGGCATGGAATACTAAGCCCAAATGACTGAAGTTCTCAAGTTGAAATTAGAGGTGATCAAAATCTGCCTATAGGTGTCAGTTCAGCATTTTGCCTGTGTCTTTTTGGTTCAGAGAATCAGGATAGACATGCTTGCGTGAATCAGGACCACTTCTATTTTGTAATGTTCACTGCTGAAGGAATACATAGAGGTAGCACTCCAAATTTCCAGTATGCAGGAAATTCAGTTATTTCATAATTTCATTTCATTCTGAATCGGGAGAACACCTATGCCTCCCTTGCCTCAAACTTTCAAATTCCCCTCAAAATTCTATTTGTGTTGGATTTAAATTGTTCTAAATAAAACAACCAGAGCTGATACCAACATGGGAAATTTCAATGTGAATGTTCAGAGTTTGACAGATTTACAAGGAAATAAAGAAGCCTGGAAAGTTTCAAGCAATCCTAGTTACAGGTACATCACCAGCTATTTCTAAAATACCACTGTAGTAGAATATAAATTTTGTAATAAAAAACTTATTAAATGTGTTATGTGTTATTTTCAACGCAGTGATACCAGAGAAGGTATCCTCATTTTCCAGGTACTTTTACTGCCTCTTCCACTTAGACATAGCAGAGCGAGGAGCGGAGCCCTGCTCTCCCCTCATCCACAGGCCTGCCTCGTTTCATACGTTTGTGAAAAAAGACACAAATCTGAACCCTTTCAATGTAAAGGAACCACCACTAACCTGTGAAACAAGGAGCAGCAGTTCTGAGTTTCCCGTATAGGTGCGGTGACTTGCAGGCAGATCTGTGCCAAGCCAGCAGTGCTGCAGCTCCGAGCATGGGTAACAGCATTTGTGGGCAGATACAGGGTACTTTTAAGAGGTGAAACCAGGGTTTGGGCTAACCAGGCATTAAATGCCATGGAAAGCTGGACAGTTTGGCCATTTCACTGATTGATAGTTTGTTCTTTTGTGTTTTCCTATCAAGAGCAGTAGTAGAGTGCAAAATGTAACTTGACTCAGATGCCTTTGAAGGATACCCTGGGGCTTGCTGTGAACCTGGGCTTCTCCTAGTTCACAAAGGATCAGTCAGAAGAACTGCATGAGAACTGTTCGATCAAAAAAAACCCTGTCAGGATCTGCTATTTTGAAGGGAGGTGAGAAATCGGAATTAAATACTCAGCTGAGAACAGCTCTTTCCATAATGCTCAGGCAGTGGAAACCGCTCAGCCCCACAGCTGCCAGCAGCCAGCGAGGAATTCCCCTGTCATGAGGGCCATGACTCACGCGTGCCCCTGCTGCTTCTCTCCCTCAGAAGTAGGGGCCATATTTGTGGTCTGGGATGTGTCAGGAGAAAGGACCTGGCAAAGCTCGCCTCTGTTACACAGCCTCTCCGTTCCTGCCCAGAGGCACGGTCCTCCCAGGGCAGGGAGCCGCTGCAGGTGACACGAGCTAGAAGATCCTTTTGCAGCTGATATTTCCTCTCTCCCTTCATTTTCCTTATTCCTCTGCTCCCTTGGAATAACGAGAGTAACTCAGTCAGCTCCCGAGCAATCACGATACTGTTGTAAAAGTCAATGGGATTTTTAGCATCGGTTTCAGCAGTGTAAAATGAGGCTCCACACACAGCAGCGCTGAAACAGGTATCGAGGTCCCTCATCGGTTTTGCTCAATAAATTAACAACAGAGCTGCTGCCACAGCAGTATGAGCGGTTTGCAACATTTGTAGTTGTGCTTTCGGTATTTATTACTGTGTTTTTCACAAGCCCTTTTAATGCTTCCAGGAGTAATTTATGGGGACAGAGTAGCACGAAAAGAACAGATCCCACTTATTTAAATCTCTGGATGATGAAAATCGCATGAGAAGAGCAGGTTTCACATTGTTTCCTCTCTGTAAATGGCTTTCTGAGCCATGTAAAAAAAAAAACCAAACATGTAAAAGCAAACATAAACACTGTACAAACACCAAGATAGTCAGGTTTGTTTGGGCTTACTCAAACACTGCATGGAGATTTTCAGGTTTATTCAGGTTTGGGCTCTATTTTGCTAACTCATTCCATAAAAACATTGCAGGTTTTAGTTGTTGTTAATGTAACTAACTAGATACATGCACTAAAATTTCTTTTAACTAATTTTACTACAGGAGAGGATTACTTTATAAAAACAGTTCTTAGTATTAATCTTGTTACTTTTCAGATGGATGAGTAATGTGTGTGACTGTGGTGGGTTTTTTTTTTTTTCTTTTTTTTTCCTTTTTTTGGCAGCTCTTACTGCTCCTGCTCCAGAGCATGAAGCAGACTGATCTGGACACCCAGAATGGTCCAAGTTTCCAGCAACTGACATGCTGGTTATTTATTTTATAAAATAAGCAAATTAGTGAAGCATGACTAACAAACTTTTTGATCCAGCGAACACTCATCTGTGCAGTCACATTAAGAATTGTAACCTTTTAGTGCTACGAGTAATAGCAGTGAGCTGGGACTGGTCACCAAGTTTCCTTCCTAGGGCTGGGTGGTGTAGTTCGGAGGTATCCGTCACGCAAAAAAGCTTTACATTGTTCGAAGTGTGACATGACATTGCTGAAATAAGTAGCATTTGCCTATAAAAGGTAAATTAAAGAGGTTTCTTTGCCCTGTCTTTTCTCATTAATTGATACTCTGACTCCCTAATTTCCAGATAAAGTCATAGACCATAAGATATAATGTTTGTCTACTTCAGTTCTACTATATTTCATGTTTTGGCTCATGAGACCCAATTTATTACAGTGATGGATGTAATATAAGAGTATATTTTAAACAACCACGAGTGTACCTGCTTGGCTGCTCATTTTTCACAAAGTCATTCCAGGAAGCATTTAAAAGTCAGAAGACTGCCCCAGAATTTGTTTGAATAATCCAGGCTTCATGATTCTGCAAGACAGGATATAAAGTTAACTTGAGAGGTTTCCTCTGCTGCTAGTCACACCAAAATGCCATAAAGGCAGACAGATCCTTTAGCACACTGTTTTCATACAGGGTCGTGGAGAGAAATCTCACTCTATACCTTCATCCAGCAAAAAACCTGCACACGTGCTCAGCTTCCTTTACTGTTACCTCTGTATAATCACAGGAGATAATCCACAGCATATAAAGCTGCAAACACATTCAAGTCTTCACAAAATCACAGCTACCACAGATGTGAGCTTTGGAAAGTTGCAGGATTATTCATAATTTCACCAGCCTGATTCAGCAGAAGGAACGTGGAACCATTTCGAGTCACATTTAAAGCTGTTTATGGGTACTGGGAAAAGTTGTGTCCCCTGAACAAAATGTACCTTTCTCTCAGCTTCTTTCCTGGGTTTAAGGAGAATTAAACCTTTCTGAAACTTGCTGGGAAAAGCAGGGGGCAGGGGGATAGAGAAGGACAATTTATCTCTAAATTACATTGCTCTTCAGAGTAAACCACAGAGAGCTGTAATGGGACAAGTAATTTTTTTACATAGTATAATTAATTAGAACCCATAAAACCCAATTAAACAGCACTTTTGAGACTATCAAGTGGTGCATGTTTGAAACTGCAAATATGACAGTATAAGTACATTTTTATAGCTGGGCACACTCCTCAGGATTATTTTCAGTGCTCTACTAAAATGGGAAATGGCACCAGTTTGGCCCCTGCTAATAAATCGTTTGGAAACAGGCTATATTAATAATCTTTATGGGGGTAGGATGGAAGCCAGATGGGGCAGGGAGGGGAGTGTGAAGGTGGCATAATATATTGGCCTGGAAAACATAATCCAGGCCAAAGCAGAAATTTAATCTTGTTGTGTATCAGAGAGGGCTGGGAATATAAAAGGAGAGGTGGTAGGCTGAAAGGGGACTCACCCTGAGAGATCAGGAAGAGTATTTCCAAGGTAAGGAAGGTAACATCCTACAAGGTGAGTACTGATCCATCTGCATGAAAAAGGAAGCAAAGAAGAGACCAATGCTCCAGCAGATTTAACAGCCTCTAGCAAGGCAGGGGCCGCGTCCCATTTGCCTGTAAATGAGAAATGGTGCTGGGGAGCTCCCCTCACCCCCGCCTTTCACAGCTGTAATATCTAGTCTTGCCTTATTGCCCTAGGAGGGGGGTGTTGCATGTGCATGCATGCAATGGGCTCGATGCGTGTGTATGAGCTTGATATACAATCCAGTGTGAGTAAAAGCTCACTTTGCCCTTGTTTATTTACATGAGGCCCCATTTATGTTTAACTTGGCAGCCAAGAGGTCTGCGCCTTGTGCCAAGCACTAATTCCTTGACTGCCCTGACAGGCCCTGGCGTGCACACCTGAAAGTCATTAGCGCTCGGACCCATTTTGTTCTCACATTTCGAGGCAGTGACCCGCAGCCATGTACAGCTTCAGCAGACACTTTATCATCTCCCCTGTCATCGGCTTCGAGCTCAGCAGCCCGGGCACTGCCAGACCACAATAAGCAATGAGCTAATGAGGGCTCAGGCGAAGCCTCTGTCTTAGCAAGCGGCTCCCCTCTTCTGCATGGAGGGCAACTGATACTCAGCGGAGGCCGCCTTTTTTCTCGAATTATGAATTTGTTTGGGTTTGGAATATTTTATCCTTCAGAAAATAGCAATGCAGTGTGATAAGTAAACAACCCGTGACAGCTGAGCTTCGGTGACAGAACCAGACAGATTAAATTCTAACAGCCCCATTCAACTGTACAATGCTCCTCATGCAAGCTGTTCCCCAAAAGGGTAGCTTTATCTTATCAGTTACTCAGAAAATTCCTCCGGAGTCACCTATCAACACAGGAAGAATATATAATCTAGAAATGCAGAAAAATATATTTTCAGATGAGATTTGGAAGGAGAAATGTACTGAACAGCTGGTCTGGATAGAAAGTGTTGCAGTAAAGACTCGCACCATCTACAGGAAGAATATAAGGAGGACTTAAAAGTATAGAGGAGATAAAAGCTTTCTGTAGAAATGCTATTGTGCTATGTGTTACGCTCTCCGAAGGTTTGCAGAGTGCCATCACATTCTTATTATACATGGGGAGGCTATCCATCTCTTAGTTTTTAAGTGTTCATTTACTAAATTACAGAATCTTATAAATATTTGCATTTCATAAGTGTTATGCCATTTCACTTGCACTGAGACACTTAAGCTTTCTCCCCTACATAAGTTATTTTAAGATCTCAGCCTCCTTAGCAGCTCTAAATACATTTCTTTTCCTTCTATTCTCTCCATGTGTAATTCTCTCTTTCTAAAATCAAGAGGGACTAAGACTCTGACAAGATAACAGTCAGTCCTAGACCACAAACAGGTTTTGGACTAAGTTCTCATGACCTTGAAAATGAAGGAATGGGAGACTTAAACCACTGGAGAGCTCCAGATTTCCATGAGGGGGAACAGCATTCCTTTTTTTTCTATGGCAGTCTCAAGGCTGTGCACTTTGCAGTCATCACTTACTAAACATTTATTTAAAAAGCAAAACAAAACAAAAAGTCCAAACAAACAAAAACTCATTTTGGATTCTTCTTGGAGGCTTTTTTTCATGACTCTTCTGAGCCCTGCACTGTTGAACACGTGGTAATTTAGCACAAGACCTTACAGTCAGAATACAACCATGGACCTAATAAAATGTTTATACATGCTTGCAAACATTACAAAAGTGGTATTTTCTCTGAAATATATTAAGTAGATACTGATATTGATTTTTTTTTTCTAAGTCTGTATAGTTCACACGTGGCTTTTCTACAAGCCTTGTACTTCAGGTCCCTCATTTCTTTGCTCTTTAAACTGTTGAGCTTTTGAACATTGTTCATTCTTGCAGCATCCCTGTAAGATTAGCTAGGGCACTACTACCCATTTGAAAGATGAGGCACTGGTACACAAGGTCTTAATGGATAGAAATGAAAATGGACCTGAACATGTAAAAGCTGGGATGTTTCATGTAAGATATGCGAGGTCCTTGCTCTGAGAGCCCATAATTTTGGTTTTCTCCCAAGAGATTTTCTTTTTCTTAATCCAAAAAAAGAAAAGGGTGCTCTGCATTGTACAAGGCATACTGAGATGAATAACCTTTCTCCTGAATTCAAGCAACATACATGGTAAGAATAATATGGCTGGGCATTGCAGAACTGGGCATTTAGTAGGGATTCATGCAGACACATACAGGGTCATCGCACAGTGAAGGAAGGACAGAAAAATTAATTTAATCTTAAATCCTGATTTAGATGTTTCAAGAAAACAGCAAATTTTAAGGAGATTGGAAAACTGAGACTGCAGCAGACTGGTGGTTTAGTTAGTTACGGGGTAGAGGCACAAAGAATATCAGCAGCCATCAACAGGATGGCAAATGCCGTTTGTGTAGACATGTGTCATTCCTGTACTGCAGCCAAGTGAAACTACAAACACTATTAAAAATATAAAGAGGCTTTAATTTACATTCCTGCTAAGGCATCTTTATGTTGCCAGAATATTGCAAGTGGGTTTAGTATAAATGAGAATCTGCCCTTAATATTCTCAGACAGAAAAGTGAAATACACAGACATATTGACTTGGATTCATATTCTCTCTTCTGTTAACCCAAGGTATTTGCACGGACCAAAACTGGGAGAAAGAATATGAATCTTCAATACCTACATTGCAGAGCAACTTCAATGAGCACAAATGATCAAAAGAATAATTTCATGTGACAGCAAAAATGGCCCTATACAGCATCACTCACATCCCCCAACACCATGGCAACATAGAAAGGCTGCCTGGATCATCTCACCCCTGCCATGACAGCAATCATGATGCTAAACTCAGAATTTCAACTCCAACATCCACCTAAACACAAGCCATCCAGGAACCTCCAATACCTTGTAACGAATTTGGACTTTCAGCACAAAAAACAAAAAGCTTTGAATACTACCAGTGCCTTGGGAGAAAGCTGTGGCCTTCACTAGAGAGAGGCACAACAGTAAAGCAAATTGCAGTGATCCCTGGCAATGTGACCAGGGGCCATACACACCATCCAGGAGCTTAGGAGCTTCTCACAACCACCAGAAGCATCTATGCACCCTGCCCATTGGCCATTTCTAGCTATGGCCAATTCCAGGTGCTTCAGAGGAAGATAGAAGAACAAACAAACCCAGAGGCCAAGTTATGGATGAAAGCAGGGGAAAAAACAACCAACCAAACAAAAAAACCCTCTCATGCCCGTGAGGAAGCCATCAAGCAAAGGGATGAGACATGGGTTTCAGAGAAGACTGTGAAGAGAGCTTTCCATCAAAAAGAAAAAGTCATCATATAAAAGACACACGAGAGAAAACGTAACTCCAAACACACGTAACCAAAATGGGTAAAACTCTGAGGCCTCTGAAATCAATAATAAAACTCTCAAACTTTATTTGGGCCAAGATTTTGAGTTCAACATATTTAAGTAGTTTCCTACATTTATTTCTAAATAAGAGATCTGTAGCTCTTGAAATGTCTTCTTGGGATGTGTTAATTTTGATAGGAAAATGAAAGGTGCTAATTTGTCCCTGTCACTGTATAATATTAAACAGTTAAATGTGGTCTGAGTTTGGAAACAGTATATAGCAGACATCCTTTAAAAATTCACTCAAAATGTATTGAAAGAATAATCTTTTCCAAATCTGTCAACAAGATCCTAGCCACTGTTCCTGGCAAGAAAACTAGCTTAATTTGGTAAAACAATCATATTTGCTCTCACAAATATTGTAAAACAAATGGGGTCATGGAAAGAAAAATGGGAACATTAAAAAGACCCTTGATAGATCCTCAGCAGTGTGCTGCTGTGTTACCGTGGGGTATTTCCAAGGAACCGCACAGGCGTTAAAAGTACAAGTAAACGCAGAGGGCGGGAGGGAGATTAGACCGCAACCAAGGGCTGAGACACTGCAAATTCAATTCACCGCGTGGTTTTGCTGTGAATGCTTTTCCAGGTCTCACACCATTACATAGGATGTAACATCATAATGATGTCAACTCTTGGACCAAGGAATGAGCTGATTTAAGTTTTACGAGGGGAAGGATGAATACTTTCAAAGGAATGGTGAGTCGAGTAATACAGAACTGGTAGGATCACCGTTCAGGGAACTCACGGTTACGCTTTGAACTATTTTTAGCAAGGTACTGCAAGTTCAGGGATAATTAGTATAGAAAGGGCCTGCACAGCTCAAGTGAAGCACAGTCTCTCAAAGCGTTGACGATTTTCTATCTATTTTGCAGAGAGAGAATCAAAATCTCCCTTTCCTTTCACTGAAGGTGACTGCTGTAGCAAGGCTGCTGCTTGCAAACGGCCGTGTGTGTGTGCGCGTGAATGAGCATCAGAACCTGTGCAAGAAGCCTTCCCTCCCTGTGCTCCACCCTTGGATGAAGCACAAACACCCATCGTATATTTGAAGCAGCACAAGCCCCTCTTTGCTTTCTTCAGGATGCAACAAGCCACAGTGTAGCAGGGAAGGTGCTGCAGCAGGACCCAGCCTTCTTCCATCCCTGCCCTGTCTACAGCACAAAGCAGTCACTCCTTGTCACATGCCATCTCTCTCCAGAGCATGCTGTGACTTTGTTCTACCCACCCAAGAGGGTACTTGATCAATGCAATTTTAGCCCCAGCACTTTCAATCTGTAGGGAAACACAAAACCCCCTGAAATTCAGGTATAAAAGAAACTATAGGTAGGTAGGTAGGTTTTCCATCAAAGCTGTTGCTGTTCCTGCAGTAAGAGCATATTAATAAAGACCTTCCCCCCAACTCCCTTTGGAAAGTCATTGCAGATACTAGTTTCTGCCAGCTCTTGTTATGTTTTTCCTTCTTTAAATGCATACTTAAGAATATGCAATTATTGCCGATCACCGGGAATACACAAGGAATGGATTGCTTTATAAGCTTTACTACAATTATGGATAATGTTGGAAATATATACTGTATATTTCCTGTATGGTGGGACTGCTACAAGCAAAGAAAATCCACATTGAAGGGGATTTCTATGCAAGCTATGCAGCAGATGAAGATTGTATTGCAAGCTTGAATTACTGATTCAAGCTTCTTCTCCTCTCCCCACCCACTTCTCTAATAGCTTTTAAACTTAAATAGCCATATAAGTTAAAATGTTCTTTTATAGGGTGAAATAAACAGATTTTATGGTTCAGAAACTGCAAGTTTAGAGATCAACACTTTACCACTAATTCTTGCAGGTTCAAGCTAAGGAAATGCTTCATTTTCCTCTCTATAGTTGTTGAGACTTTTCCCCCCCCAAAAAAAATTCAAGATGAACTTTAAATTCGATGTTATGAAAATTCTGGATGCAGACAACGTTTTCTCTTAACAAAGTGCACCTAGTTTGCTGCCTTCCAGGTCCCAGTTCCCATGAAATTAGAGGGAAATTACTGCTGAAAACCTCAGAGAGGCTGGAAGTTCATACAAAACATTAGAACGTATTATCCATATTATTGACAGGGCCTTTAAAAGAAAACCAAAAAACCCCAAGAAAACAAAACAACAAAACCCAACAAACTCACAGGAAAGCTTTCATATGCCACTCTGGAAATCTAAAAAAGCCTTATGAGTGCAAATGTAATTTATACTTAAACTCCTTTTTAACTATCAAAGTACTGTAAAGAGCATTTAGCCCCAGCCCGTTCAGTACAATCCTTTCCAGTGGGCTAGTAGGAAATACCAGTTCCAGTTGTCCCAGGGAACCTGAGGAGAAGCAGTGCTGTCAAACTCCATATCTTATACAACACGTTTCCATTACAAGAAGCATCCACGGGACTTCATGGGTAGCCCTGGCATTTCAGTGAGCCAGGGGGAAAAACCACGAGCCAGAGATATGAATCCCAGATTCATACAGAAATAATTGGAGGGTATAAAACCCAAGGAAGATACAGCTTGGAAAGCTTGGTATGATCTGAATGCACAGAAAGTTATTTTCAAACGCAGGAAGAGCAAGAGCTGTGTTCTGCTGTGCAGTGGGGAGACTCTGCCCTAAATGCTCTAAAGAAAAATTGCAGTGCCCTGATAATTTTATCATAAAACTTACAGTGAGTATGTTTCATTTATCCATCTGTTTATTCAACCCTCATCACTATGATTTTTGAGCATCTGATAGATCCAGTAACAGCAGGGGAGTATTTTTCCTCCCATTTATCAGCTACATTAACCAGCATTTAAGTGGTTAAAACAGAGGCTTTGTTTCCAAGCAAAGATAATCCTGTTCCTGAGGACACCAGTAATGGTGGTATATGACAACATAATCAGCAGCACAAGGATATAAACAACTCCCAATTATCCCAAACCAAAATTTTTGAACATCTTGTTACATTTTTTCCTTAGGCCTTAAAATTACTGAGTTGTTATGGTTGGATGCTTTGTGGTGAATAAATCTAGAATAATTCCCTGGAAAGAGTGAATTGCCACTGAAGTGCTGTTAGTGCAAAAGACCACAGTACCAAGCTTGCCCTGGCTTTCCCATCCATGGGGAAAAAAACCAGACAATGTTCTCATCATGTGGGGACAGGAGAGACATGGGGAGGAGTGGTGATGATTTGATTTCTAGGAAGTGGGAAGCAGTTGCACACCCCGCCTGGAAAATAGGCGAGAGGGAGAGCACGATGAGAACAACACGCAACATTGGGATTTCATGCACAGTTACTTCTGTCAAAATGCCAAATTCTCTAGGCCTCCAGGTAAGCAATAAATAACCAACCATTAAAAAAGCCCACTGCACGTGAACACCATCTGAATGAAGTTTGAGAGGATCAGTAGGTGTCATTTCCCACACAAGGTGCACTGAGGCACTCATCAAGGCTAAGAACTCTCAGAGATAGGAACACGAGATTTTGTGCTAGAAACAGAGATGTCACAGGACATGGTATTCAGATCTGAAGCCAGATCAAAGTAACCATGTTGAGAGCCAAATCCAGGCTTGAGCTTTGAATATACCTCCAAAACATGGATGTTTTTGGATCTAGAGGTTGGGTTCTATCAGCCATCTAATCTTGAAATGGGTGGATCAAAGATGTTCAGTCTGAGGCTTAGCAAAGTGCTTACAGATACTTTTGAATAGAAATGATTCAGTAAAGTGCTCCAAGCAAGGAATAAATTTGTTGGTGGACAAGTTGTAAACTGAAAGAGAAGTGAAACTGCCCGAGGAAATTACTATGTACCTATTGATTGCTTTGGTTACCTTGCAAGGTTGGTTTTATTTACAAAAGGAGGAAAAAAGAGGTACAATGTGGTTGAGGAATTGGACCAGAAAGTTGGTAGCAGTGCCAGAAAAGACTGGAAATTAAGAAGGATGTCCAGTGGTTTGAGAGCTGGCTTGGAAACCAGTAGCAATCATATGTTTGGTGCTCCATCCCAGATTTCCTGTATGACCTTGGCCAAGTCATTTAGTGTTTTGGTGTCTCAGCTTCCAACTTGTCAAATGGAGGTAATAAACCTTGTTAAAAAAAATTTTTGGTGGGGAAGTGAAGAACTCTCTCTCACCCTTTGCAGACTTATGACTTATTGGTGGCCTGATATACTCATTGAACAAAGGAGACTGGATGGCTTCCTGAATTATTCAAAATAGAAATACAGAAATACAATTATAGGAAAGAACTGATTGCAAAACACTTGAAGCTATAGGGACAAGCCTGGTGATAGATTTTCTGACATTTCTGTGCTTTAAGGAAGCCATGGTCCTGTTCAAGCTATAGGAAAAACACAGACAAAAAAAAATTGCACTACTCAGGCTGGCACTGGTATTTGCCCTGCAGATGGCACAAATACTAACCTTATTTTCTACATTGTTTATGCCAATGTAAAGTGGAAATAACTGTAGGCCACCAAGGAATTAATCTTGACATGCACTTGTGTTAGATCTGGCCACTTCAACCATATCATTTATTCCAGAGTATGAATTTTCTTGGCCACCATTTTTCATCCTGCCCTAGTCAACTGCAATAACTTTTTTGGCCAGTACAAACTTTTGACCTCATGTCTGTGCAGATCTGAAAGGAATTTCCCCTTCATACACATGATCTTCCATTAAGCAAAGCCAGTTCCATGATTCCTGGAAGAATTAAGAGGTACAAATATCCTGTAACTCTGGATCCTTGCAGTTAATATTGTCGTCTCCTTTTAGGGGACAAAAAGAGAATTCTTTCACACCTAGTGCAGGCTGGTCATTTAGGGATAGCCTTATACACTCAGTGAGTAAAGACAGATTCCTAAATAATCCAAAATGGAAATCTCAGATGTTGTTCATTCTTCTGCTCTAAGTGACCAAGTGTTATGCAAATTTTGGAATGGAAAAAACATGCAAGCCTTGCCAAATGGGTTTACACCATAGATGGGTTGCTGTGTTCTGGAGAAAACAAAGGGTAAGAGTATAAGACTTTATCTACAGGCCTTTCAGGTTTACTCATCATGGAGAACCGCAACATTTCTCCTGCTGTTACACACATTCACTTCATCAGTGGTGCTAATTAGAGAGGGCCAAGCATTTCTACCACTGTATCATCCTAACTTGGCTCATAGCACTTGCTGATGCAGGCTTTTTCTTGAGGCATTGCTAATTCTAATGGAACAACACTCATGGGCAACTGTTCTAGCATAGAAAGGAAGCAACCTTTAAATACCTACGAAATTAGAAGCTGAATTTCTATTGAAAGCCAAGTGAATGTTTGCATTAAAAGTTAAGCTTTATAAAGATATTTAGGCAATAAAAACAATAAAAATAATTAAATCAATCTGTAAAATTAGAACAATGAAAATAATCAGCAACAGAAACATAAAAGACTAAAACTATGACCTTACAATGAAGTATGGCTTTGAAAAGACTTAGACATTGAAACTCTTCCTCCTCATAACTAGTCCTTCAAGTTGTGATTTTCAAAACTTCTCTTCAGCTGCTACCTAAGCCCGATAGCTCTGAAAAATCATGGCCACCTAGTGCACCTATGTTAAAATTCCCCCAGAAGCCTACATGGTCCTTCACTTATAGTACACAATTGCTCTGCTTGGAGGGGGTAAAGCTGTTGCATTCCTACTAGAAATGTTAAGACAAACCATGGAAAACAAGGGTTATGTCCTAAATCTCATTGGCTCATGGATTTACACTTCTCCACCTTGGGAATGTAGCTCCCCTTTAAACACATGAACTTTCCCCCCAAAAAGCCGCACCACAGAGTGTCCAGACAAGCTGCAGGGGAACAAAGGCGGCCCTTAAATTTCCTATACTAAAGCTGAGAGCTTTCCATTGTAGAAGGTAAATAATTCTCCTCTTCCTGGAGTTCTCTCCTCCCTGTCCAGCATTACCTCTGGTCTGCCCAAGTGTTCAGGTTGGGTGATTTCTCGGAACAGTTATTTCTGCTAAGGAGATGGTGAGCCTTTGAGGTCTGCTACAGTAGGGCATGTACATCTGTTGAGGTGCTACCCCTACGTGCCCATATCATGTGTGAAAACGGGAATGAAATGCCTTTGGGAATACAGCCAAAAGCCTTTTGTACTTCAGTCATTGAGGGAATCATTCCTCCTGGAATCCATCTGGGAATTTTGGATTCAAGCAATTCATTGTAGCTTCCTCAAAGCATGTTTTGGGTCTCCTTAAATTGATACCTATTTTGGGGGGGAATATGTTCAGTTTTAAAACGCTGTTTCCTGCTTCCTGCAGGAAGGTTACTCGGCAAAGGCGTGCAATGCCATGCATATATCACATCAGGTGTGGACATGGTATTTTCATTTTCTAAGTAATGTCCAGCTAGAAACCACTGAAACCTCTTTAGCCACGGAGACATAAAGATATATCAGAGAACATCCTCACAAATCACATGCATCTTTATGCAAAAGCAGGCAAAGTTAGCCGTTTCCCCCGTAGTGTAGAAATTCCTGTACAGATTATACACTTTATTAATTCTAGACCAGTGAACTTTCCTCCTAGTTTATAACAGTGTCACATTATTAGTCAGGCTTTCCAGCATCTTTTGATAAAAATGGTGTTTTTATTGCTGCATAAAAAATACAAGGCGAGTTAAATGCTCAGTATTTTCTTATAAAATATTTAGGTTTATAAACTGTTGCAAACAGGCTAGTGTTTATATAATATTCACAGACATCTGTAATGCCTCTCATGAAAGCTAATGTATAAGCTCTTAGCTACTGCAAAAGGGTTCTAAAGATACTCTGCCCATCTTAAAGTGCAATTCTACATAGTCTAAAGAGCTACTTTGATAACAGTTTGTTTTGAACTTAATGTTTATTCCTCTCACTGCTGTCTAGGTGGATATTTGCTTACTTTATGAGTGAAGGCCCCAGTGCATTTAAAATTTAAATACCTGACTAGGACACCCTTACTCAGCAAAACACATACACATGCCTAATTTCAGGTACATGCTTGCATCCTTTTAAGTCTCAGGGCTCAAATCATATGCCTACATTATTTGTTTTAACAGACAGAAAAGCAGTTGGGAATACAGGCATTTCTGAGGCAGAAGACTGTAGTTCACAAAGGAAAGAAGCTCTAATGACTTGTTTTCTAGGTATTACACAAGTATCTACCACTACTAAGAAAAAACTGCTGTTTCAGTTTCTGAGTTGCTGTAATTTTTTGTTGTTGTTTGTTTCTGCAACAGTAAAATTATCCTGCAGATATTTTGCTTTTGTTCCTTCTTATCAGCTTCCGTGATATAAAATAAAACAAAACAAATAATAAAGCTACTCAGACTACAAGTACACAAGCGCTCCCACATTCAACAAAATGCAAAGCAGAGGTGGGATTCTTTTCCCGCCATCAACAGACTGCAAAGTGTCACATTTGCACCTTGTGTCATTTTCATGTCAAACAACAGGAATAGTCAAGAATATTTATAATTTTGAGCGCATTGTTTAAAACAGAACAATGTCAGAGAGACTCTCCTTGGATTTCTCCTTCAGCTAATTTAGAGGCAGCATAACTGATGCAAGAAGACTGTAAGTCTCAACCACACAACCTAATGCCAATAGCTGAACAGCACAGTCTGAAGAGAGTTATGGCATTCCCCTCAAACCTATTTCCACCACGCATCAAGTGTAAACATCGATCAAATGTGGTTCTGAATCAAAAGGCTTACAGTGTGAATCTCAGGTTACCTTCATCTGGCTCCGTTCAACAGCTTCAGGACAGCCCTGCCAATCAATCGCATTATGACTTCCGCAGATGGAGCATTTGCAGCGTTTCATATTTTAAGGGACTAAGTGGTTGGTGATGCATACCAAACCACCAGCTCCACAGAATGACAAGCTTTCTGCTTCCTCACACAAGTCTAACAGACTGGAAAACAGCAATGCAAGATGCCATGGCAGTGTTTCTCTACTATTGAGGAGCAATTTCCTTATCTGCCTCTATCTTTACATGGCTATCTTTTTTTAAGTTCCAACATAGTAGATTCCCATGCAATAGGTGATGGTCATAGCTCTGATCTCAGATCGGGGCAAGCACTTACCATGCTGTAGATGTGTACGTATGCATCAGACCAGGTGAAGACAACCACATGCTGGATGGCAATTCCAGATCTGAGGAGCAAGCACAGGCTGCTGCCTGGGACCCTCAAGCAGGAATGGAACAGACAAGCTGTGAGCAGATATAAGAACACAAAATGGGGGCCAGATGAGTGCAACCCAAGCGGACCCCATGAAAGAAACAGCTCTGAAATCCTAACTGTGAGATCTAGAAGTCTCAGGCTTAGGTGCGAAGACATGACTTGCATTATATACAATGAGCTACAGGGAGCCTTTCTCCGTCACGTAACAGCTTTTAGTTACTACTTGTCTCTGCTCTGTTCAGACTCTATTCACAGCCAGTGCTGTGGTGACATTTTGAAAAATGTATTTGCTCAGGGAGCCTTTGCAATCCTCATATTGAGTTGCTATAATTCAGCATACCATAATGGAACCTCAGACTGGTGTACCAGTGCTTTTGATGGGTATATTGCCATTTTATAACAATAAGCTGTACGCTAGATAAATAAGGTGCATACTAACCATATCCCCTATTTCTTTCTTCATCCTTACCCTCGTAGTGCTGGATCTTTGACCATCCAAATGTAATCACACATTAATATGGTGGGAGTCAGTAAAGTGCTACAAGGAAGTTTTATAACTCAACTCTCCCAGCCAAAAGATTGAGTAAACCAATACCAAGTGTGGTACCAGACTATTCTTCTGGGCAGCCATAATCATTAATAAAAACAGGTTGTGAAAGCAACGGGGCATGGGCAGACATAGGATACATTGGGAGAACATCTTTCTGCTCTAAAGAGCACAGACGGTTCTAATCTCAGAGCTTTCTCTGTATATTTATGGTGAGTGATACAGAGTTTGTACTTGATTTTAAGGAAAGTTACAAGGATGAGTAACTTAATGTGCTGCTTCCCATGAAACATGTGACACAACTGGTATTTGTCAGTGTGGAGAACATATAACACGGAGTTTGCCTGATGGGAGGGGAAAACCTGCACTCAACACAAAATGAAGTCAGAGCAGACTTAAAAAAGGAGCTAGATGACCTTATATCATACTTTCTTACTCAAACGGTGCACAAATGTAACTCTAGACTCACAGTTGTAGCCTGTTGTTTTCTTTTTTACATCACCTTTCTTTCAAGGGTGTGAGGAGGTATTTGGCACCTTCTGTTGTCTGCATCACATGCTTATAGATAATATGGGGATTTTCTGGTTTAACCAATGCCATGATGTATAATAGCCAAATGTGTAGGGGACTGGAATTGACCCCAGTGTTCTCCCCCACAGCTTTTCTCCTGTGAAGAAAAACAGATTTTACCTTTGTTCCCCTGTGCAATTTCTAGGACCTGTGGTCATGAAGGGGAAGTTACATAGTACTAAAAAGTCTACAGGAATCCCAGGACAAGAGTTATTACCTTGAGAGAGACCTTTCAGAGTCCTTAAGTATTTTTTTGCATAGTTTCTACTCCTCTGTTATGTGAAAGCAAACTATTTTTCCCCATCACTGGACAGATCTGTCGCCTTATGGGTCTGTGTCATCCAGAAAACTCATCCTCTATAGCAAATGCAGGAATGTGTCATTTAATTTCTCACTCAACTTTCACAGAATGAAAGACAAAACAAGCCCAGCAGATCATATTTCTACTAAACTCCCCAAAGCAGTATTTCCTTCAAAGATCCAGCCCTTCTGGAGCTCCTTCTCCACCCACATCTGATCGGCCTTCTTTATAGATTCGCAAGCCAGGTCTGAAGAAAGTGACAGCTCCCTTCTGATATCTTTGTATTTTAATATACAGTAATTTCATCTCTAGTATCTAGACACAGCGGACAGAAAGGTGCCTACTGTTTTGGTAGATAAATGGCATCTGATACATAGGGCAACACAGGGCCACAAAAATACCTGCACAGACAAACAGCTATTCTCAAAGGTCCTCTGTGCAATGCTAACGGCACTGAATATGACCTTCAAAAATTCTTTGCATAGTAAATTAACTCTCCTCAAAGCATGAATTTATAGAAGAAGGAAAAAAAAAAAATCACCAAAACTGAAGAGCTTTTATTTTCAGGACAAGGACGTTCTGATAAATTAAAATAAATTTATCCTTTAAAATAAATTTAAATAATTATAAGCTGAGGAACACCTTGAAAAGATTCCCTTCCCTGCCCCTTTTAGTTTAATTTAATGAGGGACACTAGTTAACAATGCCAATAATAGACTGTTGTGGTAACTCATCATGGCCACTACAACCCAGCTCTAATCAGACAGAAAAGTATCAAGGGTTGGCTAGTGCAATCATTATAAGATTGAGATTATTTAAAACAAAAAAAAAAAAAAAAAAAGAGCAAGAAATTAGAAAAAAAGGACCTTTGTTTATTTGATTAACTCCTTGTCATCTATTTTAATTCTTTCATCTTCTTCATGTAGTCATTTTCCACTCATCTCTCCTAGCTTCCCTGCTTACTTTGCTTAGCAATGCACTTCTTGCAAGCACATGAAAACTATTCCTATGGTACCAATCATGCATATTCTTGAAAGGCAGGCTTACCCTAAAAAGCACTCAGAGTCAGAACAAGATGCAAGACAAGTGGATCCAGCAAATGAATAGGAGGCATCACAGCGAGACAATTACGATGAATATAAATAAGCTGGTGAGAAGAAATATCATTTCACTGAAACATGCAATTTTACTGAACCCAAAATCATTCTTGGAGACAAATCCGTATTCAGAGAGCTTTCAGGATGAGGGTTTTTGAGGTTGGGTCAGCTGTGATCAAAGACAGCAACATCCCAGATATTTTGGCTGACTCTCTCTGCATACTGCAAACCCAAATTTTTAATGTGAGAATTGCCATTATCTGACCATCTCATAGTGCAAAGTTAGCAAGAGTCGTTTAGGAAGGAGAATGTTCTTAAAGCCAGTTAGGCCATACCTTCTCTTGGTTTTACCAGAAGCCACTGTGCAACACTAGGCAGAAATACCTGAGCTAATTCAGAATGAGCTAGCTTGAGTATGAAGAGCAGTATAGACATGCTAACCTAGCAAGGTGCGTAAATTAATCAGGTGGAATTCCACACTGCAGATACTGCAGTGGGAGCAGCTCGGTCAGGTACCTCCGTACAGTACTGCACAGCCTCCTCTAGACACTGCACACCTGTCTGCTTTATCCCGAGCAAAGATCATGCAAAACTGCACATTTCTGACATGGTGCAATCAAGTCAGACAAGTCTGGTCACCCAAACGCTGCCAGTAACTCTTGTTAGCAATGATCTACAGGATGAAAAACATCCAGCAAACTACAGCAGTTTTGTTTTCAGGTTTTTATTGTGGGCTATTTCTTTTTTTTTTTTCTTTTCTTCCTTTTTTTTTATTTTTTTTTGCTTCTCCCTCCACCAGGGAATTACTAATCGTTCCAAACTGCTGTTAATTGGCTCACAGTTTCACATACATTGTCAAACTGCTGGTCAGCTGGCGGGCACACCGTGCTTTCCCAACAGATTTATTTCACAGCTGGATTTGCAGTCTGAAAGGTCCTTCCCATTTCCAGCTCTGCAATCCTTCCAGGCAGAAGGGGGGAGAGGAACAGACAGATGCCTTTCCACAGAGATGCAACAACCCTAGCAGGTTCTCAGCATGTCAATAACAATCTAATCAGGCTGCATTATATTGAAGGGAAAATGAGATTTCCGACTTTGCCAGAACACTTCACGCATCCGCTTGCTCTTACAAACACATACAACACACTCCAGTTTCCAGATGCAGATAAGGATAACCACAGTGTGGAAAACAATCCAAGAACTAGTCTAGCCAATTCCTAGCTGGACCTCAGCCCCTTTCCATCTCCTCTCCTTGCTCTGGAATAACAATCGCTGCCTGTAAATTTAATGAAATTTCATAGACAACTCCTTTGTGTTTATGTCACAGACAGTGCCCTGCTGCTCTGAGGATATGTAGGAAAGATGACTCAACAAGCTGTCCCACCTTGCCTCTCCCCCAGCCTTGGTGTAATCACAGGGAAACCTGCAAACCTAGCAGTGCCCAGGGAGCAGGAATTTGTCCTGGATGAGTCCTGATGGCACCTCGTGAGAAGGAATAACTGCAAGGACCTCTCCTCCCCACATGGCTGACCAACTGTACAGAAATGTCATGCAGCTCACCCAAAAGGTAATGCACCGGGCTTTTCTTCTCCTCAGTGTAATTCCTGCCAGAGCTCCCTCCTTGGGCAGGGCTTGATTAAAGCTGACCTAACCCAGACTGTAAAACTGGGGGTATCATCCCCAGATGACCATGGTTAACGTAAATTAACCACTGGCTTCTGAATCGGTGAGCAATGAGCCACCCCAGACAGCAGAGCTGCATGCTGGCTCCTTCTCCAGCATGCTCTAAGGCAAGGACTCATACCCAGTAGCAATCTGTCCTTAGCAAAAAAAATAAAATTATAAAATAACGCAATAGGATTACTGATTCCAGATTCACTGCCTGGAGGAAGAAGGAGGATATTTTATTTCTTTCCTGGCTGATCACCTAAAGAAAAAAAAGAAAAAAAAGAAAAAAAAAAAAAAAGAAAAGAAAAAAGAAAAAAAATTACTAGCTCCAGTGAATGAAAAAGAACCTTTTAGTCCAAACTCCTCAGTCAGGTCATCCAAATTCCTGGTTGCCTTGATCTCTTTTCCAGCCAATGATCTTCTCTTAAACTCTGACTGATGGTGCCGTGTGTTTAAAAATGTGTTTATTCTGACAATTTGCTATGCTTTTATGTAAGACGACAGGCAAGCAACTCATCCCCAAAACCTCAAGGAAACAGCACAAACCTTGGCTGCTAGACTAGTTGGCTCCCTGTGGACTGTTGATTCTTGGACAAACTGTTATTCCATCCTTAAAATATGTACTTACCCTGAAAAAGAAAATGCACGCACAAACATACAACTAGGTATTAAGAGCTTTGGTAGATCTGTGACTCTGATCTTGTGACTAAGGTGTCAGCTGCTTCTGCAGAAATGCAAAAATGGACATAGTAGTGGAAAAAAAAACAAAACCACCAAACAAAAAAAACAAAGGAAGAGCGAACACTCAACTGCCCACAGCTGGACTGAGCTGAACTTCCACTGCTAAGCCGCTAACGCTAGGTTTTCCTCATTGCTTCAGTGTCAGTGAGGTTACGGAAACCAGAGAGGCAAACGAATGGGAATTTCTAAACAGATTAGGGGCTAAAGGAAGGGAAAAAAGGGCGTGGGGGAGAATATTCAAAGAACATCCGTTCTGTAGAGGGTTGTGTGTTTCTCAGGGTACCCAAGAGAAGGGGAGATACGCCTATACAAGAGAGGTCAGCGGGTATCAGATCACATCACATCACCCCTTTCCTCTTTCCCTTGGCTGCCTTTTAACACTCCCTTTTGAGTACATTTCCCTTTGGTTGTGGGAAATGCACACTCCACCAGCCCTCTTAAAAAGCATGTTGCAGTGGCACCGCCTGAAATAGAAACCAGATTTCTGCCTTCAAGTCCCCTGCTCTACCTTCTACTGATCAGAACAAGCCTTAATCTGAACAGAAGAGACAGGATTTGGGAGTTGGGCACAACCCCACCATACGCCAAGAGAGCACATGAGTAACTCCAAACACAGCTGGTGGGGCTCCTTGGTCCCCCTCCCTCCCTTCCCCTAAGGAGCTCACCCCTGGTTTTAAGACGAATGCCTGCACGGACATGGTGGAAATGCAGTCCCAGCTCTGCATATGCATCTACACGCTCAGGGGTCAGCAGCCCTGAAAACGGTGCCCCGACAGCAAGATGATGAATGGAGCGCAGGGACTAGATTAAAATAGACTTTCAAATGCAGTTCAATTTAAATAAATCCCCTTATTTTTGTTGCCATTGACTAGCTTAAGCTACATTTAGTCTCTACCATTTGTCTTCTTTTTTTACAACCTATTTGTGGTTAGCAGAGATTGCCTTTAAGAGACTAACAACAAAGAGAGGCACATGAGCTCATCGGCTCCTAGGCTACACCCCCACGCTGCACACTGTCTCATTCCCACGGATTGCCCCAGTGAAGGTCCCTGCTTATATCCAGACCATGAGCTCCTGGGATGTCCACCTACTGCCCTACGCTGCACACTGATACCTATCCTGCAGCCCTTTCCCACCCACCCTCATCTCACAGCCCAGGACCTTCTTCCCACAGCTATGTCCAGCACCCAGATCAGGCCGGCTGCATCAGCACCCTACCACAGCCTGACACCCAAATGATGTGCTACGGGAGAGAAAATGCTGAAGATTTCACTGAGGGCTGGCCAGGGGAGAGGACACAACTTACATCAAGGTGGCACACAGCCACGCTCATCTCCAGGGCAATGGAATGCACCAGCCAGGCTTGAGCGAGTCCCTGCCCAGCACAGCTGAGCTGCTGGAGGACCCCTCGGCCAAGCTCACACCCAGTACACTGTCCACAGCTCATAGCACCCACTGGCAAGACCCAACTGACCTCCTCCATACCCAATACCAGGCTGCTAATAAGAGAACGGGAAAGGATAAGAAGTTCATGCCTGGTATCTTCAGATGGCATCAACTCTGGAGAGTAGCCAGACAGTCATCCCAGACCAGAAGCAACTGAGTATCACCAACTAGCTGCTAGTCAAAGCAGAACATTTTTTAGCTGTAGGGCACAGCAATTTGACATCAAATTCACCATTGACAGAACTATGTCAACGTGAAACACCACTGTCACTTTCAAAGATGTCCAGAACAATAAGAATGCATTTAGGAAATACGATATTCCTATACACGGCACTGCTGTAGATAGGACATGCTTTTCCATCTAACATGACTGCAATTAGCCCTGGATTATCACCAGTCTACAGGGTGCCCTGCAATAACACCCCAGGCTCCTGCTGATCACTCGGAACGATGCGCAAACACAGCAATACAGCCACATGGACTGCGTGTCTCTAAGCTCCTGCACCCGCAGTTTGGGACGAGCAGACATCTCCTTTCCACCACATGACAAAATACATAGCATCTATCTGTAATATCAATGAAGCAATTTCTCAGGTATCTGCAGCCCCATGGGGCTGACCTGCATGGCTTGCAGGTAACCTTGCATTTCTGATATTCTCAGAAATGTAATCAGTGAACAGACACATACTGTAAAGTGCAAAAAAGAGTTTGATGTCAACATATAAAACCTTTTCCTGCTATCAAATAAAAACAGAATAAATTGACCACACAAAGAAACTACTGGCAAAGAGGAAACCCCAGAAATCCAGCCTCCACTTAACGTCAGTCAAGGGGACTGCCTACTCCATCATGAGTCTAAAAACGAAGGAAAACCATTTACTTACAAAGACTAGCAAACAATAGTCAAAATTCACTGATGTATTTTCACCCTTTTTTTTCTTCTCTCTCTTTTTTTTTTTTTTTTTTTTTTCTTTTTTTACTAGGACCACTGTGACAGTCTGATGCTTAATTGACTAAAGAGAGATTAGTCTTCTCTAGGTTTGGTAACTCAAGAAAAATATGTGAATTCTCCAGTCTCGGGATCCTGGGTCCATGCAAAACCCTGCTTGTGCAGCCAGCTCCTGGGCACTTGGAAGCAATGCAGGGAGACATGTGGCCACCATGGGACAGCAGTGTCAGAGAAGCGCTTCTGCAGATGGTGGTCGATGATGCCATCAGCTCCTCGCAGGTTCTTCTAGTGCTAGTGTCCATCTTCACGGCACTTCACCTACCAAGCCACGGCTGTCAAGTAGGGTAACGTTTGCCCACTTCATTTCTTTCTAATTGCTTCATCGTGGTTTGGTGTAAGTCATTATGGTCTCATTTTGTAGCAGCCAAATAGCCCTATAAACCCCAGGGGTGCTAGAGCTGTGATGATCGCAGGCTACCTAGCAGCTTCCTTGCCAAAAATTTCCTGCAAAACCTCCTACCTGAGGCAGTCCTGCATTTCCCACCCACATGTTTTTTCCTGAACCTTTCCAGGTGGGACACATTCAGACAGTGCTGGAAGGGCTCAGCAGCCTGGATGCTCTCAGCAGGCTGGGAACGTAACCTCCAGGGCACTATAACCAGTCTGCACAGATCCCATTGATCTCCCTTTTAACTTGGCGGAAAGCTAAAGTTTTCAAAAACGATTCTCTTTAACCTCTGTGAAGAAGGAAAGATCTCAGGGATTTAAGCACTGATCATCTTAACGCTGCATTAGCAGGTGAAGGAGCTTGTTTGAGATTCTGATCAGTGAAGTGCAGCTCAGAGGAGTGGGTCAGAAAACGTCAAAGACGGATCAACACTGAAGAAGACGGTTGTGTTTCTCAATGAGCTCTGCTGCTAAAAATGCTAGGGAGCAGTGGCTAGGAGGGAGGGAAAGGGTGTATGGTGACATGGAGGAAGGGGGAGAAAGCCTTAGCCAGCAAGACGAGCATCCTGAGTCACTCTACTGGGGAGGTGAGGCCACTCTGCCAAGGAAAGGCTGACGGAGTAAGTCAGATGCCTGGAGTAATTCCACAGTGTAAAAAAAAAAAAAAAAAAAAAAAAGAGAGAGTTGGGTTTTGTTTGGTGGGGTTTTTTTTTGTTTTGTTTTTTTTTTTTTTTTTGGTTTTTTGTTTTTTTTTTTTTTTTTTTTTTTTAACAAAGGGTTGGTACAATTCCAGCCACAACCAGAATGTAAAATCCCACTGATGTGAACCCCGATCACCCACTGGTTTGACCTCCAGGGTTGCCCCTGTTCATGCGTACGAGTGAGGGGGTCAGCGCAGCCTGTGCCAGGCATCTGAATGAACCGCAACCCCAGGCTTGAGCAGAGCAGCTCCCGATGAATCACCAGAGCGCACGAGGCAGAGCGCTCCATCTACAGCTCCCACGGCCACAACGAGCACCGCTCCACCGCAAGCGTCGAGAGAAGCCGTGTGCTCGGTCCCAGCCCCGCCGCTGCGGCTGCCAGGATAGAGCTGTGCCCCATCCCCGTGCCAGCCACGCCTCGCTGGGGCTTGGAAATACGGCAGCTGTGAAAGTCTCCCAGATGAACGTTTTTAGATGAGAGAGGAGCTTTTTCTGCTGACTCATAGATGTGATTTTTATAAAGAAGCAGTGAATTTGTTGAACTCTGATTTCACTTTGCCTAGATCTCCACAGCTACTTTCTGCAGCTAAGCGCCATCTAGGTTATTATAGGTTATTAATCCTTTTTTTTTTTTTTTTGCTGTAAAGTCATCCACATTTCACTAAACTTTTAATTAGAAATGCAACAAACAATGAAAATCAAATTTTTATATATATAGCAAAAGCACTACACTACATACCAAGGCCTTTGAAAACATGTCATAACTACCCTACTAGCAAACCTCAGCCTTTTTAACTGACAAAGAGCAAAGTGAATACAAAAAAACCTGAAAAAGAAAATAACGTTTTTTCCATTGTTATCCAAGCACTAATAAAGCACAACGTCTCATAGCCCTTTGAGAACTATGGACTGACAACAGGAGGAGACAATATTTCCATTTTGTCTCGTAAATATTTTTCTTGCAGTGCTTTGCTTCAGCACTGAGGACCTAAGGACCTAGGCACAACAGTGTTTGTAGGCAGAAATAAGATCTTTCATTAGACCAACCAGAATAGCTGGAAAAATTAGATAAGTTTCCAGGTGCTTCCTAACTAGTCTTTCTTACACACTCACTATGACAAGTCTATTGAAACCCCTTGAGCTGAAGGACTCTGTGGGCTCTGCTTAGGTTTGCTTTCAGTCCTTGTTTCCAGAAGTGTAAGTGCTTTTTACAGCTTACTCAAATGAAGGGCAAGGATTAGACCTCTCCAGTTTCAGAGAAGTGTCTGCCCATCCCTTAAACCAGCCAGAATCACTCCAATTACTTTAGTAGCTTTGCTTTTTCCCAGGCTCCTTTCTTTTCATTTGTGAAAAGAAACGGCCAGAAGAGTGATTTAGAAAATAAATGCGCACACACAAAGCCCATAAAAAAGCACAAGCAAAAAAAATATCCCCTTTTATGATATATCATATCTATTCTCTTTAGTCCCCTCCCGAGTCAAAATCTCACCAAAATCCACATCAGATAAAGTTTGATTGCTCCCAGTGCGGTGACCCTGTGGTGTGGCTGCTGGAGAGCAAAGGAGACGTGGCGGTATTTTGTACGCCAGCGACAGAGTCACCAGCTCCGTTCCAACTCCAGAAACTTCACAGAGGGAGAAGGAGGAGGAGGGCAAGGTACCAAGCAGCACGCTTCTCCCAGGTACCACAGACCTTCCATTCTGTGAACTCAGCAGATATGAGTGGAAATCACTGATTAAAAAATGGGACATTAGAGAACACAGAGCCCTCTTTCTGATCTTAATCACAGCTTAGTGGTGCGTGGGACTTCTACCCGTATGCACTGCAAGCATGGCTGAAGAAAAATAGCACTCAGTGCCGTTAAAAATGACCTTATTTAACCTTTGAAAATAAAAGCAATGATTATAGAAGAGGTGACAAGGTTGTTCTGGATATTCTAATTGAAAATTGCTGCCATTTTCCTAGCTCCTCTGGATATGTGGCTTCAATTAATCAGAACTCAATGATAAAAAGTGCTGGGAATGAGAACAGGTTTTGGATTATTTGCTCTAAGCAGAAGACAGTCAGCAAAAAATCAACGAGGAGCTGTGAGGCAGGGATCAGCCTACCTTGGTGCACAGACACCTCACAGTGTTTTAGTATCATCAGAAGAACAAGCAACACCATGTTCAGAGTCACTAAAGCCATACACAGTTCAGCAGCCTGCAGAGCTCCTTCACACACGACCAGCAGACCTCAGCAGTGGGGTTGGACTCAGATGCTTTAGAAACAAGCAGTGCAGAAAGCCCAGAAGATGACTGAATTTGGAGTCTTTCTTTGGAAGAACAATGGCAAAATCATCCAGCCAGGATTTGAATCAGTAGCTGGTCCTGACACCTGAACTACTAGCAACCCCAAGGACTGCTTTAAAAAGAGAAACAAAACGACAAGGTTTGTCAGCAGATTTTCATTATGAGGAAGCTGAGGTCAACCATATTTCTAAATTAATTTTCTAGTACATATTGGTTAGACTTTAGGTAATTGTCCCTCCTCCTCCCCCCTCCCCCCCCCTTTTAATAAGTACAATTTACTAGAGTTGCATAAAAATGAGTAATACATTAGTTTCACTTAGACCCAATATGAAATGAGTCATTTCTTTCCAGCACATGACCAAGCTATTATGTCTCTCCTAAGTATACTGCAGAAAGATAGAGAAAGATGTTACTTCTTGCCCATAAACAGACACTGTAAATCATCTGATTCTTTAAGTGACAATGAGTTCACCTCCTGAAAAGGTCCGTTTGAAACGCACCTTTCCCTGTCATACTCACATCCCCATGGCTATGACAAGCCCTGGGAAAGGGGCATGTACTTTGTTCTCACTCAGACAAACCATGTCTATCTCTCTCTGGTTGACAAGAGGAAAAAATGTCTTTTTGACAACAGGACCCCAGAGGGAATAAACATGGTACCGTTATTTATAGATCCAAGACTCAATAGTCAGATCACTAGATCCTCCTTCCCCTTCAGCCTTTGTGCAACCGGTATTTATCCTGGCCCTGTTCTTGGCTTTTCTGCCCCTCTCATCTTTCTAGCTCTCTACATCTCGGACACACTCTCTTTAGAAAGGGGGCAGGTTCTGGCTGGGACTACGAAGTACAGCGTCTGTGTAGATAACATGATTACATCGAAATTGCTATTCTCTCTTACCCAAGCTCAATGTTGCCCTTTGGTTTTATCCCTTATGTTTGAACAAGACGAAACATGGTGTAGGCCAGGGGTTCCTGATCTTCTCATAAATTAGGCTCAATTTAAGAAAACCTGGCCAACTAAACCAATAAAGTTATTCTCTCTTCAGAGAAATTGGTATTTAAAATTAAAAATGCAGCAGAAATGAACCCTCCAGAGTAGGGTAGAGCCCTTCGACCTTTGTGCTTCACACTCCAAAGCAAAAGAGGATATTTTGCCATCCGTGAGGCAGCACACACTCTGCAATGCTTACAGGAACTCAGCAGGGTTTGGGAGCTACTGCCAACATAGGAGCATGACACCCCTTGGCTTCCATGCCCCAAATCATTGTCTTACCGCATGGGCGAGGCAGGAGGGATCAGCACCATCTTGCTCTGCAGTGGCAGCAATGTTTCTGAATAATCTTTGTCAGGTTACACTTAAATTAGGGTGGATTCACTGAATTTTTTTTTTCTTTGCTAAGTTTACCTCTGACCAGTCCCTCTGAAACTATATGGCAAACTCACAAATATTCCTAAGTGGAAATCAGAGGCCCAAAACAGTTTTTAACCTATTTACTTTAACACAGCCTGACAGAAACAGGTTATTGTGTCCAAAATCTCACCTTAGGGAGAAGCTCCCATAGTCCTTTCATGTCTTTTATATCTTCTCTGGTCTGCTTCACATCCAAATTCATAGAGCAGGTTTTAAACATACAGGTGGACGTTCCCTGGTGTCATTCTCACTGACGGCTCCAATCACTGTCAGCAAACACACCCTGCCAAATGTCCCTGTGACAGTCTAACCTAACCTTGCCCTTCACTGCCATCCAGAAACCAGCCCATAACTTACTGACTATAGAACATATCTTCTTTTTCCTTTCCAAGGAAACCTCTTTACTAGACTAACTGATACAGCAGAAAGAGACAAAATACGTTTCATGCCCCCAAGCCTGTTCTCAAGATTAGGAATGGGAGTAAGAGATTTTTCATTCACATTGGAATACTAGTTTGTTCATTGGCATCATATGACTGCATTTGCCGTACTTCCAAACCCATATGCAACTTTCAGTTCTCTTAAAGTAGTAACTAGTGTATTGATTAATGCATTTACTATGTGAGGATATTGACTGCACATGACTATCCAACGGCAATGATAGTAATCAAACAAAGTATTCATGACATGTATGCACACACCTTGCTTTGGTCCCAGTAAGGATATTTCAGTGTCCCACTACAAACAGAGATTTAAACTTTTTTTTCCCCCTTAATCAAATATTTGTTTTAAGAGAAGTAGAAAAAAAGAGAAAAAAACCAAAAACCTTATTGTCACTTTGAGTCAGAGGCAGGCACAAGAGGATGTCTCTTCACATTTTTTGGTTTGGTCCACAACGTAGGAAGAAATCATCAGTTCGCACAGGACAATCATATTCCTCTAGACTTACACAAATGGGACCAAGACCATAGTGCTGGTAAAAATTCACAAAATCTACTCTCCTGCCTTCACATCTGCAATGCAGATCTCCATGACACTTCTACAAACTCAACTCCCACACACTTAGCTCAATCCATGGAGCCACAAATAGGTGACTTGAGGCTCCTTTTCAGATCCCAGATCTGGGAACTTCCCTTCTATTGTTCAAAGTTTGAGCTAGCAATACTGAAAACCCATTTTTGCTTTATCTTTTTATATGAACTGTATATCACCATCTTCTCACTTTGCAATCTGAGCCAGTTTTTAATCCGTTGCCTTCCAGTACCTCAGTCCTGAGGGTACACTGAGGTCACGTTTCCTATATTTTCTTTGAAATAATGAAACCTATGGGGGAAGAGAGGGGGAGGTAGAATATATTTTAAGACCTTCCATAACTCAAGACCTGGAGCTATAAGAAAGGACTATGCATTGCGGCACCGATGATCAAATCATGAGTTGGCAAGACTGGGCTTTCATTCAACTGAACCACAAATGCACTTGAAACTGTGACTTGCTTTTCTCCTTTTGTTTCAGATCAGCCCAGCATCTTTTCTGACATAAAATGACCCAGGTCATTTCTGCTCTGAATCATCAGCAAAGAAGGGAAAGGGAGAAAAGTGAACATATCACACTCCACATCTCCACCCCACAGCATATTCTAGAGGGCACAACTTGATCATAACTTCTCTCACTCTCCCATGACCTCTTGAAAAATAATCCCTCCTCACATCCAAGTTATAAAGCAAAGTGGTTCCTTTCACACTTAAAGTGCACACTGCCTGTGATGGCAAGATAAAAGTCATCCAACAATGCACAGAATTTCAGCTTATCTTGAGAAAAATGATACCTCAGCCACAAATGGCAAGGGCCATGCAGTGAATGCAACTCACCCAAGGTTATCGGGGGATGCAGAAGGAGAACTCAGACTCCTCACCCCTGCACTGCTTCAGCACACAAGTGAGGCAAAGAGACTATTACCCTTAAATTGTGGATACTGAGGCTCCACCACAACCAAACCGCACAATAGCATCGTCCAAGGGAGCTGCCTTCCCTTTCCCAAGCCTCAGGAAGCACTGGTAGGACATGGCTGTACAGTGCAGTTATCCCCAGACCAGTATCCAGATGATGCATCCACATGCAGCAGAAAGCCTAACACACGCCCTAAAGCAGGGTGACCCTCTTATTAGTTCAGGTTTGAGGCTGCTTCTTACTGAAGCCCATAAAGGAGGGAAGCCTACCTGTTTAGAGCCGTGCTTCCTCCTCTATTTTCAGTCACATGGACACAGCACATGGATGTAGGAGATACAGCGGCCAGGACTGTATCCTCACTGGGAAGTGTGGAAACTCCCAGCCCCAGAAAGGGCAGGCATAGCATCATTTCCAGCCATGCTGCTCTTCATCCCTAGCCTCTGCTTGTGGAGAAGCAGCCTTCATCACCCACCTTTCCCCCAAAGGGTTCACAACTATTTCACTGCACAGCAGAGAGGCAAACACCAGGCTGCAGATTACCAGCTGCATTTCAGGTTCCTTTATGTATCAACAGCAACACTTGAGCCAAGTCTGGATGCAGGTTTAGGCTCTCCTCGGTTGCAGTGTCCATCCAGGGGAGAAAGTACATCTTGATCCTCTACCAAGGACCTCTGCTAGCCATCAGACTCACACTGATTAAAGCTAAGGAGTGAGAGAGGAGGAGTATGTTACATTTCTTTCCTTTAGACCACGCTTCAAAATTCCTGCGTTCAACTACGGAAAACACAAATGATGTGGCTGTTTAAACTGATCACCCTTACAGTAATTTAAAAAGAAACAAAACAGAGCCAGGAAAACCCAGATTTATAGAGCTGCAGCCTGTTTCCTCATAGCATGAAGGAGAAAACCTGCCTGTACACACATGTTTTTCCAGCCCCCAAATTTGTCATCTGTGCTGGTCTTACATCCAGGGGTATTTCTCCAAGATACCTCCAGGTAAGCGGGAATATAATCACAACCGTTTTTCGTACAAGCCAGACGGCACTAAGGCAGCCCAAGCTACAGGCCTGCCCTTTTGTTTGCTCTTAGAAACAAACATTAAGGTCACTGAGTAGGAGAAACACTGGGCCAGTCCCTCCCCAGGAAACCCCAGATACATTTCCAAATAGCAAATAACACATGTATAAAGACTTCGCAAATGGGACAGGCCTGCTCTGCTGCCTTATGCTTACCTTCCACGTAGCCTTCATCCGTTCATTTTCATCATTAGCCATTTTACTGCATAATCATGGCTTTAAAAAAGTGCAATGCCTTCTCCTGATAACATCACCCTTGGGAAGCCAAAGCACTTCAAATGCAACGGTTGGCATTAAACAAGGAGAGTTATTGTTACGCTTCTTACCCCTACTTAAGCTCTATTTGGGCATAGATTAGAAGTGCAGAACAGACAGACAACTGCTGAAAGCAGAGAAAATACTGAGGTTTCTTGTCCAAGGCAGAAGAGGGGGAGGGAAACGGACTGGAGGTGACTGTTCCTTAGCCAGCCTCTGCTAATCGAAGCGAGACATCCTCATCAATATCACTTTGCTTTGGCAGCTTTTCAAGAAGAAAAAAAGGAAAAAAAAAAAAAGAAAAAGAAAAAAAAAAAAAAAGAAAAATCACACTCCCCTTGTGCAACATGCTTTAATTGCTCTGTGTACCGCACACCAAAGAGGAAATCCAGGGGGTCAGCAGCAACGTGATGAGCTGCATCGCCTTTAATGCTTTAAACAGAAAATTCTTGCAGTTGGGGAGCAGGAAGGGGGAAGGCGCATCCCCCTCTGACCCACAGGGCACATTCTTTGCCACTCCATCTGCCACCCCCAGCTGCTAAATCCTCCATCACCAGCACAAGGTGATCTCAGACCGAAGCACGCTGCTAACACATGAAAGGAAACAACTTTGGCTGGTTGCCTCCTTACAAGCCCTACTCTCCCCACCCCCTTCCTTCCCTTCCTCTCTGACATGTTTAAAGCATCTGAACGTCAAGGTACTGAGATATCACAGAGCGAGTTTCCCTTCCCTATCCTGCTCAGATGGCTCTTGTCAGCAGCTCCCTCCAGCCCTACTCTCAACCCCCTGTTTTCCATGAGGATTTCCCTCCCTCCTTCCTTCCCTCCTGCTCTGGAGCCGCTGCTCTGGAGCTCGCATTATTTCCTTTCTTGGAGCCTACAGTCTGGAGCCAGCAAGGTTTGTCTGCTTCCCTGGGTTCAGCTAATAAATTGGGATCAGGGGGTCACACAGCAGGGGACTTGGAAGCCTGAGAGCCTCTGACACCATTTTTATTAGTTTTTACTATACATACCATTTCAGGAGCCATGATGCCATCCCAGTGGGGCCCTACCCATTGCTTAGTAACTAAGATTTTGTAATCTAAGTTTTGACAAGGTCATTTTTTACCTTGGGAGAGGGTGGGGGAGGGAGAACCCCCACGTACATTAATTACACAAATACTGTGGGGACAATGCAAATAGGAACCCATTTCCCTTTTGCATCGGGGCTAAAGAATGAAAAATCTTTTTACTATAGGGCTATTACAAGCCAAACAGGCCAGGATATTTTAAACAACACACCAATACAGTCCCATCCTCTGCTTGCAGATTGGATGAGTGCATTTCAGCCTTTCCCCTGTGTATCCCTAATAAAACATGCCATCAACAAAAGTGACCAAACCTGGAGGTAGCCACAGAGCCCCGATGCCCAGATTATATTAAATGCCCTCATGCCTCTGCTGGCAGCATAGGGGTGACCCTGATCAGGCTAAAATTAAGTAACAAAACCTCTACCACCTTCAGCATCACCGTGCCGATTAACCCTGTGTTTAGTTAATCACTGCTAGCACATAGGGTATAAATTACTTTTTGGCAAGCTCTAGTCCCAGCAGGCAGAGTTGCGAAGAGCCCAAACACCCACTGGCCCTTCAGGTCAACCAGAGACAATTTTTTTCCTGATATAACGTTTCTTAGGCTAACAAGCAGGACATTTACAAAACACGGGAAACACAGAAACACAGTCACTGAGAGCAAGTCAGCGCTGGGACAACATCATGAGAGCAGGTACAGATCAAAGCCAAACCAGTGGAAGCACTGTGGTGACAGCACACTGGCATCGCTGTAGGAAAATGATGCTGGTCCGGAGAAGCGAGCTGCCCGACCAGCCAGACCCAGCCAAAGCAAGGCAAAACAGTCATTTGGGCCCACAGCCACACAAGATAGTGCAGAGAAGGAGCCAGTCTGCCAAGCTGGGCCTTCTCTTGTGCATTTAGTGCTGCTTTCTTCAACTGCAGCCCTGCTGTGTTCAATAACCCTGAGCATATTTTTCTTCCTTTTTTTTTTAATTTCCCCCCCCCCCCTCCATCTGCTGCTCTGCTCTGATAAATTCATTCTAGAAGGAGGAAAAAGGTCCTTTGGTCACTGCTACCTTTTCCTTCCATCCTCTCTCCTGATCCAGAGCCGTGTGAGGTGTATGCCTCTGATGTGGTTAAAGTAGGACTGAGATTGAGTAATGCTTTGAGGTCCTTCAGTATGCTTTTTGCTGGCTGTCACCTCATCGGGCTCCAGCATATGCTTTGAGGTTAAGTCCCAGTGTTTGTGTTTTGGGCCTTTGTTGTGGTTGCTTGATTTGTTCATGATGGCCTTGGCTCTGCCACCCCACAAGCAAATGTAAAATTCACAAAGTGGTGACTCAGTCATTTTATCCACTGGCAGCAGCAGTGGCTGGCAGGGGCTCAAAACAGATCAGAGAACAGGGCAACAAGTGTCTCCAAGATGGATTTCAGACAAACAAGGAAAAATGAAAAACCTGAAAAAGCAAGGAGAGAAAAAGCCTGATATTAAATAAAGAGACAGAAAAACAGCTGGAATGTCAAGTAGAGACTGAAGAGATCAAAAGTAAATCAGCTCTGTGATAGACAAGGAGTTGTGCTGTGCTTCTGAACAGCAACACTCAAAATATGGCAACTCACTGGCCCATACAGCTTTTTCCATTGGTTAAACTCAGCTTGCACGTCAAAAGTTGCTTTTTGCTGCCAGCACTGGAAGCTCAAAGCAGAACCTACAGATCAAGCTGTTTTCTTCCTGCTTCAGGCATCAGCCCTAAAAATAAAATGACCCCGGAGGACTCCAAAGCTGGCTTGCTTGTTTGGCTGATAGGATATGAAGTAGGATAGCAAGGCTTGTGCTTGTTCTTCTGCAGTTATTTGAAAACCCACGGAGCCCGTATAACAAAAATATGTTCCCAGACATGAAAGAGGAACTTCCTCCTGACCTGGTTTTACATCATAGTAACGCCTTCATCCCTGGAGGAGAAGAGAGTAATCTTTATAACATATCCTCTCCTATCTCAATTTATAGCACTGAAGGCACTTACTTAGTGGACATTCAGAACTGTGAATACCATCAATGAGTGATCACAGCACCAAGCCACGCATCTGAACTGAAGCTGTGAATTTTCCAATAAAAGCAAGACATTATGAGCTCAGACGCACATAAAAAGGACATTTCTACATTAACCGTGTTTCAGGTTGAGTACGCGAGAAAATATCAGATATGGACTTACATGATAAGGTACTCTATAATAAAATATCAAGTTCATAGAGGGAGGAAAGATGGTCTTGTGCTTAAGCACAGCATTAGAGTCACGATGCCTGGATCCTGTCCTCGGTATGACCCATGGTCATCTTGTGAGACCCCAAACAAGTCTTGCCTTAGCTATGTAGTACTTGTGAAACGACTACAGTGTCGTGATTTTTTTTTCAACAGTGCACAGCAATTTACATTCAGAGAGCTTTATAACTCATTTCTGTCTGTTTGATCTCCAGCCCCAACTTTTCTGGCAAAATAGCAATTAGAGCACAAGTGCTGAGCCGGCTCTTTGTTGCTGCCCATGCCCTATCAGACTCAGAAAATGATTGTGACTCAGTCACCTAAGCTGCGTTCTGTTTATTCATGTGTAAACTGGGAATCATTATAATTGCTTTCTAAGCATTAATTGATTATTCCTCATAGCACTACTATAGAATTCCTAGAACAGAGAGGAAGAAAACCAACAAGAGGAGCAGACAGCAGCAAAACTGCAAACTGCTAATAATTTTTAGTTTACTTTTTATTGTTCTTCTGAGCACTGAGATGTGGGAAGTTCTTTCCACTCGTGTCCTGACTTCAACATGGTGTGCCATGGTTTGCTCTGTGACTTCAGTCCATCCATCTCAACTTTTCTTTGTTCAGACACAACTCCATCTAAGAAGGGAAAGTCTACGTTCCCAGGGGTGACTAGCAGGGGTTTGCCTGACTCCCATGAAGACAACGAAGATAAGTCTGTTTATATCATTACCTATATTTGCTCAGATCAAGAAATCTACCTTTCCCTATCATTAGGGGGCAAGACAGTCAGATGGGTGTCAGGAGATGGCTCATGAATTTCTCGGTGCAGTTACCTTTTTCTACAATTTCTCTATGCATTCGTGTATCTCCAGCCATCACTCTCACATACACATGCACATTTTCTCCAGTTGGCTGAAGTCCTTCAATAGCTCTGCACATCTCCCTACCTGTTAGAGCAAGAGGCTGGAAAGCAATTGTGACCAACACAGTAATTTGTACACAGAGAAATTAATCCCCTTCCTTCCTGGGGCTGAACTGCCTTGAGTGCAGTATGGATGGATCAGCAACTAAAATCCCAGAGCAGATAAGGAGCTCAGTCAGAGTGGCAGTAGGTGTGTTACATGGGCAGATTAACTGCACACCCTTAATCATTTCCAGCAACAAAACAACCAAAATAAAGCACAAGTCAGACTACAAAACTCAAGTCTGGTTCTCCTTCAGAAAAAAAAAAACAAAACCCCAACACAAAAACAAAAAACAAACAAACAAACAAAACCACAGAAAAAATACAAGCCAAAAAAAGCAACCTTTGTTAATCACATATATGGGAAGAGGCAGGTATATACTACAGCTTGGTAACGTAGTCTCCTTTTCTCTAATGGAGTATATGCTCAGCTTGTAACAAATACTGCTTTACAGAGTCATAGTTTTAGTTTTAATTTTTATGGTGTTAGGTTAAAATTATTTTACTATTATAGTTATTTAGTCACAGGTCAATTAATCACACAATATCAGGTGCTATCACAGAAAATTAACTGGAAATATGGTCTGCACATTTTACTCCTAAAAAACCAGTTTCCTCTCATTTCAGGTAACAACATGGAAATGTATTGAAAGGACAAAAGGACAAAAGCAGGGCTAGCTAGTAAAGATTCAAATAGATATTCTCAGCTCTCTATAAGACACTCACAGAATTGTCCCACCTGAAACCCAGAAGTTTCTCATGGCGGAAGAGAAAGTTATTTGGGAAAAATACACAAGTGAAAAATCAGACATTTCTGCTAGCCGGCAGCTAGCTGAACACTCATTTCTCTCCTCAGAGAATGTTTTAATGGAAAATCTGACTGATCTGGCAGAGACCGTTCCAAGGCAGTGATACTGAGTCATAAAGCAAAGCTGTAGCTACCACACAGTCTGATCCAAGGCCCCTGAAGTCAATAGAATGGCTCTGGAACAAACCCATAGAAATTAAATAAAGTTTGCAGCATGGCTGTTATTAGCTCAGACCCATTGGAGGAGCTGGCAATGAAAAGGTGCTGCTGCTGCTGCTGCTTTCACGAAGACTCTTCTCTCACTGTTATCAATGTCATTTCTGTCCAAGGATGTTCTGCAAATGGAGACAGGCATCAAACTGAGGAATGTTCTTTGGACTTTGTTGTTCGAAGAGGGGGAAAAACAGTTTCACAGCTGTAGGTTGAGCATGAAAAATGTGGCAGGTGACAGAAAGAGGGTCACCACACTGTGAGAGTGTCTCTGTTTGACAGTATATGGACTTGGTTTTCTGTTATTTTGTGTGAATTTAGTGCTGGTAAAACAGGGGAAAAAATGCTAGTCTATTTAAATCCTGGGATGAGGAGCAGCAGCAGCCATCACTTAATAGGAAAAAATATTCTTCTTCAGATGAAGAAGGGAACAAAATCTATATAAAGGACAAGCAGTAACAGAAATCAGACATGGAAGTGTAAGTCGGGATATAAGAAAAAAGAAGCTCCAGGAGGGAGACTGAGCAAGCCTAATTGATCTCCTGACGTAAGGAACATCCCTTGAAGTCAGACATGTCTTTCAACAGGGGACAGGGACCAAAAAATGTCAAAGGACAATAATCTGCCAATTCAGGAGGACAGAGAAGAGACAGAGACATGATTGTATGTTATAGGACAAAAGAAAAGCCACAAATGGAGCCCTTGACCTCCATCTTGCAGCTCTTAGTTTAGATGCAAGACAGGCATAGCAGAGGAGGTAGCAGCTTCATGTGTTGTAAGGCTCAGCTTCCACTTGGAAGGACCCCAGAGAGGTGAGGAGAGAACCCAACCATCATCTACAAATAGCGGCACCACTAAACCCTGCCCTTGATGGATTTCCATTGGAGGCTATGGTCAGGAAGGCACTGAATGCAAAGAGAGGAGGGGAAGAAGAAATTATTTAATTAACTATACACCAATGCCAAAAGCCTGGGTAATAAACAAGAGAAAATAGAATTAGTCATTTATGAGCACTAATTTGACCTAGCTACTATTACTGAGCCTCGTAGAATGATTTGCATGACTGAACATTTAAATCAATGGTTGTAATCTACTTAGATAGGGCTCAGGTCTTAGAAGAAAATGAGGGTTGGAAAAGATGGCTTTACCTATAACCGAGTCACTAACAATTGAAAAAAAAAAAGCTATCCTGAATGCTTCTTACTTGATGACCCTGATAAATGGCATATTAGTTGACAACCCCTACCATCATGCTAGAAAGCAGGGTGACTAATACAAATATTAGTTGTTTGTGAGGTGTAGGATGGAAAGATAATCTACTAACCTCAAGATCTCCCATGAGAAATCAATGCTACCCCCTCTTAGAATTACTAAATATCCTAGCTGTAAACTAGGTGGTGGAGAAATCACCAGGCTGTGGAAAACCTCTCCAGCTTTCTCTTGACAGAGGAACTGATCACCCAACAAACATCAGCAACATAAGTACAATTAATTATGAGTCAATCACACTTGTTGCAGGGAACAAGATCAAATTATCTGAACTAGTAATGATATATGGAGCCCTGAAAAGTTTTCAGCTTTGTGAAACTTACGGGCAATTCAATTGAGGGAAAAAGTCTCACTGACCAAACATGACTGGGAATTGTTTATGAACATCTTACTAAAAGCCCCAGATGCCACAACCAAATAGTCAAGAGATGAGATGATACTGATCAAATAACAAATCTACACTAACAAATTGCAGAAACCTAATAAAAGCAAGAAAAATTATACAGCCAGGAGGATAAAGCATAAAATAGACTAAATCTGAAGTTTATTAGGAATCTTAAAATGGAATTTGCGCTTAGAGCTAACATTGAAATGCTAAAGAGTACTACCAAAGGAAGACAGTTTTCAAGTCAATACACCTAAGCCATTCCCATCTAAGAGTTCTCAAGCAGGGAAGCAAATGTTTTCAGCATCCCTCAGAAGAAGGAAGATTCTAGAAAATAAACCTGATGTTCTGCCAATGTCTTAAAAGACAATGAACAGATACATTATTCTGATACTAAGACTGATGAAAACAAACTAACCAAAGGAATAATGTGAACCTCAGAGCATGGAAATGGACAAACCTGTAAGCAATCAACATGAGTTTATGGAAACTACAACCTTCCAAACCTATTTGGTTTCTCTATGAGATTATAAATGGAGCTAATAAAGTCAATACCTTATGATTAGATTTCTGGGAGGCATTTGAAATCAGATTTATACAAAACGAAGTGTTATACAACGGATCAAAATGCATAGGTCTATTGTACCCTTTGGCTTTATAATATGTGGTACTAAAAGGGCTGGGAACAGCAGCGCAGGGGAAGAGCTGACTGCCACGATCAACAAGGGAGTGTAGTGCAAGGCATCCTGCTACTTCCATTACAGCAGCACCACTACTAAGCCTATTTAAAGGCCTCAGTGTGGGTAGATTTTTCAGACATAGTAGGAGCAAGAATGGTCTGGGCTTAACAAGACTTTACAAACATGGTAAGGCGTATTTATTAGCCTTGTTCATTGTCTCCACAATTCCTCATCCTGAGACATGGACGAACACCTGAGGAATGGCAACACAAAAAGAAAATGCCTTTCAAAGGCACTATACTTCTCTGAGGACAATTAGTAACTATGCTGTCTTTTGGTAGATCCCAGTGGTGTCCCATATCCATATCAATACTACGTATCTCTGTTTGCCGGTATAAAATGACCAACTTTTTCCTTTGGTTTAAGCCATACCCATTATTTGCTGCCATATCTTGCTCATCTCCAAAACCTGCTCTGAATGTAAAGCTCTAATAAGCTATATGGCCAGTATCACTGGTATTAGAAGATCTTCCAGAATGCAAAACAAAAGCTTTAGTGTAACGATACATACATTTCTTTGCTGAAAATCGTGGAGAGCAAGAAGTGGTAATCGTCATTCACTGACCTTCTAGCACGCATGGCCTGCAATGACCTTGACCTTATTTTTGACCTCTTACATGCCATGCCTTGATGCCAGCCCTGCAGGGTTATGTTAGTTAAAGCTTCAGTGATTATTTTGAAGTGACAGATGGAGTGTCAAAGCAAACAGCATCTGTCCAAAGGGCCTCAGTAGGTGATGCTTCACAGAGTATCTCCTGAACATCTGCAGTAATTAAATGCTTAAGCTGAACAAAATTTAATTTTGCAGGCTGTGTTGAATCAGATATAGTTCACTGTACAGGGGCCCTTGGTCTGCTCTGCGCTCCTAGAAAACGGTGTTGCTTCTCCCTAAGCCCTCTTCACCCTGAACTTCAGAACTGTGGCAGTCTGTTTGTTCAAAAAATAGGCATTTAGTGGCTAAATACCCAATTTGGCATCCAATGAAGTTGTTTCCCATGTCTGAAAGGAGACCACAATCAGAATTTAAAAGCGTGCTTCTCTTCTGAATTCTTTTATGGAAGGGGTAAGGTTATTTTACCAGAGTAGAAGGCTTTTTGGTTTTGTTTGTTTCTTGCAGACCTCGGTAATGATATCTTAATAAACTTGAGCTCTCTATGAATCCCAGGCAAGCTGAAAAACATCAAGAAATGTTGTTACTCAAGAGATGTTACTGATGAGAAAAAGCATAAAGAAAGTGAGAAGTGGGAAAGGCCAGAAACTTATCAAAGTGGGAGGCATTTGAGTTTGATAGTCAGAAATCTTAAAAAGCCCAGTCCAGGGATAAAATACGCTTCCTTCCCTCCCACAAAGGGGAGGCAACGCTCAGCAAGTCAGAACCAAAGACACAGCAGAGACCGTTTAATTTGCTTGCATTTACACATACCTGGGGTGGGATCCACCATTCATTCCTTCCTACTTGTGGTATTCCCAGCAGCTTGAATTGACATGCCTGTAGTTCACTTAACTCTCTCATTTTAAAAGTACAAGAAATATCTCATTTGGGAGAAGAGTGATGAAGACGTTAGCAATTTGAAGAAGAATCTGCGACCAGTACAAGCCAAAAAAACAGCTGTACAGTCAAGCCAAGCAGTCAGGAGGCAGACAGGTCTGTAGAGAGGACATAGCACTTCTTAAAACAGATGATGGGTGTCAGACTGATATATCAAGCCTTACTGTAATACTCATAGACCTTATTGTAGCCACAGTTTCCTGGCTACAGAAAAACAACATTGATATGTCCTCTCCAAGACAGAAAGGGGCAAGGAAACAAAACCCCTTTGTGCTGCATGGCAGGGAAACATCATTAAGGAGGGACAATTTTCTGAGAGCCCTGAATATCTGGTAACCCTCATAGCTCTGAACAGGGAACAAGTCATAAGATAAATGGTCAGCCTTCGGCACTTATTACTCAGAGTGCAAGGTTCTCATATGGAGGTTACCATATAATATTGCATTATGGTAATACATTACATTGCATTGTTGATAGTTTTTTCATAGATTTCCATGTTCATTGCTTAACTCTCCATAGTTTATATTATTTTCTTCTATCTAGCTAATCTATCATATTTCTTGGGCACCTCTTACTTTGGGATGCTTTTTCTATAAGCAGTAACATATTTCTTACACATTGGACACTTGGTTTCACCAGTTACCTGCCAGCACTGGTTCTTTCCCTCTCGCTCTGTTGAGGAACCCCAGAAAAGATGCACTGTTGAAATCATCCTTTGCCAAAAGCTGAGGCTGTTGGTTTGGGAATTGTAGGTATTAGGAAATCCATTTGTGCTCCCTGTTCTTACTCAATGGCTTTTCCTTTTCCAGCCACAGAGCAAAAGTCTTCAGGTCACACCAGAAGAGGGTAATTCATTATTTTTTAGTTGACAAAGTTGAGGGTGAGTAGGAAAAGAGCTGAAACAACGGAAATGCTGATCTCATTCTAAATCATGAATTACATTGAATTCTTTGTTGGTGTTTTTTCATTGCTCACTGAACCTAACTGTTCGCACATCTAGTGGGGCAAGTTCGGAGCCAAAAACGTCAGCAGGGGTCATAACTGGAGAATGGGCAGAAGATGAACTAATGGTTGGAGTCAAGGCTCGTATATGCCCACAAGTCACATTCGGATATAGTCATCCAAGACCTTCAACTCCTCTTGCAAAAGTGTGATCACACTTCAAAACACCCAGCAAATTTGCTTTCCTAGATCTGAGCTCCGGCTTACTGGGACCCACAATGTCATGGCCAGCTCAAGTTTGTCTTACCTCTGAAATTAAAAGCCTTTGATTCTGGACATAGTTTGCACAATTCTGTATTTTAGAAGATTATCAAGATAGACTTCTCCATGTGAAATACCCACTACCTGGACCCACTACTATGGAAGGCCTAAAACCTCTGATCAGGGTAAATCCTGCACCAAATACCACTTTGGACAGCCAGAAAAACTCAGGAAGGAAGGAAAGAGAAAAAAGAAAAAGGCTGTGAGGAGGAAAGGAAACTCACAACACTGCTAATATGTGAAAGGGGGATGGGAAAAGAGAAGATGAAATAAAGGCCATGTCAAATGACTCTGCTTTCCCCTCTATTTCGTTTGGAGAGAAGATTAGGTTACTACAGTTCAACAGGACTCAGTTTGCTTATTGCTTTGGGCATTAAGAACTTAATGCAAAAGTAATGAAGTTAAACCTGTGGCATAGATAATGGTCATTAGCAGCCTTCTTTCCCTGTCATAAACCTGACCCTTGTTAACTCCTATTTTATCTTTCTATGCAGATGATTCTGAGTGGGGCAGGAAGTATTCTCTATTATGTCCAATTTGGGGAAAAAGTCAGCTAGTGAGTAAGCACTGATATTTCCCAAACTGAAGCCCCTCTCCTTCACATTACAGTCCAGGCTGCGTTACAAACTAGAGGGAAATGCTAGGAAGAAAGAGCAGAATTGGAGCTCTTGACAGAAAAAAAACATAAGTTGTAGTGGGGACGAGAGCTTCAAGAAGTCAGCTGGGATTGAAATCTCCTAAGAGGAGGATGTTAGGGAAAAGGCAAGGATTAAAAAGTTTTAGCACAAAACAAAGCCTATTTACTGCTTAACCCCTTTCATTTCTGTCCTCCACCTCCCAGATAATGGAGCTCTTTCCCCACTCATTAATTAAGTTCTTTTAGAGTTTACTGACTGAGGGCAAAATTGCCCCTGCAAACAGATCCTTGATAGCTGTTGCAGCATTGCTGTGCCACTGCTCTAACAAAGGGAATCCTGTTACCGAGCTCTGTCAAGGAACATCTCCCCTGGATGAGAGATATTTGAATAGATCAATATGACCCAATATCCTAGTTCTTCAGTAGTTATCCAAAACTCAAATTTTCTTTCACCAGGGACCCAAAAAGAGCATAAGTATAGCCAAAATGAACCCATTTTTCATGACTGCCTGGGGAAAACTCTGTCTCATTATCACCCAGGTCTGAAAGGAGCTCTAGTTCATCTGCTTTTAGAAACAAGACAGCAGTTACTAACTTTTTAATATGTTTGCCTAATAATAATGGACAGGCTTTTTTTTCCTGAGAATTATGGGGTGTCATGAAGAAACTTAATTTCAGCTTACAAACTGAGATGAGCATGCCATTGTCTATCAACACATGGAGAAGGGCTATATAGCAACATTGACCTTAAAGATAAATTAATCAATTTTGAGGTTTCATTGCCAAGTGAATCCAAACCTACCAAAAAGGCAGTAATAGAGCCCTCAAGCCAATTGCAAAATTGTACTGCCTTTAAAGAAAGGATGATCTGGCCCTCAAAGTGAAAATGCTTCATAATAATATCAGTCATCACAAGAGTTACACCTATATTTCACTAACAGGGAGTGGATTAGTCATCACTTGATGAGCAAACAAAAAATGAATTTTTGGGTTATAGTACCAGAGAATTATCTGTTTTCCTGTAAATTCACTGGAAGGGAGGAAAACCACAGACTAAAATCTCAGCTTGGGGTAATTCTGTATTTCATGCTGAAAAGGGGTCTGTACAGGACATTGCTGAATAGACAGATAAAGCAGTCAAATTTTAAGGTGTAGAAGCCAATATGACTGCTTGAATCATCTCCCAATCTCCTGTTCAGCTTCTCATCTACTTTATTTACACAGACATATGTGATTTTGTTGCCAGCTGGTGATTTGGCAATAAAATGAAATCTGAGCCTAATGTGCCTAGAAGATTTGTTTGGAAAAAAATAAACCCAAGATAAAAAAAACCAAACTAAGTAGTACTTGTTTATAGAAACATTACGGTACCTTTGATCCTTTCTTCTGTTCTGCTTCAATATGCTTGAGTAAAAAGAAAATACGCTGTAAATTTCAGAGAGCAGCATGGGGGCTCCTATGTTTGTGTTGCAAAGACAGACTGAAGCCTTTAATCAAGACAAACTCCTGTAGGGCAAATTTCCCAATCCAGCGTTAGTGTGGTGGTGTTGCTAGGTGGATCCCCATCCAACCAATCTACAGTTCTTGTAACTTGTCTGACCCATTTCTGTGGCAGGGCAGCCCGGCAAAATCATTTGGGCATGAGAGAAGGTGGGGAGACAAGAAGGTGACACACAAGGAATGAAGGCATAAGCTAATAAACGCATAAATACATGGAAAAATAATGCAGGACACTTAAGAATAGCTGAGACACTGAACTAGAAATACTAAAGCAGATATACAAATATTATAGAAAATACAGCACCCATATGAAGAATGTTTCACATACCCACGACCCTGAATAAAAACGCTAAGTCCCTTGACCTTTTCCATACATACACATGTCAGGCAAATACGTACACGCTGCTCTTTAAAATCTGATATTTATTATATCTCACATCAAAGCCTAACTGCACATGGACAGATTCTCATAGAATTTGAGCATGCAATAAGTGCAGGAAAGAAAAAAAAGGCATTAAAGCTGCCTGTTTTATAGAAGTCCCAGTCAGGTAATAATACTTAAAAATAGTGGATACTTTTGTATATGAACTGCTGTAATAATTACACTTAAAACTCAGATGTGCAAATGCACCCTTAAGGTCTATTAGGACACTACCTTCATAATCTAGAATTTTTCATTGGGATTCAGAGTTCGTGTCTTCATAGGAAAACCAATGGCTTTTCAAATGCTTGTCCAAAGTGCATAAGGTACATAGTGCTATGCTGTGCTACAAACTGAAGTACGTTGGGAAATAAAATATGGTATTCAAACAAGAATACATTTTAAAAAAACAACACTATCTCCTTTAAAAACCCTGTTTTCAAGCAATGCAATGTATTCCTTTCAGACCGAAATCTTCTCCCTTTTCTCAGAACGGCTATGAATATACTCAGTTGATTCTGAATTCTCTGTGTTCAGATAAATACAGTTACAAACTCTTAACAAAAAAGAATTCCAGAATGTCCAAGGGAAAGCGTCATTTGCCTCTGCAAGGATCCTGTGCATAATTGACCAAAAGTAAACTAATTTTTAAAATAGAAGTTAGAAATTATTACCAGACCCCTGAGTTATGGAAAAGAAGAGGCTGTACTATAACTCAACACCCAGTGTACCCAGGAGTCACAGAAGAACACGCAGAGAAATGTACGCTTTGGGGCTACTACAGTAGGAAAGGGTTTAATTTAGCCACCTCCGCACACCGACATGCTGGAGACGGTGTGGAGGCTCTGGCAGCACATGTCAGGAAATCCCACAGTGACCACCTGATGTACCTATGTGGATATTTCCAGAGTCTTCTCTACGGTTCCACATTTCTGCTAGGTCAAGCCTTTGAATGCAGATGGTGCTCCATGGATAGGTGAACTATTTACGTTCTCAGTTAAGGGGCCACGGTGCAGAAGTGGCTGATTTGTATCAGTTTAGAGGGAGCAAGAATCTGGGCCTTCTCCAGCTTTTTAACAACAAATGGAAGCCATATGCAATTTTCTACAGCCATCCAAAGAGAGCAGGAGCAGAAAGGTAACTTCCCCACCCATGTGGAGGAGTTTAAAGCCTGCTGAGAACTTCCCTCAGCCAAATGTTCGGGTTCCCTGTGCTGTAGTGATTTCTGCAGCCTTCTCTATCTTTGAAACATGAGCAAGTTATTGTTGGCATACAAAGAAGCTGGCAAAGTGTCATCCCATGATTCAGCATATCAAGAAGCAAGATAGCATAATGAATCATTGTGCAAAAGGGTTGCACAATACGGACTGAAACAGTCCATATAAAAGCACTGTTGTATTGGAATGGAAATGGCTTTTTCGTGGAAGATACCCATCTGCCAAGAAAACTATTGTATAACTAATATTTTATGAGCAGAAGATCCAGAGGCAGATAGAGGCACTGATACTAGGACCTTGCCTACTGTGACACAAACATACGAGAAGATACTTTGGTTTGCCAGGATGATTTGTTTACAATTGTAACATCTGGTATAGAAAGTTTTGAAAGAGATTCATGAACTGGAAAGAGTAGAAAAGAAGTCCTGCACCTGATTTAAACTGTACTGTGAATTGGAGATAATCCATTGGAGTCAATGGAGATAACCTGGCACAAAACCATCCTCAGTGCAAGGAGAACCAGAGCCAGAGAGCGTCAATGTACAGAGTCCACTGAGTTTCCTTATCCATCCCATGTGAAAGTCTGCAATACCTCAGGCTACTTCATCTATTTCCAACACACAACTGTCTTTTAATCTCTATGGCATTGCCCAACAGCCCCCATCCCCATTAATTCCTCCCCGAGTGCTCTGACAGGGACAGACACTGGCATCCAAGAGGATGCCAACACTGCACCCCATAAGGGACCATGCCCTTTGTCTGTTACCGCCCCTTCATTTGCCTTGGGAATGGCTCTCCAGTTTGCTAGCGGGCTATGGTGAGCTGATGTCCATCAGAGGCACACCCTCACACCCTTTTTCCCAGCCATTCCTCCTTTCTGGCAAAAAGAGAGCATCATTCCTAGATAAAAGGCTCCAAAAGACTCTTTTCTTTTAAAATTAAAAAAAAAAAAAAAAAAAAAAAATAATCCAGCCTTTAAAAAGACAACTCAATAGTGTCTTTTTGTTGAAAGAATTGATATCCTTAGAAAGGAAAACCTTCTACTTTAGGATTTTTCAGCTTGCCTTAGATTCATGGACTACTACCATGAAATCCGGCAAACATGATTAAGAAAAGCAAGTTCACACATCCCGTAAGACTGTGCATTTGAGTGGCACTTCTAAAGGGGGGCAGCACTACCTCTGGAAAAACTGTAGAACCACACATCACACAGAACTGAAAGGCACCGGGCTTTCTTTGCAACTATTATTTGTGAACTGATATTGCCACAACCACCAAGCAGCACTCTTCTCGGGGACGAAGCCTGCCCACGCCGGCAGCTGTGCACCACGTGGATGGAGACCAGCAACTCATTTTGCTGAAAAGCCACTGGGCTGTCATCAGATGGTAATGGTGACTGACCCTGGCCAGACTTGCCATGATAAGTCAAAGAGAAAAAGCTCTGCAAATCATTAGCCGTATCCTTCTGTATCCTTCAGGCATCCAGTCCCCATCCTCTACTTCTTTTAATTTAGATAATTGGTTTTAATGCCCTGTTTAACTTCTGTTTTCCCTGCCTCTGTTCCCTCTTTGCTTCAGCTTCCTACCTGCTAGCTCCCTGCTTGCTTGCCCAAGGAGCAGTTTTGTCACCATTTTTCATATTTCATTTTCCTTTTATATATATATTGACTGACTCAGATGTTATTAATACTATTTAATAAAAATAGGAGACACAGGCAGCGAGGGAGGGAGGGCACACTGTTAGAAATAATGTAAATAGATCAAACTTTCACCCTAGACACCTCAAATTATGGGAACCTAGAAGTAAGGCAGTAGTTAAGGGCCTCAACCACTTATATTGGCAAACCCGTCTTTCATAAGCATGCAATTTAGATTTAATAATATGCTTAATGAATGGTAATTAAAAACAAATTGCAATTAAAACGCTATTTAATGAGGTTTAACAGTGATGTGATAGATATGTATCTATCACCAAGTTCAACTTCAATAAATATTTTCTTAATAACACACTGGCATTTAATTAGTATGGGAAAAATGTTGCTGTTAAATCTAAATTAAATTAAAATATACTTAGGGCACTTACCCACTTAATAGTATGTGTTAATGAAAAATATTTAAAAGGCTTTTTCTTTCTTTTTTTTTTTTAAAGGGTAATGGTTACAAGAATTAAATAAAAGGAATTTAATTGATTGCAGTATACGAAGGCATGATCCAGCCCTACACATAAACAATTCATTGATTTAAGAGTTTCCTAACCCACAATATCTACACTGACACATGTAAACGAGCACACAACCAAGCTAGAATTTGAAGTTTGAGGTTTAACAAATGCAACAGTTTACAAAGTTGTACTCAAAATTCCCACTGCACCTTGCTCACTAACCTTTCCATGTCTTTTTGTAATCCTATTATCATAAATATCTGAGCACCTGCCAAAAATTTTAAAATAAAATGTTTTCTTTCTTCTGCAGATATAAAGTTTTAATATTTCATAGATCTTTATCTGTTTAGCGGAAGAGGACAGGAGAAGTCTAGTATTTTGAGCTTAGCATACGTCAACTATTTTGTTTGAAACTGAGGTTTGTGAAATCTTTATTTCTCATAAAAGGTATTTCAGTAGCTTAAGCCATGATCCTATCTCTCTCCTGTGCTCCCAAGACTCCTTATAGTGGCTAATACTTTAATTGCTCCAGCACTCATTATAACTTGGACTAAATTCAAATAAAACATTTTATAGTGAAAAACAGCTTTTAGAAGGACACAAAATTTTTGGAGAAAACATGGATCCTTAAAACATTTAGTATTTTTGATGAACTGGTTGGAACTGGGAAGGATTCATTTTAATAGAGCCTGTGGAAATGCAAAATAAAATCTGAAGAAATATTTTATAATTCCCTTTTTACACCTTGCTTTACTGAGTATTTCAGGACAGAAACTGGGAAAAACCCCAAAACAAAATGTTTTCCTCACAGATATGACCAGGACTCCTTCACTCTGTATCTTCACAGTCCCTGCCACAAGGGGTCTGGTTCACAAGAAGGACGCAACAGTAAGACAGATTTACAATATAAATGCAAGTGGTTCCCTAAGGCAAAAAAATGACTTTTCAGTGTTTCACTCTGCAGAAATCTTGTACATAATGACATTGCTGTGTAGCAACATGTGTCACATATACAGGCGTGTTTTTTATTATCGCTAACAGTACGTAACATACCTATTTACAGACAGAAACAAGCTTATAAGAAAAAATGGCACAACATTAAATGTAATTTAAATAAAGAAGGAAAACGCATTGGGACAATATTTGCAATGAGTTCACTATGGCTTCCTTTTCTTCTTCGCAAATGGAAAAGATTTACAGGAACTAGATATCAAAAGTACAATTTTAGCCTTTAGCTCTGTTCCTCTTGAAGACAACATCAAGAACAGGAGATGATAATCATAAACCTGGTCTCTCTGAATAGCTTCCCACTTAATCCCACCAGCAGCTGCTTGGCTCAAACCTCTTCTTTCTCCTTACATATCACGAACAGCCTAAAATGAGGACTACTAGTTTTAAATTTCATTTATTTTCTGTTGGATTTAAAGTGCCAATCTTGCTTTAAAGTGATTGGTCCAATTTTGCACAGTATTTTTTTATAAAGCAAAAGAACTAGCCATAGAAAATAGGTAACAGATAAGCAATGCGAGAATGAGTTCCCGAATATGGCACATAATATTATGCCACATATGAACAGAGAGAAATAGTGTACGTACCCAGCCAATTCACAACTGATCCTGAAAGCTCAGATATATTAGTTGCAGAATGTGAAGGATGTTTTCCTGGCATGTTCCAGCTTCAGATACGATGCGGATAACACTTGGCATTAAATAACGCTCCTATGATTCCAGTTTTCAAGCATTTCACAATCCACTGCTAAATGTGACATCCTGGATGAAACAAATGACTTGATTAAGGACTTATTAACATTGAAACAGAACTGACTTCATGAATTATGACAGGTTCTACTGTACATGTCACACTGCATCAGAGCTGAAAGCAAAGATATTGTCCTTACTTCAGAAAAAAGCAACTATTTAGTTGGGGAAATACACACTCCACAGCAGTAGGCACAGAGAGAGCCTGGTTCTAGCAGGCGGAAAAGAAATTCACATCCAGTTTTTCACTCCATTGTCTCCTAGTGCACAGTGGTTGCTTTTGTATATCTTACCACGCTCCTACTTGGATGGAACAAAAAACATTTAACTTGAATAAAATATCTGGGCATCCTATGAAATTAATAGTTAAACTCTTGCACTTTGAAGAGGATAATCTTCCTCCACTTTATCCATTTAATCTCCTTTCTTAGAAGTCAGAAAGACCCAACAGGGACCCTGGAAAGGTGATTTATGATATGGATTGTTGGATAATGGTGGAAATACCCCGGTATTGCACCTGGTTTTGATGCCAAGACCCCAGCTACAATACTACTCACAGCTCAGTGTCACCTTGTCCACAGCATACCCAGTCATCTCATGAAAGCTCCCAGTCACAGACAAACTGGGGAGTTGCTCTGAAAAGTCCCAGGGAAATCCATGAGGTTTAGGCTATATTGGTACCCACTGCAGTAACTATGGTGGTTCAGATGAAACTGGAAGTCAATCAGATTTGTCTTCCTAATCACTTGGAAGCTTTCAAAAATTCCACTTGAGATGCAAGAAAAGAAAAAGGAGATGGGAAGCACAGAATGAGAAGCTCTGAAAAGAAATTTGTTTAAGGTTGGCTAGACTGCACCAAGCTTACCAGTCGTTCTGAGCCAGGAGAGCTAATGTTCTTACCAAGTGGAGAGCAAAGTGCCATCACTGACGCCACCAAAAATCTAAACAGTCAGGAACTATCTCTCTTCCCTCAAGTATTTTCCACCAAAAATGGTAGAGAGGTGCTGATTAAAGAAAGATGGTGCTTTAACACTCTCAGCTTGTGGCTAGCAGTCTGGCATCTCTGGTGATGCTCAGCTCAGGCTGAGACAAACAGGAGGCCCATGCCAAGATGTTTTGCAGTCAGTGGCCCGTTGCCAGAGTGTCATTTTTCACAGAAAGGACACAATACCAAGCAATCTGGCTGAGAATGAATAAAAATGTCATCTGTGTTTGCTTCACTTCAAGGGCTCGTGCAGTATTGTTCTCCTCGTGTGCAATACAATTCCAATTGATCCAACAGGCATATCGAAAGATGCTTCTCAGGGACCTATTGGTCAGTCTTCCAACCCTGACAAGGAAGTCGCATCAAACTATTACATTTTATAGCAGTGATTAAAAAGGGTTCATTTCTTTCATGAGCTGGGGATGGTTTATTTTTTCCCTACTGGAAATTTGTCTCTTCTTTCACCCAGCAAAAAAGCACAAGATTTACACAATGAGACAGCATGGAAAAGAAATATGCTTAGCAGAAATAGCAAACCATCAGATTTGCACATTGCTGGAGATACAAAAGGAAAGATGATTGAGAAAAGGCTGCAAAGCCAAAAAAGCACTGACAAGATTTATTTGCCATCTGCAAAAAAGAAAGGAGCAAACAGAAATAAACACACGCGTGAGAAGGCAAGAGGAATGAACAGTGGTTTATTATCATGGGGGACCTTTCACTGGCTGAACTCTAAAGACTTACCGATACAGAGACATGGTTTTTGAAACAGAGGACACGTAATATCTGCCCTCAGTAACCGTAGCTGAATATGCACAGTGAGACAGCCTCATCTTGGGTCCTAACCCAGGAAAAGCATACAAGAGGTACCCAAGGAGCATAAGAGTCACGGCTGCCTTTTATGTGTTTCCCTAGAGAGGGATCTGCATGTTTGGCCGTCCATTTGCACACCACCTGCACGTGCTATTAGGACATAAAGTTGGAACAGTCACTTGTGCAAGGTAAAGAGGATCTTTTTTTTTTTCCTGGTTAGACTGAATTCAAGATGCTAAGCACTTCTTGAGAGTTGTTTAGTCTCCTCATCTCCTAAAGACAGCAATGGATGTTGGAGGTATTGAGTAACATGCAGAAAATCCCAGACAAATGGGCTGTAGCAGCTGGTACTAATGGGAAAGAGTGGCAGGGAGCTGGGGAAAGAGTAAAGCTCCCTTTGCCATCTCAGTACATTCCTGCCAACAGCTACTGATATGATCTGATTCTAAACACAACCCTCAAGACTAGATTTTCATGCTTGGAAGGAGATGAGGAACAGCTTACAACAAGTCCTCGTGAACCATCATAATGAAGAAACTGTAAACATCAGATACAGCAAAACACAAGCTGGCAACAGAGGAGAGCATGCATTCCTCACCTGCTGTTGTGCAGGGAACAGAGGCACTGGATATTTAAAATTAGGAGCTTTTTTTCTCATTTCCCATGAGAGGGTTCTGCATCCTCCCTAGTGAGTAAAACATGCTCTGACAGGTAATTCCTTGAGCAATACATGAATTTGTGTCTTGAAAAAAAAATAATCAGAGAATCCCATAGAAGACCTCTGTGTTTTGAAAGCTGAAGAATGACCCAAAGAATAAGAACAAACAACACTGGAAGAAGTCATGCCCCTTTTCTCCCATCCCTCAAGCCAGGATCTACTCTTCATAGGCCATCCCTGAACATGATTTCGTAACCCCTGACTTAACAAAAAAATCACCAGTAGAGATTCCCCTACCTACCTTAGCCATTAGCATCGGAAGCCATTTGAATGGGAGCTGCAGGGAAGATATCCCCAGTCATAATTGTATTCAACACCAGCTTGCTCTGTGATATGAAGATACACCTGCCTCCAACCTGTGCGAGGAAGGCCGCGGCCTTATACAGTCTGGTCTGCCACCTCACTGCGACAATCAGGCACAGTACCATGCTAACGCTGTCCTACCCAGAGAGAAAGGGTAGGACTGGCAGCACAATGGCAGAACTGGATTCAGCATCCAAGGTGCACTGCACAAACCATACATTTGATACATCACTTAAAAAGGGGCTGCAGAAAGAAGTTACCATAAAGTTTCCATTCCAAAGCACTAAAATCTTATGTTTGCGTATTAAATTTCAGTTGGGGCCTCAGGCAATTGAACAGAACACCGATCTAGCTGCTGCGTTTTGCTTTGCTTACCGCTACTGACATACAGCCATAACTTACATAAAGAAATTGCAAAGCCTAGGACTTTAATCTTGGCTAACCATCCCTTCCACCTCTGGCTTTCAGGGTAAAACTGACATCACACTTAAGGTGTTGTTTGTTTTTTTTTTTTTTTTTTTTTTTTCTTTTTTTTCTTTTAAAAGCATAATGGGAACATGGAACAAAAGAAGAATAGCATATCCTCTGTTTAAGAGCCCCTCATTCAAAGACCAGTTGAGACAATGGCAGGATTCTCATGTATTCAGCAGGCATTTAATAATAACCCAATAAGCCCAACTGGAAAGTCAGTACTCTCAAAGGCCTGCTGGGAATCTGTGCTCCCCCTGCTCGCTGGTGCCTTCACATGGCTGCATGCACAGACGTGTGACATCCCTGCATGTGCTGGCACCGTGACAGCCCCGAGAAATCCCCTGGCAGCCTGAAGCTTAGACCCACAGCCTTACTTAGCCATGCACACAAGGAGCTGGGTGCTGCGTTAGGGCTCTGCTCCTACATGAATGCTGCAAAATGGGGTCTCGGATGACAAAATTTGTTGCAGTTGTAGTTCCTTCTCTGTGGCAACCATTTTAGATGGTACAGACTTTAAAACCACACCCTTCTCTCATGTGATGTATCTATAATGCTTGGCACAAAAAAGAAGGATGAATTTTCTAAAACGTTAAAAAAAATCTGATTTCCCATAAGCTAGGCTTCAGGGGCTCAAGGAATTGCCAGCACTAAGTGTTCAAAACCTATCAGGTCTCAGAAAGGCTTGAAAGTGGCTTGAAAATCATGAAAAAATAGTAAGAAATGTAGAGGACTTTTTATTTGGTTTTTGATTTTGGAGCCTAGAACATAACCACCACATCATGTTTCAAGCTCTCTTCTACCACACCATGAAGACCAGAAATGTGTGGGTTTGCACCTCTATAAAGAGGAAATGTGCTCGGGTTTAGTTTTTATATATTAAAAGTAAGAGTTCAAAGAACTAGCAAGATTACAAGAGCTCGTGCTTTAAGAGAACCCCCAAGCATTACTAGAAAGATTCACAGTAACGTTACCAGGCTTGGCACCTTCGTACTCTTCCTCCAAGGCCAATAGTCTCCACCCACATCTGAGGATCTCCTTCCCTCAGGTAGCACTATAGAAAAAGGGTTAACCAGTGACAAGGAGAGACCAACAAGCTTATAAAATATGAAGCAAACAAGCAGGCTAACACCACTCAGCTGTTGTTGCAACCCCCCAAAATTATACTGAATAATTAATATATCAGCCATTCTTCAGCATTTGCTAATTCCAAAGGTTTATTCTGGCCAGTCAAAACCAGAAATAGCACATCTCAAACAAACAACAGGAGAGGCACGTGCTGGAATCAAGCAGCAGTAGAGCAAAGAGCTAAAGCATATATTTAACTCTGATGAACAGGAACACACATGTGCTTAAGAAGTTAAGCATGGGATTAAATATTTTGCTGGATTAAGACCAGATGAATTCTATAGTTAGTTTATTGTGATCATTACTGCTATCATCATTACTACTGAACAGAGAACAGTCCATGTTGAAGCTGGCTAACCTTTTTCAAAATAGTGTTTTCATGCAATTTATCCAGAAAATACTGGCATTTACATTTTTCAGGTTAATGATTCAAAAGAGCAAGATCAGTGACTATCCAGTGTGTTAGGACAAAGCTGAGCAGGTCCAGCTACTGCTTTGCACCCCAGGGAAGTTTTGATAATCTACCTTAAGAAAATGGTGCTAAAACTAAATGATGGAGCAGAATATGCAACAAGTAAACAGTAGCAGGAATATTTGGATATGCAGAGCAGCAGAATGAGGGGAGTTCAGTCATTGCTATCTTGTTTGTTTTTAAACACAATGTCCCTCCTGTAAAGAGAAGGTTAAGAGCAGATGTTGACATTCAAAACTTCTTTTTTTTTATTTAAAATACTAATACCAAAGACAAGAGGATAGCGCTCCTTTACGTTTCTTTACGTATTCTTTACGTTTTTTAAACAGACATTTCAGATGTTCAGGAACTGTGACTGTAACACATCTGTATTTTTATTTAATTACCTTTTTCCTAAATGAGATTACAACATGGCATGCGGTGTCTTTCAAACCAAACACCTGTAGTCAGAATTAGAAGCTTCACAACTACCACTGCTTAAGTTCCCAGGGGTTGGGGAGGTGGTGGGGAATTGTTCAGCTCAGACTCAGGGAAAGCTGGCAACCTCATCAGCAGTGTTATCAAGGCCTCTCCAGATCTGAATAGCTTTCCTGTCTGCATATTTTTATATGCATGTATATATATTTATTTATTCATTTTATTTTAAGGCTAGTTCCAACAGGAAAAAAGTAATAGAACAGTGAGAATTTCCTGTGACAGTATAACCAGGAAAAAAAAAAAGCCCATTAAATAAAATAAACCTAGACAAAGCCTTATGTGAAACTGAAATAAGGCCGAGATGCCCCAGGTGCAACATGGGTCAACTGTCCTTCTTACAGCTCAGTGCTGGAAACGTGCCCAGCTTTTGTAAAAGGTCCCAAAGCCACGGCAGAAAGCTCAAGATGTTGACTGGCCTTGGGCTACGCAGTTGGCTGCTGCAAAGGCAGCGACCTTTGTTCCTCACACAGAGCTGGATTATTATTTTTTTTGTTTTTTGCCAGAGTTCTTCCTTCTCACAGGAAAAAGAACGGCTAGGCGGTTAGGGTTTGCAGCCTGACATTTTGGCATCCGATTTTTTTTTGCAGGCAAAACTATTTAGAAAATCGATTTAAGCCCATTGCTCATACTGGTTTCACCCACCTGGCAGCTTCAGGAGACTGTGGGCTGAAATATAGCTGCAGAGCATGCTGCAAAACCCCATCGAGTATGTATTTGATCCTATCCTGCACAGTCCAGGACCAGAGAGCACTGTGGACTCCATGTACAATGACAGGCTTCTCCAATGAACACCCCAATAAGAATAAAGAGTGGATCAGATGTGGATTCATGACATTGCTCTGTTTTCTTCTCATAAACAAACTCCAGCTCATTTTCTGCAAGTTCCCTGAACTGGCAATAATGTCTGAACAGAGTGGACAGAAGACCCAAAAGTGGAATTGCATAATGCTGGTTCCATCACTTGCCATCCTGCTTTTTAAGCCTTTTACCTTCATTTTAAGGGACAATGGAGCAGTGAAAGGGCCCTGTGCAAGAGGCACAGAGTAGGGAGGGGAATCCACTCCTCCACTTTTTCCAGAAGCAAGTAAAACCTGTCAATTTTCTCCAGGATCAGTGCTTGTTCAGTGTCATATGGGTAAAAACAGACCAGTGACAAGAGACACATGGTGCTATTGATGCTTGCTTTTTAAATTATTGTTATTATTTTGTATTACCATAGCACCTGTGGATTCCCTTTGTGGGACAGTACCCACAGTGGCAGACACCCTGCAAAGCCAGCACAAACAGATGGTTCTTGAACCAAGGAGTCTTCACTCCAAGCCAAAAGCCGACAGATGATGTTACAAACAAGTGGAGTCCATGGAAACCACCAAAGTTTGCATAGTCATCACAGAGCTCAGCACACCAACAACTTCACTGCTGTGAAGGTTTTATAGCCATCTCGGAAAACAAGTTTTAAAGAGAAACTGGGAAGAGAGTAATAAGCTGCCTTAACAGGAAAACATGTGAAGGTGCGTTCAAGTTTTAAAAACTGGGCAATAGAGAGTGGCACAGTGGGCCAGTCAGAGGCCAAAACTGACATCTTAACCACAAAAGAAACATATTGGGTAGAGAAAGGCCACGAAAGACCTTGGGAGCAAAGACAAGCAAATTATGCTTGATATGATCAAGAGCAAAGACTTGCAAGAGAGATGCAACAAGAGGGGTGAGGCAGGTAAGGCAAACAATCTTTTTTTGCAGCATCAAGAACATGCGTGAACAGCGTGAGATCAGATTTGCCAAGGCCAGAATTAGCAATGCCGTAATAGCGATTGAGGAGCATGATAACGACAGCCTGAGCAATGGTGTGAGCCACGAGAGGGGACAAAATTGGCAATATTTTAGAGTTGCTATTCAGAAACAAGTAGCAAGTGTTTGACATCGCCTGGAGGCATAAACCAAGAGAGACATCTGAGTCAAAGATAACATCCGTGGGTCCGAGTGACACAGAGCTTACTAAAGAGCAGATTTATGGTGAAGAACCTTGTTTTAGGTGTATTGAGTATTAGCTGCCAGCTGGTCATCTACAAGGGGACAGGAATACCACTGAAATAGGAGACACATGTGGTGTAAGCAGGTGGGTCTCCTTGGCATCAGCACAGGGACAGAAGCTGAATTTGGATTTGCAGACAAAATTACCAACAGATAGGGTGTAGAACATGAAAGGACAATGACCAAAAGTGAGTCCCTTTGAGCCTCAAAGGAATACTAGGGAAAGCTGGGGAGTGCCTGTTCCTACCTCTGCTTTCTTTACATACTGTTAAATTGCTCCCTCCTGAGAGGGCTCATCTCTAGTGCTCATAAAAATACTCCCAAGAAAGTAGCTGTGTTCTCTCCAACTTTCACGCCCTCCCTTTTCAGCTGACATTAAGCAATGGAAAACAGGACAACTTTTCCAGCAAACATGATTTTACAGCACAAGCCTCATCACTCCTCCCTTCTTCTCTTATTATAATAAGAGTATTTTTGCTTGCTTAAATGGGAAAAACAAACAAAGGAATACATTCTGCAATACATGCCCCTATCCCTCACCCACAGAAACACTCCTAAAACACAAGGTTTACAGCTCGCTGCTTGAGAACCCCCTTTCATGTCAGTACCCACATTGAAACCTTGGCAAGACAAAGCACCTGAACCAGTGCCCACTCTCTGCTGCCACCCCAAACTTCCCCCTCCTTTCCTCTTCCTAAATACTGCCTCACCCTCCAAAAAGTCCCCCATGGAGAAACAAACCAAAGCTCAACTTTGGCTTTACGTATATTAAAAAGCGGAGCGTTTATGTGATCCTTCACCTGCCATCAACCTGCTCCTTTTGCAAGTTGCAAAAGTCTCACTGGCATGCAAGAAGCAATTATAAGGTTGGTCCTGAAGGCAGATATTGCATGTGCCAAAATAACACGTTATCGTACGTACAATTACTAACGACCTGCAGCACAGCGCTCCTAACTCTCGCAATGTTTTGGCAGCAGTCACTGTGTCCAGTTCCACTTCAAAGCTACCTCTGTGCTTTCAGAATCACAGTAAGTGCTCGCTCTAATTACTCTGTGTTTCCAGTATGTTTTTAATCATCATCATTAAGTGATTGAACATAACCCACTGAGATACAGGAGTGTAAACATGAGCAATAATTATTCCACGCTCTTCACTGGTTTCAGGTAATGATCACACTATATATTTAAAGCTGCTGCTTAGTTTATGATGGTCTGTTTTAGAATCACATTATCCTGGGTGTTTCTGGTTAAGGCCAACTAAAGGTTAAGGTCTGTAGAGGAGAGGAAAGCATGTTTTAAAATTATTTTAAAGGCTTTTAGTTATTTAAAGTCAATGCCTGTGACCTGTTAAGAATCAGCAAAGATGAAGACATCTGCCTTATGCTATCCCAGAGTAAACAGATCTGCTGCAGAACTATAAGACAACTTAAAATTGGAATTTCAGTTTAATTTTTGGTAGACATGCCACTGGCATTTCTCAGTGTAGAAATGGTCATGTTAGTCTTAATCAAGCTAACACGGGTGCTAGAAGCACTCTAAACACAGCAGCCCAACACTCACAGATGTGCTAATATTTGTCCTAGTTTTCAAGAAACGAGTGACAGAGGAAGGGAGAGCTTGTCATTAAGGCATGACTTTGAAAGGGCCTCTAAGGCCATCTGTCTGTGCCACGCTCAGCAAATGTCCCATATAATACAGTGTCCCTTATTATACCCTTCAAGCCCATCTCCCATAAGCAAAGCCTACGGGGTACAGATTTTCCCATATAATTTTGTAGTTACTGGTCACTTTCCTGGCCACTCAGCTGACGTGGCTAGGCTACGTGCAGATATATAATATGTGCTCAGAGCTCACCTCTAGCTCACCTGCGTGCCTGACTGCAATCACAGCATAGCATGCGGTCACCCCATGTACACATGATTTCTTGTTCTGGGACTGTCCCAAATTTAACCGTTTATAATCTGACTCATCTATCATGTAACAGGGACCTACAGCCCCCCAAATCCTTAAAATAAGCTTGAGGGCTTAAGCACATGAAAGGCTACCCAAGTGCTTGCTGACGCACGGTAACTGTGTATACATCGCTTAACGCACAGCAAGTATGACTTTGAGCCAGTTTAGCTGTTTTTACTTGAAAGTTAAAGTAATATAAAAGACCTCACATTTGCCATGGACGCAAGCCATGAATGTCTGATTTTGTGTGTCTAACCCTAAGCTACAGTCTTTCCTGAGCAAAATCGTTTGAATTGTTTTCATCAGGAGGTATGTGTTGTTTGGGGTTTTCTTGTTTGACTACTATCTTGTTTGCGTTTTAAAAAATATTTTTACTTGTTTTTCAGTGAAATACCAGAAATAGAAAATTATTGTTGACATGGTTTTAAAACCTTGTGATTTTTTTATTTTTCTTGGTAAAATATAAAGGAAGTATCTGGCCACTGGAAAGTTTGAAATAAATATAATATTTGCAAAATACCTTCCAAAAACTTTTTGATGACCTTCCACCAGACCTGTTCCAGTTTATCCTTGGTTCTGACATGGAGCTCCTGGGTGACCTTGTGACACAATTTTCTGTGCCACCATTCCCTATTTGTCGAGATAATAGGAATTCTAGTCTCCAAATAAGTGATTTTTCATCAGAAGAATGACAGTTCATCAGATTGAAGGTTACTGCAGAAATATATCAGCTTTGAATAATTACAGCTTTTGTGGGAAACATTTCTCCAGTTCAAGATGGAGATTCCAGTGAAAAACAAACAAAAAAACACTCAATCATCGTAATCATAATAGTAATAATATAAACCCCAAAACAGGCTATTTCAAACTATACCAAGGCTTTGTTTTTCACAGGCTATCTGGCATAAATAATAGGCAATGCTTTGATCATGGCCGCAAAGGTGGATTTTTATTGCTAAATAAAAATGGTGGTGCGCTAACACCACCCACCATTCATGCCCAAACAGCTAATATGTAAATGAAAATCGTTAGGCACGTACTCCAAACAGGCTGACACCCACTTTCATGGGTGCAGTCCAAGGCATGTCCCAAACTGCTACACAAAGTTGGCAGAGGCACAGAGGGCTCCCATCAGCCCCACTGCCCATCAGCCATCTGTGCCCACAGGTGGAGATGGGAAGAAAGAAAGGCTCCACCCTGTTCCCAGAGGATGGGTTCAACCTCTTCCCCCAAGTGAAAAGAGCTCAGCCAGGCTCACAGTCTTCAATTCATAAGTGTTCATCTATGAAATCAAATTCCCACCCCTCTCCACTAAGAATCTGCTCTTTCAACGAAGCACAAGATGTCAGGATTTTTGCCAACATGAGCACAGCTGTCAAAATCTCATCCTTGGAAAGAATCCCAGATAGACACATGTTTTACCCCAGCCAAAATGGTCAAACTTTGCAGAGAAACATTCAGAGAGGAAAAAGGTTCCATATTGTCACTGCGATAGCTTGGGATTGCTCACAGCCAGACAACTGGGATGCGGTGTTTTAATAGCTGAACCATTAAAAGCAACAGGCATCTTGCTATTGACAGCAATAAGTACAGAGTCAGAGCCTTTGGCACAAGATTATCAAAAGCAGCATTGCAGGAAAGGAAATAAGCTTGTTTGGATTCGGGAGACAACAAATAAAGGGGAAAAATATGTTTGCAATTTTCTATTTCTATAGTATGTTTTTCTAAATATCTTCAGCACTTTTGCCTGGTATTTCCAATAGAAGTCTGAGAAATCTTGGGTTTATATTGTCCTTGGGTTCACGTTCTTTCAACCTAGCTGGAAATCCAAGCCTAAGAGACTTGGCTGGACTTGTCATTGGTGCTTCAGGGAGGATGCAGAAAGCTTCCTCTCTGGATTCTCCCAGGGACTGGAGACAACCACAGCTCTGCAGTCCTCCTGGGCACTGCCACAAGCAAACTTGTGTGGAGGACAGGGAGCAGGAGGCACTGAGGCTGTGGCCCTGCTGACAGCGCAGACCTCTCTTGTTCAGTGGGGACTTTGGGAGGAGGATCCCTAGCCTGCAGGTTTGCAGCTTCCCATTGCAAACGCATGCTGTCCAGCCTGGACTGATCAAGATTCCCAGTCCCCTGAGCAGGCGAGTATCAACCTATTTCTTCTGATCTGAGATGTGAAAAGGACAAATTATTTTGCTCAGCTCACATGTAGGGGCAGTGGCAAAGCTAGCAGAGGTCCAGCAACTCCTCGATCCTTCATGCAAAGGGGACCTGTATGTGTTGCCTGCCTTTCTTAGCATGGCCTGATTTGCGTGCAAGCAGCAGTCTGCCGGCAAGAGGTGAACTCCTACAGCTGAGGGGGTGGGTAGGGGAGGTGGCATCAGAAACAGCAATCATTATCCTCTTTACTGGAAAACGTGTATCTGAATGGCCAAATTTACTAGCTGTTCCAGATCTTTATGAGATTTACGAGGCTTAAGAAAAAAATTTACTAGGAAGACATAAAACTTCAGTGGTTTGAAATGGAAATGTTTGCAAGGGACTTGGGATCAGCTGGTTTCAATTGCAGCCCTGTCTGAAGCAGGGAGGGCTTCACTTCAGGGCTGAGGACTTCAAACCTCTCCTGACCTAACCCTCCAAAGACAGCTAGAGATTAAAGCTGACTAGAGAGCCAATGCTCCATCATTGGGAGGAGCTGTGGTACCCCAGATAAAGGAAAAACACAGATAATGGAGATGATGAGGAGCACATGGCAAAGACACTCAGGTCTTCTTGTGCAAACTAGCCCAGTCCTGCAGGGCCAGTCCTGAGCTTGAGCTAATAATATCTGGTGAATCTAAACTGCTTCCTGATCCTGCACCACCCGCCCTGGCACTCCTGGTTCTGTGGGGCTTATTAAATTGCATGGAAAGCTAAACCTGAGCCTGCTTTCTGCATTTACACCCCGCCAGGAACAATACAACCTGACCTCCTGGCATGCAGAGCTCCGGGGAGCATGGGGCAGGGATGCCTGTGTGGCTCTGCATTTGTTTGCCCAGCAGAGGCACATGAACATCTCTGTAGCCTGTTCCTCGTTTTCCCTGTGTTCGCAGGCAAATCCCTCCAGGTTTTGACAAAGTACGTTGCCCCAGATTCAGCCTCTGCCTTCACAGAGGCAATCCCAAACTCTAAACTTTGTGAAGAAATCTTATGTCCAGGCTGAATTTGACGCAGTGCAAAACAGAAACTGAATTCCCCTCCAAGCATAACAGACAGGACAACAAAACCCTTGGAAAATGTTGTTTTTCCCATATCAGAAGCCCGAAACCACATTACATGCATCTCTTAATGAGGGTAATAAGCTTTAACTTAACAGCCTCTAAACTGAGCTCATCATCCACTTAGAGTAATATTCCCCTCAGTGCCTTGTAGGGCATGTTGGGATAGGTTGGCCAACACTTAACACCTTTGCATTTGCCAGCATTTGTTCCTGGCTCTGAAACAAACACAAAACACGCTGAAGACTTCCAAAGGGTATTCAAGGGGGGCGGGGAGTTGATGCAGATGCTGCTGATGAGCTTATCACAGCGCTCACACCCCTCCTCACCTTACAGGTTGCTTAATTACAGCAGGCTCTTGTGGGATTCGCACCTAGCAGCTCACAACTGCTCTGTTGGCAATTAGATTCAGTGCAAGCTGGAAGGTGCGTGGGGTTTCTTCCACCTCTCTCCCCCGCACAAATTACCGGAGAATATTTCCCTTTCTTCTTCCTCTTATTTTATCTTCCGTCCCACAGACCAGGCGTATAGCTGCCTGGCTCACCTGGCTGGCAGATACTCACTGAAAACAGCCAGGCGGTTCCCAGCTCATAATCCTTTTCACTGGGACTGCCTTTAATCCTGTGTAATTGAAAATACCAAACACTGCATTCTAATATGTAGGAAACCTCTTTTATGTAAAGCCCTAGAGACTACAACGAGAGTACTGCTGTTGATACAGGATTTCCCACAGTGGATCAGCTCACCTGCCCAAGCTCCTGCCTCCGCGCTGGCTCACGCTCAGCGGTGCGACATCACGAAATGCACTTCTCAATATTCAGCGCTGCTGTCCAAGGAGACAGAGTTTTGCATAATTCTGCTCAGGCATCATTTATGTCTTGAAATGTGATTTTTTGCTTGCTTTCCCTAGCTTACAAATCACTTACAGTGCTTACTTACGTACTGATGTTCAGAAAATAATCTTGATCTGTTTCAGACATCCAGCTTCATGGCTTGTTCTGATAGCATCTTGCAGGAGGGCAGTCCACAAATTCACCTTATTCTATATAAAGACATATTTACTTGTCAGAATTAACATCAGCATTATCTTTGTAAGTTGTTTTACCAGACAAACATGATTATGAACCTTTTCTGGCCCATGAAACCTGTTTACTCAGGTAGTTTCACTTAGCAATTAGGTTTTGAAACACAGAAACAAACTTCTCAGTCTACTTATAGCAGAAGTTAGGAGCATCTCACAGGTTGAGCCGGTGCTTTGATCAAGATTTCTATGGAACTAGCCAAAGATATTGCCTTCAAAATCTGTAAGCATGGGTTTTGACAAAGAAATACAAATTTGAGTCTAACTTGGAATACACCAAGTTATGTTTTCTTCATCAGCAGCATCAATGTGAACTATTGTCTGGAAGGAAAGAAAACCCTGGCTCTTATCTACTAGCTCATTGCATGACACAAAGCTTATGGGGCTGACTCCCAAGCAATGCAGTTCAGCACGCATCAAGCTGTAGCTGTGGTCCTGCTGTAGTTTCTCCAAGAAAGTAAATGACTAAGGGATGTTTGCCAAGCCTCGATCTTTCAAGATTCTCTTTCCCCAGGACTCCCATTCCCTTCTCTCTGTCTGTAATTTCAAAAAGAAAGTTTACTGTTACTGACACAGTATTAGAATTAGCTAAATCATCTGCAATGCAGTGAACTGTTAACTGCTTTTCATTACATGAAACCCCAGATCAATCAAGGCCCATTGTCTTCAGTGCATAACAGGACATCCCATGGTCCGAGAAACTGATCACCAACATTTTTTTTTCATTTCCCCAGTAATATGGAAACAGGTTTTGATTTTTTTTTGCCCATATCTGACTGTATTCAAATTTCTTAGATAAATACTTTACATGAACATATTTCAACCAGCAGATTGCTTGCAAACTCTTCACATTGATTATTGACGGAAGTGCCAGTCACGATCCATGACCTGTGCTGCACGACTGCTCACGTAAGGCACGCAGAGCTGTTTCTGTTCCTGGCTTGCAAGAGTGATCGCATACGCTTGAAAGGAGGGTTTTGGTAGTGCACAGGCAACCCTTTTCATTACTATCGCTGATTAATTTATCTTCTTTTCCATGAATTTCCATAAAAAGAAAACTAGCAGTGACATGAATAAACTGGATAAGGAATAAATGTGATGATAGAAGTTTTTGTCCTTAATCTCATTAATATTTTCCAGTGAAAACACTCACACTATTTTTGCTAACATTCCTCAAAGGTAAAGTCCTATCCAGTCTAATGAAAGAGAACTCAATGTGAATTTCTGTTTTTTACTCAAAAATGTATTTATTTATATTGTTTCCATGTTTAAAAATGAGAGGTATTCCCTGATAAAGCATTTATGCATATTTATGTTTACCTGACTGTAAACTATTGATAACTTCATCTGTCAAATACTGTATTCATGAATAGTGATGTATTCAGCTATACAAAAGAGCTTGGAGTTTAGATTTTTAAAAGTTAAATGCACTCTTATAAACAAATTTAGCCTTTTTTAACTGTTCTGTATTTACCTGTATATGTTTCAGACCATTAACTAAATGCCCATGCGTTAACTAATTAGTTAATGGGCAATGTTATTAGGAAGGAAATGCAATTTTCTAGAAACCCTAGAAACTGTGAACACTGACATAACAAATCAAAATAAATCAACCAACTTCAAACCACTCTTAGTATTTGTTAATACACAAGATTGTAAACATTTTCTCCAGTATTATTCTTTCTCCCTTTCTCTTCAGCTCAAATGGATTTGTAGCTGAGGTCACTGTAATATACTGCACTCTAACACGTTTCGCCTGAAATTTCCAGTAAGGCGCGCAGCCCTTTTTGGCTTTCTACAGGCATCAACTACTAAGTCTTTCAGGTCTCTCTTTAAATCTCAGCCTTTAATACTGCTAGATATCACAGCACATATATAGATTTACTACTATAGCTCTCTTTAACCAACCAAAAATAAAGCATGACAATACAGCATTGCCACTCTGGGAAATAGGTTGCTACAAAGAAGATGTACTTGGCCTCGAAATTAATTGTTGATATTTTCCAATTTTTTCAAGATCACCAGGACACACACAGAGAGGAAAAAAAAAAAAATAAGAGGGGAAGAGAAAGACGGTCTGTTTGTAAATGTAGACAGATCCTTCTTCAGACGTCATTCAGGGGATATCTGGTTTCACTGGTCAAGTACAGTTTGTCTAATCTGACTTTGAAATCATTGTTCACCCCTTAAAATACCTTGGTTGTATGAGACAAGATATAAGTCTTCAGAAGGCTGGCAGGGTGAATAGAGGAAGAGAAGGAGGGAGACAGAAAGTCAACAGATCAATAAAAGCACTTTAGGATAATGGCTCTACCTCGAGCAGACCAGGTCCAGATTCCAGGCCAGCCCCGGCACTGCCAGGAAATGTGCATTTGCATGAATGAAACGTTAGATACACAGCATCGTGGCAGAAGGTGAGATTCTGGTTCTGCCCCCATCCTGTTTCAGGGGTGTGTTCCCCTTCCTCCTCATCCTTGATCACACCCAGTGTCCTGACCGTAGTCAGCAGGACCAGAGTCAGGGAGCCTAGGGAAGGTAAAGATGCAGGTTTGGAACTTTTTGGAAAGACAGACAATAGAAGTGAAAAGATGGAGGTGCAAAGGTGTATGCACATTGGTTTCCCTCTCTCCCCCGCCCTTTTTTTTTTCCATGCTGGGCAGTTATGTGGAAACAACAAAGTGCCTCAGTCAAGTCAGAGCTGATCTTCCAGGAGTCAGCGCCAATATACTGCATCTGGGCATCATCTCCAAAAGGCTTCCCAACTTGATGAGATTTTATTACAGTAAGGGCCCCATCTACTGCCAAAAATTTGCAGTGAAACAAACCACATATTTAAATACCTTTTGTTTCATTACAACATTTTCATTAAATAACTCGCAACCATTCCACTGCACTTTCCATCTCGCACCCTCACATGAGAGAGCATCCATGAGCGAGAGCCAGCTTCACCAAGCACACCCACGACGCATAAGTCAGAAAAGGCCTCCCTGCTTTTCATATTGTTTCAGAGGGTCCACCCATCATGATAACCCACAAAGAAAAGACCGTCCCCCCTCCTACATCCCAGACGTACTAAATGAAGAACTAGCAAGCAGCAAACAAGAAGTGGGTTTCCCGATCCATGCTGTGTAGCCCACCAGTCAGGCAAGGCTGCCCATGGACCAGAAAACATAGAAAGTCATGCAAAGAATTTTACTTTCTTACTGTATGCATAAAGCCTGCAGTTAAAGGGCTAGAGCCTGCTTCCATATAGCCCAAAGCTTTGGGTTACTCAGGAGTTTTTAAGAACGTATATGAAATCCCTAATCTTATGACTGTGGCACAAAATCAAGCATTGGAAGCAGAAGAACTGGGACCTGAGTAGACAAAATAGTTAATCCAAATGGAACAGAATATTTATACTAAAATAAAGTGGTTAACTATGGGCCATAGGTCACTCTCGAGGTTTAACTTCTACAGTTGAAGTTACTCTTGGGCTGGGGGGATATTTTAGAATCTATCAATACTTTTCAGGGAATTTTTTTTCCCCCCATTAGCACAATAAAAATAGTCACGCAAGTGGATAGCCCTATAGCTTTATACCTAGAAGCTCTGCTAGGTGCCAGCACTTCTGTACAAAGAACCTTAATTCACTGCAAGGTGCAAGAGCCTAGCAGGAGGCGGGTGACAAATTCCCACGACAGAACTGCCCACGCAGCCACCCACCCACTACCCTCCCAAAAAGGAAGCAGCAGCTCTGTTTCTCAAGACCGGGTACGGGGAGCACAACAAAATGAGGAGAAACTGTAATAAGACAAACATCAAAGATTGTTTCTCTTTAATTACCCTCTCTTGGTATCTTTGCTCATCAGCTGGAACTCCCTGTTGCTTTTTTAAAGTAAACAAAACAGTGAGGTTTAAATACTGACCCACCTCCCTTCTTTGGTCTGACTAATTGCTAAAACTGGCCATAAATTGTCCATTTTGTGACATTCTGAATAGCCTCATTTATTCTGGATAGCACACATCTGTTTTTGTGTGAGAACACGCGCACGTGCACATTTACACAAACACAACCCTCTCTCCTGCTGCAGGGACGGCTGGGGCTGGGGATGGCCAGTGTACAATTTCAGCCCCATATTGAGTTTTGGCTGGTGTTGAGGTCCCTGAGGCTGAAAAGAAATAAAGCTCTCAGAGGGGAAATGGCATGTAAACATGGCTCTTATGTTTGCCTGCATGGAAAATGTTCCTTTCAGATGAGGTTGGTGAATGAATCGCATGAGAAAGGGCCTGCTAGTGTGCAGGTTGGGAGCAAGCTTACTTGCAACCAGGTGGAGGGAAATATTGCAAAATGCATCTGTGCTTTCTCCTCTCTCAGAAAAAAAGAGCCAGTTTCCTACCAGCCTGAGCAAGCAGCAAGAGGAGAACACAGCAAGCCAGCAGAACTCACACTGCCGAACCACGCGATACCATTTCAGACCCTTAGTCGATGTTTCAGACATGAAAGAAATATCACTTTGCACATACCATATGAACCTGACATAAGACTAAATGAAGGAAAGATCTAACCAGCCAATCTAGCTTCTTTTCTTCCTCTCATAAACTGAGTAACATGTAATACTTTCATCATGGTTACTGCAACTGCTTTAGATGTAACATTCAATAAGTAGGCAATTTAATTTTTATCAGTTATCTCATATGCATAGGTCCCAACTTGTTGCTCACTTAACACCTATGCTATTTTTTTCAAAAAACTCCACTATTTTTCATCAACACATTGACGACAGACACAGAAGAGGGGGAGAAATTCCTCTCTGTGTAACATGCGTATTTCTGATGAACTCCAAGATAGGGAGCGCTTGTCCGAGGCGATGGCCTTGGCTCTCTAGCTCAACGGCGGCATGAGCAGCCCAAGCCCCTTCTTTGGCCAGCAGTGTCTGCTCAGGGCAATTCAGAGCCTCCTCCCCACCTCCACCCTCACCTGTGCTCCTGCAGAACGTGGCACAAATGACTGAGAAAACAAGAAGGGCTCTCTGGGCAAGTGCAAAAATCCATCTTACTCATCAGGGAAGATGTTCAAATGCACAATTTACACATGACCATCCATCAACATAAAGAGGAGAATTTCTCAAGAACTCTGATAGCACAAAACATTCAGGGGGTTTTAAGGGGTTTTGTCTTTGGTTTTTGAGAGGATTTTTTTTCTTCATTCCTGGTGGGAAAGTTTATGCCTTTAATTCTATAACTATAAACTAAATAATATATCAGTTTTTTTCTGTCAGGCATGGCAATGGTACTGAATGTATGCAAAGTTTCCACTAAAGGTTTTTGTAACTTAATTTTCCTCTAGAGATTAGAGGAAGCCAGATATTCTGTTTCTTGCTGGAACTTGGCTGGTAGCCACGCTGTGCTCCCTTTCCCTGTCATCCATCCCCGGCCCCCCCAGCCCCCGGCACTGTTAATCAGATGGCTGTATCTTCCCTATATTTCTCCTGTCAAGCTATTAAGGGGATACGGAAGAGAGAAAGAAGAGAATCAGCTGAGATATAAACCAGCCCAGCTCCCAGCGTGCCTCTCCCCCTTCTCAAGGTTGAGCTTGCTGTATTACTGCACACACTCCTGTCAAAGAGAAGGAGAAGTGTGCTTTCCCGTGCCGAGAGTAAACGGCTGAAGTTTATTTCCCAAATGAAGAGGGGCAGGCAGAAATTCTTCTGCACAGAGCCATCATGGACCTGTAAAAACAGGAAACTGCAGCGCAGAGAGGGAGCAAAATCACTGAGCCTAGGCTACAAGCTCAGAATATTCCAGTTTGGCCACACCATGCCCCTGCCTGCACTGGGGAAAGCGCAGTGCTGACGGGGAGCTTATGCCATTCCGTAGCAGAGGGTTATCGCAGCTCCGTGAGTTTTGGCAGCTTCCTTTGATAGAGAATTCCTGGCACATGCTCAGCAGCGAGTGGAGGTGGTTGATTGGAGAAAAAGCTTTATAAGGTTCACAAAGAACCCCCAGATCCAAGTCAGACTTAGGGCTGAAAACACTGATTTTATCACATCCCTCCCTCTTCCTTTGCCTTTGGAGTACAACAGAAATGCTCAGTCCAGCACACCCAATGTCTATGGAAAGCTTTGCCTCCCATAGAAATGTTCCTAGGGGACCCTTTCTTCACTAGGAGACAAAATGAACTCCCACCTCTGGATATCTTAGGACTTTGAAAATAGTTGGATCCCAACATTTTTGGATGGGTCTACTTCCCATTCTTGTACATATCAATAAATGAGGAAAAAAAACTAGCTAACATGGCTCCAGCACATCAGAAACAAGAACTGTTGAGTAATCTTTACCTAAGCTTTCTCTTTGGAACCAACCAGGTAGGAAACTAATCAAGAACACCATAAAAACGCTTCATTTTTCTGGTAATTTGAGAGTTTTTGACTGCATCAGAGACCAGACCCTGCACTCCAGCAGCACACTGCACAAAGACTGATTTTATTTCAGGCAGATCCACTTTGCTGTCCAGTGCTCCAATTTTAAAAAGTACTTAGAGAGGTTTTTAAGAGACATTCAGTGAGCCGTGATCTCTCGAGCACCTCAGCTGTTTTGGAAAATGGAATTTAGCTATAAAAAAAGACTTACTTGGGTAATCCCCAAGTTCCCTTGAAAACAAAATGTTCACGCACTAGATAAACATCTGTGGATAAGGCATGATGGGTCACTGGACAGAATTTTTCCAAACCTATGTTAAACAGAGAGCAAGGAAAATCAAATTAATTTACCAATACCCAAGTTTCTTATTCAGGCAAAACATTTACTCACTTCAAAAAGACTCTCAGACTAAGGAAGGAGCTGGTGACTTCTGAATGCACCTTAATGAAGTGTTTGCTCTAGCCATCCCCTCTCTGAGCAATTTTGAGCTGATTTCCCAGTTTTAGACATGTTAATAAAATATCAGTCCCTTCTCTTTGGGACTTTCATTTGCTTTTGTACTTAGAAAGGGAAAACAAAAGACATTTCTATAAGTAACACTGCTAGAGAATGTTTAACACATACGCAGCTTATGTTGCTAGATAAATGTTTGACTGCAAAAAGTCCATGTGAGAGGAGGTGAGAAAGAACAGAAACGCATGTGCGTGCCTGAAACAGCAAGCACACCTCCACGCCAGGCCTGCGAGTAGGAAAGGTGCAGCTGAGTTCTTATCACACCCCGTTCAAACATGCCTACTTGAGAATCCTCCCCAGCCATGCTGCCCTTGCTGCAACCTTTTGTCTTTCACTCGCCTTTCCTTCCTTTATCTCTGTTCTATAACCATTATCTCCATCAGCATAACTCCTTAAGATACACCTAGACATCATTTCGCCAATGAATGCATTTCACACAACATTAGTCATATTGTACTGTGGATAATTTTTATGATATTGCTGTGCCTCTCCTTGGTACATTGTTACAGTTTAATTTGTACATATTCTGCTGCTGATGTAGTGTCACTCAGCTGTAACCAGAGAGAGCATGATGGTTCTGTATTATTGCAACACATTTTCCCTTAAAAAAAAAAAAAAAAAAAAAAAAGAGGAAAAAGAAAACAGAGAAAGACTTTTTCTTAAGAGTAAGTCTGTCTGCTTTCTAGGATTAGTTAACTGTAGATAGGCCTGCCTGCAGGGTCAGTGAAGAGCCAGATCCCAACTTCACCCAGCGGAAAAGGATTTAGAATCAGGGTTACATCTCAGGCCCATTACATAAATAAGTATATGCTGCAAATTTGTGTTTTGAATAAATTTTTCACAAAGTTCAGGGTAAGGATTTCATATCTGCAACAGTTCTTCAGACCCTTTCTAGCTACTCGTCTTGGTTACCAGACAAGCTAATACCAGCTATCTGCTTCCCTTCCAAATGGTCATACCCATTTTGTGATTAGAGTTTAATGCTATAGATCAATTTTCAGCCCCAGGCATCAGTTTTACATTTAGACATGCAGAGCAGCACTGCTAAAGCCTGTCAACTGTTTTAGGTATTCAACAGCCAATATCAGTATCTACACAAAGAACTGGCCACAATATTTTCAGTGCTTCTGCTCAGTGATCGAGTTTCCCATATGGAAATGTTTTGCAAAAATAAGGGATTACTTGGAAAGGCACTGGGCTAACCCTGCTGAGTATCTGCTTTTCTTCTTCTTAGTTCTGCAGCATGGAACGTTACCGCTGGTATTTTGGACAGTGACCATAAGGTCATAAGACTGAGTGAGTGATTGAGACTCCCTCAGCTCTTTGTTTACCTCTGGAAGACAAAACAAATGATAATTTCATCCAATAAACAAGAGTTTTGTTTAATTCTTTAAAAATACTAATTTATTTTTAAAGGAGTTAAGTTTGTCCCACATATTTGAATGCTGCCTGACAGAATACATTCCCCTGAGTAATGACATCTCACTCTTGTTTCCAGCCAATCATAGTGGTAAACTTTTTTTTTTTTTCCCCTATTGATCTTAATCTTATACTTATAAAAATATTTCTTGCCATACAGATTTACTTGTCCAAGTTGAGTACATTAAGCAGACATGACTAGCTTGTTATACTGTACCATAAGTAGAGTTATTTGGCTCTTCAGATAAAATAATCTGAGTTGCTAAAGAAGAGCTGATCTCTTGGGCTGAGATCCCTGAAAGCATTTTGGTACCTTGAAGCTCTTGGGTGTTCACCTCCCTAAGTAGTTACAAAATAGTCATGTTCTTACAGGCTGAGAGAATGCCAGAGCAAGGAGTGCCCTCTGTTCTATTTCAGGTTCCTATTCTGAAAGAGTAATACAGAATCTTAAGCCTCCACCATTTCCTTTAAGGAAAAGGGTTTTTTTCATCTTCTCTAAGGACCAGTCACGATAAAAGACCTTGGCATACTTAATATGCTTTGCATGCCCTAATCCTGTAATATGGGCAGATGCAATGAGAAACTATGGTGTTTCTATTCCTCCTCAAAGCCTCTAAACACATTCATTCACAAAAACTGCTCTGAGAGGAGGGGAAACATCGTTGCCTTCTAGGTCTTCCCCAAATCTCTCACATCAGCTGCTCTATCACATAGATATTTAGAAAGGGATTTAAAGCAGACAGAGAGATTAAGCTCTGTAGCTGCAACACCTGTAGCACCAGCTTGCATAGGTCTCACTACATCACTATGACTTCCCTGGCTTGATCCATTTATATCAAGGCTATATTCACCTCAGTGAGATTTGCCTAGATTCACTTATATATTTGTTCAGACACGGACTTTGCAAAATACTCTACTTGTATATGCTATTTTATAATTAGAATCATAGAATTGTTTAGGTTGGAAAAGACCTTTAAGATCATCAGGTCCAACCATCAAGCCAGCACTGCCAAGTCCACCACTAAACCACGTCCCTAAGGACCACACCTACATATCTTTTAAACACCTCCAGGGGTGGGGACTCAAGCACTTCCCTGAGCAGCCGGTGCCAGTGCCTGACTACTCTTTCAGTGAGGAAGGTTTTCCCTAGTATCCAAGTTAAACCTGTGCTGGTGCAACTTGAGGCCATTTCCTCTTGTCCTATTGCTTGTTACTTGGGAGAAGAGGCCAACCCCCACCTCGCTACAGCCTCCTTTCAAGGCAGTTGTAGAGAGCGATAAGGTCTCCCCTCAGCCTCCTCTTCTCCAGGCTGAACAACCCCAGCTCCCTCAGCCGCTCCTCACCAGACTTGTGCTCTACACCCTTCACCAGCTTCATTGCCCTTCTCTGGCCACGCTCCAGCACCTCAGTGTCCTTCTTGTAGTGAGGGGTTCAAAACTGAACACCGGATTCGAGGTGCAGCCTCACCAGTGCCAAGTACAAGGGGACGGTCGCTTCCTTGGTCCTGCTGGCCACACTATTCCTGATGCAAGCCAGGATGCTATTGGCCTTCTTGGCCACCTGGGCACACTGCCAGCTCATATTCAGCCGTCTGTCAACCAACACCCCCCGGTCCTTTTTGGCCAGGCAGCTCTCCAGCCACTCTTCCCCAAGCCTGTAGCATTGCATTGAAGGATCTGTTTAATGAACCGCAATATCAGTTAAGACCAGAAAAGTTTTGGCATAACGCAGCAGGTAAGCTAGAGCTAAGAGGCTGACATACGGACTAACAGGAACATCTCATACGGTTAAAAGTTGTACACAGTGATTCTGCAGACTACGTCGGTTTCAGGCCTGAACCTGAAATATTATAGAATATAATGAGTAATTCTGGAATACAGCAGTTTGATGCTGTGAAGAAAATGACCTGACATTATCTTACTCTACATTGTACCAAGAGAAACCCATACTGTAAGGTTAAAAAGTCTCAAATTCTATCATTCTATCTATGGGGACATGATTGAAAGAAAAACAGTTTGTGAAGATGTAAATAATTAATCCACTTCAGACTAGAAAGTTGATTCATAGTCATAATATTATTTGTCCTACGCTTATAGGAACCTGTTATGTTAGTACTTTTGACACAACTAGAGCACATATCCTTGACACATCGGTATATATGTGGCTTCTCTAGACAATTGTGCCATCTGGGAGACCAAGTCAGTGATCCTCCTGCTGCCTACAGAGTCCTGGGTAGGTCCCCTGCTTTGTTTTAAGTGGAGCCCAAGAAACGAGGTCATGTATTAGAAGAGTGAAGGTTTCTCCCCAATGCCTATGACATTCTTCCACACAAGAATGAACTGAGGCCGTGCCAAAATGAAGGTGTTAAAATGTCCATAAACACTTGGCCCATGTAGAAGTTCTTATCATGCTTTGCTCCTGTGAATCAATCCTTTCAATTAAGGTAGCTGGGGGATATAGTGATGTTTTTATTTGCAATTACAGCTTTAAATTAGGATCAATAAAGGCAGCTACAGCCCTACCATACCAACAGTCCTGAGAGGTGCATAGGTTTTCAGAGAACACACTTCTGAAATAAACCCATCCGTTTTCTATTAAAAATATAATAAAATATCATAGGAGAAAGACCTTAATACAAGAAAAAGACCCAAAGAATCTTACTATTTGTTTTTTGTTTTGTTTTTAGGCATTAAGCCAGTGAGGTCTTCTTCCCTATGGTTGCCTCCCCTATGGACTTTCCATAGTCACATCTGGAATAAAGTGGGTGGGCACCAGGCCAGGTCAAAGCTGACTCTGGCAGAAGAGGAAAGGAAAATACGCATTTATTTAGTTACCATCCTGTATTTCTGACTTCTTGTTCAGTGTAAAATTTTGCTCAACATGAAGCTCATGCCATAGACAAGTTTTGTTTCTGGTTTTTTTTGATCGTCTCTTCCATGAAAGGATGCTGCATACCAAAATATGCAATGCATTCAGATTTGCACAAATTGTGATTATAAAAAACAAAACAGTCATTACTAAATGGTATTTTAATACAGTTTTCTAGGGAATTGAGGCTGTTTATTTTTAAATAACCTCTCAAAAAAAAACAAAAAAGGCATGAGCTTGTGTCAAATTAGATCTTTTCTGAGAATGAAATTGCAACAAAAGAGCCTATTTCATGAGTTTCACATTTCACAGCATATTTCATAGTTGTTGTACAAGTTGGGGTTATATCTGCTATGATTTATAGAGGAACAGTGCTGTAAGAAGCCTCCCTTCTAATTATAACTGGTTATGAGGTACATCACTCATATCAGACTGAAATTTACTTCCATCTCAAACATGATCTTTTTTTTGCCTGTTTATTATCATAAACTGGCCACAGAAATGCTGATAAAGAGATTACAGAAAATGTTATTAACTTAATCCCTTCCTAGTTGGAGTTTCTTCTTTTAATACAGACTTATTTTGAGTCTTTGTTTACACGTTGCGATGTGTCAGACAGTAAACACTATCTCTCTTATGGAAAGTTGTGCAATGAAAGCCTTTCCTATTCCGTGTGCTACATTAGGCAGAACGTCTGACTTTGACAGAATGTGCAAAAGAACCTATAAATCCAATGACTCCCTCCACTTTCACAGGCAGTGTACGGAAGGGCTTCACACATAGAGTAGATGTTTCATTTGAATGCAAAACATGATAAAATCTGTCCTGAAAAGCACTTACGCTTTAAAAACATAACATAATTCTCAGAAGAAAAATGCCCAACATATATTTTGGCTGATTTCAAATTCGTATATATATTAAATGATCTATGTACCCTAAGCTGTGCATTTTATACAACAGAATGATAACCATTACCATTCCACTCCATCTAATCCACTGATGGTCTTGATTTATTGGCTAGTCGTGTATAGTGCACTGCCCCTCCTGAAATTCATGCTGTAATTTTAATTTTTGTTGTTGCTGCTGCTGCTATCTGGATGCGCTTGCCACAAAGATACCATGGTCTTACTCACCCTGTAAACATAATTGATGCTATTGAAGATAATGATTTAGGATATCATCCATCTCCAGTACAGCTTGCCATTATGTGACTTGTTCTTGCAGGTTTCTGATTTGTATCATAGACGAGTTGGCTTGATTGCTGTTTTGCCATAGAGTAATAGTTTCCTGGTTTCCACTGACATACTGAGTCTCCCTTGATCACTCAGGTGATCAGTCAACACACAAGTTAATTATGGGTGAAGGGGTGTCTGAAGCCCAAAGATCAAAAGATACGCACAAGGTCTTCTCCAAGTCATTATTCACCTTCTTAAGCATCAGGCAGTCAGTTCAGATTCCCGTCTCCCACACTGTCCCTAAATAAAGTGATATAGCAGTAGGAAACCTGAATTAGAGCAGCTAAAAGACACAGAATGAAAATTCCAATTTCTCCAAAAGACGAAAAGAAAATCCATGTAAGCATGATTCCCTGCATAGGGGAAATCAAGAGTACTCTCATTTATTTATTGTTTAAAAGAAAAAAAAATTAAATAATCAAGGGTAGCTGTTTAGAGGTGCACAACTGGATAGTGTGCCACAAGGCTCTCACCTGCTTCCCTGGTAAAATTTCTTAGGTTTTAACTGGCATTGCAAGGAAATGCTTTCAAATATTGCCATCATCTTTACTTCCATGCACAAAGAATAAAATTGATTGGCAGAAATTAGGAGCTACTGGACAAACACATTAGAAGCCCTCCCAACATGTAGAGGAAAAGCAGTTCTTCCTAGATTTTTTTTTTCCGTATTTCAACCACCCTCAACGCTCAAATGCATGCATTAACATCACCAGCAGCTAATTACAATTACTATCCTGAATTACTTGCACGAGACTCGCTCCTTTGAGCCACGTCTCACACTCTTCTGGGGAACGGGCATCACAGCACTGCAGTCTCCCTCCTGCTCCAAGACCTCATGAGCTAAATACAACTTGCTGGACAAGTCCATTGAACAGACAGGACCTACAACCATAAAGAGGTCGTGGTATCATGCTGCAGCCACAGGGTTATGCTTTTTGTGGGTAGAAAGAACAACCTCCCTGGCAGTAATGGCTTGTGCTGACTAGAGGCTTGGGTATCAGCTCGATACCCGTACCACTGAGCTACACCTGTATTTGTCCACCAAAACTGGTTTCTCCATGTCTGTGGTTTTCCTGTTCCTAGATTAAAGGACATGTAACTGGGCAATACGCCTCAAAGGTTTATTTCCTAAAATAATATCATTATTACTCGAACCAAAGTCACCCTGCCTTTATTTTTAAGGCAAAAGGAACTGAATCACTGAGTTGCAGATTTAAAGAGATACTACGTAAGGTCAAATGTTCAAAGGACTTCAGTGCAAGCATAACTCAGTGCACACAATTCCACATATGCTTTCTTCCATATGCAAATAAATGCTAGAGATTCACAACCCACTTGCACGTATCTGCACATGCCAAAGGGATTTACACATGTTAATACTTGGAAAGCAAAGTGAGAATGTATATAAAATGGCATGCACAAAGTACATTCATCCATGTGCATATCCCTCTGGAGGCATCACTGCTTGGATGTATTTCTAAGCGGAAAAGCAGTTAAAAAATTGATATGTCACCCTTCCTCCAAAACCTAATGATTACAGTCTGTTAATTACACCGCATCTGTTGGAAGCTTTAGCAAATAAATTGTGGACCTGATCTATTATTTATAATACCAATAGAAATTACACGTAATGTCTTAAAGTCACACTTATGCAAAGTGGCAGCAGAAGCAAACCATGCCATGTTATCCCTATCCTGCAACTTCCCCATGCAAGTACTACATATTGTGACAAAGCAGCTATAATAACCTTTTCTAAATTTTACTTTCTGCAGATGGAGAGAAAGCAGTGAGAGAATATAAAGCCTCACATAGAGGAAGGAAAAGAACATTAAAAAAAAACTGTTTAAAATGTCATTTACAATTTGTCCCAGAGTAGCTCTGAAATACTGTAGGCCACGTACTGCCATTGCTTTTAGCCAAGTTTCCCACAGCGTGGTATTCACTAATAGCTTTTGAATGCCCAACAAATAGGTGTACAGCAGGGTCTGCTACAGAGAGAGGCATCTTAGCACACCTATGCCTTGAATTTAGGCTCTAATTGTAGCATCTCTACTCCTGGTGTGAAATCCCCATAGATTTGCCAAATCCCCATGCTTTTTAAGGCACTTTAATGCTAGTACAAATTCAAAGAGCTGCTGATCTGCTTGTGTGTTGGGAAGCAGCTCTCCGTCCTGTCTTCCACAGAGCTCTGAACCACAGTCCTGCTTTTTCCCCACCTCCCATACTCTACAAACACTACCTAGCATTATTATTGCTATGGTTTCTCTAATATAACAACTCAGCTTTCAGGCAAAAAATAGATTTTTTTTTTTTTCCCCCCCAACAGCTGTCCCAGAAAATAACGTAAGATTTGAAAGTCAAGCTGGATCCCTTCTTCCTTGGCTTTCTCAACCCAGTAACAACAGTTCCCCAGAGCAAATGGCAATTGCCTGGTGTAAACTGGAGCAGAATTGCCACGCTCTTCTGTGTAACACAAACAAAAGCCTTTGCATCTCATTATTACTACTATGGGACCTGAGCATTAGTTAGCTGTTCTTTTTATACCTCTTTAGCCAGCCCACTTACTCACCAGAAAGCAAATAATCACTCAGGCTGAAGTTTATGAAACTTCTGGGATTCACAAACGTGTTTCATGAATTTCTGGCAGTTGTCTGAATGTTCACAAATAATGTGATGCCAGTAATCAGAACAAGTCAAAACTTGACACTTCTATTCATAAATCAAGAGATGTTTTATTTTTACTGCTTGAACAGTTCTGTTCCCAAGCACGACTGGATTTGAACCACCAACCTGGAGGTGAAAGGACCTTTATTTAATGTATTTGTTTAGGTTTATAGGAAATACAAAAAAGTGTCTATCCAGGACTCTAGCCACCTTTGCCGTATATTAAAAAAACAGGCCAACTCATACAGACAAAAATAAACTCAGCAACTTCCAAAAGCCAAAGAAGGCACAAAAAAGCCTCTTGGCCAGAGACCTCAAATCTTTCTATATAAACTGAAAACTTTTGCACACACTATTTCTCTCTTCTCCAGAGCCTGGGACATGAGGAGATGTGTCCCTCAGGTCAGCAGAATTGGACTCTCCCAGGCTGGAGTGGAAAGAGAGCATTCAGTCATGCTCCTGCTGAGGAGATCTATCCAGTATTCTCTCCTTTAAACCAAGAGGACTTCAGCCAAAATGCCTCTGTGGCTTGCAGCTGCAGTGGTATCACTAGGGAGACAGAGCAATCTATTAAGCAAAGAGGATCCAAGATGCAAGACCTTATGCCAAGAATCTATTTTAGCCTCCCCCGCAAGCCCGCAGACACAGCGTAGGTCCTGGAGCACCAGTATTAAGTGCTGATGGTGAAAACCCCCACTCATCACTCCACAGACACAGACAGCACTCTGCAGATCCACATCCCACTGCTGCCCAGTGTTCCCCTCCACACACCGCACGCGCACCCTGGCCATTCCCCCAGGCCCAGGGGGGTGTCCCACTCTCGTACATTACAGAGTAGTTGCATTCAAACAGTTCCTCCTTCCATGGTCAGAAAATAGTAAATTTATGACTCTAAAAATAGGAGAGGGAAGAGAAAACCAACCTATTGACTCTGAAGTATAAAGCAAAACAAAACCCTATCAGGATTTTCTACTGCATGGTAGAAGGGCCCTGCAGACCAAGTTCTGTCCTTCTGCTGCTGGCACAGTCCCTTCTGGTGCCAGCCAAGAGCACTATTCACTGTCCCACTCAGCCATCCTCTTCCCTTTCAATCTCCTTTTGGAGTGGGGACAGGTAGATGTGGGGAGGCAAGGGCAGAGAAAGGAGACGTATCTTTATAAAATTGGCTTTTCTCCTCATACAGTCAGAATACACGAGACTCTTAATTACAGCTTGGTCTCTTAGAGACAATCCCAGCTCTGCTATAGAAGATCCCTTCCAAAGTAAACACAAAAGTAACAGGGGATCAGCTCTTTGCTCTTTTGAATGCTGCAGAAATGAAGTGCCCGTAAAAAAGGTTGCAAGACATTGTCATTCTCTGACACACTGTAAGTTATATTTTCCAAACCCTCTACGCAAACATAAAACACCACGTTCTTTTTTTTTTTTTTTTTTTTTTTCCACTAGAGGCTGACAATGTTAGGAAAGGTTTCCATTTAAAACATTGAGCTGGGGTTTCTCTTGGGCAAGAAGTGCCTGCAGGAGACAGGTTGAGGAAAGACCAACAATCCCTGTCCCATCCATCCGCCTTGCCTCTCAGCAAGGTATGCATCACATCAGCAGCTGCCAGTGGTTAGGGGAGGTTGCATGCAGGAAAATGAACTCTCTCCCTGAGTTTCTGCTCTAGCCAGAGTGGATCTGGACAAGGAGCAGGATCAATTGCAACCAGGCATGTAGAGCAGAGTCAAACTTCCTCCCCTTCAAGTGTCTAAAAAGCAACCTGACTGGATTTTCTCCTGGACGGCTCAGCACTTAAACAGGTCGATTAATCAAAAGCACCTCCCAATTGAAATTACATTCCGCTTGCCTTCTGACACTTACCACTTCAATAACATCATTTATAGCTCCATTGTTGCTATATGAAGCCCTAAGGAGAACTGGCTCCTACAACATGTTGCCATTACATTTTAGCCAAGGCTGAATGTAGCTGCAAATATCTCTGCAAAATACAACAGAGATCTATTAAATGCATAACTTCCCTGGCACCAAAATGTTATTCTTTTAGCAGGTCTGCTTCTTCCCTGGGATTCTGATGAAGTGTGCACTGCTGCGTTATGAAATACACCATGTTTTGATGTGATACACAGAAAACGTCTTTGTTTAACGCAGCTTATCTTTTATCATGTCACTTTTCTATTGGATTTCCTTTCTGTGCACTGGAAGCATATTATTGTGACAGATACACTGCTTTACCAGGGGGCTTTGCTACGTGACCTGCAGTGTCAGAATGAGGATCAGATCCTCCCCGAAACACAGGCTGGACAGCTTGATACAACATGAAGGAACACGGAGCAAATAAAGAACCAGGAAAAGCAATTCAGCAACACTCCCATCTAAAGTGGGCTGCAGAGGCATTTTCCAGCCTGAAACACAGGCCTTCTACAAAAAACTGAAAACTAAAATGTTATTTGCTGTACGATGTTCATTCTTCCATTTATACACACTTACCAGAGTTAACACGAGAGCTCAAGAAAGTCAGGGAATACCACCGGCACGTCCATTTTACTAGAAAGAGGCAATGTGGTAACAAAGCACAAACCAATCTTGCCAACCTGGAGTATGTCCCCTCTCATAACCGTCACTCTTGTAATTTCTTCAAGATCCTTCAGAAACCGTAAACAGGAAAGCGTGGTAAATAAAATTGCTTGGCAGAGAAGGCACTAGCATAGTACCGCAGATGCAAGGATTCAATTTTCTGCTTCATTGTGAACTTCTGCAAACACCTGACAGGATGAAGTCCCATGAGATACTTGCTCTGATAGCTCACCACTGCTGCAGTCAGAGTGGGGAACTGGTTCAGCAAAGATCTAACAAGAACTGGGTGGTAAAGAGAGACTTCCCTCTTTTGGCAGGAGTGAACTGTTAGAGCAGCTCGGCCACCTTGCGTAACTTGCCCTTTGGGCACCTTCATTGAAAGAGGTGATGTGCCTAATCCATAACTCCTTATGCATCTTTGTTTCCAGCAGTAGCGCTCCCTACACAGCTCAGCATCTGCGCATGTCACCACTTGAGCTGGGCTGCTCGCCAAGCTCACGCCTAGCCCTGCTTGGATTCCACAAAACAGGCTTTCATCTACTTAAATCCCTTGCAGAATCTGCAGGTGAGTGCCAAGCAGGTGGGGTGTGCTCCTCCCAAAGCAGGCTGCCTGGGCCTTCTTTCAGGCCAAACCACGCCACATAGATGCCACTGCTTCTTTACTGAATTACTCAGCAGCTCCTGGGTGCCTGCAGAAGTTTCTCTTCTCAACCAGAGAGCTTCAAATAAACATCTCCTGTGTCCCAGAATGATGCTGTAATTCCCTGGCTACCTGCTCTTCTTGGTGGTGCTCTCCACTCCTCTTGTCAAAGCCTAGCTACTTCACAGAAAGAGTTCAAGTTTCATTGAGTGAATGGTCAGAGGAAACACCATGCTTTTATCTTTCATCTCATGACCATGATGCTCACTCAGGGATTTCTTCTACTACCCTATGAGCTGTTTTCTGTAAATAATATAATGTGAAAGATGGGAGCCATTCTTAAGAAAGATGATGTCACAACTTATGTATCTTTCTGCTTGAGAAAAGGCAGGTTACCTTGGATTTCTTTAGCAACATCTCAAACCTCCAAAAAGAAGGATGGACAAAAGCTCCTTTTAGGACAACCTAGAAAACTCAGAACATTTTTTTCTTTTTTCTGGAAGAATCAATATTTGACCTCTAAGTCCCTTGTACTCAAATCAGGCAACTTGAGTAGCTGATTGAGGTCCCAAACCCTGGATGAAGTTAGGGGTTGCAGTGCCATCGCTCACCCATGACATGTTTGATATCTGCTCAGGTGTTCTGAGCTTAGTGGCTTGAATCTGTCATGTTTTCCCCATAAGGACACTCAGGTGGGAACCAGCATCTGACAAGCACGTTGACCCAGTCCAGAGGCCAAACCAACACTTAGACAGTAAGTAGAGCAGGTTCAAGTCCAAAGTCAACGTCCAAATTCACTCAACACTGGATGAATTTGTGACTTCCCCTCTACACCTCACCCCCTCCTCTGCAAAGTACACACTAGCACTTACTTCCAGGATTGCTTTATGGAAAAGTTATATTAAGGGTTATTCAGGTGTCTCTAGCAAAGAAGACCACGCAAGCAGCTAAGGCAGGGAGACAGGTATGTTACAAGCTTCCTTCCCACACCCCTCAGCAGAGAGCACTTGCCATGCCTGCTTTTGGTCTTCAGATTCATTACAGCCAGGCGGGAAAAGATGGCTCATATGCACACAGTGCTTATCCTGCTGATCAATAAGCTTCCTTCCTGCCCGATAACCAAACCACTTATAATATTAACAGTGTTATTTAAGATCTGTGGAAATTTTGTCTGGTCCAAGCAAACCAGAAATATCCTGACCTAGATACTGAGAACAAAACAATGTTGAGCAAACTTCAGGACTGCCAGTTCATCTGTCATTGCACTTGACATTTTATTGAAGAATTGGAGCAAAACTATTTTACCCGAAAGGTTCTTACACCAGCATATTTATTCAGTGGATGAGAGAGAGAAAAGAAAAAGAAGAAAAAAAAAAAAAAAAAAAAAACACTTTCCCCCTCTCAATTTAGATTGAAAAGGGGTGCACTTTATAGTCCATTAATAAGGTACATGAGTTGCCTATGGGCCCCTTTCAATGACTGCAGATAGCAAACACAATTATATCAGAAAGCACAAATGAGTATGAGAGTTATCTATACTTCCTTCTGAGGAAAAAAAAGGAGTGTGATGAAAGAGCAAAAGAAGAACACAAAGAGTATTTCCACCACGTTACAAGTGCACAAGCTCGAGACAGTGACCTGCACTGTAAAAGATGGTCACTGATGCAGAATGGTTCAATAAACGTCAAGCTGTTGCTCCTTTTGGCTTTAAGTAATGCTGGGCATATGCAGCACCTTTGAAAAGCAAGGCCTTATTTTCTTCGAGGTCCGCACCAAAATTCATAACAGTTTGTACAAAAAGGCATGCCTACACAACTTGTCTAACATATCCAATTGCAAAGCTAGGAGACAATTTGAGTGCGTAACCTTCTGTCCAGGAGCTAGAGCCTCACTGAATCTCACAGTCTAACCCAGCAGATTTCTGCTTATTCCTTTTATCCATGCAAATTTTGGTGCTTACCTGTACATATTTCAGTAGGTGGAGTATTTTAATTATTTACCTACCTGTTAGACAGACCACTTAACACAAGGTAGAAAAGGAAAAGAAGGACTTTCAGAAAAGATCAAATACATCATAAGCTTGGCAGACACTGTAGCCCTGAAACAGCAGTTTGAAACTTGCACCATAACAAATCTTCTCCTATACATTATCTCACAGGAAACAACACATGATAAATTCTTAGCACAATGTGATTCCCCTCCTTCCACCTCCTCCCCACTTCAGAAAGATTTAACATCTAATTCAGCTTTTGACGAGCTGCTTCATCACTGCAGGAATGCTGTTGATCTCTGTCGGAACCCTGCGGCCTTGGACAGAACAAACTGAAAGGGAAAAAAAAATTTTGGCCGTCTGTAATGATAAATAAATACATTACAGGATACAACTCTAGGGAATGGAGGCTGACACTGACGGAGCACCGTGACCTCCACACAACTGCCAAGTCTCAGCCGCTTAACAAAAGTCAACTTTTGTTTGCCTTCTCCCCCCCGCCCCAATGACAATTTCTTAAAGTGCAAACGCAGGATGGAAAAGGAAAAAAAATTAAAACAATAAAAGATAGAGGAGAACTCCAAAACCCTCCTCATCTGCTGCCCAGAGGCACTTCGGTTTTGACAGAACAGTATTTTATTTCTTTGGTCTCCTGGAAATTGGGGGAAACCAGTCCGTGCTGCATCAGCGGGACAGGGAAGCTGTGCCACAGGGAATTCTCAAGTCCCTTTTTTTAAAAATTTTGCATTAGGATGTGCCTGCCTTCAGGCTAGTTCTCGGCTCTGATTTGATTTTCTGTCTACTTAAGTCCCACTCACAAAATCAAATATGTATGGCAGATATTTAGCCTTCACATCGATGGCAACAATAACAAAATAGAGAGGGAGGAATTCGTTACCCAATCAGATAATCCACCTCCTTATCCGTGGAAGTCTCACCCACTCGTGTCAACCTATCTCCTAGACTCTCCTTTTCAATCTGATGCCCATTTCTATCCAATCATAACAGAAAGTTGATACCTATTGCCATCTCTCCTCATTTTACAGATGCACAAAGTGATAAATAAAGTGTCACGACAAAGTCAATCAAGTTGAAAGCCAGGTATGGACTGCAAGCGTTAACTCTTGCGTCTGCATTGTGCTTACTAAAACATATATTCCATTAACTTCATGTGCTTTATGGGAACCACAGAGGATTCAGCTTGATCAAATAAGTTCATGGTCAAGCCTTCAGGGCTCGTCAACACCTTACAGCAAAGTGTAGCACAGAAAACCCTGCGCTAACACTGGCAAAGCTAATTCCAGTGCAGAAAGAGAAGAGCCTCACCAGAGTGGTGCTAATCAGCTCCACTAGCTTGTTGAGCTATTAATGTCAGGCACAAAGCTAATGTAGCTACACCACTCCTGAAGCCCACACCGGGAAGTCTTCCCAACGCTTCATTGCACAGTGCAGACTCTCCAGCTCAAGCAGAGCTGTCTCAGGGATACATGGCACAGCTTGTTCCAAGTGTTTCTTCTGCTCCCTTCGCTCCCCTAAGAAATGTCTCCTGCTGGCTCACCACCAGCCTTACTGCCGCCGACACCAGGCTCTATCTTCACGGCTCCTGACTCACAGATCGTTTAACTCAGCTATTCACCAAAGCACCTATTTAATCCACTCAGCTCACAGTTACTACTATTAAAACACTTTGTATTTTCAAGTGTCCTGTGTAACTTATGCTTCATAATGTCTTTCTTATTTCCCCTGTCGCCTGCCCTTTGTATACACAGGGAAAGTGGATAAGAGAGAGATGATTCAACTCAACCCAAACAGTGGAAGACTCATGATTCAACCCCTTTATCTTTTCTCTCTGGTTTACATCTTTAATTTCTCAATCTATCTTGTTTCTTTTTTTTTTTTTTTCTTTTTTTTTTTCATTCTCTTTAGGTTTAGAAGACTTGAATGGTTCCCCTTCTGTTAAAGGTAGAACCTTTCTAACATTTTCTTACATTCAAATACTCTCCTGAAGATTTTCCATTGCTTCAAAATTGCCCTCAGAGTAACTGGAGAAAAACAGTTTTCTTCAGCTTGGTCAATTCCCTAAGTCTGTTCTGCCAGGGAATACTTATTTCACAACAGTTATATCTTTGATTGTCCTGTAGTTGTTTCCTGCAAGAGTACCTTGTGTGCATTACAGTCTCTGTCAGCAAATGGCTGCTTGATGCACCACAGGGGCTAGAGTTACAGATAGATTTCCATAAAACCAGTCAGGATTTCTAAGTAGTGCACAAGCATTCCCCAAACCACCACTGAGCTCATGCCTTGACCTGCCCATCAGAACAAGATTGACACTTTATAGGAGAGAGTAGATAAGGAAAAAAAAAAAAATATGGGAAATAAATATGAAATCCATTTTCAAAGGTATAATTTCCAAACCTTTCACCTGAATCAAATACAACAAAACCCAATACGAAGGACAAACCAAACGAAAAGAAGCTCTACCTCTGAAACAGCTACAACAGAAACATGGGCCCCTCTAGCTCAGTCAAAATTTTTGAATGTGAATTTCTCCCTTTAGAAACCAATGAGGCCTTCACTGTACTCCACAACTCATCCATCGCAAGCAGAGGGTATCTACTGTGATCTATGCCTCTAGCTGAGAGGAAATGTACAGTTTCTATAGAAGTCAAAGGGGGGGAAAAAATAAAATCAGACCTGGACATCTGAGTGGACATTATCTGCCAGGGCAGTCCACTTTGCTGGCATGCCTTCTCTTTTGCTATAGCAGATATCCTATGTGTGCACACTCTGCATGTATGTTTAAACAAAAAAGCTGATAAGGAGTACTTGTCTGTCAGCAGTATCTGAAGCCCACAGCTCCTTGAGAGCATTTGGGTTTACTTGGCAGGTCATGCTGACTCCTTGTGAACCATTTATCATTGCAAAAAACTCCAGAGGTTGGCACTATGCCAGCGTCTTGTCTTCTCTTCCAGCCCCCTACCCCTTTCTGCCCTCCTGGGTATTGATGCTACATCAAAACAAACCTCCAGTTCACATAGCAACAGAACATTTTTATATAACCTCTGCATGGGAACGATACACAAACCATTGGACAATCACTTGGAGCATGTTAGGTAATTCCAGGATATTTTGCTGGTTTCTGTCAAAAACACCCCTGGTTAAATCAACTATAAAAAGGGAAGAGGATCTTTTGCACATGGGCCAGACTTGAAATACATCTTGGCACCAAGGACCTCAGGGGATTAGTGCACCTATTGGTTCCATGTTCTAAATTTTGCCATTTTCTATCTCACTTGGAATCAAACTGGGGAGTCCAAAGCATTTAAGCCGGTTTGTGCATAATGTAATTGAAAGCAAAATGATGCTGAAAGGATCTGCCGAGTCAGGGCTTTAATAAAACAAAGACAGAAATTTAGATTTTGGTGGACACTGAAAACTCCCATTGCTATCTGAAATGGAGATATCTGTGCAGACTGTGTACTTACATAGTTATGAAACAGCTAAGTCGTCTTAACTTCATTTTCCCTTATCCTGTCACAAATGGTTAATACTTTCAATAAGGACATAATAAATACGTTACTTCAAATCTTTTCACAGTGTGCCCACCTCATCTTCATATTGTGTTAATCCCATATTTCAGCGCTTCTAGTAGTTTTCTGCAAGGATCACAAATACCTTACAGAATCATAGAATCATTTAGGTTGGAAAAGACCTTTAAGATCATCACGTCCAACCATCAAGCCAGCACTGCCAAGTCCACCACTAAACCACGTCCCTAAGGACCACACCTACATATCTTTTAAACACCTCCAGGGGTGGGGACTCAAGCACTTCCCTGAGCAGCCGGTGCCAGTGCCTGACTACTCTTTCAGTGAGGAAGGTTTTCCCTAGTATCCAAGTTAAACCTGTGCTGGTGCAACTTGAGGCCATTTCCTCTTGTCCTATTGCTTGTTACTTGGGAGAAGAGGCCAACCCCCACCTCGCTACAGCCTCCTTTCAAGGCAGTTGTAGAGAGCGATAAGGTCTCCCCTCAGCCTCCTCTTCTCCAGGCTGAACAACCCCAGCTCCCTCAGCCGCTCCTCACCAGCCTTGCGCTCCAGACCCTTCCCCAGCTTCATTGCCCTTCTCTGGCCACGCTCCAGCACCTCAGTGTCCTTCTTGTAGTGAGGGGCTCAAAACTGAACACAGGATTCGAGGTGCAGCCTCACCAGTGCCAAGTACAAGGGGACGGTCGCTTCCTTGGTCCTGCTGGCCACACTATTCCTAATGCAAGCCAGGATGCTATTGGCCTTCTTGGCCACCTGGGCACACTGCCAGCTCATATTCAGCCGTCTGTCGACCAACACCCCCCGGTCCTTTTTGGCCAGGCAGCTCTCCAGCCACTCTTCCCCAAGCCTGTAGTGTTGCACAGGATTGTTGTGACCCAAGTGCAGGACCCTGCACTGAGCCTTGTTGCACCTCATACAGTTGGCCTTGGGCACACCCTGCAGCCTGACACCTGGGTGGCAGCGTGTTCCCACCGGAGCTCTCTCTGGGAAGCTGCGTCAGTCGTGGTGGGTGCAGAGCTTAGAGAAGCCATGGCTTTCTGCCGGGTGGGTACCATTGCTCCCTGGTTGAGATGGCAGAGTTTCACTGCCCTTCCTGCATGCCCTTCTGCCCAAACTGCCATGCCACACCCTGTTTGCCTGCCCTGTTGGTAGCACTTCTGGTCACTAGTGCTCCCTAAGGGCTTCTTTTATATATGCAGGGGGCTTAGCTGCCATTGCTCCTGGCCCTACCCAGGTGTCCTCCACCACTGTCGCACTAGCTGTGGGCTCCTGGCAGGTCTCTCTGCTCTCCCTGCAGTTCCGCCGTTCGGGAAACCCTCCTGTGTACCACACTCGAGTGCTCCGTTGTGGATCCTGCGAGCACCAGACCTGCTCACCTTGGTGACTGAGGACTAGTTTTGGTTACACCACATTTAAATCTCCCACCATTGTTCTTAGCCCCACGCAGGTCTCGTCAGCCGCTATCGCGCAAGCTGCATATATCAAAAGGGGGAAAAAATTGACTCTGAGGATTTTTACTGCTTTCCCCTGGTTCACTGAAGGTAGCCATAACTAGAAACAGGACACGAAGAAGGGCATGTCAGGGCCTATAGTAACATCAGAACCATTAGTTATTTTTTAGTATATCTTACTTATGCACACAGAATTCAACCCATCACAAGATGTTGCATTAAGAAGGAAAGAGCTTTCCTCCAAGCCACATGGACACCGATCACTGAAGATTTTTGCCTGCACCATCAGCATCCTAGGATTACCTGGGAATTTCAGCAAGTTACCTGCAGTTTCCAGACCTTAGGACACTGCTGCTGACTTTGATTTCTCCTGCTCTCTTCCTCTACTGTATTATAGCCTTTTGGTGTTTTTCATTAGGCCTTAAATAAGTCATTGGAAAATGTTTTGTGACAAGTAGGTGGTATGAGAAATATATTCTGTAGACCTTTCCAGATTGAACATCTATGGTGTGATTGCTTGCAGTTGTGGTGTAATGCACTGGTCCAGTGCTCCTGCACCATTTGGGAAAGATAATAGTTAAGGTGTATCTATCTATCTAGGTTATTATATGGTGCACATCACTAAAGGACAATTTATGCAGCAGCTAGAATACAGTTAATATATGACAAAAATTATGGACTAACTTTTGTAGCTCTAGAGAAACTCTTCTATACACCATTTTCATGATTGCAATGATAGAACTGGTAGAATGTCTTAATTAAGACATTCTTTCCCCATTTATCTCTTATTTCCTTTGGCTCATTCCCTTCTTCATGTTGACCCTTTAATTGCCTGCAACTAATTAGCATAGACTAAAACCAAACCCTTTTTGCAAGGTTATTTTCAACTCAAATATGTTTACTCACCTCATCCACAGCAGAGTCACACAGATGTAGCACCAAAACTCAAAGGGTCAGCACACTGCAGCAAATGCCTGGAAACAAACAGCAGGCTGGGGGAACACGGCATTTCCCAGTGTAACCACCAAAGCCTTCCTCTTGTGGCACCACAGCCCCCACTGTAAAGCTGTGAGCAGACCTGCATGTAGGAATCAGGAGACATGCTGCTTGTGATTATTTCTGAGTGAACAGCGCATTAGTTTAAAAATATATTTAAGAAAGTATCACTAAACTATGATTTTTTTAACAGAATTATTACTACAAGAAAAAAATGGACCTGAGAGCTTACAGCACCTAGAACAAAGACTGCCTGCTGGATTGGGAGAGAGGTCTGTGCAGGACCTTGCTCAGCCCACATCATCTCACACCGCACTGTCACTAAAAGGGCAGGAATTTTAGTGTCTTCCCATTTTCCCTGCTCCCAGCTGCACAACTCCAACCCTGCCCTTGCACTAGCTCTACTGCTATGGGACCTTTTTCTGAGCTATTTGAGCTCACTAACTCAGGAGCTAGCAGCTAACTAGCCCAGAACAACCTGTTCTAGAGATTCTATGCCTCCTTTCAGCAACAGCAAACAGATCAGATCAGCTTTTCTTTAGTAACTGTACCTGAAGTCCATGACCCTGAAGTGGAGTCTAAAGGAAATTCAGTGGAAGGCAAATCAGGTTCAAACACATTGCAGGATCAGGACCTACAAGGACAGGCTGGACTCCACATTCTCCAGGAAAGCTGAAATTTACTACAAAAATACTTAGGTGATAATTTACTGTACCCCTTCTCCTGTCTACACCAAGAGAGATGAGCAGGACACTTGTGTAGCAGCCCAGAGGATCTGCCCTCATGTAAAGCCCCATAATCAACATGTTGGGCATTCATACAGAAAATTGTTTAGATATATGTTCCCCATTCTCAAACTGGCTCAAAAAATCATCTGAAAGCCTCTAGTTTTGCTGTCCCAGGAACACTCGTGACTTCAAGCTGTGCCAGGGGAAGTTTAGGTTGGATATTAGGAAAAACGTCTTCACCAAAAGGGTAGTCAGGCATTGGAACAGGCTGCCCAGGGAAGTGGTTGAGTCTCCACCCTGGAGGTATTTAAAAGACAGGTAGACGTGGTGCCAAGTCCACCACTAAACCATGTCCTCAAGCAGTGATAGGTTAACAGTTGGACTTGATGATCTTAAGGGTCTTTTCCAGCCTTAAGGATTCTATGATTCTATGATTCATATGGGCTTCAGCTTTTCAGTCCTTATTCTAATGCCTTTCAGGTTCAACGAAGCTAAGCCATACAGGATTTTTACGAAGCGTTAATGGGCTGCAGTGACTCTATATAATCCAGCACTGGCTGGTGAGTTATCACACCCGATTGTTACTTCATTAGTTGGCAGCCTAGGAGAACACAGGTACCTCCTCTGTGCTCAACGGCGTAAGGTTGCTCACGCTGTTGCAGAGCCCAGAAAAGCACCCACCCACCAGCAGCTTCCCATCCTCAGGATCAATACTGAGAGTCCTCAATACACTGTGTAATCTTTGAATCTCAAGAGGGAATTTGTCTGATTTTCCCCAGCAACTTGTTCAGCCGTACCCCGTCGATTACTTTGTCAAATCTGCCTCCACACATTTCTTGTCTCAGACTTTCAACAAACTCCTATACTTTTGCTTCTGGAAACAAACCTGGGAAGCCTTTTGGGTAACGCTTAATTCCTTGTTTTGTAGAGATAAAGAAGAACACAACTAGCATATCTGAAAGGTTAAACACATCATCTATTTTAGGTGCATAACACAAGAGCGATGCAGAGAGAAACACATCTAGGAGGAAATTCACAGTCATAAGAAAGGTTCCGAGAATCAGCATGAATACCTCTCTAAAATGTAAAAATAAGGGAAACCAAACGTATGCAGCCAACTTGGTGAAGCTGCAATTGGCAACCAATTATGCCCCGAGCCTTATTTTCAAAAGTGAGTGCATGTAATGGTGTGTGCAAAAACGAACAATCAATAGTATCTTTCATTTATATGACTTACCATGATTGCATCTTGCAGCCATGGTAACTGTGCACCCACCTGAGGAACCGCATGAGCAGATATGCGGATATGTATCTGCTGGGTGAGTTCCCATCCCAGCTGCTGAGAATACCTTGTTTCAAGTAACTCCGAATGACAAAGTCACGTTCTACAGAATAGCCTTCACAGCAGCAAACTGGTTTGAGTACATTACCTATGTATAAATACACACACACACAAGTATTCACAGGTAAACAAAACAACATGACAATCTATTACATTAGTGGTAACAGTAAGGAAGAAGCATCAAGAAAATACCTTGAACATGCTGCTACTGCATAGGGGGTCAGTGAGGCCACGCCGTTCGTCACATACATAGGTACAAGCAGATATGCACTGGGACAAAGTGGTGACGCTTAAACTCCGGATATGCTACAGGCAAGGAGAGAAGCAATGTAGTGCATGACTTCACTGGTGAACTCGGTTGCAAGAACATCCATGCAGAGCTAGTGCTAACAAGAGCAAGGCCAAACAAGCTTATATACAACTTTTCCACAAAGCATGAGAACCCATTAGTGCTCAGGTCTAATTAAATGAGTCAGAAGGAGACTTTTGAAGAATGAAGAAACCTCTTACTCCATCTTGTGTTAAAAACAACTATAAAAACCATGCAGAAAACAGAGATTTGCCTCCTTGCCTTTTCTTTAGAAAAAGTCCTGCTCACATTTCCAAGGAGGAAGAAAGGGTGGCCAGTCCCAGCTAGTGCAGTTTTTGGAATCCCAATTCTCTATCAAAAGAGGCCCAAAAGTATGATGGGGAGATGAAATTGCCAAAGTGATGCAGTTAAATGGGGAAGTCTAGCCACAGCTAGGATGACCTTTTCTTTTTTTTTTTTTTCTCCTGCAACAGGCCAGGAAAAAAGCAAGAAGGAACAAAAGAAATATTTATTGAGTCTATAAAAGCTCACTTTCTATATGAAATTGAAACCCTTTATTTCATAGTCAACTAAAAGAGGAGCAAGTCCTGCAGGACTATTTCAAGCCACAGCATTGCTGTTCTGATGTTGACCATTTTGAGGAGAAAGCTGCACACTGGAGGAACCAACCAGGGGACTCCAAAGAGAGAGGCAGCGTGCCGGGTGAGTGTCAAGAGCATCAGAGGTGTTGAAAATGGATTGAGAATTGCTGCTGTCTACCTCACAGCATAGATTTTGCAGTCTGCTCTGCAACATACACGGTTTCTGTCCTGTGCATTGCAAACACACACACTTGGCGGGCCTTGATGCTGTTCAGGTCAGTTAGCTCCTCTAGGGTTTTGCTTACTGCCCGTTATTTTTGAGAACGGTGCATGGCATCTCCTGTTAAAGAAGTCCTAACACAGAAAAACAAGGCTTTTTTAGCCAGTTTAACCACTGGATAAACCCTAAACATATCAGATAAAGCATTCTACAGCCTCTACATTCATTACCAATTAATTATTGAAAGGGTATCTATTGAGTGTTTTAATATGCATAAAAGTAAAGACAATTCCAGTTGCCATGCAACTGGCTGAGAATCATGTAAACATAAATGCAGTAGTTTCATTTTCATGAATAATCTTATGTATCTGGAGAAAAGGGCTCAGCAGAGCCACCATACATCAGAGCAGAGGGGTACCATTAAAGGTGCAGGGAAATGAACCACTTGGTAGCTGGGAGCCTACATTTTAGGAATTAATTTAGTTATCAGTGTAGCAAAAAAGGCCAGGACCTTGTATCTCTGTAGTAAGGAATAGTTGTTTGGACCCTGGAATTGCATCCTGCAAATTGACATGGAATATTTATATAAGATGCAATCAAGAGAGGTCTTATTGTCAATCAGACATAGCTCAGCATGCAGCCTGATAAGACTTGTAATTATACAGATGAAAAAAAAAAAAAATGACAAAAGATGTATGTGATCATTCCAGCTGATCTCTACTGTTTCACACAGACAGCATTAATCTGTGTTTAGTTTGGTTTAAAGTACAGATGGTTCCACTAAGCATCAGAGATTCCAGTACATATCCAGAATAGGATTGCATACTTTCTCCACCAAGAAATTTGCTAGAAAGATGAACTTTAAAAAAAAAATAATTGTGGATTCAGGCCAAATATGGGAATTATTGTTGTAAATAAGAAAATAGTTCAAAAGTTTTTAAAAAATAGAATTAAACAAAATATTTTTATGATGGAAAAGCTACATTTTGAGTTGACAAAAAAGTTAGGGGGCGGTTTTTTGGGGTTTGTTTGTTTGGGTTTTTTGTTTGTTTTCTTTTTACATTATTCTTTCAGTTTCCCCTGGAATAAACTTTACTTTTTGGTTTGGTTACAAGAAAAAAAAAGAAAAATAATTATTTGTCGAGTGCATAGACTGAACAACATAAAACCAGCAGAAATATCTCCCACATTTAGAAACAGCAAGTAAACACATAGTTTCAATTCCATTCCATCTCTTTCTCAAAAAAAACTTTCTCCTGTAGTCTAAACAATCTGATTTAGTTGTTAGCAAGCCCGAGTCCTGCCTTAATATCTAATTTACAAACTCCTGCGCTTGTTTATTTTTCCTGCTGTACTCTTACAAAGGCTGCAATGTGCCTTATTCACACTCAAGACCTGCATCCTCCAGATGATGCAATTGTTAATCTCTTTACCTGTTTCACAAAGTTTTCTCTTCCACTTCCCTTTCTCCTTTGCTGCTGACAGACCAGCCGGAGAGCAGACTCTCTTAGGTTGTAATTTAAATCACAGGAGTGAGAACTTGAACCAAATTTGTGTAAGTGATTGATGGGTTTAGCTGGTATACATTTTTTTTTTTTCTTAGGGTTTTGTTGTTGCTGCCTTTTTTTACCTGCATGCAATTTATAAGAGTAGGCAGTATGGTCTTAAACACAGCTAATATTATTCCTTAATCCACTCAAAAGAAATGTTTGGCATTTAACTTTATAATAAAAGGTATCAATTAGGAACTGTCAATGTTTTCAGTAGTGATATCTAATTACTGTAACTTGCTATAGGCTATCTTGTTAAATTCTAGTTGAATGACTAAGTATTCCTGACAAGTTTAATGCATTATTAAAGGTATAATTACTTGGTTATTGCTCGTGTAATTCTGAGTTAATTACATGACATCTAAATTCATCATTTTTATGTTTATTGAACTTTGGTAAATTCACTTTTAGCTATCGCTTGATATTTACACCATGACTCCCTCTTCTACTCATTTTGAACTTAAAGGAGAATGGTGCTGCATTTTCCCAGCACAGCAGGAGAAACCAGGAAGGGGGGAGGGACTATAATCATAACAAGTCTGATTTTCCTATCAGTTTTCCATTTTCCTGTGCTTTCCTTGCCTGCTACCATTTAACCACATCCTGATTCAGTAGATTTGCTCAGTTTTCAATAGGAGAAAATTAGGCTACAAGTTTTTAAAAGACCTGAAATGGAATTGTAACCCTACTGAAATCAATGGCAATGCTCTCATTGTCTTGACTAGAGACAGGATTTTACCTTCAGGAACCCTTGTTCTGGGAGCAGAGAGCAAACTACCCAAGGGGCTCTGGGATACAGGATTTTATCAATGTCAGCATAATAGTCAGATGCCAGAGGGATGTCTCCATGAGTCAGTCATCGGAATTTCCACTCCTGGCATTCAGAACAGATCTATAAATAAACAATGCATTTGAAATTCCTTTCTACTATTTTGCTCCCTCCTATGTAATGCCTTTTTTTCCACCCTTGATTTGTAAATATGGCCTCTTGTGCTCCACCTAGTACGTATCGTAGTCCTTTGCTCCCCAGGTCCCACACTGTGTTGACCCACAGCAGGTGGAAAAAGTAAATGCTGTCCATGGCACAGCTACCAAATGAAAACCTTGACAAGCTCAAGTGCCATCATTATACAGTCAGTGAATCTGAGGTTATAAATCTTGCTTCATTCCCATTTGGAAGAAGGATCTTCAATTAAGCAAAAATTGATTTTCTAATGATTTTTTTTTCTGCTCATGGTTGGTAGATTGTTTGAAACTGTTCCAGCCCAACAACGTACAGGCAGAACAATTAAACATGCATCGTAGTTGACAGCAGGACTGATTTTAAGTCAGTGAATGCAATTTAGCCCTTTGATTTTTTTTTTTTTTTACAAGAAGTGCATCTTGCAACAATTATGAAGGAAAAAAATATTATTCTAGCTAAACATTGCAACTATTAAGCCAGTCAGAAAGCAAGGAGAAAATGGAAAGGTGCACTGGGAAGTTGTTTCTGATCTTATGGAGTCCCTCACTTCTCTGCATTTTATGTAACACTGAAGTTAGCGTACTTTCCAATTAAGTGCATAACTTGAGTAGGTAGCCACTGCTGAGACATTAGTAGAGGTTTGAATAAGTTACTTGGCAGACCAGATACCACAATGTCATTGTTGATAATAATTCTTAGGACATTAGGGACCCATAATCTAAGTTTTCAAAGCATATTTAAATTTTAGTGTTGATGGAAGAGACTCAAAACTGATTGATTCAAAGCCCACTAAGCTCAGCTGGAGTTTTCCCATTAATTTCAAAGCCCTCTAGACCAAACTTTAAGGCATAGGCCTTCTTTAAAATCATACTTTTTTATGTGCACAGAGAACAATCAGAATAGGATTAAAATCCTATTAGATGTGAACTAAACTAATAATTTAAACCTTACTCTATAATGATACATTGATAGGCACCGGTGTACCTTCTAAACTCTAGATGTAGTTCTGATCCTACTCATTTTGTTAATAAGGTATAATTAAAATTGAGATCCTTACATCTACAAGGACAATAGTTAATTTAATCATCTGTGTTGCGTTAATGTTTAGCGGTATTCACCTCTCGGACCAGGACACAACTGTGACAGGTACGATACAAGCACAGGAAAAAAAGACAAACTCTGTTCCCTGAAAAGTTACAATACCACTGTCAGAGCAACAGACAAAAGTAGACTCAGAAAAATTCAGAGTGCTAAGAAACTCAGAGACAATATTATTTGTCAAGGAAGACAAGAGACAGTAGCATACCACCAGTTTAATCCTTGATGTAGCTTTGTGGGCATCATAGCCTTGAACAAAACCACTGGAGCACAACCAATGCTTCTAAGCCAGCCCATACTACAGGTCACAGGGATTTTCAAAGCTGGACCATAGTATGTCTCCAGTTTAATCTTTTTCATCTGCAGATGATGTTGGCCAGGACAGTATAAACTTTGCTAGAATGAGTCAGTACAAGTAGGTGCAATGTTTTCTTGAAGCAATCAAAGTAAATCCCATTTTCTATCAGTCTAATAAGGCAAGTTTGGAGATTTTCAGCTTGCATTTCCTAGTATGTTAATTTCATCGTTGCCCACATATTATTCTGCTTGATCTGACCTGAATCTGACTTATTGCATTTCCCAAACTACTTTTCACTCAGCGGTTAATTAAAAGATTTGGTCCCTGACACACTGCTTACAGCCCTTATTGGCACCCATTAGCCCAGCTAGACTAATTCTCCTGAAAAGCAAGCCTCCTTATATTCCCAGGGTCAAAAGTTCACAGCCAATTCCCTAAATCTTTAACATTCGCTATTAGTTCATTATTTGAACCTACTCTGCTGTAAGAGGCTGTATTCAAATGTAGGCATAAAAAGTCATTGAAGAAAGACAGTTTCTCACACAAATTCATGGCACCAGTCCGCACCATCACTGCCTAATACAACATTGGGACTGTACAGTACAGGAGAGATGAAATTTTTTTTTTTTTTTAAACTTTCCTTTGAGTACCTTTTTTTTAATATACAACCAACAAAGAAAGAAAATGCATGTTCTAATTTACACTAAGCAATTAATGTATGTATCATGCCTCAAAATTACCTCAGCAGTTTATTTTCCTATGCACACATCCGGAGCATAGCATTGCCTTTCAGTCACATATAGGACTAAAATCCATACATAGACATCGATATCACACTGAAAGCAACAGCACCAGCATTCTGATACCCCATATAAATAAATAGAGTCAAAATTCAAGACCAGACCTCAGCTGAGACTGTAAACAAATACGCACACTTGTTCACACACACATAACCACATTGTCACACACACACACGTGCACGCTTATAGGCACATTGAAATTCATCCCATTTTAGAGATAAAAGATAAACCACAAAATTTAGATTTGGATCTAGGCGGTAGAGCCCCCAAAGCCCCGAGAAATCTGGCTGTCGGGCTTTGGTTCAAGCCCATCTTTACTGTACTGAGATAAAGCTAAAAACAAAGTCCACTTGGGTAGGTGTGTGGGAAGAGAAAAAGACAAAGTTTAATTATTAAAACTATGCAACCATGCAAGCATCCTACTTAAGTTAAGAGGAGTTGTCATTAAACTCAACCTTTCCCCCTTGAACCTGGTGTCTGGAGTAGCTCAGACACCAATGATGACCTTATGTATTTCTTTTAATTATTCTGAAGTAACCTCCTCCAGCTCACTACAAGCCCTCAGCTACTTCAACCAAAGACATTCTAATGATTTCGATTAAATCTTGGCCTCTCCCCAACAGCGCACAAATTAAAAGCATTACTAGGAGGATACAAGCTTCAGCGCTTGGAAGTGTTATATAAAGAATGGGGAAAGCTGCCAAGAGCTTGTTGTCATTTCATATGCAGTGGGGGATGATTAACCCCTTGGTGGCTTTTCATACCCTGGGAAGATCACACATCAGGTTGCCTGGGGGTTTCCTACTCATGACTGTCCCCTCTATTACACTTTAAACTCTTTTTAACTTGATATTTGGAGAAAACGCTTCTACCAGTGAAGCACTGGCATATTAAGGCTCTGAAATCAGCTGTGTTATACTGACATAATTCAGAGAAAAGAAGCCTACTGAAGTCTACAAATACAATTCCAGAGCATATCTAACCCATCCTATACATGGCTGCAATTTACACATAATTTTCATTTTCACATTTCGTATTGCCTCAGTAGAAATCTGTGAATGCACAGAGTTTGAGCACAGCTTTGCTGACATCCATCACTTCAGCTGAAGGATCAACTCCATCAGCTGGTGGCAGCAGCAAATTCTTATCCTCTGGTGGCCCAGCCCCTGACAGGCATAACAATACACATTTTGCTAATGTGATGCCCATCACACTATGTTATGTCTCCTACTGCCAATGTTCAAAATGTATGTCCAATCTGTGAACAAACACAGAGGGATTTTTCTTTTTTTTTTAACACGAAATTGTGGGAATCAAAGCAAAATCTTTCTTTTGAAAATTAGCCCTATACATTATTTTTCAACAGCACATTCAGCTGATACTGATTTCAAAAAAACACAAACTGGGGTAACCATGAGGCATGCCTGAAATAAATACACAAAAATCTCAGGTAAAACAATTGTCTCAATATAACTATGCAAGAGTGGGAACTGGGCAAACTTGAGTTAAGAACCTGGTGTCATTATAAGCAACAGAGACTTGCATGTTTAGCCTCTCTCCACTTTCTTTTCCGTTTTCTATATTGTTAAAATGTAAATAATGAATCCAAACAATTGAAAGGTACTTTCAGATCTTTGGATAAAAAAAAAAATTTAAAAGGTAGATACAAGACCAAACTACCCCTAAGAAGGAGTAATTGTCAAATCAGTCATCAAAAGCTGCTTTACCCAGGTTCCTATATGCAAAAACAACATAAGCCTACAAATCCTGAATCTTATCCTTTGCATGTGGCCATATGCACTCAGGTAAATGAAAAAAAGCTATGAAATCAGCACCATCCATCCACTCACACCCACTTTGCACAGTGGTAATTGAATACCTGGGTGCCAGGCAGCATCTGTTCTGTCCTCTGAGGTGCTAAAACACCCCAGCATACAGGCATGCCATGGGGTCTCACGCGCAATGCGAATCAGAGGGTCAAAGTTAATTAGCTTCCAATAAAAAGGTAAAATCAGTGGGGGAAAAAAATGTTATATTCAAGCTTTCGGTCTGGTATTAAAAAATAAGAGAGCAAAAGCATCCCAGCAAAACCTTATAGAATCGATTTAGAAAATACATTTTGAAACGTGGTTGAGATGAGACACTGTTACTTGGAGGTGGCGTGGGGGAGCTGACGCAGCCTTGCGATGCCTCATTCTCCAGATTTATACAAACGAAATCAAGGAAGCACTAAACCAGCGGGGGATTATTATCTCTAGAGATAACTACAGACAATTTCATTTTAAAAACAGTGTCATCATCACTGTATTTTCCATTTCTCAAAACGCAGGAATGTGATGGAATATCCAGCTCCTTCCAGAAGTCACAGCAACTTTCTCCCTAAAGAAAAATCTCTGTAAAAAGAACCAATTCACTTCATTTCTTCAAATTTTGTAAGATGTCATTGTGCCGAGCCTGTGCTTCCCCTCTGCCTGCATCTCACCAGCCCTAGCGCTCATCGATATTACTATTTCTGCCCAACAGTAAAATACACTGCCTTCATCTTCACTTCAAGGTTAAGTACATAATTTTCCAAATAGTTCTTCTGATGGCAATGCCAGCTCAAACACTACCAAAGTCTGAGTGGCCAGGCAAGAAGGGAGCACTGATACAAATAGCTAATTGCTGTAGCCAAGCTAGTTCTCACCCAGTCAGTCTCAGCAGCAAGCCTGGCACAGCGGAAGAGGTGGCACCAGGGTGGGCACCGATGCCAGAAACAGGCATGTGAAAGCCCACCATAGCAGCACATCACATCCTATTAACTAAGTGCTTTCTGGTCTGATTGAAGGCTACCAGGACTTCCCACAGTTTTTAGGAAAAGCTGACATTCAGGATTGCCCAGATCATGTAGGAGAGAGCTTAGACCTACAGTAATGCCAGATTTTGCTCAGCCGAGCAGGGTGAAGTTTTCTTTGCACGATATCTTTCCTTCGCTATGAAAGACCGTCTCCAGTGTCCTTCCTCTCTCTTCCTTCTGTCCCCTATCATTTACCACCTTATCTCTTTTCTTTTCCTTTTGCCATTGAAAAGAGAGAGGAAAATCCAAAATTCAAAACACGTTTTTAGTTTTGTAGAGAAAATACGCAGATTGTCAACTTCTTACATGAACATGATTCATATTTTTCAACCAGCGCTATTTGAAAATTCTTTAAAAAGAAGCCACTATCTTTAAAAAGAAGCTCTGAAGTCACTTCAGAGAACAGAAGCATAGGGTTGAACGTAGTAAGAGGAGAGGGAAAAAGATTATTAACCATATGTAATAATCTCAGCACAGAAAAGTATGCTTAATAGTTCTCCTTTTTTGATTCATCCTGACACCTTCATTTTTATCCTCCTGTTGCAAGGCACCAAATGCTGCTTTGCTGAGCAATTCAGGATGAAAATTCCTTAACATAATAAGAAATCCCCAATCAATTAGGATGTCAAATCAGGAAACAATTCCCTATGCTACATCAAAAAGACCCACTCCTATCTTTTGTCAGTCATTAGGTTGAAATAAAGAGGTAGCTAAACACAAAGAAAGCTCTCATGTCAAACAATACATCCTTCATTCGTTCAAGAAATAAACACATTAAAATGTGGCAGGAGAAAAGAGTCAATTGAACCTGTTTAATGGAATCAGCTAATTGGATAAATTACACTTTGATAACAACGATAACTATTGTGGAGACACCCTGTCCCGTAGTTCTGCTGTTCAGTACTCTTCCTTGCTACGTACCTTTCTCACTTGATTGCTTGTGCTAGAAAGCGTGGTGTAAAACACCTAAAGGACCAAGCTCTGCTTGACTGAAGGTTTCATCCATAAACCTGTAAGTAACCTTCTGGAGTTAGGACAATAAACTCAGTAAACAGGGATTACAGGCACAATAAGCAAACACAACTCTTCAAACCAGGTTCCAACAGATGATGGGAAACTGAAAAATTACTTGCTATGAATACACATTGCTATTCATGCACCCAAAACTCTTTCTACAAATTCATATTGCTAGAAAACATGTAGGCTGGAATAAATAACAGTAACCAGCTTGCCATTAGCATATGGCAGGCATACACTTTGAGAAAACTTTTAACACTAAGCAAACATTTAATAATTAGTGTAACTATCCATTTATGGAAATGATATATTTGGTTCTAAAATGATAAAATTTAAAAAAATTAAGGGAGTTTTACCAAAAAACCTCTCTTCCTGATAAAGGCTGAATAAAAATTTAACAAATATATGATAAAAACTACATATGTTTCATCATTGTGCTAATTCACATTCATTAAGTGCACAGAAATTAATGTGGTATGAATGGTGTTGACTTCCAAATCAGACAATTTTTTTGAGCATAAAAGTGCAAAGAGCAAGACTCTTTGGAGGCACAAAAGCCCCAGTTTCACACTCCATTCCTCAGGGGCGCAGCCGGTGTGCGCAGCACCCACCTTCCCCTGCCCACCGCCACCCATCGCCGCTCTCTCCCCAGTGGTAACAGCCTGCAGTGGTGCACTATCAACCAGATAAGGGCCCAGTCCAAGTTTAAAATAACAATTTTATTTCTTCTTATTTATTTGCTTTTACAACAAAAGTCCAAGCCATCAAAGGAAACTTAAAATGAAACTGCAGCCTAGGGTCCGGATGCAAGGAAAGTGCTGACCTCATTGGAAATTAAGAAGTACCACCGGCTTTCTGCTCATATTCTGCATGCCCCTGACCATCCTAAAAGACTCTCAATCACAGCTCCACTCAGAATCAGACATTTCCAAATTGTACACAGAGTAAAACATAAAAAGGAACAAAGTGAATCCTGTTATGGGTCATTGGCTTTTTGTTTCTGTGTTTATTACAATAAACTCAGAGAGATAAAGGCTGAACAGTCTGCAGAAAGAGAAAAGGCCTTGTGATAATTGATTTAAGATGAAAATTGATCAAGTAGTTTTTGTAAGGCATAAAAAAATGGTATTTTCAAAAAGTAATAAAAATTACAAATATTCATTTCTTAATCCCCTTAAGACACATGAGGAGCAGCCAGCCAAGATCTCCCTATCAGATGGTTGGCACCATCCAACAGAAGCAGGCTTCATTTGCATTTTGATTTGTACAACACTGTTGAAATGAAGGGCAGTAAATTTCTGAACTACTACATTATATGCATCCAGCCTGGAATTTCATTTATCAGAATTTTTTTTTGGTGCAAAGTATCTTTTAGTCACACTTAATATTTGACTGAAAAGTGAATGATCTTAATGATGTTTATTGCTATTGCTGAAGACACAGGAAAGGGGAAACGGGTTCAGTGGTTAATTTAGTCAATATTATTTTTCATGTCATTTTAGAACCATGTAGAAGCTCAGACTTGCCAAGGTTCATGGTCTGGCAGTTCTGCAAGATGCAATCTTTTAAAATCAGGACTCTGGAGCACAGAAGTTGTTAACGCTTGGAGGGAGCTATGTTATTTGGCTCCTGGGGATTCCTCAAGATGCAAAGAGTGGCTTCTCTTCCCTCTTCCAGCATTAGAACCATCTTACACCATGTTGTAAGAACAGATGACCAAGATGAATAGCTTACACGTAACACTATGGCGTAAGGAGGCCATTATCTATGAAAAAGCTAACATGTACAGTCAAATAAACAAAGCCATTAAAAATATAATGCTGTTCTACAGTAAAAAGTGATTACCTTCACCTTCCTTCTTATTCAGAGGCTACTTGCTACCATAGTGTCCAAGCAATACCACTTTGAATAAAAAGTCACAGCAAAATCATGAGTGGAGTTTGTGATGTCTCCCTTTGCCTGGGAAAGGGGTGGGAACTGGAAGAGGAATAAAAGCACTGTCTGACCTAGATTTAATTCTAGAGTTCAACTTTATGTTGTTATTTGACTTGTTTTCAAGCAATAAGTTGCATTATCTTCTTAATAAGATTTGAAATTGTTGATTTGTCAGCTGAAAACTGAGTAGAAAGGATGCTGTATCATTTAACAGTGGAAAGACCTTTTAGAAGGGAAAGACCGCAACATTTGTCAGAGATGGTCATGCCCTAAAAAGTCCTTATCTTTCAATAAACTGTTTAAACATTCACTTTGACCCTAAGCCACAGATCCAATAGCAACAGCAATGCCTCTATAAAAGAGCACGAGAACCATCTCTTGTTCCTTCCTTCCTCTGGCCAGAAGAGACTTCGCTCCTCTTCTAGTCACACATCAACTTCAGGCTAAAGTTAAGCCTAATCCTGTTGTCTCAGTTGTTCCCAAAACCAGTATCTCTCAAGCTACTCTTTTTTTGTTGTTGGGTATTTTTTTCCATCTTCAAATAAGTAAAACAAAGTTACTAATTAGGCAAGTGATACTTTGGAATATCTGGGGGTGGTAGAGGAAATAAGCAAAAGAGGAATCGGAAAAGAGAAGAATTCACAGGAACCCTCCACAAAAGAAACCATTCTAAGCACTCTGTGATTTCACTTCCATTGAAAGGGTTGTGCACACGAAGGAGAGAAGATGTACCTAATCTTCCCAGGACTTTCTTACAGGATCCCAGTGGACAAGAAAGATGTCACGGAAAGAAAGACTGCATGACTGATTTCCTCAGGCGCTCTCCCATTCCCTGTTGACAGGAGGTGTTTGCGGGGTGCTTTAGAGAAACACAAACACTAATCTAAAAAACAGTTGGGGAGTGGGAGTGGAAAATTCCTAAATTCTTAACTGTGCAACATGTGGTGTTTCAACAGCTTTTGTGAAAGCTTTTGAAAACATCAACAAGCCATGCAGCTCCCAGCACTTTGCAAAATAAATGTACCCAAATATTAAGGCCACAGAGGTGACTTTGTCAACCAGCAGAAAACATGACAACAGCAACGCAGGGAATGCGGGGGAAGCTGGAATTTTTATTATTGTCAACTACAGAGATAAAAACGCAGGCAGAACTCAGCATCTACTCCCACAAGAAAATTACATTTGGCCTGGAAGTCTACTTTAAAAGAAGAACAACAAATAACAGAAAATGAGCAGGAAAAAATAAAGGCTTTTGAGCCAATTTATCCATTCCCTAATTGGCGCAAGACTGCAAAAAGGAAAAGAAAAGCTGAGTTTAAGGCATCTTTTCACCTTCTGTGCTCTAACCACCAGATTAGCTGGGACCAGAACAGAGGCTTGAGCCACCTCTACAAGAGCGTGGCTTAACCTTGACACTGAAAAGGGAGGTTCCTCTTCCCCGTAAGTTGCATGGTATCCTGTAATGAACTGCAGAACCCCTTCAATGATCAGTCTAGGGAGCAAAAACAATATGAGAATAAGCCTTAAAAAAGTATTTTCCTGCCTGAATTAGCTCAGCTCAGTATCACAATGGAGGAAGTGGGAACGCACAAAGGAGGGCCAGGAGAAGGGTGGAGGAGGGCTGTTCCTTTTGGTGCCAACAAGCCACTAGGTCACCTGGGCTACAATGTCAGCGGTACCCTATTCTCTGCGATGATGACACTTCCTATGAATGCCAGAGGTCCGTGTATTCCTCCTATACCCTGCCTCTCTCACACCTTATCCCTGGGGACGTTCATCATCATACAGGAACACACATACTGTGTTCAAACACCAGCCTAGTTAACAAGGTTAACAGCTGATTTGTGTCTCCAAAACAGTGTAAAGAGCAGAAGTGTCACAAAATACTGGAGGTATCATTTGAGGGTTGATTCTGACACCAGCACCACCCCTGTCCACGCTCCTACCTGCCCTTTCACCCACGGCTGCTAACGCAAGAATTTCTAAGGCACCAGTATGAAATGGTGCTACATATAAATAAACTTTATAAAACGAAAAGAGGAAAGTGAAGTGCAGATACTAGTCCTGATCGCCTCAAAGATCTAACTCAAGGATCAGATCCACAAATGACTATGTCAGCCCAATCAGGGTGAGGAAGGAGAAACATCAGCATGGCACTGAGAATGAGGCCTGGGGGGCCACAAACCGCTTAAATCATCTTTTCTGCAAGCACCAGAATAGCTACACTGGAGCAACCTTGGAGCAGTTAAAGATGGGCTTTTTACACTTCCCAAAAAACTTCAGAGCCCACGCCATTAACTTCAAGAGGACTTGTAAGCCAATCCTCTCCTAAAACACAATTTCCTCAGTGCTTAAACTGCAGGTTGGCGCAGGGACAAAAACAAGTGGAAACTGTTTGCACTCATATTGTTTTAAAGGGGGTGGGGGGAAACCTAAAAGGAATTTCAATTCTTTGGGACCAATAACGTTCAAAGACAAGAGCAGCTTTTGGTATCAGGCCTCCATCTGGGCTGTACCCATGATTCCCATCTCAAAGTCATTGAACCTTGCAACGTTTTATCTTATAGCCCTCAAAGGCAGTAGCACGTTGAGTATGATCCATTTTTTAAATGTACAAAGCAAAGGAATATATTTTCCATATGTTTGTCATATGTTTAGTTCAAGTCCCATTGCCAACTCCTAGCACAGCTGATATGCAGTGTATTCCTAGGGCCTGATTTTGGAAGAGTTTAATCTCAGCTGTGCATTTCTGCCTGTTTAATTTGTGCATGGCCACTGCAACTGTTTCTACCCACTGAGCAATTATGCCTGAAAACTTCTATTTCTCAAATACTTACCTGATATCCCATCATAAAAGGTACATTTTACAACATAGCTACAAAGTTCTGCGAAGCCCTTTCTATTCTTTTTTAAACAAGCACATATGCACACCAAGTAAGGGCTACAGAAACTATCTACAAGCAAGAAAGGCCAAAACTAAAAAATGGTAAAGCTAATACAATAATGTTACAAATATGCACACTACTTGCACACACCGTAACATGCATTTCACCGCTACAGTTTGAACTTTCTCCAATTAAACAGTTCCTTCCTTCCTTCTGTAAGTATAAAAGAAATAAGTCTATTCTTTTACATGGATTTATATAGTGTATGGAAAGAAAGAATTCATGTTTCCACTTTTAGATTACTGAGTTTTGTTAAACTGTGTTCTGACCACGAGTGTCCTTTCTAGAACTAAAGTTTGGGGGTTTTTTTGCCTAAATCATTTAGCTAATGAATAATGGCATATTCAAACAAGAAGTAGCATGCTGTTCAATAAACATTTTTTTCATTTTCCCTAGAAAAATTCAACAAAATGCTTTTACTTTATTCAACCAAAAAGTGAAATTCATCTTAGGTAGAGGGGAAAGATGGGACACTTTCCAGTCAGTTTTAATACTTACCTTCCCAATGGGCCATAAGAAGCAGTCTCGGCATGTATGCCATTTCTAAGGTGTCTATATTGCACAAGCAAAACAAAACAAAAAAGCCCTCAAACCATCAGGAACCTGTGCACAAAATTCTTCACCCTTAGTCTGTGAGAACAGAGCAGAACTAGTAGAGAAATTCAACTACAGTCTTGTAAGGAATACGGCTGGTTATTCCATTGCAATCTCTGTTGTACCAGACTCCAGAACTCAGTTCTGGTTCTGCCACCAACGCTTCGTGGCCTTGCCCAAAGTCACATCACCTGCCATTTGCCCAAACCTTTTCCAATTTGGGGTTTGATTTTCCATTTAGATTGGAGGCTTTTCAAGTCAGGAATTGGATGCCACGACTTGTGCACCCAGAGTTTACCACTAACAAGGCTCAGCTCTCCACTACGGCCCCAGTACTTGGGATGATGGTCAGGGTAAGACAATGTGAGCAGCCCACATGGCTATTTTCTACGTATCTAATTACAGAGAGGCCAGGCCCACTTCTACCCTTCATCTTTTCAAGTAATTACCTTTAACATATGATGAGTGGGCACAGCCCAAATCACTTAACAATCCTGAAGAGCTAAAAGGCCCATGGAGACATGAGAGTGCAAAAGGATCTTGAGTAGCCAAAGATACAAGTCGCTGGGCTCCCCTGCCTCCATGGGTGATGGGGAGCAGGAAATAAGTTTCTCGCCATACACATTCATGCTTCTTCAGAACTAGAGGCATTTCAGTTTGGGACACTTTGGGGAAAAATAACCTCCGTACAGCATAAAATTAACCCCAAAAAGAATATGTTTAGCTCAAGCCTGCTCACTCATACACAGCTGAGCTGGTTACTCAAGTTTGCCTTGGCAGCTGGGGTTAAAAGGCAGTCATGCAGCAAACTACTGTCTGGAGTAGGCATTTTCAAGCCGGTGTCCCTTCACAACAGCCAAGAACAAATGTCCTCCCACAATTCTCTTAAGAATCCTTCCACTAACATCATCTTTCCTGTTACTTACTCTAGGCTCTCAGATTGGATGTTATTTCCCTATATAATAGGACAATTTACAGTTCTTGCCCTCACTAAAAGTCTCTTACTGACAATAACAGATTTGTTTCTGCCCTGATCAAACCAGAATACTCCAAGAACTAGGGAGAGATGAGTTGTTTCAGGCCCTGCTCCAAAGGGTTAAGAACTTTAGAAGCCCTGCAGGCAATTGCTGCTAAACCACATCCTGTGTCTACTACTGCACTTCTGTCTAACATAGCTGGAGTGTAACATAGTTTCCCTTGTTAATCAGGTATTTTGTCTTTCATTTGCATATGCTTCAAGCTGCTGTGGATGCCAACTTCAGTACTATGACTGCATACGCAATCTTCCACTACACCGCCATAAACCAATTTTTGCAACAAATCATCATTATCCAGCATGAAGGTGGACACTCTACCTTGTACTACAAGCTCCCTGTGCAAGTTATTAATGATTAAAAGCAATATCCTACCTTTATGTTCACATCTCCGTTGCCCATGCACTTTGGAAAACAGTATCTAATACAAATGGCACTGCTTTCAAAGTTTCTGCTTTACCCCTGGGCAAAAACAGTAAACACCTTGATGGAGCTTTTATCAATCAATTTTCATTTAGTTTCTTTCGATTAAAAAGCCTTAAGATGCTATACTTAATACCAGGAACAACAGCAATGTACTTCAAGGTAAAACAACAGTATTACTCAAAAGAATGTGAATGGTACGTTCTGCAATTTGCGGAGGTAGATCACATTGATCAACTTTATTGCAAATCACAGTGTGTCATGGGATTCATTTGTTTTTTCAAATATAAAGCAGAGGACATTACTCTGACTTGAAAGGATTTTATTTTGTATTAAGTTGGTGAAGTAGCAAATACTATTTCATATACATTTACCAAATAAGAATAGCTATATATATTGGGCAGCGGGCAATGTCACAAAATTACATTTTAATTTCCCTAGGGTGTAGCTATGAAGGTGCAGATACCCCAATTCCTAATCAAATTCTAATTGTTATATTAACAGTCAATAAAAATCAAAATTTTGATCCTGGATTGATTTAACAGCTTGACCTAGTCTGAGCAAGCGGTGTAAACCCAGAGAAGTTCCTATGAAGTTCCTCTGGTTTTACATCAATCTGTTTGAAATCAGAAACTTGGCCCAAAATGCTAAAAAGCACGGAACAGCCGCCTATTGATGTCTGCATAGATTTGAAAGCTTGATGCAACAGCGTTAGCATATTGATTTTTTTTTTCCCCCTAGGAATTTGCAAGAAAAGAAATAGAAATTCAGTGTTTGATCCCTAATCTGAACAAACTTCAGGGCTTGCTTACAGTTTGGTACAGAAAAACAAAGCAAGGGAGATAAGACTGTACAGATTTCAGTTCATACCAGGCAGTTACAAATGGACTGCACTGACCACAAAGAAGACAAGAGGCTCTTTTAAGTTAAAAGAAGAAAAGAAACATGGGTTGGAAATTTTTTTTTTTTTTTTTTTTTTTTTTTTAGAGTGAAACATCTTGCAGTGAAATGACTGGATACCGGGGATATCCAATTACTACTGTTGTGGGGAAAGAAGCCTTTGCAAATGGGCTATTTAAACACAAAAGCAATCTTATTAAAGATTTCTTCATCAAACCTAAGGTCTCACTGGAATTACAAATTGCTTAGGTACCAGTGTGACAGGCATCTAATATGGGTCCGACCCAGCTTCTACTCAAGTAAACTGAAAGAGTCCCACTAATCTCAAAAGGCATTAGATCAGGCCTGAGATAACCAAATCTGGTAAAAAGGAGGTTTGGATTTACAATTATTGCTGGTGTTAGGAGTCAAGTGATTGTAACTGAGGATGAATTTGGAACTGGAGCATTTCTGAGGGAAACCAGTTTGGATGTTTCCCTTTATTTAAGCAAAAGCAGGTTCCCTTATATCCAAAGATATACATCCAGGGATTTTCAAAACTAATTAGCATGTTTTAAAGTTCACCTTGTCACTCAAAAATCTTGACTATACTTTGGGCTAATCATCTAGAGCCAAGGGGGTTGAACTTCCAGATCCCAGAAGTGGCAGTAGGGTAATTCTAAGACTCTGCCCTGGAAATTATCCTGGGATACAAGAACAGCTTGGGATCCCAACACTTCTCCATTATATCACATCAAGAAACAGAATAATACTCTTCACTCTAGGTTTGATAATTACACAGACAAAAATTCAGGGGCTGAAAATTGCAGCGCAAAAATCCGCTTAGGAACTCCCACAGTGGGCCTGCGTCTGTTCTGGCCTCACTCTTCCAAGGAAATTTTCCTCAGTCTTGTCCTTCCTCTCAGCAGCCCAAAGTCAGGGTGAAGAAGCTTCTCCTTGCTTTTAAAGGGCAGGGGGCTGGAGAGCAGGTTTTCTTGTTTGTTTGTTTTAATAGAGGACACAGTGAAAGGATTGCATCTCAGAAAACTCTGTTTCTGCTTCTATGAACCCAGATAAATCATTTCCACAAGTATATGAGCTAGTACTACTCACCAGACACAAATATCAGCCACCAAGATGGGGAAGCACCCCTCCTGCCTCTCTTCTCTGCCCCTGTCCCTGGTGATGGGTCCCATCCATTTCTTTGCTCTAGATGCTGTATTCATCAGTCCCGTCCATAACCTGGTGCAACTCCAACACAGCAAGAAAGCTCCCTTTCGGCAATGCTCAACTACCAGAACAACTCAGCCCTCTCAGGTAACTGCCTTGACTTCCTTGTCATCCTTGCTCTGTTTTTCCATCTCATGGTCATTCATTACTTGTCATGCAGTAGCATGTAGAAGCCCCATGTGCTAGGTACTGCAAAATGGAGAGAACAGAAAACCTGCTTCCCAAAGAGATCGCACCTTCATAGTCCATCTTTGCATCCAAACACACGTTAAACTGTCCAGACAGGATTTTTGGTTTTTACTTTAGCCATTTACTCCCCCATCCCTCTTTTATCACCCCAGTAAATTTCAGATAATTATTTATTTGAATAGAAATTAAAATACATAAAAATACTTAACATCCTGTCCTTAGAAACAGACCAGTCTGCACCGTACCAGAATAAGTATGAAACTGGTACATAACCGTGTAATCTGAAAGCTTTCACTCATCACATACCCTGACTCCATACTGGGAAGATCACTTAAACTCAATCAATCCCCATGGTAAGCGGACCAGCAGCTATTTGCTGACATGAACACAGAATGATCAAAATATTTTCCTGCTCAGTATTTAAATCTTGACTACTTCTTATGTCTACACAATGCTATGTGGAGTGCCAGCTCTGAGCACAACCCACTATTTCCAGGCATAGCTCTGCAGTATTCCCCAAGGATCACAACTCAAACCGCTCATTCTAGGAGTCCTTTACGTGTGGAGATAGGCTGCAGTGAGGCGTTCTGTGAGGTTCAAGAACTGGTTAAGCTGTGCATGTAAACACAGCAGAGTGAAATCCTCATCTTCTATTGAGGAGTTAAGCATTTCCACAATAAACAACAGTGACAATTGTGTGCCAACTCCTCGTTTTGGTACTGACACAGGTGTGAAATTGTGCTTGCACCTGAATTTTCTGTGAACTAGTTAAAATTTCCATTGGACTATTCATATAAAAAAAAAAATCATCAGACAATTCTTCTAGCATAACTGCAATTTCCAGCACAGCTTCCAAAGCTGGAAACATGGGTCAACACTGGAAATATTTCACATGGCACCTAACCAGTGTGGAAACAAATGCCAAGCATGATCTAGTGTCATCCAGATTAGCTCCCGCTGGTGCTTGGATTCAAATTAATGGGTTACCCTCCCAGCAAATGTCACAGGAAAACCTTGCCAGGAAACAGCTTACTGAAAAAAAAAAAAAAAAAAAAAATCCTATTTCATCTTGAATGAGGGATTCCATTTCAGTCAGAAGGTTCCTTCCCATAGCCTCTGTCTGAGCACAGCTTGGAAAACACTTTTGGGAAATGAGATCAAACAGGCATAAACAAACACCGACTTACACACATGCAAGGAACAAACAAGGCTACTGAGCACCCAAGAGTATCAAGACAATTCCTGCCCCCTGAGCCTATTCCTTCTCTTTGGTATTTCTGATTCCATTCAAAATGTTAAAAGGTATTATACACCTTTCAAAAATGAGAATGTTAACACCAAGCAGCTTCAAAAGGCTGGTAGGAGTGACTCATTTGATGGGAGCTGGGGGTTAGAGCATCACACTCATAAGTGGCACCCTGAGCTAACCCACCTGGTTCTCTTACAGCCCAGACTAACCAGCTGATTTTGAAGTAGTTCTGAAGGGACAACCCCAGCGCAGCCATTTGTAGACTACAGCTTTCCAAAGGTACTATAGCGAGGAGTAATAGTTGTCTGATAAAATATCATGCACGTGATGGAGTTCCTTTCTCCACCGCAAAATATGAGAAGTTCATTTCCTTTTTGGGAAGCCTATATGCTGACATACTCTGGGTTTCCTCTATAGCCAGGACAACCAGAAACTCCCTTTCTTTTTTGAGTGAGATTTCTTGCAAAATGAGATTACACCAAAAGGAAAATCATTAAATAATGCAATACTCATTTAAACAGTATAAATTGGTATCAGTGGGCCTTGACTACACACATTTGGATTACTTTAATAGAGCTCTGGTTTTAAATCTACTGTACATTTAATCAACCATAATAGAATTTTTTCACAGACTTTTTGATGAAATTCAGAACCTAGCTAGCCTGAGATACTATTTCTCTGAACTAACATAGTGAATTCAAGCAAGTAGATGCTGTAACCCTTCTACCAGACTCTCCTCAGTGAAACCAGGAAAGAAACAAGTTTGGGTCAATGTTATTTCCCTCACTGTAGTGAAATTCTGTGCTCGGTGTTATGACGGAACACCTGTGAATTGCTGCTATCAGACGAGGCAGTGTTAACCAATGGGTATTCTCCAGTAAAGCCATGATAGCTTCTCCCGGTGACACCAAGAGCCATGTTCAGAGCTGCCTGCACTAGTGCTGGGTATGTACCGCTATCCAGCTGCATCAGCATAAGTTAAGAGACTTGACAGTAGCCTTGGGCAGGGGCATGCTCATCCCTTTTCTCACCACAGCTAGAGCCGGGAAAAAACATGTGCAGAGCCTTGTGAACAAAGGAAATGAGAGATTGCCTTCCTGAAAGGTGGCAACGTTACATTTACCATTTCACGTAATATTAGATGTAATCTAAGATTAATCTGTTTTAGGAATTAAAAGTCCTTTGTTCTTATAGTATTAAGACTGGGAAAAAAAATAGTTAAAAACCAGTTTACTTATTATCTTTTCTGCTGTTTGTTTACTCCTGTATGCCAGATGGCTTAGAACATGAAAACAGATCCACAAGATGACACATAATCCTGCAAATATTCAGTGCCTGGACCTCCGGTGGAGCTCACTGGAAGTCCCATGCACATGGTGCCTGAATGACTGTTTCATTTCTGTTTATAATCAGCTTCACTTTCTCATTCTCTCAAATTAACAAAGTATTGCCACATTCAGGCTGTAGACAAAGAACCTACATCCCACAAATAGCTGTTCTATAAACCGGTTTTCTTCTTAAATAGCAACAGAAAACATTGTCTACCTCTTCCCAAAAATGGCTCTCCATAAACCCACTTTGCCTATCAAGACTCATGATTTTTTTTTCCTTTTTAATATTTACTACTTATCAAATCGTTTCTAAAGGTGACTTCCCCTTCCTGGTTCATCTGATCTTCTTCTGCCATGAATTAACAGATGATGTTGAATCTTTGGCATCACACCGATTTCCGTAGCACCACACTGAAAAGTTACAAACACAGGAAAGACCAGAGCCGCACATTCCCCATGATTGCCAGCTGCCCATTTAGCACACCCCCAGCAGAGGTGAGCAGCAAGTCCCCTTCTTCCCCTTCCCCTGCCTACAGGCCTTTGCCACCTTCTCCAGGGACGACCTCCCCAGGGCGTTCTCCGCAGCTCTCAGGGAAGCTGCGTAGAGCTACTGCCTCAGTTTGCTACTGCTGCTCTGTTCCCGCCTTCCCTCTTTCACCTCATCCTTCTCCTCTCAGAGCAGGATCAGGGCACGTACTTCTTTGTGCATGCCCTCACTAGGGCTCCGAGTTCACCATCTGCAGTAAAACACCCACCCACAGAAGAAGCAGTTGAGCTGGAATAGCATCTCTGATCGAGCGCAACTACGTACGTGTGCTGTATAAGAAACACAAAGGTTAAGGCAGCCTTGTGCATGCGTTCACCAGCTTCCTCTCCAGATGGGCCGAGACCTCCCAGACAACCATCTGTAGCACTTCTCTGCATTCCTGCTTGCCTGGATCTGCATACATGAATCTTTGAGAGTCTTAAGCAACTCCATGAACAACCTAAACAGTTTGTAAACAAATTCATGCTCCCTTAAAATGCTAAAGGAAAGGGGGATTTTCAAAGGGATAAAGAAGAATTAAGCACCCAGAGCTCAGGAGTCTTTAAAGCCACCGTGGTGTTTAATTTCCTGTCTGTGGCAAATGAACAAATACCAAAGTCTTCCTTGAAGCTGCCTTCCAGGATCTCTCTACAGGGGAATCCCTCTCCTTGCCTGCCCACCTGTCATTAATATGAAACTAATATCAAAAGTGTCAAGCAGCATCAGGACTACTGTATGTCAGGTGTTGTACAGGCAGAGGCAGGCATCATCTCTTTGCCCAGAACTATGGGAATATTGCCTTACTTCTTTCTTGAAAAGCATTGAATTATCAGCTGAGGATGTTGGGTGGCACCAAAAAAAGAGTGCATGTATATCTATCACGTTGCAAGGATATGCTCAGGTTTCCTTGCAACTACTGTGAAGGTCTACAACTATCAAAACCAACAGAAAAATAACAGGACAAGAAAAAAAAAAAAAGCACAAAACTAGAAGGCAAAAAGGAGATGCTGAGAGTAATTCTATGCTATTTTGTAGGTGTAAATCTGTAAATCATACTTAATGATGTATCAGTTATAAATTCAGATGCCAGTTGCATCTGTCCAAAGGTACCAATGCCTAAAAGAAGTCAAGACGACTGGGGTAAATAATACTATTTTGTAAGGTAAAACTTTTGCTTTCCATTACTTTATCTGCATTTAACCTCCTAGAGGCTTCAGCCCAGCACAAGCCCACAGAATTAAATTCATTATTATTCATTATTCAAACACCATCCCTTTGTTTTCTGGAATAGCTTTGTAGCCTGGAGTCAAATGAGCTAAAGTAAAATTATGTGACTTGGCATTGAAAATATATTACCTCAGCTGCCAGAACGGATTTAGCAGAATATGTGCGCAGTTCGTCACTTCTTCCACAACTGCCTTCATGCACACAAAGGGGTATGACAGCCCCTGAGTTATGAGGGGCCATTCTAGGGGCTGTGATGGATTAGATTGTTTTATGCACTGACTTAAGATCTCATTTCCTGCAACATTCACAAGTGCTTTCTCCACGGCTGAATAGAAACCTGTTCTGTCCTATGTATATTGCCTTCCCTTGTTAGCCAGCGCAACTATAGATGCGGGGAATTCACACTAGAAAGAGCTCCCACTTGCTCAGGGATTCAGGCAAAGTCTCAAACAGGCTGAGACGTTTAAGAAGTGACAAGTGGGTTTCTCCCCGTGCTTTTTATTGAGTCCTAATCGATTTACTCTAGAATAAGGGGAACGGTGAGCTGCTCGCAGTGAGAACAGAGTGGGAAGCAAATTCTAATCACATCTCTGACAGGTCTCACTCTGCAAATCTTAAAATGCAGAACTCTAGCTATTAACAGAGGGACAACAGAGTGAACTCTTCATCTGGGGCTTTCTGCATATTGCTAAGCTCCTCTCTTACCAGACGCTACAGTCCAATGAGGTGCTAAATCTAGTTCTAGGTGTGGTACTCCCAAATCCAAAGTGCCACAGACACAATACTAACTACGCTGGCTGCAGTGCCAGCTTAGGGCATGTATGTCCTGCCAGTTCTCACCCGCGCTTCTTGCACTACAGCAACCTACTTTCCACTCTGCTCCAAACCAACCGTTTGCAGGGCCACTGTGAGCTACACCAGTGAACTCATTCAAATTACTAAGACCTATCCATTTTTGAACTAGGGTAAAGCAAAACCCTTTTAAACTTGCCTTTGCCACCAAACCACACCAGCCACGGCACTACAGTCTCACCGTGCAGCTTCAAAGTCTTATGGTCCCTCCTGGAGCCAGCAAGCTGGCAGGAAAACAGCACCAGTGTAGCTTCCACACTGTGCTCTGGTTAACTTGCCAGAAGCACAAGCATGCCCACAGCAGATCCAGCTCAGATTTGCACCCCAGCTGATGGGCTAGTGCACAAGTCCACTATTAGCAATAGCTGAGCCACAGTCCAAACAGCCATGTGTGAAACGTGAATAACAACTTCCCTTGCTCCACTGGTGAGAAGATTAATTTCACCTATTTAAGCATTAACAATTTTAACTGTACTAACCTGACAAACATTGCCACTAACATTTTTTTAAGTCCTAGAAACTTATCAACTACCTTAAAATTAATATAGATGGCAAACCATAACCATATAGCAGTTCTTGCATCATGCAGTGACAACCATCTGAAGACCATAAGCACAGGCTAACACATAATCACAGGCTAATCAGCTGGATTTTTCCCCGTTCTCTTTGCTTGAGCCGTATCATAATAGAATCTATGAACTGCAAGGTACACGGTAATTAATCTTTGAACTACTTGTTAAGTTAAAGTGTGAGTTGAATATCAAGTCAAATATGTTTGCAATCACTGTCTTCAATAAAGGTGTGTGGAAAAATTACCAAAAGAATTAAGAAAAATAAAAAGACCCAAAACAAAACAGAGTATCAACCTCTCCCAGCCTAAATAGGAGGTAAAGTGGACTAAATAAAGTCAGCAGTAAAAATAATCTCTTGACAAGTTCTAGGCCTAATTTACCCCAGTGCAGTGTTAGCTAGAGGTGCCCTCCAGTAATAGTTACAAGACGGCCACCAAAATAGGCCTTCACGCTAGAGAATTCACTGGTTTTACACTGTAAACCTGGCATATAAGAGGAGAGAAAAAATCTTAAATGTCTTTCCCCCCCCCCCCCACTGGTCTCTGAGTTAGATGAGGAAAGGGGGAAGGGAAAATACAAAACACACACAGACACTTCTCTCTCCTTCATGCATTTTTTAGTGTAAAGATGGCAACAACAATATTAACAAAAATTAACACAGGAAAGCACGGGGAAAATATAATGCACTGGCAAAGAGATGCTCAGGGAAACCAAGCTAGCTTTTAAAGAGAAATCTGGGAGGCTGAACAAAAAGAGACCTTGATAACTATTTTTATGGAGCATGAAAAGTTTGAAGACTTCCCCCCCCCCTCCCCAGTTTTGAGCAATGCTGGAGACCAGAATGCTGAGCTAATGTTTACTATCATCAATATGTCTTTCATATGTTACTAGTCCATCATTGTACTGTACGTGTGCTATAAAACAGATTCTGAAACATGTTTGTAATTTGCATTAACAAGAGCTCCATTCTATACATATTTAATAGGCCAAAAGATACCAAATAATCCAAAGTCTAATTTTAACCCACCTGTTTCCCACCCTCTCTCCCTGCCTTTCCACCACATTTTTAAACTGTTTAGCTCAGGGCTTATTGGATTCAATGGAAAATTTTCTATGGAGTCCAATGAATACTAGGTCCAACCATAAGACAAAAGTTAATCAGCTTATTTCTAGTTAGCATGCACTTAATACTGAACACATGTGCAACAGATTTGCCAAAAAGATAGATTTAAGCATGGGCTTAAATGCCTCCTTGAGCTAGGGCCTTAAAAAAAAAAAAAAAAAATTGAAAAAAAAATCCTAAACCACAGTACATCTATCAAAATATTCAATTGTTTCAATAGGCTATTTGGCACATCCTTGCTAATTCTGAACAGAACATTATGAATCTCTTATTTGGTTTTATATTTAAATGTCCATCAGTATACACTTATGGTACAGAAGCATAACAAAGGGATATAAACAAAATCATTTGTACATGTCTTAACAGCAGAATATAAAGCTCTGGAGTCAGGAATACCAGATCAAATTGGTGGAACAATCAGATATTCTGTAGAGTATGTTAATAAAATAGCTCATTTATTGGTATGGGTACAATTGCAAATCAGAGACTGGTATCAAACTGCAGAAGTATCGTATTTACATGCAACTAGAAGCCCAAATGCAATACGGATTGACACAGAGTTGCCTGGCTTCCCCCCCCCCAACATATACTACCTCACCTATATTTGCTCTATTTGTTCCTCCTTTAATTTTCCTAGTTCCCTTATTTTCTATTGAGTCTGACAAAAATATCCGAACAGTCACTATACACATGAACACAAACCTGTCTTTTTTTTTGGGGGGGGGGTAACTACTTGGGGTGATGACCTGCGGACACAGTGCTATTACAGGACACACACTGCAGAGTGCCAACACAAATTGTTTCCTCTGTAAGAGGATAACATTTGGGGTTTGTTTTGTTTTGTTTTGTTCTCTCCCATCAGGGAAATGATGAGCTGAGCTAAATCCTCCTCATTTCTCATGTGATTTTATATATATTATGTGTATTATAGAAACATTGGTATATTGCCATGAATATGTTATTTATAATATCCTATATTACTATAATTATATTACTATAGTATCTTATTAAATGCAAAGAGATATGTCTAGTTGCAGTGTAGTTATTAGATGTTCAATTTCAATTGATTGTCAAGAACATAGTCATTAAGATTAAACATCTGTTTAATAGGTATATCTTATTACATAGTTGTACTTAAGTCCACAGGCAAAATCTGATTTAACATGAGACATAGTTTAAATAAACTAATTATGCAAGCATGATCTAAAACCAAGCTAAACATGGACCTTTGAAAATGACACATGAATTTAATCAAAGCCAGGGCCTCAAAGTGAGCAGAACTTAACCACTGGCCTGACTCATGCATATGTTTTGATTTCACAGCTGAAACCAGTAAAGCCAGCACCCTCTGGGGGCTTCCTGACTCAACAGTGCCTCCCCCACCCACAGATTACAAAGCAGCTAGTTGTCTCTTTGTTTCAAATTACAGGAAATATTGCTGTGCTTTGTTTGGGAAAGTGCAAGCCATCACCTCTCCAACAGTAGTGAAGTCTCCAGGGGTTTGGTTTGGGAGGCTCAGGACTAGTTTTTGCTCAGCTGAAGGCAGAAGGGGCTCACCCCAACCAGGGATAACAGGTGCTTCTACAAAGCCCTCTTGCTCCATCAGCCTCCTACCCTGCATCCCAGCTGTGCCTAAACAGGAGGTACCAGACCCATCGCAGACCCCGTCCCATGCAACCCAGACGCAGTTTTATTATTTGTACAGATTATCAACTTAATGGTCCCAAATGAGCAAAAAAAATCAGGCGTGTAAGAGGGTAGATGTACCTGGCATTAAGCAGAGGTATGGCAATGAAGAAGCAGTCTTGCTGATCAATGAACTAATTTGTGTTCCTAGAGCCCAAAACCAAGGTCCGGCAGCATAACATACTGAAATTCCTTACCTGAGTGAGGAAAGCCTGGTCTGGTTTATTTTGTGCTAAATTTAGGACTTAAGGGGAATAAATCACGTATTTGGATCCAGGAAGACTAAAAGGTGTTTCCACAAACTCAAAGCAGCTCTCGGACAAACCTCACTAATATTTTTCCTGTTTTATTAACAGCCACACCATCAGCAGGCTCTGCTCCGAGTCTCCAGGGAAATAATCCTACGTGCCTTATTGACGGTGGGAGACCGGCTGAGACTTTCGATACACCCGTTCCTTGGTTCTTTCAATACTTGACGATTTTCTCAAGAACTCTAGCTTATTGCCGCATGAGAAATAGAGCTGGTCAGGAAACCAGATATCAGCTCCATTCAATTATTTAAGTTTGGGAATTTTTTCCATCTGGAGTCAGAAATCAGCTCCATGTCATGGAAGTGAAATTCAACTTTAATAATGAAATATGTCACTTCCAGAATGAATTATGCTCTCTTACATGTCCAAATACCTTCCTAGAGGACTTATAGAGAGTGAAACAGCCTTGGTCGCTACAGCCCAAGCCTGACAAAATTTTCATTGGCTTCAGCATTGCCCATCGCTGCCAAGCAGGGGTGAAATAGCATCTCAGTAATTTTGCCATTAGCACTCCATGCTCAAAAGAGTCACATTCATTTTCAAATCTGTCGCAGCCATTTGGCAATTAAAGACTTCTGAGATCCAAAAGCCTGTGAAACCCGTGGGTCGTTGGCAATACGTCAGGCGGGTGAGAAGCTGGGAGCCCCGAAATGCCATTTCCCCCAGCTCTAGTGCCCTACATCAGGATGATGTTCCCAGACACACTCGCTCCTCTTTAGCCCGCCTGAGCTGGCCGGGTCAGTGACTTAGGGAACTGTGACTATTGGACTGGATCGACTCTTTGCTTCAGATTCACAAATAACTGAAACAAAATCTGACGGAACCTCAGAAAACCAACTGATTTCTATCATAACTTGTTTGTTTCCCACGGGAAGTTCTCAAAATTGAATAGTTTCTATAAAATCTTTAAATGCATCAAGTCAGCAAGTTCTAACCGGTGAAAAAAAAGTTTCCTTGAGATTTTTTCAATTCACTTCAATTTTTCCAAAACAGCTTCATCTTTTTCAAGAATGTAGGTCTAATGCTATAGCAGGGCAGAAAACCTCAAAAACAAATGTGAGTGCACCCTATTGGTACACAGTCCAGAAAAATATCAAATTTTTGTTCTCATGGTTTTTAATTGTTTAGAGATGGCAGTGCTGGCAATTGATGCTATGGAATGCTACTTCTTTTCCCACATCTCAGTAATTGTTCTAATGACCTCCTTGCGACACGTTGGTGGAAATGTCAGGAGATTTCATGACAGATATAAAATTCATGTGATTGCCAGTAAAGCAGTATAAAGACTCCAAAAAATATCCCACAAATATTTCCCCACATTTTTTAATATAGCCATGTCAGGACTACTCGCAAGCTTTTGTATTTGTTGCATGAATTGGGTGCCCACATCCCATCAGAAGACAGGGGTTTCCAAGGGCTTCCAAAAGTCAACAGATACTTTTGTATAGCTTTAAGGAAACAAATATTAGGCTCACATTTGCCAAAACTGTGCCTTTTAGACTGCAACATATAATAAACACTAAAGACAAACATATTATATGAACTATAATATCTGTGTTTACAAAAAAGTTTCCACTGATCTCTATCTACCCATGTCATTAAACTCATTAAAGATACCTCTTCTTGCTGCATTCCAACCTGCTACACCAACAGGGTGAGTAAAAACAATGTAAAAAAATATACAAACTCCATCCCATGATGAGCAGGTTCCCTCCGCTACGCAAGAGGGATATCTACGTATTTCTTAGCTGCAAGTGAAATAAGCCATTTATAATAGGTATGTTACAGAGATAATTTCCTAAATTAATGCTTATATGGTTACATATACCATAAAACTACTTCAGGCTCAAGCTTGACATTGTGGATTACTTAACATATTTTCTAACTGGTTTAGGTTTTTTTTCCATTTTGATTCTCTTTGTTCAGTGCAATGCCCTGAAATAACCTACCAATGTCCTAAAACCAGTTCAGAATTTTTCTTCCCCCCAAGACCTCACGTCAACCCTCCCTACTTCTTTTTTTTTTTAAGCTATCTCTTCATTTAAAAAAAAATAAAAAAATAAAAATCCCTAGCCACATCACAAATCCACTTGTTCCTGCAGTAGAGAAGCCTGTGCTCCCTGTGTTGTTCCACATCAATGCTACGAGTGTCGTGATGTATCTATTGCACTTCCCTCTAGCAGCTCCAACTCCAAGGAGCTTTAGGCATAGCTGTACAAAACACCCAAACTCAGTCAGTATGCCTCCTGGCTAATTCCAGGAGCAACCAGTGAGTTTTGGCAACACCTCAGTTAAATAAAGATGTTACATCCAAGGGTTTAAGTCTAATCATTAACTTAAACCAGTGCTTCAGCTGATCACACTGTTTGGAAGCATTGAGAGATGGCAGAACCATGCAAGCTCTCCACAGGAATAAATGAACACTAAACTGAAAAAAGGTACAATGTCCAAGCAGACATTCAAGCATGGCCTTTACAGATTTAAACCCCAGTTCCTCAAACAGATCTATTCAGGCAGCCACTTTTCCTCTGCAGAGTATCCCCAAAGTCAATTGTATTTACACAAAACTACAAGAATCCTAACATAATATCAGGAAAAAAACCAAACGAATCAAGCAAACCCAAACAACCAAAACCAGTACAGCTGATCCAACGTTTCATGAGCAGTTACGATGCATTATTTTACCTTCTTCACAGTATAAACAGAATTAGCAGGAAAGTCCATATCTGAAAGTGCTTGAAATCCCATCCCAGTCCTGGGTCATTTCAGATCTGGTTGTTTCATGCTCTGGGACAACTGCTATAATGTGCCAGCACTATTTTTCCAAATTTGAAGAGCCTCTGACCTTCAGGAGAGCTTTCCATACCTGCATCTGGATCTGATCGCTGAGAATCTGGCTCACCTCTGTTAAAGATGTACTCAGGTCTTGGATTTACATCCCACATTCCTCTGCAACCCAAAGAGTCTGCTGTGATTAATGTGCTCCTAATGAAAACCATAGGAACTTAAAACGATTTGCAACTGATTCATTAGGATAGCATTCATCATGATAATTGATTGGTTAATTAATTATGGCCATAATACAGATGTCATCTGTATTTCCATAGGAATTCTTTGGTAGTTTTTGAATTCATTCATTAAAGCCCAACTAGTTCACAGTGCCAGCCATCCTACAGCTTCTCATGGGGGAGACTCGTGCCTCCTTACAGAGAGAGTGTATCCAAGGCACTACACACTCTAAGATAGATAATATTTTCTAGTGCTATGGTAGAATTACTTCATCAGCAGCACCACCTCAACCTCCTACAGTGCCTCTCATGACTAACACCGTATATGTGATCCAGGCCTAGAGAGTGGGTCAGCACAGGAGCCACAGGCTCCTCTTATCCTACACCTAACCTGTCCAAACAAAGCAATTTTCACTTACAGAGTAGCTATCTGTTGGAGACAAGTATTAAGTAGAGTGACAGCACCCACAGTACAGCCACACTCAAGAAGAATTATTACAGAACAGGAAATGCAGAAGAATATCTATTGTTATGAAAAATGCCAAAGGATCTTTCTTGTGATGTACATCAAACAGGACCAGGTTTTGGGGATCTCATTTGAAAGACATATGCACAGGCAAAATGCACAGCCAATCTATCTCTCTTGGAAGGCTAAGTCAAACTTTTTGAGTTATAAAGTGCTCACTGTCCAGATGTCCATTACACTGGCAGACAGAGCTGTCCATCAGCTACTTGAAATCTCTACCTTTAGCACGGTTACGCTCTAGCATAGAACAACAGATTTAGAAAGCTGGACTCAGCACAGAGCAGACTCGGTGCTTGAACTCACCTGAAAGTGTTACGGCTCACACTGACAGGCCAAAGGCAAGGACGTTCTCCTGGCTATGATCTGATATAGCAGAGTTTGAGTTATGTGGATTCATTTCTTAACTCTGCCATAGGCTTTTCTGCATGGCCATGAGCAAAACCTTCCTTCCTCTGTGCTCCAGTTTTCATCTCTAAGACAGAAATGATGGCAATTCTCTCTCCAAGGCTATAGAGAAGATGCGCTCACAATATTAATAACTAGGAAGTGCTTAGGTATTACAGCTTCAGGGGACATAGACATACCCAGAGCAGTGATCCACAAAGAGCAGCACAGAATGAAGAACTTGCTGAGGCTACGTTCTCCTTAGATCTTCATGCTAATCCTTTTTTAATTTTTTTTTTTTTTAATCTCCTGGTGCCATAAGCACTATTGGAGTACTCGCATGCTGCTGTTAGACAGGTGGATAACTTAGACTGAATCTTTAGCTACGGAAAAGCAACATCAGCCCATTGACTTCAAATACACCATGTCAGTTTTCACCCCGGAAGATCCAACCCAACACCACCTTCTCTTTCTGCTCAGGAGTGACCTACATCTCCCTCAGCTCTGAAAAAAAGATGTTCCAGCGCAGGAGGAGCCTGTGTGGGCAGGGCAGGGAGGGGGCCACCACACGGACCCTTGCTGGGTCCTGGCAGTGCTCCCGGCACAGCATCGCTCGCTCTCAACCGAGCAAGGCGCTGGCAGGTGTTTGTGGAGCACCACGGCCATAAAGCCATCAGCGGCGTACATATGGCCCACTGCAATTTGTCAGAACTGCTGTTGTTTGAATTCAGTTTTAAAAGGGAGGAAATCAGTAGAAATGAATGTATGCTTTCCTCTTTTCATTCCCTCTGCCTGAATCTCTGATCTTAGTGGGATAAAAACCAAGTCAGGAGGTAGAGAAGCTCTTTCTGAACCAGTAGCCTAAAAGCACAGGAGGACTATTAGAGCCCTCTAACGCCAGATGAGAGACAGGGGGTGTCTCTGTGATTTACCATTCCCCATCTCTTCCTTTGTTCTATCTTCACCTCGACTGTCAGCTGTTTTGCAAAGGGGCTGGCAGTCAGGGGGAGAGGGAGAGAGGCTGGTGTGTGTGTGCGCGTATCCAGTTCAGGCTGGTTCCTGGCTCAGGGAAACATTTTATTGGATTTGTTACTCTTTGATGCTGATTAAGCCCATGGGGTAGAAAAAAGCAAAAGAGAGGGGGAGTCTGGGGGGAGGGGAGAGATGCAGTTTCCCTGTGGCTGTGATGTTTTTAATTTATTATTAACCATCTCTCATGTGTTATCTGACAGCTCTGTTGAATTCTGGATGCAAAGGAAAGCAGTGCCTGCATTTATAGTTTTCCAGGGTGTATGTCCCTAGTCTCCCCAAATCAAACTCCAGACTGTTCAAGGACTTGACTTTGTAGATACTAATTTTAAACAAATAGATTACTAGAAAATTAGTTCCATGGGAGCTGAAAGGTTGAACTATTTCAAGGCCGGGATTGCACAACGGAGACCTCAGTGATAGCCAAGGAGCGCAGGGCGAGATACACCGAGGAGTGGAGAGCAGGAAAGGAATCCTGCCGCAAGGCAGGCTCCAGAATAGCCCAGACTGCGCTTCCAGCTTCTTCCTCAGATTTTTTCATCCTGACCCCCAAAATGGCTGCATAAGCCCAATCTCTATACTCTCACCTTATGTCACAGTCATTTCAATGTCTGGACATAGCACCACTATGGGCACTGCTCTGGTTAAGTTTCTTTAGCAATACATTTACCTTTTCAGATGACCTTCCAAGAGGGTGTTCCCTCCAGGCACACAAGCGCCAGTGCCTTGATCCTACCTGGAAGCGCACAGTAGCTACACATTTCCCCAGCTCTGCTGCATAAATGCTGATAGTCAGAACCAGCTCAGTCTGTTACATGGAAAACAGAGACCAGAGATTTGGGAGTCTTGCTCTCCAGTGTCTTACAGTTACGTACAAAGCAAAAATTAAAAACTCTCTAAGCATTCTAGTAGAGTACCAGCATGCTGATTAGGTGGCATATTGCATAGTTACAAATGACTGTGCAACCCATGATTCTGCCAAATCCAGACTATAGCTTCAATTTTGAAAGCCACCAGTTGGTGATCCGAGCAGGGAGGGATCACTTTTGACCAGTGTTTCTACATAGCCAATGAAAACTAGCAATTTTTCCTGACATATCTTTGAAGAAACTGGGAAAGAGAAGGCTAGAACCTAATTCAATGGTTATTGGTTAAGCACGTGTTGTCACTGATGCTCGTTACCAGCTCTCCAAGGCAAGGTCCCTTTAGAAATGGACTTTTTATTTTTGCAGAAAGCCATGGCTGATGTGAAATAAAACTTGGTATAAGAGAAGGCCAGTTAGACAGGTTTTCCTATTGCAGTACACACAGCCACAGGCTGGGACAGAAGCAAAGCTACAAGGTCAACATCTTTGAACATCTTGCTACACACAAGCCCATAACAATAACTAATTCAAATCTAAGACCACCACAGCTGACATAAAGACGTTCTGCTGCAACACATCCCTCTCTCCATCCTTGGGTCAACCCATGTTTCTTCTTCCATTAGGCTACTAGCGTGATATTCATGAGTTACTGATCGTTGAGAACCAGGATTGGTGCAAGGATGTGGGCTTAATGACGTGCAAGATGCTCTGCTAATGCTCTTAAACACTGCCATCTCCTGGGAGAGAGGAGATAACACAATCCTTCCTCTTTCATCAACGAGTTGTACATTATAAGCTACAGTTTGACATCATCTATGTGGACATCAGCAGCTCCACCACTCAGTAGGGGCTTCAGCCAGAAAGAGCAAGTCTTTAAACCAGACAGCACCTGGAAAGGACAATCTTATTGTATCTATCAACAAGATCTAACTACCAATATGTTCAGTTAAAGGATATTTTTCAGGGCCATCTAAAACATGGTGCCATACATCTTCATGCCATTTTAGGGAAGTGTGTGTATTTAGTGCACTATGTAAACAAGTGAAAAAAGCATTCTCCTTAAGGTTCACCTCAGGGGAAAACAGAAAAATAAATTTCACTTGACCCCAGGCTCCTCCACAAGTATTACTCCCAAACTGTCTATATCTCTGTTGGCAAAACCCTTCACACCATGTTTTATCTTACTGCTAAAAATAAATCACTTGTAAATTGTTTTATAAATTATGTATAAGAAGAGACCTCATAGTCTAAGATGTGATACCAGTGTATTCTACATGACAAAAAAAAATTTAAAAGGATCTCAATGGGTGGGAGGGGGAAGGGAATGGAGCACTTTTATAAATAATATATTCAGTGGTCAAAGAAAGTTATCACCTTTTATGAAGTGTTTGGGATTCATTATGCATAAAAAGTACAGCACTGCTTCTAGTATGCATGATATCAGGATGTGATTATTAAGCATTACAGCCACCAACTAAGTGATTATTGGTGTCATCATTTGTTTATCTAACCAAAACCTAGACTGCCACCTCTCATCAGGCGAAACAAACAGCTGATGTGTTTGACTAGTGCCAAAGGAACGCTGTCAATTATTCACAGAAAGATGATGTCCCCATGATTGTGGGTTTCATTTGGTATTCATTGTAATAGCGCTGATCCTAATGAATTCATTTGGTATGCATGTGGATGTCACATGTATTTCCAGAGATGTTCTGCTGTAATTTAGCATGGGTTAATGGACACCTCTATTAAAGTGTTATTGAAAGTTTGACATTCAAATAACCCAGTTTAAAATCAGACAAACCTAGATATTAAAGCTGAAGGGAGAATGGGGGGAGGGAACTTGAGTAAGAGGCAAGACTGAAATGCCGTGTAAGGGTAGTAACACTTCTCTGCCTGCTAGGAAAGGAAAACTGTCCTATCCCTTCCTCTTTCCTTCCTCCCCTAACTATCCAAAAGCAGAGCTTTGACTGCTTTCAGAGACTTTGCAATGGGGCCACTTTTCTGCCAAGATCACCCATCAGGGTTAGCCTGGCTGGCTGTTAGCCTGCCGCACCAAGGGAGGGAAGAGTCTTCAGGAGCACATAAAAATGCAGTCAGCGTTTGACAGCACTTCTGCTGGCCTTTACAGACTAGGCATGGAGTCCTTGACCAGTTCTTTGACACTACAACTCCAAATGCATCATTAGGACCCAGGAATGAGGTTGAAATGAGTAGAAGCACTTTTATTTTCCAAGTTTTGCAATTCTGAAACTAATTTTTCTGTGGTACAAATTCATAAACCAGATGACCAGGATGGCAGGATTAGCCCAGAAAGTGGCAGGTTTACAGTCCAGTATCTTGTGACTTAAATGTGCTACTGAACAGAGCAAATTCCCTGTTCACTTTCAAGAAGCTCTAACCACTTATGCCTCCATTGCCAAAAAATCTTGAGATGACACAGAGAATCACCAAGCTATTACATCATAAAGAAATACTATCTGGAGGTTCTCAAAGAAATTATCTTTTTTTTTTTTTTTTTTCCCCCTCAATGGTTTGTTCCATAGGACTTTTGACAATGAAGAAGTCAGCCCTTCCAGGTAGAGTCCCACAAGTGCTTTTAAGGACTCGGCAAACACTAAATCTATAATATGCCTATTCAATATGTGCCAACGGTGGAATATATTATGATAGACTTGTGGGGTAAAGGTTTTGCTCACATTCATTGGGGATGACCTGCATAGATACTAAGATTTTGACCAAAAGGAAAGTCTGAATTGGTGAGTAATGTGACCAGCCCAAACCTGATAAAATCTCAGTACCACACCACACCATCACATTATAACCACACATGTAACCCATATACAGTAATTGTTTATATTAGATGCACAGACAGTATACCACATACTTCAGTAACTTAATCATCACTTAAACTGATATTTCACCAGCCATGAAATAAATTGTAAGCCACAGAATAAATTGATTTATTTTTATTTTCAAGAGAGGGCGGCAGGCTGAATCACAAAGCAGCTGTTACTGTTTCATTAAAAGCAAAAGTCCCTTCCCAACACCATTTCAAACACCAGTCAGTTTTCTTTGATCATTCCTCATCTTCCACCAAATTACGGGGAGATCCAGCTCTTCCCATCCAATAGTAATGGTCTCGCAATCTCCAGCCCTTACAAGAGACTGTATAATTGGGTACTGTTCTGTTGAGGTGTTTTAATGCAGCCATGGCTCCTGACCTTCAGCCACCAGGAGGAAAGAAAAGACCTTGCCCAGATTCATCCAGAGTGGCTACATACCAACTGAACTTCTCTTATCTGCATTTTTCCTTTAGATTAATGAGCAACGGGGAAGGTCCTAAACTTAAATGAGCTGGAATAAAATGCTGAAATAAGCCTTGCCTATTAAGTGGTGTTGGAAAGAGATTTTTCAGGGAAAGTCTTTCTCAGGGAGCAATCATTACAAGAGAGATGGCTATTTGGCTTTGTGCTTCAGGAGCCCAGCTCAGATCTAGCAGATGCAGGTTCCACATCCATCTCTGCTCCCTGCTCTTCTTGCTTTGCATGTGCCCTCTTTACCCCTGCAATTGGGCATCCTATCTTTTTATGGAGTCTGAGGTAGCTGCAAAGATCTCAAGATGATAAAAACAAAAGCATACAGCCTATTTCTATCTGCTTTTACATCATAAAAACTCTAAGGTCCAATCAGATCGACTTCTTCTGTGTAAATCTGAGGTGAAAAAAATTGTGCTTTAGTCAGGTCTCAATTCTTAAGAGTATAATTTTTCATTTCTGATTCCAAAAGTCCAAGAAAAAAAAAAAAAAAACAAACTACAAACAAGTAGTTTAACAATTCTGCTTAAATGTTTTTCAGTTTCTCCAATGAAATCAGAAGCAGTCAAATGAATTAAAAGATGACTGCAGGAAAGAGAAGTGAAGAGGCTTATTCCAAATATCTTGGGTTTAGATACAGCTCACAAGAATTTTGCTATTAGGACTAAACATATCCAGTTCCAAAGTATCCATCCATTTCTTTCTAAATGCCTATATTTCTTAATGGATGGGGAAGAAAAATCTAGTCTTGTTCTGTATGTGAGTCATCTTCCAGTTCCTTCCTCCAACAGCCCCTCAAAATTGCATAGCATTAAAAAGACAGGGGTTTTTCGTTTGTTTTTAAATGCACCTTTTAAATGAACAGTTAAAAAAAAAAAAGTTAAATCAGCTTAAGGCCGAGATGCTGTATGTACGTTCAGGGTGAAAAAATGCTCTGCTTTCCTTTGTGTTTTTTAATGAACAGTGGGATACTCTTGATCTTTGAAGAGATTCAGAAGTGCTAGGCACCAAAACCCTGTCGTTCTGCTCCACCTCCACACAAGGAACATGTTCCGTGGCACCCCAAGACCAGTTCCTTGAAAACTATGCTATGTTTTTATCCTGTGCCCAACTACATAGTGGAATTGCCCATGCAATGATGCATCTGTACATGTATTGATTGTACATCAACCAGTCCTGCCTTTTCCTACCCTCTGCCTATTCAGTCTTGTACACTAGACACACATGAAGAGCCTTCCAATACACACCCAGCAACTGTCCTCAAAACATCTGCTGATGGCACTGGAGGAACTGCCTTGTTACTCTCGCCTGGTTGTCTCTTCTTTCTGGCTGCCACTGCTCATTGCAAACACTGACAGTCACACTCACTACTTTCTTTATGTCACTGTTCCATGTTAAACACACAATATAGTTTCCTCAGAAGTGTGTTACTATCCTCAGTGGAGGAAGGTTGACCTAAACAAGATGAAAAATGGGTTGTAGGACAAAGTTTCTTCCAAGACCCTGTCTGTGACCTAAAGAAATTCAGTTCCACTGCTGTTTTGGAAGATGCAGCACTTTGTGGTTCTCTGTTGAACTCCGTAGGTTAGAAACAGCTGTAACTTTGCATGAAAACTAAAATTCATGCTCAAAATTCGATACCTAAGGATTTTGCAAAAGCACAAAACAAAGAACAGAAAACATCCAACCTAAGTTCTTTCAAAGGATTTACCGCTCATACAAACACTTTAACTGTGGGCTTGTGGTTTAGCCAAAATCAATTGAAGGAATACCAGCAGATTTTCTAAATTAACTAGATGTAATGCACCATGTTATCATTCAATATTATACTGCACAAAGTTAACTTGTGCAAGGCATCCGGAGGATGTACACAGAGAACGAGAGAAGATCTATCGATACAAACACAGTCCTAATCGCTGTCCCTCGTCTACGCTATATTTAGCACAATTGCAAAACCAGCATAGATGGAGAGCAGATGCAAACTCAGATCAATTGAAACGGTGACCTAGGACGTGGCAGCCTGCAATGAAATACAATACGTAAGCCACACTGAGCAGCCATGCATGCCATCTTTGTGTGCAATTTTAATGTATTTTCATACATACTGAGAATATTGGTTTGAAAGGCCATCTTAAAAGGATGACACAAGATCATATAAATCAGCTCAACTGGGCAGCCCCTCATACCACACGCTCACCGGAAGGCAAAATATTCTCTCTAGCGAGAAGAGAGATCTACCATGGTCAAGCTTCATTCTTCTCACAGCCACTGCAAGAGCACAGCAGCCACTCCTCTTCCACCTCATTTGGTGAGAACAGCCTCAGCACAACCCTGATTTTTGCCTCCTTTATGCTTATCAGAGGTTTCACATCAGCTGGAGGCTGTTCTTATAGGGCAAAGTTTAACACACACACTAGTCAATCATATTGACCAACAGCCCACCTCCCCCAACACCCTGGTCTAAGTCAAGAACATTTTTTTTTTTTTAAGCCCTGGTAAATCCATAGGCCCAGCTTTATAATGAAATAACCCAGTCACAGTACTGGGAACATGGTACAGTCATTGAAAAAGGCACTTAAGTCTACAGAAGTTAGATTTACGAGATGCATCATCGGATGGGCTATCTGCAGTTTCTGCTTTGCTGGTCTGCAGGGCTGTGTCCCACCAAGGCATTTGCAGAGGCAGCCTGAAAGCAGTCACACCCGATCTGCTCCCGCACGTGGAGAGGGCCGCAGAGGCTGCAGCCACAGCTGATTTAGGGAACCAGGGGCAGATTTTGTTTGTAAACTGAAGGGAACTGATCTGTGCCTGCTTAAAAAGAGATTATTGATCTGTAGTCCACTAAACCATAACAAGACTTCGAACAACTCAACTGCCACAATTCTCTCAGTGTGGCTTACTTAACCGTGAAATACAAGAAACAAGCCATCTGAATTCATATTCAAATTTTCAAAAAGGTGGGAACATTTTGGCCCCCAGCTTGTTTGCTGCATGTCTTTAGCAGCCAACAGTTTCCATCTTGTTCATTTTAAATATAGACCATGCATGTTAACCTTGTTTGATATCTTTGGAATAAAAAAAAGTAATAATAAAAAAAGTATGTCTGCCTTTTTCTGTCTCGCGTGCAAAAACATTAATTATTTTTGGCTCCCTTTGGGCCAGATCCAAAGGTCTTCAAATCAACAGGAGCTTTTCATTTATATCCATGGGCTTTGGATCAAGCCTTTAATTATCATTGCATTGCCCCTTTAAGATGCAGGACCCTCTCATTTCCCCTGCAGGTTTCTGCTAGGAACTCTAGGATCCGACACAAGGCTCTCAACATCTGATTAAATATTAATCCAGAGGTGGAGGCCGCGCTCTTTTACGATCCTTTCCCTAGAAGCTCCTATGAGTAAATCACAGTCCAGCACAAGAGGAAATGTGGCCATTCCATTATCCTCAGTTCACAAAGGGGCATTAATTCTTAATAAACTGGCCTGATAATAATAATACTCGAAGGATGCAAAATAAGGGATAGACAGGTTTACATCCACGTGTAAGATTAAACACATGTATGGTGCAGGGACAGGAGGGGGGGAGGGAAGGGCTGAGAGAGGAGGGAGCAATGTAAACTGTGGCTTGAATTCTCAGCACAAGAGACTATAGCAACAATATGCTGATAAGTTTTACTGTGCTTCATTCTCAACTAGTTTGTTTTTAAAAAGAAAAGAAAAATAAAATCAACCTTTTTCTTTTTAATTTAGGGCCGGGCAATCCTACTCCCAAGAAATGGCCATATAATCCTCAACATTTCAGACTTCAAAGTTAGCAGTTGTCAAAGATTCAAGATGAAACCCTGTATTATCATCCCAAAATGCTGGGTAACACATACATGACTCCGTTAACATATAAGGGCCCTCAAGTCCAAGTTCAAAAAAAAGAGAGGTACTACTTCAATATTCCTACAACAGTATTCCTGCACTTTTGCTGTTTCACAGGCAGCGATACTGAGCAAGGAACATGCTGCAGGCCACGCGCTATTTTATTCTTGCTGTCAACCTGGGCTGCTGCGATAGCAACCTCTTTTAACTGTAATTTCCCATGGCTGCAAGCAATGCTGGAAGGTCTCTGGGGCAAACCATTGCCAGCAAGTTATGACATAGGAATCACTGCAACCTCTTCTGAAGTCTTGCAAAAACCTATCTAAAATACTAAGTGTTTTAACTGTGCCACAGCCCACAAGTCCTTTCACATCCCTGCCAAATTCACCGAAACAACTTGCAAGACTCCACAAGCGCCTTTGTAACATGCTGCTGAAATACAGGAGTCATATCAGCACTTATCGGCTAGTTCATGTGGACTGCGGCTTAAAGCACTCATACAAGAGCAGCCCAGAGCGCACCGTGGGCTGTCACGGGCTCTGTATGCACCCTCATTGCCAGCAAGTGGATTAGTGTAGCTCAGCTGCCTCCAGCCCCGCTGCTGCCTTCCTACTAATGATATTTCTTTTAAGAAAGGAAACTAGATAACTAGTCTGCTCTGCTCCGGCAGTGTGGCATCACTGCATGGCATTATGTAGCTGGTAAAAGAGACAGCTAGGTAAAGAAAATGGCTTTATAACTGTGCCTGTAATACAAGCATGCTTGAGCACATGGAAAGAGGTAACATGAATTCAAGCTTCCCCCATCCGATGCCAGATCCTAGCCAGCCCTCCTCTTATGGTGGCCTTCCCTCCAAATTACTTCAGTATGTGACAAGTTTAGACTCGAGCATAGTCTCATGCTTAGAAAATTATATATAGGCATGGCCATCAATGAGAACAGCCTTCAGATGTTATCATATAAGAGAGCCATTCCTCTGACATGAGTGGTAGTGATGGTCCTTGATGATTAGAGCAGTTAAAACTTTATAGCACACCATAGAGAAAGGCTGTTACAGCCTCGAAGGATGGACATGCAACTTCTCCCATGCAATTTCCACATTCAGCTTCTCCCAAGAGCATTATTATCTTTTTACTGTATTAACCAAACCATGCAATTCCTCAAATCCTTTCCAAATGTTAATGAAATAGAATAAACCATCATACACTTCAGGGAATTGTACAGAAATAGCAAGCATTTAAGAAGAACCAAACACTGGCAAACCTCTCCGGAATCAACTCTTCAAATCTGGGAAAGGCAGGATCCACTTTTTACATGGGGAAAGCCTCAGGGTGTTCAAAATTTTGAAAGAAATTTTGGTAGGTATGTTAGAGAGATCAATTATAATAAAAAGGTATTTGAACCATGTGATACCCAGTCATTATCCAGTTATGCCAGACCTAAATTCAGAGTTTAAGCCAGAAGATTTCAATGTTACCATTGAAGCTTAAGCAACATCACTGGCTTGATTTTAATTACACTGACACACAGAACCTAATATAAATAGAGCCTATTCATCACCACAGACATTAAAGTAAGAAAAGTAAAAAACTACAGGATAAACGCTAAGTACATTTCTTAATTGCAAGGAATCTGGAATGATGAAAATGCCTGGAATCTAAATAATACCATTTCAAAATTACAATGTTAAAAATACTGTGATATTTTTTTCGATCATTCGCATTTGCAGCTAGAATAACTAGTTAATAGGATCATTTCTTATTCTTGTTGAGTTACCTGTTGAGTATCTTTAGAAAATATACTACCATTTAAGTCAATGCTGAAATGAAGGAACTAAGGAAATAGCCAGAACAAGATTATACTTGATACACAGATGATGAGCTTCATTTAATGGCCATTTGAGCAGTGGTACTACCCACACTTCCACTGCTTGGTTTTCAGGATGTTCAGTTCACACCAGAGTTCAGGTATTTCAGGGCTTCAGCCTGCCTATGGGGTAGCAATAGCAGCATGACCATAACACACCCATGTGAGCCCTTTGGAGACTGATGCCAAAGGTAGTGGCTCCCTATGTGTTAGCTGAACTAGGTTTAAACTAGCTACCCATGCTGCAATCACATTTTCCAGTGTTGTGCAAACTTACCCACCTGCATTGCTGAGGGAAGATACACAGCCAACATACACAAAACACAAAGACCAGGATATCCATGGACCTCGAACAATCAGCAAGAAAAAAAAAGGTGGAAATTATTTTTCTAATTCTTTATTTCTTCCACAGACTAGGGCTAGTCACCATCTGTAACTGACTGACCAAAAGGAATAAAATTTTGAGCTAATATGAGACCCGCTGCTCGGCAGCACAGAAAAAGATGCTATGAACTTCCCGAACAAAACCTGGAACCCAGCGAAGTCACCACGAGTTCACTCTGAAGGCATCTTACATTAATTTCAGCGGACTCTGGAACAGAGCCTGTGAAAGCAATACAGAGGTCTCTGCAACTCCGACATGGTACAAGCCCACCCCACTTTTTGTGGGGGAAGCGCAGCTGGAGGTACGTGTTGCTCTATTCTGTGCAGTTTTGTGTAACTTAAGTGGTCCCTTTGAAAGGTCACAACTATTACACAAGGCTATAGCTGTCTTCAACACATCTGGTCTAGAGGATTAAAATAGAAGCTACTGCTGTTCTGCAGTGAGCTTGCCTGCTCGTTATCTCCGAGTCTATTCAAGGTCTCATAAATAGCATTGGAAGGATTCCACTAAAATTGCAAATATGAGTAAACACAGATTTCACTACACCCCAAAAAAAAGATAAAACTGTCCCATTATCAGTGCTCCACGCTTACAGAGAGGGAAACCTATGAACATACCAAACCTGGGATCTGTGGAGAACTGGTGCCCTCTTTTGTTGTCAGTTTTACCCAATGACTAATTAAGATTTCATTTTATTGCTGTACCTGCAATACATTTCTTTATATCCCTACATGCTACACTTCAAATAACAGTAATTAACACCTGAGTTGGTTTTACCTGACAGGACAAGGAAAATTGCTAAGCATTTGAGAGAAAACACCACTAATGTATTTGTAAATCAACTTCAAAGCCATTAAGGTATGGCTTCAAACTGCAGCTCAACAAGCAGGTGCAGAGCCTTCACCACTGCTAATGGCTTTGTCTGAAACCCAACAGAATCCATGAGAACTTCTGCCTTCGCTTGAAAGAAGCTGAATCAAGCCATCAGGGATTTCACCGATGAATGGACATTGGTGTCCATTTCAAAGGCTGTGCTAGGTATCATGTACTGACAATACCTGACCTCTGGAAGGAAGAAAAAGAGCAAGTATAGCTGAGAGATTCCTTATGTTCTGCACACGCCTGGGAAGCCACACAAGTTCAAGCTAAGCCTTGAACAACTTCTAACGCAGTTCACATAAACAGCAAGTAACTAAATTATTTGCTACAGGTTACACGTATTGCAAACTGTCAATGTGATTGTCTGCTATGGCCTTAGTGAGGGCTAAGATGTTCACTCTGCCTCGTTATGGAAAAGGCAAAATCTACTTGATTAATTTAAAGCTGGACCTTCTGCTGTACTTTGGTGGTTGTGAGATATTTAGACACAGACTGAAAAACTAAAGGATTACAACATACTACAAACTTATGCTTTCCCATAGTTTGAAGGATGTTCTCAATAGACTTTTCAACCAGTGATTTTGGAAAAGACAATTATCTTATTATAACAAAGTTACTAAAAACAAAGAAACCTACATTAAAAAAAGGCACCCACACAAACTGTACATCGCTGTTCTCTGAAAGTCAACCGAGTTTAAAGAGAAAGTTTGACAGGTTCTACTCAGATTTCTTCTGCCATCACAGTTTGATACCAGTTACTGGTTTTAAAATCTCATCGTGCGTAGTTCAAAAGAGATCAGGGCTGGAATAAGCACCAATATGGGGTAAGATGGCAATAAATTAGCAAAACACAAAAATTGAAACTTTTCAGGAAACAGAGGAGGACAACAATTTCAAAAGGGATCAAGGCCAAGCCGTTAGCTACTTCACATCCAGACTTTGGGTCATATTTTTAAAAGCACTTTGAGCAAGAAGGCTACACCAGACTACACCAGAGGACTGCTCTTCATCTTTTGCCAGCAAAATAGCACAGAGGTCTTGGCGGTTTCTGATGATGGCAGATCCCTTGAAGTTTTCTGGGAAGATAAGGACAACTAAATTTCATCCCCTGGATAATTTCTAAACCACCTAGTTTTAAACAGTTTTGTCTTCTCTCTCTGTCTTGTTTATAAAATGTCACTACGTGATTCTGAGTAACTCTTTCACTACAAAGATGAGCATGTTTGGCATTACAATTCGTGCATATAAATAACAAATACATGATTTCTTGTGAAATAAAGAAACTTGTGGGAAGAAACCACATTTCTTTTCAGGTCAATATTTCAACAGTATTTTTTGTTTAAATTAATGGAATATGAGAGCAATGATGTTTGAAAAAGAGGGATAATTTAAAAACCATGATGCATTGCTACAGATGAAGGTACCAGGACCTGCCATTTTATCATGGTTACTTGTACTGGACCTAAACACTAACTCAGGATGTTCCTGGAAACATGATATGTCCAACTGTAAGGAAGTCACTTCAACAACATGAAGAATATTTGCAACTCCAAAAGAATTTTCCAGTGAGTTTGTTCACCATTTACATTTCTCTAGAGATTGCCTTCACCTAACATTTGAGCAGCCAAGTATGACTTATATGAATGCTCATGGGATGTGAATGTTACCCTCATACACTCCAATAGCTAAGAATCTGATCACGCTTTCACAATTAAGACTGAAAAAATAACTGCACACCACCACATTCAAAATTTTTCTATATTTCACTTATGATGGCACAGTATTTCACAGACAAGTACAGTGTTCTTCACTGTCTGTAGAAGTCAATTCTAAATCAAGAAGTCATTGAGATACATGTAGACAAGCATCAAGTAATCCAAAGATATACGATTGCTCCCAAGGGAGAGAATTACATTAGAAAACTGACCTCAAAGCTATTTTTCCATTGAAGATGATTTCAAATGATATTGAAATTTAACTTTACGTTTTATTTTGCCTTACTGTCACTGCAGTTTTAAAAGACAATGTCAAGTAAGACGACAGAAGTCAAAACTAAATAGAAATTGCAGATGTGAAAATTCAAGCTTTAGCTATACAAATATGACATGTAAATATTTAAGTCTTTTCTTGGCCTTCTCTATGGGAGGGTACAGTGTATTATATCCGGTAGCCTGCAGAATATTTAATAAATATATCAAGTAAGTTACCAGTGACCATGTATTTGCTCAGTTCTTCTAGCCATATTTATAAGTCTACACAGACATGTTTTGTTTCTCAACCTTTCACTACTGAAAATAAGAAGAAATGCTTTAAAAAAGGAATGAGAAGAGTTAACCAAAGCCGTAGCATTCTGTTTTTTCCTGATCATGTAGACAGCGACCAAAAATAGACCGAGAGCATTAGCATCACTCGTGTCTTCTTGCTAATTGGCGTGTTTTAGATGCAGATGTTCTTCGCTTCCAGAAGCTAATATTTTTTTTTTTTTGGAGGAGTACAAAATGTGCTGCTTTGACATTTCTGAACCCAGTAAAACTTTTGATTTGCTACACTGAAGTAAATATCAAATACCAGTAAGGAGTAGCATTTTTGTTTTCCATGATCTATTATTATGGGGATCTTAACTCTCCTAAACACCAGTGTGTGTGATATCAGGCACTGAAAGAGACAACGACGTTTCAAGTCCGTCTGCTAATAACAGACTAGCCATTGTAATTTATAATACAAATAATCAAGTTGAGAATACTGCTACACTCCACAAAAACTGGTGCTTTGAAAATCAATAGCCAAAAGTGTATTGGATCCAACATCCACAATACGCTTACACCATATCACATGGCACAACTACGAAAGATTTGAAAAGACTAGGTTTGTTTTCACCAAGCACCTACGTATTTAGGCACTTATCTAATCTCTCTGAAGCTCTAATCTGTGTAGTTGCAATGCTTTCAGTATTTTCAACTAGAGTTGGCAGAAGAGTTTCTAAGAGTCAGGTGTTTTAGCATACAATATACAAACACTACAAAATAAAATGGAAATCTGAACATTTTGTTCTAACAATAGATAATCTGAGAGCCAAATGAGCCATGTTTTCATTCAATTTTCACATCAGCATGGATATTACAGAGATCACTGCAATATAATAATGATGTAATAGAGAATTATACCCTTTCTTTTATGCTAGACATGTTAAGAAGTAACATTAACATGGTTATGTCTGTCAGTAGCATGCTCAAAGTGATTTAAAACAGACCTTTACAGTGTGGACGCAACTACTTAAACTTGCAAAGGAATGGGATTTGCACATCTCAATAGGATTTGCAATTGTAGGTCAGTTATTCAGAATACATAGGTACAAGGCAGACAAGCATCCATTCACAAGTGAAAATGATTGTGAATCATTTTTGAAGTCTGGCACAGGTAAAAGACTGAGGACGCGCTTTCAGCTGCACCCCGTAAACCTAAATTAGTGTTTTTCGATTTAAAGGGTAACATTATTCTAAGGTGTGGACACTCTTACTAGAGAAAAAGTGGGAGAGGTCTTTTAAAATAAAAGTAGTACAGCAGAAGTACTTCAGATTCAGTTAAAGAGAAAAGAAAAACATTAGAAGAGCAATGAACAAACTGGTTGATATTTCTTTAAAAAGCTAATACTAAGTAATATACATTTTCAAGTTAATAAGAACATTAAGTATGATTGCTACTGGCACCAGATCATTCAAAAAAAAAATACATATAGTTCATATAGAATATGAAATACAGCTTCTAGTCTTAATATTGACATAGAGGGAAGACTTCAATTATATGGCTTGAAAGTACCCTCAGAACCTCCTGATTTCTATGCTTTTAAACCCAAAGAGGTAGCTGGATGCTTAGGTAACCAACTGCCTGCAGAAAACTCTCAATATGCTTATACAGCCACCAAATTAGACATGAAAATTATATCCAAATTGCATTAAAAGCTGTAATCCAGATTCAGATCTCCTCTTTGAAAATGCCAGCAAGGATTTCACTTTCCAAAGCATCTCCCAGTTCCCATTCAGTTCAATTGTAATCAGTTGTGCTCGGGACTTTGCAAAAACACATGATCGCCACTGAAAATGCTTTCAAAGCTATGTCCTTTGTAGTACGTTTATTCTATATGTTGAATTATATGCCATAAAGTGGCTCTGTCAGGCATTCAGAGCACAGCTGTGATGAGCAAGAGCCCATGATTAATTCTGTCCTTGCTCTTCATAAACTATTTGCCTTGTCTAATTAGAAAAAACCACAATAGAAGTTACAAACATTTTCACCATTTCCAATTGGCCGTCAAAAACACAAGAGAAGCCAAGCTGCCTTTCACTAGCTGCAATGAATAATGTATAGAAAGACAAAGTCTCAAAGTTTACCCCATTTTGTATTGCATTGTTCACATTGCCTTCCCCCACCCCATTTTTATTTTTCAAAAACTGTTCTGAAACCCACTGCAGAACTGCTACACGGACCTTTAAAAACTTACAGGAACCATTTTTTAGCATTCTTCCTAGTTTTGCAAGCTTTTTTTCTTTTTCTGTCACAAACATCAGCTTAACCTCCAAAGTCCAGTTTTGCAGAATTCAGTGAAAAACCAATATAAGAAAATTGTCCCGAAACCAGCGCTCTCTTAAACGCAAAGCAAGCACAACATGCAAAGGCACTGGTGCCTTTAGAGGCGCAAGCAATCACCAGAGTTCAGCACAGGGGTCACCGTCACTTTTGGAATAAACACTGGTTTAGAGGAAACAGAAACAGCTCAGCAGCATGAGGATACAGCAACCCTTGGCTGGAAGCAGATCTTGCCACTTCATGCTCCTGAAGTGCATTAGACCAGCCTTAGCATGCACAGGCTCTAGAGTGAACTGCTGAACCCCAGTAACTTACTCCAGTATCTGATGCCAGAGAGAATCTGCAGATCTTGCATTTGTGTACACCTTTATCACTAGCCATAGTGATAAAACTGGAATAAAACAAACATATTTTCAATGATCTTCTGATATACAGTTTGACAGATACTACCCATAGATACCACTAGGAATAGCACTAAACCCATAAGTTGCACTTAGCTTTCTATAAGTATTTTGCAACATATTTAGAAACCTGATTTAGGCAAAATTTAAGCTACTAGAATAGCTCACTGGCTGTTACCTCCCATTCACTTCAGAGAGCCCTCAGGTGCTTCAGCTCCATCATTTAAAGGTCCACCTCAGAAGCACTATTTGAGCATTACAGAAGGATTTTCAAACCCCCTTAAGTAGACATGCAGTTTAATTATCATTGCTTTAAATAAAACTAAAACACCCCATCCATCACAGTACCTTGGCAAAGTGATATTCAGGGCATTCTGGCCTTCTTTTTTTTTTTTTTTTTTTTTTTTTTTTTTAACTCTACTACAGATCTACGACAGATCACGGCTTGTGTTTATCTAGTTTTGCTACAGAGAGTAGCATGAGCATGCTTTCTGGTACCACAAGACGACAAACGATCAGTCCTTATAAAACACTTCGGGCTGCACAACAGATAGGCAGCCAGAGCTGACAGTGGCTACTTCTGGCTCTGAGCGCAGGATCCCCAGGACAGGAAACTGCCAACAAAACGCTGGAATTGCCCCAAATTACTCTGAACAGGAGGGTCTCTCCCCTCCTGTCTCACACTTCTCAGCACCCAAAATATGGCTTGTTCATGCTAGGAGTCCAAAAAACCCCATGGAAAGACCTCTGCATCTGTTGCTGAACTTACACAGTCCTGGCAACGCTGGAGGAGCAAGAAGTGCTGGTGCTGCCCCATGAGCACTGCTCAGCTGAGGCAGGCTGTCTCGGGGGTGGCACTCCTAACAACAAAGAAAACACAGCAAAAACAAATTTATCAGAGCCAAATCAATATCATTCTCCATTTAGAATAAGTTTTCTGGGTTTGAGTATTTTTTGTTTATTTGGGGGTTTTTGTTTTGTTGGGGTTTTTTAATTAAAAAAAACAAGACATGATTCTTTGTTATTAGGCAGCCTGAATATTGAAATCTTTGTTGGCTGTAGAGAGGACCCCAAAACGTTCCCAGAGTTTAAGTATGTTGGTTGGACCTGGGGCATTTGTTCAGCTCCTTGAGGAAGTCAGGACAAGCTGCCAAGTCTGGATCCTGACCTGCACTTTCAAAACAAATAAACAAAAATGTTCAGGATGTTTCAAATGTGCATCCTTTGTTAAGGGAGAACTTTTTCAAGCCTGATTTCACTTTCACAGCTCAGGCAGCAGCTGGGACTGTGAAGGTTCAGCTGATGTATTACAGGCACAGCAGCAGCACAGGTTTCTGCCTTTGAACCTTGAAGAGTTTTTCCAATCGGATGGTGTCAGTCATTTGGGCTTTCAGATTGGCAGATTATACATTCGGAGGCAGGCCTGTCATAGATTAAACAGAGCACTCGGTGACTTTCTGCGAAGCATGAGATAAAACGTGAAGCCATTCACTTCCATAAGAGAGTGGCAGCCATCTGCTGGCAGGTAGGAGGCAAGGAGGGCTACCTCACAGGGCTTCCCCAAAACTCAGGGTTTGTAAGTGTAGAAAAGAGCCACCTACACAAGAGGCAGCTCAGTACCCCAAGAGAAACCCACTCCGCTTTATTACTTTAGATGAAATCCTTGAAACAGACACCAGAGATAAATGCAACAAGGAAAACGCACACTTAAAAAGTAGGAAAATATCATAAACCTTATCAAACAGTCCTGGAGAATGGGATATAAAGTCACAAGTCATTTTCTGGAATTCTGAATCTTATCTAAAGAAAGAAAGATTGCCGTTTCTTTAATCTACAGACGAAAAGGAGCCAGCTGTACATCTGAAAATCAGCTGCGTATTGATCCCGCTCCTGTTAATATTCATGAAGCTATATCGTAAGACTGGAGATTTTAACACAGTGCCCCCGGACTCTAAATCAATTCCCATTGATTTCAATTGGCTTCTCCCATCCAAGCATCGACCTTACCCCTCCCTTGGAAACATGCTCTCAAGGTCCTTTGAAACACACTTGCTGTATAATGAACTCTGAAGGATTGCATGTGCTTATTGGTATGTTCTTTTCTTCTCCACCCGTTGAGCTTTTGAGGGGGTGGATACCATTATCTGATTTGATGTGAACATTTAAAAATTTGAACCTACGCCCCACAGGGCTCCCATCAGTTTCTAGAAGCCAGAATAAACTCTTTCTCTTCATTTAGAGTTGTCTGAAAAGTTCAAGGCTAATGTGGTCATCTAACAAAATTGCATTTCTTGACACCGCCTGCTTCCAGGAGAAATATATATGGAAATGTTTCTGGTTTCTGTTTGGCAGACTTCTAGGGACTACAGCTAGAACAGGTTTACAGGAGTGGCAGATTCGCAGAGTAGAGGGTTGAAGGGTGAACTTCATTTGCTCCTCTCTTAAAATGCTGGGCCCTTGAGTCTGACCTTGCTCTCTGCTGAACTTTCTAGCACGTGACATTCAAGTCTTTTCAGAGTGAGTTATGAGGAGTTAAGGAAACTCAGCAAATAAGCAGATACCTGCCAAAGCTGATGCCTACATTAGGAGTTCCTTCTAGATGTTCAGTATTCCATTTAAACACACATATCAGTAGTTAGCTATCCGTGCTTCCATTTGTACCTCAAATGCAAAATGAAGGAAAGCACATTTAAAAACTAGACCTTTTTCCATCAAAACGTGTAGCTTTCTGAGCTTTTACTTCCCCAGCTGATGAAAAAAAAAGTACAATTAACAGTACTTAACCATAAGTAAGTATTGGAAGGCCTAGTTAGCTGATGTCTGAACAACAGGTCCCTACGTGACCACAGAGCTATCCCTCAGCTTCATTTATGACACCAGTTTTGTATTATGACACCAGGCAACATCACAGCCAAAATAACAACCTCTTATATCCAGTTTGTTAACAATTCAATTGAATACGTGCAAGGTTTTCTTCCTGCATTCAACCATCCTCCCTTCTCTGATACTTTATTTGCAGGTTAGCTAGCTATGCCTACATCTTAGATGTTCGCACATACAGTATTTGAAAATGATGCACTTAGCAGCTATTAAAAATAAAAATTTTAGGTTCAGAGTACTACTACGACCAAATGGCTTTTAAAAACTTAAATATATGGCTTTTGCCATGTACGTTAAAGTCTAAATATCCAAACTTAACGTAATATTGGTTTCTAGTTGCCCTCAAAAGGCTTTCATATGTAACTGATTGAGTTACACTTTGTCAGTTCCAATCAAAGAGCAGGATTTTACTTGCATCTTTGAAAAAAAATGAATCAATAATATAAAGGTTTTTAGTGGGAGAGTCACATCTGAGATTCTCCAACTGTTTATAGCTCCAGACAGTGCTGCCATCCATCCCAAACCAGCAAAACACCGTGACCATGATTCCAACATCATATCTATGATGACGCTAACTAGCATGGAAATTTAGAATAACCAACACTAATTGGGGTTATGAAAATAAATACACAAAGGAAAAACTAAGCTTTTTTTTTTATTATTATTTTCTTCTACAATTCATTCCCCTTTGAGTCTTGATACACTAAGGAAATGCAGATACTGACTCTTCATGAAGGTTTACTATCAGCCTGACTTTCTTTCTTTCTGTAGTGATACTCCTTTTATCACTATACAAAAAACCCTTGTCCTTTGAGAAAAGGCACCTCAAACCGAGGCCTGCTCTCTCTGCATAAGATCACAAAGTCGAACAAACAGCTACGCTGCGTCAGGGTAAAGGAACGGCAGATTTCAAAGAAGCAAGGCCTGTAACTGAAGAGGACAACCTCCTCCGCAGCTCAGCGACACCTGTGTGGGGAACAGCAGCAACACCAGGGCTTTTTTTTGTTGTTGTTTTTTAACCCCACTAAGATTCAGGCAGTGGCTGTGAATATGGAGAAAAGATTTGGATCTGCCCTTCGCACGTCAGTCTGCCCATTCCCCAGCACAAATGGGAGAATACGATAAAAAACCGGACCCCGACATTCGGTGAGAACTTCTAGGGCCAAGCCTGTTGGTGATATAACCCTGGTGACCTCAACACAGACCAAGAATTAAGCTCTGTAATTACACATATCCCTTTCGCAGCTTCCTGAGATCCCAGCACGAGATGCTGCTTGCACGCCCTGCTCCATTTCACTTTTCCGTATTGAAGCAGGCGCTCCCGTGTGCCTCCCTCCCTCCCGCCGTTTTCCCTTTCAGCGAGCTCCTTCCTGTCTCCCAGCGGCTTCTCCTATCGCTTTCGCAATCAGAGAAGGCCAGACATCGCTTTGCTGAATGGGAGGAAGGCTCTGTAATTAACTGGATCCTTTGCTGTTTACATAAACACTTAAAATATACAGACAGCTGAAAGGTCAGCTCCAGCTATGTAGGGCAAATTAAACCAAATTCGAGGTGATTATTACAGAAAGCCATTTAACTAATGAGGTGCTGCTTCTTTTGAACAGTATTTGAATTTTTCTTTGACTAGTATTGCTATTCTTAATTTAAAAAAAAAAAATAAAAAGAACTTTAAATGTATTTAGCAATCCAAACTACAAGCAACACATGAAACAATAGAGTGTAGCTGGTTTCTGAGCAGGGAAAGTCAGAGTATTATTTGAACACTTTGAGTGAATTTCCATCAGTTATGAATTGACTTGCTGTTACATCCAAACACTTATTATTTTACTAACAGGATCATTATCTGAAACTAGTTATGCTTAGGGATATTGTGAAAATAAAATTATAATCTTTACTTATTGGTAGGTGAACTAAAAAATTATTGGAAAATTATACATAGACAACAGGGAAACAGGAAAAGGGCACCTGGTATGCTTTGTTGTCAAGTTACCATAAGGCTTATTTCAAAATAGCCCAAATATTCACGACAGTGTCTCGAAAAGTGTTGTTTCAGAATATTTACAAAACCAGAAATTTAATGGAGACTTACTCTGAATAAAATAATAAATTAGAGTTTAATTACTATTAACTGGAATCTGGAAAAAACACCTGTTCTTATTTATACATCAACCACAGTAAGCCACATTCATGTCATCCATCTTCAGAACAACACTGGCGCATATACTCTAGCTTTAAGGTGGTGCTTATTTAAGCACCACTCAAGACTACAAGGTATAAGCACACGCAAAAAACTTTCTTCAAGTCAGGTCCTCATCAAATGATTGCTGACATTTATGATCCAAAGAGTCACACAACTATAACGGTGCACAGCCTGCATCTATGCATCCAATGGAGTTCAGACTTGACCAACCCTAACCTAAAAGATCATGTTGCTGAAGCTTGCCGAGTCAGAGTCTTAACAGAAAAAGGGGATTAAAAACACAAATAAGAAACAATAACAAAAAAAAGTGCATTCTGTGGAGATTAGTTCAACATTAATAAAGGAAACCATTTAAACACCTTGAGTCTCTCTTGTGTTGTGTTTCTATTAACAGTTAGGCAAACTTACCAACTGTACACCTCATAGAAAAGAAAATGTTAAGCTTATACAGCTGAATGTACCATAATATTTTAAAAGTTGTTTTAAAATACTTTTTAAAAGCAAGGCATCAGAAAACCTACATTTCACTGCATTTGATACAGAGACACAAAGTAGCAGAATAGAATCTTGCCTACCTACCCACTTAACACGTTATAATTAGAGATGAGGAGGCAGCGTGAACATCTAAGCTAGGTTTGATGGAGGATATTAATTTGAGCTCAAAATAAAGCTCTAGGTATAGAGAATATTGAGATTTAGATGCTTGAAACTGCCAAATGAAAAATCTTTACTTAGGGATTTCCCTCAAATCAGGTGTTCCAATGTCCCCTTTCAGATGGCATTTTAAAGAAAAGGTTGTTTTGCAAAGTCAGGCTATACCCAAAGCAGTACAAACCTTTATAGTTTTCATTTGTACCTGCAGATCAGTCCATTGACGATACAAGGACTGCGGGGTGTAACGCCACCCCCACCCCCCATTTTCTTCTGACATGAAGCAGAAAAGAACCTTTCTACTGGAGGGTCCTCCATGCTGCTTTGTCTGACCCAGGTGGGAAACGTAAAAGGAAGATGCCTGCCTCTGACAGATGCTCATGGGTTTTGCATCTCTGCCACTGTGCCATGACGGATTTTAAATTTTGATAATCCCTTTTTAGCCCTTTCAGACTAAGGCCATAACATGCCACAGCTCAAACAAAACTGGGTCCTGTCGGCCCATGTTCATACAAATAGCCCAAACCAAGATGATTTATTTACAACAGTTAATACAATTGGTAGTAACGACTTTATAGGCAACCTCTAAGTGCAGGCAAGATGAAAAATTTACTAAATTGGAGTATAAAAATTCATAAGAAAATGTACAGAATCAATATTTCATGGGACTTGCTTTACCTTGCCTTACACAAATCTACTCCAGAGCTCACATTAAAATTTAAACCAGCTTCGTGCGACAAGTTCAAATGCTGGGGCTGTTTCATATTAGTTTAACTTCGGAAGGTATTTTTTTGTTTTGTTTGTTTCATAAATTGGAAAAAAAGCACTTAGGGAGCTGCACAGTTTGAGTGCTTGTGTGCTGCTTTTTATATTTTCCTCCTTTCTTTTAAGAATAAACTAATTGCTGACATAAATAGGGAGGACACTGCTTAAAAAAAAAGAATTTTAAAACACCTTTGTATTCTCTTTAATACAGCATACAGAGACGCTTCTTAGAAATAATACCTGAAGAATACTCTTAAGAGCACCTGGTCTGGGAATAGACCATGAAAAACCCACAAGCCAGTTTTTGTAATAGCATTCGTAGAGGAACATAAAGCTGTAGGCAAGCCTGTAAGAAAGCTTAGTGCCTGGCACAGCTCCCATCGCCCCAACAGCTCAGCACAACCCGGGGAAACTCACCCACTGAGTTCAGGTGCTGGAGCACTCTTGAAAAACCTAGTGCCAACCATGACACTTCATACTGCTGGAAAACTGAGACTGTTCTTGCATGGTAGTAATGGGGTGCCAAATAATCGCAGGAGAGGTGTCTCTTCTAACTTTAGGGAGCACATTGTGAAGAGTTAAATTTATTCACTTCATCAGAGGGCCCAAGACCTGGGTTGGCCTTGGAAGAATGAAACATCTTTCACTGCCAAGATGCCCATTCGCAATAGGTCCGAAACAACAGGAGTACGTTGCTGTGGGAAGTGTGCAGTTGATGTTTTATTCCATGGGTTATTCTTAGGCATGTGAAAGTCCCATCCTTTGTATCAGCCTACCTGACCCTGTTTGCACGATTTTACAGTTTTATGCACCTCTTATCTTGACATAAACCAGTCTGTCCAGAACAACAAGCAAGATTTCTTTCTCTTTGAAGATAACAGAAAGGAATGATTAAAAATCATCTCCTTGATGTTTGCATATGGTTCACAAATAATAGAAGGACAGGATGGAGCCCAAATATAAGAGGGGGGGAGGGGAGAATCACCTGCAAGTATTTTATTTGTGCGTGTGTGCTCATATATATTCTGTTGTGATTCACTGCAAATAAAAAAAAAGTCACAGATGTTTTTGGAGGACACCAAGGTCACCTGGAAAAGGGTATCTGTGCTACTGCACTGTCAAATTGCACAAGACTATTTTCATCAGTTTGAAGACACATGGGGCCAAATTTTCAGTTTAGCTGTGCAATTGCATGTAAAATGGGGTTAATTATATAAGCAACTAATTGGAAGAAACAGAAGTATTTGCACAATTCATGAACAAAATGAGTTTAAAAACTTATTCAAATATATGACCCTTAAGGGTAATCTCAACTTTTCCTTGTTGGCATTATCATACTGGACAAAAAAAGTCTGTATTCTGCTAGTTATTATGTTACTTAAACATTATCCAGTTATTAAAAATAATTCTTTCACTGAAACAAACAAGCATGCTAGAAAAATTTAATGTTCATTCTCTAAAGTTAACAGCAGACTTCAGCATGCTAGCAAAAACTGGTGATCATTTATTACTTATTATATTTAATTCATTAAGGTTGTAAGAAATATTTAGATACTTAATTGGCATTTAACAAGATCGCTATAGAGAGTAAATGAGACATTAAATCCTCTTCTAAAATGCCCATTAGGTTTGCTTTGGAAATTAATTGATCTAATTCACTTGCTGTAAACCACCGTGGTCTGTGCCAGTTTAGAACTTCGAGATATTAATGACAGACAAAACCAAAGATGGTGGATGTCCTCACACAGAGTTAGATCAAAGGCTAATATGCTGGTCACCTATATTTATGATCCTAGTGAACAGGGCGATAGGAAGCATTTATCTTAAATGGCTGCTATTCATCCCCTGGATCTCAATCACAGCCACGATTCTCCTGGGCATCATCCGCACTGTAAGAAGGGCTCTCTAAAGGCTGCAGAGAGCCACTCTCAGCTGCAGAGCTGCATTTACTATCTCGACTTACAGTTTTAAGTTCTGTTAAAGCCTGATCTCAGCCGGCAACCCCAACTGAAACTTGTACACTTTGCGGATTTCCACTTTTAGAAGCCCCCACCTGGCCTTCAGATGTCCTCAAATTTTCCCAAATGCATTTTTTCATAAAAGCTTATATTTTCAAGTCCATTTCCTCTTCATTCTCTCCAATAAAACTGTTGTCCCTTAAATGAGAATATAGAGCAGGGGAGAAAATGCAACAGCCTTTTCAACTTGCTGCTAATTTCTGCTTCTCACCAATCTACAGCAATGTGATAAATACCCGGGAGAGTCCTAACTCTTCTATTGAAGCCTCCATTAGTATTTCACATCTTTACATGGAGACACTGATATCAATCACAGCAGTATGCGGGAGCCATATTCCTTAATTGTTAATAAAGTGCCTTGAGGTCCATCAGCTTCTGCCTAACAGATATTAAATACTTTTTACATTTTCAGTGATTATTTCTAGGCAATTTATTGCTCATTTTTAGGAATAAAACATCCTCAGTGTTTATCCACTCTTAAATATCTATTTTGATCCCTTATAAAGTTTTGAGCATGCTTGATTAATTCCCAAGAAACAGGGGAAAACACGGGGGGCTATAACGTTCTCATAACACCACTAGCAATACGAGACTTGCACACAATTTACATTTGGGTTCAAAAGGCTACTTTCAAACTAAGACCTATGAATATCATGAGAGAAACCCCAAAATCTTTGCCTCAGTCTACATCTTTATCACATCTAAAAGTATGTTTAAAAGAGAGAGAGTAGCTATTTAAGGCCAGAATATAAATTTTTTTCATGGCTCTAGAAACATTTGCTTTCCTTTGGAATAAAGCTAAATTCACTGAGACAGTCAATTACCTTCCAGTGGTGCTGTTATTACATATGTCAAGTCATGCCTACAATACACAACTTTGCTAAGAATACAGCCACTCAGAAATATAGTGACATGCAATTTCTAACCAACATAACTATGCCAAGGACACAATCTTAACAGCAAAATTCACTTTTGGTCAGATGGCTCTTTAGGTTTCTTACTGTAATAGGAGACACTGGAATACAAGGCCAGAAAGGACAAAATTCTGCTGGCTTTGCTAGAGGAAGTTTGCCAATAGGTTTACCAGTAGACCAACACTGACAAAACCTTTGAGAGCTGACAAGGCCACAGGTACATATTTCTGTCAAAGACTGTTTACAATTTATGAAGGTCAGCTCTTCCTCTGGTGTAAATAAATCTTGCTCCACCTACTACAGCAGAGACCCACCAGTTTACACCAGTGGAAGAACTGGCTCTTTCCATACCAGGAGTCACATTGCTGACACTGCATAGCAGCAATTAGCACACAGATTCAAACACAGCCAGCCGCTCTCCCTTCACTATCAGGGCAATTGTTTTTCTTTCATGCTTATTTTTTTTCTTCAGGGAAACATCAAGGACCTACTGTTGAATATTTAAGGTGGCTCATTGGTATCCAATAGCACCAAGTGCCTGCTATGAAGGATTTCCCCAGTTAGGGAGAAAAGCTCCAAGACCCTAGCAAGAAGATGCTCAGGACCTCCCAACATATTGCCTGAAAAATATTACACAGCCTGTAACTTTCATGAAGCACTCCACAGTGGTTATTTTCATAGCAAATACATTCCAAAAAAACCATACCCCCCAAAGAAAAAACACTGAGAGCCAACAGAATTAATTGCATCCCCTCCCCCAGTTTTGAAATTACCATTTGTGATAGAAGACTTGCATTTAGCTGAGCTTGGCAGCTTTTTCCATCCGCCAAATCATATGTGTGCCCCTCTTTTCAAATGGCATGCCCTTTGCCTCCCAGGGCATTTGAGGGTTAATCTTGTCATCTCAAGATCTTTCTAAGATGCCAGCCAAGCTCATCATCAATTTGACATAGATGTCTTTTGGGGAATCTGGGTTGCTCTTTCTGGGAGCACTGTCCATTTGACAGACATGAGGCTGTGCTGCAGCAGCCCCATCAGAATCCTTAGCTATGTCTGCTGTTGAAATCTCTGAATTAAACATTTAGAGCTGCAATTAAATCTAAAAAAAAAAGCAGCAAACATGTTTACAGAACTTCATAGCTAATTTATAAACTTTTTTATTCAAGCCCCCATTTAGTTTAACTACTTTAATCTGTAGAAGGAACACATCTCTGATTGTGCAGGGCAATGGATCAGAATTTGCCCAGGGACAGGTAGTGAAAAATGCAAGAGGCTGAGCTGACATCACTGGGGTAATTTTTGACATGTATCTAGTTTTAAACAGCTGCTCAGAAAATTAGGGATATGTATTTTTCAAAAGTTTGTCACTGTGTGTGTCTGTCACGAGTATGCTCTCTTCCACAAGTGCTTATCCTTTCTGGCAAGAAGAAATTCAGATTGAAAAGAAATGTTCACAGTGAACAGACAGGTATGTAGGGATATTTCCTACTTCACGCAGATAAAATGGTACAAACATACCCCTCTCTGCACTCATGTTTTGACTTTTTTTTCATGCTGGATATACAGGAAATATTTTTCAGTTCAGGTGGCAAATAAATCCTCACTAGGCTCCTATGCACATGGCTGGATTTTCAGAGATGCTAAAAATAAACATCCACAGCAAATGTTCTACCTCTGCTGGAGTCAGTGAAGTTCAGGACTGAACACAACCCAGCGTCAGTTTTGTTGAAAATAAGTGGCTTCAGTTCACTGTGGTTCATGGGAAGTCTGTTTTATTTTATCTGAGCTTGCAACCCTTGAATTTCAGAGTCTGAAAGAACTTTAGGCAAAAACTAGCAATCAAGTCATGTTGAGCCCATGCACAGTCTGTGGTTTGCAACATAAGTTGACATAAAATTTTAGTGCAGGTTTTCCACCAAAAACTAGACTGAGGTTTGACTTCATGCACACAAAAAGAGCTCAAGAATTATCCAGGCTTTGGGGTTTTAGAACAGAAGCCTCCATGTTTGCTGGCACACACGCACTTTCAAAACAACGCTATTTGCAATACAGACTGATTCCAAGAAGCATCAGTAGGATTATCAGAGAATCCCAGGTACATGGGAACACCAACCGCAACTACAAAATAAGGATCAGATTTGCAGCAGGACTAGGCTACAATGAACACAAATCCCTTCAGCCAAAACCAAGAACATCCCTGTAATGGTTTTGTGTCCTTTTTCTTTTTGGCGTTAAACTACACAGCATCATTTGAGTCACCTTTACTCCCCAATGTTTCCCCACATATATTGTTTTTGGCTACTGCACATTTCAGCCAGTATCAACCAGCTCAGCCACTCAGCTCCACCTGCGGACTGCAGCCCACTAGAGGCACAGCTGGGGGGAACCAGCAACACGGACAAACAGGAATCATAGAGAAAACTAAAAGCTTCACCTGTCTTTGTCAGACAGAGCCAGAGACATTTCCACACTTTTTTCAGGTTTGCCTGTATTTCAGAAAGATGCCCCTGGTGTCCAGCCATTTTGCAGTTCACTGTTTACTCCCTCCACAGCCTGGCTGTTTAAATTTCTTTTTCAGGACCTCGTGGATTCAGAGTCTCTCCTGGCAACTCAGCAAGCTTGGTCTGACAAGAAAACTGAAGTATTTTCCCAGCAGCTCTTATCAGGAAACACTGTGTCAAACAAGATGAAACTAGCTCTCCATTCTTGGAAGATTTACTACAATTCCCCCTATGCTCACAGAAGCAATGTTAACACTAACCAGCTACACAGCCATGGAGTGTAAATATGGGCTTTTCTCCCAAGTAACAAGTCCTATAAACGCTGTCTGCCGTAAGCCTGTGTAGGTTCCTCCATCCTACCATTTGCACTCTGATAAACATCTCCACAGGGGTCTATACAGTCTGTTCCTCCAAATGGAGACCTGCCTGGGGAAAAGGCACATGACCAGAGTTCTCCCTGAAGAGCATCCCTGTCTCACACCTCTCCATGGCCTTGCTCGGAACCTGGAGCGTTCATGTTTTCCTACAGGGACCAGAGGCCCACACAAGGTCAAGATATTTGCGTAGGGAACAGCCGAGCTGGGTGGGATAAAGGGGTGGCAGCTCCTTAAGCGACTGCAGAAGCAGAGGGGAGGATGGGAAGAGAGTTGGTTTTCTGGGACCCTGGAAAATCACCAGCACAAAGGGAGGTAAATGGAAAAAATATGTAGATGCTTACCTGGCACCAAATCTATTACACTATTTATGACCAGTGTTCTTCCCGCTTGGAAGTGAGGATGTGAGTGATTATTGACTCCTTTAAAAATAGATGCCCGTTGCTAAATAAATAAAATAAATGCAAGTGTCTTCTGTTGTATGAGATGTCTCCAGCTTTGGGCTTGTTTTTTTAATCCCATTTTTAACAGTAAAGCACAGGGGAAAATAAAGATCAGGGGTTAAATGAAGGCTGATAAAGAAAGCAGAAACACCTAATCTTGTATACATCTTAGTTCCAAATCCTTCTTCTGAGATTTGGTTTTTTTATTCGAACACTGGGGTCTTTCTGAATCCAAGATCCCTTGTTTACACCAGCCAGAACAATGCTAAATCATGATCACCCTCATTATGCCATTTGATAGGGCCTAAAACACAGAATTAGGAGAGTTCAAGATCCCAAGCCTCCCGGGCAGATTAACTAATGCTATAAATTAAGAACTCCACTCATGCCAGCAACTATATCTTCCAAAGCAAGCAGCAAAACACGGCCCCTAAATATTTTGATAAGTGCTTGTCTGTACTAGACTGTGGGGTTGAAGGAATTATGGGTTGATAACGCTGGAATTTATTAGGGACTGGATGATCTCTGGATTTGTTAGGAAGCCAGGAAACATGGAAGCAGAACATGCATCTGGCTGGGGGCGTTGGCCACAGCGTGAGAGGCAGCAACGTGGAACCCACCAAACAAATAATCACACACAATTCCCAAGGTAAAAACAACCTGTTGCCACATTTGCCTGCACTGTCAGGGTCCATGTGGCACACAGACAGGGTAAAAGGACATCAGTGTCTTTGAGTTTATGGCCTAGATTTTTGAGCCTAAGAAGCAAGGGCAGAATTGGGCCCAAGGTGCTGCTTGCAGAATTCTTGTTCCATTCCCACTAAAACTAATACCTTCCCCCACAGCGTCAGCCATCTCCCAAACACATCTGACAGCTTCTTCCACAGTTTCTAAAATGACATCTGCTGAAACTTAAGCTATTAGTGCAGATAATAGAGCCATCACATGGAGAGCATTCATGTTTTCCATGTTGTCAAAGTAATTTGTTTTGCTGTTTGGGATAGGTTCTATCAAGCATAAATATTTATGTCTGCATGGATGTCAATTTTTTTAATTAGGGAGTGCACCTAGAACTGGGCTGGTTTAAATTGAATCTTTGAGCTAGCTAGACATTTCCAAGACTTCATTGTTTGTCATATACATATATCGGACAGGACCTCTATTGGGATAAGATTTCTTTAGGAAAAAATCTCATTTTCATTATTTTGGGGTATTCTACTAAATGCTGCTAACACTGCAGGACTAGCTACCTGCAGCTAGAAGAACCCATAAAGCATCTGGAGAAGGAGTAACAAACCAACAAGATAGATAGTGAGATTCCTCCTTATATTGCCCTCCTTACATACCTCACTTTTGAGTCAAGCTGTACTGCCCAAAGCGCAATGCAGCATGGCATGGTCCAGCCAGGTCAACGAGCCAGTTCAGTTACTGGAAACATCACAGCGCTCCACAAGAGCTGATTTTATTGACAAAGAGCTAAATTAGTGCAGGTGTGCTGCACTGCAGAGGCTTCCAATACTATATTAGAGCTAGTCTGGATGTTACTGCCAATGGCTCCCTATTTATTTTGCTTGGGTACTGCTGGAAGCAACAGTGAGTGTCAAGAGCAAAATAAATACCAGCAGCACCCAGCTGCTGGGGTCCCATGCTTTTTCCTAAATCTCTAGTAAGGAACTTCATGCTCTTCACATCACTGCCCCTCTTCTGCCATTTTACCCACCTCCACCTCCCTAAATTAGCATTTCATCCCATGTCCTTCCTTACAACCCTTCTTGAAACTGGAGCCATCAAGTCTATCACCTATATGCAGCACACCTATATGCAGCACAGCCCATTTCACAAACCCTGGGCCATACCTCATCTTGCCCCACAAGAACAAGTTCTAGCAAGCTGAAGTCACTTTAGGCACCACCACACATGGTTCAAAAAGGGAGACCAGATGCAGGAGATGCTACTTCACACAGCAACAAACTGCAGCCGCCCAACCGCCTACAGAGAAGTTCTTACCTTGGAGCGGTTATAAAAAGCAGAGTCTCTGGATGCCAAGAGCTGCTGCTATATCACTGCCAGATGCTTCCTGGAGCACTGGAGGCGTAGGTACCAAAGCATCACAACTCCCTGAAAACATTTTTAAACACAGAAGACACCTAAGAGCAAAGAGCTGGTATCCTCAGATATGGAGGAGACAGCACCAAGCTCCTGCTCTAAACCACGCTGGGAGGAGATTTTAACCCCCACCCCTGTGTAGCAGGTGACTGCACTAATCACTTCATTACCACCTCAGTCTTCATTTGGCCCAACTGTGTTTTAAACACAGGTGCAGATCTCACAGGCTAGGACTGACAAATGAGCACTTTTCACAGAAATAGGGTGTTGTATCATTCCTCGATGGCAGCGGCTTTTTTGCTTGCACAGATTTTAAGATCATAAAACATCATTATGACCCTCTAGTCAGGTTCCTTACTGGGAGCACCGCATACTGCTCAGCTGTGGTTTCAAAACACAAAGAGCTGTCACAGGAGGAGCCCCAGAGCAGCTCGATTCCATTTCCAGGTTAGCCACAGACTTTTTACATGTTTGTGGGCAAATCCTATTCCATCTCTGTGTCTCAGTTTCTCATTCTTCCCACAGGAGATACTGTGAGGGTAAATTCACCACTGCCAGCAAAGCATGGATGGGATGTTATTCAGGTACTTGAAGTCCACCACTCAAATCATGATCCTACTCCACATTAAAAAACAAAGAATAAGACATAAGTAAAGTCTCTACAAAGCAGCACAGTGTGAGCCCTGTGTATAATAAAACAACAGTAACTCTCAAAATGGCTACCCATCTCATGACAGATTTTAGGATTTAGAAGTGTCATATATCAAAAATAAGATCCTTCCTCTGAAGTCCAACCCTGCAAGGCTGAGAGTATACAGCTCAGCTGGGGATTTCGCAAGGGCCAAGAAGTTAGAAAATTACTTCATTTTGTGATGGCTTTGTGTTTGGGACACCTAATCTCTTAAAATTACATAAAACTGTATTAAACACACTTCACACACTGTACTGAATATCCATCAAATGATAACAGCTGTCATCATACTGCCCTGGTCTGAATTTGAACCTCAAAGCTCTCAGTGAAATAGTGTTTATCAAAGATATATCTACAGAATACTCCAGACAGAGAAAGCTATCACTGTGTAATCACGGTCTGTAACAGAGCTGATGACTTCAGTATGCTTTTGCTACTCTTTAAATAATCCCCAATTCCTCTCAGGAGCATTAAAATCCATCCTTTGGAAAAGAAAGTAAGATACAGTATTAATAAAAAGTTTGAGCACTGTGCTCAGTTCAGTGGCATTTCTATTGACCGTCACACATTCAAAAAACATTAGAGAAGGTTCGTCCTCCAGAGACCCCACCACGACTGCGAAAGAAAGCCTTGGCAATTATGTAAAGGCACCATGCTCCTGTTTTATTTAGCAGAGAGAGCGTTTTTTTCTTCTTACAGCCCTTTTGTGCTCCCAGATGTTTTAATTACTGAGGAAAGGGAGCGGATGATTCTGGCCATATGTCTCCATTCCGCATAAATAAATATTGTCGCCAGCCCAGCTAAGTTTCACAGAGCTGTCGACGATCCCGCTGACACTAAAGCTGTCGGGCCCAATAAGCATCTTCAATCCTTCAGTGAGCATGCTAATTCCGGGAACACTGAGACTGATATCCCATGAAAATATTCAATCTAGAAACAATTAGGCTCATATTGCTGCAAAATGGTACCTCTAGGAATTTGGGTGCTCGCTTGATTGGAGCCTTGAGTACAAGCTTTAAGCAGAGACACTGACGGGAATGAGCAAGGAGGAGAGAGCAGGTGAAATGGTGTCTTCAAAGCAGCAACTACTGCGCCATGTGTTGAAGTTGCTGTGGGCCACGTTTGCCTTTCTCTGGCCCGTTCACAGAGTCTTGGGGCACAACAACTTAATAAATAAAGGGATTTAGTTACAACTGTGTTATAACCTTTTTGATTAATGCATGCAACATCAATTGTTTTTATTGCAGTGCATTTTGAAATAAACAATGGTCAGGCTCTGTTTGTGCTAGACAGCATGAAAACACAGTTGCAAACCTTCCCTTAGCAGCTTTCAGCCTAAATAAACAGTCTAATATATCCCCCAGAAAAGAATACGCAACCACAGTGACTGCGGGTGGTTGCAAACAAGTTGTGAAAGCTGTTAAGCAGAAGGGAGTAATTTAAGAGGGAAGGAATGAGCTAAATGAACTGACAAGGAAGAGGGAGGCAGGACAGGGCAGCCAGTGACAATGTGAGACTGTGAACATCCCCCTCTTTCTACTACGTGAACACGGCATCAAAACCCCCGAACAGTCCTGAAGCCTCCCACCGCTGCCAGGAGTGGATGGGCCTCGTGGCAGGCGCTGGAGGACAACAAACGAGGATGCTTTTCAGTCAAATGAGAAGCTATTTCAAAAGCTGATGTTCCAGGACAATAAATTAAGGTATTGGCAACATGAGTACAATCCTAAATTCCACAATCAAGCAAATAGGTCAGAATCTCAACCTTCTTTTAAAACACTTTTTTTTTTTTAATTATTGTTTTGCGAAACGCCTCAATCCATATCCTGCAAGCTTGTGAGCTACAGCAATCATTGCCATGAAGTATGAGCGTCAAGATTCACTGTTTGCTGAGTTCTACTGACACCAATTGTATTAGGAAACGTGCAGAGCCAAAGAAAGGTGCAGGAGGACAAGTCAGCCCACCAAAACACATGTGATCCAGCTTCTGAGGCCTCCTCTGGTTCTTCTGCTGATCTCTCACGGATGGCAGAACAAGAGACCATATGCTGCCACAACCTGCCCTCCCTGGCAGAAGAGGAAGACACGAGAGCCTCTCCACCCAAGGCTGGGGACACCCTGATGAAAGGGTCCTAATAGGCCTCCATCCAGCCCCTCTCATAGCTGGGTATTTTATAAACTGCTCAATTGTAGGCAATGGGGTTTCTTTTTATTGCCTCCTGATTTAACTCTGTTTACTGATTCTCAGGTGAATCCTGATTTTCATTGACAGTACAGAATCAAAAGGTCTGTTTGATGTCACGTGCAAATAAAAATATAGGACTGAAACATGAATGTAGAAATTAAGAAATACTGAACAAAGAAAAGGGAAAAAAACAGCAGCTCATCCACTCAACAATACTGTAGTTGTTCTCTAGGTCACGACATTAGAGAATAACCATCTTTAAAGAGTACTTACATCTGGTACACACCTCAGGAGATGCACTGTCAAAAACAGTCTATATGGACAGAAGATAGGAAACATTCATTTGTTCTTTTCAGTGAACCTTTTTCCACCAACTCTTCATTTCAGAACCAACTCCTTCCAAGATGACACACAAAGTAAAACAAGCTGAGATACTAGCACTAACCAGACCATACAGACAGTTTTGTGGAGTAAGCCAAGCTGTCCAGCGCTGTCTCCCATTAGCAGAATACATGCGGTTGTTCTCATAGCCAATTATATGTCAATATAAATACCTGAGGGTAAACCAAGACTCAGGAGGGTCCTTGTTGAAGATGTAAAGACTCGCCTCTGAAAGAACCTAAAATATTACCTTCACTTAAATCATCGGCGAAGTTCGCTTGCAAAAGTAGCACATTCTCTCAGCTTCTTTGTACTGAACCACAGCTATGAGGCACAGAAAAAATCTCAGCACTTCTCTTACATAGGAAAGAGAAGGCATTCTCAATAGATTAAAGCACCTTTCGAATAATGATTAAGACCACAACAATAACTGAGAAACTCACGGCTAGGCAAGCAGTAAGTCAAATCCATTTGAAAAGGGATAGTTTTACGAACAAGCAGGTAAAACCTGAAACGTGTATCCAACTGAATTTTACTTCCTTGCATTGTCACGACCAGCGTATGCACATAGAACTAAAGATAGAATGAGAAAGACAAAACAGTTTTATACATAACGTCCTATGTTGACTGCCAAATGACTGACTGCAAACTTATGAGCTGTATCAGATATTACTGAATAAAATTCTACCCTTGGTATTGTGTAAGTGGTAAACATACAGAAAACATAAAAATCATTTGTGATCTCGTCTCCAGCTATGCAGCACTATTCTAAAAATGTGAATGTTTTCAGCCACCACTAAACCAATCAAGCAGAATATATTTCTTAAGTCTAAAACACCAGAATGTAAATTTTGTTTTGTACTTCCTGATATTGTGAATGGAAGCAGAATGAGCAGCACTGAAACATTGCAAAGAAAGCTGCTCCTGAGACATTTCTGACACAACCAGAATAGAAAACTCCAGCTGGGATTTCCAGTTCACTTTTGCCAAAAGAGAGACCGAGATAAGCATCTGATTTTAAGGCTCATCCAAAAAATAACATACGGAAAAAGAATTATTTTCTGCTGAGCTAAAGCACAGGATGAAAAGTCTGGAAATCCAAATTTTAATCTTAGTGACAGTAATGTATCAAAAGTAAACCTACTGACATTAATAGCTATAGAAAATTTAAGATTAGCTTAAGCAAGGTCAGAATCAGCATGTAGGTTCTGGGCCCAGCGTTACTACAGACTCCCACTGTGATCTTGGGCAAAATCCATGTAGTGATGGAGTGATTCCATGGAGTGATTTTAGGAGTCTTGAATTTTAGATGACTACATTAAGCAATCTCAAAGCAAGCAACCACAAAAATGATGGACTTAAAGTGCTCTGAAAATCCTGAGCTTAGCTATTCTATGATTTAGATGTCTCACCTTTTAAAAAATTATCATCGTTACAATGATGGCCATTTTCATAACAGAGGTATCCTTCTTTAATTCTTTACTAAAAGCAAATTACTTTAAGATTCTCAGGAGGCAATGCAGGAGCTTAAAATTATATTTAATTCACCAGTACTTCTTCAGCTGTATCAATTATCATTAATGGAGACTAGAAAGATAGACGGGGAATGTAACACTTCTCTCAAAGAAAAAGAAAGCACACCATAAGATAAATAAGTCATATTCCTTTCCTGTTTTCTTTGAGCATTTAGCAAGTCATGACAAACTTCCCTCAGTTCAGCTATGACTGCTCAGAATGCATTTTTACCCACTTGCAAAGAAAACATATAAATATACATATTTATGTATATGGTACATCTCTTGCTATAAATTGCTGGTACTCACAGATTTGTCACACTTGGAGATTATGTGATTAGATCTGCACAAAACTTATGTATTTACATTTTAGAGTGAGCAGTTCATTACTATGGCTTATTTCTAAAACTTTTTTGTTTGGTTGTGTTTTGTTTTTTCAAATTATGATCGGGGAAAGAAGGTCTAAACTACCATTCACCGCTAGCAAAACTTCCTAGAACTCAAATTCCATTAAATTGTGAATGCTAAATTGTCAGCCTCAGAAAATTATGTCCTTACAATTCAGCTGCCATAGTTCACAAGAGAAGGTTCTTAGAAGGCTCCAGGTAAGTCTGAATAAAAAACAAACAAACAAACAAACAAACAAACTTTAGAAGAGCAGTTATGAGCCAGTGGAGTGAATACCCAGTTGTGAGAACAATCATATTGCAGATGAAGCATATCGTGCTTCCAAAACCCAAGCTTAGTGGGACCCATATCAAGTCCATGAGATGAAGATACGTAAGGGACAGACACGGTTTTCCCAGGTAAAGTTCAGGTCCAAAAGGCTGGATGCCAGTGGAATCGAACACATTCTTCTCTTTGCACAAAACTGCAATGAACCATATGAGCTTGATAAAAAAACATTTCAAATACCTTCAGTCATTAATATGCATGTAACCTGGCTCATGTGAGGACAGATGATGCCTTCACTAGGAATGGTACTTATTCCCATCCTGCCATGTTTCCATAATGCCTCCTGATGCTCTAATTGCAACATGTATTTCACCTAGCTCAGAATTTGTATTATAAGGACATTTTCAAATCTAGAAGGAGATGAAACCATCTAAAAGCTACCATCAAAGGTATATCAGTAACTTCCACCCTATGGGATGCGGAGAAAGGAGGAGTGAATGACTGACCCCCCACACCAGGGGATTTTTACTCCTACAGCAATGGCAGTCAAAGATCGTAAAAGAAGTAACCACCATCTTATTAACAGACCACAGTCTCTGGCCCAGCTTAAAATCTCAAGAGATTTTACTTGTAACTTACCCCAAAATACTTAGAAAAGTATTGGAGGTGTGAGGAAGATTTCTCATATAAACTATGGAAAAAGTACAAGTAAAATCTGTTAATACTATGAAAGAAACATATGATGGACTCTGAGGACAATATTCCCACCTTCCCAGCAGTGTAAAGGGGTTTTTGTTTTGTTTTGGGGGGATTTTTTTTTAAGCTGCCTTCCTCTTGCCAAGATTTTATACCATAAATTGAACTAAATCTCACGGGAGTATCAAGCATAATACAAACAAAGTAACTGTGCTTTTGATGAGCAAACAACTTCAAAGAGCACTAGCATGTTTATCTTGAACACAGGGTTCCCACCAGAGCACAGATGAACGAAGTTCAATTTCCAACAGGACATCTCTCTGCCAGAGCTCAGCCACAAGCATTTATGAGGGGTGGGGAGAAGCTTTATCATCAAATCAATTTTAGAGTCATCATTTTTTCTGTGTTACAAGTATGTTTCAGGATGCCACTGGGAGCAGAGTGGATATGGCTTTCTCTTAAACAAACAATAGCTGCCTTCAGGAGGAAGTCTCTCAGGAAACAGCCCTTAAAGCTTGCAATGTATGTGCCTTAACACCTGCCAGTCTTCATGGACCCCCACTTTGCCTAGGGCGATGTAAAGTGACTCAAACATAGGTCTACACTCAAAATAAAACTTGGGGGGGTTAGTTTTGAAACCAAAGATCACTAATACACATTCAAATAAATGACATTTTGTATTTCCATCAGCCTAAAATCTACTTATTAAAGCACCAATAAATGAAATCTCAATAAAGCACAGAAAAATACTATTTATATGTCTTCAGAAAAAGGAAATGTGAATTGTGAATTAAGAAAATGCTGTCCATCTAAGCAAACTACTGTCCTAGCCCTGTTCTATGGCCCACCCTTTCTGGGGTAGCAACAGGTTTCAGAAAGTTAATACAGAAGCAGCCATTTATGGAATTATCTCCAACTGTAGACTCACAGACATGGGTTGCCCTACTCATTATCAATTATTTCTTTGCATAAAGGAGGGATACAAGTAAGAGATGAGACTGTTCTCATCCTCTGATTCTAGAACAAAGACTGCGGATGGGCAATGTTATTCCATTAGTGCAATGCTGGGAAAGGTAGTAAGAGGTTAGTCTGTGTCAAGGACAGGCAAATAAGCACCGTGTTCAAATGGATCTTCTCACAGGGTTTGCTATGCTTCGGTCCCAAAGCAACTTTCTCTCTAAAGAGGTAGATGCAATTATCTTACGAATTCACGAGGAAGCTGAAATTTTGTAAGACACTGATGGCGAGGAGCTGTTTTAATTATTCTCCAACTCGCTGACTCCACCTTCATCAGAATATATTAAATAAAATGTATGGATGCTGGAGACTGGAATGCTGCAGTTCATAACTACAATTAACCACTATTAATTAATAGCTGAAAGATAAATGAGCCATGGGATCCATTTATTCCTGGGTTGGGAGTATTTAAATTCACAGTAGGATGCCAGCCCATTTTTCACAGCAGTGAATTAAAGGAAGTGTGAATCAAAGCTCACTGCTGTAAGATGCAGGAGACATTTTCAGATCTGTTTAGTTCTTATCATTTAAATGGTGAAAGAGGAGATAATGACAGATGCACTGAAATTTCACTGGGAGAACAAAGAGAAAATGATAGTATTTCCCATGCAGAGAAACAGGGTCTATGTCTCAGACCTTCCCCTCTTCTTGCCCAGTTCCAGCTCTTCAGGGTGGACAAGGAAGATGGATTTCCCTGAAGCTGTACAATGCAGGTGTTGCTCTGCTCTCTGCTTGTCTGGAGCCCAGAGTGCCAAAGCACTCCTGGCCAATAACACAGTTTGCTCAGCATGTGAACAACACATTCAAGCATTCATGATCTTGCTTATTTCTCCTTCGTATCAAGGACATACCCTGCCTCACATAGATTCTTAAAATTCAGTCAAGACTGGTTTTGCCCTCTATTGTCTACTTATGCTTGGAAAATCCCATCCAAGACTTGCCATAAAACACAAGGGTACTTTCCACGGCTTCTCCAGAAGAGTTAAAATGTGATTTTTTTTCAGAATATGTTGCAAGACAGCGATGTTCTTTCCAGAACTTTAAGGAAGATTGTCATTTAAGCCTCAGTAGAGCAATGATTACCGTCACTATCAGCAATTGATTTGAAAGCAGCCTGAGGCTTGCACAGGTTAAGAAAGCAGAGCCTAACTCCCCGTGTTGGAAAAAGCTGAGTGAGGTTGTCACATTCCCCAGCTGCTTATGACACAAAGGAAAGACTGCCCAGAGAATTATCTTGTGATAATCTAGAAGATTTGGTTTCTATTCTATGACTCAGAAAAGTGTTAAAATTAATAAATGAGACCCTATATTAATGTGAGAATGTAAGTTTAAAGTAGAGAAATGACTGAACCTTGGAAGGCCTGAAATTCAGATTCTTTCCTACGTTTTCTGTTCAAAGGCTATCTTTCCTAACTGGAGTTCATTAAACACTGGAATTCATGTGCTATGGAAACTCCAGTATTTCTTCATTTGATTTTCCTTCCCAATTGAGAAGAAAATGAAATTATTTGTTAAGGGGAAAGGGTAGAGCGGAAAGTTCCAATACAATTTGTACTGGAGAAAGTAGAAATTTTTTGTTGTTGTTCTTAATACAAAGCATTTATATATCCCCTGTTAGAAGCAATTTAGATTCCATTCAACACTGAAGTGCATCTTCTTCACACACTGTGATGCCTCACAAGAGTTGGAGTTCAATGTGACATGGCCCCCATTCTCCTGTAAGGACCATGTTCTACCTTCCCCTTGCAAAAATCTTTGATTTTTAAAAACTTTATTTTCTACAAAAAAGTCTTCAGCAGAAAGCTCCTGAATAGTTTTCTTTCTAAAGCTTCATTCTGGAAAAGGATCTCCAAATTCTCACAAAAGTAGGCTCTCCTGCAAGGTTTATAATATCTCCTGCTTCCTTTTGAGGTCAGAAACAAGAGATTTCCATGCAGTATTTTGACACTTCCAATTCTCCAGTAATAACAAATATAAAATCAAAAAGTATTTATGGATAAATATTCTAACTTTTTCTTACCTGAAAATTTTTCAGCACAAGATTTAAATGAGGATTTGAGATGGCTCTTCTTACAAGAAAGCTCTTGTTTTGTCCCAAGTCCTTGACATCATAGGATCTTCTCAGCGTCTAAGAATTTTGTGGTGGTAAAACACGTCAATGATAAAGCCTTTAGGAAGCCAGGACATAGTTTTTGCTCATACAAAACTGTCATTGATTCCAAATAATCTTAGCGTGAGTTACTACGCAGTGATAAAAGACTTAAGTATTCCCCAATAATATGCAGATGTTATCACTTCATGCAGGATATACTCAATCTGTTCATTTGCTATTTGTATGCAATGAAAAGTGAGGAATATGCATTTAATTACTGGTGTGAATCCTCAAAAGAGTATGGTTTCATTAATGCTAGACCTGTAGTGTTGTGCATTCTTTCCCACAGAAAAAAATATACCAAAAAATCAATACCCCCCAGCCCCAATATCACAAAACCAAAGAGAAATTATTTTGTCGAGAGTTCTTTTTCTATAAAGATAAAAATGCGTAAATGAAAAAGAAATCAGATTTCACTATTAATTCTTTAGCAGGTTCACAAGAAAATAAAAAGCACATGGTTAAAATAATTGGTCCATAAAGCCCGTTGGCTGTGAGAAATGACTTTCTGTTTTCAGCCCTGACCCTCCAGCAGGCAGTGTGAAACCAAGACTTCTTGCAGGCTGAAGAACTAAACATGTGAAAATGTAGCTCTTCTTTTTGGACCATGCTTTCATTTTTTTCCTCAATACCAGTTGTGCCTACAAGTACTTTGTTTTAGCACACAGTGGATTTTCCACAGGTGGGCATGGGCTGGACATGCTAGAAAGGAGTCTTGCTACTCCAACAGCCCTGCTCTCTGCTGTAGGGCTGCACAAGGAACGCAAGGGGCATCCCTGCCAGAGTGTAGGAGGAGGGAACAGGCACTAATGGAGTTATGGTGCGGTTGGACCCTGGACACAGCTACAATGGGCCAGGACAACCCCACTGCTGTGCTCAGTAGGTGTTGCTCCTCTTGGTTTGGGTCAGGCTAATACTCCCTGGCTGCAGTGATCCCGCTGCGCTCAGGGCTGCAGGGCAGAGGTGGGCTCTCAACAGCACCGTTCTTGCTCGGTTTGGGACCTGAGGAGCTGTGTCTGTCACCACCATGTAGCCTATGTGACAGGAAGGGTTCAGCTAAAGGGATGGGGAAATATTGTCCTACTGAAGCCAAAATATTACTAAAGAAGATAAAGAGAGTGGATGATAGTGCTTCCTTGTACCTATAAATCTCAACTATCTTAGGTCAAATTCTGTCACATTGGTTGTAGACAGAGACTGGAGTTGCTTTCTCAATTCCATTGCTTTTTCCAGTGAAATAAGAATACACTGATTTATAGCCTCTAATGCAACAAGAAACAGTGAATATCAGTTAATGTTTGCAGAACCCTATTGTTGGAGCTTGTCTCTCCTCTGATCCCGAGTCAATGAAACTCCACTTTCGAGCTGCAACAAGAAGAAGAAACGCAAACTAATAGCATTACAGATCGTTAACCCGGAATACAGTTCTCTCCACAGAATGCACAGGACAAGACAACGTTAAAAGGACACAACTGAACACTCTGGTGTTCATTTTTAACCTTGTTGCCTTACCTCCAGTAGCACAACCAAACGTAATTACAGCCAGCAGCAAAAAGAAAATCAAGATCACAGGCTCAATCCTGATTAAAATAAATAAATACAGAAAATATAGAAAGCATATGGGCACTGAAGAGCAGCATATGGATCACGTCCTGAAGTACAAGGCCTACCATATGCTTACAGAGCCTGGTTCAAAGGAAAACCTCGCTCCCTCCTCCCGATGTCTTTGGCTAGGTCACGAATCAGCTGCCTCCCAACATCTTGTGCCATTGGGCAAGTTTGCTTTTGAATAATAAAGCAAGTTTCAGCTCAGCATGGGGAGAATCCCAGGTAGAAAATAGACAGATGGCTGGTCCTAGTTAAGCAGGCAGAGACTGAGACGAAGCATTCCCCTTTGCCTTCTCTCAGACCAATCCTTATATTGTGTCCTACACCAGCTGTATATATCTAACCCTCTTTACCTCCTGTTTCCTTAAGAAAATAGTTCTTAATTTTTTTGACCTCCTGTGCTGACCTGCCAGCCCTGCAGGGAATGCTAATGAGCTGTTAACATGGCTTGGGATATGGCATTCAACCAGTTTGTGGAGTTCTTTAGCCTTTTCCTACCAAAGCCCCTGTTTTTTCATGCTTCACTGGCCCTAACCAACCCCATCTGCCTGTAGATGTCTAGCATATGTTATGTGCCTGGCATTGCCCTGCAGGAAATGATGCCTTGCAGCTCTTTCAGTGTCTGGCATATGATAAGGACAATTTAGATAGCAATCAAGGAACAGGATTGCTCAAGTGTGGGGCTAGAAGAGGAAGGAGGAGACAGTGATGACTGGACCCAAAAGAGAGGATTTCCTGCCATGCAACTGCAGCGATGAAGGGAAGAGATAGACCTTCCTAGATGAATGCAAAGCTAATGCTGAGAACTTAAAAGAGCCAGGAAACACTAAGGCCTGCACTGCTGCATGAATTCCACAGACATCATACATGAAATGTATTTGTAATTATCAGTCGTGTCAGTATGATCAAGGGGAGGAAAGACAAAAGCTCCCTGCTCACGGACACTTACTGTCTTCAACAGATTGGGCCAGGGAACCACGCTGGGCCTTGGCTTTTCCTGCGCACAGGAGCAGTGTGTGCTCCAGGCTGGTAGTTGCTGCTGACAGCAGCACTGATGCTCGCCAGCTGCGGGGCCATCGCAGCTCCTCACCCCCAGCCAGCAGCCCCTGGGGAGACAGGGCGAGGGCTGACACATAAGCTGACCATATGTCCAAGGAGTTTAGGGGAAGGAAGGACTCCTGTCCCGGTGAGTGCACTGAGAGGCCAGACTGTCCGGTGAATGTCTCTCTTCCTCTGGCTTTTGGCACAGGGCAAGATTAAGTCTCACTTTTACACTGGGCCCACTTACAGAGCATACACCATGGCACAACTGGGGTGTTTGGGTCAGTCTTCTCTACCAGGAGTGGCTTTCCACTTCAGATTACCCCAGGACTGCCAAATCTGAGCATTCAAAAATCAGGACTCAGGACTTAAAGTTCATGGAGCTAATCAAAATTAAAAAAAAAAAAAAAACAAAAACAAAAACAAAAAAACTCCAACATTTTAAAATAATAGTCACAGGTCTTCTTTTCAAGTTTTAAATCACTATTTTTGCTCAAGTTCTTAAATTTTCTCTTCTACCTAGGAGGACCAGATATTCCCCTAATTCTAGAACACCAAGTACTGTGGCTTTAGGAAAAATACTGAGAAAACCCAAGTAGGACTGACATTTAGCCACACCACTGTCTGTTTTTTATGACAATATTAATGTTGATGTGAGAAAACTTGCATTTCCTGCCTTATGCTGTGGATTCAAATGGCTTTTAATTTGCATTAACATAGCAGGGGTATTATTATTTCATTTCCTTGTTTATTTTGGAGTTGTTCTTATAAAAAAAGACAGAGATGGACAAATAAAGATAGAAATTGAAAAGCTGGAAGCCTCAAACTGAATCATTCTTCTGTTACCAAAAACAAAATTCCCAACAACTGCTCAAAGCTTGGAGCAGCCTTAGCTAAAACCAAGAAGAAATTTCATATTGTAGACTTTTGAATCTTGAAGACATATTCAGAGAGGACTAGCCTTCAAAATACAGCTCTACATTCTACACTAGCTCTGCACTTAAGCTCCTTTCCAGTTCTGTGCTCAGCACTTAATTCTTTCTGGAGCAGAGTCTGTTTCCTTACTCATGACAAATATTTTAGTATACAAGGTACTACTCAAGCATGCAGAACAATACCCATTCCTCTTTGCAGACAGATTTGCCTTCCTCACATTCTCATGCACAGCTAACCAGATTGCCTTCACATACTCACCAAAGTTTTGCAAAAGAAAAAGGAAAACCTCCAAGAGAGCCAACAAAAACAAAGCATGGTAACGGAAGGTGACTTACAGCTTCAGTGCTATGGAAATTAATCCCCTAGGAAAGGTAACGCTAGAGCAGAGTTAAAAATTTGTACATAAAAGTTCACTGCTTTATCACATTCCCCTTTGGGAGTAGGTTTTCCACACACTTTAGATTGTTTCACGAAACATATTGTTCTCCTATTTATGAAATTGGCATAGTATAAAATAGTACAAAAGTGACCGATTCATATTTATTAGAAATATCTTTTAGGAGAATATGCTTTAATATGCTGGTATATGAAATATAACAACATGATCTCCATTTCTTGCACAGATCAAGACTCTAGACAAATCTTGGTTTCCAATAACACACCATCAATTGGAAAAGTCAAGTCAGAAACTCACATAATTAATGCAGAATTTCAAAGGGCCTATCCTAATTCTGTCCTTAACAGCAAACTAAAGTATACTGAAAGCATAGGAAATGTTGCTAGGTCTAACCACTGTTAGCTGTACAAAACAAGTTAATGTATAAGTCTCCCAATGAAAAGTGTTCCCTTTCTGTCAGTAAACAAAGAGAATTTATTAAACAAAGTACTTCAGTTTACTTTTCCATCAAAAGTTAGATTTATATTAAAAAATAAAAGGATTACTGAGAAAGATTTTACTAAATGTATATAATCTTAACTGTGGCTGATGAGCTCATATTTTCTTGTCTTTTTTTGACTGCTAACAGAGAGAGTCTCTTACAAATTTTCACACATTAGCTTACCTAAGTTTAGACAAGAAAAAACATACATGTCATTTACTTAAAGTTATTGAGTAACTTAGTTTGCATCTAAAATATGTATGTGATTGCATGAAGTTTGCTACTTGTTCCCAGTGAAAACACTGTCAAATTTAAAGGGAGGAGGCACGGAACAATAGTGAAAGCACCAAACTATGGATTGTTGTAGACTTGTCACATAACCTTGTAGGAACAAAACATTAATCTGGTCATAAAATCCAAATCCTAACTAATCTACCAAACAAGATATTGCAATAGCTAATTAAATCGACTTTCAGATCCTCAGAAGGAAGAGGGTGCAGAAATGCATTAGTATTTGTAAATTATAGATTACGTTTTTGTAGATTGACTCCTTGTGTTTAGATCCCCCTGCGCTCTGGAGGTGTGAACACCTGCATACATCTAATGCAGCAAAGAATAGAAGTTCACATTTCAGTTTGAATGTAAAAATGTAAAAATCTGTGCCTGTCAAGTAGAGACATAAGAAAATAAGTGTGTAATTGAGTGGAAGCAGCAACAGAAGTTGGAAGATGTCCACAAGAAAACTTAGTTCAATTGGAGGATCAATTCATAACTGTACCTATCTATAAAATAGAGTGGTTTTGTCAGTGAAACTACATCTCCTGGTTGTCTAGGTAAGCGGATCAAACAAAGTAACAGCAGTTCTATATAGATTGTGCTCTGATGTGAACTTCAAAAGTTTGAAGTTTGCATCAAGAAACTGTTAACAGCAAAAATGTAGGGGGAAAACACAAGCTCTTCGCAAATGAAAAATATCACATTGATGAAGAAAGAAATATCTGTTGTTAATAATGTTCTCTTGGAAGGCGGAAGATTTGTAAAAGATGCCAACTAATTCTCACTCAAGTTAATTTGTGGTTCGAGAGGGAGTGTGTGTGTGCACGTTTGCGTGTGCAGCGAGCGCAGCACGTCTCGCGTAATTCTGGTTAGGAGGAGTGACTGGGCAGGAGCCAGACCTGGATTATCTCAAACTGATAGAGCGAGTACACGTGTTTAGAAAGAAGAACAAGTGCCAAATATGCAGCTCCTCGCTCCCATAAAACATAAGGTGTTTTATTTCTGCATCAGATGTTTCCAACACAATTGACTTCTATTAAGTTTCAGTGTAAAACACTTTGCTTTCCTAATGTAGCATGAACTTTAACTGTGGCCATTTCAGAGACATTACACGGATACCATATTACCAAACAAAAAGGTACACATTTGCTGTCTCTCAGAAAAATCTTTTTTTTCCTTTTCTGTCTCACCCCGTCTGGAACCTGGACTTTTTTCAGCTTTTCAGCTCTTTCTCATTTATATCCATACATATGTTATAGGAATTTTCCAAAATATTTATTATAAATATTATGTCCTTCTTAAGCCAAAAAGAGAGTTGGCATTGTTTTGTTTTATAGGATGTAAATACAAAGGAAGTGAAATAACGTGCTAACTAGAAGGTATTTACTGGCTCATGGTAAGTATTTTGTGGACACCACGAAAGAGAATTTCCCTTCCATCATGAAGGTCAGCTAATGAAATGTTATTTGCAGTGGGCAGTGCAGTTGTATTAAAATACTTCTGGCAGAAGACTCATTGTTCTGCATTCACAATTACTGGAATATGCATCATATTGCATTACCGATGAAACGGCAGGACAGTATGAAGGATTTCATTTAATCAGGCAATGAGAAAGGCTGCTGATTAGTTGGCTACTTCTGGCTCACAGGCTAAAACCTGATCACAGGTTTTCTAACAGCAAATTATGGGTAAAGCCAAGGAAAAGTCACAAATTTCAGCTGGCAAAGGTTCACGGGACTCCTTTCTTCAGTTTTGATTCATAAGCAACTTTGTGCACCCCAAGCTCCAGGTTTGCAACTCAAAACCTTACAAGCAAAAGCTGAATGCCCGGTTTCATGTCAAGAAAAAAGTGCTGCACATTCCTTATGAGGGCTCCGGTGACAGTCACTTCAGGCTCAGGGCTGCAATTCCTGCTGAACTCTTTGCCCCACATTTTTCAGGTTGCATTTTTCATATAACTAATCCCATTCCTTCCTCAAGTAACCAGAGAGAAACAGATCTATAATAAACTTCTACAAGGCCCCTTCTTAAGAAAAGTAAAGGGGGGGGGGGGGGGGGAACACAACCTCTTATCCTGAAAACTGTTGTTCCACCTTCCATCAAACTTGCCATCCTTTCCTTTACAACAGAGCTCCTGGGAAGTGCCACCCCCCTGTCTGAGAGGGGTGGCCACCGTACACTCAGGCTGTCTTGTGATACCCTGGTCTGGTTTCTCCAAGCTGCGCCTCTGTGTCCTGACAGCTTCCAGGCTTGTTCTCCCAGAGGACGTCATGGGCACATATACCCATACCAGCAACACTTCATGCCAACAATCCTACAATGCAATTATTTCTCAGCCTCAGTTTCCAGAACCTTTTTGAGGTTCAAATCAGCCAGTTGATCCAGAACTGACCAAAGAGTGGCCTGAAGCTATTCAGGAGCAAACAAGACCTCTGGAACAGTATTTACAGCCCCTTAAGAGGAAGCAAGAACTGCCAATGGGATATACATAACATGTTTTTGCCCTTTGGACTAGGCTCTTCCAATGCAGTCCACATGAAAACAGAAGAAGAAAACAATGTCCTGTCTTAGGAGCCTGCACCAGCTGCAAGAGCAACCAACGAGTGAACCCACTGCGCACAATGGATGAAGTGTGAAATTAGTTCTGTCATCTCCACACACACCATGGTGAATCAGGCCTTCCTGAGGGGTTCAGCACATGAAAATTTCCAGTTGTTTAATTTGAGATCAAGGCAAGAGCACACAGGACCCTGCCCCACTCTTCTCCATTGGGCTAAGTGGCCAAAATAAAAATGAGGCTAAACAAATCTATTGGGAGAAGAGCTGAAGACATGGGGGGTGGAAAGAAATGGCCACTTCACCTTTTGCTGCTCTTAGAGGATTCTAATTAGGAATCTGGCAGTGCCACCCCCTCAGCGGGAAGCCCACATTATTAACGCTGGCATCAAAAGCAAGCCGACTGCAATCTGCAGGAGCGGCTGCCAAACTGGCACAGCCTTCCCTCCCGTTCTTGGCCGAAACACCAGAACAGATGTCTGAAGGGTTGGTGTTTCTTTTCCTATCCCTACCCTGCCTTTGCATGACCTTATGCCAGAGATTACATGTACAAATGCCAAGGTAAAGGTTCTTAATGGGTCAAAGAAACATCTTTAAGAGGATATTTCTTTTAAACATTTCTACTTTTAAATGGTACATTGAGGCTATGCAGGAGCATACAGTCTTGTGGGGGCCACAGAGAAATGTATAACCATTCAGCTGTAATTATAGTAATCTGGTATAGTCGGTGCAAAAAAACAATGGCCTTTCCTCTCTTGTTATTCTGAATCATTTGTAGATGTTCATGTTTTAATCATATTTTTCCACATGAATCAATACAAGAGAGAGAACGACAGAGAGATAATTATGTGCACTGAACAAATATTCTACCTAACTGAGGTTGTGCTGGGAAGGGCTGCTTGTAATTAATGAAGTACTGCCACACACTTGTCAAGTACAACCAGCTCTTTAAGGGGAAGCCATCATTTCAAATTGTGAGCTTACTGAAATTTAACAAAATTGGAAAGAAAATAATAAAGTTTTGTGCCGTCTCTCACAGCACCGGCTTCCGAGGAGCGAGCAAAGGAGGTTTGCACATGGAATGCAAAAGTTGCCTGGTGTCCGGTCCTGCTGTGAATGCAAAGCGCAGCCTTGGCTCATTCAAAGCATGAACAAGGGGCACGATCTTCCCAGAGAGACGTGGAATTACAGGGAAGTGTTACGATTGCATGCTGAAACACTGAATGTTTATTTCAACTCATTTCTCTCTCTCAGAAAGTCTCTCTTCCCTCGCACCAAGGAAAATAAAGTAAAATCTCCAAGGTGCTGAGCAGGACTTTTAAGGATCCACATTTCAGCAGTACCTGCACAAGACCTTCTTTGGGTACAGACCTGAGTGGGGGAAAAAAACAGGCCCAAAATTAAAACAAAAAACAAAAAACAAAAAACACCCCCAAAAAAACCCAAAAAACATTCCTTTTCATACAGATCCTAGACCAAAGCAGAGAAGAGACACCCTGATCTAGCAAACTCAAGCAGCACCCCAAGCCCTGGGCTTTCCAATCGCTTCCTGTTAAATTCAACTTCCAGCATTCAAATGAATGTTATAATCACTCCGGCACAGCAGTCATCTAGCTTGAATTATAATACACTACCAGCTCAACGTGCCAAAAGCACTTCCCTCTCTCCCTTTCCACACTAGTTCTCCTATTTCTCAGCTTTTAAATACCCCCCTGTTCTTTCTACACATTCATTGTGCAACACAATTTATTTCTGCAACACATCATTACAGCAAGAGAAGTGTGAGAGTAGGTGGGGACAGTAGACAAGTGGAGGTGTGAATGGGTGGTAACACACTAAGTGCTACAGTGAGCCACCAGTCAGCACCTTAAGGTTTCAAAGGAAGGGGGAAAGGAGGGGAAGAGAAGGAAATGTATCTTCGTGTGCTTTATAAGTTTCATGAATATTAGGGGGCTCTTGTGCCAAGGCAGACACTGCCTTACAGAGGCATACGCACAATGCGCCTCAGTTAGCCACAAATAAAAGACAGACCTGCACATATGCCAATATTAGCACTCCATCATCTATCCCTTACAGCGATGCAGCCCTCTTTTTATCTCCTTTCTTTTTGCAAAGCCTCTGTCTCCACAAGAAGGAAATAGATTGTTTACGGGGCGGGGGAAAAACCCTGTCATTTCACACAAGTATCCAAAATAGCATTCCCAGGCCCAAGATAAAGACACTAAACAACCATAGGGAAAACCTCTTACATTTTTACATTCATAGTTTTTCAAAGCAATTTTTTTAGCATTACTTTTCCATCCAAAATGTTCAATAGCAACATTAATTTTATTGGGGGGTGAGGCGAGATTTGAAGGGCCTGAAATCCTCTCTTGCCAACCATTTTAAAACCATTCAGGGAGCAAATGCAGCTTAATACAATGGCTACAGATTCAGTGAAACATTTGTACAGAAACAGTGCACCACCAACCACAATTTCTGTGGGTATGATGAAATTCTACTCTTACTAACTTCACCAAGACTACAGCTTCATCCATAAACCCCCCAAAAACAGGAAAGGAAAACCTGTAATGGATGAGGAAAGCAGACAGAAAAAAAAAAGCAGCTTAAAATTATTCATTATATTAAACAAATACCATCCAAGCGGCCAATGCTAGACCTAATATTCTGCCACCTTCACCTTTCATCGCCTGGCAGCCTGGGGAAATGCTGCCACTCTGATTAGGCAGAATCTCACTTACACACTGTGCCCATGTTGCGCTGCACAAGGGGCAAAACAATATGTAAAAAAGTCATAAAAGAGGCCTTTAGCTGTGAATTAGGTCCTCGGTCCTGATGAGACAAACCAACCTCCATTCTATGGGCTGAGGCACAGGAACACAAGCTGGGAGGAAAATAACGTGAAAAGAACCATACAGCAATGGAGCATCACAGGGAAAAGACTGAACCCTTAAAATACTCGTACAACTTTCAGCATAAGCACAAGCCCCTGCTGCAGCAGATGCAAGAATGCCTTTGCAGTAAATGGGCAGCTAACAATAAAATCTGTTGTGCAAGGGACACCTTAAGGAATAGTTGTATGGCACACAAGGAGAAGGAGGAGAATAAATGGATTGGAAGCCTTTTCCTAAAGACTAACATCCCCACTCTTTAAATGAATGGCCCTATTCTTTTCAAGGGGAGCTTGGTGAGCCTTAGGGGGTCATAACTCATCTGTAAGTATTTGAATTAGAATTAAACTTGGTATTTAATACAAGGTTACAGCCCCAGAAGCAAATATTTTCTCCACTTCCAAATTAGGACAGAAAAATCACATGCCTGTTTTGAAACTAGGAGAGTTCAAAGCAATTGGAGTTGATGGTTTCAAATGGTCTCTGCACTAACAGCTAGTTTGTGAATCACGTTTTCCTAAGCAATGAATCCATAAGATGGCTCAGTGACAATCCAAGCCTTGACTTAGCAATGCTGCCATTTTCTTTCTTGGGGACACAATTTCACTTTAAGTCCTTATTTGTATATCAGCCACATTAATATCATGTCAGCTGCATGTAATTCTGGACAGAGATTGGGGACCATCATGCAGGAAACACTGTTTCACACTGGGTGACCAGCACATGAAACTCCAATATAAGGACTAATACTTTTTTTCTTTTTTTAATGTGATAAAAAATATAAATATTTATATATTATTTATCATATAATTCAATGAAGACTGTCTTTTGCCACCTGATTCTTACAAGGACTTGAAAACCCCAGTTTATGTGTATAATACAAATCACATTTGTCATCATTCCCCCATAACGTCCATCCACAATGAAGGAGACACCAGAGGCACGAGCATTAGCTATGAAACCCTGGAACATTAAGTGCCCAGAGAACAGAGACCTCATCCCATTCTGGGAGATGAAAAGCAATCTTAGAAAATACAACAGAAACAGCCTCCTTACATGTGACAGATGAGTGAGAAACAAGGGAGAATGGATTAAATGTAGCATAATTTATATACTCAGTTTGACAAACACACATCTCCAGTAAGATTAGGAGAAACAGTATTAACTAAAAACAAGGCCTGGATTCCCTAACAGACTTACTTCCTGGGAGATTCTCTTTTATGAAAATGTCTACAGCTGTATCTATTTAGCTTTAGCCTCACTGAAGTCTACTGTCATCATTCAACTGCTTTATAAGTGGGTCACCCTCAAGAGACAGCATAAAATGCATTTCACACTTCCAGAAACACAGAGGGAACCACTTTCCTCTGTTTTGCACATTAGCAGTTTACTGTAATCACTACAGAACATTTTAATTTCTTGTGTACAATCTCTTTTCCTGCTGTAGAGACTTTCTTCCCATCCTTGTTATTCCCGTGTATTGTAGAGCCACATGCTTCTTCGCTCACTGCTGTGCCTTCAACAGGTATTTTTTTTTTTAAAATGTGGGAATTCTTCCTTTCCAATTGGGCTGTCATCCAGCCTTTACAGAACATACCTTACATGAGCAGGTGCTTCGTATCAAGCACAGATGCCCAGAAATTCATAAGCCGATACATTTGGGTAAGAAACCTTGCCAGCTCAAGCTTCCTCATTACGTTTCAGTTCCATCCTAACTAATGCTGCAAAAATGAAGAAAACAGACTTTCTCGTAGAGCCTCAGCACTTCTGTAGCAGCCAGAAGTGGTTATGACTGAGATGCACATAAACAAAAAAATAAACAAATCCAGTATATTAAAAATAAATGATAGCCAGCTCCTGTTTTCAAACAGGGATCTCCTGGCAACAGAGTAGGGATGCCTTCCTTACCTAGCATTCAGTGGCAGTCTTACAAGAGTAGCATATATTTTTGATACCCACATGCAATATAACACATTTTCAAAGTCTGATCATTAGAAATGTATCTGTGCAAAGGAGGAAATGTATGCATATGTTTATTTGTACCTGTGAGCTGGGCAACAATCAATTACAAGTCAGCCATTAATGGCTTGTATACAAGTGCACACCTTTGAGTGCCAAAGATGTATTAGACAATTCTGGCCAAATACAACTGGAAGCAACGTTGAGGCTCACGTACGTATCCACACGGATACGCTGGCATGTTTATTTCTGAGTGAGCCAATACCACATCACCCATTTTGCAGTACAGCCATTTTTTTGGTACTTGCAAAGAAGATAGTGTTGAATTTGTGTAGTTTCAGAATTCCAGGGAACAAGTTCACACACCTTACATGTAATCTCTCCTTCTGCAAGTAACGCTGCAGTAATAGCAGCCCTCAGTGTTGCTGTGGAGTGCAGCAGAAGCAGGAACAGAGACCAGGTGGATTTGTGGACAACATAGTAACTTTAAAAATAATATTAAAAAAAAAAATAATAAAATAAAAAATTACCTTTCCACTGCCCCAGCCTCAGCACTGCTGGAATGTCTTGTTTACTCACATAAGGAGGAGGTAGTTGTGGGGATGTAGCTTCTCTCAGTCACTCTCTTATTCAGTTGGAGTGGAGCTGAGGAACTGAACCACATTCAATTTAAGTTTGTAGAGTGGCTGTTTCAGGTTTTTTTTCTCCCCCTCCCTTTTCCTTCTTTTCTTAATCCAAGATTCAGACAGGAAAGCAGCACTGCTTTCCACTGAAGCCAGGGTGCTTTGGGAGACATCTCAACTGGCTTTTGAAATCTTATTTCCAGGATCTGGGAGAGCTTTCCAAAAAGTGCTGTGGCCCACCCACGTCCAAACAGCACAGACTCTGGAGGAGTCATTGCCAGCCCCAGCCTATTGAAGGACACATGTGGGTGTGGGCCTCTGAGTTTTGGACACTTGCTGAAAAAAAAAAAAAAAAAAATTTAAAAAAAATGGAAACGGAACTTCAAAGGGAACTAGTTGAAGCAGTTCAGAAATTAATCACGCCTGGTGGAAAAGATGATTAGTGGCTTCTTGTGCTCTGTTTTTAAAGCTATTGATCTTGGACAGAGGAAGAAGCTTTCATATTCTCCACAAGCCACAGATGGTCAAAAGGGTCCTGAGAGGAAGAGACAAAAAGCAACCACAAGGGAACTCCAGAGAGTAACAGAACTCAAGGTGTGTCCTAGGGATCCGATAATAGCACTGAAAAGGATGCACTAGAAAACCAGATACAGCAGCAGCAGCTTTTGCTGGTTTTCCTTTCTCTCAGCTTTCTCAAACCATTGTCTAAGATTTCTGCCTTTGAAGCAGGTAAGCTCCATAAGCCATTTTGCAACGCACTAGATAGACCACACCAGAAACACCAAATAAAATAATTTGCCAAGACTTTGGTGCTGTTTTCAGATCTACAGACTATAAATACATGGCTAGCAAGCAATAAGGCTGAGGCAGAAATCTTAAGACAAAGACAACAAGGCCTTTCGTCTAAACCAACTGTTTGATGATTGAAAGTAGTGGAATATCTCTCTCTGGCCAATTTTGTGGACTTCCTGAAAACTGAATTTTCCACATAACAGACAATGATTTCAGAAAACACAAACTATAATCCCTAAATTGTCTCCAATATACTCTTGTGCAGGGTCAAGCTTTCTTCTGGGAAGCACTGTATGTTTTCATCTCCAATCAAAATACAATTAGATGTAGGAAATAACCACCATTTCTCTATAGCTGAGATGATACATATTCTTGTTTTTATTATAGCAAAACACATATCTTTTAATGAACTTGCCTAGGAAACTTGAAATTACGTTCAGTAATAAAATTCTGACAAAGTAAACAGGACAAAGTTTCTCACCCAGGAGGTGGTGGTGGTTACTCACAACAACTCTCTCTAAAGTGGGACTTACTGAGCTTCCCATTGTGGCAGGGGTAGGTGGCATCAGGCTGTTCAGAGGTCCTGCTCTTCGCATCATTTGGAAATCCAGGCACTGCCCATTCTTCATCCTGAAATATATGAAAGCTTTTGTTTTAATACCTGTGTATTAGCATACTCATACTGGCCAAAATGAAAATTCAGGCAATTGCATTTGTCTGTCTGCCATTTCCCTTAAATTACCTCAGCTTTACGCACCCAGTTCCCTTGTGGGAATGAGCAACAACTATAATGGCACAATTACAAGGATGGAGCAGCAGAGAAACAAATAGCAGGTGTGTGGGTGAGGAGGGAAAATGGGGGTTGTTTAAGTTGGCAAGTGTTCCCTCGACTATGTCTTTAGGAAGGAAGGTAGAGGCTCCAAAATGCCTTCACGGAAAATAAAGCATATTTAAACTCCAAGCAAGGAACTGTTCCTCTGATCAGAACTCTCTTTCTGAAATAGATTCAAATAGCTGAGGCAGCATGGGAGCTCTTGATGACTATATTAACATTTTGACATTTCTTTGCACAGTCACGGGAACTACATTATTAGCAAGGATCTAACAGCCTTATGCTCTGCTGTGGAATAGCGTACCAGGAAAGTGGAAAGAAAGGGAACAGAAAAAAAAAATCACAGTAAATTCTTTCCTGTCCTTCTGACAAGAGCCTTCTTCCCACAAGAAATACAAACTAGTGCTCATACTGTCCAATCAGAATACGCCCCCACAGAAGGAACCATTTGAGAAAAACAAAAATTCAGACAGCTACTGATTTTTTTTTTTTTTTTATATAAATAAGCAAATTTAAGAAAGGCATTTGTGTTTTATCCTACTGGTTGTTTCAGAGGCTCTTCTTCCTACTTCCATGGCTAAGGAAGACAAGCAAAAGAAATCAATAGTCAGAACACATTACCTGCAATATTTTTTAGTTGTTTGGGAGCAGACAGAAGGGGAAAAGGGAGAATGGAGAAACAGGAAGGCCAGAGTTCCAGTCATCTCACAGCACAGAACAAGTACTTTGAAATATAGGGTACCACAGTGCAAGACAGCCTAAAGTCCCATCTGGGGAACAGAGTGGAATTTCCCTGCAATGCATCCAAGATGCTCAGAGAAACTGCGCTGCAGCAAGCATAAAATAAGTGCCTAATCACAACACGCATGATTGAAAAAGCATCAAGCATCTACTTCTATTACCAAGCAGAGCTCTGAAAAATGTTTCTCATCACAAAGTAAAATGAGTAAGCTTTGGCTACTTTACTGGCTCTGTAAAAATGTGATAATGTAGGTATAAAAAAAAAAAAAATTGCCAAAGGAATTTTTGCAGGCAGAATTTTTGCCGGCAGAGCAGCATTGTCTAGAGGTGAGAGCACAGGAGCTGGGAGACTCAGAGTCTATTCCTGGTACTGTCATCAGCTCGCAGCAGCACACCGAGCAAGTGGCTTAACATCTCCGAGGCTCACGTTACTCATCTGCCACACAGGCATTATAATCACAGGCAGCTACATCACTGGGGCTCTGCGTGACTCACGTAATGAATGACTTCAGGGTGCTTTTGAGACGTTTACATACAAGTACCACGGAGGTTGTAATAGGTATTATTATTTATCATTATTCAAGGGCAGACTCTGAATAGACATACAAGTTAAATACCTTATCAAGGATTTTTTTGTTGTTGTTTGCTTAACATTTGCAATCTTTTAGGGTTTAAAATCTTTTTATTAAGAAATTATTACCACTCCTACTAACATGAAGGTGTCTAAATTTTCTTTTAAATGGCAAAGAAAGTCCCAGTATCACAATGTTTACTAATTTTATACAAGACTTTCAATGTTATAGAATTAACTTAAACTGACCGATTATTGCAGTGTACACCCTTTTCCATGTGCTAGGGAATGCTTAGGGGGGTGCCTGTTTCTCTGCTTCCTAAAACATTTTCTCATCATGGCATCTTTTCGTATTCTATGCTTCTATAAAAGACAGGAAACAACAGAAAATCATCTCACAATATTTTCAACACAAAATGCAAATTAGCAATTCAATAAACCAGTTTCCCCTAACTAGGGAATAAAATGGTAACACGCACCCATCCGATCCGAGATCATGCCAGACCTTTTTACTACAGCTGACATTTCCTTTCCCTCCTGTTTGACACTGGACCAATCTGCTTGGACCAATTTTCTGTAACTCCTGTTCAATGCACTCTTCATAGTACCCCAGTTTCACTCGGTATGAAACTATGTAAACTGCTGTTATTTACACATTAGTTACACAGTTAACTTTTTTTTTTTTTTTTTTTTTTAATGTAAACCACCCTGGTGCTACCTTCTGCATTTATTCTAGTCCAGAGTTAATGAGAGCCCCAATCCTGCTATCAGATCCTCTGTGTTAATTTGTTATTTCAGGTCAATGTGGCTTCAAAGGAAGTCAAGCAGGGTGACCCAGTTGCCTGATGAGGAGCAAAGTTCTCATCACGTGCTGGTATGGGACCAAATGAGTATCTCTCAGGAGAGAAGCAGCACCAAGTGAGTACTCCAGCCTCTTAATTTTCTTTGATCACAGCACTTTTGGTAAAGTATCTCTCAACGAAGGCTTGAGACAAATAATTAGGAAGCACCCTGAGTGTGAACAATAAAGTATTACTGTCATTTGAAGCCGATCTTTATTATTCTCTCGTATTTCTCTTAGGAAAGGTTACATAAACCATGTTCTATTATATTATACATATTTGTTTTGGGTCTTTCTTCTGCAGGGGTATAAAACTTAAATGCAGAGGGACCCTTTTGCAATTTTTTTAAACTTAGTTGTTAAATAACACTTTACTAATAACTTACCCCATTTTGCCATCTGAGTGAGCACTTCAAAAGGATTAAATAGACTGTAGTGTAGGAATCAAAGAAGAAATATTGGGTCATTTTCCACAAAATATTAATTTAATTTTGAAGCCTAGTAGACACTACCAACCTGAAGACAATAGATGTTATAAAGACTTTGATGTTTAAAGCATATATACGGAAAAAGGCAGAAAAAGAAAGAGACCTTTAGCCTGGATGTCTCAGCTTTTCATATGGGTGGTTGACAAGCTGGGCTATAGGGTAAACCATAATGTGCCAAGCACCACGGAATCTGGAGCCAAGAAAAGGATAATTTCAGGCAAGACCCAGTCTCCAGAGCCAAAACCACTGGCCTGAAAGCTTTTCTCAGAAGGTTTGCTGTTCCCATCACTGCTGGGATGAATTTTAACTCATTATTGATCAAGGGAATTTTAAAATCAATTTTAATTAAATGAAAGATTTCTATCATGGCTTGTTCTGTGTGGAAGTCACACAGATGACATATAAATATATGGAGGCAGATCATGCAGAGCATATTTGTAGCAGTTAGGCCCTAAATAGGTGAGAAAGAAGCCAAAGTTACATCTGAAAGCAAATTTGTTATAGTAAATTATCTACAATACCTGTCCTCCCATTTTTGCCTTTGCTATTGGAATTTAGTCAGGACCTGCTTTTTTTTTTTTTTTTTTTTTAACCAAAGCAAGTATTTTAATTAGGTTCTCTCTCAGACCCCAAAATGACTGGAAAAGGGGTAAGGGAGCCTACTACATGCTAACTACTGAATGCATTGTTAAGCTTGCCACAAACAGCCAAGTCTTAGTAGGGTGACGCAGAGGGCCAGTCCCTCAGCTGAGGCTCAATCTCTACAAACAACACTTCTTTCAGATCTCAAAACACTCATATTTTGAGGGCAGGCAGGTACTTATATCTGCTGTGCAAGACATAATGGAAGGGATGGAAATAACCAAATAAACGATCTAATGAAAGGACTGATCAACAACTTCAGGCAGTCAAGCAAACCCACTTACTCCTTGCTGCACTGGAGGGAGCCTGGGCAGGCAGGCTACACCTTCCTCCCATGAGGAGCAGGTATATGCCTTTGCTCCCCCTCTTCCTTAGCTAGACCAGGGACTATCCTCAGGATGCCTCAGTTTCCTCAGATTACAGCACACAGTGGAACAAGGGTTTCATCTCATCTCAGGTGCAGTTGACTGTCTGATCGTGCTGCTAATAGACAGACTCCAAGGGAGCTCCACAAAGATCAATGGACTTCAGGCACTTAAACCCTTGTGCAAAGCTCAGAAAGAGCCAATCTGCATCTTTCAACACTTACTTTTAAGACTCCAGTTGGCAATATTCTGCCTCAGGCAGAAGGTCATCACACTGCCAGTGCCATGGGTCACAAGTTCAATCCCCAAGCTCAATCCCCAAGCTCAAGCTTGGGTTCAGCTGAGGCTCCAAAGTAAACTAATGGGAGGTGGCTTCGTCATACACAGACAATGCCGTACAGACTCATAAGACTCCTGTATCATTCACCACTAACATAAGGCTTTTCATGTACTACAGGCTTTACAATTATTAATTCATTAACATTATTTCATTAGTCATCACACTAAGCTGTCTGAGTAGCACAGTCTTATGCCCGTTCTTTGGGTAAGAAATCAAAGGGCCAAAGGGTTAAGTGACTTGCCAAAGGTCAAAGAGAAAAATCAGTGGGAAAACCAGAACTAGAACTTAAAAATACCCAATTCCTTGCTTTGTGTTTAATCCACTTTACCTCACCTAATCAAAGGCAACAAATAAAATAAGCAAGGTCCCACAAGGCTCCTCAGAGCCAGAAGAGCTTTTTTCAGCTGTAAGGTCTCTACCAAGCACAGTTAGAATCTACAAGGCTTCATTGTGCTTTCAAATACAATGCACACTGCAGTAAATAGGTTATTTTACAACCCTGGCCCAGTTTTCAAAGTGGCCTCAATCAGTGTTGTGCAAAACATTCATGTCCAACCACAAAATTACAATCAGTCTTTGTTTGAATTCAGCTTGTGTCCCTGGCCAGCAGTGGTTAGTCCGAACTCTCAGGGTCTGTGAGTCAAAGGTTTTTGCAAAGTTTTTGCCCTGCCTGGGTTTCTCTGAATATTTATAGGCTGTTGTTCTCCAGTGACTTTCATGTTCAAACTGTGTTGGCTGATGGGGGTGGAAAGGAGATGTAAATAACGGATAAAGTCACATGTTTTCCACTAGCCCCACTTGTTTTGCTTCCAGTAAGAGACACGTGTTGCAAGAAAACAACTGCAAGGCTTGACTGTGGGACATTTAAATTAGTATAACAGTATTTCTACACACTTGAATGTTTTCAAACATCCAGCTATTGTGAAATAAGAGTCAACTGTTTGGATATTCAAGCAGACCTGTGGAATTACAATTTGTAGCATTGCTCAACGTTTCAGGGGTGGGGATGAGAAATATCCCTTGAAAAACTCTTTGACGCGGACTGTGAAGCACCAGCAGAAGGCATTAGCCTGAAAAAAGTTCATACCGTGTTTTACCCTGCAATCAATGCATCCCAAAGCAGGATCCACAAAGTTTAGTCACCACTGTGTGGAAACTCGTACAGTCTTGATGTGATCAATGGAGAACAGTGAGCACATGGTGGTTACTGTCATTGGTACTTACGTAATACCAAACAGCATGAAGAAATCAGAAAAGCACACAGATTTCCAAATAACTCTGTCTGCTGTGCATAAGGTGTAAACAAAACCTTACATCATACATATCTCCTGCTTCACTGGTCTCTTAAATGTGGTGTACTTTGTGCATAATGGGAGGGCTTACATATTTCTTTGCAGGGTTATTTTAGTTCTGAGACATAATGTGGAGGTATCTCAATTCTGATGAACCACGAGTCCACATAGATGTAGATTTGCCATCCTCTGTAAACGAGTCCACGCATAATTGACTGTGTGCGCAACCTAGGCTGTTAGATGGCTTGCTACTTAAAACACAAACACAAGGCCAATTTTGTACAGGAGGGAAATAAGCTGATGGCACAATCTAGAGCTGTTTTTGGAAATCAGGCCCTTGTGGGCTGCATCTGTTCAAAATATTCCCAACAAGGGCTAAACAAAGGAAATATCATCCTTTCTTGTGCTGATGGCAAAATATTCCTTATTCCAAAATTCTGATGAAACAGAAGCCTGTCCGTATGGATGACAATTCATCCTGACTGGAGATGTCTGCAAACCTCAAGTGGAGACTGCTGAAACCGTAAAAGTTAACTGTTGAAAAGACACAACTAAGAAGCAAAACAGAAGAGAAAAAGACAGCCCATGGACATCTAATGAAAACTGCCTACAGTGTCAAGACACAAAAGCTGATCCACACTAGTAGCATAGAAGTTTTACATTGGCCCAAGACCTTTGTGAAATACTGAAAACTCTGAGGACTGCACGGAGAGTTGCTTCCTCTGAGCGCAGGTTTTTTCCAAGAGATTTCCAGTAATTCCTGTCTCCCACCAGGACAAAAATACTAGGAGAATTGTCTGGTTTATGGTATTTTTGTACTTTTATATAAATCTGTTCCAAAACCTAAAAGTATATAGGGTCATAAGAGAGCAAAATATAAGGGGAAAGTATGAAATAGGCAATAGAGTTGGTTTGGTTTGCCTATTTTCCTTTCTTTCCCAAAAGTTTGGTTACTTTTGGTGTAACTGTTACGGAGAAAGCAGATGGATTTCCAAAGCTGGCCACTGAATACTCTTTGCCTGCTGCATATAAAACTAGCTGGATAATTGCATTAGAGGTTCACAGAAATGTTCTGTTAATACAGACTATATTTTGTTTTCCCTGGAAATTTTGAATAGACTGTTTGTCCCTACAGCTTTTCAGTTTTGACTGAAAAGATAAATCTTTTTGCTTCGTAGCTATGATGAAAAGACAACATTTTCTATGGAAACTACCCTTTTTTTTTTTCTTTTGAAAAAAATCATTCCTTCAGTAAAAAATTAAATTTTCCATGAAAAACTTGCAGTAGATAAAAAATCCTTCATTGTTTCTAGCTCTTTGCTAATTCACTTTTAAGTATATGAGAGAGGGAAGGATCTTTCCAGTTTTTGTTGTCTTGTTCTGTCCATCCTTCCTGTATTTGAACGTAAGAGGATTTCGGCATTCATTAAAACTGCAATACAGACTGGCTGAAACATGAGCAGTGCAGCATATAGAGTAAAATGCAGTTATATTACAATGACCTTTCATGATCATCTTGTACTCTGTCACAAGTTAAATGAGGTCATTACTGATGTTACTTGCATTCCTCTTCCTTGGCCCATGACTTCAAAGACTAATGGGCCCCTTTTGTCACTGAATTCTTGTCAAAATGTTCAATCCAATCAGGCCCCTAATAACTGCATGCAGGGTAACGTTCACAGATGAAAAGAACATGCAGACACATGCCTTATACATAATTAATCCTTCCAATGAACTTCATGAATTTCAAAATTACACAAAATGGAACAAATCCAACAGATAGTCTCCTGTGGGCATATGAGGTCACATATCCTGCTAGGAGGGTGAGAAAGCATTATTCTAACATGGATACTAAGCAATGACTCACACAACTTCATTAACTGATTTATTTTCTCTTCCTGCTGTCATGTCTATACCTTACCTGAGGTCTGACAATGTTAATCAAGACATTGAGACGCCTGTCTATCATCCCAGAAAATGAGCACCTAAAACTATCACTGGAGTCAAAAGAAGTCCTCAGCCTGCTATCAGCGCTGCTGTCATCAAGGCAGCAAATTCTGTATCTGGCCAGTTCTAGTTATTCACACAATCAAGAAATCAGATTTCTATCCAGAAATCTTTGCTCCCCACAAATAACAGTATTGGGAGTGGGGGTGGGGTGGAGGGAAGGAGTCGTTCTTGGAAGCATGTAAAAGTAGTGGTTGACAATTTTCTTTCTAATGAAATGTTTGCCTAATTCGGTCCTGGCAAGGCCGTGCACATGTGGCAGCCACATCAAAAGCGTGGGCACTGGCACGAAGAGCAACACGGCCTGAAGTGGTTTTCTGTGCTGCTACATGCCAACTGAGTGCTCAAACCCCAACTCTCACACTTACGTCTGTCGTCCAAGCACTTATTAGCATTGCGTTAACTAGCAGTTTTGTTGTATTTGTTCAGAATCAATGACATGAACCTAGTCTTCTAATAACAACATTAGTGTTTTCCTCCTCCCTCTTAATTCCACATCTGTCTCTCCATGTATTATTACTGATAGGCATCAAAACATGCCAAATGTATCAAAATGAATATTTTACATTGACCTTCCCCAAATTTTATGGAGTTTGTTTGAAAAAAAGAGAGTTTTCTTTCTTCATAAGTAGAAAAAAAATTCTATAAATCTCAATATTTTCAATATAGGGAAACATCATTCTCCATCCAGCTCTGTGCATGTCTTAAAGCCAACACACATCCACAAGTGTGGGGCAAAACCAAACAAAATGTGTAAGAGAAAAACACAAATTGGAAAACAATCACAAAACCAGCCTTATGTGCATGAGAATTTTAGAAGCCGAATTTCTTGTAGGCAAAATAGCAGGAATTGATTTTTGAGACAGATTATCATAGAAAAGGAAGACTCAAAAGGTCAGCAAGTTCTTCCCCTTGCACAACAGTTGGATAAATATTTCAAGACTACTCCTGATTGATTTCAATCTAATTTGTTGCTAAAAATGTACAGTGAAGGAAATTCTAAGCCTCCTTGGATACATCTTTCAATGCTTCATAACTTTCATCATTTAATTTTTCCTAATATCTTACATAAATCAACTTGCAACTTTGCAGTAATTGAATCCAATTACTTTTTATTTATTCCATCTGACACCGAGAAAAATGTCAGTTTTTTCTTTGTAAGAACTTCTTACATACAGCAAAAGTAACCACCTCCTAAGCTCCACATATGGTACTCTTGCAAATATGTACTAGAATAAGATGTCTTTTTTGCAACCACATACCATACTTGACTCACCTTCAGTGTGAAAACTTTTACAAATTCCACATCCTTTTCTGCACTTCCACTGACTTGCCAGGTAATCATGCATTTCTGCTCTCTCAGCATGACAGTTTGCGGTTGGCTTTACTGAATTTCAGCATCTTAGTTTTAAATATTTCTTCTATTTATCAGAAAGTTTTGAATTCCAGCGTCATGCTAAAGGACATCTGCAGCCCTTCCCAGCTCACTCGTCTTTGCAAATCTCCTACTTCATCTTTTAAATACATAATTCAAGATACCAATAACAACATTGACCATATGTGAGCCAAGCAGTCAGCTACAACACCATTCTGATATGCCCTCCAGGTCTGAAATCATACCTTTTTTAATCATTAATTTAATGTCCATCCCCATCCCCCTGCCACCAACCACATACCTATTTTATGGTCACTTAATCTTGACCACGTTTCGCTTCTTTGCCTACAAGATACACTGTCAAAAGCCTCACTAAAATCAGGATCTATCACATTTTTTTTTTTTTTCGCCTAACCTACTGAACTGGTCACCCAAGAAAGGAAGAAAAATTGGAGAGTCATTACTTATCTCACTGGCAGTAGAATTTAGGCATTTAGCTGAAAGAGCAATCCATACAAGTTATGTCTGTGCACTTATATTTTTCAACTTACTCATCTTACCTGGGTAGTTCAGGACCTGCTACTAGCTACCTCTGTTCCAAAGCACCAGAAGAAGCCCTATACAGTAACTGTTCCCTAAGCATTCTTAAATAGGTATGGATAGCATTGTGTTTAGTGCAAAGCAACAACCACAGCTCTGTTCAATGGCATGGGGAGAAGACATTTAGTAACAGCAATAGCATGTTTTTGTGTACTAGTCTAGGAGCAGAAGCACTTACCCGTGAGTTAGGAGACATGAGCTGAAGACCTTTTTCACTCAGAAAAAATTCAAGCCCACATCACCAAATGATTATAAACTCAAAGGCCACGGATGAGCCATTTAAAATAATCACCTGCCATTGGAAAACAGTGGAATGTGCAGACCAACTGTCAAAGCAAACGATCAAAGTTAGTTGCATTTCAGATGGAAGTTGCATTTCAGAGATCAGAGGGCTCAGGACGGTCTTAAAAAAAAAAAAGAAGAAAGAAAGAAACTGTTATAGTGAGATGCTTCTGTGTCCCATTCCAGTATCAGAATGTCTAAGAAGCTGTAATAAAATTTAAGGACCATTCTTGAAAGAAAGATGCAGGAAGCTCAGCATGGGAAGAGACTGAGATAAAAGCATTCTGTTGGAAAGATTATTTTGCAGAGAGACTGCAATGGCAGATAACGTTCTCCAAAAAAGAATATAGCTTCCACTCCTAATAGAAATCATAGGAATTGGGTTTGGTATGCACAAACCAGTTAAAACTACATATTTTACCCTCAACAGTTAGAAGGACAGAACTATAATCTGGAGTAACCACACATACATTTGCCCTGCAGCAATGGTATGTCAGTACAAGAGCCTGGAAAACAGTAGTTTATAGTAATCTGCACTTAAACTTGAGGTTTTCAGTTTTTCAGTGGTTAGATACAATTCAGACAAATAAATTCAGAAAACAAACAGCAAAATACACAAAATTGCAGCAGCAGAGAGGTTAATGCACTCCATAGTTATCGGATTTGTCACCATTATAAGTAAAAAACAAAAGTCTGCTGGTACTACATTTTGAGAAGTAAGGTTTATAAAATTGACTCCAACTGGCTATGACACTTTTGTAGAAAACGATGTTTTCAAAATAAAATCCACCCTCCGTGGAAAGGAGATAGAAGGTCATAATCTTCCCAGAGGAGCCATAAACAACCCGAGATAAGGGCAGGGAATTTGCTGAAAGCGAGCTCTCGTGCTCAGCCCGACAGACTGTTCTACTTGTTGTCCTCTCCTGCAGATGTAACCTTGAAGGACACCGTCATGTGCCGCTGACTCATGGCAATGCTTATGAAAAATAAGCGGAGGGGTTTTTTCCTCTACATCTTGCACTTTATCAATCATCTGCTTTAATTCATACAGAAACTCCTGATCAGTTGCTGGGAGCATACAGAAAACAAGGCCAAGTCCAGACTCCATTAGTAAATACAACAGATGCCTGACCCTCACATCCTGAAGCATTTTCCTGAATTTATAGGGAGATACTTGCACACTGTGGCATGAGATTAGCCTTGATCGTGGGTGCCTTCCAAAGTATCTCAACCAAAGCCCTCATCTTGGCAGTCCATATAAACTCCACTCTAGACATGGATCTGAAATTTTAAAATGGGCAACCTATCATAATGAGGTTGGGGTAGCAGAAGATGATGAACAAATCACTGCAAATCAAAATTCTGGAGTCAATGAAACAAGACCGCATGACAACCAGTAGATAATTCATCTACCCCCAAATCACTGTCCTCAACCAAAGTACCTCCTTGTATCTTTGATGCCTAGGAGCCCTCAACAGCTACTAACAGGTTTTAGAGAAAAATTGCTTCCACACCATTCAGTATCCTGATGAAGGATTTCACTTCAGTATTTCAAAAATGAAGTGCCAGTCTCTCCACAGATAAAATTTGTTATTGGGATTCTATCAATAAGCTTTATTTTGTTCCATCTGAGTATCTTCCATCAAGGAATATTAGCCTCAGTACTGGAAGGTCAGGTCTAATGACTAGGTAAAATTTTATAGTTATGCTGAGATGACCTAGAAAAAAAGCATCTCCTAACAGTTTGCACATGGAAACCTTGACTTCAGTAGTTGTCTTTTTTAAGACAAAAATGATACACTTCTTAAAAAGCTTACTTTTCAGAGATTTAAAAAGCTGAAGCCAGGCCAAGACAAATGACTAAATGTTTAAGTTCTGTTTTGAAAGCAGATTTTGAACATCAATACCAGCAGGGCATTTTTCTGAGGAGCTGCACATAGACCTTAGATCATATTATCTCCAGAGATAGATTTTTCCTTCTGCTGTCCCTCTTTTGTTAATCTTTAAGGTTAAGCAAAGAGGAGGATTAGCCCCTCGGTTTCCCCAGAGACCCTTACAAACTGCATACCAGGGGACCTCAGGAGGCTTGTGTGTAAAGAGAATGCCAAGATTCAACTCAGAAGTATAATAGTTTCAAAAGACTTTTAATGGGGCCATAAACAAAGCACGCCACTATACACAGAGACTTACCAGCACAGTCCCGTGCCTGTTTTCCACCCACAGATTCACATGAAAATGGCAGGAGCCTGTATAGGAGACAGTGGCTATTAGGCAACTATTTAGCTTTTTGTACTATGTTTATTTTGGGTGGAAAAGGTCACGTCATATAAGCAGTGACAAAATTACAATCTGTAAGTTTTGTCAGTACAACTACTCTTACACTAGTGACTCTTGTTGGAATAGCTAAGTTGGCCAAAAATCACAAACCAGCCCATCTCTGCACATCGTGTCTCTGTTAGCAGATGTTGGTACTGTAGCACAGGCTCTGTTTGCAGAACTATAAGCATAGGTTTTCTGTTACAGAACATAGCCCTGAAATAAACCTGCAATCAACTCAAAAGTCAGACACTGTAGAATAAAAAAAGTAAAAACAAAACCCAAAGTGACTAGCTCTTTGTTTCTTCTAATTTCCCTAGTGGTACCAGATTAACTTTGGAAGTAGCCACAGGGAAAATAGGTAGAGAATGAAAGCCTCCCAGTTTAAACTGTCAACATCTTGATACCTCTGGCAGGGATATAACATTTGCAGAGCCCAAGAATTGGAGGTCATTCAGCTGGAAAATTTTGCATGAGACTAACTTTCTGCCCACTTGTATTTGAGAAAAACCTATATAACTATTTGTTTATTTAAAGATGGGCTTAGTTTTATCTTCCAGGCCAAATGCCAGTGCTCCTCACTAAGTTCTGCCTCCCAAAGTTCCTCCTGCAACTATACTTAAATCAAAACGTGTTGCCTCTCTGTCCTTAAGGTTGAAAGTAAAACTCAGTTAAACTGCTTCAGTGCTCCACTCCAGGGCTCCTTCTGTGATGAAGGGAAAGGATGCAATATCTATCTTTCTATGAATAAAGAACTCGGCTATTAAGATTTTGTCGGTTTTCCATAAAGTTTGAGACTGGGCATAGTGGGGACAAAAAGAACAAAGAGGTTTACTGGAATGCAGATAAGAACTTTGAAATATTTACTAGCAGAGAGAAGGTGAGACACCTATCACTTGTGCAGATTCATGGAACAGAGACATGCTTTAATTTAGCATAATGCTCTATAAACAAGGTTATGAAGTAGCACAGCTGGATTTATTAGCTTTTATACCCCATTCACTGTTTTGAAGACTAAAGTGACTCCTGTGCACTGGATTAAAAGAAAAAGCCACAAACATTACAATACTAAGCATACACAGTATTCTTTATAAGTGTTTTAGAAAGACTTTCTTCCTAGAAAACAGAATAGACTTTCTAAGTCTAATCTTTCTAAAGTAAAAAGGGGCTCTCAAAACACAGCCAACTTCTCTGTGCTGCAAGTTACTATAACAGCCCTCATCTTTCTGAGTTTCTGTATTGCTCAGAAAGAAAAAGCCCAATTTATCTGTTTGGGAATTCAGGTTTTTAGACCTTTTCCTGGAAGAAAAGGGCACCAAAAAGGTATGGAAGAGGAAATACTAGGAGCTGCACCTCAAATACTTTCCTATATAAACAGATTTCACAGAAGTCATTTTATCAAGCCTACATACTGGTCTTGCTACACCTCTCTGCATGTGCTTTAGCCCCAGGCCATAAGAAAAACCTAGCCATTAGAAAACATTAGGTTCAGGGTTCTGGGTAGAATTTAGGTCAGCTCAGCATGGCCCCAGGACACGCTATCGAGACTTCTAGATGCTCTCACAAGACAGAGGAAGCAGAAGAGTCACAAGCAAAAAATCCCTCGTCATCTCAAGCAAGCGGAGGTGGGCTTCCTAGCTCACTGCTAAGCAGCAACAGGGTGATCCAGTAATCTCATTTACAGTGATAAAACATTTCCAATTAATGCATTTATCCCAAACTGAGATCAGCATAACTTAAAACAAAGCCGACATCGTTTGTTTAAGATAACAGTGATGAAAATTCATTATGTCAAATACCACCAGATTGAAGGACTCTCAGTAGAGAGATCTCAGGGAAACCTAGGACCTGAAAAGCCTTCTGATCGTGGCTTTTTGCCTTTACTGACTGCAGAAGGATAAGGACAAGGATAATTAGCCTTCTAATTTAGGTGAATTATTTAGTGCCTAAAGGTGTGGTTCTGCAAAAGCTAAAACTCACCTCCCTCCCTGCCTCCCTCCCCCTGCTGTGTTTATGACCCTTCCCTTGTGCTTGTCTGAATTTGCAGTGAACCAATTCAGGGAGCTAAACAAAAAGAAAATTAATCATACAAAAAAAGCCATTAGTTTGCTGCCAGCTTAGCTCCCTGAAGCAACTCACCAAGCGCTTGACCTGATGGAAGGGAGGAGGAGTGTGGGTGCCCAGGGCTGCACGTGTGTGTGTGTGTGTGCGCGCGCTTGTGAGCGTGTTAGGAGGGGGAGCAGGACAGCAGCACAGACTCAGAGTGGTTTAAACTACTGTGGAACCAGAGTTCAAATGAGGTGGGATGAATCCAGGCCGTGTGTTTCTTCCAGAGATTATCTTAACATCAGGCTGACTTTCCAAGGTAAACTGAATACTCTATAGATATGTACATGCGTATAAACTCTCATGCAGTTTTGATTGCGGTTGGTACATAGGGCTTTACACATTCATCTATGTACCACAACATGCATGTAAATCACTGGTTTACATATACAATGTCAACTTTATTGGCCAAAGAGTTTTTGGATTGCTTAAATAATTTAGGTCAAATACATTCCACACTTCAGGTTTTATTAAAAGCAAAACAAAAGCTTGTTTCCTTAAAAGAAGTTGTCTTTTGTAAAGGCTATAACCAAAAGAAATGTGTTCTTATTTTCTTAACAACGTTGTGGTTTAAGCAGCATTTCTTTAAAAATATTCTTTTCTAGCATTTGAAAACACAAATTCTGGATCACTAGATCCAGATAGGATACCTAGGACTGAAAACTTCTGGGAAATTGGCTAATAAAGATGAAATTAAACTTCCATTGCCAAAATAAATAAAAAAATAAGTAGGAGGGAAATATTAAAAGATAGAAAACAGCTGTGGGGGGAAGAATATTGAAAACATGAAAGGGTTAAACAAGTATGGGATACCTTCAGCTACTTGATGCAGGAACAAATAGACATACACTAAACAAGAACATTTCAAAGGTGAAATAGATAAAAAAAGAAAACCATCAGAAACCATGGAAATAAAATCAAACCAATGGAAAGCAATGAAATGTTACAGGGAGTAATTCAGATTACCTAAAGGTAATCTTCTCTAAAGAAGTTCATCTGTCCCTCCTAATGGCAGGGGGTAGATCCCTGTGTGCTTTAAAAAAAAAAAAAGTAGTCAGTTATGAGTCTTCAGTTGGGTATTTAAATTCAAGCCCTAATTATTACTTCTGTAAAGTTTCTTTTAAACATTCTTATTCCGAGCTCAGTTTATGACACCTGCACCTTTGACATAAATACCTTCTGTACAATTTATTCCAGTACACCAAAATCAAACCTCCAATCCATTGCAGGAAGCCATCTGAAACCCAAAGAGGCAAAGCAGCTGAAGAGATGCAATTTGCAGGGGCAAGCCATGAACAGCTGCCAGTCCAAAACAATGTTTCAGTTAGGGCCTCTACTGGGTAAATGGCACAAGCAGAAGTCTATGGGTTGCTGAATTCAAATATAGTCAACTTTAGCTTTTGAATGCTTGCTTAGCTCCTGTATATTTGAAGGATGATACCCAATAATGCCATTGCTGAAGTGCTCTCAGATGTAGAGCATCCTCACTCCAGCAGCCCCAACAGGAAGATGTTTAGTATCTGTTCTCATCTCATATTCATCTGGGTTTTTAATACACACAAGCCCAGTCCAGTTGCCAGGAAGGCAAAGAAAAGGTCAACAAACTCCTTTGCTGCAAGTTAGTTTGTCAAACTCCATTCTCGGCAGCATGACTTTACATGTTAATGTGAGTGTTTGCCTCTGTGTCAATAGCCCCTATTGTGTGCATTTGTAACACAAGATTTATGGTAAAGCTTGCAACATTTTTCAGGCATAATAAGCGTTTATTCACCATCCCAGGTCTATAAGCAGAGGCCTGACAAGTAATTATTGACACATTGTGCAGAAATAAAAGCAGTGGGCGAGCTGCTGTTGCGAATGGCAGCGTGGGTAGGAGGAAGGAGGGGCTGTGTCAAAGGAGTGACAGCCTTGGTGCCCAACATTGTCAAAGCCGACGTTGACTTGCACTGTTCTGTGTGCCTGACTGTATTTGTGCTCCCTGTCACTTGGGTGTGACATGCCAAAACATGAGGAGTGCTCCTTTTCTCATGCTAATGCTTTGTAATGACAGCTTTGTGATCCCCCGGGCTGTGTTAGCGCTCAACAAGTGAAGGTGTGACAGGCAGTAGACCCCTTTGTCAGCCAGTGCTGTACTGCCCTCATCAAATACCATATTTCTCCCCGAACTAAAACGGACCTAATGCCTGAGAGAATACTAGCACACTTATTAGCATTACTGAGCAGACATCTAGGGATATCGGCTCTACATGTACCTGTACACACAGCCCTGAGCAACATGTTCCCGGGTTGCCTGCCACGCTAACTTGCCTCACTGTGCTTACCACAGAGCCTTGTGTCACCATTAGATGAGAAGGGAATGAATTTGAAAATCTGTTCCCAAGTCATTTTTCATGAACTGCTTCCCTCTTTGGGGTTCAAAGCTGCTTTTCTCTGTTGCATGAGGAACAACTTGTTAGCTTCAAGCTAAGCCTCAGAAAGCTATGCAGCAGTTTTATGGTGGTTTAGCGTAACTGGCAAAGTCTGCTCGGGATTAATTCAGTTGCTGAACAGCACAAGGTATCACCAGACAGGATTAGGACGTATTAGCAAAGCAGTGTGAAGGAAGGTTGTATGACGCCTCCTTATGTTATACCTGGCTGTAAAACTGAAAGTCACATTAGCACCAAGTTCATCCAAAACAACAAAGCAGCCCTAAAACTGTGCTTTATATGTGAAAGAAAGCCGGGCGGGAAAGGGCAGAGTTCAGGCTGCCTAGACTAAGCAATGAGTTGGCTTCATGGGATTTGGAGTTTGCGAATGGCTTGGAGAAGTACGTGAGCTTGGCTACTTACATGAAGTTTATCCAAATGATCCAAAACTCAATGATCAGCAAAGCTGGGCTAGGAAACTTGCCAGAACAGGCTTTTTCACAAGATTTATGGTGCTTCCTGCTTCTTGTTCCCAGGCATAACCAGGAAGTGAGCTGAGTAAAAATGGAAAATATTTTTTAGAAAAGTTGTGGCTCTCTCTTTCAAAGTCAAAGCAGTTCACGGTAAAAGTTTTGCGTCAACTTCAAGATCATTTTTCTTTCTTATCCAATTTTTACCCAGCAGCCGAGTGATAGATTATTAATCTGAAATGTTAAGGGTATTGATGAGAAAGACAAAGAACAAGTTAACTACAATCTAAAATCAAGGCCATCGTATTAGAAAGCGCAGGTTAATTACTGTAATGATTTCTTATCCCCAGCGACACCACTGGGAACTAAGGATCCCATAACATTAGGCACCCCAAACACAAAATGGCAATCTGCTCCGTACAGCTTCATCCAAGATTTCAGCACAGTAAGCATGGGGGATTAAGGGGGACAAGGAGAGTGGAGAGGGAGACTTGAATGAAAATTATTTTATGATCTGAATTCTAGCATTGCAGTGGTTGAGATTTTTAAAGCTATGACATCTGGAGACCATCGCTCTCCACAGAGGTACCACCATCTCATGAATTCACAGAGCCGCGTTATAATCTTTTTCCTGCTCTATCACCCCACGTGAGATGCAGCCAAACTATGATCTGCTGAGCAGCTGAGTCAGTGAGGAAAATGCAATGGTACTGCACAGCAGGAGCGACGATGCTCAAAGGACAGTGCTTGAAGGTATTTGCCCAGCTGGAACGCAGAGTTGAAGCCCAAACCTACCACAAAGCCCAGTGAACCAGATAGCCATTCCTGCCGTGTGATTTAACCCAGCACACAGCCTTGCATGTCTCAACTTACAGGAAGTTCAGGTGTCTGCACTCACATCAAGCCTGAAAAGCAGCCTGAAGAGCTTGAAAAATATGGTCTTTGGCTTTAACAGTAAGGAAAAGCAACGGCTTTGCCCTCACCCTTCAACATGCGCATATGATTACATTAGCAAAGGCTATGCAACAGAATCTGTAGTTTTGCATTCCCATTCCTTGCTTTACCCAATACCTCAAGATTTCTGTACAACATCTTTGGCTGTCTTCTAGCACCATGTGACATACCTAGTCTCCTTAACATGGGCAGGGTATTTGTGGTTTTAGGTGCTGATCAAAGTGTTGATGAAGTCCAAAAACTTGTTTATTTTCCTGTTTCATATCAGTTGATTCATTAGTTCCTGGGGGCTTCAAATACCTCTAAGAACTTTGATTTAGTCTGAGGCTGGATTCAACTGGTTTGCACAAGAAGAGTTTTATAAAGCTTCAGCCAGATCCACAGTCTGAACAGTTCAAACAAAGCAGCAAATTTCTGAGGTCAGCGTAGGCTAGAAACAAGCACTCCATCCACTGGGGTACCCAAGTCTCTTTCCGTATTTAAGGGCTGACCAGCATTTTCTTCTGCTCTTTCAGTCCTCATTCCTGACTCGAATTAGCCTAAGTCCAATGGTCTTCCCTGCATTCACTGCGGATCCTATTATTCTTCTGAATTCTGAAATGCTCTCTTTTCCAACAATACGCTCTGATCTTTGCAAATAATAACTTGCAGTGAACTATTAGCTGTGGCTGCTGTTTCCACTCCAATACTTCCATACACAGAGAAATTCATTTGAGGGCTCTAGAAGGTCTGCACTGATATTTGCACCTTTTATTTCGCTGACATCTCTAATTACCTTCTACTTTTAGGTTTCTCTTTGTCTTCATGGAGCCTGGGCTGCACAAGCAAAATCAAAACAGGTAAGTGCCATTTCCCTCTCTCACCTCTTTTTGCGTGCCTATCTTCTTTCCCCTCCTTAAGTCTGAATTTCCTAGATAAGATGTCTCAAATGCTACAGATTTCAGATGGGCTAAAGCCACAGGCCTCAAACCCCTGATAACTGTAGATTTTCTTGAGATGAAATGTGAGTAATAAAGTGAAATTGGTGTAAAACTCAGCAAGAGTAATATCTTCAAACAGAGCTCATCTAGCCAGAGCCCATCTCAAATACAAGATTCCGCAAGTCTCCAGCAACTAATCAATGTGCTGATACAAATCTGCTTTCAGCCATTTGGAACTGCTCTGTTAAATTGCCCTGTTATTAGATATTCATTTTACGTTTCCAATAAGACCCAACTTTGCAGGTAAACCTGCCTCAACTCTGCCTAGAGGAAGGCAGGTAAGGGAGGGGATGCGGCAATGTGGAGCAATGCTGTCCTGGGAAGAATTCAGTCTGGTTTCAAGGGCTCCAGCACAGCCTGTGGTTGCAGTTGGTTAGTGTGGCATTAGTCAGAAGGCAACATTTTCTGTAAACAGACAGAGGATATTTGCCACATAAATCATGGTTTAATCAACAAAAGAAAACCTTTGATTTTGCCTGATCCATTTTCATTTAATTAATGCAAAGGTTCCAGGACAAGAGAGTATTTTACTGTAAGTGTTACTGGGAGAACTACTTTTGGCAAGGCTTGTGTCACCACTAAAACAGGTTGGAAATGGAATGACAGGCTTCTGCGCTCATGCTGTCACAGTCACATTTCACCAAGCTGCCTTGGGGCCAGCAGGAGATTCAGAATTGCCAATTTTAATCACAGACATTATGCCCTAAAGGCAACTCACCCTGCCCATCCGCAGGGAGAGGTGCTGCACAGCATGGGAACCTCCAGCACACCGTGCCAAAAACAAAGTCTGCCGCTTCCTTTTTAGCGTGAAACCATTTGGAATGTCTCTGCTGCCTTTCCCCCCCCCCCTTAAAAGTGATGATATTGATGGATGGGTAAGGTCCTGTATGTGGCAGCCACGAGATACACAAGCATACTGCTCGGTGTGGGTAAGCCTGTAATGTCTATACAGTAGCAGTAATGTTTTAGTCCATTGTTAAGGGAGATTGCTTTTCAACAGGCTGACAGGGTGCAGCTGCTGAGCTCTTTGGAAGCCATTCTGTTTCCTCTTGGCTGTAGTCTCCCTGGGGAAGAGCAGCATGGCGAGCTGACATCGACAGCCACGCGGACTTGAGGGCAAGAAGCAAGCTTTCCAATTAATAGAGATTTGCAGGGAATTTTGACAAATGTGTCCATCTCTTGTCTGAGACATCAATAGAGCTGAGGTGGTGCAAAGCGGGCAGACAGTTGCCTGTCATTGTTAGGCCGGGTGATGGATAGCGATGGCTGCTGGGCTGCCCTGCAGGACTGAGGTGGGGAGAAGGGGACGCAGGAGGGTGCGATGTCCAGGGTCCAGGCAGCTTTGGCGAATGGCGCATACGGCCATTCATCTACAGCAACTAAAGCTTGGCTCTTGGTGGTTAAATTGCAGAAGAGATGTCAAACACAAGGCCCAAGGAACATTACACAAAGCGTGTATCTAGTCTGCCCAGGCTCAGACATCAGTTTAAACCATACAGCTGTTATTTTAAACTCCAGTGCTTACAAATAGTATTATGTTTGCTAATCATTAACACAAGCCTGCAGCTGAACACTCCCTAAAGTTTCTCCCCTCCTCTGGATTTTGGTGGTGCCAAAAGTCACCATCTCTATCAACATGGTGCCCTGGTATCCGCTGTAAAACTACATAGGAAAAGCAAAGCAAAGCAAGCTTTCCCCAAAAAGCTATGGCCTCCATAAGGAAAGAGAGAAGTGCAAGAGGGGATGTAGAAGGCAAGAACATCTGCAAAGCTACACAGCAGGAGGACAATCAAAAACAACACCCAGGTCTTCCAAATCTGAGGTCAGAAACACATGCAGTCATTCTATGTGCGCGTTCTATGTGCACCCAAACGCACAAGCATGAATGCACATATACTACAGGTACATACACATGTATTCCCAGACAAAAGTTAAATTAAAATGAAATTTGTATTAAAATTGGATAATTATAGACTTACTGAAATAATTTCAAAATCAATCCTAAGAAAATTCAATGCCTAGGTTAAGCTAAAAAGAAATCCAGACAAATTATGATTCAGCATACATTTAAAGTATCCTCCTGACTTCATCTCTGCCCTGGTGTGATGCAAATTGCTTTGGTTAAAGCATTTTAGTCTTTTGGGCCCACTCTTACTTGTGTTTAGTGATACTATAGTTTTTAAAAAAAAAATAAATCTAATTTGAGTGGGTCTGGTTCCAAACTCCTTTGTATTATGTTCATACTTGCTGCTAGCTTTTAGATACTTTTTGCAGTTTCCATGAAAAGACCGAAGTCAGTTGTTCGTTCATATTCCACAGTTGGGAATGACAGGATCACCAGGAAAAGAGCTATCTTGTACATACTAACATTCTGGCCTGGAAACATTCTGATCTAATCCAACACTTCCTATCGGAGCTTTTTGGTTTGGGTGTGAACTACCACGTTGCTCCACCCATTGGGAGTCCAAGGAACACATGTTACGTAGCACTGAAAGTCATCTGGTTTGCAGGTAAGAGCCATTTGAGCCTCCACCCAGATCTTTATGAACACAAGATCAGATCCTCTGCCAACTGCAGAGGGAGGGTCTGTAACCCAACAAAACCAGAGCCAGCACAGCCTGCCTGGCCTCACCATTTTTGAGGGTGCCTGGAGAATAACTTAGGCATGTAATCAATTGGTCCTAAGCCTTGACTCATAGTAGTACACGATCATGATTTGAGCAATCATGGTATATGTAAGGAGAAGCAAGTATTTGTGTCAACAGGAGAAGGATCAAGTGTCCAACCACAAATATCTAGTGGACAAAGTGATATTCCACTTTCTTTACTAACACATTGATTTCTTGAGTAAAGAAATCCATTCTGTCAGCCCTATAAGCGCTTTCTGAAGCCCTACACTGTTGCCAGGCCTCATTTCCCCATTCCTTTTAATTACACCATACCACAATTTAACAGCAATCAGCAAGAGGCCTTGCAGAGAGGCAGCCATGTTTCAGCGTAACTTTCAGGGGTTATAAACTTGCAAAGACCAATTTTATCAACACTGAATGTAATATATCTCAAGTTAGGAGCCTTCCAAGTCCTGCTGAGCTATTCTATTTTCCAGAAAGCAAATGACTTTGAAACGTTCATCTGACACATTTATCTGGCATCTATTTACATGCAAATATAATAAAGAGATATTTGCAGTTAAAGACAAGATCACTGTAACCTAGCTGTCATGGAATTGCTTTCCTCTTAGCACTCTTCTTTTTTTCTTTAAATAAAATTATTCTAAAAATATTCTAGCAAGTTAACAGATCCTTGTTGAACAGGCCAGGCCAGGCCAGTGAGTCTTGGAAAGGGAAACGGTACCAGATAAACCACTTTGGCTAACGTAGTCTGGACAGATGAATGGGTGATCTATCTTTAGGCTGATCCAGTTTCCATCAAGTTCAAAATAAGGGAAGGCAAACCAAGGACATCCTTTCCCTTTCATCATTATACATTTACTTTATTCAGCACAGTCCTCCCCTCACGCCCCTGTGGAAATATATATTAAATAGCCTAAGTTTTCCAACCATAATAATTCACTTGTAAACTTCTACGAAATTTCATTAGTACAAGCTCTTCTTTAATTTAGCTTCACAACATCTGGTGAACACAACAATAGCATCACTCACAAAAAACCTCTCAAATTGAACTTCTAGTAGGTTTTTAAGGAAGACAGAGGGACATCGTAGGAGAGCCAAACACTGATCAGCACACAGCAAAAGTTGCATATCACCCCAGGAATGCCAGGATTATTAAAACCACTTTATAACTTTTTGTCTCTAGTTTATGACAGCTGATATTATTGGTAGCATGAGGAAACAGCCTGATTTGTCAAAAGTAGTACAAAGCCTTGTATACAAAGGGCCAGTTTTTTTCCCATTGAAATCATTGACAAAACTCCCCTTGTCTTCAGTAAGGCATAATTTAGATTCTAAGTCTTGTTGATGGCATGGTTTGAAAGTTTGCCATAATGCCTTCCTTTACATCCTTATGCTCTTGAAAACACCCCCACAAAGATAATATACATGGTGGGACTGGGCCAACCTCCGCTCCACCCCTAGTAGTATTGCACAATTGTGCCGGTCCTGTCCTGCTGTTAACTGGCAACCTCTGTGTTAAATGCTTTTTCATTACAACAATAATTTATTCATTATTGCTAACTTAACCCACACCAGCCCAAGGAATTTCGGAGGAATAGTGCAATTCAAATTTACATCTCATCCAACCTCCCAGCTGCAAAAAAGAAGACAGCTTCGTGTTCCACACAGTTCCTTTAAAAACCACAATAAAATGACACAGAAATATGAATTAATGTTTCTATGCTTATCTGTTCCTTCAGTTGTTGTTCAGTCTTCCTGGCTAGGACAGTTCCATATACATTTAAAATATCAATCTAATCTGCCCAAAGAGCTATTGATTTATCAGCTCCATCTCGGCGTTGCTATTGAATGTCTTCAGAAATCTGCCAAATATGTCTATCCTTTCCACTACTTCTATCAGTCCTTTAGCCTCAATGTCAGCTCATCTATTGATCTGAAAGCAGTTCTGGTCTTCCAGTCTACTAGCTCTCTCTTCATATTGTAGATGCGCTCGCAATTGGCGCATACAATTTAAAGGTAATACTAGCACTCCCTCTCCAACAACATTCATCTTATCAGTCCAGTTCCTCTGAAATAAAATGTATGCAATGAAACCAAAGGTGGGGGGAATTAAGAGAGAGAATAATCTTAAAATATATGTGAAATAAAGAAGGAGAAAATGTATCTTTCCCCTAGTGTATATTCTTATTATTAATTTCAGTGAGTATTTTGAAGAGTAGCCTAGATTTGCTGGGGATTCAGCTTCTACTAGAAGTCAAAAGAAGTTCAGAACTTCCTTCAGGCTACCTTACACAATTTCAGCTCTGTGTGCTAGAGCCGATCCCAACCTTTCTCCATTAGCCTGATCCAGGGCCCTTTGTCTAGAAATCTCTTGAGACATATTCATCTTTCTGTCCACACGCTGCGTTTGTAGATCAATTCTGAAAAGATGCTTCTGCCACAATTCATGCGAAATATGCAAAAAATGTACTAAATGACAACTTGAGGAATAGTCACCCATTCTGCCAGCGATTGGCTGCTATTTGTGAGTGCAATTAATCTATAATTAATGATTATTCCCCACTGGCCAATGTGTTCCAGTCACCTATTGCTTATCTAACGAACTTCTGCAAGAGCACAAGGCAGAAAGGGGAGCTGTCATTTGTTTCCATCTGTGCTGCTTTGTGAAGTCAGTGACATCTGGAAACTTGACACAGCAGTACAACACGGCAATCCCCAGTAGAAATGAATGGCTCCCATTTACAGGATATCTTTCATACATTATTCTGCTGATAAGAGAAGTGACTCAAGGAACCAACTCACAGGCAAACAAACTTAGCTTAACCTCTCTTTCCAAATTCTGTTTTAATGTTCAATTCTTGGCTTCATTAATAGTCCAAAGTCTTTTGAAACTTGAATTCAGTTGACCAGATTTTTCAGCAGTGGGATTTCTTATGAGCAAATGCCATATGAAAGCAGACTTCATTTCAAGGAAGTGTTTCACAAGCCTACGAATTATTCTGCGCGCAAACACGCAGAGGGGCAACAATCGCTTGGGTAATCTCCCCAACAGCCCTGTTACTAGAAGAACATGCGCTTTGGGGAATGCTAAGTTAGGCAGGCAAAGTGTTGGTATAACTGCTGTGTTTGTTTAAGAACAGCAAAGACTGTGCCCTACCATGTCTGTTCGGGGGACTAAATAAACCAAAAAGCACCTGGAGCTGTCCGAATACTTTTTGAAGCAAAACAATAAATTTGATTAAATTACAGAACAAACATTTACAAAAGCAAAAATTAATCAACTTCTGTCTCTAAACCCCATTGAACAACAACTTTTAATATACTGAAATGTAACACACTCGGGAATTAACTGTGAAATGCACCGTTGGTATTCAGTGTCATCTATGTATACTTAGAATTTACTGATAAAAGCATTGACTAAGGATACTGTATTCAGGTCTGTTTTTTCATATTTTATTTTAAACCAGTTAAGTTACACTGATAAAAATTTTAATGAAGACTCAGTTATACTTGTATAAAGGTTACTTTCTCAGGCGTAATTATGTCACTACGAATACAGAATTGAACACATCTTTAGAAAGCAACCATATATAACCATACCTGTAGAGGATTCAGGACTTAAAACTATAACAGTATGTTTAAAGCAGTATGGTTTTCTAACACAGGCATGCTGTAAGCTGTATTTATAAGCTCTGCCCTCTGCAGAAATCCTGTGCTTCATTGAGTTATACACAGAGCTCTTTGCAGGATCAAGGTCTCCATAAAGTAGTTTATATACATAAATAGAAAGCTGTTTGCACAGAATCTTGCACTCAGCTTCTTTACGCAAAAGGAAGCCACAGAGGTTTGATTGGTCCTAAATCGTGTCTTGGCTCTGCTTTTCTTCAAATAATTAAAAAAGGAAAAAAAAAGAAAAAAATGGGGGATGTGGTTGAAAGAGAAGGAATTATAACAATATCAGCAAAAGTAAGCTTTGGATTAAAAGTAAAAGGTTTGATAATTTCAACATCCCCTCTTCATGACCATACAGGAAAATAACAAAGTAGAATCTATTCTTCGTGCTTTGCTGTTCAACAGATCAAGTTTTTATCACTACAGAGTTACAGGGAAGAGTATTTTGGTATCCAGGAAAGGTCTGGCCTGGAAGGGCAACTGTCAGAGAGAACAAGAGGTGTCTAGTTACCTCAGTAACAGAGTTCGCCTGCCTCCCTCCCTCCCTCCCATGAGAAGCACAGCACTAAAGTGGACCAGACCCAGACTTGTTCTAACTGCTGACAGTCCAGTGGATAATCCAGCAACTAAGACAACCAAACAGCCAGGACCTAATATCTACCTGATGCTGTCACGGGATGTATTGTATGTCTATCCCATTTGCTTTCTTGCCACTTCATACAGATTTATGTCACAAGACTCATATATATGATGTACCCCCGGGTGGCTCCTCTAGTTCTTCAGATGACCTACTGCTACGGAACTAAACTCTATCACCTGGAAAGAACTCTGGATTGCTTTAGGCATGTCAGCAGCATGCTCCCCCATCACCACACCTCCACTAAAGCCCAGAGAGATGACCCCTACAATCTAGCATATAACTTGCCTGGGCATACAATGAACCCTAAACAGAGGAAAATTTGAATGACATTATGAAAAAAGAAGCAGCCAGGAGATAACTATTTACATTGCATTTGTAGTGCCAGGAAAACAAATGGTTAATAACCAAGCTGCTCTATCTTCTGTGATCATAAGTCATAGAAAGTGGAGAAGGAATTCAGAAAACAAAAGCTTCAGGGTATCAGCAAAACAGGGAAAAGGGAAAAAGAAAAACAAGCAATAGTAATCAAGGATTTCAGGCCCACAGCCCAGGCAAGAGTCTGAAGCAAAAGGATGTGTTGTGCTAAGCTTGGCAGAATCACTCCTGCAAAAAGTTCCCTTTGATGGTTTATTTACAAACCAGAATTATAGTCATGGATGTTCTACCTTTTCAAAACCTGCTCTTCTGCTCCTGCTGGGCATGAATGGCGGGGGGCACAAAGTCTGGTCCCACAAGGAGGCAGAAGCGCCCGGCTCTCCTCTGAGTACACTCAACTACATACGGGTCCAGGTCAGAAATCCATGTTTGTGAAAAGGCTTCATTGAAGATGTTTAAATATTTGCTTTTTTAGTCTTTGTGGTTTATGACACCCACTTAGAAAATGGAAAATAACATTCTTTCCCCTTTTCCAAGCATGCATACTACTAGGCTGTCAGACACAGGGAGCAGGGCTGCCCACAGGAACCTCGATCCCATTCCTAGTTCTCCCCTTGGCTGACTACACATGTCCATTGCAGTCAAAGGTAGAGTCACAGCAGCATAGCAATGCAGGAGGGCACACCGCTGCCCAGGCTGCCTGCCCAAGTCTTCTCCACAGCACCAAGACGCCATTGCTGGCTGCCGTGAATCTGTGCTCCCACATCATATCCTATAAGGAAAGGCTACCTGAGGCCCACTTGACGGATGATAGACTTACACTCAGAAGGTGGCAGAACTGAAATCTGAAACTAGGTTTCCCAGGCCCAAAGTTTATATTAGTTGCTGTATCATCTTTCTATTGTACTAGATAAACTTCCTCAAGTCACTTCACCTTTCTGGTTTTAGTCTGGCAGCTCCAAAAAAGGAACACAATTCCTTGAGATATACAACTAACAAAAGAGGCAGTTGCCCCTGAAAAAACTGAAGGCATCTTTGCATGGGATAAACCTTTTGTTTATCTTTGTGTGGATTCTAGGACTTGGTAGGAACATGCCCCAAGTGAATTGCCCTGTTATTGTAAGGTAATGCAGCTAATGCTGCAAACCTGATTGGACATGAGTACAATCAATAGAGATAAGCAGAAGCAGCAGCCAGATTTGTTGAATAAATGAATTCCTGCAAGTTACTTGCTCAGCTGCTCCATCAATGACAAAACTCCCATCGATTTCAGTGGGAAGTAGGATCAGGCCCTGATTTCTGACACTGCTGATATCACGAGTCTGTTATATAACAGGTGATATAGAATGAATTACAATTAAACAAATAATTAAAAGGAAACATCCTTCTCTGCCCCCAAAACTTCCAGGGACCCCTGCCCTACAATCAATCATCTCTATTATTAATCTTTTTCCCAAAACTGTAAAGCAACAGAGCAGTATGGCAGTGCCAGCATTCCTGTTAAGATCTCACAGCCCTTATTAATAAACTTAATAGAGGCACTGGAGTACTTCAGGAGTGTAGTAGGTTACAGACTAAGGGCTTTCCTTTGGGTGTAATTTTATGTTCTTGCTTCACACAAAAGTAATGTATCTATTCCAGGGTCTTTGTCTCTTTGTTTGGTTTTTTGTAAGCACTCTGTTACGCTCCTTTAGTGGTATCTGCAAACTGATAAACACAGGGTTGCCCACTTTATCAGCTGAAAGAGAAGAAGAGAAATTAAACCCAGGATTAATCAACTTGCATAGTGTGAAGATTTACTCCCTCACCTTACAGGTCAAGCATCCTTGGGGCTGGAGAGATCTTGACTTGTGCCCTGAAACTGCTCCTTCCACAGAAGCAGGAGGCCAACACAGACAATAGCCATGGGCTAAAGCCAGCAAAGAGCCACTTGCCTTTATAGACATATAGCCTTTATAGACATAACTATGTAGAGGGATAATGTACATCCCTGTTTAAATGAGCGTAAACCTAGAACAGTTAAGGTTTCTCTAGCTTTCTGTCTTTGCCAATGAAAACATGTCCAAGCTATGAGTGCTTGCACATCTTGCTGTAAGTAGAATGGCACATTTGGGTGAAAGAGAGTAAAAGAAGAGAGGTTATTACTACTACCTGCCCAACTGATCACTAACTGAATAAGAAGGGGACGAAGTAAAGCCACGTAATCTTGTCAGGAGAGAAAAAGAAACCTCAGAGAGAAAGTTCCAAGTCACAGTGCAGAATACAGCTTCACAAAGAGAGTCTTGAAAGCACTGTCCTCCCACTTATAACTTCCTTCTTGCTGATGAAAAAGCAACCCTGTAGCAACTGTAGAAAATGACCCCCTGCAAGATCAAAGTTAATATACTTTTCAGCTGTCTAACACAATGCAACGACCAGAACAAACCTGGAGTTAACGTGGAATCCCCAAGCAACAGGATGCAAGAGGATGCAGCAGATGCACAAGAGTAACAGAGCACTGAAGGACCACCAGTGTGTTGGATGGACAAAACAAGACAACTCTCTTATTGAGGAGTCTTGCATGATCAGAGTAAATCTTCACTAAAATGCATTTAGTATTATTGCATCAAATGCTGCAGTTGATGAAAAATAAGCTTAGGGCTGGCATTTCAAAATAGCTCTGCATCAGCCAAACTGTTCCTAAGTCTGTGGTAGAATCCCCATCAAATTCCTTATAAGCTGAGTTTGGCTAAAGATGAGCACTTCTGAAAATGTTTTGACATTCGTCAAAGGATTTTTAGAGACACCTAACACTAGAAACCTAAATTTTGGCACTCATTTTAATGCCATTTGACATTTCACTCATTCTTTTGTTGGTTTTTCTTTTTAAGTTACCAGATCTTGCTAAAAAATCATCTGGAAGCAGTGTGAATGCAAAGTAAATGGGGTACAAAAATAGAGGCAAATAACATACTTTGTACTATCCCTGGGGCACAAGAAGATGTGTCCAGCAGTATTTGGATTAAAAATAACATTTTGAAGCAATATGAATAACCCAAAGCCATCAAAATGCAGTTACTTTAATTCACAGTTTTAATGTATTTATTTATTTCAATTAGACCATGATGGCTTTAGTCCATTACCTAGCTAATAAAGTGAATTAGATAACGTTAGTGCAGCAGTTAGCACTAGTGCTTTCTATTTTTCTAATAGTGTCCAAGATCTATTTGTCAGGAAAGTGGTGCTGTTTGCATGGAGAGATTCAGTAACAGTCTGACATGTGTTTATAATGTGATGGGTCAGTTTTTGATTCTTTTCTTCCCCCTAGAAAGGGACCAACTCTAAAAGCAATTCCACTATTTCAGAGAAAGTAATTCCTTTAGGATAAAGCATGATCAGCCAGTACTTTTATAAACACATCTGTTTTTGTCTACACAAACCAATATTCTATTCAAGACTTTGCTAAATGCTATTCACTGCCTTTCCTCCAACACGGACTGCTTTTTACAATATACTGGAACAGCAGAAAGGTTTTGCTCCAGAACAGGTGTTATCTTTCTGAGACTTTGTAAACAGTCTTATCTACACTCTCATACTGGAGGAGAAACCATACAAAACCAACAGGATCTGAGTAAAATCTACAGTTGCAAGAACTCGGGCTACTTGAAAGAAGTACCTAGACAAAAATGATGGAGATGCATGACTTCTACACTTAATATATTGGGCTTTTGTTTAGCTTCTGGAACTCAACACTTGGTTATACTAGAAAACAGATACTTCGGGTTTTTTTTCTGAATGAAAGACTTCTTTTAAGAAATTTTTTTTACAGTACAGATACAGTTCAGTCTGTAGAAATTTATTTTAAGCTACTTTCTGTAGTGATGGACAAAAGTAGTACTCTCCACTAGGAACAAGAGGATATAGGAAAAGGTTCTACATAACATAATCATGTCTATAGCAAAGGAAACAGAATTTAGACAAGAGCTTGAAAATGTTATGACAATCTTTGTCAGGCTGAATTTGCACGTTTTGTAAATTAAGCTTATTTCTTCAGACACCCTATTTACATGCTGTTTCCTTCTTTTTAATTATTACACGCTCAACACGTGAACAGTTCATTTGCATTTACCTTTTTCTTGGGTGTGCAAGAACTTGAAATGGGCTCAGAGGTCCTTGCTGGAAGTTGCACATCTTTTCTGTTTGTTTGTCTCTCTTGATGGTCCTCCTCTTTTAGCTTGTACAGACACAGACAAAATGGAGTGGGGAAAAAAGGAAAAGCTCTCATTTATCCCCACCTATCACATTCTTTGGAATATGAAAACAACATTAAAAATGGATCAAAAACCTATAGATTACCAGGAACTATAGAGAGTGGATGTGAGTCTTCTCTCTATCATCCATCCTACAGCCTTGGGAGAGTCCGTGCCATCTCTACCCCTTGTGTGCCAGTTCATGAAGTCTCCCCTCCTCTGCTTCTTTCTCCATACACGCTCACATCCACACGCACTCAATTTTGCCCTCTGAACTGAAGCAATGACCCATTCCTTGTGATTAAATTAGCGTAAGTAATAAGATATCATAGAGCTGATTGATTTCCCCAGCAATAGTTATTAACCAGCTCAATTCAGAGGAAAGCAGAGCCATTATTCTAAACATTGATTCCTGAACAGGACTGCAGGAGAGGAGCGTGCTCAGATATATGTAGTGTGCATGCAAACAAATCTCAATACAAAAAAAGAAAAAGGGGAGGCTCCCAGTCCCAGCTGTCTACACAGAATGAGTTTCCCCTTAGAAAACAAAAGGCATGCTGAGCGACAAAAGAGGACTATGTGAAAGATGTGCTAAAGTTGCCACAATTATGAATTTGGTTCAAGGCAGAAGACTGAAATTTGTTTCACCCAGGCAGGAGCTGTTTGGGAGTTTAGGCTAACCAAATTGGGGAGCTTCACCTATTTTCTCATGGCTGACTCTTCTAGTAATGGACACAGCTGGCACAGCTGCATCTCTCTGAGAGCCTCTGTCGGTCCAATTCAGCACATGATCATCTGAACACAAAGTCACTTGGCCTCTGAGAACACCTGATTAAACACCAAGCTTACTATTCACAGGCTTGCCCTCTCTTCTTTTGCACCCACTCCTCCAGCTTTTTTTTGTGATCCAAAAACTGTTGTTAGATCCCTCCTACTGCCTTCAGCTTTATTTCTCAGCTGCTTTCTGCAGGATTTCATGCCACACATCACCACAGTGTGGATGACTGTGGACTGAATTCTCCATTTCACTGTAAAGCAGCAGTGTTGGCTCTCCAAGTCAAGAAGCCCAAATTCTTCTGTAGTATTCAAGGTCCAAAGATAAAATGCCAGTCTTTTAGCTTATATTCGGAGCCAGAAGACAACTGCTTTTGATCTTTCTCTCAATCTTTCAGCATCTTTATTTCACCTGCTTGGCATCAGTGTGAGAAAACCTACAGCCACTTTTCTTGGAGTCCTCAACCCCAAGACCTCACCAAGTATGGAAAAACAAGCACTTCCACTTCCCACAGATGCTGCCTTGAGTCTCCTGCCATCCTGCTCCTTCCTGGGCTAAAGCATCCTTCCTATTATAGATGGGATAGCAATAACCTCGCCTTCTCAGGGCTGTGCTTCACCTCTGAAAAGCTGCCACTCATCCCCCAGTTCTCCACAAAAGAGTACACTCAGACTGCGTTGTAATCACCATTGGCTTCTCTAGTGAAGCCTCACCAAGATTCAGTGTTCAAACTATACTCTGAAATGTCCTAAGGCCCTGAGAACCAGGAAAGGCCTGCCTTCTTGCAGGAGAGATACCCAGGTATCTCTCACACGGCTACACACCAAACTCTTTCAAAGAGAACATTCAAGCCATAAAACCTTCCAGCAACTAATGGTATGGTTGCCATAAGGTAGAAGAAGCCAGAAGAGTGAGAGACACTAACTCACCACACCAAACAGAACACGTTTCCCTTCTCACATCAGTCTTGCTGTTATCATCCCTAGAACAGAAGAGGAAAGAGTCTAGCTGTAGGTTCAAAGTAAAGACAAAAACACTCATTTGGCCATGGGTTTACCAGGAAGGTGTTCAGGGAAGTGCACCAGAAGTGGGAGAAGGCATGCAGTGAAGCTGGTTCTAGAGAACCGACGTACTCTCTAAGCTCCTGACCATGTCCAGAACATGGGCTTCCTGAGCCAGGAGGATTTTATTGTGTTTAATAGCCCCATCTAGGAGCTTTTTAGGCTCATGTATACTTTTTAGGATCCGTGACATGCTGTGGCAAAGAGCTGCATAGCTTAAATCTTTTCTGAAGAACAATTTGTATCTGTCTATTTTGAACATTTACAATGGCTTATCTCATTTGAAGCCCTCCTGGTTTTTGTAAGGCAGCTGGAACTTACTATGTGGAGGGAAAAGGCAAGTATATTGAGTGACACAAAAAATACATGGTGTGGGTAACCTCAAGGAAGTAGACTGGTACAAACTACAGAAAAAAACATGATAGAAGTCAAAGTTCGTAGAGCCAGTGAATGAAGCAGTCATACATTCAAGCTATTAGAAACAATGAATAGCAACAAATAGCCCCACAGTAGTTCAATTATACTGCCATCAGTTTCAGTTCTGGTCCAAATAGCTCTCTCCTCTTCTAGAATTCAAAATGAGATGTATTACACTTTAAAGAATCTGTGTGAGTGTATGTGTGCCTATGGGACTTTTTCAAGTCACTTATTTGTCTGAATGCCATTGATTTTTCTCCTAATTGTTATTCACTATGCTAATTTCCCTCACAAATCTCACATGCTATTGATCAAAAAGTAATAAACTCTCCAGCAAACAAAACAAGCATTATTGCAATGTTGGGAAAACATCATTTAATATCAATACCATATTTACAATTATCTTTAACCCAAATTTCACCCGCGATGCAATGCATAATCAAAATCAGAGAGCTACAGGCGAAAGGGTAATATTGAAAGACTCCCACTAGATTATTTTCTAGTAGATTACAAGAAGAAAGGCTGAAACAGGACAATCTCAAACGGTTTAAGATATATAGTTAATGCTATAAATAAATGTTGCTGAATAAAGTACAGCCTCCCTAGTCTGTCTCCCTTCTCCTGTTATTTGGAGACAGTTACCATGAAGATAAAACAGAAGTAAAAGCAGCATCGGTATCTGTGCCAAAATATCAGCCTATGAAGGATCAAGCCGCATTTAAATTGTGGTTTCTGCATTTCATTTTATTTTTTTGATAAGGACATACTGGATTCGATCCAGTTTCCAGTACATGCCTGCTGATTTTCCTCCTCTTGAGTGGTAATGGTAGTAGCAACTAAGTGGTAGCAATTTACGATCATTGCAGTCCTGAATCTTGTTCCAAACATTATGAAATCCCCCAAACTATCAGTCTTCCTTTTATCCCCATAATTTTCTGGATTTTGTCTTTAATTTTTTATTTTCTTCACGTTAGCTTGAAAATTATTGCTCCTTTTCTTCTCTTATATACTTTCAACGCAAACTTTAGGCAAGTTACTACAAAGTCATTGAACTCAACCTGGTGTAAAGTAAGTACAAAGGAGAAGATCAGGTCCTGTAGGGGACCAGGGAACTATTCCAAATTTGGCCAGTTAGGTCAGATTTTTATTAATCCAAATAGAACACATTCAGCTCTTCTTTTGTTTCCTCTATTCCCAAAGTATTTCTTGGTAGAAAATCGACTGTTCATGCTTCAGCTCACTGTGTACATTTTTGATGAACTCAGATGGGAACTTCAGCCTGCACTGGATATAGTGAACTGGGTTTGATTGCTGACTGTAGACAAAAAGGCATCACTGAAGCAGATATATAACAAATCTTAAAGGTTGGAGTGTAAAGCAGCTAGACAAGAGCAAGCACACACAACTGGATGCTAGGACCAAGACACATAGTTGTGGGGAATTCAAAATCTGATTGAAATCCCAGAAGATATCTTTATTTGGCACCATGGGTCATCTTTATTTTAAACATGAGCGTGGTCTCTTGTATTTGGGTCTGAAACTTCAAAATTCACAGGGTTTGGATCAATGTTCCAGTTCAGTCCTACTCTAAGGGAATCTAAGGTTCCCAGTTGTTTTCCTATAGTTTTTTCTTCCTGCCCTCTCTGGACAGTTTAAAATCTATCTTTTACTAGTCCAAGCACACTCAGATTTAAAGATATTATTTCCAAGTTGCATATTTCCAAGAGCTACATGTCACAGAACGTGACGAACACAGAAATCTGTAGCGTGGGTGGATTTGTGAAAGAAGAGCTTTTGAGTGTGGCCTGCCATTCAACTCTGCACCTGGCAAAGAGTGAAAACAATCCTAGCAAGCCAACTAAAACAAAACAAAAAGCAGGAATGGAATCAGCAATCTCAGGGCAACTCTTGCCACAACCCTCCTAAAGTTTCACGAATCCCACATTCCCTCCAGCTGAAAGAGCAGCCAGGTTTCTGTCACTAACCGAAGCCACCAGCATTTGTGTGACTGGCCATCTCCCGAATGAGGATTATTGAGGTAACGGGCCAGTTCCCTCACTGGTGTAAAGTGGCATGACGCCTATCGTGACATACCAGCTAAGGATCCAGTCCATGTTTTTTTGCATCTTAATAGGCAGAGACGGAATTATTTTGTCTCTGCAATTAATTTCTGACTAATTTCTGCCATTATACCTCTTTGCATCCAGCACACCCCTGGGGAAAAGTAGATGATTTCTCTGGTTATGTCAAGCTAAGGCGCCAATCAAAACAGAGGTTATTAATATAACACTGAAAAATATCTCTAATTAATTTCATAATATTTGAAATTCACATTCTTCTGCCCACACACGCACTTCAGCAGAATTTTGAAAATAAGTCAATTTTTGGAACAATCTGCAAATAACACTATTAATAACATTCAGTAAATTGATGGCACACCCTTCCTTGAATGGTTATGTTCACTCCTCACTCCATTTCAAAACCAGATGTAGCGGAAATAAGCAGCCCAAGAATGGACAAGGAAAGGTTTTAGACTCAGAGAAAGACTTCCATATGATATTGGTGAAAAGATGTGATTTAGTGAGAGGATCAGGAAGAGTGAGCAGCAGAGAGCATAGCGCATGTGTTCTTTTTTACCCTTATAACACAGAAACAAAGGAACATCAGGTAAAGATGAACGAAAACAAATTCAAAACCAATAAAAAAAAAAAGAAATTCTGTTTCCTATGCAGCCCACAACCAAGTTATGGAGCTGAGTGCCTCATATAAAATATCACTGATTTACGTATTTATAAAGATCCAAAAAGGATTAGTCATTGGCATTGATAATCAAAACAATAAGTTACAACAAAACGATAAAAATACGGTTGGGTATGTGCCAAGTATTAACTGCCCGAGACAAAAATACCTCACGTGCAAAATGCAGTTCCACAGTTGTAGGGTATCATGTAGGGTTTCTTCTGAAGTGTCTTGGCTGGCTACTGGTGGAGGCAGGATATTGGACTAGAAGGCTTATGGATCCGATCTGCTGAGGCAATTCATAATTTCTTATTTAGTGATTCAGAGGGCAATAGGTGAAGTACTGTGGTGGTGGTAGTCAGGGAGCCACTGAAACAGGTACTAAGACCATTTTGAGCAAAGATGTCAGTGAATAAGGATTAGACACCTGAAAATGAAACATTCTTTTTTGATGGAAAAAAGGAGTCATGTAACGGAGGAAGCTGAGGAATGTGTGTGTTGCTGCTGCTCAAACTGTGTCCAGCACACAGACAAACACAAGACTTCTGGCTCCTGACACCTTTTGTGTACACTAAAACTAAATAAGAATTTGTAGCTGTTCAACTAGTGAACACATAAAGCCTACACACACACACGCACACACCTGCCTTCTCCTCCATAGCAAAAAATCCCTATCTCTGGTTCTCAATTTCATTTCCAGAAAAATGGTGTCAGGCTGCCAAAAGAAGGAAAAACTAAAGACAGGCTGCAAAGTTTCCCTGTCCCACAGAAAACTGAGATTAAAAGAAAATATCTATCTATCTATCTATATCTATCTCAAACTAGTCGTGCAGTGCAGAAAAGGACATTTTTTCCTTAAGAATTACAGACAAGAACAGTGCATAACCTGGTGGCCAGACAATTTTCCATAGATACAGAGACTTAGGGTCATGTCTTTGTTCGGCCTGATTCAATATGTGATCAGCTAGGCTCTCATTTCAGTTAAAATATCACACCTTTCCCAAAATACCTTTTCTGAGAAAAATGTCATCAAAACTGTTAAGCCCTTGGAAAAAATTCAAAATCCAATGAAGAATTTTATTTCAAAAACAAGGCTTTCCTTCAAACAGATAACAACTAGCTTTCATGAGGACAAAAGCTCTGAAACACCATGCAAATATTTTGCTTTTCTTTGCGCACCAAAATCAGTGTGACAACTTTTACTTAGCTTAACAGCTTGTTCATCTTCACTACTGTTCTCTCCAAATTACTATGGGCTACAGGACATGATCAACAACAACCAAATCAACCTACCCAGTGAAAGCACCACGAAAAAGCCCTCACACAACTCATCCTGAGATTTGTATTTATGAAATGACACAAGTCCTTTATATTTTTCTAGTTACAGAGGCACCTCACAGTGTAGGGTAAAAGCAATTTAGTGTCTCAGAATCATCTTCTTGATCAGACTTTGCTAGATACCCGTTCAATTTATGAGCCTTCCTTAAGCAATCACGGATTCTCATTATGAGCCACTATTCACCAAATGCTTCAAATAAACAAACACAGCCTGGATGAAAACAGTTTGTGGTAACTTTTGCTTTAAACACTCATATTGTGTGTTCAGCCACTGAGGGTCATCCTTAAAGCTGGATTTTGCTCAGCAATGCTGCTGTCACCTAGTCACAGATGATAACGTAAATCCTGGTGTAAACAGCACTCCCCTGTTTTTATCAGCAGTTCAGAGGCGTGTCTTTTTGTAGCACAGAATATCCCAGCTGAAGAGATAGTGTTAAGACGAATACAGACCAGCTCTTCCCATTTGTGCCACTTCCACCATTAGCAAGTGAATAATAGAAAAGTTCCTTTTTTTTTTTTCAGAGTGACTCCCAGTTATATTACAGTCAAGCCTACAAGTAAGACTTTTTTACATTTGGCACATTTGGTAAAATAAAAAAGATCCAAAGCTACTTATAAATTCATGACAAATTAGCATGGAATAACTTCTAGGGCTACATTCACAAATGGAGAGGAAGAATGCTGCTCAATGGTGATGGTGATGGTGATGGTGACACTAATTTCTATTCAAGAAGCCCCTGCTAGGTTAAGGTGTTCATCAGGAACATGGGAGACTTCTGGCTTGTCTACCTAAAGGAACATGAACTGTCAACTTTCACCACCCAGGACTGTACCGTATCTCCTGCGTTACTGGGTGGTTAGTATGAAAGTTCTCAGTTTTTCCTGTAGGATCTTGCCTCCTTGCATTAACAAATATGCTGTGTACCAAGAACTGCAGCCCAGGTGTCCCACGTGCTAGATGAACATCCTAAGCTTATGTTACAGAAGGACTTTTATACCCCTTATAAATAAAAACCCAGTGCCAGTAGAGGAAAGGCACAGCATATTCCACCAAGCAATGGTTAAAGTACTCTCCCAGGAGGTAACATCGCTTTCCCTGAAGAAGAGGAAGCAATCAAACATGGATCTCCTGCATCTATTGTTCAGAAAGCCTCTCCCACCACAAATCTCTCCCTTCCAAGAAATATGCAAGTATTTCATGTCTTATCAAAACACTATTGTTTTGAATGAAAAAATAAAGCCAGAAAAAATACATTATTTTTGCCTACATCCCAATCATTTCTCACCACACCACTTTTTTGGTATCTAAGACACAAGGTGCACTGGCTCCATGAGTGGAAGCAATAGTGCAGCTGTACTAACGCAAGACAGAAAATATCGGTTTTCCAAGTGTGTGTACATGGGCTTACTGCTTCTTAGATGTGTTTCTCAGGAAACCCCAACCTTTCTTCTCCCCTTCTCTACAAAAAGTTGTGAGGATGTCTTCATGAATGTTTCCAGGATGAATGCATTCACATCAAAACATTTCCCTTTACTGTTGACATGAGAGAACATTTTCTAAAATCTGTAAAAGTCAAGGAAAGGGGACACATCCACTTGTTTTCACTATACAATAGCGAACTAGACTACATGGGGCCACTCAGAAATCATATTCCTTCAGCTTCCCAAATTCTCTTGTCTCCCTTGCCTAGAACCTGTAACATGTCCACAGTCACCCTGGTAGAGTTGTGGTTTTTTTCTTAGTGAAACAGCTTATTCTATTTTTCCACTCCCAATTCAGTCCTCCTTGGTCAAAAGTTATCTTCAACACAGCTTAATAGCAAGAAACATTCCGCAAAGGCTGCATAGCATTATTTTGTTCTTAACATACTGGGAAATGAAGTGTGTGGGTTTTGGATTCTAGGATCCAGACCATCTGTTAAACCTATCAGAGGTTTGAATTCTAATTTGCTGTTGATTTAAAAATAGTCCCAGCATTACCCTGTCATTTTCTGTAAATTATATATTATTTAGTTTGCCATTTTTAAATATTATAGCATCTTCTTCTCTCTTCTCTTATGGTTTAATTTAGATTCCTTATCATCTGCACTAGTACCATTCTTCCCTCCCAGTAACTGATCCTCGCCTCTGTTCTATGCCAGGGAACCTACCAGACTACTCACAGCCTTGAAAGCTGGCTCAAAAACTAACGCTAATGTTATAAGCTGAACACAACTTCAGTACTGATGCAAGATATCATCTCTGTGTAAAAAGAAAAAGACAACAAAATTTTATTTATTCTGTGGATTTCATTAGTTTACCTATTGTCATCATACTAATAATATATCTTGCAATAAGTTGTATTACTACTTAAATGACCTGCAATTAAGGTATCAGTGCCACCGTATTAAACTGACAAGATTCAGAAAAATTTTCCTAGAGAGCCTCAACCTGCATTTTTCAGAATAAAGATGGATCTCATTCTCATATTTTATCTTTTGCGATGGACTCAGCATATAGCATCATGGACTCTGCCATGGTATTGCCTTCTCAGTCTATCCCACGATGTTAAATGTGACGTATTTTCTCAGAATATAAACGAAAGGTCTTCAGCCCACTCCTAATGAGCATGCAAGAAGGTAGTTCTGCCTGATATAATACTGGCCTTTTCTGCTGAAATAGCTATCAGCTAGAGCAACAAAAAAACAGATAGTTTAGTTGTACTGCTGATTACCTGGATGCTTCTGTAAAGTCCTACAGAAATTGCTTTTATTTGTATTTACACACATCACAGAACTGAAAGTTGCTGTTCTCAAGCTCTGATTGCAGCAGGAGACAACGCAGGCTCACCCAGCAAACAGGAACAGAAACTGGGATTGATTTAAGTTTAAACAAAACCTGACACTGCAGTTCCCCACCGGCTCAGCTTAGTAAGGGACGATACAGCAGAGATTTGTGAAGATCAGGACTTTTTACGCTTACTTGTTGTCTAACCCCAGCCAGGGAAAGACAGACTCAAGGTCCACATTTGATACTCTTTCTGAAAACAGTGGTGTATATCGATACGCCTGGCACATTCATGCCCCCTCGCTTCAGGCACTTGATAGGAAAGAGTACTTGGCCCTAAAGGGAGTATGTGCATGCTCTAGCTTATTAATTATTTGTAAAACACACACGTCTAAAGCAGTAATTCTCAAACATGGCCAGCATACGATAAATTTATTTCTCATTACTCAGTTTATTTTGGTTTAGCTATCAAAACTGCAGCTGTCATGAATTTGCGTGGCTGCAGATGCGGGCACATTAAAAATTAATTGTGTACAGTGGGTTATATACAAGCAGCTCCTGCCCGTATGAATTCACAGACTAAGCAAGACAATGGACAGGCAACAGGTGAAAAAAAAGAAGAAAAAACAAGGAAATAGTAATCTGACAATTCCTGGGAGTTTATTTAACACTTAATCTGATTTTTTTTTTTTTTTCTTATTAGTAATCGATCCCAAACTATGCTGTCTTGGAGTTCTCATCCCTGCATGTGCAGAGCAACTTCACCTCTCAGGCACACTGAAACCAAACTCTATTAATCTGTGTAACATTCACCGTAGACAACTGACCTACTGCAAACTCTGAAATCCCCAAGACAGTTCTTTTCCCAATATCTAGGTTTTCCTATTACAGATGACTAAAAATTCAGAGATAATCACCAAAAATCAAAGTAAAGGGATGTTATTAGATGCAAAACCAGCACTACACCCCTCCATACACTGAAATCAACCACTGCCCCAAGTGCTCGGTACCCCTAAAGGTTTGAGCAATTTGTCTCATCAGAGATTATAATGGTTTATAATGCAAAAAGCGTTTAATATCTTTAAAATTATAGAACTTAGTCCTTTAAAAGGGCAAAGATCAAACGTCACAGTTTTGTCCTCTTGTACAGCAGCCTTAGAAAGGACATGCTTATTATTATGTGAAGTGTTTTGGGGATTACAACCAAGAACTATCATCTACTGACCCTAGCACTGGGAATGCCAAAAATTCCTGCCACTGAGCCTGTTAGTCACAAAGTCTCTGGATTGCAGACAAAGATTGGTCCATCTCCCAGAAGTTCAAATTACCATATTTTTCCACATAAATTTAAATCTCCAGTTACAGATTTGAAGAATCTAACTCACTCTTCAGCCACTTTCTCTTTCCACGTCATAAAAACACAATGCAATCTGACAGAAGTACTTGTCCACATTTAATGAAGATGCATTTGGAGTCAGGACTGAGGCTTCTAGGAAATGTACCACAAGAAGGAGTTCAACGTGGCTGGCTCCTACTGCGCTTCAGTGAAGCTCGTGACAAAACACATCTATACTGACAAACAAACTGCTAGGGAGAAATCACCAATGAAACAGTCATTTCACCCTGCCAATTATTCCAGGGAATTAAAGACCAAGAAGGTAAAGAGAAAAAAATGAAAGTGGAAAAATCCAAGCAAGAACAGTACAGATAATGAGACCAGAGAAAACAAGCCATGCGGTAGTAAAACAGACAGTGGCAGCAACCTTCATAGAGAAGCAAACGGGACTTTACCACTTTCTCAGAGGGGTTTTAATTCCCTTCTTTGGATCAACTCAAATATTACAGCAGCTTCTCCTAATACTTGATGTGCTGAACTTCAGCTGCACGCTGAAGGCTGGACCCACGAAAGCCACAGCGACTGGCGTTTGGCAGGCCTGCTCCGACTAACGCCGTACCCTGCCTGCTCAGCCTGCCGGCGCGCTGCAGCTGGAGCAAGCTCCCACAGCTGCCCCCATCCTCGTTCCTGAGCTGGTATTTGCTTAATGTCAGAGACAGACACAAGAGGGCTGTGGCAACACATGGCGGTGGCCTCCGGCAGACTCTTTAAACCATAAGTGTACATTAAGACTTTGTTTTGGCCAGACTCTCATTTGGGTGGTTTATTTTTACTACTTTTTAATTACTCTAATTGAAGGGGGAATATTTCCCTTCATTTCTCCCATTCAGCTGCTTCACCTCCTCCCACCCGCTACTCCCTTTTGAGCCTCTGCCTGCGAACACCACTGTTAGTCATATTTCTGTGTTACGCCAAAGGTTGGTTGGGCCTTCCCCCTCCCTTCAGTTCTGTTGGAAAATAGAGAACAGGCAAATTTCATTAACTCCCTTGGCTTGTAGGTTGACACGCCCTACTACTCGTAAACACAGGGATTAGCTAAGTCCTTCTAATAAACAAAAGAGAGAAAAAAAGATCTGTCCACTATTTGTTTAAGGGATTTTGTGTTTACAAAGGGGAGGGCCGCATATGTGAGCAAACCTGCTATTTAGCCCTGATTGAAGGAGGGTGAGAGTGGCCCAGAATGAGGAGAGAAAGGCACAACCGCTCCACATAACCACTTGAACTTTAAGAGAGTCCCCTCTACATAAAGGCTGGCAACATGCCCTGCACGGTCACCTTCACAATCCTTTATAGACCAGCATCTTTGCAACTCTTGGAAATAGTCTTTTTTTTGGAAACTACAGCTAGAACCCAGACCTGCACAGTAGTCTTGATAGGTAATTAACTGGTCTGATTGCATTGCTTTTCTGCATGCATCCAACGAAACAGCACAAAGCAATGCTCCCCATTCTGGTAGATGAGAGAAGGCAAAATGCCTCTGTGCTCTCAGATTGTGTGGAAAGGAGCAGAATCACTCGGGAAGCATTCAGCACCTGCTTCACTAACACAGAACAGGCTCCCAAATTCCCTGCAGATTTTTTGCTCAACATTTGATATCCATTTTTCACATCCAATTATTAATCTGCATACACTGAATTCTTTGTTTTCTGCAGATCTGCCTGATTATTTAAGCCTTGAAATAAGAAGGCAGAAAATGAGAGAAAATGAAGATCTGAGTCCCAGATGGATGCTAAAACTGGGAGGGAGGTGGGGGCACACAGACTAAGTCATTATAATTCAGGATTTATTTCTTGTACCGCAGCCTTACTAAACAAACATTTGGATCAGAAGAGGCAGGGTAGTTTGGGATTTAGTAGTGATTTCTGTGAATGACCCTGATTTATTCCAAGTTCTCAGCACTAAAGCCTCACATTTCAAGGTCTTCCCCATCCTCTGTTATTCAGGACTGTTGGCCTCATTTTACATTTCAACTCTTAGAGGAAGAACTGTACTTTAACAAATCTATCACTACTGATATAATGGAATGCCTTTTATTTTTAAGGCTGTCAGGATATGCACTGTTATAGGCATTCCCAAAAACAGTGAAAGTGAAGAAGTCTACAAAATAACCTCAGAGATCAGTTTGTAAAGAGACACTTCTATGGATAACCTCAGGTTCTTCTGGCCAGGAGAATAAAACTCTCATATGAATTTTTGTGTAAAACTGTCTTTTCACTAAAGCCTTTTGCATTTTTACAAAACCCCCAAATAAACAAGTCCATTCCTCTTTTAAAAATGTTTTCATTTTCTGATAAGGAATCAGATCCTGAAAAGGTCAGAAGCAGTACTAGCAGATTAGTAGGTGCTTCCACTGATTGCAACTGGGTTATGCAAAACACATCTCATTTCCTTTGAGCTCTCAAGCCAAGGTCTGAATACAGAGAGTGAGCAAATATAGAAGCACAGCTGCTTTAAGCTTCCTCCGATCCTCACTCATAATGCATAAGTGGTGCTCCTGCACCAAACTGCACTGCGATCAAAACCAGCTGATCCTGAGTTTATCAGAATGCTACTGTTTAAATTGCACTTGAGTTTTTACATTTTCCCCTAGTATATTTTACGGGGGCCCTTGTAAATCTGATAAAATGTTGGAGCTGCTATAGCTACTAAGTGTTGCTAATGTTTCCCGTCACAATTTTTTTCTGATGCTCTCCACTGCCTCGTGTGGTCATTGGGGTTGACTGCCTTTAACTCAGCTCAAAAGGAATCCTTTATCTTGTTCTTTCCTTGTTTCAATGGATCAGACGGACACGTATAATACCTTTCATGTGCATATCCCAGCATGCTTAGCACTCATTAAAATCAAATGAAATAAGAGAACATAAATTTCAAAGCAAGGCAAATAAAATAATTCTTTAATACTTGACTTAAACACGCTCAACAACTCGAAACAACAACATGGGGGGGGGGGAATCCACTATTAGACTAATTCAACTTATTTATTCTACCAGAGAAATCAAAAAAACTGGGGTCAAAGGCCTCACTAGCTAGATGGCATATAAGGTAACACACTGACTCACCTTGAGTAGTTTCAGGTCACATATAGCCAGCTTAATTCATGGAGAAGATGACGTTTGTTAGTTCCGAGCTTTAGGAACCATGTTAACAAGTGCCTAGAAACTCTGAAGTGAGTGCTTAAGATCAGCTACCAATCTCCTAACCCTGCCTGGCTGCCTATGGACACAGCTCACTGTATTTCCATCACCCAGCCACCTGCATGGGCTGTGAGCCGATCTCTTCTGCGGAAGGAGCTCACGAGAGATTTCTTGCTGGCCTCGTGGCAAGTTCTAATTTGATGATCATCTGTGTTCAACAGAAAAGCACCTACTACATGCAGTGTGTTTAAGGTCAGATCATTAACATCCATTTCAAATAATGCTGCTTAGAAACTGCTCGGACATCAGTTGCAGAAAACTTTCTTACGGTTATAACCCCTTTTAGCTCACAGGAGAATTTAGCAATAAGGTCATCTGCCATGGACTAGATTATAGGGTTTTCTGATAGCAGCAATGTGAAGCATGTGTCTTTTCAAGGCTACGTTGCATTCCACCAGTGACTATTGGGTAATATTTACAGAAACTGCTGTTTTAAGGGTGCAGTGATTGTGTACTCTGTTTCTTCGTAGCACTAAGTGTGTCTGGTTCACCTTACATGGCAGAGACAACAAGCAAAGCTGTTAAATTGTTCTCCTTGAACTTACAAACCTTTACAAAGCAACATCTCTGCTCATAAGCAGCTTTGCTCCAGCTGAAACGGCTCTGCTTATCCATGTTAAGCCTGCCATGCAGGAGACCATTTCCTCTTATTTTCCCCCCATAAAAAGTTAAATTATTTAAAAAAAAAAAAAAAAAAGAAAGAAAGAAACGAAACATTTTCTTGAGTGGTTGCAGGTCACTCTGGATCAGTGAGGTTTAACTTTAGTGTGTTGTGATGAAATATTAATACCGAGTCAGTGTGTTTATTTCTTCAAGCGTCTGGAGCCGCTGAGTGTTTATGCCTCAAGATTAGCAGGAAGTGTGCCCATGCATAGCAGCCCCGTACTTAGAAAGTCCGAGATTTCAACATTTGAAGACTGTTCATGGCAAATCAGCTGCCTCGGATTGTGTGTCAGTTCTGCTGTGTTGTTCCCACGAGATTTCAATCCCATAATGAACCAACGGATTGTCAGGTTAATAAGTGTTAGAAAGGCATGTCTCAGTCCCTTTGTTTCCACTGCAAAGTATTTGGACTTATCTGGAGCAAGCAAAATTAGGCCATAAACTTACCACCAGCAGCCAAGATGGTAAGAGGGTCCCAGTTTATTCTTTGTGACAGCAAATACCCTCTGGTCAGGTATAGCTTGCTTTATGTTTCAGCATCCAAGACATTACCTGTTAAAAAGATAGAGAGAAATTCAGTTCTCTAAGTTTTGAAGAAAATACATGAACTCATCACATGGTAAATGGACACCGTTTGGTGGGTTATAAAAGACTTCCAGAGCACCTCTTGTGAGATGCAGCAACAGCAAACGCTCAGGGAGGTGGGGCCGGGAGAACTGTTTGCACAGAAGGCCGGGACGCCGCGGGTTGAACGAACGCCAGGAAATCTATAGCCTCCCTCAAACCCAGCCTGCACCAGTTCACTCCATAAACATGCAGGACAGGAAGCCACTTGCCTTTCCCATTTGAAAGGTTAGAAGGGTCCTAAAGGAAGGGCAAGCGTAGGAGCAAAGGCAAACGCAGAGGAAAAAGGATACTGCAACGTCCTGCCCCAGTTTCACAGCCTGTTTGGGGGCAGATCCACTTCCCCTGTTCCTACAACAAGTGGAAACAGGATTTGTGTTTTGGCTGAGAGTCTCTCTCCTGTCATTTACATGGGGCCATCTCAGAATTAGTCTTCTTAGGCGGGTGTTTCTCCAAATGGATGAGTCACGAAACTAAGGTCCTGGCCCCACAGCAATGTTCAGTCTAGATTTCCTTGCTATAGTTTTCAGTCTGGCACTGACAATTAGTGCCAAAGCAGCTAGAGCTGCTTGAAAGGAAATGCAAGCTACTAGACCAGTTTGGCTTTGCTGTACAGGAGGAAATACAGTACAATGCATTACAGTTTACTATGCAGAGCAATTTTCCTGCAAACAGTAGCCCAAGATGCCTTTCAGAGTGAAATACAAAATGTTAGCATGGTGAGAGAAGAATTACCAGACACAGGGATTCTTATAGGACATAGGGAATCTCTGCATGTGCAGAGATTGACTGGAAAAATTTACAATGCAGAAACCTAAGGGGATGCTGCTTGGCAAAGCTGCTGAGGAGGTGGCTCACCCTGACAGCGATCGGGCATGACTAAGTGGACAGAGGGAAGCCAGCAGTAGTTGTCATGGGAGGGACACACAGGTGAGGTTTCTGAGGAAGGCTGAGGTTTCAGAACTGCTTGCTCTCACACAGGGAAGGACGAGGCAGGCTCAGAGCAGCAAAATCAGCCTGTTTGCTCCCATGTCTGTGCTCAGATTTGGTGTTCAAGCCTGGCATATAGGTGATGTGAATATGGCATTTGAACTGGCTGAGTTCACGTCTAGCGGATCCTTGTGGATTTTATATAGCAGAGTTTCCTAAAACGCTTGAAGATGATTCAATACTCCACCAACTGCAATCTAGTCTATATACACACTGGTGTAGAGGATTTTTAATTCTAGTCCAATTACATAAGAAAAAAATTAATGGACATGATTAAAAAATTGATTATCTCTACTACCTTAAACGCGTAAGTCAATAAATATTCCTTTCTAAAGAATGATGCCAACTCCATGACATTATACACACCTCAGTATATATTAAACTAATTTATACCTGCAGTACACAGCTGTGTAAGTTTGAAAGCAAACAGAGATGATGCTGCAATCCTACAGAACTGTGATCATTAAGATAGCAGCACGGTATTCAGAATGGGGCTGGTTCTGCCCTTTTAATAATTCTTTTACATACCTGAAAAAGAGGGAGGCAAATATTCATACCCCTTTAAGAGCCCCTCCAAAAATAAAGATATGTATGTAGACAGAAACACACACAAAGAGATTATCTCCGCTTGACATAAACACTTGCAGTGTAAGTAGTAAGAGACACACAGAAAGAGGAAAAAATAAATTAGATAAGTCATAATAGTACTATAAAACTATAAAGCAGAAGACTGCTCCAGGCATTTGACATGCATCTTGGCACTTTTAATGAGGGGAAAAAAAAGACTCAAAGTGCATCCTCAAGAGCTTATGTGTGCGCATGTATGTGTGTGCATGTGAATGTGTGTGTAAGAGGGAGAGAAGGCGGCGATGGTTCTCGAGGGGGAGGAGGATGCTGTTCACCGAGGCCCATCAGGTAGCAGTAAATCTCCACCGTCGGGCGCACCCCGCCTTGCTCCTCACGCTACATTAGGCATGTTGTACTCCCTTTGGTTTATGGAGGGTTGTGGTGCTAAATGAGCTAGAACAAGAGCTGCAGTATCAGGGGATCTAGTGACTGTCTCTACCAAGCAGCTCCACTAAGTGAGGATTTCTCCATTTCCCTCTTCCTTGCTTAGGATTGTGCCAGAAAAAGAGTCAAACACCCACCTCCCCAACTCCTGCAAGTGACTTATGCACACCCCAAGTTTCTGGTTCTGTATTCTATATTCCAGGCTCTGGGAAAGGTGTCATTTATCTCAGCTGTCACCCAAATGCGGTTTTGTGACTTCTTTCTTAATTTGTTAGCCTCTACTTTGCAGAGAAGCAGAGCATCTGCAATTTCCTACCAAATCACTGGCATTTTTGGATGGACAGGGCACATGGCAGCATTCTTTGGAAAAGCAGAAATACGTGCAAGCATACCTTAAACCCACGGGTTGGAGTGTAACGCTCAGAGCTGCTGCTGCCCTCTGGCATTCTCAGCCCCTCCTGGAATGAGCTTTCTTCCTATCTCTCCCTCACTATCCTTCAGTTGCCTCTTGACCTTTCACTATTTTAAATCAATTCATTTTCATTTTTTTATTATCTTTAACTAACAGCCACAGTTCAGGCCACCACTGTATTATTTTCGTGCCGTAAAAGATGAAGAGCAAGTTTTGCACAAGCGCGTAGGCCATGCAGGAATATAGGTGGGCAAAAATCCAAACCCAAATCATTTGCCAGACATTCATAACATTTCAAAACATGTTTTCATGTCACATTGGGGCAAAAAATCGAAACATTTTAATGGAAAAAAGAAATGAGATGGGATGTTATAGTAAACCAGCAGTCTGTACATTTTTAACGTACTGAATGTAGATTCAAGTTCCTTCTGGAAACTAAACATGCAGCTTCAGCCTTTGGTTTTCAAAGCACTCCGTTATGGGACTCTAATCTGTCTGGTAGCTGCTGAATTCTGACCAATATTCTGAAAACATCACTTTAACAATTGTACTGTTGTCTGCATTACGGAACAGATAGCTGGAGTGACAAAAACACACATAATAAGCAAACACAATCTGAACTAGACCTACAGGATGGTCAGCTTAGTATTAACTACCACATCTCAGAGAATTCATTGTGTTTTTCTCAAAATCTAACCAATGCGTAGCTATAGATGAAGAGCAAATAGAAAGTTAGTAATTGAGAAAGTCAAAAAATAAACTTCATTTTACCACCACTGACTCCAAGATCTTGGATATCACAATCAGTTCTAGTTGCCTCAGAGAAATGTAAGAGCAGAATTACAAAAAGTACAACAGAAAAAGCAACAGGGTTGAACAGAGGTGTAGAGGAAGGACTAGACTAAACAAGCTCTTAGAAAAGAGGGATGACTAAGGAGGGATTACAATAGAGGTCTGCAAAAACAGAGATCAGTAACAACTACATCAACCATATGAGGAGAGTTACTAGGAAATGGTTACTCACCGGTTCTAATCAAGCAAGAACTAGGGATTACCCAAGGAAATAGACAGAGGCCTTCAAGCTACAAAAGAAAGGATCTTTTCATCCTATACGTATTTAAACTGGCACTTGTTGCTAAGGGATGTCCTGAAGTCCAAAAAATATGAGCACTTTATAAAAAAAGGAATTAGAGAGTTTCATGAGGACGGATTGGCCCACATGGACATGGACAAGTATTTTCTAGGAGCCTGGGGTAGATCAGGACACGCAATCATTGTCTTATTGCAGCAAAGGGAGCACCTATCTTCGATATCCCATGCTTTTGCAGCAAAGTTTGGTGTAATTGCAAGATCTAAGTAACCTAACATAGCACAAACTACCCATCTGCCTCCCTAAACACAGGCAGGCACCCTCAGATGTGCAGGGGAAAGTCAGGCAACTGCACGACACCCGAGTTTCAGCTGAGCATAGGAGGTTTTAGCTTGTAGCCTCCTGTGCTTCCCCCTTTATCTGAGAATGCCAGGACTTTCCCTTGCTCAGCATGAAGACTTTCTGGAGCTGTATGTTTGTTGGACACATATGACATGGTATCTAGAAAGCCAAACTGCTAACCAACACCACCACCAAGTAGACTTTTAACGCAAGTTTATATATATCAGGAATCACAATTTCAGGAATGAAAAAATAGTATAAATCTTTAAAATGCCTGCCCCAGCTCTGATATGAACCCAATTTTGTTGGTACTGGGAAAGAAAAAGGAAATGTATTTCATAGTTACCCTAATACCCTGTAATAATCCAAAGACCCAGCATGGAGAAAACGGTCACAGAGGTTTAGTTCTGGTTTCTTCCCACTCTCACAATGCCATTTGTTCATGCAGAAGAAACATTCTCTACAAATATCCAACTTATTGCATATCCTGATGGCTATAATCACCCATATGGAGGGCATTATGATAGCCCACCAGGACAAAAATAAGGAAAATGATTTAGAGGCAATGCTTAGCAGAACATATAGTATCCCACCCCCTTGCTTCCTGACCATCTTGGTGAGAAAGTATTTGCTTGATTGCTTTAAGAAGTTCTTGGCCACACCTCATTTAACTTATTTTCCAGATCAATCAGGTCAAGTCCCTGAAAAATCCCCTCAGGTTGCCTTTTAAACATTGACTTGTTGCCTTTTAAGCAAACAAAATAGAAGTTTCCTTTTCAGCTGGCATGAGCTGGAGTCCAGATGCAGGGCTCCAACCCAAAAACAGCATTCAGCAAAGGACCCACATACCAAGCAGGATGACTGATTTTTGCCTGCACTTCCCCTCCCCTTTTTTTCCTGCCTTGGGAAATATTTGGGATGCACAAGTAGACAGCCTTTTTTAGACATCGCCTGCTTCTAGGAAGAAAGGAGTGGGTGAATGGATACAATAGGCCCAGAAAGCAGAGCTGTTTAATCAAAACCAGTCACGAACAAAAGAAAGCCAAGGAGCCCAGGAGAATAATTATATTTCACACATCAATTAACATTCTTTCGCTGCCACTTAAGAAATCCCATTTAATTGCCCTGCCTAAATCCTGACTGTATAAGATGTCGTACAGAAGGTGAATTGGCTGCAGCGGAGGGTGCCATATTATAGGAAGCATACAAAGCTGTATCAGTAGAAAGTCTGTCTTTCTGGTGTGTTAACCCTGCCTGTTCACTTGCATGGATAGCACTAATGCGTACTTAGCCTTAACAGGATCACAGGCAGTGATCCAAAATCTAATCTCAGCCACCCTACAGTACTTACAGTGTCAGCTCTTTATATTCATATCACAATAGCAGATAAAGCCTTCAAGAGATCTATATAAACATAACAAGACACTTTCTCCCTGATAATCTTAAAGGCAAGGAAAAGGAAGCATGCCTTCACTAAAGGCAGGGAACAGAGCCTTGGACAGATTGAGCAATTTAATTAAGCAAGGTCACGAGAGAAGAGCTAGGAAGTGGCCTCAGATCTCTGAGTCTCAGTTTCTTAATATCAGTTTTGTTTTTTTTTTTCACTGGGATTTCTAAATACTACAGTAACAGAAAAAAGCGATCTTCATCATTCTCAAATCCATTTTTCATTTAAAGGAGGGTTTGGGAAAAGGTCAATATGCCCAGTGTTTTGCAAACATAAAATACATTTTTCCAATGCATAGAAACATCAAAAAAAGAAAGAGTTTGAAAGGTAAGCAAACCATTTCTACTGGAAAACCCATGAAAAAGCAAGCCAAAATACTTTATTGGAACACATTTAAACATTACATGGGTGGCAAGTCAAGGAGCATCCTCTGCCGGCCCTCTGGGTCACACCACAGGCATCCTCAGCAGCCCAGCAGAGAAACAAACCTTTACTCCCATCACACAGCAACCCACCTCCTTCTGGGGTAAGATTTTGTAGCATTTGTTGTTTGCTTTTTACTAATCAGACTACATTTTTCAGAGGTCCTGAAATCCCCTATGCTGTCATTCCCGTAGGAGCACAGACCTGCCTCACACAGCAAGACTTCACAGCAGCCAGCACCGCGGCTTGCACCAAAGACTTAAGCCAGGATGCTTCATATTTGGCATTTCTTCTCCCTTGCCCCAAATTCTGCCGAAAAGGACTTTGACTGTGTAATTGCATCTGCAGGGGCACTTCTACCAGCATAAGTGTGTTGATTTGACATCCAACTCCTACTTCTTCCATCTTCTTAACCAATAATGCCAACAAAACTTTTATATTTAGTATAAGCCTCAGATATAGACTGGGTAATATATAACATCTAATAAATTCAAAGCACACTAACACCAGAATATCTACAGAATTACAGAATTTAACCCAGCCACCCAGAAAAATAATTTTACAGGAAAAATAAATTAACTTCTCTCCATTTAGTAAGGATAACGAAAGTTGAATTGCTCAGTGTGTCTTTATAGGGTGCTATATATCTGATAAAGGAAAACCGTATTAAAGATGCAGCATGTTGTTATTTTTAAGTCATGTGATTTTCTGTCACTAAGAAATAACAGATTTTATTGAACAAAATAGTTAAAAATATATGGATTGTGACAGCCACCAAAAATGAGTAAACAGGAAATCATGAAGATTTTTTCCTGTTCTTTGAAGCGGAGGCACTTTTTTTCACCTAAAAAAAATACTAAATAGATTTAAATTAACTGAAAACACTACTACTTTTTTTTATTAATTGCATGATCCTTCCACAAAGTATTTGACTCCTTAGGCAGTCTCGCCATATGGACTTAAGTCTCCACGGATGGACTGCAGCTCCACCATAGATCTGTTTCAAATCAGCGCTCTATGCTGAGTGTCTACAGAAGGAGCTATTTATGAAAAGGGACTTAGGAACTTCTGATTTGAACATACTGATTTTTTTTAAAGTAGCTTGCCAATAGATTTAACTTGCTTTTATCAAATAAGAATTATTACTGTTATAATTATTTATTTCTTCTTAACATAATTCCATGACAATTTTTATAACTAAGGGGTGGGTTTTTTAAACCAAAAAAAGTAAATTTTTTATTTATAAAACACATCTTTAGAGCACAGAACAAACATTATATAAAACTTAATTAGCTACAAACTTGAGCTACAGAAAATACAATGTCTCCACTTTGTTCATGAGGAGGGTGACACAGAGGATAAATCTCCTATTCAAAGCCCTCTGGTAATTTTTTTTTTTTTGACAGGAGCAAGATTATAACTAAGGAGTTCCTTGCTCCCCATCCAGCACTTACTCTGTGAATTCATGCTGCCTTCACAAGCTTCATAAAGTTTCACTGTGCAGTGCAAGTTTGTTGAATTGAATATAATCTCTCTGTTGCATCAAAATCAGTATTTTAAACAGGCCAGCTGGCTCCCCTCCTGACATTAAATCATGCCAGGCTCCCTGCTGCATTTCAATAGTTAACACAGACACATAAAGCTTTTTCTCTGAACTGTTGTATCTTCCTGCGCAACTACAGGGGAGGAGGGAAGATAGGAAGACAAGAAAGCAAATGCAAAGGAAGACATGTGAAGTAGTAAGTCACTGTGCTGGTGATGCCAGAAGGCATTGTGGTTAGGGAAAAAGCATTCAGAACTAAGCACTATGTGAAATTTAGGGTGGTCATTACAGCCACAGTGCCCATACAGGACAAGGTGGAGTATGAGCACACTGGTAACACTCAGAGCAGTGCCTGCCCCAGGCCGTACCAGATGCAGGAGCCTGCAAAAAGGAGGCACGCAACAGCCATGCTCCAGTGCCCTCTGCAAAAATACCATCCTAGACACTCACAGGTTATAGATTGGCTTTAAGTTTCATAGCCATCCTACAACACTTCGTAGCCACAGTAACAACAGGTCTGGATACCTCATTTCTACATTTAAGTGTCCAGATCCCTTCTGAGTCTGACCCATTTGCTGCCGTGAATGGTATCCTGAAGTCAACAGGAACTGAGCTCATGCTTAATGTTTAGCATAACCTAAAGTGATGTCTTTGAAGAAGGAAGAGAAAGGCTTTGGATCTGATTCACAGAGATACTAAGGTGCTTGTGCTGTTTGTTTAATAAACTTGTAGAAAGTAAACAGAAAGGAACGCCAGGCATCGCTTGAGAAAACTAAAGCAAAAGATGAACTTTTACCATCATTAATGAGGGTGAATTAAAATAGCAGAAAGGGCCACCATGGTGTTACTTTTTTACTGGACAAATGCAGACCAGCTTTAAGGTGATACATACCCACTAAACCATTAAAGCTTATTTTCACATGTTGCCAACATTTTTGCAGATGCTATTTTACATCTGCAATTTCATCACTGAGACATGCAACTGCTTGTCTTACCCTATATACCTACCCTTCGTAGTCACAAGCCTTGTTACTGTTATTTCTGAAAACAGACTGCAAAGGCAAAAATGGAAGTAAACTTTTTGTGAGTACAAAATCATATCATGCAAAGCTCAGGCAAGATTAGTGCTGGCAAAAAAAAAAAAAAATAAATGCAGATCATTTCTTTGAACCTCAAGTATTAGTGATTTGTTAAGTCAGCACTGTAGTAGATTAGCAAGTGAGAGTTTCCAAACCTGAGCTGCAACACTGATACTAGCAGAAATTTCTTAGTAATAAAGTATCTTTCCTCAAATCCACAGCAGAATTTTATAGGCTACCTCTTTAGTAACACAGACTATTGCAAGCACATCAAACCTATGCCCTGTATCTTCAGTGACTTTCAGTAAAAGATCTAATCAATCTGCGTCTCTGTCCTCATCTGAAAGGTGCTCAATGCCTGGAAAAAATCTCAAAATTTGAAATGAAGGCTGCAATGGATAACAAATACCACCAGGAATTAAAGACCACTACAATCCCTACTGCCTTCAGTACTACATTCAGAGCACCTTTCCACCTTCCTTCTCAAATATAAGCACAGAGTGGCACAAACGTTTAAAATCAAGCAAAGAAACACAAAGCCTCCAAACAGGCTTTCTGAACAGTAGAGAATGCAGCCAGAAACAAGTCCCTTCCAAACAAAGGATAAGATTAATAAACCCGTGACACGTTAGTCTTATCTCTCAAGGCACTATAGTAAGACACTTGGATCTACACTAATGAGGGATATATAAGGAACGGGACAGAAAAGAAGGATGGTTTAATGGCTGAAGGGCTTCACTGAGAATCGGAATGTTTGTTTTCTATTTTCAGTTTGCTACAGACCTCCTGGATGAAACCAGACCAGTTACTTAATTTGCCCGTCATTTTTTTAAGCAGCATAATGGCAATAGCTCTTCTTTCCCCATCCCTGCATGTCCCCCTTCAAAATCTCGTTTTTCTTTTTTTTCTTACAGATTGGACTGTAAGCTCTCTAGGACCATCCCACTGTACATCATAGACAACACGCCTTCAGTCAAAACACTGTTGAACTGCAAAGATTTTTGATTACACTTTTTTCAGCAAACCGGCTTAGAAATCTGTTCATCACAACTCAATTTCTCCATTTATTATTATTTGTTACTAAAATCTGTTTTATTAACATACTTATTCATACAGAGGAAGTTTTCAGACTACTTCTTAGTGAAAAAAGCACTTTCTTTTTTTTTTTTTCTCAACATTTTTTAAACCCAAACTGGCCTCTCATGTGCAGCTCCTGTATCGGGATACACCGCCCTCTGATTTAGAAAAAGACTCGATTCTCCTCACTATTGGTTGTTCAGAAAAACAGCCATGGCCTGCTGTAGTCAGATCAAGGCCAGCGAAGGCTGGCATCACATGCCAGGAGTCTGGACCAAAGCCCAGTCATGTTTGAGCTCTTAGAGATCTAAGAATGTAAAGGGAGACAGAAGCAAATGAAAAGAAAAAATAAATAAATAAAGGAAGGTGTTTAGAGGAGGGCTGGGAAAAGAAAAAATACGGGCCCTACTGGAGATTAAAACTTTGTTCAGTGTCCAAAATTCAAAAGCAGCTCTTCTGTGGGTTGGCTCCTGCTTCTCTACAAACAAGTTGGCCCTGCTTACAACCTGTATTAATTTATACAGCCACCAGCAGTGCCAGAACCCATACAAATCCCTGCCCTGCTGTTTGCCGAACGTTTAAGAGGCAGATCATTTTGAGTGAATTGCTGGTTGGCCACTTGTCAATGATCTCCTTTCAGCTACTCAGGACACCTCTCTCCCTCCCCACGGCCCGTTCCCCAGCAGAAAACGGTGCCGCTGTCCTGCCTGGGACAACCCCGGCTGAGTAACCCCGGAGGCATCCAGGCTCACCACGGAATGTCCCTGACGTGCAGAGGGAGCCCAGTCTCATGGCCAGCTCCTCCGTGCATCCTGATAAAGCAGCAAGACACAGGGAGGAGAAATATGCACGGAGGGAAAAGGATGGGATCACCCTCTCTGCTCCCCCACGCAGACTCTTCACTTGCAAACCAGTTAAAAGCCATTTTCAAACACTCACCCTCACTCAGAACAAACGCAGTGTGATTCTAATTAGCCTTCCACACTTTTTATTCATTATCTTTATTACGTGGCATACTGAGGTCACCACTGTTTGAATTATGTGAGAGTGTGGAATGACTGCCTGGTGGATTACTGTTAGGGACTGAGCTCCGCTCCTGAGAGCTTTCTCTCTCTCTCAAATAGAAGCAAAAGAATTTACTATTTTAGCAGGTAATTGTAAGCAAATTTACGCACCTTATAGCCACCGAGCGTGGGCACGTGCAACTTGTGTGAATTACAAGACTATAACGTATGTACAACATCCTAGGGTGCTACACAAGATTGATTACCCAGACAAGTTGAAAGCCATTGACTTCTCCCCACTCCACGCAAAGACATAAGAAGATCAAGCCACTTACTTTAAAATAACCAAACAGGTGACCAGCCACTTCCATTCCCACTCTGCTCGTAGCGGGTATAACATCAGACCCACTGATGCCTTTGAGGATACACATTACAAAGCACCATTTCTTTTCAGAACATAGGTCTATTTTTTCTTTATCGCTGCTAAATTTCTGCATTAATTTTTTTCAGGTTACTCCTACTAATGAGCACCTATGAGGTTCAGACTGCTTCTCTCCAAAAGCATTCGGCTGGGTTTACCCAAAATCAGTTCAGTTTTCTTGTTTGTTTTCCAAACTGCTGATTCTTTCTGTATTCTCTTTGTACTGTTCTGCCTTCCTTACAGTTAGTGTAAATACACACCTAAAAACATGAACAATTCAGTGCAAGTGCAAGAGAGTCATTAAACGCTAGGCAACGATAGATGCCAGAGTAAGGACGGATTAGCAGACAGTAAATTACTTAATTACACTTCTGTTAATGTAACGTTAGTGTTATGACCAAGGGCCCAAAATTTAGCCATGCAATTTCAGCTGGACACTTCACTTTTTCAGAAACATTCCTGTTCTCGCCTTGGTTTGAGACCAACATTTTAAGTGAGTGAGGAGCACATTAAAAAATCATGTACATCAGTAGCTTTCTTGGTGGATTCAGAAGAATACAGGCAATTACACATAGCATTCAAATTTTATAGTGGAATCATCAACTGTAAATCTAACATACAATTTCAAGTGTCCTGTTGTTAACTAAATAAATACATCAAATTGTGCAAACAAAAACAACGATGTGACAGGCAGCACAACAAGATGCCAGTGAATCACCTACAGTTGCAGAACTGCTGAAGAAATGCATTAAAAAATGAACAAATCAATAACATAATGAGCTTTTCTGCTTCATCATGTACCAATCAGGACACTAACAAGAATCAAATTGGTAAAAATATTTGGAACCAGGAAAAGACTCATTTGTGATCAGGAGAGAACTGATCAGGAGAGAACTTCTACTGCCTACTCTAGCGTAGGCAGTAGAAGCTGCTACATTTGGGGCTCCAGTTACTACATTGACAAAGTGAGGAAACCTATGTCCTTCAAGAGCCAAATCAGGCTTCCAGATTACTGCATCACGTGTGGTCTTTATGGAAATCCAGCTATTACCTCAATTTTGGACATTATCAAAGATGCTATATAATAATACCTTTTGCTGGTATAAAAACATTTGAATTGTAACAAAGCCATGAAAAAGCCTCAACATAAGCCATACTGCCTGGGAAGCAGGCAAAGACAGCCATGCAGCAATCTTCCAGAAAGCAGAGCGAGCCTAACACGAGGAATCAGGGTATGAAGTCAATGTGCATTGCAGCTCCAGGCACACCTAACTGGGGCTGCATTTGCATTTATGCAACCAAGCGGTGTATTAGCAGTTCTGCTTGGCCCTAAGTTCTATAAAAAATAATTAGGAAAAGAGGGGAAAAAAAGGAGAGCCACTCCACTGTTTTGAAGACTGATTTGCACACACTAGAGCCATGAGTCTAATTAGCATGAGAGGAGATCGCATGGGGGTACAGGCTCAATGTCTGCTTGTCTGAGGCACGGCTCTTAAACCGCCCCCCTGCTGCAGCAGCTCAGAGAATATCCCAGGGATTCCCTACGCACCAACAGGGATCAGAGCTAACACCAAGTATTTTCAGTCTGCTCTTCACAGGCTTTTATACCTTTTTTTTGTTTTGTAAACATGTTTCCAAAATCTCATTAGCAAACTTAACCCCTTTGCCAGAGCAAGAAATGTTTTTATTTTAGGCTTGTCAAACAATTACATTGCAGTCAGTTACAGCAGAGAGGGGGCAAACCTGAATAAAAAGTTGGGGATGGATAATCTTCTGGGGTCCCTACAGCTGAGAGAAGGTTGGGGTCCCTGATGTTCAGGTATGGTTCTCTCTCAATTTCCAGGGTGAATTTTATATGCCATAGAGCCCTGGCCTCCAGCTGCTTCTCTAAAAGGTGTTGGTGCACTATAGATTGTGTCATGCCTGTCATATCTGTATGAATGTTACACTACACCAGGGCTTCCAAAATTATACTAAAATAGATATTAAAATAATATATCTCAGATAATATTTAGTTAACTACCTTTCTTCCATGCTGACTGCAGAAATAAAACTATTTTTAAGACCATGTTAAGAAATTGCATGAAAAGTAGTTACATCTGGCACAGAGTACACCAATGCCACTTGCTCTAGAAAAATACAGAAACAAGCTTGACTCCCCAAATTTTGCAATGGTTCACCTAAGTTGCGTGTACTGGTGCACTAGTGTAAAGTTCATGAAACTATAGTAGCGACCCAGGATTTGGGCATTTGCACTTAGAAAACACACAGTTTATTTTTGCGATTCACCTGTTTATTCCTATTTGCTACTAGCAGCTTCTTCAGAATTTGCACCGCTAAAGAGCTTTTAATGTTTATTGAGTCCTTATGAAGCAGAAGCAGCTCTGGAAGACTCCTGCACTTACTCTTACAGCTGTTACGTTGTCACAGACTGTAAAATTCACACTTTGCTGACGCAATTATGAGCTTGGAGACAGCATCTTGCACAACTGGATTGGCAGTGCAAAAGCACATCTGCTTCTATTTTGATAACTATCTTCGCAAAAGAAATACTTTTTCCCTTTCAAAAGTAAAGCCTCATACTTAGAACATAATGCAAAATGTAGCAGAGTTAACATGGGAAATGCAGGTCTGTGACTAGCGACTCCTTTTGAAATATCTTCCAGCATCAACTTGGAAAAGGTAATCCCCTAAGTAGCACAAACTACACAATGAGATATCATTAAAGGCATAAATGGGGCATAACTTCAATACAGATCCCATCTCAAGTATCATCAATATATTCATTTCTTCAAAGAAATTAGGAAAAACCACCCAGCCTTTTTTTCACGTGCAAAACTTGCAGTGCTCAATGTGAGCTTGAGTTGCAGAGAGTTTCAGAGTCCAGGTTTGAAATACATTGTAGTTCTTAGAATTTTTTTTTCTCACCACTTGGAAAGCATGGGATTATGTGCGTGTGGTTTTTTTCATTCTACAGCTTGGTTTTCGGAGTTTTTTTTACTCTCACATAATGCAAAAAAAATTCCTGGACTGACTTTGCTCAATATTTTGGGGAGACCATAATTTTTGACAGTCACCAAGAAACAAAAATTTCAGCCTAATAGGTAATTTTTTCCAAAGGTCCTAAGCACTAAAACCAGTGTCATAATGGAAGATGTTTTGCAACCTTAACTGCAGAGCGGTTGCTCCTGGCGCCTGCTCTATTACACGGACCTTCAGAGATACATACAGTGAAAAGGCACTATAGATTACAGTTGATCTTTTTTCCTCTTTTTTTGACTAAAATTATATGCTGTAGTCCATCAGATGAGCTCCCTGGCTAGAGCTGTATCTGAAGGAAACTTTGTCCTCATACTGCAAAAGGAAACCAAAAATAGAGGCCTTGGCAGTCTGGGGCTTTCCTAGCAGCCCACTTATAATGAACATAGGAAAGGACATGGTGGCCTACTTTTAAAAGGATATTTCTGCCAAGTCGCAAAATAATAAGAGAAAGAATATATGGTATAACCAAAAAAATAAATATCTTTAGGTTATGGAAATTATGACTGATGACATCTCTTGCCCCTGTTGCCTGTGATCTATTTGAACATATACAAGACCTTAATTATAGACTTGTAGTAAATGATCAAGCTTAAAGCATGCTCTCAGCCTGAACGGAGGAACAATCCAAGCGTAGGAACCGAGTTTTATTAAGCAGAAGTGTCAAGGTACTGGAGGGGACGCTGAACCCAGGAAAGAGGTTGAGTCGAAGGTACCAACGTTTGTCCTGTTGCCTTTTAAGAGGGCCAACGCATTCCCACATACCAAGTCTCTATTAAGTCATGTGCCTGGGAAACCAAAAAAATAGCCTTCCCTGATATACTTGCAAAGCTGAAAATGCAGTAAAAGAAAACAGAAAAAAAGACCAAGTTCCTTGATATAAATATGAAATACTGAAGCCAGCAGAATTATTCCACATGCTTGCACCTTCCCAAGCCAAAAACATCTTCTATCTTCCTCACAAAGTAAATGCTTTTCCCTTAAGTAAAGCATGATACAGAGACACGTCACTGTCAAATAAACAGGGCTCTCTTTTTCAAGACTAAGTCACTGGGGGGTCTGACTTGAGACATCTTGAAGGAACTCTAGTCTCAGAAATCACATGCTCCTGCTCTATGGAAATCAGATTACTTTAAAGCATTAATTTGAAAAATCAAAGACTAAGGTGCTTAAGCATGCAACTTTTCTGCAGATCTCAGGCCAGAAGGATAAGCCATATCACTACTCTTCCATGCTGAAGAAACCTCTTTACTCCTATGGTACCTTAGAGTGTGTAACAACATGTGCACTAATACAATCAGTAATTTTCCTTCTAAAGAGGACCAGTTAGAAGAAAAATATTTGTAGAGTACTTATCTCTCCCCGAAACAAGGAATTGGACAGACGAAGTTAGCTTATAGCACTGAAGGTAAATCTTGTTAACAATGTGCCGCACACACACAGAGAGGTAGAAACAAATTTCCTGGTAAAATGTGAGAGGGTTTGGTTTGTTTTTTGTTGTTTTGTTTTGTTATTTTGAAAAACCTGAATGTTTTAATGAAATATGCCTGTTCACTGCCTCCCAACAGAAACAAAACAGGGAGTACAAAAACCCTAAAAACTCTATCTCGAATTAAAGTTCTCAGGACTCCTGAAATTGCTCTCAGGGCCCAGCCAGGCTCAAGGAAAGGAGGTGTCCATGTCTGGAAGCAATGTTAATTTTTAAATAGAGAACATCTGATTTTTTTCAAACCACTCTACTTTTCTCTCTACAGGAAGATTCTATTTCTATTTACTATTATTTCTTGTACTTTTACAAGCACCCGTCCAGACGACAGGGAACATACAGTTGGGACATGCATGTTATTAGCCTTGTTAAGGTTCTAAAACATGCGTTCACTTTAATTATTCTGAAGCATCATCATTCCCTTTTCAGAGCTCATCTCTTCCTATGAAAAACTATTAAATTATTCACAAATGGTCAGCAAATATGAAAGCGAACATACAGGTGATGATATATGCAAAATAGATTTTCTTGCATATCTTCAAGGGCTCAAAAATCCAGTTCTAAAATTATTATCTTTGAAAACACGGAACTTTGCTTTGAAACAAATGCACATTTTCTCCACAGACCAAACATATGTGATTCTAATTAGTTGTTCTAAAGAGTGGAGACACAGTAAATGCTGGCTACCCCTTCCCGGGTGAGAAAACTTCTCTTCTTCCTTATAAACGTATGTTTCTCACTGAAAATAAGTAAAAGTTGTTCATCTTTCAGGCCGGGTTTGACTGCAGTAAGCCTTGAGTCTTGCATTTCTAGAGACAAAATGAATGCTTTGTTGTAAAATCATCTCATAAAATTAGAGATTTGCAGAAATAGATTTCTCAAAAATGATTCAGTTGTGATACAATAGCTTTTGTCAGCACAAACATTCCAGAAAGCTTTACTTGGCACAATTGCTTATTAACATTATTTTACCTTAAAAGGGGTGTAAGAAACAAAGCTAAGCTCTATTCTTACCAAAACAATGAGGTGGGGAGGGGGGAAATCTTCAGCAAGAAGATGACAAAGACCATCGTTAGATCTTTCACAAGGGTGAAAGAGCACTTTCTGAGAAATCCAGAAAGCAAACAATATAATCCTACCTTATACATGACTGTCTCATATTCCCGACCCATCCTTTGAAACCACCAAATAAGAGCCTGAGTCTGCAGTAGGGTAGAGGCTGGAGAGGGAAATGAAGCACCTTGCCACCCCCTGCGGACCAAGGAAGGGCCACTGCCCTGGCTGTCCTCAGCACAAACAACAGGCCCAAGGCCCATTTCACCAAAGATCACCAAATTCAGGTTCACAGAGGGAGGTACTCAGATGTCACCAGGCTTAAGCATTTTTGCCAAAACCACAAACACAGAATTGATTTCAGCTCCCAACCTTGCCTAAGGACTCTCAAACATCTCTTTAAGATGGTTCCTCACTGTCACTCCAATGGTACCAAACAGACTTAACAGGTATTTAGTTCTGCAGCCCAATATGAAAGGTCAGAAGTAGCAATGGATTTTTGCAAGAATGGTTGAAATTTGAAAGGAAACATCAAAGTCCATGTTTACTTCAACTGGGACAGAGAAGATTGTGCAGAATATTGACTAAAGCTTATAAGACGGTGTCAGAAATAGCACACAATGGCTGAGACCAAGAGGTCACTGTAAGGAAATAAAACACTAGGAAAAACTGCCTTTGCACCATGTGTAGCTAACCTCTTGCATTCACGGCTATACAAATTTAGAGTTAAATATTGTAGCTGGACTACCAGAAAAGCTAGCTAATTCTGTGACCAGTAAAAAGATGTATACCTATAGAAGCTAAAGCTGACTGGATTTCACCATACACAAAGTAATCACTGGAGGGACCCTCTCCTTCCACATTTACTGTTATGGGTAATCACCCTGAAGTAATTCCCTCCACAGCAGGCTCTCACTTTCCTCTGAAACAGCAAGTATTGGTCAGTGCTACCATCAGTACGCAGAACTGGTTGGAGTGGCGAGTCCAAAGGCAAAAACACGTAGGTGCCTAGCGCAGTACGTACACATAAATCAGTCTTCACAGACAGAGCATTTCTTTCTTTTTTTTTTTTCCAAAGCAAGCTCTTTAAAATTGCAGGCAGGGGAAAAATCAGTTGCAAGACCAAAGGAGCACTATGAACATCTACTGCAACCACCCACATAAAATAAGTTACAAAATCCCACCTCCAGTGGAGGAAGGTTGTGCTTCTCTTCTACCTAAGTAAATACAATTTTGCGCAGTACCTTGAGGCTGACCTACAGCCTTTTTCTAAAAAGACCCAATCTCATGTTAGAATCCAAGTGATGATGGATTTATCACTTCCCTTGGTAAACTGCTCCTATAGTTAATTATCCTTACTATTTAAGTCATGTCTCATTTCCAGTTTAAAAAAAATTGCTGAAGGCCTCATAATATTTTTTTTGCTACAATGTGTCTCTATATGCATGTGTTTTTGTGTGTGCACACCCACACACATATTTGTTTGAAATAATCTCACTTTAATTCCTAAAGAAGGGTTCTTTTTCCACATGTAACATTGTATCATCACTGGATCTGAGGACTTGGATTTTAATTCAGAACTGTTGCTGGACTGATACCTAGTTGCAAGGCAAAAGATTCCAGAACCCAAAGTTAGGCTTCTTAAGGCTGGGGGCATCTAAACAAAAGCAAACTGACAGCCGACACTTGGATTTCCCTTAGAAAATTAAGAGTTGCAAAAGGTGAATATTTTTTCCTACATTTATAGGCACAGAATTAAATGCATATGTGTACTTCACCAGTTATTGCTGCATATTTTACATTATAACTATTAGAAGGCTGGCCACTGCTTATAATCATTAAATGTATGCTTCTATACAAGTTTATTTATGGGCTGTGAGAAGTATTGAGAAAAGACACTTCAGCGAGCTTATGGTCAATATGAGTTTTTCTTTTTTTTTTTCTAAAGGTTCTAGAGTTTTTACAGTTTTTCTTTTGTGATCCTGTCAAGGTTGCTATTACTAGTTTTCTGAAGACTTTTGAAAAGGCCAGAAGATAGGGAGAGGTATTGAGGAGACTGCAAGAAAAGAGAGAGTGCTTCATCTCCATTCCTGCGAAGTTTCTGCTGTCCAGCTGCAGTCTCTCTCACAGACGATGAATCATATGCCTAGAAAGAAACTACATATCTGAGTAAACCACATTCAGTTACTGTCTCTGTTTGGTTATATATTAGGTAAACCTAACCAATCAAAGCTCATCAGCTGACACAGAAGCCAGTGGAATTAAAACACAGACATACAAAAATTCTTGTAAATTATTAGTAGGGTCATACAAGGCCTTAAATATTGAGAAAAGCAAACCGATCTATTAATAACTGAAACGCTGATAAATTTTCTGCATAGTCTAAAAAAGAAGAGAGAACCAGGAGGTAAAGTTTCCAAGTTTTTGTGGTCTGTGAGTTTTTAATCTGATATGAAAATCCTTGCGTGCCTCCATGTCCTGGGACAACCAGGATTCAGGGTCTGAGAGACAGTTCAACTTGGGGTAAACGTATTAAAGGATTATGGACAAGGGGGAAAAAATAAAGGTAAGCAAAACACTGTAAATTATTGCAGTCTTACCCGAAGTGAGGCATGTGTTTATGCAACATCAGAAGCAGATGAGTTGGCAACAGTTAGACTGTGACCTGACCGGTCCAGCCTCTATTGTTTCTACATGCACCACTGTTTTCATGAGTCTTTTGCGATTTTCCCTAGCAGGAGATCAGAAATACACTTTTCAAGTTCAAGAATACTGTCTGGAGATATGAAGTTACTGGGAGGGCTATCGTGAAAGAATAAGCACAAGGCAAAAAGAAAAGGGCACGTTCTGCTAAGCCTCCAGCAGCAGGATGCAACGCCACGCTCAGTGGTGCAGAGGAACCCTCTGCTGCTGCGCTGCCGGTCAGGCGGCCGGAGCGATGCATCCTGCAGCGTGCCAGCCTGCCAGAGCCCGCAGCAAGCGTGATCAAATGAACTTAGACTGCTGGCAGTTAAACAGCGTCTTCGGGAAAACGATGGCATTATGTGCAGCACTATGCAGTGTAACCTGATCCAGTCAAAGCTTGTGTCATCTCAGGTCAGAAATTATAGGGAAAGAAGAAACCGTGGAGTTTGTTTGTTTATTTGGTTTAAATATGCGGCCAGTACAAAGATCAGTTGTCAAATGGAAAACATTGCTTGAGAAGTATTGGAGAAATAAAACAGTCCCAAGAGAAGGGTCCTCTGTGCCACTGTAAAAAATCCACAGGTCCCCAATCTCCTTTAAGGCTCTATCTGAGCAGGTTTAAACCAGATTCCAACAGATCCAGAAAAACTTCTTTGTATTATATCCAGATCCCAGCATTGGGCTGTAGAGCTGCAAGGCATAAGCCGGCTTGCACTGGAAAGAAAGAAGTCTCCCTTAACACCAAGTTAACTGATAACTGTCCTTTCCAAGAATACATAAACTTCCTGCTGAAGTTGCATCTGGTTCTGGCCACTGGCTGGAACCAGACACTGGGCTGAGTGAACCAGCGGCCCGATCTGGTAACGCTAATTCCTATGGCTCTGGTGAGCGCCCAGAGGAGATACTACTCGGAGGAAGGCATTTCCCCATTCAAGTGCAAACCATATGTCAGGAATGAAAAATCAACTTCAAAAAATCATGCAGCATGCCACCATACTTTTAAAATAATAGCCTAGCAATCAAGTACACACAGCAATGGCTATCAGCCTTGCTTCTTTTTCCCATTTTGAATTGTATTTAATAATTCTTTTAGAGACATCAATGCCCTGTCCACAGCTTATAAAATACTGGACCATCTTTTGGAACAAGGTTTTGCTGATGTAGTGGATGGGTCAACACTGTTGTGTCTGACCTGCCTCAGGGCCAGGCTCCCAATCCAGTCCACTGCCCAGCTACATATTTTGACTCGGTAGATTACCCCTGTGTGCCGGTTCTGGGACAACCTACCCAGCTCTTTTAACAGCCAAACTTTGCCTATGTTTTCAGCACACTCAGATGCACATGAACATCTCCCCCATGGGGACAGCTGTGGAGGTATGTGCCTGGTACAGCAAAATTTCTCTCTCATCAGCCTTTGAGGTGTTGCTACAAAAACAGCATTGAGTGGATAACATGGTCAGGGATTTTCATAACACAGCACTAGTGCTGAATGCGATTTAAAGACAGTCTGAAGCCAGCCTCAATCTCTAGAGAGAAAATAGGAATGCAACGTGTAGGGCCTTCGGAGTGCACTGAAGTTCAAACCAGCTCCTGAGATCACCCAGCACAACCAAGTGCAGCCACTGAGCCTCAGCCTCTCAAGTGATAATCCACCTCTTCACCATTCCAATGGGAACTTGCAAAGAAGCCTAAAAGTGAAGTGCCAAATGATTCTCATGAAAATCTCAACCTCATTACAGCTGTCATTCAGCCTGCAATACCAAAGTATAACATCACTTGGGTGGAAAGCAACATCAAACAGCTAAACAAGGATCAGAAGATATAACAAGAGAGTGTTCATCTCCCCTTGACAGATCTGCCAAATGAGATAATTTAAATGAGAGTTTTGCCAGGAAAAAAAAACTGGTGAGTGCTGCAAAGCAGTGATGGCCGGCCAGCCCAGCCAAAGAGCCACAGGAATGTTGAATCAATGCCTCAGATGGCTAGTGTGTCTAAATATACATTAAAAACCAAACATAGCACGCTTAAATACAGCAGCTGAATCTATGCTGCTGGGCCTGATGCACTGTTTCCATGACCCCCTATACAAAATACAATGCAATTCATGGCAGCTTTAAATACAGTGAAGGTAGAGGAGATGATGAAATGTGATGCCTTTTCTTCCCCAATTTGGAAACATAACATGCAATGAACGGGTGCTCAGTTACTCTGAAAATTAGGCCCCCAGTTTAAATTCAATTATTTTGTCCAATAACTGAATCAAAGATGCAGCTTCCTGTTTTCCAAATGCAAAGTAAGCCTGCCAATCAAAAAAGTTATTTTTGATTTTAAATGAAATGCTATCAAAAAATACCATATGTTTCAAGTTCTTCTGATGTTCTTTTTGCATACAAAGCACCCATTACTTTCACCTTTTGCCCTATGACATGCATAAGGAGCACAGAGAATCATCTACCATGTCCACTTCCTTGGTTTCAAAAGAAACAGAGACTGTTTCAGCTTACCCTCATTAATGTTTTGGCCTACCCAGTCATAGGTGTTTTCTCCTTTTTCAGGGGATTTGGTTTTGGGCTGGGGGGGGCAAGGTGGGGGGAGGAATTAAAATAACAAGAACAAATCTGGTGACAAATTTAGAATGGGATACAACTCCAAATGGAAATAATTACATGTCGATGATGGACTGATCTCTGTCCTTACTTTCTTGAGACATGAATTATGGCCAATATTTCAGTTCTTAGACCCAATCTTCAAGTGCTATAAACTCTCCTAGATCCATGCTGACTTACAATAGCAGAAAATTTGCCCGTTATATATACACCTGTGACTAATACATTTGAACGGAAGGCTGAAGTCCAAGCAAGTTGAGGGAAAAACAAGTCATTACAGTAAAGGCACCCAGTCCGCAGGCCAGCTGAACAATCCTTGAATGAAATCCAGAAGAAAAAACTTTGGACTTAGTCCATTCGCAGCTCCCATGGGACTGGAGAACAAACAGCAAATGCCAGATTGCAGTTCAACCTTGCTTTTATCTCTCCCACCTTGTTCCCATTCTCAGAACGGCACCAACAAGATGATGAATGTTATTCCGCAGTGACCCCTGCTCCGTAGAAACAGCATGGCAATCCCTCCCACTCCTTTCATTCCCAACCCCTTTTCTTCTCAAGAATCACTTTGAAGGTTCATAACATTCAGCCCTGAAGGCAAGAGGGTTTTTCCAATGTAAATTTCTTTTGGTCACCGCAATATGAACAGAAATCTTGGGCAGCTCTGTTCCGCGACAGGGTTTTCATATTTCCTTTGCCTGCCCAGCTATTTATCATTTTCCAATAATCCTATGCCCTGGAGACAATAACACTCAGCAAACGGCCTTACCTTCCCTCCCCCTATCCCACACACACAATAATGTTTCCATGCCTGAAAGTCTGTCCATCAATGCTGATCGGAAAGAAAGATGTTTATCTCTACATATGGCAAGCCACGAAAGTTAGAGATGGAAAAAGATCTATTAGATCATTGAGTCCGAAACTCTGCTAGTGAAGGACAGAGCCCCCAGAGAATACACAATTGTTTTTAAACAGATGCAATAAATCGTCCTGCATGATGTGGTGGCCAACGGAGATATTTCACATCCTTGACTTTGAGGTAGGAGATGCTGCAATGTGGAAGTTTTTCTCCTTTCCCAATAGATTCACGATGCTAAATTTGTTGTTGGTTTCTGCTAATATGCTCTAGTTTCTAAAAGACAGACCAACCACAACCAGAATTCTTCCGTCACTGCCTGATCCTAATTTATTTAAGATACTTGCTGAAGTCATCACTTGGACTGCTCTCAAATGACCCCAAGCTAGGATCACATATGGAAATAAGGAAAAGCAATATGTTGCAACAATTCAACAATATCCTTCCAATTAAATCTTAAACTTTGGTAGGTTCAGTTGAACACCACCTCTGTGCCCTCATATCTGTCTCTTGTTTGGTTAAGGGGTCACACTCAAATTCAGTGCTCTGAAAATGCCCTGGATGCACCAGGACCAAACCAAAAATGAGGCTTCACCACTAGTCTCTACTGCAATTCAAGGGATAGGGAGGACACAGCCAGAATTTTGCTTATGAAAAATACAGGATAAACATCTCTTATAATAATTCAGGTGCCTAAGAAAACCACTGAAACATGTCATGAGAGTCACTGATTCTGTGAACGTTCATGTCTAGGCACAGCGGTTGGTTGTACCTAACAGATCATGGCTGATAACGACCTTTGGGAAAGGAATAATCTCGGCACAAAAAGTAGCTCCAAGGTCAGAAGTATGGCTCTGTGTTTGGATACAGTTCCAAATAGGTATTTAAATTACAGAGTACATGGACTAGACATTATCAGATTCATTAACATATTTTAGAAATTAGAAAGTTCAGTTCAATGTTAAATCTAGAGCTATAAACACTTTTATAAAAGTGAGACGCCTCATGGAAATGAATCCCAAGTTCCAGGCTCATCCGAGACTGCATATCAATTGATCCCAACTGAAGACACAAGCAGGGACAAGGTTATGCACACACACCTAACTGACCCTCTGCAAATTCCAAGTCTGCAATATTTCAGTAGCCCGCTGGGCTTAGCTGCACTGGAACAAGGTAGCATGTTTTAGAAATGCTGTGTTTTAATCAACACATTTTTTTCAGCAATAATTAACAGATAGGTAGGAATAGTTCAAGTAACCTAAGTCAGTTATACATCAACGTATACCTACATAACACAGAAACTGGGCATTTAACTCCTTTCACTCCCTATGAAAAGCCTAGCTCTAATGTGTAAAAAAAAAAACCAAAAAAAACCCCAAAAAACAACAACAAAAAAAACCACAACAACAACAAAAAAACCCTTAGTTACAAGTGGTTTCTGAAAGCATTTAAACATATTCATCTTTTAAACACAGCCATCTGAATCCAGATTACCTAGAAAATAGGGATAGTTGCTAGTGAGTTGCTCTCAAGTCAGAGGATACTTCTTGTTTCATGCTGGACGCAGCTTTCCCAGCATCCAGGGAATAAATGCTACAGCTATGGACAGCCTTACTGCCTTCCACACCAAGGGCAGACTAACACAGCCTAACTTTTTCTAATATAGGCACCAGCAGTGTATGCACTTAAAAATAAATAAAACATATTGCTCCACTGGGGAAACAGAAAAAAAAAAAAATGTGTGTGACAGATGTAAGTCATGTCAGTTATCAGAAAGTGTTCCGATTTGAGAGCAATGAGGGCAACAAAAAACTAGATGGAGAGTTTGTCTGTGCTAGCTAATGTTTCACAAAAAATTCTTGAGACCATTCATTTTCCATTTTGTATATAATCCTTGATGTAAGATTTGACTTTATATATTGACATACTGGTTCCCAGGAATCTGGTCCAAAATTGCTCTCTCATCTCTTCCCGCCTCCGCCCAAACACTTTTTAAAGTAATATTGACACAACTGCAAGTAGTAGCCTTTCTAAATTAAAACTTCTGTATATAGCCTGGGCATACAGCACAGAGCTTACAAGGCTCTGTTAGGGACATCAAATACGTTTTGAAAGACTGTGGCTGTACTGTCTGTGGTATTAGTCAAGTAACATATTGCCTGTCTGGAACTTGTGTAACAAGCACTAGCAAATAAAGTGCTCAAATTGTATTGCATCTTGCAGTCGAGCCTTGCTGGGTTAGATTCGCAAACAGAGGAAATCCTTCAGACTATACCCCAACTTATGTCTTGAGGACAGAGCTTGGCGAAATCACACAATTTGTTGTTTATCAGAACGAGGATTGCAAATACTGGCTTTGCGGTTTACTCTTGAAAACCCAGGACGATGTTCAACTGGTTCGTCTGTGCTGGCCCTGAAATCCCTTGGGATTTGCACATTATGAACAAGTTTTCTGCAAAGCCAGAGGACTAAGACGACATGAAATACCCAAAATTGAGGTCTAAATGTTCAATACCAGATCCACTCATCCCTCAAAAGATTATTCAAGGCTTTTCAGGCTTGAAGAAGAGAATGAAATCTCCATGCCTCATTCACATTTGGCACTGCCTGATTCCAGCCAGGAGCAGAAGCAGAGCTACAGTGTTACCAGAAGTTAACTTCTTGCACTCATAACTGGCCTATGGAAATTCTCATTAACCTTTCCTAGAAAAAAGCAAAAAGAGACAATTCATAGAGACAAAGAGCTGGTAGGGGCAAAGGGAAAGGAAACCCTCCCCATTTAAAACATTGCAGACTCCAAAGTTTTCCTCTGAATTTACACATTCTTTACATTTAATTTTTGCCACATGACCTATTCTAGAAATCCTTATTTTTCAAAACTGATAACATGAAGTCAAAAAAGATGGTAACAACAACCTGTAAAGAAAAAATACAGCAACAAGACATGACTCTTTTCTATTGAATAACACAGAGAGAAAAGAAGAGCAAAGAAAGGGGTATGAAGCCCTGAAAGACTGAAAAGTTTCAAATTTTGAAAAAACTATCAAAAATTTAAAAATAAACGTTAAGTAATAATTATAGTTTCAAAAGCAGGTTATTTTCCCTTCTAAGAAGCACAAAAGCATCTCAGTCATAGGGTGCTGAAAAACAAACAAAATATCAACCAAAAAAATTGAACCAGATCTATTACTTGTATCTCTGCCTGGCCCAAAAAGCAAAAATAAATACCTTCTGAGATTTTCAATCTAGTTTTACAGTCCCAAAAGACTTGAACCATTAAACTATCATGTAAGCTTTTATTCAGACCAACTACTTTGAAGTCTATCTGTTTATATCAGAGTTGGCCTCAGCTAAAATTAGAGAACAACACACACACACTGTGTGATACTGAAAACAGATCCAAGTTTTCTTGATTGGCCCCTTTTCTACCATTTGCTTTGATTCTATTAGTCAAAGCCACTCTCCCCAAATGACGTGGAGGAATACCTCGTTCATGGCACCCCCTTGAGACTTCTAATACAACAATAGGCCTGAAAAATTAATTTCTCATCTTGATATCAGAGAAGAACAGCGAGCAGTGCTCAATCCTATGTTTCTTTTCCATTCCTATTGTACTCTAGTATGTCAACCTGCTTTTCCAGCAAGCATCCCACCAACAGCCAAACGAATGCATCTAGGAGAGTTTACTTTTCTGCGAAGCGCTGCATGTACTCTGAGTTACTCCCCTATTGCATCCGATGGGGTGAGGGTGCAGTTACTCATCGTAGACTACAGGCAGGCATTGGGCCACTCTCTACTCTTTCATGTTGGCTTTGGGGTTTTTTCTCTAGTTAGCTTAATCGTGCCACGATAAAGAGACTTTCAGCCACCTCTTTCTCTAATTGCATTGGGTGTGAACTGCAGATGCTGCTTTTTCCAGTAATTTTTCCCTTTTCCCAAGTACGACTCTACGTGTGTACGTACACACACATGCATGCTTTCAGTCACACACACGTTTGCCTTTGGAGGATATTTCAAACCTACCCAACCTAAATAAGGGTAACTTTTAAACGTATTTTCTCTCTCCCTTGATGTGGTGAGATTCACAGGCTGTGGAAAAAGAGGCTGGGACAAGACATGGTTGCATCTGGAGCGGGGGAGGCATTCTTTTTTGTGGTTGTCTGATGAATTATCAAAGCTGACTTGTAAGGAGTTTGGGGCCCAGAACTTTAAACAGATAGAGATTTTCCTCTCTCCTTCCTTTTCTATCTCCAACTGTCCTGGGGATTTGACTGAGTCATGTTACACTCGCTGTGACTTCAGATCAGTCGTATCTGGCTTTAATAATGTCTTTATTTTTATTGCTATTATTTTTGGCCGCCTGGGTATTCTTAAGAGCTTTGTTGTTGCACTCCCAGCAGAGGCAGCAGCATGCACTCAGTGATGGGAGCACAGAGATGGGAGCGATACAAGGACAAGACTGAACTAGAGACGGAGACGTCTGCATGGAGTCTCTCTGGGCTTCAGTTAGGGCCAACTCAGAGCTCACATGGAAGCCCAGATAGGAATGCCTGGCATGCCCATCCCTTCACGCGAGATGACTTATGGCTCCCTACCTCAAACGTCTCCCCAACTGGGCTGCACAAAAACTTGTTTTAATAGACATCAAGGCATTGGGGGGAGGGAGGGGTGGAGGTAAAGAGCTCCTGGGACACGTGAAATACATGTCCAAATGGCGGGGCTCTGATTCAAAGCAAAACAAAACCAACCAACCAACTAAGGTCAACCTCAAAGGCTGCAGCTGACAGGAAATCCCTCTGGGGAGGTCCAGGTGTTAGGCAGGAAAAAAAAAAAAAAAAAAACACACACCAAACAAAAAACCCCACCAAACCCACCCTTCTTTTTCCCCTTTTTGGGTAACCATTTTTAGAGCCTGAAGTTACATGAGCATGCCCCAACAGAGACAAGGGAAAAGGGAAGGAAGGAAGGCTTTTCACAGGTCAAGTCCCTTTCATTACATGTTTTTATTTATTAATTTACTTCCAGTAAAAGAGACAGTACATCTCCAACTTTTTACAGGAGTGCAAATATGAAGCCAAATAGCTTCCTCCCCAAGGCGGCAGGCAGAGATAGGGGAGGAAGAAAGGGAATGGCTTATTAGTGGCTACATTTCATCTTTCAAAGGATCATCTTGGAAGCCATCCCAGAAGGATCCTGCTGTGTTTCAATAAAGTGACTATGGGAATCGAAAGCCCAGTCAAGGCACCTGAAGAACTGAGCCAAGAAGGCAACCTCTACCATTAGGTATTTATTTTATTCACACACAGAAGATACTGGGGGCTAGGGGGAGACTGCAGAAACACATCTTGGAGACACAACATGCTGGAATATCATGGAGGGTTTTAGGGACTGAGGCTCTTTACCCGTTCCACTGGTAGAACATATAAAATATATAAATGAGTTCTAAACTTCTTTGTGCAAATCAGTTCCACTACAAAATCCTTAGATCTTAGTGCTAGGGATCTCCAAGAACTGGCCTTGGAAGCAACAAAGTGGCTTTTATCTACAAATATGACTGCATTTCAGCTACTTACCAAAAAATATTCCACAAGCATTCATAATACTTTTTCTTCTTTGTGTCAGCCATGAAAAGCACAAAGCCTCCAACACCTACAGGTGGTGTCCCCAGAAGCCAAACTTACACATATTTATATGAGAGAGAAGGGGAAGTTTCAGACAGGAAGGAAAATATACATTTCAAACATCTTATTGCAGAGCAGAAACAATAACATGCAACTTGCGCAGCCATTGCTATACTATGTATAAGCCAAACAGCAGAATGGCATATTTTTGCAACAAAAACAAAACAAAAAAAAGGACACTGGGTGGAAAAGCAGAAAGTCTAAAAGTCCCGAACAAAGAATATTCATTAAAACCAGCAGTCATATATGAACATGAAAATGGACTTGAGTGGCATCAGATCAGTCACTCGTATATAGATGCTCATCCCATCTTTGGGTTGGACACAGGCACTACTTGAAGTTACCTGAAAAAAACATCATTCTCTCATTCACTCATCCTCTATCAAGCAATTAATGCACACATACAGTCCCCCCAAATTAAGCAGATTCCCAAAAAGCCTCCAACACTTGTACTCCCCCCTTCCTTATTGAGCCTCATCTCTGTTCCTGACCTCACTTCCACCCAACTCCCTCTGTCAGTCTTCCTCGGATAGATATTGCACAATGGTAGGGGATAGGGACTTTGCCTAAATACACAGATGGGGAGGCAATTAGCAAAGATTTTTCTGTGGTTCGCTCCCCAAACCTATCTGAAAGAGCAGTGCTGGGTTGCAAAGGGAACATGGATCGAGGTCTTCCATGCTCTTTCACATACTCTGGTTGAAACGGCATGTTCTATCCAGAGTGCAGTAATTCAGCCTGGAAGGTTTCTTCCCAAATGCATAAGCTTCTTCCCATCTTCTGTTTATATGTTTTGTATCAGACTGAAAGCTCTTTAGAGAATGTCCCGGTTTAGAAATTAGACACATAGCATTTCACTGTTTTCATAAATGTGGATTTTCAACTCCACAAGCATCACTTTTCCTATTTATTTTCTTAAGAACTAGCACTGGTGGTAAGAATATAAGTGCAAAAGACCAAGACAGCACAGAATAAGCACCATGATGTGCACCTCATAACCAGTGCAAGGCCTGTACAGGTATGTGTGCATGGAAGGGTTTGTTACTCCAGAAGAGAGGCAAGAAAAGCAAAAGTCAAGAAGTTAAGTCAAAAGTTATGCAACTCCAAAGGATAACTGTCTGGAGGAACACTGAAGAAATTCCATGGCTTAAGAGCTTTACAGATAGATAGAGTTTCACTCTGATGCAGCTATAAAGGGCAACTATCATTGTGGAAGGAACAAGAATCTACTGAAGACCATCTTATACAGCAGAAACACAGATGTTCTCTCAGCCTACTTGGCAGTAAATACATTTCAGCAAGGAAGAGCTTGCTTTTCTTTATTCTGACTATGAACCTTTGTACTCACAGAAATTGTATTCTTTACACATTTTTAGTTTAAAATAAAAACAAACAACCTTGGATGCACACAGTTCAAGGCTGAAACAGGTAAATGGTCATGGCCAAAAATTCATTTCAGCATATCCTAGTAGTCCATTTCCGATTTGCGTAAATTCCTGAGCATCTTCAATGCAAAATAAAGATAGCAACAAACAAAGTAATTCATATCTATTTGGCCTTAACAGGTTGTAGAGATACTATATAATTTTGAAAATCAGTAGGAAAATTTACATTTTTCTTAACTGTTTCCCCTTCTCCCTATACAAACCAGTGTTTTGGTCAGGACTTAATCTTCTATAGTCAATTTTTGCCCATTGATGATGAGGAAAGGTCTGCTGATTTCAGACACTTAGGAGCGGAAAACCTGTTAAAGGCTGGTCAGAAGAGGGGGCTACTTCAGCCTCTCACTTCAGGGAGTGATTTCGAAGAGTACATCAAGCAAAGATCACCTCTTAGGAAGCTGTGTTTTGTTGGTTTGGGGTTTGGTTTTTTGGCCAAGCTGCAGTACTAATAGTATAAGAAAGTGCCACAAATGGATTGAATTGATGCAGAAATGTTAACACCTCAGTGTTTTTCAGGACACATCACCACTTTGTCTATATCTTCATTGCAAAAGAAGGTACATTTTTCAAATGTATAAGCTGGGTTAGGGAAAAAAAAGTCTACCTGATTACTAAGTTTTATCCTGATTTAGCTAAACAAGGTGAACATTAAATCTTGGCCTCCCCACAGTTTAATTCAAGTAAAACCCTCTCATGTTGAAACCATTAGATTTTACATCATAATACCTGTGTAAAGATGATTATTCCAACGTTTAACAGATGTTTCGTATATCTCTTATTAACATCCTCTCTGTTACAGAGCTGTTTAAACAGGTGTTCAGAGACATCAATAAATTTCCCCTAGGTAAGGAGATAAATAATTTTTACCACCTTTATACTGCACAGAAAAATACTACTTACTATTTACTATTCACCTGATAGACCTTTCATCCTCAAGAAGTCTAATCTGGTTCACCAGCTATCCATAGGAGCTGGGGAGGCCTAAGCCAGACAAAAGTCAGATATTTTATAGACAAACCCTGCACAGTAAAAGGTACAACAGGAAGTATTACCGTATTAGAAGCTAAGGTTTTGCATACTGAAAGCCAAGGAAGGCCAAAAATCGAAACTCAGACAACATCCCAGAATCAAGTCATATGGGGTTCTGAATACCAACCTCATTTTCACTTCATCAGAAGTAAACTTATACCCTGCAGCTCCAGCTATGGCTGAAAATGTTAAAATGTTTTTTCCATTCCTATATGCTAATTCTTGTCTCAAGATAAAAATCACTGGTCAAAGTGAGAAAGAAACAGACCCATGCTACAGAGCCATGCATTTTGGCAGGCAGAGCATGTATTTGGACAAGGAATAATGCCAGAGGGGCGATTTGAACTTGGCTCTCTCAAAGGCAAGGAGATACCTTAGCTTATGCAACCTCAGATTACAGAGGAATTTGTGGGGGCAGAGAGAGTGTGTAACAAGTTTTAAAAGGTCTTGATGCCATTATGATACACAATGTATATTTCTTTATAATTCCAAAGATTTTTATAGGGTCATAACGTATCCTGCCAACCTTTACCCAGTGCTTTTTGCTAGCAGCGCTCCAACATCCTCCTAGATCGGACACAGATGCTGCACTGACTCTGAGAAGTCTATTTACTGAATTAGTAATTACCACATCCTACAGCACCTGAGTTTTCCTTGGAGGTCTCCCAACCAAGTACTGACCATACCCCACATTGCTTAGCTAGTGAAATCTGACATGTTCTTGGCCAGCAGCGTAGCAGCGTTGGCCGTGTGTCTAGAAATATTCAACCTGCAAAGAGATCAGAGCCAGAAAAGATTTCTAAATAATTTGGCAATTCCACTCCGCCTGTTACTGGTTCCTTCTCGTGTTCCTCTTACGCAAAGAGAAACTACACCAGACTGGTTCGGTTATTTTTGCGTGGCAGCTGGGTGGGTAGGGGAGAAAATTCAGCCTGCTGAATACAGAGCACTTCTGAAAATCTGGCTCTCGGTTATTAACATAGACAGGTTTGCAGAGGCTCTCGTATCAAATATCCTACTTTCAAGCTGCTCTCTGTAGAAAACGAGTATTTAACAGTCAGAAAACAAAAAATATGCAAAAGAAATAAAATAATAATAAAACAGAAGAAAGGCCCCACCCGTGAAGAGCAGCTCAGCACTGAATGAAAGCGATTGCAAGCTGGTTTACATGCTTTTCTTGTCTTCCTTTACTCTGTTGTCATTGGTTGTTTCGTTGTTTGCAAGGCTGGAACAGAGGGGGAAAAGCTGCATGTCAAGTATTGAAATTTGCCTTTGAAGGTCCCTTTTTCAGATGGAAAAAGAAGCTTCAGATAGAGCTCCCGAACCCCACTTCGACCTTCAAAGTTTGACTAATCCTTTATCAGAGTGGCATTTGCCACTTAAGGCATAAAGCCCTTTTTAACACTCAGATCAGGAGCCTGTTTTCATACCTCCTCTTAAAAGCATATCCACAGCAGACTTCCATTCATAGTAAAAGTGTGGGAAGGGGTTGTTTTGTTTGTGCTTTTATTTGCCAGCTAGGAGGTTCGGAATTCAGTTTCGTGTTCTAGTGAAAGACACAAAAGTTGCAAAGCAGCAGCTAATGTGCCTGTGCTTCACTGGAGAGCATTTTGGGTCAAAGAATACATGCATTTGGTATGAAGGCAAGTGAGTCTATTTGCAGTCACTACCCACTAAAGGCTTGTCGTTAGGCAATCTGGGTGCTAAAATTGTGGTTGGCACCTTGACATTTTTAGTATCGCACCAACCCATCAAAATAAGGAAGCCATGCATTTACGGATAATATAAATAAGAATGCAAATGATCTTATTCATAAGGGTCCTTATCCTAGAGGTAGTTGAAAAACTGAGAAATAAATATTACAAAGGGAGAACTTCAAACAACACTGAAACATGCTGATTACTGGGATAAAACAAGGCAACCACTTGGAAGACACAAATGCTTAGGGGTAAGGATTTAAAAAAAAAACAAAAAAAAACCCACACATGATATTTCATAGAGAACTTGCATAGGCAGAACACTTACCCTAGTCAGAGCTTAGCCAGATCATTGGTTTTCATCTTACTACTCTTGCAAAAGTTGGTGCAAGATTTTTTTCTTGCAAGACTGCTGAATATGGCATATTGGCAAGCAACATCAAGAGGACGTCAGCCTCACCTGCAACAACAGCTTCTGTAGCCTGAATAAAGAACAATATGGATGGCATTTCTAAGCCACCATACCTGGGGTCAGCTGGACACAGCCTTTAACTGAAGCCCAGATCAAGATTTAAACTTGCAAACAGCAGATCGATAAAGGTATGTCTTAACCACCTTACCACAACATTTTTGTCTGTTTGGACACATGAAGTTGTATCCAAACAGCAGTGCAGCAATACAGTTTTGAATGCTACAAGAACCCCCAGCTCAGTTCAACAGGTACCCCAGAATTACACCTGAACACTGGCAGAATTATGATGCAGAGACAAGGTAAGTTTCAAGGTTTAGATTACCGCTTAGATATCTATGAAAACCTTAGATATCTATAAAATAATACTTGCTGCAAATACGAATAATTCCTTATCTGAATGAACAGGATAGTACTGTTATGCCTCTAAGTTTATAAAATTCACAGATGCAAACTGCTCGAGACATTGTGTGTGGAAAGATTCTGGATCAAAAACAGGATAAATGTTTCAGATAAGTATTCTGCAACAGAAGAATTCATATACCTTTTTGGCATTCTAAGCGTGTGCTGTTCAGAAAAAAACACAGCCTGTTCCTACCCTACCAAACTGAAATCTATGCAAAAAGTGAGGAAGATTTTTACAAGTGGAGAACAAAAGCAAGGAAGATGTGGTGGATCCCAGAGGATTTCCTTCAGGTCAGGAGTCAAATTGGAGTTCAGATTTAACAGGAAATTTTTAGTCTGAAACATAGACCATAACATATTTTTGGATGAAAACAACAAACCTGAACCTTCACCCACAGCTGAAACCAAACCTGGAATCAATCTTTGATGAAGTTTAAAGTAAAGAAATTAAGGGACTCAATCCATGCACCATGGAATATCAGAAGTTGGCAGCCACACTGAGCACCAATGAAGCTACCATTAGAAAGAGCCATTTGTTTATTATCTGTCTGCCCTGTTGCAGCTCCAGGTTGCACCTATGCTTTTCTGTACCTTTAGCTGCAGCTGCTCCCTCCATTTAAAGGGCCAGTAAACAAGTAAATAAACAGCATCTCTGCAGCAATCTTAGCTCTCAAATAAAAGTATTAAAGCTAAGAAAAATCCATACATAGTTATCAAAATAGAAGCAGATGTGCTTTTGCACTGCCAATCCAGTTGTGCAAGATGCTGTCTCCAAGCTCATAATTGTGTCAGCAAAGCGTGAACTTTACGGTCTGTGACAACGTAACAGCTTCTGATAAAAGATCCATATAAAAATCAATCTGTACACTCCTAAAAATGACACTACCACAAGTATCCTCTCTTCCTAAACTACCAACCTGGAAGCTGCAGGCAGAAAACATCTTAGGGAGAAGATCAGAGTGGACAAAGCCTCTTTTTCTTGTAATCAGTGGTTACAGGTGGCAGCCTTAATGAGTAATGGACTAAGTCAGACTGTACTAGTAACACCATTACCCTCTAAAAAAAAGTTTGTTGTTGTGTTTTTTTTTTTTTCCTGTGGTAAAACTTTTTTCTAAGACAAAAATGTTTCACATTCAGTTAAACTCAGTAGAGTCTACACCACCACCATCTAATGACTTCAGTGTTTACAATACTAATAAAATTTCCAAAAGCTAAAGTACTAAATGCAGGATTTCCCACCCACCCCTTTTTTTGTTTTTTAAACTTCCAGTTATGAACTAACAAAACAAACAGACTGTTGATCTTTCACACCTGCTTGGGAATACAGAGAAGAAAAGGACTGCAACATCCTAGTGCTTAAGCATAAGAGAAGCACAAGAATGTTAAGAATATTTGTAAGCCATTCAAAAATTCACCTACTACAAACAACCAACCCTCTGATGAACAGGTATTTCAAGTTTCCCATCTGCCTGCATGGAATATGAGGACCAAAGCAACTAGAGTTAAAGAAAGTTAGAAAGCAGCAACCCAACACTGAACAACGATTACTGCTACTACTGAGTTAGAGCCACTGATGAACAGCCTTCAGTAAAGACGGCACAGGAAGAGTAAGCCTCATCAGAGCACGCTGCAAGGCAAGATCAAAGTATACATTTATTAACAAATCAGCTGCAAGATCTTTTGTAATACACCGGGGAGATAAAACAATACATGTATAGATAGATCTGGTGAAGCCTATTTTTTGAAGGGCCTTAATTACAGGACAAAATTAAAACCATCTTAATTAAATTCTTAGGAAAAAAAAAAAAAGGAAGTTTTCAAGGCAACCTTTAAAAGGGTTTCCAAAAGTAGCTCTACAATAAGCAAATTAATGTTATTAATGACCCTCAGTTTACACTTCATCCCCTTTTCCTCTGTCATATTTCTTTTTTCAGATTATGAAAAAACTAAGCTAGCATTTAAAATGAAGAGTTCTACATACCTAAAAATAGCAACCTAACACTCCATTAAAATTATTACAAGAACAAGTAACATTTGATACTCTGACAGTGGTTTTCAAAACTACATCTCTGTAATGCCACTGTAGTGTCTGATGTTTCTGAATGGCTGCTCTGTGATTCTGCTTTGTGGCTAATTGGTCTTCACTGTCCTGTTGATGCTGTTTGCTTACTTGTGGTTATAAGCTCAGAGGACTGAGACACAGAAAGCAAGAGTTTAGAAATGTGAGACTATAAACTTCAGAGCCTAACAAGAACAAGTACGGCCAAGAGGATCCATTCTTTTTGGTCTATATTCTTTGCTGGATTCAAATATCAGCTTCTGAAGCCTTCCACTGGCTCAAACCTTTTCATCAGATGTCACAGGGATCACCTGGTAATTCATGAATCTACAGCCACCTGAAACCCATGCAGCAGAGCTGCAATACATTAACTCTAAAGTCCTACCAATTTTGTCTCCATGATGAGAAATTCTCAGGGCATCTCTTAAGGAAAATGTCTGAGTCCTTTTAGTCCATCTCTTTACTGCACTGTCTCTTTCCTTCTATCAGAATGAAGAATCTTACCAGAAGACAGGTTGAAAATCCTTTTCAGGATTTCAGCCTGGATTTCTGACAGCAGCGTGCGACAGCTCTCCTGAGACCTATAGGTCCTGGTGTGCCCCATATGGAAGAGATTCAGTTATCACCTACCCTAGAGAAAACTTTATTCGTTTTCTGACTCCTGAAACATGAACACTCAAACCAGTGCATGTTATTGCTATACAGGCACATCCTTATCCTCTTGGGATATTTTTAAAGTCTATCCAGTCAGCTGGAGCACTTGTTAAAGGGTCCCAACATCCCATTTTACAGATTTGCCTTTCCTTTGAGGGAGAAATTACTTGCTGTTTACTCCATCTTGAAAACATCCTGAACTAAAGCCAAATTAGGATAAATACATGTACTGTTTACAAATATTTATTTACAACATCCAAAAATGTGTATCTTTGAAAGACATTCTGAGGAAAGAAAATGGAAATAACTACTACATTTCTGTATGTGAAGTCTAAATCTGAAGCATTTCTTCCCCTTACACCCAGGTATGGAGGTTCTCCTGTTCACTCTTTCTCAGGCTATCTTCCTCAAGGTGAACCTTTTCTAGGAGAAGCATGCTAGTTTATGTAGCTAACCCTGTTTCTGGAGTCCTCCAGAAATCTGAAAAAAGTTCAGTGTTTCCCCTAAAACTTTGTACTACTTTTTCCCAGTTCCCTCCATCCCTCCTCTCCAAGATCAGTTCCTTGTTCTCAAGAGGATTTTCTGCATTTTAGGCACACACTACTGCACATATATGAGATGAGAAACACAAGTAACCAAGTGCCAGTTAACAACAGAACGTCCTCCTTGCTCTATTTCTTCAAAGAAAATCATTCCTGCACAAAAGCCCATATATGCACTTACACAATCATAGATGTAAATGACCACGTACACCTGTAGAAAAATCTGCTCAGAACTCTGTTCAATCCAAACTGCAAGCACACAAGAATAACAATTGCAATCACACAAGAAAAAAAATAAAGGCAGGAATAAGTAAAGTTAAAAGAAGAAAAGGAAGAAGCCAGATTTCTCTCTCACTCTTGTCATCTCAGTCTAAGAAAGCTCTGTCAGCAATTACTAGTAATCCAAATTGGTATTACACAAAAAATATCACTGAAGTATAAAACACAAGATAAACATAAGGGCAGAGATTCTCCAAACCATTCAGACGGTTTTGGTGCCCTGCTGTAATAGGTGAATCTAATCTAAGGCTTCATGGTAACTTTGGAAACCTCAGCCAAAAAGATAGCACAATTTCTTTTATTTTAAGCCAACATGAATATGTTAAATGATCAATGAAATCTAATCTTCCAAGCTTTATAAAGACAAGTATGTTATGAAGACATCCAGGTACAAGGGAGACAGAAATTTATACATTTACAAAACAGAGTAATTTAACTAACTGCAGGCCAGAGAAACATACCATGAAGGGGGGCTGAGCAATAAAATTCTCACAGTAGGAAGACAGATCCTCATGCCACCTCTAAAAGGGAGGATACAGTCCAGTTGATGATGGGTACTTAGCAACAGGCATAACAGAACGAATTTGCAGTCTTGTGTATTCATCTGGAGAGACTGGCCTGAAAATTTCCAAACAAGTGAAACAGGAAGCCTGATGTATCACAATCTACGTGTTAGTAAAGTACCGCTTGTAGTAAACTGACACTTGGTCTAATTCTGCAAGATATAGTATCCTACAGTAAGCTGTAGCACTCCCTTTTTAACAAAAACATTACACAGAAGTACAAAAGGAGAAGCATCTCAAAATAGGACTGGTTTGAACAAAACTGTAGAATGAAGCAGCAAAAGGAAAGAGGATAGCTAAAGTGTTAGTGGTCACCCTTCAACTTGAGGGACATGGATTTGTGCTGTATCACGTGACATGCTTTAAAATTAGTTTGATGGCTTCCATTTCATTCCCACAGGGATTTACCCACCTCATCAGAACCAGCCCAGTTTGTCTCCTTCAGCTCAGCAGTGGAATAGTAAGACTGCTCCTGCCACATACTGTGGCTAAGACGCATACGAGCGCTGTAAGATGGCCCTCGTTTGAAATACTCGAGACAGTGTTTCCTGTTTCAAAGAGGCTGCATTAACTGAGCCATAGGAAAGGCCAAGCCTGGTATAGTAGGGATGCTGCAAAGAAAGCATCAAGAGCTGTAAACTGGAACTGTACTGAGACATGAGGCAAAACAGTAGCACAAGCAGCTCTGTAGATTACAAGTATTTTCGCTCCAGAGCATCAGATGGACGAAGCAAGAATTTAGAAGCGAATATTAAAGGTAGGATTGAGAAAGGCACCTGAAGAACTGCAAGCATACCTAGCTGGTGTTGTGAGGGCCTAAGACAGGCTCTAATAAGAGAGGGAAACTTTCCAGTAGACAGGTTCCCCAAAACTCAGCTGAAGTAAAAGGTACCGATCACCACCAGACACACAGGTGGCCAGACTAGCAATGCCACTGGTCCGACTGTTAAAGAGAGGCTCCTACTGGGACAATCACGCAAGGAGTCAAGTCCCTCAGTAGAGTCTGAATCCTCACTCCCTAGAACAAAACAATTTACAAGGCATCATTTAGCGTTACAGAGAATCAAGAGTAAAAATAATTCTATTTCCTTTCACGGAGTGAATAAAAATCTTGACGCAACCCATCAATTCCAAGACAGAGAAAAAACTCTCTTAACTTTGCATTTACAAACTATGCATGATTTGAATGTGAAGAAATGACCAGGAATTCTTTTGCCTGTAGCACAGTTAGTTTCCCCCATACAGGCATAAATGATGCTCATCAATAGAAATGTGATATTTCTGAATATAAAACATACATAAACTGCGCTTACTAGGTCTCCTCTGGTTCCCATTTAATTTCTTTTGTCTAATGTAAACTCACTGGGCTATGACTAACAGCTAACATATAATTTCTAATTGTATGGCATTATGTTATGTTAGTACAAAAACATTATCAGAGCCAAGAGAGAGACAGAAGCATATCGTTCAGTCTTACTGGGAGTAGGCAGGAATGGAAAAATACCATCAGCATCAAGTACATTTGTCAAGGAAGCAGATTAAAAGCTAGTTTTAATGGGAAAAAATTCTCCCCACATTTCGCTTTCCTACTTTTTAGATGATAGAACTGTTATATAAACAAACCAAAATATGTTCACCTTTACAAGGGCTTGTGGAAAAGCAATTGGATGATATAGGATGTTACTTTTATTCTTTGGAAGATGTTCTGTATATTTCTACAGAAATGGCCTAAAGCTTTACAGAGATATAAAGCCTGAAGCCACATAATTAGCCATAGAATCCATTCTTGTTGCAGAATTATGTTCAGATTTACATTTGAAAGAATTATGAGCCAGAGTCTCTGCAAAAAAAAGAAAAAAGAAGAAAAAAAAAAAATCTGATTTACACCCTGTAGAGATTTCCCTCCCTGGGGAATAAACCAAAGGAACATAAATCAAGTGTAAGGCCATGTAGAAGTATACTCCTGAGCCTGCAGATAGTCTGTAACAATAGCTGCAAGAATTGCAATCAACCCATATCCTCCCAACGTGCTAATCATGAGATTCAAAAATTAATGACAAATTAATTGGTAAATGTGATGGACAGTATTAGTTTTGTTTGTTTACAGCTAGCCGTACGTGATGTTCCTCTGAAATGGCTGGGGCTGGGCAGCTGGCAAGGGGGTCAGCAGCTTGCCCCATGCAGACCGCTGCCTGCAGGCCAGGGGAAACCCTCTCACCCACACGGGCGATTACTCCGGTCCCCTCAGTGACTGAGTGTGCCCAGACCCTGTAGTGAAGAGAGGGATGGGTGGAGAGAATGAGACCCACCAGCAAGCAGGAGCCTGTACGCAAGGAAAGACAGCAACAAAGCTGAGAGGAGCAGGGAGGGTCCTCAAAGGAGGATGGATAGAATTCATTTTCCGAGGTACTTAAAAGGACTGGATTGAGCTTGTCATCACACAGAAAGCTAATGACTTGCTGAAATCTGAGCAAATCTGAAAGAGAATACCTATCCACATGAAAGGGGAAAGAGAGGGGGATTCAAGTTGCATGTGTTTTATTTTGTCTTAACCCAATTCAAATTTGTTGATTTGAATTTTTGCTGTTTTAAAGCATCTATATATTGTCTTCGTTTGTGGTCCAATAAAACAGAGCTTTTGCAATTTAAATTTTTTTTCTGAAAGGCTCACTTTAAGAAAGAGGTACAGCCAGATCCACCTGAAAGCTCTGGCAAGCTGGGGGTCCTGTTCAAGTAATATGTATTAACAATAACTGCTGTATTGCTATTTACTTCAGATTAAGTTTCATGAAAAGTCTCACTGTTTGATCTAACGAAAGCTCAAACAGTCTATTTAGTCTGTAACCCATTTAAGCATCTGGTAGAAATACAGGAGCTAGGAAGACATTGGAATGAGTGCAGGCAGAGGGTTGTGGTGGTGTGTTAGGAACACTGGGTTCGCTTCCCGCTCTCAGGAGAGCCCACTGCAGTGTTTATAGCCTGCGACGTGACCCTCAGCAAGTCACCCCACGTTCCTGTGCATATGCTTCCCTTCTCACGTAGCCTATCAGTCCCATTCATTAAATTTACAAACTCTTCAGGACAACATTTGTGTCTTGCTATGTATTTGTTCAGGGCTTAATATAAGAAAGCCTTATCTCAGCCAGGGAATCCTTACATTAGCAGAGTGCAAACACTGGTCTCGTGCTCTCGCTCTGCACAGGCTGAACACCATCCTCAAACCTGTACAATTCTACTGTATGAAAAAAGATCATGGCTTTCATGATTTTTTCAGCCAGGAATCCCAGCATTAACCAAAAAGAAAAGAAATCCTAAAACTCCATTCAACTGACCTTTAATGTCATTGTCACCCAGCATGCACCTGGCAGCACCCAATCAAAATCTTCCAGGGCACTGTAACCTTGATACTATTGACCAGCATTGCTCTGATTTAAATTTCAAACAGCCTGCAATTTTGATTCCTCTTTCCCCTAGCTCTGAAAGCAAACATTATGGATTTTATAGGGAAGAAGGCCCTGGCCACACACTTGATTTGCACAAACTTCGCATACGTGAAAAGGCAGTCAATACAAACAGAATTAATTTTAATTAACCTTAATATGCTGATGAAAATGGTGGGGAGTTTTCATGAGCAAATAAGTAGAGCCACATACACAAAAATATCTGCTTTGTTAATTACACATGCACACATCCAATAATACAGTCATGGTTAATTACAGTACTTGTTTCCGAACTTACATTGTTACGATCAAGCTGAGGCACCGCTTCAGTCAATAAGCACGTGTCCTTTTTTTTGGTTAGGCGAAGTAGAACCCAGCGCTGAGATTTTGATTAGCAGCCTTGTCAAGGATCTTCAATTCTCCATCTCATCATCAGGTCTCCAGTGCCTGTTGGGGATGGGAAGAAACTTATTATAATTCTCCAGCCTGGAAAATCCACTGGAAGAATTGCTCCTGGATCACAAACAGGCTCAACTGCAGCCTCTCTTCAAGAAGTCCAAGGAGTCCAACTCACTCACACAAAATCAGGAGCAACTGCTCAAAACTGTGGTTACACTGATGTAAAACCAATGAAAAGAGGCAATCAAGAAACCAACCTATGAAACTGCTATATGTAAATAGAAGACAAATACCACCAAGTGAATCGAGATCCCTATTACTCAATTTAACCCTAGGTAGACATCCAGATTTAGTGAGTATCGGGTCCACAAACTCTTAACGGACATGCTCTAAGAGAAGGAGAAGAGGGCACTTCCGAAGAGGGCGTTGTAACAGGGTAATTTCCCTGTTCATCGCTGCAAAACTTTCAAGCCAAACCAGACATCTAAACATGAATGGGTCCAAGGTTCTTCACTCTTTAAAGAAGCAAAGCCAAGTCATTTCAATCAGCTGCTTTCAAACATGCCTCTGCATCCATGAGGAACACCTCTCCATGCTGCCTCTAAGGCTTACCTGGGCCGGGCTGAGAGAATCTAAATGAAACTTGTATGGAAAGGCTGAAGGAGCCAAGCACTTGGAAGACTAAAGCTCTTTTGCAATTGTTTTTGGAAACACGTAGGGGCCTGATTCTGAAAATTCGCTATGAAAAATTTGTATGTTGGCCAAATTTCCGGCTAGGGCTGAGATTTTTGGTTATTTCCCAAAAGCAGAATACAGAAAAGGAGGGAAAAAAGTGCTTTCTTAGCTTTCTTCAGCACTCTTATCTTCCTTATCAGCACAGTGAACACGTGCTGCACAAAGAAAGCAGATGCAAGACACAAAACCAGGTATTTAATGTGTGTTCAGCTAGAAGAAAAATATTGCCAAAAAAATGGATTCAAGAATAATAGAGTTATGCCCTGAAAATCATGAGATTTGGGACTCCCTCTCTTTGCTTTCTATATTTTAATCTTCCAGGGTTCTTTTGAGTTACGTTTCTACATTTGAGAGCCTGCGGGCTAGGAATTTATTTAAGATACAGCTAAGAATCTCATTAATAACATGAATCCAGGAACTAGGTTTTAAAGAAAATATACAGGTAATGCAAAATTTAAAGTCATGACAACTGGCAACAGCACATACAATATCAATATCTAGCTAATGGACCCAGAATGATTACTGGTTAATGAGCTGAAGCACACAACAATAATGGAAAAAACAGGTCAGAAGAAATGTTTCTTTTATAACATGGCTGCTAAGAATTATACCAAGTTACTCAGAGTCATATCCTGTTTACTTAAGTGATGGCAGACTGGGCCCAATTCTAATGTCACAAAGCAGTACTTTCAAAGGAGGCAAATGCCTGGTGATATACCTTGATTTGCACATATATAACCAAGCAAAAAGGAGCCCAAACAGAATACTTCTGTAGTTAAGGCAAATATGATGTGGTCTTAAGACTGTAAACCTAACCACTATTTAACAGTTTAGTAGGATAATTATAAATAATATTATTGTTAGTTATGGTTTCATCATGTCCAAAATCTAGGTGGTGTTAGAGTTAGGCTGTTAAAATTCCAGCAACTGAGGACAGACAAACATGTTATAAATTGCATTTGGAAAAGCTTCAAAACAAGCTGGTGCCGAGCAGCAACAGATCGAAACCCCTTTTTGCAATATCTTCTTCATGTTCAGAACATATCTGATATATTTCAAGTATATTTTCATTAGACACATTACCTGACCTGTACTAACGCTGCCGCCACCTGCCCTCCTCCCTAAAATTATCGACTAAACTTGGAAAGTGTAGGAAATAGCACTGCCAAAATTCAGGATTCAGACTAAAAGATGCAAATAATTGTGCCTTCAGTAGTCTGCTTGATGCTGAAAAACAGCACTGCAAACAGTCTGACTTTTCTGCAAAAACTTCAATGCAGAAGTTCATGGGCACAAATATGGAAAGTACATTCCAGACCTTGCAGCAATATTTCCCTTTATTTTACACCTTAATAAATGCATTATGAAAATAAACATTTACCTGGCCGTTGTCCTTAATGGAGGTTCTCTCCTTTTAAACTGATTGAGAGCTTTAGAGCAAAAGAAAAAAAGCACAGGGGGATGTACACCAGTGAAAGTTTGGAGTTTAATGAACAAAGCCACTTATTCCCTCTCAAAGGCAGAGCGAGACAGAGAGGGAGATGAAAGCTCTTGTTTCATTTTATGTGCAAAACAAAACAGACATCTCCCATAGACATGCTAATGAAGCATTGATTTGCTGGGGTGACGTTTGTTACCACAGGGCTCTCCACCTTGGACTTCCAGGAGGAACGATTCACAATTAATTAACTCCTTTCACAGATTATCTGAAATCTAACTTGGGCTCAGCCCCACTTCATGATAATGTTCATTTTGTTAGCAATGTGCAGATCGATTAACATATATATACACAAACATATAAAAAAAGAGGTATTCCAAATTTTTATATACATGTATATACATGCAAACATATACTGCATTATATATAATATACAAAAATAAATTCTATATAATGTATCAAATGCACACGTATTTGTAGCCATATAATTCCACTGCTGTAAGTACACATGCTGTTTTCTGCCATCAGCTCAGCACTCCCATGGGAGAACTCAACAAACTCCCAACACTTCGGGACAAACCCTGACTCACCCATCTCCTTCTTACCACAAGTTAATATCAAACCAACACCCTACCTGTACATGTTAACAAGCATTGCTCCTCACTGTCCTAACCACCACTTTAAAGGGTTTTCTCAGGCACAGAAAGGACACTGGCACTTTTGTCTCTCCATTAAAATAATAATAATAATTTAAAAAATGTAGCTCCTCTTCAAGGGGAATGGAAATATAAATATGAAAATAAAAAATACTTGGGTTTTTCTTTGTTTGTTTGTTTCAGAAAAGAGAGGGGAAAAAAGTAACTGCAAAATTCTCTTTCAGTTCTAAAGAATGATACATACACACATAAACCACAAACTGTCTTGCTATATATGCACTATATGGCAGAGGCATGTGAAACAACACACGTCCCACATCACATGCTTTTAATCTCATTTGTCCTAAGCCCACAAGAGCCTCAATCGAATAGCACAGCCCTCTTGATCAAAGGGGGTTTGCTTCATCTACGTTGAACTCTACCACAAAGATGGTTTTCCCCACATTTGTGGGAACCCTTCTGTAAAGTTTACATTTACCAAGAGATCAAAATAGAGCAGCAGGACAGCTTCATAACTGGTTCATTAGTCAATATTTCAAGTGGCAAAGGAAGTAGCTCAGAAGAAGAACAAATGCTATATTCTCCATGGGAGTTACTATAAATGCTAGTTAAAGATTATCTTCCCTTAAAAGCTGCAAGGAAATTAAGGAAAAAAATTCTGTGGATATTGCCATTCTAAGCTTCTCTTGTTTTCATTGAAAAACAATGTGTGGGAAATAAGAAAAATGAGTGGATTCTTTTTATAATCAAAGTATTTAATTTTCAGCAATGAAAATTCCAAAAGGTTCCACAGAAATGGATATTTCTTTCTTGTTTAGGTAAAAAAAAAAAAAACACACCACTTTTCCTTACAAAACAATAGTTTAGGCTCTGTGTTTAAGGCCCTGTGGTAGGGCCTTAAAAGCTGTGGTAGATTTAAATTTTACTTTAATGGATTTAAACCAGTATCTCAGTAACTTCATCATTTTCCTTCTAGGGTGCACATAAGAATTATGAATATAAGAATAATTCTGTTGGATATTTTTATTTACAATACAAACTAAAATTGCTTTTAAGTAACATATCTAGAAGATCAAAGGCCTATGGAGCAGTAACACCACAAATAGTGTTCAACCTACTATCTTTTGAAGATTTTAATTTAAGAATTTGAAATAAATCTCTACCTGTATATACACACACGCATTCCCCCACTCCTTCCTCCATGAATACCATTAACGTGAATTTCAAGCAGGGCTCACCTTCACAACAGCTATTATTGACACAGGGTAGATGATCAATACAGGACAGACTAGAAGCTCATTTTCAGAAATTGATAAAAGTTCAAACCCCAGAGGGGTTAGATGATTTACAGCAAAGGTTAAAGCTATGCATTCTACTTTTCTCAAAAACAAGGGTTTTCCAGATGCTTCTAAACATTTTTTTTTCCTTAATGCTTTTAAATTTGAATACAAATTTATTTAGAGTAGAAATTAAGTTTGCTGAGAGTTAGCATCTATCGAGCAAGCAATATATATTAGCACATGAGATAACTTTCTTTGTACAACAGGTGCAAGAATCACAAATCTGTGCCTTACTGGGACCTACTCTGCATCTCCCAGATGCAACCAACAACGTCAAGTTGTCTATTCCACTTGTTCCTGGCTGCCACCATCTACCCTGGCACTCATATTGGTCCTGGCTTTGTCCCCACAAGGATACTAGTAAGTGGTGAGATGGAACTGAGGGCCACCAGCCTTCCCATCTCAGATGCCATTTCAAGGAGTTCACAAGCTTATGCCAAGACAAGAAGATTTGATATGTTCAGTAACGATGAAGTACATAAAAAGAACAAGGAAAACAGTAACCATCGACTTCATGTGGAGTTAGGGACATTGCAGTACCACCAACCCAGCCTAGTGGAAGAAAAGGTCTCAAGAAAAACAAATGGAAAAGGCACCTTTTCCAATGAAGTAGCGCAGACCAATGACAGTAACAACCTCCCCGAGAGCAATGTGCTTGTCCCGTTCCAATTCTTTACAACTTCTTACCCACCCTCATCTCCTTTCAAGGCATCTCCCCTCTGATTAGGAGGCAGCAGCAGCAGGAAGTTAAACACTGCTTTCCTTCCCAGGTCATCAATAAAGACCGGCCTCACTAATGAAATGCTCTTGCTAAAATAATAAAAAAAAGGCCAGTATACATTTCCTGTGAGTCCTGGCTCAGTCCAAACCCTAGTGTTGATGTTATTATATAAAAGTACCACAGAATATGTAGGGCAACCCCATGTCTATCACAGCAGCCAGAGCCTTTTCATACTGTGTGCTTTTAATTATTTCATTGACATCCTTGGACTTGATAACTGCCTGAATTTTCCTGTCAACACTTTGGTCCTTGATTTTCTTCATTAAATCACAGTTTCAAATTACTTTTTTCCTCCACCCCCACCCCAACCTTTTTTTTTGGCTTCTAATTCTCTGAATGCCCAACACTGTTTTAAATTACACACTCATTTTGGAATACACAGACTATTTATCTAGGAGGCAAATTTCAGAGTCATCTGAAATTAATTTCCCAACCCCAAAGTTCCTGGGTACCAGCTTCCAATTCAGCCATGGAATTTCCTGATGGCGCTGCGTGGTTCAGGTTTCTCCGCACCTCCAGAGAGCCACCCCACCAGCTGCGAGGCTGCGACCCACATTCCCTCCCTCCTTCTGTTACTTTACTACCGACCTTTTCAACAGCAAAATAAAATCTACCCTAATTAATTTGTAGATATTAGTAATAAAGTAGGCTATATAATTCTGAACAATGAACCTACAGCTTGTGAAGTGGAAGTGTTTCAAACAGTTGAAGGGTACACAGCACTTAGCATAAAACTTAGCCTGGAAAGTTATTATTAATTGTTATGCGAAGTATATTAACAGGCACTAGCTGCCCTGTATGTACAGCAACATAAATTTTAGAAGTATCAGTTATCCCAGGTGATTTCACCTGGACTTTGGGCACCTACACCATCTCTAACGTTAGAGCTGTGGGCAAAATGAAAATCATTTCAAACATTCCAAACATAAAATTAAAACCTTCTGCCATGAAAAATCTTGAATTTTATTTTACGTGTCTGTAAAGAGTCCAATCTGATGAGAGAAATTTGAAATTCCCTGTTGTTTTGTTAAGTATATCAAAACAAGTTTCAAGTGTAAGAGAGGTTATGTCTTGTTTCAATGGTCACATTTTTTCTTAAAATTATTTGTTCATGTTAAATCAATTGTGACATTAAGTTTAACATGTTTCTCATTTGAAGATGGACGCTTTTCCAAAAATATCATAATTAGCTTTTTTGGGAAAAAAGCTTAATGACAGTTTCCCTCAAAAGCTTCTAAGACTTTTGGAAAAATTTCCACCTAAAACTTGTTGGAAAACTAAATGTTATTTTGGAAGCGAGGATAGGGAATACAATGATTTTGCAGTATCAGACCAATATTTATATTTTTATTTCCTGGTATTTTTCTGTGACTGAAAACAGTTTTTACATTTGTAACCAGAAAGTGAAGTTTTCCTACAAACTTAATTATTGCATAGCCCTTAAACAAGAGGCTTTTATACACCTAAGACTGAAGCATCTCTTACATAGAGCTCCCAAGAGTCGTCTGATCATAGATGACAGTTGAAATTAATCAGGTCATGTTACAGGATATTTACCAGAAATCTCATGTTAGCTGTTTGATCCACACCTGCCAGTGGAAAATGGACCACTCCTCTAAATACTGCTATAACTACCCTTAAAGGAAAGCCTCTGGAGCCTGGGAACCCCAGATTCCCCTTCACTGGCATGTATTCAGGGAAATCAACTGACTTTTGGGGTTGGGTTTTTTGTTTATTTAATTGGGTTTGGGTTTTTTTACTACTTGCATTCAAGCATCCCCAGGCACAGAAGCTAACCTTTCCTCAGCTGGCACCTTACTCAGTTGCTACAGAGGCATCCGAGGACTCACAACAGGGTAGGTGGGTGGAGATCCCTCCCGTGCCAGGGCAACCTGCTGAACAGCCCCTGTGGACAGAGATGGTCCGACTGCGCCCAGGCCCCCACACCACAGCCTTCTCTTCCTTCTTCCAAAGAAAGGAGTCTCCATATAGAATGGGTCAATGGAAGTGGCGACGCTGAAGTATGCTTGTAAGCATTGGCATCTTGAGTACAACAGATATGCACAAAGTGGAGGTTCATCACCGGACTTTCAGCATGTGTCGCTTACCTCCTGGTACCCTGCCCCATGCACACCTTGCTGCCCAGAAATCATACTGTAGTGGTGGATCGTCATACTATAGCTAGAAATATTGGTATTTTGAGGTGAATAGCAGCTAAAGCAGCTACCTGGAAACTCCAGTCTCAGACTACTTCAGGAAATGAGTGGCAAGAGAGTCATTATGGATGAGAGAGCAGTATTAGAAAGAAGAGACCAAATCCAGCTATACATTCCAAGAGAGACAAAGTTACTCGAAGACCTAATAACGGTATTTCCCCACAGATAAAGTTATTTAGTTGAGTTATACTACCATAAGAGGAGTTTTTTGTTTGTGCGGGGCCATTTGTTCTTTGTTTGTTTGCAGACAGACAGCAATGGCATTCAGACCATACTCCCTTTGATCTGAGCTCTAAAAGGATTTCTATCTGTGAAAATTTCGTGGTATAAAAGGCAGAGTCTGAACCCAAAGAAACCATACTGGCAAAAGCTGGCAAAGGGTCTAGTTAGGACACCATGAAAAGTTTGCAATAGATTTAAAGTGCAGGTATTCCAGCACAGAATTATGTCCATGTTCCATGCAGTGTCTTCTACAGGGCAAAAAAAGCTCATGACAATACTTTCAGGACAATATTTTAAGCAAATAAAAACAGAAATAAGATTTAAAACCTTAGGTTTCTATTTTTATTAAACCAAAAAGAAACATGTTCAGGGGAAACCAGTTTATAAACTGGGACAGAAGCTGAGGGTGGCTCCAAAAAAACCTCTCTGTAAAGCTAAGCTGTTGAGATTCTTTATTTCAGAGCCGAGTCCTTTAGGCTGCTGAACACAGTAACATTGTGAAACTAGCAGCAGCTCTGCTTTGCTATCAACACACTGATAAAACTATACTGAAAAAAACATTGGAAAAAAACATGGAAGGAGAGATACATTTCATTCTCCCTTAAACTGTTCCCATTACACTTACTTAAATAAACTGAAATTTCACCTTGCCAGCTGCATATTCAGTTGCTGTGGCAGCACAGGCATCTACAGTCTGGCTTCTTCACGATGACTTTTTTGTGGTAAACGCTGCCTACCATTTGAAGGATCCACCACTTACACCTGACAAAGGTGGGCTGTGGGATGTACAGATGAAACGGAACTTACAGCAAACTCATGGTGCTTTGGTGTAAAAGCTAGAGGCCAGGCAGACTGGCATCAGTTGACAAGAACAGCAGCAGGCATGTATGGTCAGATGTCTAAATCCCACCCTAAAATATCCTGAGAAAAAAAGAAGGAAAGTAAATTGAAATAAAACAACATTTTGGTAGTCATCTCCAAGTACTTTGAACAACTGGCACTCCTAAATACATCCCCACCCCTTTAGAGGGATTGAAAAGACACAATTTAAAGAAAAATACACTGTACCTAATAACGGCACATTAAAGGGGGGGGGGGAAATCCATATGTCCACCTTGATCTCCAGGTGAACAAAAACCTGATTTAGATCTCCACGTGTTTTACATCTTCCAGGTCTCAGCTAGGTGTTTCTGCATGGTTTTTTTTGGAGGGACGGAAGAATTCCTAAAACATTTTTTTAACATTTAACTTCTTCCCATTACCATTTTCATAAACAGAGGTTAGAAGCAGGGAAGGGCAAAGAATCTTCAAATGTTTCTAAAGCCTTTAAGCGCTAACAGTAAAACCTGCTGCAATGGCGAAAAAAATACTGCCAACTTCCAGGGGTTTTGGTATAAATGATCACTTCTTTCTCTGCCATAAAGCTGATCCTGAAGGGTCCCGATGAGATCCTGATCAGAGCCCCACTGCATTACGTTAAGAATATGTGGCCAATTTAATGAAACATTTAACACCCCAAAGGCCTCAGCTTTTCAAGAAAATTACGTACATTGTAGCACATATATAGTAGGGTCATAACTGTGTTCCCCTTGATGAATGCAGCTGGACCATATAAAACCCCCCAAAATCATCTTTAAATCCAGCTCAGTTACAACATTTATGTTTATCTTAGCAGGACATATTAGCTCATACACATCACTGGTTAAACGACCTACATTGCTTTTGGATCAGAACTGGCTCCCAGCCAGCTGGTGCAAAGCACAGGTTGAGAAGTTCAAACCTATCTCCTTCCCTTCAATTAGAGATATCCTACAGCAATTATTATCTCCTAAAGAACAAGGTAAATCTGCCCTGCAGTTTTTTCCTCCATTACTACTTGAAAAGAGAAAGACTCAGCTGAGTGAATGAAAGAAAACTAAAGGCATTGGTAAAAATCTCTACTCAAGCATTCACTCACATATAAACACTGCAAATAAACAGCTGACTTTATAACGCAACAACACATTCACATGACTCCATGCTTCACGGCTGCATTTAAGATTTCAAGAGCAATTATTTGTTAAACCCAGATTAATAAAGATGACCATTCATTTCCCCTCCGCAACAAAATCCCCATGCAACTAATTAGAAAAACAAAAACATTTTTCCAAAACTTAAACACCCAACACAAAGACCACAGAGAAGGTAAATACTTCCACAGTCACCCAGAAGCAAGTCACCGGCAGTAATTGCAGATATTTGGCTCCTTGACTTGAGCATGCATGAAAAAAGACGGTAAATCAGCACACACTCACCCTGTTGCTAAATCAAGGGTTTGGGGTTAGCACTAGAAGGACAGGGCTGGGGTTCTGCAGCACTCAGGCAGGGAAACTGCAGCAGCCATCCCAGCGTCCGTGAGGATGGACATCAGATAACCCTGCCACTGCCTCTCACACAGCGGGGACAGAGGGCCAAGCAACTTGCTCTTAAGATGTGACTATGTTCTAGCCCAGAGAAGATGGAGAGTCGCATGTCTCGGCTATGTATGCATCTACCTCTTGCTATAGGAAAAAATACATGTCCAAAATATTTTCTGAACAGACCTCAATGAATCAAATTAGTAAATTGGTGTGTCCACAAGACGCAGACCTTCTTATCAGGACTGTAAAAAAAGTTATTAGTACAAAACCACCAGTATCGTGGGACACCATCAGGCAACTAGCATCGCTTCATAGACATTTCAATTGTTAAAGCAAAGAATCAGGTTGTTCAAAGATTTCTCTAATCTTAACTTTGGAAAAATCCACACTTTTCTTCATCTTCTTGTTCTGCACATGTGGACTTAGGGAAGAAGAGACTTTATACCTCATGTTCTTTTTTCTTTCTTTCTCTCACTTTCTTCCAAGCCACCTCCCCCAAAGCGGCACTTACCACAGTGACAAATGAAGCAATAATAAGGTTAGTCATTTAACTCCTTGCATCCTACTTAAAAATCACCCTAATTACTGTGTAATGGGTCCACAGAGGCAGAAGAGTCTGGGTGAAATCTACCCGGAGGGCACCAGTATAGTTCATCTGTCCATTCCCTAATAGCACTCTAAAGTTCACCCTTATAAACATGTCACCTCGTCTATAATTAAGTGACTGGTCATTAGGTAACATATGTGGTACCTGTGGGTCACATATCAGTCAGCTGGTGATGGATCTTTATCCAATAGCTGGGCAGAAGCAGCTCCATAGCTCTCTGTCACCACAGCATTACTCTCAACGCACAGCACACTCACAGAAGAGTTTGTGTAGGTGGGGTTTTTTAAGCGACGAACTCTGTTTGCGAAGGGTGAGAAACTGAAGGGAGGAGGGAGCGGAAGGACTGACACAGTTCAGTCTTCATCCCAGCAGCATGATAAAAAGCTGAGTTTTTCCTTTATATTCTGCAAGCATACTGGTTCCTAAAGCACTCTTCATACTTTGCTGACAGGTGAATTTCCCATTCACACTCAATATGAGTCAAGATTGCTAATTACCATACTTTTATAAACTGCAAGAGGACATCCTCTTTCCTGGTCATATTTAAATAAATAAATAAATAAATATCAAGTTACGCTTTTTAACTTCTTCAGCTTCCATAGATATGCAAGGCCGTGATGGACAGAGAGGAAAAGCATAAGCCAAATTTATCCTTGATTTTACCAAGAAAGCTGGAAGAATCTAGAAGGTACATCTGAACAAACTCCCAGATGACTGAATGAACTACACACCCAGGCCAATCCAGCCATTCATCAATGTGGGCGCACGTACAGAGAAATACAGCCAGTTTCATTGCAACTCCCTTCCTTCCCTCACTCTGTGCAATGTGAGGGCCTCGATCAAAGGAGATATCAGAACACGAGCAGGACAGTCAACTCAAGTTTTTCCTCAGACTGCACAAAAGCAACAGTTTCCAGCAGGTTTTGCTGTTCCCAAGAGACAGAAAACGACAGGTCACATGAAGTCTTGAAGTTCAGGCTAGAGTCCTAGAAACACTGAGGCTCATACTTCTTCCAAATTTATTCAGTTGTTTTACAATTTAGAAGTTCTCTGAACTGGCAAGGGAAAGAAAATTAATTTCCTTGAGGAAGGCCCACAGAGGCGGTGCCACGTAGCCAAAAAAATTTTGCAACTGGTTTTATCTGGATACAAGAGGACTGTAACCCTGCCCGTGTGCTGCATCTGCCATCTTCTAGGAATTTACTTTTACCTTCTGCATTCTTGGATGCAATACTGCAGTGAAGAGCTGGACTACACAGATTTCCAGATGGTAAACGAGATTTGAGCTAAGCCTTTCTGGGTAAGTAAATTATAAAGGAAAGGAAAAAAGAAAAAAAAAAAATCAAAAAATCTCATGCCCACAATGTTTAAAGGTTTATAATTGCTAGTTATTATCTAGAGGGAGGGTGTCCAAAGCCACGATATTATGGCCAGCAAAACAAGACAAGACTTTGAAATCAGCCCTCTGACCCCAACTGTTGAAATGTGCCTTAACTACCACACATGTTAGCCTCCCGTGACGTCTTTTCTGGCAATGCACCTCTCTGTTTGATGTTCACAGTAAACCACTTGGACCGCCCACAGTTTTGGTAACACAGGAAATGGAAGATTTGGCAAAAGCATTACATTGACCGATTAATTCCAAGAACAAAATTCCAAGAGCAAGAGGACGCATATGTCCATCAATGTCTAATTTACCCCGTTATATTTAGATATATAATTAGATGTAACTGTGAAGAAAAAAAAAAAAATCATTATTTGCAATGTGAAGCAAAACAATGCACTTTTACTTAAATCACATTGGAAAGGTAGCAGAGATGCACAAATTTTGCCCCCCAGAGGATCCGATTGCTTTAAAGTCTGCAATCAAGGAAGGGATGAAGTCTAAAGAAATGCAGTCGTCTTATGTACATTTTGTAGAGAAAATGCCTGCCCCTCTGGCCAAGATGAGAATTTATACACCAAGACAAGCACTCCTTACAAGGCTATCCACCTCTCACATTCTTACTGGACTTCAGTAACTCTCTTCATAACCAATTCCATCAGTTTCTGCTTTCTTCATACCAAGATAACATCACACTGCTTTTGTACTCTCATGTTTTGCATATTTTACCAAATTTTCAGGTTCTTTAGTGAAATACTAGATGACCCAAGGAGAGTAACTTTGAACAATATCTACAAACTTGATTTGTAATTTTAAAATAAAGCTCATGAAATACATGGCTTAAAGCTGCTGTCTAAGGAGGCTCGTACAGAGATTGCTTCTTCCTGGCCTGTTGTTCTATATTATGTCAATACCATAATTTGAAATACTGTTTGCGAACAGTAAAGACGACTCTTACATTTCAAGCTATCCAAGTAAAGAATTCAAACCCATTTACCTGGGGGTCTTTTACTCTACAAGGCACCTCTGGGTCTAGTATCAATCACCCTGTGATGGATAGGCATCCCATACCAGGGTCATTCGTACCTCCACTGCTTAGTGAACTGCAACACCTCATCCTCATTGAATACTGACAGCTGATCTATATGATTCAGGTCCAATCAGAACAGTGATTTTTCAGTGTTAAGGACTCTTCCATCTGACATGTTTGTACTGAGACTATACAGGATCAAAATGGAGCACAGGAAAACAGCCCTCAAATAAGAGGATTAGCCAACTATTTCTGCGTGTTTGCAACACAACTCTCCGCACCATATAAAATGATAAAGTGGTCCCTGACTAAGGAGAAGAAAAAAAAAAAAAAAAGGGGGGGGGGGGGGGGGAGAAAAAAGCCTATAATGCAGAGTCAATGTTGCTTATTCAAGAGCATGTGACTTTATTTGAACACGTAGTTGAAACATATCATTAGGACGATGGTTCTTCAAGAGTTTGATCACTAATTGGCACATGCAGGAGCGTAGCACAAATTAAACTTACCCTTTGGCATGCCTAAATATAAGAAGTCATGTTTAAGGAGGATGTAGAAATGCAGAGCAGCAGAGAGGATGGGTATAACACTGAGAGAAGCAAAGATGTTTGATAGAAAAAGAATAGACCCAGCAAATACATTTACTGTCTAACACTGTTAGAGTGGAGCCTGTATTAAGAAAGATCGCTCAGAAACCTGTAAGTAGGGAGAGATATGAGTCTACTTAAGAGAGGAGAGAGGAAATTTGGGGAGGAGATTTTTAACAGTTCCCTTTTTTCTATATAACTTGGTAGGTGTGTGATACGCAATCAAAGGATTAAGCTAATCTCAAGAAATCTTGTAACTAAAGAGAAATGAAGCAGATTCCAAAGAAATAAATACATGGGTTTGAGATAATTTGCCTTAGGTTTTATCCCTGATTAGATGCATCCATAATAGTGTCTTTTCAAAGTCAGTAAGAGAAACCATTACTCAAACTGCAATTACTTCCTGTGCCAGTAAGGTGGTCTAATTGCCTTTTTTTGGCACTGTCTACTGTATTCAATGCAGCACATGCTCTTCCCATGAAATTGCCATGCCCTGAGAAATATCTTAGCTGAACGCACCGGAATGCTGACCCTAGATCTTCGTTTCAGCTTAAGCTTGATTTCCTTACATACCTGGGAAAGTGATGTTGTAAGATCTGAGATTTCAGCTGACCAGTAAGAGCTGGCTTTATACTTTCCCTGTGGTTACAGCTGTTCACACTGGTCTACTGCAATGTGAAGAACATGGAGAAACACGAGAGACTGACATAAGGAAAGGCAAATGAAGGAAAATATTGCCCTCATTTAGTGAACACGGCCAGGAAGACATTGGGGTTTGCCTGGAATAGGACATAGAGGGACTGATTCTTTACTGCTTGCATCCTGTCTAATTACTTCCCTGCAAAGGGGGTGCAGTTCCCACAAGTATAGGTGACCACACAGAGACAAGGCGAGATATAATACAGCCTTCAGAAATGAAACTTCTGCAACTCATTCCCCATTTAACAGTAGCTTGCTGGGTGGTCTTGAGCCATAAAGAAAAGGCATAGCTAATACTCTCTTACACAATAATTCCAGGGTCCAGCCACTCCACAGCAAAACATTTGCACTTTCTTAGTTGAATGATACTTTTAAAGTATAATACATTTGGTCTCATTAATGTTTAAGATTATTTTGCCTTTGTTTTGCTCCACTTAGTGAGAATTTTGTGTCCTTAAATAGTTACAAGGGTCTCAAAAACAACTACCGTTGTGTGGAACAGGAATATGTCATTGTTCCCACTTCGCAGAACTGAAGAAAATATATACAGGTCCACAGCGTTGTGGGTCTGTCTTTTCATGTGTGTGACATCCTCACAGAAAGCCTTTTGCAAGTTTGCATCCATGCGAAGAGCTGCCAAATCCTTTGAGAACTCATGGTCTTCCAGTACTTCCCAAAAAGAACTCAAATTTCATAACAGAAACCTTGTACAAGACAACCATACAGACAGCATTTCTGCTTTTTATCTTAAACATGCACATCTGACACATTAAAGAGCATTTTGATAGGATTTTTTCCCCCCTGTTTTTCTGTGGCACCAATCACAGAACCAATCTGAGGGCAGGTGTTTATTTTATTTTTATTATTCTGCTAAGCACAGCATTCTCTACAACCTTCAGGGAAGGAGAATGGGGAAGAACAGCATCAACTTCCAAGAAAATATCAAAAGCTAATAACCACCCTTCTGAATTTTAATCCATAGCCAACCCCCAAATAGCTCACTTCATACACTCTTTGCACTTTTGATGAGAAGAAAAGGAGGTGCTTAATTCCAGAAACATCTTGAAAGGGGGAACATATTAATAATTGTGAATGAACACTGGTTGTTAAAGATTACACTTTTCTTCCTAAAATGGTAGACAAAAGTTGAAATTTTTGCAGAAATTCAAGATTAAAACACAAATAATAGTTCTCAATGTGAATGCATGTTTTATAGAAGTTTCCTTTTCAGCTTGCACTGTAGACTCAAATCATTGGCAAAACAAGTTTCTAGAACAGACCTGTGATAAAGCCCTTCACATTAATGGGCTGATTTTAGGATCATGGCCACAGGGTGGTACTGTGGACGGGTAGCTACATTTGCCGTTCCTGATGCATGTAGCTGGTCATCGCATGCTCAGAGCCAAAAAGTCAAGAGCATTTGGGCATGGTCATTTGGTGCCTGATGTCGACACTCCTAGTTGACATCAGGCACTTTAACCTGCTCCAGTACCTTAGCTAAGTGGCCATGCAACCCTTCCAACATCACACCCATGCAAAGCAAAGAGGTTAGCCTACAAATGCCTTCAGCACCTTGACATTCATCCTGTTAAAAAATCTCTTTTCTAATTTGTCTTTTCAGTCCTCCAGCTATATTAATTTTACCAGAGGTGAAAGCTGTGAGAATATTTATGCAGCAGAAATTACCAAAAAATAAAGATCACACAACAACCCTTCCAGATTTTTGGAAATCCATTGGCACAGAATCAAAAAGCAGCACAGCACAGGAGGAAAAATAGAAACTGCAACCCAGAATTACTTAATTTTGACAGTAAAGGCTAACTTACTTTTTAATAATGTCACTGGTTCCAAAACTGCCATAGGATTTGTAGGCTCTACATACTTTAATTTAGGTAAATTACAGACAGCCGCTCCGCCAATCTACTGTTACCTTCTGATTCTTTATATAGGCTTATTACAATAGGTTGAAAAATAAATTAGCATTAGAGTTTCACTGAGATAAAAGTTTGAGATGCCTTTTACTGCTTTATCTTCTGATTTTTGTTTTCTATAATATTTATTTTATATTACTATCACCTTTCACAGGCAAAGATGCTGAAAAACATCTAGAGTGTAGCTTGGCACAGGTTACAGTCATTTTCCAAGTAGACTAACAGCTTTGACATCATAGCTATATGTAATTACAAAATAATATTTGTTCCTTCTGCAAAGAAACTGAAGAAAGCTTTATCAGGATGGTCCTTAGAAAAAGATGTATGGAGAAGAAACAGGGTATTGCTATGCAAATAGTTAAGACTATAGTGCAATAGCATTTTTATACATACAAATAAATGAGAGAGCACAGTCCCTGACAAAAACAGATTGTTCTCAAAATAGACAACACACAAATAAGGATGGATTGCAATAATGCATAAGCTAGCAAGAGCCAGGCACTGTGCACATCATGTAAATCTCAGGCCGTGGGATTTTTTTATTTTATTCTATAAATAAAAAGCAGATAGTCACAGGTAATCTGGGGGGGGAAATAAAATAAAATCTAGGTTTGAGTTTTGTTCTGAATGGATTTTTATGCTAACTGTACAAAATCTCTAGTGACCCCAAGCAATGAGAACAGTCTTGTCTTCAGTCTCCTCAAAGAGACAAATCACATTAGTCCAGCACATAACACTAGCCTGATGAATTAGCTTTTTCTTCACTAAGATTCTTTCTACGTAAACGTGAATAATCCCTGCGCAGACGACAGAAAAAGGGCAACCCTTCCCACAGCCAAGACACATAATTATATTAGTATTAAAAAAAGTATAAATAGTTCTATTTCATACATAAAATACACATAAATTTTGGTCAGAGAAGTTTAATTATTAGTGATCCGTTAAGACCTTGAGAATACCCTGAATCTAACATAAAGGTGGAACAGGCAACTGAGAACAAGACCTGGAGGGGGACCCTCAGCAACCTCGCCAGTGGGCAGACATGGTCTGCAGTCTCTACGGCCAACATAACCTCCTCCTTGCAAGGAGGACCTTCCAGGAGACCCTTATCCTATCACCATGAAACCCTTTAAGAAAAGCAAACAAAATCCCCACACAAATGCCTATCAGAAAAGATTGTCAGGGGCTGTGGAGAAACATAACTTTTTTTGCTGCTGTTGAGAGATGCTTAGAATGTCAGCAATTTGATAGAGACTATAAGAAACCACACAATCCATTTTACATGAGCTTCACCTTATTTAAGCTGCTGTCACAAACGCACCGCGTATTTCCAGAGAAGCCTATGAAGTCAGGATATTATAGCCAGTCTAACAGAAGCAGGAAAATAACTTTGTCACAAAGTTAGCAGCTCCCCATGCCCTGTTACTTGCATAGCATGCTTTCCCTCTGAGTCAAAGTGGAGCTCAGAGAGAGAGAAGCTATGGACTCCACAACATCTCTCAGTGAGAACAGGCGCTGGTTTAGATCAGTATAAATACTGGCTTTATTTTCAATAGTTTGTGTAACTCTCTAAAACGGAACACTTGCTGCAGGAGTTCTGCTTGTGCTTCGTTTAAGTTTCTTGTGACTAAAAACTGGGTGAGCTTCACCATTTAAAATGGCCAAATGCCATTCCTGGAGTTGGACTTAAACCAAAGCCAAGCTCTCTGCAGTGGGTCTGTTGTACTCACATGGTTTTGGAGCTGGTGTTAACTGTGCGCACAGTTTAATAGACTATTGAGTTATTGCTGGCTTTTGTGAGCAATTTGCAAATGCTGTTGAGTCACCTATGCAGCAGTGAGATTTGCATTAAAGCATTATTTGACCTGCAGCTTAACACACTCTTAGTCACATTGCTATAAATAGAGGAGCACTTTGACAGAGAAAGGGTCAAGATGTCAAAGATGAGCTACTGCTATATAACTGTTACCATCATGCTCCCAAGTGGAGAAATTGCTTTCAACACAACACAAAGCATCTTCCAGGAGCTCATGCACGTGTGTGTTACCGTCAGGCAGAAAGGACGGAGAAGGAAGAACCAGAGACACTTCTGTGGAGCAGCAGCAACAACATAACCGGATGAACACCAGGTGGAACTTGGACAAATACCACTTTGACTCAAAATAATTTTTGAGCAAGAGATATGAAGGATCATATCCGAGCCTCTTCTCATTAGCACCACTGCTAAAAGCAACCTGCTCTCATCAGTAATAGCACACTGTCTGATTTGCTCACGTTGCGCTGTCTACTGAATGACTATTTATTGCTCCAGTTACAATTATAACTAGCAGGTGAGCCCTGTAGCTCTAAACGGTTTAGAAATGTCAGTAAATACTTTAAGTGCTTTAAGATGACCCTAAAACAGTTAAGCTGCAATAATCTCCTGAAGTGTTTAAGTGGCTTAGGTCACCAATAAGCTGCTCTCGTGAGTTAATCAGGAAGGCTACCTAATTAGGACAGCAATCTATTCACCAGTACATCCCAATGAAGAAAGCCAATTATACTCTTAAAAGTTACATACTTCTGTAATCCCATGGAAGTCAAACCACTTGTTTAAGCATTCATTAAATAAAACACACACACACAAACAAACCTACACAAATCTGGTGTAGCTTGTGTTTAACTGTTATTTAGTTCTATGTTTTATACACATGTATTGATCTTATATTTCATGTGTTAGTTACATGACTTCCTCAGTTACTTTTTTCAGAACACAGCACATAATCTATACCACCACGCTGGCCAGTTTAACTGCTAAGGAATGTCCAGCTTGATTGTTTCCTTTAATAAGAAATCACCAGCAAAAGATTTTTCAACAGTTTCTCAAAATTTCAAAACTTGGAGGGAGAAAAGACTAGAGGAAAGAACAGCTGAAGCAGTTGAGCTAGAATTTTTTTCTAAATCTTCTCTCTTTACATATCAAAAAATACCTTATAAAGCATAAATTTCAAATTACTTGCTCTTCTAGTATAACAAACAGTGGTCTCTAGAGTTATTACTGACACCACAGGAGTCCTATTAAGTATATATTGTTCAAATGTAATTGAAATTTCAACTTCTAATTCAGACTGGTGCTCATATTTATTTTGTGTTATTTGTTCAGAGCCAAATTAAAAGAAAAATCAAGCCAATAGTTCACAATTCAGCTCTTATTTACTCAAAATCTTGCAAAAACAAACACCCTCTATTATCATCATTTTACGATAAATTGTTTGAGTAAGAATTCAGGGCTAAACGTAAGCTTGTCAAAACACAGTCATATGTAGTGTCACAAGATTGCACAAGCAAATCAACAGGCTTCATGTTTAGTTGTTTCAAACTATTTAAAAGCTGTTTCCAAGCTTGCAGGTTGAGTTGCACATGTGATTTGGGAATCAGACCACACATCTAATATAGAAGTCTGGTCCTAATTTTCTATTACAAATTGCCAGTATACTGCAAGTAGATTCATAACTTGTTGGAAGATGATTCATTATGAAAATGTTAGAATAGTTTCAAAGTGTTAACTAGTATGCTAAGGTTACTTGTGTTCAAAGCACCACTCGGGGGAAAAAAAAAAAAAAGGCATCTAAACCATGTCATCTTTCAAGTCTTCACCTCGCTCATCTGAAAAGGGACAGGCCAAAATTTTAGGCAAACCAAATACATGATTCAGGCAGGGCTGGCAGAACTAGCCTTGCTGACCCAGAGCATAAGGAATTCATCAGCCTCATGACAAATATGCAGGCACAGATTTAATAGAAGGGAACCAGCCATTTGTTGAGTCTGCTGAGTTTATCATGTGTACAGACTCTGTCAAAGGATGCACAAGTATTTTCCGGTTTTCTTTTGTTTTTACAGTCTCCTTTCTCCTAATCAGAGAATTAAAATGAACAACCTCAAAACCAGCTTGGGTTGCCAAGTGTCTCGCCTGGCCTGACTGTAAGTCTGGGACAGAAAAGATTTAACATGAAAAAAAAAATTCAACGTGAAAAAATTCAGGTTGGGAATGACCTTCTGCACTGATTGACTTTAGTGGAATGTAAATGATGGGCAGTAAATCAGGCGACGTGCACGCCGCTCAGTGAATCATACCATTCCCTTCAATCCCATCTAGAGGGAGAGACATAAATCCTCCCAGTTCAAGCAGGGCCATGAGCAGTCCTTTATATTTCCAATTAAAGATGTACTGTCCTTTGCCCAGCATTCAGTTGGGACGCTGCACATTAATATGGTAATCAGCAACCCAGCAGCGGGCCATGGGGGCCTCATTGTCTCTGCCACATTCATCCCCAGGCTTCCTCCCAGCTGGGTGGAGGAGGGTTCCGTGTGACAGGCAAATCCCAAGAGAAAACAGAGAACCCTTCATTAGAACTGATTTTAATGCCACACTGCCAGTAGGCAACATGTTTTGATTATCAGGGCTTTCACACAGATCCTTCAGGGCTGGAGGCCAGATACAGATGCTTCCCAGCACTACGCACACAAGCACACAGTCCGAACACAGCCTCATGGCTTGAATACCTATCAATCACCATAACATCACCCCAAAAGTGCTGTAACTGTGAGGCTCTTTCTTATGGGAACAGCTTCACTCCTCATCTGTGAAATCATGGGAGGTTACAGCAGAGAGAGCAACTGATGGCCCATTGGTTGAGAAGCATTAAGGGACATCCAGCCCCACAGCCACCATCAGCATTTCTCTGGGCCCGCTGGCGAAGGCGATGTTAGGTAGGGCCTGGAAGGCACTGCCCCTGTACGAGAGTCTGGCAGCAATGACCAACCCTCCTGTTGAGCACTATATGTCCCTCGTTATGCTGCTGTGTAAGCCAGAAAAGCAGGGAAGGAGCCAAGGAGGTGCAGCTGGTGGCCACTTACTGCAGTGGTGTTTGAGATCATCTGAGTGAAGATGAGTTTCAGCATGTGACTAAAAGACAGTAAATCTCCTCAGGCTTCCACAGGCAACTGCAGGGAAAGTGATGAACAAGACAGATTCCAGTTAAAAGACTTGGGATTTTAGGTAATGGAAATGGGGGCTGGATGGGCATGGCAAGTCCTATCACTTCATACAGCAGTAAGGACAGGTTCCCTAAAAATATGAGCTGGGGAACTGATTTTTGTTGTTGTTTTCACTGTTTTGGCATTACACTGTTTGGGGAATGATTGACCCCAACCACCCAAACATAGGTGAATGAACTTTAGGCCTTTGAGTAGATGCTGATTGGTTGTAATTCACAAGTGAAAACCTCCAAGTTGTCAGCAAAATTTTGTCTACAAACATCGCGTTGTTTAGACCACCTCATCACTCTGGTGCAGCCCCTTTTGCCCAGAGCTTTTGTAAAGACTGGATGGAAAGAGTGTAAATAGACCCTAAGATCGGGGTTCAATACAGTTTGGAGCTGACCTTGAACTCAAGCCCCTCCAAGCTGCACTGCATGCAGTTCAGCCACAGCTCCAGAGGTAGTCCCAGGGCTTTTAAGACCTGGTGCTGTCAACAGGGGACAAAATGTAGGCATCTGGCACAGTACCTCCCCTTTGTGGCCCAGATTAGGATTGCTAACTTAGTATTTAAATCATGTGGCTAGATTAAATGGATGCCAGTTACCTCTCTAGAAAGTGGATTACAGTACTGCTGGGGGGGGCGGTTAGCCTCGAATTCCTATGTTGCAGACCAGCAGATGCTGGGTGTTTTTAAAAACGTGAGGTTTTTTTACCTGCAGTAAGCAGGCAAAACCTGTTTTACCTGTAGAAGGCAGTGCCTTATAATCATATTTCTTTTTTGGGTTTTGGCTTCAGGGAGGAATTTACCTTCCCTAAAAAGATGGAGAGAGAAATTCTGGATCCAAAAGCACCTCCTCCCACACTGGCCACCTTACCCCACCCCGCTCTCTTCAGCGCTCCACAGCTATTTTTAACATCTCATTTCCTCACATTATGGCAATTTACATACTTAAACACATCACATTAGCGTCCAAAATATAAACAAAGTGAGATAATGCACTGTAAAGAGAGTATTAAAAAAACCCTGCAGATAGACACACACAGGAGCTTTTGGAAATCAGGCAGTTCTTTGAAGCAAAGCAGTTGTCCTGTATCAGTAATAGGAGGATTTCTCAGCAACAATTTACAATAAAGCAGACTTAATGAGATCTGAGCAGTGGTGTAATTCCTGTGGAATTGCATATTGAAAGCTACATTCATACCCAAGGAGCCCATCAGGACCAGTATTGTTAGCATGAATGCTGAAGGAATTGCAAAATGAATTGCCATTTTGTTATCAAGTGCTTCCGATCGGCTCTATCCTGCCATCTGTGTCATTTGGAGGATGTGAAGTAGCACAGGTCCGAACTCGGGCATCTGAAAGGTGGGTCAAGGGGAAATTTTATGCTGCAGCATCCTCTGCTTCTTCACTGAAGCTTCTTCACCTGTCTTCCTCTTACTGTAAGAGGAAGAAGGGCCAAAATGGAGAGCAGTTTGCCAGGGACTGGGTAAGGCAACTCTTTTCCCCCTAGGTGAAGGGGGAACACCATTTATTGATCAGCCATACAAAACCTGATGATAGATCATAGCAAAACACTACTTAGAAACAAGAGGCTGCAAATTATCTGGCTCTTTTAAGCTGCAGCAGCTTTCTCTATTTTTTCATGATGCTACAGTAAATGTTATAAGATTTTAAAACTTTAAAAGTCCCACAGAAAAAAATGGAATGTGCAGGTCATGTCTCATTTAGCTCTCATTTAGCTCTACAGAAAAGGAGCAGATTTCAAAACTGTTTGGGTGATCTAGAAGCCTAAATCACTTTCCCAAAACATCCAAATCACATAGAAGGTCACTTGCCAGTGTTTAAAATCCTGTCAGGGTTAGCTCATCTATGTGCGTTTGAATTGGATAGATGCACAAAATTTTTTTGAAGTTTTTTTTAACATTCATTCATTAACTTCCATTAGAATAGTCATTGATAAAAAAAAGCTTAAGTCAAAAATGTCTTTGTTCCATCACCTTGTTCTATGATTGAGGTACCAACGCTCCAGTGAGTTGGATTTGGTATCTCTATATGAATTCTGTTTTCTGTCTTTATTTACAATTCCCTTTCAGCCTTCAAGATAAAGAATTACTGTATTGTTCATCTCCTTATGTTGGCAATGCCATGTTGGGATGCTTTACAAGCAGAAAAGCATATTTTGATTCTTGGCATAGCCCTTACACCACTAATAGTCTGGAAGCTACAGAGCACTATACGTCCTCAAAACCCAAGAGACATACCAAGACTGATCCATATATACATGCTAGAGCAAACCACAACACCTTTCATTTCCACTTCTCTTCAAGTTCTTCCAACCTGACACCTCCCTGGCACGCCTGTGACGTGGTTCATGCCAGAGGAGAGCAGGCACAGCTGCGTGCTGCTACAGGGGAAAGGTCCCTCCTAGCCAGGTGCCTGTGAGTGCAGAGCACGGGTCCCCACCACGCACAGCACCAAGCTGCTCCCTGCCCTGGGGCCCCAGGCACAGCTGGATGGCAGACAGCAGATGCACTGAGTCGCTGCTGCTGACACACGGAGTCCGATAGTGTGGGAGAGACGGTGCTGCTTCCTTTCAAAGGTACAACCTCCAGCTGCTAGGGACTGAACTGCACTCACAACAAATGCCAAAGTTTGACAGAGCCCTGCGCACCTCCTGTTAGCGATCTGTACACTGATGGGTCTTGCAAGTTTGCAATACGCTACGCTTTATATTGCAACATTTTCCATCTAACAATTTCATAGCTCCGTAATGGTTAGGGCAAAGGTACATTTATCCACTTTTGTTTGAGATAAATTGAGGCTCAGAGGAAACTTCCTGTTCCAGGTTGCACAGCAAACAGTGGCAAAGGCAAGACAAAGACACAATAGCCACAACATTTAACAGGATAGATCCAAACAATAAAAACTGGAATGAGCAAAAAAATGGACCTGCCCTCACAGACATGCATCCAGGTTGTACTTCTGCCATGTTCAAAGCCATCAGTTGGCTCTATCCTGCCATTTCTTTGTGGCTTGATGCAGATGTAGGATCCATACCAAACTGATATCTCGGATGATGGCAAATGCCGTGCAAGTGCATCGTATCCCATAAGTTACAAATGTTGCAGTGGGTGCTTATGGGTCCATTCCATGACAGTCAAGTTATATGACAGAGCAGAAGAAACAAATTTTTAAAAAATTAAATTCTTTAAATTTACAGTACTATAAAAAATGAATGAGTTTAAATATTTCCAGATCTACCAGAAGAATTATTCAAACTAAGTTTATAGGTCTGACTTTCCCATACATCACTCTAAATCAGGAGGGATTTCACTAGACCTGAATGTAAATAATTTATGATCTAATGGGAAATGCTCTTCACGTACCAAAAGCTTAAGAATAGTTCCCTCTCTAGCATCAAGGTCCCAATTCAGCAAAGCACACACTTAACATTACAACTGCTCAACTGAAGTATCACGTACCAAAGAAAAAAAAAAAAAATCAGTCACCTTTAGAAAGGCTTGGTTCTAGTTCCAGCGATGGCAATAAATAAAGCTTCCTCTAGTGCAGGCATTACTCCCAGAACCGTGCCTACATCCACAATCACGTTGCCGGCGATACACACAAGAGAAGGTGTCCATCTTCCTTTCAGCTTTATTGCAACTGAGAACAACTTGATCCTGCAACACTGGCTCACAAGAGTGCTCGTACCAGGCTTCGGCAAAATGAGACACCGATGAACATTTTTAGAATGAAGCTCAGACTTAACAGAAAGATATTTGCTTGATAATTTGAGACAGATAACTGTTTCCTTTCAGGCAGCTTTTCCCTCTTAGCAAGTAATTGAGCACCATCTTTAGTTCGTATCCAGAGGGAGGAAGAGATTAACCCTTGTATTTAGGCTGCTAATCCTTTTAGCACAGTGGCTCTACCTGCAAAATTGGTTGGACTGTACTTTTATGGGTCCTATAAAAATGGCATTGATTGGACAATAAGGGGCAATTGAGAAAAAGCCTGACCACTCGCCCCTTTCCTTTGAAACAGGAGAGGAAGACAGGCATCTTAGAAATTCTGCATTTCAAAGTTATCTTTTTTCCTTTTGTTGGGGGGTGGCAAAATCAGACTATTTAAAGAATTGTCTGATGATATTTTAAAAGGCTTTGGTTACACTGCCTAGGGGAGTTAAATAAAACAAAGGTAATTCAAAGATAGCGCACAGGTTTGTGATCTGTTTCAGCTTGGTTGCTCTTGCCCTTGATTGCACGCATCCTTCTCATAGGGATTTCAAAGGAAACTTCAGCACCTGAAATACTGATCCCTGCCTCTGTATTGGGATCAAGTTCTAAACAACAGTTCATGCACATACAGCTCAAGTGAGTCAACAGAACCAGTCTTAGGTACAAGCCAGAGGTCTGATGGATTTTGACACTCCCTAAAGTAGCCCACAGTAGCACATCCCACTAGGTTTTATTCCATATTACTCCTTATAAACAGTATACACATAAAATGCATGAAAGAAGCCAGGAGACACACGTATAACCTGCTGCCCAAGACACAGGGATCTCTAGTCTCTTTGGTATGTCCCATTCCCATCTGCTATTGAAATCTTTAGCAAGTTGCTTAGCATAGGATTCACCTCATCTAACTTAGACAAATGAAATAGGGACATCTACATGCAGGTCATCATTGACATTCCCTTCATGATCAGTAGGGAAAAATGGTGTTTCCAGAACACAGTAATTTCCTTCTAAAGGGGACAGGTAAGAATAGATCCTGTTCCAGGGGTGCCTGTTTCACAGTGCTTCACACTGACTGTTCATGGGGGTCAGACAAAAGCTCCAAGGAGCAGTCTGTATGTTTAAATGAATCCCACCCCTGGGGCCTTGGGCTGGGCCCTACGAGAGCAAGTAGAAAACTTCCCATTCATCTCAATAGGCACCGAACAGGCATCTAACCTACCTGGTAACTTTGGGGGTTGTTTTTTTGCTGGTTTTGGGAGGGTTTGTTTGGGGGTTGGTTTTGGTTTTGGGGTTTTGTTTGTTTGTTTGTTTTTTAACTGGACTTTTAGCAATTTAATGATTCTTCCAGCAAGCATCAAAATGCAGTTGAGAGTCAGGAGTCCAGTTCCGTGCTCCAGGCTCAGGAGGTTCTGCGCCAGATTGACTTTTAAAAATGTTAGAGCTCCCATATCACTTCAATACTTCTGAAGAACAGACCTGCTATGTTTTGGTTTTCTAGAACTTAATGCTACTGCAACTCTTACCTCTTCAGATATTAAGACAACTCATTTAAGCACAGTAAGTGTTACATATTAGCACTAAGAGAAAAATTATACTTTTTTTATTCCTTTTTGGAGTAACTTTGTGAAATACAACATATTTTCACTTATATAATGCACAGTTTAAATTCAGATGAATGAGATAGAGCATTACATATGCCTGTTTCACTTGCAGGGAAAAAAAAAAAACCAAACACACTTTTTAGAACACGAGAAAACTGATGTTGCCAAAATAATAAAGATAAATCCAGCTTTTAATTGTGCAGGCACATTTCTACAGCTATTCAGTACACATGCATGGGCCAGAGATTTAGACACAGGTCCAGTTATAAGTGAGTGCCAAACTTAGGCTTAGTCTCAAATACGTATAATGATCAGATACAGCCAGCTGCAAGCTGTATGCTGCCTGGGCTCCAAGCTGACTAGATGCAAACCAGTCCTGCTCTGAAGCTGGGACAGGGAGGATTTTGCTTTGGTGCATCCTCACTAATGTGCCTGAACACATTTCGAGACGGTACTGGATTCTGACCAGCTGTCTCAGATAGCAACCGACAGTGAAATTACAATATTAACTTCATTGTCTTTCTGGGAAAATGGATCTTGCATCTTCCTGCTATTTATTTTTGCTACCATAAGTGGAATTTCCTTATTTATCTAGGCTGAGAGGTCTATTGCAAATAATTAGGAACTGATCCTGCAATGTACACATGCAGTATTTGAGTCTTAAGAGTTAGTGCTGAGAAAAACTTCTGAATTCAAAAAGTTTTTAGCAAACATCATTCTGCACACAGATACTAAGACTAAATCTAGCAATTAGTAGCGTAAGCTATATTCTGTGTTAATTATAGTTTAAGAAACCAAATATAATCTATTCTACGGCTGTAAAAAGATATGTTTCTTTCCTGTATGAATCATTATATTTTTCACTTTTGATTCACCTTTAGCTTCTCTCTGGCCTATATCACTTTGCTGACAAAATCTTTATTATTTAGGGTTTTCCTCTAGAAACAGGACTGCTTTCCTGCAGTTGAAATACAGCCAGAGAACATTCAGTGTGGAGACCTTTCAAAAAAAAAAAAAATTAAAAAAAAAAAAAAAAGGTGTGTTTTTTCAGCTAGAAGGGTGGAGATGGCTACTTTTGAGAGTTTTCATGCTTCCCGAAATGCCTTTTCACCCACAATGTAACTGAGTGATGACCTTCTGTTCTGATCCACAAGTCTGAAGCAGAATGGTCCTGCACATTCTTACAATTTCCACAGGAACTGGTGTGATGCCAAGTTCATTTCAGCTGCTGAAGGAAACCACTATACCTTAAGTTCAGCAGCCTTAATAGCCTTGAGTCCATAACATAATAGCATTATTCTGTGTGTTAGATGGTGCATAAAATGCATTACACCAATATTTAAACTGACCAGCTCAATGAGAATTGTGCCAAACAAAAGGAAGCTCAATTTTGAAATGTCCAATCTTGGCTTGCTCCAGTTAGAGCACAGCTAAAATAAATAAGTAAAATTACTTTAAGTTCTCTGTGTACTTAAACAAAACCAAACCCTAACTGATTGTGATTCCAATGCATTCTAACTTTAATATTTAATGAAAAAAATGAAACTAAAACCAAAATGTATTTTCAAAAGAAAAATCAAGAATGTTTCACTCAAAATCACAAAAAAAACTTTGTGCTTTTCTTTCAAACTGAGATATTATCAGAATAAATATAATTTAGCAATTTATTTTGAGTTGACAGAACTGAAATCAGGCAGAGCTCTACTAAAGTTTGCAACAAGCTTGTATTTTATCTTCAACTTTACAGCATCCTCTGCATCTTTAAACCACTGAAAACCACAGGAGTTATTCTCAACAGTTACAGTTAAGATAGGAATGAAGCCGTGTATCTCCATATTCTGTTGAATCAAAATGCCTCTGATTTTAAAAGCTTGCCAGTTTGCTGTATTATCATGTCAATAATTCCTTTGCCTTGTCTGCAGAGTCACAATAAAGCCATAAGGTCCCATTACTTTGATCTTATAGAGAGATATCTATATACAGATATATTTCTTTCTACAAATGCTGAATAATCTGCGTGCATGTATTAGGTATCTGCTACCAGTTTTACCTTTTTTTTTTTTTTTTTTTTTACCTTTTAAGTGCTTATAGTATATTGTTATGAAAAGGTATTCCAGCCTTCAAAATGGTCCGATGCTATTTCAAGTGCTGTTTACTCACATGTGCATTTGAAATGCAGACACTGTTCATATACTCACAACGTGTTAACAGTGTTAAGGAGACACAACTCTGCAGAGACAATAGAAATCTAGCATTTTGTCTGTATTAACACCCACTGAATTAAGGTAAAATATCTACAAAGTTCCTTCTAAGATGCTTATCTGCGTAACTTCAAGGTACTTTTCCAAACTAAGGAATGTTCATGACTAAGGCTCCTCCAACCTGCAGCGATAACAGAACATCAGATGATGTTTGATTAATATATTTGATGAAAGATTTGTCTTTTTGATTGCTGCTGTCTACGAGGCAGAATTAGAAATACCTTTTAAGGGGTCCGATTTTCAGAATAAGAGATTTTGCTACTTCCTGCAATGCAGTCTGCATAAAATCATTTCTGGGCACATAAAAGTCAGTGCTGTCAAAAATCTTGCCTGGACAGTTCAAGTTCCTAACACCTCAGAACTGGACAATACAATCACATCGAAAACACTATCTGATCACCAGTCTTTCACTGGGAAATGACTGGGATGGAAAGCAGCAAGTAATAGTTGGGATATTACCAAAAGCAACCTTTGCCCACTGCTAAGTACTATCTCCAGCATCGTTCTCAAAGAAAATCCATTTACCCTTCCTCCCTTTTTGGGTGGCTCTGGCACCCAAAGCTGAAGTGGCAGGTTAAAGCATAACCTCCTTGACAATATAAATCAGTGTGTGATACATTCAAAACTCTGAGTCCAGAAAGACAACCATGTTGATATGTCCAGAATTTAAACTATGAATATTCAACGTAGCTCCATTTCAGCTTTCATATGTTGTAGTATAAAGGGCTTTGGGGGGTAGGGGGGGTGGGGGTGGAATTTCCAAAGATTTCCAGGTACTATTGAAAACACCACTCCTTTCTTGAAAAAGTTGGGTCTTGTCCCACCTTGTACTAATCAATATTTAATAAGCAATATGTTTGTTTATTTCATTACTGATGATAAACAGATCAATAAAAGGTTATTGCATGATAACTTTCCATTGATATTGTAATCCTGTTCAGTTAATAAGCATTGCTTCTTGATGGACCAGTGTTTGCAATGCAGACAACACTGCAAAAGAGATAGCAAAGCAGAAATTGATGCAAGGAAAAACATACACAACCCCCCCCCCCCCCAAGAAATCAGAAAAGCCTGGATATTAATACACAGTAATATTTTCAACCATTTCCAAAAGTGTGTTTTCATTTAGATATTGTTCTTCCTACTGCTGCAAAATGTGCTCAAAAAACATGAGAAATGCTTGTAATATTTACAAGATGTCACTGCAGTAAAATATTAATATATTTTCCTCCTTGCAGAACAACAGTGTATTCCTATTTCCATAGAAATCTGCAATGGGCTTATTAGAGCAATTCAATGTGTACCATACAGACTTTTTCGGCACGCACATTGCGCCCAACACTAACTAGAACTAATGCCAATACAATTTGTACTATGGTAATCTATTAGATTCAGACAGGCTTCCTGAAGCCTGAGGGACTGAAACAGAGCAGCTACGCTAAGGAAGTTTTGCACAACCCAGACCTGAGATGGAGAGGAGGGATGATGCCATCCCAGCACTACAATAGGCTATACTAGCACTGAGCTTTGCTCACCCCACATGACAGCCCATGCAAACGGGGATGGCGGATCACGGCATCTCCCCCTCACTGCCAGGCAGATGGTGCATCAGAGCCACCTCAGTCTCCTGGTGCTGAATTGGCTCCTTTCAGCCTGCAATTCCTCTTAACTCACTTGACCAGAGCTTGAGCAATATTGCCACCACTTTCAAATTACCTGAAGTTCAAAATAACTGCTGGGTAGAAATACAATTCATCATTTCATAAGTTCTACATCTTCAGTGTCTCTTTACCTAATCCTTTGCCCTTCTGCAGCTCCATAAGAGTGCTGAGAAAGCAAATATTTTGGTCACAGATGGCCTCAGGGAAGCTTAGGTTGGTTGAGGTCAGCCAAATTTGGCAGCTGCATTTTGCCAGCCCCTGCCTTCCTGCTCAGAGGCAAACAAGCAGCAGCTTTTACCAGCCTTTGCTGGCCTCTCCCCAGGCCGTGTTCCCACAGAAGGAACTGAAGGTCTCCTTTCCATTGCAGCCAGTCCTCAACTCAATTGAGGCTTCCCGTTGTAGCTCTTCGCCAAGGCTTGACATTGCCTCAGGTGTTGAGGACAGGGTTGATTAATTTTCCAGAAGCTTTTGGACTCTTTCTTAGTTCACATGGAGGCTTATGGGCTCCATCAGGCAGACTTTCAGTACAAACTCTCCCGGCTCCCTGAGATAAAACACATGATGCCCAAGTTCTGGGGACTAGGGAAAAAGCAACACGAACTCAGCATGCTCTCTATCTGGGACAACAGTAAATGTGCATGCTCTCTATGTCTTTTAACATCAAAGAAGAACAGAATATGACAGCTGGGGCTCTTTGCAACACTTTCAAATGCTTCACAGGCCACTGCTTGCTTTTATAGTTATTCTTATGCTTCTGAAATAAACAGCATGGAAAAAAACAATGCTAATTGACAACAGCTTACAATATGACAGCCAAATAAACCAAGCTCAAGATCAGTCAGAGTGGAAAGGTTTTAATTATCCACACTTCCAAACCTAAGGACAAGGCTAGGAGTAAGTATACCCTGAGCCTATCTGCTAGTCCCCTAGCTTCTCCCCCAGCAGCCCAAAGATGCCAAGTTAATTGTCATTAACAATTATTAATATCCTCCCCACCTTTACAGTTAACACTGGAACATTAGAAAGTAAAGAAATACGCTTAAGATAGATTGTCTACATTATTTGAATGAGGCAGCCTTAATTTTGCAGGTTTGGGCTTTCTAATAGCAGAAGGTTTTGTCATACCTTGCTTGTTTTCTCTGATACTATTGGAAATTAAAATACACTCAAGCCTACAACATTCATTTGACAAGTCTTCATAAGTAAGGCTTGGGTGTGTAACCTGCAATTAGACTAGAAAATGCATTATAAAGTGAGTTTATTAGCATTTGTAAAGAAGGAGTCAGAACAATCTGAGAGCTTTTTTTCCCCCTGTAACTTCGAGAAGTGAGAATTTACTAAAAATAGTGTGAGGTAGGGAAGAGTTGGAAGGAACATGAAAAGAGAAAGGAAAAGGGAATAATGGCAACACAGAAATATTTTAAATACCTATTCATATACCATGCACTCCACAGAACTAACACATATTACAACAGGTTTGCAAAACTAATGTCATGAGGAAAAGGTTTCTGACTATAATGGCATCTGACCATGCTTCCTTTTATCCTGGAGGGAACATGCTCAAGTAGTACAGAGTTTATAAAGGCCATGAATGAGCACAAATACAATTCAGTGACCTCCAGTGTCCTTGTCACCCACACGTGATATTTATGCATGTGAGGCTAATCTGAAGCCTCTCTGAAACTCCCATTCATCATTAGCCCATCAGATGCTGTCTAGACCATATATCTCTACCTGGATGCTTGCTAATCTTTGACTATTAAACAGGGATAAAACAAAAATTTTATACTGGAGGCCTGTCACTCAACTGTTTGGATCTACTTTGTGGCCAGCTCCTTTTGTAAGAGAGCTGAACATAACCTTCATTGTCCTGTGCACATAATACTACTTAGCAAGCGCAGTCACAAGCCAAATTCCCAGGTTATACACAGCAGCATGGGTTCACTCAGTTCAATGGAGTCATGCTAGATTACACCAGCTGAGGATCTGGCCATACATTTTCAAGGTACTCTATAAATTAATTAAGCTTTATAACAACTTTGCAAGGTTAAGCAGTACAACAGTAAAGTGGGAAAAGTGCAAGAACTCCAAGCCCATGGCACACTAGGAAATGCTACTTTCCAAAGGGCAAATATTCTGAGAGCTTTTCTTTTTAAATCTACATTCTGTTCTTCCTCAGACAAAACCCCTCTCTAAAACCCACAAAGCCATAAATAGTTGTAGGATCAGGCTGCAGCATTAAGAATCGACGCTCTGTACCTATGTGCATGAGACTACTGCAGGAACTAAGAGACCCAAGCTGGGCAATGGAGGTTGTATTGAGCTCATCCATCTGCTTAGCCTCACCACCAAGAGGAGATAAGATGTTGAGTTGCCTTGCATTTGTAACAACAGTCCAAGAATTATCCTACCTACTACTAAGGCTAATAACTGCAATAGTACACATAAAGTGCTTAGGTTCTGTTAAGGTTTTTTTCCTAGAGTTTAAAACAGCAGTGCATAGTCAACAGAAATCCTCCTGCTTCCCATGTGCCTACAGAAGGCAGCTTGACACCAAGAGAAGTTTTGAAACTCACAGAAATGTCTCTTATCCACACACTGCACTGAAAGGGTTTGTATGTTTTTATTCAGTAAATGCTGACAAAAAGACTGAGAAAAGGAACAAGTGAAAACAAGCCTAAGAAGATGGAAGAGTTGACATCTATGAAAATAGCCCTAGAAACAACTAAGTTCTCTCCCTGAATAACCAAAGCCCATGGAATTTCACCCGATAATTTTTGCAATGCCTCAACCTATCTATTTCAAACTGTGTCTTATTGCCCCATACCCACTCAGCCCTAACCCAACTCATTGCACTGAAGGAAGGACCAGTGACATTAAATTTCTAGATTTGCTGTACTCGTGAAGGGTTTCTAGAGCCCATGCCAAAAGGGCTTGGGTAGGCTCCTGGCATGCTCTCCTGCTTTTGCATACTACAGCCTTGGCCCAAATTACCCCATTACCCTGTATGTATCACTTTAGCCCCACAAAAATGCAGAACACCGCTTATTCAGAGCATCTTCCTAAGCCACAGATCAGAGTCCTGCCTGGCAAAGGTGACTGAAAAGCAGCTGGAACAAACTCCATCACCAAAACAGCTCCTTCACTTCAACCCCTGTGATCCCACAGGACAGCGTGCAGAGCAGGAGCAAGTCTTCAAAGGCACACCCTGAGCATCAGCTTGACCTTCGGCATCCAGAGCAACCACGGGCCTTTATCTGAATGAACACAAACATCCCACCAAATTTAAATCACAGCCTTTCAAAGACACAAGTGTTCACAGTTACAAAACAAACTCCGTTGTAGCTCCAAGACTCTGCTGTGCCACATGCAGTACGGAAGGTTTCCGGCTGTCGGTCGGAGTGTATAATAGGCCTGATTTATAGTTATCAGCATGGGACTTGATTCGAAAGCTCAATCACCGTGACTTCTCACAGTGGGGTTTGCATGCTGCAACGGGTCTCAAAATTAGAGAGGAATTTACCTCCCGCTGCCGAACATTACATAACAATCAACAGAAAACAAGCGGAGAGCAGCAGGAGGTCCCCATCATTAGCCTGCACAGTCATGTTAATGGAGATGTACACACACTCATCTATCTGCACTTATTATAGAGCTTGCCAGACTGTGGGATTACATGGCAAGAAAGGCTCTAGAACAGGGAGAGACACAAGATACAGGCAAAGAGCTTCAAAATTCAAGTCAACCCACTGAGAGTTCCACATTAACATGAGAGACTGGGGTTTGGGAGGTCTAAATCTCACATGTAGCCAAAAGGCTCACAAGTGTTGGGAGGTGCATGTGACCTTACGTATTGCAAAATGCTGCTTTTCCTCTACAGAAATAACAGCTTTACTTTCACCTTTCTGCCTCTTTTGAGCCTGCTGCCAAGGTGACAGTACCACCTCCAAGGAAGGACGCTACCTGCCCACAAACTTTTCTGAGGTTGTAAACTTCTATCAGTATTCTCACATTCGTCTGCATCCCAAAGTAGTCACAGACTTCAATGGCAATTAGATGTTTCAGATTAGAAAAACAGTAGCCTCTGTAGGTACTTCTGCTGGCTTGGCATACAGAAGAAAGAAAGCAAAAACCTAACATAATTTAAAAAGCCATTCAAACCAAAAGAGTTCATTTAAACCTTAACATGTTAGATGGCTGTAGCTTTCTTTACATATGATATATTGTCTTCAGCATCACAAAAGGACTACAAAACATTCCTAAATCCCACAAGACTGAGGGACAAAACAGTTCCATTTGGGTTTATTTAAATGAAAAAGTGCTCGAACACATGACATAAGTTACCAAAGGTGAACAAAGTCAGCAGCAGCAAACAGCCACATCACACCTCTCTCTCCAGCCACCACTTTGACTTTTGTAAATATTCCCTTTTCCCTCCCAAGGCAGCAATTCATTGCCCCCCCGGGTAAAAACAGCAAATTCATTCTAAAACTTGAGTATACAAGGTTAAGAAAAGGTCAAAACACTCCGAGTCCTTCTATGCTAATTTAGCATGAAGGAGGCGATCCATTTCCCCTTCCCAAACATCCACTAAATGCAGAGCATCCCTAATGGCCTGAGAGTTTTCTCCTTGACGTTTCAAATATTCTTCCTAGATCACTAAGTTATGGATCTAACTCGTGTTATTTCTTTCAACAAAATTAGAAGTGACAGTTTTAAACAATCATTATGTTATAATCAAATCAACTGGAATGTCACTAGCTTTCTAGATTGCCATTTTTGGTTTCTGATTAATACTGTGGTTCCTGTAAGAAGCACTCTTTTCTTGGCCACCATAAACAACTAGTACATTAACCCCACTCAGATAGACTACTTTTGCCCCTGGACCTATTACTAGCCAAAGGATAGGTCTCACCATTTCTCTCTTGTTCCCCGCCCCCAAAGTGGTTTACCTCTGTTTCTCCCTATCAATAAATTGACCCAGAAATATTTGCAAACCATTGGTCATTTTATATTCTAAAATGAATAGCCCCCTACAGAATTCAGCCACAAATTGATCTGTTTGCACAAGGATCTGGAATGTATCTATTGCAAGGGCTAGACAGGACAAGACAAACCAGCAGCAACTGAAGAGCCCCTTGCTTGCTTCCAAGTATTTTCTTTTAGACATCCCTCAATACAGAGTCAGCTGCCCTACTGATCCATTTCAGTCCCCCTTTAACCTGAATACTCATGTCAAGTTCATATGGGAAAATAAACTGGTAACACCGAGAGCTAAAGAACAATAAGGGACTAATATATAACTGAATTAAGGAAGTGGCTAAACACTTTTAAACTCGACTCTACCTACATTAAAGAGAGCTGCCTGTTCAATGGTTTCTGAAAATCAGGTGTCTAGCCATAACATCACTGAATTGTTTCTATTCAATATTTCTTCCCCACCCCCAAGACATATAAAGCCACAACAATGGTTAGACTCTCTAATGAATATTATCTATTGTATCCTTGTTCTTACCCTGCGTTTAAACTATTTGTACTTTTGGGGCAGGAACAGAATTCTTGTTTTGTTTCTGAACAAGTCCCACCATGGGAGCCATGACTAGGAATTACTAGCACAGTGATAAAATAAACTAATAAGTACTAGTGAAAAACTAAGACATACAAATAACTAGTTTCAAATATTTTATTTTTTAGTTTAATCTAAGGGGGAAGAAATTGAGCAATAAAATGCTTCTCTGCTGATTGTGCCTTATTTTCACAGACAAACTCACTTTGCTACAATATAGTTTGGGCCAGAAACCCATCTCTAGGTTAGTGAGCCTTAACTCAAAACAGTCAAGTGATGTCACCTCAGGTAATCCCAAGGACCTTCTGCTTCCATTTCAATTGTTTTTCCTCTGGGAGATCATCAGAAGTAATCTACCAAAAATGCACATCAAAATGCTTCTTGCTGTAAGCCAACAGCAGCACTTCTTCACTGTCCTGCCTTCACCGTCATTGCATTACTACAGTAATTTAAAAACAAAAGTCACCATGAATTTTCAAACAAAATAGTTTCTTGGGGAAGGGGGAGAAAACCAGTTCCATAAAAGCTCAGAAGTGATGTTACTGATATTATCTGCAAACAGTTAAAAACAGTTATCTCATCATCTCATTTTGTCATAACTCTGCCATGTTTTATCTTCAATTAAAAATTCCGCATTGCCTTAATTGACCCAGGTTTGATACTTAGGCGCACAAGCCCACTTTGGCCAACCATCACACTAGAGTTGGTGAACAGAAAACCATGAGCACTGAAGAGCACCCCTTACCCTTGCTGCTTATTGCCAGGGTCAGCAGGGCTGCAGTCACAGCAGGGCAGAGCAGGGCTGAGCAAGGAAGCGTTTGTCCTGTCCCGTATGATGTGCACAGGGGAGGGACCATCTCAGTTGTCACATCAGCAGCCTTCCCTCTCCCCACAGTATATTGGCACCTGCTTGGTCAGCCCAGGATTCCTCACTAGGGACTGCTACAGCTCTGCTGTAACAGCCTTGCAGAGCAGCATTTGCCAGAACAGAGCATAATCTTATTCTCTACGCAAACCCAGAAATTCAGTAGTCAGAGCTCCACGGTTCAGCAGAGAAACTGGCCTTTTGCCACACAAAGCAGCCACTGTGGAAATCAAGACCTCCAGTTTTGCAAGACAATACTAACTCCCACGTTTCCATTGACAGCAGTGGCAATTTGAAAGAGCACAAGACTTTGCTTTTAGCATATCGAGAGCATATCCTGGGCAGGGTCAGGACATACATCAGTCAGGAGAAAAATATTTTAACTGCCTTTTAGTCTTATTTTTACCATCTTTTATGTTGTGCAACTGTGTCAAGCAGCTATAGCTTAAAGAAGCAATATGAATCCCGCCTAGTATTGCTTCTAGATTAGGAACGTGCATGACAACAACCAACCAGAAATGCAGGGCAGCAAGAGATGCCAAAGTAGCTTGTGCTGCAATGTGACACCAGCTTTAAACCCCGTGCTTTGTTATCCATAGTCAAACTACACTATGAAGTCAAGGGATGGTGAAGCCCCATCCTGCAGCGCACTGGAGTGCCAGTGAATCAAGAAGGCATTATGGGAAGCATTGTCTGTTTTAAAACTTAAAGTTGGCAATTTATAGTCCGCCCGAAGTACAACTGGAACTACGCTATATACTCTCGCATGACACCTACTGGTGCCTTGTTTATCTACCAACTGTATTTTATAGAAAGCCACATGGTGCATTTATGAATAGTGTTCAAACTCATTTTTGAATGGATTTGAGTGGGAAGGCACGAGGGCCAGTTCAGAAAACAGGAGGTGCCTGTTCAGGTACCTTAAAAGATGATTAATTATTATTGCTGACAGCTTCAGTCATGGACCAAGACCCCACAAAGATGGCGAGAAGCAACACAAAGGGATTCAGGACAGAAAATGCTGCTCAGTACTAATGCAGATTTCCCATGAGAAGGGAAGGAAAACCAAACAAACAACCCCAAACACACACCAAGAGATGGCATGAGAGCAAACCTCTGCATGCTGCTCTTCCAGAGCGCTGCTCCTACTGCAATCCCACCACCAATGCTGTTACGACTGCCCATGATGCTATTGGCATTACGAGCATTTTCTCGGCTGTGCATTACAGAAAAAAAAAAGTCTTGCTTAATCAACCTAAACTGCCTTTTTTTTTTTTTTATTAAATAGGAAAAATAAGAGTCTGTCCTCCTTTATTTAAAAGGAGAGCTGTCAGGTTCTGACCTAAGTCTAACCAAAAGGAGAGATGGGGAGGGGAAGGGGGGAGTTGAGAAAAATCAATGAATCTACACTAATAAAGGTTATAGGAGTAAAATTTACGCTGGATGCAAGTATGATCCTGTAGTCTTTTTATTTTTTTGGCATGCTGCCCCAGCATGATTTACGTCGAGATAACATGATGGAGCCTCCACCATTGAAAGGAATTAAATAAAAATGCAATAAAGGAGTACAAAATCAATCCGCTTACAGTTTTGTTTAATAAAAATTCATGAAGGATGGGCGGGCAGGCCCATAAGAAATACACCAGTTCAATGAGGGGGCTCTATCAAGCCCACAGCCATTAGAGTGTAGCAGCAGGATAGGATTATTGAACATTAGCATGAGTTAGCTGTGTGCCAGTGTGTTGAATATGCCTCAGTTCCCCCATCATTCCAAGCTCTGTCATTGCTGCCAGTCAATAGCGCATCTATCACCTGAAATAATGGCCAAGAAAAGTACAAAACATGGGGATTTGACCTTGACTGAGAAACTGATCCATGGAGATTTTCCAACACGGGAACTATTTTTTCAGCCAGAATTCTGGGAAAGAAGAAAAAAAAAAAAAAATACAGCAGACCCAGTCTATCCCTGCACATTAGTAGGGTTACATGTGCTTTCCCCAGGCTGCATGTGGCCCCTGACTTGTCACTTTTCACAGCTGAGTGACCCTTCTGCCCTCTGGAGACATTTGCTTTAAAGGTAAGTTTGCATTCATTTTCCTAACTACAGGCTGAAGCCTGAATATACAGGCAAACAAACGTGCCCTGTGGCATGGTAAAAAAAAAAAAAAAAAAAAAAATTCAAAGTCCTATAGCTACTCTGACTTCATAAAAGGAGCTGTAAGGCTTGGCCTCACCCTTTCCCTCCAATGGGCATTTTAAATGGTATTACTTAGAGCCATATTAACAAAAAGAGGATTTTAGCGGTCACAGGTTACACAGGCAAGCATCTGAGAACAGAACATAGCCAAATCCATGCAGCATTTCTGAGGTTTTCCACCAAATGAACAGTTTGATAATGCAACAGAACTATTTCGATTTCTATCAGAGCAAACCTTCTCATTTTCAGAAAATTCATTTGCTCTGTGCTAAAATCCACATTCTTTACTTCTTTTATTATGGCACGGAGTTCAAGTACAAACATGGCTGAAAAACAGACTTGTGCATTGCAGGAGCAAAACTAAGTTTGCAGGTCGAGTGTGAAACATTCCCACTGGAAGCGCTCACAAAATACGCTGAGTGTGTGATGTCACCTAGTGGTCAGGACACACGGGACTGGCAGTCAATTAACGCTTTCAGCTAATTCCTCCACTAGCTGAGCGTACATGCTGAGGCTTCCCAGGATCCATATCAAATAAAGACCACTACAAGTAGGATAAGATAGATTTAGGTCTAACACACACCTGTGACAGGGTACACACAGAACAAACAGTGGGATGTGACTCATTTCCTCCAACACCAGTAACCAACACTGCTAATACCAAACTCCTTATTCCCTGTCCTCGAGCCAAGCCAAAAAAGTTAAATCAAGCCTTTTCAAACAACAACAGTGATATCATCATGTTGCAAGTCTGCAGACATCCATGAGGAGATAAAAGCACAGAATTCATCACAGTCACTGTAAATTATCTGCGTGTCTGCTTTGTGCATGAAATTTCTCTCGGAATTTGACTGAGCAAAACGGGATACCCTCAGACACATCCCAGCTTGTGCCAACCATGCGCTGGGTTTCCCAGATCAGGTGATCTGCCCATACCCTTCTCCTGACGCAGGGAATGAATGCCTAGGGAAGCGCTTCAGCTTACACTTTCCATACACCAGTCTCGAGGCAGCTCAGCTTACTGACATCGCAGTTGCTTTCCAGATCTCTCTGCTCTAAGTGCTTATCATCACTTAGAAACACAGACAAAAGCCAAAATGCCCCATTAAATCACTCCTCCCCACCCAGCTCCTGAGCTTCCCCAAAAGAAGCCTTAGGCCAACCCACACTGCCCTGACGGTGATTCCCCAGTAGGCTCTTCTTGGCTGTTCCAGTACGTTGACTTGAAGGACAATAACCTCTAGCTTGTTTAACAACTTGTCCCCGCTGTGTAATTACACTCCTTTTAATTGGCTCATGGGGTTTAATCATCTCTTGGGACCCAGCTTCCAGCGTTTCTCATTAACTGCCAGCACACACTGTTGTTCTGAAGACAGGGGGATGTGCTCCAGAACAGTGTGCCAGGGAGGGTCTCTCAGGTTCAGAAATTAAAGACTAATAGCAGAGCTTACAGCCATACCTAGCCAGCCTCACCGCCACATACACTTCTGAGTCAACTACGCCCCATTTGTAATGCACACAGCCACCTCTGCACTCCTTGGGAGAGGCAGCCAGCCCCACTCACATCCACTATCAACTTTTTGAAAGAATTAGAAAAGGCAGAACACAGCAAGGGTTGAGAAACCACAGCGAGGCAGTCTCCTGGCAAAAGCATAGAATAAAGTGGATATGGGAGCCAGGCTGAGCCACTTACACATGAGGAGCGTCTCCCTGTTACCTCCCATAACCTCAACAGTTCTAACATTTTTCTTTCAAGTTTACAAACTTATACTGTTCTCAAAACTACATCTAAAAATATATCTAAAATTATATCCAGAATAATATTAAAGCTCTTCATTCTATGCAAAGTGCCTTTGCTCCACTCTGAACAAGCATGAGCAAGCAGAATTCTCTGCAATGTTGAACACAGGGTAAACAAAGGAGTCTCCCCAGGTTAACAGAGATTAAGGTTGGAAATAACCACCAGGAAGCTAGCAATGAAAAGGCAGCCAAGCAGTGGAGGGACCAAGAACTAAGATGAACATTTCCATGCCTTAACCACCCATCTTCCATAGTTACTGCTTGCCCACAAAGTCTGACAAACATAAGCCTGGAAACAGGTATTCTGCCATATCACAAAGTGGCAGCGACATATTTCCAACCCATCCCTATCTCCTGTATACATTGTCCTACAGGATGACTTACCACACCTGCCAATCCCTGTCCCTGGACTGCAGATGTTGGAAATAACCTCTAAGAATTAAGTTATAGTTCTGATTATAAAGTATTATGAGCCTTGGCTCATCCTTAATTTCCTCTAGACTTCAGGAAGAAAACTATTCTCAGGTATGCTCAGGCTTTCAGAGACCTCGGACTAACAGTACCAGAGGAGACAGAGTTGCAATGGGCAACTTTTTATGCAGAACAGCTGACCCCGCTCACAGCTTCCCAAAAGAAACAAACCCACGTAGTTTCCTGAAATTACAGATTTGTTCTAATGCAGTTTAAATTCTCTCTGATGGGTCAAAGAAAGACAGCCAAGGAACAGGTGACTATTTCCAAGGGGTCTGTTTGTTTATTTTCCATTGAATTTCTTTCCACCAAATTAAAATCTTATTCTCCCATACTTTATCAGTGTAAAAAGTGAGAGGCATAGAATGAGAGAAAATTATACTTCTTCTCAATATTATATGATATAGAAATCATTACCAAAAAACACCATCAAGAATCACAACACTTCTTAAAAGAGAAGTTAGTTTTTCTTAATAATGATCCGTGAGTAAACATTTCAAACCAGATGTGTCACACACACCAGAACGTGCGTGTTCCCCATTGCAGTCACCAACAAGCCATAACACAAATAACGTGCTGGTGGCACATGCAACTTACCTTTTATCTTCCCTGCACTACAGCTTTCCACATGGAAAACCCCAGCTACAGGGGTACCTCACAGTTTGTGTGGTACAACTGGCTGCAATATGTTACAAAGGAGATAGAAACTGCCTTTCAATAAAACAAACTAATGTCAAATCCCAGTCAACTGCAGTAAAGCCAAGGTTTCCATAGAAAAGACTATGATAATTTTTGCCTTTTGTTACTGTTTTCCTTCACCAGAACTGAGAAATCGTAAAGTTTGAGCATGGGCTATGTTTGTGTCATTTGTATTACAAGATACGTTATAGAAACTCATGCAGGACAGCAAAGTGGGTTGTACAGAGGGTTAGAAAGCCTCCACAAAGAGGTAACTGCTCCATCCCCAGCAGTCAGCACCAAAGGCTGTTCACAGGAGGATGAACCAAGGACACGATACATCGCAGAAAACGGAAAAGGATATTTGACATCTGGTGAAGGAACAACACTGTGTCAAACTTATACTGGCAGGGCCTTGAGATCCAAGTAGTTTTCTATTACTTCTCAGCCACGCTCGGCAGGTTTGTTTGATTTTTCCGTCAGAATCCTGCAGCTCAGTTCGCTTTACCAGAGGGGGAAGTTGCTGGGAAAGGGACTGAGAAACAAGAATCTGTCAAAGAGTTGTTTTATTTCCTACAGCACTGGCTGACTGACCAAAATCCTATAAAAAAAAAAAAATCAGATTCAGGAAAAAGCCCTGAACGTGTCAAGGCTTTTGGAACAAATGGCACAATAGGTTTTTCCTGTAGCTATAGGCATGTATTTCTTCTTATTTTTTATTTATTTATTTAAGCCCCTGTAACACACCATTTCCCCCAAAGGGCTGCAAAGGTTCAAAGGCTTTGAGAGCACCAATAAATCATGACCACATAAATGTCCTGTAGTGAAGTTTGATTCTTATTTACCCGGGGTCTTTGGGCCAGTGCTCAGTCTGTGTTGGAGGAGGCAGATTTACTTCTCCTGAGATGCCCTCAATTCACAGAGTGCTCATCTTTCAAGCAGCACCACTTCAGGCCTCAGCTGCCAAAACACTTTTAGCTGCAAGTTTCCATCATTTGCTTTATCACACTTCCCTTTCCCCTCCCAGATACTGGTCTAAACTAAGTTATGTTTAGAAATACCTTGTGAGTGGCCAGGCTGTGAGTCAATGAATCTCTGTAAATCACTGCCATATGCAGAAGAATTTCAGGCTTCAGTGAGCTTTCTCCTTACGCCATCTCTAGCTGCGATTCGCGCTCTAAAATAACGCTTAGGACTATAGCATAGTAGGAAAGCTCAGCACATTTATAAGCAGACTACAAGAGTGGGGCGTAAGAAACAGAATGTTAAAAACAGGACAGGAATACTATTTTAGATTAATTAGATGTCCAGTTGCATAACTAACAGGCAGTTCTGTCCCGCAGACAGTAAAGCAGTATAACAGTCTCTACTCCACCGCAACAATGATCTATTCCAACTCCGCTAATAGGAAAACAACATCAGCAACACACGTTCCAGCTGTTCGATTAACATAACCACCTGATATTCTAGCTGTTTCTCCACATTTTTCTCTATTAGGTTACTTAATCTAGCATTCATTCTTTAATGTCAATGAACATTTACACCAAATTCACTTCGAAGCACCCTTTTTAATTATTCACAGATAATACAGCTATAGGTATTCACTAGCAATTCGTGAACAGAGTCCGTGTTAGTCTTAAGTTTTTAGAAAGTCATTCAGACAGGGAACAGACCCAATACCTAGTGAAGTAAATTAACCACTTACATGACATGAAACACTGCAGATTCGGATGATTTTCAGATATGTGCATGGGAAAATAAGAATTAATAACAACTAATTATACCAAGCCATTTGGCTATAAACCCTGAATTTCTTGAGCGAGAGACAGAAAGTGTTCAAGCACTTTGGAAACATCATAGATCCATGCATCATTCGTTAAAGAGAGATAAATTTGCCAGACTTATTAACTAAAATCAACTGTTGGATTCAGTGGAGTGTGATTGGGACACACGTAGGTATAGGTTCAATTGCAGCGGTAACGCACATAGAGAATCTCATCCTCAGACATCAACAGCCTTGAACCCTGCAGGAATCTGCACAGCTCTGCCTTTTAGGAAAGGTCTTTTGTCATTAAGAGTTTGGAAATGTGGAAGGGTAATGTTGGCAAAACCCCAGCAGCAGATTTAAATGAATTAACTGTAACCCAAGAAACAGGTGGGCATATTAATCTGCAACGAAGACCACTTTGTTCCACCCCATCCAAAAAAGCAAAGGCTAAATGAGGATCTAGCATGCTCCAAATTATATCTATTTGACTTTTATTTAATTTGCCTTAGCTTTCCCGGGGGGCAGTTGGCAAGCTTAAAACAAATTAATCCTGTATATAGTGAGCTAACCAAAAGGGTTGCAAAATGATGGATCTACAGAGGATGCAGTGTCAGGCCCAACGCATCTGGCCAGGAAGGAGGCTCCGTGACAAAAGGCTCAGAGGACTCGCACTGGCAGTCCTGCCCAAGCTGGCAGTAACCAAAAGTCAGCATCAGTTTGCTTATGTTAAGAGAGAGGACAGTCTAGCTCTAGCAGGCAGGTCTCAGCAATACAAGGTCTGAATGAAGTGCAGGGTGCCTTCTGAAACCAGCATAAGGCAACATGAGGAAGCTTGGCATCTACCTGCCTTATGCATAAACAGAAACCTCCAGGCTCTGGGCTTTTTCTTAGCAATTACAAACCTACTAAGAACTATTCCAATTGAATAACATTATTAGTAATGAGATCTCAGGAAATTGGAGTAACAATAACATTCAGCTTTGTATCTTTTCCTGTCTCCTTGTCTCTGAACAAACTCAAGAAGTTGGTCTGCAAAACTTAATAGTCACTGACAGGGAAAAACAGCAAGTGCAAATTTAGAGGGAAGAATACAAAACAACTCATTAGTAAACTAAGCTTTGCCAGTAATTTTCCACATAACTCAGGTAAAGTGTTTAATTTCTAGATTTCCATTTTCCCAGCTGTAAAATGAACTTGTGTGGACAAGAGGCTCAATCTATTAATGCAATAAAATAAGAACCATAGAACTGCTACTTGTTAGCAGAAGGGTTCCCCTCTGAATTCCCACTCTCTTGTCTCACAAGTTTTGTCTTGAGATTGCAGAACCTACTGGCCAGAGAACATGCTCTTTACCTGAGTTACAAAGCCATGTAAACTTAAGGTAATACAAATACATTTCAGGCTATTTTTATTTATGCCATGAGACTTTTTTTCATAAATAAATGAAGGCAGCTAAACATTTGCCATATAGTCATATCTTTTAAGTTTTTTGGTCAATGCAGTCACCACGTTATGCTATGGTGTTTGCCTTGTGTGCACTGGATGACGAGTTCATTGGAAAATGAACAAGAGCCTATCTCCCAGTCACTGACAGCAAAAATCCATCTTTAACATAATGGACAGATATAATTGTTGTGCACCCTGTTAGACATACCAAGTGATTGATACAATGCAAAAAGGGAGGGGGGGGTGAAATTATGATGATGTAGAAAGATCCTGCTGGAAGAGAGAAAGAGGAAGAGAATCATTTTTAATATGATTAATATTGCAGCAGAGAGGGGGAGAAAGGAAAGAGATGGGATTTGTTCCCTGTTATAACACTCTACTCCCATGCAATACTGCTTAGCAGGAAAGCCTTCCAGCTGAGGGCTATGAAACAGTTATCACTGTTAGGTGATTAAGTTACTAATTCTTCAGGGAGAAGACATTTAGAGGCCCATATTAAAGGAGAGCGAGGCAAAATTACATTCCGTTTCAATTTAGTTTAGCAATTCTAGTGATTTAGTTAAATGAAAAGCAATTGTTCCAATTAATAGTATTGAATGTTATTCATCAAAAGTGTCAAAACAGCTGTGTTGGTGCATTAGTAACCTATTCTCTTGTCAGAGATATGGATAATTCCCCAGGATTGCACCAGGGAAATGGCAGAGCAGTCAGGAGCCTTCAGAGGGAACTGCACGTCCTGCAGCGTTAATGACTGCAGATTCATGGCGCTTCTGTCAGGCTCCGTGCAGCATCCTGCCGGGGTGGAAAGGACAGCTGGCTATGTGGGGGTTCAAAAGGACAGCGGATGTTCCCAAATGCATGAATCTGCCTTTCACCCTCTCTAGCACCATCCCACAAGTGTGCTTCAAGACAGTTTGACGGGGCAGAGCAGCCTTGCACTGCTGGCAAAAGCAGAACACAGCTGCTCCTCCCCCCTCCATCCCACTCCTTCCTCTCACTTCCATGCAGGGAAGGGTAAGACTCCCCCTCGCTTTGCCTAGAGCTGGTGCAAGAACAATTAGGAAGCCAAGCCTCAGCAAGTGTGGAGCAACCATTTTGATCCATACCGAGTCCTCGGCAGCGATGGCTGCAGCAGCTTTTCTCATGGAGCTCATCCATCAAAACAGTGATTAAGGAGCTAAGAGGAAAAGTTCGGATGTAACCCCTGAATACAATGGGGTAATAAAACACAATGGTGCTGCTGGCCTGGGAATATGACACTCTGGCACAAGACAGCACCTTCTATTTTGGGATAAACAGACCCCGGTCTGAACATGGCTGAGGGCATCCTGGAGCTCATTAATCTGTATGGGAATGACAGAGACAGGATAACAGGTCTGATAAGGGTTTCCTCCAGCCTTTTCCTCGCACCGTGCAGGCTCCTGCAGCCATCTCAGCTATCTCCACTCAATAAGGCTTTATACACTTCCTCCCAGGACCCATAATTGCCATCTCAGTGTAGGCGATACTATCGTCTTCCTTTCCTTTCAAATTTCCATAGCCTCTTTATGGGAGATTAGAAAATCCTGTCTTTTTTGGACTCTGCTGTTTGTTTTCTCCAGGAACTAAAGAAAAATAGATACATGCTGTATACTTGAGTTGAAGGACAAGGGAAAAGAAGGGTACTAAGGGCCCAGAAGCAACCTGCTATAACTTACATTGCTTCTCAGTAGGGCACCTTACCCAGGATGATGCCTTGGCACCCTGTGGGAACAAGGCAAACTGCGTGCCAGTCCCATTCCCCAGTACAGCACTGGGCAGTTGTGGGATCGTCCAGGTCACACCACGAGCCAAGAGCTACAACACTCTGATATGTCAGATGTTGTTTCTGGTCTTTTTTTTTTTTTTTTTTAAAAAAAGTTAACAGGCAAAACCAACAAAATACGCTTTATCTCCCTGTCTCTGATGGTGTCCTTCAATCAATGCTCCTAGTCCAGCCTTCCTCATAAAGGCAGTGAGTTTTTGCCATGTGATCTTTCTTGCATCCTCTTCCCCACTCCAATCGTTGCCACGGATTATACCTCAGCAGTTACCCTGCTCTAACACACACTGAAATAGCCAGATGTTCATGTTGAACATAAGCTAAAGTGAAAAATGCAGTGTTCTACACCATACCAGCACTGCTGTAATTGAAACATTATTTACTAGGGGGAGGGAAATAATCTCTTTTATCTATGCAAGCCGTAGCAGTTTGGCAACACCTGCTCATGTGCTGAGGAGGAGGGAGACTCGAGGAACCTGTAGCTGTAAAAGCCTTCCCCAGCCTTACACATAAAAATAAATAAATCAAGTATCCTCACTAGGTCTGGCACTCCACAACGTTCCCTCTAAGCCCTGGCTTGGAACTGTATCTACATCAGCTTTTATCATAAGAGCTTGAAAGCTCACAGAAAATATCACCTTAACTTACTTGCTCTGCATTTTGTTGTGAACTCAGGTGCTTTGCTGCTTTGGTAACAAGGCTGCTGAAGTACAACTTGAAGCCAGAGCAATTAACAAAATCCCCACATGCTGGTTTCAGCATAGGCAAATGAACATACAGTAAGTACATACTTAACATCTGAAGAAGTAAGTTGAGAGAACAAGCATGTTAACTTAAGACTAGTGACCAGAAGAACAGAGAGGCACTGTGAAGCCCTCACAATATTACAACTCAGGCTTTTGGCATGAAGGAAGCTCCTGTTCGGCAACTCGTATTTTCTCATTCCTGCTCAGGATAGTAGGATTTTAAATGCCTGCAGGGTATAGAAGGTTACTGATAATAAAACTGTGCATTTTAATACACCAGACTTACAGTAAGTAGATATACCTATTTTGGTGCACATGGCTCTATCTTAGCTGTATTTCAAACATGTCACATAACATTTATTATGAAAAAGAATTAAAGAGCCCTTCATTAATTATTTGTATTACCACAGCACCTAAGGACATTAATCACACATCAAGGCATCATTCAGCAAACAGTGCCAGAACACAGTCTGCCCAAAATCAAAATTCAGGTCAAAGAAACACAGCAAAAAACTGCACAGAAATAAAAGAACACACACAGTGTGGGAAACACAGGGTGATAGCTTTAGTCAGCAGGAGAGGCAGATGACAGAGCATGTCCCCTACCATCAAATTACCTGTAGACATCCCAGGTGAGGAAACCATTTTAAGAGAGATTGGCTGGGGATTGGTTCCACCCCTCAACAGTTGATAAGAAGTGATCAGGATTTTGGAAGCAAAACACAAGGAGGAGCTGCGGAATAGACTGAGCAACTTGCAGCTGTTGTAGAGAATAGCCTGTGGAGACAATACTGAGCATTCAGGTACAGTTTGAGTCAAGTTATGGATCAAGAGGACTCTTGGAAGATCCTTTCCAGGTCCATTCCTTTGATTTTGAGATATTTAAAAATAATTTAACAACAGCTAGGAAAGCTCTTCAGTCATGTTTGTTAAACTGGCCCAAGCTTTAAATGTTTCATTAAAAGTTAATACCAACACTATTCCCTTGCTCTGAGAAGCCAAGGCACAAATGTGTTGAGAACTGCACCTTCACCCATGACAGACCCCAAGGCAGCAAATCAAAGCTTCAGCATACACTCAAGATCATTATCTCCTGCCAAAGTTAAACACCAGTGATAAACAAATACCAGCTTCTGATATTAAAATGAACCTGAAGCAGAAAATTAAAGCTCAGACTCTGTCTAGATGGAGATTAGTAACTAATATACCAGATAAGCTCTTTCCACCTTTTCAGTTCATACACCAGCCAGTCCCCCAAACCCCAGGCATTTAACCTTGGTTCTTCTAGCACACACAGAGCACAGACTGGGAGCAGCCATTCATTCTTAATTATCATTTTGACTCTTACTACCCCATCACTTGGAAAATGGGATGTGTCCTAATGTAACAGGCAGCAATTATATAAAACAGATATATGTTGTGAAGTGAGCTGATCAGCAAATAAAGTTGATTCCTCCTACCCACACAAGCTTTTGAGGTTTTGGTGTATTAAATAAAAGCAAATCTAAATCTGAAAAGCCACTGTTATACTTCACATGCCCTGTTTTCCTCCCAAGAGGAGGCTCCTGCGTTAAACTACATCTCATGCCACGCACTGCTGTCAATAACAAAGGGCAAAATGGAGCAAAAAGTGCCGCACAGAAGTAATAGTGAAACATGAAATTATTGTAAAATAGCACATTGGCACATATGAATTAAAACACTTCATTTCCCAGCTGAAACTTTTAAAAATTCCTATTTCACTTTTTTTTGTTGTTCTTGGGGTTTTTTTTGTTTTCTTTTAAAATAAAAACAGGTTTATGGACAGCAGAGTAATTAAAAGTGTTCCCTTCAGTTTCAAAAAAAAAAAAAAAAAACAAACAAAAAAAAAAAAACAACAACACAAAAATTTTCCATCCAGAACCCAAAAGAACTGTTCTCCCAAACCTGACTGTAGGGGAATTTGGCTAACACAGAAAGGATTTTTTTTTTTTTTTTTTTTTTTTTTTTTTAAATTTAGGTGCATTCTCAGAAGTTATCAACTAATCTCCTTCTTGATTTCCTAAACCAAGAAAAGGCCAGATGCAGTAATCTATTACAGACATGATATAATTGTACTGTAATCATAACAGAACAATATCTGCACATATGCTTTTGTTAAGCATAGGGCACAGCCTGACACTACTCATTAAGAAACAAATGGAACATTCAACTACAGCTTTCATTTGATCTTACAAAGATAAGCCTCGGTATTGTTATTCCAGATCTTTGTGTGTGTGTGTGTGTGCGTACAGGACACAAAAGCATTCTCTCAAAAAAACCACCAGACTGGTCTACACGGGGCAATTGACCAGTGGAACAGTATATTCTGCTATTATCGCTCTGGAATAACTTAAAAGCCACTCTCTGAGCACATCACTAACACCAAAAAGCAAGCCTAAAACAGTTACCTCCCCCTGCTATAGTAATACTGGTCATTTTTCTTAGAAAATGTTTCACTTTCAGATACAATTGGTATTATAATTTATATTGTGTTATAAATAGTATTATACTCACTGATATTGTATTTTAAACCTTGTCTATGCTTAGTGTATGAAAAGTTCTCAGCATAACTAGCAGTTACACCAGAAGGCGGGGGGGGCGGAATATCAAACAAGCAACTGATGTTGCTTTAGAACTTACTGAAGGATGTGCCTGGCAGGAAAGCAGTTAAAAAGAGGCAATGTGAAATTGCATATGATATAGCACAGTGATGCTACTGCATTATAAATAATGCTGAAGGATGCATTATTTATATGTTTAATATTGAGCTCGCTTATGAAGTAAGTTTCTTTCTCCAGTTTGTCTCCAATGGTAATAGGAAGGCAGGATCACACAGCAGAGCTTGGAAGGAGACATGATAATTCAGGGAAGTTTGGGAGGCAAAACACTGGAAAACATTGAGTGGTGCGCTCTATTGCATTTCCTCAGTTTAATAAGTAAGTTGGAAATCTCAGAAGGTTAGGAGCTCAGCTTTCATTCATTTAAACATTCAATAGGAAAAAAAAAAACTTGGATGTTTATTTGAGCCTTATCCCAACTCTGTGTCCTTTAACAGCTGCAGAGCTGGCACGGAAATACTCTGAGATTTCTGGCACCTCCACGTCTGATCACTGTTTTAAACCAAAATTGGAGAAAGACTCTCTGCCCCGTAAAAGTGTTTAAATTGGCTCTTGCAATAGGGTGGAGCCTACAGCCCCACAGTGAGCTCAATCTTTTAACACACTCATTTTCTATTCCTGTGTTGAATACAGCACTTTGCATAGATAGAGTAGAAATACTATTGCTACAAACGTCTCTTTCCCTTGCTGCATTAAAAGCTACGCTAGCAATTTTCAAACAAGTGCAACTATGAGGGTAAAAGCCCTCAGTCAGAGCACTAGCAGGGGCAAATGCAGTTTTTGCTACCACCAGTCAATCACCCTGTCCTTCAACCAGAAGTTACCAACTTTGTAGAAAAATGCCTGTACAACACTTTTATCTGCCCCTTATCCCATACAGTTTCACAGCCTGGAGTGCTAGGTATGAACCACAGCCGTCTTTTATTTGCATCAACATATGAAGTTGTAAACGGTGGCAGCTGAGGAACGGAGATAGATCCCATTCACCCATTGCTGCTAGAGGGCAGTTAGATTTAGCTGGAGCTTGGGTGGACAACCAAATTTGTCTGCAAAAAATAAGCCGGTTCCAGTAGGTTTGAAACTGCTCTCAACAATGACTACAGAGCTGTTGTAGAAGTTAAGGAGTAACAACACTGTCTATTCCAGCCTACGCAATCCAGGGCCTCAGGGAAAAATTAAAGCATTTTCGTGCTTTGTTTTTGTTGTTGTTGCTTCAGTCCAGCTTTGTCTCATAAAAACAAAATTGACCTGTTCATGGGACCACGGTGCTGACAGTCACATGAGCTCATCGCTCCAGCTTTCTTTTAAGTTTTCCAGTTCTTTTTTAAAAAAAAAAAAAAGTATATTTCATTAAATCATACACTCCAAAACCACTGTTTTGGAAACCTGCTTTCACAATCCTATGCTTCAAGGTCCCAGATTATGCAAATTCCACATATTATCATTGAAAATATTTTACAATTCCATCTCTAACTGAAACACCATCCAAAAACCACACTATTAACAGCCACTAAAATAGAGTTCAAAAATAAAGGTGAAGGATGGGAAGGAACTGAGATTCTTCTTCAAGATCAAAGGTTATCTTCTAGGTCCAAATATTTCTTATGAATCTTTTCAAAGCAATGCTTAAGCACATCTATTAGCATTTCAGTTCTCTTCTGCAGGGTTTTTGCTGCCTCTTCATCTTTGGTTACATAAAGCATTTAAGGATAGGATGTTCTCAGTTCGGAGGCCGTGAAGAAGGGCTCACGGCCTCTTATTCCTACCTGATACTTCACAGTAACACAGGTAGGGACAGTAATTAGCATCAGCCCATTTACATTGTAGTAAATTTTCCTGAATGCTTCCCATTGATGGCTAAAACACACCCCACCTAAACCCAGTGACATGAGAAACTGTGTTCATTTTAAAGTGTCCTGGACATTCCTAACTGCGTGCAGAAGTTGAAAACACAGACTGAGCACACCTTCCAGCCTCCAAACCGAAAGCAAATGAATGATGCTCAGATTGTATTACACTTAAGTCAGTGTCACGATACTTGGTTTGCGTTTCCACATGATTGATTCCTTCAGCTTGGCATGGACAAACTGTGTCTTTTCCACTTACAGTTTTTGGAAGAGGGATGCAGAGCTGAGGTCGACTTCTCCCAAGATGCAAAGCTTGCCAATAATTCCGTTTTCACCTACAGATTCTGTTTGCGTAGTACACTCCACTACATGACTGTCCTCAAGATGAGGAACTCCACCTGCTGTAAATAGCTCCAAGTCAAATCACATAAAGGAACTTAGTTTATGTTAAACAGCCTTTTCCAGATAAATTTTTGCAGCCAAATCTACCCAGCACTGTTGATCCCAGTTCTCCACTTAGCTGTGCAATATTAGACAGTTTAAAATAGAGAAGCCAAAAGAATCCAAAAATTAGAAACCGCTTTCCCCATATTCCACTCAGCAGCTGCCATAGAGGAAATGCAAGTGGAGTGATTAATTCTTCCAGTTACATTTCTGATGCAAAAGCACCAGACTCTCAGATTTGGGCTTTATTACTATGCTCTGCCTTCCCAGGACAATCGTAAGAGTTAAATTCTGACAAATTTCTTACTGTGAGGCTTTTAAACAGTCAAATATCGCTTTATTATTTAGAACATCATTTTTCGTTTTTGTTTCCAGCTGTATGTAGTACTGAAGTTTGCATTAATGCACTGCATTATATCATCCTTATCAGACAAGTTTCCTAGGTACAGCTGATTCTCCTTTTTGATTTTCTACAAGAGCTATTAAAAATGCTGACCAAAGAATATAGATTTTCATTAATATTTCCTCTTCTTTTGATCTGTTCCTTTGATTTACCTGACTCTACGATCCAAATAATCAGAGGAGTTCCTGTCTTTCATGCAACAAATGTAAGGCCAAAACTTAATCAAACCCAGGTTTTTAAGAAGGGGGGGAGAGGTGGGGGGTGGGCAGTACATTTAAAGAGGTTTTCCTCACCCTATCTCACCAGATGATTTTGAGAAAAGCAGGCTTCCAGAAGATGTACCAGCTAACTATCCAACATCACTAACATCTTCAGAAGACATTCTCTACTTTGTAGGCATGAAATACATTTCTGCACACAGCAAAGCTGCTGAGGATAAGAAACTTTAGATTGAGAGGGAGACGACCTTTTTATTTTTGGCAGGGGATAACAAGGTGTTGCTCTAGGGTTTTCTCCATGCTGTCTCTTATTTCAGTTCAGTTTTCTCTGCTAAGTTAAGTAGTTGACATGTTCTCAGGACATCCAGTTGACTGTACACTTGTTTTTCAACCCTGCTTTGGCATAAGGTTGCTGTTCTTATTCTTTTTGGTATTGTTCCTGCACAGGAAGGCAGGAAAATAAGTTTCCAGGCTCCTAATATATGTTTGTTTTCCCTTATTGTTGTTCACTCTGTTTACACAGTGGTTGTTTTTCTTCATCTTTGATGATGAGATTTAAACACTAATAGAAGGAGAGAGATTTCAGGGAGTGGAAAATACAAAGGCAGATAGAGTAATGAAGCAAAACACAGACTTCGTTTTCAGTGCGGAGTCAACCTTGACCTCAAGATGCCCAAACAAGCTGCAAGTGTAACACATGCACTTTTGGAATAAGACCAAATGCCTCTTGTTTTTATACTATTTTTACACTAGTGAATGAGGGAACAGATGTGGTTCAGAGTAGTCAGCCCACCCCAGAACACTACGCTGCAATCACTCCAGTGTCATTAAATCACCCTCAGAACAGCTTTGTTCAGGAGTCTTTCAGTTGGTTTCATGTGATTGCTGCTTGAGCCTAGCTCTAATGTGCACCTCAAACATATGGATAGTCTGAGAAGAATCAGAGAATTAGTAATTCACCACCCTCTGTCTCAGACTCTAAATTACTAGTGGGATCCCTTGAAAAAAAAAGAATACCTGCAGGTTGGTGAAAGCAGCCATTTGCAAGGGACAGACTTATCTGTGCACGAAAATAGATGTTTGTATATGTATTTGTATATCTGTATATAGTCAGCTGTGTTTTTTCCACATTTCCAGTATTTACCTGTTGACACAGTAACTTGTGTATGCAAATGCTGGCGGATGAGGTTTAAGCAGTCTGGGGAGAGGGGTAAGCTAACTAACACAGACAGTTGGGTGATGTATATAAAACAAGTGTAGGAAATTTGCAGCTTCTCAGAAAAGGGCCAGAATGACTCCTAGCTAGCTAGACAATGAACAAAACATCTTTTCTTGATAACCTGGGAGAAGTCTCTCCCTTCTTCCCTTTTTTTTTTTTTAAGTAAACAAAGAAGTTCAGATGCACATAAAAAGAGGAATAAAATACATAGATCTGAAGATTTAATCCTCACAAGTGGTTGCCACATCACCCCTTTCAGTGAAAGTCTCAAAGCCTCATCCTTCAAGCGAATGCACTTATTTTCTTTATAGAAAAGGACAACAGGCCTTTCCTCTCCCAGCTTCCTCTCAAGGAGAGAGTTGGCATCGTTCATCCTCTCCCCTCACCCCTTTCACAGAACTGCTTGCTGCCCCAGTTGCATTAGTGCTACACCTGGGGTTCTCCTTATAGGACCAACACACCCCAACACAGTCATTATTTCACTCAGCATCATCTATATCCTTTGCTCTTACAAAGGATGACCTCATCTCAGACCAATTCCAACTGTTTTCCACAGTGATATAATTTCCATACCAAATACCATATGGTCAGAGCCAGGTTTGAGCATGAATAACCTCAAGCCTAAAACCACAGAAGGGGACCCACACGGCTGGATGACTTCACAGGTAACCTATATCGGTCTGGGACCTTCCCCCCTCCCCCCCCCCCCTTATTTTCCCCATATCTAACACAGCTTTACATCTAAAAACAGAAACAGCTTTTCATCTCCCATTAAAACTAAGCAAGAATGAGCCCACGGGATATTTTGGAGACGTCCAGAAAGATCCCTGAACTGTCAGTAAAATTCTAGGAATCGATGGCCGGCTCAGGAAGGCACAGGAGGAAGCATAAAAGAAAAATACTCCTCTGAGCATACCATTATTGTTAAATATCACCATTCCAAATGTAAGAGATAAATTTTCAAGTGTTACAGCAGGTCTCAGAACCCTATTAATAGAAATTAGAGAGAAGTCTAATAGAAAAAGACAGAGAGGAAGCCATTCTCTCCACTGCTCCCTAGGGAAGGTGCGAAGAGACTGAAAGATGACACTTTATCTCTTCTAATTCCTGTGGGATCCATAATCACAGCATTCATTCAGCAAATAATAATAATAAATATGGTCTGAAGTGACTCCAGCTATTTCAGCTTTAATAAATGGGTTGAAATAGTGGCAAATTCAGATACAGAGAGCATCTTTTCAATAAAATCTGATAGGGTTATTAATAACATTAATGGAGTACCATGCCATCTCCATTTTGTTAATAGTTGCCTTATTCTCCTCCAGTCCATTCCCTACCCCTGTGCACAGGCACAGAGAAACACACACACTTTTCCCTCCAGTGATGACAAATTCAGACTGTCAGCTTTCTGCTGGCAATGCATCCCAAGAATTAGTCAAATTTGACATGATTTTATTGTTTTATGGGAACTGCCAACAGGGATTTTTCTGCCTGAAGTACATTTATATCCCAGTTCAAATCAGATCCTGGCTTAGTTCATGGACACAAAGAGGATAAGCCAGGAAACCTGCAGCTCCTCAAGGACAAAAAATGTTATGACCATGATGGGATGCTTAGAGCCTTACCTCCAGATAATTGTGCCTTTGTTTCAACTTGTCCCTTACTCCCAGGACAGCTTTACCTTCCAGCTTATGGTTCCCCTATCAGAGAACCAATCCCAGTGCATGGCCACAATATTTGGGCTGCTGGTCCAAAACCAGACTTTTAAATACAACTGAAAGTCCTTGCACACAGTTTTAGAAGAGCTAAAAATCTGTCTGCAGAAGAACAAGCGCAAGCAGGTAGATATTCCTCATCTGTCCAGTTTTATTCTAAAGGGACAGTCTAGAAAGGCTCTCCCCCCCCCCCTTTTTTTTTCTTTTTTAATAAAGTATGATCTCACTCCTACTGTATTCTGTGAAAAAACAACTATTGGCTCCAGTTGTACAGGACCAAATCTTATCTCAGAGCTCCTGATAATTTGGAATTCACCCCATTTATCCCATTTCACATTGGCCTTTAGCAGTATTTTCAAAATGTCACATTTTTACAGACTTAATGAGAGGAAAAAAAAAAAAAAAAACACATGCCCTTTTCCCATTGCATTTTATGCTTTCAGCTGTGACTTCCATAAAATGATTTTGGTTAGCAAACAAGATGGCTATATGATTAAAGAAAAAAATGCATCTCATTTTCCTAATCCCATATGCAGGGGAGGAGCAGCCAGAGCCAAAGTGCTTTATATCACAGTACCTCCCTTGCAAGGAGACAAAAAAGAAAAGAAGAGAAATAGAATTATAGTTGCAGAGAAATGAAATGTTTGAACAGAAAATAATTTCCCTAACTTGTAGCCTGCAGGCATAACCTGTCATAACTCTGCATGAATTGAACAGTCGGGGAGTTCAAGTTTTCTGCAGCTTACCATAAACTAATATGCTCTGTCACATCATCCTCAGGAGACAAGGATTTGAAGGAGCCACTGTATTTAGAACAACAAAAGTAATTCTGTGGTTTAATAGAATTAGAGGGAACCATCAGAAGCCCAATACAACCCAGTGCAGATGGAGACTAGATGGAAGGTGACAAAAAAATCCCAACCCACACACCACACCAAAGACGGGGGAGCTAAGTGGTAATTCTATTTTAAGCTCTTCTAGAGACCATGGACTTATCAGTTCATATCATGCAAGGATTCCACTGTTTTACATACATATACCCAGAACGACTGACAAATTTCCACTTGAAACAGGGAGCATCATACTGTGAGTCTCACAATGTGGTGGGTCAGCCTCAGAAGCTGCTGTAGGAGGAGTGCCCCCAGAGCATGCATTACTTTCCAAAAGGTAGAGTCACAGTGCTAAGAAGAAAAAGAAAAACACTCAAGGAAGAAATGAACTACTGTTAAATCTGCATTGAATAGAACAAGTAAGATTCTCTTCTAACCTTTACACCTGTAGTTTCTTCTCCCTTGATCTTTACAGGCTTACTCAGGTCTGAAATCAACGCAGAAAGCACACTACAGTGGGAGTCCTAGAGGCTACTCCACAAACAAGACACAGCTGAAAAAAAATAAGTGTTTTTCCTAAGATAAAATAAGTATTACTCCTGTCCTCAGCCTCTTCAAGACCATGCATATACTGTGGAGTAGATACAATCCTAAATACTGCAATCCACCAGAACTGAAAAAAGACGACGACTTTTTCTCTGAACTGCTCGTGGGTCAGAACCAAAATATAAGCTCTGCCAGGGACACAGGCTGGATTACGGATCAACTGCTCTTGTCTGGAAAAGGGTAGACTAAGAAGAAAACATTGAAGCACCTCCAAATGGTGGGAGGAGGCATGTTACACCGCCTCAATCCAAAAATACTCCTCCTCAATTTCTCCACCATATTACACCATGAGAAGCTCCCCCATACACAAAGCAGATCTTTACTGGGAAATCCTCAGAAGTCATAGCTCATCTGGTGCCAGATCTTCTCATTGCCTTAATTGACTCATTTTGCTCTTCCCACACTTCTACAAGACAAATACCCTTTCTTGGGATTTGTTTTAAGCTAACACAGATCAAGTCTCAAATCACTACAGATATTCCACAGACCCTTAAGAGATCCAAGTGCTTCCCCAAAAATCTGTATGCTTCTTTATGGTGCTTGCCCAAGCACCCTTCCCAGTTAAGCTCCTGGCAACCTCCCCCACTGCAGATAGAGCAGTCAGGCCTTTTGACACCTACTTCAGAGAAACTGAAAGCTGTCCTCTCCCCTGGCCAGATCTCCGTCCTCTTCAGTTCACCTTCTGAAGGTTTCTCTTCACCTCTTTCGTACCAGGGTTTTGGAACCCAGCACTCTTTCAGCACCATGTGTTGCTCTCCTGGAACAACGAACCTCTGCCATCCCTACCCCAAACTGCACAGCATCCTCCTCAGAGAGAATTAAAGTCTTTCCTCATGCAAGATCCCACTCTGACAGTAGGCTCCCTTTCCCAGGAAGCCCACACTGCTACCCTCCTGACCCAAGCATAACTGTGGCAGATGCCTCAAATACTTCAAACTCTCTCATATATTGTGATTTCCACAGGTGCCCAGTCCTACGCACTGCACGAGATCCAGTCTGCAATATATAGCAATGCCTCTGGCACACCAGAATGCATCTTATTTGCATGGGAGAATGGGTACACAGGTCTGAGTTACCTATAACTCACAAGTGCTTCCATTTCTCATCTCCACAGGGTAAGGTAGTTAACTTCATTGCTTTCATGTGAGGTAATGTTCAAGTTAGCAGCTGGGACAATTTGTTGAAGGTCAGAAGGAAGTCTTAAGCAGACCTGCAAACTGCACCCAGACCCTCCAATGCTCTATCTAGCATCCTAGCACTGGATCTCATTTTCTCTCCAGGAAGCCTATTTCCTCAATAGGAGAAAATATCAAGAAACCAGCTTTCAAAGGAAAGACCAAATGAGAGAAAGCAAAAGAACCTGCATGCGCTCACACAGAGCAAACTGCTATACCAACAACTGCCCCCACAACTTCAGTGCTCACTTTAGCTATTTACCCCTTTGAACAAAGAGACAACACCCACGACGTGACCTGCTCAGCAGCAGGGGCTTCTCCGAAGCACTCCATCTGACCTCAGTGTAATGAACAGAATTAATATGGCAAAGCCTCTAACACGGCACCACTTCCCAGCAGCACAGCCACAGCCTCTAATTGATTAGTCCATAAAAATCTGTGCACTAAATTGAAAGGAGCTGCACTAATTCTCTTTTATGTTAAATTTCTGTCTTTCTCCTTTATCGAATCCTTCGTCGAATGTCCCTTCTGCTGCCTATTGTGGGCTCGCTCTGGGCCTGTTTTCCTCTTGCCCAGATTAAGTACCTAATCAAAATCTTGTCTCCCTTAATAGCATAAAATTGAAAGATAGATATTGCACTTTACACAGCTGATTAAACACTAGAATGTGGCTAAATGCTTTACAGGGCTTGTTACATTAACTAACTCTGTCATCTGCCAGCTATCTTATAATTGCATATGCTCATGTTGCCACTGGTGAAGCCAAGGTAAGATTTCTTTTCCCTCCATTACCTCTTTCCACTCTCCCTCCCTCCACATTGCTACCCACCAGCTGCATGTCAGTGAGGAGCTAAGAACTCCCCTGTAACAACCACCTGAAGAAAAACTGTCTGATGCTGGTTGCCTATGATTTTCTCTTCTATGTTCAATCATCATTGGTTTGTTGCGATGGAAAGGGACAATAAATGCACACAGCAATTTTTACAGGGGGAAGCAGGAACAATGCTTTCCACACTTGCCTTCTTCACAGCTTTTATGTTAGACACCTTGTTCCAGAAGTTTGAAGAAAGCAAGGATGGAAGAAAAAAAAAAAAGTGCTTACACTAGCTTGTACGAGAACATATATTAAATAGTCTGAAATTCCCATTGGCTTGTCACAGCATGATCTGATGTAGGTATCCAATGTGGCACGTCTTGGCTTTTTCCTTACATCGTAATAATAATGATGCAGATGGACTTTCTGGAAGACTTACAAGTCTATCCTAGTTGATTTGCTTTTCAGAGGAGAGTTTCACCTTCTGCAAAATATGCACAGAGAATGATCCCTAAATACAATCTTCAACTGGATTGCTTCAAGAAAGAAACCAACAGACTCAAAAAGGCTTTACCAGAAAATTCTTTGCAAGAAAGAAAAGCAGTAGAGATTTTTTTTAAATGCTCTTAAGAATTGTTAACAATCGAAACATTAATCAGGACCTATGTTTTATTTAAAGACACAAACCATGTAGCCAAATATTCTGCAGGTAAGATTTGTCGTCTTTGTCATCCACAGACCCGGCAATTTTAGAAACAGATCTGCTCCTTTGCACAATAAAAATATTTCTATATAGATTACTTTAAAGTAATTGCCAAAACACTCTTCCCTTTTAATAGAGAAAATAGACTACATATTACACCCAGAGTGTAAAATATGGACAGCTGGTTCAGCTCACGTGCATTCCTTCCTGAGCCCAATCTTTTACAGAGAACCTATTTGTTAAGCAATAAAATAACGCGTCATCCATTTTTCGTCCTATATTGCCCTAAAAATCTTTTTTCCTATTCCAAAATTCCTCTGCAGGAAGTTTTTAGAAGTCACTTTTAGCAGCCAGGCAAGGAGGATCTATCTGTCTGCACAGGAGTCAGTACACCTCCATGCGACTGCATTCACAGCCAACTAATAATACTAACACTAAGCTTTGCCCTAAAAATACCCAAAGGTCCATTTTTTTTCCCATGGGCTAAGCAGCGAGGGTTTACTGGGTGGGTCCTCCCTCCTGAGTTTACATGGTAGCTAAATCAAGTTGAGCTGAAGCAGACATTACAATTCTGCTGGCAATTAATAATCCATTAATTGTTTTCTTATCCCCCAAGGATTCTGCACCCTCCTATCTTCCTTTCTTTGGCTCCGCATAGAAACCACACAAATTAGTTCATCATACCACTGTTAATGGTTTACAAAAGCTTACTACAGGCTATTATGAAATCTTTACTAAGTGCTTATTTTTAAATATTCATAAAGGCCCAATATATATTTTAATAAGACAGGTTGCAAGATACAAAATTGAACGCTGAACTAAACATTAGGATCCCAGGAAAGATTCATCTGAAAGTGCAAGACTGGATACCCACAGAAGAAAGGCACCTGCATCTCTCTCCTAACCTTCCTTTTTCTTGATTGAGGAGGTAATCTTGTCAAATCCTTTTGCCTGTGGTTTCATAATTATTAAAGTTATTTGCTTTAAGCTAAAACACCGCTTCCAAATTTCCTTCTGCCATTTCAGGAGGAGGAGAATAGCTCTCCTTTATATAAAGATCAGTATGTAATACTAGATAGCAAAATTGATTTGACAGGTTTCAAGGAAAAGCAATAATTTAGTTCAAGATCGACGTGCAGGTAGCAAAGGTAGGTGGAAGTTTACCCAAGTATTAAAAACAGTGCAAACACCTCTCAAGCTGGTCATTCAGTATGGACAATTCTTTGCCAGTAAGCACTGTCTAAACAGAAAAATAAGTGGCTTCATGACCTGCCACACTATTGTCTACTGCTGAGTTTTTGAGATCATAAAAGCAAGACCAGGTTTGACAATTTTATCCTAATGCTTAGTGGACATTTGGTCAAAGCCACATTCACTTGGCAGCCATGCCATTCAGCACAACTGTCAAACCCCTTCTACCAGAGGCATAGCAATGGAGCTACTACAGCAAGATACTAAGCAGTCTTGCAGAAGCACAGAAGGAGGAAAGAAGCTTTTACCAGGCCTAGCTATAACCAGTGCCATCAATCCCTCACTTTCAGGGTCAGATTCACAGAGTAATATATTAAATCCTTTTGTATGTATAAATCCCAATGCTATAATCCCTGCCAAGCACCTATTGCTACACTGAAGCATATTTGGGAGCCATGAAATTCCCATAATGTACTCTCCAGCATAAAAACATCACCTGTACCAGTGTGCAACCAGAAATGTTACATTTCAGAAGGCTGATCTGATGAGGTGCTAAACATTACTGATGGGGTGACTTACCAATACCACGGCAGCATCACGATTCTGAACGAACCCTATACCCACTGCTACCGGCCAGCCAGAATAGTGCTATTGTGCCCTGCTCCGTGCTGGCCTGGGTGGTCCAACCGGGCCCCACTCCAGACCTCCCAGCCCCAATCCTCTTCATCTTTCCAGAGCCTGAGCAGTTTTAGCTGCATAACTCCACTGCTCTTGCGGTGGAAGGAGAAGCACGGGCTGAAAGCTTGCTAACTTCACACCCACCTTCCAACATTGTTTTTTTCCCCAAAAAGGGTCACAGCAGTTTAGAGATGTACTGTTTGTGGTGTCTGAAAGGGATGGGCTGGGGAGTGAACAGCACTGGGGTGAGAGCAGAGAAAGCAATTGAGAAATTCCTTTTCCTATTCAGAGTTCTCTATTATTTCTTTTTTTTGCAAATGGTTTTCCAGCATAGGAATATTTGGACATACTGTGATACTTCTAGGATCACAAAAGATCCAAATAGCATCACTTACTAGTGTTGAACTTCTGCAATACGTGGAAAGCTGCTCTTACCTAAATGAGACAGCAGTTAGCAGGATGTATCTATCAGCTTTCGTCCTTGGGTCTGTCTTCTTCCAAAGACCTTCCAGGCAGTGAGAGATGGAGGACAATTTGGGCCAAACATCACAATAAGGAGTCAGAGTGAAAAGCCATGGAAGAAAAATCAAAGCAGGAAATTAGGAACTACAAGGGTTTTCAGCTGAAAAGTCACCATGAGTTGTCAGTGATGTTTGGAAATACCTCACCAGCAGGACCTGAATGAGCTTTTAACAGCATAACTGGATAAGCAGCCTCTGATCTACCCTTCTGAGAAGCTTTCTGTTTTTATTTGTAAGAAAACAAAAGCATGACAAAGACTAACATTCCCAGAAAGAACAAAATAATTGTCCCCTGCATCTTCTTAGCTGATCCTCACTTCTCAATTCCCCTTCTGTTTCTCCCTAGGGACTGTTTGATTAAATACATGTGAATAAAAAGTATCCATTCCCTTTTGAACTACGTTAAATTAACAGTGACCTGAATCAGACCCCACAGTCTTGACAGCAACGAATCATTATCCATCTCTAAATACAATTCCATGCTCTTTCCAAACTCCTTTGACTTTATGTGCATGAAAAAAAAACAGTGCATTTGCAAAAATAATTCAGCAAAGTGGGGATCTTTCTGGGGGGTGTGGGGTGGACACAAGACAAAGAACAGACACTAGAGGAACAGAAAACAGTTACAATTTTCTCAGTACCTCCCTTCAGGATTTTCTTCACATTTCCAAAAGACAGTCAGAAACAGAAAGTGAATTCAGATCCAAATGGAAACAAAACAAAAATCAACTTGTTTACTATGACCATGGTTGCTATTTTAGTACTATGTTTTCTTGTTCCCTGGTCATGAGGAACCATGAGGAAGTGAGCTCAAGCCATGAAATGTAACTTTGGGGTTCTTAATTCTCCTTCAGAGAAATGTTTTTTTGAGACAGTTTCTAAGCTTTCTCTTTATCTGTACACCACTTTGAACAAGATCTCAATGCACAAAGATCTACCATGGTCAAGTGCAATGAAAAACTGAAGCGATGAGATTGGAAAACCTCATCTGATAGTACCAAGGCTACATTACGAGACCACCCTGCCTCCCTAAGAGGAATATAAATGTAAAGCAGTAGTAGCATAATTTATCTTGTAGGAACTCTGACATTGATTTTTGTTCTACCAGACCTTAACAAAACAAAAGCTGTAACATTTTGGAAAAAGAAAAGCTTTTTCTGAAAGAGAACATTATGTATTAAGGTGTTCAGATGCAGCCTTGTATCTTTGTCACAGATGAATTACCCATTTTAAAATGGAGCATTAATTCTTGGTAGTTTGATATGACCTGCGTGCTCCCCCAGCAAAAAAACACCATCCCTTTGTCATCACTGCATAGAGAACCCTGCCTGCTCTGCCAACACAAGCATTTACTGGACCTTGCAGGGAATCGCTCTGGCCAAAACAGAATTCAGCCACAGAAAACATGGTTCAACAACACTGCTCACGACACAGGCACAGGAAAACAAAAATCCCAAATCCTTGTGCCTACTTAGTGCAAGCAATGGAGCAAAGGCAGAGTGACCTGTCAGAGGAGGAACAGGGACTATCCAGCACCACCTTCAACACAGGTCAGATGAGAGCTGCCAGCGTGCTGCCAGTCATCGGGGGGGGGGGGGGGGAATGACACGACATGGACAATTTTCCAGTGAGAGGGCATAAAGACTGAAACAACACAGTATTCCCAATTTTTTTAAACCTTTTGCAAGTCAATTATCAGAAATACTAGTAGGAAAGCAGAGTTATCCTCATTCCTACTCAGTTGTTCAGCGCTTGTTTGGGTTTCAGAAGCTTCAACAGGTGGGGGGAAGGGGGAGGGGGGCGCAGAACCAAAAAGCACCTCCTTATTTCTTTTCCAGCTCTGCTCAGAGGAATGCTGTCTGCTTTTCCTTAAGAATACCACCAAAATTCATTGTACTTATTCTGGACAAGAAGCTTTTTAAGCTAGTACCTACAACTGAGATGCAAAAAATACTATTATCATACTTTTCATACAATCAGATTTTAGATCTCAGTTAGGGCAGCCCATTAGCAAAGCAGAAACATCCTTAGAGCAAGCGATTCAAGTGACTCCTCTTGGCTAGTGTCAGAGTTCTGCTCAAGTGGAAATTAAAGGTCTTACTGCAGGTTTTGAGAGGTGTTGTGCCTAACACTCCCTCTTCACGCGCTGAAACAAGATCTAATTTTTCAATGCCCTGAATGAACCTGACAACTGAAGACATTTGTCCCACTTGCCTATAGTAATGGAACTACAAATAACTACTTGTCTTAAAGCAATTTATACAATCACATTTAAAATAGAAAGGGGCTACACTAGCCCAAACTGTGACATTTACCTTAAGGCTTCAGAGAGATCTCTCGATAAACGAGGCAGCTACCTGGATAGGCTGGAACATTCCTGGTCATAAATCCCAGCTCATCAAAGCCGGTTTATTTTGCAAGGAGTTTCCACTGCTGAGCAGTTAAAAGTGAACCGTTTTCATGATCCACATGATAGCAGCAGTTAAATGTCAAAGAGCAATAGCATTATTGAAAAAGCCACAATTAAGAGTTAGCTTTAAAAGACTGACAAGTTTAAAAAAATCCAGATAGACAGCTAGATAGATGACTAGCGTTGGCATCCTTCCACTTCAGGACACTACGCTCCAGAAAGGTGAAAGCCAGGGGTTAGATCCATAGCCTAAAAACCCAAGAAAATTATGTAAACCTGGATGAGCAGCCCCAACGTAGAGCTATGCATCCAACGCTGTAATCTGAACACACTTGATTTGTTCGGTTGGATGGTGGCCCGCTTCTGTTACTACATTATTGAAATTACAGACGTAACTTTAAAAGGCTTGGCCCTTGCTGTTACCTGCATTGCAGGGAAGGAGGGCACTAGACAAACAGAAGGATGCAAATGGGGAAAGGGACAGACTTTGGTCTGGATCTGCAAAGTCACAGCTCAGGTGATTCAGTCCCACCTCTGGAAGCCAGAGAAAGCTGCACTGTTCTATGCAATCGTTAGGCTTGCCTTTACTCAATTACCTTTACTGGCACTTCTTGCGCACTCAGCTGCTGAATGAGTACCTGAATAGGATTCAATTCAGTCCAGTTACTCAACTCAGCACTTACCTGGAGTTCTTATGGGGAACATCAACAGCATTGGAAAGATTGCCATTAAGACTGAAAATATTGCCAAGGCTGAGACCTCGATATTCCAGATCCAAAAAAGACATTTGTGCTGTATCGTATGATGAGAGGGAGAACAAACCCTCCTTTCACACTCTTCCAATATCACTTAATCCCACTGACCTCAAAAAATTAATCCTAATCTGTCTCTTTCATCCTGGACATTGTCTTGGAAGTACATTGGACACCACTGAGTTTACCAATACATAATTATAGTTTTGTCCATATATTAAAATGAAGATTGGCAAAGCTACAGAATACTGAAGGTTTACAAATTGTCATCATTTTGGGTTGAGGGAAGATTCTATCTGGATTTCAATTCTATGAAAACATTTAAATTTAGAATGTTTTGGACAGGAGATTCTCTGTTTGGTCCATCCATAAATGCAAGATAGCCATCACCCAAAAAATAAAATAAATAAATAAATAACTGATATAACCAGAATTTAGCCATAATGAATTCAATCCCTTTTACTGTAAAGGGAAAGTTATGCTTGCAGGCATAGTTTGGGCCTTGTTTTTAAATGCAGAGAATAGTAAAATAGATGCAATGTTTATGAATTATTAAAACCTGCACAAGGATTTCTTTTCCTCTTCCACAGCTTCTTGTTTAATCCTTCTTCATTGTTGGGGGCTCTAGGGATGACTGACATTTAACACATCTCTGTCATGCTTCCTTACCCATTGAATGCCTGACACGGGGAGAGAGAGAACAACCACACATACACACAAGCATATGCAGATTACAAATGCTCCAACCTATTTCATTTCTCCTCGCTCCCCACGTTCCTTGAACCAAGCTTCTTGCAAAGAGGAGAGAAACATTGCCATCTGGAAGATGGCAATATCATCACTTCATCTGTTACATGAGTAAGAACCTTTTCACACCTTGTAAGTAACAGATATTAGGAATTAACAAAGATTTTTTTTTTAAAAAAGTAGTATCTATGTTTTGTAGAGGCTTTGGTGGTAAGGGGATGTGTTTTGGTGTGACGATACTATTTTTTCTTGAGGAAAAAAAAGATAGTGCAGGGGGGTATATTTAGGGATAGAGCTTTATAGATACACAACCTGGAAATATTTGAGCATCACATCACATACGAGTCTTTAGCTCACAAAGTGATCCCTACAGAGTGCAGGCTGGCAGCGTTAGCCACTCCATTATTCCCCAGACATTGACAACATCAGCTGCAATCTAAAACCTATTTCATATTTTAACAGGTAACAACAACAACAAAAAAATCTAGGCAGGAGTAAATCACACTCTTTCATAAGGAGAACTTTGAGCCAATGGTTAATTCACTACCAGCAGCATTATTATAGCAATGACGGTCTGACCATAAATGCTAGAAAAGGTTCCAGGTGGAGCAACTGATATAAGCAAAAGCGAAAACAGTCAAGTTTGGGACCTTCTGTTCAAAACTGTGGCTGTTTATCCCCAGCGCCCACTATATCAGACACTCTAGTAGGAAGATATCACCTTCCCTGCTAAAGCTTGCCTTGCTCTAAACAACACAGAACAGAGGAAAATAAGAAACCCACAATAGCAGCACTTCTAGCAGCGATATAATTTTCCAGAAAGTGATTTAACAGGTTTAGGAGTTTGAGACTAGTTCAGAGTATTTGAAACATCAAGCAGTTACAAGGAACAAAAATAATTTGCAAGAAGTTGGGCCACATTAGACTACTCATCTACATTAGTACATCCCTAGCTAATGTGTCAATGATACAAAGTTTCTTAAAAAAGCTTAATGTCAATCATTTCACTGTACACCCAATGCACACACACAGTCTACCTACTTCAATCCTAGTGCACCAGTTATGCGCCAGAGCCTGTTAAAGTTAGTGGAAAACCACATATTAATGTATGCGTGCTTTTAACAGATCGTAAAAAGAGGCTTGCAAGTTTGCATTGAGAAACAAAGAAATATAAGAATCAGAATTAAAAACAAAGACAACATGAGAGGAAACGCTTGTGAACCACTGCAGCTTTTGTGCTCCAACAGCCAAACGGTGTGCTTCTGCCTCCAAGACTGAACATCCTGCTTTTCACCAGTGACAGAGGGGCTTTGTACCTTTTTTCCAAAAGGCAAACCAAACATAAAAGTACAAGATACCCAAGATACCAAAGGGGGGAGTGGGGGGGAGGGACGGACACAACACCACAATCTTAGGCAATGAAGAGAAATTGGATTTTTCATTAAATCAAGACAGGAACCAAAAAATTTCCTGTATCTTTCTCTAAGAAAGTTCCCTGTATGCTGACCTATTTATAGATGACTTGTACCTGTAACGCAGGTTTACAGTTCTGACACTGATACAGCTCATGCACTAAGTGAGACTGATGGGATTGTTGGGGTTTCTACCAACTGGGTTGAGTTTCACGCTAGCTACTTAAAGCAGAATGCATGAACCCTGGAGGAAGATGCAAGAACTACAGCTCAAACCCTCTTGCGTTCAGCAGCATGGTGTCACAGTGTGTATTGATATATTGACTCAAGAATAATTTTGTATCAGGTTACAGAATACTACATCAAGCTGAAATATTTAAGGAGACATCTGCTTCCTTGACAGCTATTTTTAGAAGTACTCAAAACTATTAGTTCATCAAGAAGATAATACTCTAAAATCTGTTCTTGCCCTGAACAACTGTAAGCTTACTGCAGTTCCCCAAGAGCTTCACCCCTCTGTGTAATCAAGCTCCCTAATGTAATTGATGCTAACAGTTTTTGCTGGCTTTCTACATCCAGAAATTTTCCTTTTCCCTTTCTTATTTCTCCTCCCTCATCATCAACAAATCCATCTCTTTACATGAATACACATTATCGCCATATTATCTGTGGCAAACAGCACTAAAATAAAACACATCTGCCTTGCAAATGAGAAATGGAAAAAAGTCTGCCATGGTTTTAATGAAATTGTATGTGTGTGACGTTTTCATTGCATAAGCGCAACTATTTAATTGTTCACAAGAGAGGTTTAACAGAGAACATGTCTGTACTAAAAAGATGGGCTTAATGTTTGAGATTACTAGGTGTTCCTATGTGAACTTCTTTCCAGTATCCCCAAAAGATATTACATTTAAGTGTTCTTTTAATTTAGTACATTTTTTCTCCTGTTAAGAGTGTTGTTTTTCCAAAAAAACATCCACCACCATTCTTATGCAAGTTTAAACTGCTGCCAGAAAGCTTTTGTTTTCCTATGTTTATTAATAAGCTATCTCTTTAAATCTACTCTGCTGTGCTCTACAAATTGTAAAGAGCACACAAATGAGAGACAAAGCAGCTGCCAAATGCGTAAGTAAAGCTTGGCCTGGCCAGTAATAAGCAAAAACTATTTAATCCTCCTTAACACTCTGCAATCTATGCAAAAAATATTTATGGGAGCAGCATCAAACCCAAGATTTATCAGATAAAGGTTTGACAGTTAAAGAAGAGAGATGCAGAAGAGATCAATATTTTTTTCCTAGCTAACATCATCTATTTATAAGTTGATAGGGGCTGTTGATCAAGAATTTTCAATCAAAATTTCTCCATCACAAAACAGAAACTTGGGAGAACCAACTGTATTTACAAAACCAGATATTTTGTAACAAAGTAGCCACTTTACAACTGAATATAAACACCCCCCTAAAGAGTCCTTTCAGAATTCCCACTTGAAAAACAACAGAAAAAGCTGAAAACAAAAACCCAAAACACTGTATTGGGGTTTCAAGTGGATTTCCCTTTAGAAAAGCAAGGTTTTTAATTCTGAAATAAGTGTAGATAAAGTTGCATCTTTCAAGTTTATCAGCACAAACCGACCTGATCAGTTAACTGAACTTCTGCTTTAAAAAAAACCAAAACAAAACAAAAACACCCTTTCCAATTTGATATCTCATTCAGATGCAGAAAGGGAAAAAAACCCTAAGTATTCTAAAGTGCCAGTGTAAACAAACTGTTTTCTGTTTACCTCAAATTATATAGCTTGGAAAGCAAAGAGTAGTTATGAGTGAATTGAATCAATAACCGAGAAGTGATCTGAAGTTTAAAAATGGACAATTGGGTCACAGGCAGGCTTTCTGCAATGAAATAAATCTTAGCAAGAGTAAGCTAGGCACATCACCAACTTACACACTTAAAACACTTCACAAAAAAATAAACATCCAGGTGCAAATTTTAGCCAGTTGAATATGTGTTAAAATTAGTTTCTTGTGCAACTGTACCCTGGCCATCTTGTGCAAGTTATCAGCGTAGAACAGTGTGGTGGCAGGCTAGATCCTCATCTGAGCCGTCAGTTCATTTACTGCCTTTTTTTTTTTTGTCTTCTGTTGAAAACAACTCATACATGAAAATGCACAGGCTACTTTGTTACCTTACAAAAAACTAAATACAGGGTGAAAAGAAAACCAGCATTATTCTACCTGTAAGGACATAAGCGATTTCAATCAGACATGCTATGCAATACTTGGAAAAGAATGCACCGCCAAAGGAACGGGGTCTGATGCCTGTCTCTTCTCCAAGCGTCTTGTATCACCTCTCATAAATGCTAGGCACAGCTCACAAACCCAGAGTGCTTCACCAGACAGAGGGTGTCATTTTTCTCAGCCAGCTCAAGTAAAGTGTTTGCGTTACAGACCAATTCTTTGCCACAGTTTCTCTTCTAAAACACAGCAAAAGCTTCCCAGGGCTACTGCTTTCAATGGGAAGGGAAAAAAATGAACACTCCCTGAAACAGAATACACCAAAGATTCATTCACAGTAGCACAATAGCAAAAATAGGGAAACAAAACACCACAACAATGCGGCATGCCTGCTGCCTTCACAGATCCTCGCCCCCTTTATTTGCATAAAGCCATCTGTATGAGATGCTGCGCATTACTGTGCTACTTCCATAGCTAGTGAGAAGTCAAGTTTTATTTTGGTTGGTTTTTGCAGCATCCTATGAAACTTAACTGGTTTGAATTCTGCAGCAAGTACTGCATTATTAGAAAGTTTCCTGTCGTTTCCGTGAACGGGAAATATTTGTAGTAATCTATGGACCAACTTGAAAAACTAGGGGGGGGGTGTCCAAATGTGGCCCTACCTACTGTTGACAAGTAACCTGTGGACATCTCCCCCCTGGTCCTCAGCTCTCATTTTACAACAGTTCACAGATGATTTGGAGCAATCCTTGGCAGGTCTCTTCATGTTTAGGAACGGTTTTCGTTATTTACTTCTAGCGTTACATGTGACATGCATCTTGCATCCTCCCTGCTTCGACTAGAACCTGGTCAGCAGGAGAATTACAACCAGTGTCTGATGAGCAGAAAATACTCAAGTTTGTTCATCCATAGCCATTGCTAGCACACAAAAACACATCTTTGTATGTACAAGAGCCACCTAAGAACCTGCATCAACAAAATTCTGTTTGAATCTTTTCCATAAGAGATACCATGGCATTAAAGTCAGCAATTTTGGATGCTTCTGTTCCTGGGGTGGGGGGGAGGCATCCAACCTGATATTTCCTCAAGAGTCCAGCTGTCAGACATCACCACACACCCACCGTCCATCAAAAACCCCACTCTCGGTCATCCTCAAAGCGTGAGAAATTAGATGTTAAAAATCACTTGTCAACTGACGATTTGGTCTTAATTTGGTGTCTGTGGTTGGATGTCTCTTCACACAATTATTTTGATCCTAATTAAGACTTCTGGGTGAATCCCCAATACAAATAAAATTAATTTGTAATGTGTAAATACAGAGGAACAAATCACAGTCCAACTGCACAGTCTCTTGGAGCCCACGAGACTGTCTGCAGAATCCTTCTTGCAGATCCTCTCAGCCAGCTCTAATCATTTATTTAAAAAGAGACTAACAGAATAGTCTGTCCTGGAGGAAGAAAGCATATGTTAGTCTCAGCATGGATTCCTTTAGGAGGGAAGCGTAATCACCACATTCAGCATTACCGTAACTCAGACCTACCATTTTCTTTCTTTAAATACTAAGTGTATGTAAATAATTTGACTGCACAAAATGCAGCTTTCCACACTGAAGTGTTATTGAGTCAAGTCAATCAAAGTCAGCTGGACAAAGGACAGTTCGTATGGGTGCTGGTTACAGCTGCTCTACCCTCATGTCCTATCTACATACTAACAGACCTCTGACTTTTGGGGTTGCTTGGGGCTTTTTTTTTTTTTTTTTTGGTTTGATGTTTTGTTGTGGTTTGTTTGTTTGTTTGTTTTATTTAAAAACCCAAAGAGACTGCATCATAGCACACAACAGGTGAGAGTACCATCCTCTACCAACTGGCCGTAGTTTTGGGAACTCTAGGGATCATGTTGATATCTGTGAAGTCCAGGGAGAGCACATCTGTATGCTTTTGGTTTCTCCAATGCTGAGTCCAAGGCAAGTCAGGATGGTGTAAACTTTGCATGTGGATATGAAGAGGCTTTCGTAGTTCATGGAAAGCAAGAGCCTGATACATTCCTAATGCAACCCAGAAGTGAAAACTCTGTAAAATGAAAAAGAAAGAAATGCCATCCTTCCGTGCTAACGGAGGACTTCTACCCTGCAAATAAATTACTTTGAAAAAGATTTACTGAACAAGCAACTCAACATAAGCTCCCAGCACAATGTTGTGACAGAAATGGCTAATGTTGGTTTTAGAGGTATAAACAAGAGGAGTAGTAAGCAGGATTGATGAAGTGATTATACTTTTATTTATGACATTGGTGAGACCAGTAAAAGGCATACAAAGCTCAGTTGCAGTCTCGCAACTTTTTAAAGAGTGTTGAGAAAAAACAAAGATCAGAGCAACTGGGGGGGGGGGGAAATAACTGAGATCTCAATGAGAGCTGAAAGAGCTCAATCTATTTAGCCTATCAACAAAGATTGAGAGGTAACTTGATTAGTGTGTAAGTACCTTCATGGGGAGAAAACAAAGGGTATTAAACGGCTCATTAATCTATCAGAGAAAGGCATAACAAAAACTAATGGCTGGAAACTGAAGCCAGACTGATTTAAATTAAAAACCAGGCACAATTTTTTTTTTTTTTTTTTTTTTTTTTTTTACATTGTCAGGTATTCTCCAGCTTTCGATATATTCAAATCAAGAAATGGATGCTGTCTCAATACTGGTTTTAGACAGACACAAGTTACACTGTAGTTAAGCACAAAAGTTACTGGAATCAATACTGTGGTAACCAGGTGAAATGCAATGGCCTACGACATACAGTAAAGTCAGAGGGACAATCTAGGGGTCCCTCTTGGCCTCAAACTCCATGAGTCTATGAACTCTGAAGAAGCCACCTCTCTTCCCTCCTAATAAATCCAATCATTCTGATTTTCCACCTATGTTCAGTCACTGCTGAAACTCCTGTGTATTACAACAGGAATGTACAAAAGATTGGAGTAAAATCTGAAGCCAAGATGAACCATGTGCTGAGGCATAACACAAGAGCTAAATTATTTTGCTTGCTTTTTAAAAATAGGTTTTGCACTCATGAGGAATATTAGATTGATGACACTGATAAACTGGGGGGTGAGGGTAGGACTGGAGAAAGTAGGAATTTAAAATGGTTCAAGCACACAAAGTACCTCATCCAACAAGATGCCTGAAGGACTATTCTGTAAATTAAAGAGTGCAGCTCATCATGCACATTTGTTCTGCCCCAGCCTTGCAATTCATATCAAGAAAAAAGATATTAGTAAGCAATTGTGTATTTACCAAAGCAGATTCATAGAACTCATCTTTGAGTTATTCAAAGCTTTTCATAAATATGATCAATACGTTTAGGGGGGAAAGAAAAAAAAAAAGTGATGGCAATAGGCCATAACTTTTAAAACTTTCTAGATGCATTACACAACAAAACTATGTAATTCACTTGAGCTAAATTGAAATTTACAGAGTTAAAATAAAACTGCATAAATAAAGTATTTTCTTTGGCTCAAAAAATTTGGCTAAAAATAATTTAATAACCTATTTTGGCATGAAAACCATCTTCTTTGTAATCTTAAAATTTGGTCACCACACTGAAAAGTCACTCACACCTCTATAAGGTACTGGGATTGCCTGTATGAAGGATGTAACACCGCAGACAGGATATCAAATGACGCACAAGTCTCCTGTTCAGAGCCGGACAAGAACAGCACAGATTATTTGCACAGCCCATCAGATAATGCTCCTCGTGATTAGGGATTCTGAGCAGTGCTGAAGATGTCTCAGCTTTCTCCCAAGCCCCAGCCCTGGCTCCCCAGGCCAGGCACCATCGGTGCAGGAACACCCATCTGGTCCATTCGCACCCAAGCAGCGGCAGAAGGTGCTTCCTGTCCCCCATCCTTCCTTGCTGCTTCCTTCTGAGATTACAAAATGTTTGTTTTCAAAGGAGAGGGCTCAGTTCACCCACAATATCAGTGGAGATTTCAGTTTTCCTTTCCCGTACATATATGCCCTTGTGAATGAAAATCAGCATGAATGAAGCCAGCTTTGTCCGCACTTGCGCTGTAGATATGCACAAACTCCAGGAAGCCAAGACTTAATTTGATCTGAAAACCCCCACAGCCAATGCATTTTAAAGACAGAACCACAAAGCCAATCAATAGGGACCATTCAGATACTTGCTGTCAGCGGCTAAAAGAAAATGGATACCGAGAAAGCCATAACTATGATAAATTTAGGCGCTGCTTCTCTCTGACTAATGTAGGCACTAAAACACTCCATGAATATCCTGCTTTGAAACGTGTCATATTTCTGAGAGGCCAATCAATCTCGGGTTCTCTGTGGACCACATTAAAATACATTTGTCACTGTAAGTTTATGAAATATTGATGGTGTTTTTTAGGGGGGTGTTAGGAGGTGGAGAGGTGGATCAAAAAAGGGGGAGGGAGAGCTACTTTAATGAATTATCTTTAGGCTAGAAGAAAAAGAAGAAACAAATGTAGGTGCGTATTGTGGATGAGGGTGAAAAACAGGAAACAGAATTGCTTACTGAAGGAAGACATTTGTTGGATTAATAGAAAAGATCATGTGGATGAATGCGTTATAGAGGCACTTCAGTATTTCAAGCTCAATTTGACCTAGATTTATGATTTTATTAAATCTTTAATTTTCTAAATTTGGTAATTAATAAAAATAAAATCAGAGGTCTGTTAATGACATTCACAGAAGGGAAATTAAAAGCGTATCTGTGTTCCAGAGGGGAGCAGGGTTCCATTGCACCAGGCACCGCGTCGTATTTATACCTGAAAGAGGGAACAAGCCCATATGTACTAGCAAACCTCACCAGCTCTTTAAAGCAGAGACGCACATACTCCATGTGGAAAAGACATGGAATAGAACAAGGATATACAGAGACAGACCACCTTTCATACTGGTGCATCTACATACACTCAATACTTGAAGTGTCAGATATTAGTCATGAAGAAAATTCCCATCTTAAAGAATTTATGATCAGAATAGCTAAAAGACCAGAAATGAGCAAGAAGAAACTGGGAACCAAGGTGGAAATGAGAACCAAGTCACACAGAATAATTAATTTAAGACTATAAAGGAAGCTTGTTGCAGATCCAAGCTATGAGTTCGCAGCCAGGCCAGGGCTTTCCAGGCAAGACCACTCTACCTTTCCGTAACCCAATCCACTAAACACGTAACGACATACCAAGCTTTCTACAGGAGAAGCTCTGCTGAAGTCAATAAAGCTATTCACAAGTGTAAAGTTAAGCCTGAGCTTAAATAGTGTGGTACTGTGATCTATGTTTGTAAGTGAAGTGTGGAACTAAAGCTAGTTTGTGTAAATAATCTGAAATTAGGTCATTTTTCACCATTTCTGTCAATGCAAAAAGCAGTTTTTCAGATAAGAACAACAGCAGCATTCACCAAAGGAACAAAAAGTAAATCCTCATATACATTTTTAACGCACAGATGCTAAACTTTTTGGTAAAGACATTATGCCATGTTGGTAGGAAAAACACTTTTAGGCAATAAATAGCACATTTTGCTTTAGTGATGAATAGCAACAAAAATAAACTGAGGCAGAAGCATAAAATTTTTCATTTTTCACAAATCTGGAAAAATATGAACTCTTCTATTATTTTTGGCCAGTGTCCCAAACATCTTCCCTTCAGCCTTCAAAACAAACCCCACTCTTCTTACTGAGATTATCCAAACAGATACACAGATCTATTCTCTATTTCCTTTGCCATAGTTTAGGTATTTGGCTGTAAAAATTTGACAGCTTAGGAATCTTGCATTAAAAATCCATTTTTCTGCCTCCCTGCCCCCCCAGCATTTTCAGCGAAATTGAAGATTTCCATGTGCATGGAGGGTAGGGGGAAGGAAGTATTTTGTTTCCCATCAGTTTGATGCAAGGTTAAACATTTCAGTATGTTTTAGTAAAGCAGAGTGATTTGCTAAAAAGCCAGTTCAATATTGAATTACACCTCCTGCAATGCTTCCCAAAAACAGTAGCTCAGGTGCCCAAATCCCCACTTTTTTCCCCTAAAGGCTGCCCTTGATGAAACTACTTTTCCCACCATGCAGTGCAGTTCCCCTCTCTCTGCTATGCACAATACACTTGTGCCTCAACATTACTAAACTGATTTTCTGTTCCCCATCCTGAATCTTATCTCAAAAGTTAGCAAGTTACTATTTCCCTCTACACACCTGTAGCACACACAGACCCTACTCATGGGCTATAGCTTTATTAGGTCAGGTGTCAAGGAAACAGGAGGAAAAAAAAAAAAAAGAGCATGGTTTGAGGCAGAGCTTAGTCTCGACTTTCCACACTTGATATGAATGAAGATTGGGCTCAAATCCAGTGTCTGTGTGTGCCAGTGACTACCTGCTTGGTCACAGCAGCACGTACCTCAGAGCTGCGCTGACACTGCTCAGATTAATCACAAATATCACCATGAACCATGTTTTCAAACATATAAAAGACTTTGGGAAGTATATGGGAGCAAACCACACCTGCTGCAGTTGAGGCCGGCACATGGGATGGCGGCTGGATCCTTCCTTTTGGGGAGCTGCCAGTTCCTAAGGCCATGGCAGTCTGATGTCTCCTTCCTTTTAAGAGAAGTCCCCAGTACACTCAGTCTCCATATCCCCATCTCCCCACTGCTCCCCGGGGGCAGGTTAGCACTGACAGGCAGGGATAGGCCCAAGGCTCCCCCCGGCCTCCGTCCACACCCCCCACTGGGCCTGGGGCTCCACATCAGCACTGGCCCCAGGCCTGAGCTCCGTGTCCTGAGGCAGTGCGACTGCTCCCTGGGGAGGACGAGCAGGAGACCAGGGCCCTCACTGACAGGGCACAGCCGGACCCACCGACGGCCCTGTCAGTGGCAAGGTGGCAAACCCAGCCTAACGTCTACCCAGGAAACCCGGGATATTCAGGCATGGCAGAAAACCAGGGGGCACAGGGGCCGCCGCAGCCCAGTCCAGGCCTGGTGCCAGAGCCAAGATGGAGGCCCATGCCCCTGACTGGGGGCATGTGGCTGGAGGCCCTGAGGGACTGTCTGGGCCTGACAAAAGTCACCTACATTCACCAGCTGCCAGCATCAAACAAGGCCATTAGATCAAACATTTCCTTCCCGTTGCTGATAAATCCTTAGCAGTGCCCTAACCCTGAGGGCGTTAGGAGTTTTGAGACCATTGAGTGAGTTCACCAAGAAACTGCATCCTTTAGCAGTTCAAGCTCTGTAATTCCAGCCACCAGAAACCTAACAGATTGAAAGGAAGAAAGCAGTCAGGAAAACGTGTTTTATAGCTTCACCTGCACACGTGGCATCTGGCTTTGCTTTCTGGCAATCAGGCCCACCCCAGTGTTTCAGCTATTGCCCCTTTTGGTGTCCATGATCTCCCTTCTCCTCCCCGTGGAGGGAAGGGAAACCTGCTCCCTCCAGGGGCTTCATCCCCCAGTGACGGGCTCCAAGTTTGTAACCAGAACCCCTGAAGTTGCCCGACACACAGCAAGAAAACACCTAAACACACTCTTTACTGTACCACAGCACTAGAAAGAAAGGGCTGACTACATACAGCATAGACCTGTTGTGCCATTAGATGGCTGTAACATCTAAGAGCTCATTAGGAAAAGAAATGTCCATGCCACAGGATCTCGATTAGTCACTTCACTCCCTCACTCCAGCATGGGAGCACCACCTGCTCTTTTCTACCACCATTTATGTTCATCCCCTCACTTATGTCTCCTAACTTGTTTGAGGGTTGGTTACAAAGCAAATGTACCTTCTCCCTGACCCCATAGACCAATCGAGAGAGTCAGCGTGACCAGCAGACACTATCTTGCTTAAGCATGGCTCACCAATTCTGCAGACATCAAATCAGCCTGTCAGTCAGTTCATAAGCCTGGATTGCTTTCCCCCATTCAGCCCCATAAGGTTTTTGTTCTCAGGCAAGCTTGTTCAGGGTAGTTTCTACAAGTACAGCATTGTTCCTGGCCATACACTGTCCAATCTGCTTATCAATATCTCAAGAAATGGGGACTCCATGGCTTCCTCATGGAGACTCTTTGGCAGGTTAGTAAGGCATAGTGCCAGCAGCTTTTCCCTGATGTTCAGACTAGGTTTCCCTTTTGATTTATATCTATTATTTGTGTTACCACCCTTTTGCTATCACTCTGAATAAAATCTCTCACCAAAGTCATCCCAAACCAATAACAGCCAGAAAAGAAACCTAATAATAAATTGTACAATAGTACTTGACATTTTCTATGCTGGGACAAAGCCAGACCCCCATCCTTCCGAGCAATGTGGGGAAAGGCTGGGTGATCCTGACATCTAAGTTTCAAACCTCTCCATCTCTCCAAATTGAAGGTATTAGATGCTTTTATACGGTCCCAGTTACACAAGAATCAGATAATACAGTCTAATGACCCCTCTGAGTCTTAAAGTCAGTGATGCCTTTGGGTATGTTTCTAAATAATAGGCAAAACCCATGAAAAACCCAATCCCTCACCTCCAAACCCTCTTGTGCTTACTCGGCTTCATCAGTCCAGATCTGCCACGATAGCTTGGGGCAACATTTTGAGTTTCTTCCCACTTATTAGAGATCTATGTGTATGATAAAATACACTTTAAAAAAAATGTTGTAAAGCTGGTTACTTAGATTCATTAAGCACCAGGATTCATGTCATCTTTGATAATGTTTTATACTCAGCGTTTTCATATGCCTTCTATTTACATTTCTAAGCATGCTATAAATATCTACTATAAGCATATAGAGGGCTGGCAGGCCAGCTTTCACCCGCAGGCCTCTTGCCCCGTGGAAGTCATTCTTCCCAAAGGACAGCCTGACATTCTGGGCAATGCACAAGACATTTTTATTTGATGTATCATCAGTTCATGTTGGTTTTGACTTTTCCTTTGCCTTATTTTGTATTTCAGCTTGTAATTGTGGCAGCAATTTTTGCATGTTGCTTAATAAATCTTACAAAGGGGTCTGTCCATGCTGCCTTTCATCAGAGCAAACTCCCATTGAAATTGTGCCTGCGCAAAAACTGTTGATCAACACTTTTGGAAAGATGCGTACCTTAACCTCTAAAAGGATTATCAGCTGGTAGTCAGACACAGCCACTTGAAGCGAGTAGCTGCTTAAGAAGATTTTAACTGGAGCGTAAAATCCAGACATGTATCTAGAGTCAGTATGATACTACAATCATGAGACATCCAATTCTAAAAATTCCGGACTGAAAAAAGAAGTTTCCTTTCAGTATGACCAGTTATAGCCAAAGAAGGAAAAGGTAGTTAGCAGTCAAATGTTTTCTCCAAAAATTTCACTTTCCTAGGTGGTGTTGCATAACTGGACTACCTCACACAGCCGATGTGACGAATGTCACAAAAACCTAACCTGAGACTAGCTGTAGGTCAAGCATCAACACAGGCGATTTAGAAAACACATTAAAGAAAAAAAATAATAAAATTGTCAAATACTGACAAAATAGTTTGTGAAAGCAGGGTGAAAAAAGTAAGATATTTTAATAACCATTAATCAGGTAACATTCTAGCTATTCAAATCATGACAGTTACTGAGGTCTTAAGTATTTAGAAACAGACCTTTCAGGAAAAAGAAGATCAAAGTACATGGAAAACACAAAATTCACACTCAGAAGTTCTAGATCTTCTGTAGACATATACTATTTAAAATAACCTAAGATATTAAGCTACTATCTCACTGATTGTTAGAAACTAATTTACCATGTTTTAGATGACTAGTTTTACTATATACATTGAAACTATACATGTTATATAATTACGGCAAAACCAGGTCTCTCTGTGTACAACTTAAAAACCCTACAGCTGCAGTCCAACTCTGTTTTCCAGTCAACACTGACATTTCTAAATTAATTATTTCTCTTATTTTAGAAAGGTGTTAGACAAAACCAGTTTTCCTGTATATGTTATTGTGCTCCATACTTAATACAACGCAAGAAAAAATTCTTCCATAAATGTATGTCAAAGTATGTTAGGAGTGTTAAATTCAAGTTACACATAACAATTATCTCACTCAAAGTGTAAATAAAGTTTGGTTTTGATAAGTAAGTTACCCATGCAGTTATACCTATGTCTTTCCCCAATCACAAGTTTGTATTTATTCCTCAACTTCCTCACAAGAAATGAGAGAATTGTCCCCTACATATTCAAAATTTCTAGATCTTTCGCCTATCGCCAGATTCTCAAGATAGTGGGGTTTATTTCAAAAGTTGCAGCACAGACTTCGAAATCCTGGATGTTTCAGCTTCTCAAGCTACTCAGTTTCTCACGAGACTAAGACTCTGCTACAAAATATCCTAAGCAATTTACTGCACAAGAACACTTATCTGTCACGGTTTAATATTAATAGCTACAAAAAGTAAATCTCACCTTACCTATCACTATAGTCAGATACATATGCCTACTACATAGGCATCTTAAAAAAGCACTAAAAGCCACACAGATGCTAGTAACTAGTTTAGTTCTCCAAATAACTAATTTGGCCCCCGGGCACAAAGAGCGCTCATACTCTCTGATGGAAAGACCACTAACAAACCAACCACTAGAGTATTAGATAGAACATCCAAAGCTGAGACTCTGGCCTTAGTTAGGTTTGCCTTGATCATCTTATTTCTGAAATAAGGATGGAAGTGCTCACCTCCTGCACAGCATTGATTTAGACTTCAGCAGTTCCCTGGAAGTTTCTGGGGGCAGATATGTGAACAAAACACATTCTGAAAGATGTTTAGTATTTCTTATATTTCTTTGGAATTTTTACTCTTTCTGGGCAAGATATCCATACAGACCACTTAAAAATGTGAGATAAGCCATATGCTTAGCCTAGCAAGGAAAAGGAATATGGAAGAAAACCAGGAAAGTGTCAACAAATTAGTGGCTATTTAAATATTGAATAAAATTCTTCCTTTGTTCAGGAAGTGTCTGTCCAACGGAAACTCTACTGTTCGAAATTGGTGTCATCTTGAATGCCAAAAAAGGAAGAAAAAGTCATTTATAAAACAATTAGAAATAAGGTTTCAGCCTTGGGGGTCTTCCTCAGGGCATGATGAAACTAGGACACAGCAAAACTAAACAACATCCTGTTCTTCTTTAGCCTAAGGAAGGCCCCATGGCCAAAATGCCTTCTCTAATCTAATTTTGTACTTTTGACAAAAAGGTTGACCCTTCTCCCTACTAATTACTGTTCTGCAACTTGTGACATATTACACCAAGTTTGTCCCTTCATTTTTAGAGGTCACACACAATGTAAAGCATTTATCCAAGCCATCTTCAAATCCTACACCTTCATTTATGTCTGGAACGAACAACTTTGAAATGCTCACACTGGGAGGAGAGGGAAGCTATATAACTCAATTCTCCATTGCCTTTCACTTCTGCCGACATCAACTCTCCTGGGCAGGAGGATGAAATGCTACTGTTCCAAGCTGGTAGGAGTTTGCATAACTGGATAAGACCAGCTAAGGTGCAAAGCAATGGAGAACAGGACCCAGCAATTTGAAGATGTCACCTGTAAAAAGAAAGAATGGTTTCTGTCACACAAGTTTATTGCAGCCCAGAAATGTCTACAGTAACTACGGGCATATAATATGATGTGCAAGGCTTTTATGAATGGGACCCTTGTGGCTTCTTGTCAGAACTGAATCTGAAGTGATGACAGGACATTTGCAAGAAGTCTTTCCTGGGATGCTGAAGGACTTCCATAAGGAATCATCTTGAAGATTGGGCTCTTGAGGCCTTCAGTCAAGAGAAGTCCTTCCAAAAAATGTTGAAGGTTTTTGGTAAGGAGCAACACAGATAGATACCCTCAGAAATAATGAAGGAGCTGAGCTGCTGGGTCTGAACTCTTTGCATATCCCAGAATTACAGGAGAGAAGCATACAGGATGGGTGACTGGCAAGTCTGCAGGTTGGGGGAAAAAACACAGAAAAGGGAAAACAAGTAAACCCACACATTTATAGTGTTGCTACTAATGATATCGCTGTCAAAAACATGACAATAGTTTGTCTGCTGAGGGATTAATGTGACTCACCAAGTACGTTAACAGTTGGCATAATTTCTCTCTATTTGCAAGTTCTCAAAAGATTACAAGAAGAAACTGAAGAGGCTACAGAGAGCCTCTTCTCCCAGTTAGGCATTGCTGAGAATGGGTAAATCTGCAAAGTGTAGTTTACATCTGCTCAGCTCCTGTTCAAACATACATACAAAGAGACTTCAATATAGCAAACTCCTCTCTAAGTCTTCAGCTGTGGTGACACAACAACCTTCTGCCTAGTCCCTTACTCCCAATCTGGGGAGGCAGCTGCTATGGCGTGAGAGCTCCCAGTACTGAAGAGCTAGCGTTCACACACATTCAGGGATGCAATTAATGAGTACATTACTAATGCCTTAGCTTAGACAAAGGTATTGATACACTTGTACATTTTTTATTGTGGAGTTTTTAAACAACGATTAAGAAGGGAGTCCATTATTGCAATATTTGGTAGTCCACACTGCCCCAAAAAGCTGGCAAGCATGTTAGGCGTGTGTAGAACTCTGCTAGTAACTTAGGACACAAAAAAAAGCCTGCGTTCCAATTTACCAGAAATACGGTCATAGGTAGAAACACTGCCAAATCAAAAATCATAAAAGCATGAAAAAGTTTGAAAAGCATTCTCTTTGCCCTTGGTCTGGGTGTTGGAGCAAAGCACCTGGCAATAGAACCTCCCCCAAAACAGGCAGTTTATCCTGCAGAGGCTTCAGCTCAGATTAGCCAGCTGCAACCTGCCTGGTCCCATTAATTGCTATTCATCTCTCTGTCAGGTATCTCCAAAATGCACTTGATGCTTTTTTTGCTCAACCAAGATAGGTTTTTTTTCTTTTTTTACCAAAATTGTGATGAGGAAAGGATTCTGTGGGTCTGCCTCCGCACTCACCCCTCTGCACCCTTGCGCTACTTTGGCTAGTCACCATTTGACCATGCTCACGGTCAGCATGACAGCATCCCCATTGCCAAATTCATCTATACCTGAACTTGTTGGAAGCTGTACAGCATCCCATTTTCTTGAAAATGCATTTGTTATAAAAAAAAAAAAAAAGCAAAGGATGACCCTGTAAGAAAGGCCCTGTTTTAAAAAACAGTGAAAATGAAAGTTGTTCCTGGTTCCACTGATGAAATCAGTGTGAGCCTGCTCAGATATATTCCCTGTCTATAAAATGAATATAACATTTGCCACTATCACAGGGAGGTCTGATGACATGCTCATTAGTGCTCCTAGAGCAATTAGAGTTTGGGTGAGAGACTACAGTAAGAAAACAAAGAGACATCTCAAGTGGATATATTTCTGCTGTGCCTCAGAGCAGCTGAAGCACAGCAGCACCCACAGGGGATTCAGACTTGAGCAGTGGGGGGGAAAAGCAATGAGAAAATGCTGCTAAAAAAAATAAAATCAAACCAACCACAAAACAGAAAGCAAGCTAGGTCTCTGCTGTTAAAGGGAACAAAAAATCCTCTCACCTTTACAATAACAGTATGTGCCTTGATATTAGCCCTGGGAATGCCAGTGAAACTAAGGGCTGTCATTTTCTTATTTTCGAAAACGTTCACATAATTAACACGCTCCCTCTTCCCTCTCACTCTGAAAGAAACACTGGGGTTTCAGGCAGAAACACTTTGTCTAAGGCACTGAAGAGAAGGCACCGCGAGGCAGGTGTCAGTCAACCTTGTTCAGTATGATTCAAATCCACCCCGGCCCTTTTGCTGCATTAGGCATGGTTTTCACCAGGGTCCTTCACCGCCGTGCTGGATCTGCTGGGGAGAGCTGCATGTCAGCGGTCCTTTCTAATCGGCCTCGTAACGGAGGCAGAGCGCTCTTACCCTAGCATCTCCGCTACCACATGACTATCGAGAACACATGCCTGATTTGATTTTAAATACAAAGCACGTTCCCTTTAATTGAAACTTTGTGCATGAAAAGTTTATTAAGTTAGACAGCGATGCCGCAGAGAAGCGGTGGTAGAAATTGCCCTCAGGCTGATCCTTCCTAGCCTGCCATTAGGTGCTGTTACACTTAATTGTTGGTGAAGGCAACTTAGTGCTTGATCACATTACTTTCACATTAAACCTTTCCTTTGACACAGGTTCTTTGTTAGAGCCAGATCTTTCAGATACACTTGCACAGACAGAAGCATCTTAAAACCAACAGGAGTTTTACAAGTAGAGGAACTTACCAACGTTGTTAAGAGATCTGCAGCTCACAGAGGACTGCAAGATTAAAGCCAGGAGAATTCAAACTGTCGTTAATAACAAGTATATTTTGTATTTTTTTCACACCTTTCACACTACGGTCTATAGAAAGACCTATTCCCTATCCCTAAAAGACTTGGACTAATAACTGACCAGGAGCATCAAGTTTAACACTGAAAGCATCCTTAAAAATTGTAAATTGTTCAGGGACTTTCTAGTGTATGCTGAAAAAGCCATGATTACACAAACAACAATTAAAAAGAATGATATGCTGGCCAAAAAATATTCCTGTTTAAAAGAAGATAGAAAAGCAATATTAAAAAGTTAAAAAAAATTGTAAGAGAAGGCTAATGGAATAAACATAATATCAACAGACAATAACTAAGCAATATATTAAAAAAACACCAAAACCCCTATATGCAAGCATATATTCACTGCTAAATGCAGACAGTAAAACTATACACGAAGATGCTGAAAAGACAGGAATGTTTCAGAGATGCTTTTCGTCTATATTTGAAACAAAAGACACCAATGTATATATGCATTCCCTATGTGTTATAGCTAGATTAGAGAGTTTAACAGAAAGTTATGGCTCTACTTGGTTAGATCAGATGACTTATCAAGCAACTAAGTTGCCTGCATTATCTTCATCTGTCTGCCAAAGGTAAAAAAAAAAAAAAAAATTAAATCAACAGGTCAAGACAACAGAGACCAAAGAGGTTTAATGGAACTAGTGGACTGTTAACCTTTTAATACACCATGGCAAACAACCTCGTAAACACCTAAAGTTGCAGGATTGCCAACATAATTTCAAATTGAAAAGAGTTAGGGATGACTCCAGAGAACCATGGGCCAGCTAGCCTAGTCTTAATAATTGGCAAAATAATAAAAGATTTATTAATGAACTATCAACAAAGAATTGCAGACTAGAACTACAATTGCAATGTTTCATGGAAAATCAGTTTAAACAAACCACACTTATCTTTTTCTGGCATGATTGTAAGTCTGATTGATAGAGGCAGCTGTGATAATAAAGTGGACTTGGACTTCTCCAAGATTTCTGACTCAACTGTACCTAAATTCTTACTTAAAGCCCCATATTCTAGTCACCGAAGGGATTAAAAGTGGTTCACTGACTGACCTCAAACTGTAGCTGTTAATGGAGAGCTACCAGGGAGTACAGCAGTTGCACTGCGATTGGTTTTCAGTCCAACCCTGTTCAGTATTCTGCAAAAGATCAAGGTGGTAACGAAACTTATTGTCAATAAAGTTAACAGATGACAAAGGCTGGAGTAGTGGAAAGTTCTGTTTCTTTGAAGGCTGGTATCAGTACCGACAAGACAGTTATCATTAAAACAAAGTATGAGTTCAGGGCAAAACACTTCTAAAGAAAATTATTCCTCACAGAGGCTCACCTCCCATGCAGCCATTCAGCCTGCATCCAGGTATTCTTGCAATTAAACCTTACGCCTCTTGGTTCTGGGTTGTGAGTCTCTCTCCAGCCAGGGCAGAACTGTTGGCACTTTACAAGACTGCCTGGCGCTTCCCAGCAACACTCCCAGTAAACAAGGGTAAAATGAGTTAACACCTGAGAGAAGAATCCCAGCAGACTATCCTAAACTATGAATTATCCTGCTTTTGAAAATTAATGTGTGCACTGCTTGTTTATTTGATGCATGCTTATACAATCCTGTGTCCCCTCCCACAGTCTCTGAATAGTATTGCTAATTAGCACGATGGAAGTAATGCAAAATAAGATTTATTGACAGTCCCTGAAGTTTTAATATTTGGTTCAAATCCACATCTCACAAGTTGAACAAAGTGTCAGCAAGGCTGAAAGCAGCATGTTCAGTTATAGACATAAAGCTGGATGTAAACAAGTGACTTACGACTGCAACGTGGGTAATTAGATTCTGCTTCAAGTTCACGCTTTAGTTTTTTGCACAACACTTTTCCTATGCAGCCAAACCAGGCTGAGTGGCCTGAGTCTCCGCAGGAGGCAGGTTGCAGTCTGGTTAGCATGTCCTGCCAGGTCCTTCATTTAAATGTTTGCTGATCCAATGCAGACAGGAATTAAATACAGCTGCTCTTCTGGTGAGTCTTAGACTCATAAATGAATGTTTAAATGGTCTAATGGAATACCATATTTAAGATATACCAAGTTAGATGTCCCCACGGCTTTGTGTAGCAGCATGCAGACACTAGCCCCTGGCAGCAAGACAGCCAGCTCAGTTAGGAGTGTGCTGACACTGCTTTTATACTGTTCCTCCTCCTAGAAAATGGTCTGAGACACTGTTGTAACCTGTAACCTAGATGTACAAGATCAACTTTTTATTCCAATGCACTGAGCAGAAGACCAGGAATCTAGTTTCCCTGGCCTATTAAAAAAAAAAAAAATAGTTTAGACATCATGCCACCACGGCTTTTTGTGATCATTTAAGAATATAACTTAGTATTTCCAAATTTCTCCCCTCAATGTTTCCCTCTATAAAGTAAGAATAATTGCTTTCCTTTTACACAAATCTCATCACTACTGTTGCTACAACACTTGAAAGACAAAATTGCCCAGCATCAGTGCTGTTCTGTACATACTTCAAACCAACTAAACTTCCCTGGATTTTATTGCAAGTAAGAAACACTATTGCTCTGCTAACTTCTCATGCTGTATTCAGTCACAACAATTCACAGCATTGCTGTAAACAGCAGGTTTTGGTCTTGTATTCCCATAGTAGAACAAAGCAATGGTATGCACACTGGCAGCGACCGCAGTCACAGGTTACCAGCATGCCCATTCTCGCTGTAGGGCTCACACTGGGAGCTGCCTTCACCCCATTTACACCACGTGGGCTATCTTTCTTTGCCTGTTTTATATCACAGGGCTTGGACCAGTCATCCAGCCTGCTTCCTTTTCCTCAAACTAAAGTCCTTCTAGGTATCAACCTCACCTCTAAGTAAAGGCAGTTAAAATGCGAAGAAGCCTTGAGGGGCACTGGAAGGAAACGGTGCGATGCTAGGGAGCTGGGACCAGCAGATGTGCTGTGCTTAAGCCCCATGCCTGGGTGGGCATGCTCTGCAAAGGGAAGCAAAGAGCTTCCAGAGTCGGGCTGAACTGCTGCCAGAGGCTGAGGGGAGTTTTCAATAGAAGTGGCTTGCAGATGCAAGTTTAAAGGTGATATCTATCCAGAAAAGCCTGCTCTAAGATTTCAGACTTGCATATGCTGGTTTACCCTGGACAGAGTAGTGGTAAGTAAGAAGCAGGTAAATTTATCTGTTTGCTGCACATGGAAAGCATTTATACTTTAGAATGAGCAATTATTAGAAATAGATAAAATCTGCTGAGGAGGGCCCTCTCTGACAGCATACTGCCTTTCCTCCAAATACCTGTGTGTTGACAGCTTTTATAGCTTATCCTAAAGTCTACGTAGATAAGGCTAACATCTGCTGTAACACAGCACCTGATCCCTTTTGAGCAAGCTGTTTAGTTTGCTAACACACTGCAAGGAGTTCCACCAGCAATTTTACTACACAGTTCCTTGGATTACAGGAATTTTTGGTTTTTTAGTGCAAAGGCAAAACTGCAGAAGAGCCAGTTTGCAGCTCCACAACTCCTCGTGCAAAGCTTTACATGGCACCATCTTCGCCAAAGACAACCCACTTTCCGAAACACGCTCACCTTTGACTGATGCAGCTTTGGCTTTCCTTATGCCTACACTCTTATGAAGGAGAGGGCAGGTAGGTAAGATGACTTCAAGGAGAAGGAACTGCTGAAACCGTCACTAAGGTCCCCATAAATATTCCCCATGGACCTCATTACACATTTGAGCAAACATTACCTTCACTCACACAGCTAAATTTCCTGTTTGCTTGGCTGATCAATTCCTCATCAAATTTTAATGTGGGGTTCAGGCCGTCTGTGGAGTTTTAATTAGCCCTAAGATTGCACAGCGTTGGAGGCAAAGCTAAGAACCATCGAAGTCCCCTCTGCCGAGATATAAAGGTGGAAGGGGGTTGGGGAAGAGGAGGAATTGAAGATGCCAAGAACTAATTAGCTCTTGTTACTAGGTTAAGTCTGCTCTCTAGTGGTCACATCACACAGCGAATACAGCATATAAAAAGCCTACGGAAAACGGTATCTTAAACCGTAGCTGAATTCCTCTCCATCAAGTATGAGCGAAAAAAAATATGCAATGTATATCATACTTACCCCTGCTGCTGCAACTTCCAGCATTTCTTTCCCCGTAAAGAGTCTTGTATTCTCCCCCCCACGCCAGAATTTTGTATACTTTTATCCATGCGCTCAGTTTTGGCACGAGAGGAGAGTACAATGAACTGCGGCTATTTAAAATCAAACACACTTTGCTCCAATCAGCACAAACAGTTTTGAATGATGGAGAACATACAATCTATACAGCCTGCTGTCCATAACCACAAACCACAACTGGCCACCTTCTGTCCAAGGCATTGTCCAGGAGTATTTTGACCTGCAGTCGGTTACTGGCAAGCCTGAGAAGTTCTATGCATTTTGCTCTCATTACATGTAAAGCTTCTCATTTAACTGAGTTTAACCTGCATCCTTCTCTTTGGCAATGAAGACAGTCACATAATTTTGAATTGCAATACAAGCAGGATAAAGAAACCAGCAATATTGCTCCCACCCTCTTAACGTAAACAAGGTATACCACAGCGACACTGAAATGTAAGCCTTATATCAGTCAGCGGTCTTTCAATCAAGCAGCGCTGCTGTGTTTCACAACTGCCTGAAAAGAACCTGTACCCGTTCCCCATAAAAGCACCCGCACACTGCACCAGGGGTGTGCAAGAGCAAAGCGGTTTTCCCCACAGAACAATTAACAGCTCTATCGACAGATGCTGCCGTATGGCAATAACCTGCTTCGTCCCAAACCCAGGGACTAGGGCACTTCCAGTCTCAAGTTTGGGTAGCTTGATACTAACAGAATTATGTAGCCAGACTCCTCTGAAACCCACCTGATTTTCATCCAGGCTGTAAAAGTTTAAGTTATGTTAAAATCGGTACAGACCTGGGGGGGAAGGCTGGAAAGAACTGAAAATGAAACCAATTCCTTATTTCCTTTTGCAGCTTGGGAGTGGTTATTTCAAGTGTTAGTCTGCATACTGCAAAAGCAATGTATTTATTTAGAACAGCTGCTCATTTCACACAAACAGTAAACCATACCCAACACTGATTTGCTTAAAATCACAAGTTCTTTGAGATTATATGAATAATATCAGCATCTGCAAGTGCACCTTTTTACCACAGAGAGATTGTAGCATATAAAGTTGCTGGTGCTGTAAGAAATAGCCAGTCAGCATTGTTTACAGAACAGATACGAGAGTTACCCAGCAAGTGCATGTTTTCAGGCCCAAAGTATGGGTTTTAGTTGCATATATCCCTTAACAAATGGCAAGATATTTGGCTTTATTCTGACAGACAAAAGATTTGCACTACTACATGGAAAAGAGCAGAATAGTTAACCTGAGTCTAACCTCCCTGCTTGAAACTTAGATGCACTTAATTTAGCAAGTACAAATTAATTAGTATTACTAAAATACCACTTAGCACCAAGTACAGGCAGACTGCTAGTATTTAAAAAACACATTAGCTGGTCATCTTAATCACCACGTCTCACAAGGCCTGGACCAGCTAACACTCTTTTTGTCTACACCAAGGAACTATATGTTAAGAGTTTGCAAAAAACACCTCTTTTTTCCAGGAAGTGCTGGAGTCTAAACATGAGCAGATTTTGATCCTGTACTTCAATACAAAAGCTCATCAGTTTGGAAAAAAGCAGAATCAAAGGACAAATATCACTTCATATAGGGTTAGAAAAAGATTGAGGAAGAAACACTTAACCAGAATTAATTTACAAGACAAATAAGTATTTTTTATAAGCAAATGCAACAGCACGGGTTTTCTGCCCCAGTTCTAATTCTTTGCAATGTTTCCGAGACCTTTACTGGTTACAGATTATGTCAAGCAGTAGCAGCACCTTTGTTTTGTTTCTCTTCCAGCTTTCACAGGTAACATTCATCTGTATTTATTTGCATTTTGTTCCTTGCAAATAAAAAGCAGCTATCCCCAGGCTTTAGCCACTTTGTTTAAAAACAAAAAACACTAAAACAACCCACATGCAGTAAATCATTACAACTGTATTAACTCCAATACTCATGAGTAACTAAGTAGGGTGAATACCACTGAGTCCACCAATAAACTTTTATCCTCACATCAGCAAGAGTCCTTCATCTCAAAGTATTCTACAAGCCAGACCATGTCTCAGAAGCTTGCAAAACCTGCACTCTGCAGGCAAAGGCATTCCTCCCCCACAACCCTCAGAAAGCAGGATTTGGTCCTTTAGTTGATGCTTTGTTCACACCTCAAATGCCACCACAGCTGCTGTACAACCCTCAGTAACAGTTTAAAACAAGGATGTTCAAAAAGAGACTCCCATCAACACTCGAAAAGCAGAATGGTTTGGGGGTCTTTAGTTGGTGAATACGGGGCAATACCCCGCCTCTTGCAAGTAATCCTATGGGATGCTTAATGGCTTTAGTTCCTTTGGCCAGCTACGTGATCAGAAGCAACATGCCACCAAAGTCAGAATTTTTAATAGTGATAAATGCAGTACAGACAGTGCTAGCTGTCACTGTGCTCTACCACTGCAAATACTTAACGCCAAGAAGTAACTCCTTCCCTCCAGCTCAGACCTCAGGTGCTGACAGAGCAAGGGAGGTTAGGTTCAGCCCCAGAAACCCAGAACAGCCATCAGGCTGAAGCAGGTGTCATTTACCGCAGGCAGCTTTCATTTCCAAAGGGTTTCCACTGTCAAGAGTTCTCCCCAAATCAATGTTATCAATCCCACTTGTAATTTTACAAACTTCAAAGGGTTAAGACAGCAAGCACATTTATTGACTGGTGCTTCTTGGTGGGTTCAGTAAAGCATGACTGATTAGAGCCCAGTTCTAAAGAGCCCAGCTTTGTGAGGCTGGAATAAATGGGAGTCTGTCAATAACTCAGATCCAGGCATATTGACATAGTTTACAGCCTCAATAGGCAATTAACACTTTACAGTGGATATTACCCAGTGGCCTCCCCATGTTTTACTGCACATTTTCTGCCGTCAGCTGCAATATTGAAGGTTTGGAATAAAAATGATATTGGACAGACAGCACCTTTGTTCAGCTGCACAGAAATTTCTTTAACATCTGGGAGAGATCACAGTTTCATTCCTCTTTATTCACTCTCTCACACCCCTTGTCTCACTTTCTCTGTCACTTACAGTTTCTGCCTGCATTGGTGAACTCAAGAAACTCTCTTAACTAAATAATTAAATCTGTTACATGCCAAAACTCTCTAGGGAAACCCTGAAAGAGTGACAGCCCCAGCCTCTTCTCCTACCATGGGAGAGGCTAAGTTCACAAATGAATGCCTCTTTGGCAGACAAACAATACCAACAAATAACCAAAATTCAGCCAGGAGCACTTAAAGCAGAAATAGGTGAAACAAATTACATTCAGCTCATAATCATCTCTTGTAACCAGGTCCAAGCTCATATCCCACACTGATCAAGATGGAATTGCAATACAGCTTCCTGCTAGTTGCACATTCACAGAAAAAGAGGGAGAAAAAAATCCACAAGAAGGTGGATTCTTTCTTCGTTTTCAATCTATTTAGCCCTAGTGAAATATGCTAACTTAGCATTTTGTCACTACTGTCATAGTTGTTTAGTTCAGTCCTTTTGCACCAGCAGCATCAAAGGACAAAGTCCTGAAAATCAATTGAGAATCCCAAGTTCACAAGGGTTGGCACACACAGAGACACCTACCCTGGCAGGAGATAGCTGGAGAGGCCAAACAGGAAAGCAGAACCAAAGCAGATATACAACAACATTTTGCATGACCAACCCACAAAGAACTCTTTCCCTTTGTTAGCAACGAAGAAGATATTACTCACCTCAGGACAAAACATTTGAGAGAAAACCTTAACAACCCCCCAGCACCCTACTTATAAGCCAGAAGAGAGAGCTGGGAGAGGAAACAGTCATTTACAAAATTGATTCAGCTGCTTCTTGTTGCCCTGTATCTGAGAGCGAGCTGCAGAGCAGCCTGTCAGGAGAAGGCCCTGACCCAAAGCTCCACCTGGCAGAAATGAGGCAATTAGCAGGAGGGGACCAGAAAGAGGGTGCCGGGGGGTGGTTACCCCCTTGCAGCTCTCGATGCCTGTGAGTCAGGGAGAGGTTCAGACTAGGCAACATCAGCTGCAACTTACAGCATGTTTTGCTACTTTGCTGTGTTACTCGGATGGAGATGCAATGCTATTCATCATGAACTCTTTCTGCTTTAAATATGAGAATAGCCCTGAAGTTGCTCCGGTGGTCTGCAGTGTTTCTGCCCCTGTTGTCAGATAGTTAGCTGCCTTTTCCCAGGTGTGCTCATCCAGGATGAGATTGCAGAATTCTTTAAGGCTTATACCTGGAGGAGAGAATGAAGAGGAGTTTATTCTTTAAGACTACACAAAGTTACAGGCTCTGAATAAAGAGAAAATGCTTCATCATTGATTCATACAAAGGCTCAAGTGAAATTACACAAAGATGTAACACAAGCCAGAGAATTCCCACAGGCACCATTTTCAGCACGAAAAGGAAATCATTTTCTCTATGTCTTGCAGAGGATTCTCTCTCTTGCCTTCCTTTTTCTTTTAAGGGAGGAAAACTCTGTAGATCACAGATTACATGACTGTGAGGGGTGATAGGGAATTGATCTTCATTTATCCTGTGTCCAGTAGCAAAAGACACCAGTGGAATTTTCCAAGAACAGGCAAGATACAAACCCAGTCCTCAATTGTCAATATTTCACTTACCTGAAAAAAATGGAACACTTGTAAACTATTTTAAAATAAGCCATGTATTTTGCTCCTTACTTTTCTGACTAGTGAAATATTACATTGATTTTAACTTGTTTTGGATAGACTGAATTTATCGAATAATTGAAATTGATATCCTGTATTTACATGCATCAGATAGATTGGCAAATGGATTTGCCATCAGCAGCTCCCATTTACTTTTAGACTGGAGAATGTGGAATTATAACCTGTTCAATGGACACCTCGGACAAGAATAATTAAAGACAAAGTCACCAGGTTTAAGAGGAGGAACGATACAATTTTCAAGGATGCCTGAAGTGCCACGGAGCCTTTAGTCCTGTATCAAAGGCTTCCTACACACTCAGCATCTGACAGTGACACTTAAATACAGTGTTGCCCAGCTAAGGCTGGACAAGCTAGGTCCTGAGCCAGCACTAAGCTACAGCTGGGCTAATGAGGTACAGCATTACACCCATGCACCTCTGCTGTTCCTGGGAGCCAATACCTCTGTATGCCACTGGTCTATTTTGCATGGCTGTTCCAGCTCACGCGGCAATAGCCTGGGGTCTAAACAGGCTCTGCAATTAATATGTTCAGGTAACAAAAATGTATAGCTCACTTTTGAAAACAAACAAACAAACAAACAAACAAAAAACACTGGGCTTAAGTTCTGGAGTCTGGAGTTCTGAAGATTTTACTCCAGGGGTTATTTCAGTGAAGGTTTTTTGGTTTGTTTTTTTGGTTTTTTTACCAGAGTAGAAAAACAGATTCACAGACCGCTGATAGAAGGGGAACTTTTTGCTGCCTCATTAAAGTCACTTGTCTCCTGATCACAAACCCCAGCTTCTTTAAGGAAAACAGATTAAAGAATAGAAGCAGGATTCAGAGATGACAGCTGGATATATGTAATGGCGGGCTTTCCCCTTTGAATTTCTCTTGAGGAACAGAGACAGAAATAGCATAGCAGCTTTCTTCCCTCTCACTGTCCCTCCATGTATTTGGAACGGAGTAGGTTAGAGACATAGTCTAAAAAATATAAATTAACATGGTATCCTCCTTGCTGAGAGAAGTCAGTGGAAACTGTTTCCTCCAGCAAAAAAAGTAAATCTTAAGTCACTTTTCCAAAGGAGGGAAAGATACGTAAGCAGAGTCCCAAAAATGAAACCAACCATTTCTGTCTGCCATTTCTATAAGCTCAAAAAAAAAGCATCCCCAGCAGACTGTTCGGAGAGATGCAGCTGCAAGTTTGCTAAAGGAGACAAAGTACAACCTGTTCCTGAGTTGCTACTTGAAGAAAGCAATCACTTCATTTTACTGACATACCAAAAATGAAATACATACATAAGAACTATGTGAGCCATACTCAAACAACACTCTTTTTCCCAATCAAGAACAGTCCTGGAAGTCTTGGTTCTGGATTTGAAATTGCAAAGGGACCAAGAGGCAAAGGGCTTGTCAGGAAATAAGATACTGTTCAGCCTAAGTATAGACAGGCAGCTCTGACCCTAAAGAATCAGGGTAGTTAGTGCATATACTAAAAAGAAAAGATGAAAACACTGGCAAAATCAATCTCCAAATGTTTGCACTGAGCTTATTTCTTCTGTGGTCCCTTTTTCTGGAAACAGGTGATGTCCCCATCCTGTTTTGCCGAGGCAGCCAGCCCAGTCTGGCAGCCTGAGCCGTGACCCTTGTGTGGTATTCTGCCAGGCAAGTACATCTGGCAGCTCTTCTGATCTGAAGTCCTGTGGTTTCCTTTGTGATGTGGCAAAGCACATGGCCCCCAGTACATCTGTATAATTAATGTGAGGGGAAAATATGAGCAACAACAGAAAAAGAAAAAAACAAAAGAGCCCTCAAAGAACAGAAGCTATTCAGGGTCAGCAGAAGGTCTGATAGCAAAAAGATGCAGCACAGAGCCACGGGATGTGTTTGCCTCCATACATTGTGGTATTTAGGAGATGAGGAGAGCTCCAATTGCACCATGTGCCACTGAACAAGTTCTCCATCTCTTGGAACATCTGTTTTACTAATTTCTGATAGTTTGCAAGCCCTGCAGGACAGGAACACTCTCTGTATTTACATATAAGGTCTCAGCTGGACCCAATAGCAATACAGAAACAAGAATAAAATAATCATCTGCCTATTGCAACCAGCAGGAGTTACCAAGTCTGCAAAACTTTTTTTAATGCTACTTGTTATACTTTGCTATACTGGGTTTTTTGAACATTTTACTTAGGTAAGTGGCAGGCTGGGATAATGGGGACAAGTGTCCTGTATAGGACAGCAAAAGGTTCAGCTGCAGCAAGGGCCAAGGCTCTTGAAGAGCAGAGCTGACAAGCTGAGTGCCTTGCCACGTGAAGCACCAAAAGCAAAACTGCAGTGCCGCTCAGCAAAGAGCACCCGCTCTGAGTGAGGACCCCGGGAGGTAGTGACGACACCAGGGGACAGGAACTCCGAAAGCCAGTGGGTCTGTTCTGAGCCCTGTTCCACTCAGATCTTGGTTCCTTGCAATTGCACTGTTTGAAAAAAGGAGAAAGAAAAATAAGCCTTTTTCTCTTAAAGGAGAAAGGGAAATCCTGAAATTCAAAGGAAACTTCTAGTGGGATTTATAATATTTATAAAAGCCTGTTATCAGGGAAGTGTTGTATTAATTTCTTCCCCCCTATACACGCTGAAGGGCATAGGTAGGGGATGAATTCCCATGTTTTAGATTATGAACACTCCTGTTCAGAACTGCTTTGTGCCACCCTCCTTCGTGGGGATTTCATTTGTACTTGTAAAAGTCTGAGTGTCATTCCACTGCATTAATGGATACTTAACATGCTACCAAGTATTTTTTGGTAAGCCTTTATTTTAGATTTCCCATGATTATGAATTCATTTTACATTGGAAGTAGTAGTCCCACTTCTAATGAATTCATCTGGTATTAGCATGCCTCTCACAAGTGTGTCCATAGGTGCTCAAGTGCAATTTAGCATTAGTTAAATGAGAGTTAATGGACACTAAAAGTGCCACTTATTTTCTAAGTGATCCCTTAACACAAAAAAAAAAAAAAAAAAAGGGAAGACAAAAGCCAGCCAGCAGATTCCTTTTGTAAGATAACTCGGAGATCTGTTCTCCACATGTAAAATTTGTTTTGATAGCAAGGGTGCCTTTTAAAGCACTGGCTGAGTGGATGCATATCGCAAGTGTCAGAGTGCAAGAAGCTGATGTGAAAAAGGAGAGGACAGGGTGAAAATTTGTACTGAAGACACAGGGGAAAGGAGACAAGCCCAGGACAGCAGGAAATTGTTGCCTGATGCCAGACAGACCGAGATGATGTGGCCACTGTTAAGCTAGCAGTTCTGAATGGGTAGTAAACAGCAGTAGTTCATCGGTGACTACTTCGAAAAAGGTCTTACATGAGTTAAACTAGTTTTTACTTTAAGTACTATTATCACTGGTCAACTGAGATAGTAATAAACACACTAAGCCTATCTATGTTTTAGTTTCATCTTTCATAAAACTGCCATTGGCAATGTGAAATATCTCAGTATTAAATCAAAACAGTTTTAAGGTTGTTAATAAAACATAATAATTTCAACTAGGTGAAGAGGAAAAAAGGATGCTTCCCCCTAGTATTCAAACTCAAGTGAAAACGAAGAACACTGAGCCTTGTGAATCATTTTAACAAGAAATAAATCACTGAAACAAATTTGATCATGGGGCACAAGCTTCTTCACTTAATATTCCGTAACTTTTCTTCAGAAGGTGAGACACAAGAAACCCAAACATGCAAGCAAGGAAGCTCCAGGTGCTACAGAACTTGCTTTAGCGAGCAACACTGTCAGCTCAACCTAAGGATTGCCCCAGAAAGAAGCATAAGCCAAGTACTCACGCAAAATGGCACACACACTTACTAATAAGCCTCTTACCAAAATTATTACATTTACAATTTTTTTTCTTAAATTAGTTGCTAGCATTTTTTCCCCCAAAACTGCAGTTCATCATGTTGAATGCTCTAAAATTCAAGGATTTTGTTCACCCCTTAGAAATACAGACATCCTCCAATTTCTCAGTCCTGCACCAGGGCTTATAAACTACAGCACTCATTACAGTCATGGAAATGCAGCACTAGGAGGTGCTAAAGTAAGACCAGAGCCTATTTTATGAATTTTGCCTTAAAAACAGAGATGCTCTGTAGCATTATTCCATTTGGATGTGAAAGACAAGCATAGATGCAGACTGACATTACTTCCAAACAGGGGGAAAAAGAAACCCAACATATATATATATATATATATATATATATATATATATATATATATATATATGGAAAAGGGGATGAGCAAGGGGTGCCGTGGCCAGCCAGGAGGAGCGGAGAGCAGAGAGGATGTGGCTCTCAGCAGGTCGTGGGGAGCAGATGGAAGGGAGATGCAAAGACAGCAGAGAGCTGTGTGAAACAGAGCAAGGCAGAGGCAACATGGGCCACACATTTTTCTGCCTACTTAATCCTTCCTTCAGCTGGCACCAGCCTCCAAAATGCCTTACTACAGCTCTGTTCCTCTTTCTGATGTAGGTAAGCATACAGCTCAACAGAGCATGCTAAAACAACTTCATAAACAACCTGAAAAGCAAATAACTGGAAGCATTTTACTTTTAAAAATCTACTTTCATCAGTTTAAGGTAATTAGTTCTGGGAGATGATGATAGAGCGGTGAAAGTTGCTGCAAGTGACAGCAGTGAAACTCCTGACACAGATACGGTACAGATTGCACGACCAAATAACACTTCCCATGTTTCAGAAATCACGTTGTCAACAATGTTTCCAGGCCCTGAAATTAGCTGAAGTAATCAGGAACTGTTGGCAGCAAGCAGCAGGCAGCTTGTTGGATTGCTTTTCTTTTTCACCGCAAGAATCTTTGATGATAGCTTAAAAAAAAAGAAAACCCACACCTGTAATAGCTTTCAATTGAGTTTCCTTCTGCCTGTGTCCAAGGGGCAGCCTCCCAAAAATGATGCAAAAATCAAGGTCCCTGGGCCTTCTGCAACAGTTCCCCAGCACCTTCTCAGCCTCAGAGAGAAGCATAGCTGAGTGGCCATGAATTCGGCCCAGGCTGGCTTTGTTCTAGGAAGAACACGTCCTCTATTTTTTTTGTTTCTGTCAGAAATAATAGAAAGGTTAATGCTATGGGAAAATAATATATTGATGGGATTTTTTCCCCAAAACTTGTCTTACTATCTTCTATTTCCTCAGACATCTGTTGCGGTATGGGTAGATTAGAAATTAGGCATGTCATTGCTATCCGAAAGGGGCTCATTCTGACTTGATTCAAGTGACAGCTCTGAGAACTGGATCCGAGACATACCAGAAGAGCAGACACTTCTGCAAAGATCCCTGACATATTCACACCTTGGGGTCATCTCATCTATCTTGTACACTCATGTTACCAGGCACCAATCTTCCCGGTATCCCTTTACACCCAAAAAGTAGCATTTGGAGGAATTTTCCCTGCACTGCTCAGCCCTGTACAACTGCACAACAACATGACAAAAACCGTTGGAGACTGCTACAAGCAGCTGAAATTTCAGTCACCACTTGCAAGTCTTATCTTTGCTTAAATTCAGAATCGCTGATGGTTTAACCCAACAGTGGGCTTAGCTACAAGGCTGATAGAAAGCAAAATGCATCCTTTCCACTTCTGTGTCTCAGAGCGTGCATTGCTTCCAGTAGGCAAGCAGTTGCTGCCAGCAGGCACACAAACCTGCCTTCCCGTTGAAGCTCTAACCATGCAGCACCCTGAGAAGTCCTGCATGAATACCCAAACTGTTGGGTCGCTTCCCCAAGGCCAGAGTTTTGACCCCAGAGTTTTTCAGACAAGACCTGTTTTCCAGCATTTTGGTCCCATGCAGACACAGTATAGGACCTATATGCCAGGAGAACAGCCTCCGTGTAGGACGGGTCGCTCTAGGACACCAGAGGACAAGTCAGGGACCTTGGGCTCCCCGAGTGGCTGAGGGAAGGCTGCGTCTCCACGTGTCTCTGCAGCCCTTAGAGAGTTGCTCGAAGCCAGCTCCTGACTTCTGCAGAAGGCAGCACAGGATGAGGCCTCTTCTGTTCTACTGTGAAGGTCAGAGGTGCCCTGATAAACAGGAATTTTCCTCCCTCCCTGGCCCTGCACCTGGTTTTCTCCATTTGTCAATTATCAAATGAAGCATGGCAATAAATCATCATCACTTCAGAGGCAAGACCCCTGAAATCACAACATCCTAAGTCAATGGAAGACTCACATGTTCCAGAGTTAAATTGCTGCATGCTCACACAAGGACACATCTTGTTCTCTTTCCTTCTGTTTCCCACAACTTTCGATGTTCTCGCCTGTTTTGCATTATCTTCAGATGGCAACTCTGAGGCACTTACTAGGAGTTTTTTTGTTTGATTGTGGGGCTTTTTTACACTCCTTAAAACCCTTGAGGAAGTACCTAAACAGGATTTTCAGATTAACTCCCACACACCATTTCCAAGCCCCTCTTCTTCCTCCCCAGAAGTTAGAAACAGAAAAAGACAGTTTAGCAAGGTAGACAGGTTGGTGGATAAAAGCCCAGGGAGGACGAGCCACAGCACTAGGTTTGTTAACTAGCATGATGCAAGTATTGAAACTGGTTTAGTCTCCAAGGTCTTTACCTTCTGCTCACAAACTTCAGTTCACTGATTCTGGCTGTATTTAGTCAATGTTAGGTACAATGTACAAGGAGATGGGTCTTTGGTTGAGAAAAACAAAATTCTTATTTTGAGGAAGTTAGAATAATCTCAAGCAATCACACACATAGTAATGTCAACCTATGCTCAGTCTTGGGAGGGAAAAATCTTTAGCTACGTAGTCAATCTGGAATGCCAGGACAACAAAAGCCTGTCAGTCTGATAAAAATTCAGGAAATAAAACCAGTTTTGAAGGCAAGCTTGTTCTCCTAGTTTTTTCTACCAAATTTATAGAGAGGAAATCCTTGGAGTAAAATCTCTAAACCCTGATCCTAAACCCAACTTTTGAATAGTCAGTATAAAGTTGCTTTTTTTTATTATATTTGAATTTCAGATGAGAGAATACCAAAGGTATTTTTGGATAGTCAGTAGAAGAGGTGGAGAAAATCAGTATGAATATGCAAGTATTCAGACATTACGAGAGACAAAATCTACAAATGAATGATCAGGCTCATATTTCACGGCTTGAATTTGCCTTTGCATTTTGACCCTATCAGGATACAGAAAATCGTGTTTTCAACCTTGTCTTAGTAACTAAGAAAGGCGAAAAAGCTCACTTCCCCACCCCCCACCCCCCCCAAACACAAAGGTTTGCATGCAAGTGGAAGTGAAGAGGAAAAAAAAAGTCCAAAAAATACCAAGCCTCACTTTGTCTTGATGTTACTGAAAAGGAAAAGAAAAAAGCACAGGTTGACAATATAGGGATCACAGCCATCGACTTAATATGTGGCTGCAAATATGAAAGAAATTAGAACACGCAAGAAGAGAACTGAGTTCATCAAGTCATTTCTAACAGCACAGGCAGAGCAAGGAAGAGTCTAACGTCCTCACAAAGAGAGGATAATTCAACAGAAATCTTACTGCCAAAGGCCATAATTACAACGGAGCAGTTTAATCTTGCACCAGGTCTTGATTTAGCCTCCAGGTTTGGCCTTTTGTCTCTGCCCACAGCCTTTGTGTACACAGTTGGCACATGTGGAGATGTCTCATCTCCTTCTAAAGGTAACAGAAAAATATAGTAGAGCCTCCAGTTCTATTTTTTTTTTCTTTTTGATGGTGAAAGAAGAGCTGACTTTAAATTTGTCCCTTTTGTCTTCTTTTTTGTAAAGCTTTTTTGTGGTTCAATTATTATGACATTCTCCCTGCAGATAGTGATGCTTGGGGAATCTGGTAATACTTAACAAAAATAAAAAAATAAAAGGATCCTGTCTGCCAAGCATAAAGTAATTAAGGATCCTGGAACACACGGAGGGCAATAAAGTTATTGAAGGAACAGTATTCATTAAGCAAGATAAAGCACAGCAGGGCACGCATTCCTGGCCCTATCCGCTGTGCCCTACACAACATCAGCTATTTGAGGGCTAACGCCGCAGAGCTACACATAGGACAGTGTAAGGCTGAGAGCCGGGAGCCAGAGGAACAGAGCATTAATGAGTGGAAAGCCCAAAGTGCAATATCTCACCGGTCTTCTAAATCAGCCCTTGTTTAAATTAAAGTTCAGCAGTCGGCTGAACAAATAATTCTCAACAATATTCTTAACCTAAACTTGCTCCTCAACATTATTCCAGTACAGCATGTTGCACGTGCGAATTCTGGATTGGTTGAAGAATGGCCCTCAGTAAACATTTTTTGCTCTGTGTTAGAGATCTGTTAAATTCTGACTGGCTGACACGATATTGCCTCCACTTCTGAACAGGTATCTGTACAAAACAGAGCAACAAAACAGAAATAAAATACTCAACTCCAAACTCTGTGTTTACAAGTTCAGTTTCTTCAAGCGCGCACATAGAAATTCTTTAGTTGGTGTCTTCAGGCAAGCTGCAGTAACACAAACTCTCCATAAACTCTAGGAAACATTTACTCTATAACATGACAGCTCTAATTCTAGGCATGCCATGTCCCACCCCAGAAGCTACCACATTTCATTGCTGAATGAAAAGATCTCAGGTGCATGGTAAAGACCTTCAGGATCATCTGTTTGTATCCAAAACTTTCTCTTAAATAACTATGGCTGTCGCTGCAGTATTTAGTTTACATACGTTGCCACAACATAGTAAGTTGTTATTATTCCCACTTTACAGAGACAAAAAAAATTGTCCTGTTCAAAGTCATACCGAAAGTATGTGGCAGGAATGGGAAGTGAAGCCAAGCCTCCCAGCCCTCATCATACCCTAATTCCTGACCTCCTTCATCATGACCTAAGAAATTTGGGGATTTTTTTTCCTTTGTTTCTTTTTCTTCCTGTCCTTAGAATGTATTTAGATTTTATTTTAAACCTTTTCCGTTCAACCCTTAAGGCTAGAAACATGATGTCAACCATAAATACAAGTGACCCAGGACCTAATGCTATCTGATAATTGCTCTCAGTTCTTGCCAACTGGTTGCAACACCGCGTTTGTATTCCATAACGGTCTAAAATGCTTACACAACAGGTAATATGCACATAACCAAAAACCCTAGATTAAATTAAAACTATTTAAACATTTGAATAGTCCCACCAAGGCCAATTCAAATATGCAGCACATGTGATACTATCAGTGTTTAATTATATTCCACAATAACGTACTCTAGTTCACTATTTCTCAAATACATACACTTTAACAGACCATACACAGGAGCCTCTAGGAATACATTTACAGATGATGACTATTTTGCTGATACAATTAACTACACTATATCAAGGCTTCATTTAGCTAGACATAAAAAGTGTAGCTAGACACTGATCTCAATGGATACTTGCTCCCGAAGGGTGCAAGGCAGCTTCCAAAAACCTCCCATCCAAGCAGCCCTGACACCAGGCAGCCCCGCACCGGCTGCATCGCACTTTGCCCAACCAGATCCAGCCTGGCCCCGTGCCGCACAGCTGAAGCCCGGTGTGTTCGTGCCAACAGCCGCATCCTCACAAAATGGCAACAGCACTGGGACTGTGGACCTGGGCACGCTGACAAAATGCAGGCGGCTTGATTTATATTCATTTGCAGCCTGCTTCTGGGAAAGCCAGGGAGAGGAGGAGCCCACGGGTGCTGCGGCTGGACCTGGGACGAGACCCATGATGCCTGGCAATGGGGGTGCAAAGCGCAGCCCCACAGACCCTGTGCTACACTTGCACTCAACAGTCAGGTGTCACAATAGATCAGGGAGGAACGCTTCATGCAACACGGCAACTCACAAATGCGTGGATCCTCATCTGGCTCAGAGTCCTTTTACCGCTGAAGCTAAAGGGGGTGCATGCCATTAGCATTTCTCAGCATGGCCCAAAATCTCAGTCGTGCGACATGGGATCTGCTGCCCAGTTGCAGGGTGGAAGCAAGACCTGCATTATCAAGACCTTAGGCACCTGCTTTCTGCAGCTATCCTCTTCATCCAACCAACCTTAGCAAAACAATTTGCATTTAGTCCTTTTCTACAGGTGGAGGTCGAGAGCTCCTGCTTTTTCAGAACTACTTTTCCTTGTTCCCTTGTTTCTAACATTTCTCCTCCTGTCTCCTGACTGCCCATCACACTCTACAGCCCCAAACTTTGCAAGATGTTTCCTGAATTTATATTATTTTTACCCTTTAGTTTTTGTGTGCACAAGAAGCACCTTGAACTCCTCAACTCCTTCTGACAATGCTGCCCTGGGTCAGGCCTCAGGCTGTCTCACCTGAGGTGGGAAGTGGTGTTTTTCCACCTAAAAATCAAGGATTTCTCGTTTAAAGGACCACTCTGAGTGCCAGAACCGATGTAGCTTACCACATGGCAGGGAGATGGAAGTATGAGGAGAAGGAAGGAGAAATCCAGTGTTTGGAAGAGTGGCACCTTTGTCTGAGTATATAAATAAAGCAGGAGTTTATCATAATTTATTTATAAAAACTATTTCTAATCTAATTCTTTGCATATTATCTAGGGGTAAGAGAGATGAGACAAAAAAATGGTTCTTAATCAGGAATTGCCACATGGAGTGGTTTTGATTAATATGCAAAACATAGATTATAAATAGATTTATAAATAAATGATCAACTACGGCTGCTGCTTTATTTACCTATGGACTTGCAGTAAACGTGAAGGCTGAATTCTGATTAAATGAGAATCGCCACTAATGGTGGACTGGCTGGCTCAAAGGGACTGGTAAAGGAAAGTGAGGATATATTTGCATAGCACCTTTGATTCAGAAGAACTCCCAAGTGCTTTGCAGAATTAATATTATATTTTAGGGGTCACTTCATCCATTACTGAAATACAGCCTCTGAGGAGGACGAAAGATAACTTTCTGCATCTATTTCACCTTTCATCAAAGATCTCAAAGCACTTTGCACACTAATTAAGCCTCCTATTGTATCATGCAATCCACTCCTCCTGCAGATTACTAAACCAATGCAACCTAAATTGCCAGCAATAAAACCAAGGAAAATTCATCAACTGTTCCTTGGTATAACTTCATTTCACTTCCAGATCATCAGGTTGAGGTCAGCTGGTGCCTCAAAAAGATGTCCTCACCTGAACAGCAGCACAGATCCCAAATAACTATGTTCAGACAACTTAGACCCATTGTGTCCAATATCACACCAGCCCAAAATTCTCATCTAAGAGCACTGTAGTATCCCATCATAATCAAAACCTCAGCCCCAAAGTTTGCAGCTCTGACCTAAGAGCCTGCATTTGTTTTCACCGATCCATTCTGCCGTGGAGATGCACACATCACTGGGAGACTGAAGTTCAACGCGACAGTAGACACCAACTCTAAAGACGTGGCAGTTTGCAGGTGCAACAGCCTGCCCATTCCCATCTGTACCAAATCTCCACCTGGGCCAGATTTGCCTGTATGCATCCAACAGCAGAGCACAGGAGAGCCATATATCTGCTGAAGATGCCTGCAAGTCTATTCAGCCTCTTCCACTTACCTTGCCGTTTAAAAATAAGAAAGTCAAAGCATTTTTTTTTTTCATACGGCAAAGCTGTCCTGCCAAGTCAGTTTTCACAGCTGAACACTTCCCAAGGTGCCAGTTCTGCAATTCAGGGCCTGGATGTGATCCCCCGAGCATGATGGATAGCTTTAAAATGAAGGCACTGTGAGAAGTACCAGCTGTCCAGGTGCACATTGGATCAGCATGGCTGAACCACCCCTCCTCCTCCCCTGCCTCCCTCCGAGGAAGAAGCAGGAGCTCATCCTGTGCAGGGGGAAAGCTTTGACGGCAGGAGAGACACAAGAGCCCAGCAAACACGAGCAGGGGCACAGCCACACATGGGTCACACCTCACCCAAATGTGAGCCTGCTTTTACTATGTCTGAAATAATTTGCTGTTACCTGGCAAGTTTGGGTAACTCCTTTTCCATCCCCTTTTTTTTGACCACCTCATTTCTGACTTCTTCATCCCAACAACCAGTAGCTAAAAGAAGAGGCAGACCAAATGCAAAAATAACTCAGTTTCTCCCAATAAGCCAAGCCAACCTCCAAGCTCACCCCTCCAACACACACATTTCCTCCCAGTGCCCACTCCAGGTTTCCAGATGTCCCTAGAAAGGCATTTCATTCTAAACCACCCTGTTAATTAACAGTTTCTCTTTAGAGTCCAGACTACGAAGACCATCTTCAAACACTCCTTGCACCACAGCAATGGAGCACACTCACACTACACGGGGCCAGCAAGCAGCAGGAGCCAGCTTCAGCAATGGGCTCTTCTTTAGTGCTTGTTATTTGAGAACTAGAGGTCTGGGCTGAAACTCAGCCATGCCATGCAAGAAGGGCACCAGCGTGGCTCCTTGCACGTTGTGCAGATGCAACCTAAGCGTTCTTCAAAGGAGGAGATATGTCTCTATACAAATTTTCTTGTCTTACAGTACTTTTCAAGACAGCACAGGACACGTTCCAGGGAAGCTGATTCTGTAAGTGAGATAGATAGTTCAAACTTCATTTAGTAGAAACCATATGCCAATACAGTCCTACTTCCTCTCTCCACCCAGTAAATTAGCGACGTGGACAATCTATTGACTAAACAGAACAAATTTTACCACAGCAATAACAGTCTGTCCGGAGAGAACATTACCACTCACTGCCCAATTAGAAGAGCGGTGAATGCACGGAAATGCCTTTTGAATAAACACTTGATAAGCCTCAATAAAACTGTAAGAGAGAGTTACCGCAGATTTACTACCCAGGAAAGGAAAGCTCTTCACGGCACAGCCAAGAGCTTATTGCTTCTTATTTAATGCTGATAAATACGAGAGCTTCACAGTCCCACAGCACCCTGGGTTAAAGCAGCTTAGCAGGAAAATAAAATAGGTACCTTATGATCTGCCCACAGAAAGATGGCGGAGAACCACAAATCTGCCAAGGTGACTGCAAGTTGCATGTGCTTACTCCAAGCTGTGTGGCATTTAGTAAGGGGTACGTCGCTCCTTTGGTAAGCCAGCTCCACTGAGCAGCAGCACACACGTCGGTGATACGCTGCAGGTTCATATCCCAGCTTGTGGCACAGTAACTGCTGGTGTGCTCGGGCCCTGCAGTTGCAGAGGTGATCTTGGGTGGGATTGCTGCCCTTTGGCTTCTCTACATCCTGGTTCTTCGGCAAGAAGTACAGCTGTGACACACATCTGCAGCGGTGATAAGACCTCTCTTCCTGCTGCCTCACAGGGAGAAAAGGAGCACCATAAAAAGAGGCAGGTGATCAGCCTTACTGCCTCTACTGTGATGATACTTGGACAGTATTTGGGTTTTCTGAAAAAGTGTGATTGGCAAGGAGGAAGGAACGGGTTGGCTCTATTTACATGAATCCAGGTTTCCCATTTAGGCTGCCCAGCCACCTCGGGCAGCAGCCCTTCCTGCATGAGCACAATGGGGATATTTACAACCCCAGGGAGGATACCGCAGCACGTTTGTTCCGCAAATGAACATTGACATAAAGGTCTTGCCCTTGCTGATGAGCATTGATGTGTTGTTTTCTGTATTCACAGTTCTTGGTGATAGGGAAGTATTTACAGGGTAATTTTGTTTTCCTCCTTAAGAAGTCTAGTGGGGAACAGCCCAGTGCTCAAAAAATAAACACCCAACAGAAATAGTTACTAATTCTCTTATCATCTTTATTCACTTGAACACGTTTCCTCCCTGGCAACCCTGTAGCTGGTGCCTTACCTTCTTGGGAACACCCAGGGTGCTGGGGATCACAAACCCCTGCGAGCCAAGGAGCCGTCCCACCGCTGTACCACCATGCATGGCAGCAGAGGTGTTCTGGTGCTACACTTCAGTTCTTCTTTTCCAAGAAAGGATCAGTGAACAGGCCCAGCCAAGGGTAGTCTCCAAGGTCCAGACACTTGTGTATAACAGAGCTTAACTGTCCTCTTCAGCTAATGGCAGCTCTTCCCATTGCATGGCTAATAATGGCTGATGTTTGGTTTATTTTAGCAGCGGCTGTTGCAGTCTTGCATCAAGTGAGCAGGTAAACTGTATTTTGGAGACCTTTCCTACTCATACTGTTAATGCTACAACAAGCAAACTTTGGGGTAATGGAGGAGGGCAATCACAGAAAATTTCCCTCTAGGCTCCCATATCATTTCCTGTCCAAAAAATATTAAATGTGATCTACAATTGAAGTAATTAAAAGGATAATATCCTATTTTATATATTATTGGACCCCTCACACAAGTAAGTGGAGTTATCTACCTACTGCTGTTCAACCACTTTCTGAATGCAAAAACATGATAAATATCACTGAAAGACGAAAGAGCTTAAGCCATTTAAAATGGCACTACACTTTTCCTGTAAGACAAAAGGTGTATTATTGCTCAAAATAGGGTGCATCAACACCTTGAAATCTTTCCTCATTTAAGCCTTAATCACTTTGCACAGCAGAGATGGAGCCCTAATGGTTTTCTATGTGGGGAAACTGAGGCAAAGACGAGGGAAAGAAAAAGGATTTCGTCAGGATGGTAGGGTGGGTTAGTGACATGCTGGGACCCAAGCAACGTCCCTGAATGAAGAAGGATGCAGATTTAGGAAGCTAATGCCCAGGCAGCTTTCAAGTGTTGGGATGCAAAGAAGAGAAAAGAAGAACGTTCTGACCCAAAACATCACTTAAAGAATAAAAAGCAACACTCAGTTGGTAATGAGGACTCTGATGCTGGATTGTCCAAATTGCCTGGTGATTTTTTTCTTCTTCTAAAACAATGGGACAAACCTTACTTGTCTCTTATGTAAATGTTAGAGGTAGGCTGATCAGCATTGGAGCTAGTAAGCCTCCACCCCCTTAGCAAACTCCATTTTGGAAAACACTTTCAAAATATGGGTCCAAGTTTATGTAAAAAAATGAGAATACTTAGATGTAGCCACTTGCACATTCCTAGCAGGCTTCTGCAGTTGTTCACACTAATTTAGTAAGAAAGGAGCATATAAATTAGATACCGAGCTGGTGTGTAATCAGTCTGTGCATGCGACTACAGCAATAGTATATCCTCTTGCTCCATCTCCTGAATCAGTAAATAAAAACCAGTAAAAGACTAGTCTCTCTCTGATATCCGATAATTTATCTCAGATTTGAAACAGGAACTATCAAGACACAAAACTGACAGAAAGGCAAAAGCTGTCAGAAAAAGATCTTTTGACACTGACATTTAAGCTGGAATTGGTTAAGAAGCAGGAATAAAAGCTACCCAAGATACAACCCCCCTGTTTTCATAAACAAAAAATCCAAACCCAAAATGCTTCCTGTGCAATGCTTTCAATTAATAATGTAAAGTTTCTGCCACCAATTTTAAATCTTTTTCGTGAATGCTGAATGTGGTTCATATCTTTTCTTTCACTTCATCAAATGCAATGAAATGCATTTGTAATACTATCCTGGCTATTGCCCTTTTTTTCTCCATGCAGAATGATAACCAAATGTTTCAATTTTTTTTAATGCTCCATTTCTCTTAATGCCAAATGAGGTTTCAAAATGTAGAGGAAGTTTTGAAAAGACATTGGTGAACAACAAATTGGAAAATAAAGGGAGAGAGAAAAATGAAGTAATACCTGCACAACATTATTTAAGTCGTAGGGGGAAATATTTGGAACATGAAGAGAGAAAGCTTTTAAACGCTTACAGTAGTGACTTCTGCTGTTTTGCAGAATTCTCCCCAGAAGAGCAAGGGAAAAAAATATTAATGGAGATGTAGCATAATTTTGGCTTATAGAAATGCAAACATTTTTACTGCAACTTAAAAAAATCTAATTTAAAATGTTTTAAATCCAAAATTTGTTAGGATCGGCATTTTTAAATTATTTCTGCAGCCAAGTTTTTTTTTTCCGTTTCACTGAGGCAGCAAAAGTTACAGTGTACTCTTATCCAGGCCTGCACTGCAACAGTCTGTCATTTTGCTATCTGTTTATTGACCCTTCTTGAATCTATCATGCTCTCCCAAATGACACCATATCTCTACCATGTTCAATCATTTCTTTATCCATGTTGCAAAAGATGCAATTTACACTGAGCAAGTTTTTCTCATAATCTTTGACTTTAATGATAAAGGTTTATCCTAAAAAACTTAGCAGAAAACAAGGAAACAAGTACAAGCTCTGCACTCAAGGCAATATTGTTCTCTACAAGGAAACAATAACGCTTGTGTGTTTTTTTCTTTTTTCTCCAGAAAAGTTGCATTAGATGCTGCTATATTTGGAAGTACAGATATTCGTTATTACTGCCAGTCAATGAATACCACAGCTACACAGGGCAAGATATTTTTTAGTGTGGATGTTGAGTAAATGAATTACTCAAACCAAGGACTATCCATGCTTGCCTGAAGTAGAAGGGAAACGTGCTCTAATAAGGCAAGGTTCTCCAGCACAGCTCCTGAGCCTCTGCATGCTACCTTTGTGAAAAGTGTGCTGTATATGGGAAAGAGGCAGAAAAGGCCAATGCAATAAAGACATCCCTGGAAGGAAATGATGAAGAAAAGCTGAGATCGAAGGTGGTCCTTCTCCCTCGGAGAAGCAGAAGACAGACTCCCAGCAAAGTCCTGTCAGCCGTCACCATCCCCCTGATGTGTGATGGCCGTTAGTTGTGCATCCTGCAAACCTACACTGAGGGAGCTCTTTACACACGTCCCATCAACTCACTAGGAAAAAAAGGTATAACACACAAATCTTCCTCTTACTGGCAAGATCGTCCTTTGAATTTTGACTTTGTTGACTTAATGTCCAATTCATTGTCCTAAATTTTGATTCGTACAGAATTTCTGATGTGTCTGAGAAGACCAAACCAAGCTCTAGATTTTATAACTCAAATATTTCTCTTTTTGATGCTTCTTTATTGCTTGTATTGCCACAATCACAATGGTAAGGCAGCTTATTCAGCATTTCTATCAAAGAAATCAAAGCACATTACAAAGCATCTCAAGGGATAAAGTCTAAGTCTGGGGAATGCAGCCTCCAAATCTCTGTATGAAGTTACCAGAGTTGAGAGCAATCACAGAAATTGCCATAATGCTTTCTAGAAAGTAGATTAACATGCAACATCTATTTTAGGAGTGCATATCTACCCCAGTGATTACTGAACTCATGTGTTTATAGAGTATCTTGGACAAGAGTCAGGGAGTCCCTTCTCTGCAGGACGGACAATTTCAACTGCTCAGAGAGACAGAACAAGGGAAAAAGCAATAATTATTCTCGATTTATAGGTTGGACAGTGAGGAAGAGATTCAGTCTCACATGCAAGGTCATTCAGGAAGTCAGTGGCAAAGCTGGAAATGGACTTCCAATTCCCAGGTTACAGTGCAAGTGTTAATTGCAAATCTCTATTTTAGGATCACGTACAGGTTTAATTTGATGAGCCAAATTCCGACAGTTTGTTCTTCATTACTGTAGTTCCCGCTCTAAATTACTGGGTGCTATGACACTCAAGGTAAAACAGTACAATAGTAATCAGAGGTCATTGTAAGGTCTCATCTCACAAAGACTACTGAAATTTCAGTCCCACTGCTTCTAGGGCTAGGAAAAAACTTGCATCTTTAGGAATCATTTTGAGCTGACACAGTGCACCAAGGTGGCTTTTTCCCTTCGCAGCTTGTGTACAGCACTTCAGCTCTTTCTGTTTTCCCTACCAGCTGCTCTACGAACACTACCCCTGTCAGCAGGAAGTTACAAAAAAATGAATGAAGACTGATGATTAACAAAGAAAGAGGGTGAATATTAATCATGGAGTCAACATTTGATGGGAACATTGATGGAATAGTGGTCCCACTGGAAGTTGTTAGGAGTTGATTTTTATGCTCCAGGGCAGTAGTTTTAAACCAGGACTCATGATGGAAGAGAGTTTGCTTGTAATGTTTTAAACAGGTCATTGTGGAAAACATACCTTCTCCCTCCCCTCCCCATCTCCGTCCTTTGTTGTGCTAAGTTGAGAGCGTAGCCCAGGTCTATTGTGCACCCTACATCCCCCCAAACCACCCAAAAGTAAGATCAAACCTTTAAACAGAAGCAAAACGGGAACATGACCTCTCCATTTTTCCTTAATGAACTGCAAGCGAGGCCTCACCACCTGAGGCCACTCGTGTTAAGTCAGGAAATACTGGTGTTACTAGTTCTGAGCAACTTTTCTGTTGTTCAGCACACGCATATTACACCACAAGAAGAAGGAGAGTCTGGGACAACACACTTCCATAGCTAGGTAATTCAGGTTTGAATTTTGGCATGTTGCAACCTGATCCAAACCTCTTTGAAGGCAATAGGAGTCACAGTTACATTAGGGAGCAGTATAGTAAAGCCCTCCTACCCTTGGCTGGAATTTCCTGTATCTCGCAAATTAACAACCATACTTGCAATCAATACTGTATATGAAGTGCACAGCTGATACTCTTTTCTTTGGTATTACACAAAATCATTCATTATACCAGATCATTCATTTTTCTACTGAAAAAAACTTGCAGATGCTGCCTTCAGGTAAGCTTCATCCACATACTAGACCCAACCACTAGAATCCTGAAAGTAACAAACAGACATATGAAATACTGTAAAGGTACTGTAGATTTAATGCACACATCAATTTGAATTGGACAGTCATAGAAAAGACTTGCGAAGTCACTCAAATATGGCTGCAGTCTGACACCAAAGTTAATGTGAGTTGGATGCACACCAACATCCAGCTCTTGAAACAGTCCTGTCATGCAAAATGGGATTTTGCATATATTTTACAATTTCTACTGCAGTTGTTTCAAAGTGGGCTTATTTGGGGGAGGGGGACAGGAGAGGAGATGGCAATGAAAGAAGGGGTATATTCAGAGCTGGTATCAATACCGTAATTCTGTTGAGGTCAACAGACTTATGATGTTTCTCAGTGACAGCTCTTTGGTTTTCCTATGGTGCTCCCAAATCTAAGCTCTACCAGTACTCCCAAAGGATGCAGAATCACAGCACATGGCCTCTTTCATGAACTTTGCTCTACAAATTAATCCATACCATAGCTCTTGTCAGGAGGACATAACATCCCTACTTGGCCACACGCCAGCAGTTTTGCATATAGGCAAGGTTATTTTTCTAAATAAAGGTCTGGTTTAAAAAATACAAACATATTTCATACTTGCAGCAAAAGTTTAAGCAGACAAATGTAGAAGCACAAGGGGTTATGTATGCATTTTTCTGTCAATTTTGTCTGAGGTCTCTCGCCATTCAGCAATAATTGATTTCTCAAAAGTGAAGTGTGACTGCTCACGGGATGCAGCTTGGCTACCCCTCCACCCATTTGTCCCACAATATGAAGGTAAAAAGGAAAACTGTTCCTTTAGTTTCAGCTATAGTGAAGAGTGACATGGGCCACAGTGCAACAAGTTACAAAGAATCCCAAAGTCAAAAAAAGAAAGTCTCCCAAGTACACTGATGCCGTAAGAAGCTGAACAGCAGAAGCCATTTAATCCTCAGTACTGCATTTTATCCAGAACATTGGGCCTTTAACAGCCCAGAAACCTTCAGGTGCATTTTCATAGTTAGTTAATGTTGTTCCACAGGCAGGTGATTTGCAGATCTGCAGGTTATTTGCTTGGGAGCAGCCTGCCACTGTGCGTGGACCCTGCTCCTTTTTTTGCCTTTCAGTTCACAGAGCATCACCGACATGCACAGGATTGTCGGCTTGCTTTCACAGCGGCTGCTTGTAGAAAGCGAGCAGTGCATGAAGCAGCAGACGCAGAGAGGATGGCTCAGGCAGCCTTTATTCCAACACTCTTGCAAAACTAGGTGCTACCTTGCAAAGGGTACAATGCACTGCAGCTCCCCTAAATAAATAACTTTTTAATGCATCTGTCATTTCAGATGTCAGACCAGAGACAAGGTCAAGCTTGGAGAGAAATCAGCCTGCTCCATCCTTGACCCGTCATTCATCACTGCATTTGTCCACAGCCAAACAACCCAGCTGGTTAACAGGGAAAATACCTTATCTGAGCTCTAAAAGGGTCCCATTTCTGCTACAGAGAACTCTATTAATAATACTCTCCAGAAAGCAGTGGGACTTCTGATGGACAGCTTTGCAGGGACATTTTTCAATAGAGAAGCTTAAAATCCTATATCTATGCACCTGATCTGCAGGCTGGAGGAGACGAGAGGTTAATTTTGCAGACAGCAAATGGTGACCATTTGTAAGTTATTAGAGATTCAATGTTATGGGGATATATGAGCCTTGCCTTCACCTTTCCTCATGTTTCATGCTGCATGTCATGATAGTCGTGTTAACACTGCCACACTTCATGCAGGTCCCCCCTCAAATCACTCAGCAATAATTAGCATTGCCAACTCTTCGTTCTTAGCACTGCTTTCACAGGATTAGGCATGGTTCTCAAAATACACACCTCCTGAATTCATGCTAATTCACAAGAATTTCAGCTATCTTTACAGGAAGAGATGCCTTGTACCTAAAGAAAAAAAAAAAACTTTAAAAGGTGAAGCTTGGTCCCTAAGGCAAAGAACTATGTGCTTTAAGTCAGGCTTGTAAATTGCTGGCATTTGTCTGAGGGTTTGGGATGTTGGGGGGCGAGGTGGGAAGGAGGGAATGAGAGAAGGAAAAAGAAAAAAAGGAGTATTTTTTTTTTTAGTACTTGAAAGAAATAATAGCTCCTGAACAAAGCAACAGCAACAATAATAACAACAAAAAAAGGAAGCAAAGGAACTCTCCATTAGATGAAGTGCACTATGGTGCTTTTGGTTCTTTGGCTTAGCACTCCTTAGGCAGAGCGATTCAGCTATTAGAAGAATTGCATCTGGTCCATTGAAGGAGAGACACATTGTTTTTTCTCCTACAGATATTTGGGGTTTTTCCCTCTCTCCACTAAAATCAAGTTAAAGGCAGAGCATCTCTTTTGCTCCCTTGAATGTAGGATAGGCAGTGAAATGTCAGGAAGTGTCGACCCATCATGCTCACCGATTAGGCAGTTGTAGCTACTCCATGATGACTGCAGTGTGCTCACTATCTTACTAAACTTTGTAATATTAGTAAATGTAGGACATGGGACCTTTACAGATTTGGTACAGACCCAGGCTGACTTCTCAGTTTGACTCCTTTTTGCTGAGACATCTACACCTGCAACATTTTGAGCACTGATAATTTTTAGACGTGCAGACTACAGTTAAGTTTATGGGCTCAGACACACAAGCAAGTTCCCACAGTCTAAAAAGTTTCCAAATCCCACCTAAGCCATGGTAAATATCCATGTATGAGCACTTAAACCATGGCAATGCAAGAATTTTCCACTTAGTGCAGCTTTCCTTCATTGCAAGCTGAATTAAGTTGTACTATTAACAGATGTAGCCCCAAAGAGTGCTGCAGACACAACCCACCACTCACAGAACCAAGCAGGTCAAGCTGATGTCTGTGTTATGCTTTCTGTCAGGGGAAAGTAACATGTTAAAGCCATGTATGATGGTCAAAAGAGGAAAGGTCAACATTAAGATTACACACATCATGTTATCGCTGACCTTGTTCCTGGCCATGACAAGAGCCTACCACAACCTGACTGTCTTTTCAGTCCTTCTGCAACTTGCGGTCCGCTGCTGTGTTTCACAGGCACTGTACCGCTATGCACCAGTGGTGAAAGCCGGCTACAAGAAAATTAGTTCCTTAGCTCATCATACCCTTTTCTCAAAGATTTTGCATTCATTTATGCATATCAGTTGTATTATCCCAGTATTCCAAGAGCCACTGTGTTTTGAGAGACAGCATGACTACGTCTTATGACTACTTAAGCACTCAAATGGTACAAGGAGGTTGCCAAAATTGGCAGTGCTTTCTACTCTGCCTACTTAAGAAAAAAAAAAAAAAAAAACAAAAAAAGTCTTAGGCTTGCCAGTGTAATGTAGTTAGTTAAATTATGGCTGAGATTTTCAGAGACATGCACTAGATCCAAAACTCCTTGTGGATGGTGTTGGCTTAGGTGTGTACGTGTGCCAGTCACCTTTGAAATCCAAGGCTACACACAAAGTGCTGCCTTAGTTTAAGGAATGAGTTTCTCTTGCCCTCCAGCATTTGTTACCCCAAATCTTTTAGCATTCCTCAGCTAAGATCACATCATCGCTCTCCCTGTGCCGACTCAGCGGCTCCATTAGTACTCGTTTGTTTGCTCTGAAATGCGTTCCTCTGCTTTGTTTCTTTGGACATAACATTTTTATTTTTTGCCTCTTTTCTCCCTCCACAGGGTGACAGCTATTTTATCACCTACAACAAGAAATGCTGAGCCTGTTGTGCAGGCAAAACATTTGCAAAGGGGCAGGGGGTACACAGAAAGCAGTAGGAAATTGATAAGGGCTGTAAAGTAGCTTTATAAAAATGCCGACAAGCCTGTTCAGGGCACACAGCACCTGCACCTCTGCCCCCGGCAGCGCTTCCTTCAGATGCTCCTATTGTTTTCATTACTATTTGTGACTCGATCATTAATAAATTACTATTTTTTTCCTGTTGGCTTCAACCACCAAGGGAGCCAGCAGGTGCACCGCTTTTACAATTAGCCCTTCGTAATGCATGGTTGGCAAGAAAAGTTGTCCACAAGCTGCAGAGTTTACCAACTGGATTTCTGTTTGATGGCCACAGCACTTGGAGCAATTAGAGGAGAATTTGCAGGAAAGCACCTTAATGCATCTGCTCATGTGGCCAAAAACTTTGACAGAGGGGCTAAATCCCAAACTTTGAGTCCTGCTCATGAAACTGGGTGATACAATCAGAGGGAGAATGTGCAGGGCAATCCGCAGGGCCATGAGAGCAAGCTATGTCTTTTTGAAAGCATCATTTCTGTCATGTATTATGCTATCCTGCTTTGGTTATCCTGCACTATATGTTTCAGATTAAATAGAAGCCTAACTGAGATGGGACTAAAAGACTGATAAAACTGGGCTGATTTTGGTTTGAGAAGGGGCAGTATAGCAGCAAAGTCAGAAAGTTGCTTATCTCCATCTTCCAGTAAAATCAGGTCCACTCACAGGCAGGGCTTTGACTTTCCACAGCAGTGCCATTCTCTGCATTTGTATTGGTAAAATTATGGATATACTGAATTCCCTTTCTAATACAATATGACTTTCTTAAATACCGTCATAACTGCATGATCCTACAGAGGGGTGCAGTGTTTGAACAGCAGTTAAGGGGCACAGGCTGACGGTTGGTTTTGGGTGGGTCAGGTCAGTGACTGTCAGCATCTGGAGTGGAGATGCTTTCATCTCCATTGTGTATTTTTTCCCCCATAGGAAAAAAAAAAAAAAAAAAACACAAAAGAAAATGCAGAGCAGAAAGCATAAATGATTTGGTAATGCCTAAACAAGATGAACAAAAAGTGAAAGATCAAAGGAAGAGCAAATTACCGCAGATTTCAAATCTGGCATACAGTCAGCAAAGCAGAGAAGTTGCGTACCTGTTTGTCTCTGTGACAGTTTTCCTTCAGTCCCTACGAACTTGGGTATTTCATGCAGTTCTGGTGAAAAAGCACGTTGGCATCTCTGTTAGAGAAACTGAAATACACAGGTTCTAGAGGAAGAGAAAAGAAGAATAAGGTATTAAAGATTACACGTCATATTGAAAATCACCAAAATCAGAGCTTGCACAGAGCAGACCTGGCTCCATCAGCTCTGCTGTCCTGCCTTTGATGGCAGCTACTACAGGATGCTCTGGAGGAGGAGGAACAAGGCCTGCAGCAGGCAAACCTAGTGTAGTCTGCCCCCTCCACTGCTACAGATCAGGCTCAGATCTAGAGACTGATTCAAGCTTTAATTAAAAATCCTCTCCAAAATTTCTTTCTGTGAAAGGCAAAATTAGTATTATATTAATGGCTTCCAAACAAGCGTCCAAGCTCCTTCTATATTGCTAACTTGAACTGGACAAGAAAACAACCTTAAAGCAAATTTAAAAAAGCAAACCTTTTTTTTTTTTTTTTCTCACTTTACATGATGGCAATACCAGAAACCTTTCAGAAGAGTGTCTTAAGAGATCTGCAAGTCACCATGGATTCATCTCAGCAGCTACCTGAGACAAGAAAGACCTCTCTGCAACTGACTTGAAGCAGAAGTCCAAAATCTCTGCTGAGGATCCTAATCACTACATGATCAGGTCATTAATTGTGACCCAACAAGCATTTACTTCCAAAAAGAGTGGAATAACTCTAACAGGAGAGACTGCAGAGTCGTGTCAATATCTTTTGTAGCAAGTTTAATGGGTGGAGACAACATAAGAGCACTTTGGGAGAGGAATCCCATCTGTGCTTAACCAGCAAACTCACGTCACTCAGTTCACATTTCGTACAGCTTCTGTTACCTTCCTGAGAAAAAAGCACACTAAGGTGAAAAAAAGCAAAACTTCACATGATCCAGGAGACTTCCAAGAAAGAGAATTTAAGGCAGGACCAGTTAGGAAAGTGTTTTAACAGGAAATCCAATGAACGCTTAACTCAGAGCCACAGAATGAGGAATTTCTAACATGGGGTCAAACTGATGCTTTCAGCATAGCTGAGACATACATAGCACTACATGTATCATGGTCATGTCCTGCCTGTGATATCCCAGTTTTCCTGTTCCCTGGGAACTCCAGGACAAATCACCAATGAAAGACAAACTTTCTTCCTGCAGATTTTGGTCTGAGGTCTATAGGACCAAGCCGGCAGGCTACCACCTGCACTAAGTCTCTCCTGCACACAGCTAGGCTCCCTCCATCAAAAAGATAACAGTCTGAAATTATTTGCAAAATTCTTTACGTTAAGATATTACTTATTTATAACAACACAGAACCTCATTCAAAATAAAATATGAAAGCTCAAAGCAAATTATCCTGGCCAAATTTTTGTTATACATGCTCTAAAAGAAAAAAAATCCAAAAACATTTTTGAAAGAAGGGAGAGGAAAATCACAGCATAGTTAGATACCATTAAATAGGTTACATAAAGGACATAACTGTAAAAAAAAAAAAAAAGGACTGAAAACTTAGAAACTGAAGTGCAATGGAATAGCAGTATGAAAAGATGGAGTACAGTTAAAGTCAGAGTATAGTATAGTCAGAATGTAGTTTAATCTCAGCTTCAAAACCAGTTCTTAATTAGCCAAAATAGGTCACCTAGCCCTGATCCTGGGAAATTTGATATCTACGTGGGTTTGTTGAAGTATACAATTAAAAAAACCTAAGAAAATACATCCCCCCATTGCACCTCAAATACACCATTTTCCCTATTTAGGAAACACTGATGTTTTCCTTTTTTTTCTTCTTCACTTTCAGAATTAACAAGGCTTCCTTTGTGTGTTTGCTTTGCCTCGCTGTGAGCATTAGCCTAGCCCCAGCAATGCCTGGTTTGTTAAAGGTGATGTACCAGACGCAAGGGGTGCGTCTCCTCTCTCTACCCCCTGCCCCAGCACAGCAGCACGGAGCTCACTAGTGGCAGCAACTGTAATACGTCTTGTTGAGGCCACATATTGTTAAGCCATTAGACTTTCTCCTGCAACCAACACACAGAGCCCCTTAGCTCCTTCCTTTTACTTGACCTGAACTATAGGTTCTGCTAGCAGTAAACTCAATCACTGTCCTTTCCAAGTCTGCTATTAAACCTTGGCTCTAACCAGCCAAGAAATTAATCTCTGGTGCCCGACCTCTCTCAGCCCCAGCGTGCTCTACAGCAGCTATACACAACCTTTGATCCCCATCTGCATGGCTTCATCCATAAACAAAAGTACCTTGTGGAGTCCAGTGAACCCAGCCGGTCCCTCACTAACATCATCTCGAAAAAAAACAGAGCACAAAGCCTTTCAGCTTGGAAGTTTCATGTTCTGCTGCCAAATCATACCCTTGGATTAAGAAAACTAAATTAAACCAGAACTTCCTGTCTCCAGTCTGCATTTTCGAAGGTCCACATATATATGCACATTGTAATGGGTGAAAAACATTGTTTTCTCTAGTTGCCAGATCCTGTTATTGAATGAGACAATGCCACACATCCCTCTTCTCTGCATATCTGGAATGCATGTCACTCAGGCTGTATTGCTTGTTCCTGGAGAGGGACTAAATCATTACACGTTTGTTAATCCATCATTCATCCTGACAGTCGCTGGTGCATGTTGACAGCTACGGGCAGAGGACAGCCACCAAACCCAGGCAAGCTTTACATTCAAATTCTATATCTAAAGCACCAGCATTTCAGGCAGGTTAGGTCTGTCTCCAGTAATTTTATTTTACTGATAGTTATAAGGATTGCTGCAATATAAACTGGTCTCTAGAGTGCTGAGGAAGGAATGAGACCTCACTACACCAAGCACAGTACCAAACAGATAGGAAGAGCATTCATCATGAAAGAGATGCCCATATAAATAAGTGGGGCACAAAAGAAGTATTTTTCCCAATTTTACAGGTGAGGAATCAAGGCTGAAAGTGATAAATCAATTTTCTTGAGGGCATGCAGGATATTTACAGGAGAAATAAGAACTGATCCTCAAATCTTAATCTACTGCCCAGTCCCTTTTCTGCCTGGAGAGCCAATGAAGTCCAAGAGAAACCAACCTCTCTGCCCTGCCATATGGGAGAGCAAAACTGACTACGTCCCTCTGAAAAATCCTACATTCACGTGGGCAGAAATTCACTTGTGAATTCACTAAACCTGAACAGAAATGCAGGCTGGTTTAGCATGGCTAATCAGTCACTTTGGGATTGAAACAAGCTAATATTTTTTTCTAAATACGAACAATAAAAGATCTCCCTCTGTTTTATAATGCTGTCTTTTCTTCTCCATATAAGCTCTTCAGCAGTCACCAAGTGACTACTTTGCAATTTTAAAAATAATCAGTTTATCTTTTATAATTTTCAGAAGTCTCTAGAGGCTTTTCCCCTCTCACTAGGCGTGAACACACAAACACTTGACTTGGCATTTGCCATGAGTAAGGAGACAAAAGCCCCCGCTATGGGGGGGAAGAAAAAGTGTTGGGAACCTTGTAAAACATATCTCCTTGGAGAGTCCCACCCCCATCTGCTTCTCTCCCCCCCAAATTTTCTGCCTCCTCAGTTGTGCTAGAGGCTGAATCAACTGCATATATGGTTGTGCTCTGACCCAGAGGGGGCAGGGGTGTAGCAGCAGAAACAATAACCAAGTTTGCATTTTTTTCAAATCCAATATCAGTTGTGCATACAAGGCAAAATTAACAATCGTCCTTCTCTCTTTATACTGAAAAATACCAGACAGCAAACTCACTGCCTTTTCTCATTACCCTGTCACTGCACAGCAGAGGCTCTCGCAGTGGGGCTGCAGGTCTCCAGCGAAGACTCAATTGCAGATACGGGCTCCCAACCTCAAGGGCAGTTGCAAGCCCAGAAGGGAAAACACATATGAGATCATCAGCAAGACTATTTGGGCAGTGCTGCTATCGAGCCTTCTAAAGAGCAGCCCTGAGTGAATTCCTTTTAGAAGTCTTTGTTCAACCGGTCTCCCTTCTTGCAGATCCCAGCCAGAAGCACGGGGAGGCATGATCCTTTCCATCGTAGAACTGCTGTCCACAACTATTCCTGTTCAATACGCTTTGTCACAGACTTGAGACTATTTTTGGAAGCTTTAAAAATATCTAAGGGGCACCTTTCCTTTTTACTCAGACACAGCATCTTTTTATGTTTAATAGAGAGATTTAAAAAAAAAAAAAATATTTCTGCTTAGCATCAACATGACTTTCTGCTAAAAATAAAACTGCTGAGCTAGCAAGAAGATTTGGGCAGGAGGAAATTCTATTTATAGAAACTTTTACAACAGTTATCACAAGATGATAAGGATCACTATGAACCACAGACTCCACTGAGGGGTAGCGTGGTGATGAACCAGTCACAGAAGGAGGCAACACAGCAGCACAGAAGGGACAAACAGCTTCTAGGGTCCTGCATGGATGGGGACACCAACGGGTTTCCTGTAATATGGAGGAGGACACTCTGAAGGAACATGCTCAGGAGCACTGCATGCTCTTCTCCAAACACAGCAAGCCCAGGATCTGCAATGGGCAGTGTAAACACCCACTGTCCTGAGTCACACCGCCTCTCTTTTGCATTGTAAGCAACAACCAAACAGAAGAGTATCTATCTGCGTTGCTTTGCTTGCTGGTGTGGCGGTGACAGGGTAGAATAGTCAAGGAGCAGGAGAGGGACTTTTGTAGTGCTGTGCAAATAAGTCATCCACTGTTCCTGTCTATCAGACTGAGCTTTCCTCATTCTGCACCCAAAAAGAAAGAATAATCAGCATTTCTGAGTTATCGACAGTGAAACTCATGGCAAAAAAAAGGGGGGGAAAAAGACGCATTTTCTTCTCCATTATAAGATTGCCAAAAATTACAATGTCAGAGCCATGAACAATAGGAAGGTAGGAGCAGATCTGATTTGAAACAATGGAGCAGATAAGTCAAGATAATAATAGAACTGAAATAATAACAGGGGTGTCAGCGGAGGAGTGAGTCAGACCAACAGGTTTCTCTTCCAGGCCCTGCCACCAGCTTGCTACGTGACCTTGCACAAGTCACTTTACCTGTTTGTGCTGCAAATTTCTCATCTGCAAACCTGTATTTACCTTGCTTGGAAAATGCCTGGGTTTATAGATATAAAACACTGAACACGAGCCAAGTATTGCTGCCACCTTGCTACCCCTGTCTCAGTGTAAACATTTTTCTAAAAGAATAATCAAATATCTCTGATAGTTAACGATCAGAAACTCTTCTGGAAGAGACTGGGTCAAATCCTGACTACATAGAGATCCTCTTGGCTTTAGTAGAAGGAGGATTTTTATCTTTTGTATCCAAAAAAGAAAACATTTTCATGTCTTGCTGCAGCTAAAATAACGTATTTTGAGCTTTCAGAGGAACATAATAGACGTGATGCACTAAACGAATCATTTGTGAAATTTCACCTTAACTCTCAAGTGTCTGCATGTTCCCAGAGGACCTCCCATTACAGACAAGGATGTTACAAAAAGCAGATGGTTTAAGGCATGCCATCCTTTCACAATCAGATAACATACATGCAAGTCTTTTCCTTATCAAAAAATTCCCTGACAATGAGACAAGGTTACAGGGGCTTATTTGGAAGTAAAGGTGATTTTAAAGTGAAGCTGATCTACATTTTTGTTTCCATACTGCTCAATAGAAAGACATGTGAAAAAGGGGAGCAAAGAGGAAGGGACAGTTAACCAGAGACAAGCATCCAATGTAGATTGTCACAGGAATTACTTTCTCATTTCTGGATTCTTTACAGAGCTGCTCTTCATTGGACTCTATCACTTGGCAGTTCCCCAGCAAAGATAGTCAAGGGTGTCTTCTAATGGTCTAAGTGTTTTCTCCTCAGGTTTTTGATGACACCTATGTAAGTAAGCCCAAGGAAACTACAGAATCATCTCTTCAAATTTGCTATCAAAACATCCTACCAATAACAACAGAAAATATGTGCATTAGGTTGGATTCAAAGCCCATCTCCTTGGTTGGGAAGACAGTGTTTTGTCAGTGTGTACTTTACACTGCTTAGAGGGGTCCAGCAATTTTCAGTGTCACAGGTGACCAAAAAACAAAAAAAAAATCACCTTGCCTCACACTTCTCAAAATGCTTTGCCACCCTCTCACGCCCTGAGAGGTCCCAGCTCCCAAACAGGCAGAAGCGACCTGTTTGCACCGCTGCCCACCAGCACTGCCTGCTCAGGGCCTTTCTGCACACTGCGCTACTGCTCTCTACAGAGTTCTCAAAATTGTCCTCCTATATTTCTCTAAAAAAAATGACCATTCCTTTAAAATATGGCACCTCTTCTCCTGGTACATTGCGATGTGACTCAACGGCACCAGAGCCACAGCTCATATTTCCACAGGGTGCCAACATCTCAGCACCAAAGTGCTCCTGGCGCCGGGCTATCATTTGCACTGTAATTAAATTGAATCCACTCCTTGGCTTGGCTTTATCCCTGAACAATACCAGCATTTGAGTAATACATTCTCAGGGCACTAATACATCACCCGGGCGAACCCTGTCCATGATGTATTGGCGCAATACATCAGAGTGCACTCCCGCTATAAGGATCTATGGGCATCATACATCATCAAGGTGAGGCTGAGTGGTGATGTATGGCTCAGAAGATGGTACCGTGCAGCAGTGGACTAGGCCAGGACCAAGAGGATAAAGGTTGGCATCGCTGTTATCTGATTTCCCAGTGTTATAATGCTGGCACTGAATCAGCCTTCCTGAACCAGCATCTAACTTTAGCCCCTTATTTATTTATCCCAAGGCATCGTATCACTGAAAGCGCCTGTCCTCGGATGCATCATTCTTACAAAGGTCCCAGGGGACAGCTGGTACACAATTAGCGGGAGTATATTCTCAGCTTGATGTGAAGGGTTTTAGCCCATTAACACTAATGGCAGCTGCAGTGCCGAAGCTCCGTATATCACAGGAGACATGTACACATGCACATGCTAAGGTTTGCATGCATCTCACCCACCCAAGAGGCATCCGCAGATTATTCGGAATAAAATACTTGCAATGCTCAGAAAATCCACTGAAGCAAACAGTAACTTCGTTGTTTTCGAATATTCACCCACTCAAAAAAAAAAAAAAAATCAAAACATAAACCTGTCCAGTACACGCAGGCATGTTCCCTGATGAAAGTGGCAGCCTAGAAGCATGGATCAGGACACTGTCGTGAAGAAAAGCCACCCACCCCCTTTGCCGGCTCATGAGACATGAGCTCTGCAGGGAGCCTTACTGCAAAGTAGCGGTGCTGTAGGACTTGGGGGAATGATCAGTGCGGAGAAACAGGCTAATATCGCTTTCGACAACTGAGGGAGAAAGGAGGCTAAGATAAGTATTTGCTGCCTGAGAGTCTTTCCTTTTTGCAAATAACAAAGTAACATTAAAGTATATAGCAATATAAGGCTCAGCAGAGACACTTCGGGTTATTTGCTCAGGAGGAGAATGGCAGAGAATATCCCTAAATGAGCACAAAGGCCGGTTCCTAGGATGCGTGCCGTGCATCATCGGAGCCTGTGCCTGGGCACTCTGATCCAGCATTTGGGACAGCAATGTCCTGGGGAGCAAAGGTGGCTAAAACCAATCTCTGTGCTCCTTATGGAGTCACTTGGGGTCTCCCATAAAGCAGACTTATTACTCCTGGGAAAGAAATAACAGGCATAATAAAATACATATATCCCGGCCAACACCTCTGCCCAGCCCAGCCAGCCCTGAGGGGCAGCGAGGAGCACTGGGGAGGACTCCAGGCCAAGTCACAGCACGTCTTCTACCGCTCCAGCTCCTCAGGGCAGGATCTGACTCGCAGCACAAACAACCACTGCTTCTCAAGACCATCACAAGGAGACCATCCTCCTTACAGCACACAGGGTGGAGGCTGGCACTGCCGATGCTGCCACAATTTAGGAAAGAGCCAGCCAGCCAGCCCTGTGCACCCAACTGCCCTGGTCGGTGGCATGTGAATGCAAGCTCTGTGTCTTTATTAAGAAGTCAAATCTGGCTGTCCTTAAAAATATAAGCACAGCAATTTCCCTCCAGATGTATCCCCAAACGAAGCAACCAGGATGATAGTTTTCTTAATTTAAAAAAAAAAAAAAACAAACATCCTAAGGCATTGACTGAAATAATTTCTCAGACTCTCAATCTAGTCTTTGAAAACAACCTGGAAATGACATTCTCATTAATTACACACCATGTACCCAGAAAATGACAGCACTGCTGAGCTGACAGCGACAAGAAAACAGAAAACAGCTTGGGCAGGTGGATACCAAGCATGCTGTCATGAAAAAATACTCATCTTCATACAGGCGACGATGGCCAGAGCCCAGCCAGGAGCAGGAGCAACGCTGATGCTAACAGACCATTTCTGCACTGGAGCCACAGCGAGCAATGGGTAAAGACACCCTCTCATCACACCTGGCTGACACACAGAGGGAACTTCTAGCAGTATTACCCCTTGTAAAGCCAAGACAAGCTCAGTCTGGACAACTCATTTATCTTTGCTTACTCTTTGAGCTGCTATCAGTGCAGCATGATTGATTACTGGAGCTGGGAGGCTTCCCCATCATGACACAGACTAAGAGCGAATTCAGAAGTCTTCCCCTTGCTGACTCCTGTGCAAGTCAATAGGAAGTAGATGTAAACTATAAGCACCAAAATAAGTGGGGAAAATATTTGGTGTGTGCTTCCACAGGACAGAACACTTCGCAAATTCATATAATGGAGACCATGAAGAGCAGCAAATCCTCTTTAAAACAGGAAAGAAACCGGCTAGAGTGAGTGGCGGAGTGGGAAAAACAGCCTGGTAGTTTACATAATAATGTAGGACTTGGAAAACCTGGGTTTACTGGTCTGCAATGAACCCATAAACTTCTACACACCACCAGTGAAACCGGAGAATTGCACTTACCCCAAAACCCAGGAATCACTTATGAGAACTTTAGGAGTTGGGTTAAATCTCATTGAAACTGGAAAACGTGCTCACTTCATTGAAACTAACTGTGAAGGGCAGGAAAATTCACCGTCACCTGAAACAACAACGTGTGTGAACCAGCTTGGAATATGAGATACCCAGTGGATGGAGCTGGCAAGGCGCCGCTCAAGCACAGGCTGCATCAGCACATCTGCCCGCAAAGAGGAGGAACGAGAAAGAGCGCGCAAGAGCAGATAGCCAGCGAGCGGCTAACAAAGCTGGTTGCACAACTGCCGAGCCTGGAGTTCGTGCTGTGCTGGCTGGAAGAGTCAGTAAAAAACAAGCAACGAATCTGTTTCTGATTGTACAGTTCTCCCATGTACAAGCAAACAAGACCCTCATGCATCCTTTAGTAACAACAATAAAAGTTGCATTAAGAAACAAAAGCAACCTGAAAACAGTTTCTCCTGTTCCCTGGAATAATTTATGAAATATTTCTTTTTTTCCCTTTTGTTTTTTTTTTTTTTTTTCTTTTAGAACAGCTCAGAGCAATACCTTACTTAAACCAGATCCATCTTTACCTGAAAGCACAACCCATCGGCAGCCTTTGGCTTGCCGAGCCCTGAAAGCATCGTCCTCGCAGGGAGGCCAGAGCCGGGCTCCTGCCGGCAGAGCTGCTGCTGCTGCGCATTGCAGAGGCCATGAACAGGAGCAAGGGCGCTAACGGAGTCGAGCACTCACAAAAACGCACGAACACAGCACCCGCGCCGGCTGGGACGTTCACGGGTGCAGCAGGCTGGTGCAGAAGCCGACACAAGTAGCTGGCTGCACTTGGTGGCTCCACTGGTTTTTCTTGGCAGAGATCTGTTGACTTTTGGAATAAGAGAGAATAACCTGGTTTTGTTCAGGAGTTGTTTGGTTTAAGAACGTGCACCTCCGCCGGTCGGAGCTGTGCAGACGGACTGTTTTTGTGAGAGAGAGAGAGAGCAAAAACTGAGCAAAGTTTCAGAAAGAAAGTTTATTTTAAAGTATTTCCTACCATCTGGTCAGATTATACTTTTAAGAGTTCAATTATCTTCTGATAAACTTACCAGCCAAATTAGGAAACCAAATACAATTATTAAAGCATAAGAGAACAATTTCAGATTTGCTTCAAGTGCCAATCCAAATTTAACAAGCCCACAGATCCTGACGAATAATTCCAGAAAGATCCTTCAGCTTCATTTCAAACTAGAAGAACAGATGAATGCCTGGGATATGATTTACATTTATTCTCATGTTTTTAATCAAAACTTACACAGTCCTTTTAGCTGGCCAAAACCAGAACTAGGATTTTATAAAAATGTATTCAATTTCTCCATGGAACTGGGGGATTTGAGCAGCTCTGTGCTGAGCTATTGAAGTGCTGCACAAACCCTACCTCCAGTGTGCAACACGAAGTCTGAAAACCTGGGAAAAAATTCCATGTACCCCAGCATTTTGCAGAGCAATCTTTTATCCAGATGCTCTCCTAGAAGCCAGATTAATCTCCTCAAGAACTTTTTTATGAAAAAAAAAAAAAAATTAAAAGAAAATTTCCCCTAAACTCTTGGCCAAGAGTTCAGAGTCCTGTGAATTTACACAGTGACCTGCAGCATTAGCATTCCCCACCGTGGATACGCACCCTGCCACGCACCTAGCGCCTGTCACGTATCATATAGCAATACTCCTCAACGATCACTAGCGTAATTGATTTCCAACAGTAACAACATATTCATCAGAAGGGACTCAAAGCTAAAATTATCAAGAGTGAAAACATCAGGATGCAACAACGCCACTGGTGAAACTTTACGTCAGAGGTGTTTTACCTTATAGATTTTTACATTTTACCTGTTCCTATATGCAGCGTGGGCTCCTGGACAGCACGTGTCAGTGGCGTTAATTAGGAGCAGAGCAATTGCTGACCACCAGTCAAGAGACACCAATATCGTACACAGGAGTTGGTTCACAAGCTCGGTTTATGGATTATTAATGCCATTATGTTTAAAGGGCAAAGCCCAGAAGGTGTGAGCGTAGCACCGTTGGCTTTGACAGCGCTAATGGGGTATACCCAAAACAGCCGAGCGGGCCATACGGTTTTAAGCTGCCTGCATTTATAAATTCTTGAGTCCCACATTCCAAGGAAAGGAAAAACCTTTAAACCTGACAACTCCTCCCCAGCAAGTTACAGAAAAAAGGGTATTTAGAGGAGAGTGTGAACTCCAGTTCCTGATGGAAAAACACGCTCCTCTTGCAGTGATTTTTGTTGTTGTATTTTTGTATGGGGGTTAAAAAAGGTTTGATTTTGCAGTTTAGCATGTTGAGGCCTCTCAGTGCTCGCTGTCGGAGGGTGCCGATTACCCAGCTTCATTCATCAAAGTGTCACTTTTCTGACAGCCATTAATAAATATACTGCCAGAGCCCCTCACACCTGGCAGCCATGGCACACTGCAACACGCCGCTAACCTAATTTGCTAATTGCTGCTTTCCCCATTAATTTTAGTCCTGTCTTGTTTGGTGTTGACATGGAGGGAAAAAGAAATAAGAGGGGGGGAAAAAAGCAGGCAAGAAAGAAAGTTATTTGATGATTTCTGTTTATTTGTGCATTTATTCCTCACCCTCCATCACCATTTACTTGGGGATATCAACTTCTGTTAACCTCCTATTTACTTTTGCCCTTTCTGCCAGAGGACCATGGGCAATCCTAATTTTGGTGCTGCTGTGTGAAGGGTTAATAATCCGCACACAGTATTTTTATCCAGACATAAGCCCCAACTTCTGCGCCCCCAGTTCTACCAGCTGACCACCTCCTCCTTGACCCCCCAAAGCCTCCCCCACCCCACCAGCGGCTGCACTCCACCGAGGCCAGGGGTGCTCTGCCTCCCCAGACTTGGGTCTCAGCTTTGCCAGCGCTTCACACCTGCCAAAATCCCTGTTCTGTTAATTCAATTCCTGGCCATTCTCAAACAGAGATCACTCAGTTCCATTAATCAAGTGATTTTCTGATAAATATCCTCTTTAAGGCCCAAGCACAGACCAAGTCCTTTGTGACTAAGCTGGACTGAAATGCAGGTCTCCAGCCGAGGTCAATTAAGAGGAGGAGTACCAGACCCATCAAACCTTCAGGCAATGATGAATTGTTGTTGCAGCGCTAGTAAAAGTCTCCCTGCAGGACACTCACCAAGCTGTTGTACTTGGACCACACATTGGGGTCCATATGCTCCAAAGGTTTTCTTTGCCTGATTAGATCTAGCAATGACTTTCTTCACCCACCCTACCAGCTGTGGTGGTAGGCTTTGCCTCCTCTTTTCAGGAACGGGGCACTAATGCCCAGGAGCACTGAGGCTCATTGGGCTCCAGGTAGATGCTTGGCCACAAACGTCTGGCTAAGGAAGCAGAGACACCTGCGCTATGCAAAGGTTTCCAGATCAATCATCCTTTCCTCTAATTAATGCAAGAAATGGGCACATCTATCCCAAAAGTAAGACCTGTGTGCATGCTTCTGTCCCCTCAGCCTGCCAGCTTGGGTCCTTCTTTCAAAGCCTTCTTTTAAATACCAGCTACTAGGGCAAGATTCCCGGTCCCTTCAGGTAACCAGAGCCTCCCGCTGCTGAAGCACTCAGACCCCAGCCATGCAATGCTTATGATAAGAGAAACGGTCCTCTCTTGGTCCAAAAGCCTTGCCTTTGAGCAGACAGCCAGGACGGCTTCCACTGTCAGCCTGTGCCGAATGCAAGAATTTCTGGTTTTTCATTAAGACATGGAAGACAAGAACATGGATGCCAAAAGCAGCCAAATTCCACCTTTACTAGGGACTTCCAGTCTGTCATCCACACACTGAATATCCCAGTTCCAGGAATAATTCAAACACCGGGGACACATTTTTAGAAGCGGTTGCAATGAGTTGCTACTAGATACTAACAAGAAAAGTTTTGCTGCTTCTGAACGGGGTTTAGTGCAAAACAAAAGTTTTCCCTTAAAAGAAGCAGAGAGTATAAATAGATTAAAATTGCATCATGTCACCAGAAGGGTCAAAATCAGGAATAATCTAGGCTGTTTCAAAGTATTGAGTACGTAGGAAAACTACTTCTTTGAACCAGCATTCATATGACTGCTGCTAGGGGATCAGCTCAGGTCTGGAAGCAAGATTCCACTGAACCTGCACATCAGGACATTGGACATCGTTTTTTCCACCTTTGAAATGTGTGTGTGCCCATTTAGCTATTCTGACAGTTAAAATTGTACTGATATTTAGTTTTGCAATGGTACGGCGTTCCTCCCAGCTGGTAGATGTGTAACCCACAGCCCTCCTTAACCCACTGGTGGGATCTTTTTGTATTTCACCTTTACCTAGAAAAGTTGGGCTGGTTTGTATTCACCTTGAAAGGTCCACTGCAATGTTGGACTGCCACTCCGCAAGGCCCCAGCTCCCAGGGAGCTGAACGAGACCTGCCACAGGCAGGGCCTTCAACTTCCAAGGGCCTTAGAAGTAAAATATACTATCTTGTTCCGAGTGAAGTTAAAAGGGCCCAGTAAAGAGTAACAGCATTTCAGCCTTTAGCCAAAAGCTTCAATTCATGGTCCTTTAAAGTTAAATTTACTGCCTCCATTTAGCAATGTCCCTGTAAAAATCCCTCCTGGCACAGAAAAACCTCTGTGCGGTTCAGCAGTGCTATGGCAAACAAAGTATTTCATCCTAGGGATCTAGCTGTGCATCTATCTGCCTTTATTTAGGTCTTTGTGTCTTTTTATTCCCTTCGGTGCTCAACAGCTCCAAGCAATAAGACAGCACAGGTTATCACACTCCTCGCTCCTCAAGCCCAGCATCTTCTCCTCCTTGCTGAAGAGCCGATCACAAGGCAGAAAACCACCGACACGTCATTTACCCCTGTGACAGGGAAGGATACAGCTTTATACAACTCCACTGGGTCTTTCTCCCAGTGCAGACAGATCAAGAAAAACTAGACAGGGCAGAGCATGAGTAAAATGATCAATACTCTACCTACTAGTATGATAACTCCTATTTTTCAGAAGTCAAGGTTACCTCAGGGCTTTAACCGCTCTGCAGTATCACCCCTGCCCTTTAAAGACCCAATTCGTTTTCTTGCACAAACCTTGACATGCCCTGACCCATGGACACTGAGTTTGCTACATGTGTTTTCTGCCTACAGGCAGGCAGGATGGTGAAGCCAAGAAGCCTTTCCCAGGGAAAGTTTTGTCAGAACGGGTACATTTGCTGTAAAAAGTTTTGTCTGAGAGCGTTTTCTGACAAAACAGAAAATAAAGGAAAACATTTTGTTGAAAAATACCAGGTCAGTTGGAGAGGAAGCCCTTTCATCTTCCATTCTCTGGGTTGGTTTTATTACGCTGCGAAGCCATTTTACTGAATTAGTATCGTAATCATGGCAATATAATGGGGGTATCGAACACTGCAGCATGAGCCAGATCCCTCAGCTGGTACAAACCAGCATGGCTCCATTAATGTCAGTGGAGCCAATTTATATCAGCTGAGGATCTGCCCTTTAGTTTTTACTACATGAAAGCCAGACTACAAATGGGAGAAACCTATATTAAAAACAAATATCTTCAATCACAGCAGCAGGAATGCAAAAAAATATTGGCTGAGTCAACTTTTATAGCAATGTTTTCTTTCTCTCCTGAGTGCTCAATTTTGAACACTCCCCTATAAAATTTTCCAAGCCTGGAGCAACTTTCCTCCTTCCACCAGTTAAAACCCACCTCACCTGATGGAGGCAACAGGGCTCTGGAGACGCTCTACTTCTTTGCCCACCTTGGGGAGCTGGCAGCATCCCCGCGTTGAGACAGCTCAAGCCTGCAGCCAGCCAACAGGACAGTTGTGAAAATGGAGATCAGGCCACAAACATCTGCTCTTCCTGGGAACCGTGACCCTTCCTGCGAGGAGAAAGCTGCTCCACCAGTCCCCTTTGGAAGGCTACCGGGTCCCCCGAATGAAAGCGCACTGAAGAGTTCAGGGCCCCTCAGCAGCCTTGCAGTAAGCGTCTTTTGTTTAAAGCCCAGAGCTGTTAATTAAAGACTGGTGATTAATGATTAAACTCCACGTGGTTCCTATCTCAGGCTTAAAAAGTCCTAGGGATGCTGACTTTGCTGAAGGCTTCAGTGCGAGGTTCTGGGATGTGAGTAGCTATTTATAGAGAAGTCCATCAGAGCTCTGAAAGGAAGTGCTCCTTCCACACAATTAAGAGGAAAAAATTACCATTTCCAAAAAGTATAAAGGTCAAATATTCAGATTAGGTAAACAAGCGCTCTGCCCGTATAAGCTGCAGCCAGAAAGGAGAGACCATTTCTGTGTGTGCTTTCCCCAACTGGGTGCATTCAGCTCTTGGACTCAGGATTCTATAGCAAATATCCTCTCTTAGGGATTTCAGAATTCATTGTCCATAAACCTTGCGGATCCTAACACCATACTGTGTTCATGAATAATGAATACAAAGGGCTTCCACATGCAGGATCTGACTAACTGATCAGGGCAGTGTTTACTCAGTGCCAGGGGTTGCTTTTAAAGGGCTTTCCAGTTGCATTTGCTGTGCAGTACACTCTTAGTATACATCTTACCAGTTCAGAAAAGCTGTCCCACCTAGAGAAACATTTTAAGAATAAGACAGAAGGACCCTTTGGTAGTACAAGGCTGCTTTAAACAGCTCCTCAGGCCCTGAGGGTGGTGCAAGGTGCTTGGCTTGCCTGAATGCTGTAAAATTCATGCTACCCTACAAGTTTCTTAGATATCCCGAAAAAGTTTAAAACAAAGCAAGGGCTGTCCAGGCATGTTGCAGAATTGATCCACTCTGTAGCCATCTGGATTACAGTCTGAAAACTTCAGTGTAGGATCTGGACCTCCCAGCTTCAAACTCTCATATCAGACAATGCCAGAAAAGAAACGCCTGGCTTCTGCCATCCACTGCGAGCAAAACACGTCAGGGCAGCACACAGCCAGGTTCAGACCTGGCCCAGACACTCGGCACAAGGGAAGGCACTAAGCGACATAGGCTAGTAAAATTAAAATCAGTGGGATCTTTTTTGAGATCTGCCCTACTATGGCTGAATGCTGTTTGAAGTTTTGAAAACTGTTTGAAGTTTTAATTATTTGAAGACAGAGGAAATGTAAATATTTTTCTCAGGTCCCCAGATTTGGGCATTGCTGATCCATTACAGACCAGGCACCTTTCCTGATTATAAACTCTCTCTCTGACCACATTCAATTAGAGAATGTTGGTTTATGCTCTGAATGTTAAGGGATAGCCTCTCTTCTTATAAAAATACATATACACATGTTTTGACAGCTCCTCATTTGCTTCAGTCCAGCATCTGATTTACTGCAGACCACAAAATCATAGAAACCATGGTGGAAGGGCCCTTTGGAGTTCTCAGATCCTACCTCCTGCTCAGAGAGGGACCATTGCCCGCACTAGGCCAGGTCAGCCATGGCTGTGGTTCCACAGACACTCTTTGTCCTGTGCTTTATCCATACAAGCAGTTATTTCTTAATCAAAGGCGGTCACATTGCTCAAGTATGATTTGCCCTTCATAAAATCATGCTGATTTTTCTGATTGTCATCTTGCCCTTTCAAGCTCATGTTTGAAAATGGGTTGCAAGAAGACATGCTCCGTGAACTGTAGACTGACTGACTGGGCTAACCGTTGCCTGGGTCCTGCTCATTGCCTTTCTAGCAGACTGGAGTAACATCAGCCTTTTTACAGGCATCAGGGACCTCCCCCATATCACCGCGATGTTTCATACACAGCAGCCTCACAATCACAATCACTTTTTCATCATCTTCAGGTGAATTCCAATTGACCCCATAAGTTCAAATACGTCAGACTTCTCTGAGAAGTCCTTAAATATTTGTTCGTCCACTGCTGGCTGTCCCTTTCCTTCCCATGCTGATTTTGACAAGACCATCACATACCTTTTCTTTGGTTTCACAACACTGCTGTAATACATACTCCTGCCGAAACACTGTATTTTCAAAATTTAAGTTACAACAAATGAACATACCCTTAGATAAACTTTGCCAAGTCTGAGTCCCACTGCCACTCTTTTACATTTTCAGGCCTCCCTGTGGAACGAAAATTTTTAAATGTGGTTTTGGGGGGTACCCCTACCCCCATCTTTCAATCATACTTGTGAGATGCAAGTTAGACATGTTTATGTTGAAAACTTTGGTAGGAGTTCTCAGAACCTAATTATTGCCTATCAAAGTATAATAAATCCTATATAGGCTATATATACTATATATCACATAGGCTTCAAGAGATTGTACATTATTATTATCATCCCTTTTTGACCTTGACAGTTAGCCAAAAAATTTTGGTACTTGCATGTTTTTTCTAGCGTAAAAGGAAAATAACTGAAGGCAGAGTCGATGAGCAAATCCTATTTGTTTATAAAGGACATAAAAAGTCCCATTCTTCCTTCCATGGCATAAATTGTGAGAAAGGGTTGTTCCACAGAACTGCTCCCACCATCGCCTTTCTGACCAGCACTCGGCCCAAAAATCTCTCCCTAGGTTTTCTTGAAATTATTTTCACAATGTATTTTGCACTGCTGTCTCTCAGGTTTCATGGTCTTTCTACAAATGTGTTTTACAAAACACTCCAAAGCTTTAGCATCTATTCCACATGTGCCTGTTTCATATGCAGACACGTGTTTGGGTTTTGGCTGGTGACTGCTATCACTTAAGCTATGTGGTTTCAAAAATGTCTTCTTACAACTATCCTAGTAAAGGAGTGGCACTTCTACTTAGCCCATAATGTTACACGACTGGAATTCATTATATGGTTTTCTCTGCTTTGTTTTAGCCTGTGAAAGAATGCATTTGCTACACAGTGCCCCAGGCAGTTCATCAGCAACAGGGCTCAAGCCCAGCATGACAGACATTACAGAATCATGGAATATTCAGAGATTATATTAAAGTTACAAACACTACGTGTATATTCTTATCCATCCTAGTGATAGTTCTCCTGGCTCCATAAGTAAAATATAAAGTGCTTCCTGCAAAAAAATGAAGCCATTAGTGGGTAATTAATGCAAGCCTTGAATGCTAAAGCGGTATGAGTAATACGTCTTTTGAAGTTTGGCCACAAGAGGAAGGGAGGAAAATCTCACATATCAATTTGACCAGACTCAATGCTTTAACCAACAAAAGGTCCTAAATGATGTAAAATAAAGGTCCTAGCCTGGAGGAAACGGTCACTTGTGTTTAAGATCTCATAGGCACAAAACTAGGCAGAGGAGCATTCCCTGTCCCTTCCCAGTCTATCAGGGCATATGCAGATCCCACAGTCCTCACTGTATTATGCAAAACAGTAGAACAAAAATACAATTAAGCTCCTTGTTTTTAAAGATAGGTTTTCCTTGAAGTACTCTTGTTCCCAACAAATAGCTCTCTACTGCCTGACAACATGGTGATCCATGTCCCTCCATTCTATCGACCCTGTAAAAACAGGACATCCGCCTTTGGTCTATGAAAGGACAGTAAATTTCAGGAGCTTGAGGAAAATGACCTGGCTCGAAACTAAGGTTTTACCTAAATAGGGTGTCTTTAAGTAAGGTCAAAAAGTGTCAAAAGAAAGGTAAGATCACATCTTGAAGAGCAAGTTTCTAATACTTAGAGCTAGAAGACTATCCGCTATTAGTGGTGAGAAGAATCAGAGCTCTCCAGAGTCCACAAAGCCAGAGAAAGCAAGCATGGGTTACACCACAGCTTTCAAATTGAATGTAAAAAAGGATAAAACTTCAATAGACATAATCCCATGGTCTGTTATTCTGAAAAAAAATCCAGCAACTCTTTGGAAATCAGGAGTGGGTTACTGCTGGTTTAACTGAAGGAGAAGTTTTGCCTGATGCTCTTAATAGTTGCAGCAGAACACAAAACATCTGGGTCCAATTCCCCACTGATCCAAGCCCTTAGTTACCACAACTGTAAAATACCTATTTCACAAGAAAGTTAGAAAGCCAGCATGAAATGCCTTTTTGTGCTGACAAACGCCATTACAATGAAGTATCACCTAGACTCAAGTCTAGCCAATTCCCTTTGTTTCCAATTTTCACACGCACCAAAGACTTATCCTCACTTAAGCAAAACAAGTCAGTAATGTGACAACAGAAGATAAATGTATAATGCATGAACACCAGAGGAAAAGAGTTAGAATGTGATTGCAAGTACAACGATAGGTCCATTCCAGAGTGGGAATAATTAGCCCTTTAATTAAACTTATCTTGCTGCTAGACAAGAGCAATGCTCAGCAACACCTGGCCTGGAACGTTCCCGTCTCTGCAGGCAGCAGATGGAGCGCACAGACACGATCCACCTCCCTCCTACCAGGTCCACAGTTGCCTGTGCCAGTAATTAAGGTCTGGGACAATGTCTGAATTATTGTGAACATCGCCAGACATTTCCTTATTTGATTCGCCCTCAGTAGGTGAAGCTGGACTTTTCTTTTTGCTGATTTTCCCCTCGTCCTTACCCCACTTTCTGCCATCCTAACGTTACACTCCTCATCTCATTCCTGTCCAGGGCAACACATAAATAAACTCAGATTTTGCAGCAACTTGCATGCAAGTATTTCTTAGGGACTTCCGCAGGGCTTTGCTGAAACAAATTCATCCAGGTGACAGCCAGTACAGGCCTGAAAGTGTTAGCCTCCAAGTTAACTGCTTCTTTGACCCCTTTTTGGTGCCCTGACAGGGAATTAATTTAGATGTCAGGCCTTTGGGATCCTTTTCACATCCCTCCTGAAATCATTACAACATAATGACAGAACAGGGGCAGGTTAAAAGCCTAGCTGCTCCTGTAACCCTCCTCCAACAGCAGCCTGCTTGGGAAAAACAAAATGTAGGAACAAGTGAAGTAGACTTAGCAATGCAAAATATATAACAATATATTCAGTATCTAGTGATTATATTTTTTTCCATGAATTAGGCTAATTGAACCTAGGTAAACTTCACACATCCCGTTATCCCATAGCAAGTAGCTCCATAGTATAACTATGTATCGTATGAGAAAGTAACTTCTTTTGTTTATAGTAAATCTGCAACCTGATAAATTATTTTGACGTTCCTTATTTTATCTTGTGAGAAACACAGTGATCAGCTGTTCCCTACTTACTTTCTCCTCGCAGCTCAGGCTTCTATGCACCTCTAACACAGCAGGGTTTCCTTTTCCAAACAGAAGAATCCAAAGTTAACATCTCTATACAGTGACTAATTGTATCATACATTTAATCACCTTTATTGCCCTTTGTTGCACCTTTGCTGTTTTAAATATGCACTTGAGATAGGAGGACAAACACTTCACAGACTATTCAGACTGTGGGCACACCAAAGATACTTACAGTGAGTTGATAAGTGAGACAGTTCTATGGAAATGACTCCCAGATCTCTTTCCCCAAGTAGTAATATCCTGCTCAAAGCCCATTACTGAGTATACAAAGTTAGGACTAATTTTCCCCATTTCCTTTCCTTTGCATTTAACAACATGAAATTTTATCCACTTCATCACCCACTCAATACCAAGAGATTTCCCAAATCTTTGTCCCATGTAATGCAATAGTTAATCTCATTTAAAGCCATCTTAACCATTTCACTGGGAGATGGCAGGACGAAGCACTGACAAAACAGCTTTCACAAAACAAAACTCTCACCTGGACAGAAACAGAAGGTCATATTTTAACTTAAAACCCTCCTTTAATGATCTTAAATTAAGAGGTGTTGGCCTTGTGTTCAGTGTGCTGTAGAGCATACTGAACCGTGGCAATGTGTGAATTTTAGCCTTAAATCACTTGAATTCTAGCCCATGGCTTACCTTGAACCAGGTAAAACCAATCCACTTCTCTCTCCTTAAAACATATAACTTGGAAAGGCTTCCTACTTTACTTGCAGTGAAAATTTGCATGCGTTATCCATCCAGTGGTTTCAGTTTCGATAGGTAACATTCTTTATCATTTAGTCAACACACTCAGGAGCCAAACAAAAAAGATACATCCAATACTCATGGTATAATAATTTTGCCTATCCCGTGTGTCCACAGCATCCATCACAGTGGGGCTTAGCAAGAAGGAGACAAGTTCAAATGGCACAAGGAAAGCAGTATCTATGATTTCTAGAGTGCCATCAGCACACAGGGGACTCTTAAAATCTTGAAAAGTCAAAATCTACTGTCCTTAAAATTTGGATTGTAAAGCCAATGGAAAAAAAAGTAATATTCCATAGAATAGAGAAGCTGGGAAAGATAAGGCTTTCACTAAGGCATTAGAGTTGGTTGAATAATAATAAAACTAGACTCATTAATATGTTCACAAATAAGCATGCCAGATTTCTGGGGTGACATTAATCATGGCTTGCAATTATTCACTTGAAAAATCAGCATGAGAAAATGAAGCATGATGTTTCATCCATTTTAGTACACATTCTTTGTGTGAAAATTCATACCAGAATTTAGTGATTATTATTCTCTTGTTAGGAAAGGTTCTCTCATCCCATGGAGCAACACTGATTTGGAGTCCATTAAGACTAACCAAAAGAGAAAAATAATTTTCTAAGGTGAGCTGGTCTAATTCCCAGAAAAAAAAAAAAAAAAAAAAAAAAGCTGACAAAAAACACATACCAAAAAATGAGTGCATTTTAATAAATTAAAATATTTTTTACTAAACAGATTTTAGGAGTTTGTAACTGATTCTTTACACGGAGCATTTGACTTGGACTAATTTATAATTTTTAGTTGTGAGAGTATCATTGAACATAAGCAACAGCAGAACAGCCAGTGAAGTGATCTGTAAGTCAGTTTTGTCTGTCCATTTGTTATAATATTCTGCTGTGTTACAGCCATAATTTAAAAGAATGAAAAGACAGTTAAGGTAAAATAGAGAAGGGATCTGTTGAGATTATCACATTTATTTTTCTGCAGAGGCAAGAAGTGAGACTTTATTCTATATTGCATCTAGAGAAGAATTCCAGATATAAGGGAGTGGAAGGAGATAATGAAGCAAGAAGTTAAGGTAGGTTACCCAGCACTAAATTAGGCCCTGGTTTCTAACAGACTGCAAAATCAATCACACAGGAGGAATCTACAACAGCCCTAACTGGAGTAGCACCTAGATCTCAATGGACCTGTTTGGACAAGCATAGAAGAAACACAGCCTGTGTCTTTGCATAGAAATGCTAAAATATTTGGAATTTTTTTGTTTGGTTGGTTTAAATAAAGGATGAAGATGGCAAAGAAACCCCGTGGACCAGAGGGGTGGATTTAGATGGTATTCTTCTCTACCTTGCAGCTCAGCTCCTTTCCAGTTTGCACAGGCAGCTCCGAAGACCGCCAATGCACACAAACTGGGCAGCTGGAGGGACAACTGGCCTCATTTGCATATGCAAAGTGGAATCTGAGTCGATTCTTACTAAAATCTGACTTGAGATTTACATTAAATTCAATTACAATTCCAGGCAGTACCTTAACAGAATCCTTTTAAAGGTGTGTGTCCAGATGAACATAAGCAGACCGAGTCAAATACTGTGTCCCCCACACCAGCGTGATAAGACGGCACTGAAGCATCCCCTGCTCTGTTACAGGAGGCTGGAACTATTTGTAGTGTCCCATCTCTTTAGCTGCCGTTGATTTTTATATTAAATTAACTTTACTGATTTGTTACTGGGGTAGAGACAAGTGCATTTTAGATAACATTTGCACACAAGCAGCTGTTAGTATTTGCACCCCAAAGCCCATGAGCCCCAACATTTTCAATTCTCCAACAACCTTGGTGCCTGCAAACGCAGTGTAGTTGGGATTAGAAGTTATTTTTTAAGAGAAACAAATTTTTTAGAGAGTTAGCCAAAGGCAACTTCATTCATAAATAAGGGGGAAAAACTCAAAATCTAAATCTTTCTTTCAAATATTTTTGACAGTTCCGTTGAACCATGACTCCTGGCAGTAGTGCGTGACTTTCATACTGACCAACATTCCTCAGGACACAAAGGGGGAGCTAGATCTGTAGTCTACAAGTATTATGTCTAAATACCAGCCATGGTTCTGAAAAGTCAAGAGGAAAAAGCTAAGACTGATCACTAAACAATAAGGAGACCATGGGGTACAGGTGAGAAGATGGTTCTGTCTGACAATAGGACACAGCTCCTACAACAGGCTTTGCCAGAACACCGTCATTACTGTTACATGGCAGGACCCCACACCCTCCCGAAGAGCCGTTGTGTAAGAAGCAAAGGGAACAGCTCAGTGCCTGAGCACAGCTGCTCAAAAACCAGCAGAGGGCCATCAGCAGAAGAAAAGATGTCCCCAGTTGTAGAGAAGTTACAGCAGATCTATTCCCAGTTCAGACTTAGCCTGCAATCCTAGTCTCCTTGCAGTGATTTACAAGAACAGCTATGCAAAAAAACACAACAGAAAAGGAGAAAAAGCATACGGGACTAAACATAGAGCTGGTATGAATATAAGCACAACAGCTTTGATTTGGTAAATGGTCGCTCATTGACACCAACAACCGGTTTGCCCCTCTCCCTGAAGGTGAAACAGGGAAGTGCTCCCTCTCCATGCCATGTCTCGCTACCTGGGCTTCAGCTGCAAGGGCTCTTTGTTTCCTGCAGCCTTCAGCAGGACCCAGCAGCCCAAAGAGACATTCTGCCCGTAACATCCACAATCTGGGCACAATTAGAAACACAAATTGACCATTACGTCCTTTATTAATCTACTCCAATTTTTATGCTGTGAAAATACCTAATTCCACTGCTTTGGCTACTGGCCCCTAACATAACAAGTTACATGGGACTTGTCTCATCAAAATATCATCATGTCTAAATAGAGGATCTGTCTGAACCACAGTGAAAATGAGTAATGATCACAATTATGGGCTGTATAACAGTCCAATAAAATCTAATTAAAATGATCCACATCCCATCTGCCAACAGCGCATAAGCAACACCAGCCATGGCGGGGTGGGCAGGGGAAGAGAGTAAATAACACTGTCTTAATTTTTAAAATATCAAATATTTCACAGTGAAAAAGCTATTTATAACTAGCTCCAAACTGTGCTGCCAATGAACTTCTATGATGACTGGAGATTCCTCACCCTTGACTTAGAAGTTTTGGGGGTTGCTCCCTGGGAGAAAATCCCAGGAAGAAGCTCCCTCAAAGTAAACTCTTCAGAAGAGCCTGTGCAGTTTGAGTCCCTAAGCCTATTTTCAAGCTGATTTAAAAACCGAGTATCCTGGGTTCCAGTGACTTTTAATGATGTAAGCACATTTGTACAAAAGAAAGACTTTTGGGCATCGTTCCATTGGTTGTTCCTTTCTCAGCAGCCAAATAAAAATATCATCACGTGGTCTCACTTGCCACACTTAGTGCATCTCCAAACTTGGACACTTCTTGGGCTTTCTACAGCCAGCAACAAACACAGTTCAAGTTACTTTCTATCACCCTTTCTGTGATCTGTTCTCATTTTTGAGATGGTGAAGCTAATAATTTGCTTTCTGATAACATTGAATATGAGGTTATCAACAAATTGCCAAGAAGCAAAATATTACCATGCCACTCTACCTAAAAACAGAAAACATTTGGAATAACACCATGTTCCCCTCATCTCACTGACCATTTAATGGAACCAAAAACATCAAAGAACAAGATACAAAAGATTAGGAAAAAAGGTACTGAAATCTGGTTTGAAGGAAGAGAAAAGAAACACTTTGTGATGGAAACTAGAATATGTTTTCTCACCTGAAGGTGCCATGAAGTGCACTGCAAAGCCATGCCTGGAAAGAAACTCGGAGTACAGAGAGCGCAAGTTGAAGACCAGGAAGAGTGCACACATCAGTGTGATTGAGATGGCTTTACAAATGTTAAAGATGATTACACTCAAGGCAAGAGTCAGGGTTTGAATAGTTTTCTAGATTGAAGTGAAGTAAAGCTAGAGACAGCCCATCCTGAACTCCAGGCAGCAAAAGCACATACTAAGTTTCAGCACGTTTGCCTGGCTGTAGCTTGAGCTTTGTTACAATAAACCAACCATGATTTCAGAGACAGAGTTCAGCTTTGGATCCAGCTTCTATGTGGAAGCCACCCAGCAAAAGACCCAGGGAACAGCAGCACATGTGCGCTACTTTAACTGTGGTATTCACCAATGCGCTCTTTTAATACTTGATTAAATTGCCTTTGTGTGATATAGCTGATAGATAGGTGAAAGGATGACTTGTCCATCATTTCTCCATAACATGGCTAGTCTTTGTTTGGCACTCCAGCGCTTTGGCCTTACAAGAGAGATGGTTTCTGATGGTTTGAACTACATCCTTGCCCTGTTGCTGGTACCAGCTTTCATCCAAGCATTACTCACTTGAAATTAAACCAGTCTGAGCAGTCCTTTCTGCATTTACAAAAACAGAGGCAAAGGAATGGATGTGATCCTCCCTCCCAGTTTAGAAGCTGTGGGACCATTTCTCATAGTTCAGTGGGAACTCAGCCTTCACCCCATCTGCGGTGTTTTCCTTCGGAAGGAGAAGTGATCCTCATTGCTCGTAAAATCTTCCTAAACATATCTTGCTACCTCAGCCTGTTAGCACCTAATTCTTGAACTGCATCCTTGAAAAGCTCCCTGACTCTGCATCTCCCAAGCTGTATCTCTCTCGAGGGGCACACATGCCTTCCCCATCCTCTGTTCTTCCTTCACATCAACAAAACATGTGCTCTAGCTGCCAAGTCCAAAATATTGCTTTTTAATTGAAGTTAAGAATGTTACCTCTTGAAATTTTATCTGGAGATCAATTTTTATATACAAATTTGTGAACATTTCTATGCCAAGGTACCAAAGCCATCCAAAATTTTAAGTTTCCTGAACAGAAAGGGACCCACAATGAACATGAATTTTCTTCTAGCAGAACACACCTGAGATGGTGTCTATTTTGACATCTTCTGTGATTAGTCTCCATTCATCTGCAAAATGATGGTCACAGTTTCAGTCTCAGCTGCCCCAGTACTGCAGACTTTTTAATACCTCACTGTTTGTTTACCATATGGCTACGGCCGATTTTCATACTGTAATGGGCCAAACTAAAGCAGTGCAATTTTGCCATTAAAGGAAGCAGAAGGCTTCACAACTTTGCTTTGACTGTGGTTGCTCAAATCACTCTAACCTTTGACTGAGGAAGAAGTTCAGGAGTGCAGAGACACGACAACAGTCTCCAGCATTAAGTGTTATGATAAAATGAAAGAGGGAAAATACATATTATACGCATCACCTCTGGGAAACAGTAATCACAAAGTTATTAAACATTCTGTCAAAGGCTCCGCAGACTCCTTTTCTCTCCTACCCAGTTTTGTTAGCAATAAAGGCAGGTTGCTAATATTTGTCACTTTCAAATTCATAATTTACTACTCAAAAGGCAGAAAAGATACATTATATTTTCATAAAAGACTATGAAGTTGTCCAATTTTCCAGAGCTGCAGGAGGACCGAAACCCTGTGCTATGGCATAGGTCTTTTCATGCATTATGGATACGGTGATTTTACAATTCAAAGCAACAGTTCTCACCTTTCCATTGCCTGGCATCTTTGGATGATGCTATAGGAGATGCAGAAGCTTTCGAGATTGACAAACACACACCCTCTATGAAGGCAAAAGGACCGATGAGAGTCTGGTCGAGGCACCCCGAATGCTATCAGTATATTTAGGGCAGGGATTTGGCCCTCTTGTCCAAGAGTCACTTCTAATACTTCAGTGGTCTAAAAAAGTATGTTAGAAATCACTGGGATCCGTGTTTTCACTGCTAATTCTGAGTTAGTAACGTACAAGAGAAGCAGGTAGATTTTAGAAACATGCTTGGTATAAACAGTCAGTGAGGACATATAGGACTTTGACTTCTAAGGCCACAGCATCCTAGCTTCAAAGCAAGGTGTTCCACCAGTTATCATACCTTACAGACTAACATCACATCTTTGGATTACCCCCATTATAACAGGCTCTGTTGAGGTTTTGGTAAGCATATTCCTGTTGGCTTTCTCTTGTGTATTCTCTGGAGTCTAATAAGGTGTTGTACTCATTAATACAGTTTTTTCTGTAGCTAGAATCCTTTAACACTGGCCACCCTATCTTAATGAAACTTGTGGAAACTTAATCTCTTTCACAGTATATGCTTAAAACAAGCTAAAAAGGATTGCCAGTTTGCCTGCCTGTAATCAAGCTTCAGCCTTTTCCAGTTCTCAAAATGAAATCTTGCCTCTGCACATTCTCTGAAGCCAGCTTTGCCTGATACATTAGAGCAGAGAACAGCATTTCATTTTTTCCAAGTTTAATATAGACATAGAGCACAGTTTCTTACCATACAGTTAACTCCTATTGGCTTGAGAAAGGTTTACTTAAATTCTTCTAGGGAAATTAGAGCCCATAGACACAGAGCTTGCATATCCATATACATGCCAAGACACATGCCAAGCCTCATCACATTCAGCAAAAGAACTCCCATTTGAAAATTAAAGACAGGTTCCAAACGTTCTCTCTTCCTGAAGCATAGCTTTTGCTACGTAGTTAATTTTGCAAGATTTGAAATTTTACTCTATATATATCCTGCTTTTTCTAATACATTGAAAATGTCCATTGACAACACTTTTGATGCTCCTTTTCACCTTAAATTGAATCTTACTCCCTGTTCTCTTCCCTCCCCCAAAATCTTCAGATTATCTCCAAAACTATACTTCGTATACTGGAGAAAGAGAAAATAATTCCAGATCTTCAGTCTGCTCAATATAAATATTTCATTGTGACCAAGTTCACTGTAAATGGGTCCCACTATAGAGAATAACAACAAGCAAACAGCATACGTATGGAGTGGGCCACATGGCATATATGTGTAAAGGGAGGGAAAGAGGAAGGGGCTATACTTGCAAAATAAGAATCTGCATTTCCAACGGAGGATGAAGGTCCCCACATTGCTGTACAAAGAAGGAGGTGCATTATATCTCCCTCTCCGGCCAAAACTATGGGGGAGATACTAATGTCTGAAAAAGACTGGAAAGACTGAGCAGGCGAGGGAGAAGGGAGGTTTATTAAATCAAACGAGATTCAATAATAACATAGCTCGCTGCTATAGATCCTGAATCCAATATCCTACATGAGACGGATAATGATATAGTCAGTGGGAGGTCCTTCCAAAGGGGGAAAAAATACAGCTATGTTTTTATTTTGTTCTTTTTTTTTTTTTTTTTATCCCCTTCTATCTTGAACCTTTGCAGAAGGGAGGGGAAGTTTGTCTCATTTCTACTTTTTCCCTGCTTAGAAAAAAGAAAATCAATTTCATCGCATACACATACAGGAGACCAAAGCCAGAAATTCACAAGGAAGTGGCATTCAATCTGGAATTTGAGAATTGGGCTAGGAAGAGTAGGAGATGAAGTGTTCTGGGTTGTGGAGGCTTCTGAATTAATTTGCTGAAACTCAGTATTCAAGCGAAAAGGGCCAACTTCCCAGATTCTGTAAATGAAACCAAAATAACTGGTCACATTAATTCCACTGATTTACCCCAAAATCCCCTGGCTTATTTCTGGCCTATTCACAACCAGCATTACCAAGTACATCCACACTGAGCACACACTTTTAAGTAGGAATAACAAATTCCCATTTTGTACGAATCCTGGTAGAAGAAAGCTAATATTCCTCAGTTCCTAATGAGCAGTGTTTATATTACATAGGAGATTTTTAATAGACATTAAAACAGGGTCTCTCCTGTACAGTCCCACAGGTACAGATTCCATACTTGCTCATTGTGCAGAAAGCAAAGGAAAAGTCCAATTGCATGGCTCGGATCATCAGTGAGAGCTAAGCAACAGAAAGACTCAGTCACCTTGTAGCACAGATCCAGTAGTACAACAAATATTAGCATACGGTATAAATTACATAGCTATTTCCTTGATTTACCCAAGCATGCTAACATTATGAACTGATACAAGAACAAAGCAGATGACTGATACATTTAAATCCTGATGCTGCTGATCCCAGATGCATTATACAAAAAGACTATTAACAGACACACAGTAACTCACAGAAGCCAGCAGATATCTTCTGAACACCAAAAGTCCAGTAAACAAGTGTATCTAGCAGGTTATCAGGTAAACCAACCAAAATGCAAGGCTTCTATACAAGTTATTCTGTGAGTATCTGAATGCAGGATGGGGCCCATTTAACTCCCCCCCCCCCAAAAAAAAAATTACCCTTTCAGAGATGTTTCACAGAAGTATTCCAGGTGAAGACAGTAAGATTTCTGTAAACTATATTAAATGTTTTTCCCTACCCTGCAAACCAGGGGCAAGTACTCTGAAAGTACTTTGGGTTAGATTTTAGCTTTAGACTTCAGACAGATAAAAGTTCTCTGGCCAGCACAAGCAAGAGGAGTTCTTAAACCTTTTCAAAGGGAAAAAACAAGCCAAAAGTGCCAGGCTGCTTTTGCTGACCTATACAGAGAAGCTGAGGCTTTTCAACCTGCCCCTCTTCAGCTTTTCCCCAGTCCCACAGAGATCCTGACTCCGTGGCTGGCTTCGGAGCGCCCCACTAAATTGTGCAGCTTGTGGTTTAAAACTACTGATGAACTTGCAGAATTTCTGAAACAGCCAGAGGAGGAACAAACAGCCTGGCTTTGCTACGTGGGACCGCAGCTGGGGCGATCATGTCACTCCCTCTTGTGAGCTGACCAAAATGATCATTTAACTGATTTAATGAGTTATTTCTCTAAATGGTCACCTCTGTAAATTAACTAAAACAATGATTTAACAAGTAATTTGCAGGATGTGTGAATATATAAGCATGTATTAGGAGCTAAGTCTCACAACACAACAGAGAAATTACTCATTTTTAAAAACCCTATAAGATAAACTATATAATTGTAAGGAAGACTGTCCATATTATGACCTGTAGCCATATGTGGTCTGAGACCCCTTATATTGCATTATCGCAGGCTTGTTTTTAATATAACATACTCAATGTTTCTACTAATATTGCCTGTTTACATTCTGGGTTCCCAAAAAGCCACATTAGGATTGATATTGTGGTAGGTTAGATCAGCACAAACATGCCTGTCCAATGTCACATCAATACTAATAGGACTTTTAATGCTGGCTGCTGTTTTATGGGAATTTTCAGACCCTATTGTGTATAGAGTATAAATATTTATATATGACGTGTGTTTGTGAATACATGTACGTACACAGGACCAGCCAGACCCAGTTAATCAGCCAGTTTGAAAACTTCATTGCTTTCAGATGAAAAAGAAAATTATATTAACATATCAATAGCATATACATGCTGAGAGAGTGATTACCCTTTACATCTTCAGGATATCCAAGCACCCAGACAGGCCCAGCTACATTAACACCCTATCTGAAATATTCTGTCTCAGTATCTCTCATTTCTCTCTTACTCTTTCTTCAGACTTTCTTCTCTCTTATCTGCCTTTCCTCTTTACCCTTTTCCATCTGTCTCATTTCTCTTTCCATTTCCCTTGTTCATCCATCTTTCTCCCCTCCCTTTTGTCATTCATCACTCCCTTGTCCTTTTTTTCCCCTTCCCCCTTGTTTTCCCCCTCTTCCCCTCCTGTTCTCCTTCTCCCACCCCCGTCCCTCGCTGCCTGTTTTGCTTGAAGTTTCCACCTTGTGGGTGCGTACTGCTGACTTCACATTTGCTGTGGTGTGAACTTCACATCTGTGAATGGATGACAGGAAAGATTAATAACCCCGCGTTCCCCTTCTCCTTGACTGTGGGCCTATCTAATGAATAAATATATAAATAAATAACAGAGCTTAAAATCACCTAAATAGAGACCCAGAGCCTGGGAGAAAACAGTATTTTGCTGAATCTAGTCTTTAAAAAAAAAAAAAAAAAAAAACAGCAACAAAAAAAACTCCACAACCTCTAATGATCTCTAGTTTACATACTCGGCAATTTTTTTCCTAAATACTTTATGGGAAAAAACAAAAGTTAGAGGCAAAGGAATGAGCCCTTTCTCCTGAGCCAATTAAAGGAAGAGTGATTTAAAAACAATATTACAGAAGATGATAGAAGAAACGCGGGAAAGAAATTTAGATGCCCCGCAAAAAGCAGAGCTGTCAGACAGTGGTATCGGCACGAGACCCATGTCAGTAACAACCCGCACATGGCCATGTAGAAATTACACTGCAGAGCCATAACGCTAAATCAGGGAAGGTATTTCTGGCTGATTCCAGCTTTTCCATGCAAGTGAATATCTCTGCCTTTGGCTCCAGACCTGATTACACCATCCACAGCAACTTATCCAAATAGGTGTTTCCCATCACAATTTAGGTTTGACTAACTTTTGGCCAATTCCTCATTTGTAAGTTGATCATTTGACTTAATTAAGTCCTAAGTGAAAGCAGAGACAAATAGAGCAAGGAGCTCTGCGTACGATGCATCTTCAGCATCTTAGGAGAAGGAGGAGGGGAGCTTTGCACTGAACATTCTTGGTTTAATCCCTCACTTCTCTCTCAGTCTAAAGAAGATCTTAACAAGATCTTTTCTTTTTGAGGGAAGAGGAGACCCATCAACAGATAGCTATAGGAGGAGACATTTCACCTAGCGAACAGCAGCCTGCCTAGCCTTCGGCTGCGGGTCAGATCTGATGGAGGTCATAATGGCAACAAGTCTTGGGGTCTCAAGTCATTACCCCCAGGAAATCACATGTAAAGCACAGTTACAAATACTACAGTTTGATCCAAAGGCATTCAGCAAAAATTGATGCACAAAAACAGGGGAAAGGGGGAGAGAAATAATTCAATCAGGAACTCAGCTCCACTTTCTGCGCTTGGGCAAAGTTGTCACAGCTTTGCTGAGTCCTTTGCACAAGCACAAATAGAGGAGTAATCCCCCACTCATTCACTCACATGCTTTATTGCATTTTTGTTAAATGCTAGACAATCTGACCAAAAGAAAATGTCCCATATCTTTCATCACCTGCTGCCCCCCAGCCCCAGTGCAGGCCAGGGGAATGAGCACCTCTTGACCATCGTTTTTTCCAGAGTAATTTTTTCAGAGCTGTAGGGGAAGGAGACAAGAGAGAGAAATCACCATTTTTTTATATGCGACCTCAAGAAACAAAAAGCCATAGTACAAAAATCCTACACAGCTCATTTAACCTCTGCTACTTTTCCAGTCCTGGCCACCGTCACTGCTTTAGAGGAAGAAAATTTCCTCCTACATTTTCATCCAGCTGGGACAGAGATCTCCAAATCACCCAGTTAAGGCTGCCCTCCACTACCGTCCCTGGAAGTGACAGCGGCTGAACACGGAGCTGTGTGGACCCAAAGACCAGATGACAGCAGGGAGAGCTGAAACACGCCATTCCTGATGTCCGCTTGTCCCCAAACGCCTGTTTGCTCTGCTGGGGTCCGAGGACAGGACCACAAACCAGGCATTCTGCATTCACAGAGCATTGCTTCCTGACCCAGAGAGTGATAAATCTGTCCCTTGCAAACCAGGACTAAGATTACCCTTTCTTTGACTCCACATCATCTGCCACCATCACCTTACCTGCTCTTTGCTGAGCCTCAGCAGCAGCCTCCCAACCCCAGGCAGCAGCAGGTTTTACGAGGCCACTGCACTCATTCACAGAAGCGTTTCCTTCTGCTGCTCTCGTTTTAACTTTCAGTGATGCTGCTCGCTCCTCGGCCCTGAGCAAAGGGAAGAGAAAGCAGCAGGATGAACTCACTCCTCTGCTGCCCTTCAAAGACTTAAATTCCCCCTGTCCCTCCACCACTGCAGTTCAGCATGGAGGAGACTTCTAACCTGCAGGAGCCAAATTAAGTGTCTCCTACAGCAGGCAAATCCCCAGTTTCCCCCCCGTCTTTCTTCGAAACACCTGAAACTAAATGTGGCAGCAGGGTCCTGGCCTCAACAGCCTTGTCTGGGAAGGCATAGAGATGCCCGAGTGGCAAAACCTGGTTGCTCTTTCTAAGGTCATCTATGCATCTAACTGGGTTATTACAATAGAAAAAGACCTTTTAAACATTCTTTAAAAAAATACCTTCTTAAAAATAAAAAATCAGCAATGTAACAAATATAATGTAACAATTTAGCTACTCTAAATTGTTTTATTAGGTTAAGAAGGTCTGCAGCTGCATGTAACATCTGGCCTCTAAAAAATGAAACAAAGAAAAATGGACACAAAGCACATCCTTGCTAACTCTTGTATATGTGAGTAATTTTCCTCGTGCAAATTTACCAGATAAGACCCACAAAAATCATGTTGAAAACCCTAGAAAAAAGATACATATCCTGTCATCTTTTCATAAATATGTATGTCACAAACAGAGGCACTTTTTTTTTTAAGTGGTAGTTTTAAAATTATTGTTATTAATGAAGAAAAATATTGGGCCTAATCCTGCAGTTTTTATTTAGCAAAACAGCTGCTACAAGGTACCACAGGATCAGACCCAGTGCAGTCAATTTTACAATTCTTTTCTTGCATTTCAATTTTAAAATAAAGCAATTTTTCTCCCTGGAAATTTTGCAATATACATGAATAATAAACTGCTCTAAAATGATAGTGACCTTCAGGTTTTAAATTTGAAAAGAATTCTAGATGGAAGAAATAAATGCAGTGTAAATAACCACTGGGTAATGAAATTTATTTTTAAATAGCATCAAAGTTCAGAAGAAAGAGAATAACAAAGAATATGCCATATAGGCATGCACAAAGGCTGTGTCTGTATAATTAGTTATCTAGCAGTAACCAAAGTCTTTTTTATACGGATTGATTATTTTTGAGATTGCATCTTGCAAATCTGAACTAGAAATGCTTTTTGCACAGTGTTCAAACATGAAGATGCCTTTGGTAACACTACAGGCTGAGGATCCCAAATAGATATTTAATTTAGATTGAACAGGACACTTATGCCATGGTAAATAAATCAGTTTATTAATGAAAGTCTTTTCATTGATGTTTAATGGCTATCATATCTATGGAATTGCTGCTAATCCAAAATAAATGTGTTTAATAATCAATTGATATTTGTTTATAATGCCATAAATGTCTTATTAAATCAGAATTAAATGCCTATTAGGAAATGTTAACTTAAAGCTTTACTAAGACTTCTGAATAAGGGTATAATTAATAATTCCTTCTACTTCTTGAAAAGGAGTAACAAATTAATTGTCAAAATATTGTAATGTATGTTGTGAAACCCCATAAATGAGAACTTTGAATTGTTAAGTACAAAGAAGAGACAACTGTTCTTAAGAGCAGATTAAAAATTCTACATTATAATTATTACATTTACTAGGATTTCTTTTACTGGGTTTTAATAATTCTAAAGTCTTTTTTTTTTTAATCAAATTGTTTGATAACTAGGAGAAGAAAAAGAGAGGAGGGATGTCTTAATTTCCTTCTTTCCATACATCTACTTGCAAAATAGCTGCTCTCGGTTCGACAGATTTTCCTTTCCAAAAGCAATTCTGTACTATTGAAAATTCCAAAGTTCTTTTTCTTTTTGATTCCTTTTAAAAGCATGTTTTCTTTTAAAAGACGGAAAAAAAAAAAAAAAAAAAAAAGATTACAGTTAACTCATTGGCTTTAATTGCAAACATATCCCTTCCCATCAGCACAGCACTTGATCAAAATGCCAGAAATAAATATATTAAGACATCCATCAGTTTCATGTCCCCGCTGTCATTTTTTTAAAGAAGTTGCAAAGCGTCTGTTATTCCCACCCTAAGGGCTGGACTGAGCCGCACCGGGGTTTCTGCTGCTTTTCAAGGACTGAAGAGTTATTTGTTTCGGTGGTGTCAGCCTTGCACCCACCGGGAAACGCCAACAGCAGATGCAGGAGAACCACGAGCTTCAGCTGCCTGTGACCAGCAGCAGCAGCTGGGGAACATCATGCCAGGGAACGGGTTCCTGAAGCACTACAGGGACGGAGGAGAGAGAGGGAAAGAGGCTCTAATCCATGGGTAAAAGTCAAATAATAGATGCTTGTGAGTCAGAAGTACATTGATGGTCTTAAAGTGAAGTTGTTTAAGAGAGGAAGCTGGGCACCACTGAAGATGCTCTGGGCAATTCAGGAGTTGCCCCTGCTTCACTCAGTGCATTTGGCCACATCAATGTTTTTTGATAAATAGGTTGCAGTGAGGAGGATGTAAGAGCGGTTCAGTTCTATTTAAGGAGTAGTGATATTTTACAAAGGAACTGAAAAGGGCTGAATAAAATGACACCTCATTTTTCTTTTGGTCACCACTCAGGAAGCTATAGCCTTGTCCACTTCTGACAATTATCTCTATTAATGACCCACAGCACACGCAGACCTTCAAATTGTTCTTTTCATAACATTTTAAAAAAGAAAAGAAAAAAAGGAATTCGGTGTGTTTCCAAGTCCTTTCAGACAGCTATTGGAGTTATAAAAAGAAATAATGCCCACAACTAAGTGCCCAGTAAAAAAAATAAATCACTGTTTCCTTGAGTTAGCAAATCGAACTGAAACAAGCAGTGCTCTCGCTCTTTCTTTTTGCTATTTGTGACGACTTCTAGCACAGGAGTCTCCTGGCACGAATATTTATAGGAATCACCAGTTCGGGGAATCTGGATTTAGAACACAAAAATCCACATTGCGTCTGTCTTGTCAAGGCAGAAAAGCACCATCGGGTGATCTAGCCCTCAGTCAGACTGGAGGAACGGGTCAAAAATTCGCAGAAAAAGGATTAGTCACGAAGTATCCAGCACATAATGAATAGAGGAACACATACAAAAAACAGACTGCTCGGACAGTTTGCAAATAGAAAGGGAATAAATTCTCTTAATGAATTATTCAGGATGCGGTCAGCTCTACCTTGGGCCAAATTTATCTTCCACACAAGCAAATGCAACTCCCCACAAAGTTCACGGCACTTTTAACAGGAGGTTTACTGCGGTGCTCATCGGCACGCTCTCAAAGTGTTACACTGGAGACTAATTTCTCTGGAAGCCTCTGTCAAGTAGTTCAAATTTCTAATAAAAATGTTAACTACCATAAAGGAGGAAAGTACGTTTTCCATAACTGATATTGCATGCCCCAACCCAGAATAGTTTTATAAACCTTTTATAAAATGTTTGCTTGTGTCGGTTAAGTAATTAACAATATTCTGCGAGACCATCAGCTACCAGAGTCTCATTGTGCTCTCTGCATGTGAGCTGGAGTGTATAAATATATAAAAAAAATAAATTTCTTGTCACTTGAAGCTGCGTGTGTGCACAGCTCTTACAACTAAACTCCAGCGAGTCAAAAGAATCACCCCGTCTATGCAATACAACCATAATTAAACACTCAAGCCCTGTCATAACAGCAGTCAGAGCTGAAAAGATCTGACATCCTTAGCACCAGTTCACTTGGAAAAGCAGCACGTTGCAGAAAAGAGCTCAACCCCTTTGAAGAGAAAAAGAAAGAGAAAGAAGGACAGAGAGAAAAAGGAGAGAAAGAAAGAAGAAAAGCTGTTAATTTGCACAGCAGAATATTGAATTCTTTCATTTCTTTATAACTTCTATATAATTTAGGATCTAAAATGCTTTCATTTTAATTGAAGAATCCACTTCTTCTCATTCACTGAGCTGGTTTAAATTTTACCAGCAAAGTGTTCATTGATTACAAGGAAAGGGGAGCACTTCAAAACATCATTTATTCCCTTACACACACAGGAAGGCCAGTGTTTAATATTTGCATATAGACCTGGGTAGGTTTGAGGGCTTCCTCAACGAAGTCAGGGTGTCATTTAGAAGAATGATATGGTCTAACACCGTCTCTGGGATGCCAGCCTCCCAGAAGATTGAAAAATGTTACCCTGTTGCAATCGTAAAAATAAAAATAAAAGTTCCGAGCTTAAAAAGGAAAAATAAATACCTCCGAATAGCAACGATAAATTACATTTTACAATTATAACACTTATAACATTTACCATTTAAAAATGAATGTAAAAATTAAACTGAGTGAAAAATTAATAAAAAACATAATTTCAAGGTCTCCAAACAGCTTTTTACCCGTGAATCAAGCCCAGCTTCGGTGAAAAGCCCCAGAGCTCCATCTCGTGGCTTTTCTGTTCCGAGGAAGGGAAAAGAATTAAAAATAAAAGTAATTTTGTTATTAAATCGCTCTAAAATGCAATTTCTTTTGCTGGCATCACACGTAGAAGAGAAGTAGAGAAGAAGAACAGCCAACAAACTATTTTTTGCTCTATTTTGCTGTGCAATGTCATCTCCTTTTTTGCTTAAGGAAAAATTCTCTGCTTTTTCCTAACCCACAGCCCATTGCAAAACCATTGCCAACAGTAGGACCTAAATAAACCTGTGGTCTGGAAGAGAAAGTTGCTGGGCTGGAGAAGGGCACAGCACAGAGCAGAGAGGCCACACAGCTCCCAATTGAAACCAGTTTGCTGTTGTTCGGCACGATTACTTCTCTCCCCACAAGCGCCCTCCTTAATCCCAAAAGAAAAGGGATATTTGGGCCAGACCTCCTGCATCCCGGGCCCTGTAGTTATTTTCTAATTTTGTTATTTACGATTTTACGACCTTCGCAGTAGGATGCCAGAGAGTTTCTGAACGGAATGTTCTCGCCTCGTAGGAGAGCTGCGCCCGCCGCGGGGGTGACCCCAGCTCTGCTCGCTCTTCTGCCTCTGACCTGCACCTCCTGCTGCGCGGACAGTCACGCTCCGCTGCCCATGAGAAGCTGAAGGGTGAATTTGTAGGTGCTATGAGGAAAAAGGGAGAGATGATAAAAGATAAATAAAAATTAAGAAGGCACAACTCATGTATCTGACGGAGAAAAGCTAGCTCTGTCATAAAATGGGGCTGTTTCAATATTGCAGCATGCAGTTTTGCTGCATTTGGAGGTGCAAGATTCTGCTTAGACTTTACTCAGACACAGATAAAGCAGAGACGTCTGCTCCTGTTGACTTGTAACATGATTTTTTTTAATTTTTTTTTTTAAAATCCTGAATCAGTAACAGATAAATCCCAACTCAATTGTTGTTTCCCCACTCTGAAATGGGATCCTCCTTAGGAGGCTATCGATCTGTTTCCCACAGGAAACCACGCTCAAAATTTAGATCTCTGCTCTGTGCTCAGTCGAATCAAGGGGCATCCCTGAAGATATATTTTGGGGAGCCTCATAAATCTTTGAGCCTCATTAATTTAAAATCAAGCCAGGAAAAAAAAAAAAAAAAAAAGTGAGTTCTTGTAGAAATATCTCCATTATGTGACAAAACGTGCAGCATCAGACCTATAATGCACTGTGCATCTTATCAAAATACCCCCCACGGAGAAGCAAATGGCTCTATGAATTTGCAATGAAGCAAAGTGTCTGTTGCCTTCAGGTGACTCGTTTGAAATTGGCCTGGTTGCCACCCAGGCTCACTGTCATCAGGCAAGCCACGCAGAGCCAGCCCTGCTCCAGCCACAGCTAATTCGCACGCCGGGACATGGCTGCGGCAGGCACGGATGCAGCCCAGGTAATTTGAATCGAGGTAAACGGGGAATGGCTGCAGCTAAATGAAGGAAGGAAGAGCAGTAATGAACCGCGAGGAGTCACTCAGCAGTGAAACCTCTCATCTAACACTTTATTACCTGCACTGGTTACACCAAAACCAAGAAGGAGATGCTGAGAGTTAGCCAGATCTTATACACGGGTCTACTGAGTAAGATCGAATAGCTGGAGGGAAAGACGACATCCTGCAAGGTCTGGTGCTGAGCAGCACATATAGATGAGATGTTTTCCCTGCCGGCAGGCACAGCAGGAGTTGATTCCCTCCTCACCTCCACCATGCAGAGCCCAGCCATCGCCTGCCCCGGGGAGCCCGCAGCGCTGGTGCGGCTGCAGCCCCGCAGGGGGCTGAGCAGAAGCAGGCAGACGTCTCTGCTGTCCTTGGGAGGGTTGGAGGTCGACCTAGGAACATCTGGCTCACCCACAGCTAAAAATAATCAGCGTCTTCCCATGTGTGATAGGAATCTTAGGAAACACATTGTCAAGTTCAGGGAAGGGCTAATGACCATTTCCCCAAATCCATTTGTCTTCTGGCACTAGGTCATGCAACCTTTACTCATCCTGGGACAGGACTTTGCTCCTTCAGGACTTCCACTGGGAATAATGTCGCTCTCCTGGATTAAAAAGAAAATAATGTATGAAGAACAGGGAGGAGCAGAAGGATGGAGTGCAGGTCCAGAGTCGTTTGAGGACCTCTGCAGAATAGCCAAGGCCACATAGCCAGCAGCTTGAAGTCCACAATTAAGGAGAATAAAAGCAAAGCCAAGAGAAGGAAGAGTGTAGTATAGGTCTGAGGGAAAAAGACAGTAGCTCTCAGAGAGGGTTTTTTTTTTTTTTAGAGAAAACATTTCAGAGCTACAAGGGAGAGGAGCTGAGGGGCGAGCAGGCAGCCAGGTGGCACCCGGATGGCGTGTGCCAAGGCTTGGGAGGGTGACGGGAGGGGAGAGGAAGCCCGCGGAGCAGGCGTTACGGCTAGACGTGTCGTGGGTGCCCCGGCGGGACAGCGGGAGTGCGGGCAGCTGCTGGGAGGTTTGGTAGCGCTGGGCCGACTTCTCAAGCCAAAGTCACTTATTGCAGATAAGGAAGGACTGCAGCTAGGGTTTGTTGATAAACAAATCTGAACTTTTCAGCTAACCTTGTGGAGTATGAAAAGAAGACAAAGATCATATGTTGGACAGATGTAAATTTGGGGTAAACATGCAAATAAGATAACTAGACCATGTATATATTCATCTCTCTCTTTTTTCCTAGACTCATATATACAATGGATTGTATTTATATTTCAAAATACTTCTCATCAAAAAAAAAAACTTGAGAGGGCACAGGAGTTGACTGACATCTTATTTCTCTGTGTTTGCATTTTTTTGCCATGCAGGGCATAATCTGGTTCTTAGGGAGTTAATGCACCTGCCATTCCAGTGCTGACAAGCAGTTTTTCAGAGGAACATGGAATTTTATTTATTTATTTATTTATCTAAGGAGCCCTGAAAATTGTACTCGGGAGACTTCTTGAGTACTGCCAATAACTAGCAGGTACCAACACATGTACATTTTTGACTGCACTATGATTGATGGTGCTTATTTGTGGCTTGCTGCCTAAACCTCTCCTTTTCCTTTGCTTTGTGTCTGTCTCTCTAGCTAGGGCTTTTTTTTTGTGTTTTGTTTTGGTTTGGTTTTTTTTTTTTTTAAATAATAAAGACACTTTAGCCATTTGGGTTGGGGGGAAAGGGGGGAGAAGCGGGGGAGGAATGATTTATCTGGTGCCTCTGTTGTCTTTGAGCCGCTCTGTTCCACAGAGAGTTTCAGAGCAGTGAGCGGTCAGTGGAGAGAAATTGAGACCTACAGGCAGGGAGGACTTTGGGCTGATGAACCGGAGCTATGGACACAAACTGGCAAAACCCTGCAGGAGCACGGCTCAGGGAAACCCACCTTCTGGCTTTGGTCCGGCTTCCAGAGCCCACACCAAACTTCTTCCCTCTCTAAAATCAAGAGACCCAGCTAATTCCCACAGGCAGAGAGCAACCCTCATTTCTCTGCCCCTCCTTCCCTATCTTCACCTCCATGAAGCAGGGAGTCTGGAGATGAAAAGTCCGTGTAGGAGACACAAGGCTCTAGAAAACAGCAGAAGCCTGTAAAATCCACCCAGGACAAACATTCGCTCGCCCGTCCAGCCTTTACAAGCCTCCATCCAACAACTGAGCCGATCTTAACAGGCTTACAGTGAACCCAGACAAACCTCTGAGCTGGATGCTATTTCTCCTTCAATTCCACAGATGACTAATTGTTTTTATCACTTTTTCTAAGCCCCTCTACACCTGCACAGCACATTGGGGAGAGGCAGAGGAGTGTTTTCCATTTCCTTCGCACACAGGTTAACCTGTTACTTTTCTTTCAAAGGAAGAAAATTGATCTGATGAAAGCTTAAGTATGAAGTGCCTGGCAACAAGACAGAAATAGCAATAGGCCTACCAGGAGATCATTTTGACTTTGCATAGCTGAATCCAGCCAGAAGTCGCTGCTTTGCTCCGTGTGGCCATATGGGAGCTATTCACACCAGCGTGCTCGAAGCGGGGCGCGTGGCGCAGCCTCTGCACCAAACGAGACGAGCCACGAACGAAGACCCAAAGCCTCCAGCCTGGAGGAGTTCAAAGCTCTTGACACCTCATCCACAAGGCGAGGAAATCAAAAGCCAAATGGATTTCAGCCAGATACAGGGGCGCCTATTTCCGCCGCTTTTTACAGAGACATCTCCGTGTGAACGTGCACATGCGGTACACATGTACTACACATTGTGCCGCCAACGCTTACTGCTGTGTTACTTAAACACGGGGCAAAACAGCAGTTCTTGATGCCATGCTGTTGTCTGCAGCTGGGTTTGTTTTACCCTGAGCAGCGAATGCCAAGAGGGTGGTGTGGGGCTCCCTGGTGAGCCGGGAGGTGCACAAGTGTGTGCCAGCTGAGGGGGCAGCTCATTGCTCCCCAGGGTGTCCGCAGCACGGTAGGAAAAAATAAGATTAATCCCTTGTCTAGGTTACAGCTGAATTCAACCTTGAGTAACTGCCCTCTCCTTGGGGCTGAAGTAACACTGCAGACCAGGTCCAAAGGGAAAAGATGAAGGAGAGGTGATTTCCCACACCATTGACTTTAAAGCAGCACTGTGATTTTGGGACTGAAATGCAGATACATGCAGAGAAAAGGGAAGACACGACCGAGTGTCTCCCAGCAATGAGCTGAGCCCCGCTGACTCTGTACAGCATCATTCCCAAAGCAGAGGAAAACTGCAGAGGACACAGCAGACCGCTGGTATGGATGTACAAGTATTTAAGCCCAGGGAAGACAAGATGTTCTTCCCACACCTTTGTAAGGCAGGAGTGACTCCAGGGCTAGCACACTGCCTCTAATGCAGGCTTGTCAACAAGCAAAACATCAAGTTACAGATCACAAAAACCTAACCAGAAGCATGAAATATATATATACATATATATATACGTATATATATATAAAAGCCCACTACCCCTTCTCAGCCTCATGCTCCACGCACCAGCTTCTCAGAAGAAATCAGCATTGCCACCCAGAGTCCCCGGAGCTGCTCTTCTCCAGCACAGCAGCGCTGCAGCTCCAGCTGATGAGGAGCTGATTAAATCACACAAAAACTCTGGCCATCCACCCAGATAAAGCTGTTAAACTCCCTTGGGATAAAGTTATTACCCATCGCCCCAGGCTGCCTACATTAACACTAGGCATTCACCACGCTGCTGAGGGTTGTACCTACAAACTCGTCTTACACAGCACGCTGGCGCTGTCTCAGGAGGGTGCTGGGCTCCTGCTCCCCACGCAGGTGCCTGACCTTCCCAAACCCACCCAGAAATTGGGTATCCCTCGGGTAAAAGGCAAGGTTTTTGCCCTTACACCCATCCGAGAGCAGGCGAAGGCAGCGCGCTGCCCAGCCACCGTGCTGGCCGGCCTCTCAACGCGCCTGGGCACGCTGGTAGCACTCACCCCGGTGTCTGCGGCGGTACCTAACGGGGATGGCTGCAAAACGGTCAAACAGTACCATCTGCAGGGGAGAGGAGAAGTTGCACTAGGTGCCTGGTGGCCAGGAGCACTGTTCCTCCAGCCAGAGTGGGCTCTGGTGGGCTTCAGCTCACACAGCTGAGTTACCAGCTGCCTTCGCTCACTTGAAAACAGGTTAATGAGAATGGCGTTATTTTTTTTTTTTTAATACAAGACAAGCAATCTTTAAAACTTGCAAAAACATCCCGAGGATAGGAAGCCCAGACGCGCACAGCAGAGCAGCGAGCAGGTTATTGCTAGCTGACAGCTCACGCTGCAGACCTCATCCCAGAGTCACGCAGATACCCAGCGCGCTCTCAGGAGGCACGGGTGAGAGTAAAGCTGTGCAGGCATTCAGCGAAAGGAGCTCAGTGCCAGGAGGACTAGCTGGACACGAGCATGGGATCGAGAGTCTAGCTCCCCAGCCGACTGCAGGTAAGGAGAGTTTTTGGAAAGCAATGCATGGCTAACACTCGGATGTCCACTGTCACCAGTTCATCTGGGCTGCAGACTGGCAGCAAAGGACTCCTAGATTTGTTTGCTATCCATCTACGTATTTCTTGGTGAAAGATGTCTCCTGGATAGAGAATTTCTCTGTAGTATTGAAACAGCCATAGCAAGCTAGTTCATCACAAACTATGAGATTTATTCCATTAATAAACCATTTCAGAACTGTGAATGTTTAACGCGTTTGTAAACTGCACAGTTTAAGACACCACACTTGTCAACCCAGATTGTGGCAGGATACCCACAGGTCCCCCAGAAGATGAACCAGTTGCTCATCTGGTTTATTTTCTCCCATGGAATAATACATATGAGGAAGGAGAAAGTAAGCACAGCCAAACCTGTCACCAGTACCACCAGCTCACTCACCTACCAAGGGTCCTCAGAGGGCAGGATGGGACTCATCAGTGGTTGCCAGTAACCTCAGAAGACCACATGCAGCACTGACATCCCGCCGACGGTGCACACATGGTCACGGGCAGGTTTCAGGGCAATCCGCTTTTTAAAGCCATAGACGCTCTGCCTGGTCTGTAACACCACCTACAAGTGATCTGGAAACGTTCATACTGGGAGGAGGAAAGCTGCACTTTGTCGGTTTTTCCATATTTTAGCAAAAGAGACTATCTCTAATTAACATTTTAATAGCACGGTCACTTATTGAATTAAAGGTTGTCAGGTGTCCAGGGAGCCCAGGTTATTTGTCCTGGATCCCACCTGGGATTTTTGCTTTTGGTGCTATTTTATACACCAAGAAGCATCTCCATGAGCCACTGGGAAACAGCCCTGCAACAGATGCATGTGTCAAGTCCTTCAGTCTTTCTGCATCTCAGTTCCTGATCTGAAAACCAAAATAGACACTTGTTTTCTTTTGCCCTGCTGATTTAAACCATCAGTTTGTCTAGCAGGGACACTATCTCTTGCAGTTCTTGATAACACGGAGTCCTGATCTCAGGTGGGGTCTGTGGAGCAGGCTGCGGGTAGTTAGACGGCAATCAGACTCTGTAATCGTAACCTCAAGAAGGGTTACATTTTCACCATCCTTTGTGCTAGTATTAGCACACTAACGGAAGAGTCAGCTCAAACACTACTACTCTTCTGGTAAACCTGCAAAAGTGGGAAAGGACACGCATGCTTAATTTTGAAAGGTGAGAAGAAATAGCCACAGGTACAGTAGTGGTATCTTGCAGCACATGAAGCGCTGTTTAGGGACAGGGGAGCTCAAGAAAAAAGGACACGTTTCTCTAGCTGTTAATTTGTGGTGCTTCCCCTAAAACCACCACCACAGTAATCCTAAATAGCTGCAGCCACAGCATTTACTGCGCATTATGGCATCTGCAAAAGTGCTGACAGGGACAGCTGACAACCGCTCTGCAATGTAATTCACACCATAACATCATCTCCCAGGCTCTTGGATTTCTCATTGAAAAATTATGTGATGCTTTTTTGGAAATCCGGTGCCAGTTTATTGATACTCAGCCTGCACCAAATAATGAGGCATCCAGTAAATTAGCTTAATTTTTTTTTTTTTTTTTTTTTTTAATCAAGTAAGGTCTTTCTCAGCTCTTTCACTCACCATGTTAAAAGTCAATGAATTCTTCGGCTGTAGGAAACGTGTTTATTTTATCATCTACCTCTGTCTCCCCATGTGAGTTACTCTGTGTAACATTCCTCTGACTCCAGCCTGCTTACTTTCAGGTTTCTGTCCTGAGCAGTTTTATTTGCTAAATCCTACACCAAACTATAGCAAAGACAAATTCTAACACTCAATAAACTCTTTTTAGTTTCTTTCACAATATAAAATGCATCTACAGGTCAGAGCCTAGCAATGGTCTACCTCTTCACATCAAATATTCCACTAGGCTGCAACCTCTTTGAGTCAGGGACCATTCAGTTCCAAAACACAAGCCTTATTCCCAGCTTAAGTTCATAAGCACCACTGATTTCCCAGTATCAAGCCCTATATAGGATTTGCCACATCAAATCAGACTTTTGTCTCGCTAGATTTTAAATCCAACACAGGTGACAAAAAAAATCCACAAGACACATAAGGCCTTCAAAGCCTAGGCTCTGCTAGCGAAGACTGGATTAGTCCCAGTTGCATCTGGTACCTACCATCAAGGAGGCAGAGTGAAGCCCAAGTGCTATAAAGCCACCAGACAGCACAGGACACTGGTGCTGCAGGAGCCATGGACCTCCTTGTCCAGCTGTAAATCCAGTGCTGGGATCGACCCAGCTCCGGTGCATCAAGCTATAGACATGATGATGGTCATAAAGTTATCTAGCTGGGGCACAGGAAAACAGTGCACAAGGTCAAATCTTTTTGCCTCTGCCACTGCTCAAACACAGTCTTAATATTGAAAAGGCACCATAATCCTAATTTTTTTCTCACTTTCCTGGACCGTATGTTGACCGTATGGCTTGATGGTTTATTCCTGCTGAGCTCCTCTCTCGAGGGTTGTGTATTATGCCTGTAAACTGGAAAGGATAAGAACAACACAGAGACCGTCTGCTCTAGGCCTGTTGGGAAGAGCAGCAGTGAGGATGTGTTGGCTGGGATGGTTCAAAATCCATCCACTGGGTCCAAAGCTCAGGCTGAATAACATGTGGGAACAGAGATGGGCCAGAAGGGGAAGGGAAAAGGCGGCTAATCCTGGGATCCAGTGAAACCTGCCCAAACCGTGACCCAACCTGAGTATTTTATCTCTGTGCCTACAAAATGACCAGAAACTTGAACAGAGGGGGTCCTTGCTAGATCCAAACTGGTTCACATTTCCGTTTGCTAAACCTCATGTAAACAGCAAAGGCCATCCCTCAAAGAGTGCTGTGCCAGAGTTTATGAGAGAGCTCCCCTTTTACTTGTCACAGGAGCCATCTCCTTGCGTCCTCTGGGAAATCATGCACCAGAGTCAGGAAACAAAGAAAAACGGATGTTTAATTCATCCACAAATGAACAGACTTCTCCTCCTTCCCAGCTTTGTACCAACATCTACTTCAGTGTCAGATTGGTAGTTTTGATGTAGTTAAGTTCAACTGTTCCTGGTAAATGTATATTTTTAATATCCATAGGAAGGAGGTTATCTTAAAACAGTATTAGATACTGTATGTTTAGCTACAGCTTTGAGTTTTGGCCATAAAAGACGGTCTTGCAAAAGCAGATAAGGGCATATTTTAAAGCTGGAAATCAAACCTGAATGTATTTTCTAGAAGCCCCTTTAAAAAAACTAAGTGGGAATTATCGTGACCAGTCGAAGTCAACCATAAGCCTCTGTTCTTACTGAAAAAGGCAGCCCCGTCCTCTCCCCTCTGCACTCCCCTTGCCTCCAGCTCAGTGCTTAAGACAAAACCTCACCTCTTTGTGTCCCGGTCAGGTCCACTTTCAGCATCACCCAAATCCCAGCGGAGCTGGCAGCGCTAGCGGGAGCATGCAGCCAGTGGTGGGGGAGCAGGGAGCACCCCTTTAGCCGGTCTTGTCCCTATTACAGAACTGCACTTTCAGAAGGTTTTAAAATCTGTGGCAAATCTGCCTGGGTTTACTTTACAAGAGCACGTGTAATACAAGAACTTTGCAAAGCAGATGAAAATCATGATGCAAAATGGATCAAGAGGGTTTTAATGTTCTAAACACAAAAACCGGAGGCACAGGCATTTCCCTACGACAGAGCCGGAGCAGAACCTGTGCTTTGCAATCTGTCAGCGCCCAGTAAAACACACTGCCAGGGCAGCCGGGGCTCCTCCCAGCCCTTGCTCCTGAGTTACTGAAGTCAAACAGTGCTCTGAGAAAGCGGGTAAGGACTTTCCCCCAACCCACGACCCACCGAGAGCCGCTCTTGGGAAGGAGCATGTGCTCAGTGCTGACTTTTGTGGGTTTTTCTTCAATCAGTTCATATTATTTTGACACAGTTTGCTTTTTGCTGCTGAGCATGACAGCTCTGTATATTGACACTGTATAGTATATTTATTCTAGTTTAGCGCAATTGCTGGTCCACAGCATTTAAAGCTACAGTCCGTGTTCAATCTGTATCAGTTTAACATGCCAGCACCATATGGCATTCTATAATCAGCTGCAGCATTGTACTTTAAACCCACTGCTGCATTTATAATATTATTGTATGCTGCACAAACTCCAATATTTAGAAAGAAAAATGTCCTTTTTATTGGGCTCCTGCTGATACCCCAGCTGTTAGCCAAAGCACGCAGAGTTTCTCTTTTTTGCATTTAAAAAAAGAGCCCGAAGCGTTTTTAAAAATCTTACATCTGAAAGGTACATTTTGTCCTGCCCCAGTAGGTCTGTATGACTGAGTTAAAATGTGGTTTTTTATTAGATGAATTGCATCATTAAATTACATTATAAAAACTAAAAATGCACCATTAATTTTCAAAAACAATAGTAAATACATCTCATTTCTGATACATGATTCTGCATTTAATTTTTGCCCTGGGCCACATTTTTCTAACAGGCTCACTGTCTTCCATTATGCAGACTATACAAATGGAGCTAAATTGCTGAAGTTGGGGGGGATTGGTTCATTGCAGGGAGGGAGATATTGGTCAAATGTCTAATGTGAAAATAAATGAATTTCTAATCGGCTGTTGCAAAAAGAAAAATTACTTTTTGATCTCGGCTCAGCCAAGCAAGAATCTACCTAGCTCGAGTAATAAGATACAATGGCATTGTATAGGATGCAGAGAGAGACAAAAGGCTAGACAGAGAGACAGACAGACATGGCAGTAAATTAGGTTAGTGCATTCAGTTCTGTATGAGTAGCATTTCTTAATTAAATGGACAGAAGTTCCACCAAACTCGAGCCTCATTGCTGCAGGGTCTTCGCCACTAATGTAGCTGCAGCTCTGAGCATCCATAGATCACTTCTCTTTGGAAAGGGAAGCGAGAATTAGAGGGAGCGCACCCGTCCGTATGGCGGTGGGTGAGCAAGGGGATGGAAGCAGAAGAGAAACAACTATCTCAAAACTTTTACATGTGCCATGAATGGGCAAAATGAGCCAAACCTTGCAAAAAAGTCTCAAAAGCCTGGCAAAGGCTAAGGACATGCCTGCGTGTTTGATGGCTGTAGTCTGCTATAATGCCATGCACATGTCTGCTGAGAAAGCTGCTTGCCAGCGAGTGCTTGTGCTTTCCAAACCAGCCCACAGCAGAAAGCTATAAACATCTTCTGTTTAAAAATGACCTTTGGAATGGAGGCCTGCACCCCAAAACGCACCAAATCAGGGCACGAGCAACTCCCAAAGTCAACTGGATGACCCCATCAGGTCTCCTGTCCAGGTCCGAACTCAGCAGGTGATGTCCCCCATCCCAAAGGGACACGTCTGCATTGCCAGGGAATGCAGACCAAGAGAAGAGGAGCTGCACAGCCAGACTCCTGAGGACCTGACATCCACACTAGCCACAGCTCAGAGGTTTTTTGCTCCAGATTAGTCCCAGCCTGGTCCCATGGCCCAAATGCCTCTCAGCGGCTGCAGTCACATGCTTGAAGAGCATTTTCAGTTTCACTTGGTTTTAAAGGAATTTAGGTCAGACACTCCAAGACATGAAAGCAAACCAAAATGCAGCAAGTGGAGACAGCCAAGAGCTGTGCTTCAGAAGTGCCTTCCTGATCCAAAGTACGCCCCAACTATAGGTGCACCCAGAAAGCCCCTGGTTACCAGCATCTCTGAGCAACTGAACACAAAACGAGAGACTACTGAGAGTACAGAGGGAGGCAGAATTTCATGTCCTTCAGAAGACAAGTGAGGAAGACTCAGGCCCCAGGCTTATACAGCCAAGTCCATCAGAAGTGTTTTAGGAGTCATTTTCTTCCGCTACCACCTACCCCTATTAAAAATTACTGTGGTTTTTTATGGTAAGAATGAAACCTACCCAGTAAAATTGACAAAAGCTGTGGCGTTTAGGACTATAGCTATAGAATAATGTAGCAATATTATAAGGTAGTTACAGTTCAGTATCATTTTACACATAAAGAGGTTGAATCCTGCTTTTTGTAGGAAAAGCACAGAATAACTGCACAGAATTTCAGTACTCTATATTTAACACAACAGTAAATAGTTTACAATTTATATTATTAATCTTTTTTATTACAGTAATGATGAGGGGTCAATGCAGAATGAGGCCCTGTACAGCAAAAAATCCTTCCCGGTCTCAACAGGCAAGTCAGGCTGCACGGGAGGAGAGAAGGGAGTCTGCAGACCAAGCACTGATGCAGTTCATGGTGCTTCTAATATTTGGTGCTCTTTTTATGGAGCTGGGATAAATAAAAATGTAAGGGAAACCCTCAGGAAGGGAGAAAAAGAATCACAAACAGAAAGAGAAAAGAAAATAAGAAAAAGGCATATATGGAAAAACCAAAGATTTCTGCTGCTTTTTTTTGATCTGAAGAATTAGTTTTAATACAAACATACGTTCATGCACAAGTCAGATGCTACTGTGAGCCCCATCTCCCGGATTAGCCAGATGAGTGATGGTACCTTACCCTCTCAAGTTAACAACCATGCTCCTGCTCTGCATCCCCCCTCGATGCCGAGCAGCAGCGTGATGCTCTGTTTTTATAATCCGCTAATGGATGAAAAATATTTACCACATTACCCTCGGATAACCTTGTCAAACTGCGACAGGAGCCACTTTGCTCCACACATCCCTGTTTGAAAACTTCTGTGCCAAATTAATTAACATGCAGCAATTTTATGCAACAAGCCAATGGTAGGAGTAGAATAGTGTAGAAACGCAGGCACTTGCCCTGTGCAAATATTCAAGGTTAAAAGAAAGAAGTCTTTTCTGCACCTGGATGAGAAATCTTTAAAACGAAAGAAAAAGCACAGTGTCACAACTTTGCAGTCCCAGCAGGCATGGCAGAGCACAAGGAGGGAAGGACCTGCTGCTGCTCTATGAGCACAGTCCAGAGAGGCTTCCCCTAGGTCTCAGCTCTACTCACTGCTCTAATAAATAAGCCCAGGATTTTAAATCATGAACTACTTACCATAAAATTCAGAGAGAAGTAAAAACCAGTGCCATTGCCCCAAAATAATCGACAGCCTCCGGCAGCAGGACTCTGAACACAGCCTGCCTTCATCCCACCTAAGCATCTGAAATAGCCAGACCTCCTGCCCCAGGTGGGTTATGAAGTGCCTCTCTGGGTTAAGGCAGAAACCAAATTCAACACAATCCTGTATCTAAGAAACCTTTCGATTGAAGGCATTACTCAAATTGAAACATTCTTGGAAAAAATCCCTGTTACAAATGATCAGCACTTCCCCCAAACTAGTTTTGACTCAAACATTTCTGACTAGCTTTGGGCATGAGGGAGGCTGATGGGCTGTCAAAGGAGGCAGTGAGCGATCCAACGGTTGGGATGAATAAAGCGGGGAGATCTGTAGGCAACTTAGAAATTAGTGGCCAAGGTCTTCTCCTTCTCTCACCCTGACACCCCCATAGGTCACAGCAGCAGGGCTAGGACCGAGGTGCCTAATGCTAGCACAAACCTGATTACCCTGCTCTCTATAGAGGGGGGCACCTCAAACACAATGTCTAAGCCAAATGCAGACGAAAAGCAGCTTCTCTGCCTTGGAAAGTGGCTGTGAAATCATGTCAGCCCTTCTCTGCATACTAGCTGCTCCAGCAAATCACTCCCCAAAATGCATAATTTAAAATCAATGGCATGTGTTCATAAGTCATTAGTGTAGCAGCATACATACTGCCCCTCTTATTTAGCAAGTGTAGAAGAATATTAAAGATGTGGAGATATATTAAAAATATTAAAGAAAAACAATTCCACTTCTAACGCACTACAGCCCTACGAGCCGGAAAAACACGGTAATAAGACGTGGCTGGTTGTAGCACAGCAAGTAACTCGCAAGCCACGGTGTCTGGAATTCACTAACACCCCTTGCATTCCTCTACTAGAAATACTTCTATTGCAAGAATAAAAAACACCCACAGCTCTCCTCCAAAATGGCTGGGTTAAAACACACAAAATTATTTACATTGTCTGACCAGCTTAGAGCCAGCAAACGAGGGAAGAGCAGAATGAACTTCGGTAGTAAAAGCACTGGCAAAAACTTACACTGTCTGCATGTTCGAGTTAGTTAACCAACCAAGAGAGAAATGACACCATGTAGACACCAAGATGCAATAGCAGAAGCACGAGCTGAATTTTCTCTTCTTCAGCTAAACAATCTGTTTTCATTTTGAAGATTTTCCTCAGAACCACAACAGTTAGAAAACAAAAGGGGCAGGGGGAGGCGGGGGAAGGTGTGGTGGTTTTACTTTGGGTACGCTGCAAAGGCACACAACCGCCCAGCCTGAGCCCCCTCCAGAAGGGTCCACGGAGCAGCTGTTTCCCCCTCCACAGGCCACAAAACACTCGCCCACACCCTCAACAAGCTTAAAGAGCTCCCACACAAAGCCAAAATGCCGCAAACTATTGAGTGCTGCAAAGGGAAGAAGGAGAAAACAGCGGTATCACAAATTGCGGGAACTCTGACAGGCAAAAATACCCCAACGGCACCAGCAAACACACCCACCCCGTGTCACCGCAGCTGCATCCACTAACGTGATCCCTTCCCCATTCCCTACCCAGGAAACAGGTTAACTTGGAGGATGTAGCAAGATCTATCAGGAAGCATCTCAGATGTTTTCAATACCAGCAAAAGTACCAGAATTTGCTGCCAAGCTCCTATTTCTATTAGCTATCACTATCCTAATATCTAGAGCTATATTGCTATCAGCTATTTCAACTAACCATGACTAATTCTCTACATCTCTCTGTAGAGGAGGCTGAGGGCAGGGAAGAAGAGTCTCATTCAACACTAAAAGTGGGAGATCAAAATGACAAGATGAACCCAGGACAGCAGAAGACACTTAGTCATTGATGATTCTTCACTCAGTTCCCGCAGCGATGGGAACAAGGTGGATATCCAGCAGTTGCCATCACTTGTCCTGTGCTACAGTCCCTTCTGTAGGCTAGCAAGGGCCTTCTGTGAATTAATACAGTCTCTTCCCCAAAATCCTTTCTGGAAAAGACATCCCAAAGTTTTACCTTTATCTAACTTCTCACCTGAATATATGAGCAACTCACACATTTTTGATCTTGATAGTTCTATTTTAGTCTTTATCTTAACCTTATATGTTCATAATATTGCTTTTCCTTTCCCAAAGCAACACAACATTTTTTGATCTTTTTGACATACAGGACTTTCCTTTCTTGTAACCTTCCTAGACATTTTTCAATGTATTTGCTCCCATTCAAAAATTTTTTTTAAACATAGGTAAACCTATATTGCCATTTACTTTTACCCAAGCTGGCAATAGGGGTAATTGGGACTCTTACTGAAGCAAAAAGCTACTTTTCTTTGCTCGGACCACACGAACCCTTTCCACTAGCAGCAAAACCTTCCCTGTAATCCCCTCTAGGCTGGAATTGATACAGGACTGGAGCAAAAGCAGAGACAGGTCAACAACAAAGTGCCTGTAAGCCCTGCCAAATTTACTCTCGGCCGGCTCTTAGCAAAGAGGGCTCACAGCAGCCAAGCACGGCCATACCAAAGCAGCCCTAAGGCAGAGCCTGGTCCCCGCACCCATCCCAGCTGGGTGCAGAGCTCATCCACGAAGCCGACCTGATGCTATTGCCTCTATACATCCACTCCAGGGATGTATAACTGGTGTACACTCACGCAGCCTAAAACCCACCAGGTCACTGGCCTCTTACACAAGACAGGACTGCTCATGCGAGACAGTCTTTGCCCAAAAAAGGGTTTGCAGAATCAGGCCCTTCCAGCTTGTATTTGAACAGAGCGCTTCCCAGACTTGCTGCATCATCATCACATTTTAGGATTTTTGCTAATGCAATGCTAACATACACATACAGCTAATTCTACACCCATTTCTTGATCAGCAGCCTCTAGATCACTAAATGGATTTTTTTTTAAAGCCGACTCTCTATTTTTAGAGTGCATATTAATTACCCTTAAACAGGTGCAAAATCAACCTGTTTATTATTGTTTCTTCAAATCCTTAATGGTAGTTGCAAGCAAATAAATCCAGTTAATGCAATAAAAGGATTTATTGTCACCCAAATTTACGCCAACAGTTTAATCATAGCACCTTTTCATCTGACAGACTTTCTCGAGAACAATTTGCCCCACAATTTGTCAGCGAGAAAATGGCCTTGTATAAATGCTGGGAGAAAATAAATGCTAATACGTGGCACAGTCTTTCATTCTTCTAATTGCCCAGGGAGTTTAAGGGAGACAGACTTATTTACTCACCGTAGGAAGTGTGCTGTAATAAATTATCACTATTATGGGCCTAAATAAGTCCCTGACAGCGACAGAACCGAAGGTGGAAGGGAAGCGAGGGGAGACAACGGTGTCTTGAAAATGTACATGCCGGTAAGTGGGTGTGTGAGGGCACGTACATCCATGTTAGCAACAACAGCACTGAGGTATTAATATTCAGGATCCCTGTGGGAGCCCTGGAAGACGTTCCTTGCATTTTAAAGGGCCTCTCAGTGCTCAGTCTCTTCTGAAGAGAGACACGGCAGAGGCTGTAACATGAGCATCCTCCTTCCTGCCTTGCAGGCTTACTGGAGGATGTCTGACCTTCTCCCGCAGCCGGATCCATGCACCAGGCTGCGGCGGCAGCATCTTGCCACCCACCATCACCTGCACCCACTTCAGCCCAGCCAAGAGCTGACTGCTCTCCGGGACAAGGTGAAGGTCACCCTCTGTTCAAGACCACCTGCACCAGTGCCCCGTTTGCAGCATCTTCCTCCTTCCAACTGGGGAGGCAGCTATGGAGGCAGGAGCTGGGGGGCAAAGCCTTGGATTCGGAGCCTCCAGAGCTGAGCCCAGCACATGGCCACCGCAGGCTTTTAGAGATCAGCAGCCTCATCGTGTGAATCTGGACATGTGTATGAACTGCTCAACTATCCAGTTTAAGGGAGCAGCTTGAAAAGTTTATCTACCTGCCCGTACCCAGCGTAGCCATTTGTTAGCTCTTTCAGACGACGGCTAGATACCATAAATAACAGGAGGTGCTACTGGCAAGCCAGCAGAGAGATGAGTGAAGCAGCAGAAACAAGCAAAGACAAACCCAGTGTTCCCAGACACCTCCTCCTGGGGTCCCTCATTGTTCGCCAGGCACAGGCAAGAGCCAAGGACCCCAAGCCTGTCCTTGACATGAGATTTGCCTTTTGCCATAACAACGGGCTAGTGTTGCCACAATAAACACAAGCTTTGGGTATTTCCCCCCCCCCCCATTATTATTATTATTTCTTTATTTTCTCTCCTTTTTTCTTCTTTTCCTTGTGTCCCCCTCTACAAAGAGTCCCTCATTTCTCTGAAACAAATTGCCCACAGCTTGCTTTCCCATACATCACAGAGTGAGGACCAGGCCTTATCAACGTTGCTCTGCTTTTCCCATCTATTACCCGGTTTGTTTGCACTTTTATCCCATCGTCCTTGCACAAGGGAGAAAACATCCATCATCTGTACATCTGCCAGCTGTCACGGGGCTGTCAGCACGGTGACAGCCAACATGACAAAACTGTTGTAATGCTGCACCAGCTCTGGGGCTCTGAGTTGAGATTAAACAGCACAGAAGAAAAAATAAAAGGAGGAAAAAAAAAAAAAGGAGATTTAGCTACAGAGTGTAAAAATAAAAAATAAAGAACTGCACTTGGTGCAAAGAGAAGAGGGGAGGGAGGAGAAAGCAGAAAGCAGCAAAGAGGGAGGTGAGGGGGTAGTGGCACGGGGTTTGTTTTCAAAGAGGAGGTGTTAGAGATCTGAGACAAGAGAGAGAAACTGCGATGTGCATTTGTTATCTGGCTCAGCTGAACGTTACCGAAGCAAACGGGGTGCCACAACGCTTCGCCCCGTGGCACCAGAAGCCGGCAGATCTGCAGGAGCGTGGCACTTCTCAGCGGGGGCAGCACCGGACCCCTGGCAGCGATCAGACAGCACAGGCTGGGTCACCGCACCTCTGCTTATGCCAGCTACCACAGCGGATTTGGGCTTTTTTTCCCTGCTGCTTCCTTTTCTCTCCCAAGCACTGTCAACGGAGCTGCAAGCCCCTCTTTCACAGCCACTTTCTTCCTGCAAAATCCTTCCGTACAATCCACTTGCAGCTGGTTGTCCATGCACGCCCCTTCTCTAAAGGTCTGAGCCAGACAGCAGGAAGGCTGCAAGCCAAACCCTAAGTAGTATTTTTTCAGCAAAGCATTTGATGCCACTAGCATGGCTACAGCCCCTACAGTGACACGAAGTTGCTTTAGATGGCTAGAGTTAACTTCCTATCACAGAACAAGTCATATGGATGTAAAACCCTTTGGCCCAATACAGCTACACGCCAAAATTCATCACTATTGTCCAGCCATGCCCTATTTTTAAACAAGCACTTCTAAAGGGGACAAGACGTGTTGAACACATTTACTCACTCACTCCTCACTTGACTGTACCTTGGTCCCTGCTTTTCCTCACAGCCATTCAAATTAAGAAGTGCTCCACCTCTATCACCTGTTTGGCTGCTATTAGAATAGAAACCTGTTATAAATCCTCAGGATGAAAGATGCTCTCGTGTTGGAGTCAGGAGAAAAATCACCATCCATGTGGGCTGGGGGTGATCCTCAGGTTGTCCAAGATATCTTCCCCTGAAACGCCCAAGCAGCGATGTGTCGGAGACATGGAGAAAAGCTGCCCTGTTCTGAACAGACAAAATGCACGGCAGCTCCTAAAACCAGGACTGCAAATAGTCAAAGTCAGTTTGCTTTCAAACCTATAGGTCTTTTTTTTTCATGTAATATAAAAATAGAGCTTGAAAACTAGCCCCATGTTTATTTTTTACTGATTTATTGAGAATATGCAGTCTGAAGGTCATAGTCTGTGAACATTAACTTAACAAATAGAGATTTTTAGCTTGTACTTTCTTTTCAGAAAGTTTCATTTTTCAACCAAAACACCAGTTACTCAGGGAAGTATCTTTACCACTTTCATTTATTTAGGACTTTTAAGAAGAAAGGGTTGAAGCGGACCTCAACCCACTCGATTTTTAGCCAACACACGACGGTTACTGTTACAGCCTCCCAAATCCGCAGCATGTAAACCCAACCCCGCTCTGGGAGCAGCACCCTCATGCCCTCAGGAAGGTGTTTTTGTCCAAAAATTAGAAGTCGACTGGGGCTTCTGAGACTAGGAAAGGTATGGCCAGGTAAGACAAGGGTAGGAATCTTTAAGCTCATGGGCATCACCAGGCAGGTAAACAGGCAGGGATAGTTCACAGCTTCTTGCAAAGCACAAAGTAGGGTATCAGATGAAAAGAGAGCCAAGAAGAGAGTCTAAAAGTAGAAAAATGGAGGAATTTTTTTTCCATTACACATGTTACAGAGTGGAAGTCATTCCCACATTATACTGTGGAAGTCATGAGCATACATATGTTCAACTCAATAAATTCACAGAGGAAAAATCCATCAAGGGCCATTAACAAATGTGTTCCCTTTGGCTCATAAGTTCCTACATAATAGATTGCTGCAAGGATATATCGAGAGAAATAATATATGCACATACAGTTATACGGTTCCATTTCTGGCCACAGTGGACCACAGGTCTGAGGCAGAGTAGCCATTTCACTATTATTTTTCAAATTTCTTATTTCTGTTTCTTTTAAAAAAATTCTTAGAAATAAAAGCAATTCAATTTGGTCTAAAAACAAATTTTCATTCCATTCACAAAACAAATATTTCATTTAAATATGTTCAGAGTCTTTAAAAATATTAAGAAGCTATTAAAATAGGAAAAAGGAAAAAGGAGTAGTTCATTCAAGACTGCAAAGTCCACATCAGAACCGGGATGAGAGCTTTTCCATCTGCATCTGTTGGATTTACAGTTAAGAAAGTTCTTGTTCGATGTTTCCACCTAAGCAAGACCATCTTATCTACTTTTACTTTTTTATATTCAGATAGACAAAGCGCATCAAGCAATCCATCTAGAACAAAGACTTTATTTACAAAAAATTAAATAGTCAGCTTTTATCATGCCATGACTCAGTTTTGATTTAAGTTTTGGAAACCATAATCCTCTGCTCCTCAGAAAGGCAAAGCCAAGTAACTTGTTCTGCGAGGACAGAGATAACTGCTCATGTCAGGTAGAGGCTGGACCACGGCAGCTTCCCTAGGTCTCTACCTGCCTTCCTAGGGCTGGGGGTTCAAACCAAACCAACTGCAAGCTGGGTGGCCCTGCAGGTCTCTGCCTTCCATTTGCTGTCTGAAATTTTGTGCAACAGGCAAACCCTTCTCAAAAAAGAGTCCAGAAGCGCTGAAAAGCATTAGCAAAGGTTACAGACAAGAGGGGAGAACTTGGCCGGTCCCTTTACCCCATGCCCAGGTGCCACTACTTCTTCAGCATCATGAGGACCAAATTCAGCCAAGTGCTGCTTGCATTTGGACTAGAATTAGGGGTTTCTGCCAGGTTCCCACTGGTTTGGGACTACAACTAATGGCAATTTATCCAAGGCGGTGCCTGACACAGTGGCTTTGTAGGAAATAAGGATTGTTATGGTTAAGAAAGCATGGAAAAGCTTGTGTGTTCCTTTCCCCAACTACTTTAGTGTTTCTGCTAAATAAAAATCCATTTTTATTCTTAAGGGAGCTGAGTGGAGAGATGTTGTTTTACGTCCCGGTTTTCGCCAGTGATGATGTATGTTCCTTTTACAAACTTATCTCTGGGTTTTTGCTCAGTTTATAAGCTAGGAGCAATCTTTCTTTCCTAAAGCTTCCTTCTCTCACAGTCTGGAGGAACCTTGAGATTTCCTGCCGGTGATTTAAAGGGCTATAACACTCGCAGGCTAGATTTGTTTTAGTGTCCATAAAACTCAAAAATTTCATAAAACAATTGGTGAAAATAAAATTACCAAAAAATGATGTACTGCCAGCAGACTGTATAATAGTTACGGGGGAAATGGAGAATATGATTCACTGGGGTATAAAAATGACAATGTATTTATTGCAGCGCAGTGACAAGAAACTAATTTGTCCCTTTTACTTTTCAGACAGGGCTTGAATTCCGATTTTTCTCCTTTGCCTCCACTCTGGCAGGATAGCAATGTGCACGTTGCAGCCACCCAGCTGGAGGGACAGCTGTGGCCACAACGCAAGTTACCGTATCAGTGCGAGAAGAAACAGCAAAAATATTTGCCTGTGATATTTGCTCTCTGTAGAGTTAAATACTTGCCAAACCTGCAGAAATATTAACTACAAGCAAACAACTTTGGCTAAAATAAGTAGGCATTCAAATGTTACTCCAGAAATCGGTCTATTTGGGTGGGCGAAAAAGAGTTAACTCTCCCAAACCCATTTTCTTTTCTTCTTGAAGTCAAACACTGCGCTTCCATGTCCCAGATGTTTTCCTCCTTAGGCTTCTCCAGAAGCTCACAGGAAAACAAACCAGCCTTCAAAGAAACCAAAGGTCCCGAGTAAAGACACAAGCAGTGAGCGAGGGATCTGGTTTGAGGAGACGTGGCTTTCACTCACCTCCACGTGTGCGCTATTCAGCGTGTTCCCACCCTTCAGCCTTCGGACAGTCTGGCCCTCTGCTCCGGCTGCATGCTCGGCATGGGGGGCTGGAAAACAGAATTAAAACACAGATTCAGACTTAGATCTGGAAACTGGGGCAGGGGTTATTCCCTGAGAAATGAAGTTACGCGACGGAAACTATTGCAGCTATAAAGCAATGAAAAGATGCATTTGGTATTTCCAAATGAAATTGTTTTGGGGGGAATAGGTACACAATAAAAATCAAACACTAGTAGAGAAAACTCAACACCAGAAAATGGCGATCCCTGGCACAATTTAGTCCACTGTACAGGGCACGTCAACTTCAAATTCCTTTTTTGGGTATTTTGGGGTACCTCTCTTGCTCAAGTTGTGCTACCTAGTGTAGATAAACTCAAAAGATCAGACCCTGGAGAACAGAAAAGGGCCCTCAAACCTTGGACTGCAGAGAGAGGTTCTCCCCGTCCCACAGCGAGGATTATTTATGTCTAAATATCTGCTTCCTATTGACCATGGAGGTGAACGCAATAGTTCTGGTCTATGTCCCTTTGACACATTAGCTCTATCATAAAGTGCTTCCACTGGCAGTCCCTGCTCTGGAAAGCCCAAAACAGAACAGGATTGATTCCAGGCCTGCATAAACTGGGTTTTACGAGGCAAGCGAAGCAGCTAAACACATTGCCCAGGTCATTGTCCTAAAATGCACCATAAAAATGCTCTAAATTCTCTGTGTTTTGGAGACGGAATGAAAAGCTTACTTTTTTCCCAGCTTGCACAGGTCTCTGAAGTTAATAAGTTTCTGTGGATTATAAAACCCCAGAATTGGATTTCAGTGCAATTTCAATTTGTTGTTTCATTCTGTGCTATTAAATATATTTATTTTTATGAGCCCCCTTACTCTCCTCAGTCCCCAGAAATATAGGACACATCCTGCCATTTGCTCCTGGCCCATAACACAGTAAGTCCTCCTGGGCCCCACCAAAGCCTGCCGAGAGCTCCTGCGTAACATAAGAGGCACTGGACCAGCTGTACGTGGGCTGACTTACGGGCTGATGGTCTGGGGACAACTCTAAATGCGGTATCATAACCTAAGGAAATACAATAACTGCCTTACAACTGCACTGCCTTTGGAAAAGGCCCTGCATACCAGCCTGTATACACATTATTCTTAAACTTTAAGCAGTATTGCATGCTTTTTAATATTATTCCAATTTCCATTTTAAAACATTGAGGACAGGGGAAGGAGTGCATCCTCTGGGACCTCGTCAGCCAAAGCTAGAGCACTGCACCCACTCACCTTGTCTCTTAAGCTACGTGATTTTGGCTCAGGTCGGTAATTTCAACGTTGCCATGTGCAGCAGAGCATTACAGCAAACTCCACGGAGGTCAGTGGAATCGCATGGCAGAGAGAGACAGATCAGTCATACTGGCTTGAGAAAATACATTCTGGTGTGCAAAGTTTTAGACTACTTACACCAAGAACCTGGTGTTTGACATTTCAAACCAGCTTCTACCTCTCTGTTCAGTCTCAGCAGTTAAGGACTCCACACATGCTTTCCTCTTCACTATTTCTCCTTAAGTGAGAGATGCCAGATTTTCCTCTTAGAAAATTGCTTAGCAGACATGTTTATTCAGTTATTGTCCTTGAGATTTTATTCATTTATCTGCTAATTTTGATTCTATTTTCCACCATAGTCCTATGAGAGAAAAACTTAATTCAGGCTCCTTCCTAGGCTGTAACCTGATCAGAGAGCAGTTCACATTTGACATGGGTTGCTATTGCCAAAAGTAACTTATAAAGTGGAGGGGAAGGCCAACAATATTAGTTTGTGTATTAACTGCCACCCACATTGCTAATTTACACTTGGCCTAAAATCTGGAGAGGAAAAGACACAGATTTTTAAATTAATTAGTTCAGCTGAAATACACAGAAGGCAAGAGTCAAAAAGTTGAATATTACCCACAGAAAATGTGTCCAGGTGAAGCTGATATCCTCCCAGGTACTCTGCAGACACTCTGCGGCAATTACAAAAAGCATCTACTTTGCCTCTAGTAAATCAAGCTTCTGGCACTTCTAAATTTTCAGTCTTATTAAGGCAAAATCCTTATCCACCTAGCAGAAATACGGGAACTATTCTGTGACTCCTTCTAAGCAAAGGAGACATTAGTCATACATTGTTTTGCTTTTTCCCATGAAGATGTTAAGATGGTTTTGATTTTGAATTGGGGATTTACTTTTTTAAATACAGTTGCTAAATTATAGCTGAATCCCAATAAAGCTCCTTGTACAAAAGTGTGAAGCGTTCAAGCAATTAACATTTTCCTGAGATAAATGTCTTGAATCTGGAGCATTTTAGAAGTAAACTCACTATTTCTAATCTTTAAAAACAAGTTGGCCTGTGATAGCATGTAACTTGCTCTCCAGAACAATAAAAATTAAAGTCTAAAGTCATTTTCGCCAATCTCAGCAAAGCCAGGAGAGCTGGGTTTGAACCCCCAGCTGACACTGACCTGCAGAGGCAGCAGTGCTGGTCTCCCCTGCCCAGCGGCCCCCGCCCGCTGCCTGCTCAGCCCCCACTTGCAATTCTCCCCCTTCTCCTGCTGCTTCAGGCTGTGCGGCAGCTTACAGGACATAAGAAACCTTAAAAAGAGGCTGCTTCAAATCTGCATTTTTTTTTTTTTGCTCTGCTGGCCAAGGAGAAGGCTGATGGAGAGCCAGATGTTATCAGACCAGTATGCCGAGTAGACATACACAGTTTCTATACCTGATGGAGGAGCTGGTAATTAATAATATAACAAGCAAAACGGGTTTCATTGCCAAAAATCACAAGCAGCCCCTGGCTGCTGAGGTCCAGAATACCTCAAAGTCTACAACTGTTTTTCTGGGGGTTTTAGCATTTCCCTGCACAGACTTTCAACAAGTATTTTCCACTGCAATGGGATTGGTGATGTATTCACACAATCCAAACATGCACGCAGGTAGCTCACTGCAAAGTACATCATCGCAGTGAGACACGTGAAGGTGGAAGAACGGAGCACGTACATCCACATGCAGTTACTGAGGCTCGTCCGACAGCGAGTAACTCACGGAGCAACGTGATTGCTGTAACTGATGTAACCAGACAAACCAGTTCAGACAGGTAACATACCCATTTCTTACCTCTTACTATCTCGTATACACTCTTCACAGTGCCATTTCAAAGAACTGACACAGAAAATACAAGCAGCCTGTGGCGAGCAGATGCACTCTGCATGGAGGGCTGCAATGATGAAGTTCTCCCCCATGCTCTTGCATTTGGCTGCCCTTTCTTCCTCCCTCCTCTCCCCTCCAAGATGTTTCTTTTCAAATGTTATTGTATTATTTGCACCATTAATGTCACCATCTGAGTTCCTCAACCTGCTTATAACAGCCCTTAGATCACGGATTTATTATCCAAATGCCAAGAGTCTCGTTATCACTAATGAACTTTGAGAAGCAGGAGAATGTGTACATGATGGTCTGGGTTTATTTACTCAGCTGGCATCTTTTAACTACTGAAAAATGTTACCCCTTTAAATCATGTAGCACCAGATATATCTGCTTAAAGCCTGGTAACTCTGCTTGCAAAAGATGTGACCCTTCCCCAACACAGCTGATGACCTTCAAATATTAAACAGGATCCATTTTCTTAGACTTTGTCTGAAATTGCTTTCATGTCCAGAAATCTGAGTTATCCTAGTCTAAAGAAAGGAAATCTGTGAATTTTTACACCAGAGGTGAATTTCCTAAAAGACCAGGAATACAGGCATGTGGACATTGAGATAAGCAAGCCATCCCTTCTGCCTTCGCCTAATTTTATTAAAAAAATAAATAATATATTTTGATCAGCTAATCACTTATCACAGACAAACTACTTCACTAATGTAACCTCTTTCCAGCAGCAAGTCTCACTACTCTACAGATCATAATTCCACAACATATGAAGCAACTTTTTGATTAAACAGGTAAGTAAGTAAGTGACACACTGGTTGTGTCACATAATAAACTTTGGCTTTGGTCAAAAACCGTGAACTTAATACTTGGATTCGCACATGCAAACTATTAGTTTGGGATATGGAATACTGCTGCACACAACTTTAAACTTTATAGAAAAAAAAGAGTTCATACCAGCAGGATTTTATAGTCCAAATTTTCATGGGAAGTACTTGACAAAAAGGCGTGAACACAGCTGAAACAAATTCACTTAAGATGTTACACACTTCCTTAAGATTGCACATATGTTTAAGAGCTCTGCTGGGCTATGAACCAAAAAAACAGTCACAGAAATCCTTCTTATTCACTCTGAAATTTTGTTTTAGTACTTCTGGCCCATCCACACACAGGCTGAAGTTTCTAACAGATATCTGCAACAACAGAGCTAACGTCCACTGCAAAACTCTCCCATTTCTGTGGTTGGGCAAGGCCAGCTGCTGTCAAACAGATACCTCAAAGGTGGTGTGAAATGTCCCATTTTTATCAATACCTCACAAAATCAGCCTGTTTCTCTTCAGAAATCAAAAACTGTACGTTAGAGATCAAAAAATGCTTTCAACATACTGTTTTGAAGAGACAACTCAGACAGCTCGGACTCCTGACGTGGGCTGAGAGCAGCGGGCATCCTCGCAGGCACACAGCGAGGGAGAGCGGGCACTGCAGCTTCCTCACCGAGTGGAAGAGGACAATGGCATTTCTGCGCACAGAAAAAGCTCACAGAGAAGTTTCTGTGAGCAGTTAATTGCACCAATTCCATTTTCTTCACAAGTATATGCACTCCAGCAGGCTACTCTGACACACAGCAAACCTTCAGCTAGCTCTGGTTGTCTGTACAAAGTGTAACATGTTGGCTTGACCACAAAGATATAGAAATAAAAATAAATTTATACCATTTTCATGCTTTAAAAAAAAAAAAAAAAAACACAGGCACTGTTAAGACTTTTCATATAATGACAGTCATTTCCTCCCCTTTTTTGACCGATAAACCACCACCACCATGCAAACCACTCAGTGTCACATCACCTCTTGCCCACCCCTTTAGAGCCCGAAGTGCATTTCCTTGATTCCGGTTGCAGAAGTTCCTACAGGCATTTCCAGCTTTTCAAAGTGGAAATAAATTCACGACGAAAAGCCATTTCTAGAGCCCAGCATTGTGCCACTTTCGCTTGCATTGGATTTGCAGCAAGCGAAGCAACACAGAAGAAGAGCAGTTTCAAATATTTTTATTGTAGTTGATGGTAGCTGCTTGCCAATTCTTTACTTAGACCTGAGTTTCCAAATGATAAAAATACAAGTGAACATCTCCAGATAGATAGATTTAGATATATAGACATGTGTCGTGGGTATAAGTTGTTCACCCCAAAAGAAAAAGCACAAGTAGCTCAAAAAATAATAGGGGTTGTGGGTTTTTTTAACTTAAGTTTTTATTTGCCTTCTAGTTCCTGAGTCTTTACAGTGGAGCCAGCTCACATTTTAAAGCCATTCTCTCAAACCACAATTACTAGAAACGCTTTAAAACAAAAGCCAAGATTCTCCTGCAGTCATTTGCCTCCAGGAGCTGGGACTATAAACACAAGACCGAATATCTCAAGACTCAGTAAAAGCACAAGAGCAGGCAACGCTGTCTCCGTTTCAAAGCATTAAAAGGTATTAAAAGCTCTGGTCACCAAAGGGTATAAACCAAATACTAAAGGATCTGTGACTAGAGATCCTATTACACAAATTGATTTGCCCAGCTCTAATTTTATAGATAAGGCTCAAAACATAAGTATGCTCTGTAAAAAAAAGGTTATTGATCAATTCACCTGGGGCAAGTAACCCTCACATCGATGGGCAGAGGCAGATGTGATATCAAAAGCTGTGTGCCAACTCAGGGCGAGCTCCAGCGGCTCAGCTTGGCTTTGCAGATGCAAGATCCAGGCAGGTCCCTTGTTGGACTTTAATGACCAACTTCAAGAAATCTGTCTGGTTTTCCTCTAACTACTCAACTTCTCTTGGCAGACAAAAAGAGAGGGAGACGGAGAGGGGAAAAAAAACGTGGGGAGGATTTAGAACAAGATGGGTATCTGAGAAGGGTTTAAAAGCTTCAGTTAAATATGGTGGGAGTTGGCACACTCAGGTTTTATCGTCAATTTTACATTCACATAAAATTTTACAGCTGCAGATGACCCAGCATACTGCCGTGTGCCTCGCTACGCCTCTTGCCGCAGGCGTGCTGGCGGTGACCTGCCAGCTGCCCCCGCTCTGCTCCTTCATCTCCTCACCTCTCTCCCTAATTGATTATTTATCTAATGCAGGGCTGAAATGAAATCCTCGTGTCAGTTTACTGTAAGAGGAGAGCAGGGGGCGGCGGGGATCGGAACACATCTAATAAAATGTGGATTTCCCCATTTGGCACGTGCTAATCTCTGAACCCTGACATGACTGATAACGGCCCTGGCGCATCGTTTCCCAGTGCAATCAGGGATGCGGCGGGAGGCAACCATGTGCAGGGGCTGGCCCCGCTCCACTGCCTCGGGACCCTCTCCTGTTGCGCTTGAGCAAAGTCTGAGAAACAGTAGTGAGAAAGGTGAGTTTTGGGAGGTCCTGAAAGCTACAGAGCCCGCTCAAGTTACCTGCTTGTGGAAGCAACTCCAGATGGAAGGGGAAAACTGAGAGGAGCTATGTTATACCAGCAGCAAGGACAGAGCACTGGAGGAATGGGCTTACACAGAAGCAAATAAAGAAAAAGAATCAAACATTTTTCTTTTGTTTTTTTTTTTCTTGCTCTCTTTTTCTCTCTTTTTTTTTTTTTTTTTTTAATAAACACAAATTCAGGTCAACCAAAGTGTTTCGTGAATTCATATTGTTTTCTCTTAATTTGTTCCATCAAAAATCCTACCAATAAACTCAGATGGGGAGGGGGGGAAGCAAAGTTTCATCTTGACATTTGCAGAACACAATATTTTCATGTGAAATAACGAAATATTTTGAAGATTACTTTAGATGCTGGGGGTTTAAAATGGTCAAAAATAAACTGTTCTTCTGCCCAGTCTGGCCAAGAATGTTGATTTTTTTTTTTTTTTTTTTTTTTTGGGGCAATCCTAAATCCTTTAACTCCCAAAATCACCACAGTAAGCTGAAAAATTAATACACAGTCATTCACACAGCTTTCACCTCTTCCCTGACACCTTGTTACACCCAGCTGTAGAAGGAGAGAGCTCTCCTTGCAGCATGCTTTTTAGTATACTTTGAGGAAAAAAATGTGCAAGACTGGAGGGTCCAGGACAAGAGAGGAGGACGGAGCATGGGGCAGGGGCAGGGCAGCACTGAGACAACATCCACCTCCTGCAGCTGCAGAGCGGGGAGAAGGGGCTGGCCAGGAGCCCTACAGGGCTTTAAAATGAGGTAGATGAAGAAACACATTGCACAAGTACAGAGGCTTTTCTCCTTTCATCTCAGCTCTTCCTGCATTTAAACAGTATGCCACTTAAATTTGCCTAGTAAAGACAGAGCACCAAAACAAGCAGGAGATAAGAGGTGTTCCTACAGAATTTATCATGGATAAATGCTGGGTAAAGTTCTTTTATCTCAGTGTCTCAAAGGTGTGTCCGTAAAATCTAGTCTCTTGTCTTTGGCCTCTCAAAAGAATACAAACCTCCCCTCTCCATGGTCCCAAATCTGCAGTGCTGTACAGAGGTCCCTTCCTCACCTTCCACTGATACACAGAAATATTCTATTTAATTATTGGAATACTTGTTAATTTTACAAACTTTAACACCAAGGCACATCTGGTCCTTGAGCAAAGTCCTTAAGTAACGATGCTCGCATTTGCAGTGGGGTTAATCTAAGTTGCAACATCAGTATCCCCAGTCCAAAAGGAGCAATACAGGCTGCAGATTCACAGACCTTCCCCAAACATCATTAAGCTAAATCAGAGACGGAAAAAACTGAGTCATGTTGTTAACTGACTCACCTCTGTTTCCAGCTGGGAGAGGTAGAGACATTGCTTGTGAAGCAGCTGCCTTAGGCATAACCGAGATGGGGCTGAGGACTCAAACCAACTAATTACGGAATTTTGGGAAATCAGCTAATACTTTCCAGCATACCGTACTGCTGTTCTGCTAGTTGTCCTGAGAATCGGGGCAGAGTAAAGTCATTGCCTAGTAAAGTCTTATTTAGTTTTTCTGTTACACTGATGGTATACTCAGTAACATTAATCACATCCTGATTAATGATTGACTTCAAAGCAGGACGCTTACTTCACGGGAGGATCTCCAAGAGCTCTGCCACCATTAATGGATTTTACATGATTCTCCACTCCGTTTTAAAAAGAGCAAAAACAAGTTGGGAGGACGCTAGCGCTGTAGCGCAGTACGAGGGAAAGAACTGGGAAGGAAAGACAAGAGCCTTGACTCCCAGCTCCATACTGCACGTCAGAATTTCTGAAGCTCAGCTCATGGCATTGAGAATAAACAGCCAACCACCCGGCTTGGGTTACCCCCTGTATATACTCAAAGTGCTAAAAATAAATCTGCAAAATAAAAGCTCCCGCCTGGCGCACCAAAACACAACGGGCATCAAATTGCATTAGAATGTTTATATTGAGGAAAATTGCATCCTGCAAACTTAAATTATCTCTCTCCTCCCTCTCCCCACCCACCTGCCACGGCCCATTTCCTATTATATTTTTCTAACAAACCAATAGATGCTTGAAATCACGGAAAGCCATAAAGAATTGGAATCAAATTAAGTCTACATTCTAACTGCATTAGGTGCTGTCAAGCATAGTTTACTCACTCTTCACAGTTCTATCTAGAGGCTAAACAATTTTGTACCCTTTCTCTACTAATCAAAACTGATTACTCTGATAATGGACCCCTGACGCTGAACACTTTATGAAGGTAAATTATGCCATATCGAACAGGAAGGGGAATGGAAAAACCACCCAGAGATAAATAGGTCTAAAGATGCATATATTGATCTCGCACTCATTCTTTCTCTCTCTTTCAATGTCTGCAATGGCTAAAGGTTCAATCAATACTTTCAGTGCTGTAATGCCATCTTTTATAATACTATCATAATTGGCTGTTACCATCGTGTGCCCTCAGATTGGCTTGTGCTGAGGCCTTTTATAGCCGAAGTCTTTTGTTTCTTCATTTCCCAGATCACAGAACTGAAGAGGCAGGTTAAACGTGGCCCCGGCATTCTCCGAATCAGGCCCTGCCTGTGCACCAGGGCAAGGGGAGAACAGGGATGCTTGGTCATGAGCTGAAACCACTGGAAAATTCAGCCAACAAGCATCTTCTAATTCATTTACGAAGAAATGTTCGAGCACAAGCAGATCTTATGGTCAAGCACATTGATTTTTGACTGAGAGAGACACTGTGCCTTTACTCTTCTGGGGCTCCAAAACTCTTCAGGTCCCCAAAAGAAAGGATGGCTTTGGTTTACAACGCTGTTGGCAGTCAACAGAACGGACTGCTCAAGGGAAAAAAAAATCCTGATTTGGTGTCTACCCAGCATGAATTTCAATAATTTTGGACCATTCTGTCAAAGGACAAAGAACAAAACTGCTTCCCATCCCCACCCGAGCAAATTCCCAGCACAGTGCCTTGGTGGCCTTCCCCAGGGTGGATATAGGGTCCTGAGAGATCAGGGTGTTATGGGGAACATGGTGCACACCTCCAGAAGAGAGGAGAGTCAGGAAAAGGTCTTTGAGGGGTTTTGTTTTCACTGTGGAAGACCTGTATTGGATCACATTGGGTTTTGGCTGTACTGGTTTCCAAACATCCTCCAAAGTGCCTACTTGAGATACCATTAGTACAAACAGAAAGCTGGTGTTACCCCTACGTAGGAACCCCTCTGTTTTCGGTCCAGGCCCAGCATCTTCCTTCTCGTACAACTGCTTATTTACTGAAAGGAAATACTTACTGCTCTTTCATAGAAACCAAGAACATGCTGAATGGTAACACATCAGCTGCTGGTTTTACTTGCTGCTCTCTCTGGAGTAGAGTAAGACTGTCTTGCAAAGGCCTCACCTTGCTGAACATGGCTCTGAATCAACAGTGGAAGCTTCCGCTACCAGAACAGCCTGAAGATTCCCCCCATCCACAGAGAGCAATATAAGCATGAAATTCTCTATAATCACAGGTTAGGGCATGATATGAGCTTGTGCAGACTTCAAGAAACCTCCTCTCAGGAATCAGTTGGCAAGAAAATAGATAGAAAAAAAAAAAAAAAAAAAAAAAATCAGCATAGAGCTCTCTGTATAGCTGCATAAAAGCATATGCTCCGTGGAATAGCAGTGACCCTTGACAAAATTCCTGCATTGCATCCGTAAATATTCCATAGAATTCCTTCATTGCATCTATAAATATTCCATGTGTAACTCACATCTGTGAAACAACAAGAGCCAGACAATATATTGCTGAGCTTTCTTGGTTCTAGATGTTCTTTGAGGGTTCCCCCCTCAAAACAAGGGGAAGATTTATTGCATCAAATACAAGGTCTACTACAGAAGGTACAAGCTGCTTTTTGCCACATGGCTGTGGCCAAAGAAATCCAACCCACTTATGGATATGGTGATTTAGACTATTTGTTGCAAGTGTGCAGCGTTTAAAGACATCACAGACAAGCTGTGAAACACAAATAAAAGTGCTCAACTAACAAAAGCTTAGTCAAGCTGATACTGGACTGTATCTTCTATTTTGACACATCCAGGTTTCTCATTTATGCATCTCTTTATGTAGTAGGAATTAATACCCCATTCTCCACCCTCACAAAACATTCTGTTCTCTCCCCACCCCTGTAAATCTCCAGGAGGCCAAAATACTTTGCACTCCGCTGGGACAGGATAACTACTCCAAATCAGACTGTAGAAAAACACAGAGAGGATCCCTCTGGGAGGTCAGCAGCACTATTCTGGGAACTTTTAGGTTAAAGGAAAAAGAACAAGCGAGACTATCAGGAGGCAGGTAAATGTATACACACACACACAAAAAAAAAAAAGATGCATCAAAGACCCATCATTACACCCAGCCTAGACAAGACCATGAAATGTCCTAACAAAACCACTGTACCCCAAGGAGCAACTGTGCTTTGCTGCAGTCAACAACATGCTTGACCGAAGGAAGTCTTGGGATAAAGCTACATCTGCTGTCCCAATTTGGATAAAGATTTCTGCCCTGAGAACTCTAGAATTGTCTGTGGCCCTAGGAAGAGCAAGTGACTGTTTAATCTAGTTCAATTCATTAAACTAACTCTTATGCAAAGTGGAGATTTTAGTTATCAAGGATGAGCACAACAGCTTGGATCAAGATCTGAGAAGTATTTTTTACATCTCTTCAGGTCTCATTGGCAGATGGCTTGCTTTCAAAACAACTGGCTTGTTGGTGAATATTTAGAAATCAAAACATGAGTAACTGGAGCTCATAGATCAAAACAACCTTAAATAACACCGCAGTCCCCACCCAAGCCCTGTCAGTCACCACGAGCTGACAACCCACGCAGGCATCCGCGTGTGAACGCCGCACGCCAGCAGCCAGGGCTGCCCGTGGATGCTCAGCAAGATGAATGTCCTCCTCTCCGAGATGAGATACCTATCCCACAAATCACTGCTCTCTTCTCCCTGCACCTTCCTTTCCCTCTAACCCTCTTCCATTACTCATCCACTGGAAGAAAATGCAAAGAGTAATAATAATTAGACAAGTACAAATAGCCGGACGGTGCTATGGATGGTGCCTTCCACTAAATAACGGGCCGTTACCATACCAACGGGTGGGACGAGCGCTGGTCTAACGGCACTCACATGCGCTCCAGCGCTGGCACATCATCTGTTATCCCACTGCTTGGGCTGGCCTCGCTGAGGCACAAGGTGCTGCCCAGGTCCTCACGCCCCATCAGTTTAAGTCAGGAGGAACCAGTGTTTCTCATGAGGGAGCGCTGGGAAAGCCTCTGCGTTAGCAGCAAACTAGGCAGTGGCTCAGCTTTGCTTTGGGAGGGGGGACAGGGATGGAGTAAGCAGTTATGGAGAGGGGATGGACTTCAGGTCCAGAAGGGTGCATGCAACATCCACACTCTCACCTGCACTTCTCAATACCTGTAGACAAACTGTCTAATTGGGGTGTCTTGTATAAAAAGATAGAAATTATAGGAACACTGATGAACTGGAAGGGAGAAAGCTGGAGAGGGTTTGATGGCCTTGGTTCTTGCAACAGCAGGAGATCTGCTGGATTACTCATGTGTCCAGTGACACAGGTCCGGCAGGGTGATCTTGCTGAAAGCCTAAAATGCTTGCTTATGTCACAGGACAGAGACAGGAGAGATCACTTAAAGAGAGATCACCAGTCAGGTGAGGCTCTGAGTCCTTATAACTGTAAACAGTCTTCTGACGCAACATGCTTACAGCAACAACCCAGCTGCATGAATATGTGGATGCTTGAAAGGAAAGGAAAGCCTCTTTGCTTTAAGAGTAGACATAACAAACACCCTTGTGATCCTGCCAGCAAAGTTATCAAGTCAAGTTCAGCTATTTTTGGGGAAAGCCTGTGGCAGAGGAGTGATGCTCTTTGAAGGTCAGCAGCACGCACCTTCCCGCACGTGTGCAGCTGCAGGGTGATCCTGGCAGACGTTCGATCTCCTTCATAATTTTTCCTGTCTGCCCAAGCATCTCAGCTGATGATTTCCTAGGAAGTAAGAGCATAAAACTTAGCAGGCTCAGCAGAGTGTAAAACCCAACAGGGTGTGCAAGAAATACTTGTGCACCCAGTAGCTGCATGCCCAAGATCACTGACCTTTTAAAAATCTTAATCATTGCTCCTAATTTAGGTAACGAAATCTGGTTGAAAGAAAATGTCTTCAAACACCAAGAGAGGCACAACTGTACCTTTCTGAAGAGACAGAGGTGCAAAAGGTTGCAGTGGGGTTTCCTGCTTTTGCTGCTACTTGTTTAAACCTTCACCGCTGGAAGAGCTAACAGCGAAAGAAAAAAAACCCAAAACTCTGAAGTACCGGTTACCAGTTTTTCTGTCCTGTGATGGGATGGGGAAATGGGGAGAGGAATAAGTCAATCATTTTTTAAACTTTTGAAAAAGTATTTCATGAACAAGCAGTTGTTCCATCTCATACTCTGCAAAGGTAATCAATTTTTCTCCCCAAAGTTTTTATTTAAGGTTTTATTATGAGGCTTAGCAATCGCATATTGATTTAATTAAATTAATCTGTCTTTGTTCGCTGATCTATCCTTGCTGCATATAAAACAGCCAATGTCCCAGTTAAAATTTGCAATACATTTCCAATGGTAACCCTATCCATCAAAACAAACACTGCCTTCTGGTTTTAGGGTCTTCAGATACAAATTTAAGGTGCAGTTGTTTTTACTATCATATAGAAACCCGATGAAGCCAGCAATTGCTTTAACCTCTCTTCCCTATAGCTGAGCTACATAAATTCCCTTCTCCTCTGTCAGCTTCCTTTGTGGACTCTTCTCTTCCCCCCTCCAAAAACCTCCTTGGAAGGACCTGTCAGTTCCTGTGCTAAAATTATTCACGGTACACATGCTTTTAGGATGCTACATCATCATTACAACAGGGATCTCATGTATACCTTCAGTTAGTAAGTTAGTATTTGTTTCATCTTTCCTCTTCTATGCCACAAGGGAGGTGGGCAAAAGCCAGAGGAAAGACAGGAGCCAGTGGAAGATATCTTTCGAAAAAACTAACAAAAGGGTGCCTTTTTTCCTTTTCTTTCTGAGCCAAAAGACCAACAAGTCCCATGCAACTCTGCTTTCCCCGTGTTCAGGAGCTTAACCACCACAATAAAGGCAGGTAAAAGAAAGTGTACGAAGACAACAGTTCGTGTGAACAGCTAACGATGCAAGTGCTAGGATAATTATAAAATAGCTCAACAACATAGCCTAAACAGACCCTCTCTGCTATTTCTGGCTAGTTCTGGAACACTCCTGCTCCTAGACACACTAAGAACTGGAATAAAAGGGCATTTTAGCAACAAAGAGGTCAAGCAGATCATTTAGTTCCTGCCTCACACTAACTTCTAAAGTATGTGAAACAGCAAAGATTTTGCTAGAAGATACAAATATTAAACAGAAGGAGTTATTCTACTTTGCTGCTTTTTCACAGTACAGATGAACATATCCATGAACTATTCACTTAAAATCCACATACCTGCAAGGAACTAGCTGGGCCTGTGTCTAACCTCATTTCAAGCACTTCACTTGCATCGTACATTTTTCCCCCGCACTGTTTCTATTGCAAGTTGAAGCAAAAGCCTTCCTCCTATCTATTGCTCCTTCCCTTTACTTGTGGCACTAGTTCAGGACACAGCTCACTTCAGGTATTACCAGACAAGATATTACAAGAATACAAGTTATATGACTCTATATTACTGGAATACAAGCAGGGAATGAACTTAATGCTCTACTTCACCCTGCTTTGCAGCGGGCTGGACTAAGATGATCTCCAGAGCTGCCTTCCAACCTCAACCCCTCTGTGAATCTCTGACCATAGCAATATAGACATGGATGGATGGTAACGAACGCAACACTCTTTGTCTGCTAAGGTGCAAGACAGTGTGACTCTGAGGTGCAGCTAACAGCACTGGAGAATTTAGACAGCCACCAATTTGAATATTTTAACCACTCTTCAGTTGTGTAGGGAATGCGTTGTGCTTTATAGCAGCCAAAAGCCTGAAATATCAGAATTCAAGTTTCCTGAGAGATGTTACACTAGCAATTCAGCTAAAAAACCTGCTCTAGAAGAACATATAAATCAAACTAGGGAGGTTTGATTTCAGGTGACGCTGTATGTAGGTCTAATCTGCGGAGGAAAACTATCTAGCCCAGCAATTCCCACATAATTATGTCTTTAATCTCATGATTCTAGAAAAAAACATTCACCGTGCAGTCTTATTTTTTTAATTGGGACAAAAGAACAAGTGTAATGAATAAAAGTCACTCCTATACTAGGACAAAGCAGTTGCAGAGTACTTTCTTCTAAAATAGCTGCATTGATTTCAGATCAGAGTAAAGGTCTTATTTAGGCTCTTTTATTTTTTCTTAGCACCTACATCTCTTGACAGACAGCAGTTTCTGCACGTACTCAGATTGAAGACCCCTGAAATTTTTTCAGCAGAGGTGTGACCTGAGATGTACCAACGAGCCTTTTATAACGAGCCTGCTACAACAAGCTGCCTTCTCTCAGCAACCCTTGTGGGCCATTCAGCAGTGGCTGAGGAGAGACCCTAGGAGGCTGCCTACAGGCTGGAAATGGCTCCTAGCAAGGTGTGATGGATTTTCCATTTGAGTTCAGCTTAGATATTCCCCAGCACAAAACAATCATCCAGGAACTTCTCTCATTAAAAAACAGAGGAGGTGAAAAGACTCTCCTGATCCCTTTAATTCTAAGAAAAGAAAAAGAGGGTTTTTTTCTTCTTTTTCACTTGTACGCATCATCACGAACCAAAAATGGAGTTATTCCACTTCCCACTGTAGCCTACCACACAGCCTTATTCGTCTCTCTACTGTTACCTTTCCCAGACAACACTTTCAAACACATTTACTCTCTTTGCAACTACTTTCCTCTCTCTTTTCACACAGCCCATGCACCATAAAGTGTCATTTTGAAGTGACTGGGAGATGGAACAGGGGTCTTCACCCCAGGCAAGACTTGCTCCCTGCCCCACAGACCTCTGCTTCTGTGAGCCCAAGCTCCACAGCAGCAGGAACGGTTCCGATGCACAGCAGTGCCACGAGCACGCTCTCGTCCAGCTCTGGGGCAAGTTTTGGTACAGGAGGTGGTCAAGGATAGCTGAGGGTTGTAGCCGCACCAACACACCAAGCTGACCTGAACCTATTTCAAAAAGCAAAAGAAATGAGGGCATCAAATCTTCCAGGCACAATTTCAGGCATTTCAAAGGGAAGGAGGCAGGGAGTAAACATCCATTAATTGAATTATTTGTCCTGTTTGAAATGTCTGTGTCTTGTGAGAGACCTGCCATTACCTGCATCCCTCAGCCATGTGCAATTAGAGGAAACCAAGCAATACAAATAGCCCTGTCTTCCCTATGTAAACTGATTCAAGGCCAGATTTAAGGCTTCAGCTTTGTGGGACATCGTTAGCAGATGTGCAATGGGATCACCACAAGAGTTCAGATAGGCATGCTAAAACAGGAGCACCCATTTAGTTTTGCAGCCTGAATTTTGGGACGTGACTCCAGTCTGAGATTTCTGAACAGAGCTAGGTCAGCTCCTGCAGGTGTCCTGGCAGAGCTGTCAGCAGCAGCTTGCAGAATTGCTGTCCCTCCCCAGCATTACTAGCTCCTCTTTTCTTTCCACTACAAAATCCACTCAGTTTTCAAACCCCCTTTTAATAACATAGCAAACCTTCATGCATCTCAGTTCCCTGTCCGTGCCTCTCCACAAAGCTGCTTTGTCCCCTTTGCACTTAACAAGACAAAGAATATGGTTAACAAGAACTTTTGCAGATACATTTTATTTTTATTTTTAAGACCTTCGGAAGCCAACTCATCTGCTCTCATGGGCTTGTTGCTGATACGTCTCACTTTATTAGTGACTTTGGCCTTGAGTGTCTCAGCTGTTTGATCAATACTGCAGGGGGTCAGTGATATTTTCTCACTTTTAGTGTCTCGCTGCCTTTAACTTTGTCACCTGATGAACAGCACTACCCCTGGAACGCTTATCTCGTATCGATTTTCTCCAGCCTCCTGCTGCATTTCCAGCTGTCCCACCATTTCCCCCCCTGTCACCACATGCCCATTTAATGTTAACTTATCCCCTTTCTCCCAGGCTCCTCATTCTTACAGGGTCTTTCGCCCCCCCCTTTCCCCAACAGCAGATTGTCAAAAAAACAATTTCCTTTTTTCACCTGACTCATTGTTATCCTTCAGCCGTTTATTGTTTGTCAGCCGGGCGCCCGCCGCACCCGCAGCTCCACGCTGGGATGAGCAGAGGAGAGGCGCTAGGTTGAAGCAGACGTTCAAAAGCCACCTGACCCCCAGCCGTGCCACCCTACCCAGGCTGGACGGGCTCAGATTTACTACGGGAGCGATGTGGCCAGGTAACAGGGACCCTCAGCCCTCCACTGCTGCCATGCATTTCAGCCCAGCCTGGATTTGGAGCAAGCAACAGTCTGTTGTAGGCTCCCGAAAGCAGCTTGTCATATTTTGTACCTCTTGAGAGGCGAGAAGTGACCGACGGCTACCAAAAGCTCCATTTATAATGGAGTGATGGCTTTAATACTGCTGATCTTCACTCAGTCATACCTGATACAGATGCCTTTGCTAGTGGAAAGGGCCACAAATGGAGTAGACATCCCATCCCTGGGCTTACGCTGGGCTGGGTGGAAGAGCAGAGAAATGAGTGCTGCAGGTTTTACACCAGTAAGAAAGAAGAAACGGTTTCTTTGTGGATTTTTCCTGACACCAACAAAAGATCAAAAGATCCCTCTATGCAAACGCTGTCCCCTAGAGTCACACACCTTCCCACTAGTTGAGCAAAAAGGCTCATAAGCAGAAAGTCTGTCTTCCTCACTAACAGTAAAACTTTTCCTCCCACCTCAGTAGCTCAGAAAGCAAAACAAAATGATTTTTGTGTGGCATGGAAAAATGAACAGCGCTGTCAATGGCTTCCAAATGTCTCTCTTTAAAATGATGTCAACTTAAAAGACCAAGGGTGTTTCTGGGGAACCCTGCAAAGCACAGCCCTCCTCCAGGCACAGGGTGTGTAATCACATCATACCTTGCTCTGAAACAGCTGGAGGATAAAGAAGCCTTTCCAGCCACATCCCTGGCAGTAGGTAGCTGGTTTTAAGACTAACAAGGCACTGACCAAGGAAAATCAGCTCATTCCATGCTCAACAGCTGAGAAATCCCCAGGTACAGAAACAGCTGCTCCTCCAACCAGGCTCATTTCCAGAGCTTTAGGTTCTCTACCCTATGCGCTTCACCCAGCAGTTGGTAAGGGCAGAGTACTGTTCACAACTTTAGCCGAGAAGTGTTTTCTAGTGAGAGATTCTTACAGATGTACCTAAATTTTAAATTAACTAAGAGCAAAACAAAATAATTCATCTGGAATAAAAAATTTCATAGGATCCAAAACAGTATTTCTGATTTTGCATTCCAACAGAAAAATACAAAGTAAAAAGATGTTTCACCTGATACTTGACATTTAAAATTTAAGTTTACCAAGAAAAAAAAAAACCACATTAAAAAAAAATGAATTATTTACCCAGTTCTATTTTCAGTCCCGTTAGAGCCACATAGGTGGGAGTCCATCGATTTCAGCAGACCAGATCTAACAGGTTTCCATATTGTTTTCCTGCTACCAACTCTGATCTTTAGCTTTTAGAAGTCCTGAGATCAGGGATGCAGAGACAGTGAAAGGCGATTGCTTACCTTGTTCTGCTTTTACTGTACATCATTGGCTTGAATTGCTCCATTTATAGGCAAATAATACAGTGAATTTTAGGGAAACCATTCCACTACTTAACATATTTCCTTAACATACTTGACAGAGTATGTTAATTTTCATTAATTTTGGGTACTTAGCCCAACGTTTTCCTTATTTATATCTTTTAAAATGTTTATTTTCAATAAACACATCACCCTTTAGCAGTTGAGTGTCTTCCTACCTAAAGTAAGATGATACAGTTTAGTCTTGCAACTATTCATTACGGGGCCTCTTCTCCATCTAACCATAGCAAGTGCTGCAGATCATTTGTAAACATTCAGAAGACTGGTTCTTATATCTAATAAATAACATGGGGGGGGGGAATATAAAATCTTATCAGCAGAAAAAAACCACCAACTCCTTCCTTTATCAGGCCTGAGGTCCTGCTTGTTCTAGGAAATTCCTTCTACCTTGGGAGTCAGAGTGAACCAATTCTCTCTGGTTGACTTCCCACTGCATTTTGCCCTTTGGCGCTGTGAGCATTAATGTTGCTGTAGGAGTGTGTGTTTGGGCAAATGCTGCTGTACTGCTGTGTAGGTCGAAGGAACTTAAAACTCGTTCAAATACTGCAAAAGGAAGGTGGTGCACTGCCTAACGAGTGGGGCCAGCTTATCCCCCACACCTGGGGATAAACCAGAAGGGAGGATTTATTTGTAGGCCATCCAGTTGAACTCTCGCTAAGGAAGCTGGGGATTGAGGTGAAGGAGATGATCACCACTCTGTAGATGAAGCAGCAGGACTTCTCCCAGAACAGCAAACACGCGGGAGGGCCACGGAACAATTTTTAGCATTGAAGGGTTTCACAGAAGCTTGTTTCCCCACCAGGACTAGTGGGAAAGGAATCAGGGGCAAACAACCCTCTCTGCCCAGCAGGAAAACCAGAGTCCCAGGGAGTGGAAGAGTGTAATGGCAAGTGCTGCAGAGAGTACCTCTCCTCAATGCAAGGATGCTTCATAGATCCTGGCCTCCCAACTTGCTTCTGCTGAAGCCACTCAGTCCCAAATGTAGTTATGAACAGGTCTCACCCGCTCCTTTGCTCCTGAAGTGGATGAGGACAATATACGTTTCTGGGGCCCCTGGGCAGCTTGTCCCTCTCCTGCCTATGAAAAGCTTTCAAAACCCCTAGGTCTTACTGTGCCTTCCTCCAAGCCATCCCAGAGGATGGAGCAACAGGGCTGAAGGGCCACCAGAAGCTCTTCAGCCCTGCACATCCCTGCCGAACGCTGAGCATTTCCCTCAAGCAGCTTTACCCATTTTCCCATTCCTCAGTGAGGTGCAACACAAACGTTGCAGGGCCAGAGCTGCATAACCCTCTCAAGTCTCCTGGCATTAGACTCTCTGATTTAATGTATGAGTGCTCTTTTATTCATCTAACAAGTTTATTCCTTTGTCAGGTGCGGCCTCATATCAGAGGGCTGTGCTGAGACGAATACATGGGGAATTTATTGCTGTAACAGGTTTATTCTTACAACAGCTATTCATTTATGCAGACTCCCCTCTATTTGGCATCCCTGTGCATAAGTGGAGGCAGGCAGGCAGGCTCCTGCGCGGCAGCCCGCAGAGCGAGCCTGCATTGCCCTCCTGCGGCCGGCCGCTGGATCAGAGAGCCTGTACATTAATCATAGCAGCAGGAGTGTAAAATTCAATTTTACCTCTCCATTCATTCTGAGATGAGTTGAAGGCCGGCCTTGTACATATAAACCACACTTTACTTCATCAGAGCCCTGGTAACAAATGGAGTGTCTTCTTCGGGGAGTTTAACCATCAAAAAACACCGCGCTATTTAATTCCACGCGTGCCTAGGGTCAAAGAAGGAGCTCTCGGCATCAGCAAATGCTTCAGCCCTCAGCTGCGCAGTAAACTATGTTTTAGAGATTGTTCCTCAATACGAAATGATCAGTCCATTTATCTGCTAAAGCAGCCTGTCTTTTTGTTCAGTCTCGCAATATTTTTTCCGCTGACCTGATCTGGACAATAAACCAGAGTCATCTTAAGATATTCACCATTCAATTTGTTACTTGAGTGCCTCTGAGCCTGGCTGTCCCTGCTGTCAGCATGGCAGACTCCCCAGTCTTCACCATTAAACCGACTGCCTGTGCCGGACTGCCCAGACCCCGGGTCCAGCCCAGCGCAGCGGCATTGCCCGCTCTGCCCAGCTCATGGGGATGGGCTCTCTGTTTGCAGTAACTATATGGTCCCAGCTACTGCCATGTCCCAAAGCCCCAGCAAGGTGTTTTGCCCAATGTCCCTCTCACAGCGAATATGCAAACAGTACTTGTACAAGGATTTGGGTCTCTGCTCCCTAGGGAGCTGCTTGCAGAGCTGCAGCCACACTCCTTCCCCTAAGCCAATGCGAAGCTGGTTACCTTTTACAAGGGGTAGCTGATCTGTACTCAGAGGGTGCAGCATGCCCCCTTTTTCACCCTCCGACTCTCTCCTGGAGGTGGTGAGTTTTACCACCTTTAACTGAAGAGGCCTTAGAAACCCCACTGCAGTCTCCTAAGTGAGTACATCAAACACTGAGCCGTCACAGAGTAGGAATTTACTGCTTATCTATCTAATCCTACGGTTATAATTTTGACTGTTTTGCAGCAGAGTGGGGTGCTGAGGTCCCAAGAGCTAAAGCCAGGAACTCAGCATCCTTGCAGCTCTTTGCATACTGATTAACAAAGGTCAATGAAATGGTGTAACTATGTCCATCTCCCTCAGAAGGGCATGCAACTCATGCAGAGCTCTTCCACTGTTGGCCATCAGCATCCCACTGGTGCCCGAGTTCTGGGTTTCCAGTTTTGGAACTGGTTCATGTGTGTCTACATCACCTTACAGAGAGGCTTTTAGAAACTCAGTTCCAGGAGAGTTTTCACAGTACCCCAAAGAGCTCAGCTCCCATCAGGACTACCACCTTAAAGTCACTTTTCCCTGGCTGTCTCGGGTGGGTTTCCCACTAAGCAAGCTGAATGCCATGAACATTATCCTTTAGCATCAACAGTCCCTTTGCATTGCATGGAACATTAGACACCTACACAAGGCTGTGGTGTCCGCTGCAGGAGCCAGACGTCCAGGAGTTAGACCTCGCAGATCCCTGACTCACGCCCAGAGCCCTTTCATGCATGTAGCTGTAAATAACTAATGCAAGTTTACACTACAGTGATGGAGGGATTTAATCTTTAAAGATGTTAAAAGAGCTTCCAAACCACTGAACCATACTGGCTACTCAGACAAGAAGCTGCCTAGAAAAGCTGCTCCTTATAATCATTAATTTTGATCCACTTGCCATTTTTCATTACGTATTTGCCACGTATTTCTCCACTTAGGAGTTCCATATTGCCTATTCAGCATCACGTAAGCACCAAGATTTTAACAGCAACCTGCTGACAGCAGGAGCTTTCGCAATACGTCCCACCTCGATTGTGTCACACCAACACTTCAGCCAAAACAACGCAGGCACACAGAAGCAAATGAGAAAAGTTGGAAGTCTCAAGAACGGCACTTTCATTTTGGTATAAAGGCCCAGTGAGTTGGGGGGCTGTGAGTGTGCACGTGTGTGTGCATGGAGCACAGTTGGGAGAGATGAAGCCTAAATGGCTGGGCAGTTGCAGAGGAGGCCATAACCTGAAATTGTTTTTGCAGAAAACTTTTCATTAAAAAGATTTTGATCTTTTTTCCAAGGAAGATTCTAAAACTTTACCCATGCTTTGAAGTTTTACCCTGCTTCTACTGCTTTTTTTCAACTAGAAAAGGAGGGGGAGCAACCCTCACTTGCAAGTCTGCATCTTTCTGCAGTGGAAAAGCACGAGGAGGAGAAATACGTGGCAAATTACTTTCTGCCACTCGACTATAGTAGGAGAAGGGAGAAATGGAAGACTTACTTACTTTCTCTACTAGTTTTTCTCCAGTGACCACAAAGGAGGAATGAGAGAGAGACAAGTGACATAAATAAACCCAAAAATCTAAAAGAGAAATTGAAGGAAAAAAGTGTAACTCAAATCAAGCATAGCATTTAAAGATCAGTCAGCACTGAGAAATATCAGATGTCAGCAATCTGCTAATTCCAGTTTTAGAAAGAAGAGTTTTCTCTCAGAATGTTTCAGCTAGCTTTGGCGAGAAAACTCCCAACATGCAAACCCACTTGCCAAAAACATTTTTGCCTTCCAGAAAGCATCATGTTTGTGGGTGTCAATATATCTGACAGACGTTACAGTCTCCTACTGCCACAGGAGATAAAATTTCACCCATATTTACACTTCAGTAAAATGAACTACAAATGGATTTACCCAGTGAGAGACAAAGTCAACAGCAAAATTCAGATGTTGCAGTTCTTTCTGTCTCCAACCAAAAACTCATACCAGAATAAAATTCTGGAGGGAGGAGGCTGATACACAATGTTTATCCTCTAACTTTCATAAAAATACACAAACCAGTCCACTTTAAAGCAGTCTATATTACCCCTGGACTCCTTGAAGGTGTTTCTCCCTGGAGAACCCACCTCGGGAAGACCTGTGATGGTGACAGGCGCTCACACTGTGCCTGCCTCCACGGCTCCACTGGGTGCTGTCAGCATGGCTTTGCCCTGGTCAAAGCTCTGTTAGGCTCAGCTCAACTCTCCTCTCACTGCACCTGATGCAGGAATTCTGGTAAAGCCTAAAATACCTGTCTTGCCAGAAATTATTGCTTGCTTAGGTACAAGGGCTCCTGGAAAACTTCCAAACCCTAATGGAAACTTCACTCAAATGACAAAGAAATGAGTAGTGGGTTCCCATATATTTCGGTTTTCCTAGTCCCCAGGATCTCCTCCTACAATACATCTTCCCTCTGCATACCACTCCTCACACTGACAAGGACACCCTTAAATAGACTTAAAAGGACTTGATGACAAAGGGACAGGAATTAAGAGGCGTCTATAAAAGGCTTTCAGATGGAGAACAGCAGGAGGACATAGAGCAGATCCAGAGCAGCAGGTATTCTTACCAACTGTGTACCTGCAGCCCTGCTCTGACCATTGCTCCCTTCATTCTTCATTTAATGATGAGCGTTTTCCACTTGGACCTCCTCCCTCATCTTCATAAGTCTTCCTTGTGGTACAGCACATCCTCAGGAGGCCTCCAAATGGCGCTTAAATTGAAAGGTGCAAAGATGAATAACACTCACGATACACGTATCTACCCACACGGTAACCTGCACAGTGTGCGTTACACACGGGCTCACGTGCCACAAATCCTGCTCACAAAATAGCACCAGTGCGGATATTTTGAATAGTGATATCCTAGGGGTTCCCGAGAGGCTTGAGTGCTGCAATTCGAAAAAGTAGCTTTTTCCATAGATATTTTGTTGACAGGATGAGAACAAGAACATAATGTGAGTCTGTGCAGCTGCACGGAAAATCATCCACCTCATCTGTGTTCTCCAGGCTCAGGGGTGTGAACTCTACAATTTCACCATGACTTTGTTGGCACCCTTAGCCAAATGAAGGGGGAACAATAGCCTGTTTGCTCTCACCACAGTGAGATGTGCACTGCTGCAAACAAGAAGCACGTATACGAGCTGTAATGACTGGCTCCATTGCTATATGGACTTCAGCGAGCCTCATCAGCTAGATCATGCGGCCAAATCCCAGGCTGACTCCCTATCATGTAGGTGCTCAGACTGACAAGCCGGTTGTGAAGGCAGATTTTGTAACAGAGCCAGGAATGACTACCTCCAGCAGCGCTCCAGTGCGGCAGGTCCCACACACACAGCTGCAGGAGGAATTGCTTTCTGCTTCTCCATCTAAAACAGGAGGCTCCAAGGCTTCTCCAGGCAATCCCTCGCCACTGTAACACACCGCTTTCTCATCAGTGCCTCTTCCAGCAGTGCAAAGGGTTAAATCAGCATCAGCTGCAATTTCCAAGAAACCAGAGAGCTTTTGAGCAAGACGAGGAGCCTTGCTCAGCTCTGATGCAGCTCTGAACCCCCTCTCAATGTGCCGGGCTGCCCGCACCCCACCCTCCCAGGGAGCTGCAAAGAGCCCTTTTTGGTATCCTGACTGGTCTGACAGCTCCTAATGGCCATCGGTATTTCATACTGTCTCAGTCTGTATTTACACGTCAGAGCGGCCGCTGTGATCAATGCCTCACACAAGCACCACCCCAGCCTGTGCCCGCGTAGCAGCAGAGCCAGGCTGGATGTCTGTGTGTGGGACCCCCCTCCCCTGCCAGCGGCCGTCTCTGAAATTATAGCGGACGTCTGGGCTGCAGCAGGGGAAGGGCATTCCCTTCGGTGACAAGCATCTTTTGGGGCACAGTTTTGCTGATCTCTTATTTTTCTAGATAAAGTGCATCTCTTGCTTCTCCACTCTCCTTCTAAGCCCCGACACGTTCCCATCCCTGCAGTGCCTGAAGGCATCTGCTAAGGTCTATGCCCTGTTGCTCCAGACACCGAACACCCATGTGCATACCCACACACTTGGAAACGGTCTTCAGCCTCCCAAAACATTAATAGGCAAGGGGAAAAATAGGAAGGAGGAAGGATTAATTCTGCCTTACAAACAGAACCTGCTCTTGGTAGCAGGACTGAACATGAGCCCGGCTCTTTCAGGTCCTAACTCATCTGAAAGGGCTCCTTCTCCTCTCTCGCTTCAGCGGGGCGGTCGCACAGCTCACGGGTTGCTTACAAAACCCTGGTATCTCACCAGACACCGAAAAGAGAAACAGCAGAAGTTCCATAAAACCTGGCTCACGGAAGATGTTTCCTGGCATCCAAACAGACCCTGCCCAACGGGATTATCTTTCTGCCAACAGGCATCTGCAATAAACAACCTCTTTCTTGGCCTGAAGGGAGCCAAGAAGCCATTGCGATTTTTTGTTCTCCGTCCTGCTCTTTCTCCTGTAAGTTTTGACTTTGCCCAGCAAAGTAGTACGGGATGGAAAGCCTACAGGGAACTGGCGGGTGATCCCGCAGTCAGGTCTGAGACCCGCTGACCTCGAAGGGATGCTTGCAGGCAGAGGCCACACAAGCAAAGCAGGACTCATACGTCTACGCTGCAGGGAAACCTGCCTGCTTCCAGGGCATCCGTGAGACACGGTCAGAAACTCTGTGCCATCCAACACTCACTCCAAGGATAGGAAACATCCTCCCCTGACTTCTTCCACCTGCAAAGCTCTTCCATCTAAGTCCCTTTCCCCTCCTGCCTCTCGCTCAGACCTGGGAGCCATTGTGGAAACAGTGAGGGTGAGATCTGCAGCTGCAACCAGCTAAAACCGTCTCTTGCGCTTTCACCGTAAACAGCCATCAGGGGTTTCCTCACATGGTGCTCCTTGTGCTGCTGTCTATTCTGGGAACTGCTGAGGAGAATTAAAATAAAATTGAAAGACAAATTAAATATATATACTTATTTTAGATTCTTATTATGATTCTAGAAAGGTGGAAAAGGGGAGGTTTTCTAGGCAATTTTTGATCTCTCATAATCGGCAACACAGCTAAATACAACCTCTGCATCTCACAGCCGCGCAAAAGTGCAGCTCTGCAAAAGACAATTTTGGAACGGAGCAGGCAGCCACTTTTGCATCCTCTGAGAGGAATCACATCTACCCTGCTGCCATGAACAGAATGGATTTTTTTTTGCTATAAACTGTTAATTTTGTTTATTACAATAGTGGCTAGAATCCAACACAGATCAGAAATTTCTTTGTAGTGGATATGACAGCTGCTGCTCTGAAGCATGAATGGGAAGAAGACAGAAGCCAAGCAGGAGGGTGGACAGGATCCACCACCCCCAGGCAGACACACACCTAAGGACTGCCACACCAGGGCACCTCACAGCCTTCACCTGCACCCTGTCTGAGCAGAGCCAGCAGCAGACGCTTATGGAAAGAAATGCAGTGTGTCCCTACCCCATACCTGCGTCCCTTCCCCATACGTGCAACCCTCCACACGCTCCACTGGGCTGGCCGCGTTTGGGACACAGACTGATATTTGCAAACTACAGACCATGGACTTCTGGGCCTTGTGCTGCTCTGAGCCTTGTTCACATCTCCAGAGTGCTTCGTGTCCATCTGTAAGCAGAACTGGCCCCGCTGCTTGGGTGCCTTCCCTCCCAGGTTTTCAATTTTACAAAAATTTGCTGGAAGGAGGCACTTTGCTAGTTTACTTGTATTTCACAGAGGAAAATCAACATGGTTAATGCTGGCTTTCAACCAAGACAGCTTCACCAATTGAACGCTAGAAGAGCATTTCAGCACACCTTACTTAGTTAACAAAGTGAGATATGAAAATAACACCAGTGTGGGGGAAGAAGAAAGGTCTAAGTAACCAAGATGACTTGTAGCCTTAGACTGATGTTTCAGTGAACCTCCAGGGAATACCTGTTGTTAACGGGGCCCATTGCTCCAGCCTTAGGCTTTGATTCCACGGGGGGGACTCTGTGGATGTACAAAGCCCATGTGCAGGAATTTTGAACTTGAAGGATTCTGTTAACTCTTCATCTTCTTATTACAAAAGTATTTCTATCAGCCAAGGCGGCTGCAAAATTTAGTTTACTGAAAAACTGAGAGTTGTAGCTGGAAGTAGTTACCAAAAAGTGGAAAAAAAACCCCTCTTAATTTCAGCTATGGTTGGTCACCTGGATAAGCTAAGTATAAAAGCCAGTAACAAACGCTGTCAGTCTCCGTGCAGTATTAACACACTCTCACCCAGCACACTCGGCCAGAGCCCCAGCTACGGTTTACTGTAAAGGTGCCATTTTTATGACTCGGTGTGTAATTGAAAGAACTGCCATAGAATTTATTGGTTGGTTGGGATTTTTTGGGGCATTTTATTTGTTTTTAAACCAGTGGGGCACACAGGACTCCGGGCTTTTTCGCTAATTTCTGCACTTCAAATACTGACTTTATCCTACAGCCACCGACAGCTTTTTCCTTTACCCTTCCTCATCCCACTTATCACTGAACTAATTTAATGCTAAAACTGAAGAATAAGAAAAACTTTTAAGAATTGGCCAATTATTTGTCCCCCAAGATACTGCTGCTCGAAACTGATGCCTGCCATCTACTGGCACCTTTCTCAAAATGCAGTCAGTTTTAAGCCAAAAATGCACATCTTTGAGAAAGCTTACAGGGAAAGATAAAGTTATTAATTGACAGAAGAAAAACCCCATAGAAGCTCTCAAGGACAAAAGCTCTGCAAGTCTGAGAACAGACCAGAAACTGGATATAAGGACAGTTTTTCCATATGCCACTTATGTTCATCTTGCAACTTCTTTGTTCGAGGCCCCAGTAGAGGAACTTACCCTAAATGCTGAGTTGTATTGTTGACTTTCTTTGCCAACTGTTGATAGTGTGGCCACTTGATAGAGAATAATATAAAGTTATGAAATTACAGTAATAAACAGTGGTTCCAAGTTGCCTTCAATGGAATTGCTCAAAAGTGATGGACTAGTCCGGTAAGAGACGCTTACCAGAATGACGGGATGACAACAGGTACCGATGCACGCTGATGCTCCCAAATGAGGGGGTTCTGAAGGGCTGGCGGAAAAAAAACAGACACAGCTACTTTCCCTTGGTAAAGACAGCAGCTGAAACATAAGGAATGATTTTGACCACTGCATTTCAGAATAGAACCACCTTTCAAATCCAAAGATGGTGTATTGTCTAGGCGGTTTTCACCTCCAGCACGGCAAGGCGAATGGCTCAGCCCAGCCTCATACAGCCTGCACAGCACTGAAGTCAGTGCCTGTGCTCCGGCATCAGCTGCTGCCTGCCCCACGAACAAGCAGTCCGGTCCTCGACCCCAGGACTGCTGGTCAGGGGTTTTATCACAAACTTTGTCACACAGAGGGGACAAGCACAGTATACTGGCTCAGCTAATTAATTCCCAATCAGCCTCTGGAAGTTCAGTTTCCCACCAACCAAGCCAGCAGCTCAGTAACCACCTGCTCAGCAGCAATCGGAGGAGTAAACAAGCAAAGCACTGCCATGAGTCACCATGTGAACGGAGGATGAAGAAACCCTGCACCCATTTGCACCTTCCCTGCAGATACCTCTCTGCTTCTCTGCTCTTTTCTCTCCCTCCTTCCCTACAACCGAGGCTCCCGACAGACTAAGAGAAGCCCAGCCCTCCCTCGTAATTGGAAGAGTCTTTGCAGAATACGGCTGGAATTACTGAAACATTTCTAGTGTCTTACAGTCCCGTCTTCCCTCGCGCAGAACGCCTGCTCCACGCTCTCCCCATGTTAGCAACTCTGTCCTGTGTTTCTCCGTTTGCTGGAATGGGAAATTATCCACTGCTTGCACTTGCCCACGAGCCAGAAAAGATCTGAACCACCAGATCTAGAATGAGTCACGCAGACAGCTGATTCCGGCAAACTACTTTTTTTTGTTTTAAGAACGCCTGCAACCTGACTTACCACTTTTTTCCTCAATGCCTGTCTCTATGTGCTTATTGTAAAACATACAAAAGTAACTCAGCTTAAAAATAAGTTACATCACATCATTACCTTAAACTTTAGAGAATATTGCTGTGTGCATGGCTCAGTTATATATTTTTATATATATATCAGTATTTTATCTTTATTTATATATATTTTTATATATATATTTTATCTTTATATTTTATATATATATAATTTTATATATATATTATATATATATATTTTTTATATATATCAGTATTTTATCATAAAGCACTGAGAAGAAAAGGCAGTAACATCTCCCTTATTTATTTCCCTTTTTTCATTTTAGTCTTTTAATTACTGGTCTCATTCTTCAGATTAACCAGGAAGAGTTGTGACTGTTTTCCCATCAGCTTATCTGAATTACTTTTAATCTACAAGACGAGAAATATATTTCAATATTGTCTTGGCTGAATTTTTATTCCAGTTTAGCTTCATCTTATTCCATAACTGACAATACTAAAGTCATGAGTAGAAACACTGAGAGCACTTTCTGATGGACTTCAGGAGTATAGCTTCTTTTTTTACCCACAGTAATTGGACATTAATGGATTGTAAATTTACTTTTTTTTATAAATATCTATCTCCTTGCCAGTGGTGGCATGACTTCTATTTCAAGCAACATTTTAATTCAAGAGCCTAATATTTTAACCTCATTCTCTAAAAGCCAGGTTTAAAATTCTTAAACTGTTCTATAAACTCCTTTACAAACATCTTCAAATGACTCCAGCCTCCCCAAAATAGCACACAGACTGTTTATGCAGCAAAGAGCCAACAACAAGGCACAGTTGCCCATCTCCTTAAACAAAGTTATTTAAAGCATAATGCTATGTACAAATCTACCAGAGAGCTGTAGGCCAAAATGTTACAAAGTAAAGAGATTTTCAGGTCTTTCAAGTTTTGAGTCTCTGTCTTCAAACACCTTCAAAGGGTCCACATTTCCGATGAAAGCAGTGCTTTCTCTCCAAAGGTAACCTGAATCTGGATACCAAAACCACTTATTCTTAGCCTGCATCTCTAGTATAAAGTCTGCCTGTTCTGCACCTCTGGCAATACCTCAATAGTTTGTAAAACGACTGAAAAACAAGTCTCAATTTCTGTTTTTGTTTACAAAGACCTACTGCACTCATTCTTAGAAAAGTACAATTGCTTGCAGCATGTTACAAAGCTTTCACATCGCTGGGTTCTTAACTTAGCAGGAGTCACAATCATTCCAAGACAAAATTTTGCAGATGTACAGCCAGGTAAAAGTACATCTGGAGGAGAGCGTTCTCCAGAACCACCTGAAATGCTCAGAACTGGCAAATGAAGTGGTCATCCCCTGACAGCCCATCACAATTCAGACCAGCACAGTACAACCACCCAGTGTGTGGGGAAATCACCCACTACTCAGGCTGAAGGGATGCATTCTCAAGCTGCCTTGATTCAATGGTTTTATTTTTCTTAAGAATATTTCCAGAGGACAGAGAGACACGGATATTTCACAAGTCTTCATATTCAGCTCTTTCTCTGATCCTTTAAGAGAAAAAAAAAAACGCAAATTGAATCTTTTTTTTTAGTAAGTGCCAACACTGCTCTCAGCACTGGCTAGGAGACAGTCCCTGCCCCAAAGAGCTTCCATTCTAGGAGAAAGAGTAATACAAAGGTGAGACTCACAGGGAAAACAAGAAGGAAGGTGACACGGTTTGTCATGCTGCTGGTGCCATACATGGAGACGGGTACATCTTTTTGTGCTGGCAGTCAGTACGTAGACACTGAATAGACCACACTGCATATGACAGAACACGTTCTCTCTGCAGGTGTTTGGAAGGGAGAAGGTAAAGAAGCTCTCAAGAAAGTTTTCAAGGCAGTCCTGTGACGAGGAAGGCATTTGTTCTATGTAGAAATTTTTGCCTATTTACATACTTCTTTTTTAAAGAAAATAAAATTATAGTTAACATGCCAAAAACACATTCATCAAATCAGTTGCCTTAAAAAAATAAAATTTTCAAACAATGTGTTTCTAAAATAAATATCAATAGGGTTGGAAAAAATAAATACATGTATCCAAGCTATCTTGTTAAAACACAAAAAGGTACAGTTCCTCACTGAAAAGTAGCCATGGAGTCCCGAATAAAGAAGCAACTGTTCAGAGCATCCTTCTCTTACAGTAACACATGAAGAAGAGTCCCAAGCAGCAAACAACAGATTCTTAATAAAAGAAATATATAAGACTGTGTTCCTTATAGGAAATTACAGAACATTTTCATCTTTGCTGAATGACAGAGGCTAAAAAACAGCGTTCCATGATATACCCCTGCTGAAATTTTTCTGGTATTTCCAAGCAGTGAGAAGCTAACATCTTTTCTCTTGTTAGGAGGAAAAAAAAAAAAAAGTCCCATCTGTGAATTTGATTGTTTGTGAATATATGTGTATAGTCCCCTGACTGAGCAAAAAATTAATTCTTCTTAAAAATACTGAGCTACTCTTCCTCCCCCTCCCCAAACAGCAACTCTCATGTACGGAAAAAAGACTTTTTTTATACAATGCTGCCTACAGAAGGACTGTCACAGCATAGGGAGCCAGGGGCAGGTCGACCTCAGGCAGGAGACTTTTATTGCTTGGGAGCACAAGCTGCACCAGTTTGGGATGGTCCAACATGAAATCAATGTTTCCATGGCAGCCCCTTGCATTTCAAGGGCTAGTTCATTGCCCTGAGCTCCTGCTGTCAGGAGTCAGGCTCAGTTTGGCCGGTAGTAGTCACAGTGCTCTAGGTAATAGGAGGCAGGGTACCCTATTCCCCACTCTCATAAGGCAGCCGTACCACACCAGGAAATCAGTTTCCTTCTTGAAGGCTTCAGTTTTTTTGTGGTCCTGTATGTCCTCTTACTTTTTAAATTGTTTTTCTACCTATTTAAAAGGAGCAACATGCCCAGATTAACAACAGTGGTCAAGTAGGCAAAGAATAAAATGTCCACAATGCAAGCTCTACGTAGGTTTACAATGTACTGGTCATGCATAAACCCCTACAGATCCTGGCAGGCATTTAAACATTTAAGTTGATGTAAGATCAAATTGCTAATGAACTAACTGCTGAATGGACTGTAGCCAGCTTGAAATCACTGGTAGGTTCTGCATCTGATGTCACAAGACTTAAGTCACATCAAATCAGTGGTCATCTACTTTAACCCTTTTTGCTTTCAAGGAAAGATGCTGCAAGAAAAGAAAAAGAAAAGAAAAATTACTTAGCATATACGCAATTAGAAAAATGTTCAGCTAGAATGCTTTCAGTTTTTAATCCCAAATTAAATAAATTCTTATACAAATATCAAAGACCACCCTGCCCAAGCTCTGCTTGTTACTGATATAGCTAAAATAAACTCATGAAATAGAAAATGCACATGTATCCCAAAGTGATACTCTGGCTTGGTATAAAATATCATCTTCTAGTACTTCTGTACTAACTGCAAGTATAGGAACAATTTCCCACTGGAAGCAAGTTGCCAGCATGTAAAAATGCACAGAAAAGGACATGTGCTCCCAACAACACATGCACATAAACACTACAAGTACATACATGTACGAGATTTTAACTAATGTATTAACACTGCAGCTGTAGTTGCATTGGACTTTTAAAATGCTAAAGAAAAAGGCCTACAAAAATGTGAAATGAAAACATGAAGAAAGTCCTGCAAAATTTGGAATGAGACGTAATTGACTGAGACCATGATCAAGCTGTAGAAGAAAATCTTTTCACACAGAATCCTATTCAGTTGTAATTTGTTTTTAACTTGATACAGGAATAAAAATTCTCATATTTCACAAATCTCTTATTAGCATGAAGATGTATCCTTCAGCGGAAAAAGTGTCTGAATGTCTACAAATTAGCATAAATTTGTGTGTCTTGCAATGGCTTGCTTATTCAAAATTTACATGTATAATTCAAAGCTTGACAACACAAGAATATTTCTAATTTTTAAACATTTTATAAAGACACCCAAGCCTTTTGGCTGATAAGGATAACTGACCAAACTGGAAAAGATAATTTTCCTCAAAACCAGCACTATCCTCCAGAGCTTCCATTTATTTTAGGATGAAAGCAATGCTCAAGTCATGCTGCAAATTGAGTTCACCTCTATCAAATCAAAAGGATGGCAATGGTAGAAATTAGGTTCTGATGTAATTTCATAGAATAACTACAACAGTAGTAGTACTACCTTGAAAAACATGTTCTCTCAGTCAGGTAGGTAGTACTATTCAAGACAAGCCTTCTTCACTTACACAAAGCAACTCAAGTTTTGCCTGAACAAGTCATTGAGTCACATTCCCCAACACCACCTACCTAAAGGAAAACCTCACCCCAAAACTGAGCCCGTGGAGAAGTCATATCATAATGGGATGTTGTGTTGTGTATGGGATGTTACAACATGTAAATATGTGAGTCAAAAGGACTAATTACTCCAGGAGCAGATTTGATCCAACTGGAACATTGGCTCATCTCCTTTTTACACCATGCTTGCAGAATGTCTAACAGCAGCTAAAGACTCGGGGGTCTACCCTGCAGGGGTCATTACTGCCTTTGTCAAATGCGTTATAGAAAAAAAGGCAGGAAATATTCAGCTACTTAGTAAGTGGATTTATAGATGGTAAGTGTCTGGATAACTGAAATGAATTATCCAAGCTCAACATTAAAAAAAACCAACCCTCTCCAGACAATTACATGGACAGATGCCCATGCTGCTGTACACTGTAACCACAGAGGCATGTCCTAAGGTGCTCCATGCACCACAAGTCTTTTTCTTTTTTCCAAAAACCCCAGGAAGTGAAAGAAAAAACCACCAGATTCTCAGAAAAGTCAAATAGCGTAGCAGATATATAACTCAGAAACAGCCATTTTTGCAACATGGTTGCTCGCATGCACAAACAGATCTCTTGTTTTGCGTAGGTCTGATATGCAAGTGCATTTTTTTCACTCAGTATTTTGGAAATACTTCACTAATTTAGAATATAAAGCTCAGTAGTTATTAATCTCCCATAGGAAATGCACATGCAAGATCAATTTGGCAGTCTTGCCTGTACAATATTTATATGCAATGTGGTACCAACAGCTCCAGCATAATTAACATTTAGATAATATTTAATACCAATCCAGTTCTCAGAATGACGAGTGAATAAGTCTAGATTGCCAGATTCACATGGGACAGAGCTGATAAAGGATGGTGACAACTATTAAAAGATACTTGTAAAGAAAAGGTATGTATATCACACACAACAGAATTTGCAATAAAGGTTAGCACAAATAGCAGCTGTTCTTTGCCATTTCAAGTTTGAACAGATCAGAGCTGATTTTTTTGCAGTAAACATAACTAATGCTCAAAAAAAGGCTCAGGATTCGCACAAAAACTTGCAAAGCATGCAAAGACTCTGCGAAATTATTGTGCAAACTATGACCACTGCCTCACCACGGTGCTGCTCAGAGAAGTGCTACCAAGTGTCTATATTCAAGTGTAAAATGGTTGAAGGCTTCATTTACCAGAATGATACATTATTTTGTAACTTTGAGATCATGTCTGTTGTCTGGATAACAGGGAAAAAGCTTTCATGCATCAATTTATTATCCTCTTTCTTTATATTAAAACCACTACAATGAACAAAACCAAATTCATTTTTGTATCATTAAATAGATAACAACAAAACATAAACACTTTAAAAGTTCAGATACAAGAGCTGCTAATACAGCAATGGTACCGTTTGGGCTTTATGCTGATTCCGTACCGTTCCTTGCTGGTAAAAATGAGGAGCCAGTTCCAAGAGCCATGCAGATTCAACGGCAGTCACATCTCTCATGTAATATTTAGCAGTCTGTATGACTTCATTGTAGACTACCCTAGGAGAAAGGAAAAAAGAAAAAAGTGTTTGCTATAAAGCAATGAGCGAGAGAGTTGATTAACAGCATATTTAGACAGTTTCACATACATGCTGCCAGAGGTAGTATTTACAGAGTGACAAGAGTGTCTTTAAGTTATAATACAGCTCTTACCTCTTTCCCTCTGGTTGTTCAGACTACTCTACGTTAAGACAACCTTTAGACTGCCATTAAAAACACCTTCACATACTACCAGGACACATGGATGCAAGGTATAAAAGAAAGAATATTTCTTATAATGAGGCCAAGGGGGATTCATAACAGATGTTCTGGAAGCGAGAAGATTAGTTACTCTGTGATATCATGAGAAAAGATGTCAAAAGCACCAAGACCTGGGCCCATAACAAGTAGGGCACAAATCACAGCATAACTATCCCTGGTGCCTTTCTGCAGACAAGCAAGATAAGGATTAGAGGAAGAAATCAGCTTTAACTGCTGCCAGAACATCTCCTGGTAAGAGATTTCAAAACAGCCAGGCACGTGGACTCAATCCCTGCTGCCAGCATGAACAGGTTGCCAGCATGGGCAATCTATTTCTGAAGTCACCCTTCAATAGGAAAAGTCATTTTTACCAAGGAAGCACAAACCCAGGCACTGAGGGGTTAGTCACCAAAACCATAAGCCATTATCTGCCTTCTATACACAGTAGAGCTGCAAACCCACAAGGTTTGTGGTCTCTCATTAATTGGTATTTTGCTCTCAAAAGCAAAGAGGAAAGAGTCCAAAATTCTCTTCTCTGTCAAATGCAGCCTGAGACGTACCAACTAATACAACTAAAGAGAAATCTGAGGAAAACAAACAAGAAAGAACACATTTTATATACACCTGTAACAGACAGAGAATTGAAGCCCTCAATATAGGATGGGTGCCCAGGCAGCAGTAACACTGAAACTAGGCTTGCTGAGTAAGTTAAACTCCTGTCTTAGAGGATGCCATGAGCCAGCAGCATGTTTAGGCTGGCGGTGGCAATACCAAATGGCCTTGGAAGACAGCTCTGTGCCCGTTCTGCAACACAGGGACCCAAAAAGAGATTTAAGCCCAGAATCAGTATTCCCAAAAACTCCAGCAATACTGCTGCCACCAACAGCAAACTGTGAAGCAAAGAGCAGTCTTAAGGTTTTGTCAGTTAAGACTTCCAGCTAACTGCCTACAGTTCTGCTTTTCTATATGTCTGGAAGTACCCAAGGCTGGGATGGAAGTTCCACACTGAGGGCTCATCATCTAAAAGCTGAGCCCTGAAGGAGGTGTGTGCTGGAGCAAAGAATTCTTCCGGTACTCGCCTACCACTACGCTTTCTTTCCAGATTAATTTCTTCTCAACTTATTCTTCTTACTGTCTGTCATTCTCCCATAACCCAACCTCTTTCAGGAGGTTCTACTATAAGCTAGAAAATTTCAGAAGCATATCTGCAAAGTATTCTTTTTGCTTCGATTACGATTTCAAACAAATCGTGTTTTATTTTTAATAGCAGTGACAGGAGGTTAAAAAAACTGGCAAAAAAGCAACGAATCAGGCTGGTTTCAGTGGCAAGAATTACTTTAGCTACAGTCTGCTCAACTCAGCCATGAAGAATTGGTACAGTTAAGAACAAGTGAGCTGGACTCATTTTTATTTTGTGAACCAATGTAATTGATGGCTGAGTTCCCATCAGTTACACTTCTGCAAACCCTACACAACAGGTGTAGGAGCCCAAATTCAAAAGATAACAGATGACGCTGGCCAAGTTTATCCTTCAAAGTCTCAGCAACAGGCAACGAAGGACAAGCGTCCAAATACTTCAGGTTGATCATGCTGACCTGGTAGTTAGAAACACATTTCTAATTGTTATCTGAGCATCTCTGACACACAATGGAATTGTAATATCCCAGCTAATATGAAAGTACAACCACTTCTTTCCTCAATCTGCTAGACAGCCATAACTTCTCTCAAACTTTTTGCATCATGCATTTGACATGTATGCCCTCTCCTAGCAAGCCATTTGCAATTACTGCAGCACCTATTTGACAGGACATTTACTTAATAGGCTTAATAAAAGTAAATTAATCCTAGTTCTGTCTAGCTACAGAGACCACTCAGAGAGTAATTTGCAGTGCAAAATATGGTGCCTATTAAAAAAGGATCACCTGACTCTGCTTTCCAACTTTTGCAGGGTTTTTTGACAGTTGAACGTCGCTCTGTTTCCCTGATTTATTTGGATACTGCCTACAAAAAGACGCAAAGGAAATACCAATTGAATTCTCTCTGTGGGAACCATGACCTTCTACATCTATTCCTCCACTGATGAAGAAAAGTTATTCATGAAAATGTATGGATGCTGAGAATGTCTTGTAAAGATCACAAAGCAAGTGAAAGCAGCTTTAACTTACCAGCGTGGAGGTTTCTCTGCATACAACACTGAAGTGGGGTGGATATGAAGTTCATGGTCATCACGGATAGTCCTTGAAAGCAAGATACTACTTCAGACCGTGCGTCTATTTATTGCTTAACATTTGGTTCCTTTCATCCCCAGTAAGAATGTTTAATAAAAGGCAACAATGAAAAAGCTGGAGCAAATTAAAAACATTTGCATTTAATGAAGAGGCTTTCAGATAAAACCAGGCTTAAGTCTTGGCCAAAGGAAGAAATGATAATTTAATGTCCTAAAAGAGTTCTATCTACATGAAATGAAAAAGTAGTGTTTCAGGCTTTTTTTCAGAGCACTGGGAGTGCGACAACAGAGACACCGTACTTGCTTGTATTAACACAAGCTAATTACTATCAGTAACAGCTTCCCACTATCAATATTTATATTTGCCAAAGAGAAGAGATAAACATTGAAGCAGTCTGAAGATACAAAACTTCAAATATTTAGTAAATCAAACACTATGTGTTTCTTACTGCAGGTGTCTAGAGAAGCATCTGTTTGTTGGTTATACTTAGATGTATCCAGTCAAAGGAGCTTTTAAACTAAGCAACAGTTGTAATGAAGCTATACATATTTACCTGTAAGCTCCGGTAGAGTGGAATTTAGCTGCATTAGCAAAGAATCCAGAAACTATGCATCTCAAAACGGGATCTGGATCACCTGAAGAAAAGAATTTTTATGTAAAATGAGTCAATGGAATGGCAAAGTACCTAAAATATCACTTAATCATTTCAAACAACTTTTCACACTGCATCAGGCTTTGAAAGCAAAGGCTTGAAGGCAGACAAACCCTGCAATCTCTTTTGACTTCAATTTCACAGCAAATCAAAATTACTACATAAAAAACTACTGTTGCCACTGGTGTCTCCGTGAAGATAGTTTCACAGTCCTTAGAGCAACCTTGTGTGACAGCTAAGCATTGAAGTCTGATTTTGCAGAGCAGTTAGAGATAAGTGCTGAGAACTACTCATGGCATCCATGCACACACAGCACTGCTGGAAATCAGTTCCCAATGACTGTACATCATTTCGAACATACAAGGAAAATGGCTTTTTGAAAAGTCAAAAGAGGGAAGGGGGTGACGTATTTATGACTCTTGGTAAATCTGTCCATTAAATATATACTCAATGGTGAAAATCTCTTGCTGGAAAACTTAACTAATGAAGACTGAACTAAACATTAATAGTAAAAATGGGCTAAAATGCTCCTCTACAGTCATTTTTAGGAAAAAAATTTGAATTAACACTATTTTTAGGCCAGGGAGAAAATACTTCAAAAGTTACAAGAAAAGCAGGAAGCAGACTGGCAATTTGGAGACTACCTTCAATATGTATAGGACAACAGTTTTAAAAAAAAATTCACCTTCACTGGACTTCTTTGGCACTTTAAAGCGGACGAGAAGCTTTTTCAGCTGCTCTCTTACAACAGAAGCTCTAACAAGCCCTTTGTAGTTCAGAAAGTGTTCTTGACACCACTGAGAGCTCTTGCTGTGCTGTACAGTGAGAAGAATAGAAAAAACTACAATGAAATACCATCAGCAAAACAAAAACCAATCTCTCTTGGATCACATAGTCTTCTTCTGTTTTCTTCTGTCTCCTACAACATATTTATTGTAGTTTTCCCTGAAAATTACCTATTTACATAGCAACTAACAAGGGTACATAACACCAGTAACTACAAAACATGTTTAAACAACATCTAAATAGTAGCAGAACAAATGCCATGGGGTATTTTCAAACAGATGTGCTTCATTTCTTCATATGTGGTGAAAGAGAATAGCATCAGTCATTCCATTCTCACACACAATTGCATCATATCATAAACTAGTCTGTTTTCAATCTCAAAGTGTAAACAACCTTCTCTGTAAACTGTTTTCACTGGTCTTCTCTATGCAAAGAGCTACTTCTCCAGAAGCCAGCACTTACTCCAAGGGCCTCTGCATTTGGCTGTTTCCAAGAGAATTAGGCAGATGTAAAATTTAAATGGCAAAATTTCAGTTGGTGCCTGACCAATTGCTTTGGGGTTGGGGAGAAGGAAGTCATCTTTTAAACACTTGAGTGGTTATACTGCTTCAACTCAACACTGTTGCAAATATATTATTACAGAAGTGCTTTATACCAGCAAAACATACTTCTCCCAAATAGGTATAGCACTTAAAAACTGTTAACTAAAGCCTCAGCTTACAGAGAAGTATTAAGGTTGGTGTTAAACCTTAGGGTAAATACATAAGGTCAGTGAAAAAAAGGATATGATGCCTAATGAGGTAATTTAAAAAAAAAAAAAAAAAAAGACTGCTAGATTTAGATGCAGTTTATCATCAGTAAAACGCAGATACATCTATAGAAAACATGAGAGAATATGAATTTCATTTGGAATTTGGATATCTGTTTTTCCCAGGCCCTTTTAGAATCCCAGTCTCCTTGAAAATACAGATGTCTACCTATAAGACTTCCATGCTGCACCCAAACCAAATTCTTTCTATTCTCTGTTCAGAAGAACTGAGGAAGGTCTGTGGCAAAATATGACCAGAATATCTTCTAAAGCAGAATTATCACTCAACAGACTTGTCCTCAGCTTTGAGGATGCTATATCCAGAAGTTCCAGAATCAGAACTGAAGACCTCAAGTTCTTCCCATTCCTGCAAATCCACGTACACTTAAACTGACTTACTTTGACAAAGGCTTCATAAACATTAAGCATAGTGAGATGATCACCTTCTTCCACAGCAAACTTTCTGTGTTGCCTGGCCTGGAGAAGAAGAAATATATTTTTATAGGCAGATTGATTTTTGCAAAAATCATGCCCAATATGCTCAGTTCCTCTCATCTGTGTATTTCCTGGTGACTATCAAAACTGTTACCATATAGGGTAGTTCCTCTAGGCAACAGCAATATTTTACTAGCCCACCTACATTCAGGAGCACTTTTAAAATTGAAATTAGAAAAATGGAACTAAAAACGAACGCCCAAAATCCAAGAGATTAATGCATTAAAATTAGTCTTCTGCTACCTATTAAGAATTTCCTACGTCCTAATACTTTCTTTTTTGTTCCTATTGATAGGAAGTGGTGTTTGGGGAGGTTTGGAGGGGTTTTTTTTGTTTGGCGTTTTTTATTCCCCCCAAACCCTTATGCTGACCAATATTAGCTTATAACCCTTCGTGTTTCTGGTTCTCAAAAGGAGGCTTTTAACACCAGTAAAGGACTCCAAGGTTCCCACTGTTACTCAGTTTCTTCTTTTACCTATAACCAATAGGTACAGTTCAAGACCTTGCTTCATTTTCATACAAACCTGCAGTCTGTAATGATAAAATAATTGGCAGAAACCCAGAAGTGTGGAACTAACAAAAAGAATATGGGACATGACCAAACTTACAGCCTGAGCTTTTTGATTTGGAGGGATCACAAAGATGTTTTGAATCTGCATCATGGCAGCAATTGTCAAAATCTCCTGGGAGCAGCCAAAATTTCCTGAGGAGTAAGTGGAGAAATTCAGTAAAGGAAATACTTCCTCTATTCAACTTACCCTCATACAGAATAAAGAGGAAAAGAAGCGGAATATATTTTTATAGCATATAAAACCAAAATACCTAAACTCATGGATTTTTTTTTCTTGAATATAACGGTGAATGTTTTTAATGCAAAACTTAAAAGACAAATGTGTTAGACTTATTAATTAGCGTGTTAAATGTGTTAGACATATTATTTGTTAGAGAGGTCCATGAGTTTAATCAATTCTTTTCACTAAACACCATACCAAGATGAAGCATATAGTTTGTTTCAAGTTGAGCAAAAGTCTAATACTACACTATAATCACTAGAGGCAATATCCTCTGCTCAACACAAGACCATGAAAAAAAATCCGATTTTTTTTCCTCCTACCTGATTCCAGGAGCATCTTTGCAAACATAGGATTCAAAGGAAACTCTGCTATTCTCATTCCAAGAGGCTCTGTTAAACGGCAGTGCATATCCAAACCTACAGCATATTAATAAATGTAGCTGTGATACAGGCAGAAATAGCACAGAAGTCTTGTTTAGGAATGTAATGTGTACTGAAGAGCAGAATTAAGAGCTAAAATATAGCAAATACACCTAAGAATTGCTGAACGTATATTAAACTAAGCTTAAAGGTGCTCCTTAATATACATTTACTCTCCTATGGGTCACTGTTTGTTTGTTTGTTTGTTTTAAACCTACTTGAACACACAAGTTTCTTCATTTTGGCCAAGTTTGATTACTACTGCCAATGACTTAGAAAACCTGCAGTCAAAGTCAATGCAATGGCCAGAGTGCCCATTAGCTGTTAGACTCATGCATCTCCTTTTTAAGTATTTAGCAACATCTTTGTTCATGGTGACGGGAAGCAGGAGTCCCGATGAGAATTAAAAAAGGGCATAATTATGGAACAGGCGTAACTGTAGAAACAGGAAGCACTGCTGGAGGCGGTGGGGCAGGGTGTCAGTTCTCTGAGTCACATCTGCTTAGATCACGGAGAAAAATAATTTGACTTTAATATAATCTAAGCTAGAGATGTACAGCTGATGAAGATTCTCTACAGTTTAGACTGCCTCATACATCAATAACTAAACTGTCAGCCATGTTCCAACTGTAACCTTTTTACTGGAGATGGTACAGCAGGTAGGCACGACAGCTTGCTTTCTGACTCCCAGTTATCCCTGAGCAACCCTGCACGTTTACCATTTCAGTTGTATGGCTTCCTACAAACACCTGCAGTAAGGTTTACCCATACAAACCACTGGGTCATATTCTAATCCAGAGCACTATGCTGGAATTTCAGGGAACAATTTAAATGGAAAAGTATTTCCTTTGCAAGAAGACATAGGAAATAGAATAAAAAAAAAAGAATACAGACACCGGAAACTATAAAAAGAAAAGAAATCACTAAGAAAGGCAGCAAAGAGTGAGAATTGAAAGAGAAAAGGAAACTGCAAGTAAGCCCAGTTGTATGAGGTACGACAAGGAGGCAGAGCTCAAAAGAAAAGCTACACAAGGAGGGACTAACAAGAGCCCAATAATAGGACTTTGGGGCACTGTAGATTGCATAAATAACCACAGCAGAGTGGATGGAGGAAACACAACTGTGGCCCACACAATATATAAACATATTATTTGTCAAACTGTGCGGTAGCAAAAAAACACAGTTGTACTTCAGCTATGTTTCACAGAGAAAAGCAAAACCATAAATCAAGTCAAGGAATAAGATCTCCTACAACTCATGTCAGCATATATAAAACCACAGATACCTCTACCAGTGTTTACTTTCCTCTATTATTTGATATGCTATCATCTCACTTATTATGACAACGTAGTAATTCACTCACCACACCCCTACGCTCTTCAACAAAACCTAATAGGCATTTGACATAACATCACAGTATTTTCCTCAGAAACAGGTACAAAAAGCAGCTTATGTGAAATGATGAAGTAACATATTTAAACACAAAGTCACAGAAACTGCAAAAGTTAAGGTATGATAGCTTTCATTTGACCAGTGCAATAAGAGAATTTTAAGTGGTGCCACAATTAATAGCTTAGAATACGCTGCCTTTCATCTACAGAAAGATAACTGAATTCCCAAGTAGGAAAAAGGAGAAATTACCATCTTTTTAACTTTCTACAGGTGCATCAAGCCAAAATCCTTTGGCTTCTCCTGAATCCTACAAATCTCAACGCAATTTTGCATGGAGAGATATATAGATATACTTGTGCACAGATGTCTTTGTAGCAGTAAGCCTGAATATACACAAAAGATACTAGTTTGGAATAGGTAAAAGTTTCCTTGAAATAATCTTGAAAGCAACCACTGTATCCATATATATATAGGAAACTGGAAATCTTAGAAAAAGATACTGCAACGATTTTTATTGAACATGCTCAGGAGAGATTATTCAAGTACTGTGGCACTAAAAAGTTTCAAGTAACAACCACCAGCATGTGACAGGCTGAAGGATTAAAACACGCTATTTTAAACTTAGGTAGAGTGGTTGTTTCTGATAGGCGACAACTTACAAACAAATCTTCAACAAAATCTTGGATCTGAAATAAAGCTAAAAATAAAGCCACTTTTTACCTGCATATTTACCTCCTAAATTATGCTTAAAAACAACAAACTCCAACTGACAACTCAGACTTTCAAAGGGGCATCAAAGGAGAAGACTGACAAGAGATACTCCTGATGTAATCAGTTTGCATCACTGTAAAAATAATCAGTCTAAAAACAGTGATGTGTTTATTCAACAGAACTATCTCAGCCTTAAGAGTGTCTGCTCCGCACAAGTTACTCTGTTGGCACCGCATTGGCACAATAGGGTCCTGACCCTAAACTGCACATTTGCATGCTATTACAATGCAAATGATGAAATACGTGTTCATACTTGCCTAAGAGAAATTTAATCCTTACTGCACCTGCAAACGCTTGGGCAGCTTTACCTCTGCAACTTACATAAAATCTCTACAATAAACCACCTAAAACCTTAAACTTCAGCAAAAATTGAAGAGCGAAGCCGTATATCACACACACATGCACAAGCATTTCTTTCCATCTTTAACACCAACATCAGCACTTCTCTGCTTTGCTACAAAAGCTGGGCGGCCAAGAGAGTAACAGCTCCGTACTTGTCTGTGAAGCTACCACGAGCGTAACACTTTTGCCAAAACATCAAACAGCTAGTCAGTGAGTTTATTGACCTTTCCTCTCCATTTCCCTAAGGTGGTTTTGGCTGTGAATTCATCCTTGCAACATGCTTCTGAGCCACTGTGAAGGTCCTTGTTCCAAGCTTGAAAAGGTTGCCACGAACCAAGTGCCTTAAGTGAAACCCTCCTTTGCGAGATGGAACTGAATCAGCACAGAGCAAAATCACGGCCAAGCAGAGAGTTGCAGCTCCACGAGAATAAGAAGAGAGCAGACTGCCACAAGTTACAACACAGCATTTGTAAACGATGTAAGAACAGCCACAAACCTCTGGAAGCTTCCAAAACTCACACAATCATCTCCTTTACACTACCCTTTTCCTCATGTTTACATTATGGAGCAAATATTGTTAACTTTGAATTAACTACAAACACTGAGTTAAAGTCAAACAGAGTTTCATTTTGATTACTTGTTCTTGTGTTGAGTTTGTTTTGTTTAAGTTTGTTGCATTCAAAAAGATTAAACAGCTGTCAGAAAAACCAGCAATATAACAGTTCTTCCTATAAACAAAATTAGACAGCATACATTCCACTCACCACAACAAAAAGGAATTGAAAACTATGTATAAAAATATTACTACAGTGTGATTTGAGTGTTATAGGTATGCAACAGCAGCAAAATGAATAAAACCAAAATGAACGCATTTAGAATCATAGAATATCTCAAGTTGCCCTTCCAACCCACCCATAAGGATCATCAAGTCCAACTCCCTGCTCCGTGCAGGACTACCTAAAACTAAGCCATATGACTAAGGGCATTGTTCAGACTCTACTGAATTTGAGAACAGGCTGTGATTAGTAACTCAGAGAACATAATAAAGAAAGATATTCTGTTAAGTAGCTAAATAGTACTTTGAATTATGCTCTCAGGGTCTGTCAGCCTAGCTTTTTCTTCTTTTCATTAGAAGTTTGTGTGTATCTGTTCATTTGTCCATAACCAGAAAGTTCAATACTAAAACTAGAGCAGACTCTCTTTGCGAGCTGCATGCAAATGAGCTCCTATGCATTTTAAAGCGTGAAAGGCAAGCAGGCTGTGCACTGAAACACAGACACTGAGTGTGAGAAACGTAGCTCCAATTCACCCAGGAGGAAACGTGCTGACTTTAGGAATGATCAGGGGTTTTTTTCATGGTTGCCTCATGTATTCACAGCTAATAGAATCAGAACAGTTTGACTTGCTACAGGTTTGAACTTTGTCTCAGCTGCAGGACCACCACCACTAACATCAATAGCACTACGCTACATAAGCTATAGTCTTTTAGCCACAAGCCATACTACATTCAGAGCAGAGACACAGACTAGAACTCATTTTTAAAATTATAACTAGATTAGCTCTTAATAACTTTTGCCAGTCATACCTTCAAAATTGTATCAGTGAGAAGGTCTGAAAACTAACATGTGACACTTGCTTTCCTGAGCCATCAGGAAGCACACTATCAGGTTTAATTCTAGTGTCCAGCGCCTGACCTCTCCCATATTCAAGCATCAGATTTTACTTACAGTGCTTAGGCAGAGTTCCTGAACACACATCAAGATCAGATAATGAATGTAACATGCTAACAGAAAAATTCAAAATATATACACTATGCTTTTTGAAGTCTGACCAAGGAATAAACAAAGTAACAATTACATTAAACTTGCTAAATTCTAGGTTATTACAATCAGTTTGATCGCTAAAGGAATGTCAAACCTTTACTTTCAACTTTTTTTGTTTATACTTGCAAGTGCTACATGTTTCCATCACTGGCACAGTAACACAAAATGGAAGATCACCACGCTAAGAGCTTGAGTATCTAACAACTTATCTAATTGGATGCAGGTAAATTTAGTGTCTAACTCGTGTACCGGTCTAATTAGCGTCCAAACTCTGTATCTTCATACCACTCTGTAAGGACTGAAGAAACACAAACAGAGCATCTGCCTGAGAGAATCAAGCCAACACCCTCATCAGCTCAGAGCCCTGTTCCTAGAAAGGACAAATAGCTGGTTCCTCCCATGAAGGTGCAAGGAAATGCACAGAAGATAGCTACAAAATACATGTTACCCCAATCTTAACAGTTAAATTCTAGTTTATACTCTATGCAATAGATTTCTAGTTCCTCCCAGAAAGTTATTGCTGCCTTTTGCTTGCTTACCTGTCTGAAATAACCAGAGGAAAAGAAAGTAAATTCAGAGGAGACTGAGGTACACTTTAAAAACACACCAACAAAAAGCTTCCACTGGTCAAGGCTGCGTTTTCTCTTTCTCAAAGCACAGTTCTCAAATACAAGTTTGATTAATGTCCATCCAATCACCAAATCCAAATTAACAAATTTTTTCATAACTCCTGTAACATAACCATAAATAAAGCAAAGCATAATATTCTCACCTCCTAAAGCATACAGCAATTCTAAAGCTTGCACCATTGACTGTGCAGGAGGTGGCTGTGAAGAAAAAATGTGCATTATTTAAAGTTATCGTCATAGAACACATGAGTTTTCACAAAAATTCTTAGACCTTCCTCTTTTGCAAAATTCTTAAGTTCTAACTACCTACCTTTCTACTTATGCAAAATGAAGAAAGAGCTCTCGGACTCCTCCTGTCACCCACTGACCACCAGTGCTGTGAGTCAAAACCATCTCAACAGGCTCAGCATCATCACTATGATGCTCTCAAGATCCGAGCTAGAAAAGGCGTACTTGCTTTGTCCAACAGTGATGCCAGCGGTGATCAGAACAACTACTTAACTTGCTCTTCTAATGCTACCATGTTAGTTTTTCACATCGATACAAGAGTAGCTAGAAACTTTACAGAAAGCAATTCTAAAAATTGGTACTGCTCTTTTTAACAAGACAGACAAGCACAGGTTTAGTTCCATAAATATATTTTTTTTTTCCCTTTTTCTTCATAAATTCAGTGCAAAGTGACTACAGTTACAGTTTTGCAGAATTTCAGAGTTTGTCTTTCTCGGCCTCTCTCGACTTCTCAACACTTCTAACAGCGAACTCTAGAACACAAACAGTCAAAGTTGTCACATTACTTGCACTACTTGATTCCCAAAAACATACTTTGCTGCCCGATAGTGGACAATGAGTTACGCTTTCCAAGTTAACAGGGCAATGGTTAATGGTTTTGTGGGTTATCAACATCATCTGGTGATCTTTCTTCACACCAAATGAAGATGACAGACTTCACAGCCTAGGACTCACCGAAAGAAAGGGGAACCTGAGCACATTGTCAATTCCCAAAGCCTTCAGCTGCAAGATGACAGGCGCGAGGTTACTGCGCTGCATCTCGGGAACGGTGGACTTCGGCAGCTTCTCAAAGTCCTCCTCTGTTGCGGAAGAAAACAAAGCGATTTGGGACTGAGTTTCAACTCCTACTGTATGTAGTCAACATGATGGAATCGTACCCATTTCAAGTTAAAATTATCAAGTATGAATACTTAACACGTGTTAAAAGAACTCTAACACAAAGATGATCTTTCCCCAATTACTGTATTTTAAGATACTTCAATTTAAATAGAAAATTGAATGGTTTTGGCTACATTACTGGTTCTGTAGTTGACCCACCCACATTTCAAATTTGAAATGTAAGTTCTTCACAGCAATTTGGAAATGCTTTATTTCTCTTCTGTTTAATATTTTTAATCAGAAAATGAAAGGCAGTGTGCAATGCTACAAAAAAACGTTTTTTTTAAAGAAGGGACAAGGAAAAGTTCAAAACCAGCATGCTTTCAGTATAAAAATACTATTTTTAGTAACTATTCAAACTAAATGAGGTTTTAAAAAGCATATTTAGAATAATGATTAGGGATTGAAAAACAATTTATTTGGCAATGCCTTTTATAAAATGCATTCACTGTAAATCTAAATCTAGAAAAATACTTCATGTAAGGTCAAAATTCCTGTACCTTTCATTAACCAACTCTTCTGCAGTAAAGAAAAGGCAGAGACACACACACACACACACACACACCCTTACATTTACCTAAAACTCCAAATCAAGACAAGAAATATATTATTTTTACCTGAATTATTTGAATTGCTAGACAGAACCCTCTTCTTTACCTGTTCTATCTATCTCAGACCTTCACTAAGACAAAGATAGTGTACCTTTCCTCTACTTCTGTCTATTCAGCGCACTTTAAAAGGGACTTCAAAATGTTTCTTAAAGCAGCCATCAGGCCAGCTCTTGGGCACAGAAAAGTAACTTCAGCGTAGTCATGGTTTCTCCAGTAAAACACTTAAAAAGCTATGTAAGCTTGGTATATTATGCAGCAGACATTCACTCTTGATTCTTCACTGGACACAAAAGTTTGGAGAATAAATCACATCTTTGTTTAACGTGGCAACTGCTGGCAAGCACACACACATTTTAAAAGATACGCTTGATCTAAGTCTTAAAGCTCCAGTAAAACTAGGGGGAACCTGAGACACATAAGCAATGGCAGTGCCCAACTGCAAAGCCTTTTCTCGTTAAACAGCTGATAACCGAGACAGTTAGATTGCAGCTTTCTGAACACTGCTAGGAGGCCAACAGGTTTATTTGTAACAGTAATTTTTGTACAGTGCCAGAATCATTAATTCCTGAGATGCATTTGGGGTTGGCACCTATTCCTGTGAAAAAGGGGCCACAAAAAGAAGTTTTCCCTCAGTTTTCTGAAGGATTTCCAGAGTCCTTTGTTAGACACACAGCCTAAAGGAGACTTTAGTCACTGAAGAGAGCATCATAAGTGGCTATTATAAATTGAAGCAACTGCTCAGAAAACAAAATCATTAAAAAATAAACTTCTTAGTAGACTTCCCACTCTACGAGATGGATTAACATTACAGGTTTGCAATTGCTGACAATCTCATAGTACCTACCCTGCTCAATTTGCATTTCTGACTCATAAAAGGATTCAGTTTCCAACGCTTAGCATATATGAAGAATGTATTTCTAAATAAGCCAGAGGAATAACGAAGGGAAATTTCTGTCTCTCGCTGAAAGAAAAAACACGGTTTTGTCCTCCTTAATCTAACACTAAAAAAACCTGTAAAACAAAATGGAAGTCACACCAGCAAGTTCACCTTCCCTACACATCAAATTACTGACCTGTATAAAGTCTGTAACATTTTCCAGAGCGGTTCCGTCCTGCACGTCCTGCTCTCTGATTAGCTGAAGCTTTAGATACTGGTACCACCACAAGGCATTCGATGGCTGTTTTGGGGTTATAGGCCCGGAGCTTCACAAAACCACAATCAATTACGAATGCAATTCCGTGAACTGTGATGGAGGTCTCGGCAATGTTGGTGGCTACTATCACCTACAGATACAGACACAATGAGGATACTGTGAACTCCCCAATCTCAATTACACTATCAAGCCCTAGCATCAGTGCACCAGGATTCCCATACAAGCCACGTCAAAGATCTCAGATATGACAGTTCCAGTAAACACACTCCAGAGTACAAAAGGATACAGTACACGCAGCAGAACGAGCTGTCAGCTTGAAATAAGCCCAGTTTTTACAGCTTCACAGTCACTTTCTTATTCAAATTTATTCTCTCTTCATACAAGAAGAACTTGGCAGTGTTTCCAGAGAAAATCATTGGCAGTGTTTGCAGAGAAAAACGTTTAACTCACTGTAAATCAAGTGTTCTTGTGTGGCAAACTAAAAATATTTTCTTTCTGTTTCTCAGTTACATTGAACTGTTACTTGTAACACTGGAGTGAGGCAGGGGATAGGAGGGGAACAGAGTTGATTAATCTTTCCATGTTCAGTATTCTGGCAGAGATACACTTATATATATGTCCTAAAATATTAAAAAATAATTGCTCACAGATGACAGAGGGAAATTTAATCCTTATTTCACCTGAAATTAAAACAGTAAATCTTGGAAGTTAATTGACTAATGTCATATCCTGGAGAGAAAAGAAGTATTTATACTCAATGTTCTCCAATGCCAGATGAACAATTTCACTTGTTAGACTCCAGCAGGTACAAGAATTATAACAAGTCACCCCTGTGTAATTCTGTCAGCTTATCTCAGCCCCAACACAAGCTCTGCCTACACAGAAAGCACTCATCATGACCAGTTACATAGTTCTGTGACGTTAAATATCCAAACAAGACTTGCAGAAGTCAAAACACAGCTTTTTTCTACTAAAACCAAGCAAGTTTTAACTTGTTTCTTAGGTGAAAATACAGCACAGCCACTCTTTCACTGATTTTTCCATTACTGGTGGAAAACAGCCATATATACTTAAATCATAAAAAGAAATAAAACCAAGTAAAAGTAGAGGACTTCCGAGTGTCAGAAGCTGAGACTGGATGTAGACAAATACAAGGCTGTACAAAGACTCTTAAAAATTGAGAAGTTGATGAGGTAGACAGGAGAGTTAGAACTGACATGTCTAGGACTGATCAAAGATGAAAAGGGAAACCAGAGAACATGTTCTTGGTTCACAGTCTGAAAACTGACAGGCAGTGTTAGGAAATGCAGAAAGTCTCCCTTGGTAAGCCTTTGCAATAGTCTCATGATGTGAACCTGATATATACAGTCTGTGTAACGCAGACACCCTTCTGGGTGGTAGGAATTGAGACATACACAACAGCCTTACCTTCCTGACACTGTGAGAAACTCTCTCAAACACTTTCATTTGCTCAGGAGAAGGCAGCCCAGCGTACATGGGGAGAACACGGAGGTGCTTTTTCATTCCAGTGCGAGAAAGGGCCCGAGCCTGTTCTATGAGCATAGAAACAACAGTCTCCACTTCCTCCTACAGCCAGAGCAAGGCAGGGGACAGAATGAGAGAGGTTTCACTTTAATATCACATAGCTGTCATCTATATATAAAAAAATGCACCAAAATAATCCCAATATAATTTTAGTTATTCAAACTCCAGGATCTTTTGACTAGCTCCCTCAATTTTGCAATATTCTTACATAAATTGCTATTCATAATAAATATACATGTAAATATTTATGTTCATTGTTACTTGAGAGAATGTCACAAATACATGAGAAAAATCACAAGGGAATGACTGAACAAAATTCAGGAGGAAGCAGGCATATTTTCCCGTGTATCTCAACTTGAGAGAGCAAAATGGGAGGCCAATCTATTTTGACTGTGCAGAATGCTGTGGGTCTTGATCAGGAATGACACAGTAACAGTATTAACACTTATTGCTCAACTTCACATTTAATGTCAGAGACCAACTGTGGCATCTCACTCTTAACAAACACAGACCACAAAGCATTCAGACATCATCTTGTCAGATATCCAATTCACTCTTTCGAACTCAAATCAATAATGGGGATGAAGAATTTATCTTGAAAATATGCAAGATGTTACTGAAGCTCTTCAAAGTAGCTCCTCACTGGAAAAAGTATAAGCTACCTTCCATTTACTCTTCTTGGCTGCAAAGTGAGCTGACAGGTATAAATAGAGCAGAAGAGTCTAGTAAATTTTTGTCTCACAGCAATTTGTTTTTCTGTCAAAGACTTCAGATGTTAAGCTTAACAAATGTAAATTTCATTTGCCTTAACTATTAATGATGACTCACTGCCAACTTTATAGGTGTGACTAGCACCAAAAAAACACATACTGTTCCACCTATCAACAAGGCCAAAAGTATATAGCATTAAATGAGAAAAACTATCATCCATCACTAGCTTTGATAAATCAGACCATAATTACATTTTCTAAAAGTCTTTCAGACTGGCTTAATTCTGCTCCCATCAATGCAGAAATATTTGTCATCGTTAATAAGATTAAAGTAAGCACAGCTAAGGAAAGCAGGAGACTGAGGCAGCTTTGCAAAGCCCACAATACAGCGCTGTAAAGCAAAAAAATTGCTTATGTCTATACCTGGCCAGTTAAAAATGCCAGTATATCACCATCATTCTCCATCTGGTGAATTTTCATTGCAGTTTCCACAGTTGATTTTATATAGTCTGGAACAGGACTATGGGGAGAGAAAATAGCAGAGACATTAGCAGAAAAATAGGTACAGACTCCTCACTTCCATGAGGAACAAATAGAGAGCTAGATTTTGGACACTACGCATCAGCCATACCACATTTAGTTCATGATGCACCCTTGGGAATCAGCCTTCAGCAATTAATTTGTTTCCTTTACACTACAGTAAGCTTAAAAACATGTCTGCTGCTATAAGCAATATCCAAATGTTTCCCAAATTGAACATTACACCTCCTTACCATTGGTCTGGGAATTTCTGAGCTCTATCCTAGACAAAATGATACCACAGTTGCACACTCTCCTAATCACCACTGGCAAGATCAAACAGGAACATACCTCTGTATGTAAAAGATGTCCACTGGAAACGTTCTCCCCTCGACAGTAAGGATCACACTGGTATCTTTGCTGGGGTCACCGGTATCATTTTGATTAAAGAAATCCCTGAATTTCTACATTAAAATAAAACCAAACATTTTCAGTTTGATACTTCAAAGAATTGAAGGAGAAACCTAAAGACATGAAGAAGTTAAGTTACTACTTACTTGTATGTTTTCTTCATAAATTTGACAGTGCCAATTTAAAAATTTTAAAGTCTGATTTTCTTGCCTTCTATTCTGTCTGGGGTTCAGGCACTTAGCACAAATACACTGTCTTACATGTTTATTACTTTGAGAAGCAAAGATCAAAAAGAGGTAGCAAAATTAATTAGATCAGCTGATACAGTTGGAAAAAGCAGATATATAAACTTTTTACTGGAGTAGCAAAGTCAAAGCTAAGAAGAACTTAGAAATGATTGGTCCTAAAAGTTTTGGGTAGGACTTGCACATTCTCATCCATTTTTGGATGAGTAAGTAAATTTTACAGCTCTTACTGAACACCAAGGTCTCACTTTGTAAAAGCAGAGTTAGGCTGATTTATGTAAGTTTTTGATTTATGCGTTATGAGACACCTTCATAAATTTAGATTTATTGCCATGAAGTATTTTAAATATGTAATAGTAAAAGAATGAACATTAAGAACCCAAATAATCCATCTCAACTTTTATGACCGTTGTAGAGATACCATAAACTTTCTGTATTTAAACAAATGCTTATATAGTCATACTAATCATTTTGCTCCTATTAACTTATTTTCACACTAACTGTAAACTATTTGAAATGTGATTTCTGGCAGTTAAAATTTTGCAAAGGCAAAGTGTTGTAAGGTTACCTAATATAATGTACAGAATACATAGTAGTGGAAGTAGTGGAAGCACAGCATACTACCAAGATTCTTGGCATATGTTATTTGCAACTAAGGGAAATCTCTGTACACCTACATCTTCAGAGCTACATGCAAGCTCTCACCACCGTATCTCATGAAGGACACAGTGGAGATCAGAAAAGTACAGAGAAAAGCAATGAATATGATAAAGGAGATGGAGTAGCTGCCTTGTGAGGAGAGACTGAAAAGGCTGGGGCTCTGCTTGGGGAGCAGAAGGTTGACAAGACACACAGCTGAGGTTTACAGAATCAAAGGTGACAGATAAAGTAAATGTAAAACTGGTTTGGGGGGTTTTTTGTTTGGGTTTTTTTTCTAAAAAAAAAAACAAATCCCACACAACTAGAACTAGGAGGTCTTTGATGAAACTAGCAGGTTTAAAAGAAATTAAATAAAGTACTTCATTATATAGCAGGTGGCAAACTTCTGAAAATTGCTTTCACATGATGCCCTGGAGACTTACAGCTTCATCAAGCAGATTCAAAGACAAATTAACAAACAGCAGGTCCATAAACACATACTAGAAGGAAACAGCAGGAACGTACTGCCCAATATCTCTATTACAACCATTGCAGATGCTGAAGCAGCTCAAAGAGAGCAGACCCACCGCAGGTGGACAGGCTCATATGCTCTCCCTAAACAGCATCTCCTTTTGCTGCTGCTGCTGCTACAGACAGAACACCGGGCTGGATGAAACACTGCTCTGATCTAGGACAGCATTTCTTCTGTTCCTACTTAATTTTAAGTTATTGATGTTTTTAGTAAGTTACATAAGTTTCCACAGGCCACAAGTCAATCAGGGAACTAGTAAGATCTCAATGAAATTAAATCTACTCATTTATCACTTATTTTTACTGGTCTACGGGTGTCTCAAATTATTGCTACCAGCAAAACAGAGCTAAACCAATGTCTCTTACTAGAATAGATTAACCAAGAGAACATCTTTTTATACAATACCAATAAGAGGAAAAAAAGGCATAAATATATGAAAAGCAGATTCATATTTAAATTCACTTCCAAAAAAGTTTGCTAATAGAAAATGAAAACCAAACACAGCAACCTAACTACAGCAGATTTTTTTTCCTGCACTCCTTCCTCTCTTCTTCACCACTCAATCAGCAGTAATGCTTCACAAGAAGCAAGCAGCACAGAGGATAAGCTGTATATAAATAGAAGTGGAGCTGCCACTTAAGGTCACTTCATTTCAAACCAAATCTGTGAGCTGTACCTCTGCATCCAAGGTGGCTGAAGCCACAATCAGTCGAAGATCCCCACGCTTCTTTTGAACCTAGGATAGAGACCAAGAACATCCAGAGTAAAAACTATTTTCTGAGATATAAGGCTAGAATCAAGTTTTAAAGCATCCAGGTTACCAGTAACTTCTCTTTAAAAATACTTTGATGCTACAAGACAGCTGATGAACTGAAGCACCCATATCACCCCACAGATCTAACAACCTGCTGACTGTTTTATATGTTCATTTTCAGGGCATTCAGTCTGGAATCATTACAACTTACTCAATTTCTGCTGCGAGTCAGATCTTTTGTAGGTTGAAAGTCAACAACAGTCCCCTATCAGATCACTTCACATGATCAGCAGCAGCACAAGGAAGACTACTTTTTTGCTAACATCATCTAAGGAGAAATTTCAGTATCGGGGGGAGGAAATAGAGGATCCTGAGCATCAGATATCTAAAGTAAATATTTGGGTACGTACAATAGGCTGTAGGATAAACAAGGAACTAGAAATCACCCTCTCTCAAATGCGTTCACTAATCAGCCATCAGGATCAGAAGTTTAATGAAAAGGATGAAAATGAAAACAGTTACAGAGAACATTAAAAAAAAATAACCTTTTTTAGTAAGCCAATGGCAATATCTGTATAAAGAGTCCTTTCATGGGCTTCATCCAGCATGAGGACACTGTCAATAAAGCAGAAAGATTTCAGAAATGGTTTGATTGACACTAGAACCAGTGTCTTCCTCTCTTCTAGAAATATCATTATTTGAAATCTGCTGCTGGACTATTACTGTTTACGTTCACTTAGAAAACTGTGGAAGTTAAAAAAAGCACAGTGATGAAGTGGGGAGAAAAATGTAGATAATATCACGTGGTACATACATACTGTTCTTTATTCAGGCTAGCTTTTGGAAAGGGGTGGAAGAAAAAAGGTCTGTCTTTACTGTACTGCATAGGTTTTCTGGATACCAGAATAGCCTGTGTTTGCTGTTGATCTTTTTTTTATTTGATTAGCAACAGGAAGAAAAAGTTCATTTAAAACTAGTAAATGAAACGATTCAGACTCCATGAGGCCCATTTACCTTTTGTTCTAAAACCACAGCACCAAATCCTGCCGGGTTTGGTGTTGCAATGATCAGTTGATTTTCTAACGGTCTTTACAACATAAAGAAGTCAAACTCCTAAAATAATTTTCATAACTTTTGGTATTTAATTTATAATAACCACACCTTGGTCTAAGAAAATGCAGTTGTTTACCGAATTACACTTCAGCAAGCATTCATGCCATGTTTCCTTACCTGTATCTTGTTAATAAAGGATCAGCCATCATCTCCCTCACCAGCATACCATCAGTTAGAAACTAAAAGTGAACACAAAGAAAAATGTAAAAAAACCTCTAAAAGGTAGTTTTGATTACCGATGTGATTTTTAAAGATTATTTTCTAGGATTTTGCCTAAATTTTTCTTCGCCTTTAATTTTCTAATGATCTACTAAATTGATCTATTTTCGGCTATGGAAGCCAAACATGTATTTCTGAGTGCCAGCCCAGAGATAAGCAGAGTGATTGCTTTTTAATCAGTATTGAACTTTTCAAAATTAGTTATTTTTGTTTTAAAAAAAAAATAACTGATTGGCAGCACTGGAACATAGCAACAGAAGTTTCTTCACTCTTGTCTGTAACATGGCTAAATCTGCCCTACCAATAACATCCTGTGTATCAATGCAGTCTTGACCCCTCTCAAAGTAGGCTACTTAATATCTATCACACACTTCTGACCAGAACACAAACCTTAACATTTCAACAAAATGCAACATTTTAATTTAATACTTTCTTCCTACTAGCCAGTGGAAACCCACCAGCTTTATGGAGCCATTAGACAGTAGTTTGACCTGGGACTCCAACTGTGGCCTTGAACTAGGCAAGAACTGGTGTGCAAGGTAAAAACCTCCAAATTTTCATCTCCAAATGATTAATCATCACACTCAAAAAAAAGATTTCAGCTGCATTTAATGAACAAACTTCTCCACTTCTTTAAAAGGGCTACTAGCCTCAGAAAAAAAAAGTAAATTGTCTCATTCATCATCATTGCTATTCCAGCATAACTAAAGCAAGCTCTCATCTGCACCAACACAAGCAACATTAATATTGCTCACAGCACTAAAGAACAGCTGCAAAGCTTGCTATTTAATCCACATCAAATTACTCTCAGTTAGCCTACTCATCTTATGTTTTATCTGCGCTTTTAATCAAAATCTATTTTTAGTGTGGTGAGGATACTTTAGCTGTGATTCACTGCAGCCTTTCACTATGACTTTGAGTGACACATCAGGTCACACTAGCACTGTACCAATATCTGGCCATACCTACCCTGCAAATCTCCTTTAGTTTTAAAATAGTGGCTGCCAGACTAGCAGAATAGAACACGTACTCGTTTTATTAAGGTTTGGATAGTCACAGCCATTTCAAGCACACTTTTGAGGTACCCACCTGGAAAACTGAAATGCTACCTATTCTCTTTACTAGACATCACAAGATTCTCATTAATGTTGCAAAAGTACTTGAAGAGTTTCAGCTAACCCTTTCAGAGTAACCACATACTGTTCATGTTTCACCTTAATTCTTGTAGCCTGTGGATCCGTGCAGTCGTCAAACCGAATACAATATCCAACTTCATGCCCCAACACTGCACCTCTTTCATCAGCAACTCGGCCTGCAACCTGAGAAAAGAGATTCTTATAAACGAGAGACAGCTCACAGCACACTTCTTCATTTTATCATTATTTTGTCCATAGAGGACTGGCATCAAAACAGGAACAGAGCTAGTGCTTCCAAAGAATTATTTGTTCTCATTCAAACACAAAATCCTGTTCGACATAACAGCGCATACCTAACATACAAGTTGTAAATACTTTTAAAATGTTTTAGTGTAACTTAATAAATCTGTTTCACACTGCTTCTACCCAGGAAAGCTACAGAGGTACCTTTCTGTAGTAAGTACTCTGACAGACCTACAAAGGCAGCCACTCAACCAGTCACAACGCTGGGGAAGGACCACCTACCAGCAATTGCAGGAGTGCCATTTAAGAACACAGTTGGCATGGAAAAAGGGAAAGAGTACAGGTATATGGCATGCAGAAAAGAAGTTATCAGTTAAGCTAATCTGTCCCTGAACTTACAGAGGCTTTTTTTTTAAATAAAGACGCTACCGTACTTTTCATAATACAGCATCTTCTATCCAGAAAACAGACAGACAACTGGCAGAATAATTAAAATCAGCAACAATTTTTGGAACAGCACTACCTTGGGCCAGTTTTAAGTCAATAGCTCCTTTAGCTAAAAATCTTGAGTTATTCAAACTTACTCTACAGAATATTACATATTAGCAGGCCATGGTTTCAGCAAGCTACAAAGACATTTAATAGGTAAAGACACAATAAAACTCCACAATACATACATTAGTCCTAGTAGAATTCCAAGATCAAGCTACTTTCAGTCATTTGAGTGACATTCTAAACCATACTGACAGGCAGTGAATTCATTATTTCACTTGGGATCTTATCACTCCAGCACTTTCAGCCCAAGCATTCAGGATAATTGTCAGCCTGGGTAATGCAAGCAGAAGTTCAGGAATTTCTGAACTATGCAACTAAGTCTAAACTATGCCTCTGCAACTACCTATCTTTACTTCTGACAACCACCATACTCTAGATGGGAAAGCAGATAAGCACACCGATTAAAATAAAAGATCACTTTCAGTTCAAGACAAAGCAATAAATCATCAACTATATCTCTCATCTCCCTGCAACAGCCATACAGTCCAGGCAGTTTGCAACAACATTCTTGAACAAAAATCCTACTGTATCTATATACTAAGCCCTAATTGAGTAATCTTTTTATTTTAGGCTTAAAAATAACGTGTTAAGACATCAAAAAGAAAAGAGAAGTAAGTTTGTCGTGAGAAATCATTGCAGTATACACAACTTCTCCTGTAGAACCGTGCGCTGTCAGCTGTCCTGTGAAGGAGAAAAGGGAGGACACTGCAGGCAGACTGCCCGAAGCACAAGATGCAGATCACTGCTAGAGACTGTTTCCTTAACCATGTTGGATCTGGTCAAAGAATACTGGATGAGATGAAACAGTAAGTTGTACAGCTGCTCACTCTACTACATTTGTACCAGAGGCATAAGCTGATTTGTTGCAGGTACAGATTAATACACTATAAAGAACAGGCAAATGAGGGTTACAAAATGACACCTCAGTTTTCTATACAAAAAGAATGCTGCGGCAGAAACTTCAGCCCACCAAATCAGTGTTTGGCAGCAGTTATGAAGACAAGGAGCACTGGATGCTTTCTGTGCAGACTATAACCAGAGAGTACAAGTTGTTGCCTCAGCATCCCCTCTTCTTCCTCTCATAGTACATCTAGCTGATGTTATGCTCTCCTAGCCATACTATGTATATGAAAAGATTTCTCACAATAAAATTGTTTCTTCTTTTCCCTGACACTCTCACAAGGGGAAACAAACAAAACAAAAAACCGCAACAACAACAACAAAAAACAACACAAAAAAGATTTGAGAAAACTAGGTATGAATTGCCAGAAAGAGGTGCACAACCTCCTCTTTCTGCCACTGGCTATGTTACTATGCACAGATTTACATCATTACTTTACTTTGTGAAAGAAGCTAAGGGTGACACAAGCACAGTTCTAGTCCAGAGTCAATCACAGCTCAACCTTGCGCAGCCTTAACTTCCGTACACAGTTCTGCTGATGCTGCTCAATTTTATTTCAAAGCTTCTACATCTGCAATTCTGGACTTGGAATCCTTGTCAAGACCTACTAATCAGGCTGAATTCAGCGTATAGTACCAGCAATTCTGTGAGGAAGATAAGCAGAAATGTCTATTCATTCAGGAGCTCATGCAGTTGTGATTCCTGCTATTCAGCAAAACCTGCTAATAAACTGGAGGTTATAACGACAACAAGCCAGGAAAACTTGGACATGAAGAAACTCACTGAAACAGCAGCAACCCGACGAGGCTGTGTCACTCCAACAACTCTTCCTTCGGCTGTCCAGCCAGCTTCTGCTAGGTACTGCAAACAAATATTGAGGATAAGAAATGAATTGGTCATGCTGTGATTACAGCAAGGTGTTAGTTCTCCACCCCATGTGCTTTTTCCTATTTCTGACACTAACTGATGCATGACCTTAGGCAAATCAGTTACTCAGAGATTTTGTGCATTATTAATCTCACCATTAAAACTAATATAGTACAATACCTACTTCCTAAGCACATAAGCTTTCAGAAAGCATCTAAGAGCAGTTCCTTGGGTCTCAAGTACTTTTGAACTACTTCATTTTTTTCTCTTCTTTCCTTTACTTTATCACCCCTTTAAGAAAAGAAGCTAAGCAGTGTAAGTCCTGCACTTACACTGAAGCAGATGACTTTCATCATTAGTCTGCCATTTTTTAAGTTAAAATCACGAACGAACTTTGAAACATGCTCAGGCTTTTTTTATTCCTGTCACAAAAGAGAAAATTTTACAAAACCACAAAAATATACAATATCCCAAAAATATCCAAGTACCTTTTCTCCTTCTTAAAAACATATTCTCAACAAAATTTTAAACATGATTCTGATAGAGTAATAAACACTTGCTATAGCACAGAGACTACTATTTGTACCAGCACAAACTTATTTGTTGTGTATGGTCCTTTCCTGTAGTGGAAGAATATATATATATCTGTATATATTACAGATATACCAACTCCTGCTATCTAATATTATATTTCTCTCCTTTTGGTCACACACACGAGCACAGCGGGATTCCATTCTCACACAGCAATTCTGGGTTGCTGGTTTAACGTTTCATGTAAAATCCCCTGAAGGAATACCTGATTTTACCAAGTTAAACAGAGACTTACTTGTGGAATCTGCGTTGACTTCCCACAACCTGTTTCCCCAACAATCACCAGAGTTTGATAGTTCTCCACTAGATAAAGTATGTGATTTCTTAGCTGAAAGAGAAGATGACATTTAAGCACCAAAACCAGATGTGTACAAAAATAAGAAAATAATTAAAATGACTATATTTACATATCTAACAGACACAGTAAATTCATTTTACATGGAGTTTACTGCCAAAAGCTAAACAGTTCTTTAAAATCTATAAATGACATGCACAACATATAGCAATTAACAAAAAACTACAAAGCCTGTAAAACTGTCAGTAACAGTTGTCAAATGGGACAATCAATTCTAACAAATAGAGAGCAAGGTCGTAAAATTATTGTTTTATGCCATAAAGTGATTCTATACTGCTCTTTCAAAAAAAGACATAAGAGCCAGACATCATGCAACAGATTTAATATACCAAAAAGAACTTCTGTACCTTAAAAACAGGCAGCTTTTGTCTTTGTTGTTCAATAGAAAGGGAAGCATAAGGATTATAGATGACGGTTATGCCACTACTCTCAGCAGGACTCTGTCTCTCCTCTGAGACACTGACACCAGGACCTTCCGTGCCTAGATGACATTTGTTAATTTTAACTGGGAGAATACACTTCTGCCTAGTGTATCACAATACCACCAAAATAAACATGTTCCTTACAAGGAAGAATCATGGGTAGGAGCATATATAAAAAGCCTAACTTTTTTATGAAAATAATCAAAATATTAACTAACAGTAAACACGCAGAAATTCTTTCAAATGAAATGTGTGTCTCCTGCTGGCTAAGAAAAAAAAAAAAAACTAATACAAATAAGTATTTGAATTTTTAAAAGAAGATAAAGGAGGAAAAAAGCACATAGGAAAAACATACAGCAAGTTCTTGGGAATTTTCTTCTTTTTCTGTGCAACAGTTCAGATATATCTTCAATATCTTTCTCAGAAGTATGTCCATGGGTTTTAAGCCAGCCAGTCAGACATGTGACAGAACTTCCCTTGACTAAAATCAACCGTATAAACATTCAACCTTGCCTGTTCATGAGATATGCCACTCACGTCAGATCTGAATTTAACTCAGTAACTGAAACTTGATTTATTCCTGCTGCAGGTTACCATAAAACTACTGACAACTGAAAATGCTGAATCATGCAAATGAACTAGAAACAAAAACTCATCTCGATAACAGAATGTATCATCTCCAGCTGCAGATTCAACTGGGAAAGTCCGAGAGCAAAGAGAAGGATTCCCCTGTTTTGTAGGATTTGCTTGTCTGGGCTTTTCCCAGTTTTTCCACTGTTTAAAAACAGCGAGTCCCTATTCAAAACTGCCAAGCAAGTATGATAGCAAATTGATCCAATTTTAAGAGTGATTAGCAATTATTCCAATAACTATTCACTCCCCAGGACACATGGGGAAGTTAAGAACCAGGGACTTGAATATCTGGATCTTGACAAGTCAACGAAGTTAGCAGATATTGCTTGTCATCACCCACTGATTTTCTTTCACAGCATTTTCTATGCTTTTTTTTTTAATACACAACTGTGAATATATTACTATATATATATATTGTTTATACACATATATTACTATAATACCCAGATGATTAAGAAGCTGTTTGCTGAACTAATCTTGACTCTGGAATAGCTTTGCAAACCACAGCATACCACAATGCAGTGACCAATTAAAAAAAAAAAAAAAAATTAACAAACTCAGACCCACCAAGCTTCCCTTTGGGATAAGCAAATGGGAAGGTATACAACTGCCCAAAGCCTGAGGGAACAACCATAGAGTCACAGCACAGCGGAGGCTGGGAGGAACCCCTGGAGACCTTCTAGTCAACACCCTGCTTACCACAGGGTCACTTACAGCGGGCTGCTCAGGTCCTCGTTCAGTCGGGTTGGAGACCCCACAACCTGCCTGACTGCTTGTTCCAGAACCTGATCACTCCCACAGTAGAAAAGGTTTTATGTTTAAGCTGGCTTTCTCATATTTCAGCTCACGCCCGTTGCCTCTTGTACTGTCAGTAGGCACTACCAAGAAAAGTCTGGCTCCATCTTCTTTACACCCCCCTATCAGGTATTTATATACACCAAAAAGATCCTCCTGAGGCTCCTCTTCCCCAGGCTGCACCATCCCAGCTCTCTCAGCCCCTCCTTGCACGTCGCATGCTCCAATCTCTCAATCATCTTCGTGGCCCTTCACTTTGTGGACCTGCTTCAGCAAGACCGTGTCTTCCTGGTGCTGGGGAGCCCACAAATCACCCCAGAGATGGCCTTCCCCATGCTGAGGCGAAGGATCACCTCCCTCAACCGAACAGCAGTGCTCTTCCTCACGCAGCCCGGACACGGGTGACCTTCCTTGCTGCCAAGGCTTCTCAATGGCTCACGCTCAGCTTGTTACTCACAGAACCCCAAGGCCCCCCCAGCTCTGCTAAGCTGCTCTCCCCGGTGTGTGGCACCTGGGGTGACTCCCCCTCAGGGGCAGGACTTCCCACCTCCCTCTGTCAAACTTCTTGGGGGTCCCCTGCGCGTTCCTCCAGCCAGACGAGGCCCCCGTCCCCTCCCCTGCCACCCCCGGTACCGGGCAGCGCCCGGCTGGAACCACAGAGACCTCGCCGCCCCCCAAGCCGCGGCGGCGGAGGGACAGCACGCTTCTGCGCTGCCCTCGGCCTCTAAAATCCGTGCGACCCCCAACAGCGGACACCTGCCGGCAGCAGCGCCGCGGCTTTCGCCGGGGAGGAGGGAACCCCGAGGCCCGCCGCAGACAGCCCGGGAAGGGGCTCTCACACGCACCCCCCGCCGCCCCGGGACCGCAGCTCCTCGCACCGGCCGCGCCCCCTCACCCGGCTTCCAAAACTTCACCGGTCCCACGGTCGCCGCCATCTTGGGGTGAGAGGGCAAACGGAAGCGGCGGGGCCCCGGCGGCGGAGCCCACGTGACGCGCCGCCCGTTGCCATGGTGCCCCGAGGGGCTCTCCCGGGGCCTCCACCCGCGGCCCCGCCGTGCCGGTGCCTCCGCCGAGGGAAGCCGCCTCCCCTCCTCTGAAGGCGGGCAAAAGGCCCCGCCTGGCGCCGACACCGTAGCTGTTGGAGCAAAGCGTTAAGTGCTGAAGCTTTGGTCGTTTCCTGATTTTAACGGCAAAAATGGCGCCCAGTTCCTAATGCCGAGTGTAAGATCCGTGCTGTTACTCAGACACACAGAAGCAACGCTGCTGAGGAAACCCAGCGGATAACGTAGCCTTTAAGTGTGACTGAAACCCACCCTTCATCTCCAAGCCAAAAGGAAAAAGAGCGCAATGTGTGTAACGCAGCCCTCCAGATACCGCTCCTGTACTAAAATGAAGTGTGTAACCTGGGGGAGAAGCTAGGATTCAACGGGACTGAAAGATCGCCTCCAAAAAGTCCTTGTCTCATTAATTAAGTAAAGCTAATCACCTCCCTTCTCCACATGAGGGGTGCCTCCATGCTACGTGCACCGCAGCTGTTGCACTTTTACACCAGAGAGCTGAAGGACTAGAAAGAAAACAATTATAGTAATAGTTACTGGATCCAGCGGTGCACTACCACAGGCTCATTACAGCCCATGAAAGTTATTACTGAATCAAATTTAATGTAGACTTTGACTTAATTAAGTACAGGCTGGAGTAAAAAAAAAAAAACAAAAAACAAAAAAACCAGCTTCTAATAAGTTTAGCAATGCTGTCAAAAATCCATGCTTATGGAAAAAAAAATTAATCACATTTTATATTCTTATTAATCATTCTCATTCTTCATTAATACCTTGACACACTAACAGTGCGGTTGTGGTGATTAACACAGACTGCACTTCAGAACGCTGTACCTCCGTGGTCACTTGTTACACTAAAAGTCTCTAGGTAACCACTCGAAAAAGAGGTTATTCAGTTCTAATTAAAGACATTCTTAAAATTCTAGCTATTTATTTCAATGTACTTTTCAGATTAAGTCCACTCTATCAAAAATAAGCACAACTCAGCACAGTATTTTGTATCATCAATATATTAGCAACTGTTGAGAAAAAGTCCTACTAGTGGCACATGGAAAGAGTTGCCTATTAAAGTAATGAGATGAATCACAAAGTTAAAAACTTATATTTGAGAAAACATATACAGATAATTATTGTGAAAATAAGATTGCACAAACAATATTTTGCATAGAGTCCAACAATGTATGGGGTTTGTTTATGGAAAATATAGTTAAGAATAAAAATATATATTTCAAACTTCTTTACATCTGGATGAAAGTTAAGACTGTTAAACTATTGAACGTTTACAGATTAGGAGAGTCAGCACTATTACATTTCACATGATTGTAAGCGTAGAAGAAAAAGGGCACAGATTAGTTGTATCCTAATCAGTACATTATTGCGTTGCCCATAAAGACCGTTTCTGTAAGCTCCACGTGTCCAATTCAATGTTATCCCGCTGATGGTTAGCAGAGCCCCGCATGAAACTCCCCAGATAAGTTTCAACCTTCCCCTTTGAAGCCCAGAACCCCCAAGACACTTATGCACGCACATACCCGAGTTCTTTGCAGTAGCAAGAGCCTCAAGAACAACCTGAGAAATGCTGTACCTTTGCTTTTGCCGCAGCTGCCATGGTTGGACTAACAAGAGTTTCTGCACTGGCAGGCTGCTGGAACTTCACTGCCTCAATGTACAACTGCTGGGGAGGATAGTTTATTCATTTGGATTTTTTTGTTTTTCTCCAGAAATGGGTGGATTTTTTTTATTTTTTTTTTAAATTGAGCTTGCCCGAAACCTTAAAAATAAATGGTTCTGTTTCTGATTTGCATGTTATTGCATGTCTGCTGGAAGGAAGGCTTTTGAGAAGTAGCAGCAGCTTCATAGATTTCAGATCTACTCAACTTTTCCCATAAGATCAGAAAGCAGTAGCAACCATAAAGAAACCAAAAAGTATATATAGTAATGCCAAGAAAATGGTCTCATTTGGCTCTACTACAAACATAGTAGGTTCTTAGGAATACTATCCCTTGCACACATTTATTGCATGATGTCCAACAATCCAAGTACTCTTATAAAGAAAAGGTTATTTGAAATTCAATCATTGCAGAAGTCTTGTTTGCCTGCCCTGTTAGCTCATTTTGCCTAGCAGCACAGCTTCATGTAAAGAAAATGTAACATTTGAGGACTAGTACCACGGTACTGATCTACTAGTTTCTAGATTATGGTTACTCCAGTTCTGTGTCATGAAACAGTTTGTGGAGAGTTCATGGAACATAAGACTAGGCTTAGACCGATTTCAGAGCTGTACAGCAGTCCTGCTGTTCATCTCTGGAAGAGTTTTAAGCAATATTATTTTCTATAACTAGATTCCCAAAAAAAAAAAAAAAAAAAAAGGTTTGAGCTACTGAGCTAAGACACTGCTAACCCATCAGCTTAAAACATGCAAGAATAGGTGGAGAAATCAGAATCTGAAAGAATACTAGAAGTCATTAATGGCTTTCCAGGTGTTGTTTGGTTTTTTTAAAAACACATCTGAGCCTAAGACAATACCATAATTGTATCTGTTGACCTGCATTATAGTGGTCTTCAAACAAAACCACAATTCCAGTATCACTTTCTCAGTTCGAGGTTTGTTTCCCAGCCGCTCTCACAAACATACTGTAGGACAGTACTGGACATGGATGGCTGGACGTGGTTCCTGAGGTTCTGCTTCTCGCTCTGAGTGAACACGCAATTCATCTCTCTATGATCCAGTGTGGCCTCATAACTAGAGAGCCATTCCTCTTAGTCAGTGGAGGAGAGGCAAGCATTGCATTATTTGACACGTAGACGGCCTCCCTTGAGGCATGCAGCCAGCTTCGCTTCCTTTTTAGATTTCCTACAAATGCTCTAAGATACAAAAACTCCATTCTCAGGAAGTTTTCCCTGGTCAAGTCTCTGGAAGCCACTGTTATCCTGACCAGCTGGTCCAACACCTTATTCTTCTTGCAGCTGGAGAACTCTCTGAGGTTGATAGGCTTTGACCGTGCATAAAGAATCCGAAATTCCAGGTCAAAGTGTGCAACTGCGGGGCCTGACAGGATCAAAATGTTGCTGCTGTTCAGCTTCCCGTCTGTCCACGTAAAACTAGCAAAGGAAGAATGAGAAAATTCCGAGTTGATTGAAAATAAATAGTAAACAAAGTATTAACTGAAAATTCTCTTTCATCACATTTAGTTAGATTGTTCTTATAATCCCAGTGATAAGCAGTGTGCTCTTTTTAGGACAAATGTTACAAATAAACTGTGATAAGGAAAGCAGTTTTGCAACATGGCTGTTTTTCCTTTCCATGTAAAGAAATCATGTAAAGCAACAGAAAGAAACTGGCACTTGCCTGTAGGAGCCCGTTGTCACTCTAATGCCATCAACTAACATGAACTTTTCACGGACTTTTCCAACAATTTTGGCACCTGACCTCGTGTAGTATGTCTTCCCAGTGATATTTCGAATTCTCATCGACTGTTAAAGATACAGCAAGCGTCACGCAGGTTTCAAAGTTAAACGATTGTATTTAAAGGAATAACAGACAACAATAATTATCACTGATGAACTAGCAAAGGTTGCTGCGCAGTGGCACAAGATTCACCCAAATGATCATTTTGTCTTGTTTTAGTAGGCAAAGAGGTGGCATTAAGGGGCAGACCCATAAACCGATTGTGCAGAACGCGACTGTAAAAACTCCTGTTGCCAAATCTTGGAGGGACTCGAACTCCACAGGCGCCCGAGAACCTGCTTCCCCATCAGCCTTCAAAGCGAGCCTGAGCAACCCCAGTCATGCTTTAGGAACTGGACATTCCTCCTACATTTCCTTGAATATTCAATTAGTATTTGTGCTCAGAAAGCAACTGTAACAGCCACTCATAAAGATTTAAGTTTTTCTATTAATTGCCTTCTTACGGAAGAATGGTTAAATCTTTCAAGAAAGAGCTAGAGCTACATAAAACCCATTTCAAGTTGTGGCAGCAGGCAAAAGAGTTTCTTCTTTTGATAGCTCAAAGATGACAGTCATAAGAGGACCAACTCTCTGTGCCTATAAATAGGACAAGGCTCACCTTTTCCTGTTCCAGGTCAACTCCCAGATCCTTGCACATCTTTAGGAAGTGGGAAAATGAAGACTGATCTAGAAGGATATATGCTTTAACTTGCCGCTGGCTACAAGCTTCCAAGAGGTCTTTGAAGATATCAGTATCTGTGAAGGAATCCATAACCAGGGCAATCATCTGCAATAAGTTTCAGAAGAAATCATTAGGCTGTGTCCACAGCATCCCAAGGGAGACAGCACATGAGGGGTTTGATTTTTAAATTAAATATTCCCCCCCCCCCCTTTTTTTTTTCCCCTTGTGGTTATGGAACATGGTACGGTCTTCTGTGATACGGTATATTCTTCTGTTGTTCACAGGACTGCTGAAACATTTAACAGACATATAAAGAAGAGAGGAGAGGAGAGAGGAGAACTCTGATAGACTAAAGTTCTGAGAAAAGAACGGTATTTTGGTAAAGGCAATTACCAAGTGCAGTACGCTGAGGTACAGGAGACACAATATACAATTTCATCAATATGGGAGAAAAAAGCCTGCAAATAACGAACCTATTAAAAATAAATAGGAGAGATGGTGGGGAAAAAATAAAGCAATAACAAAATAGCAGAGTAACTGAAATCGGGAGTTTATTTAAAAGTAAAGGAAGGGGGAAGGACGAGGTGGATCTCGGGAAGCCGTGCGGGAGCGGCGGGGAGGGAGGGGAGCGGGGTCTCCCCGCCGCCGGCGCCCACTCACCTGCCGGGCGGAGCGGATCTGCCGCCGCACCGCCTCCTTGCAGCCGTAGATGCTCTCCCCGCAGCCGGGCTGGAAGTGGGCCTCCACCCGCGTCAGCCCGCGGAAGGCGCCGCTGGCGAAGCCCGGCCAGCCCAGCTCCAGCGCCGGCGGCTCCAGGTCCGAGCGCTCGGGGAAGTAGGTGAGCGAGGAGGCGTCGAGCGAGGCGCCGAGCGAGGCCTCGCCCGCCGGCTCCGGGGCCGCGGCGGGCGGCAGGGCGCCCCGCGCGATGGCCTGCACCTCGGGCTCCGAGAGGAACGGCGGCAGCTGCTCCCGCCGCAGGAAGGCCCGCAGCGCCTCGGGGCCGCCCGCCACCAGCTCCTCCAGCGCCAGCCGCTGCGCCTCGCTGTAGGGCCCGGGCGGCCGCGGCGGCCAGCGCCCGGCGCCCTCCTCCAGGCACTGCGACGGGTTGGCCATGGCGCGGCCGGCCGGCGCCCCGCCGCCCCGCGCCTTTATAGCGGCTCCGCGGGCGGGCCCCGCGCCGCGGGAGGCCCTTCCCCGCCTCCCGCCCGGCCCCGGGGAGCGGGACGGGGCCGGCGGCGCCGCCGCGCCGGGAGGCTGCTCCGCAGGCGAGGGGCCCGCTCCGCCCGTCCTCTCGCAGCCGCCGGCAGCGGGGGAAGGAAAGGGGCGCTGGAGCAGCGTCGCCCACGGGAAAGTCACGGGCGGCAGAGCGGCTGGCTTCCCCCCCGCCCAGGCAAGTATCCGCAGGAAAGCGAGCCTTGAATTAAGCAGGGAGAGTAAGTACAGCCCTCGACCTGCTCCCCAGCCCCTGATCAAAAGGCTGCTCCTAAGGTTAGAGAGGGCAGACGGCCCTCCCGGCCAGGCGGCTTCATTACAGGCTGCTCCGCTCACCCGGAGCAGCAGGAAAGCACCAACAACAGGGGCAGAGCTGCATTAGTCACCCGGATTCAAAATGCCAAACAAATAGAAAACAAAGCTCGGCAGTGATCAGGTGAAAACCCCCATGGCAAAAGGAGTTTATTTGTAAACTGTTTCTTGTTCCGGTGAGAGTACCATAACAGCCGCACAGTGTAATGAAGTTAAAAAGCACATAGAACAAACAAGTTGATTTTACATACGTTCAAGCACTGCTGAACATGAGCTCTTAAAAAAATACAACTCAAGAGTGGCTTTGAAGGTGTATCTCAGCTCTCTCATGCAATTTGCTTCGCTCTGGGTGTTCCAGCTCCAGGGACCAGGCAAGAGAGTATCTCATCTTTTTAAACAAGTGCGGACAGAGCTGCTTTTCCCCCCGCCTGCACCGCCTCGTACACCTGCCTTACAGCTGCAGGGAAGGAGTGGCTGCTTCGAAATCCAAGCAAAAAAAGTAGCTAAGCCTCTTTGTCTATATGGATTTCAGAGACAGAAATGCCAAAGTTAGTAGAATAAAGTGTTCCTCTCTACACTTAAGTTGCAGCCTTGTTTAGTTTTGGGTATTTTTGTGTTTATTCACCCATTCATTGCTGTTTATGGGAATATTCATGATAACAGCTGAAATGTGCCATCTACTGGAGACACATGCCCATAAATAAGAAAAGGCATAACCCAGATTGATTTGACTTGGCAGAATTCAGTCTGCTTGGTCACTAAAGTACTGGGATGTGGGTCTAAGGAATAACAGCACAGGTCAGAGCTCAGAGAGAGAATCCACACGCTGCACAGACAGACACACACACACACACACACACACACACACACTACTGCTAACAAATATTCAGATAATGTCTCTGCAAAGCAACTTAACCTAAGATCCATTTAATATTGAAAGTAGAGTATTTTCAAAAACTAGAGTGGCACTTCAGCTCTTCAAACTAAGTTAGTAGTGGATAAAGGATAAACAGAGCAGGAAACAGAATATTTCAGACAGGACAGTCTAAAGAGAAAAAAAAATTTTTTTCACTCTCACACTTACTGGTAGTATAATAGTAGCAAACATAACCCATAACATTTTGTAGTGCATGTGTCAGTTTATTTTGTTGAACAGGGGCTTTGTCATGTGCCCCCAGTGACTGTCTCGCCTCTAAGTTCACTCCAAAGAAGGAAGCTGTTTACAGGTCTCTTAACAGAAGCAAGACAGCTCAGACATTCCTAGACCAAGCCAGAACTGGAAGCTCATTTCACAGTGCTAAGACTAAAAGTCTTAATTCTGTGTAACAAGTTGCACAAGAGACAAAGTTCTCTGAAGTCATCCCAAAAGAGAAGTACAACAGGTATGCTGCAGCAAGACACTGAACTCCAGATATCACCTCATCTCCCACTCACAAGCACAAAACCACAACACTTCAGCAATCCATTCCCATTAAGAGTCTTACAAGTCCAATAGATCTAGCTTTTAGTTCCAAATACTAGAAACATTTACATCAGGGCTGTACCTAAAATGGGTACAGCTATCTCAGAGTTGCTACTTCCTGGTCTTGGTTTTAAAAAGATGCTCTTCTGAGGATGTGTGTATATATATATATACACACACACACACACACTTTTATATATATACATATATGTATGTATCTACACAAAGGCATGAGAGGGTGATCAAACTGAAGAGCTAGTTAGTTCAGCCCATTTCAGAAGGCTTAAACAGTGGAAAAAGAATACAGCTGAAAATAAGAACCTGCAACTGCTCCAACAGACCCTTCACAACTTTAGTGGAAGAGTAATGTATGTATCTCTGAAGTCAGAATAAAATTAGCTGTTTCCCCTCATGCCAAAGATAAAGTAGAAATAAAAGCCAATATGAAAAAGAATAAAAAAAAAATTGAGTATACCTTGATGTAAGCTAAATCTCCAAAGCCACTCTGAGCAAGATCAGTCTGACTCAGATTTTTCCAAATTTACATAAATTAAAGCCAGAGCATTAGCAACCCTAGAAGGCAGTAGTAAGTTTACTTTTCAGGTTAAACATCCAGAATTAAAATGAACCATCACCACTAATGCATGTAAAAGGAACATGTAAGCAGTTACAGTATAAATAACCCCCTTTTTTATTGCTTAAATTGCATAGTATAAAACAAAGTGCTGGAGAGTGATGTACACACATATTAAGAAAGTAAAAGTGCTGTAAGGAAGTGGAAGAACCAGCAGATACAAAGTGACTGCAATTTGAGACTGGAGCTTTTGTGTTCTGCATTCAGTACAGTAATCATTTATTCATAGAAAAGAGTGAAACGTCCCGGAGGCTGCGCAGGCTGGCACTGATGTCACGCCTCTGCTTTAGATTGCATCTTCCAGTGTATTGGGTCATGTAGTTTCCAGGCACACGTCCCCTCCGGGACAGGATATCCACCATGTGGCTAAGCTTCGACCTGATAGTGGAGTAGTGGAATTGCCTCTCTTTATGCAGTTTTTGGAAATACTCTGCCCTGTGACTGCTAGAATATTCAAAGGACCGGAGAGAAGATAGTGAGCCGGTAGAGCTTGCAAGCGAGCACTGGGACGACGATGAAGACAGTGATCGCAGACTAGAACTTGATACAGCCTTTCCAGACAGAGCAGATCCTTCTTTTGACAGCTTTCGGTGAAGCAGGGGTGTTTCTGCGTACTCATCTTCCTTTGTCTGTGTCACTGCAGTCTTCAGCAAAAGTGAAGTCTGAGTGCCCGTCATTCTAGCAGCAACAGAAGTCTGAGTGCCAGTTTCTGCTGTTACAGCACTGGTCTGCGTGGCAGCATTACACGCGGTCACTACAGGCTTCTCTTCCCATCGGCCAGTTTGAGTCGATGCGCTTTTCCGTTCCACTATGGCCTCTTGATCGCTGAACGACTCATCTTCACAGAGGCAAGAATGCCCCAGGTTACAAGGTTTGCCTCCAGGACTATCTTCAGCCTGCTCTAGTTCTTTCAACAATTTCTTTGGAGTACTAGACAATCTGGCAAATTCTGCTCTCAAGTTGCCTTCCACAGTATATTCTTCAGGGGACTCTGTTCTGTTCACCAGGTGATCAAATATCCCACTGTTCCTGCAGCTGGACAGCCACTTTGGGCTGATGGGCATCGACTGGGCATAAAGAATCCTGAACTGGAGGTCAAAATGTTCCACCACTTGCCCTGACAATAGCAGCAGGTTACTGCTGTTCAGCTTCCCATCGGACCACGTGAAACTATTGAAAACAAACCAAGATTCACAGTTAATCTCCAGTGCGTTTCAACACGTACAGTTACAGATAGCAAGACTCAGCCTAGAAGTGCTGTGCATCAGGAAGGTATAAAGTCAATAGACTATTCACTCTCTCTTCTTCAGGAAGAGCTCTATTTAGCCATGGCCAAGTGCTTTGCTAGCAACAAGTTGTGTAAACCAGTTTTCCAAAGCTGTTTGCAGTTTTGTGTTAGTCCCACTTAGACTCAGCTAGTCGACTTGCCATTGATTAATACCAGGCAAACAGCAAAGTTAATGCCTCCTTCTCCCAGAAACTCCCCCTTTCTATAAGTTCATCAGGCACCAGCAGACCCCAATACTTGCCTGTAGGAGCCTGTTGTCACTCTAATGCCATCAATTAACATAAACTTCTCATGGACTTTCCCAACAATTTTGGCACCTGACCTCAGGTAGTATGTGTTCCCCGTGAGAGTTCGGACTCGCATCAGCTGTTTCAGAAAAGAAGGGAAAAAGTAACATCAGATTTAAGTTAACTTCCAGAAAGTTTTGGTTAGCAATTCTACCTAAGAGCAGCTATGCACACTATGGAAGATAGGAATGAAATTAGCTTCCTTATATTGTCTGCATGCGAGTGTTATTAGTTACACAGTGCTAAATTTCTGTTAGATTAGGAGAGTCTGTGGAGAGAACATCCAGTTCTAATTAATTACTGCCCACGAAGCTAGGAGTGTTTCCCTGTCCAGAGAAACTCTCACTGGGGTGAACATAAGCCTGTCCAAGCCAAGCCATAACACAGTCATGTCAGCTTATATTCAGAGGAATCAACTAAATCACCTGGTTCACATCATCCGAACCCTTTTAAATGAAAGCAACTATGTATTAGGAAAGAAACGAGATGTTGCCAGAGCTATACCACCCTTGAGCTTCCCGTGTTTGTTTTCCTTAGCAAGCAGTTCCTTGAGCCAAAGAATAAAGCTACTTAGATCTTACAAAATTAAATGCTTAAAAATTGTTGCTTCCTCAGGACAGGGATCACAGTGCGCGCTCCACCCAGCACAGCAGGTTGTTGCATAGCATGGCTGTAGCTCCCACATACGGGTAGCGTACGGTAGTAGATGCGCCTTTTCTGCATGGTTTTTGCCGAGTTTGTGAGCAGTTTCACATGTTGGATTAGAGACTGTACTGAAACCATGCAATATTGAGCCTTGATCTTCAGGAGCTGAGAAACATTTCAGAAAATCCCCTTTTATATCAGTTATCAGCCAGGATGCTTTAGTCTTTCAAGGGAGTCTGATGTTTTATAGAAGGTATCTTTGACATCCATAACCATAACTGTACCACAAAAAATAAAACCAAACCATACCCACCCATTTTTAGTACTTACACTTTCCTGCTCAGGACAAACTCCCAAATTCTTGCACATTTCCAAAAAATGGGGTAGAAAGTCCTGGTCAAGAAGGATATAGACAGGGACTTTGCGGTTTTTATAGGCATCCTGAAGGTCACCAAAGATATCAATATCTGTGAAGGAATCCATCACAAGGGCAATCACCTGCAAAAAAAAAAAAAAAAAAAGCAACAACAGTCATTCAAGAGCTTTATTTTACTCAAGGCCAGATTACTGCCTCCCCCAGCCGTTCTCTCCTGCTGCCATCACCAAGGCCAGACGCACATTTCTTTGTCCTGCTGCACAGGCCCTGGCAAGTTATAAAATATTTCTATATTCCCACGTTTCTGTAAATTCACTGTGCCCTGGAGCGCAAAGCATAAGCCTGAAGAGGTTTTTCCCCTCACGTCTGCTGCTGCTGCTTTTGTACACTTTCACAGCCTGCTTTCCTACATAATCTCGCGTAATTTGGCCTTCTGGTAACATCAGGGAAGCTGATCACAGCAGAATCGGGAATCCAGACAAGCCATCCCAACTCCTGCGCTCCCAGCGTGGCATACCTGCTACAGATAGCCACTGCCTGCAGGAGAATTAGCTCGAATGGCCTCCTCACTGTCACAGCTGAACATCTCACAAACCCTGATTGCTTTCTTTTTGTGTGGTAGGAAGGCAATACTGTCCCTATATAAGTTACCAAAAGATAAACTAGTTCTGTGGCAATGTTTTTCACTATTTCCAGGCTCTTACTGGAAGTATTCTGACTTTCCATCCCATACATTCACAAGAAATCCTTCCACTCACTCAACTGAACAGGTCTTTACAGAAGGCAAGTCCTAAAATGGGAAGATTTTCTCTCAATAGGCCAAAGACAAGACAACAGTCCTACATTTATGAACAATCTCTCCAGCTAATTCGCAGCCGCATCGCACACCTTTTCAGTGCTGGAGTTCTCACCCTTCAAAACCAGAAACACACATCTGTGTGTGGACACAAAGGCATAAAGGATTTGGCTTCACGACTTACTTTTCTATTCTCTTTCTCTTAGACCAGCATCAAAGTATATCATATAATCAACAACAGTTATACAGCTGCTGTGGGTTCCTGGCACCTGCCCAGATACACAAGGCATCCACACACTGCTGCAACACACCCAAGGCGTATATGCATGCAACAGAGCTGCTCTGTGTGTGGCATTGCCTGTACTCAGAGGAGACGTTTCCCACAAGAACAGGCTAAGCTTTGCATTCACACCTGTGCCCTGCTCCCTAAGGGACTGGCTCCATATGGATGAGTTCTTATGTATAACACACACAGGTGCGTTGATATTTCTAGATAAAAGTTAGTTTATGCTTGTGCTTCTTATGCGTCTCCTGTGCTTTTCTCCACTCTATCACTTGTCTAAGTGTCAAAGGAAGATAAAGAAAAATAAGATGTTTTGACAAGAACAGCTGAATAAGAAAATAACCCCTGAAGACAGAACGATTCACACTAAATGCCTTGGAAACACTGGTGCCTTCAAATGACTACTCAATTAGCAGCTCATTTGAGTTTTAATCCCAGAATTAGCTGAAAGAGAAATACACTTTTACTCAAAATGAGCAAAAGTACAGTTATGTTTAGAGGAGAGAGAGAAAACCCTTTTCTCTACACTGATCCATTCAGGATAGCGGAGGCAAGACAGCAATGATGTCCCCTTAAGCCACTCAAGCTAACCACCTTTGAGCAAACTGAGAAGATACTACACAGCATCTGAAGTTTTCCTGTTCCTCACATTAACCCAAAGAACTCAGCCATGACTGAGCAACATCGCACAGCGTCTGATATTCAGTAAATTATAGGGGGTCAAAATTTATCCATGTCCATAAAAACGCTCCCTGGATCAGGCACGTACACAGCAATGCAGGAACAGCCTGCCTGGCTTTTGGCTCGGTGCGAGCGAAGGCATTTGACAGGATGCTACAAGCAAGAACATCACAAACAAGTACAGCTTCTTGGAGAAACAGATGTTTTCATGGAGTTTACTCGAATGATCAGACTGGTCCTTTTCAGGTAGATGAGAACAGAGCTTCCTCTGTGACCGTTTCTGGCAAGAAGCCCATCGTTCATCTCATCCTCACGCACACCCCAAGCTTCTGCGCTCAGAAGTGGGCAGGGTCAAGCTCAGTTGCTAATTCAGGGTGTGCCATGTGCGAGCACAAGTTACAGACAGCCAGAGGTTGCTTCACCTGGCCACCAAAAGAGGAAGCTATACATTTAAATTTTAGCTAAGCCAATTGAGTGGCTGCTAGTGAGAAGGGTGGTTCCCTCCTGGGGATTACAGTTAGAGGCTATAAACTCAGGTAACATAATGAGTTACAGACAACAGTTAGAAATTACTACTCTGCATGCTTTTTTTTAAGCCATACTCTGCATCAGATCAAAACCATCCATTCCTACAGGAGGGAAGTCCTGCTAAGAGCAGGTCTGCACATTACTTACGGGCAATTAATGAGGAGAAAGAAGTGAAGAAGGGAGATATAATCATAGGGTTACCTCTGTAGATATCATTCTTTTGTAAGAAAGGATATGACACAAGAAAGGCCTCTAAGGGCCAGTAGGAGGTTTCTGCAAGCAAATCTGTCTTGCAGAGCACATCAGTAAGGACCTGGAAGAGAAAACCTTCCACTTTGATGAATAACAGCAAAATGAGCTTGAAACCAGCAGGTGGTTTGGCCATGAACAGCAGCAGCAGCAGTTCTGCATGTGGTACTGGGGGACGAGGAACCCACTGCCTCCAGAGCAATGCTAACAGGAAGGCGAGATTTCACGGTGTAGCATACAGATGGACGCTGTTCGGATGAGCACACGTCACTGTGTATTTACGACCTTGTCCTCCTAACGAGGCTTTCTTTAACTCGACAGGGGTTTTAAAGCCACTTGGCCTTGCTTAGTGTCGTGGGAAGGAGATACTCACTGACACGGTTGCTGATTTTCGCTCCGGTTCGCTGGCCCGCTGGAGACGGGCCCCGGGCTGAGCGCTGCGGGCAGAGCCCGCACCCCCGGGACCCCCACTCACCTGCCGGGCGGAGCGGATCTGCCGCCGCACCGCCTCCTTGCAGCCGTAGATGCTCTCCCCGCAGCCGGGCTGGAAGTGGGCCTCCACCCGCGTCAGCCCGCGGAAGGCGCCGCTGGCGAAGCCCGGCCAGCCCAGCTCCAGCGCCGGCGGCTCCAGGTCCGAGCGCTCGGGGAAGTAGGTGAGCGAGGAGGCGTCGAGCGAGGCGCCGAGCGAGGCCTCGCCCGCCGGCTCCGGGGCCGCGGCGGGCGGCAGGGCGCCCCGCGCGATGGCCTGCACCTCGGGCTCCGAGAGGAACGGCGGCAGCTGCTCCCGCCGCAGGAAGGCCCGCAGCGCCTCGGGGCCGCCCGCCACCAGCTCCTCCAGCGCCAGCCGCTGCGCCTCGCTGTAGGGCCCGGGCGGCCGCGGCGGCCAGCGCCCGGCGCCCTCCTCCAGGCACTGCGACGGGTTGGCCATGGCGCAGTGGGATCCGGCCCGGCCGCGGCCGGCGGCGCCTTTATAGCGGCTTTGAATCCAAACAGCGCCGCGCCGCCGCCGCCAGTGGGGGAGCCGCGCCCCGCCCCGCGCCCCGGTTGGCTGCGGTGAAGGCGGCCCGGCCCCGCCGGCGCCTTCAGGCCGGGGCGGGCCGCGGGGAGGCAGCGGGGCCGCGAAAGCCGTTCTCCGCCGCCTTGGCGCCAAGGGGTCGCGCAGCCCCGTTAGTACCCGGCCCTGGAGGCCGCACGCCCCGGCGCTCCCCTCCTGAGGCCGCGGCGGCCATTTCGCGCTCTCGGGCCTCCACACCGAACCCCTTCCGTGCGGCCCCGGGGCCCGACACAGGCCTGCGCCATGGCCGGCCCCGCCGGAGGCCTCCCGGCAAAACCGGCCCCGTTCCTCTCACCCGCCACGTCCCGCCCTCCATCAGGCAGGGCCGGCAGGGTGAGGGTGCTTCCACCTTCGCCCGAACCAAACCTCCTTGGGAAGGGCCCTCCACGACGCACGCTAACACGCACCTGGCCCAACACCTCGAACACCGCAAAATCCGGGAAAGGCTGTTAGGATTTTGGCCTTCCTGCTTGTCCCCAAAAGGAATTACTGCCACCAGCAGAAAAATAAAAAGTTCCACCAACCCACTGCCTAGATTTACTCTTCTCGGCAATTCCTGGCAGTACTAACGGTTGTAGGAGAGGCAGACACATTTAGGCAGAGTCCCAAAATGTAAACCGATTGAATAAAACTCAGTGGCATTTTTTGTATTATTAAAAGAAATTTAATATAATTTTTAAATTAAAAAAATTCAATCTCTCTATTAAAGACACTGAGTCAGATGCTAATACTGTCAGACATACCCTTTTGGCATGAGTTTTACATACAATTTAAGATTTTATGCATTGCTTCATGTTAAGAAACCATCTTTTCATACTTACAGTAGCAATAAAGTCAATTCCATACAATATCAAATATCCTTTTTTTAAAAAAAAGTTTTAAATATATTAGACTCTGATTGCCAAAATGCCATTTTATACACAAAGCTGCTAATACAATATACACTTCTTACATTATTTTTTTCACATAAAATACATTTCATCAAGTTTTATTTGTACATCGTTTACTACTGATCGATGCAATTACGAATTATTGCAGAAGGCTTGCCATCATTTGTTAATATCCTGTACATGCAGCAGTCACACCGAGCTGTACCAGGGTTACCGACACCACTGGAGTCCGTTCTCACACTGCAATCTATCGGCTGAAGACGTAGAGGTGGCAACACTTAAGGCTGAATCTGCACTGGTTTAAAACCCGTATGTCCCCTCCAGCTGCGGGTGGAGATAATTGCATTGGTGTAGGTTTGGGAACAGGTATCTTGAGCAGAGTCTCCGCTACTACAGCGTCCGCAGTTGAAATATAGGAAAATATTCTAGGTCATAATCGTGCCATGGCAGATGTTGCCTGAAGAACCCAGCGGTACTCAAATTGTGTGGGGGAACCGAGAAGTCCATTAGCAGCTTGGGCAACATGAAAACAGCAGAATAAAGCTGAACAACAACCAGGGACGACAATTTCTGTTGTACAGCCACAGGCAAACCAAAACAAAAATGTAAATAGTAGCTGTGTTCTGTAGTAAGAGACTAGACCTTGCTACTAGAGGCGTGTTCTGGACTCTGCCTGTAGAGAACTGCTATAACAAAGTAAGTCAACGTGATTTGTTAAACTGGAATGAAGACCCTGCGCATTTCCTTTCTGTGTCTTTAGGAAGACAGAAATGGTGATCATGAGAGAAACTGAAAGAGCAAATAAAAACTTCAAAATCTGGTATGCTCTGAACTGCTATCCCCTTGCAAAATAGTCTCCAAGCTAAGGAACAGCACTGTATAGTCTCCACAAACCTTCCAGAGACTAGTTACCGAGTTACCTCTAGCAAGTATGATAAGGCACAGAAATATCCAGCCGTAAGGAGAACACCTTCCAGCAGATAGACAACAGTTCATCTATGGCTCACTGGAGACCAGTGCTATTGCTTTCTTGGTTAAGATATTCCTATTTCCTTATATTGCTGATTTAGTTTCAGCAGAGAAGATCTGGGTAAACAGAGCTCCAAGATTAAAGCAAAAGGACACTAAACAGAAGTTGTAATGCCATTTGGGAGCTTGTAAGTGCTTTCAACCCCATGAAATAAGACCCTGCTCAATAAACTAGAGAATTCACTGCCTCCACTGAGTATCGCACTGATTCATTATTGCTATTGCCCTGCCATGCTCTTCTCCTTCCCGACCAGGAGTTCCTCATCCATGTGGTTCTTCAACCACGCCTGCAAGATGGTACAGAATCACATCAGCTAGAGTCAGTTCTTCCCAGCATTGGGAGGGTTTTAAGATCTGGAGCACCACAGAAGTGAGACTAGGTGGGCTAAAATTGCATCACTTGGTACCTGAAATACAGATCCGGGTCTGATGTCAAACAGATCCCAGCAATGGTACTTAAGCCCTTATCCAACATTTCAGTGCTGCGACTTTCTTGGTTGAGCTCAGTAAAGCAGAGCCACTCTTTTGAGAGACACCTTTTTTCCCCATCTAAAAAAAGTTTCAACATGGAAAGTAAAGCTGCTCTCATCAACCAGTTAGTTTGCTAGAAACAGTATGACTTCAGCACGCAGGAAGATTTTGCAAGCAGAAGGGTTATTCTCATGTGCAGCTCTGCCTACAGCGGACCCGTCAATACATCCACGTTCTCAAATCTTTGCTTAGTCTGTGTGAACTACAACCTTTGCTTACGGCTAACAAAAGTGGGATTCTAATCTGACCTTGAATCTGTACTTAGATGTTTATTGAGCCTAAGAACACTGAGTATAGCAGAAAAAACCCCAAATCTTCCTCTAATAAGCCAAGTGCTAGATATGCCAATCACAATATGATTTCTAGTTTCAACAGCTTTTTAGCAATATTAAGATCCAATGAAGTAACCAAGTGCCTTCTGCTATGTACCTCAGAGCTTTCCACTGGGATGGCCTTTTAAACACATCGATATAAAAAACCACTATTGTTGTAACACTGCTAAATTTTATAATAAAAAGCCCTATTCCTAGAGGTAGGCTCCTATAACACACATATAAGAGTATCTATGTGTTTATTATTCCCCCAGAAGCCTGTTTGTCTCTACAAAATAGCTTACCAGAAGCAGGTTAAATACCCACTTCACAGAATTGCTCATCCCAGACCTACAGCCAACAACTCCACGCGCCGCGTGAACTGCCAGCTCCTTCCCTGAGCCTATTTGCCAGTGCCCCACAGGCAGGGACCGTTCTGTCCAGAACGTCACCAATACATAAGCACGAATCCATTCTAGGTCACTATTCAACAGCCTTCGCAAGTCCCACTCTGATGCAACTTCAACCCAAAGCCAGTGACAGATAAATACTTGGCACGGATGTGAAACAGATCCTGAAACGTTTATCGATTACCGACTCCCTCGTCTGAATAAGGATTGATTACATTTGATCAGACGCCACTAGAGTTCAGCGAGCATGTTAGCTTACAGCAATAAAGCCAGAAGAGCTGTATTACAGTCAATTTTACAATTACAATACAAAGTCTAATTAGGGGGATGTTTTGTAATCTAGAATCTGTAATATCTTTTGCCTGATAGTAAAACAATTGTTGGTTTGCTCAAGATCACAGCTAGAGTGATGAGTTCCTGGAGTTTTACATATAAACAGAGTGAAATACCAACGCACTAAAAGCTGTTTGTCTATAATGGACTGGCTTCCTACAGTTTTAATGTATTAACAACTCTCAGTGAAAGCAAGCCTCAAACTGCGTAACACTATTGCATTCAACAGTCTCCTTTTCATTTGCTTGGAGCTAGGTAGGATTCAATACACTTGATAGCACAAAATTATCTGAGAAGGAAAAGGGCCCGACTCCTCCTTCCCTGGGAGGGAAGGCATCAGCTGGGCCCGAATTTTGCACCACTTACAACCTAGTGGATAGCGGCACCCAAATTTGTTACACTGAGTCCAGAATTCTCATTAGGATGGATGTGGAGAGACAACCCCCACCACCATGGGAGAAGAGGGGCATCTGGAAGATCATCTCTCCCCGTTCAGTAATACCCAGGCTACACTTGGTGTTATGCCAGAAGAATTTTCTCGAGGTAGTCAGAAGACCCACTGTTAACCACACACAGATGCGGTAAAGTCTGTCCAGTTACCAAATCATCTTCTTTCTACTACAGAATGACTTTTAAAATCCCTTAAGGTTAAGTCAAGCACAATAGTATTTAGCATATGTGTTTCAATCGTGGAGGAAGCCTAACTTCTCTGAATGTTGCAAAACATACAAAGAAACCCCCTACCTTTACCTGAACTGAGGTTTTAAAAAAATCAGATCAACTGCTATCATTTTCTAATTTGTTCCCAAAACTGGTGAGGGAAGAGGACTGTATCTTCAGAGTAAACTGTCAGCCTGGTAATAACCTCACAGGTCCAAGAGTGTTTCCTGCACAGCGTGGTTGTGGTGGTGACACACAGCCACCTCTGCTGCCTCGAGGAGCCGAGAATGAGGAGCCCAGAGCCCCGTATCATAAAATATCCAGCTCCAGCGATGGGCTAGATTTGATGGGGAGCAGAGGGTAGCACTTAACAGTGACTGGCAGCCTAAGTCAACTTTTTATAGCCTAGAAAAAAGGAAAGGCTGTGAGGATTCCCAGAGGGGGAGTGTACGTGTGAAGTGTAACATTGATGTCTAACAGCCGCCAGCTAAAAGAAAGATTGGTGGAAGCTGCATTTGCTGTTGCCTGGCTGAAGCACAACTACATGAGCTGGATTTAATCCACTGATGGCTTACAGAGACCCAAACAGGCTTATGTTTTCGGAGTCTGGAATTTAAACTGCCCAAGAAAACACATATTCATGCAGGCAAATAGTTATGTGTCCAATAGCCCCTCTGTGCAGAAAAAGGGTTGAAGATTTACAGTTAATTCTGTAGATACGACTTGTTAACTCAACTGTGGCCCGTTCCTCGGAGCTGTCTCCCACAGGGCACTCTCCTTTCACCTCCCCCAGGTACACGAAGCCTTAACTTACTGCAGAGCCAGTGCCAAACTCCCAGGTTATACCGTGCTGGTGTTTGTCAGGTAGTCTGTCAGAGCTAACATGAACTACGCTAAAACACAGGTGTTGGTGTGCCAACCGCCCCACAGCAGAGAGGCTTTGCTAAGCACTGCATGGCGCTAGGCGACTCCCTTATGCGTAGAGGCATTTAAGTCTTCTGACAGCTACTAACCGCTGCTGACAACCTCAGCATGGAAGCTGGAAAAACAGACAAAAAAAAAAAAATACCCTGCGCTGCTGCAATGTTCAACTACCAAAGCAATGATTTAAATGATTTAGCATGTATTTATCAGCCAAAGACTGCAGGTTAACGCAAGTGCCGTAACATCTAGGGAGATCAGAAACACTTTCATGACGTTTCTAGATTAGTGTCGGCAAACCTTTCCTTCTCCACCCTCCCGAGCTCTGTGGTTCTGGAAATCCAGAAAAATCAGAATGCAAAGCATACTGCCCCTAGTATCTGTGTTGAGCATACAGAGTAAATAAACAGAATCAATAGGAAAGTGAGATCAGCAAAAGTCTTTACAGTTTTAACAAATTAAGAGTCTAAATAGTACAAATAAAGTGTTTAAATTACTTATCCCAATATAGACCTTTGTCAGTATTTTATTGCAGTAAAATTCTATTGCCAGGGCCCCTTATTGCAACATCAGTTTTAAAGCCTATTGAGTGAAGCCTGTTCCAGGAAAAGTTCTGCTTAAAACCTGATGGCAGTCTGCAGTGACGAGTTTACACGAGCAGAACAGGACCCAACCAGTGCACAGTTGTTGATGGCGAGCTGTCACTGCAAGGAGAGAACACCTTGCAAACTTCCTAAAGCAAGCGCAGCACCTACGCTTGCTTGTTGCTCAGGCCCTGAAAGTGCAGGATCCAGCTGGGCGGAAAACAGCTCTGTCCACTCTTATAAACCCTGTGGGGGGGTTGATCTCCCCTCCAGGACATATGCATCACCCAAGAGTGAAACTTCAGGTCTGAACTGTCACCTTCCAGAAGCTTGGTGACTTACAGCAAGAGGCTCAGATGCAAAGATTTTAATTCAGATCCTTTCTTCGTTCCAAGGCATCTCATGACTTCCCAAGGACGGGGAAGCAGCGCGCCATACCTTCTTCCCCAGGGAGCAAGACTAGGGCGACTCTTTTTACATCATACTGATGTGCATCCCTTCCTCTCCTAAGAGCCTTGCTCCACCTGTGTTACTCATTCAACTACAATGGAAGTAATTGGCAGGGTAAAGTACAATTCAAGATGAACAAGGCTGCCGCAGTCAGGATGTCCATAACCAAATTCTCCCTTTGGAATGCAAACAACCTGGCCGCTGCGATGGATCCAACCAGCCCACCCACGTCTTGTTTGCTCTGGGGTGAGAAACAGATGAGACTAGGAAATTCTGCAGCACCCATGCACCTTCTCTTCCATTTCCTCCATGGGAGCTTTGAATTTCAAGAGGGGTGGATCACCGCTGGACACTGTGTAATACACTGAGGTCCCATTGGAGCTGTAGGGAGAAGTCCTGGATCCGATTAGGTGTGACTTGGCCTCACCCCCGTTCTCGGCAACTCCTCCCACGCCACTGCCGAAGTGGGTGCTGAGGAAAGGGTGATTGAGGAGTTTGGCTGCAGCCCGCTGCCGCTTAAGTTCGGAGAGCGTTTGATGGTTATGCTCCTTGTAGGCACCCCAGAACTGCTGTGTGTCAGGGAGCCCGGGGTTGCCGTAGGGCAGCATGTGGCCTGGATTACTGTCAGGGTCAGCGTGCATACTCCAAATGTCCCCGTTGGAAAAGGTGTACTGGTAAGTGCTGGCAGATGCCATGAGTCCATTCTGGAGGGGCATTTCAGAGTCACACTGGGTGCTTTTGTTTGCTAACTCCGGAAGGAGGGAAGAGTTCTCCAGCACTGAATTCTGTAACAAGAAGACATGAAAGAGCATCTTCCCCTGTCCTTTATAACACAGTTCATCCCTGTGACAACTTCCTAAGCCTGCTTGCACTAAGCCCTTCCACCAGACAGGTCCTGCAGCACAAACATTGAATTCACCCACTCACAGGACCCTATAATGCTGTGAGCCCCAACCAGGAGCTGGTTCCCAACCAGGAATATGGAACGTTAACTCAGAAGGACTCACAAAAAAAATGATAGCTAGATAAGCATATGTCCTGGTTTCAGCTGGGATAGAGTTAATTTTCTTCCTAGTAGCTGGTATAGTGCTGTGTTTTGGATTTAGCATGAGAATGATGTTGATAACACACTGATGTTTTAGTTGTTGCTAAGTAGTGCTTACTCCAGTCAAGGACTTTTCAGCTTCCCATGCTCTGCCAGGTGCACAAGAAGCTGGGAGGGGGCACAGCCAGGACAGCTGACCCAGCCTGGCCAAAGGGCTATTCCATACCGTATGGCATCATGCCCAGTATATAAACTGGGGGAGTTGGCCGGGGGGGAGCGATCACTGCTCGGGGACGGGCTGGTCGGCGGGTGGTGAGCAATTGTACAATGTATCGCTTGCTTTGTATATTATTATTGTATTATTATAACTTGTTTTTATTATTATTATTACTACTACTACTACTACTATTCTATTTCATTTTACTTCAATTATTAAACTGTTCTTATCTCAACCCACGAGTTTTCTCCCTTTTACCCTTCCAATTCTCTCCCCCATCCCACCGGTGGGGGGGAGTGAGCGAGCGGCTGGGTGGTGCTTAGTTGCTGGCTGGGGTTAATCCACGACAGCGTATTAATATAACATGTCAATAACTGAATTGAAAACAACTAACTGCAAAACAAGATTACAATTCTTTTGTGATTACCAGTTTGTTAGCTGTAAAGAGAAATGCACGCGCTATTTTTTCTGAACCTCCTGGTTCACTAGGGCCACATCTCAAAACTATGCAGCTGTAAATCCACAACAGCCTTTCCATGTGAGTGGGATATCCCAGTTTATACCAAATGAGAATTTGGTCTTTTGCTTACATCTGATGGATGAGGTTTATGAATTTTTCAGCCACCTTCCATCCCGGGCACCCGCTGCTATTGAACCTGCGCTACCAGCCCTCCTCCGTGACTCCCACAATACAGGAGAGATTCCTTACGGGGTCTGTATTCTCCTGGTCAGACCGAGTCTCCCCAATTTCTCCAATGAGTCCCGAGTTTCTTCCTTCTTCTGCCGCCCCCAGCTGCTGCCAGACGATGGCCTCTTTCTCGCACTCCTTCCTGTAGAGGTTTGTTCGGTCCGAAAGGCTGGCCCTCCTCACCACCTTCCTGCGGGACAGGGAGAAGGGGCATCGAAGCTGTGAGCAGGACGTGACTTTTCCTCTTACCCTGAAGCTCTTCTCACCTCCTCCTCATGCTTCACAGCCTCTCCCACTGGAATGGAACGTGAATTTACCTTCCTGGCACCCACACAAATCAAAGACACTAGTGTGGATATTAAAGGTGGGAGGAATTTTAAGGAGTTTTAAAGTAGTACTGCAAACCTGCATTAGATCTCATACAGCTCACCTAATGGATCTACTCTACAACCAGTGGAGCAAATGCAGAGGGAAAGGGCCCACGGGCTGTTTAGGGAGTTTTGTGGTCTGCAGGACTGCTTTGGTGTCTAGTAAACATCTTATAAAGACCTGTGCAAACTGTCTCTGAACACAGTATCTTGGCCATGAGACATATTATTGAGAAGCTGAAGTTAATCCATTTGAAGCACTGATTCTCAGACACCAGTATCAGTGGTTTACCAGGGTAAATTCTCACCACTTGGTTCCCTGTTCGCACAATGCACTTACCCCCGGCTGCCAGTGCTGGAGGTCCTTCGACTCAGGGAGGATTTATGCCTCATCTGAGACTTCATGATCACATCGTGTTTGTGTTTCAACTCCAGAAGTAATACTTTGAATTCCTCTTCTTCACACAGATCTATGGCACACGCAAACCAAGCCGTTAATCAGACGGTTCAAATGTGGTACCATTAACACCATGTTACTAACTGCACCTTCCTAGTATATACAACTACAAATGCTCGGACGAAGAGAAGGGAAATTTAAGCAGAACATGCTTAAGCACATTAAACAAATTAGGGGAGGCGGAACGGTTTGGACACCTAAACAGAAGCAGAAAACAAGAGCTGCTGATTGTGACAGGGGCTCAGCTTTGCGATGATCCAGCTGTTCAGCTAGGTTTTGCCCCATCTCTGCAGCATGCTGTGCCTTTAGCCAGGAAAGGGTGAGAAAGATATTGACCACCGTATCAACGCTTCAAGATGGGAGGAAAAGAAATTTCTATAATTACCAGATTGCAGCTCCCCTGAATATAGTATTTTTACTTAAGTCTCCAAAATGAAAAAGAATACAGACAAAAGCAAAGCAGATCAGGGTAGAAGACAAGAGCTTTCAACCTTCAAAACAAGGACGCACAGATTTTTCAATTAAGGCTCAGAAAACCTTTTGCCAAAAGAAAATGTGGCACAAGGTTATAATACACTTGGTCAGATGCTAGCACTTTGGCATTGTACTTCTAATCTGTTCCAAGACTTGCGTGTGCTTCCTCTTTCCTCTCCAGCCCCTTATAGCTTACCACGCTTTGGTGCATCAAAGCCAAGTTAGACACCCCAGTCTTAGGGCTGCACTCAACAGCTGCTCAGGTCCGAGACTACAATATAAGAGCAGGGAGACTCCCAAGCACACGTACAGAGGGATAACATGAGTGGAAACACACAGGAGAAAGACGTGGTGCTTGAGAAATTCCTTCTCCCTTGTTTTTATGAGCAGGAAGAAGTGTTTTCAGAAGTAACAAAGTAGGCACTTTAAAACTTCAGTTCCAGTTAAAGTAACTGCAACTTTGATTCTAAAGGCACCTGAAAAATAACATTAATGCTTCTGAAAGCACCATGTGAAGTCTCTAGCATGCTTAGGGGGAAAAGCTTTTCTTAGCGATCTTTAAGCTTAGTAAACTCACCTATTGGCATCTCATCCAAAGATGTCCTGGCACTCAAACTAGCCCCATGGGACACAAGCAACTCAGCCATCTGCATCTAAAGAAAGGGAAAGAAGGCCAAGTTGATAGAGGTATTCTAGGCAAGAGCTTTCCTCCTCAAAGCTGAAAAGCTGGAAAAGATAAGCAATGGCATAACTTGCCTCAAATTATTCTAGTAAGTGTGTGATGTTAAGCGTTGTTCCTACCATTCAACTGCACAGACATACTCTCCCTGAACTTTCTCAGCAACAGTTTCTTTTTGGAGCCCCAAGGACCTCGTCTGACACTGTCCAGTGAGTCCAGCCCTACTACAGATTTCTTCCATTTGCAGAGTACTCCACAATTTGTCCAGGCAGAAAGAAATGTCACCCTCACACATGACATCTGCAACAAAATCATTACCTGTCCCCAGAAAGCAGCAGCATGAAGAGGTTCCCAGCCATCCCAGTCCTTAACATCCAGGCTTGCTCCTTGGTCAAGAAGGACTTCAGCTGCATGCAGATAACCATTGGCTGCAGCTATATGCAGCTAGGAGACAAGGAACAGAGCATGAACCACCTGCAAGGACCACGAACGGTTTTATACACCAAGTTTCAGTGGAATTTCTTGGATAACATCTGAGTCTAGATCTGGACAGGCAGCACATTTCACTTTTGGCAGATGCCATCAGGTCAAAAGCAGGTTGTTCCTGTTACTAAGACTCAGCATTGCCTGCATATAATTCTGTTTGGAGAGGAAACTACTTAACAGTTCTTAAAATAACTTACATATACGGGTTAGAAAAATAATGTTTTCACATTTTAAATCAAGGGCTCTGAAGTGCTTCCCAATCTGTAGGGAAACAGCATCATCAACACGCGAGCCTGCAATGGAGCACATCATCCACTGTAAACTCTGCGTTCCTCATGCCAGAAGAATGTCTCCTCTTCCCCACTTAAGTGCTGTGGATGTGATTTTTTGATCAAATTTTCAGCCTGCTTTAGTCAGGACTCCTTTCATGCAATTGCACTTCCACTTACGCTATAATTGTTTTCACCATTTGAAAATCAAAAACATTTTAATCTTTGGCTACTTTTAGTTAAGGGAATACGATTTTTCAGCTATTGGCTTCCAACTACAACCATCACCTTGGAGACATCAATAATAGTCTCCTTTAGTCCCCCACGACACTTCATGTCTCTGAAGATTTTCATAATTGCGGTCTGCTGTTGCACCTCTGAGCAAAACACTGACTTATGCGCTACTCTGAAGGTATGAACTCCACTCAGAGCTCATCCTATTTCAACTGTGCTGAAGAGGAGAATTAAAGCTTCTTTTCAAAAATTTCCATGTGGATTCCACCACACAAAGTTAAACCCTCAGCTGGAAATAAATCCTGATGCTTTCTGGCAATTCAATTAATTTCTACATAAATATTATGGCACTGGGTCATACCCTCTAGAGGCCATATGAATTAACAAGGAATCACTTGGGGGTGATACAAAAGGGAAGGCAAGAGGTCTGCTTAAATTTATGTATATAATCCTTGTTAAAGGGAAAAACGTGTTAAAAAAAAACCAGGTTGCGATAAAAGCTTCAGCCATCTGAGTTTATCTTGGAGCGATCCTGCCCTCCCCTTACGCTTCTGGTATATGCTATAGGTGACAATTTAGATTAAGAAACCTGAATGCACTGCCATGGTCTGGCCATCAAACAAATGACACCAAGTGGCCTGGATATCAGTTATGTCTAGACCCAAGCATCAAATGACCAAGGTTGTATGAAAGTCCCAACACATATGACAGCATTAGTGAACTTTCCTTAAGTTGCGACTGCTGTAAGCCAGGGTTTAAGACACGTGTTTGCAGATGAAAAAGAAGGGAACAGGACTAGGATTGTTCAGCCTTCTTGGTCCCTGTCCAGTGAAATCAAGTGCCAGCTTGCTTTGTGCTGTACATTTGTCCTGGGTGCTCTCCTCTGCCCAGGGGCAGATGCCATCCTACGTGAATAAACACAGCACTCCATTGACTCTGTACGAGCCAGATGCTATGCAAAGCAGAAAGAAGAGGCAGAAAGTCTCCAAAGAGCCCAACACCAGATCCTGCTCCCATGAAAACCAGAGGACTCTCACGTCTCCTCCGTGGGAGTTAGATCAGACTATGAGACTCGTGAGAAGCAAGAGATTACTGGGAGGTCGTTCAGCCCCATTTGCCCGGAGGTCAGCAGAAGTGCTATGTTCTGCAGCTCCTCATTGTGGGATTTCCTGCACCTTTCTTTGGAAGCTGCTGATACCAGCCACTGTCAGACAGGACCCAGGAGCTCAGCAGCCTTGCTGCAGGACCTGAGCTACTGGACAACTGACAGAGCTCACGTAACAAGGGCTTCGCTTCAAAAAGCACAGCGTTGGACACTAAGTTATGTCAGCTGTACTCACGGACAGAGTCTGTTCCTACATGACAATAAACTAAAACAGGGAACAAGATCAAAATAGCTTCCTCACTCCTCTCAGTGACTTGTATGTGTTGATTTTGTATAACTCCTGCCACAGGGCAGGTTTCATAACCTACAGGCTGAAGGAAGGTAAAAGTGAAGGCGCAGCAGTTTCACTCACCAGCGTAGCACCTTGGGCATCAGTCCTGTTCAGGTCTTGTCCAGTCGCAAGTATGTCATGAATGTCACAGATCATGACCTGCTCTGGAGCAGCCCGCATCTCATTGATCCTCTCCTGTGTAATTCCTGTTAAAATTCAGTTAGAGAAGAGTTGGAAAGGGTCTTTGTCTCCACTGGTTGAGTAAAATTAGACTTAATAATTCCTGGTTGATATGGCCTCACATCCTTTTCAGAGGCTATGTAGCTGAGGGGACTGACAGCTGTCCTTCACCCTCATCATTATTTAGGAATCGGAGAAACTAGACAGTCAGGTTCCAAGAAATTATGCCAGGCAGCAGCTCTCTGCTTTTCTCCAGAGGCAAATCAAGAGCTGAGAAACAAGGTAATTTTTAGTACTACACTGACCCATTTTTATATTTCACATGAACTCGGTCTCCTTACCTTGATAGGCCATGCAAGTCTCAATGACATCCAGAGTTGGCTCATCTTCACAGAGGTCGTACGGCATGTTGCCATCTGCATTCACTGCCAACAAGTCTGCTCCACTGCAAGGAGAAAGCGGCGTTACACAAGAAAGGACCTCAGACATCCTAGAGCAGACAGTGCCAAACACTAGGATAAATGCTTAGAAAAAACTAACTGGGATTTAATAGTTGCCCAAATGTCACCAAGATTTGTGTCAGAGAAGAAAGATTTGAAGCAAAGCCATGGAGCTATGAATGGGGAAGATAAATTCCAGAAGTGGATGAAAGGCAGCACGCCACGCCTCCTTCATGGGCTGCGGTGCACACGAGCCACTGAGCCGTTCCTGTCCTCTCCTGATCCTGGCACTGGGCACACTGGCAGCTTCTCAACGATGGAAGTCATTTATTTGCTGAATTTCTGGGTAACAATGCCAAGCAACTACCAGGTGCTTGGTATCTGGGCATCTGGCAGTCCTTCAATGAAAAATTCACAAGGACCAGAAAAGCTGGGAAAGATAGGGGCTGAATAGTGGAGGGCGCCTTCTGTCTAGCCAAGGGCACATTGGCAAAAAATAGTAATAAAAAAAATATCCTGTCAACTGGTGAATTTTTCTTTCTGATTGTCCAAAAGCACTTCTTTAAGTGCTTTAGTGACCTCCGGGAGGTCACTATTTGGAAGTAAAATTGCCAGCTAAACTGATCACTGTCCCCATATTCCTACATAGTAGAAAATTTCCAGCACCTTCTGAACTGTGCCATTTTAGCTAGCTGTTAAATAGTCTCAGCTGAATTCTGATCTACCTTGACAGTTACCAGCCATGGAAGGACAGCAGACAGTATCCACTTGCATTTAGATTCCTGTTGCTTTATTTATTTTTTCCCCTCTACCTGAGCAGAGCAAACTACACTGAAATTCACATTTGCAAAGTACCAGCATTAGTTTAATCAGCAAATAAAAAAAGCAAGGAACTGGACATCTTTTGTGGGCTACTTCCTCTGGTGGTCTCCAAGGGTTCCAGGACCCATCACCAGTAACATTGCCTTCAAAGGCAGTGTTTAACCAGTCATTTGATATGTGACACCACCTGTAAAGGACAACTGTGATTGTAGCAAACAAATTAAATCACCCCATTCCTCAAAAGTCCAGGGGAAGACTGTTTCTGAGCATGGGATCATGACATTAGGCTACTGAAGTCCAAATCTGCTGGCAACTACTCAACACGGGGAAGTCTATGACAACTAGGGCCATAAACTCCAGCTCCTCACCTTGCCACCCATCCCCATGACACTCCCTTATCTTCAATTAAGAATCAGGAATGCGCTATATTGTTCCACATTTGTTTGCTCCATTTTTATGCCTCCCATCCAAAAATTTCCTAACCCAAGTGGGAACGTCCTCCAAGGGATGATTGTTTGCATCCTCAGCTCCACTGCCTTCATTATATGACCAAAGAAAAAGGGCCAAATTTTCAGTGCTAGTCTCCCAGATGACAGCATCACAGGAAGAAGTCTCCCTCCCCAAGGGAGAAGCAGCAGGCACTGCTGTGCAAGGCAGCCTGTTAACGCTCCCAAAGCACACTCTGCTCTCTACACCATCACTCCGGGAAATGGAGGAGAGGGCTCCATCCAGAGTCAGGACTATCTGCTCCAGACAGGATTCACAGCAGGTGCTCATTAAATCCTGCACATGGTACAGATCAAAACACATCTGGCTTCCTCCTCCTTGCTGGCAAGTCTAGAAAAGACTTGAGCTCCAAGGCCTTGACAAAGCCAAGTGGAAGGTCCAGTGCAAGTACCCTGTGTCACACCGCTGGGGAACAAATGCATTACAGGAAGCTAACTGGTTACTAATTAAGAGCCAGTAAGACAGGCCACAAAGTTCACCCAAGTATTTGAGCTACACAAACATCCTACATCAGTGTCTGACTGTGGCTGGAAGACCTGAAGTTGACCTTTAAGAGCTTGAGGGTGGATCCTGCTGGCTGCTCCGATTTCTACCCATCCAGTGAGCATGGTTCAACAAGCACAAACACAGACACATACACACCAGAATACAGGCAAAAAGTGGCAAATTTTGGCCCAGTCTCTGGAAGCTTCATGAAACTGAGTCAAGTCACCTATGGTTTTACTGTGTCTCCTCAGCCTTACTGCTCTTCCTCCTCCACCCTCTTCTCCCCCAAGCAGGAAGGAGTCCCATGAATAGCCTGAAAGCAGGGAATAATCACCACTGCTGCAATCTCGCAAGGTACTAAGCAGTCTCGGTTTCCATCCACAGAAGCTGTGGGTAGAATCAGATCTGCAGGAAGGGACAGACACAAAAAGCCACCTACTGCTGGATGAGGATCTTCACCAGGTTGATATGACCGCATGTAGCCGCTGCATGCAACGGAGTCCACAGCTCGTTGTCCTTTGCGTTGACATTGGCCCCATGGTTGAGGAGAAGCTTGACTATCTCTTCATAGTTGTCTATGCAGCACTGGTGAGGAAGAGATGCAGACAGATTGGTTTTTTTAAACTTTAGGAAGATGAGGGCTCATACTTGCTCAGTTTTACCAGGGTACCCGGACATGGAGACCTACTTTATCCTGCAGTGTTTGGCAACAAGCATCTCCAACAGAGTTAAACACTAAATTGGGCACAACCAGGTCAGAAAGGCAACATGCGGAACACCTACGCTGGACAGACTGAAGGTCACTGGTGTTTCACAGGGCCTTCTGGTTTGGGGGCAGTACCAGTAGGGAACAATAGCAAATACGCACACAACTTCTGTTCCACTGGGTCTTCCATATTCAAGAGCAATCAGCAGAAATTCAACGTAACCGGTATAACCACATACCAAGGGATGAGCTGACAAGCTGACATTCACTTTTCTTAGGGAAAATCCCACACACTGGCATGTGATGAGTAAAAGTCTTCCCAGCAGCTCACGCTACCTACCACAGTTATCTGCAGAAATGCAAGTTGGATTCCCAGAATTATGGGGTACTTCACAGGGCACCTTTCATCTGAGAAAAAATCAGCATCCTCGATGCACTTACACCACAGTCCCAGAGGCAGCCTGCAACCGCTTTCCTTTGGGGAAGGTGGAATTTGCTCTTTGATCTACCTCGTGCTCGCTTCTTGACGCGAACACATGTGTGATAAAGACACTAAAATAAGATTCGTTCTTGTGCAAGAAGCCTGTTCATGGTCTATGAGTTACTGCAGACCCACATGGGAGACTCACAGCTCGGCACTGCAGTATGGGCCTGTAATGGGGCTGAATTACACCCCACAACAAGCATTTTAGCAGCTGAGTGACAAGGACCTTTTATGTATTTCTATTTCTGTTTACCATTTGCATATGGAAGTGGGGTTAAAATCATGCCTGTCACACAGCCAAGTTATCACAGAACTGTAACTGCATCCTTCACTGGAAGCCACTGCTAATGGGCAATAGTGTTCACTTCGGAGTTCAGGGATTCAGTTAATTCTAGTGGATGCAAAGTTCCAACCTCAACTCCCAAATGCACCATTACAATAACTGATCCTTCAGCGGGCAAGGTGGGATTCTCCGTGGCTTCAGTACCTAGTGGGGAAAGCACTGAGGCCGTCAGTGTTTCTCTGTATGCAGAATAACATCTCTTTGGAGAGGTGGTGGTGGGGACCTTTTATTCTTGTAGAAGCCAGTTTGCATTTTTAAGCAAACATCCATCCAGCTTTGAAGAGAGCAAGTGACTTGCAGAAGAATCCAAAATCCCAAGTCAATGGGAGCATTTACAGCAAGGACTCATGGAGAGAAAACCACGAGTCCCCGTTCCGCCCTCGGAGCGAGTGTGACAACCGTGCCACTGTTTCGCGGCAGCGGAGGCGGCAGCTGCCAGGCACGGCGAGTCCCACGGGCCTTCTGCAGGCTGACTCTCCTGACGCTTTCGCACTGAAAATCAGGGCTCACGAGGAGGGGTGGGGATGGGAGCCTTGGGAAGAAGAATAGAAAAACCCTCCTGGCATCAGTGCAGAGGCTCTGAGGAAGGACACAGAGTTACACACCACTATGGCAAGTCTGTACTTTACTGGCGATCAGCTGCTGCCGTCTCATGCAGGATTTTGGAAGTCCCTGAGCCTACAAAGAGCAGCAGCAGGCTCTCCAAACATCCTGTGCATCATTTATTTAAACCAGTTTCAAAACTCATGGGTTGCCAAAGTCTCTAAATTTGAGTTAACCTGCTTTAAGAGTTTAGAGCCCATCCCTGCAAAGATTAAAGGGTAGGAGAAATGTTGTTTGCATCTGAAACCCAGTCCCAATTCCTGAGCTTCTATTATCACTGAACGAAGTCTGGGATACAGCAAGAGAAGGATTTGATCTCAGTTTGCTCCCCAAGAAACAGGATCACCAGCACAACATGGTGAAGTTTCACTGCTTTAACTGAGCAACAAAATGAAATACAAGAGCTTTCTCCATTCTCCCTGGCAGGTCTGCTCAGAGGGCAGCGGGAAAACGCAACGGTGCAGAGCAGCAGGGAGCTGCGAGCTGCTCCCATGCCTCACCTGATGCAGTGCAGTTAATCCATCTTCATTGCACAGGTCCGGGCTGATGTTGCTCTTCAGCAAGTAACACACTGTAAGGGAAAGAGACAGGAGGAAAGGAGTCAGATCAGTAATCCTAACACATCGCTTGCTCTCAGCTAGCCCTGGCCAGTTCAAGACAAAGGCAACGCACACCGTCAGGGTGTCCCAGTGCAGGCAGAGCTGCAGGAGACCTCGCAGCAAGAGCCCAATGTGAACCCACAGTCACCGCAGCGCTGGCGAGGAAAAAGCCTTCTTGGTTCTATCCAGCAGAGAGCACCAGCATACAATTTTCCCCCAACTTCCTTCCAAAGGAGACTTTGCTATTACAGCTATCATTTACATACGGTTGCGCTGGAACAATCTACATTTCTATCTCATGCTTTGCAACCTCTGAGTGCAACATCTGCACGCTGCAGCCCAGGAGAGCTCTAAGGCAATCAGTGGTTTTTGGGTCCTGAGTTAAAACCGTAAGAGAGATCTCACTGTGGGAGGGATGAGGTCTTGCCTCAAGAAGTTATCAATCTGGGACGAGAAGCCCAATATGTTCAGGGGCCTGCCACATCGAAAATACACCAGGGTTGCTTTGAACGCTTCACATGAGCTCTTGGGTATTTGAAGAAAGCTTCCCAGAGGCTTTATTTTTTTTTATTGCTGCTTTGGGGGGAAAGGATAAGATTTATTCCATTAAAATGCAAATTTCTGAAACACATGAAAAGCCATTAGCCCCTAGGTAAAAGATAAAGTTTGCTCTGAGGTACAGATCTTGCACGGGGTAATAGCAATAAGGCTGGCAGAGGAAGTACATTAATAGCAACACCAGGAACTCTTCAAATTCGACACTGCTGACAGATCTTGATGATCTATGCCCATCTTCTGTTGTTTACTTGCTCATTCCCTGCTTTTTCTCCAGAGATTTCACTCCTTAATGCTTTTCCCACCTGAAATGTCATTGACAGCACAGGCACAAACCAGAGGTTCATAATCATCCCCCTGGGGCCAGGGTGGGAACAGATATTCAAGTCCTATCTTATTTGCTGGCAAAGATGCAACGATTAAGCATAACCAGAGCTGCAAAATAAGGAATGATAACAAAGCTAAAAGGGCAATAACCATCTTCAGAGCTGGCAGTCAAACAGACTGCAAGGCTGGTCACTCCCAAAGCATCCTGCAGCCTCTGCTTCTGCTGCTTTTGACCGACTGCTGTCCCACTGCTAGAGGGGAGCTCTTTCCCCAGCACATCAGGGCTGTCCCTGGGGACAGAGCACTTCTGGCGTCCGACGTAGAACATGGAAAACATGTCCACAATGACATCAATGTTGATTTATGAAGCTTTGTTTAAAAGATCTGGAAAATGCACTTGCAAGAAAGGCAAATCGAAACCAAAGTGAAATTTTGTTTGGAAGCCACTGGTCTGACGTTATCAAAAAGGAAGGCAAAACCAAATAGAAGTGAAATAAAACACTTTATATCACAGGATTGTTTCACCCAACTCAAAACGAATGCTGGAGTTTACGTTTGCTGGAAATAATTTCAAGGCGTTGACACCTGCTTGATGAAACCGATACAAAAAAGCAGAATACAACAAAGAACAAAACTCATTCCCCCACCGCGGTGAGTCCAAAGAGTCTGAGTTTTTCCAGCTCAAAGGCCAGCGCAGGAAGCCCACGCCTACACTCAGCTCACACCCCCCGACACTTGCATGCTTGACAGTAATAAGAGCGCTGAACCCCAGCCAGTATATCCAATTTAATGACTGTGCTTCTACTGTTTCTGGCCAGCCCCAAGCTCCTGCTCTCCTAATCCAAGCTGAGTGATAGGCGAGTCATTCACCAGTGGATCTGGTTGTCTCTTATTTACTTTGGATGCTCTGCCATTAGGGTTTTAATTCAATCTCAGTCATTTAAAAGCCATTGTGTACTAATGACATGCAGCTCCGTAATCATGTTTTGCCTGATTATGCAGACTTGGACAAGTAGATGCTGTCAGATTAACCTTACAAGTGCTGTCCCTCCACGGGAAGCAGTAGGATAAATCCCAGCTTGTTATGGAGTATGGGGTTTTGTGTTGAAGGCTCTGCAATCATGGCTTGACATTGCTTGTAAGAGTCCTTGAAGGGTTAAGATTCAGAGAAGGATTTATCTTACCCTAAAGCAGCTCTGAATTCTCCATTAACCCGTGCAGCAGCCCTCACGTTCGCAATGCACCTCGCCTTGACTCCCATCCACCCTCAGGACCAGCTCACCACAGCCCTCAAAACATTTCCCAGTATTTCCCAACACGCCGAAGACTGACAACCACAAGACACCAGAAAAGAGCACAGAGAAGTCAGGTAATGAAGCTAGGTATGGATGTGGTACCAGTGAGTCCAGGCAAACATGGCTTGAAGAGATCAAACTCCTTTCCAACCAGTCCTAAGCTGAAGTTTGCAGCTCAGGGTTTGGCAGGGGAGCACAGGGCTGGGCAGCAACGACTCCTGGCTCTTTTCTCTAAAGTCAGAGGGATGTTGCCTTCAGTATTCCTCACGCTCCAGACAACAAATCCCAACAGCTAGGCAGAAGTCTCCAAGAACTGCAATTTCCTATTACATATGCCCCCTTTTACAAGTGAGGGGATTTACCCAGCGTCCCACCAAGCTCGTAGCAGAATGCAGCCCCAATTCCTACTCATCACTCCCAGCCGCAGGGTATGGGGTGGCAAAGAACAGCTTCAGCAGCCCATGCTCCCTGCAGGCAGACCTGCAGAGGGATGTGGAGGGAGGACATGGACATCTTCCTCATGCCTAGTGCCCAGGAACAGCCCTTCCCACATGGCCAGGAAGAACAAGTCCTCCTTTCTGACAAACTTCAGGAGAAATGTGCATTTGTGAGTTTTCCAGTGCCTTAAGAATAGGAAAGGGGCGGGGAGCACAACTGCGATGCTTTGCAGTCCTGGAAGCCAGACCCTCAGCTCCCAGGGCTGCGGCACTGCCACCGACCCACTCCGCTGCTTAACGCACAACATAAGGGACAGGGACCTGAGCAAGCAAAGTGCTTCTCTTCAAGCCTGCCGGTGCTGCACACCTCACTGCAAAGCCCAACACCTTCTCCTCCCACCTCCAGGCACAAATGATGCCATACAGGTAGGAAGCATACGCTTCAGCTCGCAAGGAAGCAGATTAATCACTCAACGCCAGCTGACCGCCTTCTTTGGGCTCAAGCCTCAGCACACCACTCATGCAAGGAAGATCCCCCCCATACGCACAAGGAATAGCATGGAAATGGGTCCTCTGCAAGCCCCTCTACGAGCTCAGGTCACTTCGAGCCCAACAGAATGGGGTTTTATGGGTCACATTGGCAGGTTCATCAGGCAGCAGCCTCCGCTTTAACACTTACGATTAACTTCTTAAGGAGAGCTCAGTGCCTAAAACGCTGAGCTCTTTGAAATCTGTCGTCCTTTGCATGTAGGCGGGGGGCAGGTGGGGAGAAGGGGCTGGATGCGTGGATATACTTCATTACACGTCAAGTGCAAGTTGTGGGAAGCGGTTCCAAACGCATAGCAAATGAAGGAATGAAAATTATTACAATAAGAGCTGGGTGAACAAATGGTTGTGAATAATTCATTGCAAATTATATTAACTGAACAATCACTCAAATGTATTTTCCATTATTCTGCTTGCTCTGCCTATAATTGAACCGCTCACACGCCAAGATGGTGTACATTAATCTTCAATTTATATTTTATCATTCACATCTGTACTGTGTTAAATGGAAAAAGCTCCCACAACAGCTGTGAAAATACATCCTAGGTTTTAAGTCACCCTCCATCACATGTCCTGGGGCCGCCTCAGACAGATTGTCCTCCCCAAACACAACAAACCCACTTCTCAGGAGCTCCCTCTCCTCCCAAGCATGTCCAAACCTCGCTTATTCTCCCTAAAACCTATAAATCAGGGGGAAGACAAAAAAAACACGACAAAGGCCCTAAGGAAAATTCAATGTGGGGTAATGAGCTCTCTCACCTGAAGAGATTACAGCACTATCATTTTTCATCAGTGTTCCTTCCCGCTGAGTTTACACTAGAAACAGCTTTTCCAGAAAAGTTCCTAAACCAGATGAAGAGTTTTCCATGGAGAAAAAAATGCCTTTGTCAGTGCAGTTACCCCTAAGTCAATAAGCTACACCATAAAATTCTGGATACTATTACACTCCCATCTATACCCAGTGTTTGCATACCTCAATAACTCATAAGAGAAAAAGCCAACTGAAACTGATATGGATACCAGGGAGGAAAAAAACCCCAGACACCTTTCTGATAGGAGGTCCTGATTCCTCCCAAAAATATATAGTGGCAAACTGTCCATGCTGACAAGCAGGCTTATCTGTGTGCTCCAAGTTTACATACACACACAGGCCATTAGTTTTTAAAAATCCAGGTTTATCTTGATCCTTTGCACTCAATGATTTGTTTTTGAAAATATTTAAACTCTTCTAGTTCACTTTCTAGTTCTCAGGCCACCTTTAAAAGCTACTATTGCACTGAGGTCTCTATGGCAGTAGAATAATTCTTGTATGCTTATATCTGATTTCACTGAATAAAATGAAGAGAAGTTTCACTTGGATTAAGATGCACACTTTTACACATTGCTAGAAGTCACTGGCAGCCAAATGCAGCTTTAGTCAAAAACCCAGCATAGCAGAAGAAACTCTGCCCAGCATTACTTGTGGTGTCTGTGCCACACAGGTGTGTTAGCAAAGGTCTAGAAAGACTGATCCCCCGCCTGCCAGGCATGGTCCGATGGATGGACTCAGCTACTCAAAGCTGCATTTTTACTGCTATGGTTTTGCAGGGATATTTATTACAAAGGAGAAATGTTGCCAGGAAAACAGCATTGCAGCTATGAGCACTCTGCCAGCAAAGCATCCAGCTTCCTAACACAGCATACTATGATATTGATATTTAAGAGAATATCTAAACCCTCAGCAATCACAGGATGAACTTACTCAGCCTTATCCTCCACTCCCTGCAACACACAACTGATAGCCCATCCTGGTCCATTGATAAGCTCTGCACCTCCCTAAAGCTTTCTGACAGACAAAAAAACCCACAGGAAAAAGAAAAAATAAAAAAACCACACAGCTTCAGTACACATAAAAATAAATATGGCCCAGTTTGCCTGCTGAGCTAGCAACTGAGACATCCCATCATGATTGATCATCAGGCTTTCTTGGGAAGATTCAAAGCCTGTTAAGACCCTTCCCACCAAGTTTATAACTGGGCACACACGTTCCTTCTAATATACCCACAAAATCTGGGAAGTTTGGAAAGAGGTCAGCAGAGCCTCATCTGCTTCGTGCCATATTCACACGGGCAAGGACATTTCATGCAGCTACACTCAGCCCAGGTGCTGCTTCTCTCAAGGAAAATCTATTTCTGATTTGATGCTTCTTGCTTAAGAGGGCATACCCTTCCTTAGCCCCAGGGAGCCAGCTTCGCGTGGCAGGCTCTTCCTGCAGAGCTTGGGGCCCGGTTCGGACACAAATCTTATTCTGACAGCAAGTGAAAGTTGTCAACAACTCATACATTTATTTCATGCATAGGGTCCAATTCTTTCTCCCCCTCTTTGTGTCTATTTGCATCAATTTTTGCTTTATGCTTTGACACCTATCCACCACTGTAGTACCAGAGCACCAAGAAGAATACTGTAAGGGGACAGCTGCTTACAGCTGCAGCTTGGCTGAATGGGCCACAGCCAGGCACCCAAACCCTACTGCATCCCACATTTTTCTTGTTCTGCATCTAGAGGACTTCAGGCTCTGATAATCCACTTAGTGCTAGTGATGCTAAAGCATCTTTCTTTAATGGCTGCCATCCACCTGGGATTACTCAGATAAGTAACCGTGTGCAAGTTACCCATCTGCAACCAGCAATGCCCAAAGGACGCAGCAGAAACAAAGCCAAATTCATTTCATTAGGTAAAATAAAAATTAGAGGATGCTGCCATCTGACAAGCCTTTCTAAGGATGTAGTGTCATGTTCAAAATCATCCTCATCCTCTCCTCCTGCTCAGACTAACAGTGAAATTGGTCCACACAGGAGATACCAAATACATAAAGGAAAACTAAAGCCAGAGATTATTTTCTTCGTTTCCCATTCCTCATCTGTTATTGCAAGAATAAATAAATCATTTTGGTATGGTTTTTAAACAGATGATGGGCTTTAAAAGGGATGAGTGTTTTATAAACCTTTGGGCTCAGCTGCCTTCAGCAGGATTTCTGTGGGCAGATTCCCCAATATCATTGCGACAGTGACACTTGGGCTACCAAAGAGCCTCTTCTTCTTTAGGAGGCATTTTTGAGTAGGTATTTGAATGGCGCCGATTTAAAGAGTAATAGAAAAAAATTTAGGTCAGATTTAGAGAGGTATGGATCAAGGAGACCAAGGCCAAGCTTCCCAAAGATGACTCAGAACCTGTAGCAATGAGCAGAGCAATGGTGGTTTTTAGGGTGCGATGGTGCTCAGCAGAAGGCACCGACAACGTGTAGAGGGAATCGTCCCGCTGCGGTCAGAGCCACACGAGCCAGCGGCCTGAGCAGGGAACACCAACAGAAAGTGAGGGATGGGGGACAGCCACGTCCTCCAGCAGCAGCTCGACAGGAACCTGCATCCCCCATCTCTGGAGTACACAGCTGAAACACCGGGTTTGGCGCATGCAAGTGGGCAAGCAACACATCTCGCTTCCCTTCGTGTTTCAGGCATTTAGACGAAGGGCACCTACAGAGTCAGCAAACGCTCGACCAAGACCTCCTGTTCTCTTACTGCTGTGGCTACTTCCAGCTTTCTTCCTACAAAAAGCTCTTCTTGGAAGTCACGACAACACATGCAAATCCATTCAGACAACACAACATCAAAGCCTTTTATCTGAGCAGCACAGAGAATCCCACTTATATACCTGTTCAGAAACTACTTTTGATGTATTGGACCAAAACCTATCTACTGAGACATGCAGCAGTCATCACCTGTGATGTCTATACTAAGCTTATTATTAGAAAATAGATCTTTCACGGTACCAAAAAGGAAATGCAGAAAAAAAAAATTAATTTGCTTTAATAGAAACTACAGCTTAAGAAGTGTTTAGATAAAAAGGAGCGATGGTGTCAGGAGGTAAACTTCTGCAGCTGTCCGAGTGCATGAAGAGCTTCCCCAGTTCCATTAACACAATAACATAACAGGTGATCTGAGGAGCAGAACTGCAATAGCCCGCCAAGCTCCACGCAGAGCCAGCCTGCCAGTATTTGCAAGAGGATACTCTAATACACTCTGTGTAGCAGGAAATAGTTCATATTGCCATTTGAAAGTGTTATTAGGTTCCAGAGTCAACAGCCTCTGCCCCAGCTCATATTTCAAGCATCCTATGGCCTCAGCTAAGCAGCTGTATGTTGACCTGAACCATATGAATGTTTTTTTAAGAGTCTCAATTATAAAACAGGAAACTTTCTATTTAGAGTAACGGAAAAGAGGTTTTGGTGGAGGGGTGGGGAAATACATATCTGCTTTTCAAGCTGCCCTGAATTAATAGCAAACCATTCCCTGCAGTGACAGCCTGCTGACTGCAGCCTGGGAGCTCGCCGGCAGACCGGGCTCTCCCCCTACTCTGCTCCTCAGCCTGCCCCACTTCAGAGACCCTTTTTCTCTGTTGTGCATCTCTAACCTTGCCCTGGTCTTTAGAGAAGCTCCAACTGCTCTGGCTGTTTCGGTACCTTCTCCGCTCTCAGCAGCATCCACTCTAACATCGATTAGCATGTTTGGGGTTTTTTTTTTTTTCTCCTCCAACTTTGTCTCCCATAAGTTTAGGATGAAGATCTTTAAGAGATACAGGACCAAATCACATCCTTAGGTCTGCTCCCATGGATCACTGCATTCATGAAACACGGTGCCACATAGCCTGCGTAAGGCAGAAGCGCGGTGTGCCGGGACACGCTCTGCAATGCAGCCCTCTCAAAACCAGCTCTGTGTGACACGGCAGCAGCAGGAGCCGGTGCCAGCCCCAGGTCACACCCAGCCCAGATGTGTCTCACACCATTACCCCACGCGGGAGACCGCAGGGGGCACGCCAGGAGTTAAAGCGTAATCTGCTAAAACATCACCCCCTGCTCAACAGCACCATTTCTTACTGGAAACGCTGCATTGCCACACAGTGCTGGAAGGGGAATGTCTATAAAAGCAGAAAGTCCTCCTCTTGCTTTTTTTTTGGTCAAATAAAGAGAGATTGTGGTTTCCTTTTAAAAAGCAAACGCTAGAGAAAGAAAACTTTCACACAAGTTTAGCAGCAACCTGAACTTTACCAGAAAAGGATCAGCTGATCCTTAGCAGCCCTTCTGTTTTTGCAACCTGTAATTATTCAGCAGCAAATTCTACACGATTCAGAGATTTGAATTTCAACAGAGCCTTTCATCCAGAGATCTCTGAAAGCACTGCTGCCGTTAGCAGAGCAAGCTCCAGGCTGTCTCCCGGGATTTTACAATCGGTATTTGCCTCGTTTCACAGATGTGACATCGCAGCCCGAGTTAGACCAAGACTCTGGAGGCTCAGGTTTCTTTGCCAAGGTCACAGCGACAGTCCACGGCACAGCTGTGACAGCGCCCTTGACCACCACGTCCCAGCTCCCTCCCTTAAGCACCAGAAAACTCTCCTTTCCTCTCCCCCGTCCTCTCGGTTGTTGCCGAGAGGAATTGGGCAAAGCAGCTGAAGTCTCAATGCTAACAGCTTTGACGGCAACCAGACCCCAAGGTGAACCTTGTATTTGACAGTGTTCGGTAATTGTGTCCACGGATATTTTAAAAAGAGAAACCAAAGCCGTGGCTCGGCCGCAGCTCTTGGCTGGTATCGCTCCCTCGGGAAGGTCTCCACTGCTCGGCTCAGACCTGTTTGCTGACCACGTCGAGGACCTGGGTTGGACGAGGAGAGTGAGTCGCAAGAGGTGGGGGAGCAAGGTCATCCGAAGGGCTTGCAGTGTGGCAGCACGCTTCATTTAATTACAAATCAGCAATGATGCTGTCACGAAGGTGGAGAATGAAGCACGTTTGGTCGCCAAGCCTACATTTGACAACCATCCCTGATCTTCACCAGCAACCCAGCCAGGACAACCTCTTTTTTATCCCCCCACTCCCAAGCCCAGGTCCCAGAAGCGTGCAAGTTTTTGGGGCTGATCAAATCCCACTATTCCCTCAGAGTTTCAAACCACTTCTCTTTCAATTTTCATTTCAGCACCTATCACACACAGACAAATCACAGTCTAGAACTTCTTCTTTGTATTAACGAAAAAGCACATTCAATTTGCTCTCCAGGTCAAACACCTCCAATCCCAAAGCAACCCGCGACGTTGAGCGTCACCCCCGCGCAGCTGCTGCCTCGCAGCGCCCGCGACAGCGCGACGCCGGCACAAGGCGCAGAGGCAGCGGGCAGCTGTCACGGGCCACCGAGCAACTGCACGAAGTCCACAGCTAACGGCACGCTGCCCCGTGGTGGGACCTGGCCTGGGGGCGCGGGTGACCCTTGTACCACCGCATACCAAGCAGGGGCATTTCCGAGAAATACTTGTGCACCCCAACTCTCCATGCTGCAAATTTGTTTTCAACATAACCAAACAGATTAGAGAGCCACAGGGACTGCTCTCCCAGCCCTCGGCAACCAACGAACCCTTGTCAGAGAAGTCAAGAGAGTTTATCCATCAACATCATCATCAAAGGTATTCAGCACTGCGTGCAAATTGGTTCATACATTTAAGAGTTGAATCAGAAGTTAGCACCTGAGCTTGGCAGAAATGCAGGTTTTTCACAACTACAGTAATATTTATAATCAATGAGCCAGGCCTGACAGAAGGTATATAAAGAAATCTGTTTGACGGCTGCTGTGCACAGAGGACGCTCGTCGTCCCAGCCAGGGGCTGAAGCTGGAGACCATCCACCTCGTGGGCCCTGGGCCTGATCCAGTTGAGGACGGACTGCTCAGTAAAGACCATGGCATAGACTTTCTGCAGCTTGCTAGTCGTGCAATCCAAATTTAAGACCTGTTAACTTGAGCATCCAAGTTAAAAAAAAAAAAAAAAAAAAAAAAGAATAATAGTAGACAAAAAGTTAATTTCCTTAACATTTCCTAATTTCATTGAAAAAGGTTTGAAATCCCCTTCTATGACTCCTCAGAGACTGCATAAAAGACCTTTAAATTAGGTCAAAACAAGTGGGCACGCCATGATACAACCTGGGTTGGTCTATAACCTGACTGTCAAGTGCTTTGCATACAGACCACCTTGTTTTAATAGCTACTTCACCCGCCACATCACACAAAGTTGAAAACTCTCTCCAACTTGTTCTGTCACAAGTTGTGTGTGATTTCTGCTTCCCACCACATCAAGTAGTAGAAGATGAGTGTTCCCAGGCTGGCTGATGCAATATAGCTCCGTGGCTGCTGGGAGGTTAGCCCACGGGGAAGCAGCTTGAGAGCTCGACAGGTCATTTAGACTTCTCAGAAAGGAAAAAAAAAAGTCCAACTTGTTGCCTTCACCCACCCCTGCCATATCCACAGACACCAAAGTGCCAGCCTCATGCGAACTCAAAGCAAGACAGCTTTTGCTGCCAGCTCTCCTCTGCTGAGCTTCCTGCACTTTGATGCAGTAAAGAAAGAAACTGCGCACAGGGTCGGGAGCACTTTCCTTTTTAGTGAGCGGCTCCTGCGTTTTCAAAAGCCACCTCAGTCAGCTTAAAACTTTCATCTGCAGAATATGGCTTGAATTCAGCAAAACCCTTCAGATCAGAGCTGGGCGGAGAGAAAAAATCAGCTCCCTCTCACAAACTGCTAAGGAGTTGTGTACATCGTGGCAGAGGAACAAGGATGCTCCTTCATCAGAGGGGAGGTGTGGGGTCCAAACCCACAGGCACAGCTCACACCGGGGCTGCGAGCTCAGGACTCCCAACACTTACAAGACTGCTCTAACAGCCTTCGGGGTCAGTCTAGGAGTCTTTTACTTAACTTAAAGAGGAAAAGAGCTGAAATTGTCCTCCAGAAAGTGCTTTGTCTTAGTGCCTCAGACCAGGTTACGGATGTTTCATCCTGTTTCTGAGATGAGCACTTTAGTCTCAGTGCATACAGTGACTTCTATTTATTTTGCTTTGTATTTACGCACTGAGCTTATTAATACTAACAAAATACATAGTTTAAACCACCAAATTAAAAAATACGTAACTCCTACAGCTCTTATGCAGGTTTAAAGCATCCCACTAATCAGAGCAGTATCTCTGAACATTGAAGATATAACTCCTCGATGCTGGGAACAAGGAGTTACAGGCAACAGCCGGGAGCAGAGGGAGCACAATATATCCCACTTCTCTCCCTTCGTCCCTTCAAGAGGTCTCCTGTCCTGGGATGAAAGACCCTGTCCAACTCTCCATGGTAGTATTGCAAGTCAAATGCTTCCCATACCCTCTCCAGCAAGAGTCAGCTCAGAGGAGTTGCAGTTTTCCTTTCTGCAACACTGGAGAACAGCTTCAGTTTGCCGAAGCATATTGCATTTCCCAAGAAAACTGCAGTTTTCAAAATAATTAACAGTCATTAAAATTCCCCATTAAGTTTTGCCATTAGCAATGGCAGGACCATTCTCCTCTCCACAGTGGTGAAAACTCTGCTTACTTCTGTATTAAAACCAGTTTTGTTAATGAACCAATTTATTCCATCCTGTTTGCTTCTAACAGAGCTCCCTCACCAGCAGATCCCTCACATCAGGGAGTTTTTCATTACATATTTAACACTACAAGAGCCCAAGCATCATAGGCCACCTTTTAGCTGTCACAATGCAAGAAAGGTGACATCCATCTTCTGGGCTTGAATGGCAGATTGCCCTGCACTCACCGCGTCCCTTACACCTACGTACGAGCAAACAGGGAGAGAGCCTCCTCACGCTCTCCTGCCACGCTGCCGGCCATCGCTGCTTCCGTGCCATGGAGGAGAAAAGACTGCGTGATTAAATTACCTAAAAAAACCCCACACTTTCAACATTAAGAGGAAAGCCAGGCTCCAGCTTTGCGTCATCTCCCATCGATTCCGCAGTCTAATATTTTGACTTAAAAATTTATAGTAACAACAAAATGCTTTAGTAGCTAAACCCACCTTAGTAAGTTCATTGAAGTAATTCATGCCTAAGTGGCTGCTTACACTGCTCTGCTGACAGCACTAATTACAGGTTGCAGAGGTGGATCCCAGTAACAGCGCAGGGAACCAGGAGTCGGTTTGAGGCTCATGCACGGTACTGGGAAGACGTGGAGTCCCATGCAACCGCTTGGGCCGGATTCAGCACTCCCCTACTTTTTCCTGCTACTAAAACCAAAATTCAGTATCTCCAGCGTTGAGTGTAACTGAGCAACTTTGGCAGGTTCTGGTGAAAGAACACATATTTTTCTGCTGACCAACATCCAGCAGAAGAGGTCCGTAGCATCTTACTCAATACCCTTTTCGAGAGCAAGTCCTTCAGGAACAGGAGCGGGGCTGCTTAGCCAGGGTGACAGGGCCCTTACAGACCGTCGAGAGGACAGGAATCAAAGTGCTCTGGTTCCTGGAGACACCATGGACCATTTTATCCCTTGTGAAATGAATTGGGAGGGTTGCACTCTCACTCACTGAACCAGGGGTATAACCTTCCTCACACAAGCAGTCCTGTCCTTCAAACACTGGCAGGGATCCACATGCTCAGTGTGACTTGTGCCAAGAGCACTTGTACCTGTTTTGGGAGATGCAGGAGATCTGATCCTCATTACCAGAGCTGTGATCAATTATAAGATCCCTCCTCAACTGTTTTTGGTCCTATCTTTGTCTGGAAAAAACAGTCTTAAAAAAATTGCTTTCCAAGCAGCTGTTTGTAACAAATGCTGCTGAGATGTTTCCCACATTTCACAGACTGAAGCAAATCCCACTCCAAGCCTCCATTACCACCCCAGTTAGTGCTACAACAGAGAAATCCTGTTTCTTTCTGTACATCTCATCATAAAGAATAATGCCCGGGGAAAGGAGCCCGCCAGACCAGGAGCATCCAATGAGGTCTGGATCTCACACAAGCAGCTGCAACCAGTACAGTTGTGTAATGGAAACCTGACCTACAAACCTTGAACCAAATTCTAGCTGTTCCCCTTTGAAAAGCGACTGCATGAAGGCTGCACGCTTCTTCTGCCCCGGCTGCTGCCAGCTCTAGAGCTGTAACATCTGGCTTGGCTCCACACCCCGACAGGACCATTACCTTTCCTCAAGCCAGCACACCTGGGGAGAAGGGCATCACCAGCAAAAAGCGAGTTAAAATGGGCCCTGATTGCATAAATTGCACAATCTGTGCAACGTGTTACTAGGGGACAGAGCACATTTTGCTGGCCAAGATCTCCACACACCACCACGTAGTTTTGGTTGAAGGACACAAGAAGGAACAGCAGGCTCTGTCGCTACCTCTTCCACCTAACAGGGCACCAGGAGCGCCGAAGCAAGGGACAGTTTCCCAACAAACATGTGTCCCTCATAGATCAAATGGCCACATACAGTGCTCTGGGGACAGAACAACTGTGGGGGCTAAAAGGAGCAAGATGACAATCAGGCTTGGGATGAGGCACAGATAGTTTTCAGGACAGACTGCATTAACCTCTTCACTGCTGAAGCCTTGCTCCCCAGTGGGGCTGTTCCTCAAGAGGGTTGTTTCTCTAGACAGACCCAAGAAACCAAACTGGTTTGAGGTGTTTTGTGCCTGTAATGCACAACAGCATTAAAGAGATAAAAAAGGAGAACATACGTACCAGGGATTTCTAGTAAATAAAACACCCATAAAAGCGGAGATGAACATTCAGCACACACAGGTGAGGTTCAGGCAAGGCCATCCCCACCGCAGGTGGAGAGGAACAAGTCATGGCAGCTGTGATCTGCAGAGCCACCGTGGGAAGGGGACAAGACGTAAGGCAAAGCCATCTCCTCCACCCCAGCACCAGCCCACCAGCACCAGTAATGAGAGCCCCGGTCAGATGGGAATTCAGATAGACCTGAGCCCCAGAGCAGCTGGGCAAGATGTGCAAACCCTCCCTTGGATTTCTATTCTGCAGTAAAATTCCAAGAGCATTAGAAAGAGGTTCTTCAAGGAACTACAGGAGGAGCAGGAGCTCTTATAAGGAGGTCCTTACATTGTCAGCAGTTTTGAGATGCTTTGCAACAGTCTGGTCCCTCCTTCCTCCACCCAGAGTATTTAAATCAAGGAGTTTCTTCAGACAGTGGACTAGATTTGAAAGACAAGGTTTGCCCAGTTTCTTGGCTGGCAATCCCTTCCTTTCCGATATTCTTGCTGGAAGTCAGGAGAAATTTGCTGTTGATGAAGCACATCCCCCAGGACTAAGCCAGCAGCGAGAGACAGGGGCTAGGCTATGCTGACCCACTGACAGGTCCTATTTGGCCACATTTCTGGATCAGCCCCCACATGTCCACGTCACATAGGGTACCGTATCTCCCCTCACAGATAACAGTTCCCTTTCACAAGAAAAATAGCTTGATAAAAACTGCTGACCCCTGCTCAACTTACCACAAGAGATAAACAAAATCAGTGTGGAGTCAGGAAAGGGCTACGTGAGCCTCTTTGGAAGATGCCCCTTCGCCTCCACCTGCCTTTCCAAGCAGTCTACTGGAGAGCGTTAAAGACAACAGGAGCACAGCGAGATATATTTCAGACGTCACACGCAACTGCAGCGGAGAATAACTCACTAAAAACCTGATTCACTTAACGACTGTACCAGCAGCTTTGCAAAACCCGGGTGATTTCAGAGGAAGCCGCTGCCTTGCTGCCGCTCTGAGTCACGGGAAGCGCAGGGCCACAGCCAAGCCCCGGAGTGAGGCAGGAACACTGAAATTTCCCCCAGCTATTCTTATCTTGTCTCACAGTAACTCGAGGCTCGTTTTCAAAACCGGGGCCTATTCAGGGCAAACAAACAAGCCACCGCATTCACTAAACCCTGCTGCGTCCGGGAAAGCGCTGCAAATCACGTGCATAGAGAGGATTTACATGCAGAAGCGACAAGGAACGCGCATCTGCAATGATTTTATGGCACATGGCACAGATAACGGTTTTATGCTCCTAAAAACAGGTGATTTAAATTCCAGGGTGTCACACATTTTAATCCTGAGCTAATTTTCCCTCTCTTCGATGCTCTAGCGTACATCACCGTTATCAAGAGAGCAGAACTCACAGAAATCAGATTTCCTGAAGACAGAGTACAAGAAAATGATGTTTTCTACAGCAAATCAGTTCAACAGAGACTCAATAAAACATGATTGATAATTAGTGTTTTCTTTTTGACAGCTAGTAGCAATTGTCTTCTCCTTAAATCTAGTGCATTTGCCAATTTGAAACTAATCTGTCCAAAAATAAAACAAAACATCTGGCAAAAAATTGCCAGTGAATATTAGCTAAGATTTACAAAGTTATACACCAGAGCGTCACCTGCTACAGCATCAGACAACTCAACAGTAATTAGGGTAGAGCCGAGATGGCCTTGTGGAATGGAAATCAGGCAAATGGAAAATGGATGGGAATAGCTAAATCAGTTTAGGTTTCCCTAACAGGCGTAGATCAAAAGAAGACTAACCCGATTAGGAAGGAGAGAGACACTGATCCAGATTCATCGAGCAAAGCAGAACAGCTACAAAGTGACATTTATGGTTGTTTTCCTTACCAGGGTCGTACAAAGCAGCCAGCATGTACTAGTGGATCTGGCCCAGATTTACAGGCTAAGGGTAGACCCTTTTAAATAAGGACAGCTTCCATCCCCCCAGCTTACTTGCCCAGTTAAGCAGCTGTCCAAAAAAAAAAAAAATAGGTCATTAAAAAAAGCCCCCCAAAATTTAATTAAATAGAGTAAGTGATGCTCGTTGCCTGTTGGCAGTGCCATTGTCCCTGCACCAGGCAGCTTGTCCTGATTATGGGCAGGTCGAAGCTGCGTTGCCAGACCAAGGCTTCTGGCTCAACCCATTTCAGACAGCAGGAAGGGCCACGCAAGAGGGATTTGGTTCAAGCACTGGCTGTGCCCATGCGCGGGTCCCCAAGCATCCCGCTCCAAGGATGCACGCCAGTGTGGTTACGTGGTCCCTGACAGAAGCCGGCATTCGGACTAAGGCAGGGCATGTCGGTGCTCCCCTCAGGGATGCTCGCAGCGGTGAATCTTGAGGGAACACGACGCATGCACACCCCAGGGGCACTGTGCCCGCCTTCCCAAGGGAAGCCCAATACAACTCCCGGTACCTGCATCAGCTGTGGTGCTGCCAGGGCACCTGGGAGCCATCACCTCCTCCAGCAAATCCTCTCCCCCACAAGATTAGCTCACTATTATGCACAGCTGCCACCACCGCTTACAAGGGGCTAATTTTAGTTAAATGCAGCCACTCAGTGACTTGCTGGGCACCTGGGCTCCTGCTCCACTGGTCGCTTCCTAACCACTAGCTGCAAACCCTCTGCCATGCGCAGCACAGCTATGGGGCTTCTCATTAACACTGGGGCCAACCGGTGCAAGGGCCTTCACAGCGAGATGCACGCAGGCTGGCAGGGTAAAAAGCCCCACGGAGCCCCTCGCGCACCCACTCTCCCCAAACCCCATGGGAACGACTCACTGATCAGTCCAGGGCTGATGATAGCACAAAAATCTCCCCTACCAGCAGTCTCGGTAAAGGCTGCCCTGGCCGCATGCCCCGCACACTCCTGCCAGTCCCACTGCTTTCTGGAGCTGTGCGCATCCCAGGGGATGCACAAGCACAGGTACGCATTTTCTTTCCAAAGCAAATACCCGCCTCAGCCCACGACACTTCTGCTCACGTTAAATGCCTAAGCCCACAACTCAGCATTTTATATGATCACTCTGTACACCACAAACTGCCGAACCTAATGAGGTTTTTGTTGCTCCAGGAGCCTGCCCCAGAGCCAGGGGCAGGCTGCACCGCTCCCCCTCCTCCTGCCTTGTGTGCATCCTGCTCTGGCAAGGAGACCTCCAGCCTTCCCTTCGCCTACCGCACAAGCATTTCCACCAACAAACCCTCTCCGATCGCAGCTCTGTCACCCTGCTTGCCTTTGCTAAAGTCCTTGGAGCTGTAACGATGAGACAAATTGCTCCGGTGCAGAAGCGAGACCCTCCTGTAGGATCAGGAGCACGCAGAAATGCAGAGCGCTCCCAGGTCCCGTGCACGGGAGGCACTCCTGGTTCTCCTGCTTCAAAGCCATCTCCTGTCTGCTGTGGAAAGGTGGCCTCCCACCCAGCAGGTCTGCCACGCTGCAGGCTTCTACCGCAGCTGCGGAGAATTCAGACCTCCCAAAAAGAGCAAAGGGATGTCCACAACAAAACGGCCAGTGCCCAATGTCCTCTCATATTTTAGAGAGAGAGAATAAATGTAGCCAAGGTTTTGCATGAGTCTCACCAAAACTGCATGTTCATGCACAGGTCAGACACTATCTGACACCTCCCAAGGAGCTGATATTGAGTTGGATGTTATTAGGATCTAAGACAGAAACTGCTTTGGGACAGGGCAAAACTGCAAGACCAACTTTGCCCACTGCAGTGTGAATAAACATCCTTCTCTTGCCCTCCAGTGCCAAGACCCCATGGTCTGTGGGTGACAAGGCTGTTACTTTCATCTCCCAGTTACACAGCAATCAGTGTTGGTGTCTTAACCCCTCAAATCAGCCTGCTGGGTTTCAAAATGCTCTCCAGCATCCCAGCTGTGGCATCTCAGGACCTCCACAGAGCTCCTTCCAGAGGGCACAGCAGACAGGACAGCTGGCCAACAAGGTGCCCCAGCGATAAGCAGCGCGTTGCAAGGAGGAGCTTTAAATAGACGCAAGCAGCTCAGTGGGTAGGTAAACAGGATCCCCTGCTTCTTTCCTGTTCCACAGCTGGAAAACCCACAGCCCCTTCCTCTGGGAGGGGAAGGAGGAGGGTGGAGAGCCCAGGGCACCAGGGTTTGTTTCCAGCGCTGGGTAATGGCTGCCACAGGAAACCACTCCTCCCCACAGCAAAGAGATGAGATGTTTCCACTGCTGCTGGGAACTCCTGGTGCTGATCCGGGCAATCCCCAAGTGGGACAAAATGCCATGTCAGTATATTTTAATAGTGTGGGGTAGGAGTGCTTAACTGGGTGGTCTTTGTACTGGCATGCAACAGAAAGGAGGTCAGCATTTTTCAGATGGACTCTATTCTTAGGGAGCACAAATGCGTTACGTGACCAAACCAAACTGACTTCAGTAGAAGCTAAAATACCCAAATATCTTTACAGATTTGTGCCAAAATCCTCAGGGATTCACAAGAAGCCCCCAGTTAATGGTAGCTGAATGTGCTCCTATCAGAGCTTGGTCCAGGAAGGCTGAACGAGCAACGTGTTTCTAGAAGCTTTCAAACCCGAGAGACTAATACAAGGATCAAGCAAAGCCAGATGGCCAGACCTCTGTCTCGTCACCCTTGCACTGCTCCGGGCACGGCTCCTTCCACCTCTAGCTGCAATTCAAGCTGTCAATCCCACTTCACAGGAGGAAATTGGTCAACAAATATTGCCCTTCAGCTAGAAGACAAGTCTTTGAATGTAAGTGAAGCAAGAAATATTTCCCGTTCTCTTGTTCCCCTTAGGGTGACTGGACAGATCAACGCTGCAAATATTCCTGCTACTAAACACATGGGAAGCTCAGAGCACTGAGTGATACAATGCAATGATGACCCAAATCTTGAATCCATGCTACAGATTCAATGCTGACCAGTACTCAAATGACAGTTTTCCCTGCTCTGAAGAGTGATGGAAAATTGCCACCGATGAGAATAATTTGGGTCGGGGGCAGAGCAGCAGCTTGTTCATAGCTATTTCACAACTGCATGATTAAAGTTATGGAAGAATAAATTTACTACGAAAGCACACAGGGAATCCTGCTTAGATGCCCTTTAAGATGAAATTTTAAACTCACTGGCCCTTCTAATAAAAGCAAAATGGACTTCCAGCATCTCTCCATGACCTGCTGTCACCCACCAGCCCAGATATGTTGTGGTTTTGGCACAGCATCCAGAAGCAGGTTGGAACTTGACTGGTTACAGTCTAGACTGAAGCTTCATATCACGTTCAGGACTTGCATCATTGTTTTGACAGCATCAGCTTTAGGAGGAAAGAAAACCCTGTGATCAACTGCCTGACAGCCAGGAGGATGTCACTGGAGATCCACGGTGACTGCCCTCCTTCGCTGGAGCTCTGGCTCTTTCTAATGCCTGCTATTTCAGGCTACCAAACCAAAATTTTAATTAAAAGCCGAGTCCCATTTAAGTTCCTGAGGAGCCCTGCTCTGGCCTTGCTAATCAAAGACAAACTGACAGGATCTGAAGTGAAAAAAATAAACCAGGTCTGAAAAGTTCGAGTCACAGAAAGAGTCTGAGCTCCTAAGTAGGTTGAAACTCGCTCTCTGCAGGAGTGCCACGTGTCATCCAGCCCCAGGTTTCTAAGTTAGGTCCTGGTCTCTGTAGAGCTGATGGACTCTCCAGAGGGTTAATCACAGCCACCCCAGTTTGGATCTCACCTGTCTCCACTGACAACACATGAGAATTGAACCCAACATTGGTAGACAGATGCAGAAAGTGCTCTTCTCTCCATGTCCTTAACGTGAGTGAAATGGCTGTCCTTACTGCACTGCTCCTTCCCTGCTCCAAGAGGCTGAGAGCTGGTACGGATTTCCAGGTGACTTCCTTTTCCCCAGCCGCTGGGCAGACCGTAGATGTCCTGCAGCAATGAAGCCTCGGTGCAGCAGAGCTGCTCCATTCCTGTGCAAGGACTGCATGCTTCGTTCAAGAATATTCTGCTGGTAAAATTTTGCTTTTATTGCAATAGATGGTTTTTTACACAGAGGATTCTTCAGATTGGGTAATTTGAAAGGCTTTGTTTGGATATGCCAAGCCATCGTGTCTCACTGCTTTCAAGCCTTATCATTTCAACCGGAACCGTGCAAGTATCAGCACTTGATCTCCAACCTTTGCTGCTCTGAATCAGACCAGAGTGAAAATACTTTGAGGGTGCCAGAATCTTCCCCACCCACTCAAAATGTGGATGTTTTCAGACAGATGTAGGTGTAACACAGGACAAAATATAAGTTGTGTGCAGATAACACTTCTCTACTACGGAAACCATCAGCTGCCAACCGGGTTAAAACAGGGCTGGTGCAGCCAATGAGAACTGTGTGAGAGTGACTTTCAAGTTAATTCCTGCTCTAGTCTCCCTTTTAGAAGTGGACACTATAGCAGTAGTCCTTAGGAGAAAAAAAAGTGGGGTTTTTTTTGTTTCATGGTTAGTTTTGGTTTTGGGTTTGTTTTTTTTTTTACTAATAAGATCTCTCTTGTCAGCCCAGGTAAAGGTGCACAAATTGAAATGAGACCTTGGAAGTTTCCCATTGCAATTCAAAGCCTGGTGCTCTTATACTCTAGACAGGGACCACTCCTCTATGCCACCTCGAAATCAAAACCAGGCAGAGCAGATGAGACCACCAGGAAAAAGGGAACTGAGATGTAGCTTGAAATCCTTGGCCAAACTGACAGATGCTGCAAACTGTTACAAAATGTATACGGAGCACGAGAAACACAACTGAGCAACTAAAGCCAGTTTCCTACATGAGTAACGTTTATAGCCAGTCTACCTCATGCTATCTAGGGAATCCGGGGCCCAAATTCAGCAATAAGCAGTTGCAAATTGCAGGGACCTCAGTGGAAACTGCATCCGCTTGCTAGTAGCTGCACGTGGGCTCTTGTTCCCCGAATTACAAGGAGTACAGGGTGCTTGATTGCATCTTGGCTTTTGATTACAAAGGCATCAGCAGACAGAATTAAACAGTTTGCTTCCTGGCCTATTTAGCATCCTTTAGGTGACAGGTTAGAGGGTAGGCAAGGCTTAGGAGACATTTTTAACAGTTGTGCCAGAATCTGATTAATTTTTTTTTTTTTTTTAATTTTTTGTCAAGACATTTGCAGCAGGTGATAAGGTTTCCCAAAGATCTGGCCAGGCTCCAGGGAAAAAACAAGCAGTGAAAGTGTATGTAAAAGCAGCTCTGCACTAGGTTATAAGGCACTGCCTGAACCAGCTGCCATAGCAACTGCTGTTAAAGAAAGAATCAGAGCATTCTTCACGGAAGTAGGAAAACTCGCAGCCAGTAAGTGTAAGGATGGGACGCAAAGCAAAATAAAGGGGGATAAATATAAGCAAGCGGGAAAAATACACAGAAGTGAACGAGAAGCAGGGCCGCTTGCACAGGTATCTGCTCTCGTGTTGCATAGATGCCTATAAATACACTAAGATACCTAACTCCAACCTCATTAGCAAGCATTTTAGATACAGTTGATCCTGCCGTGGGGCAGGAGGTCGATTACATGACCTCCCGAGGCCCGCTCAACCTCTATTTTCCATGATTCTAGGAGGAAGAAACCTACACCAGCTGAGCTGACCCGAATCCAGAAAGGCAGGAATTTAAATCTGGAAAAAAAAAAATAGATTTAATCCACTTTTCAAGTTCTCCTTGACCAGGAGAAGGTGCAGAAAGCAGAGCCTGCAGCCACAGCTTACAGCCAAGTTCTTCCTGTCTGGAAACTATACCCAAGCACTGCATTTTCAACTGCATCAGGGTAAAGCAGCCACGTGAGGTTTAGCCCTGCAAGAAGGCTTCACTTCCAACAATATTAATTTCCCCACCAATATTCATTTGCAAAGAAGAGAGGGGTTTTGGGTTGGGTTTTGTTTTTTTTTTTGTTTGTTTGGGTTTTTTTTGTTTTTTTGTTTTTTTTTTTTTCTTCAAAATACACTCGAAAACACAATGACGCTGCAAAACTCTAGGTACCAGCGAGCTCTCGGGAGTCATCAGGCTAACATCTTACGTCCTTTTGGCAGAACTGGATTAGATATCACAACACAGCACCGCAGCGAGGCAGAGGCTTGGCTATTGGAGATCACAGCCAAGGTGGGAAGACAGACGGTATTTCACTCAGGTTGCCACTGCTTATTGCCAGAAGATACCAGAAGTCCCCCACCGAGCTGCTATTTATGCTCTCTGGGTTCTTGTTATTGGAGTGGGACAAAACACACAGTTAATCGGAGCAGAGGAAACAGCACACACCTGGAAGGCAGCCAGGCAGGCAAGAAACACATTGCCTGCAAGAAGCCCCATGTCACAGCCCCCCGGAGCGAGGAGCTGGCTGGGCTGTAGCGTCAGCCCTTCCACGCCATTATCCCACCGAGCAGGCAGCCAGGCGTGCTGCTTTCAGTGCTTGATCTGCCCCATATCCATGGCCATCGCTGCACTTCCACGCCTTCGTCCCCCTTGTGCAGGTAGCAGGCACTGGTCCTCCCGGGGAAATCACAAGGACAACCAAGCTGGGAAGTTACTGGCTAGAAAAAGCCACCAATATATCAGCAAGTATTATCAGGCTCAGATTGGGAAGTTCTGGCTTCAACATTTGGCAGCCTGTAGGTATCAGAACACAAGGAGCCATCCAAGGCTGCCTCCACGTCATTAGAAGCAGAGCACCCAGGACAGGGAAGGGAAAGGTTGAATGCCAGTGACTTAGTGCTTGGTTGTAAGCACAAACATCCCCAGGTACCTGGTTGAATCAAGGTCCCATCGATAATCTGCCTTCAGCTGACAAAAGTCCTGACGTTCTCAGCAAAGGCGGCCGTTGCGTCCTGAGCTCTCCCTGCTGTGATTTGGCCGGGCAGGGTTTGCGGAGCAGATGGTGACCTTACATATCCTACCTACTGCACCTTGCATGCACAGCCCTAAGAGTTTCAGCCTTTACTCCCCATTGCCCAGATCTCCTTTCGAAAGGGAATACTCCTTACTCACGGTTGCATTAAGAAGCATCCATCAACAATACTAATAAACCAAAGAAATGCCCAGTTTGCATTTAGGGGTACAGGCAACCAAGGAGACACCGGTTCCGAGCTTCCCCTCCCAAACACATTGTAGCCAAACTTTAGAAGCCAATTAAGTGATTTAAGCCACTTCTAGTAAGAAACAAAATCTGGGACTGGCAACAGTCATTGGCCAATCCCTGTTTGATTTAAAACACCTTGAATCCAAACAGACCATCCTTACTGGAGGGACAAGTAGTTTGAATCCAATGTTTATTCATTATCTTGTAATACTATTACAAGATACATAAGAAATATTTTCAGTGGTATCAGAAATGGTGGAAGCTGGCACACGTGTAAAAGCCAGAAACCGAAACGATGTGAAACCAACCCATTTCCATCACACAAGCCAAAAACATGCGCTCTGCCGAAACACGGTGCAAGCAGAAAGATGTGGCCACAGAAGCAGGGGCGGGCAGCCGGGTCTGCAAGAGGTTGGGGGGGTGTCTAAATTTTGATCAAAACACTTCCAGCCAGGATCCCTGCATCACCATTTCTTAGCAAGGACAGTCAGAGCGCATTTGCGTGCACATTTTCAGTTCTTGTTTTAGTCAAGAAAAGCAATTGCTCACTCTGCGGGTTGCAGGAGGGAGACTGCTTGTGCTGTGAGCCTTGCTGTAATCGAGAAACTCAAAAGATGCAGAATTTCTGGTCTGCAGGCATGGAAAGAGTCTGTTTCCCAACTCATACGTCTTGAAACAGCAAGCAGCGATGCTCAGTGCATGCACCAGCCAGCGCCCCAAGAACAGACACCCCGATCCTTCTGAAAGGGATTAAGAGGAGGCTTGACCCACTGAAACCAAAGCACTTCTACAACAGTTGGTGTCACATTTTATAAAATACACTCTGAAGTTAAGGAAATATCTCATTTTGTTATTTAAAAAAAATTTTTTTAAAAGTATTCTTGATGAAACTTTCTTGTTTAAAGAAAGGGTTTGAAACAAAATGTTTAAGTTGATTCCAGATTTGGGGAGGGAGAGGGCCTCATCCCAGGAAAACCTGAGATGGACTTTCAGCATTAATTTCCAAACAGAAATTTGGCATTTCAAGCTCTTATGGAAATGGAAATAATTTTCCCACTTGACTGAAATTCCAGGAAGTCAGAGGAAAAAAAAAGATTATTTACTTGTTATGACAACAGAGAAAGTTGCATATTCAATATTGCTCGTGCTCCCAGATGCCATCTAGTTAGCTGCCATATGCAAGCCACCCCGCATTGGCATCGCATCCAGATTGCATGAAAAAGCCAAGTTAAATGTGGCCAAATATGTGAATCTGCTTTTGGAAGACATACCAATCACCATTAACAAAATTAACAAAATCCATCATTGCCAAGAGCTCCCATGCCCAGCTTCCCGAAGAGGACAGCTTTCATTTGCATACCTATGGAGTTTAAAACTCAAGAAACACCTTTATTATTGAATAGAAACTTATAATTTCTGACTCGAGTCATTCCCCAAGTACCCAGATATACACTCAGACTGCTGGCAATAAAAGAGATTTTTTTTCAGAGCCCTTCAAAGGGCACGAAACCCAGGAGAAAAATCTTCTCAGACAGATAAATGCACTTGCTCATAGACATGGACACAGGAACCCCATGTAAAAAGCTTCAGGAGACTAATAATGTGGGTGGAAAATTAAGGCACCTCATAAAAGGTTTTTAGTAACAAGGGAACAGATCACATCAACTTGGAAAGGTTAAAGAAAGCAATTTATAGACACTAATTAGGGCCTCTTTTTAAAGTGCCTTTGCAAATGACAAGGTTGGTTTTATTCCAGAAAGGTGCAAAGGGAGCGCAGTAGGAGCTGCCTGGGGATGGCTCCTAAAAGGGTTTATCACGCTCAGCATTACCGCACACTTACAGGAGATTTAAGGGTTGGCATGAAGGGAAACGTGGGGGATGTATTTATATGAATGAGCTGTGCAATACTTATACCCTCCTCGGGGAAATCTCCTCCATGCTGGCGCAGGACCCAGCGAGCCCCAAGCTTGCACCCGCTGCTCTGCTAATGGGAACTGTTTTGCTGGATGCCAAGTCCAAGGTCATCAAACCTGAGTTTTCATTCACTTGCTGGCTCACGAGCCATAAGGATCTGCATGGTTAAACTTCTGCAGAAACGCTGGTTTATGCAACACTCTGGCTCTGACAAAGTTTTGCTTGCAGGATCAAGTGCCAGAAGGTGGGAGCTGAATGACTTTGCAGCGATGGTTCTCAGAGCCATGGCCGGGGAGGCAGCTCTCACCCAAGAGCAGGAGAAACCAGGGCACCTCCAGCACTGCTGGAAGGTGAATCGGTCCTTCGGGGGCTTTATGTCTCCGTTGGTTCGCTGAAGGGAACACAGCTCACCCCCCAGCTAACACAAACACCTCCAGCTTCTGTCATTCAAGTGGAAGCTCCCCCTGCAAACCGGCCGGGTGTGCAAAGCGACTTCCAGGCAGCAAATGCCACGTCTGTACAGGCAGCCACTTTACTCACCTCTGGGATCTCTTTTTTTTCGATTTACAGAACACCAGCTCCTCTCCCCGTGCTCTGGGGCTGCTTTTATAGGAGCTCAGTGATGTAGAAAGACGTGGACACGACAGCCCTGCAGCAGCAGGGGCTGCTTTCAGGGACACGGGGCTGCCCTGGGAACAGCGGGACCAGCCTTGTCCCCACGGTTCAGTCCATCACCTTGCAGGGCGGCCTCAAAGGGCCACAGCCTTCAGCAGCCCTCACAATTTCTTTGCAATTAGTATGGTAGCTTATAAAGCATTGCTTTATTGTATTATAAAGCAACTCTCCTTCGCAGCCATTAGAACAGCCCAGAGGTTGTACACAACACTGCCGCTCCCTGTAAGCTCTGCACGAACCAAGTCTCCTCCCCTTTGCACCGTCCCCCTGCAACCAGCTCAGATTGTGCCTAGAGCTGGGCGAGGGCTTGAACATGTTTCCACTTAAAACAGTGATTGTGCGCGATGCCCCTCCACAGCAGGCCCTTCCCAGCTCCTCCACAGGGGAGAGCGGAGCGGGTCCGGTGTGGCAACTGGGAGTGCTCTGCTCTCACCTCGGAGCTCACCCATGAACTGTCTGTAGATATTTCAGCTCTCCAAACCGAAGGTCCCGGCCAGCGCACGGCAGCCCAGGGGGACCGCTGCCCTCGGTCTGGGGTCGCTGCCCATCACCTACTTCTCCCCAGCGTGACTGTCTGCTCACATCTGCCACCAGCGTGTTTGCGGTGTGCTCCCTACCCTGGTTCTGTCAGCAGAGATCCAAAGGAGCTTTTAATAGCAGCTTGTTTGTTAAACCTGGGATATTTTGACAGATCTGTTGCAGAAGATGCAAGGAACAAGCAAGCAGGAGCCGTCACCCTTTCGCAGCTCCTGCCCACGCTGGGGCTGACGCTCCCTAGGAGCCCTTGCCGTCAGTCCTGCTTCACCACCATGCTGAGATACAGCAATTCTGCAACACGCCCAGTCACCCATGGACTCATCAGCCATAGACAAACCTGGATTTCTTATATGGGAAAAAAGTCCTCTTCTCCAAGGCTGTCACATTTGCAAAGCCAGAGAGGTCACAGGCTAGGTGGGAAGCCGGGGTGGCTCAGCCTGGTGGCCACGCCATCGATGGCAGAAGGAAACGGGGACAAGGGAAAGTGCTGCGGATGCCCACAGGCACACGGGAACCGAGAAAAACTAGCGCTGCTCTTTCAATTACACCTGGGCAAGGTGCAGGCAAAGGACAGTGAAGTCAGCACATCCAGGTCCTCAGGGACACAGGGCTGCTCCCTGAAGAGCAGGGCAGGGTTTTGCACCCCCAGCCTCCATCCTACAGGGCTCGACCCACCGCCTCCATCAGGAGGTTACGCCACAGCACAAGACACCTTCCGGACAAAGAGCCAAATTGCTAGCCAACTCCGCTTTCTCTTCCCCAGTTTCATTGCACAGTGCCTACTGCCATCCCGTCTCCCACTTCAGGAGTGAGAACGTTAAAAATAAATACAAAAGTACAGAAAAGTAACAAAGAATGGAAATGGCACGCCTGCTCAGAGGTGGCTCAGAGGTGACGCATGCCAGCTGCACCCCCAGCTCTCCAACCTTCCTCATGCTAACTTCTCAACTTCTTGATCATTTGTATTTCACCTCCCCCTCCACTTCCCACATGGAAACAAAAGATGATTCATACAGCAAAATAATCACTCGGGACCTCCAAAAGCCCACAAATTCCCTCACTTTGGCATAGGGCACTTGATAAGAAAGTTTCCCAGTTTGGCATCTGGGTTTGACTGTCCCCTCCTGCCTTTTATACTGGTCCCACATTACAGAGGGGGCAGAGCAGGGACAGAATCTGCCCACACACTATTTTTAGGACTTAAATTTATTGACCACAAAACAAATCAAATTTAAAAACTTGAGGCATCTGAAAAATGCAGCCACACAGGGCAAGCACCTGTGGCACCGGGGATACTGCCCCTGCCCTCTCCGGTGAGTGGAGAGGTTGGTTTTCCACCAAGCAGGGAAGTGCCTTTATCACACTGGGTGTAACCAGCATCACATTGGAAAGAGCAACCGATGGTTAAAGCCTGCTACCTGGGCTCGCCTACGGAAAGAGGTCAACACGACTGTAGTACCAAAAGAGACCTGCAGCAATGGATTTTCCTTTACAGGAGGAAAAGAGTGAAGCTGTGAGCTGAAAGCTCAACTCCTGCACCCCCAACAGCAAAATATCCCTGTCCACGTGTGGTGCAAGACCATCATCCACAGGACCTCTGACACCAGTGCGCTAATGCCGCTGCATGAACGCGCGCCAGCCCTGCCTGCTCGCTGCCATCAGGGTGCACAACTACCCTCCACCAGTGCCGTGTTTGCAAACACCTCCGCCATTTGTGCATCTCTCACAAAATAAGAAAGTATTTGTAAGGGAGACAGTGAAGGAGCTTTCCTCCTTCCAAACTGCCCAGATCCAAAGCCAGAAAGTGCAGAAAGCCAAACTACAGGGCTGGGCCTCTCACAGACTCATTGGCCCCATCGCCCCCTCCAGCCCAAGCACTGAGCAGAGGCACTGTCGCTGCACTGAGGAGGACGATGAAACGCTGGTTATCCACCCCAGCGCTGTGACCTGTCACAGGTGGGCAGCCAGGTACAAAACCCAAAGCCATACCCTGCCAAGTATCTGCCAGCACAGGCAGAGGCAATACAAGTCATAGGTCTGTCATCTCAGGCAATGCCAACAGACACAATTTCACAGTAGGGTTCTAGTTGGCTTCGCTGCTGGGGCTTTCTTAGAAGACTACAACAGCTCAGAGAAACACAGGTTCACTGGAGCAAAGCGCTGGAAGTAACTGTTAAACCTTTAAAGCAAGGAAGAAACAAATAAAAGCCTGCAGTTTCCAGGGCACTATCACAGGTCTGCTCTCTCACAGAGAGGCTACAAATGCACACAAAATCACAGACACACAGCAGGGCTTGGCAAACGCTTGTAACGCACCGCCCAGACAGGCATCACTGTCCACCACCAAAGGGCTCCGTTTCCACACAGGTGCAAAACACACACACGAGGACAAGTTACGGTGCACAAAAGGCCTTCTCAGGAAGAGGGACATGACTTTGGGGAGATTCCTCACACGACAAGATGAGGTCCTTGCCTTCCACCCACATACCAGGCAAGTATATACTGCTTCTTGCAAAAGATGCCGGAAACTAGAGCAACATTCACTAGCAGAGATGCAGCTCAACTGGCCAGGTTTCCCAAGCATCTCCCTTGTCTCTGCCATGCCAAGGGATGAAGAAGATCACATCGATTTTGCTACCTGGCAGAGCAGCAACCCCAAAGGCTGCTCCAGGTCTCCTCCAAGAAATGTTTTTACTTCTCTGCAGAGAAGTAAGCTCTGGCTCCCCAGAGCTTACAGGTTTTCCCCCGTACTGTGCTGAGGCTAATGGGCATTGACTTTTAGACATTTTTTTTTTCCTCCCTTCAGATTTTGAAGCAAAAGCAAAGCATTTCCACTTTGAAATGGTGCAATTAAACCAATTTCTGAAGACTTTGCAGTTCTCTTCTATAGGAAGCATTAAGCAAAGCCGTGCTTTTCAGTATTTTGAATAGGGAAAAAATTCATACATCCATGTAGCTCTCAATCCATCCCCCCAAGCAAGGAAGCTGAAGAGATTTACACTGACATGTAAATCCCTGTGACAGACTTATAAAACCACTAAAAGAGGCACACCCAGAAGGCAAAGTGTTTCACACCTTCTGTAAGCAGAAAGTGTGAACAGGGACGAAAACCGCCTCCCTTTCCCCAAATCTCGGTCATAACTCCTGCCCAATCCTGGCATTCGTGCGCCCACTCCTGATTTCAATCTAGGCGACGCTGGTGTCACACAGTGCTTTGAGGTCCCTATAGCTATATCAGAGATAGTAACACTCTAGAGACCAACACCACGTCAAGGGTAGTCCAGTCCATGGACGTCAACACAGATGCCTCTGCACACCACAGACCTCGCAAAGAAATTGCCAGATACATGTGCCATACCTTCCTCCAAGTCGTTCCTCAGAGAAGCCTCCAGCAGAGCAACACTGGCTTCAAAAGACACTTTCTTTCGGTTAACAGCATTTCTCTTCTTTTCATGCTTTCGCTTCTTGTGCTGCATCTCCTTCTCATACTGCGCCCATTTCTTCAGCTGCTGAGCCCTCCGCTTCTGGGCTGCCCGCAGCCTCTCCAGCGTGGGCACCTTATCCAGCAGCTGCAGCTCTGTCAGGAGGTCCACGTGGGCATCCATTGCTTCTGCCGAGAGAGAGGGGGTGAAGGATGTCCCAGCGGGAAACGATGTCCCACCACAGGTCCTCTGGATTGCAGCCGCCTGCTGCTATACCAGCATCTTGAGGCCGAGCTGGGAAGGACCCATCGCAGTGTCCGATGAGAATATGGTGGAAACCTGAAACGAGGAAGAAAGTGTGAGGGATCAAGTCTCATCATCCTGTGCAGACAAGCAACCAAGACCAGACCATTAGAAAACGCAACAGGCAACACCTACCATCTCAAAAGGCAGCTCACTTAATTGCGCTTCAATTGCTTCGTTGCTCTCACTGGCCTTTATGATTCCACCTTTCACCCGCTCCAAACACCCAAGCAAAACCCTCTTGATTAAGCCGTAGTTTTAGTGTGCAATTCGTTCACATCTATAGTTCAAGGCAGCCCTCTCTTAGGAGCAGAAGAAAGTCTTAATGAGCAAAGATCTTCCGTATTATTTGATATCATTCCTCAGACAACTCAGGAGAGATGCAAGTACACGACACATCCTTCCCTCCAGCTGGCCCCTTCCAGTCCATCACCCCCCCTTACAGGTGTCCCCAGCACTGCAGCCAGGACCGCGCTGCACTGGTGCACACCAGCAGCCACATCCCTGAAGCATTTCAGTCTGAGCAGCAAAATACGGGCAGAGGGGACCAAGACTGTAGTGGCAGAGCCCAGGGCAGCCACAGACACCAGATGAGGCCACCCCAGCACAAATAACCCAGAAGGCAGAGGCTGGAGATACATGGGGCTACCTGTCCAGTGCCCCGAGGCCAGGCAGGTTTTCCCAGAGGAGCGCTACCCACCAGGAGCATTATCTGTGCTCTTCTACTTCATCCATCAGCCCCTTCTCAGCCCAGCCCTAGCCGAGGGCAGACAGATAGGATGTGGCTCTTAGGGAGGTATTACTACCACTTAAACCACTTCAGCTACTTAAAAACATGGGGTTTTGTGTTCATTTCTCTCTTCCTTCAGGTTTTTTGTTCACCACACACTAGCTCATTCTGGTTTTGCTGTACAGGCTGCACAAGCACAGCAACGAGAGCAGTTAAATCACAGTCCCAGACTCTCAGTATGACCACGTCAGAGACCTCTGAGCAGCGCTACCCGCAGAGCCACCAACCGGGGGGACCCACGGGCAGCCGCCCAATCATCCATTGCACACAAACGTCCCAGATTTAAGGTGCAGTCCAACAGGGAAAGGTGCATTTGAAATAAAGCCAACGTCACAAGCTAACTGAATGAGTCCTTTCCAAATAGACCCGTGCAAAACACATCGCATGGCAAGGTGAGCATGCCAAATCGAGGTAAGCTGCAAATAAACACGTATGAGATGAGAGCTCTTATGGTTCAACCAGCTTGGAGAAAGAAAGAAAGAAAAAAAAAAAAAAAAAAGTTGATGGGGAAAGGAGACTGTGCGGAGCTTAAGTATTCACAAGCACCTGAGAAAGCCCCAACAGGGCAGCTAAAACTATTCCTTGCTCAACTCTCCTGCTCCAAAAGAGAAGCAACAGTCTCATAAGCAATGGATGCAAAGCATCTATGGGAAAAATAGCAGCAGAAGAGAGGTAGCTAGACCCAGGTGAGAGATGTGGGGAGGATACCAAACCTTACCCTATCCAGCCAAGCTAGGAAAAGCCACCGTTCATCCCTCCTCAGAGGGCAAAGCAGCCCAATCGGGGAGGCATTCCTCTGAGGAGCTGCAGGGAAGAGGCCACGCCATGCAGCACATCCACCACGTCCCAGTGAATTTCACAAGGTTGAGACATCCACTCCTTTCAAACATTGCTACAGACCTTCCACAGGGGTTTGACCTTACCTATAAATATCTCAGCAGACTGACAGCGAAGCATGCCGTTTCCTCCATGAGATAATTGGTTTGAGAACTGAAAGCAAACAAACTCAGCCTGAGCACACAGGCAGGTCCTGGGCAGTCGCTTTATCCAGTAAATGGCCAACAGAAGGCCAAGGGCAGCTTCAGCAGCACCTGCAAACCTTATTTTTTTGTTCAGGTCTATCCTGAAACCCTAAAAACCCTGTTCCATCCCATAAGAACTTAAGATTGCAAAAAAATGATTTAGTTCCACATAGGGACAAGCCCAAATCCTTGCAAAGTTTTTCATAAGAGAGATACTACCTAGAAATTCAAACACTTGCCTGAGACGGAAAATGCCAACTCATGACTTTAGCATGACACTGGAAAGCGAGGGAAGCGTGCCACGGCTCCTCCATGGCATGAGAGCCCCGCGCAGCTCTGCCTGACCCCTGCCCGCAGCCCCCACGAGCCAGGACTCACCACAGCCCCCAGAAACCCTGCCAACAAGAGTGGTGTAAACGCAGCCCACTTTCCAAAAAGCTTTTATTTGGGGGCAGACGCATTTTCCAAGCACAGGCACTTGGCTGGAAAGCTCTTCACCACCTCTTGTGAACTCGGCTCCGCACAGCGCGGCTCCTGCCTCTTGCAGGCATTCCTGGGAAGGTATCTTTTTTGGCAATCTCCGCTCCAGTAACACAGGCTGCAGATCTGAAGCCCCGTTTACAATACCTCGAAGGAGGGGAGATAAGGGCAGGAAATGCCTCTCGGCATACCACACACGGCACTCCCACCCTGCTCCTTTTCCAGGCCATTTCTGCCATTGTTTGCTGAAAGATGAACAAATATTTTCCAAAACACACCTGAAGTAGAAACAAGGACCTAATTCTGCACGTTTATTAAAGCAAAGAAACCTTATTTCAGCATTTCCCTGTTTACCCAAAAAAAGCTAGAAGCTTTCTTGGTGGTATTAGGACCGCACCTCGGAAAGAGCAACAGGACATTGATTTATAAGGAGAGGAGAAGCATGGCTTGCTCTGCTTGCCCGTGTTTCAGCTTTCCTGCACACACCTCGTCGTTCAACAGCTCCTCTGCTCTCACAACAGAACAGAAGGGAGATTTGAGTGGCCTACAGAGGGCAATGAAATGGAGAGGGGAGATCCACAAACACCAAGAGACATCTTCTGGAAGTACCAGACACCAGCGTCTCCTCAAACCAACCAGCAAATGAACCTCTAAAGGAGCAGAGAGGTCACCCTGAGAGGTATTCCTGAAGGGGACACAGCTCAACTTCTCCCAGACTTAGATAAAAGTCCCCTAGCACCCCCCAGGGACCCCAGAGCCTCAGAAAGACTTTGGTTCCATCACTCCGGCTGCCTGTTTTCCGATGACCTAGTTTCTTCCCTGTACCAAAAAAATGGCACATTGACTTCTCATTGCACAAACTGGTCAGTCTAACTATAGCACAGTTTCAGGCCCCAGCATTTGTTTACCTGCAAAGAGACACAGAAGCCGGCTGTGTGGGTGTCTGTGGTTTGCAAGGCATCACATTTTGGTTTCTGTTTTATTTAAAGAAGAAGAGGAAAAAAAAAAAAAAGTGTCGTTCCTCATGTTCAACCAAGCTGAGTTTCCATGACCTCGGCAGATCTGCCACCGTGACAAGAGCATACTGCCAGACACACGTGGCCCCCCGCCCCATGGGGACAACGGGCGACTATTTCAGGGGCCGAAAGGAAGGCGAGATGCTCGCTATTGTATTGTGCTCATGCCATCACAGTCCTCTCGGTGCTGCGGCAGAGAAAGACCTGCTCCAACCGTGTCAAAGATCAGTCCCCAGAAAGGGCATGCAAGTGTTGGCAAACACGGTAGTTTTTTTAAAAAAAGTTTGCATTTCCTGTACATTTTGTCTCGCCTTAGTACAAGATTCATCTCACTAAGCTTAAAAGGACTTTCAGGGCACTGGTTACTCACTTGCAATAAAAGAAGAGACGGTGATTTATGAAGTGAGAGTTTACTGAGTCACTGGTTGCAACAAGCTGCCTACCCCGTACCACCAACCCTGCCTGGGGGGGTCCTTCGTCTCCTCACACTTCTTCCCATTTCACATATAGAGGGTGGCACTTGCATCCCACAGAGGAGAAAACCAAGTGCGCTTATTTTCCTCTTCCAGCACACTCAGAGCTGCCCGCCTCAACCTTCCTACCAACCATTCAACTTACAGACACCTTGCCAAAATATTGCTGAGGTTGGAGCTGGATCCATTAAAACAGCCACGTAGCTGAGTGATGCTGGAGAGCATCCGCGTCTCCCCACGAGATGATGAAGCTGGAGCTAAGAGCTGCAAATCCTCCATCACATCTCCTCAAGGCACTACTTAAAGCACAGCATGACACTGAAGCAGAACACAAACACTTACAAGAGCCCTTCACTTAAGTGTCATCAATTGACTTCGGTTTTATTCCACTTAAAACAAAAATCAACACAAACCATGGAAGAGCAACCCTTGAATGGGACACCTTGAAATGAAACAGTTCAGCAACTAGAGATTCTTCTAAGTTGTGCATCTTTCAAGCAAAGGTAAAATTCAAGACCCAGGTATGTGAGCAGCTACTGCTGAACTTGTTCTCATTCACTGGATTGCTTGTGGGGAGGCACCTGCAGGATTGGGCCCAGCCGATTAGGTGAAGGATCTGTGTTTGCGGCATAAAGTCAAGTCAGTGGCATGAAGAGCGACAGAAATAGCCCTCTCCTCCCCACCCCAAGCTAATCTTCTCTCAGCTGGAATCGGAGACCAAGCATGAGAGCCTATAGCAGGGACCTGAGAGCACAAGCAGCCTGCGGAGGAGGTAGCTGCCTGATTTATTTATTTCATCAAGAGTCAACTCCTGCACCATGGCAAGGTGAGGATTTGCCAAATTTACCCCTTCTGCTTCCTACGAGGGCCAAGGCCAATCTGTGCTATTCCTGCCCCATGAAATGCTAGATGCTGCCTATCGCAGCCCTTTTGCTGAACCCATCCTCCGGCAACGAGCACCAATGAAGAATTCACAGGCTTCTCTTTCAGGCATCACCTGTCACTGCTTGGTGATACAAAACGGCCGAAGACGCATGTTCTGTATTGCTGTTTCTGCTGTTGGCCAGGATCTCCCCAAGGTCTGGAGGAAGCAGCAGAGCAGCTCTTCATTGCTTGCTGCCTGATGAGGGAGAAGAGTTCAGTGGCAGCCCAGCAGCCGTAACACCATCCAGAGACAGCCAGAAAGCCACCGAGAGAAGGAGGTGACAGACTGAGGGACAGGCAGGAGCAGCAGGGAAAGAAATGCACAGGAGTTCAACTGTCCCTGAGGGAGAACAAGGCGGGGGACACGGGGGGCTGCCCAAAGCGTGGATGTGGCATGGGGCTGACCACACACAGAGCTGAGGTCGATTCCCTCCTTCCCCACAGCCCAGACCAGGCAGTGAGAAGGGCAGCAGCGTCCCCCTCCTCCCTCTCCAGAGGAACAGGCTCCAAGTCATTTCCTAAACCGTGTCCCTGCCGAGCACGTAACCGCGCCGGCTCTGCCAAGACGCTCCCTACCCCACCACCGTCACGCAAGCTGCTCCCTGCGGCAATCTGCAACACCTTCCAGAAGATGGGAAACCAAACCCCTCTTCTGGCCTGCTGATGGGAACAGTGAGCCCTGTTCTGGATCAAGAGCTCTTGGGGTTTGTAGGGTTGGGGTTTTTTTTAAATTAGTACAGGCTGCATCAAGACAAGAGGGTCTTTCATGCTAAAAAGACCATAGCCTAGAACCAGGGTTTCTTTCACTGCTTCTCTCACCTCCTGCCTTTTGGAAAACCATTTCACTAGAGCATTGTCAACAAGGACACTGCATCAAGCCCTACCACCCAACTACCCAAACCACTATAGCCTTACACACCTAAAATAGGGGACTCGGCCACTGAGTCTTCCAAATGAAGGCAGACAGAGGGTCAGATACCAATAGCAACCATACAGCAAACTGGGAAAAGGGACAAAAGGTCTCACAAGAGACACACCTGCCCCTCTGAGGAATCACGGGCCCCCAAACACTTGTTTTCGCCTGCAATGCTACAGGACAGCCACGTTTCCTACAAAGCCCAGGGGAGGAGGAGGAGGGGAGAACACCCGCAGTGAAAGGCTGCAGTGGTCAGCAATTCAAAACGCAGCATTTCCAGCTTCCTGAAGGGATTCCGTTCTTGTCTGAAACTGAAATTTTTATTTCTCTAATATCACACCCTTGTCTGGTGTACCATCTCCCTTCTCTGGATCTCTGTGCAACAACTGCGACGCAGGTGGGCACTGACCACCATCTCCTCTGGGATGTCAGGGCTGACAGCAAAGCTGAAGTCAGAAACCTGTCAGTGGTAACACACGCACCCTGAATGCAGCCCAAGGCAGCACATTAAACCACAGCCTGACATACACCTCAGCCAGTACTTTCAAAATAATATGCAACAAAGCCTTCTCCAGAGGTCAAGAGTATCCACTGATGAACAGATGAATATAGAACAAGGTCACTTGCCTGACTTCAGGCAGCAAACTCACTGCAAGAGCTACACCACCACCTCAGGATTATTATTTCTAGTCCTGTGCTCCAGCCGTGAGGTACTGGTGAAACCCTGCTCGTCCCTCGGTACTACTCTAACAGCTCTGGCTATTGCTTCTGGTACCAAATTCTTCCTGCACACACCACGTGCTTCTCCCTGCACCATGCTGCGAGCCCCACAGCACCCGCAGGTTAACCACACGGAGGAGTGAAAATTATGAAAATTGTTGCTGCATGATTTAATTTCACTGGTGTCTTAGAAGCAAATAGCTCCTTTCTTCACTCAGGGCTTCTGCAGCATTTTAAGCAGCAGATGCTCAGCACCACCAAATGAATGGTTCCTCCTGAAGGAATGAAGGGGGAAAGTGGCAGGAAACACGACTTTAAAAAAAAAGATTAAAAAAAAAAAAAAATTTCAGCCAAGATTCCTTAGGGAACACAACTCCTACAGCCTGCCCTGGAGTGCTGGTGAGGAAGAGCAGGTACAGAAGTCTTCTGGGTGAGAGATCTCATCAGAAATTGGGAGTTTCGGGAGAGATTCTTGGCTTTCCCACAGGTTTCTTGTATGCAAAGTCAGTAACTTAATCTGTGCCCCAATTACCTTTTTAAAGTGAAGATATTGTTTTACCCATCTGCAGCAAAGGAAGTTTCATTGCTGCTTGATGCAAAGGTAAGTTTGGTGGTGAAGGTGCATCAACACAAGTTATTTTTCTAGTTTAACGGAAAGCTCAAAATTTAAAGCTAAATTCTTCCCCAGAGAATTAAAATCATTTTGGTTTGGCTGCTTTATCTCTAGTTCCAGATAATCTCTCCCTCTTCAATGAGCTCCTTCCTAGCAGTGGGAATGAAATACAAGCAAGAAGAACAAAGCAAAACAGCAAGTCAAAAAAAATGTCTTTGGAGCCAATGCTGGTAATAGAAAATTTTAAGTGCCTCATTCTTTTCTCCTCCCAACTGTTCCACTCCTAACAATATTGGCAGTTGTTTGAGGAAAGCCCCTCAGTATTTTCACTATATTATTTCCTGTAAACACTCAACACAGCACAATATACATTCTTTTTCCTATCAATATTTCAACGTGGGCTTCCTTAAAAAAAGACCTTCTGTGCCAAGCAGACCTCCCCCACATCAGCGTGCTCAGAAACAGGCTGCTCTTTCCAGTGCCACCCCAGTGATGAGCAAAACAAATCTGGTGATGGTCCCCAGACGCATACACGCCGGTCATTAAGCTCCTATCGTTAGCATTAAGCTGAAGAGCTGGGTGTTTGGGTTCAGTGGACACGGCTGCAGCCACACAGGGCTTTGCTTTAGTAGGACACAAGCCCAAGCAGAGCTTACACGCGTGATTTCGGAGCAAGCCAGAGTATTAGAGGTAGACCAGCCCAACGCTTGCTTCCCTCCACGTGGTTCTTGTGCAAAGCTACTCCTTAAGCCCAATTCCCAGTGCGAGGCAGCAGGACTTGGAGGTGTTCTAGAAAACCTTTATCTAGAAGCTCCATAAAGCAAATGCTCTTTTCTATGTCTGCTCCACACAGCTCTCTTAAGGCTGCCACTTTTCTGCATTAAACTGTCCTTGCCTGGGTAGATTTTCAAATCCAGAACTTTTATGTGGATAGTTTTTACGTTCACTACAAGTTTGCGGTTCTTCCTCCCCCTCTCCATTTTTATTCCCTAGCATCCTACTTATCACCCAGGCTCCCGAGATGAGGCAGCCAAGCTCTACTCTTGCTGGCTCTCCCTCCACATCCACCGGCAGAGTGGGCTCTTCCAGCCCCCAGGGCGAGGCGTAGCTCCAGACCCGGCGCTGGGTGCACCTTCGAGGGTGCATTGGAGCTACAGAACCTGCTCAGCCCCCTTGTGCTTTCTGAGGGTGAAACCTCAGGTTTGCCTCCTGCTTTCAGGTCGATCGGTCAATCAGTAAAAACAGACACCCTGGGCTCTTGGCCATCAGCTTGCTGCAGAGAAGGGAGAGGGACATTTCTGTTACTTTGAACTTGAAAATCTTACTGCAATTTTGAATTGAGTTAAAAGTCAGAAACTAAGTTCGGGGCTCAAGTTCAAACTACACACCAAAACAAGCCATCCCCTGTTAACCTAGTGCAATAGAGAAAGCTATTCAACAGCCTGTAAATCTGCAGAGAGCACACACTAATTGTACTAATTCATTTTTTTCCTTAGATAATGTATTGGGTTTGCCTGGCAAGGTTTTGGTAGCAGGGGGGGCTACAGGGGCGGCTTCTGTGAGAAGCTGCCAGAAGCTTCCCCCATGTCCGACAGAGCCGATGCCAGCCGGCTGCAAGACGGACCCACCGCTGGCCAAGGCTGAGCCCATCAGCAATGGTGGTAGCGCCTCTGTGATGACACATTTAAAAGAGGGAAAAAACCCCTGTGCAACACCAGTAGCAGTCAGAAGAGAAGAATGAGAATATGTGAGGGGAACAGCCCTGCAGCCACCCAGGTCACTGCAGAAGGAGGGGAGGAGCTGCTCCAGGCGCCGGAGCAGAGATTCCCCCGCAGCCCCTGGGGAAGCCCATGGTGAGGCAGGCTGTGCCCTGCAGCCCGTGGGGGTCCATGGTGGAGCAGAGATCCACCTGCAGCCCAGGGAGGACCCCACGCCGGAGCAGGGGGATGCCCGAAGGAGGCTGTGACCCCGTGGGAAGCCCGCGCTGGAGCAGGCTCCTGGCAGGACCTGTGGCCCCGTGGAGAGAGGAGCCCAGGCTGGAGCAGGTTTGCTGGCAGGGCTCGTGACCCCGCAGGGGACCCAGGCTGGAGCAGTCGTTCCTGAAGGGCTGCACCCCATGGAAGGGACCCACGCTGGAGCAGGTGGTGAAGAACTGCAGCCCGTGGGAAGGACCCACGTTGGAGCAGTTCGTGGAGGACTGTCTGCCATGGGAGGGACCCACGCTAGAGCAGGGGCAGAGCGTGAGGAGTCCTCCCCTGGGGAGGAAGGAGCGGCAGAGACAGCGTGTGATGAACTGACCACAACCCCCATTCCCCGTCCCCCTGCGCCGCTGGCGGGGAGGAGGTGGAGAAAATCAGGAGTGAAGAAGGGAAGGCTGGGGGGTAGGTGTTTTAAGATTTGGTTCTGTTTCTCATTATCCTACTCTGATTTGATTGGTAATAAATTAAATTAATTTTTTTCCCCAAGCCGAGTCTGTTTTGCCAGTGACAGTAATTGGTGAGTGATCTCAACCCATGAGCTTTTCGTTGTATTTTTCTCTCCCTTGCCCAGCTGAGGAAGGGCAGTGACAGAGCGGCTTTGGTGGGCACCTGGCGTCCAGCCAGGGTCACCCCACCACAGATGAGGACTGTACACATCAAACCGTGAGCAAAGCTCTCCCCTCTGCTCCCCACTGACGGTACCCGGGACAGCACAGACACGGGCTCAAGGCAGCACAGAGGCCTGTAGAGAAGACGATGCTTGAAGACAAGGAAATTCTATTCCTTCAAGAATTCATTACATACCACTCCCCTCTCCCCTTTGCTCTCCCAAAGAAAAGTATCTGCTAACAAAATTTATCTCTAGCATCAGAGGAGCAGCAGGATCCCTGCCCTTAGGCAAAGAAAGAAAGATCAGAACAGGATTTCTCTGCAAACATGAACCGAATCCCAACTTCCCTCGCACGAGAGCAGCCCCATCTCCTGAGCCAGGCGGTTAAATACTGAAGGAAAAGCATGCAGCGGCTCCGATTATGTGGAACGAAAATTAATTGAGGGCATAAGTCTCCGATTCAGCTCTTCATTTATTTTTTCCACAGCACATTATATGTGAGTGTGGGTTGCAGTTCAGACACCTGCAGGGAAAGCAGCCTGACCCATCTGTGACAGTGATATTACCTCCTTTTATTTGTTTTTCTGGTTAAAGCTTCCATTTTTTATCAGCCCGGCAACAGACAGATGTGTGGAGTCTTCCAAAACTGCATCCCCCTTCCTGACATTTTAAACTACACATTTAGAGATCTGTAATTTGAAAAACAACAACAATTTTTTCCCCAAAACAGGCTTTAAAATAAGGCATGGGAAAAAAACAAAGCTAATTTCCAACAGAATCTCAAAAACATCATTGCAAGAGCCCACACCCTTCCCTTAACATACAAGTTAAAGCCCTATTTGCCCGCACCCCAGTCTTTTTAACAGAAATCCTTCCATTGTTTAAAGCCACTTACACACAATTTGGCCCATGAAAAAAAAAAAAATCCTGGGAACAGCCCTATTCTGGCCCAGCAATAAGCTAGATAAGTGCCTGGATTTTCCATTTACAGCTCCTAGGCACCTCAAGCCGTGCCAACATGGGACGTTTCAGCAGCAGGGCTTTTGCAGGCTCTGGGCTATTGACAGGGATGTGCTTTTCCCAGGGGATACCCGCTCTCGGTGCATCGCACAGAGGTGACAGCGAGAGCGGGCATCCCACTTGCCCCCGTACAGCTACGCAGCCCACCATGGCTGTGCCTTTCTGCAGCAGGCTGGGGGACACAGCATCCCCCCAGCGAGTTACCATCCGATGGGACTACGTTCCTCTATTTTTAATTTTTTTCTGGTTTCTTTGCCACCAGAAGAGAGTCCTGCCTTGCTCTTCTCTTTCCAAGGCAAAGGCATGATTCTGCCAGCTTTATGGCACCGCGGTGACAATGCCAGCAGCCAACAAAGCCACCACAACAACAATCAGATGGGAGGAAGGGACAACGCATGTTCGGTTCACGCTGGGAGATGATGCTGGTATGCAAGAGAAGACTTGTCCCTGCACATCCATGCTAGAGTTTGCTGTAACAACATTGACGTCAAGAGATACCTACTTCCAAGCTGGACATCTAGACTGTAGCACAGAGTGACCCACGCTCAGGTCCAGCGGGAAGCACTAGCTTGTGCAGAAGGTAGGAGAGGTCCCCAGACTGCAAGACCACGGGAGCAAACACCACCGGAGCCCACTAGCACCAGGCATTTGTCCCTGGCCATGGGACAGAGGTCACCAGCTGGGCACAACCACCACTTGACTCTGAGCATGCAGGTGCCAGAGCCAAACATGCCAAACAGCTCACCGTGGCATGAAGAGAGGTTTTGGGAGACTGGTAAGAAGCGCTGCTGCCAGGATGATGTGGTGCTTTGTGGTGGGCTTGGATATAACTGGCAGGATTTGAAAGTGTCTGCTACACACCTGACAACAGGAATATTGATTTTGTGGGAGATTTAAGAGAGGATGCTTTTCCCAACAATCTGATTCATCCTTTTTAAATAGCAGTTGTATTTAATTATTGCTAACAAAATGCTTTCAACTCTAATGCTTATGGACACTGTTGAGCATATCTATAACCATACCAATAATCCTCAAAAGATCTTAACCAAATAACACAAAAAGGTGCCCTCTGACCCATCCTGCATCCGTCAGGGAGCCCATACATCTACTCAGGATGGTGCTGCCCACCTGCCTCTGCTGTGCAGGGACCAGCGGGGTGCCGGCAGGCTCTGCTGGGAGAGTAAAGAGGTGAGACTTTGGGAAAAATGAATTATCCACACTACAGTGTGGGATGTTTTGCTCCATACACTTTGAACATCTGGATTTGTTATCTAAGGCACGGCCCTTACCCCTTGGTGAACTCCGTAATGACTTACTTATTCCACTGCTAAACCACAGACATGCCACCCCCCTCCACTCAAAAAAATTCATCCTCCTGTCCACCTCGCCTTTGCAGGTCAAGGTCAGCCACCAGCATGCAAGAAGGGGGTCCTGAGGCTGCTGATCTCACACTAACAGACCTCCAGCACAGTGTCAGGCTTCCCTGCAGCATGCCGACAAGCAGCATCATATAGTTGCTATAGGGTACCAGTATCAGCCCATTCACCACAAAGGCAGCAAAGATCAGCACCACCAGATACTGTTACCGCAGGGCAATCGAGACTGTTTTCCCTCGAAGCCAGCAGGAATACTATAAGTGCATCTTCTCGAAAGTTGAACCATAATACTTCAAGAGGACAAAGGCTCCTTTAAATGTGCATCAGCAGAAAGCCTGCACGGGAAGCAGGCTGCTGCCGGCGGGGCCTGGCTGAGGAAAAGCATCTCCGCCAACAGCCCCGCCACCGCCTCGCTTCCACCTCTGCCCAAGCGCAGCTCCAGAGTAGCTTGCCTTATCTTAGATGCAAACCACCAGATTGAAACAAAATGTTTTGCTAGCAAAATGCTAACAAAATGTTAGCACAGCCTTCTGCAGTGCCAACATCACCAGTTTCAGTCTTAAATCAGACACTCAGAGCAGCTTGCCACTGCCTTGCTTGCAAGGCAGATTTTATGTTTCTAAAGTACCTTATTTTTAGGCGCAGTTATCAACCTACACGTCACCATACATGCCCTACTTTCTATGTTTTCTGCATCTACTCTTGGCCACAGTCAGAGATGGTACATTGGCTTGACTTGCTGCTCTGACAATGCAGTTGCTCTGACATTCAGTTTCATCAAATATTTACCACTCCCTAGTTTGAAAATATGATTTTGGATACTTTACATTAACTTGACTATGAACATGGTACCAGTATTGCTGGTACTGCTCTCCTCCTCATCAGTCTAATTCTTACTTTGCTTCTGCCATTTCTGGGATTACAACCACTAGGGCTTGTCATCTGCTTGGCTGCCACAGGCCAAGGAGAACCAAGGTCCCTCTCCTTGTCCACCCATGAGCACAAGCTTTAGCCATCCTCTGCTGTCTCGATGTGCAGCCATGCCCGGGTGTGCAAACAGCCAGACCTGCCCAGGGGAGAGACTCTTCCCAAAGATACAGAGATTTAAGGGCCAGAACTTCAGCTGGGAAGATCGGCTGCTCCTAAGGAAGACTTTCTGGATGGCTTCCTGGGCACAGGTACCCACCCTGCCATTCTGTATGTACCTCGGCTGAATATTTGTTCTGAGAAGCAGTTTTATTTGGATGGCAGAAAAATCAGTGGTCTTGTAGTGAAAGTCAAATTCAGGTAGCAGGGGCATCTTAAAGCCAGAAACCTGATCCTGCAGATGGTGGAGATGGCCCTTCTGCATCCCGCTGACAGATCTACAGCACAGCTCCCACCAGCTGCTTTGGGGGGTTAAGCAAGTCAGCAAGCAAAGCCCACCCAGTACAAAGCCCCTCTGAATTTCACATACCAGATGAACTCTTGCTCAAGACCTCAGTAATAAAAAGCCAAGCCCTACACAAATCCCCAAATCTCAGTTTAGCACCATAAAGTAGAGAAAATTATGGTGGGTATTACTAGATACTTTCACAGCCAGCATGGAGCTCACGTCTTCCTTGGTCTTTCTCCTCTGATGGGTATTTGACCTTTGAGCTGCCGAGCAAGTAATCAAGCAGAATTTGTGCCTGTGAAATGCTGCCAACATCCACTATTGCCACACGGAGCCACTGTAGAGCAATGCCTCATAGTTGGGGTTTTCCCATATGGATCATTAGAGGTGCCATGACTATACCATAACGTCACATGGAGCAGTTGGGACAAAATTAAGGCAACTGGCTCCGATGAGCGAAGCTGTGCATCTCCAGCCTTCCTTCCTAGGCTGTCCCTTCTCTTCTCTTCCAGAAATACCCAACCTGCAACTCCTGCCCCTTCCAGCATCAGGACAGGGTGCCAAGCAGCCCCTCACCTATGGAGCAGAAGCAAGAGCTAATGAGTAAACTCACAAGGGAGGTCTCTGGGCAATACAGGGTGAGAGAAAAGGAGGGGAAAATTGCTGCCAGCTTGTTTGTGTGCACTTAGAGTGGCATTTCCAACCCTGTAATTGTTGCATAATGAATTTAGCAGTGGAGTTCAAGAGCTATGATTCATTCAGGCCAAAAAAACATGAGTCAGCCCCCAAAGAATCATGAGATGTTAAAATTATGTACATTTAACTTCAGCTTGACAAATCCGAAGGAGCAGTGTAACAGCAGAGTGTCTCAGCACAACTCAAAACATGCAAATATCCCACTCCTCCTCCCAGCCAACGCAAGATGAGAGCAGCACGAGAGCAGCGCCTAGGTCAGCCGTTGCAAATAATTTACGCCCGCCACCTCTGCCCAGCTCAGGTTATCAGCTCCAGCGTAGAAAAAGGCACCTGATGCTGCCTCTTACCCAGTGCTCACACTGACTCACCCAGAAAGGTGATAAGGTCCCATCCAGCCTAAGAAAAGATCTTTGCGCAATCTTGCCAGGGACCTCTGCAGGGATGAGGACGCGGGACGCTCGTTTCACTGTGTGCAACCAGCACAACAGCCGCCCAGAGGACAGGGGAGGAGAGCAGAGGTGGTTGCAGGGAGCTGGCAGTCAGGGTGTTACAGCAAACCAAAGAGGTGAGGGTGGGAAAGGAGCGCAGATCTCTGCAAGGGATCAAGCAAGAAACAGGGCAGATTCATTATAGAAAAGGATGCCTAAGTTAAGGAGCGTGTGCGGATCGCTGGGAGACGATGCAGAGAAGACCTCGGGAAAAAGACGATGTTTTCCTAGCTCTGTTGGGTGATCTTGCTTAAGTCATGCCCTGTATTTTGCACTTACGGAGCTTGCATGTATGGAAAGAAAAGTTATTCTGAAGTGAGATAGGGTGCGAATTCAAAGCAGAACAACTGTTCTGGGTTAACTCCCCAGGTGACTTCTTATTCTAGAGTGGCAGTACCTTTTTCTAGTTTAATTCACTTTAAAAATAGATTAGGCCAATGGTTCTGATCTGCAAGGCCATGGTAGCTGGCCTGCCACTTTTAGAGCATCCTTAATTAGAGCCTGGGTACGGGGACATGGGGGGCTCCAGGATGCAGCCGTGATAGTCCAAATTTGGAAACATTATATTCACCTAAACCAGGAAAGAAACAACGGCTTGCAGGAGGGTCCGCACAGACACCGCTGGGGCAGGAGCTGCTGCACAGCAGCTACTCCTGCAGCAGGCGACAGGCACACACCTCGGCAGGGGGACAGCCCATGCGGAAACTAAACAGCGCTAGACGAAACCCACAATCTGCACTTTGCACACAACCAAAAGCCTTCTTATAAAGCCATTTTCGTTTGATGTTCATTTGAGTTTACCAAGCTTCCATTTAGCCTCATTAATCAGAGCCTATCAAGCCTTTTCAAATGCAAACATAGAAAAGTACCCAGCAACTGCACTCCTCAGTTTATCCTTCTCTTGCTGGAATTATGGAAGGCATAATGCAGGAATGCCAACCCACCTGTCTCCTGCTTTTCAACCACTTCCCATGGGACGAAATCAGCTGACTATTCTGGAAAAACACACTGATCTCTCTCCCTGCCAGCTAGCAACATTCAAGGATAGCAAACGTGTTGTGCAGGAGAAAGAGCATCCCTGTAAAAGGCGAGGGGAGAGGCAGATACGTGGCTCCCGGCAGCACGGATACCTGCATCAGCACGTGGATGCTGTCTCTGGAAGCAGGGGTGGCCAAGCCACCTTTGTCAAAGGCTTTGTGTTCCCTACCTGGGCCTCTAGAGCCAGAGATCTCGCAGCTCACCTGATCCACGTCAAACGATATACCATTTGTTTGCTTTGTATGGGTATTAAGGCTTAGCCTTCCTCAAGCTATTCTTTTTTTTTTTTTTCTTGGTGCCTACGTGGCTGTTAACCCCAATATCGACATGCTTCTGTGAGACTTGCAAGGAAAAGGTCCATTAGGAAGAAAAGCATTACTCTGAAAGTACCATTTGGCCCAGGTAGCAGAGGTGCTGAGGGGTGCCGCCAAGTTCAGACTCAGTCCAGTATCATCAGGTCTCACTGATGAGTGCTTTCCCGCTTTGCTATGAAATGCAGGGCACAGTGTTCACCCCTCTCACCTCCTTCCCTCCCAAAGTCCGACAGTTTTTTCCACTGCCCTTCATCTGTGCTCTTTGTGCAAGCAAAGTGCAGCGCTACCCCCCTGAAGTGGGAACTACCCTGATTTCGGAGGGGAAGGGGCAAGCAGCTGGTGGTTCGCATCCACAATTACCAGCCCCTTACACTGCTGCCAGCGGCAAGGCACGCTGTGCTCCACGCTGAGCCCGCCGCCGAGCAGGACTGGGCTTTCGGTTACTCAGAGCTGGAGCCTGATTTCTGCTGGATACAACAGCTCCCCTGCACCTCCACACCAGCCAGCAAAGCACCCAGGCTCTGCTGCCCTTTCAGGAGCGCCACTTTCAAAAAAAAAAATTAAAAAGTAGGATATATTTTTATACATATGAAGAAAAATCATGCTGGACAGCAAAAAGCAACAGTCTACAAATGAACATGACCTAAACAAGACTTTGGCGAGCAGCACAGCTGGTGTCAACCGGCAGCAGCGCAGGCAGAATGGTGCTGTCGAAATGAATGAGCGAGGGAGCACGTGGAACGGAGATGAGGAGAGACGAGTAGATTAATAGAAGACGACAGATTTCTAGTAAGATTGCGATAAGCCTCTAAACTTCCCTAAAGGATGAGCCAGCTGGCAAGGCCATCCTAGGAGGTGGTGTAACTCGACTAACAGCCTTGTAAAAAGCCAACAGCTGACCCCTTTCACACATCCCGGCTCACTCCCGCAGCTCTTTAAGCAAGGAGGGCTGAACGTGCCGTGCCTGGATGCTTCTACACCAGCACTCGCCTGCAATTACAGCCCTCCTTGCAGAGAAGCCGCCAGCCCTGAATTATTTTCAACAAGCAAACAAGCAGCGAGGTCGGGCTGACCATTAACGCCGGCAGAGCACACCGTCCCGCTCTCCCCGGCCCCGACCAGCCGTACAGCACATTTCGTTGCCCACGCGGGGTCTAATCCTGACCCGCGTGCCCAGCGTCGGCCCACAAAGCTGCCAGGCACGTCTGGGGAGAGGCACATCGCTCCTGAAAAGGGCTTTGCCAAAGGAGGGAGGGGGACGGCAAGGTGATGAGCGGGGTCCCCGCATCATGATTTCACCTCCTTCCTAAATTCAGCTCTGCTGGGGATCCCAAGTCCTCCAAAAACATTACACCCCAGTGAGCAGTTTCACCCTCTGAGGAGGAAGAGGAGATGGCGATCCACAGGGATATCCACAGGCAAGCTTGAAATGTTAAGATTTTTATACTTTAAGGGGCGATACCTTCAAAACGTGCTGGAGGTGGAGTGGATGCCATGCAAGGGTATGGCTACCAGAAAGAGTTTCTGTCTCCTTCCCAGCGCCTCAAAAAAAACCCCATAAGTATTTGAAACTGGAGGTATCACCTGAGGCAGCAGAGAGTTTCAGAGTGAAGAACAGCAGCAGCCAGTCCGTCTGATATCAGGCAAGTTTTTCTTCTTAGGCCAATTAGCTGGTGATATAATTTGCCCACTAAGGTCACTGAATCATCATTTAGCAGTTTCAAAGGAGACAAGATGAACTGCAGGCCAATTTTCCCCCTCCAGCTCAATGAGTGATTCAAAATGCAGTTAATGATAGTGGTTCATAAGTATCTGGCAGAGGATTTGAGAGGGCAATTTATTGCCCAAAAAGAGATTGACCTCTTTCATGCCAAAGAAACCAAGCCCGTGAAGATGTAGGACCTGATTTTGCTATCTTAATTCGCAACCACTAAATACCCGAGAGCTGCCAAACTTGACTCAGACATAGGTAAAAGCGAAAAAGAGAAGCAGACCCAAAAACAGGTTAAGGAAGGTCACAGTTAAAACCCACTTGGCCACTAGCAGGCAAGAGACCTTTTTAAGGATGGGGATAAGAAAGGAGTAACATCCTCAGAAGACTTTTAGCACAAACCCTGCATTTTCGTGAGTTTATATAAGATAAAAATGAGACATCCCCTCAAAAGCTTCATTATTTGTCAACCTCAGGCTCCGTAACCAGTAAACACTGGTTGATGTTTTTCTTCTTACTGGATGAAATGTGCCTAGAGGCAACAGGCATTTTATAAATTATTAAACCAAGGGAAAGTAAGGTTCCAACAAAGTGGCTGCAGAAGCACCAAGGAGCTGGTACAATTGGTACCAGCACACTCACACAGAGTCATTTTTCCTGCAACGACGGACTCAACAACAAGACATTGTTAGAAACGGGCAGCCTGGACACGTGGTCTTGATGGCAAAAAGAAGACGCGGTATCTCAGCGTTTCATCACATCCACCACAGATATCTGAAGTTCAATACTTCAAACCTTATTTTTCTTATGAAATAGTCACTTATGTTTTCCAGTCAGAAGGAAAATAAGTACTTTTTTTTTCTTTTAACCACATGAGAGATCTCAGGACCTGAAGCAAAACCCATAAAAATAATGCAATAAGAGTATTTTCAATATCACCCACAGTTTTTCGTCCAACCCATAGTGTAGAGATTAAACAAGGAAGGGAAAAACATAAATGAAAAAGTATTCTTCACATTCAGGATTTAATACATTACGTCTTTCACAACGAACACGATCCCCCGCCAGATTAAATTCAGTTCCAGCCAGAAAAACCCCTTCTGCTTTCTACCATAACAGCGCTTGGCCCGTCCACCTGTGAAAAAGCACTTAACAGTAACGGCAGGGCTCGGGACACGTGGGTCAAGGTGAAAGCTGGGGCAGCCGCTTCTCCCGGGGTTCCCTGAGCATTTGTTAGGGAACACGGGAGGGCTCAAACCGAGAGGGTTGGGTTTTTTTTTCCCCCCAGGTTTGTGAGCCCTCTGCTTTCCTTGACAATTTGTGAGAAGCCACTTTCTCTGCTACTCCATTGTAGCTTGAAGCACACTTCTCCTCCCTGAGCAGTTATCACATTGCAGAAGAGATCTTTTCACAGTAAGTAAGCAAAGATATAAACATGAACTTGTTGGCCTGTCAACAGAGTCAACCGAAAGCACCGCTACCACCGACACCTCAGATGCTGGAGAAGGGGCCGAAGTTCGCCTGGTCTGCCTGTATCTGAAGGAGACTCCTCTGAGAAAGACCTTCATCTCGCACGAAAACCAGCACTTGCAATCCTGATGCCATTTCAGGAATTACGGTTGCTTATATTTACGCTACCTCCAGTATATTTCTTCCCCACCCAAATCCTGCCAAAAGGGATGGGATTTCTAAACGCAATAAGCAAAACCCAGCCACAAACAATGCAAGAAATTCACATCTTCAGTGTCTTGGGTTTTGCATGATGACCCACGTACGAATGTGTACTTAAACACTAACGCCAGTCGTTCAGTGGAGTAAAAGCTGCCTTAAAGGGGTAATTACGTCCTCATCATTAGGTGCGTCCAAGACAAGGTTAGCCCAATTTATCGAGGGATTAGCCGGGTGCCCGGTGCTACCCGGGGAAGGAAGCGGGCTACGTTATTTAAGTGACTCTCGCCAGCCCGGTCTAGGATTGCACAGGGCTGGAGTTACCGAAACTCCGCGGCGTGATTGCAGCCGCTGCCCCGGCCGCGGCGGGGACCCCGCGGGGGAGGACACGCACCGCTCCGGGGGGAGGCGAGCGGCGAGCCCCGGCGCCGCGCCCGCAGCATCCCTCCCTCCCTGCCTGCCTCCCTGCCTCCCTCCCTGCCGGCCGCTGCCCCCGCCGGCCCCGCTCCCCGCTCCGCCGCCCACCCGGCCCCGCGCCCCCGGCCCCGCACTCACCCGCGGCAGCTCCGCCCGGCGCAGCGGGCCCGGCCGCCGCGCTCCCGCCGCCCCGGCAGGCAGGCAGGCAGGCAGGCAGGCAGGCAGGCAGCGGCGCCGCGCAGCCCCGGCCCCGGCCCCCGCCCGCCTCCGGCTCCGGCTGCGGCCGCAGCTCCGCCCCGAGGTGGAGCCGCGGCCGCGGAGGAGGCGCGGAGCCGGCGCGCCGCAGCCCGCCCCGCCGCCCCGGCAGGTGGAAGGCGCGGAGCCGAGGAGCATCCCCGGGGATGCTGCGGGAGCGGCTGGTGCGGAGCGTCCTCCCTCCCGCGGTGCGGGGAGGGCCTGCGGGAAACGAGGGCTCGTCCGCATGCGGGCGGGTGGGGCTGTTTGTGTGGCTGGGGGGTAATAAAAATAAATAATATTAAAAAAAAAAAAAAAAGGTCTTGAAGTTTTGGTGGAAGGTTGCAGTCGCGCCTCGGCCTTCCCGAGGCTGCCGAGCGCGGCGGCCGTAGACAAGATTTGCCCTGACTTTTGGCTGGGCGCGAGATGTGGGCTGCCGCTGCCTGCGCTGAAGTTAGAAGTCTGGGGAGGATATCCGGGTTAGAAACCGTTTTGCCCTTTTTTCAGCATAAATAGCCAAGCCCGGCAGCAGGTTCCTGTTTGCCACAGAGCGAGCTGATGCTAGGGATGGGGTCCCAGAGCATTTTTTAGGAGAAACTAAAAGCCACCCTCAACGCAATGTAACATTCAGGCTTTTAAAGCACAGCGACTGATGCCAAAAACAAATGTCATTCCTGAAGTATGCCTCATGCCCATTTTATAGACGGACAAGGAGAGGCAGATAAGAGTCTTTGCCAGGAGTCAAAGCCAGTCACCACAGCCGGGAGAGAAGCCAAGAAGCCTCCTGGGCCAGGGAGCGGCACTCGGGAGCCCACACTCACCCCTGCCTGGGCTGGGAGTGGAGCAGAGAGGATTCCTCATGCTGCTGTCAGATATTGTGTCTGGGATCGGTTGCCTTTTCCAGGGTGAAATAGGTTTCGGAAGGTTTGGAGGATTAATCATCATCGGCCCTCTTTCTCCTTGGGAAAGGGCCTCCGCCCAGACCTAACAGATCAAGAGGGAGACAGGTCTGACCATCGAGCTGTGGGGTTTCATTAAAATGTTCTAGCTCAACAAATGCCTTTTGGTTTGAAATGTGACTCGCTCCTTTGAACAGGACAATGTGTGGGTAAGGGTTTACGGGTAATAAACCTGGACCTTTGCAATTGTACATGAGTGTGAGAGAGCATCCAGAGTGTGAAAGTCTGATTAAGCTGGGAGTTTACTCTGACGACTGTCTGGGAGCTCTGTCCAGAATTCACATATTACTGCTGCAATGTGGCAGAACCATGTTTTAAGAGTCACCAAGTGACACATGGAGACTTGCCTTAACTATACAAACTTGTCTTATTGCTGCATTTGTACATGCAAAAATCTGGAAAACAAAGCTGATGGGAAGAAAGTAGAGCCATGTCCTCCTCCTCACTGGATCCACAGAGGTGTAGGTGTGGGATGGGAGGAATGGGAACATTTTCAGCCAAGTTAAAGGTTAGTTACGGATCTGGGACTAGACTCAGACCCTCACCAGCCAGAGGCTTTGGCAGCCCTGGGCTGTGCAGGGTGGAGGAGGCTTTCCACTGCGCGAGTCTGGCAGCTGGAGCCTTAGCCCAGGGCACTGGAGAGCTGAGCAACTTCAGACCAGTCTCTGAAGTCCATAATTCAGTTGTCTGTTTATTTAAAATGTGTTGTAAGCACAGGCGCTTTCTGAGACACATATGGTAATGATGGGGGGAGTCACATAAACAAACTGGCTCCTCGCCAGACCAGTGAGTCAGCATAAAGAGCTGAAATGCATCTTAACAGTTAAAGGATCAAAAAAAACCCCTCATCTTCTGTTCAAATTTGGGTATGAGCATTGCGATTGGGAAGATAAGGACAGCTACCACGTCAGCAGGCTTTTGCGGTGCCCAGAGCCCAGGAATGGAGAAGGTGGAGATCTGCAGGGCAGAAGGAGGGGTGAGCACATCAGAGAGCGCCTGCAGGCACCTGCATCATCCTCATTTTTGTTGGCAAATCAAAGCTCTTGCTTTGGTTGCCAATACAAAGAGTTGGAGCTAGAATAGAAATACAATTTGTTTTCTCATATAGTCAAAATTCACTGCATCAAGTTTCTTTTTTTTTGGGGGGGGAGGGGTAAAAATTAAAAATATTACAAAGACCTAGGTTAAGAAAAAAGATATTTCAAAAGTAAAGTTTCATAAAAAGCACTACTAAAACAGTCAGCATTTTCAAAGACCCATTTCCTAGCGTCTCCTTCATCCAGTGTTTGATCCAATTTCACAGGTTTTGGGCCCTCAAATTCCTTTCCTAAGCAAGTTCATTACTTGCTGGAAAGATTTCACCCAGGCCTAAGACCAGGATTTTTCTCTTGTGCTTTTATAATACATAAGTTACTCAGCGGTCAGACTAGATGCTGGCAACAAACTGAGTCTTCTGGATTAAAAAATAGGTAGAAAGCTGCAGTGATTGAAGGACACTGAGCAGACCCCGTAACTCGGATGCACAGAAGGAGCTGCCAGTCTTGGGCTGTGCTGGGAATTTAAAAATGTAGAAGCGAGGGGACAGTAAAAATCACGCCCTTGTTCTGCAGGCGTACAGAGCGCGTGTGCTTGTGATTGCTGCTTCATCGTACGCTCGCGTGGTGACAGCTTGTCAAAACAGAAACCGGCTGAGCGTAGGTAGGCTGCAGCGGGAGCCGAGTGCCGTAGGAGGAGCTGTGCCAGCAGCCCCGTGCACGAGCTGAAGGTGCTGCCCCGTTTTTCCTCTCTCCTCTTCAATTTCCACTTCCATCTCTGCAGTTTTAATTCCCTGGCAAAGTTTTCTTTTCAGGATCTTTCAAGGTCTCCTGATGTACTTTATTCCAGCGAAGAGTTGTTGTCACTAAGAAGCAAGGCTGATGGCAAGTAGACCATGTCCGTACTTAAACCTACTGCAAATGAGCATGACCCTCTGCAAAGCGGAGGAGCAACCTACTCTCCGGTGTCTGTAGGGCAAAGCACAGCTGGGCAATGCTCACAGGCAACATCTGGCAGCACAGTAAAGGCTGGGGAGAAGAAACAAGCTGTGAGACAAGAAGTGAAGGCAGAAGTTGGTCATGGTCAGTGAACATGGGCTACTTCGAGCACTGGGGCTTGCCCAGTGCAGGAGGTAAAGCCAGCTGGGCAGGGGAGGCACGGAAAGCACCGGGAGGGTGCGGGAGGTGGGGAAACAGAAGGAAATGGGCAGTCTCGCAGTGTTAGTGGTGAGGGCAAGAGGTCTCAAACACAGATAGCGGGAGGAGATCAGTGGTGCAGCGCAAGGGGAATCATGGGGTGGTGGCAGGGGAGGAGCGATTCGGCTGTGGGGTGGGGGTTGTCTAGAAGGAAGCAACGAGGGACAAGAAAAGGAAACGATGCTCAAACCAGGGGGTTGCCCGTGGTGAAACACTATCTTAGAGAAAGATACATGAGCAAAACCACTGACATTAGTTATTCTCTGTAAAAATCAAACAACAAGCAAACAAACAACAGATTCAACGGCTTGGAAAGTGCTGAAGTCAAGGGAAGGCTCTCAAATGTCTTACAGAAGGGCACATGGAATAACCAGGGGCTGGCTGAGAAAGCAAAAATAGAGTAGGAAATCAGTAAAAGAGAGGACACAGGAGGACACCGAGGGAAAGCTGAAAGTGGCAGCAGAAATGGTGGACTAATAAAGAGATAGAGGGGTAGATATTCATGCTGATTTCAGTAAAAGGCCGTGAGAGGAAATCAAAGATTAGATGAAGGGGGCAACCAGGGGGCAAGAAGAGAGGGTGCACAGATCTGACCCCAAGGTGGTACAGTAGCAAGAACAAGCGCTGTAGCAAGAGAAGTCAAAAGTAACTCGTCTTTCATATTTGAGCATCAAAGCAGTAAAAAACAGCTTTGTGAAGGCTGGCAGGAGGGGCCCCAACTTGGGGACCATTACTCCATCCGCACTAGGAAAGCCTATGCCAAACTGGGCACCAGCCAGTAAACTGGCACAATGACTTCCAAACAGTCCAACAAGTTATCCAAGTGCATCCTCACTGCTACAGAAAAATTAAGACTTGGGATGGCACCAATGGCAGTTTCTACCTTGTAATTATACCAAAAGAAGAAAAAACAGCAATTGATCAACCCCCAATATTTGTACAATTCATCCTTATCAAAGGCTGGCACTCATTTCTCCTCTTTTCTGTAGGCACAAAGGCCAACTCTCTACAAGCAGAGCGTTCAGTACCAGCTCCAGCAGCAGCACTGACCCAAAGCAATGCTGCAATGTCAGCATCCAGGACTTCCCCAGAAGAAGGGCCATTTGCAAACACAAAAGCCAGGAGCAGGTTTGGAAAGTAAACCTCTCCAAACGCATAAAGAGCCAGGACCAGGTTGACCTATGGAAGATTTCATGCCTTGACAGGAAAGAAATATTACAGACTGGTGGGCAAAGATCCACGGCTTGCAAGGTTACGAGTTAAAATCCCTGTGGTTAGGAGCTGGCTGCCTGCCCAGTGCCGAGTGTGAAACTGTGTTCCCGTTATTAACGGCATGCTCCTCCTCGCCCTCCACCTTCGGCTGAAGGAATGGGCACCTCCTGCCCCACCTCATCACTGGTGCCTGCACTGAGCTTTCATTAGAGGCACTTCCAGTGCCCTTGCGTCAGGTGAGCATGCCCATAGGGTCACTTGAGTGCTTGGCATGAAATCCTACAGGGGCTTGCTTTTGGGAGGGGTAGAGGGAAGGGGAGGTTTGCTTTGGTGGTGGTTTCCTCCTCCCAACCCTGCATAGACGCTGCGGCAGCAAGCCAGAATTACGCTGCAGCGGAGCAGAGCCCACCGGAGCAGCGGCAGACCTTCAGTAACGGTGGCTTTAATCTCACAGTTAATCCCTACATCTTTTCTAATGCTTAAAGTCCCCTGCTGTAGCCTCCCTCCTGCTGCAGCAGGGCAGAGGAACGTGTGGGGTAGGTGCCCTCTCCCGCAGTTTCTGGGGGAAGACCACCTGGGCAGCACAGCATTTCTTTCTGCCTATGGTTTGGGGGCTGCAAACCTTTTACATTATCATAGCTCTGCATCTTGTTTCTTTCCGCCAATCCTCAGGCTGCAGTTAATGCCTGTTACTTACCTTCTTCACAGCAGGTTGGGAAGATTAATTAGAAAGATTGTCTCAAGGTGCAAACTTTGCATCTGACTGGAAATTTTGAAGGTCAGAAATAAGCTGGTTTAACCCGGTATCGCTGTGCCTGTGAGAAGCTTTGAGGGAGAAGAGGTTTTAAGGGCTAGAGACAACTTACAGTCAAGACATAAAACCATGGCACACTTCTGGTACTGCACAAGCTCCTTGGACTAACATATTAGCAATAGATGCTGTCTTAGGGAGTTTAAAAGTGACAGCAACTCATGAGGAGGGGAACCTCAAAAACACCCTCCAAAAGGGACTTTGAATCAGAAGCAAGACCCTCTGGCTACCTGAAAACAGGCATTTCTGGATAGCCCTAGGGTCAGTGCTGAAGGCTTTTAGAAAGAAAAGATCACATTAGGCAAAGCAAGATGCTCCTAAAACATCTCAGTGCTGGACTTTACTGAAGGACGGTTTAGCTTTTAGATAAAACAATGCTATTTTATTTGCAGCCATGTCCACTCCCTTCCCTTGACTTGAAATAAGCCATCACTCCTGATAGTGTCCTTGAATTTCTCAGCTTCTGGCCTTGAAGAACTCATCCAGCCTATAATTCATTTGTGGAACAGGGGTGATCCTTCACCTGTATTTCACAAAGCTGATAGAAATTTGGAAAATAATTGCCATGCTCCCACTCTCCAGCCTGCACTCCAGCCTGAGGGCTACACATAGAGAAAGCAGGGACTTGCACAGAAAGCCAGAGTGGAGCCATGCTAGCAAGTTTGGTACATCAGCGAAATGGGGTCTACACCTTCCTAAGAAACACCTGCAGCACTATACATTTCCCTAACCTCTGGCTTCTTTCATCTGTTAAAAGCAATAAATGCATGGAGATAGTCCAGATCCAAAATATACCCCTAGATCACAAGAACATTGTGAAGTCTGGTGATAAATACAGAGAGCAACACTGATTTTGAAAGCAAATGTCAATTTTGCAGAGGATTGTGGTGGTTGGAGGAAAGGTCAGAACACTACCAGAGGAGAAACGCGACATTTTCTACCCAACTATCACATACTGGTCCCATTAAAGGGCCTTCCACCTTCTATTGGACACCCACTGACTGACAATTAATTCAAATATCTCCTGTGCACTGCACTTGAAACTCATCAGTGCTTTGTCATCATTTGTGAGCTTTCTCCCCAGTTTAAGCAAATATTGTATGATAATCTGATTTACGCTAAGTGCACAGAATGTTTAGCCATAAAATCCCCTGTGGCATTCAGGTATTTGACAAGCTGAAGTGTTTAAGGGTGTGCCTGGCATTTCTGTTTAGATATACAACTGTTTAATGAATCCAGTCTCAGAGAGAAACTTGGCCTCAGAGCCCTTTGGAACAGAGAAACTGCAAACAGGTTTCCCGAATCATAACCCCAAGCCCTTGGTTTGGGCAGGTGCCTGCATCACGTAACCCTTGAGATGAACCAGCCATGCTGTGTCTTGAAACCAGCTCAGTCCCCCAGTTCTGCTGCCTGAGGAGCTTCATCTGCTTTCCAGATGAGTTTATTCATGGGGAGTTTCTCTCCATCTGTTCCTATGGCTCTGGTGCTTTCACTCAGGTCCTGCTCCTCTCCTGAGAGCAACCACACACTGTTGGTTTCCTGGACCAGCACCCCAAAGAGCCACCCATGAATGGCCAGCATCACCCCCCTTGACTCCGAGCAAGTCCTTACACCAGCATCCCAGATAGCTGTACCTGGCTGGTTGGACTGCAGAGATGCTCTGAGCTCATCAGGTCTTGACCATCTGTGAAGCAAAAGAGCACAAGGAGACTTTTAATGCTGGAGCTGCTTCTCAGAGCCCTGGGCAGCACACGCGCCTGCCCCGTCGGGAAACGGAGATCCTGACAGTTCATGCATCTTTAATGCTGCTGCTCAGCAGAGTACACATTTGATAGCTGAAGGCATAAAAGCCTCACCAGGAGCAGGAGTGTTAGAAGCCTTTGTCCGTCTTTCAGGGCCAGATCTAGTTTCTACAGTTAATGAAAGTCCCTCTGATAGTTTTAGCAGGCCTGGACTCAGGGCCTGAGCAGCTACATGCAAGGAAAGCTACAGCTCGGACATACAGCTGTGAGAATCAGGGACCGGAATATAGGGATTTAAACAAAGATATTCCATGTTTAGGACTTTCTCCTCCATAACAAGGGTGGCTTTACCGGTCAGGTGCCCTGATAGTGATGTTGCTGTACAGACACGAGAGACTGTTGCAGCAGCACTCGGATAACCAGGGTTGTGTTCTCGGCGGTATCAGAGTCCGGCCCGTCATGCATGTCCAGTGTTTCCAAATGAGGATGCAATGCCTTTGCTCTTTAAATCCATAAATGAACATTTAAATAATCAGCAATTTAGAACAGTGAGAACTAAGCAACACCAACAGACACATCAGGAGGCACCAGAAGCCCGTTATCAAAGTTACTTGACATTAGAAATACAGCTCAAGGTGAAGGTATCTAGCCTTAATTGTATATTCAGCATTACACAACTCACACAGCATTCAAAGTTACACCGGGATTTCTCCCCCCGCCCCGAGGCTATTGAGACCTGGTTTAATGATGTATTAAGACAACCTAGCAGAGCAGGAGAACATCCACAGAACAAACCCTGTGCGTAAACAGTCATGGGAACACAGAAGTCACTCCTGCCACAAACCTGGGTTTTACTTTGCAGCATCCCAGACTTTTCCCACTTTTACTGAGCTTTTAGCAAGCAGATGAATGTTTTCTCCTTTCTTAATGCATTCAGCAGTCATTCCAGGCATGGCTCTGCATCTATTGCAGGTCAAGATTTTTCTAATTGCTTTCATATGTATTCCAGTTAACTAGCTTTGTTAATGCTATAGAATAAATGAAAGACCATCTTTCCATTGAGATCCTAATGAGTAAACAAAAATCAAGAGGACAGCTGTAACAAGAAAAGTGCTGATGACCATGTACACTGTGCTACAGTATTTACAATGAGAAAAATTGTTTCTAATCAATATTAACTGGAAGTTTGCTGCTCTGAGAGCTCGAGTGTTTATTAAGTGTCTGGTTCCCAGTTGTACCAGCTAGTCTGACAACAGACATCACTATCCTACAGAGTTTGTCTTTCTAATACATTTTGACACAAGGATGAACTTACAGGAAGAATAAATACTAAGAAAAAAAGGAACAAAGAGCGAGATGGCTGTTTCATGGATGAGTTTTGATCACATACTCTGCCATTTCCTAAGAAATAAAACTTACTTCCCAGTTCCAGTTCGAAGATTACTCACCTTACATAAACAACTGCAATATAAACACCTATTTCAGTCTGAAAGCCTTAGAGGTGTTGACTCATTAGCAAGGACATAAACAGAGAGCTACCACACTGCTCGAGTTCCCAGGAAAACAGAAGTGTAGAAGGGAAGATGGCGTTATAGAAATACAAAAGGACATTGGGTAAAGTTATTACAAAGCACATGAGACACTTCTAAATTTTGATAACTGCTTAGCATTTAATTTCTCTTTTTCCTTTTTTTAATTCCACCCACAGGCAAAGGAATAAAGCCCTGATTTTTTAAATAATGCTCAGTGCAGAATCCCAGCAGAGTTAATGGTGTGAAGACTCAGCACTGGCTACCAGCAGAACTTGAACTGGGGACTTGCGGCACTAAACACATGCCGGGGGGGAAGGGGTCAGAGCCCAGCGGTACCTGCTTGCCCCCAGGGCTCTGCAAGCCTAACTAAACCACTCTACCCTAAACCCACTCATCTTCTAAGGGTTTTTGAGAAGGATTGATCATTCTGGAGGAGAAGGAAAGAAGGGGGAATTTGTAATGCTTAATCCGAGTAGTCTTAATTTCTTAAGGAGTTACAATATTTTCATACTCACAAGAGAAATACAACGCTGCAGATTCTCTACTTAGAGTTTAGGAAGAACTTGGGACTGCTGTCTCCCTGGCGGACGTACAGCAGGCTGGAGCATGGACAAGGTGTTCCTCAGTTTGATAAGATGCTTTGGCATCCACGTTAAGTTATTCCCAAGAGGCACTTGCAATGGTTAAAGTGAGCGACTTCTGGTCTGCCTTGTGCTGACAGACCTCTACATCCAGGTTTGCCAGCTTGGGATGAAGGCTCTCAAAAACCAGCCACTGAAGCCTTCAGGTGTGGTGGATTAAACTACCCAGCTCCCCCTCAGAAGCCCCTACTCAGCATTTCAGGATGCTAAATAACATATAACACAAAAAGCTATAGCTAAGCTTCTTTGGTAAGGTCTTAAATTTTCTTGGTGATGGTGTTTTAGAGGCATACAGAGGGGGAGGAATCAGTGAAGCCACCAGAAATACAGATTTATATCCAGTAAGTCTCACAGCTGTGGTGAGTATTCTCAGTAAAAACTACTTCCTTGGCTGTGCCTTAAATCACACTCCAAGAAATAATTGTGATACCTGGACTACAGCAGTCTCACGTTAAAATACTGGTACCATGTATCAAGGAGATATTCCTATCCCTGACCATGAAGCAGTGAAAAAAAAAAAATCTAAATCTGAAATAAAGTACGAAGAAGTAAGGCTTCCAAAAGCAATGAATATTGGTTTAAGCCTGCTCCCACAGATATCAACAGAAGCCTCATCTGGTTATCAGACTGAGCACTTACAAATCCCCTGGTAATGCCCAGTCCTGAAATATCAACTCTGCTGAGGCAAGGGGCAAAATCTTGCCTTTTGTTGTATGTGGTAGGTTTTAGGTCCTCAGTCAGGGAGTGGAGGGGGGTGTGTGTGTATATAAAAACATACATATACCCACAGAGTGTAACAGAAGTTTCAGGTTTGAGTTTCTTTTTTAAAAAAAAAAAAAAAAGTCACAGTTTGCAGCTCTCATGAATGCACAGATACTGAGACTCACTTTGGAAGCCAGGCTTTGGCACGCCTCCAGCTTGGTGGCATTGTGCCCCAGTACGTGGACAAAGCCCTAGAAGCCGCCTGGCAGAGCCCAGCCCGAAGCTGGGGGGGTGTTGCGGTGCTCCCCTGGGAGTGTGGGGACTGCAGCGTGGAGGTGTGCTATTGTCAATCAAAAGGTCGAGGGAGGGATATAGACAAATCCTCTCCTGCTTCTTTTTACTAATTCAAGCAGGCAGCTCTTGTTTCATTTCTTAAGACAAGAACTGGAGTTAATGGGTTGCTGTAAATTCCTTATTACTGGAAAGCTGATGCGTTCTCTGTCTCTGCTCGACATAGGCACGTAGCAGTATTGGAAGAGAAAAGTTGGTGTGGCTTCCTTTGGCTCTCACGCATCTATGGCAAGTGGTACTATGGCCTGGGGGAGACCCAATTTAGAGATAACCAAGAGCTCTTGAAATAACATCGGACAGGTTGAGAGCTGTCCCTGCCTGGAAGGGCTGCAGGGACACAGCAGTGAATCAGCAGAAAGCCCAGGTGAAGACACACTAGCAGTGTGTACCTGCTTGGCCCCAGGCTTGCCCTGGGTCACAGCCTTATTTGCTCCCAACCATCTCAACTGGGTGCTACAGGAAACCTCTGTTTGCTGTGAATTTAAAAATAACCAAAAAGACTCCTGTTCAAGGCTCTAAGTGCTCTCTGCACACAACAGGATGAACTCTCAGCAGCTTTAACCCCCTCAAGAACTCGGCCAACACCCTTCCACCTCTTCTCCACTGAGGGAATCATCCACTTCCCCTCCTTAAAGTCCAACCACCTGATGCCTTCCATGATGTGCCAAGGAGGCCACCAAATCAGATTTGTGAGTGTCATCAAAAACGCCCACGATCAGACACATCAGCGTAGATCAACCCAGCATCCAGAACCCAGGACATCGCTAGCAGAAAAATAACTTGAACCATTCATTTGTGTCCTCCAGCGTCCCCCCTTCACATGCATTCATGCGAGATGACAGTCCCTTCCCTACAGCAGCGGTGGCCAGCACGGGCACTGCCAGGCTGCGGCTCAGCGAGTCCCCAACAGAACTGGCAGGACCATAAAGGAAAGCCCTCAGGTCGCTGGCACGTCTGACTAAACTTGTTCAACCTGCACACTCTGTTTCAGCCCAAGCCTCACCATACCCACACCACCGCTAACAGACGGGTCCCTGACCTCTACCACCGCTTGGTACCAAGCCCGTGAGAAACAGGCACTGGTTTCATCAGTGCATTCAGCAGCACTGCCAAAGGTGTTGCAATAGAGATATTCATTCTCTACAGGTCCACCAGACTGTTGTCCACGCTGTGACAGACATGTCAAAGCGCAAGAGGAGAAAGCAAAGCTACAGCAGCTCTCTGGCTTATTTTCCTTCCATTTTATTACCCTTAGCCACCTCCAGCATCAGCCCGGTCACGCACAGCTATGGCAACAGTGTGGGAGGGTTTCTGGGGGTGAAGGTCAACAGCCTCAGGAGCAAGAGGAGCAAAGCACCACAAAAGAGACTCCATGTTACATATTATTTTCATGTTACATATTCAGACGGCTGAGAGCTAGGGAAATAGTTGTTCTGATGCTGGTGAGGCGCTTCCCCTCCCTTCTCTTAGGAGCTACAGTAGGAAACACTGTCCGAGAGTCACCATTAAGCCTTCTCTTAATTTAAGAATTACAAGAACATGGGCTTAGGTCTATCTGCAGCTTGCTTGCTTGCTTTCTGTCTGGAAACATGGATTCTTCTGTTTAGAGTGGATCTCCTTCAAGCAAACAGAGGGAGTCTGCCACCATTACAGGGTTTCTGCAAGCAGCTCCGCTCAGCAGGAGACAGAGGCCAGAGATGCCTGCCCAGCAAAAGCACCACCCAAATCCCATCCTGAGCAGCCACCCATCCCACAAAGTTTAAGCCAAGCAGGGATTTGAGCCAGGGGTTTAACAGGAGTTAGAGCACTCCTTGTGAGCACCTGGGGTGGGACATCCCCGGAGTTACCCCAGTACAGAAGGAAAAGCAACAAGTGACAAAGAGGGCCAGTACCTGATTTGGATGGGGCAGCCTGTTTCCTGCCTCCCCAACAGCAGCTATTAGCAAATACAAATCAACAGACCCAGAATTTCTTAAATTACATAGTTGAGAATAAAGCCCCTGTGAGACAAAGCTGTGGTTCTCAGCTGGACACCCCCACGTGCTCATTTTCCCCATGCAAAAACCCACCCCCGTGAGCTCACCGCCTGCCTGCCCACACCTCACCCACCGACTGACCCCACCACCAGGACCTCAAACCCACCAGATCAACCAAACACCCAGCACAGCCACAGCTGGGCAGAATCACTTTTCTTCTGCAAGCATTAGAAATGCTCCAATCAAACGTGCCATGTAATTACTGCAGTAATGCTATAAAGCACAGTGGAGGTGGTGAATAGCTTATACTGCCTTTTTTAGTGGCAGGTGAGTAGTTAAGTTGCAGGGTTTGGGGTTTTTTTTTTTTTTCCCCCTTTATCTTTCTCTCTTCTGTGAAAAATTCAATTTGCCTTAAGGCAGCATTGAGAGCTGATACTGACCTAATCCCTCGGCAGCCCAGACCTGACCTGCTGCAAATTTCCACCTCTATCAAGAGCACAAAACCACATTCCTTTCCCCGACAATACAATGGCCCCTGGATCTACTTACCTTCAGGCCCTGCTTAAAACCTGGGCTGCAAAACACATTATATAATTGTGAATCAAAAGTCAAATCCACGTGAGCTGGCAGGTGAAAATGCTGTAATGCATTTTGCTTGTTTGGCAAGCCCTAAAAAGCATCGTTAAATATTTTCTATAGTTCTTTCTTTAAAGGCTTACAGTTTTTCCTTCTCCTCCCTTCCCTGCTAAGGTCTTAAATCCTTTCTGCTCAGCAAACATTAATTTTCTTTTGTCCTGCTAGTGCTAAAATTGACATCTCTGTTTGTCGCTCTTCCTCCCTTCCCGGTACACCTAATTGACCATTATTGCTAATAATGTCAGCAGAGATCTGGGAGGGATACTTAATACCAAAGTACTCCTGAGGAATCAGCTCAGGGAGCAACTGCAGGCAGAAATAAGCACTTATTTCTTCTTTCAGCCCTGCAGAAACAGATAGCTTGAAGTACACTCTCCTCCCCCTACATTCAGAAGTTTAAGCAAATAATTTGGAGGTCATATTCTAGAGCACAAGTTGTTTCAACACCCTCTTGATGATGCTCTGCTCAGCTGTGTTCTCCCGAGGGTCAAACACGAGCGTAATAGTGGCCTTTTCCTCTGGAGAGGTGGACAAGTGGGTGTCAGCATGCAGCTACGTAGAAGGAAAAAGCACAAATGTATTTACATTGCACCAAGAATTGGGGACGGTGGCTAAGAGCTCGGGAGCAAACCAGCGATGTGTGGACAAGGCTATCCCATCAGGGGCAGGGATGAAGCACGTTCCAGCTGCATAACTCTGCTCCTGCCCAAGTCATCAGCACTGAATTTCCACCAGGAAAAGACAAACGCTCCCAGGCTCACGACGTGACAGCCGAGGATGTGCTGTACAGAAGATAAAGGGATGGGGTATCGTTGCTGGGCTTGTGGACCTCCCGGGATTTACCAGGGCGCTGCACGGATGGGCAACGGTGCCAGCCGCACGGGTTGCTTCACCTGCAGGCAGTGTGGCTGGCATGGAGGATCTCCCCAGTTTGTACAAGAGCGAATTGGAAAGATGCACCAGTGCACCTTCCCAGAGCATCCCCGGTTTAGGTGGCCACACCGATGTGCTCGATGCTGATGTGCAGGTACTTGGAGGTGGGTGAAGATGCCTCCGCGCGCTCAGGCCCCCGCGTTTCACAAGCCTTCGCTGCGATGGTGCACGTGCACCAGCCACGAGCCGCTCCGAAAAGAACATGCCGAGGGGCTGGGCATGACAGCAGCGTCATTTCTACTTCTCTACAAATTTTCTGCTTCCCAAAATGGGCAGTAAATGTAGCTTCGGCAAAAATGGGAGAGAGTAGTGAAAAACGGAGCATGTCTTCTGGAGAGCTCTGACAACCAAAGGCTTTTCATTCTGTGATTTCCATGAAATGGTGCTGGGAGGAGGAAAAAGGACGACTCGGGAAAATCCCGCTGCTCCCACCGCACCTCGTCTGCAGCCGCGGAAGGGAGACGCTGCAGGCACGAAACGAGGCTCCCTGGGATTCTCTCTCCACATCTCAAGCAAGGCATTTTGCATTTTATATCCTGTGTCGATCCTACCTAACGGCTTAAACTTCTTTTTCGAAAAGCTAAATTATTTTTAAAAATCTTTCCATTTAGTCATTTGAGGAAACTCTTTTTTCTCTGGAGAAATTATTCTGTCTTTATGTTCAGTAAGGAAGAAATTAAACATGATCATATTAATTATGGTTCCTCATTTAACATAAAACTATAATCAAATGGCTTATAAGTCTAAACAGTTATGGCAGTGGTATTAAGAAATTATGACATTAAAGGCTTGCACTTAAGTTCAAAATGTTTAAATTATACATCTCGGAAGAAACTGATGCCACATTTAGAGAGCTACAACCTTTTTATTTTCAAGCAGAAACATGAAGGAGCAAAACACTTTCAAAATATACATACTTTTGCTTTAATTTCAAGAAAGTCCTTAGGATGCCTATGAAACAAAACTAGGTTTTCGGGGTTTTTTTTCGCCTAGATTTAAGCCACGGTGCCTTCTTTGAAAAGGAAGGGACAGCCTGGTTGAGCATCTTCTGACAAAGTCTGTGAAGCACAAATACGCCGAGGACATGAAGTCTGCAGAACTGGAGCAATGGAAATTGTCACTTCTGGCAGGACTTGACTCGCTGGGTTGCTCCCAGCCTGGTGGGGACTTCTGGTGTCTGTGGCTCCAAAGAAGTCAGCCTCAGATTTGAGGACCGATTTCCTGAGCCAGAAAACCCTGGAGCATTTCTGTCTGCATTTCAGGAAAAGACTTCCTTCAATTCAGGAGCTGGAGCTGCTCAAAGATCCTTCTAGAAGGAAGAAAAATAGGAAATTGTCAGTATAGGTGCTCAGAACAAGTCGTGGGGGGGGGTCCTTCTGTGGGAAATACCAAATTCCTATTTTTGGTTCAAAATCAGAACAGTGGGGATTTGGGAGGGGGTTTTTTTGTTTGTTTTCTTAATATCCACTTCTTGCAGAATAGGGACGTTCAGATGTGAACCAGCTCCACTGCCCGCGTGGCTCTGTGGAGCTCAGGCCCTCTGCCGCCAGGCCATGCAGCAGGGTATTGGAGAGTACTTGAAAGTTAAAGTTCTCCTTGAAATGGTGACCGTCTACTTAAACCTGTTCCATAAAAGCCTGGAGCTTGAGATAAAACCCCTCTCCATGAGCCCTACTTCTCAGATTGTAAGGGTGTACTTTGATATCTGATAAAATCAATTGTTCGTGACTGCTGGCTCCTGTGATTTAAATGACAACTGCTTGTAAAAACTGCCATCCATAGCTCACTAAATTTGCAATTAAAGACTTATTTCCAACCTCTCTGTAAGGCATGCAGCACAACCAGCGCTTATACATATTTCAAATCCTAGCATGTAAAACAGCAGAGTAGGTTGAAGGTGATATAATATTATAAAGTGCATTTTGAGTTGGGTAAACATGCTCAAGGGGTTTATGGCTCCTGGGAATTGTCATCTTCGCTGCCTGGGGAATCTGTTGTGTTGTGAAAAACAGCATGCATTGGGATTTTTAAAATGCATTCAAGAGAATGGGCTCAGGGGTAGTATAAATATGAATTATCTCCCTCATTTTTGCATCATTATAAAAGTTGTTTTCGTTCGATACCCAGACAAATGGATCTGGGCAGGGAGGGGCAGAAGCAAAGCCTCCTGTGAACAGGAACTATCACAAAACGTATGGACGTGAAAGTTTTACAGCACATGGGGAAGGCAAGCCCTCAGGAGCTGGGGAATCATCCCTTCCAGCCTCAACTCAGCCCTGATGAGGGGGGTCGGTGGAGTGGCCGGCGCACCTCCAGGACGCCGCGGCCTGAGCAAAGCTGCCCCAGATCACACGTGCTGGGCATCTCCCAGCTCTTCCAGGCACGAATCTGCAGCCTGAACCCAGTACAAAAGCGTTGCAACCTCCCAGTTCTTCTCTTCCTAGAAAAACACAACGAACTCCCATAAATGCCAGATTCTTTGCATCTTCTCCACCCGCTGGCAGTGCAGCGCCATCAGCTGCCCCTGCCGGAGCAAGAGCTATCGGCCATGTCTGCTGCTGACATGGGACACTGCTGTGGCCGAGGAGGGCAGATGCTGGGCACAAGTCATCAACCTGGGGACAGTCCATAACAGCATGTGACTACTTTGTCTTCCCCAGGCGACGGAAAGGTCCATCGCTGCATGGTGCCACCACAGCAGGGCACCAGCCCTTCTTCCCCGGCTGGAGCGTGCCTGCGGACAGCCGGGCTCAACTCTTCCTGTTCCCAGGCCAGAGGACGCTCCTGGGGCTGAATATCAAAGGCCTGCTGCGAACAATGTCAGCCAAAGTGCATAAACAAAACCTAAAGAGAGGTCACAGCAGTTCCCACAACAAGAAGTTACCAGCGGTTAACAAAGGATAAAAGCAAAAAAAGGAGCCCCTGGCCCCCAGTTCCTTCCATCTGCACCACCCTTGAGCAGGAGGGTGTCCATCACTGGTGAAATCAAAGCTTTCCTCTCCATTGTTTCCTCGGCAGCGAGAACAGCCCATGGCCCTCTGCCACCGCGGAGCTGGATGAAAGCAACCCAAGGCCCCCACATGAGAGGGCCTAGGGCTCTTGGTGCCTTTGTATCTGCCCCAGGGAGCTGCAGTAAAGCCCCTCTCCCAAAGCAGAGCCCGATGCAGTGCCCTGCCCCAGACCTTCACCGCGGGAGCACGGCTCGAGGCTGCCATAGCAGCTTCACTGCAGGCTCAGGAACAGCCACACGGCAGCTCTGGGCATAGCACAGTGCCTCTGAAGCAGATGTTCACAGTCCAGCGTGATATTGCTACTCCAAAATCCACATCCTTGCAGAGCTCTGTAATTTGGATAACTTAACCTGTCCGTTCCAACACGTGTAAGAGGGCAGAGTCCTGCGATGGTGATGGATCCTCTGTCAAGACAGACTCCGGGAGCACTCCATTTGCATGCCTCCCTGGCTACGCAGTATTAACCAGCTGTAACTATTTACAGTCTTCTTCCTGTTTTACACACATATTGCTGCTGCTCCTATTCTTATATTCCTCCCTCGACATCTTGTGGTGGTCACTACTAGGACCAGGCTGGAAGAACCTTTGATCCAATAGAGCTTTATATTTATTAGAGTCAACTAAGGACTAAGCCTGGAACAAAACTATTTTGACTTGACAACCTTTACATTGCCTTTGCTCTATGGGGAGTGTGGCCAGATTGCAGCAACCAGTAAAACTTCAAGTGCCAACAGCCCAGGAGTTGCACTGGTGTCCCTACCTCCCTTTCAAGGACATTCTCTGCTTCACACGCCACACCAGGAGCTTGCTCCAACGTGGCCTCCATCAACGGCAATACTTACAACAAGGCCCAAGCAGAAAGTAGCTATTGAACAAGGAACTAAAAACTCTGTTTGCCATTACCAGCAAAAGCAAGGTTTGCCGTGCGGGGACTATCTTTCGGGGAGATTTGTATCCTAAATGATGCTTTTCATGAGAAATCCACTTAGTATTCCTCTAAAATTCCAGGAGGGTGAAATCCCCCACTCCTTCATCTCATTAAGGATGAAGGAATGCCAGGTATGTGGCAGGAATCTGGGGTGAGAGGAGGAGTGGGGTATATTTTAACCAAGCTGTAGTGTGGAAAAAAAAAAATAGTAATCTAAGGATCAAAGTTTGAAATATATTTCCCAGTGCCAGCCAGAAGCATCATGCTAATGCACACGCTTAACCCAAGGGACATAAAACTAAGTTTAAGGACGACAAAAAAACCCCAACCCTGTCACATTCAGAAATCAGAGGCTCTGTTCCTAATACTAGACAAGCTATGCAAGGTGTTATGCAAGAAGCTTACTAATAGCTCAATCCCAGCGCTAGCAGATGGCATCTACCTTGTGACAATCCTCCTGATGCGCGGTAAGAATCCATGGTGGAATCCCAGGGGCACGTCATTGCGGATACATTTAAGAGAACAGTTTTGGACCTTTTTAAGGCATTTTGCCTCTGGAGCACTGACAACGTATTAGTTGATGGCTTCTAGATCAGGTAGATTTATCTAAGCATAGCAGACGAAACACTGGAAGAGAGTTCAAGGTGAGAAGGGGGACAGCAGAGGCCACCCCCGAGGAATAGGGGCCCGTGTGCCCCAGGGGACTTCTGATCATTCTAGCAGCGACATAAATTATTTCTAAAATTGTGTGGAGGAACCTTATGAAAATCCCCGCTAGCCCTCAGAGCAGAGCAGGAAGACCAGACCAACAGGGCTGTTTCTTATTTGGACGCAGTTGGGCTGCCAGTCAAATGCAGAAACAAGTGTCAGCAAGGCAGGCTAGTTTTTCTTATTTATTACCATTCTCCTTTGAAGAGAGCGAGAACACTTGAACTCATCTCCAAGCAAGCCTCAGCAAGTCCCCAGCCTCCCATGCTCGTACGGGAGTTTCCCACTGGGCACACAGAGCCGTTTAGGAGCATGGCGGATACCCCAGGAAGAGGTGCAGAAGCAGGGTGATAGTTTAGAGAGGAGGAAAATCAGCCTCAGCTGCAGCCAACAGCCTCCCAGCCCTCCTGAGCATCAGGACACTCAGGAAAGTGCCTACACAGCTGCCCCATGTGCCACCTCTGCATGCCACTGCAGCAGCTATGGGGCTTTTGGGGCTGCAGGTTGCCATCACCCCTTAAAACTTCTCCCACCCAGAGGTGCACCACGCACCCTTGCCCTTCATCTAAGGAAGGCACCCAATGCACCGTAGTCTTCCTGCTATCCAGTACTTTATCATCCACCACGTTCCCAAGTAGTTCAAACATGAGGGGCTTAGATGCTTTCCAAAGGTTTTTCTCCTCTGGAATTCATTTGACATAGGTTTGAATAAAGCCACACTTCCACCTTGCATGTTTTAAACCTCATTTGTCCAGACAGACCTGCCAAGAGAAGTGCATCGGGCTTCCCTGGGGATGAGCATCCTCTGGATGTTAACTGTCTGACCATGGCTACTGGAAGTGCAGGAACCTGGATGCCTTCACAGAATCTCGCTGGCAACATAGAAGATGCTTTCCCCATCAGCACAGCACATTTACTTCCCGACAGATGAAGGGAAAAGCTGCTTCATGCTTCACCTCAGTCCTGAAATAAATAAAAAGCTAAAAAAATAGTCCTGCCTAAACCCAGGGATTTTAAGAGCATAAAAGCTTCTGAGTCAGACCGTAAATCCAGCTTGCTTGTTATTCTAACTGACAGTGGTTAATAGCAATTGCTTAAGAATAAAAGCATACTGGCATGGAGCGATTCTTACCATATTATATGCTTCTTCCAGCTTCAGGCAATGAGTAGTTTGAAGACCTTCCACTTGGCCCATTGTGCATTAAGCATAGATGGACCCATTCTCCATGATTTTATTTGACCTCCCCTCCTTCTCCACAAACCCCTTTCCAGCCTTCCCACCACCCTTACTGTCTTCTACAGTAATTACGCACTCTGTGGAACTCTCTGCTAGCACCGTTCTCAGGTTCGCTGTGCTGTCATAGATGCTGAGGCACAGAACTGAGGTCAGAGCAAACAGCCATGGCTTGTTGTGAGTAAATACACATGAAAATGGATCCAGGCCTCCCGACTCTCAGTGCAGTACTCTCATCACAGTCTCTGCTGCATTAGGAAATGGAAACCAAGCCCACTGCTCAAAAAGAGAAAGAAAAGATCCCCAAGGATGTAAAAAAAACCAATACAAATAAAAAAAAAAAAAGGAAGAAACCTGAAACGATGGCATTTTGCTGCCCTAAGAGGTAGGGCTGGGCTCATGTGATGAACAAGGCAGGGAAAAGGTGTTTGCCAACTAAATATAGGAAACTCAGCATCTGAAAAGAGGGAGCGAAAGGAGCCTGAAGAACTCTTGAAAAACTATGCCGGGGGTTTGAGCCATTTAAAACTGAGAAGTTTTGTTGAAGCTGATGCTCAGGGAACAGCTTTCTATCTGCACAAAGCAGTGGGAGTGAGCAATGGGAATCAGCACAACTGCTCTGTGCCTGACATATCAAACCGGGGTGGAAATCCCACCATATGACTTTGGGGATAATGTTAAATCCATTACAGCACTCTCCCCTCCCCTGCCCATCCCACACAAGCTTCAAAACTTCTGGTTTATGACTGGCTGCTAGCGGATAATTGCAGGCTGTCTCTGGAGGGATAATCCTAAATTTTAAGTGACAGTTCATGGGCATCTTCTCTTTCTTCTGAAATGCTGTCTTACACAGCACATTAAGTATTTTGGAGATTAATAACTGGAGCAAAGAGTTCTAATCTTGGTGTCCTAGTGGAGATTTAGCGAAGAACGGTTAGCGTTTGAAGTTGCTATGGCACAGGAAACATAAGCAGCCTTGAAGACCAAAAGCAAGGCTCGTATGCAGCTCAAACGGAAATCTGGGACGTTAAACACGTGATCTATGTTTAGTCTCCAGGGCTTCTCACTGACGTGGTGTTTCCACTCGGAGCAGGTCTTAAGGACCCTGCAAAACAGGGAACCCAGTTTGAGCTCTCTTTTAGATTAAATAGACCAAGCTCACCACGCCTGTTAAATTGCAACTTGTACTTTTGTATTCTTTGACCTGAATGAGGTGATAACTGAATTGTATTATAAGGTTACAGGTTGCTTTTAACTTAATACACTGAGGACCAAGTGGGAACCACTTGACCATCTCTGAACTGGCAGTTGCACTTCGTCAGCTTGCGGGACACCCGCCAGGATAAACACGCTACAGCTTCTGAGGCTGCGTGCACAGCACCTCACTCAACAGCAACCCTACGATCGCTTGGCAAAGGCCCTCACAGCCTCAGTTCAAGTTTCCTGTCCACAGAGCGATCTTTTTTTCAGTAAACAGTTTTCTCGTTGTAACAATTCCTCCTACTGCTCCTCACACAACCATAAGTCCCATTAAAAAGGAGCCAAGCAGGTCCCTTATTGGCCTGCTGCCCTCTCAGTGGCATAAGCCAACGCACAGATGAAATAGCCCAAGCTCCTGAGTTTGGTGAGCCCTGTGCCAATTACATTGAAAACAACCAAATTCTGCACGTGGGTATGGGAAAACCTTGCCACAAGTGTCACAATGGTGGAGCTCCACAAGGACTCCAACCAACACGACTGTCAAAAATAACGCCGTTGCATTCTCATGCCCTCAGCACCACGCACTCCTTCCACTTTTCTCCTGCCAGCACCAATGCTCACGTAGCACCGCAGCGAATCGTATCGGGGGCTGAACCTAAATGGGTAAAATTAATCCTGTTTTGCAACATTCCTGCTTTTCATGACGCTGCTCCAAGCAACTGAATGTCCACCAGCACATTCAGAAGAGCCTGTGACTGTGATCATGTTATCCAAGTTCGTTACTCCAGTTACTGTGGGGAGAAAGTAACAAATTAACAGCTAATATTTAGAAGATTATAAAATTATGCTTCCTTGAAGCTGTTTAAGCAGCTGATCTGGCATCTCTGTACAGAATTAGACAGCTCTGCTTTGAATTAATGCAAGTGAAGTGGTTGGCACAATTTGGCCAAAGTAATATAACCATCTACTACAGATACCCTTTTAGGCTTTCATTCTGGAAGAGTTTTATGCACAACACCCTCTTATCTCTTTAGCAACTAAGTATCAGAACAAATTTCTGTATCTTGAGTAGCCACTCTGCCATTATAGCTAAAGATGCGTCAGAAAGGGGTCAAATAGCAATGGCACATCATATGCTCTACGCCAGGTCACTGATACCAACAGAGATCAGCAAAGACACTTTGTCGGGGTGTAACTTTGCTGTGTTTCAGCACAGCACGTTTTTCCACATTCTTTACCATCCATAGAATTGCCTTAATGGTCCTGAAAATTAGTACGCCTCCAGGCAGCTAGGAATAGGATCGATAGTCCAAACTTGAGGTTACCTGAAGGCAGCAAGCTCCCTTCTCCTCCTCCCCGCCCGCCCAGCAGCCTGACAGGACCATGGCAAAGGCCCACCAAGACCTGTATCCCACCTGAGAGCGACCAGTGCTGGGTGCCACAGGAACCCTGTACGAGAGCAGGTCTGTAACAACAATTCCCTCATACGCTTGCCAAGGAATACGTGACTGCGTGATCTCCTGCACACAGGTGAGACCTCCGTGTTTGATGGCAGATTTTTCTTTTTTTAAATCGTAGATCTGGATAACAGGTTTTTTGAATCCAGAAGTGTGTGTATCACATCCTGTGACAACAAACTCCTCACTCCTCAAACACCAACAAGCACCTCATGTCCTTTGTTTTGAACCTGCCAGATGGCAACTTCTCTTGATGCTCTGCAGCCCTTGGGGACAGTAAGCCACCGCCTCTTCACCTTCTTTATACCAGTTATGGTCTGGGTATTTTCCCCATAGTCTTACCTTTTCCAGCCTAATGCTTTACAGCTCTTGCCAAACTGACAGAGTCTGCTTAGGTTTCAGTTCAGCATTTAGTATTGATTATTCTTTTGGGAAAGCAATAGTGAATTGTTCCGTGCGAGAACTGAATCCCATCAAATTTAAGCTAGAGTATGCTGTGCAGCAGGACAGGGGCCTGGCTGCAAACCTGCATTCTTCAGCAAGGTACAACCAATCCAATACATCCTTGGTGCTGTACTTTTCAAAGAGGTCAAATCACTGAAACAGATCAGTTAGTGGTAAAGCAAAAAGGTTGCTTTATTGCTAAAACAACTTTTGATAAAAGAGGTCCCACCAGTGAAGAGCAGCCTTGCTCAGCCACCCACTCTTGTAAAACTACTTAAGGACTGCACAAGATTTGGCAGTCCTTCTCAACTGCGCTTTATGGAGGCTTCTCTCTTTATAGCTGGACAGTGCTTTACGTGACCAGGTCTCCAGTTTCAACCAAAACATCAATATTACAACATAAATGAAGTAAAAAAAGTATCTGACATCCCATCGCTTATTCAGCAGTGGTTTAGCAGAAAGTGTGTAGCAGGAAGGAAATCAAACAAGAGGCGAGAGCCGGAGGCCTAAGGAGGAAAGGCACAGATCAGCCCCTGCGGCCTCCGGCAGCAGAACACGTCCTGACCAACATGTCCTGACAAACGCTCGCTGCGACGAGCGAGGGAGACGCCTGCTGGACTGACTCACTCGATACAAGCCCAGCTTCTCCATCATGCAATAAAAGCAGTATAAAACCAGTAAATTTTAATTAAATTTTGAAAAAGCTGTAAAACATATACTCTCAAAAAACCCTGAGTCTTACTATGGAAGTTTATAAGATGGTATTTTTCTCTGGAATGCACTTCTGTTATGTTCCTCCTTGCTGATGCATACTCCTGTGCTACGCGTGACCAGCACTAAGCGCTGCAGGTGCTACGACCGTTCCAGCTGACACCCCAGCGTGGCTTGTCCTCCTCGTTCAAGTGACGGGATGAGATGCTTAGTGCTCTCTGAGCAGCCAGCAAGGCTAGGCTGAAGCCTGCACTCCATGCGCAGCTCATACTGCAACCCAGTAACTCTTCTGTTCTCTGCACTGTTATCTCCATCCGAGGGCCTGTGACAAAGGTGCGGTGCTACGCCTGCTCACAAGGATTGCCTGTGCTGGATGTCAGCGCTCTGCTAGGTGCTAACGCCTCTGTTGTCCGTGGGGCCTGCTTTGGAAGGCGAATGGGAACATAGACATTTGAAGCACAGTGTTCCTTGAGGTATTCTCCCCCTTTTTCTTCATAGTCTTTTCTGGTTATCCAGCCTTCCTCACGGGTCATGTGTTCCACTGCCCAATCCCTAGCCCCGTACCAGGCATCTAAAACAGGACTGGAAGCAAGGTGAACCTGGATGGAAGGAAAACAGAACAACAACGTCAACTCAACACAGGAGAGGAAAGCTCTTTTTAACCTGCTTACAGTACTATATAACACAAACCACTGAATTTCAGAAGTTTGAGCTGGTTATTCAGTGCCTCTGGGGAAGATTAATGCTAGGAGTGAGTTTGAAGTGTGTTTTCACCTTGAGATCAATTCTCCATGAGCCTGCTGTGTTTCTACAGGTTGAGAAAGGACATGGGTGTATCACATTCACAACCAACAGCCCTCACAGCTGGAAGCCAATGCTGGAAGAGTTGGTGGTACTGCAAAACAAGTATCAAGTGCTCCAGCAAAACTACTTCAAGCAGGGAGGAATACTGCAGGCTAAGAAATTGCTGTATGGGGGAAAAAAAGGACCACACATACTTTTTCCACTGGTGTAGATTCATACTTCCATTTAAATTATTCCTATCACTGTAGCATGAACTGCTTTCCTGGTTCAGCTATGGGCTTGCTAGACTAGACAGCACATAAATCCCATGTGCGATATCTGTGAAGTGACAGATTTCTGATAGGACCACGCTACAGACCACATTTTAATGGAAAGAAGGAAGCTCTTATTCAGTTACAAGCAGCAACATTAAAAGCCGAAGAAAATGTGTTTTTTCTTCCTACAGACACAAGTTACACACTCAAAACTTAGCAAGTAATATCCTCCCTAAAACTACCGAGCATACGGCTGTAACTGTGTTTCTGTCAGTCACACCTGGCTCTCAGCTACATACAATAATTGTACAAAACAAGGCTTGTGGAATCACAAGATAATATTTGTACTGATTTTTTTTTCCTCCCCTCAGTTTATAACCTGATTTTCTATTCAAGAAGTTAGATTTGAGAAGACAAGGTGGTTTCAGAACAGCAAGGGAGACTCTTGCAAGTCTCCTTACAAAATGCATGGCAAACTTTGGGACTTGCCCGGTTTGTACTGTGCTTGCTACCAAAAACATAGCAAAGGATCACAGGTTTGTAAGATACTCACTGAATCTCTTTTGCTGCTGTCCCAGTCATCACATGTAACAAATTGAACATGCAAGTTAGTTTGAAGTGAGCAGTTTTTCCCAGCAACTACTCCTAACAAAGGCTACTTGTTCCAGATAGTAACTGTCCCAATCTTAAGAAATCAGTCCACAAATTTCCAGCCAAACATGCTTGTGCGTGCATGGTCCTTTAGCTGAAGCAGGTTTTCCTTTTCCAACGCATCTACCCTACTCTCTCTAATGTCTGCAGAAAGAGCAATGGTACCTTCGCTTAACTTTCATTTTCTCAGGTCAAAACAGCCGTTTTCAGTGTCTTGTCATAAACCACTCTCCATTCCCATGCTCTGAGTACACCCACTCTGTACCTCTCCCAACCTGAATTACTTTTGAACACCGATGAACGGACTGTTCACGTAACCATCATGTCAATACATGTACCTGAAAAGACGACTGGAACGGCCTCATTTCGAGGAGTTCCTTCTGGACTCTGGCTTTCAGACCAGGGTACATTGTATTTCCACCAGTGAGAAAAACATTCTGGACAAGAATAGCTTGTTGTTCCTTTGGATACCTACAAGGAACAAAAAACAACTTCAGTCTTTCTCAAGGACATCTCTCCCTATGAACTGAACAGCTACAGGGTGATACCTTCTCTTCAGGATTCACTTTGAGAAACTTCCTTCACTTCCCTAGCAGGAAAACTTGTGTTCCTTTGTTTTCTGGAAATTCAGGGGGTGGCAGAAGAAAATCCTTAAAGCACTCTGCGTGCTGTACCCCACGGATCAACAACTCAGTACAGCTGGAATTCTTACATTTCAGAAAACGCAATCTCGTAAGTTCATACAGTCAGGGGTGACATTTTACTAATGCTAAGCTGTGTGGAAATAGTTGTCCAGCAAGTGTGCCTATATCAGAACTTAAAAATGCCACCCCTGATATTGGTCTCGCAAAAACAGAGACTGCCAGCTCCTTGTTTCAAGGGATGGATACTTACAAGGGTTTGTTGTTTCCCTATATAACAAGTTGGACCGGGGGTCTCCAACGTGGGGTGTGTGCAAGACAATCCACTGGGGTGCAGGAAGAAGATATTTTTTGTACCATTAATAAATAAATACATTAAAATAGTGTTTATTTCACCTTTACCTCATCCTTTTTTAATTTCTATTTTTGTGTACATTTTAAAATGTGCATAATATACGAGTTCAGTAGTACCTGTATGTGATTTATAAATATACATATATTGAAGGTGTGCGCTCAAAAATTTTTCACTGATGGGGTAATCGATCAAAAAAGTTTGGAGACCACTGACTTAAGACAAGCAGAGTTTACACGTGGAGAACAGGAAGACACGTCTAACCTGCAATGCTCAACCCCACCAAAAAGAACTATTCAAACATATTTTCTCATATTATTGTTGAGTAACCAGTATTGCAAAAGCTGATATCAAAACAAGACTAGCTCATTTGAAGTAATTGCCAAGTAGATTTGTAAACTCACCTCTCAAGGACATACTGCATGGTTTCTGCTATACCAGCCTGGTCTTCTCCTATCAGGGAGGGCTGGAAGACAATCTCCGGAGCCCTGATTCTTTCAGTGCCAAGGAAAAGCTGGTGGTACTCTGCCAGGTTAAACACGGGCTTTAAAAAGATGAGATTGAAAAGTAGTGGGAAATTATGTTAAAGAATAGTAATATTCTAGAATAAGCAAAGTTTCCAAATAATTCTGTACAAAAAACAGATCGTAATGCTCTCACAGAGGAAGGGCCATGCTGTAAAAGGTTCCCAAAGGCCAAGGAAGCTGGACTTTTCCTATACTTTATTCTGTTTGGTGCCACTCAATCCTAAGGCTCAACCTCACAAGTTGAAAGCTGTGTTCATGGGGATGCACTATTGGGCTACAGATCACACACAAAAAAACTTGAGCAGAACTTTGTTTCCCTAATACCACGGCTACAACAGGCATGGCCTGCAGAGTGAGCCAAGCAGGTATATTCATGCTCTAAACCATCAGCTAAGATTGCAAGGAGTTATCTCTCAATGTCCTATTCAGATAGTTTAAGCATCTCTTCCAAGAGCAGGCAAACAATGTTGGCATGTGGGGAAATGTTAGCAGACTAGCTGGACATCCAGGAGGCAGCAACCTTTGGCACGAGGTGTAGACACAGAAATCAAACCTGCACTGCAGCAACAGGCTTCTCAACTTCAGGCTGTTCCTCAGCAAATAAAGGTTCAAACTCATTAATACTTTCCACATCCTCCAGTGACTGTTCACTGCCTAATGGATCCAAATCAGGAGTCTGGAAACAGAGAAGGTATATTAAGGTGGGTTAGCTCAGGCACACTAGGCACATATATGACTTCAATTCTGGTGACACGTTTGAAAAATTCAACCCCAATTCCCTCAAATCTCAACTCTTTAACATGCCTGAACCCAAATATGCTGTTCTCCAGAACTGAAGACAAAAATCAAAATGGTGAACAACCTAGAAAACAGGACTTAAGCCAGACATTCACTCAAAGTATAAAAAAATCAAACACTTTCAATAAATACATCATGATGCCACCTCAGAAATTAAAGGCCTTAGTCAACAGGCTGACTGCCAGGATCCTTGCCAGCCACGTCCTAAATATAACAACATACTAAAACTTATTAAAATAGCTTTTTAAACTGGTTAAAGCTTGGTGCATTCCCAGCACCTCTAACTGCTCTGTAATTACCTTTAAATTCCCTGCCTTGCTTGTGTGGGACTGGAAAACAAATATTTGCTAGCTACAAAGGCACCACACAATTTTTGACAGTTTCAACCGCCTAGGATTTGCACACGGGATATACCAAAAGCCCATATATTTTACACAGATGCGACGATGCTCTCAAAGCCCCTTCCTAATGAAAAGCATCACTCAAAATCCTAGGTTACTTCACTCTTGTGAACTAGGAGCAGCTTTTTAATTATTGCCTTTATTTTTGTGTTACAATGTTACCTTTGGGATTTTTTTGCTACAGATTTGTTTTTGTTATTTTAAACTTGAAACATTTGTTGCAATGTCTAGCAAGCAATACCAGGATGAGATAAAGCTCGATCATTTAAACGTTCTGAAGTATCTAGCTTAGGTCCACTTAAAAACCAAGCAATCACTCAAACTGAAGTTTAAGCACTGTTTATTGTTAGAGCAATGAATGGTAGACACCTGAAGTTATCTCCAACACTTATGCTTTCTTATATCCATTTCTTTTTATGTCTTAAACCTAGCAACAGAAAGAAACATAGAACGCTGCTGAAGAGTTGGCACAGACCCCAGGACAACATGATTAGCTTTTAGTCTCCTTTACACGGCCACAGAGGGATGGCCTATCTTCACAAACGGTTTTGGTGATAACTATAGGCTCTCTCACAAAGCTCAGACCAAACAAAAAGGCTTGCCGATTCATTCCAAGGTCTGAGATTACACCCAGTAAAGAGGAGGAGCATGGGATCCAAAACATACGTGTTGGGACTTAGGCACAACAACTGGGCAAAATTACAAGGCGCCGACAGTCTTTCAATTAGCTCTTTCTAGCACATTTTCTTTTGACAGAAGGCAGGAAGTTTCTTTACCACAATGGTAAGCCCATGATCTACCTCAGTTTTGCTCAAACACAGTCATTCTGATTCTTACACAAACTTTCCTGTTAAGGATAGGCAAAATATAACCAAGAAGATACCAGCTCACCTGCTAGTTTTGGCTACATCTCAAGTTCCATATAAGACACAAGAACTCCTACATCTGGTACCACTCTCCTCTATGCTTCAACTTTCTGTTTTTCTCTACCTTTTCCTGAGCAAATACTGATATAACTAAAAAAAGCTCTATCTTATGAGACTTGAAAGGCAATTTCAAATAAATACATGAACAGCCTTAGACCATCTCTTAGAAGCAGCTGCAGCAGTGCTGGGCCTGTACTAGTCTGGCAAAGCAGACAAATGAGCTTCTCCTCTTCAAGACAACAACAACCAAGTGCAGCAATTAACCTTTCATTGTTAAGTAAACAAAATAGAACATGCTGCTTAATTGCACCAAAAAAGATAGCCAAAATGAAGGCAAAGGGTTAGTTGTTTACCATAAAGTTCTCTGCACCTGAAAGGGAAGAACAGAAAGGAAAACAAATACCGTTTTTAACAAAAACCTTGATAGGTTCTTCTATATCTTTAATACAAGGCTAGAGACATTTAAGGATGGTTGTCTTAGCATTATAACCACTTGAGATTTCAGTACTTAAAACTCCATGTCATTTAATTGTCAGACACTGAAAAAAAAACCCTTTAACATACCAGGCCCACTTATTTCACCAAAATTAATGCAACAGCAGAGTCAGAGGTTGGTTTAAAGTATGAACAAAATTGTTACCTTAGCTGCTACATTTACAACCCTCTAAGCAAGTCAACCTTAAGTAAGGACAGTGGCTGGCATACGCTGCCAGGAGTAAGTACAAAGGGAAGTAGTAGTATCTTCACTGGTACCTTCTCTGAGCCACTAGGGCTATTTTCTTTTTCTCCAATTTCTTTAAGATGTGCAGGAAACTTAAGGAAACTTACTGACTTTGTATAACTGTATACTTCAACAACTGTCAAGAAGCCTAGAGATTATGCTTAGAACTATATGGAATCAAACTAGAAGATATGTCCCAGAGCACAGTGCGGAACAGCACGAGAAGGGTTACTGACTTCAGGCGTACCCTATAAAATCAAAACCGTCACTTTCTCTAGCTGCATAGGAAAGCTGGAAAAGAGAGAAGTTACCAAATTAACAATGAGTTGCAGTGTGTTAAAGGAAAAGCCTAGTTCGTCAATAAAAGTCTGAAGGCGCACATTTTCAAGCATAGAAACTTAATTCTCTCAGAGATGATAAGAGGATTAACTTGGTGAAAACATTGTACCTCTGGCTTGCTGTCCACAACATCTACTTCAATATTGACTTCTGCCTGTAGGATTTTCTGCTTCGCTTGTTCAACAGACAGACTCAATTTGTTGATGTAAGACTGAAGTTCTTCTGCAGAGTCCATGTTCAGCTCCACCAAAGCTTTGTGGAATTGATCCATTTGACCATCTTCTAAAAGTTCCTACAGACAGATCAGAGTTAGCTGATACAATACAGGGTAATCAACTATCTGTCAACAGTGCATGTACAGACCCTTTGCCTTCATTACTAGATATTATGATGTGCACACTTTGGCAGCATTCAAAATATTTCACAAAAGAAGTACTGTTCAGAACCTGGAAGCATCCTCTGCATCAATAATCTCTCCCTTTTATCCTGCAAGTAACCTTAAAAAGCTCCTATCAGAAAACACACAGGACAGTCGTAGCTTCTTTACAGTGATGCATGACCTTCCGATAAAGCTCTGAGGGAAGCCTGCCCTCCTCCCAAAAGATCACACAGAAAACTTTGCCTTGATTACCTGTATGTACAGTAACCTGTCCAGCCTCTCTTGGTCAAGTTGCAGCTTCTCTTCTCGACGACGTGCATTGAGTTCTTGAAGTCGACGTAACTGCTGCTGCCGCCTCTCCTGCTTTTCTTCTGATGTCAGAGTGCTTCCCAGCAGTTTGTTAGAGAAAGGCAGCTGCATCTTGTGCATGTTGTTCTCATAGTACTCTGGGGACCGCCACTTCTGTAGCTCTGAACGTTTTGAAAGCAAAATAACTGTTTTGCCAGGCTGAAAACGATGATTCGTATGTTGTACACGCTCCACGCTAAGTTCAGACTTAGAAGAAAGGTGGCAACAATGGTCCAGTCTAGGATTCTGTCACCTCTTGGCAGCTGCCCCCGTGTTTAGCTACCCCCTCAGAGCACTACCTTCCAGCCACATACTCAGTGCACATGGTTCTTAGTGCTCTGATCTCCAGCATGCAGGAAACACAATGTACTAAGAAGTGGGAAGTGCACGCTAGTGTCTCTTCTCTCTTCCCAAGGTAAGGGAGAGTTCTCACACATTTCTAAGGACTCCTGCAGGCTCTTTCACAAGTCACAAATTTAAGAAAACACTTTTCTTTGGCCACTACTTAAGATGACCTTTACCACAGAAATGTTAAAACTTCTTTAATTCACAAAAAGTCATGAGAAGCATCCTCTGCAATTCTGGAAACTTTAAAGCAGGTAAGAAACATCGCCAGATGCAGAAAGCATCCTAACCAATTTAATATTTTGTTGGAAGTATAAAGTAACTAATAAAATAAACTCATTTTATTTTTTTTTCCTGTGAAATAATCGCAATTTTTATTCACAGGGAAATTTGAACTAATACAGATTTTCTTTTCTAATTTAATTTTGTTTCTATCTTAATGTTAAATTCAAAACTGTTGTCAAGAATTTCCCATGAGGTAGATCACCAGAAAGACAGCTACAAAGAAAACAAACTAGTAGTAGAGTATTTCTGCCAGAATCCCAGCCAACTTGAAAACAAGGGATATAGAGGACAAAACTAAGTGTGGATGAATATCTAGTGGTGAATTACAGCTGGTTTTACCTTCTATATAATCCTCTGCAATGTAGCTATGCTCATGCAGTATTTCCTCCATGCGACTGAGAGTGATGGCAGCAAAATGTCCTGGGTATTTCAGCTGAAGGAGGCGTTGGAGATATACAGCTGCTTGACACCCTCCAAGATTAATACGTTTGCAGTTTTTAGCATCCAACCTGAAAACTCAGAGAGACAACTGAGATTGGAGAGATCCACAAGTTCAGCATAAAACAGACCTCCTACTTTCCCCAGTATTACTTAATTTCCGATATGGTCAAATATACAAGTGAATATTCACAGATAAATATTTCAAGATTCAGTTATCAGAGAATCTAACACATCTGCTTTTCTCAGACAACAAGCACAATCACTGCTTTGTTTTTAGCAGATACTTTCTGAAAGGTTCTGCTCTGCTTTAAAAAAAAAAAAAAAATTATATAATTTTGGCTACAGCAAGGAAATCTTCTATTTTAAGAAGGGAAGTGACAGTTAGTGGAGCTAAAAGTAGCCCCTTTAACCTTTGTAACATTTCACAGCTGGCCAGGTGCAACCCTTGAAAATCTGAAGCACCTGCCAGATATCATAAAGCCATTTCCTGCAGTAAGGATTTTTTAAAAAAAAAAAAAAAAAAAAAAAAAAAGAATAGAGCAACATAGCAGCATAATCAGAATTATAAAAGCCCCAAGAACTGCAGAAATCTCACAGAGCATTTCCTTTTGTCCCAAAGCTGCTTTAAAACCTAACATATGGTTTTTAATGTCTGATGTTACTAGGGGCAGATAGCCCCTTCTACTTTTGAAAGTATGGATCTATGCATGATCTAAAAACATGATACATACAAGGACAGCACTGCTTCTTCCATTCAAAATTCAACAAAACTTAACAAAACCTGCAGACCTAGTTTTTCTCTTCAGCATAAATTAAGACCTGATAAGAGCTTATACTGCAGGAGTTGGAACACTGAATGCTAGAGGAACAGGTATTTGCACCACTGAAAAGTCAATGACTGACACAGAGAGGCTGCACTGTACTTAAGACACCAAGAACCTACCTGCCGTCTAAGACTGGCAAAATGTGCGTACACTGATAACCTGAAGATATTACCAAACCGCTGCAGGGCCAGTTCTGCCTTCTGTTGTGGTAAAAACTGTACAAGCTATCTACGCCATAGGACACTTTTGGTACTTGATAACATTCGAAGAGGAGCTCTGACATCATTTGTCTCGAATACAGAGGATTGCACACTGCTTCCGTCAAAACAATTGGATGATCAACACAACCCTGTAAGAGACAAGAGAAAAGAAAAATAATAAAAGTATGAAGGGAAAATCCAGGGATACTTATCCTCATTTCTTCTTTTGAACATCAGTAAGAACCCCTCCAAAACAGCAATGAGAAAGCACTTTATGCGCAGGCTAGTCATCAGGTAAGTTAAATTATATCTAGTGTTTAAGAGGGTAAAAAACAAGTCTTGTCTACATCAGGGCTTCCAATATTAATTCAACCAAAGAATTGGTTGAACTCCTAAGGGTGGAGAAGAATAGATGTTTAAAAGCTTATATAAATTATTAAGAATCTAAGTAACCAAAATCTATGCAATGATGAGGTGAAGTGTGAGTGAAAACTGGTGGAAGTCTAGTTCAACACTAGATAAAGCTTTCAAATTAGTGTTGTCACGCAGGCAAAAGGCGCCATGGTTTGAGGGGCAACTCTCAACTCAGTTGGGTATACAAAACAGGTAGTCAACAAGTACTACTGCTAAGAGTGCTATACAACCTAACTCAAAAACTGATCCTGGACTCTGGTTCTCGACCACAGCCTGACAAGATGCTGCAGTCCAAACCTCTCTCCCTGTAGTTGTATTCTCCCGCTTTTGTTTTACCACGAAACTATGAAGAAATTAAGAGAATAGCGGGGTTCAAAAGACACCCCTGGGGAGCACTGGCCCAGCCAGGGTCGCCACAGCAGGCTGCTCAGGGCCTGTCCACCCGGGCCATGAGTATCTGCAAGGAGTGGGACAACAAGCTGCCCAGCAGAAAAGGACCTGGGGATGCTGGTCAACAGCTGGCTGAAGATGAGCCAGCAGTGTGGCCAAGAAGGCCAATAGCATCCTGGCTTGCATCAGGGATAGTGTGGCCAGCAGGACTAGGGCAGTGATCGTCCCCTTGTACTCGGCACTGGTGAGGCCACACCTCGAATCCTGTGTTCCGTTTTGAGCCCCTCACTATGAGAAGGACATTGAGGTGTTGGAGCATGGCCAGAGAAGTGCAACAAAGCTGGGGAAGAGCACAAGTCTTACGAGGAGCGGCTGAGGGAGCTGGAGAAGAAGAGCCTGAGGGGAGGCCTTATCGCTCTCTACAACTGCCTGAAAGGAGGCTGGAGCCAGGCAGGGGTTGGTCTCTTCTCCCAAGTAACAAACGATAGGATGAGAGGGAATGGCCTCAAGTTGAGCCAGGGGAAGTTTAGGTTGGATATTAGGAAAAACTTCACCGAAAGGGCTGTCAAGCTTTGGAACAGGCTGCCCAGGGGAGTGGTTGCATCCCCATCCCTGGGGGTATTTAGAAGACAGGTAGATGTGGTGTTCAGGGACATGGTTTAGTGGTGGACTTGGCAGCGCAACGGTTGGACTCGATGATCTCAAAGGTCTTTTGCAACCTAAACGATTCCATGATTCTATGAACACAACACCCCAGGACAACCAGGGGCGATGCTGGACCCCCCCATTCCCACTACACACCTAGGCACAACCTCTCCCTTCACCCAAACCCCCCACAGGGCCGAGCCCGGTTTCACCGGCGGCTTCAGGGCCTCACCCCGGCCCGGCGGCCCCCCCTCCGGGCCCGGCGGTACCTGCGAGGCGACGCCGAGGCGCTGGAAGACGTGGTCGAGGAGCAGCTCCTGCAGCTCCAGCTGGACGGGCACGTTGCGGTCGAAGGGCGAGCGGAGCAGCCAGCGCAGCGGCTCGGGGCTCCCCAGGTCGTTGCCCACCTGCGTCTCGGCGCCGGCCCCGCCGCGGGCCCCGCGGCTGCGCGCCGCCAGCGAGCGGAACCGCAGCAGCGGCTCGGCGGGGACGGCGGGGTCGGCGGAGGCCCAGCCCGCCCGCGTCTGGAAGGAGCCGTTGTCGATCACCAGCGGCACCGGCTGCGGCGTCCGCACGGCCGCGCTGGGCTCCAGCACCGGGTCGGGGACCCAACGCGCGTCGCGGAAGGCGAACACCCGGGAGGCCGCCGCCATTTTGCGCCCTCCCCGCCTGCCTCCGGCCGGGAACGCGGGCACCGCCACACGTTCCGGGCCGCGGCGGGGCGAGGGGCAGCGCCGGCCGGTGCCTGCGGCCGTCAGCCGCGACCAGGCCGTGTGAGCGGGGGGGCCGTACCCCCGCCTCCCCTCTCACGCCGGGACACCCGCGCCCTCCGCCGCTGCGAGCTCAGCTTGGGCCTTGAGACCTCCCCAGGGTCCGTGACCTGCCTGGAAGGGGAAACGCGGGGCCCTGGCCTGTGCCAGACCGCCCCGGGAGGTCACCTCCGCAGCCTGGGCTGCAAGGCCCCGTCGGCAGTCAGCGAGCACATCTCCCCGCCATGAAGAGGGGGCCAGCCCTGGCGTCCTGGCCTGTTCCACGGGCGTCTGCCGGATCCGTGCCCTGAGATGGGGACGCAGCGCGGGAGCCGTCCCGCCATGGCGGCCGAGGGAAGGACAGGCCCGCTCGCCAAACCTAGCTGCTAGCTCGGCTCGGGGGGGAGCCCGGGTGGACCCGGGAGGTCCCGGTGATGTGACTTTACCATTAAAACTTGGTCACAACTTGGATTCTGCTCCTTTCTGTCACTCTTGTCACTGCATTTGTAGACAAACCATTAACAGCCTGATTTTCAGAAATGCCCCCAACCTGCAACCCCCGCTGTGTGAAATGGGGACTGCGAATATTTAGCATCCTTGAAGCTCAGGTCATTAATGGCTTTTCTCACTTGTTTACCCAACGCACAGGGATAATAGCTTTCTTTTATCGCACAGGGGTGTTATTAATGTGAATTAATAAGAATTTGCAAAGTTCATTTAGATCTTGGGATTAAAAGGCTCATTTCAAGGGGCTGTTAGGACATAAAAACAAACACATGCACACAAGCAGGAACATTAAATGCATGCAGTCACTCATAATGTGCACTTACATAGCTGCTCTCTTCTAAGGTTTACTGAGAGCTACATAAACAATTAATTTAGCCAAACAACCCCCTGTGAGGTAAGCAATACATAACAGTTTTATTTTATTGAAGGAGAAACACACACTGTGATGAATATCAAGTTACCAAAGTCACCTATCTGTTCCTACTTTGATCACTACTGAACTCCTTTACTATTAAGCAATACATTTATAGACACATATCCTATGAAACACGCTAGCTTGCCCTTGGAGGGAAGGGAGATAGAAAGTCAATTAAAAAGCAAAGGTTTATTTTCCTCATGGATTAACTAATAGATGGAAACATAGAGAGTAGGCTAAAAATAGAGTCCATGTTAATATGGGACATATTTGTGCTCCATGTCAAATAAGAGAGCCTGGGAGAAGACATTTTTAGCTAGTGATCCTCTACACATCTCTGCAGGATTGATTCCGTTTTATTGATTTCTCAACAGCAACCTTGGCTACCCACTTTCAAAGTGGCTGAAGTGCTTGGTTATCTCCCCTATATCTGAAGACATAAACATACCTTTAACTATTGTTTTAACATAAGCCTTGAAAGCTTCCTAACTTGTACCTTACCCTTTCAATAGCAGCCGAAGGAAGGAGAATCAAATCAGATGTTTTCTCAGTTGTTCTTATCCCGTATTTAATCCTTATTACTCCCTCCCTGCATAGCACAGGGCTGTCCCTTTTGCTACCCACGCCGAGTATATCAGCTGTCTTCTTGCGATTAACACAGTGATGCAGTAAGAGTTATTAAACGGTAGGTAGTAAAGCAGAGCAGGCATGCTGTTCTAAACTTAGCGTAAGCTGAAGCAAGCAATGAAGTATCCTCTGGTTCCTTTGGTGAATGATCTGACCTTTCCTCTTCTTTTCTTCTGGTTTTGTTTGCCGTTTGTAACGCTGTTGATCATAATGATTATCTGGCTACAGCTTCTACTTAATGAAGGTAAGCTCTGCAGTCGGTCAGATAAAATGCTCCTGCATAAAGGCTTTATCTATTAGCTTCATCTTTAAAGCACTCTGCTAGCTATTTTTAGGCTAATGCCACTTGTCACAGAAGGAAACTAAAGGGTTTTTTAGTACTGTTGGTAGCATGTGGAAAACCAAACTCAAATTACTGTGCTTTTCTGTTAAAAATGCTTATAAGACGACAAGCTGCTGCCAGCTGTTCTTCCTTACCCTCTCCCTTTTTCTCAGAGGTAATTTAACTTATGAAAGGCAAAGGACAAGTAATTTTTGTAAGTGTCTATAAAAAAAAACCAGAAAGCAAACCTCACCCTCTAATTTTGTATACTTTAAAACTCAGGCATTATAGTTCTCTCGCACTTTTTTTTTTTTTTGGGGGGGGGGGGGGGGGGGGGGGGGAGGAATGTTACCAGGGAACTGTTAAGGGATTCTTTTATCAATGCTGAGGCTGATAGAAAATTTTTGAAGAGAGCAGGGCATGCATTTTCATTTATTTATGTATTTTGCATCTCTTTTTGATCCACCAGTGATTGTCATTTCTAACATGTCAGTAACTAATAACAGGCTTTGGTTTAGGCTAATAATAGGCTGGTTGATGTACTCAGGAGGATAAAGCCTTGCCTTGCTAGTTTGCTCTAATCCTGGAGCATAAGCAATCCCAGCTGAGGAATCAATCATAAGTTCAAAAGCAGTGATTCTGCCTTTGCAGAACAGCTGTAGGAAAGAAAATAAGAACAAAATTTCACTTCAGCAAGCTTTTACTTCTGTTTGGTGCCCTCTGTTCTTACTTAATAACGTGGTATCCAGTCCTATAGTAGATCCCATAGGAATAGCAGCAATGAGACAATACCCACAGACAGCAGAGGAACAGGAGGTGCTCACCACAGCAGAGGCTTGTACTCCTCCCTCCTTTCCTGTCCCACATGTGTGTGCATGCTGAATTTTTGACTTTCAGCTCCCTTTTTGCAGGCTTAGCACACAGCTGATGCTCATAACAGCCTCTGCTTGCTGCCGTAGTAAAGTATGTTCCCTCCACACACTCAAGTGCACTCTTGCAGGTATGCAAGCATAGCAATTAAAAAGCACAGGTCATAAGAGGTTGTGACATTTGTACAAGCTACCCTGAGCAGCATAGGCATGGCTTACTGCTGATGCCTGAAGAGCACAATAAAATATCTATTTTGCATAGGTAAAGGGTAGCTGTGCCACATGCTTACACTGAAGTTGAGTATCAGCTTTTTGCCTGGACAGAGTAACTAGAATATCTTGGTGCCTTAAGTAAGATTTTCAGGTTACATGTACTGCATTTACCTTCACAATTTCTGGCCCTATAGCGATTGCTATTAGCACCAAGCCTCTAAAGATTTCCACAAATGCTCTAAATTCCATTTTAATCAATAAGACTAGACATATTACTAAATTTTTTACATACTAGTGTGTTTATAGAATTAGAATGTTAAAGTATTTCTCAATCACTCTTAAAAGAGAAAAATGAAACACTGCTCTTTTTAATAACTTCCTAACTAATTCAGTCATATCTACTTACTAGTTCACCACAGCCACAAGTAAAAAGAAGGGTGTGTTTCAGCTCCTCCTTTAATATAGTTCCTGATTAAGAGCTAATTGGTTAAAATCAAACACTTGTACAGGCTTCTTATTGCCTAGTTGGGTTTGGAAATCCCTTATTTCAGCTGAAAAAGATTCAGAAGAAACCTGTCTAGCTTTTGGATGGATCATGTAAGGTGCGCAGCTAGGGAGAAGTCGTCACATACAGGTATTTTACATGTTCTTTTCAAACCTCTTTCTAGTACAGATGCCAAGCGCAGAAGAGATAAAGCAACAGTCTTCTGATGAGCCTGATTCTGACTCTAAATTTAAGGATGAACCAACAGAGGAAGAAAACCAGAATGATACATCCAGTATAGAAACGCAAGAGGAGACGGAATCCAGTGGATCTCTGGGAAAACTGAGGCCCAAGCCTGCTTACCTGAGTTCAAAACCAAACAGCCAAAAGCAAAGTAATCTTGCTGCAATCTCAGACAGCTGGTCTCAGAGCCAGAAGATAAGACCCTCCCATGTTGAGAAGAGCAATCTCCACAACACTGTGATGGTGAGTAGCGTGACCAGGCTACCTCTTTGCATATCTGCTGCTTTTGTGCCTCAGCTCTGATTTTTTTTTTTTTTTTTTTTTACCTTTGCCTGACTCCTCAGCCTCTTGGGTAAAAGAAAGCTGCAAGATTGGTTTCTGCTTGGTTAATGACTAACAAGATTTTTTTTTTTCTGTCTTCCCTATTTGGAATGACTCCTGTTGTCGCCAAGGTAAAGGTAATACAATATTGTACAGAATAACTATTATATATGTGTATTTTATAAGTATGTGTGTATATATATTTAAAGATACGTATACATATTTTAAAAGTTCTTGAGAATTGAATTTGAAACACTGAAAATTGCTACCTATTCCTCTAAGATAAGAGGTTTAGCTCAACTTTATATAGAAACTCTCCTGGTATGTATGGCTGATATTATATATTTTTAAAAGCTGCTTCAGATTTCTTACAGTGGAGTATGTGACTAAAAATTAGATGTATTTCACTTGCTCAATAAGCGCTGAAGCCAGAAGTCTCTTTGCAAACACGGCAGTCCCAATCCTCTTAGGCTTTATACAAATCCCAAAAGATATATCTGAAGCAGTGGAGGAGCTTAGTGTCTTGTGTGTCTTCTCTTTCCCTGTGTCTTGACTGTATGTTGCTTTGCAGAAGGGGCTGAGAAGGGAAAACTGGTCTGTGCCTCCACTGTCACTATTCACAGTCCTGTCTACTCATTTACATTGCTTGAATTTTTGAATTGCAGCAACTGAGGTACTCACCCACACTTGCTTCCACCAGCTTTGCTGGAGCAGTAACCTTTATTAGGCTGGAATAGCTAAGGACTGGTATCATCTTAAATTGCTGCAGTTGTTTGACTAGCACACCTTGAATCTGAGCTTTAGCACGGAATCAGTAATATCTCAAGTCAAAGTATTTTTGACCTCATTAACACCACCAAAGCAGTACCAAGCCAGTGTAGTAAGATTTCTTTCATTGTTGTTGTTCAAGTGAACATATGTTCACATATACAAGTGGACAGAGAAGTTTGAGGAACTGGGGTTTAAACTTGTCCCTTGCAGGACATAATACTCAGGCTGAAAGGCGTGTTAGTTGTGTTGGGTGGATAAGGGAAGGCAACAAGCACTCATGGTCTTGCATTATTTATATTCTACTGAAAACTGAACCTCTTCTGAAAACATCATTGCCATGACAATTTTCTTCCTCCTTTTCTTCCCCAGCTGTTGTGCACCATGCTTTCTTCTCTCACTTGGAACTTTGTCTGCCAGTTGCTCGAGATCTCTAATGTCCTGAGGATTCAACTGCTGCCCTCCTCTCTGATTACCTACATGGCTCAGCTCTTTGTTTTGCTGGGTGAAAAAGTTGTGAAAATCCTGGGCTCCCTGAGGCTGGAGAGCAGAGCGCTGTTAGCTTCAGTCTTGGGGGGGAGATATAAGTAAACTGGAACAGAGCAATGGAGCTCGGAGAACCACCTCAGGGTGGAAATAAAGCAGGTAGTCCCAAGACCATTAGCAGCAGTCCCATTCACCATCAGTGAGAGCTACTACAGCGTGGCAGAGGGAGGTTAAGTCTCTGAAAAGGAAACTCTGCTTTAGGAAAGGAAAGGAAACAATACTCAGAGTGAGCAGTATTGACTGGCTAAGTATTAAATGGGTGACAGCAGCCAGCCTCTTGTCTGGCGCTTGGGCGCGTACTCTGCTCCCCTCCCACTTTAGAGAGGCATGGCTTGCCTTTTTTTGTAAGGCCCAAATGCTACGCTGGCACCAGTGATGCTCTCTGTTCACCACTACTAATCTGTGATTTCAGACAAATAAGACCAAGGCAATAGCTCTTGCGGTTCTTAGTGGAGCTTAAGTGCAGTACAGCCCAGTGATTATTTTACTCATGCTGCAATTAGCACTTTTCTGATCTCCAACTTGTGAGTTCTCAAAGTAGGAAACAATTTTTCAGTGCTCAGATCTAATGAAACAAGCCTGCCTCCAATTAGCAAGAAATAATTAAGCCCTCAGCAGATACTGAGCATGCATTCCCTTCGTTTCTGTCCAGAATATGCCTTTTTAGCACAGCTGACAGGCTGATAAAGGTTAGATTCCAGCCCAAAGAGGCACTCATCGACAGATTGGTTTATGCAGTTGGTGGGACCACAAGGAGGTTGGTGGGGCTGGGATGATCCATAATTTTGTGGCCTAAGGGGTTATCTGGTTGTCAGGCTATGAACAGAACAGCTCTTTGCCCCTGGTGTTGATGCACACATTCAACAAACTTTCTTTTTTTAAAGAGGACCTGAAGTCCCATCCCAAAAAGTACATTGCTGCTTGCGAAAACGTTTGTCTCTGCTCCTCGTGTGAAGTAACTGTGTCCCTCCAGAGCCTTGCATGGGCAGACTGCGTACCGGTTACGCTACCCCGCACTAATGACTGAGCACGCCTTGTTTATGTTTACTTGCCTTTCCCTCCCCATCCCCTGAAGTCCGCATGTCCAAATATTTGTCCAGAACAGTATGCTCTTAAATAAAACTTGTTTGTCCACATCTATATTTTTGTAGGTCCTTTATTTAGGGAAAAAAAAAAAATAATATTTGTCGTTCCTCAGCTGTTTGCCCAGGGAATCTCCGTCTGTCCCTCTGCCCCGGCTAGGATGCTCCTCCTTCGGGGACGCCCCGTTTCTTCCCCCGTTTGCTAGCGGGGAGCGGGCCGGGCTGGACGTTTAAGGTAGATGCTGAGGGACCGGTTACAGCCGCCGTTGGCAGCTGGGGCAGCGGCCCCGCCTCTCCCGGAGCCGGCGCAGGGGCCGGGCCCGGGGGCTCCCCGCGGGCTGCGCCGTGCGGAGGGAGCGGGGCGCTTCCCCTCGCCTCGCCGCTGCCCCGGGGGTGAGTCCTGGCCGGCGAGCCCCGGTAACGACTCGGGCTGCGGGGCGGCGGCGCGCCCGGGAGCGGCGGAGCTCGGAGGAGCGGCGGGCGGCGGAGCGAGGCGGCGGGGGAGCTCCCGCCCCTCGCCCTCTTCTCCGGCTCGGCCGCCCCTGGCCGCGGCGCGGCGCGGGGCGGGGCGGGGAGGGGAGGCTGCTGCGCGGCGGCGGGGGGGAGGCGCTGGCGGCGCCCCCGAGGCGGGGGGCTGCGGGCGCTTGAGGTGTGGGCACCTTCAGTGCCGAACCGCTGCTCTTCCTGCAGAAGGTGGCTTCCCCTGCCCCGCTGGGGGGTGCGGGTATTGTTTCAGCTCCAGCCCCCCTGCTGACACCTCAAAGCTGCCTTCCCTAAGCCAGCGAGAACATTTTCTGGTAGTCTCAAGGTCTTTTCTCCACCCAGTCTATGTGCACTTAGAATCACGGTGGCAAGAAAGACTTAATCTTGCAGCTGAATCACTGGGGATGCGTCCTGTCTCTATGGGATTTCACTTATTTAGGCCACTTGAATATGTTGGACTCTGTTAATCTCAGTTCAGTAAGAAACCTTGTTATCTGGAGGCAGTTGCCAAAATGCCACCATTCAAATTAAAAATGTTTTACAGGGGTCATCACTGCAAAGAAGTATATGAACTGAGGTGAGTAGGTAAACTTATCTAAAGGTCTCGTAGAGTATTGCTGTTTCTTGTACTGCATGGTGATGTTTTAAAGCCTGGTGATACCAAAGTATATGCTGTGGGTAGTTTTTAGTCTGTGTAAATACTCAGAATAGCTTTAGCTTGGCTGGGCTGGCTGTTGCTTGTAGTGTCACCGTAATAGCAGGGAGGTTGGTGCCAGCACACAGAACCTGCTTGAGAAACCTACTTTGGGGGTTACTAGCTCCTGCGGAGTTCCCCAGTACCACAGCTATGCTGATGGCAGTAGTGGTTCATACTTGGTTTTCCCATCTCTGAGCTACGAGAAATACTGGACGACTAAATATTTGGGTATTAAGAATAAAACTTTTATGTGGGGATTTGGCTAAAAGTAGTATGGAAATGCCAATTTGACTCTGCTGTGGGTCCGTGCTTCTCGCAAGAGGTTGGTGATGTGGGAACCTGATCTGGAGAACGGGCCCAGACCTACAGACAGGGAGACTTGATTTGAACCCTGTAGACTTCGTGTTGTGGTCCACCTGTGTTAAAACCTTTCTTACCCTTAATCTGGCTGTAACACCTGCCCTGGTGCCTATCTTTGCTGAGCATTGGGAGTTCACACGGTGTGTAGCGTGACCTCTCAGCTGCCTTGTAGTCTGCAAGCACCTGGATAGCACCAGTGAATTTGTGCTCTAATTTCCCCTTTGCTGTTGTGTGCGAAAGCGGTTTTCTGGGCATCAGCAGGAACGTCAGAGCTTGCAGGCTTGGATGTTGTAGTATAGCTCCTTCCAGTGTGATTGTTTGCAGTGATTGCAAATAGATGATTTTTTTTTTTTTTTAATGAAGGCTTTTCTGTAGTTTTGGATTTAATTCACCTGTAAGGCCTCTTGTTCACCTGGGGCAAAGCATAATTTCTCATATGCTCCCAGCAGCCTCCATCCCAGGGTGCTTCTTATTGTAGCACGTATGTAGTTTTCTCAGCTGCAGAAGTTTGATGCCAAAACCTGGACTGAACACTTTGGAGCACAGCACGAGTGGTAGTTTCTTTTTGGTAATTTCTTTTGACTGAGGTTAAGCCTCCTGGGAGACAGAAGCCTGCATTTCTATATACCAAACTGTATCATAGATGTCTTGGGACCTTTTGCGCATCACTTAATATCTCTTTTTCCCACCTTCTTATTTATAAATCACTTACATTGCAGGCATGTTACACGGGTGGCATTTGTTAAACATTAAGACTCCACTGGGAAGCATTGTACATTGAAAAATGTAGATAGCCGTTTCTTTCTCCTCTGAGCTCAAAACTTTGGAAGAAGTTGATAAAAGACCCAGATTCTAATCTAGTGTAAACTCAAGTAACCGAATGTGTTTTGATGGATTTCAGTGATAAACATGTCCAAAAGCAGTATGTCAAAGCATTTCGGGATAAGGTCTTGCAGCATGTTGGGATCCCTGACTTGTAAGCGGGGCCTCTCTTGGTAACAGCTGGGTGAGCTGTGGCTGTTTGCATCCTTCTCCTGGAGGAGTCGTGGGATGATTTAACTTGGCCAACATCTGTTATTAGCAAAGAGGAGTCGGGGTTCTTGGGTCCAGCTGCGTGTAGAAAAATAATGCTCAAGATGTGGCTCGTGGTCCTTTGTGCCCCAAGAGGGCGCAACGGCAGCATCTTGGTTTAATCAAGACGTTTTTTGAGGTGGTGTTTTTGATGCTGAAAGGAAAAACCCATGAGTGTTGTTTTCCAGTTCATAGCATCTTTGATTAGCTGGATGGAGAATTGTGTCACTTTTCAAAGCTTTATAAATTGAAACGGGTGAGGGTCCTGCTTGCCTTAAGGAAAAATATCACTCTCTGCGAGTACCGGGGAGTGTTGAGATGGGGGCTCACGGAGGTCGTGCTGCCTCAGTCCCTTACAAGGCCCGACTGGCCAAAGCCCTCAGCATCCTGGTCTGGCTTCTGTTTTGACCCTGCTTTAGGCAGGAGGTTGGATGAGGTGGTGACCTGAGGAGCCCTTCACACGCGCTTGTGATAGCGCGTGTAAACTGCTCCGGGGAACAGGGCCCTTCTCTGCCTGCACAGAGCAGAGGAACCCCACTCCTTTAGCGCCTCGCTAAAAATCACTGCGTGACTTGTACTGGGTTCTTCTGCTTTGGCTGGGTGGGGAGGGAACTAACGGTTACATGCTATATGTTCTGAGCTTTTTTATCCTTTAAAAGTTAGAGGCTACAATGCATGACCAAGAATACAGCATATTCTAGCTTTTTATGTCTTTTAGGCTCTCAGTTCAGCAAAATGTTTGCTTAATTGAGGGTGTTATGGCACATATGCTTCTATTCCAAGCAGTTTAAGTGCTTTCAGTTGGAGACGTAAAAATGTCTTAGTTGCGACATGGTGTTTGAGCCTTCCTGCTGCAGATGTAAAATCTGTATGGCAGTGAGCCTTAATTGAAACCTGCTGGAGTTAGTTTTCTCCTGTAACATATTATATGAAATATTCTTTATGCAGCTGGCTTGAAAGGATTACCCTTAATTAGATATTTCTAATCAATTAGTGCTATTCCTTTCTGTAATGCTGTTCCTTTCTAAGAAACATGATTTTGAGTTATATAAGGCACTTAAATTTGATATTCTACATATCAAATGTGGCCTGTATGATTTATTTATGATTTTATGCCATGGACTTCTACCTAAAGTCATTCACCACAGCATTGTTAATTGTGTGGGTAAGTCCCTCCAGGTGTGTTGTGTCTGAAATCAGAACCTGTTGCTTGTAAACGTTAGGTCTCTAAATAGGTTTTAGATTCACATGTTTACAGTACTTTCTGGTATTTGTTGCTGTTTGGTAAGACCGTTAGGTCAGTTTGCAGGGGAGTGTGTTTTGTGATTGCGAAGAAGCCTGGAGAAAGAAATACAAAAGCTGATGTAGCTTAAAGCGTATTCCCCAAAGTGGATTACTCCAAGAGTCTGGAATGTGTTGGTGGGAGGCTTCAGTTTGAGCGAGATGTTGCTCCATGCATGCGGGAGTCCTTCCCCTCCTAAATAATTGTTTCCATCTGCATAGCTTATTCCATCGGCCCCAGGGCTGCTAGTGCCTGGACTGTTAAGCTGTCTGCAAAATTTGGGCCTCTTGTAAAAATGAGGATCTTTCTCACTACATCGATGCTCTGTGCTGGCTATGTATGAAGGGAACTTAGCTGTTGTCATACAGAAAAATAATAGGGCAACCCCCACTGCAGGACCTTTTAAAATAAGTAACATTCTGGTCTTTCTTTTCGTGCCCTTTTAAATTTTTAGAGGGGGACGTTTTGGGACCCTTGAATCTTATTGCATAATGCCTGGCAAGCGTCTTATTACTTCACTAGTTGTCTGAGAGTTGTTTATTTTTTTATATAATATGATTTTTTTCCCATCTATGGTAATTTCCAATGTCCCTGGCTACTTGAATTGAATGCTGTGGCTTACGGTCTGTGAGAAGTCCATGTGAACATACACGCTGCCATCATATGGTGGAGCCTGAGCACAGGACACGGCGCTGAACACGACGTATAGTTGTGACCTCAGCGTTTCAGTGAACAACTTGGCTGAGACCCAGGCACACTTCTAGTGCGTGAATTCCTGTTTGTTGATTTTGTGGCACTAATGTACTTATCCCTTTGCCCTCTTTTGCCCTTTTATAGAAGGTTCCTTCTAGGATGATGGACTTTGATAGCAGTGGAGGTTGGTACCGACACATGTTACTGTTATGTGTGTGTTGGGAAGGGACTGCCAAGAAGGTGGTGAGGGCAGTGGCAAGAGCCTCCTCGACCATTACACACTTATGGTTCAGTGGTAGCGTAGTAGGCAGCCTGTGTATTGCTGAGGCAGTGACAGCAGGCTCCTGAGCAAGAGTTATTGTTTTATACTTCTCCGTTATCCCTGCCTGGGTCACCTAATGAAGCATGGGAGAGACATCGCTGTAACTAAGGAACAGGGTAACCGCACAAATGCAGAGTACTCTTCACTCCCCTCTGTGCTCTTCTCTCTGAAGGGTCTCGTTTCTGAATTAGTTGAGGTCTCTTAAGTGCCTGTTTCCTGGAGGAGGTGGCATGACAGATGTCTTTTTCCTTAATCTTCAGTTCTTGGTGAACCTTTGCGGGGCTTAGCCTGTGGTGGACGTGGAGAGCATGCACGCGAGGAAGGAAGCCTGCCTGGTGGGGACTGTTTTGTAGCACTGCTAGTCTGGGGCGGGAAGAGGACTTTTGTGTGATGGCTTTGAAGCTTGTGTGTGAGGCTGTCTTGATCATGGTGGTTACTGTTCAAGTGCTGTCAACCTAATACTTTTTCAGTGCTGCTGCCACATCAACAGTTATGCTGGAGTCCTGGGAGCTCAGATTTCTGTGTATCTGTAAGCAACTGAGCATGCTGCCAGTGCTTGAACCTCCTTTTCTCCTGCTTGATCGTACTTCTGACAACTCTAATCAAGTGACCAAGACTGGAAATGAAAGTGGTGATTCTTCTTTTGAGGGTGCTGTTTGAATTCTAGAGGAAAAACAGGACTGTGTATAAGCTCTTGAGTGAACAGGAGCCTGTAACTCTTGCAAGGTCCATAGCAGGTGGCCAATATATAATGGAACTGGAAGGATATCCTCTCTAGGTAACAAATAAATGCAGCTTTGCTGATGAAAGTTGTTTTTCTCGGTCAAGGTAAAGCTCAGACAATGTTAATGTTTGAAAACAGCAGGGATAACACAGTGGAAGGAAATCCTTGCATGCCTCATAGCGGAAGGTAGACATGAGACTGCAATATATACATCCCTGCAGCTGATCTGAGATACAGTTGTTTTGGTCAAATATTCCAGAATCCTGGACTCGCTCCAGCTTGTGCATGAGAAGGGTAAAAGTAGATAAAGGTAACAGCTGTATTTAGATGCGGTATTTCCTTTGACTAACGGGAGAGGAAGGATACCTCCTGGGAGCAATCCTTCTAACGATATCCCTAATCCAAGAGTTTCAGAGTTCATTCACTTTGTGCTTCCTACGCTCTCTTGGCCAGCGTAAAGCAGGCGTGAAGCTGCCGGATGTTTGCAGGCCAGGAAGAGTTCGGAGCAAGAACAGAGCTGCCAGGTAAATTAGGAGAATTCAAGGCTTTATTAAATACCACCGTGCATCGTGGAAAAAGCTTTTTGGAGAATGACTTTTTGCGAAGCTTATTGTAGCTGCAACGATGTGTTAGCTGGAAGAAAACTTAACTGGGGGGAAAATCTATAAGTAGGACCAAGGAATTGCTTCTTTAAGGCTTTTCTGTGAACTCTGCTAGTGAGGTCTGTGCAGTTGTGTAGTGGATTAGCATTACCTCATTGTCAAGAAAGCAGATGGCAAAGAAAAACTAGTCTTTCTAAAGGTCAAGAAGCTGCTGCTTGGTTGCTCGCTGGGGATCTATGAATGTCATTTAACCCTACACGAGTACTTTTTCTGACAATAGTACCGAGTCAAGTGTCATGGTTCATTTGGACCTCTCGGAGTTACAGGAGGATGTACCCTGTGAATCCAACTTTATTACATGAGCTCATTAGGTAAAAATCAAACAAGGGCTCAGTCCCCTTTCGATGGGCTGGTGTAACTTGTTAATTCTCTAATTCATTGCTTCATTAATTCACAAATTCACTAACTCACGAGCTTATGAGGAAGCCAGTTTCCCAGCTGATGGTGAGAATGCTCATCCTCCTCTGTTGTGGTGCAAGTATCACAGTTGGAAGCCTGGGAACCTCAACAGTGTGGACGCTGATGGGTCACCTTGAAAGCTTTTTGGGTAAGGTGATGTACTTACACCTTCTGTCATGGAAGTTTGGTCTCTACCGTTCCTGTGCGTTGTTCCGGTTAACTCTGAAGAGTTTCAGTCTTATCAGAAACTGCCCAACAGTTGCTTTTGCACAGCTGCAAGGACAGCAGGTCTTATCTTCTCCTCTCCTTTGTATCTGGCATACGTGTAGCTCTTGCACAGTGGTCCTGCTCCCAGCATAGATTAGGCTGAGCTGTACCAGCATGAGCTGTGTGTTGGGCCAAAACATGAGCAAGAGTCGAGTCAGCAGCCACAGTCCGGTGATACCTGTGTCAGAAAATGTCCATTGTACAAAAGTTTGGTTGCTTAGACCAGCCTGGTTAAAACGTACTGTCCTGAATGTCAGTTTGGTTATAAGAGTTCATCAGACTTACCAGAGCTGTGGGGTAAAACATAGTTGCTGTAGTTCATCTGCTCCTGTGTATGTCTTTAGATTTACTTTTATGAAAATCTTTGTAGTTTTCAACTCACCTGCAAGTCTGAATTGAATTTCTGCTTTTTTAGCTTGTTGGATTCAACAGTGTTTATTCAGTGGATGCTCTGTGTGGTCTTGTTGCCTTTGCAATGGCACTGAACTTTCACACCAGGTGTAAACTGAAGAATAAAAATTTGTCTTGCAACATCACCTGACATTGATACCTGAGACTTCACATGTCCGATATCCTCTTTGGCCCTGCAGTTAGAGCAGTGGATTTTTATACAAAAGCAAACAGCGTGTGGGGATTTATAGGCACTACTCTAGTCTCTGACCGACCATTGAGATGATCTTGCACCGCTAACCTCGCCTGCCCTGTGTTCTTCCTTTAAATCCTGCACTACAAAGTCTGGAAATGTCCGTAGCAAGCTCTTCCATTCCCCTCGCTGGCCCCTAAGTCATGCCTGCAATCTTCTGATTCTGGTTTTCCTGAAGACCCGGGGTAATTAAACTTTGTTATGAATATTTTGGAAAAACAAGCCCTCTCCTAATGAGTTAACAAACTCTTGACTACTAATAGCTCTGTAAGAGCCATGAGCTGTATTGTGCAATCAGGTTCAGCATCTCAACCAGTTTTGTTCCAGCTGTTGCATCGTTTATAGATGAAACTAGTACAAACAAGCTCTGTGCGGTGACTTCAGAGCAGGGTGCCAGCATAGCAAAAATAGTGACAGCTGACTTTTTTTTTTTTTTTAAACTTCTAAGCCTTTAAAGCAGCAGCCCAGTTCTGTTTCTGTCCCAGCTCTCTTCTAGAGGACAAATGAGGAGAATGCCCATAAATATATATTATGGGCCACTCGTAATCTCTCCACACACAGAGAAGTTTAGATTCCTCCTGATGGGCTGCTAAAGAGATGACAAAGTAGAACAGAAGCCTGTTAGGATAAATGATGACACTTTTGAGTACAAGCACAACTGTTGTTTATGAGTGGAATAATTGGCACTTATTATTGCCTGACTGCTAAACAAGAACTTCTGCTACTAGGCTGTATTAAATTTTCTTTTTATTTTGGAAATAATTGATTGAGCAATTGGGATCTGTACAAATGCTACTCCCTTTGAGAGGGAGGTATCGTTCTGTTCCCCTGCCCAGAGGCTGATGGATGTCCTATCCACAAATGAGCACAGTGGCATTTCATTCCCAAGTAAATGCCCTGTATCCACGTGTGTAGGGACAAAGTGTGGGGACCTGTTTGGTAAGTATTTTTCTCTGGATCTTGAATTTGGAGTATTTAGGTAAGTGGATTTAGTTTTTATTGTAATCATTCAACAAGACAAGCTTCAGTAACACAGAGGGAGTTCCAGCCTACTCTCTGAAGTAGTTTCAGCTAGTCTGACCCAATATAAAAACTTCTAGGGAGATTTTTAAAACTATAAGATACTAAAATCTATCTGAAATCTATCCAAAGCAACCCTAAACAAGACATTGCTTTGAAAACTGCATTTGTACTTAGTCCAAACCCTGGTCTTTAGGTGTTTCACTTTTAATCTTAATAAATAGCTTAGTTGTGTAGCTGTGATGAGGTCACTCCCACTTTTCTCCTCCTCTTGTCTTACCATCCTTGCTAAAACTCTAGCTTATCTCAGTCAAGCTATCAGTAGCTATTGTTCAGTTGCCTCATAGCCTTGGTAGCTCTGAACCATTTGCTTCTACCCTGATCGTGGGGCCGTACCACGTGCATGACTTCTGCTCGTTCAAGAGTGCGTGTTTGGCATTCTTTGCGCAGTAACTCCTATGGGATGCCAGAAAACACACTGACTCATGGCGAGTTCAGCCCATGGAGCCCATCCCGCTGCTTGTGATTATGGTGCAGGAAATAAACAAGATGACAATCTATCACGTCTTCGGGCTGCGAACTGGGGCAGCAGAGTAAGATAGTCCATACCTGACACTCTTTCTATTTGTAGCTCTGTTGCCTCATCCGTTTCCCAGAAGGGAACAGAAAATTCAACTTCCAAAAATCAAAATGAGGTTTGTGAAATGGGCTGGGACGTGAGCTTGGGAATTTGAGCTCTTGCATATTCTTTTCCTATGAAAAATAAAGAGGTGCAAAGCACTCCGTGAAGGTGGTGCTGGGGGCGAGCTCTGCAGCAGGGACTCCAGTCCCGCGTGAGCTGAACTGATGCAGCTGGGCTGGCATGAGATGGTGGTTACTCACTGCAGCCAGAGAGGGAACTGGCTGCTGATCCTTTGTCCCATGTGCCTCTCTTCTGTCACACCTTAGAAATGATGTGTAGCGTTTTGTCAGCTGGTGACACTGATAATAGGTCCCTGTGTTTAAAGGAAGTGAACGAGCAGCTTGGTGGTTATTAATCTGGTGCCTGTCGCTTCTTTCTGCCTTGAGTGTCCAGCAAGAAAGATACGGTTTTTGCAAGGCACAGCACCCGGTCGATGTCGGGCACGTGTTTGAATAGGGAGGTAAACGAGGTCATCCTCAGAAACCACTAAGACTTCTAATTTTATACAGTCTGAAAATGCACAGGAGGCAGAAACATATTCAATTTAAATTAGTAAGTCAGTCTTGGTTATTCATCAGAATAAGTGTTTTTGTGTATGAAGAATAGCTGCTGTGTCTTAGCGCTTCCTCCTATTGTTACAGCTCTTCCTTGAGCAGTGGAAATGTTTTGGGTGGTTTAAATTACATTTGCAGTAGTAATTAGGTTTAAGCAACTTTACAGTTCACTTATCTAAATATACATCTGTGTCTAAAGACCATATGATTATTTTTTTTTTTTCCTCCTCCTTCACTCCCCCAAGCCATGACATTATCAAACGGGGCGGGCAGCTGGAGGCAGCCATGTACCCAGCCACTGGCCCGTGTCTGGTGGAGATCTCTGCTCAGAGCTGCTGGTTTTGATGGTAATGTGATGAAGTGGCTCTGGCTTTGACTGCCAGCCTGCTAGTCTCACTCTACTACAGCATCGCATCCTGCCCGATACCAGGGGTTCCTCCTTTACCCAACGTTTTTTTCTTTTTTCTTAAATGTGGGATTAATAGCCATCTATGTACAAACAATCTCAGTTTAGGAAGCATCTGTTGTTGCTGTTTGTCCACTGCCTGAAGTCCTAATCCGCTGTTTGTTACAACTCCTGGGTGCAGTAAAGCAGATTATGTGCTCTGACACACAGCTTGTGGCTACAGGCGGGTTGGGGTTTACAGTAAGCAGGGTCTGACCATTCATCGTTGGGTCTGAGCCACCCTAAGTGTGGGTAGAGCAGGGAGGGTCGAGGGGATGATGTGGGCAGTTGGGGAAGGTGATGCTTTACCTCTCCACTTGTACTGCGGTGATACCCTAGCTCCCATGGGCATGCCTGTATCTCTCCCAGTCGCATGACAAATTAGGTCTCGTCTCATGAAGTAAAGTCACGAGCAGAAGCACTTCGTAGGGTTTGAGTGTTGCTGTGGCTGTTTCTTGATAGCTGTTGGGCTGAGATGCTTGTTTGATCTCTCAGCTCAGGGCAGAGCAGAGCCAGCCGGTGTTGTGGGTTGGCTGCTGGGAGCCGGTGCCTGTTACCCAGACGTGATTGCAACCGAGCGCTTCGCCCCAGGCCACAGCCTGGGTGCTGCCTCCCTGGCAGACTGGGAACAAGCTGGGACTTGGATAATCTCATTGCCTCGGTGACTCCAGAAACTGTAATAATCTCTTAATCTTAATGGGTCCACGTGATGGATAGGTAACACTACTCGAGGATTTTCTTAATATACGGTGGGGTGGAGGGTGGATAAATTATTTTCAGGCTTTCCTAAGGTTATGTACTCTGTAAAAATAAACCTGTTGGAGAAAAAAGAATTGCATGTTAGGGATTTCAGCTACATTCAGCTTTTTCCACTCTACTTCATGCTGCAGTGTCTTTCACTCGCATCTGATTTTCATGGTAACAAATTACTTTGGGGATGCTTGAAAAATGTAATGCTGCCATAAGATCTTGTGATGCAGCTCATGAACGTTGTATTCAAGCTGACCTGAAGGCACTGATGCTGAGCTCCGTCAGGCAGTGTTCAGAGGCAGGTCTCCCAGGCTGGTGGGGTCCTGCAGTCTGGCAGAGGATTCCTGTAGTCTTTAGGTCTCCAGCCTGCACGTGTTTTGCCCAGCTGAAATTCCCATTTATCCAAAAGCATGTTGGATGTTTTCCCCTCTCCTTATTGGTCCTGAAAAAATCAGGTTTACTGAGCAAGCCAAGTCATGTCGGTTTGGCAGGATGTGTAGATACCTTCAGAAATAACGCGTGGACTAAAGCTGTGACGATAACAGCGCTGGGTCTGTACCAGTGATTCATTTGAACTAATTGGCTGCTGAGAGCATTGGTATGTTTCTTTGTCTCCATATTTGACTAAGATTCAGCTCCTGTGATCCAGATTATCTCGTCCTAGTGAGCTTGGCTCATCTCTAATGACGCCAGGAAGACTGTCCTGATGCATGAAACATGCTGGAGAGCTCGAAACTAGAGTTGGAATATTTATCCTGATTCACTCTGTCCAAAAATGCAGACTCAGCTGGCCTCATGTCCTATTCCTCCACCTCTTTTCTGACAAGCTAGGAAATAAACTTGCTGGTTATTCCTCTCAAATGCCATGAATAACTGAAGTCCAGACAGGAGTGAATATGTGAAAGGCTGTAGATGGTAGTGCAGCTGTTATTACCCACAGAGATCTTAAACTTTCAGTAATGCTTATGTACTGCTTTATATGAGTAATTAAAGCTGAATGTACTATTAAAGAATTCTGTTTTCATTCTGGATACTTTGAATTTGCCTCAGTTGTGCAACAAGCCTGGCTGAATTATTACTGCTGCGTTAGAAACCTGCAACGATGAAGCTCACTCGTACGAGTAACTGGCCACCTGTCTGTCTGAAAATCTGCTGGTCAAAAAGGACAAGCAGCTGGCTGAAGCTATTAAAAGAAATGTAATGAGAAGGAACGTAGTGAGGGATAAAAGAAATGTAGTTGTGGGCTGTTGTGCCCATCTACTTGCAGTACTGGCGGCTTAGATGTGCTTTTGCGTACAGGAGAAGGAATGGCCTGGAGCCCAACCACTTGTTTCGGGGCATGGTGCGCTTGGTGGGAAGCCTTTTGGAAAGGCTGGGTGCTCCCTGGGGAGAAACAACACTTCCCTGAGTTTGGAAAAACAGCGATGCTTAGGGCAGCCACATCTCCTCTCATAGATGTTTTTGTTGTCGTCCCTCCTTGCTCTCCCCTCCCATGTCTCAAACCCTGGGCGGTTTGTGTGGTCACATATGATGGCGTAGGCTTCTGTCCAATGTAGCTTTGCAACAACCATTGCCCAGGTACCTGAATAAAAGCATCAGAACTGTTTTGATTTACTTTTTGCACATTGGTAAGCTCTTTAGTATAGCATGCATTTTTCTTATAACACACCGCCTATGTATAATTCAGTGCTGTTGTAAAAGCTGTGGCTCGTGGGTGGGCTTTTGTTATAACTGAATTTCCCAAGCTGAGATTCTTCCAGACTGGTACAATCTGCGGTTTATCTTGGTTCGGAGCTGATGGAGGAGAAGCTATATAGATAACCCCAGTTTTGAATTTGATCTCTTATGATGCTTATTAGGACCACTTGTAGTGAATAACCTAAATAAGAAACGTAATACCCAATGTATATGCAAGGCTTGAGGGTCTATCGGGACCAGGAGTGAGCCAGGGGAAGCCAGCTCTAACTCCAGCTGTACATCAGAGCTTTCCCACCGGCGCCTTCGGTTACTCAGAGAAAGAGCCACCTTCAGCACGGTGGTGCCTTCTCACTGCAAGGCTGTCCTCTGGGTTTGCTTCATGTGACTTAAGTGTCTCAAATTTGGGGGGAGGAGTAAAATTTTGCAAGAATTTGGGTTAAGTAGAAGGGGGGGGAAGGGGAAAAACCCCATTAATATTTTTGCATACTTAGTGTGGGGAGTTGTAAGAGTCCCAGACCAAATTACCCTCCCTCCATCTCCCCAGGGGACTGGAGCTGTGCTGGGGTATAGCCGAAGGCTGCGGGCTGGGGTTGTGCCTCACCCATGGAAAACTGATGTCATTAATGTAGCGCAGAGGCTGTTAATCAGGGATCCCTCTTGGACGCAGCCAGGGCTCTGCCTACAGGTAGGCTTGGGACAGAGTCTGGGCTAATCCTGCTCTACGAAGGGTGTGAAGGGGGATCGTGGCAGGAGTCTGGGCAGTCGGGCAGCATTCCTTCTGCAACAGATCGGCTGTGTGTTCGCAAGGTGGGGTGAAAGCGGCTGGACTAAAGCAGTGGCTGGAAAAATAGCTGTATTCATGGGCAAGGAACAAAACTGAGACAGCTTCTGCATGCTTTTATGAGGGATTGTCTCTAAAATTGCTGCTGCTGCCCTTTAAGCCGTTGCAGGCAAAGCAGGCTGAGCCATAGATCCAGTCTTACTGGGAATATTGGAAACAAGGAGCGGAGTTATTACCTGTGCTGGAGAAGCTTTGCATGTCTTCATCAAGGACACTTTAAATAAATGACTTGTTTGTCCCTTTAACTTCAGAATTATGAATATTAAATGTTAGAGGAAAGGGAGATTACAGAAACACCGTGAAAGGAGGTTTGGTGGAGAGAATAACAAGGAAAGAACAAAACCTCTTAGGACAGCAGGGAGATGGAACTTTGATGGCTTTAACCCTTTGCTCGCTCGTGTGTTGCTTGTTGATGAGATTTTAATGAAGGATCTGGATCTTGCAAAATATTCTCTGTGGGTGTTACGGGTTTACGCTGCTCTTTCAACACCAGTGTGTTACTTACAGCTGGGATTTACTCACTGCTCAGCTATGGCAGGAAATGCTGAATTTGCTTTTTTAGTAAGCGCTTGGGTTTTTTGCTGCCCTCCCTGAGTCCCCGGGCAGATGCTTTGTGCTTTTCTTGATGTTCTCGTACTTCAGAGAAGTACAATTTTGAGGAGCGAATAAGCTGTTTGACTCCTCCTTCCCAGTGCTGCTTATGGGAGTTACTTTTTCACGCAGCCGAGGCTTGAGTTAATGTTTAGCAAGCTTCAGCTCCAGCCGAGGCTTGGAAATAACTCCTTGCTGTTTTCTGGTTACTCCGAGGGCTGGGTGCTGGCTGTGGGTTGTGTCCTTCAGCCTGCGACCCAGGCGTGGGCGGCTCAGCCTTGGGCACCGCTGCCTTGAAGGCACGGGTGGATTTACTGTGGCTTCTGCTTGGTCTGCCCCGGGCGGGTGGATGCGGGGAGGGAGGAGAGGATGCTCACGGACACCCAATCGGCACCTCGTGGGTGATGAGGAGCGGCTCTTCGTTATCAGCGGCGAGGCTGGGCAACCGCTCCTCGGCTCGACAGCAGAGGGACACGGATGGACTGACTGCCGCTCTCTTCCCCATCTGGACATGGACAAGCGTGGCACACGCGGCTCCGGGGTCACCAGAAGTGGGATCCCCAGGCCCTGGGTGGTGTTGGCGCCTGCCCAGCCAGCCAGCTGCGCCCAGCCCGGCAGCCTCGGCAGGTACGGAGGGCGGTCGTGGGGTACGGCTGTACAGGGTGATCGCTGCTCTTCTTCTCGAAGGCAGGGCATAGAGGTAGGGCGATACCTGGGGCAGGTAACAAGGAAAATTTTCCAGAGACAAGAAGACTATAATATGCTCTTTAAAACTGTGCTTTGACTGCCTTGATCATGAAATGAAACCTATTAAAACTCCGTTTTTCTTTTTTTTTTTTTTTATTTATTTTTTATTTTTATTGACTCTACAATTGGGATCAGTGCAGCGAGCTGTGGAAGTGGGACCTGGGGGGTGCGTGCGTGGCAGGGGGGCTAAAATGCAGACTGTGTGTTTCCTTGTGATTCAGTGGTCACGCTGCCCTGGCAGCTTGTGGGGTCTGAGGGCCGTTCAGTGATTTGTAGGACGGTATGAAGGTAAGAAGTGTGTATGTATAAATATTGCGCAAAGCACGCATACTAAAGGATACAACTGAAAATTGAACTACTTTGCTTGGCAAACACTGTACTGATTGTGTGCTTAAATGACATTAAATGACTTAAGACTTCATCTAACGTGTATTTGCATCAGCTTAGAAGTGGCACCAAGTTTCAGAATATCTCCCTGCTGCAGTAATTGAAACCTGTTGGTTTTGTGTGAATGTACTCACAGGGGTTTTACTTCTAACCATAGCTCATGTTTTCACATTTCCATCTGACTTCTCATTTTTCCTAGTCTGCTTTGACCTTGCATGTAGAAGCAAGAAAGGAAATCTTTAAAAGATTCCAGGCAAAATTTGAGATGTAAAAAAAAAAAAAAAAAAAAAAAATATATATATATATATTATTAGGGGGAATGACACAGGAATAATATGGTAAGTTACTTTAAAAATCACCCATGTGTCAGAGAACTAGACTAGCACCTTGAGTATTGCGGGGTTTCTTTGATAAAAATCAAAATATTCAGTAACAGCTTATGGTTTTTGCCAAACAAGTTAGCTGAGTTCCAGTGTCTTTACTGGTGCCAGAACACCTCTGTGGTCAGGTCTGAAGAGGTGCTACAGCAGGAACTCCAAATTTGCTCGCTAGCTTTGACCAAAATACTTAACTCCTAGCAAGTGGCAGTTTGCATCTGTTCGTTCGGCACTTACCGGCAGGTGAAAGGCGTCCCGTATGTACATGTGTAACTAAGCCTCTCTGCTAGGATGGGCCTAAAACATGCCTATACAATAAGGTGATAATATGCCAAACCATCCTGCTTTTCTAATTAATTGACATGACTGACTTTATTTTTACAGCAGTAACTGTGCCGTGCTCGTTGGTTCCCACTGAGACACCCACCGGCTTACCCAGCGGTGGTGGTGGTCTGCCTCCAAAGCACCGCTGAGAAAAAGCCGATGCTGAGCCAGCTCTGCCTGCCTCGTGCTCCTCCTCTCGGTGTTGTAAAGCTTGTGGTACATGGGGTGGCTGGGGTCGGTGGCCCTGGGCTCGCGGGCAGCACTCCAGTTATTAGTTATAGAATTAGTTATAAATCTCAACCAAGGGGAGGCTTTTCACGGCAATGTAATAGCCAAGTACTTTGTCTTATGTGTAATAACTCTTACCTGAGAAATCCAAGCAAGGAGCTTATGACTGGCCTTCCCATCTTCCTGCATCCCTCAGCCTCTCATGCATGAAGCATGGCTGGCTTCCTGCACATCTCTCGACACCTCCTTACGTTGTGCTGGTCAGCAGGTTACTCTTGTGACCTCTTCAAAATCTCTTGCCTGTTCCCATACGTCTGAGCAACAACTTATAATTACTCATCCTCTGCTGTGATTTAAGTACAGCTGGTAGAATGGGCTACAAGAAGAAATAAGAATGAGTTCTATCATCCTGATTTACTCTAAGTTCAACATTAAAGGAGTTGTAGGACAAATATTTAGTATGTGTGAATCTGCTTTTGTAAAAAGCCTTTGTGTTAAGGAACAATCACAGAAAAAATAAGTTCACAGCCTTTTTGTAAAGGGTTCAAACACACTAGCAGTCTTTTCTCTGAAAGCCATATGGTCCCTCACCCGCTTTGTCCCTAAGCTGGGCAGCTGAGGTGTGTAGAGGTTGAGCATCTTGCCTAAAGTCACAGTGGTGATGGCAATAAAGTACGGGTGTCTCATCTGACGTAACGGTAGCGTGTTTTGAGGATGCGTTCAGTAACTGGGAGGTACTGACTCATTCTGGCCTCCGTAAGATCCCTGGCAGTGTGTGCTGTAGGGCTGTGACAGCCAGATCACTAAAGGGCGGTGAGTCTGTGCCAGCCGCTTCGTGGGAATCCTGTGCACAGGCTCTGCCTTGCGGCAGCCGGAGGGAGCCCAGGGCAGCTTCTGTACTGAGGAGAGGGTAAGAACAAGGATGTGGGAGCCAGTGCCACTGGTCTGTGGGTTTTGCAGCCCCGTGCTAACTGGTCTGTGGGTTTTGGCATCCTGGTGTCATGCCAATAGGTAGAACTTGAATGGCAGACTGGATCTTTGTGGCTGCTGGACGGACAAAGCTGCTTGTGTGTGTAGATGAACATGGATTCAGTGGAGCGTGTGAAGATGAAAATAAGGATGAGAACACCACCTTTTAATTAATGATTCTCATATAATCATCCAGGAGATCAGGCTTATCAATTCACCATTGCGTTAAAGATCACGGTACTCCTAAAGCTTTGTTTTGGCCAGGTACCCCTTTCTCGCGGCCGGATTTCCATGTCGATGAAAGGCCTTTCCTGTTTGGCTTACTGTGCTAACGCAGGGAAAGTGAGCAATGGGCTTGTCGGCAGCGACCTTACAGTGAAACAAAAACCATGTACAAAGAGCAGCATGGCTTATGTCTTCTGAGGCCAAAACAAACCCTAGTGTGATGGGACAGACACCCAGCTAATAGACTAAACTAAACACGGCTTTGAATATTTTTAATTTGGCTGTATCTGCATAGGCTTATCAATCCGGTGTTTGTTCTGCTCTGAGTTTCGGTCTGAGACACCTCCAGGTAGATCTGTAATTACAGGCAAATTTCGCTATTCCTTATCTTGCCTGTTTAGACCCTTACTAGACAGAGTGGAGACAAGTCTACTCCCTGTGAAGGCCTGAGACACAGATGTTGTGATGGGGTTTCTTTGCCCTCAAATACTTGGATAGAAACACTTCTTGTCAGGTAAGTTGTAACCTATGCTTTAAAGCTCCCAGCGCTGTGGTGGAGGTAACTTCTGGAGTTCGGGTCCACCACAGAAAGCGATGGAGGTGCTAAGTTAAAGCAGTGTGTTACACACAAGCATCAGGATTCAAGTTTTTCACTCCACATAGCACTGGGGAAAGGATTGCTGTTTTGTCTTTCTGGTGTCACTAGGGATGCCAGGACAGGAGCTGGGGAGCGCCTCGTTGTTGTTGGGGTGAGGGAAAGCTGGATCGGGTAGGAAATACTCCACGCACGCAGAACTGTCTGGCACGTCCTCTTTATCGCCTGCAGAACAGGCTTCTTCAAAACAACCTTCAGTGACGCTGCTCCCCGAGCTGCTTGCATAATGGAAGATCTTGATGAACTGATTGCTGTGTTACTGAAAACAAGCTGTAATCTTATTAGCAAATTGTAGTAGTGACATCTGAGCTATTCTTGCTGGTGCTATAGAGACAGACCTTCAAGTGTGCTGTCCCGTGGGGGTGGAGTCCTTGATGAAACGCCTTAATGCGAACATAAGTGGTGGTTGGCAGCAGTGCTGTATAAAATAGCCTGGGCTAGAGGCACTGTGACTTCTTGTAGGGGATGCTGTCAGTGAAACTACTAGGTATACGAGCAAATCCCCTATGGTTAGAGATATGCAAAGACCTATGCCAGCAGTGGCAGCCTGCTTCTAAGATTGCTTTAATTCTGCCTCTTTAGCTGCTTTGGTTTAGTTAAGCCAGGGAGAGTAAAGCATGGTCAGAGTATATCGGGTAAGTTACTGTTCATCCCTGCCACAGTAATTTGATAATTAGTCTGTCTTTACTTCTACGGTTTGGTCCAAGGAATTTGAACCAGCCATGTGCCTTTCATTTCCTCCTGAGGGTAAACTTCAGTATTGCTCTTTTGCTGCTTGTTGTGGGGAGGAGGAGCGAATTGGTAGTCTGGTGTCTGTACTTCAGGTACAAAATTTGGAGGATTGTAGGAGAAACAAAACCAGGCTTTAAAGAATTGCAATAAAGCTTGCTTTTGATTTAGACCTTTGGTAGAAAAGTTGTGCAGCTTGTGTCCACAAGGCATCTCCTGGATAAGTTTGCTATCTGTGATGGGAAAGGAGTTTTGTGTAATTCTGTGTGGCTGAATAAAATAGCTGATTATGAATATTTCATCTAAAATTCTGATAATAAGTAGATTGACTTCTTTCATACAAGGAGTTGTTCTTATATTACCATGGATATCTTTGAAAGACTGAAGTTTAAACTTCCAATAGTTTCAGTAAGCAAAATTATATATATTTTATATAGATATAGCTATAGATATGTGATTTACTGCTTCAGGATTTTCTCCAGCTTGTCAAATACTCCTCTCTGTTGTTTCTGGATGCCTTTACCCTGTTACATGATTTTAAACAAGAAAACCTATCATGTTATGAACTGTGGTGGGCTGATGTTGAGGTGATTCTTTCTCTTTAGATTTACCTACACAGTTCTTCACTTGGGTTTAAGCTGCTTGCTCAGGGTAGGAACTTGGAAGCAAAGTGAAGAGGTGCTTTTTCCTCCATGGACTTTTTTTGTTTGTTTCTTTTAATCTTGTGCTTTTGTACCCATCGATTGGTTTTGACCTTGAAGTAAATTGAAAGCCAGTAAGATGTGCGTGTGTTGTGACGCTAACGTATTTTTGTTCTCTGACTTAGTGTCTTTATCTGTCAAAAGACTGCAACCAGTTGATAGAATAATTTCTCACTTTTTTTTTTCCCTTTCAAAAGAGCTTGCGTTTCATGCTAGCGGTCTGAATTGCTGTGATGCTGTGGCTTGGTGTGCTGCTCCTGACTTGCTCTGGAGGTTAATTCAAACCCCTTCCATCTGCTTTTGTTTCATGTGTGCCTTTGTGCTTGCTCCAGGTATTTGGAAATGTCTTTAAAAACTAGGTGCTTGTGTGTGAAAGGACTGCCTTGTAGAGCTTAATTCTTCTGTTCTTGTTGCCCTTTTCTCATCTTAGTTTTTCTGAAAACAGTATTAAAGGAATTCCATTTTCTTGGCTTACACTTGTCACCTCCTGTTCTGTTTGAAATTCTTGAGAAGAAACCTCTATTTATTCATCTGCTAGAGTGGTATTTCAATGCGGGAAGGATGTTGAGCAAGCAGTGAAGTAGTCTAGGCAGCTACAGATCCTTTGAGCAGCTCTCTGGCGGGAATGATTCAATCCTGGAACGAACACGTGCGTAGCAGCAGTGTTTATTGTATTTTGATATTCAAAAGGGCCAAGAGTTGCATGCGTGTTTGCAATATATTTCCCGTGTGTTGACAGTATCTAGGAACAGATCAAAAACTACTCAGAGGCTTTATATTCTAGCCCAGGACCAGTGAGCCACCAACACTCAGTCAGCACTATACAGGCATGCAAATCTTGCTCAGGGCTACCACTGCTCTATGCGGAGAGGATTTACAGCAGAAATAATAAGAAAAGACCATATAAGGTCCATGCTAGTCTAATTTCTTATAAGTCTGCTGTTAATATTGTTAAGTCAGGGTTAGACTGAAGGTGTTAGGGCAGTCAGCTGAATGTATCTCAAGCTTTATTAAAACTGACTCTGCTCTTAAACAAGAGGGGAATGGTTCATTAGGATGGTCAGTCTTTGCACAGAGTCATTCCTTTATTGTTGCCCTTAACTAGATCTTTCTGCCAGTTTGCTTTTTCTTGGGTTAATTTTTAAAACTTTATAATCTTAAGCTTTTTGTTATATTGACAGTGCAACTGTGTGAACCTGATTATTCCACCTACTCTTTGCCCAGTTGCAACTGAGCGATTAACATTTTAAGCCAACAATCTACACTTTCAATCTAAACTGTTGCTATGTTTATACGTCACAGATTGCCCTCCGTTGACTTGGGAATGCAATGAGGAAGAACAATCTCTTAGGTACACTGAATCTAAAATTAACCTTCCACCTGGGTGGTTAGATTTGTAAAGCACTGTGCAGTGTGTTGAAGAAAAAAAGTATGTAGACCAGAAAATAAAACATTTTCTAAATTTAAAGGCCTGGCTTTGCTTTGGTGTTGTCCTGTGAGACAGGAAAAACAGCGCTAGCTTAGGACTTGTAGAGCTGGGCTTTGGATCCTGCTAGTGCTGTATAGAGCTGCTATGTGACATTAGCATCCTGCACCTTGGTGAAATAGGGTTTAATGCATCAGTCTGTGAGGTTCTTGAGAAAGTTAGGATGGCTTTTGAGCTCTTTGATGCACAAGTAATTCAAGCATGGCTCTCTTAGAATAGACATATAACGTGACTGGTGGTGGAGCTTTTTGGGTCAAGCACTACTAGGTCATCTGTATTTCCAGCTGTGGACTGAAGCAAAATAACTACGGGTGGTACAGAAGCAGAAGTCAGAGTCGGATAAGGGTACGACAGTTTGCTGTTGTCTGGCAAAACTATATCCTTGCACCAGTACTATGTTGTCTTGATAGGGACTGAAGGTGCTGGTAGATCAAAAATAGCTGCTGGCAAGGCTATAGCTTGAAATCTGGACTGTAAGGATGTTGTGACCCTTCTTAGACGTACACCAGGAATCTGCCCTAACGCTTTAGATAAATATTACTTCACTTGGTCATAGTATCTCCTGGACTAAAACTTGCATTCAGGATCTGGTACTGGGTAAGTCATGCAGAACATCTAAGTCAATAGCCACCCTTTTGAAAGAGCTGAGGATTGTATTTACATTGGCTTAAAATTTTGGGTTTTTTCCAAGCAGGCCTGGGGCAGGTGTGGGGAAGGGATTGTCATAGCTACATGCGACACGCAGGCTTGCTGCAGAGCACGTGTGCTGGGTCCAAGCTGCTGCTCGGGTCTAGGATAGGTTCTGCTGGATCTTCAAACATGGATAGAAGTTTTGTTGTGGTGTGAATCCATGGAGATTTCTGGGATGTTAGATGAGACAGCTCTAAACCAAGTTGAACATGAAGAAAAGGTACTTTCTAGAGCTTCTTTGATCTGTATTACCTAGATCCCACAGTAGTATAGGGCAGTAACCTAGGGCAAGAAGAGTAGTTGTGTGCCTGCTGAGTGCCTTTAGTAGAGCAATTAGGAGAGCATGTAAGATGGTTCCTTGGCCTGTCTAGTGTTATGCGTTGAGATGAGAGACTGCTCTTTAGTACAAATTCAGTTGCCACAATGTTTCTGGCACCGATATGACCAAAATCAAGTCACTCGAGATAATCTAAAATCCTCCTTCTAGTTTCATGTTGCAAGTGATGATTTCTATTGACTGGCGTGTAATAGAATTCTAGTGAAATATCACAGCAAGGTATTAAACAGTCTTTTTGATGCTACCAAGGTGGCTTTGTTTAAATCTAATCCTCTTACGAGAAGGCTGTCAGCAAATGTGAGTAAATGGAGAGGAGTAGTAAACATGAAGAGTTAACGTGAGGGATGGATGTAAGTTTTTAACTCCTAATGGGTAAAGATACAAGTAAAAAGTTGAAAGGGGAAATAATGATTTGGGATGGTAGCTGTAGTAGAACTGAGAGAGATGGACATGAACTATGGAGGTTAAATAAGTAAATATTTTTTAAAAAGTCTTAGATTGACTATTTCAGTGCTGTACTAGGCTGTGAAGTGGCATCTCAACTGGAGGCCTGTTGTTTGGATATCCAGGAGCAGGAAAGAAAGGGGGGGAAAGGTGGGGACAGGTATTAAACAAGCAGATCACCTCTGCCCTTGTCAGAGGTGGGCTGGGTGGCGTAATAGCTCTTTTCAATCTTTAACTTTCGTGTTGCCATAAAACAAACAAAAACCTTCTTATTCTTGTTCTCAATGCTATGGCTGGCTCCAGATGTTCCTGGAAGGATGGTTATTGCTTTAGTTCTGACCTTTAGAAGAGAAGGGTTGCCTATGTGCATGTTACAAAAAGGTTTGAGCATAATATGCATGCACATGTGTAAATATAAGTGCAGAATATCCTACAACATATGCCTCGTAGTTGTTAGATCTTCAAATTTAACTCTTTATGACTTGAAAAGCTTCTTATAACAAAAGCAAGTTAGTGCCAGAACGGCTAATAATGGCTTTCCGGAATGAAAGGAACTAAAATTTTCCATATATTTTGCCATATATAACTTTCTAAGTCCTTCTAGAGTTAGGAGGCTAAATTGCATGTTGTGGGTGTTCTGTTGTCATGGTTTTCAAGGCATAAGACACAATCTGCTTTTTTTGTCATGAAACTAGAAAACTATTCTCATCTGTGTTTGGTGGTGGTGGCTGCTCACAGGTATTTTTCAAACCATCCAGAGTTAGCGTAGTGTGCGATCTCTTGTATTCATAAGTTGAACCATTGAGGTGTTTTCATAAGTAGGTTCTACTTATCCCAATTTTTTTTAAGTCTTTTTCAAAAGATATACAGCAGGGTTTAAATGGCTTGTAACCCTTTGAAGAAAATTAAAATGCATTTTAGGAGAGGCATTATTTTATGAACTGATAAGAACCTCGCAGCTTTCTGCACAGAAGTTGAAAGCTGAACAAGGCCAGTCTGGGACTTCAGCTGCCCGTGAATTAATTGGCAGGGTGGTAAGAAAATTCTGTATGTTTGGGTTTCCCAGGACACTTGTGCTGTTTCACAGCTGAAAAATCTGGTTTGAGCAGGAAAAAAGGGCTTCAAACATCTGAGTTGTTTATTGCATGAGTTGAAATGCAGGAGACAGCTGTGCCGGTTTTTGCATGCAGAGGACAAGCCTGCTGGGTACAGTCTGCTGTGGCTGGGCGTTGTTGGGCTTGCAGTGCATGCCAGATAATCGGAGCACACGTGCACCAAGCTTGAAACATCTTGGTTGGTTGTAGATGTAGAGGGTATCTGTGCAAGTTTGCAGGGGAGTCTTGGAAGCAAGGGTGGGAGTGGTAGGTGGTGTCTCGGAGGTCTCTGGAAGGACAGCATCGGAAAACCTGTGTTGATACTTCATCCTCTCACATGTATGAACAGCAGTTTTTCCCCTACTCTAGGGCATTTGATCGCAACTTGGTTATTGCTAAGCACTAACCAAAGGAAGTCTAGCACTTACCTCTGTTTGGCTTTTATTGCAGTCATTAATCAATGAAGACCGCTGTATTGTGAATGCTGTATCTGAATACGTGTAGCTTAACCTCTCTCCTCTTATCTCTTCCTCTCTCAGTACCAGAAATTGCCCTTGCAAAATGAGCCAGCTTCCTCCGAAGAGTCCTTTGGCACCCCCGGTGTCAGAAGGCACGAATTCCAGGGTAGAGTCTTTGGACAACTTGTCAATGGACAGTTTTTGGCTGGAAGTAGAGAACATTAAACAGAGCACTGAAGCCGAGCAAGAGGAATGCAGCCTTTCAGATGTCAAAACACAAGAGGGTACGTTGCCAAAAATGTCGGGAGTGAGGGGAGGAAGATGACTGTCTTAGAGAGAAAATGTGCTTATGTACCTGAATGATTTAGAACCATGTTGGGATATGGTTAAAATATTACCAGTCAAATCAGAGAGATGCATATTTTTCATTGGCGCGGATAATGCCCTGCAGAAGAGGAGTGCTGGCCTGGCCTGGTTTCAGCTTCCGAAACAAAGCTGACTCTAAAGCTCAGTCAGGAGCATGTCAAGGCTCCAGATTTTTTCAAGCAGCCCCCCACTAAGTGTGGGGGCTCTCACTCCCCATGCAGGTGGCTGTATGGTACACACGCTGTGAGAGCTGACGGTGGTTTGGAAGGCTTGTTTGTGTACGTGGTTCTGAGACTTCATCATAGTGGCTTTTATGAGAGCTGCTCTTGTGGAAGGCAGACTTTTCCCCTCTGATTCACTATTCAAGAAACCCTAATAAACATCCAGAATTACTTGAGTCCATCCACATAAGATTTTCCTTTTATACCCGCCCCCCCCCCTTTTTTTTTTCCTCTTTCTTTTGAAGACTGTTCCATGTGCATGGGGTGTTTCTAATGGGATTTCTGTAGCACTGATGTTATCCGGTGTTTTGGAATAACTGGAACCTGGACCGATTGCCTTTTGACGTGGGAGGTACAACATCCTGGGGGAGGGATGATAAATGGTGATAAGTACCCAGCAATGCCGCAGATCAGGATCACGCGTTTCCTGGGTCCATTTTGAAGAATGTGATTTAGTTGGCTGTACATCCTCTTGAATGGTGGGGTTTGCTGGCCTGATACTGAGAAGGATCCCTGTATCTAATGGGGAAATGTTTGAGTGAAAGTCCCAGTGTGCTGCTGTGCTTCGGAAGGGTAAACAGCTATCCTGGGCGCATAGAGGGGGCTCTGGAGAGCGGGGGGGGCGGGGGGGGGGGGGAGATCATCATCCTTGTCTGCCGTAGTAGGCAAGACACGGTAAACATTAAGGTCTGCTGTTAGTGTCTCAGCATAAAAGATGTAAGTGTGTTTTTTAGAACTGGAAGAGATGCAAAAGTGACTCAGAAAATGAGTGCGCCAGGAAGGAGACTCTGGAAAAGAGGCCGTGCCATGAGATGAAAGGCTGTCTGGGATATCCGAAACACTGATATGCTAGAGGCAATTCAGTTACTGTGTGTAAGCAGGGACACAAGGAAAAGTGTCTTTTAATGCTGTGTATTAATCTAGCAGGCAAGAACTGACTGCTTAATTGGCCATTGAAACCAGACAGACTTGAAACAACGCTCCGAGCAGTGAAGCCTTCCCGGCAGGCTGGGGAAGGAGGTGCGGCACGCTCAGCCTCCTGGTGCCTTCTGCAGAGGAGCTTAGTCAAATCAGTGTTGTGCTGGAAGCATAAGTAGCAAGGGGAAACTCCAGATGGTGTGGATGCAGGAAGCTGGACTCAGCTGGTGCCTTTTGGCTTTTGTGTCTCCGCAATTTATGGTTGGAGCACCGCGAGGTGGCAAAGCAGCATAGAGGCTTCAGGGCTCCTGGGAGCCAAAGGCACCTTTGCTCTTTGCATAAAGCCTGAGAAGCTGCTCTTGGGCAGCAGCTAACACCTCCGTCTGGAGACGGCGTGGCTCAACCTGACAAATAGCTGATCGTAATCACAGTACAGGGACAGTGTGGAGGCTACATGTAGATAAGGCATTGCAAAAATGCTGACCCAGTTGGAGAACGCTGGTCTCCTGTGCAAGCCCTGTGTAAAGGGTGGTGTAATGGGAAGCTGCTTGTGACCCAGCGTTAGTGGGAGGCCAGTGTGTAACTTTGCAGAAGAACTGGATCGGCAGAAAGGTACGGATGATACTTGTGGCCTCACTAACAGTTGAAGGTAGAAAGTAGCTTTTTCCTGAAATACAAGCAGCAATGTCCTTTCCTTGCTGTCTCCTGTTTATCCAGCTCTCTCCAAAGTCTGACTGTACAGCAGATAACGTATGCATTCTGTGTGGTAGTGCCACTGAAATATCTGCTAGCATGCTTATAGCATGTAATCATGTAGGATGGTTAGCTGTCCTTTAGCTTTTTTTTGAAACTAAATGCTTTATTATGAACACTATTTTTGGCTAGCTTATGTTTCAAGTAAGTTTTTGGAACTGGTGTTCTTTAGTTTTGCAGATTTATTCCTAATTGTGCCCCCCTGAAATGCTGCTTGTCTGGAGCTCACAAGGCAAATCTTAGCAGCTCTCCAGGCTTAAACCTGCAGCTCAGCTTCTGTGGACCTCTCAGTTCTGACCTATTTCTCTCTGATTTCCCCCTTCTCCCCATAAATAACCTATTTTGCTGGTTTCCTTTTGCGTTACTGGCAAACATAACTGGGCCAAAAATATTAAATAGAGGAATTAAAATCTGGTGCTTTGGCATCAGATGGGGCAGCAGGCTCACGCGGATGTCCGATTTAGGGCCTGCTGTTTAGTATTGTGTATTAGATTAGTTTCCTGTTATGACTGGAATTGGGTATTTTCAAAATTTGCAAGCAATACACTTAACTTCCTTTAGTTCCCAGAGACAAAATAAACCAGAAATCCTCTGCGCTGTGCTGCTGTGAAACCACGGATGTAGGACCAACAGCTGTACAGCGAGGAGTCCTGAACGGGACCACGAGTGCGTGAGCAGCTGTAGCCAAGCGAGCAGTACCGGGGGGATGCTCTCACCTCTTAGCTTCTGTAGAACCAGGCATGGGAAATCACCAAAACTTAAGACCATGTAGGAAAGCTAGCCAGTTTGCTAGAAGATTCGTTAAAGGAAATCCTTGACTTCAAGTCCAGCTCTATTTATAGTGGTGTGATGCTGAAAAACGTTCTGTTTCATTACAGTGCCTAAGAACACAAAGAGCATGCTCTGAAGGCTGAAAAGAGTTTCAATGGAGTCACAATATGTTTTTGCAAGTTGCATGAACACAGAAGTTTCCCTGGAAAAATTAAATTTAATCTCTCAAGAGCAGCTGCATGTTTTTTTTTTATTATTGATGCAGCAATAGTAAAACTTTGCCTGAGCAGCTGTGATAACTGAGGAGATATCAGTTTGCATAGGAAAGGAAGAGTGAGAATGAACTGTTCTGTTTCAGTCAGTTCAGTTGTGATTTTTCTTTTTCCCGGTATAACCTTTGGTAGAGCTATGCTGGAGCTGCCTGCAGTGAATGAATGTGGTATGTAGAATTGAAAAGATAAAGGCTTTGTGGTGTTCGCTGTATTAAAGTTGAAGCCACCTGCTAGATTGCTTCTTTTATCCTTGGATTTCAAGTAGCTGCCTTGCTCAGGGCACTTTCTCACTTGCACAAAGGGTGCATCCCGTAAGGAAAAAGTTGTCTTCTGTGTTTGAAGTGCAACTTTATATAAACTGAAGAATGAAGTGGAATTGAGCTTGTTTGAGTAATGCTGCTGCACTGTCTTCAGGCTTCTCACACTTCATTCTGGAACTGGAATGGTCTTTAATTTTAGTGATGTTTTGAATAGGCACAGACGTAAAGCGAATGCACAGAGTAAGAATAACGTTGTTGCTTTTGTTGAATGACTGTATGGATACCAATCCACTTGAAAAGGTAAAGAATAGGGATGGTGCATACAAATAGTTCTGCAAGTATATTAAAATACATTTGAATCTACCAGATCAGTGTCTGGATATTAAAAAAAAAAAAAAAGTTGTTGGTGCATAGGCATGCATCAATATCATAAATGAAAATTAAAAGCAATAGCCAAATAATTGGGAAGAGTACAAAAGCCAAATGTGCGGTGTTGTATGTTGTGGCTTCCCACAGGCCTTTTGTCCATTCTCAAAGATGTTGGAGGATCGGGTGTGCTGCAGGGGGAGGCAGTGCCATCCGCTCTGAGCTTGCCGTGTGCTGTTGCCTGCTGCCAGAGCTCCCCTTTGCACAGGCAGTCCATGTAAAGGCAGATTTAAGCAAGTGCATCTGACTTTCCTCCCATGTCCTGTAAAGCCCCCCACTGGGCTCAGTTCCTGTTGCAGTCCTTCTAAATACCATGCAGAGTCACACTTGTGCCCACCTTCTGCTTAGCTTCTGAGGGAGCCTAGGTTCCTGGCAATGTCCACGCCTCTGTAGTTTTTTCTTCTCTTTTTCCTCACCTAGGGTGGGGAGAAAGGAGTATGTAGGCAGTTGTAGCTGCCTAAATTGCTGTCTCGCCTCTGATTTCACCCTAATACACAGCTGGGTACCTGGGAGTAGGGATAAGATTTTTGAGAACAGCTGTGGCTTCTTAACAAAGATGCAGCTCCCTTCCAGCGGTGTCCCATTGCCGCCCCCGAAAGGGGATGGCTCAGGCTTCTGGTTTTCTGCCTCTGAAGTGTTTCAAGCGCTCGCATTTCTGTTATCCTTTCTCTTCTCACTCGCCCTTCTCATTCCTTGCCTCGCAGAGGGAGAAGCTGAAGCCGAGTGGCTCCAGGACGCAGGTCTGTCCGACCTCCTCGGGGACCGCGCCTCAGAAAACGACAACATCGTGCTGCTCTCCACCCTGACCAAGACCCAGGCCGCTGCTGTGCAGCGGCGGTTGGATACCTACTCCCGGTCTCGGAGGAGGAAGAACAAGCATCCTGTGCGGGATGTCCGAGACATTTTTGGAGTGTCCAACTCTGAGGTATGTTGATTTGGCAGGATCTCCTGAAAGACTTTGTTGCGTTGCGGTAGCTGACTTGGCTTTCTGGGTCTAGGGCTACTTTCATTTCCAAATAGATGACTTCATCTTTTGAGCTGAAATGAAACTGAGATTGTAGAAATTCTGCATCCAGTTAGCAGTGTTGAGAAGTTGCTACAAAACCTGCAGATCCGTAAGCTTCCTAGAGACTGCTGGAAGACTTCTGTATAGTGCTTACAGCACTGCAGCCTCCTGGAGCACTGGTATCCTTTGGGGTCCTCTTGTGTTTTCTTTATTCCAGTGACATGTTAAATCATTATTAACTAAAAAAAGAGAGAACTTCATAAGTTCAGTTCTGATAAGCTGATCTTGTATAGCTGGTAATTCTAGAGAAAGAATAGCCACTGCCTTTGTTTTTTGCTAGAGAATACATGACCATTAACTTTCCAGCTGCTTTCCTGCTGTGCTGCTCCTCTTTTGGTTGTGACAACAAGGCAGAGTATCCTTATTTTTTCTAGGGGCTGCTGGAAAGTATCCCAATCAGGGCTCCTTGTGGCTTTCCCTGCTTGCTCAAGTGTCTATTCAGAAAGTATTGAGCTTAAACAAGATTATTTACCTTTTTCAGTAGCATGGGACCCTTGCTGTCTACCAGAACCGAATACTCCTTTTCCTCAGCCTGAGCATCTTCAAAACATCTTTTACTATAATGAGATGAATTATACCCAAATAATCCCTTGAATGCCTTAAGGGAATGACACTACCAGTCTGCAACATCACTGGAAACTGCTGTGGTTGTGTCCTTTGTAACTGCCCAGTGCTGAGGTGCAGATTGCTTCCTTACTGTGAATCGCACTGACGGACAGTCATGGTTGATTTGCTTTTGTAGAGCATTTTTGTTTGCACAAATGGGTGACAAAAAGATGATATTTCTGAAAGCAATAATGCTGCAAGCTTGTCTTAAGTGCCTCAATTGAAATTCATCAAGATTTTAAACTTGCAGATTAAATAGAAACCTGTTATATCTCTTAAAATAATTTTACTTTCTACTATATAGGAGTGGAGATTTCTAAGCTCTTAATCTTATGTGTCCACTCACTAGGTCACTAATATTTGTATTTGATAATTTGCATTTGATAAGCAACTGAGATCAAATCTGATGTTTTAAAGAGACAATTTGATATAATGAAGGCCTGTACAAAGATGCTAAAGCTGCCTGTTTAAATTGCCTTAGTTTAATTGGAAATGAAATATTTTATTCACTTATTACTTTGGGCAAGATCACTAGACTGTTTTCCAATAACTGCTGGAGTTATTCATATTTTCTTTGGTTTAATTTTTTTTAAACCTTTGCAGTTGCCTCTGAGATCTACAGTTTTAGTGGAGGTCACTGAAACAAAAAACAGTGTTGGTTTTTTCCCCTCTCTTTTTAATGAAAGTAAGAAAATGTATTTTAAATTAGTTCATTTCACTGTTTGTTCCTTCTTTGCTGAGTAGCCATGAGCTTAACTTCTGTATTCCTTGCTTGTCTTTTACAGTGTACACAAGGGGAGGTGTTTGCCCTCTTTATTTCGTGGCAAGTGACTGATGCTCAGCTTAGGCAACTTGAGAGTGATTTCTATGTGAAATGGTAAACTTCTGAGATGTTAGGATATGACACTGGATGTAGGTACTGAGCAGAAGTCATCCTTTACCTTTCAGTAATTCCTGGAGCAATCCCAGAGAGAAGCAGGCTTTTTGGTTAATTTTCCATACTGGTTTGCTGTGTCGTCCCAGTTCCAAGCACAATTTTGGGGCTCTGAAGGACGTATTCAGGTACCATATGCCAAAACAGGCCTGGTGTTGCTATAATACTTGTTTGAGGCATGTAGCAAAACGTGATAAATCCCTTATTGCACAAAAAGGATATTTGAAATATCCGCTTTGTAAGAAAGGAAACACAAATGCAGAAAGGTAAAGGTTTTTTTCCCACAGTCCCAGAATTGGAACCCAGATCCAGTACTGCTCAATCAGGTTTTGGATGCTTCCCACTACTGACCGCTCTCTCGGTACACTGGGAGCAGAATGTTTGAATGGGCTCTACCTATGGAAAAACTGTGTTCTGCAAATCAAGCTTAAAGCTAATTGAGTTCAGCTGTGACTTGAGTGGAAGCAGTTCAGCCTGTAAGAGTGCAAGCAGCGATGCATCAGAGTAATTTGGATTTTTATGTCCATCGGTTTCAAGATGGATTTGCAGCTCACCTCCTATCCACCTCTGTCATGAGCTACTCGCAGGCATCAAAGCTGTTGGCATTTCTATCGGAACCTTTCTACATATTTCCCCTATGTTACTGTTCAGTATGGCCTGTTTACACAGCAGCTGGGTCTGAAGGTGCTCTGGCATTATTCAGTGTATGATATGTGAATAAGCCAGATGCGAAATGAATTGGTTCTGCTTTCATGGCAAGCTTATCAGCTGTTCACCTACTCTAAAGCTATAGTGCATCTTCTGTGCAGATGAACTGTTTTGTCCATTTGCAGTGATTTTGCACAGGTTCCTTTTAACTTTCAGTCCTTGGTCCGCAACTCCACGTCATAAGCATGTTCTCGGAAAGTGGTTAACTTTTGGTAATAGAATAAGCTTTCCTATATTCTAACTAGTTCTAGCAAAAGTAAGGTTTTTATTAACAAAATTGCCTGCCAAGTGCCTCCTTATACTTGTAAAGATTCACTTCTCTCTCTAGACATGAAGAGGTAAGTTACTATGAAGCCCGTGAAGGGAGGCTCTTAGGTGCTGCTGTCTACTTAGTGTGTTCTTTCTTGTGAAAGATCTTGTGATCGCAGGCAATGGGTAGATCCCATGCAGCTTGATTGGTCCACTGTTTGTTAGCCCCTCAATGCGTGAACGAAAAGAGGGAGGCTGGCTGCTGATTGTGTGAGAGGAAGAATTAGCTTACAGATGTGCAAATTTAGCACAAATGCTGTCTATGAGATAGTTTTCCACCTGCCTGCCAAATCCTCTAATTACAATTCTTAATTTCATAGTAGTCTTGCAGCCCTGAGCTTGAGCAGCATTTTCTTAGGCTAGCAGACAATGCCAGGTGTCTTTGTTTTGTTTTATTTTTTTTTCCCTGACAAAATCGGGTTGTCTTATAGTAACTTCTGTTTTGAGCAGGTAAACATGTTCTGGTTTATTTTTCAGGAGACAGCAGCAGAGAAGCAGGAGCCCAGCCCAGATCAGTTGTGGCACAATCTACGGACTTCAAATGTACAGAGAAGTAAGAAGGAAGTTTTTAAATGTAGAGTAGGATTGGAAGGGGAGTAGGATCTGGAAGGGAAATTATACTAATCTGGGCTCTGAAACATTGGCCTCGTTCGTGGTTTTTATTTAAATACATGCTTATCCACAGTTGTGGATTTAGGAATTTTTTCCAGACTCTACTGTTGTTAGGAATTGCCACTCAAACTGATAACTGTAACTCTTCAAGAAAGCAATTAGAAGATCAAAATAAAATCACTCTAGCAAAGATCATATGGTGAAATCCTATAAATGCCATACGCAATTGTGTGAAGAGAAGTTAGCCACAGATATGTCATTTAATTTAAGGCCATGCTCATGTCTTACCAGTGATCTGGTGATTGTAGCTGTGATGTTGTGGCTTTAAGCTAACCTTGCCCTACTGATCAGTCTCAGGACTGTGCTACGACAACACTCTTTTCTAATGTTAATATAGTTTTTAATTAAAAAGTGGTGGTCCCCAAATCTGTCTCAAACTGTTCTTTTAGCACACTTGTTTTCTAAGCTTCATCCTTTTGGCTTTCTGAAATTCAAGACATTTTCTCCTCTGTAGCAGAAACCCAGGATTACTCCTGCACAGTTCGAAACCCTGGAAAAGAGGAGGTGTTCAACATGGATGTTGCCTACTCGGAGCAAGCGGCTGTCCTGCTCAAGGGATCGTTCCTGTCTGAATCTAGGAGGTTAAAGGATGGAAACACCCTAACTGTAAGCACTGAAGGAATTTTTCCTATTAGAATTTATTAGCTCCCTCCTTGTGTAGAGGGGGTACAAGACATTTGATTCAACTGTATGATTGGCTCTTGGAAATGTCCTCTGTGGATAGTGTTGCAACAGGTCTATATTAGGCAGGTGGTTTTGGACAGGTAACGCAGTTATCCTTGCGGTGTTGGGCAAGGATAACTGTTGTGTAGTGAAGGGTCAAAAGAAGTAGTGCTCATGTGTGAAACTAGCTATTTTGATTTGAATCTGGGCCATTTCCACTGAAAAGAGGAGAATAACTGGACTTTCTTACTTGTAGTGCTAACAGTTTTCTTCCTCGCAAATGTACTGGACTGCTTCCAAAGTTCAAGTAGATTAGGGTGGGTATCAGGCTGTCTTTAATTTAGATAAATTGGGATCTCCAACGCAGTTAGAGAGCAATGCTGAAAAGGGAAAATATTTATTCAGCTGTGGGTTGAGTAGAAGTAGGAGTAGTTTGGGGCATTTGTCTGATGTTGAAAACAAGAGAATGAATAGGTGGCTGATTATGGTAAGGAATGATAAAAATGTAGCAAAACTTGATACCAGTGGGATTAGTAATGATACTTGCACTGAACTTTGTGTGTGTGTGTGTGTGTGTGTGTGTGTTTTCCCTTAGAAATTTAAGATCCCCAAGGGCAGACTAGGAGTGACCAGGATTGGAGATCTATCTGCTCAGGACATGAAGAAGATCCCCACACTGGCCCTTATTGAACTAACAGCTCTCTGTGATGTTCTGGGCTTTGAGCTGAAGAGAAACAAGGCAGCAAAACTGAAAACAACCGGTTAGTTGTATTTCATCTTGATTTTTTTTTTTTAGGTGCATTTTTTACATTGACCTTCTCATAGGTTTGTGTTTGAAATGTTAGAACAGAGGGTCTTCAATAAGAAACCTTGTGACAGGTTTTTCCTTCATTAGAATTTCTCCTGGAAGTCACTGGATCATAACATCAAGACCTAGCGCTACATTTATCTCTGACTGTCAAATGCACTTGTCCTGTTAACTGTTCTTCTCTTTTTCTCCAGTACCTACACTTTTAAAATGTTCCCTCTTTAGTCTAGAGTGGTGGTTGTATCCCTGACATCTGTATTAGTGGAGTTACAGACTTATAACATGCTGTTTCTGTTGTAGAGAAAAGGCTCTTTGGAGTTCCACTCAACACCCTGTTGGAAAATGACCAAAAACTGCTCCCCAACACCAAGGTCCCTCTGTTACTCCAGGCAGTAAGTTCCCTTCTGGTTTCATTTGCACCTCTGATCCTTGGAGTCAGGAAGCCTGTGGTAAGGAAGGGCTGATTTCTCATCCTCTGTGCCTAAGAGCTTTTTTTTTTTCTCCTTTTAATAGCTGCTGTCCTGCTTGGAAAAGAGAGGACTTGAAACAGAGGGCATTTTGAGAGTTTCTGGGTCCCAGACCAGAATCAAGGTATGAGCTCTTTAGTAGCGTTCGAAAGTATCGGAGGTGATCAGGGAGCATGTTGCTGAAGCAAGGACCTAAATAACCTGAATTGTCTCATCTCCCTTCCTAGTACAACTAGAAATGTCCCTTGCTGGGAAATCTGGGAGCATCTGCTGTGAGGGTCTCTGTGCTCTTGTGACTTGATGGATTGTCCTCCTAGTGCTCGGCTACAGAATTTCCCTTGTATTTGCTCATTAAAGCATGTAATAAATTCCATCTTTTTTATAGAGTCTGGAACAGAAGCTAGAAAGGGACTTCTATACTGGCCTTTTCCGCTGGGATGAAGTCCACCAGAATGATGTATCTGGGCTACTGAAAAGATTCATAAGAGAGCTGCCAGCCCCACTGCTGACGGCAGAGTACCTCCCCGCTTTTGCTGCTGTACAAAGTGAGTCCCTGCCCTGGCTGTTTCACATCAGTTTGCTGGTTTGTGCCTTTCTTGCAAAGCTCTGCTGGTCTTTGGCTCTCCTGTCAGGTTTGTTGGGAGCCTGTGAATTCGATGGGAATAAAGAGCATGATACGAACTATAGCCCACCTCAGTGTGCTGGGTGCTATATGTACTATCATGTGTTAGCCTGAGAGTCATAGTCACTGGTGCTTGGTTGCATACATCTTTGTGTAGGAACACTGTCCTGGAGTCTTAAATTATGTCGTGTCATTTGAGGCTGCAAGGTTGCTACCATGAATTGGGACAACTTGATAAATAATGAGGTGCAGGCTGAGCCGTGGCAGCTGGCCAGGGTGCCCAGTCTTGGCTTGTCTGCAGGTAATGCAGTGTTCCGCAAGCGCCTTATTTTGAGGTTTGTACCTCAATAGATGGCTTGAATGTGTTAAGCTAACTGTCCAAGTGCACAACTTTTTTTCTACAAGAAATGGGGAATAATGGGGTCTTTTGATGTCCTTCAAGGGCATCAGACTTGCTGGTAGACTGTGTACTCTGAAACAAATCAGCCAGTCTTCTAAAACATAGGTAGTTCACTTCATAAGGGCTGTATGAGCTTGATTTACTTCTGTAAAACAAGGTCTCAAATCCTAGATGACAAACACTACAATAAGTAATTGCCTTATTCCTTGGGGGATTCCCATGCTCAAAAAGAGCAGTGTCGTGAGCCTGAATCCTTTGTCCTGTTGTCACTCTCCCTCTCTAGATATTCCAGACCTGAAGCAAAGATTGCAAGCTCTAAACCTCCTGATCCTGATTCTGCCAGAGCCCAACAGAAACACTCTAAAGGTAACTACCTGTTCTGGATTTAACCAGAAAAACATGATCTCGTTCCAGGTTTTTAGTCGAGGAACTCTGTCAGCTTATGTAAATAACATATATCATGCTATTTGATTTCATTTCACTGACTTGAGAATGGAAACTCACGATGGGGGCAGCGGGCAAACCTCAAGGCTGAACGTAAGCTTGTAAGCACAGTCTGCCTTTTGGGTACAAACTTAAGAGCAGCAGGAATCCATGGGGTCTTGGAGCAGCCTGTTCAGAAACGTGCTCTTCCTCTTTAGTGAGTTAAAGCACTTTGCTATGGAGTGAAAGATGTACAGGTTTTATGTTGTCTGTGGGCATGCTAAGATATAGGGAAAGAAATTCAGTCTTTTGATTCATGGTTTGTGGTATTGTCATCATCTATGAAGGATAGTTTCAATTTAAAAAAAAATATAAAAAAAGCTACTAAGCTTATAGCTTCCTACCCTTTTCTGATGAGGAGGCATTTCAAATCCTTTCACCACTGCTTTTTGAAAGATTAAATGATGATGGGATCAGCTTTGCAGGCAGTGCACAACCTCTGCCTTTCTGTGTTTTGTAAGAACTGTGGTGGTTGTTGCTGCTGCAGTGTTTTTCCTCCACCTGAGTAGTTCAGCTTCCAGGTAATAAAGGCAAGGCTGACGTAGGTGATCTGTCATGCGCCATGGCTTTGGTGGAGGTGTGAGGCAGAAGAGATGATCCAAAAAGGTTTATTTTTCCATATCTGGGAATAGCTTTGAAGGACATACTGGGGGAAGAGGGGGTCATCTTTGGATTCTGTAACTTTTACGACTGGACTTTGCAAATTGCCACCTGCCAAGGAGTAAGAGCTCATCTACTTCCCACACAGACTGTCTCTCCTGATTCATGAATGCTGAACAAACTATCTCTCTGCTTAGTATGGTTATTTGTTGCTATCCCAGTATTAGAAATTGGTCACTGAACTTCCTGACGGGAGAAATAGGATTTGCTCATGGATATCAAGAAAAAATGCGAATTAAATGATCTCTCCAGCAATTGCCACAGTAGTTTCTTGAGGACTATTAGTAATGGATGTTTTAAGTCTCTTCCTCTCTGTTTAGGCTCTACTTGAATTTCTCAGCAAAGTGGTTGCCAGGGAGAACAACAACAAAATGAACCTCTGGAACGTTTCCACAGTCATGGCCCCAAACCTCTTCATGCACAAGGGGCTGCCAAACAAGATCCCCGAAGGGAAGGAGAAACAGCTGGCAGAGGGGGCGGCTGATGTTGTGCGGATGATGATCCATTACCAGGATTTGCTCTGGACAGTAAGTTGCGCAGGTGTCTTTTGTGGTATGGTGTAGCAGTGTCTTGGTCTGCCTGGAACTGGAATAGGGGAAGGGATAGTCTTGGAAATTTCAGAGGAGCTAAATGTCTGTAGGCAAAACCTCTGGCTGAGTTCCAAGACTACTTGTTTTAGAATCATAGAATCATTAAGTTTGGAAAGGACCTCTGAGATCATCGAGTCCAACCGTTAACTTAATTGCCTAGTCCACCTCTAAACCATGTCCCTAAGCACTACATCCACAAGTTTTTTGAATACTTCCAGAGACTGGGATTGTACCACTTCCCTGGGCAGTCTGTTCCAATGAGGTATGTTTTCAAGGTATATGGGTATTTTTTTCTATTTAAGGAGCTTCATGAAGTGATGTTTAGGTTCTTAAATGGCATCCTCATCTCTGCTTGATTTAATTCCTGTCTTCTTCCTTCTTCCCTTCCCAGGTCTCCTCTTTTCTGGTAGCTCAAGTGAGAAAGCTGAATGAGAGCAATAGCAGAAGGTACCAGTTTTGTGACAAGCGAATTAAAAATTTGTTGCGCAAGATTCATGCTGATAAAGACAAGGTGGAAAAGAACCAGGCAGAGGTGAGTTAGGACTTGGAAAAACTGGGCTCTTTCTTAACAGTGTCAAATACTTTCTCTTTGTAAGTGCTTTTATGAGAACTTGGAAGACTGTGAGGAGTGATGCTCTTTACAGAGCAAGAGGGAGAAAAATCTGCAGAACCGTAAGAAACAGCTTCCCAGACTGTTTTGGCCAGGTTGTGGCAAACACCAATCCCAACAGCAAGTGCACTAAATAAATTTCAGGCTACAAACCACTTGGTTAAGATGCTGCATTGTTGCAGGAGAAGGGAGAAGAGACCAGAAGCAGAAATGCTGGTCTCTACCTCACGTGAAGAGCAGAATTCACATGGCTTTAGATGCCTCACGTTTAGACAGATATGTCTGCCATGATAAAGGCAGACTTATTTTCATGAACTTAAAGCAAAAATTTAGGCTATTACAGTAGTGTAAAAGCACATTTTTGTATCTCATTTTCTTTTTGCTCCATAATGCTGCTGATCTGTATGGGAGGGTTTGAGGACGAGTTTCTTTCTGCTTAAAAGGAGAGAATTAACTTCCATGATAAATGAAATGGCTCTACGCCTTGTGTTGGTGCAGACTGAGATTTTTTTAAACAGATGTTACTATCAGATCTATTTGTGTACTGAAGTTGGGAAAAGGTCCTTGCAGTCATTCTGCCTGTTTCAGTTTGTCGGCGTTCGTGTAGGTCTGTGGCAGCCAAGTTACATCATGCAGTGCTGGATTTTAAGTAGTGCATAGCAGCAGTGGTGCAACTGGGATGCTCTAAGGACACGAGCTAGATGGAGTCTGCAGATAGAAGTAATACGTTGAAAGCTTAAATCTGTAGAACTGAAGAAGAGTTTGTGTTCTCACAAGCCAGTATGTCCCCCGCCTTTCTATATGAGTTAGGATACTGAGATGACGTCTGCCTAAAATTTGGCTTCTTAAGGCTCCGTGTCACTGTTGAAGGTGCTCTCATTTCAGAGAGGGCAGCTGCTGTTTAGGCAGGCAAACAGATGACCCAATGCTTAGAACAGTGCTAATGCTACTTCCGAATGGTCTCAGTGTTCGGCGCTGTTTTTGCAAAAGATTTGGGATTGCAGAATTAACTTGCTGCGGATCAGACCCCGTTAGAACAGTTCAACGTTCTCCACAAAAGTTCCGAGAAGTTACTTCGTGAAGGAGTTGATGAAAACAATCTTGAGAAAATAGCACTTGAACTCTGCTCTGTGATGTCTCGGCGCTTCCTTTTTTTGAAACTACCTTTCTGCAATTCAGTAGTCTGCGATTCAACTGTCTAAACTCCTTTTCCAGTAGTTTAATTCCAGAGAAGTCTATCAGACTTGCGCAAACCAGTTTGTCAAAATTTATCCTGACAAATCCTATTTTCATCAAAGCTTGTGTCGCTTCTAGTGCCAGTGCTGTATTTGAACAGCAGAGAGCACCAGCGCACGCTGACAGAGAGGAGAGCGGTGCTTTTCTCCCCAGCCACAAGACCGAAGCACAGATGATTTGTTTATAACACTCACCTTGATGCTTCTATAAGCTTCCAGTCAGTACTATGTATAGGGTATGAAACAAATCTAAATTCTCTGAACAGCTGGCTGGATAGGCTTATTTCTTCACTCTCTCTGATCTATTTTGAAACTTGATGTTTTAGCTGATAACGAAGTCTTTCTTTAAGCACTTTCTTCTTTTTGCCTGCCTTGTTCAGCCTTCCAAGATTGTGAAAGTCCACTCTTCGCTTCTCCTGAAGGATTCGCTAGAGGTGCACTTGAACAATGCAACCAGAGTTGCTGATGTCTTGAGGCAGTTTCAAAAGAACCTGTGCCAGAATGGCTGGAATATTGTTAACACTGTCAACCTCCTCAAGTGGTAAATGGCTTTTTCTCTGCTTTAAAAAAAAAAAAAGAAAGAAAGAAAGAAGTAGCAGGTGGTGTAGTTGCTGTTTTCTGTCTTCTGGCAGAGCTGATGTGGTGGCACAGTGAGCTCTTAGGAGACCGTTCTCTGCTCCTGTATTTTAAGTTTTGGAAATAGCGTGTTGGGTGGGGCAAAGCAAATGTTAGATCAACTGAGTGATTCCATCACTGTGTGCAGGAGGTCAGGTAGTCCCCTCTGGTTTGCTGGACTTTAGCAGCCTTGCTGGAGGGAAGGGACAGTGCAATAACATTGACCCTGCAAAACAAACCCTCTCTAGCTCTCCTGGAGAAAAACATCACCTGTGGAAATTACTTGCCTGGAGTAGTATTTGCAACATGCATATATTAATGTAGGGGCTTCCTAACGTAAGTTCTGCAGTTCCCTCCTGTGGTCCAGTGGTGAATTGCTGAAATAACCCAAAAAATGAACAAAAGAATTCCTGCCCCGCTCTGCCAGCATGCCTGCAGCCTGTATTTAGTAGGTAAAGTGTTAGTGCATCTCCTGAGTGTGTCCCTGGGCAGAAGATGTCTAGACAAGGAGGGTGGATGGGAAGTTGGCTGAATACGGGTCAGCTGGGAACTAGTATCTCACTACCAAGCTACTACAGCTGCTGAAGTCTTCCTGCAGATGAGCTTATCTTGAACAGGCCATGAGTGCTAGAGGAATGCTGCCAGTGAACTTTGGTGTTTATGCCTGTTGTCTTCCTATTGAAAAGTTAGTGTTTGCGTATAGTGTGCTTCTCGCTGCCAGCAAGAAATATCTCCCTTGTTTTCTTTTTTCTGATTTTTGGGTGTCCTTTTCAACAGCGGCACTGTTCAGGAGGATCAGCAAGGTCTCTGTGCTATGGTCTGTAGCTTCCTTGACCATTGCTGGCCTCTGAACCATAAGCAATTTTGGGGAAGAAACGTTACTAAACTATATAACTTGCCTTCTGCAGAGCTTTAACTTCACTGTGTTTTTCTTTCTGCAGTAACAATTCAATGGAGTGCACAAACTTGCTCCTGTATGAAGTGGGAGGCAATATTGGTAAGTCTGGGTGATAACTGAAAATAAGGACTAATATCCAGTTTTTCATGCTTAACTTCTCTTATCAGGGAGTTAAAAAAAGGATGAGATTTGGAGAGGGCTCCAAAAGTTAAAAGACAAATGAACAAGTGTGGGTTAACCTCGCCCACAGCAAAGAGGACCTGTCAAAGCTCACGTGTCTTCCAGCCATCACTGCAAAGCCTTTATAGCGCCAGTATGTGGGAAGGTTGAAGCCTGGACTTCCAAAAATACTTAACAGTAATGGATCTTATTCAGAAGCTGCCTGTCAAGAAAGGTGGAAACTCAAGAGCCCAAAAGTCTTGAGGACAGAGACGGGCACAACTTTGTCCATCTTAAAAACAAACAAAAGTACCATGTTAAATTCCCTCTTCCCTCAACAATAAAGGTTCATGTTTGGAATTAAGTGTGGAACTTAAAACCATAAACTACATTCATCTAAGTAAAGGGCAGCTTCATCCTATGCAACTATAGGCTTCTAATTGTGTGCTTCTTATCTGGGCTTTAATTAAGTGTGGTATGCTGGCATATGGCATCTGTACTGATGACGGCCAGCTCCAGGTGTGAATTCCGCCTGCCTTCATCAACTTTCTGACAAAAGAATCTGTACTAACTTGGGTGGGAGTTTCTCAAACCATATAGTTAAAACAAGTTACTGATGTTCAGTAGTCACTGATTTCCACTTGTCAATAGGGTAATGTCATCAGATGGAGAGGAGGCTTAAATAATATGATTGCAACAGCAGATTAGGGGTGTCTGAAAATGGGAAGGAATTCTTATGCCCTGTTACAGCTGCTTCTGTCGGTTACTGGAGTGCTTTGGCTGCTTCTTAGTATTTCTCTTAGTATTTCTCTTAGTAGCATCTGTAGAAGAAAAGCTCTGTCATTGGAAATAATTCAGTCTCTGGATTTGATCACTAACATATTCCATGATGGTTTTCAAGTGCTGAAGTTATTGGGTATTAAAGTTAAAGTACCTTTCCACAAAGGTCAAAGCTTGGGCTTAGTATAAAGAAACATACCTTCATTTTAACATAAATAACTAAACTTTTCCAGATTTGTGGAAACACTTCTGAATGGTTGTAATATTGAAATTAATGTGAACAAATACCGGGGGGGGGGGGGGGGGGAGGAACACACAAAAAACCAAAGCTCTAGCAACCATAGAACTAAGGATGTAAGAAATGCCTTTTTTCTCAATCTCTTGTTTTGGTAGGTGAACATTGCCTGGACCCAGACACTTACCTCTTAGACTTGTACCACATCAATCCTCATGCTGAGTGGATAATTAAGCAAAACCCATCTTATCCTCGGATGTTCTAAGGAAAGCATGAGCAAAACGAAGAATTTGGTGGAAGTTTTTGGAAGGCATGGAAAAGCTATAGAGATGTTCTTGGTATAGTCACAGACTGGACAATGCTTGAGTCTTTGAAGGAAAAACAGCTTTATTTACTACTTCCATGACAGCTGGCTGTGAGAGTACGCGAGCCTACATGCCAACAGGGGTGTTGACAACAAGCAGCAATTATCATTACGTAGCAGAATTTGCAGGGGATATGATTATTCTTAAACAAAATAGCCCTCCCAAAACAAACCCTGCTAACAAAGCTACAGTGATTTTGCAGCAAAGATGGAATGTAAGAGGAGAAACGTCTTCTTGAAGATGGTAGAAGACACCAGTTTCTTCTGGGTTTGCTCTTTCTTTTGGTCACATCCACGTTTTGGAGGAGAGACAGTCAAATGCTGCAGCGGTACTAATGATACCCCTTTGGTAAGATCCACTATTGACTGTTGCACATCACCAGAAGAAGTTGTGATCCTGGGTTTCACTAATAAGATGCTGTTATTTTCTTTGAAGAATGACAAAGGATGCTTCTAAAAAGGCCAGATGGGATGTGAAGCCAACATCCTGTATTTAATGACTACAGTTAAATACATATATGCAACACAAGAAAATAACTTTCCTTGGAAAAAAGTATGGGATGGTTAGCAGCCTTTGAAATGTATAATTTGATAGGAGAGATGCCTGTCCCATACAGCTCTGCTGGTAATGCAAAAACAAATATACAGGTTGCCATTGATGATGGGAAAACATGCATTTATTTTGCTGGACAACCTATATATCAACAGATAGCCAAGGAAATATTCTGAAGTTAATTTGAGGTTAGTAATCTGACCTGGCCACATGAACTAAACTTCTTTTTGGAAGACTCCGTGTGAACATGTCTTTTTAAAAAAAAAAAAAAAAAGCCAAAACAAAAACGGAGATGTGCAGTGGCTGAAATAAGAGGTCCGTGCCTGTATCTGGTCGCACAGTGGGTACTGAATTGAGCCTTTACCGCTCTGACTGCACGTTTTCATCCCGCACAGCACGGTGTGATCACTGTGGTCTGGAGAGACAAGGGTAGAGCAGAACGCTTGCATCCCGCGTCACTGCATAATCGTCATACGGCCTCAGCTCAAATTAGACTGCGCTTGTGGAAGAGGAGTGCAGAAGTATTGTTTTTGTTTGCGGTGATGCTGAAATACCTCACGTGAGGGAACCTACTATGCAGTTACAGGGGATGGAACATGCACCGTTTCTGAAAATCCCGACGTCTTTTTTTGTATACTGTTTTTAAACACTGTTAGATATTTATTCATGTGGCAGAAACAGGGCTGCCCTGCAAGTGTATGCTCTAAGTATTTCATTTGCCAAGTCTTAGCTGCACTATAATGACAATCTCCAGTATTATTTCGTTTAACGGAATTTGTTTCCATTGCAGTCTGACCTCCTCTGTTCCCCCCTCCTCCCCAGGCTGATGTGTAGCTATCCCTATTCATTATCTCAAAGTCCTAGTTTCTATTGTAAGGGCACTTCATTCTGTGGTTTGTCTGTCTTTGTGGTTAAATTCTCTTGGTGGTTAAGATCCTTGAGGAACAGGTGAGAGATGAGCCATAGTCCGTGCTCTTTCTAACCAGTTGTGAATAGTGTGTGAGTGGTGCTGATGTCTTGAAATGATGCATATATTAGAGAGTCTGTCTACTTTTTTTGGTTGAGATGATGCAGATGCACTAACTGGTGGGACAATCTTCATAGCTGTTTTCTTAAGAACCTGTAGCAGAAACTTGCAAAAAAACCACCTCCCAACCCTAACTCAGAACCCTGATGTCGAGACTTCTTGAGGTTCCTCTGTTTTGCAGGGCTTAAACTGTGCCTAAAAAGGCCTGATTCTTATCCTTGAGGATGGGGGCCCTATGTCTCTTGCAAGATCAAGCTGCTTTAAAATCGGACATTAAAAAAATCAAAGGTACCTATTGACTCGTCACTTCTGGAAGTCTTTGTTGCAGTGATGGAGCTTAGCAAAGAGCAAGTGCCAGAAATGTGATACTGTAAGAAATACCTAACGCGCAGAGGTATCAGTGGGAGAGACAGAAGAACCTGTTCCTGCTCAGAGATGCTTTGTAACAGAAATTGCATCCCTGCAAATCACATAGCACTGCATTTTTTTCCACCCTTCCTGTACTGGATGTTTTATTAAACATACTGACTTCCTTACATATGACGGGGAAATGCTACATCACTGCTTCTGTAAACAACAAATGCGTGGGTTTTTTTGAACACCAAGTAATGTGAAACAGTGCTTTGAAAAACAAGGACGGTGGGAGATTCTCATGAGGCAAATATCAGTTCTCAAATATGAAAGGAAATATCAAAAAAAAAAATCATCTCTCTCCAGATGATGGATATGCTTTTTTATTTTTCTTTCCTATCTTTGTACCAAAAAGTAAGTATGAATTTTTCAGTCACTGATGTGCAACCTACTTCTGAATTCTGGCTTTTAATAACTTTTTTACCCATTTTTAATTCTGTATTTAAAATTCATTTATTCAGTAAAACAATAAAAATATAGTAAAATCTCTTGGCTCCACTTTCATTAGTGGCTGAGAATAAGTTAGCACAGTAAATGGCACCATGTCTGTGAATGCCAGCGGGATTTGCCTCGTGCCTGAAGAGGGATGTACCTGGGGTCTAGGTGAGCTTGACAAGAGTTTCCCGTTACAGCTTCAGGAGAGGTTCCTCTTCAGACGATCCTGTGGGGTAGCTGCAAAAGCACGATCCAAGAGGAGGAAGGGGAGGTCAGGATTGGGAATAGAAAGCCCAGAGAAAGGTTGGCAGGGGGCTGAAGGTCTGTTTGTGAGCACCAAGGATTAGTGACTTCTGAAGTAAGAAGAGCTGTTGTTAAAGATTTAAGGTTGAGGAAGGATGGCCATGTCCCATGAGAAATCCCCTTCCCAGTCTCTTCTCAGTTGAGCTGTGCTCAGTGACGTACGTGCTGGCAGGACTAGCCAAGTTGGCCAGGAATGATAGGAATCCAGTTTGAATCTCTAGTGAAATTATGACTAATATTTTACTGTTCAATAGTCAGTGATGAAATGTGGCATAAATCCACTGCTATTTGTTGAAAAACAGTAACAGCAGCAGCCGTCCAGTATTACTGATAGAAAAGCAGGACTTGCTATCCTATCCAGAAACAAAGGGAAAGGGAGGAGGATCCAAGAGGCTTTAGAAAGCTTTCAGAGCAATTATCTGAGGAAAACACCAGTTTATCAAACTCATTTCACCCATTCATCTTCAGTAGTATCAAAGTGCTAATCTCTCCCATCCCCAAGGGCGTTTTTTGATTGATCATTACACAGCTATCTCCCCTGCTCAGAACAAAAGCCCAGTATTTATTCTGTATGCAACTTGAAGTCGGGTGTGCTGAGATAACAGGATATAGCTTAAAAGAATCCTGAAAATGCTGGTTAAATATATTTGTGGATGAAGTGGAACTGAAATGCCACATACTAAAAAAATAATGTGCTTCAGGGAAAAAAAATCGTTGCAGAAATACAGGGCCTTCACAGGAGCAAATGAAGCTTCAAGCCTTGGAGGGAAACGCTGTAAGAAAACAACTAAATACACTTCCTGGAGCAAAGTAAGTAAATGGCAGCAAATACTTTTGTAAGCAAAATACAGTTGCATTTGATTAAATATATTTCTTTCCCCTAGTGCACTCCCCAGTGTTGAAGACAAGTCAAATGACATCTGTGTTTTCGCATGCTAGAGAATGAAACTTTAAAGTTCTCTCCAAATCCTGTCTGGTCTTGATTGCACACAAGGGTTGCATATGTCTTCACCCTGGGAGAAAAAATAAGAGGCTGTAGTTCAATATTTTAAATTATTAGGAAAGAAAATGCGCAGCTGCGCTGACTTACCAGCTAGGAAATGGCCATGGCAGGATCAGTTCCTATAGGCTTCCCCAGCCATCTCTACTCCCTACAAACTCGGGGTTATATGTTGTGGGTTTTTTTTTGTGTGTGTGGTGACAAACACTTTCTCGAAGCAGCTTTGTGTTGGCTGTCCCTTCCCAATTCCTCGTTGTCCAGGGGAAGGCAGGTGGCCTCACCTGCCAAGGTGCTTCTGCCCAGAACCTGGGCCTGGCAGGATCCACTGAGCTCAAGGGGTTGCAACTTTTTCCCCCACGCTATATTCTGTTACTAGCTCTATCCAAGGGCTAAAAAATGGGGGTGGGGGAAGGAAATCCCTTTTGTCCTTAGTCCTTGGAAAGGAACTTGAAGTAGTGATGTTTTCACTCATCTGACCCTCTTAGCTGTCCCTACTTGCCTGGCTGGTGAAGTTGAAGGAGTCATTAACTAGGGGATAAAGGAGGAAAAGAGGAAGAAAACCAATAGAAATGCAGGGTGTGGGTGTACCTGTGTGGGTTGTTTGGTTTTTTGGTTTGTTTTGCAGGGTTTGGAAGAGATGCAGATGCACATGAGCTCTGCTGTCCTCTCCTCGCTCATCCCAAACCTTGCTCTTGGCAGGCTGCGGTAAGAAACCTGCTTCAGTTTTGTGGTAGAAACCTGCTTTCAGCCATCCTTTGCTGGCTGAAAACCAAAGGCTGGTTTCCCTTGCCTTCAGCTTTTGCTAGCCTGCCCTTTCTGTGCCAAGAGGGTGATGTGAGCCTTCAGTACTCAATGTGCTTCATATTAGTCCACGCATGTGGATAGATGCTCCAAGCTGTGCGTGGATGGGTCGTGACTTGTGTTGAAACTGAACCTTTTGAGCCTTACCCAGAGTTTTAGAAGTCCTGAGAAGCATGGTTATACGTAGCCCACCTGTGTTACCTCCTGCCTCAGCTCCTTGTATCTGCCTAGTCAGTGCAGGTGAAGAAAGTTGCTCTTATCTGTGCTGATGACCCTGTAGTAAGCCTTCTCTGGACACAAGAGGCAGTCAGAAAGTGGAGTAATTGCCTTTTACTTACAACAAACCAGCAGAGCTGGCTCAGGGTTTAAAGAGAGACAATTAAAGATATTGCACTCTCTTCTTCACAAGGAGAAATAGACCTGGGGGTTCCCTAATAGCCCTCCTAATTCTGCACCGCGCTCTTGGAGCGCGTTGTTGTGGGTTGCATTTATTATGAGCCACTTATTATCCCTAATTATTAGGCAGGGAGGAGGTCTCTCAGTAACAGGCGAATTTGTGACTTGATGAACACTCAGCTGTCTGTATTTAAGATAAAATTACTGTAATTAACAAATCGATCAACCCTACTTTCACTTTGCCTGGCTGGGACAGAACAAATGGGCTAAATAAGACCTATTTAGTACAAAGGTAGAGAAAGGGGTTTGCAGACCTCAGGATACACAGGCTTAAAGCTTTTTTTTTTTTTTTTTTTTTCCCCACACACACACTGCTTTTAATGGTAATGTCACATAATTGTCTCTTGTTAGATAATTTTGTCTCTGACAAAAAGCACTCAAGCTGTGCTTTCTTCAGCTCAGCCCAGCCGGGCAGAGTCACGGCGGGTGAATAGCCAGGCGGGTTGTTTTGTTATAACCTAAAGCTCGAGCAGGGGTGGGTTGGATACCCTGGGTGCTGTGCTCTCTTGTGACTCTTACCTGGTTGTTTGCAGAACTTATGTCTCTGAGAGCAAGATCAATCCCTCAGGTTGTCTTATGGTTGGCAGATGTTGCCTGCTCCATCTCACCCAGCTGCTGCTCTTCGTGCTGCTTTGCTGTCCGAGGGTGTATGTGCTTCTGGCCCTGGACAATCCTCCCAGCTCTCTGGTGTGGGAAGAACTTGTCCCCAGCTCTTCTTCCGCGTGATTGGTACCTGCTAGCAGTTGCTCACATAGGAAAGGTATTTAAATACCTGTTCTGCAGCTGCAGTTTTGCCCTGGATTTCTGGACAGGCACCCGCCTTACGCTGGCATCTCTCAGGTTGCATCTAGCACGTCCTGAGCATGTTGAAATAGCACGGGGTGCGGAATAGTCACTGGGCTTTGAATTTGTGCCCTGACGTAGTTCACAGTAGTTTCCTAATGAAAACCAACACTTGGAGCCACGTGCTGTCTAGAAAGCATTCAGCTACAGGAATTTGTCCCTGTTTAAGCTTTTGAGGTGTGTCTGTGTACTCGGGCAAGCTCGCGTTGCATGCGTTGTCAGCCCATCCTCACTGCTCTGTCATTCCACGATTGTGTGGCATCCATACATGTATTTAAAGTGATCCCGTTACAGTAGACAGACTGGAGGGCCAAGGAGATGCTCTCCATTTCACTGTATTCTGCTGTCCTGTGCAATGAACTGGTAAAGGGTAGATCTGCTGTAGAAGAAGAAACCAGCTCTGGCCATCAGAAAATGGGGAGGGTAACTAAGTGCCTTTTCTGAGAAATGGGTCTGTCCCTGTGATTGACTCCATGAAGGGCAATCTGGCAGCGATGGAGGGAGAGACTACCCCAGTTACAAAATGGGACTGCTTCAGTATCAGCTGGTTGCACTTACAGGAGGAGAAAGACGTGTGCGGGGGAAGGTGGCACTCCTTGTCAATGATGGTGATTCTTGCTATGCCTACTCATCTAGCTGAAGAGGCGTTGGCTTACACATGCTGTGTAAGAAAATCACAGTCAAATTTATTCCAACAGACTGTTAAAAAAAATAATCTGTAAGTGCTTCATGGGACTGGAACTGCTTAACCTCTTTGTCCCGTCCCTTTTTGCATATGTTGGTGGGGAGGTTTATCCTTGCTGTACCCATACCCGCAGGCAGGCAGCAGCTGCGGTGTGATAGGGATATTACGTCTGATGGAGAAACGGGCACCAGAGGATGTCTGGCTTGGTCTGTAATGATGATGGCTCAGTGTTTCAGAGGGCCTCGTCATCACTGCTTTCTTTTGTGGCGTGTGAGGCTGCCTTCCATTTTGAAGGCTGGTTGCATCTTTTGGCCGTTTTGCTGCTCTTCTTCAATCCTACCCATCGCTCTCCATCGGGCATTTCCTTTGTCCAGCTCCGGAGACATCCCTGGCTGGAGGGGATGTCGAGTCGCTGCTGTAACTGTCACATACATGCAAGGAAAACCCATGTAGAACCGTCAAAGGCAGAGCCAAGAGCATTTGAAAGCTTCATTAGCCAGGCTTTGTTCTGATGGCGCAGTCAGGCGGGGAAATAATGCCGTGAGTGTTATCAGCCATGTGCAGGAGGTGGTTGCGTAGCAACCCCGATTGGGGTACCGCGCGGCTTTTCCGAGAGGAAAAAAAATACTCGTTTTCTTCAATTTAGAGGCATTGCAAACAGGAATTCATTATTGGCGAAGGATTCACTTAGGTTTTACATCTCGTAAAGAGATGGCAGGCAGTGTTGGCCTTGTTTTAGCATCGTGTAGGTACAAACTCACAAGTTAAATGAACCTGGGACAATTTAGGTTTTGTTTGTGTTTTCAGCTGGTGTTTTTCATCCCTTCATCCTGCTGGGACTCAAAGTGGGATGAGGACTGGAAATTTCATTGCTCCTTTCAGACCTGATGTAAAGGCATCTCCAGGGAGCCCTCCTTGGTATGACGTTGATTATTACAGGTGAGAAGGGCAACTGTGTTCCCTCTTCCCTCCGAGCCCTGTTTAGAGCATAAAGTGCAGAAGGGGGGTGGTTGTGCTATCGCATCTCCATGTCAGGCTGGAGAAGCGGTCAGGCTTCAGAGCCCCTTCAAATCCGCAATACTTGTGAGGCTGTTAAGGAGCATTGGATGCGAGGTGAATGTATGGATAGGAAACAGATTCATCGACCCACTTCTTGTCTTGACTCCTAGATGGTGAGATTTAGGTAAATGGAGACTGTCCAGGGTTCTTTTGAAGCATTGCATGATTACATGGCACAAATAAGAAACAAGTACCAGCACTGAGGAGCAGGATTGCCAAATGTACAGGTAGGACAGGGTATCCCACCATCTCCCCATCCTTCTGCAGCTCTAGCTGTTTCATACAGGAGGGGCAAAAAGAGCTCTTTCAAACTTCAGCTTTGGTATACATTGTGTAATAACAGTGGTGGGGTAGAGGAAGCTCCATCCTGCAAGAGGAACTGGGCTGCTTAAGACCTCACGTGGGCATTCCTAATGAATCTGTCTAGATCTGCTGTCCTCCATCTGACTCGGTACAGAGAAGCGCTCTATCCGCGTGCCATTCATCTGGACAGCGTATCTGGCTTTCCAAATAAACTTGCATGGACTGGAGCACCTGCCCTTGTGCACCCCTCTCTGGGACACCCCTCACTGGAGAGTGCTAGCACAGAAAGGGCATGCCTGAGTTGCTACCAAGGGAAGATACTAAATGGGGAGTTAAAAACTACAGAATATTTATTGTGCTTCTATGGCTCTGTACAGCAATGTGGAAATCACTGTCTTATTTTTTGTTCAGCTGTTAACATCTGTATTGCCTTGGTGTGCAGATAACAGCAGAAGGGTGCTGGTATTGGCAGTGAGATTTGGGATCCATGATGGAGGAGACCCAAAATGAACATCCTCTCTGTGTTCTCACCTACTGAGAAAACGGAGGCATTTTCTTTCACTGATTAGCTAGCGCATCAAGTGACAGCAAGTAGAAAGAATATTATTTGTATATTGTGAAACTCCTTTCTTTGCTCTGTCCTCTAACTTCAGTTTTTCAATATTGAACAATAATATATCTTCCCTTCTCATTAGCAATTCAGTTTGCAGGCTGATTCAGATTAACTTGGACTCTCACTGTATTAAACACTTTAAGAAAAAACATAGGAGCTCAGGATGTTTATGAAAAGCAATTTCCTCAATGCCAGGCAGTTTAATAACTCTACAGCCATGGCATTGAGGCTCATTTATTTTAAACTATATTTCCAAACTGTGACGGGTCAATAATAAATAAGGCAGTGTGGCAGATTTTGCATGGAAGAGAGCTCATTTCAAAGAAAAGAACACAGGCAAGTTCAGTCGGGAGTGCAGAGAATAATGTGGCTTTTAGGCCCGCCCAATTAAAGGCTCATTTGAGAAACCGAATATTCTTATAATCAATATTTTCCTGCTGAACTATTGGCAGCAAGTGAACATTAGGAGATGTATATGGTAAAAGGGAGAAAATTCTGCTCCTCTCTCATCCAAACGGTTTTGTTTCTTGTAACAGTAAAATTGTTCTTCTGCGTATCGGTCTGCTTTTTTTCGTTTAATCAAGTTTGTGGTGGAGAGAGGCGTGTAGCCCCAGGCAGTCTTTTGCACCTGAGACCTCAGACCTATTCAAGCAATAAATACACACATCACAGTGTGTTTCAAAGGACTTGTTAAAAATATTGGAAATCAGTATCTTGTAGGAAACAAAGTGAGTTAATACTATTTGTTGAAAACACCTTTTACAAACCATGTGGGACACTAAGCAGGTCAACTGGAATGTGTAACAACATTCACCTATCTCCTGCTTCCCTCTATGGATATTCAAGCAGGGATGTTGGTGGTTTTAAGTTTTATTATCTCCCTTTGAAGCATGGAGCATCCTGAAGAACCAAGCTGAATTGATTTGCTTTGTGTCCTGCTCCACTTATGGAAACTTTGGGCTCTCCAGCTCAGGAAGGTCTTTTCTTCTGCATCTACCATGTTCAAGGTAGCAGGTTAAAAATGTAAATATGCTTCAAAAAGTTGGAATAGCCAGATTGTCATTAATATACAGGAACTGGGAAAGTGGCTTCTGTTGGTGAAGTTTCCTTTCAGATTACTCCTTGGTAGAAGGATACCCCCTTCTCTTCTCTGTGCAGTGTGAAGTGCTGTGGATTGTTCCTTGATAATCAAAATATTAAGCTTGATTAAAGTGTTATCTATCTCACTAATATTTAAGATGTATCTGTTGGATAACTTCTTTGGATAATTGAGCAGGTAGGTTGTTCCTGCCATTCATTATGAACCCAGCTGGGAGGTTTTGCTGTGGCTGGCCGGGGAAGTGAGCTGGCTCTGCTTTTATTTTGGTTGAACAGTAAATTTATAAATCGGGTGCCCAGCATGAATGTTTATTTAAGAGTCCTAACTTTTTCATAATGTTCCTGAGTGCTCACTTATTAGAAGCTCACACTGTGAATCCCCAGGAATTCATGAGATGTTTTATGCGTCTGTGTACTTTAAATAAAGCTCACAAGTGCAGGCTGCAGGTCCTGGGTGGATGTACTGTTTCTGAACAGGCTTCCCGCACTAACCTTCCCCTTCTCCAGCTTGGCAGAAAGAGCTGCACCAAAATCTTAGGGTGTTTTGCCTGCTGATGAACTTACACACAGAGTTTCTTATTTGAAACAGGGGCTTCAGCGGTGGTTGGGGTGACACTGGAGCTATGGGTGGCACTGTCTCCAGTGGTTGTGTGGATAATAGTATGAGCAAATCCAAAAATATGTCCGTAAGAGCTAATGAGAAATTCTAGTTAGGTCCATCACTGCCTGTTCATGAATTTAATCTATGTTATCACAAATAATTATTTTTATCCTGGACAGTGATCTGCCTGTGACACTTGGTGTGTCATTATCCTACAAGCCTGAGTCCCTAAAAATGCCATCGCTCAGTGCTGTAGCATCTCAGTAAGGCTTGTTTCTGAGATCAAGACCTGGATCTTTAAAGAAACAAACCCTGGATTCCTGACCTTCTGAGAAAGGTCAGGCATAAAAATATCTTCACCCCCGCCTTCTTCCTCCCCTCTGTCCTAAAGCCCATGATCTCTACGACCCAATGAATCAGGACTCTTGGCAAGTGTCTCTGCCATCAGAGTGCTACAGCTAGCAGGCTAATGAGACAGAAACATAATTCGTCTTGAACTCACATCCCCTCCACCGCTTCTGCTCAGTGCACATGGTTCCTCCTGCCCGCACCATCTCGGACATGGGCGCATGGCAGGATGCAGATGCAATACACAGGGACAAATATTGCTTCTCTGATGGCTAAACGGTTTTATTTTTTAAAGCGACTATAATAAAATGAGTCCTATAGCCTGCTTACGCTGGCAAGGATTAAATGGAAAAAAAGCGTTATGTCTCATGCTCCCGCAATCCTATCCACAAGGATGTCTCTGCTCTCAAAGCCGTTTCTGAGTCATCGCTTGATGAATTTGGCTGCAGGGGCACTGACTAAGTCCCCAGCACAGTCCAAGGGTTGCATCGCAGTATGCCACGAAGGGATGCCCGCTGTTACATCAGGTGACTGGGAGCATGCGTTGCTGGCTGCTTCTTGGCTTCTTTTTTTATTCCTTTGATTTAAAGGCATTCTGCCAAGGTTTGGGGATTCATTTTGCTTAGATATGCTACTTAGAGTTGTAGAGAGCAAGAATTGTCATCTAAACTGTTTGTAATATTTTCAGGCATAGCCTCTGGTTGTGGGTGCTGATGTTTTTCTTTTGTGTTCATGTTTTGGCTCACACGTGCTTTGCTTTCTAACCAGATTTGGAGGGATAAGACTTCTTTGTCTGCCTTTCCTTCCCAAATATCCCGTCTACTGTATACTGAAGGCTGAGGAAAATTTCTATCTGAAAAATTGTACCTGATTTAAGGTTTCCCTGCCTTAATCTCTGGTCAGGTAGCTGGAAGCGCATGTAAAAATGATAAAGCAGATAGTCTGCCAGTTTTAACAGCGTTCAGCTCTGGTGGTGGCATCCCAGCTGTTTCCAATCTTCACCTTGCTAGAGAACCCATTTCCATGATGATTAGCATTTGACAGCTTTTAATCTTCCAGTGCAGATGTGACAAAATAGTTTCACAATCCGCTTCTGTGCATTAGGCTGCTCACTTCTATTCCTGGAGATCTGTGGCTGACTAATGTATGGCTTTGTCCAACGGTACGTGACACAACTGCGCCAGCCTGCACTACTTAAGTCAAAGGGCTGTCATGTTACAGCAAATGCCTCCAGAAAGTGGGTGTGTTGTAAATGCAGCATTGCGATTTTAGTATGAGTCGGAAACTTGAAGCAAAAAGACAGAAAAACCCCATGGACAGCACTCTGAAAAACTTTACGAGTCACAGTAAAGAGAAGTCACCGAGTTTGTGTAGTAACCAGGGAAAAAGCAGAGGAGTGACATTTCCCGTGCTATCCATCTGCAACGTGACCGTTCTCAGTAGTGTTAGAGGGATCTGTGGACTTCAAGCCAAAAATAGGAAACGGTGACTCACTCCTGCTCCAAAGGGGTGCAGAGCAGCAGGCAATAGCGTGCTCCCCTCCGTCGCAAAGGATGCCAGTTACTCAAGAAATCCCCAGAGATGTTTTTATGAGTCATTTGTGGGAGGTGAAAGTACCGGGATGATGGGGAACAACTTGAGCATCGTGTCATCTGAGCTGTGCTTTGCTACAAAACTGGTGGGAAGGGGATAAAGCATTAAAATCTAATGAAGCTGGATCAAGAGGAGTGTGGGGGAACATCTGATCATACGTCTGAATATTTCGTTATGACTTTCACACATCGTCGGTTGACTCTGTGCATATCAGTTTACACTAACAGTACACTAATTTGATCTCATTATCCAGAGTAGGTGTCTACACATTCACTTATTTCTATAGATGTGTTAATGGAAAAAAAAAATTAAAATTTCAGTAAGTCTCAATGCATAGACAGCTTAAAATGAAGATGAAACATGGTTGAAATATGATCAGTATCTTGATCAATCCTTGATTTATTTTTGGGAAGTGGCAGTGAGTCCTACAGGAGAAAAAATGGCCAAAGACCTTTTTCTCTTGAGACCATATCTAGTTAAACAAGAAAGTTGGCAGAAAGAAAAAGCAATTTCCAATTGTGCCTAATGGATCTACTAAAAAGCCTGTGAAAATGTGTGCATGGAAGGTTTTCACAAAGAATCTAGCAGTTGTTTTACTAATAGTAATAATACTTAGATATAGGTAAAGATGGGAACTAGTCCGAAGCTGAGTCTAGGCATAAATCATATCATTTATCATCTGTATTCTCTTAGAAACAAGAAATGACTGACATACATGCTTAATTCAAACTAAATAGCCTATAAAACAAGTTCCCCAAGGCTAATAATAATAATATCAGGAGAAATGAATATAAGGATGATTGAATACAGGATACACTGAAGAGTCAATATGGAATATAGATACTTATCATGCTGGCAAGAATAGGCTGGTGTTTATGGTAGGCTTGAAAATCCAATCCATCATCTGACCAGAGAACGTAATGCAGTTGGAATCAAAAAAGATGCCTCTGTTCAAAGCAATACGTGCACGTTATAAACCAGCAAATGCAAATAATCAATCAAAAGCAGCAAGCAGGCGAAAGTAGAATATCATCAAGCAATAATTCAGATCACAGCTGTGGTTATGAGCAATAACCTTAAATCTGCTATTTAATTAATATTAAGCTTCTGACACTGTCTAGAATGGGGCACACAAACCTTCTCAGGCTAATATGATAATAGTAAGAGAAAATGTTATGTTCCTTAGATATTTCAGAAAGTGAATTAACCATTCCTCTAAGGCTTTCAGATCTGTGTATGTAAACAATGTTCCCTTCACCCAAATGCTGTTCAGGCAATGGTTGGTTTCCTGGGATCGAGCATCCCTTGTCAGAGACTCCCAGTTCTCACTGGGGCAATAGAGCAGGCTCTGTTGGGGTTCCTCTTTGGGTACTGATCCATGGCTGCTGTGTAACCTGGTCTTTTCTGCTCCCCAGGGAAGAAGAGAGATCATCTGTGTGACCCTCCTGAGCAAGACTGGCTGCAGCTGCTCCTTGTCCAAGGCTGGTGACTGAAGGTTGGTTGCCTTAGCATTGGATGAAGGTGCCCAACTCAAGCACCCAACTTCAGAAAGGATGATCTAATATCTACAGTAGCCAAATATACACGTAGAGGAGTGGCTCACACCTGCTGCCGTAGCCTGGATGTTCATACGCATGCAGATCTAAAGAGTAGAGCTTTTTCTAGGTGAGTCTGCTGGCTGTAGATAGATATATCTTTGTAGTAAGATTATAGATTTGCATCGTTAATGGAGTGACTGTGATTCCCAAGTCTGGGAATCAAGCAGCTTCCATCACCTTCCCCTGTTTTGTGAGTGTGTGTGTGGTAAATGACCTTTGGAATGAAAATATTAACAGAAAAGGAAAACATGATTGTAATTTATGAAATGTTAGCCCAGATGCCTCTAGGGGGGAACAGACCTTTCAGTCTTGCAAGCTGATACATCGCTGGGGTGCCTGCGTTGACACAGGTGCATTTAAAGAGTCAATTAAGGGGAAACTGTGTATTTACACAGCCTGGATTAATTTCATGTTTTGGCAACTTTCTTTTTAAACAGTTGAGACTGCTGATATTGCTTAAAGAGGTTGCGTGTTCAGAAAGTACTGGAGAAGGTACCAGAGGAAAGAGGTGAAGCACAGACCTCTGGTAACAAAATACTTATGTGGACACTCCTCTGGGAGTGGGATTGACCGAGCATCGGGCTGAACAGCCAGGGCACACGCTGGAGCAACCCTTGATGGTAGGATTTGGGCTCTTGGATGAAAATGGTGTTGGAAAATGGCTGCAAATAACTGACAAATTTCCAGGGGTGTTATCTGAAGGAGGACAAAGAAAGCGGGTGCTCTCCTGGCAGTTGCTTTGTGCAATTCAATTTTCTGGGTAAAAGCCCTGAGTTTCTGTCCTCATTACTGGCCAGGAGCTTCCACGCAGAGCTATAAAAACCTTAAAAGACTCTCTTTGAACTTTGAGGCAGAGCAATTCAAAATGGAAGGGGGGAAAATTGTTTATTGCTGAGGAAAATGCAGCACTGTGAATAATAAGGAAGAAAATGCAGCTGAGGGCTCAACTGAGTCTCTATTATGCCTATGATTAAAGATAATGTGCTAGGAAAAGGGGATTACAGAAGGGTTTCTGTGCTAGGTTGGATGGCTAAAAATGCAGTGATTGTGGCTGCTGAGCCCTCATTGGCCTGGGCTTGATATCTAAATTATAGGGCTATTACACAGAAATTAGCTTGATGCTCTGTCTGAAATGCAGAGCCCCTCTGCTGCCCAGCTGGCTGGGGGACACTGGTCCTGCTTGAGGCTTGGAAACTCTCTGTCTCTGCATTTTCCTTGACAACTAAGGGTTTGTAGTACTTTGCGTGACTGAGGAGCTTGTAGGGCTCCGCCTTTGTCCTTTTGTTGGTGGTGAACAGGAGATGAGCTTGTTTGATGCAGGAGAGCAGTTACATTCCTGGGGCTGATCAAACCCGTTCCTGAGTTACCTGTGTCTCCCTAGTCTGTGTGCCTCTGCTCCAAAGCACTCTGTGGGGCTAGGACTTGAACTATCTGAATTGTTGCTTTCCTTGAAAAGCTCAGAAATACCAAGGTAAAGGAAGGGGAAGAAACCAAATCTGGCATAGCTCAGACCCACGAGATCCTCCCCCAGCAGGACCAGTAAGCAGAGCAAGGGGAGGAGAGCATGTGTTGGGATGAGGCTGATGAGTTGCAAGGGTTGAACTTCATTTTGTTTTATTATAAACGTCATTACAACTTTGAACACATCACTGGCCCTTTCAGCATCTCTGATACCATGTATAGAATAGGATAATAATATTCCCTTGGTGTATTTTGGTCTGTGCATATTACAAGATCTTTTGCAGGAGTATGTGTGCATATAAAGGGACATCAGATTTGGTCAAACCTTCTGGCCTGTAATAAAATACAATAATGCGTACAACGCCCTTGGAAAGAAACTCAAAAAGTGATAGAGGCCTCTTCACAGTAAGCTGGAAACCACCAGCATATACTCTGCACCCCTGTACAGGGGTGTGGGTATACAAATGAACTGCTTAATTTTACTTTAAAACTTCACACTAAAGCTTTTTTTTTTTTTTTTAAGAGGCTAAAAAAATCAAGTATGTATAGGTCCTTACAGTCACCTACACTCCCATGTAAACCTCCAGACAGTTCATGAGTGGCTGCTTGGTTTTAAAATTGATTTTTTTGTTTGTTTTAATGAAGTCTGTGTCCCTTTATTGATAAGGGTAATGTATGGGGAGGCAGTGCAAGATTTATGATGTTTTCAAGAACAAACTTACATGTTTTTAAGTAGTTAGGGTTGTAAGTGATGGCTGAGGAATTGTTTTTTAGCAAACTTAATTACATTTGAAATGTATCTGGGCTTGAATTTGGGAGATACTGCTTTCTGTTTAAAACAAAATTGTTTCCGTAGGGATGAGAAGAAGATTTCAGTGACATGTTTTTATTTAGTAGGCTCAAGGCACTTTTCACAAATTTCAGAACCATTCAGCATCACAAGTTGTTTTCTCCGGGAAATCTTTCCTGCTCCGCATCCTCAGCCCCCATGAGCCTTGATCTGGGAATTGCTTCTATCAGCTGCCTGCAGTGTTCTGCTCCCGGCTTATCTTCTCCTGACACAGAAAGGACACCGTCAACTGCTAATCAACCTCAAGCCCACAGATCTCCCAGAAACATCAACAGTATCTGCACTGTCCTCTCTTCTTTCTTTCTTTCTCGTCTTACTGGGGGATAAGGGGGGTGGGGACCATCCTTTACCATCTGCAATTTCCCTAAGCTTAAAAATTGAAACATAATTTAATAAGCTTATTGAGTTGCTACATTGATGTTTAGCTGAACCTTATTTTTAAGCACAGAGCTACTTAAATTTGGAGTTAAGTGGCACACAGTTATCCACTCAGTCTTCAAACATTAAGGTCAGCTCTCCCTCTGGCGCCAGTAGCACCAGCATTTGTACCATGGCACTGGGTGGTGTAGCACTACTTCCACCCTGGCTTTGTCGCCGCTTTAGGGGACGTGCTGCAAATCCTGTTCCTTTGGAGCTCCAGGCTGGTGGTTGTCTGCTTGGTGTCACTTCTGGGTCACCCTCCCCGTTAGTGCCGAGTACTTATTTGGTGAGCTGGTTCTGGGGTGTGGGTGCCCTGCAGAGCTCAGTCAGCACCTCTGCAGGTGCCAAGGGTCTGGTATGACAAACCGTAATTCCTCAGCAAAGGACAAGAGTAAAGATGCTGTAGCGAGAACTACACCTTCTGCAGGGGGATAGGCCAAATTGTAATTTGGTCCATCACCCACACAGGTATTTTGAACCTGTGTTTCAAGCCTCTATTGAACTTGATGTTCCTTGGATTAAAACACACAAACAAACCCCAGTGTTTCTTTCAGTATTCCTGTCACCACTCCTATTTCTTTTGCTGCTCTGGCTGCCTTTGCCTGGGACATTAATATCACAGTTGTCATCACTGTGCCAAAATGTGGCAGGAATAGCAAGTGGTTCTGCAGGAGTGTGGGGGCAGAGGAGGACTTGGGGTCCTGGAGACTGGAGGTGTCTAGGGAGAGTTTGGATGATGAACCTAAGCATGTGTTTAGTGTTTCTGTGATATTACTGAAAGATCAGGTAATACATGCAGGCTAAACCTCCAGCTCTAAGTTCTGTGCAATTTTTACTGTCTTTAAAGGAGGAAAAACTGATTTGAAGTCAGAAGGTACAGCCTGTGGTGTTGGGCTGTCAAGGCTCCAGGCACCAGTGGGCAATGCAGCACTGGTCCAGCGTGGTCAGAGACCCGCCGTCAGGTGATGTTCAGCTCCACAGTGAGGATGAGGCAATGACATCTGCTTTGTTTTATGGGTCTTGTATGATTGGTTCCTATGAATTTTCCAACATGCCTTTGTGGCTAATGAAAACGAGTGCGTGCCCATGGTGAGGTTTAGCCTGGCTGTGCTGGACCCCAGCCTCCACTCTTCCGTGTCTTGTTATTTAATGCGAGAAAAAAAGGTCAAAGGTACAATAACTCTCCCTTCCTTTTTTCACAAGTCTTCTGCTGTAATTTTTTAAGAGCCAGTCATGTGTGAGATCAGGCAAAGGTTAAATTGCAAGGCTCTCTTAGCCAAGGAAAGATTTGACTCCTAGCCTGAGGCAAGGGTGTCTAACCTGAGCTGTTACATTGCTTGTTAGATTCTGGTTTTTCATAGGCAAAACATATTGTCAGCAAAACCTCACTATCCTTGTTTGCTGTGAGGAGTGATGGATTTTAGTCAATCTGTGTAAACCTGATCTAACCCTGGTAACAAATTATCCATAACCTGTCCGACTTTGGGCTGCCAAAAAAAATGGGTGGCATTGTACACTTTTACTGACTTATACCAAGAAGAAGCGGTTTGTCTCTCTGCATCTAGTATCTGGTGAGTGGGAAGCGGGAATTATTAGATGTCTTTTCAGATTTATGCTACTGCAGATGAACAAGACTTGTGTTTCTCATGTGTGTATACAGAGCACGGAGTTGACTCGTGGCATGGCCGTGAGTGCTGGCTGATTGCCTCTGCTTCGTAAGGGAATTGAGAAAATTTAACTTCCATTATGTAAGTTCACCCGCATTGAAATTTATACAGATGCAACCTTAAGGAATGTTTCTGCAAGCGCCTTAGGTGGCAGGTCTGCTTGGGTGTGCTGATGGACTGAGGGTGAACCTGTAACTGAATAACATCACAGACTTTGCTGGTCCTTACTTTATACGGCTTTTCATATGAAAAGAAAATGAAGTTGCAGCACACTAAACCGCATTAAAACTGCAGTGTAGGACCATCCGTATGGACCATCTGGCAGACCCAACTGAACCGCCGAGCCTGCAGGGCTCTCTGTCCAGTGACACGCAGAGGGAAACCATGCGTAAACAAAAGCATTGCTCATTTTATCAGCAGGAACGGTGCTTAAATATGACAAAGGTTTTTATAGTGACTGTCACCTTCTATGAAATCTATTGTAGTTAATTTTTCTTCATGGTGATATAGGCAGACTTCGCCCCTACAACACGCTGTCCCTGCATAGATGCTGGTCTTTTTTTGGTTTTCTGGTCCCATGTCTGATGGTGAAGGCAGTGGTTTCTCTACCTGATCCTTCCAGATTTCCTGAATGTAGATTAGATTTTTAACAAAGGAGGAAAACTGTAAGAAGTCCAACAATGTTGCTTAAGTCTCAAATATTCTTTGAGATATGGCTCAACAGAGCTGTATCTCAACAGACACGGCCGTTTTCTTTCTGCCTATTCCTTCTAGGCATCCCTGTCTAACTAATATATTCATAAAAGAAATATTTTGGTAATCATTCCCCACAAACTGTTATAGAACAGCTCCAAGCTTCTTTAAAAAGCCATAAGACCCATTGTTGTGATGAGCGCCGCAGTGGAAGTGCGGGCTGTGGTGCAGCTGCAGCGGGTGAGGGTGAAAGCCTAGCCATGTTTCAGCCAAGGCCGAAACATCGATAGCCACCTTCCGGGAGACTTATTGCCTTCTGGTTGCCAAATTAAAATATTTGGGAGCCCAAAGGAGCCAGAATTTAAGGCATATTAAAGCTGTCAGCATCTAAGGTGAATTTTGGAAGAAAGTATAGTTGACTGTAGGTAGACTGCTGATTTCTCTGGTGTCTGTACAACATATGCCCCTGCAGACAGAAAACAATCTTTGCTTTCGCATTGGGATTCAGATAAACAAAGGCATTGTCAGCTCCCCCCAGAGAGGCTGGGCTGTAATTGAGGTTATTAGCTTTGCTATTTTTCAGAGCTCGGAGCAGGCTGGCAAGAAGCCAACCCCTCCCTGAGCCAACAGCGTCTCCGCTGCTCCTACAAGCGCTGCGTTAAACACCTCCCGCATCCCGACCGGCCCCCGCCTCCTCTGCTCTCTCTTCCCCAGACTGCCAATCCCCTTCTCACCGGGGAGCTTTTGAAACGGCAGCGTGTCTGGTTAAAAATAAAATGAAATTTTAATGACTGCAAAATATCCCCTTTTCCACCCAGTTGCCCTCTGGAGGAAGGGGAGTGTTGGGAAGTTGGGGAATGTCAGAAAGCTAATGCAGGGGTGAATGCCTCTCACCTGCTTTACTAGGGTGTGTGGTGGTAATGAGGAGAAAAGACATAAAACAGATACTTTAATTAACCAAATTAATTTTGGATTGCCTTTTAGTGTCAAGGATGGAGAAAAGTGGCCAGGGAATCATTTGTTTTACTTGGTAGTGGCATACACAGGCAACTGACTCTCTTCATATGGTTGTGGTGCAACTGGTGCCTGAACACTGAATGTGTTTTGGGGCTCTGACCAGCACTCCCAAATCTGCCCAAGCTTGGGCACTTTGGGAGAGCCAGACTGGCAGAAACCCCTGAGCACCAAGCACTGGCCATCAGAGCTTCGTGGTGAATTCCCATCAGGGCACACAAGGGGAGGTGCCGCACTGGCATCCCTGGAGCTTGTGACTGGTTCTGGTTTTCGGAGGGAGCTCGGTGCTGCGGTAGCCAGCAGAGTCTCGTCAACCAGTCTGCTCGGTGTGCTCAGTCTAGATTGGATCCGTCGCTTTTCCCTGATTTTGCCCTCGGGAAAACACCTTGTTATAACACTTGGTGTTTGTGTTCACCACAGTGCTGAACCACTGCGTTGCTTCCTCCACCGCTCCGGAGACCGCTGTGCTCTAACACCTCCCAGCCTTTCTCCTGGTAGTATTTTGTGACCTATTTAATCACTGCTAAAATAAATGATTTGGAGACATTGGATTAAACTGTAAATCGATAGTAAGGCAACACGTCTTACCAAGATGGGGACCAGGAGGCAAAATAACCAGAGGTGTTACTGTCCTCGTAGGATTTAGTGCTGAAAGAAGTTATCTCTGCAGCAGAGCTCTGCCGTGACCTTCCACATGTGAAATCCTCCTGGAGATTTGCAAACTCCAGCACTTTCTGTTCAGGGCTGATAAAAGGCCTTTCCCTGCCTGTATATCCTTTCTCCAAAGGCTGCAGAAAGACTCAAATTTGGAGCATCTGCCCCCAGGGAAGGATCACCCACCCAGAGCCGGTTCTGGCTCTGGCACCGTTGGCTCACGTGGCAGAGCTGCTGCGGTGCCGCGGCCAGGATGGGGCAGCCAGGGATGAATTGTGATGAATCGCCCCAAGAACTGAATCCATCGCAGAACATCTCATCACGACGGCTGCTGGGGACGTCTTAGGGAATCCCAGAGGTTACCCAGCCTCCACAGCCGCTCCTCTGCCATGTACGTGCTGGCACGTTTCAAAGGGTGCAGGTCAGCACAAGCCTCAGCCCGGCGGGGGCCGGCAATCACACCACCCTGCTGGGATTCCCCTCCTTTCTCTACAAAAAAACCATGATCAGCAATCAGTTTTTCATCCTGTGTTCACTCACAATCAGAAAAGATAAAGCCACGGTCATTATTTTTGTCTGCTCTGTGACTTTGTAGATTAATGTGACATTTCTGACTGCTGTAATTTGATGAGGAAAACAAGGAATTGGCATCCAGAAATTAGTGATGGGTGCTTCACAAATGTCTGGATACCTAAAAATAGCTGCGGAAGACAGTGCTGCTAATACATTATAAGCACAAGAACAAGCAATGAAAGCTCTCCCAGAAATGCTCGAGGGAATAGCAGACTTTTCATTTAAGGCTGTATTATTTAATTGGATAATCTGATTAAACATATAGGTTATGCGAGGACCTGATGCAGTCCCCTTTAGAAACTGCTGCATATATGTGAAAATGGCATAACAATCGATTGTATGAGAAGGAGGGTTACAATAAATGCTATTCGTGACAAAATTGCTCTGGAGAAATTGGTGGCAGATGCATTATGCCGCTATTTGGATAAAAGGGCTGTTTTCTCCCAGATGAATCAGTTTATGAACTCTGGTGAATTGTCCTTTGCCAAAATAATTTATTAAGTCTGAGTCATTGATACTGGGTATTTTGTTTGAATTTCCTTGGTTTATTTATCCTGTGCTTGGTTTACAGGTATATATGCCAAATGTACATACTCTTGTAATGGCTCTGCTGTGTGAGTAGATCTAAGTGAAAGCCACTGAAGCTGCTATTAGATCCCTGTGGTTTTGGTAGCAGTCACACCAGCCCTGTGAGTTGGGCAAGCTGAATATGTTTAACTCGGTGCTTTTTCTGTGTCTAAGCAAGGGATTTGCCATACCCTGCAGTCGGCTGTTTATTAGCATAACTTAATGGATAGCAATAAATAGAAATAAAGGGAGGTGCAGACTGAGACCTGCCTTCCTAAGCTATCTCTCGGGTCGTTTCCTATGATCTTCCTTTTTTCTTTTTTTCCCTTTTTTTTTTTTTCCTTTTTCCAAAGTGATAAATAGTTAAAAGGCAATTACAATGTTAATTTGTTGTGTTAATGTGCTACAGCAGGAAGCCAAAGGGAACCGAGCTGGCGAGCGTGGAGAGCCAGTCAGTTCCCATTAAGCATCCAGGCTGCCGGGGGAGTCCTCTGCCACAGAAAAACGCAGAAACACAATCGGCGCCTTATCAAGTCTGACACCGAAAATGATGCAATCGCGTTCAAGTGTCCCAGAAGGACCAGAGCACTGAATAAAGATAAAGCCACTCAGCCCTTCCTTTCTTCACTAGGGTCATTGGGAAGGGAAGGATGTTATTAACCAAGCAATAAATCTCACTCCTGAGGCTTCTAGTTTTGGTTTTCTCCCCTGCAGCTCCTCAGTTATGCAAGGAAGCGGGTGGCACCCAGCAGACCGCCTTGTCCCTGCACGGAGGGTCCTCACCAGGCAGCACCGTGGCCGTGAGACGCAGAGCACAGCAGTCATGCGGTGAGCACCGGTGGGAGAGGTGTGTCACCTCGCCCCTCCATGGTCCGTCTCTTCCAGCTTTGCCATTGCCTCGACCTGTGCTCAGCTATTGCTGGAGCTTTGCCCTTTGGGGACACAGAGACCAGAAAGCAAAAGTTGATCCCGTTCTTGCTGGCAGTGAGCCATAGTATGCCTGGGAAGGAATGCCAAAGCTTTGATTCTTTGTGTGGGCCACATTTGGACCACATTTGCCAAGAGTGAGTTCTAGTGGGGGACAGTCCCAGGGTTCATAGGCTCCAGCACAGGTTATCATCCTTCCCCCAAGTCAATCCTTTTTTTCTGCTTCTGCTCATATGTTATCAAGGGCTTCAGTCCCCCCTCATAGTGCTCTTTGTCGCTCTCCTGTGTTCCATCAGCAGCTGAAAGCTTTCCAGACCACCAAGCCATATACCAGTGTACGCTGTTCCTTAAGGGGGACAGCAGGTTTATCCTCTCTTCTCTTCCCCATTTACTTGATGTTCCAGGTTCCCTCCCAAGGAAGGTGGCAAGAGGCAGAAGTGTCGTCTTTTCTGTTCTTGAAACTGGGAAAATTTCTCTCGCTTTGGGGATCCTTTTCTATAAAGGATGGGACTGAGGTTAGAGGAGAACAATCCTCCCCAGACTGGGGGGAGGAAACCAGTGAAATAACTTATTCTCCTCTGGCTGGAGCGTGGCTGAGCAGAGCTGCATAACTCCTCCAAGAAATAGTACCACCTTTCTATTCTGGGGCAGAACAGCAAGTAATTTGCAACGGCTGCAAGATCTCCACGGAAAAAGCAGCAGTTAACGGCCTCTCCTCTTGTGTGCGTCAGGAATCCCTTTACCTAGCTAAATCTTGGTGGGGACATTAATTTTTCTGGCTTCACATTTTTAAGGAATAAAGAATGGGACTGTCCAACTTCCAAATGTTCAGGGAGAATTAGAAAAGGGCCGTGTGCCCCGTCCCCCTGAGACTGCCTTCTCTGGTGGTCCCTTGCCTAGTGGTGTTCATTGGAATAATCTGCAGCAGAATCTTGACTTAGCTGGATATTAGTGTGAGATTTGCAAACCCCTTCCGTGGGCAGACATGATAATGCTCAGGTGAAGAACCCAAGTTGTGTATTGAAGTCTGAAATTTCATCCTTGGCTTTGGTGCGGGAGCAAGACCTAGCTGCTGTTCTTGTAGTGCCTAAGACACTCTGTGGGTTTTTTAGTGCTCTGAGCACATGAAAATTGCTTATATACCAGGGTGCTGCTAGGAATGCTCAGATTTTGGTCTTCAGCTAGTACATTTATTCCATTCCACCTATCCTTCCTTTTAAATGTTTACAAAGTAAAACCTGCTCCAGCAGTACTCCTTATAATTTCTTGAATGACAAAACACAGCCTTAATCAAAGGCTTTTTGTAAGTAAACCAGTCTCCAAAACAGGTGACTTACTAGTAATAGAAAAATGCCTTTTTACTGAAATAGCTGACCTTCCAAGGAATTAAAACTCATTAGCCTTTCCCATTTAGAAAAAAGAAGGCTTTTAAGCATCAATTTAGAATCCATTTGCAAGCTCTCTCGAGGCCCTGTATTACCACTTGGATCCAGTGAGATGTCTCCCTAATAAACAGCTGGAAAGTGAAGAACAGTAGTAGGGGAACTGGAATTTCTGAAATATTTTCAATTTTTTTGTACTAAAATAAATATTGAATTACTAAATTAGCAGTTAAAAAAAAAAAAACAAAACAAACAAAAAATGCCCCAACAAACTTCTATGGCTCTTGTAAAGAGGAGAGAATTAGAAATTCACTGCCAAAATATGCAAGTGATGTAAAGTTTGAAGAGGACAAATGGCACATTCTTGCTCATCACAGCCCTGGCCTGGCACGGTGCTGAGTACTTGCACTGTCTGTTCTCCAGAGAGGATGAACGAAAGATATTGCCATTAAAATAAATGTTATCAAGCTAAAGAATATTTATTTTTCAAAAAATAATCATTAAAGAACACATGCAGAGCTACGTTAATATTTCACAACTTGATACCCCGAGACCTGATGTTTTAATAGTCCAACTCCTCCAGTCTTCAATTAAAGCCAATAGGATTTGGATTTTGAAGATACCAGTTGCTGAAGAATATCAAATTCCATTGGAAGAAATGAGATCCTGTGTGTTTCAAGCTGACTATACAATTAGGCACTGTACTTCATAGGTGAGATGAGAATAATGCTGCCATGTCCTACTGAATCGTTGTGAAGATCTATTTATTAATGCTTGAAAAATCTGGTTGTGCTCTATTGGCCATGAAAAATGGCCTGTGGGGAAACAAACACTTATACATTCAGAATAGTGTCTGCCTCTATGAAATGAATGAAACTTGTGGCAGCACAGTGAACAGTGGAAATAAATGAAAATGTTGCTATTTATTCTCTCATGGAGTGTTACCCTTTCCATGTGTGATGCGAAGCAGGACCCATAAACAAGTGTGTTGGTTGGAAGGCTGAATTTTGGGTCTGCTTAAAGATGCTAAATTAAAGTTGTAGGGAACAGTTGAACTCTGATGCTTTCGGCCTCCTGCGTGCTTCGTTTTGCAATGGTCACCAGGTTCTGTGGATATGGTCTGTGTGTACTTCCCTGCCTTTAGAGAGAAAATTGTACTGGACTTCATCACCCTTTGTGAAAGGCAATGGGCAGTGTGTTGGCGTGTTTATTCAGGAGGCAGCACAGCTACTATTTAATAATCCTAATGCTGTGTGAGACCTTGTCTCTATATAACTTAGATGTGGTGAAGTTTTTTTTTAAAGCATTACTATTTTAAAAAGTAACTTGAATGCCGTAGATCTGGTGAACACATCGTTGCTCCTTGGGATAACTGATGAAGATGCTGCAGAGAGGTTTTCAGCTTCCTCACCTAGATCCTGCTGTTACACTGGAGCCAACAGGAGTCGAGATTAGCTGCTGTTGCAGCCCACGGTATCCTGTGCTAGCTGTGTCACCTCTGAATGTCGTGTGCTGTGCTAAGGCGTCGGAGGTGGTGGGTGAGGAGAACGGAGCATGGGAACGGCCCTGCTGAGGAAACCCTCGCCATGGGAGAATACAGGGCATGTGGCAGCTTTCCAGGGTGGGGAGATAAAATTCAGTAAAAATCTAGACTGAATATTTAAATGTGGCAGTCAGTGTTTAAAAAAGATTAGTAAGGACAATCTGTGTCCCACTGACACCTGCAGAAGTGGGATTTGCTCCTCATAAAGCAGACTGAAAAGAAGGGTGGTGTAAATATGTCAGTACATTCCTGATTTACAAAGATGATGTCTTGAGACAACTCCGTATGTCTGCTCTTTCCCCTTGTTACACCTCATTTTGATACCTTGGATCCCGTTCACTCTATTATCAACACGTTAACAAGACTACGCTGCTCGTACTGGTTCTTTCACAGTGTCCAAAAGTACCTTGTATGCAAAAGCTAAAGAGCAGGCGGTTAAGAAGGCTCATCCCATTAGTGAACTTTATGAAATTAGTGATTGGTAACACAGCGTTAGTGTTTTCCTACAAACTGAGGTGTTTACAGCCCGAGTTGTAGCTGAAGTGGTGCTGGTGGGAGGTAGCTGTTGCCTACGTCTCTTCTTGTGTCTGGCCGAGGGTTGGCTGCACAGGCATAACTCAGCAGAACAAACGCAGCACCAGGTTTGCCATTTTTCTAGGGTATATAATGATGAACAGTTGGCTGACTCCAATATGGCACAACAAACACCGTGTTTAGGACGAAAATAGATGTGACTTTGTAATTCTGGTTTAGTTTGGATGGGCAAAAAAAGGTAAAGGGTCAAACTATGATGTATTTCATATATATCTTTGCCATAAAATCCTGCTTAATGGTAGTATATCAGCATAGTAGAGGAGGAAGTTATATCACTTGACAATTATTTTTAAAGAGTATTTTTCTCTTTATGTAGATTAAACACTTTGCCATGTTTGCCAAGAGAGACAGATTGTTAAAGGCCAGAGAAACCCTCTCCCTCTCTTGGCACTCTGTAGGGCCACACAGCTGGTGTGAATTTTAATATTATCATCTTCAATTTAAAAAAAATTTAAGCCAATTTTAGAAAAAAAAAAAATAGTCAGGATTTTCAGCTAAGCCTAGCTCACCCCCCCCCCCCCCCGCCCTTTAAAATGTTATAAATAGAAAACATCATCAACAAACTCTTCACTGTGCAAGAGCCTAATTTCTTCCTCTCCGCTGGGATCTGGTGTGTTTTTCAGACTCTGTCATTAATTGTGCTGTATTGTGTGCATTTTCTGCTTCACTAGTTAGTCAGATAGGCAGCAAATGGAGTCAGCTCTAGGTCAGAGAACACAAAAAGCCAACTCCTGCTGCCTCCCAATCAGGTAGGGATATTGAATTGGGCTCCACATAATTGAAAACATTAGCAGGCTAGACAATAAGCCAATTCTTAAACACACAAGCCTGAAATGCAGAAAAGAGACAAGGTCTGAGATTCCCGATGAGCCTGATCCATCTCCCCCTGAAAGCAATAGAAATTCTCCCACCTCTTGCAATGGGATCAGAGTAGGGTGCATGGAAAGAAATACTGAGGGCACAGTGATTTAAAGGTAGAGATCAAAATATTTAACTTCCCCAAAACCTGTGAATAAAATAAGGTTTAGCATTGCCATTTCTTGAATAGGCATGCTGAGACATACAAAGAGATGTAGGGTGTTTTGCCATAGTTTTTTAAGTGAATGACTATGGACTTTTTCTATGGATAGAGTAAACAGGCACATCTTATTTGTCCAGAGCTTTTCCTTTCCTAATTTGCTGTCTAGAAGTTGCTTTTAGTCTATTTCCAACAAAAATGAGAGTTTTGAAAGGCAGAAAATATTCGCTGTTACGTGGTGTGCATTTCCCCAGCCATCAGCTCTTATTTAAATTAGATCTGGACATCTAACTTTCAATAATATTGTCATGTTTTCATCCTGGGCTTGTTTTATCAAGGAAGCACAAAAGCTGAGGGCTATTGCCTGACACTGCAGACGTTGACTTCGGTATGTACAATGTTTGCTAACTGGGGGCTTTAGCCCAAGAAGAGCCACGCTTGTGAATCAGATGTTGGCCATTAAATGAGCTGATGGAAACTTCTTTGCTAGTCTCTCTCTTTTCCAGCTGAGGAGATATCGCAGGCTGACCCTTTTTTTTCCTGGATATTCTGTAGCTAAATGCAAAAACAGGGACTCTTAGAAATACAGATCCCAACCAATGCAAGACAGACATCTGCACTGGGTACAGTCACAATTTGCACTAGCTGAGAGTGTCCCACCACGGGGCACAGCAGATCCCCTGCAGCAGGGGTATTTTGATGGCCTTAGGCAAGTAAATAGCCCTGCGTAAGTAGGTAAATATTCCCATGCACATGTGTGCATAGCATAAGGTTTCTATATGTCCATAACTATAAATACTTGACCTTCTGTTTTGTAGCTTCCTTTTTTGGTTTTGATGTCTGAGTGGTGATGGAGATCACCTTGGCCATGGGAATGTGCAGGGGAAGAGGTTATAGTACCTTAAAACGCTCTGCTTTTTATTTACAGCATAATACGACTTCAGGAGGAAACCAGAGGCTCCAGCTCAGACTGGGGGTGTGTTGCAGGCACGGCAGAGAAAATGGTGCCCTTGAGGATGGGCTGCTCTGTATGGAGCATCTCAAAACGCCTACGCTAAATCTCACCTCTGCTGTTAAAATATGGGGAAGGGGGAGACAGGGAGGGAAATGTGCATCACACCTTTTTTTCTGGGGTAACTGTCATATTGCTTCCACCAAATATCACAGCATTCAGCATAAATTTGCATGTTACACTGTGACATGCAAATATCAGGCCTCCAGGTTTGGTCTCCACTGTGAACACCATGACACCAGCAGCCAATATATGCATTTTAATTAGAATTAGTTGCACATGCTTTCTTCCAAATCTCCTTAGATCTAAGAAACGCAGAATAACAGTTGTGGCTATGCAAAGTATGTAAGGAAAGAAACTACAAATGTACGTGATGGAGCTTCCCTTATCAGGAGAGCAGCACCGGCAGCGGCGTCCTTCTGGGACCTGCCAGATCAGGGAATGGCAGAAATGATGACGTACGCTGAACGAAGGAGATAAGGCAAGGAATAATTCCCCATTGCCTCCTGCTGCTTCGGGCCTCCTATCTACATCATCACAGCCCCTCGGTCTGTGTACACGGAGCATTTGGCCGTCCGTCACAACAATACCCACGCAGCGTATCAGCTGCACAACAAAATGTTCTGGGTTCATTGCTCTGAATCTGCTCGGCTCAACTGTTTTGAAAGGCGTGAGTCGGAGCTGGCTGTTCCTCTATTATTGGCCCCCAAAGAACAACGTAATTCCCTGAGCAAAAGGGTAACTGGAATAAGTACGGATGGATGTTGATGAGTGGCTAATGCTCCAGTATCTGCCTAGTAACCTACAGAAAAGTGCCCTAGAGAGAATCTAAGGGCACAAGACAAATAAACCAAATCACATCCTACTGTAACTCCGTGGGAAAAAAAGATGACCTACTGTAGCCACTGTATTCATATATATAGCAGTTATATCTACGTACAGGGCACACCCGTACATTTTGCCACCTCCACATTTTAAAAGACAATTAATTTTATTATGGCTCAGGCAATAAACTTGCTTCTTCCGTAATGCAGTACTCTGCTGAAGGGTGTGTGCCCATTCAGAAATGCCTCTTTACAACCTCAGGCATTTGGTTTTTTTGTGCTGATGCAAATCACACGTTAAAGGCACAGTACAGCAGCTCCCCAGTCTCATCGTGGGCATAGGGATGCGCTCCGGTTGTGCAGCTGAATGCAAAGCACAACTCACGGCATGCCTGGCCAAGCATAGGAAACGTACACTGGGTTGTAAATTCAAAGCTGATGAAATCTGTGTGAGGTGTTAAATGTTCAAACAGTAAAACACATTTTAGCTTTGAATTTTCTTCAATATCACTCTAGAGAGCACCTCAGAGCTGTATTCCAGTTTCTGATAGCAGACTGCTGGGGAGGAGAAGGGGGAAGCACAGCTATGATGCAGGTAAGTGTATTAATGCTATTGACGACGCAAGCAGAAATCCCTTGGACACGGTGATGGAAAGGGAGGTTGGGAACATCTGAAAGTAGCTTCCTGGGATGCTGTTACTGTCTGCACACTTTCATGCTGCTGTACCACTGGTTATACAGCCACATGGTTTGTGAGGATCACACAAAACCAGCTGTTTCCAAGTAACATGGACATACAGGTCACCTTCATTAAGTTTCAGAGTAAACACCACACAGGGATGAAGACGACAGTTCACAATGCTCAAAGAATAGTGAAAGAGATTAATTCTAGGCTTTAAAAAGATTCAGAAAGGTGAAAATGAATCTCTACCTCGACCCAGCTGTATGCTGTAAACTGACACCTTTAACAATGTGCTTTTACTCCTGGTGTTGCTGCAGCTGAGACCCCTCCCCAGCGCCCTGGGTGTGATGTCTGCGCTCAGGTCCGTGTGGGAGAGCGGTTGCCACCTCAGCGAAATGAGATGGCTCTCCTGGGCATGCTGGCAGGGGAGTGAGGCTTGCGCTTTTACAGGCGTTGTAAATTTGCTGATGGCCCTGACCAGAAGCAAGAAGAGGACCTCTGCCTTGTTGCCAGTGACAGATTTCACCTCGTGGCTAGTAAACCCTGCCTCCATCCTTCCTCAGCGCGTTTCACAGCGAGCCCCTGTGCGCTCCTCATGCAGTACTGCGGAGGTTGACCAGAAATTAGCCCTCATCCACAGGTGAGTCTGTCTCAGGACACCAGGGAGTGGAAGAGGCTGAGCCCAGTGTTGAGGACAAGGCATGCAAGTAAAAAAAGCCCTTCTGTCATTATTGATGTGTGTATGGGGTCTGGCCCCATGTCAGGACCACCCTGCAGAGAGCCATACGGAGCGGCTTGAAGGCACCTGCAGGTGCTTTTAAACCATCAGGTCTCCAGCGGTGGTATTTGAAGCCAACAAGTTTTGTGGCACACCAGGAAGAGGCTAGGGATACCCGCACAGCTGGCTGCTGAGACCTGGGCGATGCGTGGTAACTTACTCTGCTGTAATAACCCCCTTACTGTAATCGGCTGCCCACAGCGTGACTTCTTTTTCGGTCTGACCTGACACCCCTCGCTCCTTGTTTGTAATATTGCCGTTGTCTTGGCTTGTGCTCATGCACCATGGGGCATCTATGTAAATGCTGCTGCTTAAGCAGGTTTGCTTCTATTTCAGGCCATATAAGCTGTGTATAGGGCTCAAATCTTAGGCTGATGCCAACATCCAGAAATATTAGGTTAAAACAATGCTTTTCTGTGCTATCACCAAGACACAGATTTAGAGCCTGGCAAGGTTTTGTGTGTGTGTGTGTGTGTGTGTGTGCTGGCAAAGTGGCGTTGATACTAACTGAAAATCAAAGGAAACAGTCCCAGAGTAACAAGGAACCAGAAAAAAAAGAGAGAGAGATACAGATTTTGATCATAAAATAAAACTTTAATTCTTATAAAGCCCTGAATGAGACACAGGAAGGGCAAATATTTGTTCTGCTGCTGACCTTCTCAGGCAAATAGCGCACCAGGCCCTGTGGGGCTGGAGGCATCGCACTGCGGAGAAGTGAGAAATCACCGAAAGCGAGAGAGGGCTGTGGAGAAGCAGCTGATTACTCAGGAGAGCCATGATGAATTCCCCAAATTCCAACGCAGTGAGAAGCCCTTATCTGGATGAATGTGCCCAAATAACCCCCTTGGATTTTGAGAGTAAGGTCTGTCCAAAGCAGCCCACCCTTTCCCCGCCTGGTGCTGGCTGCGGGAGGGGAGGTACCGGCGCAGGTTGGCAGCGCCGTCAGGAGCGGTTCTGGGCAGCTGTGCGGTACCGGAGTGCCCCCGAGTCCCCTGCTGCCGGGGGCAGCTCTTCCTTATCAAATTGCTTTAAATCTGGAACAAAATTACCGGGGAAGTGCTTAAACAGCGACCTAGCAGATAGGGAAGAGCAGCTTAGTTGAAAATCATTAGGCAAATACATAACTCTTGAAAGATAAGAAGCTCTTTTAAACAATGAACAAACCAATTGCTCTTACTCAGATTTACTATAAACTTTATAAAGTTTAGAATGGGAGCATCCCTCTGGGTTAATAGTTTTTCTTCCAGTAGCAAAATGGGTTTATTTTTGCAGTTACTCATTGCTGCTGAAGAGAGAGGAATTAATTTCCAGTGTGAGTCTAGAGTTGAAACTCAAACATATTTTCAGCATATGTGTAATTTTCTGCATGTGAGCAGTCCTGCTGTCTCAGCTATAGAATAGTTTTTAGTATTTTGAGCTGAAAAATGATCTTCTGACAAATTTTGGTAGAATTTGCTGGTCTATCACACTAAGAAGTTGATCTTGGTGATGTCTATACCTCCAAGGGCACAGCACTGCTCTCACACTGGGGAAAGGCGCTCAGCTGAGCTGGGCACGGTGCAAAAGTAGCCACTTATTGTACCTACAGCTCCAAAAAGTTATTTTTTTGCTCCTACTTGGAGTGCACAGCTCGGGGCTGACACCAGCCACCAAAGCAGTGATGGCTCTGATCTCTGCCCAACCTGGAGGTTACGACAGGTTTAAGATGAAAAGGGGAAAGACTACCCAGGAGAGGAGCTACAAATACTAATACCTGGCTGATGGGTTAACGGGGTGTGTGTTACTCACGGCTCCTGATCTCCATCACGGCCCTTCTCGTCCTGAGAGCACCCCTTAGTTGAGCCAGGGTCTTTATTGTGGGCAGCTGATCATCTCCGTAATGATGCCATTTGTGACTAATCTTCCAGGATTAAAAATGAACTGTAGCTGCTGCGGCTTCCACCTTTGCCGCATAGCAACGAGAGCAGAAAGTCAATTAATTACCTTCTCGCTGGAATCCAGGGGCCCTTTCATCCTCAGCTCAGCCGAGTGTGTAATGGAAAAGGGAGCGAGGCAGGCTGCAGCCGGCCAGCTGGGAATTGCATGACAAAGTGAAAGATGAGCTCTGGGAAAAGAGGAGAGGGAGGGCGCTGGGGGGAAATCCTCGTCCTACAGGTTCATTAAAAAAAAAGTAAGATGCCACTGATTACACAATTATTGACTTATTTCCCTGCTTTCAGCCCTAGTGATGGTTCTGCGGAGACCCTTGTCTCCTCGCAGGGCACCACCTGAGCTCCTGGGGACACAGGGTTATCGGCTCTGAACTCCTCCCTGCTTTGGAACTGTGCTTTCAAGAAGTTTCTTTCAGTAATGGTCACTTTTTGGCTGCCATAGCCTCTATCACATTGCCCCGGAGAGATGCCACATAGCAGCCGTTTGGTTGCTCTGAGAGCTGGTTTCAAAGGCGGCTGTCTTACTGCTCTTTCACATGGCTTTCTATGGTGAAGGTTAATGGGAAAATCATTTTAAAGATTGAATTTCCTCAGAAAGATTTGACTGATGGGTACAAACACAACTAAGAAACCATGGGTGATGATCTGAACAGATATTAGGTGTGACTCAGAGCAAGAGGAGGTGCTACTTCTAGTGTCTTGTCTATGATACGGGGTCTAAGAAGGTCACCCTCAGCCCTCCTAGACTGGGACTCAGTGAGCAGAGCCCTGTTCTGAGTGAAACTGGGAAAATGAAGGAAGATAAGGAATATTTTAATGTCCATTAATCAGATCTAGCAGCTTCAGGCGCCTCAGTAATTACCTGTTAATGAGAGCAAGTCAATGTTACCTTTGGCCCCTCTGGTTTACCAGTATCACTCAGGTCACCTGGCATGGGTTAGGAGCAGAGATATCACGAATGATACCTCCTGGGGCAGAAAAGAAGCGGTAGCGGAAGGGGGAGGATGAACTGGGATGTGCAGAAGCCTCCAGCATGGCTAGTGGTTGAGCCGGGCAGAGAGAGCCATTGTGAGGAGGGGATCCCTGCGGAGGGCTCTGTTGGGATGGCAGCCAGCGAGGTGTTAGAGGGGATATCAGAGGGTAATTTGGCATCAGATGACCAGAAAGGCATCCTGGTTTGTAGAAAGAGTTAAACCTAGGCAGACCGTGGAAAGGGAGACCCTCCAGTTTAACTTTACCTCTGGGCTCTTCTGTCCCATTACCAGCTGGGATGTGAGCTGAACCAGGCTGAAATGATTTATCCAGAGTAACAAAACTTCAGTGACTGAAATGGGAACAAGAAAGTTTAATCATCTCTGCTTTCCTGCACAAGCTGGTAAAGTCTGGGATCCCAGGTGGCCCCTTCCCCATCGGGGGTTCGTACCACGTAAAGGAGTTTTTGGCAAAACAAAGCCTCCAGCTTTATCAGCCACAGACCTCTGACATGGCAAGAAGGATGTCAGCTCCTCCTGAAGAGGCTGAGTGGGTGCCGTGATCAACTTTAAGTCTAACGACACTTGCAAGCCTTGAGGAACAAGTCCTGAGGATCTTCTACACCATGCAATTACCAAAACATGTTTAATTAATAAGTTAATCCTAAGATTAGGTGGTTTAGTATTGGAAGAGAGTTCCTGAATCACAGTCCTGCACTCAGGCCGCACAGCCCTCTTCCTTCCCAGGCTTGCAGTTGTCTTTCACTCTGTTTTCTGATGTGCTCCGTGGAGAAGTAGTAACTTTAAGTCTCATTATTAATTTCATTCAGCCACAGTTTACGTGTGTGCAGGGGGAGGTAATCACAGAGCTCCCTTCCCTGCTGTTCTTTTCCTGAGGTTTTATACTCTCCAAATTTCTTTTTTCATAAATCAAATTAACTAAATTGCTTAAGAAGTACTTTTCTATTAAAAGAAGATGGTGTTATGATGCCAAAAGGTTTACTATGAGAACTGTCTGTTTAATAGTAATACTTGGAGTTTACAGGCTGCTATCTTCTCTTCAAAGTTTAAAGATTTTGACCATGCTTAAGACTCCCCTGTGAAATGAATATTCTGGTACACATTTACAGAGGTCTAAACTGAGGTACAAATGAATGAAAAGTTATAAAGGTGGCTAAAAGATTTGGTTACTGTATTTGCTGAAGACCCTTGGATCCCCGTGCAGAGCAGGAATGGTACCTGGAGTCTTGGTGGATGTTCATTGCCAGGAAAATAACAGTTTGGATCAAATCAATGCAGCTTTATTTTAGGTCTTTACATGACAGGGTTTCAGTGCTAGCCCAGCACAGCACCCAAGCCAGCGAGGCCTGGTTCTCGGGTGGGTTGGTATGGTTAGACCACTGCGGCACACACTGGTAAGTCAAAGGTCTGGTTTTTGGACTTAGGGCTTTGGGTCTTTAGTACTTTGGCATCTCTGCCCTTCATTCTGTTTTATGATGGAGACATCATTTAAGATGCTGGAGAGATGGAGCAGTCAATAGATTCCTACCCCTCCTCCCCTTTGGTGTTTCCAGCAGAACTGGAGACTCGAAGGGGCTGGGAAATTGTTTCCTCCTCCGGGGACCGTGCCAAGGAAACCACACAAGCCAGTCTGGTCACTTGAGCATTAGCAGCATTCAAATAAATTCAGGGTGATGGATGCTGTGGTCCTCTAAAATATGCTCTGAGAGTGAACCTGGGCCCCATTTGACCTTCAGGCTCTGTGGTTGTTGAGAGGCTAAGAGCCTGCTGCTCAAAGCAGTCATCGGTGTTAAGAAGCCAGGCAGCCATAGCCCATCCCGAATTGGTTTGCCAGCCATGTGGACATGTACAAGGTCGTGGTCCTGACCAGTTTTGGAAAGCTCCTGAGCCACAAACACAGTGAGCCCAGCTGGTGCGTTCATGGACGCTTTCATGGGATACAACGGCACGCTTCACGAAGCAGCGTCCCCCCTTTTTCTATCAGGTGTTACCCCAGGAAGAAAGCAGTGTGGGGAACAGCAAAGCAGTAAGATTCGCCAGCACTTGAGCCTGCCATGTGGGGTAAGATGGAAGAGCAGCAGCACGGGAAGGTAAAGCCCCCTCCAAAACCTATGGTGTGTCCCAAACAGATGCACCGCACTGGGCTGGGCTCCTGGTGTGCTCAGCGGAGGGGTGGCAGCGGCCTCGCTGGCCCCACGAGCATCTCTGAGCCTCGGGCAGCCACCCCGTGCTGCCGCCCTCTGCTCGCTAGCAAGGATGGAGAGAGGGAGCAGAAATGCTGCTTTAGTGCACAGAAAGTACTCCAGGGTACTGGGTGATCACTGCTTCGGTGGGCTGTTTGCTGTGATGGGTTTTTAAGGCTAAAATAAAATCAATGCAATAAAATAGAAAATGCAAAATAAAAACATACCAAACCAAAAAATATTTTTTTTTTAAAAAGAAGGTTGTTCAGGCTGGAAGAGCAGGGCATTTAAAAAGGAATCAGAGCCAATGGCTAAAGCATAAAGTGGACGCTCCTGTGACAAAGGCACAGGCTTGGGATTCAGACATTATTAGTGTGATGTCTGGCATGGGGAAAAGAAAAATTCTGTTTGTACTAGTAATTTAGGCCAAAACATGTATACGTAATGAAGTGCTTAACTGCAGTTTTCTGCAGAGGGTACTGTGGGAGTTAGATGCGTGCGTACGTACCCATTGTACCTGTCTCTTCATGCCTCCGTTTATCGTGTCTGAAAGGCAGAATAACAGTGCTTCCCACCCACACGGCAGCGCCGGGAGCACGGTGCAGCCGTCCCTGTGAAAAGCCCAGGCACCGCTGGGGTGGTGGCCCTAAAAACACCTCTGGGCAGAGCGAGCACGGGACAGGGGCCAAGGAGCTGGCGTTCAGCATCCCCTGGGTGGGAGCTCCTGGTTTCTCAGCTTTCTCAATAGTAATGGGAGCGTTTTTGTTTGGTTTTGCAGGTGCAAGGAGGTACGTGTCATGATGAGTACATGTATGCATATTTTTATATATATATATATATGCATATATGATATTTTTGAACGGGAGGGAGGGTGCCAAGCACTATTATTTGTAAGCAATTTTTTAATCCCGTTTGCCTTCCCCTCTTAATTCAAAGGCTTAAGCTGAATTCATGGAAGGGCACCAAAGCTGTCCACACATTAACCAGACACCCTTGGGCTCCTGGCAGCAGCCGAGCAGACCCCTGAGCGAGGACCACCCTGCCTGCACCGGGCTGGCTGCACCTTGCATGCTCCTGGGCCCATTTCGGCCTCTCCCCGTGCGGAGCATCTCGCCAAGAAGCCTGACAGCAAACCTCCCGTGGGGTTTTTGGCAGTGGTAACAGGTGAAATTTCTGTTTTGCCGAGATGTTTGCTATGGGTCAATGCGAGCTGCACAGCTGAAGTGTATACTGCTGCATCAGGAAAAATACATCCTCTGCTACAGCTGTGATTTCTAGCTCGTGGTCTGGTCCCATTTTTATTGTCTTCTCGCAAGGGATAATTTCAGTCATGTCCCAGTATCTGTTTTCTTTCTGTACATTACACTAGATGAAAAAAGAAAAGCCTCTCTGCAGTGCTCTGGTCTTCTGCATATGAGGTTGATGCTGAGACCCCGTGGTGCTGGCTGGACTCCTTTGGTGCCTCTGGACAGGGAATGCTCCTTCAGCACAGCTCGCTGCTCGCCTGCTCGTAAGGACAATAAATATTACCCTGTCCCAGTTTTGCTAAACTGAAGTGCTGACAGGAAAGCTTTCCATGTCAGGGTATTTGATAGAAATATATATATACTATATAGAAATGCTACATTTAGACCGTAATGAATATGTGCTGTCCCCGTGACCGGATCCAGAGTCAGCACGGAGGAGCTGCCTGCAGCGTGAGAAGATCTGCTGCTCCCTTGTATCGAGGATTAGACACTTGGCAGAGGCAGGATGCAACAACGAATTAAGACACAGTGATTAGCTGATCTCTTTGAGCCGTGTAAGAAATAAGTAGGTTTTCTATTGCTTGCGTTAGACAAGGGCAAACCGTATTTCCTTGCATTTACCCTCAGTTACACCGTCAGTCCCAGGAAGGCTGGCTCTGCCCGACGCCGAGTCCCCTTTTGGCCGCAGCACTCTCACCCTCCTTGGGCTGCAGCGTGTTTTCCCAGCGCTGTGCATTGCAGTGCTCACACTGGTACATGTGGGATGAATGAGAACAACGTGTGTGGAGCCTTTCTGCAAAAAAGAACCTTTTTTTTGTTGTTGCTTTGCTTTTTTTTTTTTTTTCTAAGAGCAGGACTCTGCCCACACTGCAGAGCAAAGGAAGCCGTGCCGAGCGCAGCATCCCGTCCTCGCCCACAAGCACCAGTATCCCAGTAGCTAGCAGCGGGCATGCAGAGGACTCGCAAACACCAGCATGAGGCGAGGTTTTCTGTCTCATCCTCTCCAGCAGCAGACGCAGCGGCACTGGAAGTGTTGCTGTGGGCTGAGCTGTTTTTCCCTTTGGATCGAGCAACGACGTACCTTGCTTTGCCCTTTGGTTTTCCTTACAACACGGTAATAGCCTCACGCGGCATTTTTCTTGGCTCAGATTTTGACTGTATCCTTTACACAGCTTTTGGTTTTGGCCTCTGGCAAAAAAAAACCCAAACTAATTGATGATATCAGCACGCAGTGGCTGCACATCCAAATCCTGCCTCTGAAAATAGCAGCATCCATGTGCGAGGCTCTACAGAGAAGCAGGGGCCGGGTCAGAGACCCAACTGCAATTTTGCCAGTAGCACCAGACCCTGGCTTAGGTGCACCCTGTTTGCGTCACTCCAAAACACTGAGCAAGGTCCTGTTAAAGGAAGATACACAAGCCTGTGCCTACTGTATTCCCTTGTTAGCCTTCGCTGAATTGCCAGGTATTTCACAAAACGGTGGCCAGGTTTTCCCACTGTGGTGGTCTTGGCTTTTGGATGGGACTGGGAGATGTTTATAAGAGATGTGAGCAACTGTTTGTGTCATTGACCTGCCTTTATCAGAAATGGACACAAAATGGAGAAGGAAAATGGACAGATGGGGGATGGAGATGGTTGAGATTGAGCCCTCCTGACAAGAAACACCCCAAAGGCGAGCCGGCTGCTGGCACCATCCCTCTGCTCTGAGAGGCCCTTCCTCACAGCCTGCTCTGATTTAAAAAATTAAGAAAAAATAATTTAAAAAAAAAAAGAGAAAACACATAAGAAAAAAAATACAGATGGTATAAAAACTCTCCAGTACTGGGGCATCATCTGACCACAGGCTGCTTAGGGAGAAATTTCCTGTACAGTCCAGTCACCGTTCATTACAGCAGCATTTATTCCATGCTTTGAAGCACAATTTTCCAGCCAGGATAGGACCAGGAGGAGGCGGGTCAGATCCAGGCAGCGGCTGCTGGGTCCGGAGGCCGCTGAGAGCACCGTGGGGAGCAAGGCTGGGGTCAGCAGAGCAAGCAAGGGGCATCGTAAGCGTTTGCCCCTTGATCGAGCCGAGCTGCCACACACGCACCCTCCCGGGCAGGCTCCTCGCTCCTGCTCTGCCCGGGAATACGCTGGGCTGGGCTGGGCTGGGCGAGACAGGCACGGATGCTGCCGGTGCAGTCACCGCCGGTTAGCCTATAGCTGTAGGTAATGCTCGGTTCTCTGCAACTTGCACTTTCATTGCAAGTTCACCCCAATTTTGTTTAAAATAACAAAGGAAAAAAAAACCTTTATGCTGGAGGAAAACAGGCAATCTCGGCCTGGGGAGCACGATAATCTAATTTTGAAAACCAACACTTAGACTCTACAACTGTAGCAGGAGAGAAGGGCTTTTTATTTGCAAGTTGACCTTAAAAAGCTTGGCTTGTATGAAGGATGCACTTTCCTCTCCTAGTCCATAATAATTTCCTATGAAATACAAGATCATGTACATATATGAATATTTAATTTGACCGTGATGAAGCTTTATAAATTAAGTCAATGAAAATGCTGTTAAGCTCGTGGGAACAATGCTACTTGTGCAGTGAGCTGGGAATTTGGCATCGCAAGTAACCAAGGGCTATCACTTAATTTTTATGTCAACAAACTATGAGTTAAATTTAATTCCAATTTATTGGAAGTATCTTTGAGAGCATGTCATGGTCAAATTGCAAATTAATTTTTGGTTTATAGATGATAATGGTTTATCAGGGCTCTTCCCTTCTGGGAAGTGAAAATCATAGAAATTCATGTACAAACTGTCTCCCAAATTGCAGATCGGAAGTCATCTATTTTGGGAATAGTGAGGTTAAATCAAGAAGCCTTTATTTAGCTTTCGTGTATTCTTCAGGTGAATTTTCTTATTGCAACCCATGTTAATCTAAAATTATGATATTCCCAGCCCTTTATATGCTCCGTCTTTGTTTTATGTCTCTATAATTTAGGCAGCCATTTTGTGTTCAGGAAAAAAATTCAATGAAGAGGGGACATCCATTGCGGGCTTTCTCCTTTTGCTTTTGGATTTTACTCTGCAGTGGTTACCTTACTGCAAAGTATCTGTCACTCTGGCTACAACTCTTTGTCTTGAACACCACACTGGGCGTGAATTCAGCCTCAAGATCCAGAGCACAAACCGAACAGCAGCTTGTGCGAGAACTGATTCTATACCCAGCGTTTTCACTTTGTGCCCTAAAAGCTGATGGCAAGCTCTAAACAAGAAAGGAAAAGGTGTAACCCAAGGCAGGGATGTTTGCTACGTTATGATGGGGCTGCTTTCTCTGGACGTTTCCAGTGTACGTGCTGCAGACCGCAGCCCTTCCTCCCCTCCGAACCCCCCTTGCCCTGCACCGCATACTGACACCGATGCCGTTTCCTTCCCTACCCTCCCGAAATTCCCAGAGCTATTAACTAGGTCACAGGAGCTGGTCCCAACCCAGCAGTTTATCTAATTGCCTTTTTATAGTATATTGTGCAACTCTTTATTATCCTGTCAGAGTTCCCCTGCGCCGTGCCGGAGGGGAGGCAGAGCTGAGATGAAGCTCGCTGCTGCGCAGCCACTCGTGGTCGAGAGCGGAGGATGAGCTTGTGCATCTCTGATGCTGCAGGGATGGTAACGGCCTGGGCAATAAACCCAGGAGGTGCTTTTAGCAACGGCTGGGGGCAAGGTGGACCGCTTCTGACTCCTGCGATCACAACTCTAGGTACACACGTACATGTCCGGGAGGGGTGGCTGCTTCTCCAAGAGCAAGCGTCTGGGCTGACCTGCATTAGGTCTGCTCTGGGCAGGCCGGTCCTTGGGCAGACGTGGCCGGGGAAGCTTGGCGGCGGGTTAGGCAGGAGGTGCCCCCCCGGCCTTCTTGTCTCTGCAGCTGGCAGCTCCGCTGACGATGGGCAGCAGCGGGTTTTAGGGGTGTGGGGAAATATTGTGGCATAAGCACGGAGCCTGAGCAGGAATCAGAGGGTTACATGCCTGCATTCGGACACCCCCGCTTTTCGTGAGTATTACAGAGGAGGATGAAGCTGAACACACAGGAATTGCAAGTCCCCTTTTTCATACGGACACGATTTGCAGCACGGTGTGCTTGAGGCAGTTCACAGCCCACCGAAGCCCGTGAGAATCAAATCCTTTGGGGTCTGGGTGCCTGACTGAGCAGTGAACTAGGAGCGGTGCTCGTCCTGCTCCCAAATAATTGCACCTTCTTGCAACTGCCACGGCACTGTGCCGCCCAGCAGCCTGGAGAGGGGCTGTCGGTGAGGGCTGTAGGAAGGCAACCCACCCAGGGCTGGCCTTTCCTGCTTTCCTTAAATGATTTTTGAGCCTGAATAGCTCTTTTCCCTCAGTTTTTTAATCAGAAGACCCAGCCACAACCCCCCACCCCGAGCCTGCTCTGCGGAGATAAGGCAGAGTCGCTCCTCTGGCTGGACCTGCCGGTGCCTGGGGAGGATGGGGGTGCCCGGGCGAGCTGCTCCCCGCAGGAGCAGGGCTGCACACCCCCAGCCCTGCCAGGGCTGCCCGGGGGGGGACGAGACCCTCAGCCCGCCCTGGGGAGCGGCTGCAGAGAGAGCAGTTAGTGCCAGAAACCCCCAGCGCCAGCCCCGGGCAGAGGGGAGGGCTACGGCTCCTTTGCAGGCTCCCTCTCTCCTCTTAGCTTCATCTGGAATGATTTGCAGCTCAAACGCCCCTCTGAGAGCCGCTAACCTTTGGATAAGGTTTGGCACCGTTATCCTGCTTGGGTTAATTAGGGGGAGCCCCGGAGTGACGCGGCTGCCTCCATCCGTCCGTCCGTCCGTCCGTCCATCCATCGCCCCTCCAGCCTCCCCCCTGCTCGCTCCTCCCCGGCGGAGCGGCGCGCTGCGGGCGGCGATGGGGAGCGAAGCCCAGGTAAATGCGCCCACCCTCCTCTTCATCTCTCCGGGCTTCGCTTTCCGCTCTTCCCCTGCCCCTTTCCTCCATTCCCCCCGCTTTCTGTGTGCTTTACCCCCGCTTTTAGCCGCCGGTAGAAGTTCAGGGGGTCTTTTTTTTCCCAGCCGCTGCCGCAGAAAGTCTTTTTCTGCCTCCTCTGGAAACGGGGCAGGAGCGAGCCGCCGTCCCGGGGGCAGGGGGGGCCCCGGGGAGGCGTTTCCAGCCAGGCAGAGGGCAGGGGGCTGCGGGGGGGCTGCGGGGTGCGCCCCGCCAGCGGCGGCGGGGCGCGGCGGGTGCGGGCTCAGCTTCCCGGCGTTAGAACCGGGCGTGGGATGACCGAGCGGGCACAGAGGCACCCCCGCTCCCCGGCTCCTGTGTCCCTCGGCCCCCCTGCAGCCCCTGAACTCCTCTGCAGCCCCCCGGCACCCCCTGCAGCCCCCCGGCACCCCCTGCAGCCCCCCGGCACCCCCTGCATCTCCCGCACCCCCCCCCGTTCCCTCTTCGCCTCGGTGGCCGCCAAGGCTCGGCCGGGGGTGCCAGGGCGAGGGGTCCCGGCACGGAGGGGGCAATGCCGCGTCCAGCAGCGGGAAAAAAAAAGATCCCCCGTCCCCAGGGCACCCCCCGGAGAAACGGTCCGAGCCCGCAGGCGGGACGGGGGGTCCCGGGGCCCACGCAGGGGAGCCCCCGCCTCGGGGCGCGCCTCTCCGCACCCGCCCGGCGAAGCTGGGCTTATTTTCAATCTCCCTGTAGTTTTGGGTGGTTTTTTATTATTATTATTGGTTTGGTTTGGTTTTGTGGGGCTTTTAAATTTTGTTTGGATTTTTTTATTTGTTTGCTTTTATTGTTTGTTCCCTAGGAGGTGTCTCCCGAGCCCAGCACGTCCCTAACACGCTGGATGCTCAGGGGGCTGCCCAAAGCCCGTCTCCCCCCCCGCCCCTTGGCGTGATACCGGTGGCCCGGGCCCCCTTCCCCTCCCCGGCATCGAGGGGTGCTGGGGGGGAGGGGAGCCGGGGCAGGGCCGGGGTTTGGGGGTGCCGGGGAAGGGGAGGGGATGTGCCAGGGCGCTTTTAGGAAATATTCATGCACCAGACAGCGGGTTTGGGTGAATTTTCGTTCCTTCCTCCCTGATGCCCCCTGCAGCCTCCAGAAACAGGTCTCCTTCAGGTCTTCTTTCACAACGAGCTTGTCTTAGGCTAAATTAAAAAAAAAAAAAAAAAAAAAAAAAAAAGGAGAGAGGGAGAAAAAAGGGTAAAGGGGGAAAAAAGGGGGGAAGAGGAAAAAAGGAAAAAAAGAAAAAAGAAAAAGGGGGGGAGAAGAAAGGAAAACAAGGGGGGAAGAACGCGGGAAAAAAAGGGAAAAGGGAAAAAAGGGGGGAAGGGGAAAAAAGAAAAAAGGAAAAAAAGAAAAAGGGGGGGAAGAAGAAAGGAAAACAATGGGGGAAGAAAGGGAGAAAAAAGGCAAAAAAAGCGTTGAATTAACCCCCCGAGGTGTTCGTCGCAGCAGTCGTTTTCCAGGACTGCGACGGGGCGAGACGGCGGCTGCGGCAGCCGCGGGCAGCGCTGGCGGCCCGAGCCCCCGCGCCCCCGCTCGGTTTCCGTTCTCCCCGGTCAGATCCCGGCCCGCCGGGACCCCGCCGCGGCCCCGGCTGCGCAACCCGGGGCGAAAGCGTGCCCCGCTTGGCTCTCCCGACCTATTTGTGCACTGGCATGTAATAATTCCCCCGCAAAGCCAAGGATGCGCCTCGCCGGGCCGCCTTCCTCCCCTCGCAGAGGAGCGGTTGCCATAAAAAAAGCCCCATTTTGGGGGCCCGTCTGCCGCAGCAGCACCCGGGAGCCGCTACCGAGAGACCCCCTTAGGGGTAAAGCCCTCACCGCGGGTTTGTTTTTTTTTTTTACGCATTTCAGCCGCTTTGCACCCAATTTCCTTTTGGATCCTGGCAAAAAAAAAAAAAAAAAAAAAAAAAAAAAAGGGTGTTTAAGGGTTTTTTCCTAGAAGCCGGGGGGGCTTCGTTCCCCGCCTCTGCTCGGTGCCGCATCCCACCTGCAGCCGCAGCCCGAGCTCCCTCCCCGCTCCCTCAAGAACGCTATTAGGAAATAATTCACCGCTGTTTTTTCCGCCCATCTGTAGTAAAAGACTGTTCTTTTTTTACTTTCCAAAGCAGCAAACGAGACACAGATTCCCCCACACCCCCTTTCAAGGAACACGTATTTTTTAATAAAACAACGATTCAAACGCTCTCCCCGCAGCAGCGGGGACGTGCCCGCACTCACACCACCCCAAAATGCCAGCGCTCCCCCTGCCACCCCGTACTTGTCTTTGCCAGCACAGGGCAGGGATTTCTCGTTGCCGTTGGTTGCTGTGTCGGCTGCTCACCTCGGAAATATTTTAAATAAAGAAAAAATCGTAAGGGTTTTTAATAACAAAGAGGTATAAGCGTTTGGAAGCAAAACGCAAATGTCGGGGGGGGTTGGGTTTTGGTTTTTTTGAAGAAAGGATAATCTCTACATTAGTCGTGGGGACGAGGAGGGGAAACCCGCGGCCGAGCAGCCCGGCGGGGTGCCGGTCCCCGCAGCCGCCGGGCGGTGCCGGTGCGGTTCCGCGGGGCAGAGGCGCTGCCGCCCGGCCGCCAGCCCCGGGCGGGAGCGGGAACCCGTTTCCCTCCGGTTTCGGAGCACACGGGTCGTAGGAGTCGTTACAGAGAGCCAAGCCCTGGGTCCCCGTGCGCGGATTTCCACGCAGCGCTGTGCCCCGCAGCTCTGGCGGGATACGCGACCCCAGCTGCCCCCGCTGCCTCCACAGGGGCCGCACGTTTTGGGGGGGAGAAAAAAGAAAAGGGAGGGGGTGCGAGGAGGAAAATTCCGTTAAGAACCGGTCGAGAGCCGTTTGTCCGCCCCTTCAACGAGGCTCTTTTGTTTCGCCGTGGGGAAGGGAGCGGGCGGCCGGGGGGCCCGCGGCGCGGGTGTGGGGCAGGGTGCGGGGCAGGGCGGGCGGCGCAGGGGCTGCGGAGCCGGGGAGGGGGGGTCCGGGCTGCGGCGCTGCTGGCGGGGCCCGGCGGGCGTGGGTGGGGCGGGGAGGGGGGGGGAAGGCTGGGCTTGGCCGGGGAGGCTGGTACCTCCCCCAGAAATGCAGCAATTCTCTCCCCTCTCCCTCTTCTCTCGGCGAGGTGGGCGCACTGCGATGGAGACGCTCAGCGCTCTGCCAGGGGCTTGCGCTGCCCGTCTGGTGACAGCCGCCGGCTGCTGACAGCCCCCCGTCCCCGCCCGACTCGCCCCGCGATCCCGCCGCGGGGGCCGGCGCGGAGCGGCGCGGAGCGGCGCGGAGCAGCGCGGAGCGGGCGGCGGGGCGTGCGGGCCCGCTCCTCCCCGCAGCGGTGTCATGCCCCTGGGCACCCCGGCCGGGAGCCGCTCGCACTGCGCTGGGACGCGGAGGTAGCGGCTCGGAGCAGCCCCCCGCCGCGGCCGCTGCCCCTCGCCGGGCGCTGAGGTCCCGTCCGCCGCCCCGCCGCTCCCCCGCCCCGTCGGGTCTCTCCGTTCCCGAGGGTCCCCGAGCAGTGGAGTTATCCGAGCAGCCACCATGGCCACCCTCCTCCGCAGCAAGCTCTCCAACGTGGCCACCTCGGTGTCCAACAAGTCCCAGGCGAAGATGAGCGGCATGTTCGCCAGGATGGGCTTCCAGGCGGCCACCGACGAGGAGGCGGTGGGGTTCGCCCACTGCGACGACCTGGACATGGAGCATCGGCAGGGGCTGCAGATGGACATCCTCAAGTCCGACGGCGGCGAGGAGGGCTCCGAGCCGCCCCTGGAAGGGGACATCCACTACCAGCGGGACGGCACCGGGCCCCTGCCGCCCTCCGCCTCCAAGGAGGCCGGCGTCTGCTCGGAGCTCTCCGGGCAGGGCAAGCCCAAGATCACGGCCTGGGAGGCGGGCTGGAATGTCACCAACGCCATCCAGGTACGACCGCCGCCACCGCCGGGCACCGGGGAGGGCTCCTCGCTCCCCGCTCTGAGCCCGGCAGCCCCGGGGTGATGGCAAACCCACTTCAGGTTAAAAAGGGGAAAGGAAAAAAAAACCAAAAAAGAAAGAAAAAACAGGGGAAAGAGAGAGAAAGAGAAGGGGAGGGGGAGAAAAAAAAGGTTAAAAAAAGGAAAGGAAAAAAAACCAAACCCCGATCTCTGCTTTGCCCCCTGCCCCGGAATATGGGGCAGAGCCAGAGAGGGGCCCCAAGCCCCCTCCCGCTGCACCTCCCTGCAGGGCTGGGCTGGGGGGTCCCCGCTGGGCTGCCCCAGCACATGGGCCGGGGGGCGAGGGAGGCCCCCGGGGGTGCCCGGGCCGGTGGTGGGGCTGCGCCCGGGTGGGCCCGGTCTGGCCCCTCCGGGGCCCTCGGCTCTGGGAGTCTTTGTGCGCTGAGAGCGGCTGGGGACAGAGAGGGTAGAGATCGGGGCGAAGCCCAGGCGCTGAAACTGTGCTCGCTTGTTCTGGGTGCTCCAGGGTGAGATTATGCGGGTGCATGTGAGGGTGCGGGTGTGACTGCGCGGGTGTGATTGGGGGGGTGCTAGGTCAGAGAGAAGGGGGGGGTGTGATCGTGTGTGCCCGCGATTGCGTGGCGTGACTGTGTGACCGATTGCGTGGGTGTGATGGTGTGCGAGCGAGACAGCAGGCGTGCACGTGACTGCGACTGCGCGACTGCGTGTGCCCGGGTACGGGCGCCTGCCTGGTCCCGTCCGTGAGATGAGCAACACGGTTTCCATTTTGTCTCTTTCTAGGGGATGTTTGTTCTGGGCCTGCCCTATGCCATCCTTCATGGTGGATACCTAGGACTCTTTTTAATAATTTTTGCTGCAGTGGTTTGCTGCTACACTGGGAAAATCCTTATTGCCTGTCTTTACGAAGAGAATGAGGATGGGGAGATAGTCAGGGTGAGAGACTCCTACGTGGACATAGCGAACGCGTGCTGCGCGCCCCGCTTCCCCACCCTCGGAGGCAGAATTGTGAACGTGGCTCAGATCATTGAACTGGTCATGACCTGCATCCTCTATGTGGTGGTCAGTGGGAACCTGATGTACAACAGCTTCCCCAACCTGCCTGTCTCCCAGAAGTCGTGGTCCATCATTGCCACGGCAGTGCTCCTGCCTTGTGCGTTCTTGAAGAACCTCAAGGCAGTCTCCAAGTTCAGCTTGCTCTGCACGTTAGCCCACTTTGTGATCAACATCTTGGTGATCGCCTACTGCCTCTCCAGGGCACGCGACTGGGCCTGGGACAAAGTCAAGTTTTACATTGATGTAAAGAAGTTTCCCATCTCCATTGGCATCATTGTCTTCAGCTACACCTCTCAGATCTTTCTGCCTTCCTTGGAGGGGAACATGCAGAACCCCAAGGAGTTTCATTGCATGATGAACTGGACTCACATAGCAGCTTGCATCCTTAAGGGACTCTTTGCCTTGGTCGCCTATCTGACCTGGGCTGATGAGACCAAGGAAGTCATTACAGACAACTTGCCATCCACCATTAGGGCAGTAGTCAACATTTTCTTGGTGGCCAAAGCCTTGCTCTCGTACCCCTTGCCGTTCTTTGCGGCTGTGGAAGTCCTGGAGCGGTCCCTTTTCCAAGATGGAAACAGGGCGTTCTTCCCCAACTGCTACGGGGGTGACGGGCGGCTCAAATCCTGGGGACTCACCCTCAGATGCGCCCTGGTAGTTTTCACCCTGCTCATGGCTATCTATGTCCCACATTTTGCCCTCTTGATGGGTCTTACTGGGAGCCTGACAGGCGCAGGGCTCTGCTTCCTGCTCCCCAGTCTTTTCCACCTTAAACTCTTGTGGAGGAAGCTCTTGTGGCACCATGTCTTCTTTGATGTCGCCATTTTCGTTATAGGTGGTATCTGCAGCGTCTCTGGGTTCATCCACTCTTTAGAAGGCCTCATAGAGGCCTTCAGAACCAATGCTGAAGACTAAGGAGGGGCCAGAGTCGGTTGCAGTAAGAGAATCGCATCGAACATCCGCATAGCCAAATAATTCTGCATCCCTTTAATGGAAAGAGTCATTATTTTCGTTACGTGCATCCAACAAATTCTATGTCATAGAATCTGCAAATTAAAGGAAATAAGAAGAGATGAAAGTGTTTGCCCTGCTGTCTTTTTAAATAAGCTAAGATTTAAATATATTTTTTGTTATTTAGAATTTTTTGAAGGAAATTATCCAGTGCCCCAGCCCTATCTCCTCACTCGTTGCCTGAAGCTTGGCCCCCCACGAATGACCTGTTGGGAAACAGTCGCAGTTTTCAATACTCCTTACAGATATGCAATTCAGTGTTTCAGGAGCTGAAACACAGGTGCCGATCCGATGGGACTGGGTTACTGCGCTCACAGACGGAAGCAAACCAGCCGTGGGTGCTGGGAGCAGGGACCTTCATTTACACTGTGTGAGATGGATGTAGCTGAGACCTAGATTGTATGACCAGCCCAACCAGTCCAAGCAGCGGCTGATGACCAGCGATGCCAGTTACCTGCAATGTTTACACCGTAGTCACATAGATGTCAGGACTGCTTAATTCTTCCATCTGAATTCACACTGAGGAACGGCGCTTCCCAACGATTACAATATTTTGCCTCTGGTTGAAATCGCAGACGTGGAGTCCACTTCTCGGTGACTTTTGTTTTGTTTTAACAATTGTTATTTCTAAATTATGAAAAGTTAAAAAAAAAATATTGTTGGATTTGACATCGTTCAGGATACAGGAACAAAACTACGACACAATTCATTCTGTGCAATCTACCAGATCCGTGGAGCTGTTTCCAATGTACGTGTGGTGTCATTGTGGTAAATAAGATGAAAAATGTATATCAGAAAAAAAAAAATCTATCTTTAACATATAATGTGGTACATAAATATATCGAACAATAAAGAGAAAACATAGTCGATGAGGCTGGCCTGGTTCGTGGGGGGCTCGGAGGAGCTGGGCAGGGGCGAAGGGAGGTTCATCCTCCCCGCGCCCGCTTGCATCGGGGCAGTGGCGGAGGGGCAGCGCTGGGTTGTCACCGATGGTGGCATTAAGCTGTCTGCAAGAGGCGGGACACTTATATTTCAGGAAGGGGTCATCCTACAGTTGGGGGGGGCTGCTTTCACACTCCCCCTCCCAGCTTGCTTTACCCCGTAGTGCTCAGCCCCCGGGGATGGATGGACGTTGCAGATGTACCCCAAGATTTTTGTTCTTGTGAAGGAGGGGAAAAAAACCCTTACAAACAAACAAATGCAGCAGGGGGCGGGAATAAACGAAATAACGGGCTGGGGGTACCCCCTGGCTTGAACCAAACTCAATCTGTTCCGTCCAAGGGTGCTCAGCACCCCTGACCAAAACCACCTCGATTTAAACACCGATTTAAAAGCCACAACAACTAATTCGTTGTCCGCCCGTTGCCGCTGCACAGCGGGGATGGAGATGGAGGGGAGGACACCCACCGGCAGCGCTCCCGCAGCCCGGGGACAGCAGGGGACCCCGTGGGGCTCCTCTTATTGCCCCCAAATCGTGTGGAGCCCCGGTAGGGGCTGGGGGTCCCCCTCCCGCCCGGCCCGAACTGGAGGAGCTGCCCCCGACGGCAGCGGGCAGCTCCGCAATGCGGTACCGGGGGGAGGCTGGCACAAGCCGGGAAAAGGGGCTGCGGGCAGGAGGCGGTGATGCTCCTTCCCGGAGAAAACAGTATTATTTCGGGTGGTTTCCCGGGAGCCTCCGGAAGGAAAGCGCAGGGGAGCTGTGGGGTTTATTCCGCGTGGGGACAGGGACGTGTGGCACCGTGGGAGGGTGTGGGGGTCACCGTGGTGGGGTGCCTGCCTCCTGGATTAGCTGCGTTTCCCTCCTTGCTCGCCCCCTTTCCTGGGGGTATCCAGCTGTGCTCCATCCCCATCCTCATCCTCATCCTCATCCCCATCCTCATCTCCATCCCCATCCTCATCCACATCCCCATCCCTATCCCCATCCCCATCCTCATCATCTTCATCCTCATCCCCATCCTCACCACTATCCCCATCCCCATCCTCACCATCCGCATGCCATCCCCACCCCGGTGCAGGCGGCCCGTGATTGCCCGCCCCGCCGGCAGGCACCGGCCCCAACGCTGCCCTCGCCCCGCCGCCCCCGCTTCCCCCCGCGCCCAGCCCGGGGCCCCGGCGGCGGCGCAGCGCCCTCGCCCGACGGCGCGGCACGGCCGGGAGCCATCGCATCTCCGCGCCCGGGATGCGGGGAGACAGCCCGGCCGGTGGATCTGGGCGAGGAGCTCCTCCTTCATGGGTCCCTGCTGCTTTTTCTTCATCCGTGAGCTCTCTGTTCCAGCTCTGTTTTCTCCCTAGGGTGCTGAGAAAGGACCAGCATGGGAGGAGATCCAGCCCATCCTCTCCTTGCCCTGTGTAGGGCTGAGATAACCCCTTGGATCCTGGGAATAAGTGGAGAGCTGAGGAGCCTTGGAAGGTTAACACGCTCTTCTGCACATCTGTGGTTTGCATCTGCTTTGCATGCAGTGGTTTTAGGGTCCTTTTCTTTCCGTGTTCCCCATTCGGACTGCAGGAAGCAAACGGACGCAGCCAGGACGGCTGCCATGCCGCAGCGGTAGCGCAGCTTGCTCGCCTCTCCTTGCGGGCAGCTGCCTGTGCGTGGCTGTGGGATGCTCGCAGACTAACCTGTCCTGTCTCTGTGTTTTTCAGGGGCCAAAGGTTCTCTGGTTCAGGGCACAGGATAATGGAAACCGTTTTATGAAGCTTTAACTTTGCAGAGGTTTTAAACTTAATTCAGCATTTTTTTGTCCCCCTTGTGAACAGAAATGGCTCCTGCTTCGAGTGTATTTGGGGCTGTAAGATGATTTGTGCCTTTTTTGTGACAGTAGGGGAAAGTCAGGGCAGCCGAGGGCTCCTTGCTCCCGTCCCTCAGGGTGCAGACAGGGGAGCAGGAGCAGAGCGTGCCCTTAGCCCCTGCGACGGCACCTCAAATCCCCATGTCCTGCCTAGGCACAGCTATGCTCAGCCCCTGCTTCCCGGGGAGCGGAGGTACCGCCTGGCTGGAGGGACTCTGCGAGGCATTTCTGCCTCCCCTGTGATGCCAGGGCTGACAGGGCATCTCAGTGTCCAGCTCCCTGTAGTTTTCAGCTGTGGTAAAGCCAGCGATTATCCAGAGAGCCCCAACGGGCTTTGTCTCGCTGTCAGTTCTGCTCAAGCGCTTTCCTCCGTGTTTCTGCCGGGTGCCGACGCACGCTTGTGGCTGACGTGCGACGAGCTTGCAAAACGAGCCCGCTCAGCAAGCCGGAGCGATAAGCCGAGGCTTTGTCCTCTAAACTTGTCCGTGGCTGGAATGAGCGCAGCTGGTGGTGCAACCCTTGTGACTTGGGCTTGAAATACAGGCAGCCCCCTCCAGCCTGCCGCAGCAGACATTTTGATGCTGTGCTGATGCTCATGAAAGCATACGTGAACCCAGCGTTGTGGGAGATGTGCAGCCTTTAAAGCAGGGGATGAAGCAGAGTGAGCAAAATAAAACCCAAAATAGCAGCAGGTTTAACTTGGACAAAGCAGAAATCTTCTGAAAAGCCAGCATGATGGCAAAGTCTGATCTCTGTTCCAAATGGCTTTTGTCTGCAGCTTCGTAGCTTCTGGTCATGTGCTGCAGCAATCCTCTAAATCTTCTCATTCTGAAAATGAGACAAACAAAGGCCCTGACTGCACTAGCAGGGAACAGATTTACTTCTCTCTCTGTGTCTTTACGGTTCCTCAAGTCTCTATTTGGGTTTTTTCCCTGCGACATGAGGGTACTATCAAATCTCCGTTATCTTCATGCACCCGCACGGCTGTGCCACCCAACGGGACCGTCGGTGGGAGCTGGAGCAAGGAGAGGGCTGAGCCCACTCCTCTCCACATGCTGCCGCTGGTGCCGGAGCTCAGAGAGGGGCAGGTACGGCTCTGCCTTCTCCCCACGCACATGGAGCCGGAGACCTTGGCTGCGGTGGCAGCTGGCTGTCTTGGCCTCATGAGCCTTGGATGCTCCAAATCATGTATTCCAGACTGTTTCCGAAAATGCTTATTTTGATGGTGGCACCCGTGTTCTCCATCATCTGATTTTATACCTCTTTGTACCTGTCTGGGTATTCAAATTCCGCCTCAGCTCACCCTTTTGCTTTTGTAATGGCCTCCCCATCCAGTGACCCTTTTTCTTTCTCCTCTCTGCTTTGGGATTCACAGGCCCAGCTGAGACGGGCACGTGCCGAGGGCGAGAGGTCAGTAGTTTGACAAACGCTCGAGGAATTGTGCTGCCATTCATGTTTTCTCGGAGCTGCGGGACCTATCAACCAACTACATTGTGGTCCGCTCCCATGAGAGGGGCAGGTGCAAAAGGGTTTTTGAGGGTGAAAGAAACCTTCCTGGGTAACCAGAAAATGTCTCCTGCATATGAATTTTTTATTTTGGGTGAGGAGCTGAAGGCTCCACCAGTGACCAGCAGTGACTCCACCAGCACGCTCAACCATCAAACCGTTATTTGGGCACCCACCCATGCAGGGATGTGGTGACCACTGGCGCTGGGCACCTGCAGAGGGGAAGGGAGAGGAACAGGGAGAAAATGGGGGAGGGCATGAAGGGAGGGCAGTAGATTTTGTCTCCAGGAGGGCTCCTCTGGCCTCAGCTCAGATGTGCCCATGGGGCTCGGTCCTTGTTGGCTGCTCAGGTGCTTGTTCCTGTGTACATGTGGCCCAGGATGGGGAGCGTGGAGCCAGAGGAGGGTCACGCAAGAGGCAGAAATGGGGTTGTAGGACTGTCGCAACTGCAAAGTTCAGGCATGTAGAAGTCCCTGGTTCTCCTGCCCCGGACACAGTGCTGCCAAGGGACAAGGCTCCACCTCGCCCAGCTCCTTCCTTGCTGGCAAGCTCCATGGATTGCTGGTGGATTGGCAACGGGTCATGTCCACATCCAGGAGGTCTTGCTGGCGTTTGGGAGGTGACCCATGCCTCATTACCTCTGCTAGGACTCGGCATGTGACCCGGCGTAGCCTCCGGCGAACAGAGCACTTTGTTCTGACCCTTTGCACTTCCCTGCCGGCAAGCTGCCCTCTAATCCCCCCCAAGGAGGGATTTTCCTCTCCCACCCCGGCTCCGGGTGCCTGGGTCCCCTCGGAGAGCGGAGAGCGGTGGCAGGGTAATCATTTACTTCCTGCCACAAGCCACTCCTTCGGACTTTTCCTTTGACCTTCAGACTGAATAGCCAAAATCAAAACAGCGGGAGGGAGGTTCATGGTACATGTTGCTTTCTGCAGCTGGAGCGTGGCAGTGCCCGCCGGCCCTGCTACGGGAGCCCAGGAGCCCGGCTCTCCGTGCTTCTGCAGGTAACACCAATTTACTTTCTCTGGGATGATCGTGAATTTCCTTTTCTTAATGAGGTCCTGAACCTGTTTGGGAGAGGCAGAGGTTTTTGAGAAGGGTTTATCCTTTGCCGCCAGGGACCTGGCTGGCCCATGTGAGAGCTGCTCCCCGGGGGGCTGGCTGAGGGACAGCAGCTGGAAGCGGAGGGGGTTTGAGTTCCAGCAGTGGGTTTGTTTCCCAGCTGTGGAGGAATCCAGAGAGGAGATGAGCAGCCTCCTTGCTCCCCCTGGAAATATGGTACCAGGTGGAAAGGTTTCTTGCATTAACTGTGCCTCCCGCAGGAAACTTCCATCACAAGGAGCTTCCATCACCTTGCTTGTGTCTGCAGCCCCACATCAGCTCCCCTCCCTGGGTGAGCTCCCGTGGGGAGCAGCCACAAGTTTTTCTGACCCTGGCTAATTTCAGGAGCTGGCAGATCAGCAGATTGGCTGCTGACTGGCTGTGTGTGTCCCCCCATGTCCCTTGAGCCACCTGCACAGGGAAAGGAGGTTTGGGCTGGACTGGGCTTTTGCAGCCAGCGCCAGAAGGGTGAGGTTTGTACCAGAAATTTCAGGTTGTTTTGCCTGTGGTCTCCCAGGCTGCGTCTCTGAGGCCAGGCTGGGCCTGGCGAAGCTCAGGGGTGCTGTGTCCGGCATCCCACTAACGGGGCATCCCTGACCCCCTCGCTGGCAGGACAGGGAGGGCTGTTCCTGCTCAGCGCCAGAGCAGGGGAACAGAGATGGGCTCAGCAGATTTCAGCGCACAGCTGCTGCTCTTGCACAGGGGCTCACGGGTCCTGACAATGCCTTGAGCAGCAATTGGCCCAGTTTGGACTGGGCTGCCCACTGGATCCAGTATATATAGCTCTACTGGAGATGATCTCCGGCTCTGCCAGCACCAGTTGCTTCCCAGGTTTTGCATGTGGATAAAAAGGAGTGAAAACACGCATCCCCTGCAGTGGAGCTGGAGTTGGCAGCTCTCAGGGATGGGATGGGATGGGGATGGAGCAGGGCAGAGGAGAGGCATTCCCAGTGACACTTCGCCCACAAGCTTTCCTAACAAACCCAGCGCTGTGCCAGCAGCGAGGGGCCTGGTTTCAGGCAGTGCAGCTCTCCGAGCCGTCTCCAAGCTGCTAAGCCCTGCTCAATCCGGCCGGGAAACTGCCTCCCTGCCCTTGTCCCTGCCAGGCTGGTCACACTCAGGGCTTGAGCTGTGGGTGGTGGCCCTGAGCATGCACCCTGCGTCAGGCTGACTGCGCTGCAGGAGAAAAGAGACCCTCATCCCCAAAAAACAGTTGGTTTTTTTAAAGAAAGCCTCTAAAACATAGGCTGTAATGGGTCCTGAAGTCCTGTCGGGGAGGAGAGGAGAGGACAGCAAGCAGGAGAACTGCACCTTCCCCAAGGACAAGGCGGGCCAGCCAGAAGAGGAAGGGTCGCTTAGAGTCAAGATGCTTCCAACTTTGTGTTATTTATTCACTGAGACTGTGCCTACACGTAAGAAACACTTGGGAGCAAGAAAGCCCCAGTCAACTAATTTAATGGCAATAATAAGATCAGACATTTATTCCTCTGAAGATATAAAGGCTTTACAAGAGATCAGTAATATTCTGCCACGTTCATATTTGTAGAAATGGAGGCACAGAAAGTTGCAAGAGTTGCTCAAACCCACTTTAGCTGTCCTTTGGAATAAAAATCTGATCCCAGGCAGCCTCCTCTTGCCTCCTTTCACCAAAACATGGGAAACTTCCCAGCATCCATGTGGGACTCCTTGGCAAATCCAAGGGCAATGCCTGAGGCAGAGCCCTGGCTTTTTGAAACTAAAATAAAAATGTAGAGAGGGAAAAATATTTTTTAAGAAAAATATTTTGAAGAATGCCAGTGGCCACCAATAGCCTATTTAGTCTTTCATGAATCCTCTTAAGATGAAGAAATAGGCTCTGACCTTTTAAAGAATATCCTATCCTATCCTATCCTATCCTATCCTATCCTATCCTAACCTATCCTATCCTATCCTATCTTATCCTAAACTATTCTATTCCTTACCCAGCAGAGATAACTGAGTAGCCAAACATTTCAGGTCACCTTTCACTGCAGGTCAATGAAAACTTGCTTTGTGATCTCTAGAGAAATATTTGTTTTACTCTTATCTGGACCCTTCCCTGCAATTCCGATTGCTCAGGACTGTGTGGTTCCACTTCAGTGATACTTTTATGATTACGGTTATGCATATTGCTAGATAGGGAGATTAAGATAGTACACCTTTCCCTATAAAATAGCATATGTGCATAGCGTATAAAATATTGTAAGAGAGAGAGGGGTACTTCTCTGTGTATAGAGACAACGGGATGGAGCTGTTGTCTGCTGGACGTGTCCTGCCCCGGAGAAGCTGCAAAGGTGGCTTCCCCGGGGCGAGTGGCACAGGCCAGGGCTGGCCCCCCGGGAGGGAGCAGGCTCAGCTGCGGAGGAGCACGCAGCCCTCGACCCCTCATAGGGCTTGGGGAAGTGAAGGCAGCTTTCCTCCCTCAGGGGAAAAGGAAAATGTTTCCAAGCACAGGCAATGTCCGGAGGCTCTGAGCTGTGCCAGTGCAGCTGAAAAAAAAATCACCTTTCTGTGGCCAGGACTTGCTCCCACCACAGTCTGACCAAGTCCAGCCCAGGCAGGAGACGTGCACAGAAGGGGTTAAATTGCCTGAGAGCTGCTCATCACCTCTGAACCCAGGTCCAGCCAGAGGTTCTCCTGGTATAGATGTGCTCTCTGGAGGGCAGGGAAACACCATCCCCGCACAGAAGACCAGAAAACCCAACATTGACACCAGCAGGTCTCTGGCTTTACTAGAATTGTTTAATTTTGTTTAGGAGCCTGCGGATGCTGGGCAGGGGAACGGGCCAAGGCCAGTCCCGGTGTAAGGGGTGCATGGCCACACCTGCAGCACCTGTAGGGATGTGTGCCTGCCTGCCTATATAATGTATGTGCCCTGCAAGTGCTCCCACATCCAGCAGCCCCTTCAGCGTGGCACTAATATGCCCTGTCATGGGCAAGGGGCAGCGCTGGGCAAGGGGCGAGAGCTGCTGCAGGCTGCTGCTGGCCGTGGCCGCACAGGGGCAGGGCAAGGGGGAAAGTTCTCACCTCTTGCACGTGGGGAGGGCTGCCCGGGTGGCCAGCACGCTGGTCACATCTACCTGTCCCACTCGTGTCCTCCATCACGGGGACAACCGCTTGCCCAGGACACCTCTCCAGGGAGAGTCATGGGGCTCTCCAGGGCAAAGCCCTCTGCAGCTGCCCCAGGCCTCTGCTGTTGAATCCCCAAGTGAGGATCTGCCCTGTGCTGGGGATCTACTGGTGGTCTGTGTCCCCCCATGCTTCCAGGGAATGTATTCTCCTGTGCCAGGGAGCCATCAGTCCCAGGGCAGTCACCCCAGGCACAGGGAGGACAAATCGAGTCTCAGCGCCTCAAAAGTATCAAACAACAAAATCCTTTCCCGAGAGCAGAAATCTGTGAATTTAACTGTTGTAGGGTAAACTTCTTCTGTTGTACAGAAGTCAAACAGCCAACCAGTACCACCCAGCTCTCTTCCAGTGCCCTCCATCTGCCAGTCCCAAAGCGCTTTCCAGAGGAGTGCAAAGAGAGGGACACCAGAGCGGTGGCAGAGCCCGGAGCAACCCGAGCACCCCAATCCCCACCAGACCGAGCACTGGTGGGTGCTGGCCAGCTGAGGGTCAGGGAGCTGGCCCCGCGTCCCAGAGCCGTGCCCGGCTGGCGGGCAGCCAGTGCTGCACCCGAGGGCTTGTTTCTCCTCTTACTCCTGTGCCCTTCGCCTTTGCAGCCGGAGAATCACCTGCGTGCTCTGCTTCCCGAGGACGCCTGATGCCGGTCGCTGAGCTCCTGCTCCAGCCGTAAGCAGAGAGGACTATTTCGGCTGGCTTTATGTACGTGGCCTCGATGGAGCCCTCCTCCACTGCCCTGGGGAAGACGAAGGGTAATGCTTCTGGCTGGTATGGTGTCACTAACCCTCCAGGGATGGTGAGGGCATGGAGGAGGCTTCCCCATGGAGGTCTCACAGTGGGTGGGTGCAGCTGGCAGAGGGCAGAGCCCCATTGCACGTCTTCCAGGTGGGCTCCAGCCTGGCTCGTGCCACAGCCCAGCCTCGCAGGCACGGGCGGCTGGGGTCACCCTTCCCAGCAAGGGCTGCCCGGCGCCCGGCTCCCCGGGACCGCGGGGGGCCCAGGAGGTGGTTGTGTGCAAGGGGGGCGGCAGCTTCACATCGCACGCCTGGCCCTGAGTTACAGCCAGTGCGTGCACAGCCCTTGAGTGTCAGCCACCCTTCCAAACAGGGGGGCAGGATGGACAACACCAACCCAACCGTTGCTTTGGCCATCAGTAACTATTAGCATTACTGGCCACACTCCAGATTAGATATTTTATGCATTTTAGCTCATAAAAATTTTTCCTTCCGAGATCCTTCTGCTTTCTCTTCTTTGGATAGAAAATGGGTTTTTAATTAAAGATGCCTTTCTGTGGAAAATAAAATCAAGTAGATTTTGGTGATAATACCAAGGTTTTTACTGAAAGAAACAAAAGCAGAAGATATTTATTTGAAACTGTAAGTTAGCTGCTGAAAGCATTCTGAAACTTGACCACTTCAATGCAGGTAGGGGCAAAACCAGGGAAAATAAAAACATAACAGGAGATATTTTTAAAAGCTGACAATGCTAATAGCTTGAGGATGTTGGCTGAGCAAAAAATTCAGGCTTTGACCTCAGAGAGAAGGATATTTCAAGCAACACGCTGCTTCCCCTCTCTTGTTACACATGGCAATGAGCATATGGGATGTTTCAGATGTTTTCCTCCTGGTAGCTGTAGTCTGGGGTTAGGGACCTGTCCCACAGCAACCAGCCCCTCCGCTCCCCCAGGGAAGCTGGATTTTCTCCTGCTGCAGCTGCACACGGGAGATTTTATAGGAAACAGCAATGGAAGCAAAAATAGAATGCTTTATTTTTAATGAAGAGAGAGAGAAGACACCATCCTTCCTCTAATGTCGCCTTTTGCTCAGAGCTTAGTCTCTGGTCTCTCAAATCACTGCATGCTTCCGACACCAGGTTTTCCCCTCCACACATGTTTATGTTTGCATTTAATACCGCTGCAAAGCGCCGGTCTGGCCGCCCTGGGCTGCAGTCTCCCCAGGTCAGTGGAGGACACTGGAAGGAGCAGCTTCTTCTGGGTTTAACCTGAACCCAATGACAGTTTTGACCTTCCTCCAGACCACAGGGCAGTGGACAGATTTCCAGCTTACCACCATGTGTAAACAATTCTTCTGAATACCTGAGATGCAGGTCAGGATGTAAGTGGTTCCTACCCACCACCTGCACCCCTCCCTCATCTAAACCTACCACCCCCACCCAAATTCTCACTCCTTGGATAGATCTAGCAGGTGTCTCTTCATTTTTTGCAGCTGATCAGCTTTTCCTGCTCTCTTTAAAGGGCTGCAGTGAACCAGCAGTAGTGACATGATCGCACCAAGAGGGTTCATGGGCTAAATGAATTGCTGCAGGAACCAAAGCTATTCCCCTCTGAGTTTTAGGAAAGAGCCCTGGGCTTCTGGTCTGCCAGGGCAGTCAGTGGCAGGGTGGCCTGGGGCGGGGATGGGAAGTGCAGGGAATGAAGGATCTCTGTGTGCGCCGGCTGTGGACTGCTTCCCCTGCTTCAGGACACAGCCTCTGCTGGTAGATGTGCTCCCAGGTGTGCTTGATGCTTTGTTCTCTGTTTTCATGGGATTATTTTTTGCAAAATGCTGCTAGCTTTAGCCACCTACTTGTTTTTTGTGGGTTTTTTTGTGGTTTTTTGGGGGTTTTTTTTGTTTTTTTGGTTTTTGTTTGTTTTTCTTTTTTTTTACAGCTTTGCTTGTAGTTTTTCCTCTGAAATCTGGAGGGTTGTCTGTCTGTGGGCTCCAGCTTGCTCAGAGGTAGGGCTGCTTGGCTGGGGTTCCTGCTCTGGTTTGCAGTGTCCCTGGGGTGTAGGGTAAAGAATGCCCAAGAGAAAATTGGACAAGTCAGGAGCTCTGCAGAGGGCAGCTAAGAAAGCTTCCCTAAGTGAAGAATTCCTTTAAAGTCTTTCCTAACCTCTTCCTGGACTTGCTGTCTTGTGTAGTGTCTCAATGGGAATGAAAGTGGAGCTCAGTGCTGGCCTGGAGCTATCTTTTAGATCTGTAGCAGGGGAAAGCTTGAGCTTTTTTTTCACCAGTAAAAGCATGCATTTGCAGGAGTCCTCCTTCCTACCTCCCCCCGTGCTCCTTCTCTGAGCTGAAACTGGGGCATCTCCCCCTTACGCTGCATGCAGCCCCTGTGCTGGATGAAAGCTGTGGGCTCCCTTAGGTGCCCCTCTCTCAACCTCACCCCTCCAAACCCTGTGCTTCTTCCAAAACATTGCCCGCTGTCCCAGTGACAGCCTGCCAGGCCTCCTTGCCTCTCCATGCTGGCAACTAGCCCTTCCCAGAGCGGGAGAGGACGAGGCACTTGCTCGGAGGGGTTTGCAATCTAGGTTAGGTAGGAAACGACGCCGAGAGCGGTGACATCAGGGAAGAGGGTGGGAGGCAGCTTGCAGATGACGAGACTATGAGGTTGCCTCTCCGTGCAAGGTATGCGTTGCATTAGTAATGTGTTTGTAGCAAATAATGCTGGGCTAGCATGGGAATGTGGGTCACTGCTGGCAGAACTGTTGAAGGAAGAGGGAGCTGCTCGTGCTGTGCTGGGAAGAAAATGTATGTTACCGAGGGATGTTTTGGAGGGGGGGAGATTTAGCTGCAGTAACTGCTCCAACTTGTAAGTAGCAGCTTCATGTTGTGTGAGCGGGTGCCTGCTGCCTGGGGGATGCCTCTGGCCTGGGCATTGGGGTGAAATGCTCTTTGAGGGGGGTGTGGGGTGCAGCAGTTTGTTTCTGGTGTGTAATAGTCGCATCACATTGGGAAACTCCTAGATTTGCTTGCTGATGCTCTCTGTGGCCCTGGCCATGCCTGGAGCATCCCTGCTGCCCCAGCAGGCACAAGGAGGGATGCAGCCGGGCATGTATAACCAAGGATTCCAGCGTATTTTCGTGACCTATTTCTGATTCTGTTGTTCAGTGTGTGTGCGCTCAGGAAATCTTTGTGCTTTAGGGGGAATAGGGTTTGTTAGTGATAAGGAAAAGCCTGTTTGACTGCTCAGGAGATTTAAACTAGAAACTAACCTGGCTTTGGCGGTGGACTCAGGCTGGGGAAGGGGGCTCTGAATAGAAAGTGATAGGGCATGGGGATATACACATCCTAAAAATGCGTGTGGTCCTTTAGTGCAGAAAGAGATACTCTTGCCTCAGAGCAGGTATACTTAATGAAATAGCTTTGTTGGGAAACGCTGCCCTTGGTCAGCAGGGACTTGTTGAGTAGCTTCACTTCCAGCAAAGAAGCAGTGGAGCAGAATGGGGCCGGTGGAGGGAAGCATGAACAGGCTGCCAGGCTGTGGCCCTGGAAGAGCTGCACCGCCTTTGCTCAGCAGTGGTGCTTCTGCCTAGCTGCAGGTTGTGGAGACCTTGCTAAAGCAGCCTTGGCCAAGCCCATCAGAGCAAGTCAGGAGCTTGTCCTGCATCCTGTGCTGCCTGCAAATACCTCTGAGCCAGATGGATATGTTTCCATGGCTTGCCCATGTGCTCCCCAAGATGCCCGAGCTGTGACATGCCCACCTGTGCCTGAAGGGAGTCTTTTATTTTCCCCTGAGTCTGGGATCAGAACAGTGTCTATGGCAGCAAGCTGACCCTGGGGCCAAAACCAAGCTTGTGAGGGTTCAGATTTGGAGGGCAGGGCTGACGTCCCTCTGCTGTGACCATGATATCTGGCTGGTCTCTCCAGCAGCTTGTGGGACCGACACAGCCTGAGGCAGGTGTTGGATGACATTCAGTAGACCTCGGTGAGGCTGGGAGAGCCAGACTGTCAGGGAACTAAGGACTATGCCCAGTGGGAGGAGATGGGGTTTGATCCATCTGGATGCTGTTTGCATGCTGTCCCTAACTGGTGGGTGCCTGCTGGGACAAGGTCTCCTACCTGCTGCAGGGCAAAGTATTGGACAAGGTCAGGGTCTCAGACCAGCCTGATGTTGTAAGCTCACTCACTGAATGGTTTGTGGGTTTTTCTTTAAATACCTGCTTTCTCCTCCCTGTCCATTCAGAGACTCTAAAACCACAACCTGGTTTTTTTGGTTCCTCATCATGTCTGCCCCCAGGTCCCAGAACTGCTGGTGGTGCCTGGTTCGGTGGCTCTCTGGAGTGTGCGGGTCCCTCCATCTGGCAGATCCCAAGACCTGTGCAGGAAGGGCTCTGTAAATGGACTTGTGTTTACCTCAAAACTTGTTGTTGTCCTACAAACTCCTTGCCCGGGGAGATGGGCTTTGGCAGCTGGTGCTGCCAAGTCCTTGGTTCGTAGAAGAGCTATTCTAGGATGAAAACTTGCTCGTGTTTACAAAGGCACCTTTTTTAGTGTGTGTAGGTTTCTATGAATGTCTTGATTCTTTCTCTTTCCTTCCAGTAGCAAAGCTAAGGCTGAGCTAGGGAGTAAAATTGAGTCTTGGAATATTTTTGTTATCTACTCCTAAGCAAAACAAGGAACTCCTCCATACAGGTTGTGCTTCTTAGGCTTGTCTCTTGCTCAGCCTGTGCTGGGAGGAGCAGACTCAGGACTTTGCCTCTCTGTGAAGGGAGAGGTGATGATGGGTGGTGGCAATCGCCTGCGTGGCTGAGCAGCAGGGATGTTCCGTGGTGGGAATCCCAGCTTCTGGCACTGGCTGCGTGTCCCTGGGCAAGTCACTTACTTGCTGCAATGTGTGTGTGCTGGCTTACCTCCTGCAGGGCCCTGAAAGGTTTCATTCATGTCCCTAATTACTCACAGAATCCTGAATGAAAGGGGCAGAGGATGTACCAAGTGCATGACGTATCCCAGTACAACATCGTCCTTGTGAGCACTCTCCTTGTCCCTCCTGGGGACCCAGGGGTGGCTCAGGGAGGCTTGATGGTGGTGCTTTAGCCCGAGTCCCCTCTGCCGTGGGAGGGAGTGTCTGTTTTGTGGCACTTCTCCCCGTCCTGTGAGCTATCGAGGGCTCCTGGCTGGGGTGGGAGGGGAGCTGTCCTGGTTCCTATAATTTCCTGGTTATTTTGGTATGTGGGTGGAAGGGGGAGGAGGGCGGCTGTGGAGAGAAGAGCAAGGTCAGTGAAGAACAAACATGCCTCTGTGCACTTGTGATCACGCCGCCAGCTAATCGGCTTCGGTGCTCCAACTTTCCTCACAGAACTCATCAAGCACAGCCGTGAGAGGATAGGACAAACCATCAAGGCCTCCGGCTCCAGGCTCTGCTCGTAGTGAGTATGAAAGCCTCCCAGTGGGATGAGAGCCCTTTAAAAGCTCAGCCTGATAACCCCCGCGCCAGCTCGGCGGTGAATGGAGCTGGCTGGCACCGGCCAGATGTGGGCAGTCCCGGGGACAGCCGCCAGCATCCGCTGCCGCCCAGCATCTTCTGCCGTGGTCCGCTCGGCCATGGAGGAGGGTGGCTCCGGGATGGCCGTGGGTCTGTGCCTGGTGGCGCGTGGGGGCGGAGAGGGGAAGCACCCACAGGTGAGATGCGGGGAGGCCGGTGGGATCTTCGGGCTCCCTTTTTGGAAGGGGCAGGGTGGTGGTGGGGGAGCCTTCAGAGCCTCCCTATGGTATATGAGAGCTTGGTGGGGTTGAGCAGGAATGGACAAAGCTCTCTGGGGCAGGGGAGAAAAAAGCTCTGTACCTTTCTCATCTCTTTAATCCTGGCTTTTGCAAGGAGTGTGGGGGAACCCTTAAAACCAAGGGGAGGAATCCCTGGGGTGGCAGGACCCATCCCTCCCCAGTGATGCTTGAGCAGGGTGGGTCTGAACCAACAAATGCTGTTCAAGTCCAACTTCTCCAGCCCCAGCAGCAGCTGCACTGGATGATGACAGCCCTGTGCTTTAATGCCTCTGCTCACTGAGCTTGCCCTGCCACGGCCAGCCCCTCTTCCCTGCTGTGTCAACAGCCCCAAACTGTACTGGTCTGCACTGGTCTGGGGGAATGGCCTCTAAATGCTGCCAGCCCATCTGGACTTGCCTGGCTGCCCTGCAGAGACACTCCCTGGGTGGCAGGGCTGGGTGCTGCAGCATCCCTGTGTGGTGGGGTGGGAGCTGCATCTGCCTCGAGGGGTCTGGCTATGGCCAGGAGGGCCGCGACCTTGTCTGGCCCTGATGCTGTGTTGCTGTCTGAGCTGTGCTGGTCGTCTTGTGTTGGTGCCCTGACCAGTTTCTGCTATTTCAAATTAAGGGTTAACTGTGGCATTTAATATGTTTGTGCTTGTTCAAATCACTCGTGCACCCGGGAACATTTTTTTTCCCCATCTCCTGCTGGTGTGCACCCACTTTCCCCTGCCTCCCCCAGTGCATGTGCACCCCTACCCCTTGGGAGTAGCGGTGCTACCAAGGGAGCAGCTGGGGAGCTCAGCTGAGGTCTCCTGTGAGGATGCACTGGGGTCTGTGCTGAGTCCCTGGCAAGTTGATGGTGTGAAGCTGTTTCTTTCTTGGATTTTGTTTTCAATACTGGGTTCTTCTTTTCCCAAGTGCTGAACGAGTTGCTTTTTTAATGGATCGTTCTCGGAGCCCGGACAAAAGCACCCAGGTGAGATCATGGCTCTGAGACAGCAAGTCCTCACCATTAGGACGAAGAGAGGGGCTGGTGCCTGTAGGAGAAAGGCAAGGAGGAGAGCCTGTGCTAGCCTGCTGGGAGGCTTACTGCTGCCTTGTCCCTGTGGGTGAGAAAAAGGAGAACAGAGAGGCCCTATATGTCCAAAAGGGTAAGGCATAATGCTCCCAGGGTCTGGGGAGGGGAAGATTCTTCAGGAGCAGGAATGGGAGGAAGACTGTGTGTATGTATGTACCTCCTTGTCACTGGGAGGAGGGCTGAGCACCTTTGTGGTTCTAGGTGTGTGTAAGGCCACTTCCAAGGCTCCAGACTTGGCAGTTTTGGGTGTTAACAGAGTGGGCAGAGGGCTGCAGAGCTGGGGGGAAGGTGCTGATGTCCTGCTGCAGAAGTGCTCCTCTGTCTCAGAGCTGTTCACAGGGCTTCTTGCCTAGCACAGGCAGTGGGGAGCGCCTTGTCTGTGTGCTGTGGGGAGCAACTGAGCCATGCGGTGCCTTTCTTCTGTGGCAGCACAGCAGGTCTTGAAAGTCTCAAGTCAGGAGCCAAGCAGTCTCTTAGTAGTCTTGTTTTTTTTTTTGTGCAAGTATGGGATGAGACTGTACCTTAGTACAGCCTCCAGCCGTACTATTGCTTTAGTGCACAGCTCTGTTCTCTCTTTCCCCATCACTTAGTTTACCAAGGCATCCACTGTGTCTTTTGCTGAGGGTGTTTCTCAAACGCTCTGTGCAACGGATGCTGTATTGAGGAAGATACAACCTGCAGCATGGTCCTTGTGACTAATATTATTGTTATCCTTTCTAGCCTCCAACACCAACTGACAACATCAACCTTGGACCTTCTGCTAACCCAAAGTAAGCTCCCTGCAAAAGCCAGGTAGGGTGCGCAGTGAGGAGATCTGGCAGGGGAATGCAGTTGGTCCCTTTGTCTCATATGGGTGGTGTCTGCAAAAGTCCTAACAATTACATTACTTGGCCTTTAGCACCACGCGTATCACCAATGCACCAGCTTTCAAGACATTCAGCTGTAGCTGGTCCCTGTTATCATAATCATCCTCTCCTGTCCGTGTCTGCAGCCCCTTGCCCCATCTCTCTTGAGAGTTAGTAAGGGAAGACCTTTCTCATCACTGCTGGCTCCCTGACTATCTTTCTCTAGAAATGGGGATAAACTGTGCCCCCTGTGAAGGTGCCACTTGGTCCTGACAGGTGCTTTCTCCTGCTGCTGTGTTCAGCAGGTGGGCTGCTGAGGATTGCTCATCCTTTGCTGGGTGCACCGAAATACACGGTGCGAATCTCCCGCTTGCTGACAGCTGGCTGGGAATGAGGGTCGCTTGTCCAGTGCCCTTTAATCCCTTTCACAAACATTTGTGTTTCCCAGGAGGAACTCTGCTTTGATTGTAGTGTTGCTGTTGCACATTTCTCTCCCAGAAACATTAACTTGCTTCATTCTTGCCCAACAGTGCCAAGCCAACAGACTTTGACTTCCTGAAGGTTATTGGCAAAGGAAGCTTTGGAAAAGTAAGTGGATTTGTACAGGTGGGCTGTAGCTCTTTAGAGGCAGCTTGGAAAGGGACTTCCTTGCTGAAGGAGTTTCTAGCTGCGTCCTTTGCTTGCACCTCTCTGGAGGAGTTTGGCCTGAGTGGGACTTGAGACCAGATGAGAACCGGGATAGGGTTTTCATAGTCCGTTCTTGCTTTGAGCTGTCCTGCAGCCTCTCTAAGGACAGAAGTGTGAGGTGTTTCATGCTCAGGGTGGTGATGGTGAGGAGCAGTACTTGATTCAAAATAAGCCTCAGACTTGCTCAGCTAGCAAAAGATCTCTAGACAAATCTGTACCTTGTGAGATAGCAAGGATCCACTTTAAGTGGGACTATCCCCAAATGCTCCAAAACTATTTTCTATTGGGTGTGTAAGAGATGTATGTGAAGATGTTGCGTGCCTTTTTCTGGCAATGAGAAAGTGCTGGAAGTCAGTGGGCTGGAGCTTGAGCTTCAAAACTTCGTACCTGACCCTCTGAAGCTGTACTCTTGTGAGTGATTATACAGAGAGTGGGCAGTGAGGAAACACTAACCAAGTGGCAGAAGGTGAGACTGAAACCTGTGACCAGGACCTTCTGTTGCAGGTTCTCCTGGCCAAACGCAAGTGTGATGGGACTTTTTATGCTGTGAAGGTCTTGCATAAGAAAACTATCCTAAAGAAAAAAGAGGTATGTCTGCTCTCCTTGGCCGCTTCTGCCAATAGCGGTCAGTGTATGAGCAATCCTGGTAATGCAATTGAGTATCTTGTCTATGTGAATGCTCACTCAGCTACAAGTCACATGTTAAACATGGATTTCTTGGTGCAGTGGGAAAATGGAGAAGAACTGACATGAATCAGGTTAGAGAGGAGGGAGCGGTTCCCTTTCTGGGACTGGAGATGACCCGCTAGAACTCCCAGCTTCTACTTGTTTTCAAAATGGCAGTGAGCCCCTACATCAGACTGGACTGGACTTGATCCTTGCCTGAAACTCTAATGCCTTGCCTGCTTTTTGATAGCAAAACCACATCATGGCAGAGCGCAACGTGCTCCTGAAAAATGTCAAGCACCCCTTCCTTGTTGGACTCCATTACTCCTTCCAGACCTCGGAGAAGCTTTACTTTGTGCTTGACTATGTAAATGGAGGAGAGGTGAGTGCACATACAGGCTTTATTTTAATCCTCTATTTGGTCCTTCCCAAATGTGCTGCTGTATTGCCTAAACCTCTCTTTTTGTCAGAAGATAATGATGTTGAAGTATAATGTTGCCTTGACTGCTGGCAAGGACCAGCTAGGAGTGGCTGGCATGCTATCTCACCTGTAAGTTCAGTGAAGATCTTGCTGGATATGACCCATGTGAGATAATTCCCAAGACAAGGACACTGAGAAAAACATGTGCTAGGGGTATTTTAAAATTCTATGGAGAATATGGGAAATGCTGACATGGCTGACCTTTATGCAAAACCCACTTGTGGGCCAGCTCTGGATTCCAGTCTAGTGCTTGGGTGATTCCATTGCACTGTTAGACTTCTTTTTCTGTCCTGTAGAAGCTCCTCTTTCTTCAGCTGTCTCTTTCTGTGCTATCTGAAACTGCCTGGGTGATATTGTTAACACTGATGTCTTGCCCAAGTCTAATTCATATTGGGGATCTTAGTGGGTTCAGCTCTGTGCATGTACCACTCTTTGTGGCCATACTACAGCCTGTGGGTCGTAAAGCTTTCTAGCTTGCTAGGTCAGCAGATGACCAGTTTTGGAGCAATGAATTGAGATGGTGACATAAGAGGACAAATGAAGCAATTTCTGAAAAGGTGTTTACATAAAGTCATTTGGTTTGGGTTGATTTGGTGCTGTTCACATGTCACTTGCTGCAAATTGGTCTTTACTTAAGTAGCTGGCTTTCAGGCTTGCTCCAGATATCCTTCAGCTTTTTAAAGAATAAATGATCAGTGTTATGATCTGTTTGTAGCTCTTCTTCCACTTGCAAAGGGAACGCTGCTTCCGTGAGCCCCGGGCCCGATTCTATGCTGCAGAAGTTGCTAGTGCAATTGGGTACCTGCATTCCTTAAACATCATTTACAGGTAAGGCACGCGTCCTGCTGCGGAGAGCCGGGGCACCGAGTCTGCCCAGCCAGGCTGTGTGCAGTGCTGGGGAGGGAGAAGACTTCTGGGGCCATGCAAAATGCAGGACTGGAGTAGCTGAAGAATCTCCTACCCTGGACAAGACAGTGCACTGCTGGCATTTTACCCTGCAAGAGGGGTGCTGTCTGCACAGGACCTGATGGGCAAGAAACACTCCCAGCCTGATAGTGTGATGGAGAATGGTTGAGTGAAAAGACCTAAAATAAACCTGGCACAAGAAAGAAGAAATTGTCTCTCAGTGCCAATTTATGCATAGATATGCAGGTAAATGCAGGCTAACACCTGATCCTGTATGACAGCAGTCTTTCTATGCTTGCATATGTTGTATGTTGATACCCAACAGTGATAGGAATCTGCACTTTGGGAAGGTCTTGGTGAACTGGATTGTGGAGTCTTGTTAGCTCCTGTTCTTAGCTGATGCTGTTTCAGAGCAGGCTTTTCTAAATATCTGGCCAAATCTGCTCAAACAGCATTTTTTGTCTTGCAGGGACTTAAAACCTGAGAACATCCTCCTGGATTGCCAGGTATATTAGCAGCTCATGCTGCCTTCCTTCTGGCTTTAAGAGCATCAGGACCATAAACAGAGGGCCATGGCTCTGCAAGCTGGGCTATAGCTCACTTCATTGCATGGATTTTGCATGTATGCACAACTGCATTTCTGTGCAGATCCTGGAAGAGGGAGTGAGCCTGCCCTCTGTGGAACTGCACACCTGGGGCCCTCTCAGCTCATTCCCAGAAGCTGGGACCTGACTTGTGGGCAGGGATCAGAGTGCTAAGAGCAAGTCACTGCTGCTACTCTGGTGGTGACTGCTATATGAACTGGCTTTGGGATAAAGCAGTGGCAAAGCACAGCAGTGCTGGATCTCTTCATAGCTACATAGCTGCAGACAAATTAAAAAAAAAAAATCTAGACACTACTTTCTTTATAGGCTCCTGTACTTGTACTATAGGATGTCCAGAAGGTGAGGGAGGGGAAGTGGATGAACAGTGGAGAACTAAAACATACATGAGATGCGATGTGAAGGCCAATGCTTGGAAACCCTGTCTCTTCTTTAGAAAGAGGTGGCCAAGCTGAAATTTTCCTGTCTTCTTTAGGGACACATAGTACTGACAGACTTTGGACTCTGCAAAGAGGGAATGGAGCAAGAGGAGACAACAACTACTTTTTGTGGCACTCCTGAGGTACAGCAAGTGCTGGGGTTTCACTGTGACCCGGACACTGAAAGCCTTCAGAGACTTGCTGCTCTGGGTCTCAGACTTGCATGGGTGCTCAGCATCTCAAAATATGGGCTCTGATTTGGACTGTCTTGGGCTTTTTGAGGCTGTCAGCCTGAAGTTCGAGTTCAGATAAGGTCTTTCCTACTCAGCAGAGACAGTTTTACCTATAACACTGATTATTACTCTAAACTTGCTGTGGTATCAGAGGCAGGGATCCCTGCACTCAGAAAAGGCCAGTCTTGTGAAACTGGGGCTGCCGCAGGTGGCTGTGGAGACAACCTTGACCCTGGGAGCCTGTGAGCAAGCCTGTGAGCAGGCTGTTTACCTGCTCTGATAGCCTGCAGCTGCAGAACAGGGAGCCTGCTGGTACTGACATTCACAGGACCTTGCTGTGCCCTTCTACATGTCCTTGGTATGCGGGAGCTGCAACACACCCTGTGCAGAGGAGAGGACCAGGCTCTCTGGAATGTGAACACCGCTCAGAGAGGAAATGCCTGGTCTCCAATGCACCTCAGATAGGTTTTGCTAAAAAAATCTCCACTTTGGCTTCTTGGAGGCTGCTTTTTCCTGCCCCTTACTGAGCTGGGGATTTTGGTAGCACTTTGGCTTAGGTAATACACCTGTCCTGCTGCCCTTCCTCAGATAGCTTGAAGAAGGGTCTGTAAACCCAGTACCTTTCTGTATTCAAGCTCAGTAGAAGTGGGCAGGAATTTCCTGGTGGTAGCCCTTGGCTTTCAGTGGGGACCCACTTATGCAATAGTACAGCGTGAACCAAGCAGGAATGTTTGAGCTTTGTTTTGTGGGTTTTGGTGTGTTGTTTTGGTTTGTGTTTTTTTTCCCCCCTGCCCTAGATAGGGAGCCTGATAGCACACACAGATAATCCTGTGTGACACCAGGCTTGATGTGCTGCTTGTTCTGCAGGCTGCTTGAGTTCTTCCCAGTTGCTCCTTGGTGGTGGTTATTGGTAGTTTTGCTGATTTGAACAGGCTTAATGGGACTGGAAACTGCAGCTTTCTAAAAACTGCGAGCCTCTTAGAGGTGTAATGTGTCAGTGCAGGACAGGTGTGTGGCAAATCCTTGTGCAGCCCTCTCTAGGAGGAGAACCTTGTGTAGCCCAGAAAAACACTTTTGGTAGGTATCTTTCAAACCCTTTGCTCTGAAGCAAGTGGAGACTCTATCAAAGCATAGTAGGAAATGCATGTGTGTGCTTATTAATGCATTTGCTTAGCTTGAACTGTAGCCAGGTTTGCACTTATGAGGACAAAGCCCTTCCTTTATCATTTGACTCAAATATTTACTCCTGACTCTTCCTAGTACCTGGCTCCCGAGGTGCTAAAGAAGCAGCCGTATGACAGGACAGTAGACTGGTGGTGCCTGGGAGCCGTCCTCTATGAGATGCTGTTTGGACTGGTAAGTTTGCAAGCTGGCTGTTTTACTCTACACGGTGAATTTATTTTCAAAAACTTTGTGAGGTTGGTCTGGCGTTTACATGGTACCTGACACAGACAATGGAATCCTGGACTAGATGACCTGTTTCAATCATACCATTGCCCTTTGAACAGAGAGGTATTTGTTTGATATGAGAGATGGCAGGTCTCCTTCATCTGCTTGCTGTAGGACTCGCTGCGACCTGCAATGTGGGGTTCCTTATAGTAGCTCATGTTTTACCTGGCTGCTTCTCTTCTCTTTCAAATTAGCCTCCTTTTTACAGCCGGGATGTCTCTCAAATGTATGACAACATTCTGCACAAGCCACTCCAGATCCAAGGAAGCAAGACTGTGGCAGCTTGTGACATCCTCCAGGGACTTCTCCACAAGGACCAGAAGAGGAGGCTGGGTGCCAAGACAGACTTTGTAGGTTGCCTCCATTAGGATCAGGAGGGAGGATGGATAGGAAACCTTTCTAGTCTGAGCCTTTCCTTTGCGATAACAGCACTGTCTTGGAAAAAACTTTCCACCCAGGCTGATGTCTCTCCAGCCTCCTAAAAGAGGCATACGGGGTTGACTTGGATTTCCAAAGGGAAAGGTGTGGTGGCAAGCTACGACACCAATGTGTGATGGTGTCATCTCCCTTCAAGGGATTACTGGACCATGACTCTCATGTATTAAGGATTTGCTACATGGGCCCTACATGGATATGTGGTAGCTCCAAGTCTTGCTTCAGCCACTTAATGCTATGAAACCAGCTGGCAGGTGCTGGAAAAGGAGGGCTGGCAGAAGAGTGACTTTTCTCCCCCCACTTTCCATGCAGCTTGAGATAAAGAACCACGTATTCTTCAGCCCAATAAACTGGGACGACTTGTACCACAAGAGGATTACCCCTCCGTTTAACCCCAATGTGGTAAGTAGGTATTTCTCTTGGTGTCTGTTATAGTGGTGCAAAAGAAATCCTCTCCAGATGTCTTATGCTGACACTGAGGGGTGCTGAAGTGCAGGTTAGGAACTGCAAATGCAGTGGTGATGATGCTTTTGGAAGAGCAGCTGTGTTAGACTGTCTGAACACAAGTGGTTCGTTGGGGTCCGCTGACCTGAAATGACTGTGTGTGTCTCTGCTCCTTGGCTTAGGCTGGTCCAGCTGATCTGCGACACTTTGATCCAGAGTTCACCCAAGAAGCGATCTCCACCTCCATCACCCACACGCCTGACCTAGCAGCCAGCAGCTCCAGTGCCTCAGATGCCTTTTTAGGATTTTCTTATGCACCAACTGAAGAGGGCATCTAGGTTTTATAAAGGCTTTGAGAAGCCAGATTTTAACTGAATGGGTTTTATGTTTGTTTTTTCTTTTTTTTTTCCTGAAAGGATGGGTACTGTCCTTTGCTCATGGTTTAAGGAAATGGGGACTAATACACTAACTGGCTGGGATGGAACAGAGCTCTTAACTCTTGCTGTTTGGTGGATTTACCTTTAAATGACTGTTCCACTGGCATGGAAAGTGGGACTTATTATTATTATTTTTCCCCCCCCAACTGTCTTGTGCTGCTTGGCAGGATTGTATTCACTCTGTGGTTGTATTTATGGTTCAGGTATGCACCATCACTCATGTCACAGCCATGTCCCTCTAACTGGCTGCTTTTTTTTTTGTGGAGCTAACTCTGCCCAGCTATGTCCAACTGCCTTGCCCCCCTAATAGAGAGGCAAAACTCTTTGCACTACCAAGAGCAGTGGCTTCCTTCAAGTGGACTGTGCCACTGAAGCCACTCATCCTGGACTGAGCTGGGCTCAGAAACTGTTCATCAGTTACTGCTCTAAAGGCAGCTGCAGGTCTGTAAATCCTGAGCTGCACTGTGGCCTTTCATGCCAGCCAGTCCCTCTCCAAGGTGAGTGGGTCATCTCTCTCTGGTCCGGGATTGGGATGCTGCTGAAGCAACAAGGAGGGTGTTATGGAGGAGCCAGTGTGTGGGGGGAAAATCCTGGATAAAATGGGTGGGGAAGAGGCTGAGTTGCTTGGTAAAATAAAAATAACCTTATGGCCAAACCCGGGGTGGGGGGCGTCCTTTCACAGCCTATGCTTGACTTGCCTGAGGCACACCAACACTACTGCAACGAGCACGATCTGGAGCACCGTGGAGCCCAGGGCAGCAGGGGGGCCCGGCCCAGCGCTGCACCCCGCGCTGGGGCGGCCAGCGGCGCTGAGCCCTCGCAGGCAGGAGAGCCGCAGCGGTCCTGCAGGCTCCAGCGCCATCTGAAAATGCCCGTGTCTCATGTAGAACAGTTAGTTATTCTGCCTTAATTTAAATGCTGGTATACTCATTGAATGTCACTTCCCACTTTTTTTAAAAGTCCTTTTGGTGTTCTGTTGCTGTGGGGAGGGGAAGGGGGGCTAAGAGCTGCGAACTGCAACACGGGGAGAAGCAAGGGCCTTTCTAAAAGTTGTGTGATGCTCATGCTGTTGGGAAGCTTGTGCTGGAACAAATTTTTTTTTTTTTATGGGACTTATCTTGCATGTGTTAAAGTCATCAGAAATGTGACATGGTTTATATTAAAGTGCATACACTGATGTGCTTCCCTCTCTGCCCTGTATGTAAGGGGGGGTGAGGACAGGAGGGAGGCAGGGGTTGGATTTCTGCATGCAGAAAGGCACTGAAACTTTTTTTTTTCTTTAAATGTAAATAAAAGTTCCTCCCTTAGGCTAACAGAAGGACTGGTTATTTTTACTTTTACCTGGGCCCAACGCCCGGAAACCTGTTCCAGGGGTTGCAGCTGCCTGAGAGGACAGGGCCCTGCCCTGGGCCGCTGACAGGCGAGGGCTGGTCCGGGGCAGGCCTTGCCCGGGGCCCGGGCTAAGCTGACCGCGGCCGGAGGCGGTGCCCGGGCAGAGCGGGGGCACCGGGGCGGTGCGCGGAGCCCCGTTCCCCCCCTCCCCAGCGCGCCGCAATGGTACCGCCCGCCCCCCCCCTTCCCTCCCGGGGGATGGAGCGGACCGCCGCACCCGGGGCGCCGAGCGCGCATGCGCAGTGGCGCGCGGCGCGTTGCTAGGCGGAGCGCGCCGTGGTGGCGGCCGCCCTCCCCGCCGCGGCCGCCGCTCTCCCCGGCCCGCTCCGGCGGTCCCGCCGGCCGGCGGGGGCCTCGGAGGTTCTCACACCCCGAGAGCTGGCGTCCCTCGGTGTCCCCGGCGGTAGCCCCGGGTCGCCCTATGGAGAGGGGCGTGCGGAACGCCATCGTCTTCAATGCGTCCAAAGGGGAGGCTTTCACTCTCGCCAGCAGCTACAAATCCCTGCGGAAAAGGCTTCGCGGTAACTGGAAGGTGCAGAGGTGAGGGGCGGCGCTCCGAGCGACGCCTGCCGGCTTTCTGTGAGCGCTGGCCTGGGGGAGAAGCCGCGTTTCTGCGGCCTGAGGGGCCTCGACGGGCGGGACCGAAGGGGCGCTGAGGGAGCGGAGCGCCGTCGCTCGGCCGGCCGGGCCCCGCCGCCCCCCGCCTCCCCGGGGCAGAGACCGGCCGCCCCTGAGGGGAGAGGCCGGGACGCCTCCTCCTCCCCGGGGGGTCGGGGCACCTGCGGTCCACAGAGAGATCCCGACGTCTGTGCGTGGTCTGCGTTGAGCACCCAAATAGTCTTTGGGAACGCGTATCGTGAGCTAAAATGTCTCTCTATATTGGTTGCACACTGTGGCATTAGCTGTAGTGTCGCAGCTGGATGCTGTGTGTAGTTGTCTTTGGAGCTTTCAGCTATCGTATCAGTGGAAGAGATCAAGCATAAGTTATAAGGGTGAAACTCCTGATACAGGTTTTTGAGTCTATCTTGATTTAGAGTTTGGGATAAAGAGCAATCGGCTCTTTTACATATTATATTGCCTATCTGTCCACTACAAAATTTGTCTGGAGCAAAAAGAAAAAAAGAGCAAGAGCAAGCTCATCAGGTGCAAAGTTTAATAGCAGCTATGACGGTTTATACCAGTTCTGGATCTGCCACAGTACCTTGGTGGAGGGGCTTTACTATTTAATAGGTTGAAATTTGTAAGGATTATTTTCACTTGAATTGTCAACTTTAAACCCAGGTAAAAGGAAGTGATTTGCTTTGTGTTTATTTCATAGGTTTTTTTAAAAAAAAAAAAAGTTATGGTTCAGGACTGTATCCAAGAATATCGTGTCTCTTTATTAATCTATTCATAGCTTAAAAGATGAGATCACATCTGAGAAACTGTTTGGAGTAAAGTTGTGGATTACAGCAGGGCCAAGAGAAAAGTTCAGTGCTGCTGAGGTAAGAAGTCAATAATTGTTTGCAAATGAGTTATGTTTCAAGATGTTTTTAATGTGCAATAGAAAAGAACAACACAGAAGAATTTGCAATAGTACTGCTCTATATGAATTTATGCAAATTGAAATCTGAATGCTTTTCTTATAGGATCAAGTTCATTGCAAGTAGTCAGCATCATTTACGTTCCCTCATCTCAGTATAACTTCCTGCAGTCTTGTGCGTAGCTTCTTTCACATATATTTTTTCTGGATTTTTGCTGTCTTCTAGTTTTCAGCTCTGAAGAAATTCCTGGAGGATGGTGGAGCCATCCTGGTGATGCTAAGAGAAGGCGGAGAGTCCCGATATGGCACAAATATTAACTTTTTGTTAGAAGAATATGGGATCGTTTTCAATAATGGTAATGGGGCTCACTGATACCTTTTATTCTTCGATTTTCAGCAAAATCTAAAGAGCGGGTTCAGCCTTTGTTGGTATAAGCCAAGCAGATCCCTCTCACAAAGCACCTTTTGGTCTAAGAGATGTTTTTTCTTGAAATCTGCATGTACCTGGCAGTGTAATACTGGAGTACACCAAGGGCTTTCCATGGACACAGTACCTTGGTAACAACTTGGCCATCTCCATTGCTATGCTGTAGTTGTCAATTTTGATGGTATTTATTGAGAAAAATTAATTCTAGTTTCATTTCAAACATTTTTTCCATGCATTTTAATGGGTTGAATCACTTCGTACTCACCCTGAATAAACAGTGGCACTTTTCTTTAAGAGACCAATAAAATTCCATTAATTAGGTTCTGTACCGCCAATGTGAAAAAAAACCCAGCTGTGGTTCAGTGTACGTAAATGATTTTTAGGGTTTTTGGTGGCATTTCTAGGCTGTGCCTTTTTTTGCAGCAACAGTATTAGATTCATCATGCTTTTGGAAGATGTATAAAAAAAGAATTTGAACTTGTAAAACTTGATACATATTCTTTTAACTGGATCATCCTTTTGCCTCTTCTGCTTTGCAGAAGACATGGAGATGTGCTTATTTTTATTTGAACTTGCAACTGTATTCCTGTTCTAAATCTGTACGTCCAAAAGGAAATGGTAGAGAAGGCTGATCTGAATTCTTTTGGGAGCCACATGCCAGCTTTGTGGTGTTAGAAGCAAACACCCAGGGAATCCAAGAGCTAAATTCATTTTTCGTTGCTATATCTAGCATACCGATTAGCTAAGATGTAAATTTATTTTTTTTCTTTCTTCAAGATGCTGTAGTACGAAATGTATATTACAAGTACCACCACCCAAAAGAAGCACTAATCTCTGATGGGGTTTTGAATAGGTAAATATTTGGGGTATATAAATCTTTACAGTAAACTGTTATGATCCCTGTTGTTTTCAGTAAGTTCCGCTTTTCAACATCTTGTAGGGGAATCAGTGAAGCTGCAAGAAAAACAGTTCTTGAGACAACAGATGAAGATGGAAGCGGACATGACTCTCAGTAAGTGTTTTCCTTTGAGGAAGCTGATGTGCAAAGATTTAGAATAACTCGGAATTGGCAGGTTTGTAATCTAGCAGGTGTATGTTGTATTTGTGTTGAGGTTTTCTAATGTATTTCTTACGTCAGCTTCTTGCTCCTCAAGTTTATATCTGGAAAGGAGAATCTGTTTAGTAGTGCTTGATAACCAGTGAAGGAGCAGGAGTGATAGATTTTGAAGGGAATTATTACTCTCTGACCAGATTTTTTTTGTCCCTTGTCTGTGGATTTGAATTTGATTAAATAATGTAAATATGAATAACCCCTAGATAGTGAGTGGTCTGGCTGCAGGCATGAGCAACCCTACATCTTTTTAAAGAGTCTTAATCCAGGGTAAGATAGATGTTTATTGCGGTTTTTAGCTTTCCGTCCCTCTGTGCTGCAGAGGAGTGAAAAGGCATTGAGAAGAGCACAGCTTTCCCGTAAATAACTATAAATGTTTGTATTCTTCCTTGCAGCTAGTTTTTGGACTAATAAATGACCATGTGTTTGTTTACAAGGGAAAATATAAGTGTAAAAACATTTCATGTAATTTTATTCCAGAATATATATGCATCTGTGAGCTAAATACCCCTGCCCTTCTCTTGGATACAGGAGTGCGCAAACAGAAATCAAGAGTGTTCTTTGTTATTTAAAGACAAATTGTCAACCTGGAAAAAACTGTAGAAAGAGACTAAAATGTCATTATAATGATCGGAATGTTCGAAAGCACTCCTCTTGGCATTCCACCACCAGTGCACAATTACATTTTGCAGTTTAGGCAGACAGAGTTGTATAAATATGTCCAGCCTATCTGATCCATGCAGGTACTTACAGAGTTTCTGTATTTCCTGCAGAGCACTCACTTTTGTGTATCCGTTTGGTGCCACGCTGAATGTGATGAAACCAGCAGTGGCTATTCTGTCAACAGGATCTGTCTGCTTCCCGCTCAACAGGCCTATTCTTGCTTTCTATCAGCATGAGGTATGATTCTGCGTGTAACAAACCACGCATTCTCCCCCTGCCCCCCACAGAAATTGTCAGTGTATTTTCTGGCCGTACTCACAAACCCACTTCTATTTTTGATGCACCTGCAAACTCCAGATGAGCCTAGTGACTCTTGCCTCCTTTTGTGGAGAACTTTGCATGGGGTTCAGAGGAGAATTAATTTGATGGTCAGCAAAGATTATATATTTGTTTGGTTGACAGATGGACGTTTTTAGTTATTCTTTAAAGTTTCATTGTTTGGGTTTTTTTTCCCCACTGTTTTAGTGGTCATTTAGTAAGCAAGATTATCGTTAGCTTCATAAATATGCCATATTGAATTAAGGAAGAGGACCGTCACCTTGGAACCAGTAGATTTTTATGTTATCTTACCCATCCAGCCCTATTAATTTATCAAAAAAAAATTCAGAAATCTGGTAGTAGTTGATGGGTACAAAGAAAGAATTAATATTGTTAGTGAACGTAAACACATTAACACATTTTTTACTATGTAGATGAATTTCTAACACTACTGTGGTTTTTTGATATCTTCGGTAGGAAGGTGATTTTTTTTCCTGAGGGTGGCCAACTTCATCCTCCTGCGTTGCGGCTGAAATAAACCCCATAAATCAAAGACAACAGAGCAGGACAAAGTGAACTTACAAGTACACTTACTGCTCGCATTTTATCTGCAGCTGTCAGAGTGAGGTATAAAATCCCTCCACCCACGATATTTGCACATAGATCCAATGGACCCATAGACTCATGCCTAATTTTGCACCAATGATCATATTGAAATTATTTGCATTAACGATAAGAGTTGTCTTTTTGTGACTTAAGTCATCTAAGTTATGTAAAGCCTTAACTCTACTGGGGTAGGCTCTTGCTGGCTGGTGTTCTTGTTTCAAGACTGTGCCTGTTTATGTGGGGTCTCATGTGCTTCACCTAATCGGTGTGGAGAGGAGTGTTTTCTTCTGACAACTCTAACAACTAAATTACGCTGTAAGTGAAATCCATATAACTTGCTTGCACCTCCTTGAAGTGTTTTGCATGGGTGGATCACTGAAGTGTAATAGGTTTGTGCAGTGGAAACCATTACACATCACACTGATAGTTCTTCCCTTGATATAATAGCATGACATGAATGTCAAATAGATGGCATCGGTTTTGCTATCTAGCTCAAGTTATAGATGCAAGGGTAGAAGATGAAGCCAGAGACAGAGGTTGTCTCCCAAGCAGAGCAGAGAAACTGGGTAGAAGGAAAACGAGATCTCTTGGAGTAAAAAAGAGATAATGGTAAAGAAAAGCAACAGAAAGTGAAGGAATGGAAAGTAAGAGCAAAGGATGCTACCTAGTTATGCTCTTGCGGGTAAAGCACGTAGAATTCAGGGAAAAACCTTGCAAAACATAGAGTATGAAACATCAGAAATTTGTTAAACAAACTGGAGCTTTGTTTGATGTATGTTCAAATTCATTACAGTTATGGTAATTCATGGTTATATCATGCTATGAGTTTCACAGTTGGTGCAAGGAGCATTACAGTGGTTTTTGTTCTTTTGAAAACTTAACTGTTTTTTATGTATGTCCTTGCGGAAGGATTAAGGGGTAATCTGATACAGAAGAATTCCAAAGATGTTTCACGAATGCATTTTCATGCATGTTTGATCTAGCTAAATTAAAATATAATGACCTGTATTTTGTATTTTATCTTATAAATAATAAAATTCCCAAACTCTTCTCTCATTACCTGACGTGAATATGTGCTATGTTGACGTGCTTGCCTGTCACTGGCCTCTGGGTTTACATTCTGAACACTGAAGAATGGGTTGCCAGAAGTTAATAATGCATTCATGTAACTTAATCCTGTTTTACTTGATTGAAAAATAGAGTGTCCTTGTTCTGCAAAAACAGTCTAAGTGCAGCTATTATTGATGATATTCTCTGTATTTTTTTTTTTATTGCCAGCCAATTGTCTGTCTACTCTTACGAAATGCAGATCAGGTTTTTTTAATAAATTTATGAGCCTTAAGAGCATATACTCTTACAATAATGCTGCGCTCTCGTGAGCTTGCCAAGTTTGAAACTGCTTTTGCCACTCCTTGTTCCAAAATTTCCTATTTCTTTAAATCATTTTGTAATTAGACAGCATTAACTGCAATTTGGAAGGATGTTTTACTATATTGTATTCTTTGTTGTTAGAATCAAGGTGGAAAGATGGCAGCATTGGGATCTTCCCACATGTTCAGTGATCAATATTTAGATAAAGAAGAAAATGGTAAGATCATGGTAAGTTTGTTGTTTGATTGGTTTTTGGTTTTTGGTTTTTTTTAAAAAAACACCTTAGTGGATCTTCACAGCACTTACAAAGCAATCCATGCTATGGAATGGATTCAGTATGGAGATTCTAACCCAATACTAACATCTGAGGAATTTGTTAAAGCACAAGTAACAGGAAGGAGTTTTTAAAGATATAGTTTATTATTTATGTTATAGGGCTCTGAAAAGCTTTTCCTACTTCTATTCACGACGTTATTGTTATTAATATTTAAATATTCAGTAGAAGGTTTTTTTGTCTACTACTTTTTCTTAGCTTTTTTAGCGCTTGATTATGGCTGCTGATTAATAATAAACCGTTGCGTATATAGCTCCTGCTACCTGGAGATTGTAATGCACTTTCCAAAGGGGTATGTAACCTTGTTATGTGTAAGAGGGGGAGTTTCCCACTGAGATGTTCTTGAAAGTATGCACCTCATACAAAGTATGCTCATTGCCATGACTCATATATAAATACAAATAAAGTTTATATTTTCTCCCTAGATATTCTTTGATTTATTGCCCATATTTTTCTTCTTTTTCATGGTATGTTATTTAATTTGACTACTTAAAAATAACGTAAGATTACTTGGACCCTCCAGAAATTAATTAAGCTTTGCCTTTCTCCAGGATGTGCTTTTCCAGTGGCTCACAACATCAGATATCCATTTAAACCAGATGGATATGGAGGACCCTGAGGTAAGAGAGATCCATCACAAGGAAGTAAATAACAGTGTGATCCCGCAGCACCAGTTTTGGCAAACCATGTATTTAGCACAAAATGGTTAACAGCTAGATGGATGCTGTTGTTGTTTATGCAGGGTCTGAGATTGAGTAGACGGATGGATTAGGCATAAAAAATAATGGTATAGTATTTCTGTCAGACTTAGATTGCTATTCATCATCAGATTTCATTTGTGAAAGTCTCTTTCCAATTTGCCCATGTTTATGAGATCATTTGCTGCTCCAGCGTAGTAAGTTTGCACTTCACTCTGAGCCCTCAAACAAGAGGAACGTGCATGAGGTGAAGGCAGATTTTCTGTGTATGAGTAGGTATTGACCTGTGTATCAATTTTAGTTGCTTTTTTCACTGAGGTATCCAACCGCTATTTTTATTTGAAAATACCATACATGATAAAATTGTGGACTCCGTGTGCATAAAAAGAACAGTAGTCTTCCACGGTTGACTAGTAAGCTGTCGCTCTTCATTTTAAAGAATTAACAGAAATTCAGAGACAATGTCCATGTGGCAGCTAAGAGAATAGAGTTTGCACAGTCTGCCAATCTAGTAAGCTGCACTGCAAATGGTCATACCTGGTAAAGAGTGAAATAATTATTTCTAGATGAGATTTTAGGTGAGAAATAAACTAGAAAGAGACTATGTCAGTGGGTTGGTCTTTTTAAATCATAGGTGTGTGTATCTGCATGTGTGTGTGTGTGTGTGTTCAGATTTCAGACTACACCATGCTCCCAGATACAGCTGCGCTGTCTGAGCAACTGCGAGTCTGTCTGCAAGAAGGAGATGAGAACCCAAGAGACTTCACAAAGCTGTTTGATACATCCCTTTATCAGCTGGATACAACTGCCCTCCCTTCAGTTATCAAGTCAGCAGCTGTGATTTTTTTTTTTTTTTATTTTTCCATTGTGTATTCTGCATTTTCTGTTTGTGCTTAACTGTGTCTGCCTAAGAGCAGAAGGGGCTGAGCTGTAGGCAGCATTCTGAATATGGGTATACCAGAAGATCGATTTGTACAGTGTGACAGCGATATTTTCTCTTGCTTCTTGTCTTAGCTGTAGTTTCTGACATTGGTTTTTTCCTTTATTTCTGAGTACTGCTGATTCAGTGAACTGATACTTTTAGTAAAACTACCTACAGTGATGATGGGTACTTTCTGGAGTGATAACTGGTTGTTTTTCCACTTTTGAATTACTTGGCATTTGCTGAAGCTGCATTTCATTCATCTTGGCGTTTCCCAATAATTGTGTCTTGAGATTTATCTGCTGCTCAGTTTTACCAGTTTTGTACTGCTAGCAGCTTTGTCCCTCATAACTCATCTGTTATCCAGATCACGTATGAACATGTTGAATAGTAGCAGGCTTAACACAGATTCCATGAAACTCCACTCTGTTGTGGACACTCTTTCTTCTTACTCGGCATTTCTTGTGTTTCCACTGGATGTGAATTCATAGTGGGATCTCCCTTCTCATCCCATAACAAATAACTTTTTAAAATAGCTTTTGGTTATGGACTTCCTGAAAAACCTTTTTGAAATCCCAAGTCTGCTCCTTTGGAACTGGGTCACTTTTTCCTCATGCACGTTCATCCCTTTAAAAGTTGCTTGAAGAATTGAGGTGTGACTTCCTTCTTTTTTATCATCTTATATATCCACCTATCGTTAGCTTCTTCTCTGTCATAATTTTAACTAATTTGCTTGCTGTACAAGTCAGTTATTACTGATATGTAGTTCTCTGGGGTCCTTCTAAAATTAGACATCCCGGTTTTTTAATGCTATGATTGTGCATAATGTTGACACTGGTGTCTTCATAAACATTCATCTCTATAGCCTTTATTGCATGCAAGTGGAAATGGCTGTTGTATCATTTCTTCTCTCATACTTTGTCTTTTTCTGTGCTGCAGAGCTTATGAACAGCTGAACGTGAAGCATGAACCCCTCCAACTCATTCAGCCTCAATTTGAGACTCCACTCCCTGTCCTCCAGCCAGCTGTGAGTAATCTCCTTGCTGATACAGCACATGGAGAATCCCTGTTATATGTAAAACCTCTGTGTGTCCTTTCCATAGTTCTGTCAAAAAAAAAAAAAGTGAGAAATGTTGTCATAATTAATCACTTGGGAGTTGAATACATTGCAGGGACTGTCTTTTAGGAAAGAGCACTTATTTATGCTTCTAATTTTTATCAACAGAGCTTGAAAATGTAGCATCTGGTACCATAGCAGAATGCCTTGTGTATATAAGCCTTCAGCCAAGTAGCTGCTCCCAGTCCTGTGAGCTGCTGGGGTTCAGCCTTCGCTGTGAAAACACAATGTGCTATTTCAGAAAGCAGTGGTGGTGTAAGTAATCCTGACTGTTGCCAGGGGAGGAGCCAGTCTGTCCCACTCTTCTTCCATCTCCCACATCCTTGGGGGAAGTAGAAAGTGGAGCGTTGGTCTTTTACAGCAAGGGCTGGCCAGACTTTTACCAGCAGAGATTTGGGCTGGCAGCAACCACACGAGCTGTGGTGCTGTCAAACTTATTTTGAAAAGCGGGTATCTCTGAGTATCTTTGAGTTTTGCCATCATGGCTCCATCCTTCTTTACCTTGGCCACTGAGGAAACATTACTGGGATCCTCATAGCTGCAGGAGTGCAACTGAAAGTAGTGTCTCGTGTGCTGCTCTTTAAAACCACAAGTCCAACTTGTGGCATAAGTGGTGACTGCATGAAAAAGAAAATACTCTTACCAGAATTAGCGTGAACATGTTTCCAAGGTGAGCTGTTACGGTGAGCTTCCTACCTCAGCTATCTCAGCTATCGCCTGGATCTCATGGAGCAAAACTAAAAACAAACTGCAAATGCAGTATGTCTAGTTGTGATGCAAGGTGATAATTCTGGCATACTTGTGACTAAACCCTTTCGGAATATTCAATTATTTTTACAAAATTTTTAAAAAGGTGTACCTTTGTACTGTGGGCTGTGGAGTTGCATCTGATTTTCTTCAAGTCCAGTCTAAGTCCAAAACTGTTGTCTCGGAGATCTGTAAAGTGTAAGAAAAATATTTGGCAGTAAACCATGCTAATTCTTCTCTTCAAGGTTTTTCCACCTGCTTTCAGAGAATTGCCTCCGCCCCCTCTGGAGCTGTTTGACTTGGATGAAACTTTTTCCTCTGAGAAAGCTCGTCTTGCAGAGATGACAAACAAATGTAAGCGGAGCAGACTGATTGTTTACACGTTTATATATAATGTCCAAGTTTTTGGAGGAAAATTGTTGTTGTATTTAATTTTAAACCACGGCCGGCATTTATGGAAATCCACTGCTCTCATCCTGGGCTGAGAAATTGGAAGGCCTTGGAAATTGATAACATGACTTTATGTACCATGACATTTTATTGTCTTTGTTATACGTTTCTGCCTCCTGTTTCCTACATCATGCATAAATTACTTTGCACGCTTTTGCTGGTTTATTTCACTTCTTTTTATGCTTTGAAGTTAAAATGTTAAGGTTATTCTGAACACACCTTAAATCTAAAAAAGATGAGAAAGTACTAGCTGCAAGAATACCTCATGGCTAGTCCGCTGAACTTAGTTATAGGACTTAACCTCCCAGAATGCCAACAACAAATGAGATTTGTAGTACATTTTTGCCCAGCTGGTATGGATATGTGTGATATTCAACTGCCTTCTTCCTCGGGATGCTTGTTTAGGTACGGATGATGACCTGGAGTTTTACATACGAAAATGCGGCGATATCCTAGGAGTAACAAGTAAACTCCCAAAGGAGAAGCAAGACGCCAAACATATCCTGGAGCACATCTTTTTCCAAGTGGTTGAGTTTAAGAAACTGAATCAGGTATTTTTAATAACAGAATTACAAGTGAATAGTTGGTAGTATCAGTACTGAGGCTGATACGTCTTTGTAGCAGCTACACTTGTCACAGGCAAGAGGTACGGTGATGTGTTAAGACATTTGTTGTATAATAAATTAGACCAGTGAAGTGTGATCCAGAATACTTACGACTGTTGATCTGTATAGAATGCGTAGTGCTCAATTTATTGAGTCTCTCGCTTATTTTAATTGGGGGATTAATACATGCAAGTGTAGTGTCGGTCATTTCAGCTGAATGCGGTTCCTTAATGGTGCACTGTGTAACAGCAGTGTGCCCTCCTCAGTGTTCCCAGTGCTTGCTAATGCTGCAGTGTAGAAGTGAAACTAGCATTGTTACTCACAGGCAGTACTGTGTTGAAACAATTCTTTATAGTAAATTTGATGCTTCAAAGTCTGTTTGGAACATATTGGCAGATCAGCTGTTTCTACTAGCAAGTATTCCCTGCTTCTCAAATAGTCTAGTTAAGACAAAAATCTGACAGTTCTACCCTGCTGTTAAAATTCCTTTTTTTTTTTTTCTCCTTTTCCTTTACCTAAGGAACATGATACTGACACAAGTGAAGCTGGATTCCAGAATGGTAACTGAGACCTGGCTTTCCTCAGTTTGAGATAGACCTTTTAGTAAAAACATGCTTTTCCATTTTTTTTAAACCTCTGTTTTCAGTATATTCCTTGGGACCATCTCAGTTGTTCGCTGAATGTTTGGATCATTTATGTGCAGTAGTTTGGACAATTAATGCCTTTTGAGGAAGTGCTTGTATTTTGCAAGCACTTTCCAAATAATTTCCTATTTTTCTACTTCTTATTGAAACTGTAATTTTGTAATATACGAAAAAAATCTTATACTAAGAAAATGTGGTTTTGGTCCTTCTTTCTGGCTCCAGTATTTATTTTCTTGTAGTAGGGCTCACTGTGGGTTCTCCTGGTGTACGTGTAGTCCTTAATTGCACTGTGGGAAAGCTTGTTATTTTGGTTGGTGAACTGTGGAAAAGAAAATACAGCCATAAATACAGGAGCTGCTGAAAATACGCTGGACCGTCACCCCGAGGCAGTCTCCTTTTGTCTCTCTGCCAAAGCGAACCGAGGAGAGGTGGGTTGGTTACTGTAGAAGGAAGGGGAGGAGTTGAAATTAAGCAATAATGACATTGTTGCAGATTACTGCCTCATATAAGACTGGAAATACATAATTTTGAAAGGAAGGGACAGCATTTGGATGAAAAAGACTTTAAGATTTAATGGATCATTATTAAGAAAATGTGATACTGTGCAGAAACTCAGGAATATTTTTACTTACAGTTATTTGATATCTAGCCTGTTGCCAGAGACAGTGAGCTAGGTAGTGCACGAGAATGGAAATTCAAGTGAAATTCATTGACCATGAAACGTTGAAGCTCAATGCACAGCAAACATAGAGCCGAGGGTACGAGTGGTGAGAAGAAAAGATTTGTCAGCGTCATTAACACTGTGTGTCTGTGTTGCAAGGACTTTTTTTTTATATCGACACTGAGATGGCACTTTGACATCCCCAAAATTTTGTATTGAATCTGCCACCCAAACTGTGAAACTGGAGTTCTTCCCCCACTCAAGCCTTCTGTGCAGCCTTTGTGACACCTTGTGCTTTATCTGGCTCTGCCATGTTTTTAACATCAAAGCTGCTTTTTCCAAAAAATCCCTTCATCTTTTATCCCACAAAAAGTCCTTTCATTTTACATTGCTTCATGCTGTGGATGCCACCTTGGTGCAGGTTTTTCTACGGGAGGTGCCCCCAGGCACCTGCCAAGGTCCTGACCGGTTGAGATGTGCTAATGTAACGTTAGCAGAAGTGGTTGTATCCCTGCTTACTCTGCAGCCGTGACTTTTTCATAGCAGCGTGTTAGCAATTTTTCATTTCTTCCTCTTTTATTTATTTTTGTTTAATGGCACGGTTGTGCTTGTCACACAGAGTACTTCCTACGTTCCAGCTATGGATTTACACAATAAGCTTAATCTTTCCTCTGCAGTATCGATACCAATCAGGCAACCGGCACAGACGGCAGTTGTACCAAACAAACAACTCTGTGATCCTCTTCCTAACGATGGATCTGGTTTGCACTGTTCTGTGGTGTTTATACGTCAAACTGTAAATACTTGCTCTTTCTGGGTCCTTTTTCGGAGTTGTTTTGTCACCTATTCCTGATCTTGTAACATGGTTTAGAAAAAAGTCATCTGAGCAGCCGGAGAATACATCAGCTCCCTGTTTACTGTTTGTCTGCAGTGCCACGCTGACAGCTGAAGTAAAAGAACAGATTTTTTTCACTGAAAGGATGCGTTTTTTGGCCAGAAGCTCTAGCGTGAAGTACGTGTGGAGGCAATAGCTTGCATCTCTCCTTCAAAGCTGTCCCTTTGGCCCTCTGGAAGTGTTTAAACTGTTGTTTTGTAAACAGAAATGCTTACTTCAGTCATGGGACTATGACACGCACAAAGCTTATGGCTGATTGACAGAATTTTGAAGGAGTACAAGTGGGTGAGGGCTTTCAAGAAGGGAGGCTAGGCCACTGGAAGGTTAGGCACGCAGCTAGCCACAGAGTTTATATATTAATGAAATTATTGCTGTAATTCACAAAGTTGGTTCCAAGCAACTGTTGCTGCTTTCCCTTTTTTGTCTCTGCCCTCTCATGCAACGTGACTTCTCATCCCTTAAATCTTTCCCTAAGAGGAGACGGGGGAGCGTATGTTGGTTCTTCAGCGAGCTGTAAATGCTCTGGAAAGTGGTTTTAACTGTAATTCTCCATGGCTTTGTGTCTGCTGTAAGCAGCGATGGGAGAGGATAAAAAGGAAGGCGAGCCAGTGGCTGTGAAGGCGGGCAGCTCTGACCGGAGAGCGAGGAAAGCTGTAACGGGCGGGGTGCCTTCGGGCTGGGCTCGTTTCTTCCCCTCGGACCAGGGCATAGAAGTTGGAGTAAGCCGTCCGTGTGGCTCTCGCTGTCCGCAGGTGCTCGCCGTGCTCGAGTCCTCCAGCTGGGGCGTCAAACTAGGGGCGGGGGTGGCCCGGCGGCCCGCGGGGTGGCTCGGGAGGCCTCTCCCGGGGCGCCGCGTTCTTCCCCGCCGCCCCTGACCGGCGGCGCGGTGCCGCCCCGCCGCTGCCGCTGCCCCTTCCCCGGGCCGGGCCGGGCCGGTCCCGCCGCGCTCAGGCTGCCTTTCTCCCAGCGTGCCAGAAGAGGGATCCCCAGCCCCGGCGGCGCCTCCCGCCCGCGCTCCCGGTGGGCAGCGGCGGGCCCCAGCAGCCCGGGCAGCGCCGCCGCCATGGCCCGGCGGCGGGGACCGGGGCCGCGCTGCCGCGCCCCTCCATCACCGAGACCTCCCCGGGCCCCTCAGCCAGGTAACGGGGGCGGGCGGGCGGGGCGGACCCGGGCCGCGGGGCCGGCGGCTGCCGCGGGGCCCGGCCATCTTGTCGCGGCGTCTCGCCCCTCCTCAGCCGGCCGCGGCCGGGCTCCCTCCCCCGGGCCGCGGAGCTCCGTGGCGGCCCCGCGGCTCCCGTCGCGGGCGGGGAGCCGCTGGAGGTGGCGGCTCTCGGTGGGGCTTTACCGGCAGCCGGGCCTCAGTCCGCGGGCCCCGGCCGGCCCTGCGCCCGTGCAGGCCTGGGGGACAGCCGGGGCTTGCCGGGCCGAGAGCATCAGAGACCACGCACGGACTGAAATGTATATCTTTATTGCGTTAATACAAAAGACAGCGATGGGGGAGGAGGGGGAGGCGGTAGGGCTGCTGCTTCTTGGCTGGTGCGAGCTTTCGGGGGCTGCCGTCGGCAGCCTCGGCTTCCTCACCCAGCAGTTCGCCCTTGCAGGCACCCCGCGCTGGAGGGTTTAACCCTTCACCGGGCGGTGCCATCAGCAAGCAAGCCCCCGGCTCAGGGCAGGGCAGGGGGCTTCGTCTCCTGCGCTGTGGCATGGGCGACAGCTCCGTGCACCCAGCTGCTCTGCAGCGCAGGAGGTCGCCGGGCAGGCACCCCGCAGCCCAGCGCGCTCCGGCGTGGAGCCCGGGCAGCGGCGTCACGGAGCCTGATGCAGAAACACAGGGACGGGCTCAAGATCGCTCGGCTGGGTCTCGGGGGTGGCAGGCCTGTAGATCAGCGCAGGGTGCCTCTTGAAGGCACCAGGCCAAGCCAGAGGAATTACTACAGAGGTCTCCAGGGATGGCACGTCCGCCTTGGAGCATCCCAGTAACTTTAACTCCTCAGCGCTCACATCAAGGGACAGGCTGGTATCCAGGGGGGATTTTATTGCCGAGATCTCCCATTTGGGTACTGGCGTCTTCCCAAGGGTTGAGAGGTCACCGACGAGCTCGATGCTCTTGGAGAGCAGGCTCTCCAGCGGTTTGGGGTGCTTTTCTGTCTTGCACGGCGTTGAGGTGTTCTGCGATGCCACGTCCATCAGGCAGCTGGCTCTGCTGGGGTGCTCACAAGGCAGACTGGAGAGGTCAAAAGCAGCCTGACTATGGTGGGTCTTGCAGAAGCAGGCAAAACTGAGGTCAGAGACACCCAGGGTCAGGCTGTGCAGGTCAGTCTTCACACAGCTGCTCAGAGACTCCGACTGCTTGATGGCACACAGGGAACTGCCTTTTGTTGCGTTGTCCAAGTCCATGAGAAACTCCCAGGCGTCTGGTTTGGAGGCACTGCTGTTGTCCATGTAATAACTGCAGACAGGAGAAGAATGGGTATGGCTGGAGGCCCCAGCCACAAACCCATTTTCCAGGATTTCCTTTATGGTCAGGATGCTGGTACCGTGCCTCTTGGTGGACAGCATGGTGCAGAATCCCACCACTGAGAGGCTTATGGAGACCGGGATGTCCCTGTTAGAATAAACATGTTATTGTTCATTACTGTTCACTAACGAGTTGCACACTTATAGCAGCTGAACTGATCTGCTGCAAAATCCTGTCTCAGTCTTGCTTAGGAGAGCGAGGAGCTGGGTGGGATCCAGGAGAGGTAGGTGGGCATCCAGCCTGTCCTTGTCTTCTAGAGCAGCACAATTGCACCAAGGCCTGTTCACTGCTCAGAGGTCATCATGGAGCCTCCCTAGAGTAGTACTTGTTCAGCCTCAGCCTGTATACCACTACCCTTAGCTTTGTACCCCTGGGTGTGAAGTCTCAGTAAACTTCTTCATCTGCTAGTGGTCTAAGATGGAGCTAGTTTTCCCCAGAGACACAAGACACTTTTTCTTTGAGTCAGGGGACCGTTAACTCCAGTTAGAGCTAAGTCCCTTTGAGATGGAGGCACTAAAACTGGGCTCTGGTTAGGATGGCAGAGGTTGAGGAGCAAATCTCATCTTACCTGAAGATGAGAGCCGCACACGTGGTGTCCCCCACCTGCAGACCTGTGGGGTCCCACAGCCCCCACAGGGCACCGAGGGAGGACCTTGGGAACAGGCCCTCCTGGCCGCTCTCATGCCATACACCCCTGCCTTCCGCTCCATGGGCAGGAGCTTCCTTCATGCTCCCCAGGAGGGGGATCCTCGCCACCCTCTCAGTCAGCAGCTGCCTTCCAGCCACCCCCAGAGGGAACGGGGCAGCTCAGGGAAGGCAGCTACTGTGTCCTGAAACCATTTCTTACACTAAATGCATTAAAAGCAGAAGTAAAAAGCTCCTGTATTTACTATGGGGGGGGGGGGAAAGCTGTATGGTCAGTCTAGAAAGAAAGTTTTCTTTAAAAGATTAAAATACTTCTTCCTTAAAGATAATTTAAATAAATTAATATGTGAGAAATAAAGAATACATGCTAAGAAGATAGACTAAAAAAGCACTACCTACCTTCAGCTTCTATAGAGACCCCTTTGAAGATCTTGATCCTTTTTCTGCCAGTGTTGCTTATATCAGTTTTATAGTTCTGGTCATTAACGAACAGGCTAATTTCCAATTAAGCTAGTTTGGGAGAGGGAGGGGTTTTTGCTTGCTTCTTTTGAAGCACAGGGGCAGTGATTGTGGGCTGTGGCTGACTGCTGCAGGTAAACTGAGTCCTGCAAGGGCTCAGCTGTGCTTGTAGCCTGTCGGCGGGCGGCCCTGGAGAGCAGAGGGGTGTTCGCAGGAGCCGTGGTCCTCCGCTGTGAGAGGAGGAGGAGGGACACACGGAGCCTTCCTGCCCGGACACAACACCCAGAGAGGGTCCCCAACAAGGTGACATCTCTCCAGTTTTGCGTTGTTCGCTCTGAAACGCTGGCCTGGAGCGTCCACGTGCAGAGGCTGAACACGGACATTATAGATGACATATGGGCGCTAGCAGATGCACGGGCGCTAGCAGGTGCGCGCGCGGCGTGAAAGGAGCAGGAGTCCCAGGTGCAGGTGTACGAAGCGGTGGCACGTTCAGGGCCAGCTGTCGCCGGGGCTGCTGCCCCTGCGGCTTTTGCTGTCCCACTCTCCGTGCGCGGTGCGGCCGTGCCGCGGCCCGCCGGGATCCGCCGGGATCCACGCTCACCGCCTCTTGTCGCTTCTAGGAAGCGCCAGGCCTGTGCGCTCCTCTGGGGAGCCCATAGCGCACCCCTGGAGCGAGAGGCGCTGCGAAAGCAACGTGGGGAAGGTGGTTGATTTTAATTGGCTTTTTTTATGTTTTGACGGGAGGCGGCCGGCGGGGTTCCCGCGTCCCACGGCTGGCTGTGGCCTGAGGGAAGTGACCACAGCGTGGTGGCAGAAGCAAACCCCTTCCCGGAGCCAAGCAGAGCCGCGTCCGGGGGGATCTCGGTACGAACGTTCCCGGGGGCTGCCGGCGGGGTTTGCAGGGGCAGAGGTGACCCGGGCCGGGGGCGATCCGGCCGCCGTTGCTGTGGGGGGCTCGGTGCCGCCCCTCAGGGACGGGGCGGGCGGGCGCCCTCCCGCGCGCGCCTCTTTGTGCGGGCGGGAGGCAGCAGCGCGCATGCGCGGCCCGGCCCCGCGCGGGCGGGGGGGCGCCGTTGGCGCGAGATAGGAAAGTGCCGCCGCCGCCGCCGCCCGGCCCCGCCATGGCGCGCCGCAGCCGCGGGTGAGTGCGGGCCCCGCCGCCGCTCCGTGGGCCGGCCCCGCGCCTTCCCGCCGGGGCGGGCCGGCCCCGCGGACCCCACGGAGGCTCCTCTCCGCCGCGCGGCCCCGCCGCCCCGCCTGACGGCCCGTTCCCGCTCTCCGGCGGGGCGGCGGGCTGCAGGCAGGGCCGCGGCCCCGTACCCCCGGGCTCCGCTCTAACGGCTCCGCTTGGCTCCAGCCGGGAGCTGGGTGCGGGCCTGGCCTTGCCGGCTCGGTAGCAGGGGGGTGACAGGGCAGGCCGGGGGGGTCCGGGCCGCTGATGTGCAGAGCCCTTCGGGGCTGCCCGCCCGGCGGGAGCGGGCTGGCGCCTGGCTGCTGCTTCTTTTCTTTGCTCCAGCAATCGGGAAGACTGGTGAGCTATAAGGAGGGGAAATGGTGCCAGTCCCTAGATGCAAAGTCCTCCCAGAGGGAGAGAAGGGAGCAGAAATCAAGAGAAATGCTCCTTCCCCTGCTCTCGGCAGCATAAAAACTGCTAGCGTGCACCGGGAGTCCAAAGCTGAGGGACTCCTGTAAACCTGGGGTGTCTGAGTGAATGTCTGTGAGGTACTGGGGCTCAGTGCTGGCGGAGAGTAGATCTGGAGCTCTGCTCTGCACAGTGCAGGTTGCGCTCTGGAGCTCTGCTCTGCATGGTGGAGCTTGCTCCCTCTGCTGTGTTTTTATTGGAGGCAGAAATTATAATCTTCATTTATTCATCTCTAGTGAGGACCAGGATGAGCTGCATTACCAGGATACCGACTCAGATGTGCCGGAGCAGCGGGACGGCAGGTGCAAAGTCAAGTGGACACAAGAAGAGGTGAGTGAGAGCCCAGCACTTGCTGAGAGCAGGTGCTTTGGGGTAGGCCTCTGGCATTGCACCCGTGGCTTGGGTGCCTTCCCCAGTCCTCACCTGCTGGCCATGACACCACCTCCTGCTGTCTTAATAAGGCTGGGAGGTTCAGGGCAGTTTGAAGTGTTGCCTGGAGAGCAAGGGCTCCAGCCACTTTAGCTTGAGCGTACGAGCCCTGAGCGAGGCATCTGCTGCCCGCAGTGCTCCTATGAGTAAAGAGGGGTTCCAGAGGCTGGCTGAGGCCTCCAGTAAGCTGAATCGTGCAGTGGAAATGTCCTCCTTTTCCCCTAGCAACAGCAGGGAGCGTTGAGACTGTTGGGATTATGATTTAGTCATCCTGGCTGACAGCCTGAAATTAGTTGGGATATTTTCTTCCCTCCTCTCAGTCCCTCCATCTTTGTTCTGTTTGAAAGCTACAAGATGTCCTGTCTCCTCTGGGGTCTGAACACCAAGTAAGGTGGTCTTTGTGCAGGGATCAAAGCCTTGGGCTCATGTTGGGCAGGGAATTATTCCATGCCTCTGTTTGCCCAGCCGGAGCACACAGGCAGGGACATCTGTGGCAGGCTATGTGTGAGCTGTAAGAGTAGGTATACCTGGGCTATAGCAGGGTTTGTGAAAGAAATGCTGTAGAGCCCAATAGCACTGAAAGACAGTAAATCACCGGGCTAGTGGTGATACACTTAAACCAGTCAGCTTTCTTGGCCAGGCAAAAGCAGTGGCTGAGCTGGGAGATGGACTGTCTGGTCAGGGTTGTACTGGGGCTGGATAAGCAGGTAGCCTTGGCCACAGGGTTTGAACCAGACTGTACTGGAACAGAGATGAGCTCTTGTTTTGTGCTCACTGTATGAGCGTGCCCTAGTACAGAGCCCAGAACCAAACAGTCTGTTGCAGTTGGGCTCCATGTACTGGAGCGCTGCTAAGGGACGGTGTGAGCTACCTTCCTCCCCTGAATGCAGAATGCCAAAAAACATCTTCTTGACAGTTCAAAATATCTAGTTTGTTCTCTTGGTGCCGTCAGCCAAGGGGTGCCTGTGGGGTGTGTGTTGCCTCAGTGTATATGAAAGTGGATGTCTTTGTTCTTTGCAGGATGAGCAGCTGAAGATGTTAGTAAGGCATTACGGGCAGAATGACTGGAAGTTCCTGGCCAGTCACTTTCCTGTAAGTGACCCCTTGCATTGCTGGGAATCGTAGTGTTTGCATGTTGCTTCTTGTGCTCGTCGTGCCGGTTCTTTGTCTCTGTGCCACACCTTGTACAGTGGGACTTGGTTCTGTGACTGCAGCTCCAGGCTGTGAAATGGTGCTCCTTCAGGGCAAGGAGACATCCTTCTTGCATAGAAGACTTTCAAGGCAGAGTCTGTTGGAGCTGGGGTGAGAAACTGAGGTTCCTGTCCCTGTGCCCAGTGCGCTAGTCATTGTCTGTATTGTCCATGTGCTTCTGCAGGTTTTCTGTGGGACAACCTATGTGTGTGGGGACTGCTGTTGCTATAGGGGCTTTCGAAGCCTCTGGTCTAATGCATGGCTCCTCTCATTCCTTTTCCCAGAACCGCAGTGATCAGCAGTGTCAGTACCGGTGGCTGAGAGTGTTGAATCCAGACTTGGTTAAGGGCCCTTGGACCAAAGAGGAGGACCAAAAGGTAAGTCAGGGCCGAGAGGATCTGAGTGTTGGACTGTCTCTGTCTGCAGAGAGGATGGAGGCGTCAGACCTTCGGGTCTTTATGTAAACTGTGGGTAATTCTTTCCAGTGGTGGATATCCGCAAGAGCAGCACTCTGACCTATTCTGAGCAGACTAATGCAGCTGTGGTCATGATGAGCAGAAGCAGGTCTAGGCCTCTTTAGCAAAACACCTTCTCCCTTTCACACAGTACTGCTGCAGTAGGGTGCCAAGAGAAAGAGCAGAAAAGGGAATTAATTCATTTGCCTGCTGGCAGATCTCCACCTGCCCATGTTGGACCCAAGAGAAAATAAAAGTGGCATTTCCTGTGCCACAGTAGACAGCCTAAAGTGGATGTCTGAGGTCAGCTCGGTGAATCATGACTTCTGCAAATCCGTTTCTCTGCTGATTTCAGAGTGAGCTGAGAGGGGCCAGCTCAGATAAACTCATCATCTGGATGTGCTTAAGAAAAGTTGGAATGAATTCCAACTTCTACCAAGGTTTTCTGCTGCAAAATTTCCTAGTTTGTCAGATTCTCTGTAACACTTCTGCTCCCATTTCTTTCCCTTGTGGTCCCATTACAGGCTGTTATGGTCCCTTTTGCCTCCCATCTGTGTGTTATGTCAAGCACGTCCTAAGGAAGCTTCCACCGTCCTACAGCAGAGCAATAGCTGCCTGCTTTCCCCTTCCCTTGGCACGTCCTGACTCTGCCAGCCTACCCAGTCATGGTGCCCACTGCCATCCTGGCCAGGCTGGGCTCCAGCTTTCTCCTCCTGACAATGCACATTGCTTTGCCCTGCAAGCTCTCCAGCTCCTTGGCCTGTGCCTCAGTTTGGTGTCTTTGGTCCATTTGTCTGCACTTAATAGTCAAGAGTCTGCAGTTAGGAACATTTGTTATGGGTCAAGAGCACTGTGAGCATCACATGTCTACCTGCACCTTTCAGCTGAACGCAGCTGGCCAGGGTAGAAATGCTCTTTGAGAACACTTCAACCTCCTCTCTAAGATTTTGGTGGACTGAACATTGCAGACAGTAGATTGTTTTGTCCTGACTGTGCCATGGACATATCACAGGGGCTCAGAACAGATTCCGTGCCCAGAGGTATTTGCATTGAGCCTCAGGCAGAAGTGACAAAGCTCTGGGTGAAGGGGAGGTGGCAAAGTGGATCGCTCTTAAGTGAATATTGTTCGGTTTTGCTTTGGAGCTCTCGCTGGGCATCCTGCTGCTAGCGGGGGGTGGAGTTGCAGGCCCTGGCATGTCCTTGGTGCAGTAGCCTCTGTTAAAGGGAGGCTGCGCCTCTGTCCCAGCGAGCAGACCAGTGCAGAGCTTATGGGGACTGTTGTCGTGTGGCCAGGTCCTTGGTAGGAGGGAGGGCAGAGGAGCATTGGAGCACGTGGGACTTGGCCCTGGCTCAGAAATTGGGCACGTGTTTTTAAATCTGAGCCCCTCTGCCCTTGGTGTTCCTGCCAGTCTCCACCCCATCTTCTGTGAGTGGTTGTCTGCGTTCACAGGTGCCATGTGGCAAAAAGTCTGCATGGAAACAGCCTCTTTCAGAAATTTAGCTGAATCATTGCTCTCACAAGTGTTGGTACACCTGGTTGTCTGGGCTGGATCCCTCCAGCTTTTTCTCCTAGGGGGCCTTTCTCTGTCTGCCCTTACCTGGTCCCAAGAGAGGTGAAGAGCAAAGCCTGAAGATGAGTGTATTGACCTTCCTCTCCTTTATTCCATTTCCTTATTTCCCTCCCGCTCTCTTCAAAGGTAATTGAACTGGTTAAAAAATATGGCACCAAACAATGGACCCTGATAGCCAAGCACCTGAAAGGGCGGTTAGGGAAGCAGTGCCGGGAACGCTGGCATAATCACCTGAACCCTGAGGTGAAGAAGTCCTCATGGACAGAGGAAGAGGATCGCATCATTTTTGAGGCCCACAAGGTCCTGGGGAATCGTTGGGCGGAGATTGCCAAGCTACTGCCTGGGAGGTAGGACCTCTTTGCTCACTGTTGCCTTCACAGCTGGGTAGCCAGTGGAGATCCATGTGTTGGGCTCACAGGATGGGGCTGGAGAGCATGTAGGAGCTGTGCTTTAAAGCTGCTGTAAATGATGATTCCTGTTTCCTTCTGCTTTCTCTGCAGGACAGACAATGCTGTGAAGAATCACTGGAACTCCACCATCAAGCGGAAGGTGGACACAGGAGGCTTCCTCAATGAAACTAAGGGGTCCAAGTCACTGTACTTGCTCGTGGAGGTGGATGACAAGGAGAAGCAAAGTCGAACGAGAGCTGGGAGCCAGGTACTGCGCCAGCACGTTTGCAGCAGGCAGCTGGGTCAGTCCCCTGCTCTGCTAAGGCATATCAGAGCTGTTCATCCACCCTTCTGCTGCCTCTCACATGGCCTTTGCCACAGCCTGGTGTCTACACAGACAGTGTGTGCCTTCCCCCAGCCTTCTCCAAGAGACTGGCTCTTGGGAGATCTCTCCCTCCAAGAGCTAGAGGTGTATTGTGAGCCTGAGTGTGTTATCCAGGCGGAGGACAGCAGTCTGCTGGTGCTGTTATCTTGCCAATCCCAGCATCAGGTCTGTCTTGGAGACTGAAGGTTGTTTTTTTTTTTTTTTTGCCTCTGTTGTGCTGTTGCTGGTGGGAGGGGGCTGTTCCAGACAGAGGGGGGGACATGGTGAAGAGGTATTGTGTTGCTTTCCTCTAAAAAGGGAAGCAGGGGAAGTACACCCAATTATTCTTTCATGAAGAAGGCATGTAGTTTTCAAAGGCAGGCTCTTGGGAAGTAGGAAATGCAGAATTAGTGCTATCTGTTAAGCTTTTTTTCAACTTTCTCCTGGGATACAGTTAAGTGAAATCTTCAATTAAACAGTCCTGTGCTTGTTATGTTGCATGGGTTCCTGCTCAGGGAGGGTATGGGGCAGAGCAGTGAGGGAGAACAGGGATGTGAAACAAACTGAATGGCAGGTGGGAGAGCAGGCAGAGCTGATTGTGTCCAGGGACCCTTGCTTTTTGTCCCCAGGACTTGACATTGTTGCTCCTAAGGGCTGGACTTTCTTTGTTGTTTGTGCAAAGACGGTCCTGCCGAACTGCCCAGTTGATGTCTCTGAAATAAAGGAAGAGGATGTCAGTGACGAGGAAGTGACGGGTGTGCAGGAGTTACCCTCAGAGCTGCCGGCTGCTGAGCTGGCAGAGCACAACACCGAGGGAACCCCAGATGATGCGGTGCCTGAGGATGCCTCTTCATTTGTCACATCACCGTACAAATGGGTCGTCGAAGCTGCCAACTATTTGTACCCAACATCTGTGCCAGCCTTTAATGAAGCTCTGGACATGATTGAATCTGTAAGTAACAGACCCTCGTTCCTCCAGCTAATGTAGGGAGATTGATCCCCACCCTTTTCCCTTGAGTGAACTTACTGGGTCCCCTTGCTCATCACCATGGGCATCCCCCTGAGGGCTGGGCCTGTCACTGGCCTGCAGCTTCCCCCCCCCCCCCCCCCCCCCCCGTCTCTTTTCTGGGGCTGGGTTAGGCCTTTCCAGCTCTGCCAGTATTGCTCGGGGCTTGCAAATTCCCCTAGGTGGGTGTCCTTGTGCATGGGCTCTGCTGGTGTGGGAGGCTGTAGATGCTGGCAAACCTGATCTCAAGCCCTCCTTTATCAGCCAGAGTGTCCCCAGCTCTCCCTTTTATAAAAGGTCAGGCCCATGCTTATGGGCTTTCTTTTCCCTCCTGTTACGGGATGGGATAGGACAGGACAGACTGGGAATAGGCCCAGGGACCAGGCCCACTTGTAGTGTGCAGGACAGACCCCTTCACACCGGGATGATGCCACCATTCGCTTTCAGTGGAGGTAGCTTCACTGAAACTAGTAATTTTGGGCCAGCCAGGCAGTGCTGAGGTCCCCAGGGTGATCGAGGCATGCCAGGGAGGGAGGCTGGCTAGAATCACTTTTGCTACCATCAGAGGGAAATGTCTCTGCAGCCCCCAGCCTGCCTGAGGAGCTTATGAGCTGATTATCCGTGAAGGATCCACTTTGCATGTGTATAGGAGGACATAGAGTCTGTACCCAAGGCTTAACGGCCCATCTGTGGGTCCTTAAGGGCCTGCTTGTGTGGTACTTTGGGTATTTGTGGGGTTGAGCTGGGAAGCAGCTGATCTCTGAACCGGTCTGGTTATTTTTAATCTGCTTCCAGCAGTGCGTGTTACAGCAGAGTCCTGTGTCCCGCTGTATTGGTGTGCCCAAGAGTGTGCTTTGCTGTTGGGTGACAGTCGCTTCATTCAGCCCCTGTCCCCAGCTGCTTTTTTCGTCTGCTCTGTGTGGGGGTGCAGCTGTTTGTGCAGCTGTGCTGTGAACTGAACTGGGAAACCAGCCTGGCGTAAATAGAAAAATCTGCCCTGTGCACAAACAGCAGCTTTCAGCTGGGTGAGTTCCCTGGTCTGGTTCTCAGCTGTGCTGGCAGCAGAGGGGAGGAGGGCTTGAGCTCTGGTCTAGCCAGGCTCCTTGCAAAAGCCAGTGTGATCTCGCACACCCGCTTATTTCACCTCCCAGTTCATCTTTGCATCCGCACCGGTTGGCTGCTCAGCTTTCCTTCCTGGGCTGCTTCTGATGGTTTCCCTTGTGCGCAGGACCCAGACGGGTGGTGTGATCTGACCCAGTTTGACCTGCCTGAGGAACCCTCTGCCGGCAGCAGCAGCAGCAGCAACAGCCCGGTGAGGCAAACCCCCAGCAAGCCAACGCCATCCCTGCCCAATATGACCGAGTACCGCCTGGATGGCCACACCATCTCTGACCTCAGCAAGAGCAGCAAGGGGGAGCTCATCCCCATCTCTCCGCACGCAGAGGTGAGCTTTGGCACACCGCCCTCTGTGCTGAAGAGGCAGAAGAAGAGGAAGATCTCCCTCTCCCCCGTCACGGAGAATGCCACCAGCACCAGCCTTTCCTTCCTTGACTCCTGCAACAGCATGACGCCCAAGAGCACCCCTGTCAAGACACTGCCCTTCTCTCCATCTCAGGTACAGAGCAATGGCAGAGCCCGGTCTGTGCTCCTCTGCTCGGGCTTGGTTGTGAGCTAATAAGCATGTTAGTGCTCTGTCTGCTTGACTTAATGCCATGTATTCCCATCAGCTCTGCCAGCTTTGTGTTTCTCCTTCCTTGAATGAGGCAGTGCCAGTGCACAAGGTGTGTCTCTTTGCTAAAGCAAGGCGCAGAGCTGGGTTCTCACCTTGCTTGTCTCCAGCGCTGCCCTTCCTGTGGGAGCAGCAGCCTGTGTCTGCCTCTGGGAGCGCTTGCAGCGTTGGAGAAGCCCAGCTGCCCTGTGTGATGGGCAGGGCATGTGCCTGCTGTGAGGAAGGACACCACTGTGCAGATGTACATGCCTGCCCGCTCCAGGATTGCTGGAGAGCACGGTGCTTCTGTCCCCACGGCATTGCTGCCCCAGCTGTGGGTAGCAGCGTGGCAACAGTGAAAAGTGGCTTTCCCTGTTCGTTTCCAGTTAAGTCACGCAGGCAGGCTCGGCAGCACACACCTTGTGCGGATCTCTGAGTTGCTGTGCTTAGGAAAATGCCCCTGGGCTTGTCTCCTTTGCAAAAGGGACTCGGGTGCTTTCAGCCTTTGTCACGCCTCCTACAGTGTCCGCACACGTGTGCACACATGGTTTCCATCATCTTGGAGCACTGTGGTGTTCAAACCCACTAGTGTCTTGTATATTGATCTGGTGGAGTTCTGTCTATAAAACAGAATAAAGGCTGCTGTGTTGCTGCGTTCTCCAGCACAGTTCCCACAGCTGCTCTGTTGTTCAGACCCTGTCTACCTGTGCCTTCCAGGCCTTTATTTCTGCTGTTTCTGCAGCCCAGCCCTGGGCGGCACATGGGAGAGCACCACCGGACAGTCTGACACCTGGGTTCAGGTGCACCTCAAATGCAAGGCCAGCAAGAACTGGGAAGTCAGAGTGAGACCTGAAATGTGCAGCTCTGCAGAGTGTGGCAGGCTGGAAGGCCTGGAGTGAATCTGAGAAGGCAAACGGCATGTCCTGCCTCTTGGGCTGAGCTTTAACTGTCCGTTAATGTAACACACACAGCTCTTCTCTCCCAATAGATTCTTGGGTACAAACTTTGTTCCTTACGGGAGTAAAGTTGTCGCTTATTAGCTGTCATGAAGTAAAATCCTAGCAGGGGTGAGATGGTTTGTGGTTTTCTCACAGTTTAGGCTGAAGACAGCTCAATGCAAAATCTGCTAACTTGTACGCTGTTGTGTTACGTGGACTTCCCTCATGTTTGAGGTGGGAATAGAGCTTTGGTGGGCTGGCGTTACCCCTCCTTCACCATTTTGCTTGGCCTTATCTAGACCAGTGTGAGGAGAGACTTCTCTCTCACCCCGTAGCTGCTTGTAGACATCAACTCATCCCTTGTGGGAAGTGAATAATCTTTATGGGTGTGAGGCGCCTTCTGGCAACTTTCATCAGTGTGTCCATCTACAGGACTGTAAGAGTCATCCTGGTTTATGCTGGGACGGATCCCTCTTGTGCCACTCACCATGGGAGAATTGTCCCTACTTCAGGTTTCCCCCCATATTTAGGAAAATGTAATGACTTGTGATACTGAGATGCTTGAGACTGAGTGTCTTCTCTCTCTTTCTTTTCTGTACTGTGCAGTTCTTAAACTTTTGGACCAAACAGGATACACTGGAACTGGAGAACCCATCTCTGACCTCCACGCCTGTGTGCAGTCAGAAGGTGATCGTCACCACTCCTCTGCACAGGGACAAGACCCCTCTGCTCCAGAAGAACTCAGCGTAAGTCCTTTCCTCCTCCCCCATCCCCAGCTGAGCAGCGTCCTTTGTCACACAGGAGTCTGGTCCAATTCAAGCATACCACCCCCAGTTCTTGTACTGGCACTACTGAGAGAGGGGCAGGGCAGGCTGGGGATTTCCTTAAATCGGTGTTTTCCCCCAAATACAGCTCCTCTCTGAGCTGCAGGGAACAAGTGTCCAGGCTGACTGGGGCCACGGCCAAGTGACCACCGTCGTGCTCAGCTGCTGGGTGGGCTGTTGCCTTCTGTGCACATCTTTGTCTGGGAAGCGTTGCTGTGCTGTGAGCCCTGTGCCAGCAGGGAAGGGATTTGATTTTCGTGGCAAGAGCTGTTCAGATCCATCCCTTCAGCTTTGCACCCCCTGCTTTGCCTGTCCTGAGGGGCAGTCCAGGGCAATGATTGCCCAAGGCGCTGTACCAGGCAGGTGAGAAGGGGTGTTTTGCTGGCGGACCTGTTGCTGTACTGAAGCAGCACAGTGTTTGGGGGCGCTGGCTGTGCTGGCAAAACCGCTTTGTTGTTGGCATGGTCCAGAGCAGCTCCCCCATCCAGGTGGTGTGAGCTGGCTTGGCTGCTCTAAGTGCATTTGCACCCAGGACTTGTGCTGGTCCGGCTGTGACTGTCACAAAGCCCAGGCCTGAGCAGATCTGCCAGCAGAGTAGGGCTGGCCTGCAGAACTGCTTGTCGCCTGGCAGAGGTGCTGTACCGCTTTCTGACAAGGGTGCTTGGCAGCTGGCAGGGTGGAGCAGCATAGCTGGCATGTCTGAAAGATGTTTTCCCTGCTAAAGGCTCCTCTGTGCCTGTTTGCCCTGCTCACACCCCAGGAGCAGTCCAGCCAGGCAGGTGGCTTCTGCTGCCGCCATATGAGACTCTGCAGGTGGCTCGTGTAATGAGAGGGCTCAGAAGGAGGGGGGTTACTTTGTGTGGGTTACAGCATGTCTGATCCGTCATCTTTCCCACTCTCTGCTGCCAGGTTTGTCACACCAGATCAGAAGTATGTGGTGGACAACACTCCTCACACCCCCACACCTTTCAAAAACGCCCTGGAGAAATATGGACCAATTAGGCCTCTGGTAAGTATTGGGCAGGTCTGCCGCTTGCCGATGGCAGAAACGTAATGCGTACAAAGGGGATGTGGGGTAGGTTCCAGTGGAGCTGTGAGCGAGCTGTTATCTGTGCCATAACAAGGTACAGTTTGGTAGTGCCAGGCTGAGATGGGAGGGATGAAGGGGACCTTGTCATGGTGAACATGTCATGGTGAGTAGCCACGGGACTCTTAGCTCCTCTGTAAACCAGCTAAAAATGCCAAAAACTGCCCTTGAATCAGGCTGCAGTGCTTGGCTACTGATGACCCTGAGGAAAAGCAAGGGAATGATCTACCTAGGCATCTCTGAGGAACTCAGTCTCTGAATGCAGCTGTTGTGGGGATGGCAGTTTCCAGTATCCCAGGCCTTCTGTGCATACTGGTCTCTCGAGAGCACATTTGGGGTTCAGCTGATAAGAGTCTGTCATGCCTGGAGATCCTGTAAATGTCTCGGGCTAGAAGAAACCTTGTCATGTCTTTTCTAGCTGGGAAGTAAATAAGTCGTCTTTATGTTTGTCCTCCCACAGTGGGCTCCCGGACCCCATTATCCCTTGAGGGAAATAATATTGAGTCTGCCCAGCCTACAGATTTTGACTGTCTTGTGCTCTCTCTCTCTGCATTTATCACCAGCCCCAGACTCCTCACCTGGAAGAAGACTTGAAAGAGGTGCTCCGCAGTGAAGCCGGCATCGAACTTATCATAGAGGATGATGTGAAGCCTGAGAAACAGAAGAGGAAACAAGGGGTGAGCTGATTCTGCATCCAGTACCTGCTGCTGAGCTGCCCTGTGCTGTTGAGGGGTGTTTTGGCTGGTTTTGTTCATCCTGCTGTTGATGCCCAGAAGGTTTTGGCCCACGGCTGCTGTCTTTTAATCAGCAAGACGTGCCTGAGGTTATGGCCTACTTAAAACACGGCCAGCTGTGTCCTGGTTTATGCTGAACTGAGGGCATGCTAGGAGATGCCATGTCCCTAACCTACAGGAGAGATCCGTGGCACACTTGGAGCATCTGTGGCCAGTTGGGCTCCCAGAAGGCCGTGGGCTGGCATGCAAAGTCTGTTGGCTCAGTTCCCTGGTGGCCTTCCTTTCTTACTGAAAGGGGCTTCCTCTTCTAAACCGGTGGCTCTTGGTGCCAGGAGGAGAGCACTGGAGGCTGCTCTGCCCTGTGGTGGGGAAGGCTGCTGCATGCCTTCTTCCCGAGGTGCTGGTGCAATGCAGACCTGGGGTGACGTGGGCTTGCTGTGCACCTTGGGCCCTTAGGATGGGAGTTCACCAGGTTGATTCATGCCAACGCTTGTTTTTCTGTGTCCCCCAGTTGCGCAGGAGTCCCATCAAGAAGGTCCGGAAGTCTCTGGCCCTGGATATTGTGGATGAAGATATGACGCAAAACGTGCCTGCCCTCCCCAAGACTGTCTGTTTCAAAAGAGCCCAGGTGAGGGGTACTGTGCTGGGAGCAGGGGTAGAGCTGGCTTCTGCGCCAGAGAAACCCTGTGCAAAGCAGCGATGGGAGCTTTGCCACCTGCAGCTGCCTCGGAACAGCGCATGTGAACGTGGATGAAGGGCAGGATTTGTTAGCCGGCCTTTTGGCCGGGCCAAGTATCAGCACTGGTAGGGCAAATTAACTTGTTTCTTTATACTTTTTTTTTTTTTCCCCTTTGCAGCCTATGAATTTCATGTCAAGGTCCCTGAACCCTTCCTCCTCGAGCAGGAAGAACGACAGCGGTTTGCTCAACAGAGCCTTCATGCAAGAGCAGCCAGAGAAGATGTCCTGCAGGAAAATGCCAAGCCATTTCAGACCACTGGCACCGGTAAGCCCTGCAGCCACTGCCCTCCCAGTCAGGAGGTTAGCTGGTAGTGCAGCCCTTGTCCCTCCTCGGGAGGAGGAGTGAGGGGATGAAGCTCTGCGCATTCCTGCGTAGGCATCCATATGCTGTCAGGGCTGTCTTTGCGCCCAGGTTTGGAGATGCTGAGCCAGCAGTGTCATGCTGCAGCTCCCTCCTGTCTCTTTGCAAACCTGCCCTTCTGCTGGGGCTCAAAGCCCCATGGCTGATCAGAGCTGTGGCCTGCTTGTTTGGCTGCAGATTTCCTCATGGGAATCCATGTCCTGTCCCAATCCATCAGGGAATTCAGAGGATTGACCCAGCAGTGAAGAAAACTTTCCCTTTTCCCGTGAGCACTCCTTGAGTGGGCAACAGTAGGCTCATCTTTTGCTTCCCTGTGTATAGCAAGCCTGTGAAGTGCTGTATAAATGCCAAACAAAAAGGTATTTCCCATCTCTCTGATTTTTAGGGTGTTTCTAGGTTGTGATGAAGGCTGTGTGCCATAGGCAGCGTAGGCTGGCTTTATTCTGCTGTTTCCCTGAACCTGTGGCAGTACAGAGCTCCAGCTGACAGCGTGCCACCTTTGTAGCTCATGCTGAGGCTGGTGGTGTTACAGCTACCCTTGTTCCTCAGCTCAGCACTGGAGCACGTTGGGCTGTGCTGAAGTCCGTGGCCTACAAATACACTTTCTTGTGCTCTCCTTGAAACCTTCACCATTTGGTATGTTTGCAGGCAGAGTGCACTAGGAGAGGGGCACCCCTGCTTTGTTAGGCAGTGGGGCTTAGAGAAGGGGATTTGGACCATGGTTTTGCAGATATTTGCTTGGGCCAAGTCATGGGAGCTCTCTGGTAGCTTGAATGAGGATGAAAATACGTGCTCTCCGTGGTGGGGGGTGAAACTGCAACTGGGGGTAATGTGGGGGTGTTTACAGATCCCAGGAAGAGCCCGGGTACAGGGTAGTCTTCACTGAGCAGCCTTGGCTCAGTCTTCACAAAACACTGCGGCAAGGAGGGTTGCATCTGTCCCTGGATTAGAGCTGTCTCTTGTGAAAGCTCTTTCTTCTGACAAATAAGTACTCCTCAGCCAGAGTAATTCCTTCCCCCTCTCAAAATAGACTCTACTTAAACACTTCCATTTCTCCTCCTGTCCTCGGCAGGGCTGTGTTGCTCTGAGAGCTAAGAGTTCCATATAAATAAAGCTTTGGGAGTGACTTGAAGGTGACAGTAAGGCAGCTTGTATGGTGACAGTACAGGTGTGCAGTGAAATCCTGTTGCCCAAAGACAGCAGAGCTGTCTGTGGTGTTGCTGGGCTCTCGGGATTTATTGTGGTGGACTGGTGTTACTGGCAGTGGCAGTTATTTATTAAGGAAGCTCACCTAGCTGTGGGCTGAGCCTAAATCAGCCCCAAAGCCATGCTGCGGCTGCGCGGGGCCTTGTTACTGTGAGCAAGCACTGGAGCTCGAGCTCTGGTTCTTTGCAGTGCGTGTAAATGGGTATTTCCAGTTCAGGGCATTGTGTATCGCTTGGCTGCATTTATTGGAGGATTCGCAGGGGTTTTCCTGGAGTGGAAGAACACCTCATGGGTGCCCTTTCTGCACGCAGTGACTGAAGCACACCTGATTTTCAGCTCTTGCTGTGTGCTGCAGGGCGCTGCTGAAACTACAGACACCAAATTGCTGTTAAGGATGGTCTTTGACCAATCTAGACCTGGGGCTGTGCAGCTCATGCAGGAATCGAACTGCTTGGGAGTAAACCCCAAAGCTGTTCTTGAATTCCCTCCATCCCCCTGGAATCTCTTTAGCACAAGGAGCCTTAGTGGGTTTGAGCTTTGGGGTTTTTGTCTCAAGCCAAGTAAGGGAAAGCCCTGAAAGGGCACATGGGTTGTCTTGAAACGGAGCACTCACCTGGGAAACCGCTGAGCGTAACCCCCTTTGCTAGGAACGCCCATCTCGGCTGTGATGAGTAACTGGTGGTGTGCAAGTTCCTCCTGGTTGCAAGATGGGTGCTCCTAAGGTTGAAGCTTTATTTCCCTTGGGTAGCAGAGAGTTGTTAGTTTTATGTTATTAAAACAGGATGTCGACATTGTGTTTGTCCTCGCCCTTACCTGTGGTGTACACATGCTTGCTTTTATCTCCGTAGATGACCAGGGCTTGGAAAGCGGTGGCCTGTGGTGGAACCCGAGACCAACTCTTCATGCAGGAGAGAGCTCGACAGTTTTTGGGCATGTTGAAACAGTCTCACACATCAAGGACCTTAATCTTATCATGAAGGATTGTTCTGCTTGTTTTTATTTTATTTTTTAAATTTTTTTATAAGTGGAGGGGAGGGGGAACCACAGGAAAAAATATCCTCTGCCAGACCTTAGTGTGTGGGGGGGATTTTTTTCCTTCTGTTCCCAGGTAGATCTATATTGTGATAAATTGGGCTAATTGCTGGCTAATGTGTGGAATGCAAGTTTTGGGATCATTACGGAAAGGCAAACGAGGGAGGGCTGGAGAGCTAACAGCAAGACCTCTCTCTGCAAGACCTGGGTCCTGCAAAAGTAGAAGCACGCGGCCGTGTTCCACCGTGGAGCAGCACGTGCAGCGGGCGGTGGAGACCGGCCTCGCAGCCTGCCTGGATTTCGTGCTGGTTGCTCCGGTACCTCGGGAATGGCTTTTGCGAAGGTTCCTGCATGTCTTGTGTCTCCCCTTCTGGCTTTCCCCGGGGGATGGAGTGGTTCCCCTTCGCTCTAGGAGGAGGGAGGGTGCTGTGCACTTGTGGGAGATGTGCTTTGGGCCGACCCGTGTTGGGAGCCGGCCCCTTGCTCCCTGTGGGGCTCTTTTGTACTGCCAGGCCACAGAGGGGGAGCGGCGGGCGCCTCTCCTCAGAGCTGTGCTCCTTCTTCAAATAAACGATGGTGCTAACGTCACCCTGTCACTCAGACTCTGACTCTGCCCGGGGCCTCACAACGCTGCTCGGAGGGCGGCAGCACTGTGCTGGGGCGGGCGAGCTGCAGCAAAGCGCTGCTTTTCGTGTGGGAGCTTTTCTTTCCTGGCAAGTTGCTGAATTCCTGTTAGCCTCTCAGCATGGGGCAGAAGGGACGGTTCCCCCCCACCCTTAGTAGTTTCATCAGCTGTTTAGAAATTTTGGCTACTTTATGGGAAGGTGCCACAGCGTGTTTGAGCTTAGCGTGGCTGGGATCTCTGCAAAGCTGGAGGAGTGGATGGAGATTGCAGAGAACGGTGGGCTGGAGAAGAGCACCAGGAGCGTGTGATGTAGCGGAGCCTCTTCTTCCTTCGGAGGCCAAAGATGCATCCATGCCGTTGTTCCAGTGCGATAACAGTAGTATGGTGTCCTGTTTTGGCATAGCCAAGGATGAAATGTGGCGATTGCAGCATTATGTTAACTCTTTGCAATTGGAAAGGTGCTGGAAAAACTGAAAAGCAGCTCACTGGTTAGACCAGCACGTGAACAGCTCTTTGGGCAAGCTGTGTTCGGGGCTTTGCAAGCCACCAAAGCCATCGTGGTGCATCTGCCTCCGGCTGAGGGTCTGTTCACCCCTGTGCCTCTTAATGGGGCACTGTCCCCAGTCCTGTTCAGGGTGGAAAAACAGAGCAGGGCTGTAGAAATCTCATTTCAGGTTGGGGCTTACATTGGAAATAGAGTACAAAAAATCCTTACTGGCAAGCTTGTTAATAAAACCTTGGATCCTGGGAAATGAGGGAGTTTTAGAAACCCAGCTAATTTTTCATTTCAACAAGCTCAGGGCCAAAGTAAATCCATGAAGTCATTTTTATTTCTGTTTATCAGTGCTGCAACATTTGCTTTGGAAAGATGGCTGGGACCACTTGCCTGAAAGCCTGGCTTTAGCTGCTTCCATTCTGTTGTTTTAAGAGAAATCATCATAAAACCATCCCTCTCTTCTCGGGCTTTAGTCGGCTCAGCCATTCTTGCGCTGGGTGACTACAAAACCAAAGCCCAGAATTGCATTTCCTTCCCGGAGCTGACGTGAGCTGGGAGTCCTGAGCAGGCAGGGTCTGCCGGAGAATAAATCGGCGTGTAAGCCTGGCATCTATGTTTGGGAGCTGCCCCTAAATTAAACGATTATGAGGCTGAGAAGTATTAACTGCTGCTCTGATGCTGTAAATCCAGATAGCACTGGGTGTCCTGCATTGCAGAGTGCTTATTAAGAAAGATTGAGGGGCATAAAAATACTGAGGAAAATGCGCAAGGCCTGGCACGGTTGATGAGTAAAAAGACAATTAGCTTTTAGTTGGAAAATGAAGCCCCTTCTAATGTGGGTGGTACCAGCCTGGCTTGGCTGTCCTGGGGCTCGGGAACAGGCACTGCTCTGCAGGTGGGGAAAAAAGGCATTGCTCGCTTCATTTTTCTGTTAATTCAGATGCTCTGCCTTATTTCCATTAAAATCTCCTAGAGGTTGAACTTCCTTCTGGAGTCCCTGGGCCCAGCTGGGCTGGAGCTGGAGAGCCTGGGAGGGGGTTTTTGCAGGAGACTCCTCTCAGTCCGGGGCTCCGTGTCCCCGCAGCGCCCCTGGCTGTGCCCGGGCCGCTGTCCCTTCGAACCCTCTGCCGTAACCCAGCCCTCTCAGGCTGCACAACCCTCATTCACAAAAAGAAACCTAGAAATGTAAGTTAGCTTTAAACAAAAGACCAGGACAACAGAGTCCCAGGAGCTGTGGTGCCTCCGCCATGCGGGAGAGGAATCCTCTCCCGTGGCCCTGCTCACTGGAAAGCTGCAGAAACCCTGGGTTGCTGCTTTATTTTAAACTTTGTATTTGCTTTTGGTGTTTTGCATTCTTCAACAGAGCAGATCACCCCTTGTTTGAATCCAGACATGGAAAAAGGATTGATTTTTAGCAGGGATGAAAAGGGGAATAGCAGATCTGGAGCTCCTGGGGTCACAGCAGTGCCCAAACTGCAAGCGGGATGTTGCTTCCACCTGGGAAAAGCCCTGAAAAAGCTGGGGAGAGCAAAAATATCGGGGTAAGGAAAAAAAAGAGGACGCCCAGGGTTTTGTTGGCAGGCTTCCTTCCGGATGGAGCTGGGTGGGCAGCGATCGGGCAAAGCGGTGCTGAGCCCATGAAGCTCTGCAGGCAGGAGCCGCTGCGTGTCCCTCAGAGGGCTCTCGGCTGCAGGGCTTGTTCCTGCTGGTTGGAGGGATTCCCCAGCCTTTTTCTCTTGTTTTCACAGCTAATTCTGCTAAAGCCCTGTGCAAACAGCAAGCTGCTCACAGGGGGCTTTTCGGCAAGGCACCCATGGGGAGAGTTGTCCCTGCACGCAGCTATGGAGGGATGCAAATGGTCAATAAAGTATTTTTTCCTATTTCAGGCATTTCCTGTAACTAAAGGAAATAAAAGAAAAAGGGAACTGGATTGATGCACCCTGTTCCTAGCCCGCCCACGAAACCAGCCCTGGTAAAGCAAGCGCTTCGCCTGCTCCCGTGCCGAGGCTTTCGGGGCGGCACTGCCGAGCACCGCAGCTGCGGCAGGAGTAGCTGCTACCCCGGGTGCAACTACTGCTGCAACCCAAACTTGCCCCGTTAACCTTGCTAACGCACAGTACTGAGTAACTATGCCATGGCATAGAGCAAATTGCAGAGCATGAAACAGTGAATAATGGCTTAGCGGCGATACGGAGGTTGGAGTTTGAGCATAACCTGTCCGCTGCCCGATGTTTCCACGAAAGCACGGAGAGGCTGCGGTGCGCACGGAGGGCGTCCGGTGGGTTTGTCCTCCCGGAGCCGCGGTGTGATCCTGCGTTACAGCAGGGCTGTTGGATGCGCTGGGAGCACCTCGGCTCCGTTCAGGGGCCGTCCCCGCTCCCTGGTGTGCAGGCGTGCTGCTCCGTCCCTGCCCTCCTCCCGCCTTCCTGCACGGGGCAGCAGGGCTCACCCAGGCTGTGCCTCGTCTGGGGCGCTGGGCGTGCTGCGTTGGGGGGAAAAAGATGAATTTCCCATTGGTGGCTAAACTTGAGTTGGTTTCACCTTGGTGATGTTTCATGAGCTTTACTGCAGCTCGGTGCAGGAAGGGACCCTGTGTTGGACCCTGCGTTGGACCCTGCGATGGGGGCGAGGGGATGGCGAGGTTGGGGTGGGCGGCCAGGGCTTCTGCTTCACCAAAAAATGCTTTGACCCTGGAGATTACTCAGAGCAGCCAAGTGCCTCCTCTCCTGCCTTTCCTTATGGTATTTATTGAGCAGTTGCTAAGCAATAACCTTGTAAAATTTCCCACGTGCTTTTTTTGACACTCCAGCCTGTGGGTTTAGAGGTTTGGGAAATTAAAAGGACAATTTTAGCCTGGTAGATATATGCCGAGGATCAGCTGAGCAGCTCCTGGATTTTGCAAGAGATGGAAACCGCTCTTGTTAAGAACTGGCTGCAGCTGGACAGGAAACTAATTGTGCTTTGGCAGCTTCAGGGGTTTTTCCCCCCATTTCTGGAGCGAGGAAACTGCAATCCTTCATCTCCACTAATACAGAATAATAAAAGATTAAAATATGGTATGCGGTCAGGGAAAAGAGTCTGCTGTGGAAACCGAAGGATTCAGAGTGATGAAATAAATGTTTCCATTTGGAAAATGTTAGAATAGAGAAATTTCAGGGAGTTAAAGTACCCACTGTGCAAAGACTCAGCAGAACTCGCCTCCCCTTGCCACAGGCAGCGTCCAGCTTGTACGTGCGTAGGTGGCAGCGGTCAAAACCATCACCTGGATCGTATGTGACGTAGTGACCTAACAGCTCTTGCAATGCAAATTTAACACTCTGTAGGGGGGGTTATTTGTAAATGCTTTAGTTCTTCCTTTTTTTTTTTTTTCCAAAATACTAGACAGATGTAGGAAAATAATTAGAAATTGCATTCCTAATTCCCCTAGGTTGGTTTTTTTTTTTTGGGGGGGTTGGTTTTGGAAATCTCACCCAAAACTTTGGCTTCGAGCGAGGCAGCCAGCCCAGAGGGACACCTTGCAATCAGTGACGCCTTTTAAAGTGTGATTTTTTTTTTTTCTTTTTTTTTCCCCCCCTCCTGCAAATGCACTGTGTTTGCAAAGCTGTCGCAGCATCGGCGCTGCCGTGAGTGGCTGCCGAGTGCCTCTGTCCAGGGAGACTGCTGGTCTAAAAACTCCGCTATCAAACTCGGCTCGGCTCAGCCAGCGAGGTACGCCGCGGCAGCGGTGGTAAGCTCTGTGGCCGAGTGCCAGATCGAGGTGGACTGGGGGGTTCCCGGAGCCAGGGAAACCTGAGGAAGAGCAGAGAGGCCCGGCAGCTCTCGTGAGCGAGGCTGACGCAGCTTGGGCGCTGCCAGGAGCAACCGTGGGAGACTTAAACGTTCTTTCTCTGCCATGATGGCGGGCACTTGCCTCAGAGTTAAAAGCAGCGTTCCTGCAGAGAAAGCCCCTGAGATGTCTGCCGCTTCCACCCAGACGGAACTGGTAAGGAAGGAGACTTTGGTACAGGCGGTAGGTTGCAATGAGTGCCCAGCCCCTTCTCCTGGAGAAAAGATAAGTACCCGCGTAAGGCGGGCACCGGTGATGATCTGTTACGTCCGGTGGCTGAGTTGCAGGAATCGGTCAAAGGGCTGCGCGGTATTAGAGGGGCCGAGACGGAGAGAGAGAGGTGGTTTCAGTGCCGCGCTCCTGTAGCGGGCACCACGGCGCATGAGGCACCTTGGACCCTGGTGACCCACAAAAGCAGCACCCCGCTTCAGTCTCCACCCTCCAGCATCACAACCAAAACCAGGTAGGAAGCTTTAACAGCTGTAGACGCCCACGAGCAAGGTCTGCAAGGAGAAACTGTACCAGCAGCACACAGCAGATACCGTAAAAAGAAACGATGAGTGCTCGTAGTGGGTGACTCTGTTAAGGGGCACTGAGGCGCCCATCTGCCGACCGGACGGGGGGGGATGAGATGTACGCTGCCTTGCGGGAGCCAAGGTCCGAGATGTTGCCAAGAGGGTGCCGCAGCTTGTCAGGAGCACCGACTGTCATCCATTGCTACTCTTTCGTGTGGGCACGAATGACACCGTAAGCCAGAACCTGGGCAGAATCAAGGAAGATTATAAAGCCCTGGGGGTGCAAGTGAAAAATACTGGTGCCCAAGTTATCTTTTCCTCCATCATACCAGTTGCACAAAGGGGGCAGCCAGAAATAGGCATATAATGCACATCAACTTCTGGCTCTGTGGCTGGTGCCATCATGAGGGTTGTGGCTTTTATGACAACGGGACATTCTTTGACTCTAGCCTGTTACGGAGGGGTGGAATCCACCTGTCTAGAAGGGAATCTTTGGCAGCAGGCTGGCCAGCTTGGTACGGCGGGCTTTGAACTGGAGGACTTGGGGGGCGGGGTCCAAAGTGGCAACGCTCACACCATCGCATCCAACTGCGGAACAAGCCAGGCCAACCAGAGCAGCGACAAATGTTCCTTAGCTGCCTCCCAAGATGAGAACCAGGCGGCCAACCACCTCAAGGGTGTGTATGGCGATGGTGGATCTTCTTGCAGCCCTCCTAGGAAACATGCATGCTCGATTACCTCTCTGAAATGCCTGTACACCAACGCACACAGCATGGGGAACAACCAGGAGGAATCGGAGATCTGTGTGTGGTCACAGGGCCGTGATCCCATTGCAATTACTGAGACATGGTGGGATGGATCGCATGACTGGAATGCTGTCATGGATGGCTACGTACTTTTTGGGAGAGACAGGCCAGCAAGGCGAGGTGGTAGAGTTACTCTTTATGTGAGAGAGCAACTGGAATGTATCTGCCTAGGGGTGGGTGAAGAACGTGTCGAGAGCTTATGGGTAAGAGCTTAAGGGCAGGCTAATACGGGTGACACTGTCGTGGGTGTTTACTACAGGCCACCTGGTCAGGACGAGGAAGTCGATGAGGCCTTCTACAGACAGCTGACAGTAGCCTCACGATCACAGGCCCTGGTTCTCATGGGGGGCTTCAGCCACCCTGATATCTGCTGGAAAGACAGCACAGCTAGGCACACAGGGTCCAGGAGGTTCCTGCAGAGCATTGATGGTAACTTTTTGACCCAGGCGGTGGAGGAGCCAAGGAGGAGAGCTGTGCTGCTGGACCTTGTACTAGCAAACAAAGAAGGACTGGCTGGGGATGTGAAGGTTGGGGGCAGCCTTGGCTGCCGTGACCTTGAGATGGTGGAGGTCAGGATCCTGCATGGAGGAAGCAGGGCAATAAGTAGGATTACAGCCCTGGACTGCAAGAGAGCTACCTTTGGCCTCTTCAAGGACCTACTTGGAGGAATCCCATGGGTCAGAACTCCAGAAAGTAGGGGGGTCCAAGAGAGCTGGTTAATATTTAAGCATCACTTCCTCCAAGCTCAAGATCGATGCATCCCTATGATTAAGAAATCAAGCAAAGGGGGCAGGAAACCTGCATGGACGAGCAAGGAGCTTCTGGCAAAACTCAAATGGAAGAAGGAAGTTTACAGAATGTGGAAAAAGGGACAGGTCACTTAGGAGGAACATGGGAATGTTGTCAGAGTATGCAGGGATGCGGTGAGGAAGGCTACGGTCCACTTGGAATTAAATCTGGCAAGGGATGTCGGGACAACAAGAAGGGCTTCTCCAAGTACATCAGTAGCAAAAGGAAGACTAGGGAAAGTGCGGGCCCACTGCTGAATGAGGTGGGTGCCCTGGTGACGGAGGACAGAGAAAAGGCAGGGTTACTGAACGCCGCCTTTGCTTCAGTCTTTACTGCTAAGGCTGGCCCTCAGGAATCCCAGACCCCGGGGGTAGGAGAGAGAGTCTGGAGAAAGGAAGACTTTCCCTCGGTCGAGGAGGATCGGCTTAGAGAGATCATTTAGGCAAAGTAGACACCCACCGATCCGCGGGCCCTGATGGGATGCGATCCTGTGCAACCTGCTCTAGGGGAACCTGCTTTAGCAGGGGGGTTGGACTAGATGATCTCCAGAGCTCCCTTCCAACCCCAACCATTCTGTGAGTCTGTGAAATCGGAATCTGCAGCGCTGTAAAAATAAAGCCTGTTATCCGTAATTGTGCGGCGGGTAACGGGTGCCAAAATGGGTGTCAGATCTGCCCAAAAGGACTAGATAGGGGAGGGGAAAAAAGTAATGACTTTAGATTCAGTTCCGCTGATGTACTTGTCTATTCCTAGGGTTAGTGTAAATCGAGGTTTAAATTAAGCCAAAACAGCCCCAGTTAATGTCTAAATCTGCCATTTCTCAGGCCCTGCAGAAGCAGCAGGCAGAGGAATTGCCGCTGGCAGGCAGGGGCCAGCAGAGTGTCTCACGCTTATTACGTGGTACATTTTCTGGTAGCTGAAGAGGCAGAACATACTATTACTGTCAAGCGAACAGATGTAACTACCAAATTTTTGAGGCAGTTACACCCTGATAAATTGTGATTTAGTGACAAGACATAAAGTCACACTCATATCGCACCCATACTTGAACTGCTGATCTCTGAGGAAACCCCAAGTCTTCAGATACTAACAAACCTTAACATTTTTTTTCCAGATACAGGCCCTTCACTGCTTCTTATCTGGCCTTGTTATAATTTCTGATTTCCTATCCTCTAACTCACATTTTTCCATACAAGTGGAGTCGTCAGCTCTCTGTGAACCAGTCCACATAATCCTCTGCACAGCAGAGGTGATCACAAAGCACCTGTCCATTTTCCCTGTGAAATAGTACTGAACTCATGCTTTGCACAAGTGTTTTGGGTTTGAAGCCTTTGTTAGTGGTTTCTAGCATAAAAATTGCAGCTCTTGACAACCTGAGACTAAAGATCCATTAATGACGTTTTAAAGAATTAGAGTCCTGCTGCTTGAGAAATACGGAAATAAAATTATAATCTAATGTGCCCCTGTATTCTCAGCTACATGTGGTTGTCTTAATTTGATTAAGCCCATCGTGGAATGACATAGAAGAGATGACTGCGTTCCAGCGATGGTTGCCAGGTTATGATGCAGAGTGTCAATGGAGTAAATTACAGATTATTTCCAAAGATTATACTGGCTTTCAAAGAGTCCAGAATTTGATTTTGGGTATAAGGTACCCTACCACATAGCCCAAAGGGTAAAGGGAGAAGATGCAGTTGGGCATAAGGTTGTAAGAGGAGATGCAATTTCTGGGACTTGAAATTTAGTTTTTAGTGATTCTTCTTTAATGTATGACTTTGGGTCTTTCACACGTTTACTGTCTCTGTGCCTCTCTGCAGGGCTCGTTCTGTAAAAGTTAACGGTGAGAATGCAAATGTTGAGATGTTTAGATTAGAAGCATTATAAAAATGAGTATTATGTTAACGTGACTTCCCTTTCAGTAATTGTAACTTAATCGATACAAGGATTAGCAGCAGTAACTGTACTTGCAGTTCTTCCTGCTATTGAAGTTCGTCCCTGAGGCCCAACAGACCAATTTCCACTGAAGCATTTTGCATTACAGCGAGGCCGTTAATCGGGTTTTGCCCCCAGAAAGTGCAGGGACAAGGAAAGGGGCCGGGTTTTGTGAAGCAGCCGGGCGGCGCCGCTGGCGGGGGGCGGGCCCCTCCCCGGGCCGCTGCCGCAGGGCGGGCCCCGCAGAGCCCCCACAGAGCGGCGCGCCGACCGCCAGCAACAGCTCAGCGGCTCGCCCGCAGCTGCGGGGAGGCGGCGCTAATTGTATTGACTGACGATCAGTGGCTCGTCTGTCAGCGGCGAGGCGCGGCGACATTGATCCCGTCGCGGCTGGGCCCCGCCCCCCCTGTCACGACCGGCCCGGCGGAAGGGGTCGGAGGGCAGGGCGGGAAGGCGGGGTGCGAGCCCGAGTCACGTGACGGTGCCAATATGGCGGCGCCGTGGCGGCGGCGCGGTGGCGGCCGCTGAGGGAGGCGCGTCTCTTCCGGGTGATGGGGCCGCGGCGCGGCCGCAGGCTCTGAGCGCCGGCCCCGGCCGCCCTCTCCCGGCCCCGCGGCGGGGCCGCCCCGCCATGCAGCCCCCGGCCCGCGAGCAGGACGCCCGCACCAAGAGCATGTTCGTGTCGCGGGCCCTGGAGAAGATCCTGGCGGAGAAGGAGGCGAAGCGGCCCCCGCACGGGCAGCTGCGGAGAGCCTGCCAGGTGGCGCTGGGTGAGTCCGCCCGGCCCGGCCCGGCCCGCGGGAGCCCTCCGCGGCCTGCGCCCTCAGAGAGCGCAGCGCTGGCGGCGGCGGGGAGGGAATCCCTGCTCGCCCGGGGCGGGGGGCGGTGTTACCCCCCCGACCCCGCTCCCGGTGCTGCCCCCCGCCACGTCGGGTTCCCGGCGGGCTGCGAGAGACCGGGCCCCCGGCGGCGGGGCTGCCGGCCGGGCCGCGGCTGAGCTCGGGACTTTGGAGCGGGGGGAAAGTTCTCTCTCTCATAGCAGACGTGCAAATAGGAGGGGAAAAACCCCAGATACCTGTTTTACTAAGTTCTGGTCTCGATGTGAAACGAAAGGGATTTGCGCTTGTCACCTCAGAACCAATTTAAATAAGTTAACTATAAACTTTTAAACTAGGAAACAGGCTGTTTGAGGCCCTCAACTTGCGGAGTCTCCAGTCTTCCAGGGCTAGTAATCTGACATCTTATCTCCAACGCATGGTTGGACTGGCTATGAACTGTTAGCCGTGTGGCCAAATGCGCAGAATCTCTGTGATGTCTTGCAGAACTGAAAATACTTTTTGTGAAGTTGGTGGACTGGTCCTGAAATCTCCTGCAAGTACAAATTGATGATATAGATCTCTGTGTTAAAGTTCTGAAAACATACGGTGTGTCATGATGGGGAAAAAATAAGCTGGGTAAAGCAATACAGCTCTCACAGTTGGAGTTCTCTATGGCCTTTCTCAGTTTGCAAAAGTGGCATATCTCTTACAGTTTTGGTTGCTTTGCACCAATATTTTTCCTTTAATTTGAGAACATTTACTGTATCCGGACAGAAGAAAAGACAGGTTGAGTATGTAAGGAAACTTGCAGATGCAAGTTCGGTCCAATGCACTGTGAAAGCAAGCTTGAAAAATAGCTGTCGTTTTTATCTTCCTTCCCACAATCCTTACCTTTAAGAAATTTATGGGAGGTAATTGTAGTGATAGTATATCCCGAGAAAGGTAACCAGATACAAAGGTATTTTTTATTATTATTTAAAGTTGACATGGTGAGCAATAGATAACACGTGTGCCCCGGCAGTGGCGCAGAGGCTGCTTTTCCTACTTCCTTTTCCTGATTTCTTCCCCAGCTCCCCCAAAGTGCACCCAACCCATTTACAGGACTGGGAACCTGTTTTGCTGCTGTGTAAATTTATTTAGAGGATGAGAAAGGGAACTTGGAACTTTCTTGAAAGAGTACTAGTGAAGGTCTCTATGTTTACTAACACATCAAAGATGATGATTTTGGGGGAAGGGTACTGTGCAATAGCACATTTGCATGTTGGATTATAACTTCTATGTCTGTATATTTTAAGGTGCAGTACGTTTAAGGTTAGTTAATGCTTGTGATGATGGACTTTTTTTTTTTGCTAATCTTGCTTGGAAAAAAAGTCCTTGTGCTTTCGTGGACTAAAGCAGAGGTCAACATTAAAAGATAACTTTCTGTTGCCCAACTGTCCTGCCCTGTAGGGCCTTGATTACTCTACTGAAGGATCTGTTATACCTGGTGAATGTTGTTGCATCATTTTAACCTGCCAATGTGAATGTGGTTTCTTTCAATGTGATTTTTTCCCAAAATTTATTCTGGTCAGGTTAAGCTCTTTTTTTACACAAATGAAAAAATCAGTCTTATTTGCATTACTTAAGTTTAATTAAACTTATACTTTATATTAAATAAGACTGACTTCAATTTCAAAAGTGTTAGCTTAATTATCGAGCCCTGTGCAATAGTAAATGTGCTAGGAAACGTGGGAAGAACATTACTTGCAGTCTGAGCAATTCAGGCCAAACTTTGTAATCTACACAAACTGTTATGAATGAAAAAACCTTCAGTGTTTTTAATAATAGTAATAAATTCCAGATAACTCTGAGTAAAATTCATTCAGTCTGAGAGAAATACAAAGTTAACTTTATGGAACTGGTAATTGTGTCAGCTGTTGTCTTTTTTTCTTTTCTCCATGTCATACTTCAAATAATCCCTTTCTGCCTCTTACTAAATTCCATTTGCTGTGCCGTCTTATTTATACAGTGGTCTTTATAATGGGGCCTTGAGGTATTGTACCATTTATAAACCACTCAACACTGGCACGGGTCATGTGTAAATGACATCTGCTCTTGGTATGAGGGAAGTCTATGATGCGTCCTTTTTCTAAATAGAGAGGAACGGGTGTATTCTAGAGCTACCTGATATAAATTATCCTGCAACTCTTTCTACAGTTTCTGCTGTAGTGTTTGTTTCTGTTAATTACACATGCTTTAAATTTTTTGTTTGGTGAGACAGAGGAATATCTTTCGAACTGTGGGAATGATGCTCTTGTTTTCTTTTACATGAGTTCTTTATTATTTTGAATGTGTTCAACTCCTGAGAACTTAAGTAAATACTGAAAATTGCTGTCATTCTTATGTAGGAAATACAGGTATTCTTTCATTCTAACTTTAAACTGTTCTTACCCTTTTTTTCTCTTCCTTTCCCAGTAATATACCTTTGACTGGAATAATACCGTGCAGTTTTGGACTGCAAAGTATGCTCATGACTTTGTAGAAATGAGAAGTGTCATAGGCTCAGATAGGACGTAAACACAAGAAAGGTGGAAGAAAAGGAACAAAACCAGTTCCCAGTGGTGTTTTTTGGTTTGTTCCCCCCCCCCCCCCCCCCCATCCACCCCTCCTTTGAAATATGCAGTGTTAATGTTGAGTAAGCGGAGTTTGAATAGATTCCTTCATTCAGTCTCTTGCTTCATCAGTAGGTGTAACGGTTGCATCCTGTACTCTTGGTGCCAGTAAGCCCCAGGAGAGGCTGGGAGAAATGGAGTTTTTAAACAGAGAAGCTGTTCTGCTCTGCTTTAGAAAACTGTGTTTTTTAGAAAACTGGTTTTCAACAGACAGCCAGTGTATTGTATATAAATAGTTGCTTAATAAGCATTTACATGGAGCTCTAGGTACACAAGGTTCTTAGTAAATCTACTGAAATAATTTCTATCCTGAAAAATTTACAGTGGAACACAGTCGGGATGTGTCACAGCAGTTCGTGTCGGTCTAATGCTCATTGTGCACCTGGGTCTCTCATACCAACTATTACTCTTGCCCTGTTAGGACTGTTTTTAATGACATACTGTGCAGCCAGCCTGGTTGTGTGACCTTCTTTGATCGCCTAGGCGCCTCCAGGTACATATCTTCGAGCTTTGTAAACAGCCGAATTTGTTTAGTTAGCTTGTTTTAAAAAAGAAAACAACTCTTAAACCATGCCTTCACTTAGGAATCTAGTTGTGTGTTTAAGTCTCTGGGTATAAACGACAGATGTCTAAAATGAGTCTGTGTTTCTTAGTTTAGTAGCCTTTTGGCTAGCATGTTTTGAGAACGCTGGGGCAAAGAGGAGATAGTCTTGCTTCATTGTGGCAGCCTTTTCTAAAGGGTTCTCTGTAGATCGATAGAATCAATAAATGTGGGGTGTTGGGTTTTTTTTATTTCAGTTTAAGGCAGCCTGGAATTGGGCAATGCAGTAGGCTTTATGGGGTTGGGGGGAGGGAAGCTTTTGCTGCTGCTCCCTGTGTTTGTGTTGGCACTGCTGTCTGGTGGTGTGACAAGCTATGGCGAGGCCTTCCTCGTGTCCTTGTGCTGACACAAGCTATGCCATTTTGTGCACAGGAAATAGTTTGCTTCCACTGAGGCAAACTTGACGGTAGGTTAGCATAGGGATGCATCTAATTGCAGGCAGGCAATTATTTCCTCCATTTTAACATATAGTTTTCAATACAAGCAAACTTAAACCATCCATCTAATACTGAACGGTAGTTACTCTCAGCATGAGCCTCATCCTGCTTTCATTATGGCCAGAAGCTCTGGAAGAAATTGCTGCAAGGCCTTGCTTGTTATTCCAGTTGTGTTGCCTGGTAGGAATGCTGAAAGGCTTGTGTTGAGTGGGCAGCACACGTAGGGCCCGGAGCTGAAGGCGTTTCTGACTGAAGTATGCGCAATGTATGCCCATACGTTCTGGCCTTGACAGCAGCAGGTAGGTCTAGCACCGAAAGCCCGAAGTGAGGGGTCAGTGTTGCGCTGTGACGACCAGACGTTGACCAAAATTCAGACTGTTCAGTAGCTGTGGAAGGAAATTGAGCTGTGCCCCTTAATCCCGTGACTGGAAGAGGAGAGCGACAGCGGCAGTAGGCTTCTGCAAGTTGGCTGTGCCTGGTTGGGGCTTCGTGGCAACAGGCTTCAATTAGGCAACAATTTCTGTTTCGCTCACTTTTGGTGGTCAGACCACCAAATGAGTGCTTCACATGTGGAGATTTCCAAAGTATTTTGATGCAATCGGTAGCAGGGGCATGCCTGTAACTTGATTTTTGTCCTTGCATTTATTCTTTTCTGCCAGCATTATTTATTAAAACACTGTTGTGGTGCAGATGTTTTTATATGGCTTTAGAAAAACCTTTATATAATAAAATTGTGGGGAACTTGGGCAGGCCTCTGATATGGGATGCTGTTCTTGCATATTTTTCCAATGCAAGATCTAATATAACTGTAAGTAAAGATGGGCATGATCATGTCTCCTTAAGGCTAAAATCTTCATGAAGTTTTGATTCAAAACTTTTTTTGCTATGCTGCTGTGCTACTAAACTGTATGGAGGGAAAGTGATCTCTCTGAAAGAGAGAGAAATTATTTCAGTAGGCTATAGAAATTTGAAAAAAAAAATAGCATTACTTGGTTACATCCTAAATGCCTTTCTTCTGCCAAGACCTGGAGGCAGGACTAAGCGTTCTGAACGTGTAAAGCTACCCAGAAAACTCTGCTTTAAGCAACCAGTTCCTGGAGGCGACAACAGTACGCTGCTCTAATAATGAGACAGATCTAAATAGGGACACAATAAATTGGTGGGTCCTTTAGTGTATGTTATTCTCAGTAGCTCTGTGGATCGTAATGTGGTGTTAAAGATGGGGAAATCAATAAAATCAAGAGGACTGAATTAAAATTTTGCTGAATTGAACTTCTGGCGAGTCATCTTGCTGATAAACCAACTGGATACTGGAACGAAGAAAACGGTGATCCAAGAAGTGGTGCTGTGTTAAGTCATTGTCTGTCTGTCTGTCTGGCATGGGAAACCTTGGTTATTTCTTATCAGCAGTCTCCGTTCTGTTGACTCTCCTTACCAGTTGAAGCCTGAAGTATTAGGGGATGATGATGCTGGGTTTGCATTGTTGTAGAGCTGCAAAGTTACTTCTAATTCTGAAATCCCAGGCACTGAGGCTATGCGCTTGGCTGGGCTCGTTGCCTTGCCGCTGGCTTGTGCAATATTGGCAAGTGAAAATTGTCTCTCCTTTAAAAGTACTGGGCATGGTTGTTTGCATGATGGTCTTGATTAGAAAATGGCGGGCTTCTGGACAGAGCCATGACGCATTGTGGGCCCGTGACTCTTCAGTTTTCTGTTGTCTGTTCTGTTGTTGACTATAGGGTGGATGATGTTCGTTCAGTTCTTGTTACGTCATTTATTGCTAACGGGTGTCGTACTCCTCCTTTGACTGCTGACTGCGTTGGCTTTCATTAATCAGAGAGTATGGCAGACAGAATAGCAAGTCCCAGTCCTGGATGTAGCTTATCACTCACAGCTTGTAGTTATACAGGTTTCCTCTGCATTTTACTTCCGTTTTCCCTATAAAATAGGGGTAGTAATGTTACAATATAGGCGTGCTTGGTAAGGATTAATTATTGTAACATTCATTGAACAATAGGACTGCGCCAAAACCTGTAATATGTGTTTGTTGCAGTCCTTGTTCCTTAGTGTGTTTTGTGTATTGATGCTTCTGAGGCAGAAGAAATTACTGAGGTTCACAGCACTGAAATCATCTGAACTCTGAGCATCTAATCCCAAACAACGGTGCCCCTCCAGGGTTGTGGAGAACAAGTCTTGATTGAGTGAATGATCCGTTTCTGATAACTTTGCAATTGAAACAAGTTTTGTAGGCATGATAATTTGCAGGCGCATGAGATAGGGTGGGATGGGCAGGTTTCCATGTGGTGTTACAAATGATTGTAGCTGTGCAGCCTTACTGTGTGTGCTATTTTCGATGTTATTTTTTGTCAGCGTTCACAGTATGTGCTTATGCTGTGTCTGCTGTAGTGCAATTCTGGTCTGTATTGCGCATCATGGTGATACGTTAGAAATCCTCAAGAAGCCATACTAGGATCTTTGGGATTTGCTGCTGTATACAATAGAAATGAGAAACTTTTTTTTTCCTGTATCTAATTTTATGAAAAGCTTCCTAAAAGTGTAATTTAAAAAAAAAAAAAAAAAAAAAAAAAAAAAGCTCTGCTGGCAAATGACAGCATGCATTTAAGATTTCTTATCTCTTGGGAGTTTGTTCAGCTGATGTCATATTGTGAGGCTTAACAAAAGCAGGCTAACTAGTGCTGTAGTTAACAGGAAGGTCAGACACCTTGAACTAATGGCTTATGCAGTGGCTTAGACTTCTGCAGCCCTGAGCTCACCCTGATGTAGACCTACTCTTGAATAAAAATTGCATACTATACCTGTGTTTTCTAAAGATATCTTTTGTTAAGAATGTTTGGAAAAATTAGCTTTTTCATGTAGAAGTTAAGAGATATGCCTTCCAATAAATGGTGTAACTGTCTACAGTCTCGGGAACTGAAGATGTTACAGGAAAGGAATAGCAAATACTGAAGTGTAAGACCTCTGGTTTGAAACAGCTTTGCTTTATTACATTTTCCTTATTTGTGTTATTGATAATGACAACTTATGTTGGTGTTAAATCCTTTGAATTTTTTTTTCTTTCTTCCAGATGAAATAAAAACGGAGCTGGAAAAGCAAAGGTAAATTATTAATTGCTGTAAACTGTGCCAGAAAACAGTAAGTGGAATAATTTGATAGTGGAAATGTAAGAGTGTATATGCATCACGGCAATGAGTTTGTGAAGACCCAGTTACACACCTTTCTGCCAAAAACATGATATGGCCCGTGTGTTCCAATTGCACAATGTTTGTGGCTATGGGTACTCAAGCCATAACTGCTTCTGAATTTCACTATGAAAAAATTGCGGAACTTCTAAAAGGTGCTAGTTTTTCACTTCCTTTTACTGGGCTTAATATAACCTGATAGGAAGTCATAAAGAGCAGCAGGTATCCTCTGTTTGATAGTATATGCTCCTAACTACCTAGATCAAGAATACCAATTTAAATATTACTTACATCCAAATTTTAAAACACTTTTCCAGCACTGTGCTATGATGTAAAATGAGCCCCCAAATGTGTTTCTCTTTCCTTATATGGGCCCTGTTTAATTCAGAATAACTTGGGTGGATTTATCATTAAGTTATGTAGGAGTTCCCCAGTATTTCAGGTAGTGGGACAGTGTTGGAGTGTAGTGAGGGAAGAGTTAAGTTGAAGAATATATGGAAAAGATCAGATGCGATACAAATAAATGTTTTTTTTTTTTTTAAGAAAACTGAACCTTCTTAAAGAAAGTATGTGTGAGAGAAACTTGCATTACATTTGTATGCTGCTCTGTACTGTTCAGCTTTAAATTTAGAAAAGGAGGAAGTATAGTTTGCTGTGATATACATGTTTAGAAAAATTAATAACTCTTCTTAACTGACCTAGAGAAGGCACTGCTGCTCCACCAAAAGCAAACTTCATCGAAGCAGATAAATATTTCCTTCCATTTGAACTGGCCTGCCAGTCAAAGTCTCCACGCATTGTCAGTACTTCACTGGATTGTTTACAGGTAAGCGTTCTGTTTAAACTTGGACAGAGTGAAATGGAGAAACATGCAGTTACAAAAACCTTGTGTGCTGTTGGCATTCTTAGAGTGAAGAAGTAATGTTGTCCTGAGTACATAAGCTGTGCAGATACCCACTACAGCTACCTAGATGCCTAAACCATGCAAAGTCAGAAAAGTGTGTGTTGTTTTGTAGCGAAGCAAGATTTTATTGAAGGTCATGAATGCTTACATTATTCAGTAAAGATGTTTCACCTATGGTGCTCTAAAAGGAATATTTATCATGGTGTTTCTTGTAGTGCTGATGGTATGGGAGGTCAGACTCTGGAATCTTTCTACCTTGTTCCTCCTTAGATTCTTATAAAAAAACCAAATGCAACTTCAGGGCAGAACCTTTCTGCTGTGAATAGGTACAAAGACTGATGTTAAAAAATGTTGTCTGGTTATGGTAGGAAGAAATGGGTGGAAAAAGCTTGTGTTATCGCTTACTAAATCTGTTTTGTCTAGATGTGTGAATAGTCCAAGTATTTGGTAGCCATATTGATGGTGTTAACTAATTTTAACACAAAAATTTAAGTGAGGTATGCTGTCTAAAACCCCCTTTTTATGCTGTACTTGACTGTATTTTACTTAACAGTATATGGTTGTCTAACCTGTGTTCTTTCTACCTAGAAACTCATTGCATACGGACATATCACTGGCAATGCTCCAGACAGTGGAGCTCCTGGAAAACGACTGATTGACCGAATAGTTGAAACCATTTGCAATTGCTTTCAGGGTCCTCAAACAGATGAAGGAGTACAACTGCAGATAATTAAGGTATTCTGTTTGGTTCATTTTGCTGCAATATGAATTTGCTTTCTCTGATTTTGTAACCAAAGAAAAATTCAATGCAAAGAACTGCTTAGGGCCCAGTTTCTCCATTTCTTACACTGTTAGATGTGTCATTGAGTTTAGGGAGGCTGTCACCAGGTCAGAATTGGTATGTGAAATGTATTTCGTCTTGGTGAAGCAGAACATGAGGGAATACTTTATAAATGTTTGTCCTTTCTGGGATGAGACATGGCCTGGATACTTTATCTTGCAGGCAGCTCGATGTTCGTCTTCTAGACTGGTAATGCCCACATTCATTGGGCCAATGAATTGTTATCAGCCTTCAACTGAAGGCACTGTAACTGTGATGCAGTATCATGGCCTGCTGCTCTAGCCTGTCTGCTCTTATGTCCTTTTTTCCAGAGAGATCTGCAGTATATGTTCTCAACAAGGCATAGTGGTTCCGAAATCTACATGGGCTAATGTAGCTGAGGTTAGAAGTTGGTGAACCTTCTAGTAATCTAATTTGATGGCAGTGTACACCACTTGGCCCTTTCATAAGAAATGAAGCTATAGAATATAATGATAACTGTTTTGTTTGGAGGTGGAATGTCTCCCTTAGTGGAAAATTAATTGTAATAAAACAATTTAACAGCTCAGAAGAGAAGAGAGACATGTGGAAGTTCTGTTCCTTTCTTTGATTTGAAATGTCGTTTCAGAGAACTAGAAGTTCCTTATAATGTCTTATAAACAGATATATGTTTCATAACAAACCCACTGATTATTATGGAAGACCTGCGTGAAATGTATTGCTGCCTACTTGCTTAGATTTCATTTTTTACTGTGTTATGGACTTTTTCAGGCTCTCCTCACTGCAGTAACATCTCCGTATATAGAAATTCATGAAGGAACAATTCTTCAGACTGTTAGAACCTGTTACAACATCTATCTGGCCAGTAAAAATCTTATTAATCAGACAACTGCCAAAGCTACCCTTACGCAGATGTTAAATGTCATTTTTACACGGATGGAAAATCAAGCTGTATGTAACTATTACTTTTGCTCATCTCAAATGCTTAGGCTTGACAAATGAACAGAAAACTTTATTACTATTTTAATGGGTCTGTCATTGTAATTGGATATCTATTGATTTGTAATTTAAAAAAACCTGTCAAATCCTGCAGTGAAGCATACTGACTGATTAAAAATAAAATATGAAGCTTATTGCTGATAACGAGGTTTCACGCTCTAGTTTCTGCCAAGTGGCTTTGTATAAACAAATGATGGGATGCTTTTAAAATAAGCTTGAAGCGCATCTTTTTAATTTGACAGGCCAAGTGGCTATATTTTCAGTGTTTCTTTCTTGTTAACACGTGAATTCACGGAGGAACATCAGTCATCATAGACATCTGTTTTCTCTTATCATGTTTTGTGCCTTAGATTAACTTTTTTGTATTGGTTTTTCAAGATACAAGAATCCAGAGAAGTAGAAAAAACAAATCAGCAAAAATCCCAGTCTCCCGCAATTCAAGCAGTGACCAGGTCTCCGAAAATCGGTCAATTAAAGCACAGCTATCAGGAAGGCAAACCCACCGCTCCTGTAAGTGTGGAATTAACGAACGGTGAGCCTGAGAGGGCAGAAAACGGAGATATGAAGTTGGAGCAGGATCTGACTCTTTCAGTATCAGGTGAACAAGAATAGGTTGTATCTGTTGCTTTCAGTTATGTCATGGTTTAACCCCAGCCGGCAACTAAGCACCACCCAGCCGCTTGTTCACTCCCCCCCAGTGGGGTGGGGGAGAGAATCAGAAGATTCTATTGGAAAATGCTCTTTTAGGCTGTTTTGGGGAGAAGTGACTGGGGTTATTGGCTCAAATCATGCTTGCGTTTTCTCAGTGGTTATTCAGAGTAGACAGGCCATCCTTACCTTGTGTCTACAACACTATAACTGTTGAAGAAAGGCTCATGTTTTCCCAGAATTCTAGTAAAACCATATAGTTTATGTATATAGAATTATAACAGAATTTGAATTGATTAGGTTGGTAAAGGGGAAGGAAAGGGAGAGAATAATCACAGTGCGTGGGAAGTGACAGAATCACTTTGAGGTAATTGAAGTCCTGTGGCAAAAATAATGTGTGTTATGAAGACCTTATGATAAGCATATACTGTATCCAAATTAGGAATGTAGGCTATTCCAAAACTAAAAGTTTGCTAACAGTTGTTAACAACAAATGACAAAATCACTGCATTAAAAATATCAGTGCTTTGATTTAAGCAACAGAAATAACAATCTCTTTGTGTATTTCATTAGAGGAAGCAACTGATGGAGGAAAAGAAATGGTTAAAGGCATCTTGGAAGATGTGGTCAAGTCAGCTGTGAAAGGTAGCAAAATCTTCTGAAGTAAAATAAATGTGTGTGTATTGCCAAACTTTTATTCTTGTGATTATAAAAGCATGGAAGTTATTTTTTGTTACTAAGTATCTTGTCAAGAACACCTACTAAAGCAGTAAGAACAGGTTTTTATTGTCTCAATATTCTTCTTTTGCTGGTAGCCGAGAAACTTTTTAGTTAACCAGTGCTGCTTCTGTCCCACCTGGTTGTAGAGCTTTACAGAGTCACGGGATGAAAAAGCTCAATGGGTGATATTAATCAGTTTTCCTTTTTCTTCTTTTTAGTGGCTGAAGAAAAGCAGGTAACAGAAACAGTTAAGGCTCTGCCTGCATTGGAGACTGCAGATATTGCACTTTCTGGCTCTGGTAATGAAAATGTACAAACAAATGGGATTCCAGATGACGGGCAATCTGTTTCCTCCACTGATAATCTGGTAAATAACTTCACTGGATGCTAATGTATATTTAGGAAAGGAGAAATGTTTTTATCATGCCAGCTAATGCCGTGGGTTTTTGGGGAGGGAAGGGACAGAAGCTTTAATGTATGTGTCCTGCTCAGGTTTGAAAAGGAAGCAGCAACTGCAATTTAAGTAGATACTGAAAACAACTGTTCTAAAATTGATTATGTTAATTGCATTTTAATACAGGGTGGGGGCAGAGGGGAAGAGTCTGTCAACATGTGTGAAAAGATCCAGATCACTTGTAGTCCTGTTTAGGTTTAGTTTAAACTTTGCCAAATATACTGCTTTTTTTAATCTGTAGCTAATTCTCAGAGGAGCTGTGGAATCTTCCTAATTGCTCTGTTCTTTTGTCTCACTGAGGATCTAATGTTGTGTTTCTTGCTCTCAAGGAAACAGATGTATCTGGACATCAAGCTGCTGCCAGATTTTCCCATGTTCTACAAAAGGATGCCTTCCTTGTGTTCAGGTCATTGTGCAAGCTCTCCATGAAACCACTTGGTGATGGACCACCAGATCCCAAGTAATGAGACTGTATTTATTACACTGTCCTCTTGAGGTAGCTTTTGGAGACACTTAAGTACCTGCTGTATAGTAAAGCAGGTATTCAAAATTTGCCTGTCAGGCCCTTATTTCAGTTAGCTTGATGAATCTGGCATTGAACCTTGCTTCAAATTATTGAAAAATTAATACTTTTTTTGTGTGTGTGTAATAGGCTTATTAATCTTATCAGTTGAAGTGGCCTTGACTATAGTATTTGTGAAGCTTTTGATGGGGAAGTGGGGGAATGCTTCTTAGTAGCACTGAGTTGCATCTATTATCCTAGTCTAGGATGTTAATACTCCTGGAAAATCTCCAAATTAAGATGGTAGATGTTGTCCAAAATCACGTGCAGGCTGATTTCCACCCCTCCTGCCGCCTGCATTGAAACGAATTAAAATAGCAGTCATTTCTTCTTGACGTAGAAGAAATGCTATAGTGCTCATGTTGAATACAAGTATGTATTCAGAAATACAATAAAAATGTATTTAATGTTGAATTTTTTCTAGATCCCATGAATTGCGTTCTAAGATAGTGTCTCTCCAGCTTCTTCTCTCAGTACTGCAGAATGCTGGTCCGGTTTTCAGGACACACGAAATGTTCATCAATGCAATCAAGCAATATCTTTGTGTAGCATTATCTAAAAATGGAGTCTCTTCTGTTCCTGATGTATTTGAGCTCTCTCTTGCCATCTTTCTCACGTTGCTTTCAAATTTTAAGACCCACTTAAAAATGCAGATTGAGGTGAGAGACTTTTTACCTATCGTTTGTGTGATGCTTTAGTTCTCAAATAAAAATACTGCAATGATAAAAAGACAGCTGGAACCTAGAAGTTAATGTCTTAGTTTTGTTTGCTTACTAAACTAGTGTATTATTACTGTATTCAAATTCTAATATGCATGAGATGATACTCTTCCAGAGAAATTACTGAATAGAAATGAATTTGTACGTTTGACATGGTTCTAATGAGTTTCAGATCATCAAGTCCTTTATCTCATTTGTTTTGCAGGTGTTCTTCAAAGAGATATTCCTGAATATTCTAGAGACTTCTTCAAGCTCCTTTGAACACAAATGGATGGTGATTCAGACTTTAACTAGAATTTGTGCAGGTACTTCCATTGTCGTGAAAAGCAGTCACTTCCTCTGGCAGCAGATGAAAATTGTTTTGAAGGCAAATGCCACATATAATGTTTAATGGTGAAAAGTTTAATTTGATCCCATAGTGCTTGGGTTAAATGTCTGGATTTGTCCGCATTGCCTGCTCTGACTGGCTGATTCCTTTTAAAAATGCTGTTACACTGAATCCTAATACTTGCACTTTCTTTTATTTTCAAGATGCCCAGTGTGTAGTGGATATTTATGTTAACTATGACTGTGACTTAAACGCTGCTAATATATTTGAACGCCTTGTAAACGATTTGTCCAAAATCGCACAGGGACGAAGTGGGCATGAGTTGGGAATGACGCCTTTACAGGTAAGAAAAACAGCTTTGAAGATAAAGTACTATTTTTTCATAAATGGTGCCGTCTCTGCATCGTTATTGATACTTTCAGTGGTTTGTGTTGTCTGTAACCTACTGATGTTACTTTTTTATTAGTTAGCTAATTTGCAATTGGGTGCTGAAGCAGTACAATTAATTGACTTGGTGACTTTGCTGCATATTTGCATTGTGACACTAGGCTTGTTCTGGGCTCTTTTGTTGGGCTGCCATGGGAGAGAGAATCAAATGAGCCTTCCTCTGTCTTACTCAAATGACTTTCCTTCTGGGGCATATGAACCAGTAGTACCTTCATCTTGTGTTTGCTTTGCACAAACTTTTTATGCTGTATCTCCACCGCAAGTATTTTATTTTTAAAATTATATTTTCCCTATCCTTAGAGGAAGGGTGGAGTATAGACTGCTTTCAGCAAAAGCAGGTATTTCTGACATTGGTCTTGCCTATAGCACTGTTTTTTTAGCCCAGCCTAATGTCTTTCAGGGCTGAAGTGAACTTGGTGCCAGTGTTGGTCTTGGAACTGAGTGCACCTCACACCTTCGATTAGAATTGTATCAATGCTTGCTTGATTTCCACCCCCCCACACTTGTGGTCCTATGACCAGAAAATGGACATAAAAACCAGGAGACCTTTGTTTCAGATTTTGAATAGAGCTGTTTACTGTACAGCTAAGGTGTAGTGAGACGTTTGTCTTGCTTGCGGAGAGATCTGGCACTATAGAAGCTTACTGGATGGTCATAATCATTCATACAGCAAAGGGGCTGCATTCAGGATTTGGTGTATATTGCCCCCTGGTTGTACTCATCACTTGTCAATAGACCATCTGCTTAAAGCAGCTGGAATGTGTTCTGGTGTCAGTCTGTTATGGTTGCTTTTGGCCCAGATGTATCCAACCTAAATAGTCAAGGGGTAGAAACTTTGCATAACCAACGGAAAGTTCGTCAGTTAGGGGGAAATCTGAGATTTGAATGGTGTGATGTAATGCCTTCTAAAAACTTGTGGATATACATATACTGGTTTGGGGTTTTGATGTGGTGTGTGTTTTTGTTTTTGTTTTGTTTTTTAGGAACTAAGCCTGAGGAAAAAAGGACTTGAATGTTTGGTTTCTATTTTAAAATGTATGGTAGAATGGAGCAAAGACCTTTATGTGAACCCCAATCATCAGGCTAGCTTGGGTAAGATTGTTTCCTTATGGAGAGACTAATTCATTTAATAAGTTTGTCCTTGTGTTCATTCAGTCTTTAGAAGCTATTCTGAAGTGTGGATGCTATGTTTTCACATAATGGTTTGTTTATACAAATGAAGTATTTTACAAACCATTGTTAATGCTGTTGCAGTAACCGACTCTCCGAGTGTCTGGTTCAAACAACCAGGTTCTGTTTAAGAGCTTTAGCCAGGCCATTGTCTACGCTATAAAAGCTGGCTTTTGGAGAACAGGACATGTGACAAATCTTGCAGTTACTAAGATAAAGTGCAATAATTTCTCTGTAGCTGCTGCTGCTCTTCTGCCTTTTGTGGGATTATTTTGGAATTGCATCAATATAGCATCTTCATGTAATGTAGACTGCCAAAAAGTATACGTGGTAAAATAAGAATATTGACTCATAAATTTCTACTAACAAGTTTTATAACTAAAAGCTTTTGACTGAACAGGATAACTTAAGTCTCGCCCTGTTTATAAATAGGTTCATATAAACCGTCTGAACAGGAAATGGCTGAAGGTAAATGCCTTGAGAGTGGAGGGAGACGGAGTAGTGTCAGCTCATTGGACTCCACTGTGTCGTCAGGAGTTGGAAGTGTTGGTACCCAAACTGCTGTCCCAGATGATCCTGAGCAATTTGAAGTCATCAAGCAACAAAAGGAAATAATTGAACATGGGATAGAACTGTAAGTCCAGTATGACAGGAAAACAGAAGTTCACTAGTAAAAAAACCTACATGTACAATCATATTGTTTCTTATCCTCTTACACAACCAAACCTGTAGGGACACTTACAAATTGATCTTAATGCTGAAGGCTCTTGCCTCCTTGCTAGCGCTGGAGGCTATTGTAGTTAAAAGGAATTCAATGAAATCTTGGGTGGAGTGGAGGGTGGTTTCACAGCTTTCCTTTGTGCTAGTCCAGCTGCACAAGAGAGGAAAGTGTGGGTATATCTAGAGAGAAATTGATTTGAGCAGGCAGGCTTAATGTTGTCTTACAGCTTTTATACCATTTGTTGTCTTTTATTGAAATAGAGTTTGGGTAATTAAATCATCGTCCAGCTATGCTTTACTCTTTTTCATTAATTTGAAGATCTTTATGTCTGTAAATGCTATAAAGAGGTCTTGATCAGCAACATTTTTAACATTCCATGGAAATTCTCTTATTTTTAATATTTCAAAAGGGTTGCTTTTTAAGTGAGTTTTCCAGCAATAACTTTTAAGCTTATCAGCAACTGAATGTACCTTATGAGTTGTAGCCTATGGTGTGATATAGTTAATACATTTGTTGTGCATTCTTTGACTTTTTTTCTAACCAGAAAAAAAAGACATAGAGCTACAGCACAGAATCTTTGGTTTAGAAGGGCTCTGTAAAACTAAAATTTTATAGGCTGTGATATTTTTCAATATATGTCTCAATTTCCCCATGTTTTTGTCTGAATAGGTTTAACAAAAAACCAAAGAGAGGAATACAATATCTACAGGAGCAGGGAATGCTTGGCACTACAGCAGAGGACATTGCACAATTTTTGCACCAAGAAGAACGCCTCTGTTCTGTAAGACTGCATGCAACATAAGATAATTAATACTCTTGCCCCTGTTGTCTTCTCCCCATCTTCTGATGTCTGTATGCACTCTCTCTTTAGTTCATATTTCATTAATACATAGGTGAAAGTGTAAGGGCTCTAATGCAGGTACTTAATACCAATACTATTTTATATTTACTTGCTGTCCCAGGCTTTTTAGTAAAGTAGCTGTGTTTACAATAAAGCGCTGAAGGGATTCCCCGTAAATGGGAACATGCATTTTATCTCTATCCGCATTAGCGCTATCTTGCCAGCAAAGGAATATCGTGTACTGCAGTGGCAAAGCATTCTCTGCTGCATGTGAAATTGGGCACAGTTCAGCTTTCCTTGGCTCTACAGTAATGCGGATCTTGCCTTGGGAAGTGAGGGAAGCACGAATATGCAGGCTAAAGGCATTTCTAATGACACCGCTTTCTTGTCATCCCTCTAACGGTTGCTCTGCCCGCTCAGTGAAGCGTATCAGTCTTACAAAACTGACAGCTGTGCAATTCTTGTGCTATACACTTCCTTGCAAAGCTGGCAGTTGGATTACACAGTAATAACTGTCTCTTGTGTTTTTAGACTCAAGTAGGGGAATTTCTTGGGGAAAGCAACAAGTCTAACAAGGAAGTGATGTATGCCTATGTGGACCAGCTTGATTTCTGTGGAAAAGATTTTGTCTCTGCTCTACGTATATTTCTGGAAGGTTTTCGTCTGCCAGGTGAAGCCCAGAAGATCGATAGATTAATGGAGAAGTTTGCTGCTAGATATATTGAATGCAACCAACGGTAATTCAAAACCTTTGCATTGGATAAGTGCCTGAAGAATGGCTGTCATGTTTGTGGCCCCTAAGGGCAAGGTGCAGCTCACACTCATAGCAGGTCAGGAACTCTACCGGTTTGTGTGAGGAGCACATCTCTTTGCTAATGTTGGTGCTGAACCTCTTCAGCAGCTAGGCAAAATGGGAACTTTGGATAGAAAGTATACTGATGCTGGCATTTCATTAAATCCCAAATATTTGCTAGAAGGAACTATGGGAAGAGGGAAGCCTTAAGTATGTTAAATTGTCTCTGTATTAGCTGTTCTGTTTGTAAACAAATGTAGATCAGTCAAGTGTAAACAACAGTAATAACCAGTAGCAATTGCTAAAATTAGAAATACATGGCATAAATGGCTACTAAGATGTTACACGTGTTTTTGCTTGCCCGTTAGATGTTGAACAATGTGTACACGTTAGCTGACATCAGGTAGGCAGTGTGGCTGTTGTTACTAATGCAGTAAACTAGCATTGAAGTTTAGCTATGTATTCAGACTTAATTGGTTCCCATTCCTTAGTCCAGTTGGTGCATCGCTGCATTGGTTTTGTATAATTCTATTAGGATTTGTATTATTCTATTATTATTTGTATAATGAAACCCTGGGACTGAAAAATAAGCTGTTCTTTAGCTTTTGCAGGATTACCCAAAGAAGGATAATGTATAACCTTTTGGGAATATATTTGAAAATTCCAGTCATCGCTAGTTTTCAACATTGTAAAGAAGATGCTTTTATATTTTTTCCCTTTTTATTTGCATTTTAAAACACTTGGGGCTTCATGCATTTCTAAAGACTAATTTTAGGCTCTGTTAGCTCTTCAGTTGAATGCATAGCACTTCTGGGTGTTTTTCTTGCATGTAGAAATAGAGCTAATGGATTGAGGAATTACGGCTCTAAAAACCTGTTTTGTTTTTTTCCCTCCCTTAGGCAAACACTATTTGCTAGTGCTGACACTGCCTATGTTTTGGCATACTCTATTATAATGCTGACTACAGACTTGCACAGTCCACAGGTAGAAATTAAAAAAAAACCCAAACTTGTAGAAGTTAAAATTTCCCTGGAACTTGCATTCAAAATCTGATATCCAACTTCCGTTCTTTTTTACAGGTAAAAAATAAAATGACAAAGGAGCAATACATTAAAATGAATCGAGGAATCAATGACAGTAAAGACCTGCCAGTAGAGTACTTATCCACAATCTATGAAGAAATAGAAGGAAAGAAAATTGCAATGAAAGAGACAAAAGAATACGCAATTACAACCAAGTGTAGTAAACCAAGTAAGAAGGAACTAGAAACTGGAAAGACCACAGTGCTCTTGAACTATTGCAGTAACTCTCAGGATGGCATAGTGGAGTTCAGATCCCTTTTTGAAAACATTTTTGTGCAATAAATAAATTACATTTAGAATGGCTAATATAGATATTTGGAATTAAACTGGCTCAGTTATTACTTAATACTGCTACTTCTGTGATGGAAACAGCTATGTAAGGGCATCTGGCACCGTTGCAGAGAGGCACTAGAAACTAGATTTGGTTTTTGTTGTTGTTGGTGGTGGGGTTGGTTTGTTTGTTTGTTTGTTTTTTAAGCATTAGAGGAAAATGGTAGAATAACTGAAGGTGGCACTTACTTTGCAAGTTAACTTCTTGTTTTTATGTGCTAGACAACAGGTGGGTTTTTGTTTTGGGTTGGGTTTTTTTTGTCTCCCTGTCAGTAGCATGTCATAGTTCAGAGGCTGGTAAGTGCCACAGTCCTTGTGATAATGTTTGAAAAAGAGGGAGATCAGAGGGTTTGTCATGATCTATAGACACCTGTGCTCATCTAGACCAAATGAGGACATCTGTGTGTAGTGTACACTAGAAACCAGTATCCCCAGTTGTACTCTGCTTTTACTTAGAGTAGCTGATATTAATTTAATTCAAATTAGTAAATTCTGAATCTCCAGCATAGTGGTTTTTTTCAGTGTTTTCTGTGCTGTTTTCAGGTTTCCTAGATCAAAATAGAAACAAAATTAATTTGCTTGAAAAGTGAAGTTGCAACCTTTTAGCATCAGGATAAAGAAACACTAAGTTATTAATTTATTTATCAAGTTGGTGAGGGCTAGTTTTGTTTTGAGGATGTCAGCCTAAGAAAATGAAGGATTTTCCATCCATTTTTACAGACAGAGTGACTTAATGGAGTATGCCTCTCTGACTTCCAGTGATAGGTCATAATGTGGCATATAATAAAGGGCTGAATTAGTTATTTTGTACAGAATAAAGTCTTAAGTTGGGGTGTGGGTTTTAGTGCTGGAGTTCCTTGCTTGCAACCTATGACAGCCTCCTGAATGCTAATGTTCTGGAAGATTTTTATCTTTAGATTTCATTTACAATACCTTTATTTAACATTTTGTCATGCTCAACGCACAGACATGGAATACGCTCTTATAAAAAAGAAACCAATGCAACCGCGTGGTGTTCCCTTTAGGTGTAGCTAACGAGAAGCAGCGGAGGTTGTTGTACAACTTGGAGATGGAACAAATGGCTAAAACAGCTAAAGCCCTCATGGAGGCCGTAAGCCACGCAAAGGCTCCTTTTACTAGCGCCACTCATCTGGATCACGTCAGACCCATGTTCAAAGTGAGTGTGAAGTTCTCCTTGTCTCTTCATTGCTAGGAGTTTTAGGCATGGAAAAAAGTGGAAAATTACTCTGAGCAGTTAGGTAATGCAACAGGTGGACTCTTTGGATAGATTTGGTTTCGGTTACCTCGTGTTTTGGGCTAAAATTGTAACAGACTTCTGAACTTAGTTTCTTCCTTTCTTTAGCTTGTATGGACTCCATTGCTGGCAGCTTACAGTGTTGGCTTGCAGAACTGTGATGACACAGAAGTTGCATCCCTTTGTTTGGAAGGAATACGATGTGCAATTAGAATAGCCTGTATCTTCGGAATGCAGGTTTGTATAAGACTTAGCATGGGGCTTGCTGAGGGCAGTGTTGGCTGTGGGAGGGAGATGAAGAATTACAAACAACTTATACATAGAAAATGAAGTGTCTCTTCTACTTTCTTGAAATGGTAAAATAAAATACTACCATCTCATTTTAGTTTGTTTTAAGATCTTGATATTGTCAAGCTTTTCTTCAACTCTGCTCTCCTTCTATTGCTGAGTCTTCTGTTAAGAGCATTTGCTAACTTGCCTCCTACTCTCCTTCAGCTGTAAAGTGCTCTAATAGTGCCAGCTATACATAGAAGGAAAACTGTGTGGGCGTGCTGGACAAGTAGCTTTCTCTAGCTCTTCAGGGACTTGATTATGATGCTTTTTTCTCTGTCTTGTAGCTTGAACGAGATGCTTATGTACAGGCCCTTGCTCGTTTTTCCTTGTTGACCGCCAGTTCCAGTATTACAGAAATGAAACAGAAGAACATAGATACCATTAAGACACTTATTACAGTTGCTCACACAGATGGCAACTATCTTGGGAACTCTTGGCATGAGGTAAAAACTTGATTAGTTTAACTAGTGCAACTGAGCTGTCATCTGAAAACTTGCAGGGTTTTGTTCTTCTACTACTTTCAGTCTTTAGTAACTGCATTTGCTCCCAGCTTGTGTCAGAATGCTGTTTAAAATGTGGATGCAAGTGCGTTATTTTGTTAGTGGTTTTTACATATGTGTGTGTGTGTGTATGTATATAATTATATAAAATAATGCACTGCATTTTTTTGATAGACCCTATTGACACTGTGTGAACAATGTTGTAATTTTTGTAGGTGCCTTTGATATGGAATTAAAATGATATTAAAATCTCATTTGACTTCAGAGAATTCTGCACAGAAACCATTGCATTCTTGTTCACGTAAACATAAATATTCTAGCTCACAGGTCCAGACTTGCCTGTGCAGTGTTTTGCAGCACTTATACCATGATCACATGAAAAATTAGGGCTAAAATAACTTGGTGGGGGATAGGTAAGGATAGGCTATTAGGATCATATGTATTTTCTTAAAGCATATTTTCCAGGAGCTCTTTAATCAGATCTAAATCTGTGCTGCTGCTAAAAGGGGCATTCCTGCTGCATTATATTCTCTGGCATTAGTCTTTGGCTACATGATAATGTGAGCCAAAGGGTTCTCTAGCTGACAAATTACTTGGACCTGACTTACAGCATACCCCCACAAATTATTGTGCCAGTCGAAGGTATGTTGCAGTGGGGGAGTAAGAAAGAAGAGATAGTCCGTTTTGTGCTGATGGCAAGGCACAATTTTGGCATCTTCACTGTCTACATTGGAACATTGTTACTCGAAGTGGTAGCTGCAATAATTCAGTCTTTTCATCTCTCTGGGACAATTAACTCTCTAGAAGATCAACTCCAAGTTGTTTATAGTTTTGAAGGTTGATGCTGTGAGAAGTAATAAAAAGGTTTCCTCTAGTAGTTAGAGATCCAATTTAGATTTTTGGGTACTGTTTATTTTTTCTCATATTGGAATGATTCGTGGCAGCTGGTGATCTTGCATGAATCACTGAACTTTATTTCCAGTTGTATTGGTAATGTTTTAGCTACAGCAAAACTGTTATCGTTGTCAAAGTTGTTTTAAAGATTAGAGAACCTGGGAAGGTTATTAAATATAAATACATGTTAGGAATAAAAATATAATGGTGTCCAGAAATGCAATGTTTAAATATCTTTTGGTTTTAGATCTTGAAATGTATTAGCCAGCTGGAACTAGCACAACTTATAGGAACTGGAGTGAAAACTCGGTATTTATCTGGCTCTGGGCGTGAAAGGGAAGGAAGCATTAAAGGCTATGCATCTGGAGGTGAAGAGTTTATGGGCCTGGGATTAGGTAAGATTAATAATCTTGCACTTCACAAAGATGCACATATAGGTGAAGTATGATGGCTAAGAAAGCTCAATGTTATAAGATATTAAGATATATTTACTTACTTCCAGGGGAAGCTGTATTGGATTAATGAAACTTAAAGAAACCGGAACCGTGTATTTCAAGATGTATTAGTAATTACCAAATATGTTCTAACTTTGTAATTGGGTTAAGCTATTTAACAAAACTCCTCCAGATTTATTTGCTGGAACATGTTGTTGTCAAAACTGTTTGCCATACTGACTAAGTCATGGTTTTACTAGTATTATCAGTTCTTTTCACGCTCTGTTTTTAATAGTAAAAACATAAGCCATTTATCTTGAGGAACTAATAGATGTTACAGTGATTGATAATTGGTTTGCCGAAGGAGTTTTTTATCTCTGCATGTTGGCCTTGCTGTTCCAGTTCCTGTTATTCCTGCATTATGTGCAAGAAACAAACCTTAGATTTTAAGCTGTAAATTAGAGGGACAGGGCAAGGCGCCTAAATCTTTGGAAAACCATCAAGGAAACCTTTTAATATGAAAATATTCTGAAGTCGATGCTATCCACAATGATGCTGAATATAACAGAACTGTGCCCAGTGTTAACGACTTGTATCTGACTTAGAGTTAATGTTTTAAAATAAGATTTCATCATTTCCAGTTTTTGTTAACAGCATTACATCATCTTAACTTAATAAACGTGATGGTCAAAACACAATGCCCCAAAGGAAAAAAAAAAAAAAAACCATACTTCTTACTGGATGTTTAATTTTATAATAATCTGGCACAGATCTGGCAAAGGCACCATCTGCTCCATGTAAATTACAAGCTAATTGGAAGCAGTAGTCACTTGTCTTTGTCTACTTGTATAAAGTTGGGGTTAATATAAAGTCACTATTCCATGATGCTAAATACTGGTTTTTAATGGCTCTTATTGCAGGTAACCTCGTTGGAAGTGGAGCTGATAAACGGCATATGGCGAGCATTCAAGAGTCCGTGGGAGAGACCAGTTCACAGAGTGTAGTGGTAGCAGTAGACAGGTACGGAGAATATAATCTCTTTCTGGGGAAAATGTGAGTTGAAGTTACTGACCATCCTCACTTTATTTGCAGACTCTGACAGGGGCTTTTGTTCTTGAAGCCTGTTTCTCTTGTGAGAAAGGCGCTGATACTTAAATGCTTTCTCTGGACCCAATAAGTATATCTCTTTAGACATGTAATATTCGCAAAAGAAAGACTGCCATTAAATAGCAGTATAACTAATGTAGTGTATTGTGAGAAGGGGAACTGCGTGTATGCATGTGTTTTTACGCCTCTTCTTTGGAGTAAGCCAGTGAAGACCAGAATTAGCTTGGTATTACAGCATTTAGCTATGTTTGTTTTACAAATCTGTCTTATAATTGTCTCTAAATTATGTGTGCGTATTCTGTGTATTTAGGTTTCTTTCCCCTTCCCCCCCACCTTTTTTTTTTTTTTTTTTTTCCTTCAATTTAGCCTGAACAGGACAGGTATCTGAAATGAATAAATGCCCTTATTCTATTAAATCATGCAGTTTTCTTTGGTCTCGTGAACTTCAGTATTTCAGCATTTCTTTAGTTGCTGTTCTTCAGCTCTTTATTCATTAGTCACTGCATTCTTGTCCAGATCATTATCTTTCTCATCTGTCCTTCTAAAGTGTTGTCTAAAGAGATGCTTCTATCATAAACCATGTGTTGGAAAGGGACGTTTTTTTATAATTATTGAAACTGTGAGGCAACTGTGTAGAATCGTACATTCAGACTTGTGGTATTTATTGTAACATAAATGTGTCTATTACCATATCGAAGTCTAAAAGATTTGGGAACGTTCTCCACTTATCAGTGTTCTGTATGAACCACGATCAGTGGTCTGATGTCCTCTCGAGACTCAGAACAACGGAAGGGGAAGAAGGGACAATGGTGCATCCATAGTCTTTCTGCTATCTGTCTTGATGACCACAACTTACAGTATTCTTGAACTGATCAAGCAGGTGGCTGGCATCCAGTAAAGTCCTGCAGCAAAGCCTTCTTAATGTCTTTTTATTCTCCCCATGGAATTTAACATACTGTCACCCAAGTGAGTGTTCCAGCACTACTTGCCTGTGATAAAAATGAGTCTGTGCTTGTTTCCTGCGGCAGGGAAGGAGCATAGTAGACTGTGACTTGCAGCAAGGAAGAGAATGCTTAGGCTAGGAGAAGGACATGAACTGTTGCCAAGGAGCAAGAATAAAACAGTTGCAGAGTTCATGGCGTGGAGGATTGTAAAGTACCTCCAGAAGATGTGCTGACATTTGTCTACAGCACTAAGATGTGATTGACTCTTATGGATGTGCAGCTAAAACATTTATTTGTTCCATAGGATATTTACGGGATCAACTAGGCTGGATGGAAATGCAATAGGTATGTATGCCGACCATTTGGTGGGTTACAGCGACTCTTGCAATGTAACATCCTGAACTTACAGTAGTGCGTTTCGATGTTCAGTTGACTTTGTCCGATGGCTGTGTGCTGTTTCCATGGATGAGCTGGCTTCCCCGCACCACCCACGCATGTTCAGCCTGCAGAAGATAGTGGAGATATCGTATTACAACATGAATCGCATTAGGCTGCAGTGGTCAAGGATTTGGCACGTGATTGGAGATCACTTCAATAAGGTATTTTTTAAAATCAAATTATAGAACATACATGAATAGCAGGACTTCTTTAATCGGCTTTTTCCTTTTATGTTCTTAGTGGTGTAGGTTGTGATATTTAAAAAAAAAAAAATCCATTAAAGGCACCTAAAGGAAACACCTATTTAAAAATTTAAAGTGTGTAACTAAAAATGGAAGTGTTCATGGGAATGATCTTTAATAACTTCATTATATGATTTTGTATTTGTAATTTTTCTTTATGCCATTGTCTTATCTTTCTGATCAAAAGCCAAGTTAGTTTTCCTCTAAAATATATACAGACAATCCTGGAAAAACAAAGTTGTTTTCCTTAGGAAACTGGACCATGTTTGGGTGGGTTTTTTTAACCTAAGATTTTTTTTTTTTTTTGGTTAGTGTCTAGCTAGTGATTATAGTTCTGCACTTGTTGCATACGAAATCCATGGGTCTGTTTAGTTGGATCAAATGACTGAGAAAACCCTTTCCGAAAGTAACCCCTCATCTTCTAAATATCTGAAAACTAGGATGTGCTAGTGACTTTTAGTGGACTCCCATGAAACTTGAATGATGAATTTGTAACTCCTATACGTAATATGTTAGCAGGTAAGTGTTTGAAAATATGCTTTTCTTCTAGGTTGGATGTAACCCCAATGAAGATGTCGCCATCTTTGCAGTAGACTCGTTAAGGCAGCTGTCAATGAAATTTCTTGAGAAGGGAGAATTAGCCAACTTCCGCTTCCAGAAAGACTTCCTTAGGCCTTTTGAGCATATTATGAAGAAAAACAGGTGTGATGCACTGCAATTTCTGTTCGCTTGCTTTAGTCCTACTTAACGATGTTACTTGGTGTGGGTTAGGTTGTCATGTAAATGGAAGCGGCACGGTTACTTTGTGCCAGTGTAAAATTGTGCCACTTGTGAAAGTCTTGCTTTCCATTTTTTTTTTTTTTTTAAGATCTCCAACTATTCGGGACATGGTAATACGCTGTATTGCTCAGATGGTGAACTCTCAAGCTGGTAATATTCGTTCAGGCTGGAAGAATATCTTTGCAGTGTTTCATCAAGCAGCGTCAGACCACGATGGGAATATTGTGGAGCTGGCCTTTCAAACTACAGCACACATAGTTAGTAAGTAATGCTCGACAGATACGAGTACCTCAATTAGCTTAGCTGCTGTGATTCTGGTTTAAAAGGCCTATGTGAATAAGACTTTCGTATTTCCAGGTAAATAAACACAAGATCTTGCAGCCAGACTGTTTAAACTCTGCAGCTAGGTCTTACCTGTTAAGTTTCCTGATTGCTATGGACAGGAAAAACTAGCTATAGATATCCTGCTATAGAACTTTGGAAGTTTGGAATAGATTCAATAAGTTTGTATGTTGCCCCATCTGTCACAATAAGTTGTTTTGAATTAAGGAGCACATTTCACAGGCTTCCATGCTGATTCAGTATCATATGGTGGGGATCATAAAGCTGGTGACGCTGATATGTGACTGCTTGTAGAGTTTAGCTCATACAGCCTACCTGCTTTAAAAGGATATTTGAGCAACATACTGCTGCCGCTTTCAAAGGAAGACAACCAACTCAAATGTTCTTGAAGTGGACCTTCAATATTGATTGTAGCTTTCTTAAATGTCCTGAAACTGCCCTCTTCCCATTAAATAGCATGGGGGAAAAGAGCTATGGGCAGTATTAATAAATGCAAATAGTAACAAAACTTTTTTTGCTAACCTGAATTGCGTAGATCTTCAGAGTTGTAGTTTGTTCCAAACCTTGTACGTGTTGGATTTGTTTTGTATTTAGCCTGCCCCTTAAGTCTGAAATCTAACTGCTTTTTCCACTCTTGCTACAGAATATGAATAATTACAGGCTTAGATAATTTAGGTAACTTCATTCACAGCAGGGAAGCTAACATCAAGCTTTACTCCTATTATTTCTCCAAATATTTTAAGAGCTTTGGGTTGCATGTGCTGTGGGAGGAAACTGAACCATAAAGAAGCCATGAAATAATCCTAGATTATAAAATTGGTAATTACGCAACCTGAGAAAATGTGATGCTGACAAATTGGGGTGGTGCAGTGGGATGGGGAGGAATGCAAGGGAAGACAGAGAACCATATTTAATCTGGAAGATCTGGTCCTTTCATGTTTGTCCATTCGGTAGTGGTGTACCGTGGCTGACATCTGTAGATCAATGCCAGTTTATCTAAAATTTCAATATCAGTAAATTTAATGAAAGGTATATTTGTTTGTTCCTTGCAGCAAATATTTTTCAACAGCACTTTCCAGCAGCAATTGACTCATTTCAGGATGCAGTAAAATGTCTTTCTGAGTTTGCCTGTAATGTTGCATTTCCGGACACCAGCATGGAAGCTATTAGACTTATTCGGTATTGTGCAAAATATGTCTCAGAAAGACCACAGGTATTTTCTTTTAGTTTTTACCCTTGTGTGTTCTTACACTGTCTTCCACTGTTAAACTGAGACTAATCTTGCAACTAAGAAAGAGCTTTCGGACTCAAACTTCAGTCTCCCAGCAGCAAGTGTTTGTATTAAAAGCTTATTCAGAATTAGGAGTCATTTTGGTATTATGTAAGCAGTAAACTAGGACTAATTAAAATTTTTTTTAGTCTCATCAGTCCAAATTGGAAATAACTGAATGAAATAGTCCTTTTTTCAATAGTGTTAGGATGACCTGGAAAACAATAATTCTTGTTCTATCACCCGAATTATATCTATTTAAATTGGTGACAAACATGCATATTTTTCTATATCAGTCTACTGTGTGAATACTTAATATAATAATCACTTTGCTGAAAAGAGCCTGGAGTTAGATTGCAGTTGTGTGTTACTGTTGCAAGATGCGCATGCTGTATCCAATATGTCAGAAAAGTGTAGAACTGGTTTATGCCAAACTTAGATTTCCTTATTACCTATATTTATGTAATTGTTGCCTGTCACTGTTAAACTTGCTTCCTAAAGTCCAAACCTCTGCAACTTGTAAAGCCTTTAGCAAGACTTAAGTAAAATGGATTTAAGTATATTTTCCATATTTTTTTTCCAGTATTTTCACATATGTCTCAGATTTATACTTATATTTTACAGGATTTGAGTGTTATAGTAGAAACTAAGCTAACTTTTCAAGTCTGTGCTGCTAGTAGTGTATAAATCTGTCAGAATTAAAGATTTTTGAGGTTTTCTTTTTTTAAAATCTTTTTTTTTCCTGCCCATCTCCAAGGTATTAAGAGAATACACAAGTGATGACATGAATGTTGCTCCTGGAGACAGAGTATGGGTCAGAGGATGGTTTCCCATTTTATTTGAACTTTCCTGTATCATCAATCGTTGCAAATTAGATGTTCGAACAAGGTAATAAAGCTTTTTTTTTTTTTTAATTCAGTTAGTGAAGAGATGGCAGGTATGCATTTTAACATCTTTTCCTTTATTTGTTTGGGTTTGTTTATAGAGGCTTAACAGTCATGTTTGAAATAATGAAGAGTTACGGCCATACCTTTGAAAAGCACTGGTGGCAAGATCTGTTCAGAATTGTGTTTCGGATTTTCGATAATATGAAACTCCCTGAACAACAAACAGAGGTAAAAACAAAAACAAACAAATGAAACCCCAAAAGCAAGCAAACATTAGAGTTCTTTTTTTAAGAACTCAAACAATCGAGGCAGCAGTTTGCATTGTTTGTCTTGTCGGTGTATCTCCATGCTGTACTGCCCCAAATGTACTGATACGCTGCTGCACTCTGTGGCAGGTATGGAACTTGCCGTAGTGACCAGTGACCTATCTGTCTGTTCTGTCTGAATATTTTCAAGGAGAATATTCACAATTTGTTGTGAAAATGTATAGTTTTCTGAACAGTATTCATGTTTCTGACAAAGACATCTGCAGTAGTTAGGCTTTTTTAGTTTTATCTAAATTCTACTCCTCTCCTCAGAGGCCACGTCCTTTGTTGAATAGCCACTCATAAGCCAAGTGCTATCATCATAGAAAACCCCACATAAAAACCAAAGACTTTTAATTTTTTTTCTCACAGAAATCTGAATGGATGACCACCACATGCAACCATGCACTTTATGCAATCTGTGATGTATTTACGCAATTTTATGAAGCTTTAAATGAGATCCTTCTTCCTGACATACTTGCACAGTTACACTGGTGTGTAAAACAAGGTAGCTTATTTACTTGTATCTTTTGATTAATGTACTTTTTAAATGCTCATTACTTAAGAAGAGGGAAGTTAACTGAATTTTGGAAGAATAAAAACTGCCATTAGGACAATACGTTATGTAATAGATGGATGCAGTATCTTAAATATTCAAGCATCATTTTATTTAATTATTTAGGTAGCGTGATTATAATGTGTTTATGGTGCTATTGTGACAGAGCAAAAGCTTTTGGAGTTGTGTTAATCTGCCAACAACTTTTCTCCATTTGGCTGCATGGACAAAATACCTCATTTATTTACACATATATATACATGTATTAATTCTGATTTTATTATTTTTTTTTTTCTCTGCTCCGCCCCGTACTTTTAGATAGGACTTTCTAAAGAATGTGTTTTGGTTTGGGCTCCAGCTCTTATGCCTGAAATCCTGCCTATTGCTAGCATGGAATGCGGGGGGACTACTTTGCAGGAAATCATGAGTTTCTAATTGGTGTTTTTCCTTCCTTTGTCTCACTGTATGCTTCCTTTCTGCTTCTCTCCTGTCCTTTGTCTTCCCTGTTTGGATTTCAGTCTCATGAGCCTATTTTTAAACACTATTTTTTATTTAGTAGGTTCCTAAGCTTGATATTATTGTAATATACTTTGTAAGTAGGCTTTGAGCTAAGATACCATGCATTTCACAATACTGGTAAAAATGTTTAGTGGAGCAGTAATAGAGAATGCTTAATTTTTCATTGATATTGTAGAAGTTGATAAATATGGAACATTTCTCTCACAGATAATGAGCAGTTGGCTCGATCAGGTACAAACTGCCTAGAAAACCTGGTAATACTAAATGGACAGAAATTCAGCCCTGAAGTCTGGGGCCAGACATGCAATTGCATGCTAGAAATCTTCAAAACTACTATTCCTCATGTGTAAGTTCATAAATTTAATTCTCATACTAATACCTGATTCCAGAGCAACAGTATTTACCTTTTTATTTTTTTTTTTCCCCTCCCCACTTTGTGAAGCTTGCTGACATGGAGGCCTGTGGGAATGGAGGAAGATTCAGCTGAAAAACACTTGGTAAGAGTTAATTCAGTGCAGCAAACTATCTTGAAGGGTTGTGTGTTAGGTTAGCTTTCGAAATATTTTATTGTAATAAATACACTTGACAACAAATACTGGGATTGACATGAGCTTGTATTTGGTGTCATTGTAAAATAAGATATAAAGAATGGATGCCCGAAGCCTTTGAATGGAAGATTAGTGAAGTCATCTGAAAACTGATAGCTGGTTGGTACTTAGTGATTTGGATTGCTAGAATTGTTCTGCGTTCTCTTCTAGGATTTAGACCTAGATCACCAGTCTTTAAGTAGCATGGATAAAAATGCTTCAGAAAGAGGACAAAGTCAATTTTCAAATCCAACGGATGAGAGCTGGAAAGGCGGTCCTTATACAAGTAAGGAAAACATGCAAGTTCATTTAATAAACTTTTACAGGTACCCTGAGTCCACTTCTGTAGTTCTGTAGAGAACGTTTTTGGGCATTTAAACTTGGGCTACATCTTTACAACTTGTGTTTATGCCTTGCAGAGAAATTTTCTCTTTATAAGATAATTCACAGCATCACTAAATACCAAAATGCTAATGATAATGTAGTATTTTGCTGGCCTGTTGTAAGTGAATTGTCCTAAGTTTGCTTCTGAAATTTGTGTTACTCCATTTCATTAGACCAGAAACTATTTGCTGGCCTCCTTATAAAGTGTGTGGTACAGCTGGAATTGATACAGACCATTGACAACATAGTGTTCTACCCAGCAACAAGCAAGAAGGAAGATGCTGAGCACATGGCTGCAGCTCAGGTACCATCAGGCTTATTTATAACCTTGTTGTGGCAGTAAAGTACAAAGACTATCAAATGCTCTGAAGGGTGTTTACAAAATAGAGTATAGAGTCTCTTCTTTTTCTAACTCTCAGCACTACCCTGAATGTGTGTGTCATTACTCTTAAGCTGTGATTTTTTTTTTTTTTTACTGCCTCCAGTGTTTCCTGGCAGTCTGCCTGTTGGATTATTGTATTACCATTATTTTTATTACCAATATAATATATTATCATTGTTTTTGTAATAAATACATACTCATCAAGAATGCTTTTTGTTTGGTTTTGGGGAGAGCATTCTTTTCTGTTGTTTGGCGTGTCTTCATTTTGCCACAGTTTGAGGCTTTGTGCAGCCTCTAGGTGTTTACACAGGAGGAGATGCAGAAGTTGAACTTCAGCAAGGTTAATGGTCAAGATTTAACTCATTACCTGCCTTGGAGAGGTCCTTGTCCCTGAAAATTGTGATTCTAGGGAATAGTGCAAGGTAGCTCTTGCTTGGCTATGTCAATAAAGCCCTAGGCTAGAAGTTTGGGCTAGTGCATTCAGGTAGTGTTTTGGGGATCGTATAGTTAAATTCCTAATGAAATTAGCTAAAAATATTGACCAATATTAATGAAATTTGACGTTAGCCAAAGATGGGGAATTTCTACACTATGCAACATTTAAACTTGCACTATTTTTGTGGTTCATTTTGATGCTGTTCAGAATTCAGTAGACCTACTCAGTCAGCTCCTAGGGGAGAGGAAATGTTCTATATTGTGTTGCTGTGACTTTTTTTTTATGCCTTGATAAGGGAGGTTCTTCCCTTGTTGTTCTTGATTATTTTTTTTTTTTCTTATCAGTAACTAGGATAGATCATAACTTCTCTCTTTTAAAACATCCTACTGAAAAGAATAATAGAATAATTTAGATTGGAAAAGACCTTTAAGATCATCAAGTCCAACCGTTAACCTAGCGCTGCCAAGTCCACCACTAAACCATGTCCCTGAACACCACGTCTACCCATCTTTTAAATACCCCCAGGGATGGGGACGCAACCACTCCCCTGGGCAGCCTGTGCCAATGCTTGACAACCCTCTCGGTGAAGAAGTTTTCCCTGATACCCAATCTAAACCTTCCTTGGCACAACTTGAGGCCATTTCCTCTTGTCGTATCACTTGTTACTTGGGAGAAGAGACCGACCCCCCCCTGGCTCCAGCCTCCTTTCAGGCAGTTGTAGAGAGCGATAAGGTCTCCCCTCAGCCTCCTCTTCTCCAGGCTGAACAACCCCAGCTCCCTCAGCCGCTCCTCACCAGCCTTGCGCTCCAGACCCTTCCCCAGCTTCATTGCCCTTCTCTGGCCATGCTCCAGCACCTCCATGTCCTTCTTGTGGTGAGGGGCCCAAAACTGAACACAGGATTCGAGGTGTGGCCTCACCAGTGCCGAGTACAGGGGGACGATCAGAGTACAGCTCTGATATTTGACAGGTCCATTCTGCTGTGTTGTGTTGCACTAATATTTCACTTGTACTTAAAAATGGAATCTGGAGTTAGTGATATATGGTCCGTGAAGTTTTATTAAAGTCTCTTAAGCTTAGATATAAAGAATGTTATTGACACTCCTCCCTTCCCCCGCCTCTCTCCTTTAGCGAGATGCATTGGACGCAGATATCCACATTGACACAGAAGACCAAGGAATGTATAAATATATGTCTTCACATCACCTCTTTAAGTTACTAGATTGTCTGCAAGAGTCTCATTCATTTTCAAAAGCCTTTAATTCAAATTATGAACAGCGAACTGTGTTATGGAGAGCAGGTGAGGCTTTTATTTTTAGTTTGGTAAAAATACTGAGCTGCATTTATAGCTTTAGCTATTGAGATACAGAAGTATACCATTGCAATAATCTCTACAGTTAATCTGACAGCGTTGCATGCTTTTATTATGTGTGTCCTTCCTGATGACTTGAGAATAATTCTGCTTGCTAATTCTCTGCTTTTTTGATTGAAGTAGAGCTTCACAGTTGGTACTGCCGTAGTTAAATATCTTTATAAATAGATTAGGTCTCAGTCAAAATCAAGGAGGAGAAAATACTATCCTGACAAGAAATCATTACTGTTCACTAGTGGAGGTATTGTTGATAAACTTTACCTCTTGGCCAGTAACTACAAATGTGAATGTTCCCATTCTCCCTATATGTAACTGATTTCTAGGGTTCAAGGGTAAATCAAAACCCAATCTACTAAAACAAGAGACCAGCAGCTTGGCTTGTTGCTTGAGAATACTCTTTCGAATGTATGTGGATGAAAACCGCCGAGACTCGTGGGATGCTATACAACAACGACTGCTTAGGTAAGAGTATCGGCTTGCTTCTGGTGCGTTCTGTTTGCATCCAGGGATGCACGATACTGGCTGAAAATGTTCTGTTTCAACTTGCTGAGCACAGCGTGCAGAGTATATGAAGATACATATAGAGAGAGATATAGATGACCACTCTTTATTAAAAGTTAATTTAGCAATAAGGAGGCAATCTGCTTGGAATAAATGAAGCACCTTCTTGCCTGACATAAGCTTTTCTTTACAAAAGTAGTGGTGTATGAATACTTTCATATCTGAGTACATAATGATACTCAGAGGTATAATAGGTTACAGTAATCTAAACAGAGTGCAATATAAGCTGCTGTATACCTGGAACTTAGGTAAACATAGAAAATTATGTTAAATATGTATAAAAAGGTATTGTGGTCCCCTTTATTTGAAAAGTGAGTTGTTGGTACATAAAAGTTCAGAGTACTAATCTCTAACCAAATGTAAACAACTCTCAAACTTGCTGTTGGTATTAATGCAATGGATTTCAGTAGCATTCTGATTTGTCAGCATCTATGGACACATTAATCTTTCTGGTGTGTAAAAGAGGAGCTTCCATTCCTTCTTTAATTAAAATAGTGCCCCGAAAAAGCCACAGTAAGTGGTACAGTTTGTACCTTGTGTTGACAGTCTACAGCAAGGACCAAAAATTTATTAATACAATAATAATCCCTTTTTAATCCACAATGCTGAGCTCTGCAGATACTTATTAAAGCAGTCTAGATTTGGAGGGAGAACTCTTTCATGTTGCTGTTGCCTAAGCTGTCCCAACGTAAGGATCAGGAAATAATGTTTGCAGGTTGAAGCTGGCAACGCTTTAATTACAGAATGTTTATGAGGAAAATTACACTCTTCCAGCTCTGACTCCATGGTTCTTTGTTGACAACATGAAAACTATTTCAGTTCAGTTATCTGTAACAACTACTGGAACAGAAAAATTATATATTTATATAATTAAAGTTGTTGCATGTGATTGAAAACTTTTCCATGGAAATCCATCTTACTTGAAAACAAAATACACTGAGAGGCTGAACAGTGCATGTTATAAAAACTTTTTGTGGGTTTTCTTTATGGTTCGTCTGAACTGTCATCTCTTTAGTGTATGCAGTGAAGCCCTGGCGTATTTTATTACCGTGAACTCAGAAAGCCACAGAGAAGCTTGGACCAATCTCCTGCTGTTGCTTTTAACAAAAACACTAAAAATCAGTGATGAAAAGGTAAGAATAGGGTGGAAATCATGTCTGTTTGCATTCAGGTATTTTTCCATTTCTGCTTCTGTTGAATTCAGTCTTTATTATCATCTGGATTGCAAGGTGGCTCACTTATTCACGTAGTGTGTACTCTCCTTGAAATGCAGTAATCGTTACATCTCCATTTTTTGCAAGCATTCCACGTTGTAAAAAATCGGACTGCATCCACCGAGTTCACAGTTGTATAGAAATAGTGATGGAATTACTGCAGAGCTTCCATATGCAATGAGTGTGCAGTAAAGGATGGGCTTGTGCTGTATTACAGCTGCACAAGAATGGTAGAGGTAAATTTCACCACTGTAAAATTGGAATTGTGGTTCCTTGACAGTGGTGGCAAAAAATAATTCTCAGGATCTCAGCCCTTTAGAAGAAAAGGTGAATGCAAATATTCACTACATTAGAACATGAAGAGAAACTTCTGGAAGTTGCTTGCTTTTTTTTTTTTTTTTTTTTTTAAGCTTTCCAATACTGTTGAGCTTCATCTTGTTTTAAAGTGTATTTTTTCCTGGTGTATTTCGTTTTCTTTATTGCAAAGTGTGTAATTTCAGTTCACTCTTGTGTAGTTTGGGATGTTTTATCACAATTTACCAATATTTTAAGGAAATGGTAGTAGTGGTGGCTTGGCTTTTCCACGTAACACCAATTCAGTGATGCCCCTGTGGTTACGGTGTGTTGGGAGAACAGTCTTCACTGTTTGTAGATAAAATGGTGACTTGGCCATTCCTTAGTACCCAATCCCAATATCTCTTTTTTTTTTTTTTTTTTTTAATAATAGTTCTGTGGTGAAAATGTTCCATCAACTTTCCCTGTAACTAATACTGAGCATTATTAGGAAAGGAATAGAGGACAAAACATATTTCTTGTTGTGTAAATTCATGACAGATTTGCATCTTGAGTACTGTCGGCAGTTCCGATCCCCTGTACCGAAAGGGGTGTAATGGAGCTGGAAAAGGGTTGAGAGAGTGTAACAGGAATAAGGGATATAGACCGGCTCCCATACATGGAACTGTATGTAGGTTAGACTTTTACTCAGTTATCTTTTATCCAGAAAAGAAATGAGATGTGCATAAAGTCATTATTAGCATGAAGAGAGGGAAAGGACTGATGATTCTTATACCGGAAAAGACAGTGAATTAGAGTTTTGGAGATGGGAAGTCACTGGAGGAATAAAAAAAAAAAACCTGAACACATACATAATGGCGATACTTCTTCACACGCTGGTTCAGCTGTGGGAGGCTTTGTTATGTGTTGTGGATGATATTTGAAAGAGGCTGGAGAAGCAACTGGACAAATTCACATCAGAGGGGGGTGTTTCTACAAGTAGTCCCTGATAACACCTCTAGCCTGAGAAATCCCTGAGCCACAAAGTAGTCTGACTCCGCTTCAGGGAAGTAATGCCACATGCATGCTCTGTGTGTGGTTTCCTGTAGGCATCTGCTAAGGCTGCTGTGGAAAAGAGACACTGGGCTTGATGGCCCTTTGGCCATCCAGGGGGGCCTTTGATGGGGTGAGACCTTGTGTTTTAATGAGTTGGTGTAGCCATGAACGTGGAAAAGCTCTGCACTTTTCTATAGTAAGAGAGAATAACGTTCTTTTTTCATATCTTCTTTGATAGTTTAGGGCACATGCTTCAACATATTACCCATACTTGTGTGAAATCATGCAATTTGACCTGATTCCTGAGCTTCGAGCTGTGCTACGGAAGTTCTTCCTGCGTATAGGTGTTGTGTTCAAAATCTGCATAACAGAGGAGCAGATACGGACAACTGGGATGAACTTACCTTCGTGGTAGCCCTAAGTAGGGTTGGTTACTTCGGCTTGTACATAAAGCTATGTTCCAGAGATGGATTAAAGTGGATGGGGGAAAAAATGGGACCCTGGCGTACCAACACAGCGGCAAGTTACTCTTACCACAATGGCATTTGGGGAGGAGGAAGAAAAACCCTGTTCTGTCCATCCTACAAAACTATCAGCAGTTTTATTTAAATTATTGCTTACAGAGTTAATACAGTAGATGTAAAGTCTCTTTGTTTCAATGCTAGTCATCCTTATGATCAAACCTGTCTCTTCTAGTCTCTTACCAATTGTTCAGTCTTGCGTCCCAGCTAAATCTGATAAATCAGCTGGATTCCTCAATAGAAATTATGCCCCTTGGAAATACTGAATATAGTTGTATAGCCGTGTGATGTTAGCACATGTGTTCATAATAAACTATACTGCAGTGGCTAATGACCACCTAAGATCATTCTGGGTTTTTCTTTGTGTCTACATGACTAGACCAGGCAGCGTCTTACGGCTTTTGAAGCGGACAGCCTGTAGGGTACCTGGGGGAAGGGTTTTCCTCCTGTTTAGCAAGTCGTTTTTTTAAAACTTTTTTTTAAATATCAGTGCTTCATCTTCTGAGACTTATTTTTGTTTTTATGGAAGGTTTTACATCAGGAGCACACAATAACATCTATTCTATTTAGCTTGTTAGTCTTGAGTTAAAAGCATTTAAAAAAAAAAAAAAAAGACTTCAACTTTCTATTTACTTTCATACATTGCCAGATCACGGACAGAGCATATACAGTAGTATTAAAAACAAGGTTCAGAACAAATAAAACCACCTTTTTTCACCCTTGACTATAAGGTATTTAGTAGTAATTGTGTCTGTTTAGCAGGGAGTCCTGTCCTTAATACATATCAGGTTCTGTTTCTTTTTACTGCAGATCTGCAACTTCTGATTTGTCTCTTTGTGCAAATGATTTTTTTGTTCTCAACTCTTAGTTCCTGTTGTGATCTAAAAGAAAACTGAATTCCCACGAAACTGCTCTAGCAAAATTAAACTTAAGTTCATTCATGTACTATAAGAGTTACCAATACATTTCTATGCTTCGAAGGTATCTGTGAAGCAAATGTGACCTAACACTACAGCTTTGCTTGTCCTAGAGGTTTTTCTTTTTTCAAAACCCATCAGTTTTCTGTGACCACCATTTCCATGATAGAATACCAGTTTGCAGGGCTGAGGTCTGTCCTTTTGAACTGATTTTAATTTCAAGTTTTAAGACTTCTCTAAACTGGAAGAGTATGGCAGGAACAGGAGAGGCTCCACTTCCTAAAACAGTGTAAACAAAGGTGTTCTGTTAACTGCTGTGCTATCCATATCAGCCAAACCTAAAACATGACAGTATTTAAAACAAAACAACCAAACAAACCCAACCTACTTGAATGGTATTAAGTGTTTAACCTGTTGTTTTGCTTTTTACGTTGAGTTTCCTGGCAGGGAGGCCGTAGTTGAGGTTGTCTTGGGATATTCCACTCTCAGAGCTGTTGGGATTCTTTCTTTCTTTCTTTCTTTCTTTCTTTTTTTTTGTGAGTTTTATTTCCAAAGGGTTCATATGGTGCTCTTCAGTAAATCAGTGATAAATCAGTAGTGATAAGGCTTTCACATTTTTATTTTTACTTATTATTTTTAACCAAAGAAAAAGAAATGGTGGTTGTGGCTCTTTAACTTTTAAATGCCTATTAGATTAAATCTGTACACTAATATTTAGTAGAAGGGAATATATGGCTATATCTTACAATAGGAAAAGACTGAAAAATAAGCAATGCTGATATTTAACTTGCTGCATTTGAAACGTCCTTTTGTGTTGCATTTAGTATAGTTGCTCATTCCCTTCTAATGTCACTTCATCAATTACAGTAAAAATGAACTATTTATTTTAATTGTATTTAAATCAGTAAGAATAGGCTATTCCTTTTCTTCTGGTCCTAGACAGTCCTAAAGAAAATATTTGAAACTTTATTTTTCAGATTTTGAATGTGTCACTGCCTCATTGAATGTATACCCGATCTCCTATCGAAACACAAAATTTTTAGAATTGCATGCTTTTCCAGTATTTTACAGTTTTGAAAGCCTTACACCTCATGTCTCGAAACAAGTCTCTTAATTTTCAGATCTTAAATTACTTTACAGTTGCATTGTGGGCTTTCTTTACTGTAAATGTGCAACATTTGTACTATCTCTGCATATAGAATAAGGGCCTTTAATCAGTCCTTTCCTTCAGCCTTAGTTCTGAGACTATTCTTTTACTTAAGTAAAGCTTTTATTGTATTTATACCATTTATAAACTGCTGAAATTAGATATGACATCAAAACATCCTAGACTCTGGAGTGTGGGAAGGAGAAGGGAGACCAGAATGCAATTGGATTGTAACAGCCTTAATCCCGTCAATTTTCTGAAATTGATTGTACACGTCAAAGCAATAAGGATGGTGTGTTAAGTGTAATACCCGAAACGGTTGTATCCACAATTGTGAATACAAAACGGTTCTATTCACTGTTTGGTTTCCCTTATACAGTCAGAAAGATCATAACCCATAGACATCTTAATGAAGCTAAAAACGCTGAGCCAAAACTCCTGCAGCAGTCGCTGCTGGGTCCGATCTCGCCCCGACTCTGCTGACACAGACTTTATCTGCCTGCGGTGGTTTTACCGCTGTAGTGGAACCATGAGTGAGAACAAGGTTCTGTGCCAGCATATCCTGGTGGAGATCGAGACATCTGTGCAATACATGGAGTAATAAAAAGTAACCTCTTAGACTTTTAAAGTAGTGTTATGCAACAAATTAAACTATAAACTGATTTACCTATAATGGTATAAATATGGAGACTGCATGATATTTGTTGTTCTTATTTTGGAACCCTCTAGGAAATAGGTAGGTAGGGGGAGGATGCTAATGAGGAAAACGCTAAAAACTCCCTTTTGTGTTGATTCTATTGTCTTACAGTACAAGAAAAATATTATTTTTACAGCGGTTTATTATCCATGTCTCATATCTCATTTTCCGAATTGTAAACAGAATAATCTAAAACTATGTCCACTGACACAAGCAAACACCCCCCAAATTTTAGCTCAAGTCTTACTATTAAGAATGAGAAAGATTAAAAATATGTAACTTTTAGTCTGAAGTAGAACTAAGCTTTGTTAGCAGCTCCCTTTAATATGTAAATGGAGTTTGTTCAGCACCTTTAATGTTATTTCTGTGTAAAATGTATGTTTTCACATATTTAAAATGCTTAAGTTTTTTGAAGACCTCCATATTAAGTGCATTTAATATCAATAATTTAAAGAAGAGCATTCCTTGCCCAATGGATGTATACATTTTTGAGAGAATACCAAAATTATATAATATGAAAAACTATGTAAAGTTTTCTACATGAAAATACTATGTATAATACTGTTACGATATTCCATGCTTTAATCAAGTGGTAAATCAATAAAGTTTTAAGAAGTGTTGCTTGTTTTTTTCATGTAGTTTATTAGAAGGCTTGTGAACCTACGGCCTCCTCTATTCAACATGAGAATTACGGTAATTATGGGGCTTTCACTTTAGGGGCTGGTTTGTTTTATTTAAACACACCATTACGTGCCTCCTCCTGCCTGCTCTCTTCCCCCGTGGGGATGTCGCCTTTTTTAATGAATAGAAGGGCTCCTGCCCTCCGGCCGCCCACCCCTTCTGCCCTCCCGGGCCCCACGCCCGCCACCGGCCCCGGGCCGCCTCCTCGCACCCCCGGCCCGGCTGCCGCTCGCCGCGTCCCCCGGGAGCCGCTCGCCCTCCCCGCGGGCAGCCGGCCCCGCGCTCCCTCAGGCCCGGGCGCGGCGGCGGGGCCGGGCTCCCGCGGCGCCTCAGCGGCTCCCAGAGGCCCCCGGGGCCTTGTGGGAAGAGCGCGGCCATTGGTCGGCCGCTCCCGCGAGGAGCGCGGCAAGGATTGGCTCAGCGGGGCGCGTCGGGGAGGGGGAGGCCGCTGATTGGCCCGGCGGCGGCATGGTGTCACCGCCCTGCGTGATGCGGTCACGGTGCCGCCGCCGCGCCCTCTCACCGCGGTTTGAATGTGAAGCGCAGCCGGAGCGCCCGGAGCCGCCGCTGCTGCCGCCACCGCCGGGGGGGAGTCGCCAGGTGAGGCTGGGCCGCGCCGCCCGGCGATGCTGGCGGTGGGGCGGCCCCACAGCCCGGCGGCCCGCATGGTCCGCAGCCGCCCGCCGCTCCGCTCCGCGCTGGGCTGGGGCGCTGGGCCCGCGGCGCAGCGAGAGGCGCAGCTCACCATGCTGGGGTGGTTCGGCCCGCCTCCCGCAGCTCGCGATTGGCCCGCGGTGTCTGGGACTGAGCAGTGTGCTCTCCTCATTGGCTTCCGCTGCTGCCCGTCTGGAGGTGGCGGGGAGGGGGGGGGGGGAGGGGGAGCAAGTTAGTCTGAGGGCGGTCGGTGCCGTTCGGGGTTCCCCCGCCGCGGCCGCCGGCCCGGCGAGGGTGGGCGGGCAGGCAGGCCCGCCCGCCCGCCCGCCCGGCCCTGGGCCCGTCTTGCGGGGGCCGCAGCCGAACCGGGCCGCCGCCACATGAGGCAGCGGGAGCACCGCCGCGGGGGAGGCGCAGTCTGGCGGCGGGCGGGACGGAGCGGCCCCGTCCCTCGGATAAACCGGCCCCGGCTTCAGGCCGGGCGGGCGGCGGGGATGGGGCCGGGGAAACGCCGGGGTGCGCTGTGCTGAGGCGGCGGGAGGGGGCTGGGCCGCCCCCGTGGTAGCGAGAGCGGGGCCGGCCCCGGCGGCGGCCGGGCCTGGAGGGCTCCCGGGCGGCCTCGCCTCTCGGTCTGTGGGGACGCGGCGGGAGGGGGCTGGCGGGGCGGCCGCGGGTCCTCGCTCCTGCGCCCGTGGCCGGTGGGTGCTCGTCTGCCCACCCCTGCGCTTTGGCGAAGTGGAAAGCAGAGATCCTCCCTAGCAGTTTGGTGTAAAGATTATCTGTCCGGTAAAATCTGGACCGTAAACATCCTTAGGCATGTGGGTGGTGTATGGTAGGTGCTGTGGTGAGGGAATGCAGGAACCGAGTTCTCTGAAGTTCCTCACAGTGTAAGGCTTGGAGAACAGCCGCTTTTTGGTTTGGGTTTGGTTTTTTTTCCGTAAGTGGTCTGTCATTAATTTGACTAAAGCAGTTAATGCAGTAAGCACATTTTATGGGTTTTTCTTCTGGAGAGGTGGTCTGAAAATACTCTCATTTTCTGTGGCCTTTTCAGGAGGCATATGTCACAACACAGCAAAAAGCATTGTATCACTCTAGCAAGTACCACCAGTTTTCTGTAGTGAAAAACAACAAAAAATAAATAGCTAGAGGAAGAGAAGGAAATAGGAGTAAGCAAGTAGCGGGTGAAAATACTTATCCTTTTGTATGAGGAAGTAACGGATTAAAATCTTTGTGTTTGGCCTTCAGAGTAAACGTGCAGTCAGCTTGAGGTGTATATTTTTTATATGAGCCCCTATATTACATATGTACGTGAGGTATTTGTAAAAGGCCATTCAGGATTGTCAGTCTTTTTCAGTTTGGTTTCCCATTTGTGTCAAGTTTAGTCTTCATAAATGATCTCTGCGTGGGTCTGCACCTCAGCCTTACAAACTTCCCCGGAGCAGATAATTTATATTTTTTTTAATTATGAAAGATTTAAGTATTAGTTTCAACATCATAGTAATGATGCATGAGGCTATTTCATAGAAGAGATGAGCCAGCTGCTACTGGTGCTGTTTGCTTACGCTATACTTTATTGGGATTTTGTTGGTCGATGTGAATTGGTGAACAAGACTACAGACAAGTAAACCCCCAAAAGGGAAGGGGGGTGAAATATGGGAAGCAGGACTCTCTATGTGGATTTTTACTTTTTGCAAGATATGTTGGGATCTCAATTACTCATTAACATCCATTTAATTTAAGAGGATGCTGTTGCTGTCTCTTTCAATGATATAGATGCCATAGTTAAAGTAAAAATCGTGTCATTAAAACTCACTGCCTTTGCAAGCATGCTTAAATAGAAACTGTATTGCACTGATAATCAACGTAAAACAAATCCAAAGTGGGACAGCCAAATTTCGCTCTCTCTTACTAGTTAGAAACTCCAGAGGAAAAAATGGAAATCTTAGCTTCCTCAGCACTTCTGTGGTGAGTGAACTGTGTGGTTGTATGAAACTGTAACTGTTTCAGTGGTAAGAAGGATGGGCAGAATTGATGATGATATCCTCAGCAACAACATGTCCATTAAAGCACGTCTTGCTGCTGTTTTAGTGTTACTGTAATTTGAATTATTCCAATTAAAGCTGTGAAGTTAATACATCACTGTGGTAAGTATGAGAATGTGTGGGATGATTACTAGAGAGGAGTAATTTAGACTTATTGCACAGAGTTATTCTGTAATAAATATTTCAGTTTAAATTAACTCCCACCCTAATCTAAATTAATTTTACAGGGTGGACAAACCCTCTGGCTTTGCACAGTCTTTTGTCTCTTTATAAAAAATTAATTTTCTGTTGCAAGCTTTCTTTGATAATGAGTACTTACTTTTAAATGAGCTTTGACTCTCCAATACACTTTGAATTGTTCTATTTACAATCATGTAGGACAGGACTATTCAACTTTTTCAGCCAGGAACAGATTTCTGGGGCTGACAGAAGTTCATAAAAGCAAAAACAAACTCCTGTTGTCCTGAAGGGGCAAGAGACCACCTTTTGGCTGTATCTGATTCATGGTTTGCTGGATGTGTGATCCTGTTCCAGGAGTTTGGTTTCAGTAAACTAGACAATAACAGTTACACGTAGTTGAAGAAATGGAATGTTTTCTGTTTTGTGCTTGGTGCACACCAGCTGTTGTTTTATTGGATGAGACATATAAGATAGGACTATCTTTCATGAAGTATAGTCAAAAAGAGCTCATGTGTCTCTTCTGCAGAATCTTGTTTTACATATGTGTACCTTATAGGATAGATTTTTTCTGATTTGTATTTATAACAAAACTACTTGTGGGTTTTAGGTTCTGCCAAAATGGAGCTGAGTGATGCCAATTTACAGACTTTAACTGAGTATCTAAAGAAAACGCTAGATCCAGATCCTGCTATAAGGCGTCCTGGTAAGTGATTCTCATGAGTGACCAAAAAAGTTTAGTTTCTTTTTGGCTCTTCTGTCTGTGTATAGCAAACTTCAGTGGATGTTTGTGCAAATAACCTCTTTGCAGAAGTTCTTGGTACCCTTTTAAAACAAAAAACAAAAAAACTAATGAAGGATGGATATAAATATAAATTTATTTTGTTTGCTTTTTGTAATTTTATTTTCCTGTATTCCTGATTTTTTTGGTACTGTTGTTATTTAGAACAGTACAGCTGTTCGCAATAAACCAGGATTTACTTCTAGCAGGTTATAGCTTTTAAAAACGGTGAGGAGGCAATATTTCCACATCCTACTTTGAACTGAGAGCTTTTGTTAATAGCAGAACTGTTAATGACCTTAGTAGTAAAGAAGCTATGGTACCCTTTGTCAAACTTGTACTGTGTTTCTGTTCTTGTGAAACCCTGGGGAAGTGTTCATGTGTTGATTATTTTAAATAGACACTTGAGGAATCATAGGACTCCCATTAGAAAAATCAGTTCAGCTTTTGCTAACCTTAGTATATTCTCTTACAGCGGAAAAGTTTCTTGAATCGGTTGAAGGAAGCCAGAATTATCCGTTGTTACTCTTAACGCTGCTGGAGAAATCACAGGAAAATGTCATCAAAGTTTGTGCATCTGTAACGTTCAAGAATTATATTAAAAGGAACTGGAGAATTGTAGGTATCCTAGTGAGTAGTTGTGCTATTTAATAATCCTTTTAAGGTGCAATAAGATATTCTGCAGTAACCTTGGAGAATGTGTGTATGTCTGTACTCTGTGAAAGAAAGTAGATCATTCAGAGAACAAACACAAGGTGTAGTATACTGATGAGGGACTAAAGCCTGGACCATTGGAGTCTGTTCTGTTAAAAAGAACTAAAGCTGGGTGATAAAAAGATGAACAAATAATCTTCCCTAATATTATATGCATATTTTGCAGAAGCGCAGTATTTAAACCTCATTTAACTGACAGTAATATTGTTTAAACTAAAATGATTGTGAAGTGTCTATACACATGAGCTGGCCAATTTGGCATGTATCTATTGTCGTAGCGTTACAAACGTTTCAAGCCAGCACTGCAGCTGAAAGTGATGATCCTAGCTTCTCTTTCATGTAAATGCTTCTGGGGCATAGAATAGTGTGGGACAGTTTATTTTGGTGACCTTGCCAGTTTATCACTTAGAAGTATTTGTAGACATCAAATAGAAATATTGCCATTTAATCCCATTTTATGCTTTGTTTTGAAGAGATCAGAAACATTTTTGATTCAGAGCCTTCATCATTCATGAAATTTAATTTATGGTAGAAAGTATTACATTTGAGAGCTGAACTCCTTCAGCAATGAGAGGTTTTAATTGATACTGTTTATACTTTGTCTCACTGAAAGTACTGTTTGTATCTGAAAAATATCAACTGTGTAATGTTGCTTTACTATGGGGAAACTGGTAAGTATTTCATCATTACGTCTTAGCTGGTACCTCTTTACAAATTTGCATGTGATTTCTCCCCTCCCCCCCTACTAATATTAAGAAGCTATAGGAGTCTGAGATCTGGTTATGTTTGATAAGTTTAGCGCATTCGGTCTGGCATGAAATTTCTAGAACTTTGTTTCTGTAATACTGTATTCTTGGTCATTTCTCCCAAATTGCATCTTTATCTGTAGTATATTGTAAGTAGAAATCATGTTCTGTTATGGAAAAATTTGTAAGTGGCTTCCTATTTATGGATTGCTGATGTAATTCAGGATGAGATTTTGTTTTGGAGTAGGTGGGGATGCTATGCAGTAAATGCGTCCAGAGGACCGTTATGGTTGCTGTGTGGCTTCAAGCATGTTGTTTTGTCCAAAATTGAAGCTCTCATTTCAAGAGCAGCTGTATGAACATAAAATACAGCCCTACGGCCAGCTTACCTAGACCACATGGTTTCATTTAGCAGCCTTGGACTTGACTGATACAAAGCTCAGTGGAAGTAAAAGGGTTTTGCCTACTCAAGGACTTTGATTTGGTAGAGCCTGGAGAGCTAGATGTACAGGGCACTTCTGGAGAGAGGGAAGAATTTGCTTTTTTAATTTATTTTTTAAGTATCTGCAGAATAGTCACCTATGTGTTGCCTCTCATGTCTTGTAAAAAGGTCTCATTTCTTTGAAAAAATCTCATAAATAACTCCATAGTAGGATTTGGTGTTGCTGGTCTCTCCACCATCATTGTCCTCACCTCTCTAAATGCATAGCAGTGAGCCCTGCCTCCCTAGTTGGAGCTTGCCTAATACGGTTATTGCTGCCTTTCACATCATATAAACTAGTAAAGCTCAGGTTTTAAAGATCATCTTCTTTTTGTGGTTTTTAATGTATGTCTAGTGATTCTGTACATTCTTCTGATTCAGTGCAATGTGATAGAAGCAGAAAAGCAAGTTCTTGGTGTCTTATTTTTGTTCCTGCTTGTTTATAGCTAAACATAACTCTTGAAATTTTGAAATTACTAAGCTTTTATTTTAAGTTTATGGGTAGATGGTGAAAGGGAGGTAAGAAAGAGGGTAGTAGTGCCGTCTGGTTCAAGCATCTGAAGATGACTGAATTGCTCTCTGGAGGTGCTTATCTCTTTTACTTGCTGGATAAGTTATAGGTTTCTGAACTTCAGTGCTGTCATCACAGATAATGTGACTATCACTGCCTGTCACTGGTTGGTGACAGGCCTCCTTATTATTTTATTTCTTTAGTAGAAATTCTGTAATTTACTGCCCCTTGGCACTATTGACTGACTGGGCTGTGAACTGATTGATATTTTGAACTGATCGAGTCAATGTTATGGTTTTGATGGTGTAACCTGCACCCATCTTCATGTACAGTTTCTAGAAAGTATGGCAGCTTGCACAAAATAAATCTTTGAGATTGGCAGAAGTGAGGACAGAGATGTGGTTTGGTGTGGTGGGAGACTGTTGGTTAAACTTATGTGTGTTACTGGCATACGCACTCACCCTTATTGTGGCTGACTTGCTGATTTGAAAAGTCACCATTAGAGAAGGAGAAAACTAGTTCAAGATTTTACAGAAAGATGTCATTTCTTTCAGCTTTTTTCAGGTACTACTGTTTTAGGTTCATTGTAGGCAATATCATTAACAGATCTTCTTAGTTTCTTTAACTACGTAATAGTTAAATAAATCAGTTTAATTGGTTTCTGAAATGCTGATATTCGCTTGTTGCCTAGAGTGTACTGATATGCCCACCACTTAATTATTGTTTTTAATTTTAGGTTGAGGATGAACCAAACAAAATATGTGAATCAGACAGGATAGCCATTAAAGCCAACATAGTGCCCTTGATGCTTAGCAGCCCGGAACAAATCCAAAAGCAGGTAATATGTCAATTCCTGGTTATGCCCATGAGACTTTTGGAATATTTTAAGTGTGTCTGGAGGCTCTGGTTATTGGCAGAGCTCAGTTCCCTTACCATGAGGTCATCCCAATCCAAGTAACGTGGAGTATGTTGTCACAGCTACTTCTGCCTACTTTAATTTTTTTTTTTTTTTTAAAAAGGCAATTACTGTATAATCTTATAGCTAAGTTCTAGCTTTAGGTAGTTAAATATAGTAATTCCAGAAAGTGAGACTGCATGTCCGCATTGGATTTAAAATGAGATTTATTTATTTGTGGTGAAAATTAGTAGATATTTAACCCAATGATTTTTGAATCTGACAAGAATAATAACCATTTTTCCTAGATATTTGCAACATCTGGCATGACTGCTGTGTTTTTTGTAACGAGGAGCCTGTTATTTATATCATGTAATGGTTATGTTTCCTTTCCAGTTAAGTGATGCTATTAGTATTATTGGTCGGGAAGACTTTCCTCAGAAATGGCCGGACTTATTGACGGAAATGGTGAATCGCTTTCAAAGTGGAGATTTCCATGTCATTAATGGGGTCCTTCGCACTGCTCACTCTTTATTTAAAAGGTATTGGAAATAAGGGAGTTAGTATATGGATTGTAAATTTCTGTTCAACTCTAAATTTTTACCGTTAGACTTAATTTTGTAGATTTACAAAGTCTACAGTTGTGGCTTCTACTTACGCTTATTGATTTTTTTAGTAAGTATTTAAGTGGTTGTCAAATGGTATACCTTGCATGGTATCGAACTATGCTGTTTAGTTCTTGTTTACTTGACAGTATTTGTTTCAAGGTTCAGCACAAAAAATTAATTGTATGCAAGTGAATTTGGTAATAAATGTGAAGACTATATTCTATTTTTTGTGTGTTTCTTTCACTTGTCAGGTACCGCCATGAATTTAAGTCAAATGAATTATGGACAGAGATCAAACTTGTCCTTGATGCCTTTGCTTTGCCCTTGACAAATCTCTTTAAGGTATTTCTTTTTGAATCATTTCTAAAACAAGTTTAGCATTCTGAATTGCTTGTTGTGAATGCCTGCAAAATGAAAACTTGGGAATAGTTGCTTTGAAACTGTTAATGAGGTTCAAACTAAAGTCAGGAAGTGAGACCTGACAGGATTGATAAGGGGAGGAAAAGGAACTGTATTTTCTGTTTGTTTTTTTTTCTCTTTTTTTTTTCTTCTTTTTTTTTTTTTTTTTTTTTTTAAAGTTACATGACACTTTTCAGTACCTCTTGTCAATGTGGTTTGGGGGTGCGTATTACATGACTGAATCTTATGTCTTTTTCTAGGCAACTATTGAACTTTGCAGCACACATGCAAATGATGCTAGTGCTTTGAAGGTTCTCTTTTCTTCTCTCATTCTAATTGCGAAGCTGTTCTACAGTTTAAATTTTCAGGTGAATCTCCTTATTCTTCTCACAGTTTTGCTTTGATCTCACGAAGCTATTATGCTCTTATTTATAGGATCCATTTGAGGCAGCCTTTAAGGCCATGCTTTATCGCAAAAATAAAAGTTGACAGTCTGCATCAACGCTGGAGTAAAGGCACAGTAAGGATGGGGTTAATTAACACGTTAGTTTGGCCCTGTCTATACAAAAGTTCAAGAGTCTAAGCTCTTGTCATAGCAAGGAGGCGTTGTACGGGTAGCTCTGCGAGTATCAGCTGTGAAAGACAGAAGTCAAATGCCTGAGCTTGTACTCACTGTGCTCCTTTATAAATATGTCTGTACTGACATGAACTCAGTCACGTAGATGAAAGTCCATTAAAACTAGGAGCTCTATAGCACTGTAGTAACAAGTAATTCTCGTAGCAGTGTGGGGTTTTTTGTTTTGAAATCCTATCTAAATTTCTAACATTATTAAATAAATCTGCTATATGAAAAATGGTAAAAAGATAATTTGCTGAGGTGACATATATTTAGTGTTTCAACACAAACATAAGTCTGTGAAGTGTGATGATGGTGCCTTGATTGCTTGAGCTGTTCTTCCATATTGGGCAAAAGAGCAAGCTGGAGTTAAAGGGAGGCTTGTGCTCTCTTGTTCGGAGTAAGAGGCAGTAAGGTTCTTTCTTTATAAAACTGTAGGCTATCTAGGGTCTAAGCAACTAGTTTATTTGGAAATAGTGTATTCCAAAGCCTCCCTCTGGAGGGTTTTCATTTGGGAGGAGGAGGGGGTAGTGTTTCATTTTGAAGTTTGTTTTTGACACTTAGTTGTCCCTCAGTAGATGATAAGGTGGATACATACTACTAACAATGTAGATATATTATCTAAGCGGTGCAATCAGAAATTAAAATGTAGATTTATGCTTTTCCTTCACAGGATCTTCCCGAGTTTTTTGAAGATAACATGGAAACGTGGATGACAAATTTTCATAGTCTTCTAACTTTAGATAATAAACTTTTGCAGACTGATGTAAGTACTGCATAAACCTCCTGGTTTGCCCCTGTGTAGTGGAGAGGGTTGACTGAGAACTTAGGTCTAACTCTGAACAATGCAGTGTTTTCTTTATTGGATAAACAAAGGAATAGAATGGCTGTAAGGAAATGGAGTTTAAGAGAAGTTGCCCCATCTAAGAAATTTGAGGTCCAGTTCTTGAAGTTGTATCTCAGTTACAGGTATACCCAGCTGTGCACAGAAATCAAATTACAGATAATCATCAATGAGGAGATTCTTTTGAGGATATCTGCTGAAGTAACCTGGTCATTAGAGAGTCACAGTGCTCAGGTTTTCTGTACCTTTAAGCTGGTTCATGCACGATGTTTTAGAAAACAGGATATCTTAAAGAACTTGAAACAGTTGAACATAGAAGGCATGATGTCCCTAAGTACTTCAGTTCAGCGTCTGCTGTCTCTGTCTAATTATAAGTATTAGTAGTTTCACAGGTGAAAGATGATACCAAGTCATCAAAGCTCAAATTAATTTTGTGCATGCTTTCTGCGTTTTAAATGCTGTCTTCCAGATACAGTGCAGTAGTTTGCCACATGGTGGAGCCAAAGCAGCTCTATAAATTTCTTTACACTACATAGGGAGGCGTATTAAGTACATTCTGTGCTATAGTTTCATGGTCGTTCCAGGCTAACGCTGCTGCTAAAAGAAGCTTTGCTGCTCTTTTCTCTTCTCTTGTGCCTGTGGGCTACTGCCCAGCACAGACATTCATGCAGCTGTGTGCTGAACTGACTCAGGAAATGATATGCCTTAAAACGGAAAGGTGGGGGGGACTGGGGGTGGGGAGACAGAACTGGGGTGGTGTTTGGTGGTTTTTAATTCCAGCTCAATTTCCCAATTCACTTTGCTTTGTGGCTCCACAAGCATCTCTGCTGGTATGGGGAAGGGGGGAAGAAACTACTCTTACAACTATTCCAATTTAAAGTAGCAAGATACGATGTCTTCTAAGTATATTTTTTCAACACCTTGTGTTGTCTTTTTTCTATTACATTTGTAAATTATTTTCATGTCAAGCTTTATCAGGTCTAAATGATTTAAAGTGCATGGTACTTTCATTTGAAATGCAAGTATGATTTATAACTTGCAGTGCAGTTCCAGTACAAATCAGCAAAATACAGTGATTCTAGGGATGTGAGAGGGATTTCTTTCACCTATTTAGAACATGGTAAAAAAATAGTGTAAATATTTCCTTCAAATATGTTGATACTTTTAATATTTAAGTAGCGTTAAAGTTTGGATGTTTAAGTTCTTAGTTTTGTTTTATGTGAGGATGAAGAGGAAGCTGGATTACTGGAGCTCTTGAAATCACAAATTTGTGATAATGCTGCTTTATATGCTCAAAAATATGATGAAGAATTCCAGCCCTACCTGCCACGTTTTGTAACAGCGATCTGGAATCTGTTAGTCACAACAGGCCAGGAAGTGAAATATGACTTGGTGAGTTGTTATAAACTGATCTTGTCAAGTTTAATAATGAATTATAAATTGGTCAGTCATGCTACAGCTGTGTGTGTTCTGTTTTGTGTTGTTCTAGCTGGTTAGTAATGCAATCCAGTTTCTGGCCTCAGTTTGTGAGAGACCGCATTACAAGCATCTGTTTGAAGACCAGAATACATTGACAAGCATCTGTGAAAAAGTCATTGTTCCCAATATGGAATTTAGAGGTAACTTTTTGAGACTTAAGTTTTCAAGGACAGAATAAAATCTAAGTGTAATTATAATGATATGTGGCTTTGCAGGACTAAGAATTGAGGATTACCTCTTGTGTGCTTTAGTACGAGATTCAAAACCAAGTTTCTGGAGCAGATTGCTGTCCTATGGGCTTTGTAGAATTGTGCGAATACATCTAATAATTTTTGTGTCTTACTGGGGTCTCAAGTTGAGAAGTATAGGAAGTCTAGTTCCTGTGCCACCAGTAACTTTTCATGCTTAAAGTGAGTATCAGAATAATTCAAGGAGTCTAAATAGGCATAGATATCGGGCCTACTAAATTGTAATGTCTATTTCTCCAGGTTTTGATGGGCTCATATTGATCCTAGTTTCTAAAATGCAGTGAAGATCTATTGCAGTGATAAGAAGCTTCTCTCTCTTAAGTCTATGACTCTGGAAGCCTCTTTAAATACGCTTAGTGTTGAACATGTCCTATCTTTTTTTCTTTCTTTTTTTAAAATCGGGAATACATCAGCTCATGAGTATGAAAGACTAATTTGTGGGGCAGCAGCAAGTTAAACAGGCTAGTCTGGCTGGGTATTTCTGATTAATTTCTATTAATGTTATAGAAAAGTACTTGGAAAAAATAGCAAGTTGATAATAATACACCTTTTTACCATAAAAACCAGAGACCTCAATATTTAAACTTCTATGTATTTTTCTATTTTCAGCGGCTGATGAAGAAGCATTTGAAGATAATTCTGAAGAATATATAAGAAGGGATTTGGAAGGATCTGGTAATCCACAGATTTATACTAAGAATACTTGGTCTGTAAATATAGCTCTAAAGAGCTGAAGCAATTTACTGAAGCTTTTATAACTTATTTTTGAAATTGGGAAGATTCCCCTCCTCCCCCAAGAGATTTTATCCAGTTTTTTATCAAGTTTACTGTCACGATGTGCCCATCACAGTGTCTTTTTGTTTTGAACAATGTTTTTGTAGGGTTTTTTTCCTTAATTGGATTGGTATGTCTCCTACACTGCACACATTCTCGTTTCAGCAAATATAGCCCGTAAGTCAATGCTGAATAGTGGCCACACTTGTGTATTTAGTTCCTATGTGGAGAGTTTTAAATAACATGGAGAGACTGTGCCTGTATTTAGTAGTCTATCATGTTTAAACTGAAATTCTGACCGGTGTTGCATACAAATCTGTGACCAAGCCAGCTGGACACTGGCCAGCCCTTGTACGCTGGCACTGTGTTCAAACCAGTACAGTAACCGTCCTGAAAACACAGTGCTGTGCTGACAGAGCTGCTTGATTTTCTGATTGTAGCTGTCTGGTCTTCAGCCAGATCGGAGCACAAATGAACCAAATCTAGATCTGTATGACAATTCTGTATATGCTGTTCTGTGCCACTAACAGTTTACTGACTGACACTATTAGATTAATGACACTTCATAATAGATTTAAGAAATTACTGTATGCTTGCAGTGGAGGACAAAAATTGGAGGAAAATGTTTTTGAACTTTTCAAGCAAACATTTTATCATTCTTATCCAGGATTGGCTGCATTTTAGGTATTCGTGAAGCGTTTATTTGTAGCTACTTCTGCTTTTAAGAGAATTGAGGCAAGAAGTATTTGTGTTCTTCAGAGATTACTTTAGATATGTACTCTTGCATTTAAATTGCTTTATTTTCCTTCTGTCGCTTCTGTTAGTATATTATATTAAAGGCCAACTGACTTTTTTTATTTTTTTTCCCCTTTCTTGAAACAAGGAAGTTTTACAGGTTTTCTTGGGGTTTTTTTGTTTTGTTTTTATATGCCGAGCATGATGTTATATGGGATGGAATATCCCTTTGGTCAGTTTGGATCAGCTATCCTGGTTGTGTCCCCTCCCAGCTTCTTGCTGGCTGGGAAGGAAAAAGAGAAAGCCTTGACACTATGCAAGCACTCTTCAGCAATAGCCAAAACCCTGGGGTGTTACCCACAGTTTTAGTTACCAGTACAAAACACGGCACCATGTGGGCTGCTATGAAGAAAATTAACTCCGTCCCAACCAGATTTGGGTGCATAATTGTCAACATAGTAAAAAAGCCCTCCCCCCCGCATGCTTACTGAAACTTTCTTTAGAGGGCAGTAAAACCTGTGAATACGCCTGCTGTATTGGTAGGTGCCCGTTCCTCTTTGTTGTACAAATAGTCCCTATTATGACAGTAAGGAAAAGACTTAAATGTGTTCTTACACATCAATGTGGAGGGTTGCAATAATTAACATGAGGTGTGGCTGTAACTTGAGAAGCTGTATATCATTAATATATTAATTATTATGTTTATTAATATGAAAAGCTGTGTACTTTCCAAATACATATCCAAAGAATCTTTGGTTCTCATGCAGATATTGACACCAGGCGCAGAGCAGCTTGTGATCTAGTCAGAGGCCTGTGCAAATTTTTTGAAGGGCCTGTGACAGGGATTTTTTCTGGATATGTTAATTCTATGCTGCAAGAATATGCAAAGAATCCATCTGTTAACTGGAAGCACAAAGATGCAGCTATTTACCTTGTTACGTCTTTGGCATCCAAAGCTCAAACACAGAAGGTATGTATGTTTACATGCTATTCATTTTAATCCATATGCATTTAAGGATTATAGTGTATATAAGGATTGATGGAATTCATTTTATGCTGTTTCAGAATGGGAGTAACTGTATTTGTAGTAGTTTAATGTTGGGGAGGTTAAAAGTTGTCCATTATTTAATCCTCTCCCGGTTGGTAATTTGGTGGTATCTGATCTTCAGATAGATTGGGCAAAGTCAGCAACTATGTGTGACGGTTTGGCAGGTCTTATTAGCATGTGTGAAGCAGCCGTACAGAGAAACAAAATTAACTTGGGTCTAGAACCTCTGAGCTTTTTAAACGGTCCTAAGCCAGAGTTTGTAAGCCGTGGAAGGCCAAATTTAGCTTTACAGAAGATCAGAAGTATTAAGCAGACTAGAAGGAATCTAAATGACTCTTACAGTTCTTGTCATTGTATTTCCAATGTTTGCTGTTATTTGAGTGTTTATGAGTTGGAAATGGCATGTGAATGCTAATGATGGCTGGAAATGGATCTCATTACTTGTTTGGGAGAAAGCAACTAAGAGGCTGGATACATTGAAGAGCCACAACTGAGCTAAACTCTATTTGGAAACAGTAGCATTGTATTGAATGTCCTACAGAACAGATTTTAATATACTAACAAATACTTTAAATGTTATTACAGTTCAGATCTCAGTGGCTTTACAAGGCAGACTTGAAGTAAACATAGTAAAACATGCTGTACATCATCTTTATTCAATTTTGCTGAAGGTTCTCAGTCTTTTCCTGAAACTCTAGTTGTATACTACTGCTCAGCAATTGCTAATAATAGTGATGTGTAATGTGAACCAGAGTTGTCTAGCAATTAGAAAACTGCTCAGTTGTACATATTCTTTTTTTTTCCCGTGCTATTTAGTGGCAAACATGGGATAACATCACTTAGAACACTTGGTTGATAAATATCCGTCTGAAAAATCCTGTTTTAAAAATTAGTTGCATTTTTCATAAGAGAAAACTAAGTAGTCGTTATTTTGCTGCTCTAATTCAGAATTGGACTTTGAGTCCTAAACTTTTCCTTTTTAAAAGGCCTATCACAAAAAACTTACCAAGTTAGTAAGATGTTGATATTTTCTCTCTCAAATTTTGGTTGATTATTACTGTGTTATGTGCTACTATTTCTCAACTCAGAGCTGGTAACTTTGAACCTCAGTAGTGCTACAGCTGAAACGTAGACACTAAAAACATTAAGAAAAAGAAATTGGATGGCTCTCAGCTAAAGATGCAATTTCAGCAATCTCATCAGGTGCATGCAGGCTTTGGATTCCTTTTATTAAAAGCACATAAAAAATGAGTAGGAAAACTAACTGAGTGTCAACATCTAAAAACAGAGTTGGTTTGTTTTTTGTTTTTCTAGCATGGAATAACACAAGCCAATGAACTTGTTAATCTGACAGAATTCTTTGTGAATCACATTCAACCTGACTTGAAGTCTGCTAGTGGTAAGTTAATGTTAATTTTGATATGGCATTTTTTGTGATATATCTACAACCTTGACAGTGACCATTGTTTCTTAAGGCTCAAGCGCTTGTATATCAGCATAATCTCGGAGACAGAAAACTGTTAACACCTGGCACACGGGAAGTAATTCAAATTTGGTTGGCCAGCAATGAATGAGCTTTTAAACAAAAGTGGATTACCACAGGCTATCTGCAAGATCAGAGCATGTACACACATGGTTGCTATCAGCTACATGCTTAAACTTGTTGAATCAAAGTAATTTGATTTCTGTACTTGAGACCTTCTGGCAAACTTCTGTGCTATACAAAACCCTGAGAAGTTAAAATACTGAAGGCTAGGTCGTAGCCTGTATCAGCCCATATTGATGAGATTACAGATGTCTAGAATTAAGCCACATAATTTATTTTATGCTTCAGCAATTATCTTACGATACTTGGAACGTAGTGGGTTGTCTTGGAATATGTAATCAGAGGCTGTTAAAATCAGAGCCAGAAGGGGAAATTTCATGTGAAAGAGTTTTACTGTACACTTAATGGTACTGGGGTGTGATTTGTACCTAAAACTGATACTCTGTCTAACAGTGCCTATATAGAAATGCTGAAACTAAGCAACGTAGAAAAACATTGTGTATATTATTTTTGAGTGAAAAAATCATGACTTAATGTCACCTCTATATATAGTATATGTTCAGTAATCACGTTTACATGAAAACTATCAACAAAATTTGCTTATTTTTCTGTTGCAGTGAATGAATTCCCTGTGCTAAAAGCAGATGGTATCAAATATATCATGATTTTCAGAAACCAAGTAAGTTTTTCTTTTACTTTTATGGTAAAAACATATTGTAGTTTGTTACTTTATACTTGCCAAGCCTAATTTATCTTACTTGGCCATATGTTAACTCAACAGGTGTTTGATAGTCATATATAACACTTCATGCTGAATTTTTAGTTTCAAAAGTAAATGATATTGTTATAAATATCCAATTAACATGTAGTCTATATGCTGTCCATATGCTGTGGGAGCACTGAACATCTTAGCATGCTTAGTTCTGTGACACACTCAGACTTTTTCAAGTGCATGTTAGTCTAAATATACTTGATTGCTCGTATCATTGCAGTAGTTGTTAAAGAGAGTGCAGCAACTTTGTCCTTTACCTTTTCTGATTTGTGAGATGCAGTAAGAAAATATATTATTATTTCTAAATTTTAGATTACCTTTATTCATCTCTTACGAAATATCTGTGATTTTTTTAAAGCTTGAGATTTTTTAATTGCCCATTGAGACAAAGTAAAATGGAAAAAGAAATATACATTACAAGTATATGCACTTACTGACAATCAGATGCAACACTGATGTTTGGGAGAAGTGTACAGGTGACGACAGAAATAGGTACCTCTTGGCTGTCAAGGTGTGATTTAGCAACTGGAGGAGTCTTCTAAGATTTCTTCCTCTGCCAAGCTTTCAGTTTGTAGCTGATGAGCTCAGCGTGGTTATGCTCTAGTGTTGAACCATCTGTATTTTTATGTAACATATGTACAATTTGTTGCTATATTTTTGTAGGTACCTAAAGAACAACTGTTGGTATCTATCCCTCTCTTAATCAATCATCTTCAAGCAGAAAGTATTGTGGTCCATACCTATGCAGCCCATGCTCTTGAAAGACTGTTTACCATGAGAGGGACAAATAATACTACCCTGTAAGTTTTCAAGCAGAAATAAATTCATTGCGACATAGGTTTTGTCCATTAAGGATAAGAAATATCTGTAAGGGATCTTTTATTTCTTAGTATTACAGTATTGTAAAATGCTTGAAGTTTGTGAATATCTTCCATCATTAAAGAGCTGTGTTTTACTTACCAGCATTACAGCTGCAGAAATGGCACCATTTGTAGAAGTGCTGTTAACAAACCTTTTTAAAGCACTGACGCTTCCTGGCTCATCTGAAAATGAATACATTATGAAAGGTAAATGCTTATGAGTTCTGCAATATAAGAGTAACTTTGTTAACTTGAGGTAAAGGCTTATAGTTACAGGTTACTGAAATTTTTATTTGAAAAACCTGATTTATGCAAGCGTGCTAAAGTAGTATGCGCAGCCTGCAGTTACTTACCAGGCTGTATTAAGTCGTCTTTGACCAAATTTATGGTACCAAAGAGAAACATTAAACATAATGGTATTGTGACAAATTATTTCTCAAATGGTAGTCTTTGTAGTCAGGACAGCTACCTGAGCAGTGTCAGTAGGAGATTTGAGTGGGTTATGGCTAATAGTATGCCAAGATTTGAGACTTGCCCAAGATAAATGATCGTCTTTGCAGAGTTGCTTAATCTGCTGTGCTCCCTCTATAGAATGGAGATAATGAGGCTTTGCTTTATCCTTTGTCATGATTATGGATTGATTGTTCTTGCAGCAGGTGCTCTTTCTTACTGTACCTAATTCCTTGGGATCTAATTTATTAGCAAAAGGTAAAGGATTTAGGCATATGATGGATGACAGAAGTGTATGTTTGTCTCCAGAAGATAATACTTTCAATTTATTTGCAGCCATCATGAGGAGTTTTTCTCTGCTACAGGAATCCATAATTCCATACATCCCTTCTGTCATCACACAGCTTACACAGAAACTGCTGGCTGTCAGTAAGGTAAAGAAACAGGCTATCTGAGCAAAATGTTCACTTTTTACCTTTTAGAGCAGTCTTTCTAAAGATTTATGTATACCTTGTTGTTTGTGTTCTGTTAGAATACTGTAAATTGTTCAATATTTTCTGACTAAAATAAGTTAAAACAGCCTTCCAGTGAAGTACTGTCTTCCTTTTAGGACACAATTTCAAACCATTCTCCCCTGCTGTCATCTGAAATTTGGAAACAGCATATGAAATCTTTCTGTAATACTAGTTTGTTTTAGTATAAATGCTTGTGCAGAGGCCACCGTTACAATAATCCGTTTTCCTCACAACTCCTTTATTCTTTGTCCTTGAAGCTTCTGAGGCTAATATTAAATTTAGGCACTGAAGTGTGGGATTAAATTAAATAAATTATCCTCCTGCTTTTGGTGGGTAAAACTCTCTTTAGTTTTTTTTGTTCAGGCTGGTCTAATATTCTTGAACATTAACACTAGGGAGTGCTTTAGAATACCTTCATCAACTACCCAAAAAACTTCTACTCTGTATAGTTTAAACCTAGCTGCAGAGTATAAGAAGCGTTCAATAAAAAATTGACTGGAGACTTCCAGGATTGAAAAATAATTTTTTTCCAGTTTTTGTTTTGTGATACTTTAACTGCTTGCTAGTTTATGTAGAGCTTCTGAAAAACACGTGTCTTTAAAATATTTTAAAGAACCACTCCTCCTTTATGGTTTAAAGGTTTTTATGTTTGCTTTTATCTATGGAATTCATTTCATTAGTATATTAATAAATAAGTCATAAGTATCCTTATTCCCAATTGCTACTTTAGGCTTCAGTTGACATAAATGTATTTTGCTAAATAAGTGACTTGGCTGCAAGTTTGGGTTGATTTATCTGTTTATAACTTGTTTTTAGAATCCAAGCAAACCTCACTTTAACCATTACATGTTTGAATCAATATGCTTGTCAATAAGGATAACATGCAAAGCAAACCCTGATGCAGTTGGCAGCTTTGAAGAGGCTTTGTTTATGGTGTTCACTGAGATACTACAGAATGATGTGCAAGGTAAATGAAAATCAGTAAGTGCTTGTGCTCTCTCTCTACTATAATGGTCGCTATGATTTACCTCGTGGCAATTTTTCTGTAACACAGGAAATTCAAGTGACAACGCAGCATGTTCACAGTCCTAACAAACGCTTTTAGGAAACATCTGGGTTGTTCCATAGGGTACTTCAACTGTATTAACTTATTTTTCAAACAAACTGTATTTTTAAAATATCTAACAATCACTACTCCAAAGCCTCTTATTCTTCTTCATTGTGTGGCCTTGTTTCTAGTAGTTTGTTTTCCATGTTCTGAAACACTAACAAATAAAGGAAATAGAAATTGAATATATATGATGCTTGCAAATTTTTTGAATAATTAAATTTGGGAAGTGATACATTTCTCCAAGGTTTTATTTGTTGGAACCTTTGTGTTAATATCAGAAAACTGTAGGTTCAATCAATAGATATGTGGTTCCTAGAATTGACAGTGACCATATTTGCTGAATTTGTAAACGTCATTGTTTCTTTTCCAGAGTTCATTCCATATGTGTTTCAAGTGATGTCCCTACTTCTAGAAATGCATAAAAATGAAATCCCATCATCCTATATGGCATTGTTTCCTCATCTACTTCAGCCAGTATTATGGGAAAGGACAGGAAACATTCCTCCTTTGGTCCGACTCCTGCAGGCTTATTTAGAGCGGGGTGCCAATACAATAGCAAGTGCTGCTGCTGACAAAATTGTAAGTTGGGTTGATTTAGTGACGGTGTATGCCTCTAGACATGTTGATTTAAGATTAAAAATTATGAGGAACTTTTTCCTTTAGTGAATAGTTGGATTTGTGCAGAATTTGTGCTTGTACTTTAAATTAATAGTGCTTACTTATAAAGACAAAAAAATACTATGAATGCAGGCTTTTTGGATGCTTTTGCATTATGTGCATAAGATAAATCCTAGACTGTCATGCTTTTGTCAATTAAGACGTAAAATTCCTGCACTTAATTTTTGCAAGCAGGTAAGTTTCCGCAATTTTTCTGTCTCATTTGCCTCATGTTGAACACTGTGGATCAGGAAAACTCTCAGAGGTTCTGTTCAGAACAGTCTTGAGAAGAGTGAGTGAGGAGGAGCCAAAATGTTGGGAGATCTGAGGATGAGTGAATTCAGTGGGAGATTTATTCTGCATACTTAACTTCGGTTATTTCTGCTGCATGATCTGCTATAGTCAGACTTGATTAGACAGTGCCATCGATGAAGCAGACATGCACGTTCAAATTGGCTTTGGTGTTCATTTGATCAAGGTTAATCTTAATGCTCAAAGGAACATCACTTGGTCCCAATAGAAATCTGTCTTCCTTGTCCTTAACTGCGGAAACAGAAGCCTGTTTTAGGTTCTGAAAGCTTTTGCCTTGGTGTATGTCTTATATGGTAAGGGCCTACCTTCTGGTAGGTCATATATGAAGAACTGTTGTGTAGAGTTTTGTATTTGTTTTGCTTACAGCCTGGATTGTTAGGTGTGTTCCAGAAGTTGATTGCCTCTAAAGCTAATGACCATCAAGGATTCTACCTTCTAAACAGTATTATAGAGCATATGCCTCCGTGAGTATAAGTTGAAATTACATTCAAAACTAATTTCTGTAGACTTTAATATTTGGTATGTTTGTGCACTTCATAGTTAATGTTTAACAACTGAAAAATGTCACATTTATCAGTAAAATAGATTTGAACAGCTCTATACATGTTTTCTTTGAAGCGACACTAGTAAAATCCTAGTCTGAATTGAATAACTGTTCTTTTAAATTTCCAGTGAATCAGTTGACCAGTACAGGAAACAGATCTTCATTCTACTATTCCAAAGACTTCAAAATTCCAAAACAACAAAATTTATTAAAAGTAAGTTCCTTGCTACATGAAAAGTTGGTGATGCCAACAGTTTAGAACCTGCAGCTGTACTGAATAAGTATCCTATCGTGTCCTGTGACTATGTGGATGAAGGGATACGAGTGACTCTTAACATCAGTGACTTGCTTCAAATTATCTGTGTAATCAAGGGTGGCATATAGGGCAGTTGCCACAGCGGGTGGCACTTACTTCATGAAAACTGAAGGAATGGAACTAAAATAAGGGAAGAGACTTGTGTATTCCTCTTACTTTCTTACTGTGTGTGATATCATTCATTATCTGAAAGTGTCTCCGTTTAATCCTTAACTAATACCAGCAAACTTTCACTCTCACAGAGCACAATAACACTGACCACACTTTCCTTTGTTACATATAGTTGTGTGTTATTACTGTTAAATATTCTATGCATTTGTGTCATTCTGCCTTAACAGGAGTTAAGTTATTGATAAGGTTTTATGTTAAGCTAGCAAAGCTGTGACAGATTATTGAAATACGTATTCTGGTTATTCCTGCTGTAACAGAGAGATTATTGTCATACTGATGAAATTATTTTACCGATACTATCACTACACAAATTATGCAGTGTCTGTTACTTAATCCTATAAAATATGATTAATGCCACCTGGCAGGAGCAAGAGTGATAGGATTGCTTATAATGGCCTTCCACAAACAAAATTTAAGTGGTGCTTTTAATGCATTGCACCTGTGCTCTGGTACAAAGGCCATGCAAAGGGGTTCACAGCTGATCTGAAAAACTGCATTGCATGAAGTTTCAGCTAAAAGCATTGAAGAGTTCTTTTGGTCCTTGATCTGAAAAATTTGCAAATAGCTTTCCTAATTCCTTATAACTGCTGTAAGGGCAAAAAGGACTGAATCTTTTCTTAGTTGTCTTACCGCCATGTTTTAGTGTGGTGCAGTACATGAAAAGATCAGCAGTTTTTTGATGAACTTCAAGGCAGCAAGTTAATGTACTTCACTAAAACAGAACATTTATAAAGATGGTTGTTTCTGTCCCCTTGAAAAACATGTTAGAATGTATTTTGCTGCTGACTCTAAAGCTATTCTTTTGTTTTCATGTTGAGTTTTAATTTGACCTTTTTCTTGTTACAGGTTTCCTAGTCTTCATTAACTTGTACTGCATAAAATATGGGGCATTAGCTCTGCAGGAAATATTTGACAGCATACAGCCAAAGTTAGTATGATTTTTTTTTTTTTTAATTTAAGACCGCTGTGTAATTTTTATCTTTCAAAGTAGGAAATAGTTGTCTCCTTTAGCTAAAATTGCAAACCGGATTTGTCACTAGCTTGACTAGCCAAATGTTTCTTCTAATGTGGTTGATTTATTTGTCTTGCAATTTTTCTTTTTCTGATTTGCTGCCCGCAGTTCCTTGTTGATAGTTCAAGATATTAATCTCCTAAGCAGATCATAAAAAGGAAAGAGTGATGTTTTTATTTTCCCTTTGTGGAAAGCTTGTATGCTTAAATTTCTACCAGGCATCTACTGTGACAGGGCAGCATCATAACAAATTATCTGGTTTTCTCTTTGTCCTAGTGCTTCATATTGTTTCTGGTTTTCTTTTGTCACCGTAAGGCTCATAAGGCTTTCTAATACTTTTTCTTTTAATGTCATAATAGGATGTTTGGAATGGTTTTGGAGAAAATTATAATTCCTGAAATCCAGAAAGTGTCTGGACAAGTTGAAAAGAAAATCTGTGCTGTTGGCATTACAAAAATACTAACAGAATGTCCTCCTATGATGGACACTGAGTACACCAAGCTCTGGTATGTAGCACACTGCTTCAAGTTCTGTTAGTGAGGCTATTTGATTTTTTTGAAAATGTGAGCTATCACCAGGATATATTCTTCAAATAAACTGTTGTGATTTCTTTGGGCCTGCTATTGGTACGAGGCTGAGTTTCAGGCTTTTCATACCACTTTCTTTTTTTAACAAATAAAACTGTGTTTTCAAAGCAGATGCCAGAACTGGTTTGAGATTTTTTTGTGATGGGGATACCACTAGCTGGGCTAGCTAGGACTGCATTTAAGAAAATACACTACTTTCTTTTAGCTTGTATTCTTTCTGAAAAGCTAGGCCCAGTTTTGACGTATAACTGTTCTATCAGTCAGGAGGCCTGAGCATAGACTTACAACCTGACGGAGAGACTGGAAGATCTTAGCTTGACAGTAGAATTTTGGGGAAAGCTATCTGGGAAGATTGTAAGCCAGTCTAGCAGTCTAGGATGTCAGGTAGCCTGAATGTAATGACAATAACTGGATCCCTGAACTAGAACCATTTGGGGGGGTGGTGGTGGTGGTGTACTTAAAAAAAAAAAGGTGTAATCTGGAAAAAGAATTGCTTTTCTTAGGTATGTTTCATGAGAATTTGACCTGATAAAAAATAAATACATTGTTCATGCTTTTAATAGGAGCACCTACATTATGCCTGTAAAATACACAGATCCACAGTTCTTCAAATCCAGCTTAGATTGGGCACTTAGAATTTCAGTAGCTAAGCAAGTACCTGCAAGGCTAAATAGTAAAAGGTTCTGAGAAATTTGAACATTCTTGTACGATACATCCTGTCCTAATGTATTTTAAGCACTCCAATTTTATCCTCCCCTCTTTACATATAGGATTCCTTTGCTGCAGGCCCTGATTGGCCTCTTTGAACTGCCTGAGGATGACACTATCCCTGATGAAGAACACTTCATTGACATAGAAGATACTCCAGGATATCAGACTGCATTCTCTCAGCTAGCCTTTGCTGGAAAAAAAGAACACGATCCTGTAGGTCAAATGGTGAACAATCCTAGAATCCATCTGGCACAGTCTCTTCACAAACTGTCTACAGCGTGCCCAGGCAGGGTAGGTGACTTTATACGCAGCATGCTAATGCTAAATTCTGTAGAGAATAAATGCTTTTTTGATAATGGGTCTCTTCTGCTCATGTTTGATAATCGGAAAAATGAAGTATGTCATAACCAGAATGCAAGGTATTGCTCTCTTTTATTCTTTAATGGAATATAGCTTTTGTAAGGTTTTTTTCCTTAGTAACCTTAGAAAGATCATATTTTCACATTACTTAATTTAGCAATAAGCTTAAATACGTCATTTCTTAAATGAAAATTTATCCACTTGTCAGTATATAACTAATACTTGTCTCCAGTTCAGTTGTATGCACTCAGGAAATTTCAGGCAACTCATGTTAAATTAAACAAGTTAAGTTTACAGTTAACTATTTTAACCCGTAGCATCTTTGTTTTGTTCAAGATTTTGGTAAGTAAAGATTGCCCAAGAGATCTGACGTTTGCTGCATCCGAATATCTGCTTTGGTAACTGTAGGTTTTCTCTACTCTTCTTTCATACTTGATTCAGATAGGTAGTACGTAAAACTGTCAGCATCAGGAATTGTAATTCCAGCAGCTGCTTTCACAATGAAAAACTGCTGCTCTCAGGATGTCATTTGACTTTGTACCATATGTTGACTCAGTGATTAACAGGATATAGCAGTAGTTTAATGTATACACACATTGACACTTCTGCTCTATCGTATGTTTCAAGGTTCCATCAATGCTGAGTACTAGTCTGAATGCAGAAGCGTTGCAGTATCTCCAAGGATACCTCCAAGCTGCAAGTGTGACACTGCTCTGAATTGCATATATTCCACAAGCAAGATCAAAAGCTGTTTTGTTATACAGAAGGTTGACACTGACTTTTTTTTATAGCAGAGCTCAGACAAAATGAAAAATGCTACTTGAAAATGTATTGCAGAATCCATCTTGTAAAAGATAAATGTGGCTTTAAGCAGAACCTGAAGGAATTTGGTGGTTTGTGTACTCATAGGTAAAAGGTGGCTAACTTCCATTCCCAGTTTAATTTCAAAGGGAATAGTCATAGCGGTTTGTTGTAGGGTTTATTTGAAATCTGCATCTGCAGTGTTTGGATAACATTTTGAAACGTATGGAGAGCACTGGCTGTAGAAACTCACTTTGGTCACTAAAATTCCTTTTCATTTTGATGTTGTCCTTTGTATTTCTTTTGTCTTTCCTTAAACTTTATCTAAATTGTGAATAAATAAGACGTACTTGTTTAAAATGCCTGTCACTGTGCGCTTACTGTTTTAGAAGAATGTAGTCGGTTTAAAAAAAGATAATGTTTTAAACTTAGGATAGAATATAAAATAGTGGGACCGTGAGGATTTTTCTTTATCTTAAGTCATAGTTTAAATACATTGTAGGATCATACAGAGCAAATCTGAAACTTTGGCAGAAGATCCAAAGCTATTATCACTCTTGATATTCATCAGCAGGTGCGCCCCTTCTCTTTGAACAAGACGTGTCAGTATAGTGCAGTAAAAGCAAGTAGTACACCCTCTTAGAGCAGGTATCAGTCTCCAAGTGGATTTTTAGCGATGTATTAAAACTGAAGCAGTGATCTTAGAGCTAAACTTAACTCAGATGTTCTCCCTGTCTCCTCATAAATATACTGATTAGGTTTGGTAGCCTCGAATTCTGAGTGCATCCGTTTACCTTGTAGTTACGGCTGTTGAAGTGACTAGTTGAGTGCCTGAGCCTTCCTGGGTTCTCAGATGGCCTGGGCACCAAACTACTACACCGTAGGCTTTTAGAGCACTGGTACTGCAGCGATATAAATAAATGTAATTATAGAGACTGGAAAACTCCTGAATAAGAGTGAAGTCTCAGGCTTATGTGATATTAAGCAATGTCATACATGACAGATTTATTTTTAGTTACTTGTCCACAGAAATTCTGCAGATGACTTGAATCGGGACTGGTTTTTTGTAGTTAGAATGCCTGTTGAAGCTGGGCCTTGTATCAAGAAAGTTACTGACTTTACTGAGGGTGAAACACAGGGCAGAACCGGCTGTCTTTCAGTTCTTCCTTAGTATCTGTGGCTGTCATGTGAGAGTACAGGCTGGCCATATCTCTTAATATATGTAAAGAAATGAGTTGCTTGTTAGACAATGGATTTAAACTACTAAGTGCCTAAAAATGTATTAAATGAGTCAGCATCAACAGGTTTTCTTGAATCTGGTCTGTCATGCGGTGTCAGACCCTCTTTGTTCATAGGTATGAAGTGAAAGCAGTTCTCAAGAATGAAATAATACAGTGGTGATCATGAAAAGCATCTGCCTTAATGCTGATGAGAGAGACTGCGAACGCGTGTTACAAGTTTGCCGAAGCGCCTTGCAGAATGGATTTCAATAGACAGGCTGAAACCACGTGGGAGGTGTGTGACATTTGCAAGGAACTGAATGCCTACCTCGAATGTCAATGTTAATTGAGCTGTGGTCATTCAAAACCTGCAAGCCAAAAGGATACTCAGAACTCTGTCTGCTCTGCAGCTTTGTCTTTTTCCTTGGATAACAGGGAGAACAATTCTACAGAGAACTTGCAGACCTTTTTTTTTTTTTCCTGTCAGCCTCAAAGAACCAAACTTAAATTGGTTACTGGTGGTCATGTAACAGTAGCTTGACATGCTACCTTTGCATCTCTTCAAGTAGGCAGCCTATTATGCATGTACGCTAGATAACCTTGTGCTGAAATGGGGTTCTTCAGCACTATGCAATATTAAGGGGCTCGTATTAGACCATCTTAGTTCTGCAGTTCTAAGCAAGATTTCTTTAGGCGCCAGGTTGCTGAGATATGTAAGTAAGTGAACAGATGTTTCTTATCTTACCAGTACCAACATAGATGGAACTGGACAGGATTTACAGCAACAAGCCAGAACCTTTTTGAGAGGTAGCCAAAGAAAAATTGGCTCTTCTGAACGGAAAATTATCAGTGAATCTTCATGTTCACTATCTTGCAGTTCCTGCAACGTGTGACTTTTTGTTGTTGGACAGACATTCCGTGTGAATAAGTGCCTAAGTGACTTCAGATCAGCAAATACTAGTGGCGTACTTGTCCTTTAGTTCACTCAGAGTTGAGTAACTTAGACTTTGTAGACGTGGCTGTAGCACTGCTAGTGACATGTTGTTTAGTCCTGACATATTCTGCAGATTTCATAAGGCATGCAAGTGTTTCTATAGAGCACTTACCCTTTCAGGGAAATGAACTTTTCAAGTGTAGTGCGGGCAAGCAGATGCATCTCTGCTTCAGAGCACAGGCAAATGTTATCGGCAGTGCCCTCACCTTGGTTTAGGTGGAGACCTTATTGCCACTTCTGACACCCATTCTCGAGATTCAGAAGGCAACACAATGTTCCAACTGTATTTATCTGTTAATTTTAGTGGAAAGTGATGCAAGCAATGTCGTAACAGTTTTTCACAAGGTTGTTGAACTTCTCCAGGCCGCCCTTCAGTGTATTCCTTGTTAAACAGGCAAATACCAGTTTCTTTAGAAAGCTCAGGCTGGAAACAGCTGGTGCCAGTGGATCTGCTGGGGACTTGGGAGCATCTCATTCAATGTTAGACAATTAACTCCTGCCCATCGCCTCAGATCTTCTGAAACACTTCTGAAAATAAGTAGCCAGTTCTCCCTTGCAACTGATAATGGTATTATTCAAATTATTCAAATTATTATTCAAATGGATTATTCAAATTCAAGGGGAAAAAGATTACTTGCTCCTTTTTGAGTATGAAATGGGCAAAGGGACACCTGTTTTGGGAGCATTTGACACCATGGAACTCATCTACTGTCTTTTGGAGCCCGCTGACTGACTTGTGGTCGTCAGCTTCTGAATAATGTTGAGGCTTTTGTAGCAGAAGAGAAATGCCATATTGTTGGTTTAAGAGTAAAAAACAAAACAAAACACCACCGCCCTCAAGACCAGTACATATTCTTGTTTTCCTGGGTTGTGAATGGGCCACGATACTACCAGCATTCCGGCGATGTTGGCAGCACATACTAACACAAAGTTCTATTTCTCTATTTCTTCATATAAACATGTGCTAAGATAAGAGTCATCCTCTCAGTGAGCCAGACATTTCATTCTAAATATTCTCGAGGCCAGAGCACATTCTTTCTCTCAGCTGACTTCTGCTCTCAGAAAACTTGATTTTCTTTAGGCTCTCGGTAGCTTGCTTGAATGTGCTGCAGCGGCCTGCACTTCTTCGATTGCTGCATATACTTTTGTACTCATTCCATGACCTTTCCACGAGAACAGCCTTCCCGAGAGCCGTAATATCGTCAAGAAGGGGTAGGCCAGATTAAAGCTGTTGGAGCATGTCTTTGTGCTGTCACCGGCATGAGTTAACCCTAAGGCATCGTGTGAGATTCCGGTTCAAAGCTGGTCACAGCACTTTTTTTTTATGGTTCTTCACCCTTCCTTGAAGTTCACTCATTCTTGCAGAGAAAAGATTTATCACTCCACGAGCTTCCCTTTATCAGTCCCAAGACTGCGTGCTTCAAGCTGTCAAAAATGCTGCTAGAATGCTGGCGAATCCCTTTGAAAACACTGTGACAAAACTTTGGAAGAAATTTGCAGCGCAGCATCTATCCACCTGCGCTAACTTGGGTAACAAAACCAGCTTGGCTGTAGCAGTGTGGGGATTGAGGCAGCCGGCTCGATTTCGTGGAGTAAATTGTCTCCCCTGATAAAGAGAGCTTGTCCCTGCCAGGCTGCGCGCGGCGGTCCTGGGACGCTGGTTTGGATACAGCCATACCCCGTGCTCCAGAACGGCTTGGCCGTTTTCCTTCTCCCAAAGCGCCCCGTATCCAACCTTGATTTTTGCCTTAAAACAGCTTAATCCTTTCTTCACAGAAACAACAGCATTTCTCAATACCTGTTACCTGTTTTGCAGATTCCATCACCACCAACAACAAAAAGCTGAGAGAAGTCACGCGTATTCTTTTACCCTCAGCAGAAGCATTGCAAAGACATTTTCTCCCGTTTCAGGCATTTGCTTTTGAAATCGTGCAGCTGTTAACTGGCAAAGATACGTTCCAGGCATGACTTCTCTGTGAAAATTTGAATCTCTATAAATCTACCTAGCTAGCAGAAAGCAGGATAAATGCTTTCTTTTCCCTTAGCTTTCTACCATACTTATTTAAATCAAGTCATGATTGCCTTTAACATAATCTAGAGGAAATTTGAGGTGTTCCTGGGGAATACGGGCTATGATAGTAGGCACCAGCTAGTACACGAAAAGCTCAGTCACTGCTGACAGCTAGTTGCGAAGTGACGATAGACTTTAAAGTTTTCTCTCAAAATAATAATTTCTAATTCACGTGAGGTCAAAGCTTATACTGGACTTACTGTATTGTATTCAAGATGAGAATAGAAGAAAATACCTTAAGAATAAAGTAATAAATCTTAATAGAAAGTAGAAGATATTTTGTTACAAATGAGTAATGTGTCAGGATAGCAGAATAAAGGGGGTTTAGCACAGCTAGTTCATATATTTAGCTTCCTAGTAAAAAGTTTTCATTTTCAAAAGCTGTGAAGAGAAATTGATACTCTTTTTTTGTGCCTGATATAAGGGGTATTTTGAAGTAAGTATTTAACAAAGAAAATATATCAATAACAAATATTAGATTTCTACATGAACATCTGAAAATACTGTAATTACAGTACTGCTTCCTTCATAAAACAAAATGAAAGTTTCAAATATTTTACAAATTATTAGCTAGAAACAGGCGTCTCTCCTTGTTTAAGCTGCTGCATAAAGAAGAGTGGAAAAGTCTTTTGTAACAGTTTTGAATAATTAATAATCATACACGTACTAGAGGAGTAAATATCCTTCAAATGAAAGGGCAAACGTTGGATATTTGAGGCGGTGTGCCAAGCGTTCCTCGGACTTTTGAATTACATGTGTATTTGCTTAAATTGTGTTCAACTTTGTAATCCGGCTGCGGATACTTTTTGTCCCAATCACTTATCCAGACGTTCACAGGATTTTTACACTCGTCCGGATGTTCACAATTTTCTGGAAAAAGAGGATATAAACCTAAATTTTTAATGTAAACCAATCTGGAAAAGAAACAGATAGCTTTGTAATTCCCCGTCTCCACCTAACTTTCTACAAAAAACCCGCACAAGTGTTATTTCTGTTACAGACAACATTAAGCCTTGCAGTAATGATTACACAACAGTTGAAATTTCATTTCCTTCTGAAATATAACTGTGGCTGGCTTGGAATAATTAAAGCATCTAACAGCACCTATTATTATGCAACAGACCACAAGAACACATGAATCGGTGTTTAAATGTGATATGGGATATATATCTATATGCTTACATACTGGAGAATGTCTTTTAAATGCTATATTGTCAGTTGATTTTAAGTGTATGATGTATTTTCTTTATGGTATCTTTGGAATCCATATCATATTAAATACAGAAATGGATATGGAGCTTTAGGTATATTGGTTTTTATTTCTGATTTGGTTTTGCTGAAATGTTGTAGTTGTGATTCTCCCCACTAAGTACCGAAGGCTTTTGCATTTACCTGTATTCGGTCAGTAAATGCTGCGGGCTGGATGCCACCTTTTTTTGCTGAACAACGGCAGAAATTACGGACTTGCAATTTAATGATGCCATAGGGTTTAATGCAACCTTGTAACTTAAAATGTATTTTTACCTATTAAGAAAGATAAAATATTTCTAAAAGAAAAAGTTCTCACAGTATCTTTTTCTGACAGAATGGATTGACCTGTTCTAGCACAACTGGGGACTGTTTAATATCGTACTGTGATTTTTGCTAGCTTCTTTGCTAGTGCAGATTCGTTATAACAAGCAGTTGTATTGCTTTAAGAAATCATACAGGTTAGGGAAAGTGTTGTCTTTAAAATACTTTAAAAAAATTAATGATGGCATTTATTTAAATCTTGTAGGGCTTTTCGATTGCTACAGTGACGCAGGAGGGGGAACTGGACAGCTGCACGCTGCTGTTAACGTGGCTTTCATTCTCCTTTCAGGAGCTATGCTATCGGAAGCAACGTGACAGCATTCAAAGGCTCAAGTTGTATGGCAAATCTAAAATTACTAGAAATTGTAGACTTCACTAGCGGCATGCTGCGTTTTTTTCTTTCTTAATGCAAAATAATTACATCCATATCTTGGTTTTGACTTAGCTGATGTACATGGATTCACTCCAGGCAGTAATTTCAGGAGTCCAGCAAGAACAATCACAAAACTGCTGAGAGCCGGGGCTAAGGTAGTGGCAGTTTATCATTGGCAGCTGGGGAGGGGCAGGGGGAGGTGGGGGAGAGATGCAGAGGGCAGGTAAAGCTGTGCATAGGGACTACATAGGTTTAGCTTACGCGCCTTTTACGTTCAAATGTAGATCTTGAACTTAAATGCAGTTAGCTGCGGAGTTAAATGATGTGCAGCTGTACACACGAGTTGTGGGATTTTTTCCTGGGCAGTACCTGTTCAAATGTTTTTGCACGTATGTGGTTACTGGTTTTACTCGTTTATCTTCCTAAGTTCAGCATGATTTTAACTTCCCACCCACATGTATTTTGAAATTTGAGATTTTATTTTTTTTTTAAATACTCGGGTTTCCTAGTCGTGTTGGCTGACATTCGCCATTAACTCCTTCTTTGACTGTAACCTTGCCGTTAAACCTGAACGCACCCGCGCTGCCTACAGCTACGCCTTCGGCCTCCTTCCCCTTCTCGGCGAGGGCAGACCGGGCCTCCGGGGCCGAGCGAGCTCTGCGTTTCCTTCGCTTCAGACTTCTCTTCCCCCAGAAATGCAGCGCTGGAAGAAGAAAACGGGTGTTTTATAAGCGCGCCTCTGCTTTATCGGAGCGGAGACGGAGCAGAGCGCACGAAGCGCGGAGCGCAGCGCCCAGCTCCCGCCCGCAGGTGCGCGGTGCCGGGGGGCGGCTGCGGAGCCCCCGGGGCCGCTGGCCGGGAGCTGCGGCCTGGCCGGACCCGCCGGCCCCCCGCTCCTACGCGGCCGCCTTCCCAGCGGCGAAGGGCGGCCTCCCCCCGGGTGGGCTCGGCTCGGCTCGGCTCGGCTCGGCTCCGCCGGGGCAGCGGCGGGGCCGCGCACGGGCCCCCGCAGGGCCGCGGCCCGGCCGTGCGTGCAACCGCTCACGACGCCCCTCCGCCGCCCCCCGGACCGGGGCCCGCGGATCGCACGGGGCTGCCGGTCCCCGCAGCGGGAGGAGGCGGGCGGGGAGGGGCCCGGGCCCCGGAGGAAGGCGGCCGGCAGCGACCCGCGGGCGCTGGCGGCCGGGCCCGGCGCCTCCCTCCCCCCGGCGCCGCCATCTCGGCGGGCGGGCGGGCCGCGCGGGGCACGCCGGGAGCTGTAGTCCCCCCGCCCCGAGGCGGGCTGCGGCTCTTTCGCGGGGCACGCCGGGACTTGTAGTCGTCGCGAAGGAGGCGGTGCTCCCTGCCGGTCCGCGCGCCCATTGGCTGAGGGCGCGGAGAGGGGCGGTGCCCGCGGGGGCTCGGCCGCTCTCGGTTGGCCACCTGCCTGCCCCGCCTCCCGGCGCGGTGCCGTCACTTCCTCCCCGGCCGGAGCTGGCCCCGCTCATTCTCTTTAGTGTTTGCCCTGTGCCCGCCGCCTCCCTCCGCTGCCGCGGTCGCCCCCCGGCCCCCCCGGGACCCGGCCCATGGACTGAGCCGCCCGCTGGCCCGCACCACCAGCCGGCCCGGGAGCCGCAGCCCAGGCAGCCAGGTGAGGGGGGAGGCGGCCCGGGCTCCCCCCGGCGCCGAGGCAGCGGGGCGGGGGGTGGCGGCGGCGGCGGGGCCTAGCGGGGGCCGCGCCGAGCCGTGCCGGCGGGGCCGTGGGGAGGGGACAGCCCCCGCGGCGGGCGGGCCCGCCCCCCCCGCGCCACCCCTCCCGCCCCCCCCGCCGCTTCCCCCCCCCGCCCCGCACGGGGCTTTACCCGGCTGCCGGGGGCGGCGGCGGCCCGGCTGGGCAGCCCCCGGCCCTGTCCCCACCGCCCGGCGGGGGCCCGGCGCGGGGGAGCGCCCGGCGCGGGGGGGGAGCGGGGCAGGTCGCGGCGGGCGAGCCGCGGGGCCGGCCCCGCTCGGCCTGGATGGGGCCGCTGGCGGGGGCAGCGCGGGCCCCTCCCGGCCGCCGCGGCGCCCCCGAGCCCCTGGGGCGAGCGGCGGGGGCGGCCGGGGGCTCGGCCGGCCCTTGCGAGGGGAGCGACAGCGGCGGGGCTGGGGCTGCGCGGCGGGGGTAGCGGCAGCAGCGGGCAGCCCGGGTGCTGGCGGCAGGTGATGCTGGCAGCCCGCCTCTGCCCCCCCGCCCCCGTTTCGGCCGGGCGGGTGACAGTGGTGGCTCCGGGCCCCCCCCGCCCGGGAGCAGGGGTTGGCGGCAGAACCGCCGGTTTGGGCTCCCTGAACCCCTTGGAGAAAGTGGCCGCGGCCATCCCGCTGCCCCAGGGTGCCCAGAGTGGGTGACAACAGTCACAGACTTCTGCAAAGTCTCGGGGGCACACGATCTTGGTAGCAAAACTCCCGAGACTGAACTAGACTCGTCTGGCTGTTCTGATAAAAGGTGTAGATATGGTGACAACAGCAGGAGACGCCCCCAGCCTCCTCCTTGTACAGATTACAGTGCAAACACCGAGACAGCTGGTATCAGCAGCATTAGCTTTCTTTCTGAACACTGGCATCATCACACTTTCTCCTCGTTGCCCACGGGGTTTGGCAGCCATCGCTGCACCAGGCTCACTTTTCTTTTCACTGGTTTCTGATCACAACACTAGTTTTTCAGGAGATGTAACAGCAACAAGTTCCTCTTAAATCTTTGCACTGCTTCTGTCTGTCCTAGAGGTTGTGCAGGGTTTGATTTGTTTGGGTTGCCCATTTAAGCGATACTATAGCTAGTAATGCTGACAACCATTTTTCTCCTTTATTCATCTGTTGGGTATTTTTGTCATTGCTTTTCTGACAGGTTTAAGGCAAACCTGGGAGGAACATAATTTGGAATGTAAATGATGGCTAGGTGTATATATAGCCGTAAAATAAAATATCTGAATGAAGTCCTTTGTCTACTTTTGGAATAGTATATTTACAAAATCTTCTTTCTTCTAAGGAGAACGTGCAAGCGTACGACATAGTTCCCTTGCTCAAACTGGCAGAAATGTATTTTTTTTTAAATGCTAGTGAACATCAAAACTTGAGTTTTAATGATGCAGCTACAGCTCTGATGTAATAAAGTGATCTCTGATTTGTCTGTTGATCGTGCTATGCTATCACATATGCAACAAATTTATATGTTCAAACTTTCACAGAAATATTCACTGGATGTCTGTCACATCTTGATGAAAATTTAAAGAGCCAATGGGTTGAACTTTTTGCTATATTTTCTATTTTCTGATGTTGGATCAGAATCTCATTTCAAAACTCTCCTTAAAGGATGTATGCAAGATACGGTTCTTTTTTTATTATTATTTTAAGCAGCCACTCTGTCTGAAATTTTTCATAACATTTATCATTAATCATTTTTTCACTATCAGTACCAGTCAGTCAAAGTATTAGGTATTTTGTGGCAAAATTAAAGTATTCATAGGTTGAAATAAATTTGGGGTGATGTAACTGTACAAAGTCAGAGCAAAATTGAAAATGGCTCTGTGCCTTTCGCATCTTGCTGAAGAACAGCAACTTTCTTCTGAAGACATACGAACTTTCAGAAAAAAATTCTTTAATTGCTTTGTCTAGGATCCGTGCGGAGGGGTTGATTGGTTTGTTAGAGCTCTGGAGGATGCAAGTGGAACAATAGAGGAGATCTGTGCGCTGATCACCGGGTTAACTGTAATTAGGATCTGGGGGCTTTTTTGACCTGTTGTACTGCAGGAAAAAAAAACCTCGTTAAATATTTTGTCACACTACTAACTAATTCAGCTAGAAGTAAGCATTTAAGCGTTTATCTTTATTCATGACTGACTTATCACTTTCTGGTTTATTATTTTGCATTATATTTGGAAGTGTCTGGTTTATGTGTACATCTGCTAGTTCCCTCTTTTCCTTCAGATTTTACTTTCAAATTTTAGCTTTTCATCACCTGTTCTCTTATTAATAATCCATGTCTCAGCTCCCAAACTAATTTGCTTAATATTTAGCGTTTCCGCTCTTGAAAATTCATCTTGCCAGTACTCAAAAAGAGCATCATCTTTTCTACAGTGACCGTAGCCTTTGAGATGTACCTTGTCTTGCCCAAATATTATGGAAAAAGATTTATCTAAGAAGAAAACATTGTTCAGCTGGTGTTTCATGTTTTGTGTAAATCGCCGTAAGTCTGTAAAATTTGTAGTTTTTTTTAATCTTGATTGGTAGTGAATATTTATTTAGACTTTCCAATTGTAAATAGTTAGGTGTTGTTCTTAAACACCGTTGCAGCAGTCAAACGCGTTAGAATTTTACGCCATATATTACAAAGCTACCGCTGACGTGGGTTTTTCAAAGGTATATTAGGAAACGAACCATCTCAACAAGCCTCCTAGAATTTGTGGAAATGTGTTCTTCATGCTCCAAAATGGTGGAGTGTGGGACGAGAGAGACTCAGCCACCACATTCGAGTTATTTAAAACCCCTTTAAAAAAAAGGGAGAAGAGGGAATGTTTCTAACCAATATTTTATCTAGGTAATGAACGCACTGTAGTATTCCCCAGCCTGCCAACAACAGGTGAAGATGTTGTTGTGGAACAGTGGGTCTGTCTTTGATGTGACCGTAAATCCTGATTTGAGCGGGGGGATTGGCCTCCTCTGCCAGCCCAGCTCTGCAGGTCGCTCCTGCCTGGCAGATAAGCGCTACCGCAGTGCCACGCTTTTACCCAAATGAGGGTTGGTTGACACTGAGTGGCAATAGAGCTACAGGCGTGTAAAAATACAGGTGACCAAGGGTAAAAGTGAGTAAATGTTGTGCATTGCACAGTTCATTTCGTTGTTTCAGGTCTGCTGAGCCCCCACCTCGGACACCTCCACCCTTTTGCAGGGATAGGACTTGGGTTTTGTGTTCTAGTTGCCCATCTGTGAAATAGGGATAAATGAACTTTCCTGCTTTGAGAACAGAGTTTGTTGTTGGTAAGGAGCAACTAATCTTCCTTGCTGTGTGACTGAAGGGTCAGTAACTGTTCAGATGCGCTACGTTCTGAAGCATCCACTTTTCAGAAAGAAATTAATGCTTAATTTAAAACCTCATTTCCTATAGCTTTTTCTTGGATATTGTTTATGACATGATTTTTAGTTGGTGATGTCAAGAAGTGCTTGTAATTTGAATCTTGATGGTTTTATCTGGTATCTGTTCTGTTTTTCATTCTACTCTGTTCTTGTTCCTTAAAAAGCCCTCCCTCCCTGCCTGGTGCTGGTGGGTCGTGAGTGAAAGTTTTAATGGGTACACGTGCAAGTTCGTAACAAGTAGCATAATGAGAATGTCATAACTTCCAGCCTTCTGAATGTGTGCATCCTAAGGAACAGGACACCTTTCCATATTCTGGTCCTGACAACGAATAAAACCTCTTTCTTTGAGGATTTAGTCTCCCTTTTATTTTCAAGTGGTTTATCAGAGGTCAGAGCAAGGCTGCGGCAGGACCCACGTGAGATCCCCCTTTTTGCCAAACCTGTTGTTTAACAAGGCCATCGTCTTCCTCTGGTAAGAGGCAGAAATGTGCTGTTACGGTCAGGCACACAGAAGTGTGTTTGCAGTCAGGGACTCGGGGCTGGGAGGGACTCGGGGAGCGAAGCAGTCCTCCCCTCTGCGGTGTCAGGTGTGCCAGCCTCATCCTAAATGGACATTTATCAATTACTTAAAAGTTTGCCAACAGTGAAGTCACCTCTGTGACCCAAAGCAGTATAGTTCATTGCAACCGTTACTATCAGAAAGCGTTTTCTTGATGCACGTTTAAGCCTCTTGCCTCTAGTTCTGTCACTTTAAGCATGAAGAACAGATTATTCTTTTCCACTCAAAAAACCTTTTATGTACTTGAAGACTGCTGGTTGTCAGGCCCCAGCCAGCCCTCTCCTCTTCAGCATATACAAGCCCAAATCCTTTAGTGTTTTTCGTATAGGTTATATTTTTCTAAAGCTGAGTATTTTGTGCTTTCCCTGCTTTGTTTTTGCTAACGGGGTCCACATCTGTCTTGAAGCATGGTACTCGTGTGGATGCAGTGCTCCAGCTCAGGGCTCGGTAACACTGACTACAGAGTAGAAGGACTACTGCAGATACCGCTCAGGCTATTTTTCCATTTCCAGTCTCAATATGATGATTGCTTTTTCTAAAAGAACCTGTCAGCATTGGCTTGTGTCAGGTAATGATGTTGTGTTGGTTGTAACTCTTCTCCCACTCTGCTGGTGTCAGTTGGTGGTTTTCTGTCCTGTGTTTGATCAGCAGACGGTGCCTGCCTGGAACCGTGCATTTGCTCCTGCTGAGATCAAGTGATTCGTTTTTGAGCCTGGTTAGACCACCAGAGATGGCTGGAGAAAATTCAGTTGTCTTTATACAACTTGGTTTTGATCCGCCTGGCAGTATTCTCCATTTCCTTGTTTTCCAGGTGCTTAATTAAGCCTCCAGAAAAACCTCTAGAAGAAAAGTTGAACTGATAGGACTGTAATCCTCTCGTCTCCCTTCTTCACTCTCCAGTTAAAAAAATAGGCACGATGTCTGCCTTTTTCAGGCTCCGTATCCTCATCTGTTCTGCAGGACTCTTCCAAGATAACTGGTTACAGTTCTAAGATTCGTTGTAGGATTTTGAAATGGCTGTCTGAAGTAAATTCAAGAGCTTGTTTATCTACGTCCTCTTCTAACCTTAATCAAGATTGAGATCTTACCCATTTTGTTGCTGGTAGTAATGTTGCTAGCATCTGCGCGCAGTTGGCTTTAGTCATGGAAAAGAAGGATTAAACACTTTGTGCTATATTTGTAAGCAGAATAAAATACATTTTGATTTCCATTTAGAGCAGTCCATGCAGCGATAGGTTTCATATTCAGTACTGAAACAATTTTATTGTAAAATGGTTTTAGCTAAGTTGATTTTTTTTTTATATGCCTATTTATGACTGAAATCATTAGGCTGGAAACGTAGCCAAAAGGTAAAATTTATATGAGATTTTTGCAGTTAATAGCTGCCAGAGTTTCTCAGGTTAGTGGCTTGCTTTTGGTTTGGCTTTGTGAATTAAGGTCTGGGTCTAATTTCAGCAGCTGATCTCTAGGGCTGTTAGGAAGAAGGTTAACTTCTACAGAACTGGAAGCCTTACTACAGAAAGAAAATCTGCAAGTGACTCCTATAATCCTGCAAAGAGCACTATTGTGAGATTCCCCTGTTTGTGTAAGAAAAATCACTTGGGTTTGGGGAAAGAGCAAGGAAGGAAGATTCTTGGATCAGGTTGGAAGTTCTGCCTGGAAAAACATAGCTCCGTTGAGCAGTCTGTCAGTGAGAATTTAATGGTCATACAAATTCTTGTCATCCAAACGGATGAGGCAAACTCAGTGTAGTGGTGAGACATTTACTACAAAGGATCTTTTTGTAGCTTCAGGAAGCAAAATGCTAACTCTCTGTTTTTCCTTTTAGGCTTTCTCCATCATAAATATCCTATTCAGAACTAAATCCAAATCTTCACTCTCTGGATCTCCTAAAGGTACAGGAAACTTACTTAAAACATTAAAGTTTCTTACCTTTTATTTGCATCATATTAAAGAAACCACAAGTTGTGGTAAAACATGATTATCCACAGGAAGTCTCTGTTTTTTGTTTGATCCTCTGGCTTCTATCTGCAACACCTTTGAGAATTATGACACAAAAAAGCCCCAAGAGAACTTTTATCTGAAAATGCTACGTTCTTTCTTTTATATAGGAAGATTTTAATTTATTTTTTGGCTGAGTGGACTGAGACTATGTTCACATCTTGTGCATTTCTTTGCTTGCCTTTTGGTTACCTGAGTGACTTCTGAACTTTGTGGTTTAATGTATTCAAAATTTCTGGGAATATTCCAGGCATTGATGCACCAAAAGAAAATAAAAATCTAAAAACAGGAGTGGGGAACAGTGCTCTGTCATCTGAAAATCCATCTCTCTAAGTTTATTATTGTCTATAGGTCATTGAACTGTTTGATGGCAGCCATTGCCATCATGAGGATGATATTCTAGCGCAACACTGTCTCAATAAAATTTAAAATATTATGTGTGAGTTAAGGAAAAGTAAGTGTGGAAGGGTGGGAAATGAGCAAGTTATGTGATTAGCTGCTGGCTGAGATGGTAGGAGTAAAACATTTGTTCATTCACCTATCTTTCGATGTTTGTGAGTGGTTTTAAGCTCTAGCAATGCCTTGAGTATTGTTTAGGGGTCAGTTATTTGCACTAGTATTTGTCTCGAAAAGTTTGAAGTAGCTAACCCTGATTACATAGGGTAATATGTACATACAATACAATACATACAATCACCTGAAATACTGGCATCTCTTCGTTTCCCTGTCCACTGAAGCAGCCTTCATAAGTTGTTAGCTTCAACCTTCTAGATTATGGTGCTTTTTCTTGGATAGTTAGGACTTTGTAAGCCTGTTATAGGGTAGAGGGCATATTACTTTGTAAAAGCACTGTAAACCCTTTTATAATCCCCAAATAACCTATAATTAAATGTGCAATGATGGACAGTGAGTTCTTATACCCTAGTGAAATACTTCACACAAATCAGCTACAGTGTCATAAACTTCACAGGTAGCTGAAAAAATACAAACAAAATTCCAGTTTGTTTTGTCAGACTGTTCTTTGAAGTAGCTTGTCAAAGTGTGAGCTAAATGTTCTTAAAAAGAAAACATAATATATATTTGTATATATAAACTTGTAAGGTACAACCTTGTAAGTTACTACCTAGTGTCTAAAATTGTCAGAAATTTGTGAAGTGGAATTTCAGCAATTCACAAGATATTTTTAATGCCTGCTTTGCTTTGATTCTGCCTGAATTCAATCTAATGAACTCTGAAATAGTTCTGAATTGGTGATAACTTAGAGGATGTAAATTCAACTTTTGATCTGAATATAAAAACATGTGAGATTAGTGTATTGGTGAAGGCGAGAGAAACACGATGATGATGATGTAGCAATTTATGTAGAAATGATGTAGCAATTTATGTAGGAACACGCGTTATATTCACTTACATTAAAATGATACATTCATGGGAAAAGTTTTATTTTCATTGCAATTCAGTTCTCTCCCTGATAATAAATTTCTGTTCAGCTGGGGCAAAAGACTGGCAGGCCCAGGTACTCAGCTACTTGAATGTCTTGGGGATGAACCTTGAACAGCAGTGTGTTCTACAGGTTTCAGGTTTCTATTTCAAGCAAAGATATAGCTTATTGATTCCCTAAAATTTATTTTTGGTTAGGCATTGCAGCTTTTCCTTCCTCCACCTTTAGAAACAGTCACGGAAAGGAGCACGCACACTGTTGAGTACATCTTTTCTTTCTTGCTAAATTAATGGCTCCAGAGGTCAGGTATTTGTATGGTCATTTTGGTCATCAAATCGTGGCTACACGTGTAATTGCAAAGCATTTTGCAAAGAAGGGTGGGTGGGATTGTTACCATCTTACAGACGCATAAAGTAAGCTGTGCTTAAACTCTCAATGCTTGGTTTCTTGTGAGGCTGGAAGGCTTTTGGATTCCCAGAAGGTGCATAAAGGCTCAACTCTTCCAGTTTGTTGAAAGGCTGAGGGAGGGCACGTGGTGAATTCCAGCGAGCTGTGCCTCAAACGCTTTCCTAGGTCCTTCCTTAGTCCGTTCAGCGGTGACTGAGCAGCCAGAGAGCCAAAGAGGTTGGGCAATTGGTCTCCATGTTGAGAATAAGCAGGTTATGAGCTATAGACGTGCCTTCAGCACTTTTTTTTTATCTGGTCGTGGAATTGCACAGCTGAAGTCTATTTGAAATTGGATCGGTTTCTAAAACCTTATTGTTTCGAGTACTAGGATGTGACCTCAAGTCTCCACAGATTTCTGTGAATAATGGCTGAATTGTCTGTCCTGAATATTATTCTAACCAGAGGTGTTTGAAGAAAAGCTTTTTCAAGCTGAACACCGATGGTTATAACTCTTGATGGAGAGAGATCTGGGTAGAGAGCAGTCTGAGCTGTACCGCTGTGAGGTTCTGCAGTACTCTGCCGTAAATATAGAAAGTGAACTAATAATATCCTTGTCCGGGACTTCCCTTCTTGGGGGGGAAAAAAATTACTGGGGATCGGTATACTGTTCTTCTCTGCATTTGTGTGATAGTTGACTAGAAAACCACTTCAATGTGTGTATTTTGGAGCTGAAATTCCATGTTCCTTAAAACCAGGTGATGGCAAATAACTGAAGGCTAGTGCCTTGCTTTAAAAGCAAAGTGCTTGTAGGCAGGGTTTTCCGAGAAGGATTTCAGGCTTCCCTTCCAGCATGATCAATAACCTGATGTTATTGACTTCAAAATAAAAAAATTTGGTGTCATCTGCTAAAAAAGTGTGGATTAGAAACTGTTTAGCTTCAGTTACTTTGAAGGCCATTGCTCTTCAGCAGGAAAGGAGAATTAGCCTTTTTTTTTTAATTGCACTGCAAGACTTTATAGTCTTTTCCAGGCAATTATTATTGTTGAATTATGTTTGAAAATTTTCAGTGTTTCCAGTGATGCTCCTGGGAATGGAACTCAGTGATTATAAAATTATTACCCTGGAGTCTTATTCTACATACTTTTCATCTTTGTCTTACAACTTCTTGAGGCTCCTTTAGATAGACGCCCTAATACCCTTTTCACAGTTATAATGCACACAGTGTGTAACGTCTGCAAATTTAGTAGTGAAATGTAGGATTCGTTTTGAGTATAATCTACATACAGGTCTTCTGAACTAATGAGATCTGAACTCATTTTGCTCTCTAGTAAAAAACAAAGTTATCCAGCCAGTACTATGATAAGCCTGACATGTTTATGATGTTTTTTTCAAAGTAAAAATATTCCAGATGATGGATTTGTTGGTGTATCTGTTGTTTCCCAGTAGCTTCTTTCCTCTTCTCTTCTTTAATAAAGAAATAAATAAATCTTTGTATCCGTGGACGTATTAACCTAGGTTCTCCTCTTAGGTTTGTTTTGTCAGTAACTAGCTAAAAACTTCACTCTGACTCATTGCTGCTCCTCTTACATTTGGAAGTCCATTCACAGGTTCAGAATTTGAGGCTTACAGAGCACTAGTGGAGTTGTGTTGCTACTAATAGCTCCCTGGTGCTATCTGCCGCAGTGATTTCTCTTCTCCTTTTCATCTGTGAATTATGAAAGAATAAACTTCTGTTTGCTGCCCTAATAAAACCTGTGGGCGACCAGTGTATGTGTGCATGTGTGTGTGCCTTTGTGTGTAAAGTGTATTTACTTGGCTGTAAAGTTTGTTTTTAATAAATAAATTGATATGCGGATCGTAAGCAGATATGGGCAGCTGAGCTCTGGCAGCAATGATAGCCTTCAAACTGGCAACCCGTTAGTGTATATTTAGGTTTAACTGAGCACGAAGATAATGTTGCATTCATGTGTAAGAGAAATCTAATACTAATTTGTTGGTGGAGGAAAGACCTATCACAATACTTCGCATTGACTGGTACAAGTTCATCGCTTGGAGGTGGCTTTTCTTAAATGAACGTAGATGCCTATGAGCACTTTCAACATTTGTTTACAGCGTTGCAAGGCCAAATAACTCTAAATTATTGCTTGAACTGTGACGCGTTCTGACTTAAATAGAAGTAACCTTCAAAACGCATGAAGCTTATAAAGTTTATGAACTCTCACGCCTTCGCTCTTCCCAGTCGTAGCTACTTCGGCATTTTCTGCTGGACACCAGTTGTGTTCCCCTCACGAATGGCTAGGCATTCTTCGTGGTGATCCGGGGGGGGAAAGTATATGATTACAATAAAGGGTGCACGCTCTAAATAGTTGTTTTGTAAAGACTGCATTTATTGCTTGCCCTTCCATGTTAAAAACTTTAACTTCAAATGGTAGAATGCATGAAATGTAATCTGTCCATGAAAGCCGCTCTTTGTTTAGAGCATAAGCGGTGGCTATCAGTTTAAGTAACTGGATTTGCTTTGTAAGTGGATTCAGCGATGGGGGAAACAGATGGATAGTTAAATGAACAAGCATAGATAAAGCTTCTATGCTACTTCTCTTTTATAAATGAAAGAATTGTGAAACTTAAACGATAGGGCATATGGATTGAAATATGCTGTTAAAACTGGATGCGTAGCGACTTATTGCATACAAAGTGGAAACAATGGATGCTTGATTGAACGCTTTTTCCCCTTTTCGCTGATGGAGAAATAATTTCAATAGATTGTTAGTTAGAGAATGCTAAATATTTAGTATAATCTTTTTTTCCATCTCTGTGTTTTAGGTCAGCAATTTGGCTTCATCACACTGAGTTTGCCTGCATTCAAAGCTGTTTACCTACAGTAATTTGCTCTGGTTGGAAGTGAACATGTCTCAAGTTCAAATTCAGAATCCTTCTGCTGCCCTTGCAGGGAGCCAAATATTGAATAAAAACCCATCTCTTACACAGCCTTTGAGTATTCCTTCTACTACCAGTTCTTTGCCCTCTGAAAATGCAGGTAGACCTATCCAAAACTCTGCTTTACCCTCTGCATCAGTTACATCCACCAGTGCAGCTGCAGGTAAGACTGAGCGTCTGTTAATAAGCGGATATGTTCTTAGTGTTGATAGTTTGGCAGGATACATTCCTGATGTCTCGCACCTACAATACCTTAAAAGTAATATTTATCCAACTACGGTACCTTGTAATGCTTTCTCCCTAGTGAATTAAATCTGTTTGAGACAGATAGAAGCATACTTATCCACGAAGTTCTAATAATTAATTGAAATGTTTGTAATAGTAAAGAATATTTCAAATTGTATAACGCTGAATTTTTAAAACATTGCTATCCATCTATCTTTTCTACAAGTAGCTTGTTTTAAATTTAACAAATGCGTTGTTTGAAATAGTTGGTTTAGTCCTATTATCTTTAGTTCTTTTATGACCAGTTTAATGATAAATATATTGTGCTGATAAAATATAATAAAGCTAATAAAAGGTAATAAATAAAAAAATAGATTATAGGGAAAAATAGGGGAAGGAAAAAGAAATTAACTGACCTTTTGAAATTATTCAAAGCAAGCAACCATGATGAAAACTTAGAAGATTTGCTCCTTGAAATGTACTACGTAAGATGGAAGCTAAATGCAGGAGTCTCCCAACTTCATGCTTCTGTCTTACATTAAAACATTAAATTGAATGATGCTGTCTTTTAGGCATGCGCATTGCTTGGCAATCCGAAAGTTCAGTAGATTGCCAGTTTGGCTAATGAGCAGAGCTGTCTATTCCAGCAAATCTTTTCTGAGAAATGGTGTATTGCAGACAACTAAATGCTAAGCCAATGGGATTTTTTTTTTTTTTAATTAAGAATTGTAGTAGAGTTCATAGCTACCTGTTCGTTTATCTGATTTTATGTAATCTTTTTCAGCTCCTTCAAACATGGCAAACCCCAAAGAGAAAACCCCAATGTGTCTTGTGAATGAGTTAGCCCGTTTCAACAAGATTCAGCCTGAGTATAAGCTTTTGAGCGAGCAAGGTCCAGCTCATTCTAAGGTAAATATTCATATAAGTTTCTTGTTGTTCATGCTCTTTCCCTTTCAGAAGTGGAAAGGCAAAGTATATGCTTTTGGTGCAAGGTAATACAGAATAATAGAGAGGAATGGGAAGGTCACCAATGGTAGGGAAGTGTGAAGCTGTTACATGTGTACTAAAAAGTTGGTTTCCCAAAGTACATAAAGGTTGAACTTACCTGTTAACCTAAAACTACTTAGCTTTTTTTGAAGGGTTATTTATGTTAGCTCCATTATGAGATGCTTGGCTTTGACTTTCATTTAATAAAGCAAGGTTTGTCCCTTGCGCTGTTTGCTAAAAAATTTTGTATGGGTGGTTTTTATACAATCACTTTCTCGTACAATGTTAAGCTTTTGTTCTACGTCTTGCCTGTTCTGCAAATGTTCTGTGTTCTTCCTGTGGTGCATTTTAGTATTTTGAGATTAATCCCACCAACTTTAAAAGATTAAAACAGTTTCTTAGTCCAAATTAGCCCATGAGATGCAGGAATATTTATGGTAATTATGTTTCTTTAGGAAAAATGCTACATAAGGAGTTGTAGTGCTTTTGTGTCTAGGTAGTTGGCAAGGTACAAATCTGTATTTGTTGATATGCCAGGAATAAGTTTTACTACTTAAAATTAAGAGTTGTTCTCTCTTGTGCACATCATAACTGAATGTTGCTTTCCTGTTGCTTTGTTTTAGTTGTAAATAAAATTAACCTTTCTATCCTAATTGCCTGATATTTGGAAAATATTTAATGCCTGAAGTACAGTGTGAACAGCAGTGAACATTCATCTCTTCTGGAACAGTTACTTTAGCAAAAGAATCTTTAGTTCTTCACGGTGGGAATGTAGGGATGCCTAGGGTAGACCAGCACGTGGCGTGTGTCCCATGTGATGGCATATCTTTTGCAATGAGTCAAAATCTTGGTAATATACGATTCCTTTGGTGTTCTGTTTGTGTGCAGAGAGAGAGTTTTTCAGGAACACAGCAAATATACAAGCAGTTTGTGTTACTTCAGAGAACACTGAAGAAGGAAGTTTTAGCATTATTAAACTTTTCAGTCCTCATTGAAGATCTCTATTGTATGAGAACTGAGGTCAAGGCATACAAGGAAAATCAGCCTGGGATGTGTCTATTTAATCTGACATCATCTCCTTAAGGTGTTTCCCAGAACAGTGTTTGTTGTACGTTAGAAGAATTGCCTTGGTATTAAATAATATTAAGAACTAAAATCTTTTGTCCAAAATATGTCTAATGTCAGCTTTGATGTGCAAAGGAGGCAAGGTCTGCATTTACAAAAAGTATTGGAATAACATTCAGAGCATCTGTTCACTTGTGTTTTCATTCTTATTGCAATTAAACTTCATTTAATTACCAGGGAGACCTTGGCTTGCTGTTGTCTGATTAATTTGTGAAAATTTAGGGCAATATATATCCTTCCTTATCCCACATACTTAAAAAGAAGTGCTACAGAGCTTTGCTCTATAATCAAATAGGCTTGTGCTCACCTGTGGGCATGTAGAAGCTTTTATGGTGCAATGTGAACTTATCTTTCTTCAAACTGCTGAAAAATATTGTCAACCCCCCCCCCCCCACAGTATTAAAGCAAGAATTGAGCTATGTAGAATAAAAAAATCTGAATTTCAAGGCTGCCGTTCAGAGTAATGTTGGTGTACCAGCTATCCGTGCAGCTGTCACCTCTATACACATTGTGACTTGTGGTTTTTAGCCTGTATGATCTCATGCAGTACGCAGGATAGCTGCTAGCTACAATTATAGTGAAATTCTTAGTTCAGTAATCAGGGAAATCCTATCAATGTCCAGAGTGTTTAAAATAATGGAGATGACGTGGTGGTTGAGGAAAGATTTGATTACTATATTCTCAACTTTTGCATCACTAAAATACTCATCGTTTTGTATAAGAGGGTCTGATGAAGTATGTTACTTCACAAGCAGCTCGTAATAAAATTCATGTTTTCTATTTCTGAGGTGTTTACAGTGCAACTGACTCTTGGGGACCAGCACTGGGAAGCTGAAGGAACTAGTATTAAAAAAGCGCAACATGCGGCAGCTGCCAAAGCTTTGGAAGGGACAAAATTTCCTAAGCCTACGGCTCGTCCATCTCGTAGTGAAGGCAAGAATCCAGGTATATGCCACAACAAGCTGATTTAAAAAAAAAAAAATATATATATACACCCTTCTGGTTTTGGTATGTATTTTGAAGTTGCATAAGGATGAATAAAAACAGTGATTCTGCATATTTAACAATGGCAATTGTTAGGTTTTGTGAGAACATCATCTTGATTTAATCTTTGATCATTGTAGGCGATATTAAAAATAAATCTTCATGTTAACAAGTTAAAAGTATAGGGTTTTTCCAGGAAGTCATTCAGGCTTGAGGAACCCACTGCTTAACTTACTGTTTTGTATTGTAACACTTGGTGGAATCCTGGAAAAGGTGTCTATCCTACTCTTAAAAAAAAGAAAACTAAGTTAAAAAACCAACCAACCAACCAACAAAAACCCATGAGGAATTTGGTCACAGCAAAGAATAATCTTTTGTGTGGGCAGATGAATGTGTTTGGTAATTCTGATAGAATAATTCAGAAGCTTGACAATAAAGATTTCTTTGGAAATGTAAGTTAAAAAAACCAGAAAAAACTAAACTGTTAAATTTGTGGTGAGGGATTACATCACAACTTTGGAATTTGCATCATTCACACTTCTTTAAAGAGAAATAGATGTTGATTTGTATAAAAGCATTTAAGGTGTAGTTAGCTATGTTTAGGGAACTTCTTACTTTACTAAGATTTCTTTTAAGATGTATTGAAAATGTGAAAATAAGTATGAACTAGCTTCACATCTCAGCTGCAGGTGTGATTGTTTTGCATTTGCTCTTAGTCCCCTGAACGCAAAGCTATTAGGATAGCATTAGTACATTCAGCAAAGGTTAAAACTTATCTTTTGTGCCAGTTGTATTCTGGTATCACCTAAATGCTTTCTTTAGAAACACTTTGTACAGTCAACAGTGAAAATATTAGAAGCTAGCAATTACTTTTTTTGTCTGTGAATCGGGTCCATAATTTCATTTTCTTTTGGCAAGTGCCTTATAACAACACACTGTTGTACTAAACTACACACTGATTTTTGAGCCAGTGATAGAAAAAATGACCATTTACTTGACTCTTCTTTCTCAAATGAGAATAATCGGTGAATCAGTTCTTCATCCACACGCTAGCTGCACCGAGGGAAATGTTTACAGCCCTCAGTAGCAATATAACTTCCTTTTGAAAAGGCAAGTTGCAGTTTGAAAGTGAAGAGTCATAAAAACCCATCTTGGGTCATTGAGTACAAAGAGAAACATTTGATCATTCTCAGTAAACAACGGAAACAGAAGATATGTAGCATGTCTGCTAAGTTAATTTACAAATATTTTTGGGGGAAGAGAAGTTTCTGTTCTGCAAACCATGTTGTTAGGTATGCTGTAAAAATAAATAAATTGGTAGCTCCACAAGTTTAAAATAAAATAAAAACAAGACAAAAGCCCCCAGCAAATTCACTTTTTTTGTAACAGGAGTTTTCACAACTGTACTAGGCTGCTAATTTAATATGCATCATATAGACTTATTTTCTTTGTGTTCATTAGCATTTCTATTCAGAATTCATTCGTTTAAGATACTGCATATGGCAAAGCTTGAGCTCATTTTTCCCTGCTTTGAGACAGCATAAGAGTTTAGGTTGTTTCAGTTCCTTGTGACAGTTGGACAACTCTCTTTATATTCCTTTTTATTTAGACAGTGTAACCCCCACAGTGGAGTTAAATGCACTTTGCATGAAGCTGGGAAAGAAACCTATGTACAAACCTATTGATCCTTATACAGGGATGAGATCCACTTACAACTATACTATGAGAGGTGGTACTTACCCTCCACGGTATGTATTGTTTAATTTTTTGGTTTTGCAGTCTCATATCTTTGAACTTCCACTGTCGTCACCTGAGTGCTTTGATGCTATCTGCTAAAGTGTAGCTAAAAACACAACGTCCCTTAAAGGCATATTCAGCTTGAAACATAGCCAGCTTATGAGGCAAAAGGTTTTGATAAGTACACCCCATTCATATCTGTAATTTGTCTTATTTATGTTTTTTTTTTTTTTTCTTCCTTTGGAGCGGAGGGGAAGGGGAGGAAAAAGGGAACTGAACCAAACAAAGTGTTTTTGAGGGCATTCGGATATAGCCAGCTTCATAAAGTGAATAGCTAAATATTTCTTGCATTTCCTTTCTGTGTAAAAGCAAAAGTGAAGAAAATGGTTTGATGCTTTTTCTAAAACTATTTAAATTAAAGCTTCAGTTTAAAGAATTTTATATAGGCATAGGAATTGAGAATTCAAAACTTACTGGCCTGCCAAGTCTATAAAAGCGTAGTTACATTGTCTTTCTCTTTTCTACTCGGTTAGAAACGTGTTTGTATTGTAAAAGAAGAAATGTTGATACTCTGTTTCAAAGGTCTCTCCCTAAAATCTTTTAGACTTGAAATCAAAATTTGGCTTTTTAATACTAATGCTTCGGTGCCAAGTGGTGGTTACTGATATCCAAGAGATTAATTCACCTATAAGTTATGTTTCTGTTTACTTTGTAGGCCAGACTATTTGCTTATTTAAATCTCTCTCTTTGCAGGTACTTTTACCCATTTCCTGTTGGGCCCTTACTTTATCAAGTTGAGCTTTCAATTGGAGGGCAGCAGTTTCATGGGAAAGGAAGAACAAGACAAGCTGCTAAGCATGATGCAGCTGCTAAAGCACTGAAAGTTCTGCAGAATGAGCCCTTGCCTGAGAAACCAGAGGTGGGAATTAAGCTTAGTGCTGTAAGCATAAATTGCTAAGATAAACTGAGATATTGTTGTAGATTTTTTTCCTTATTGAGAAGAAGATGACAGTTGTGAAATTTAATTCTCTGTAGTAGTGTTGACCTACTCGTGTCAACAGAAGCACTTTGATTTAAAAACATAAATTACTATGGAACTAGAGTTTTCCCAAATGAAGTTATATTAATTCTTTTGCTGTCATATTTTTCCACAGCAATGCTATAGACCTCTGTCAGATATGAGCACTGGAAGCATAGATAGGAACTAATGTCTTATCAGGTACAGATCATATACAAACTTCTGAAGAAGCGTGTAAATGGGGTACTTGCATTCTAGTGTGGGCAACATAGAAATCAGACATGGGTTTGCTTCCTGGGCAAAATTCCTACATGATTTTGGAAAGAACCATGGAAGTTTGAGAAGAGCAGGAAGTTCATGGTAGTAGTAAACTCATACACACATTTTAATATGAATATAAGAAGCAAATATTTATCCCTCCATATATTTATGGCTGCCCAGCACTTTCCATTCCAAGACCCTGTTATTGGGTTTATTTCATGCTTTTTTGTTAAGTTGCTTTAGGCAGAAGGTCTCATTGCGTGCACACGAGTTACTCATAGCTTCTGGGGCTGGTTGACTGCATGGCACCCTCTCCGTATGTGTTGGCTGACTGCTTTGGCCAAAGACTACTACAAAGAGCGTACTTCGTCTTTCCTTTACGGGCTCATTGTACCAGTCTGAGTTATGAGGGCTTGATGGTAGAACTAAGAGCAGGAGATCTATCGATGTACTCCATGCTGGCATCTAGAGCGTGTTGAGGAGGAGGCCATGCAATACAAACCTAGAAGCAAGAGAGACTGGGACATTGCCAGAGAGGTGAGGAAGGGGAGGTTAGACTGATAACTTACAATGTGGGGAGCAGGAGAACTTGCTGGACACGGAGTCTGGCTATGTGCTGAGAAAGAAGGAAAATGAAGAACTGGGCAAGAAGGTAACAAGAGGTCTCAGACTGGGGGAAAAAAATAGCTGGGAACTACCGGGAATGGCAGAGCAAGAGGATTGAGGAAATGTGTTGTGAAGCCAAGGGACATTGAGTTAAAACTTCTGAGTGTGTTTGTGGGAGAGAGCATTGCCCAGATAATTAGGCAAAAACACTGGATCTGATGGTTCAGGGAAGAGGCCTAGGAGGCTCTGATGGTGGTGGTTCAGGTAACAGAAAGCTCTCCTGGAGGAATGTAGATTATTGAATGATGGTGGCTGCTAGGAGCCAAGGGATTATAAATGCTATTGGGGAGAAGAGAGTGGTGCTGGGAATAGAAGCTGAAAGAGTAGAGCTGAGTTCTGCACTGAAATCTAGAACTGGCGATAGGCAGTGTGTGATCTAGGGACAAGCTGGAGGTCTTCACGCAGGAGAGGTCAAGCCTGAGGGGGATGTTCCCCTTCAGTGCAGGGGAACCCCAGATTCCCGAGTGTTGTCGTTCCATGACAGTGATGTGTAACATCCTCTTTTCACACTCACCCTCATAAAAGATAACCTGCTCTCATCAGTCATTTTTCCACCTTGGGTAGCAAAGTTCTGTGTTGGACCCAAGGAGTCCAACTCTGCAGAAAATAATAGGATCGCATGTAACTGAATTCTTTTCTGTTCACTTTTTTAGAAATGCTTCTGTACAAGTGATTTTCCAAATATTTGTAGAGTTGTGTTTAAAGTTGAGTAATGTGAGGTCTTCAGAATAAACACCGCAATTGTCTTTCCGCGACCACGTATCGTTTTCTATAGGATGTCTCATTCAGTGTAAGGGGTGTAAATCAAGCGGTAAAGGAAGTAAACCTGCAGAGTCTCTCCTTTTTCTTTTCTTTTAAGGACATGATAAGGGAAATACTATTGTGAATGATGCAAGAGATTGCAAGAAGGAAGAATTACTTTATGAATAAAATAGTTGCAAGCTCGCTGGGAGCTGAATGCTGTCTTGACCCTGCTATGCATATGCTGGGCAAGTCACTTAAACTTTCACGAGAAACATGCATTTGTCATTTTATTTTTCTATTTATGTTTGACTTGTCTACAAAATGAACAGTAAGAAATGCAGCTATGCTTAAGGAGAGCAATCCTTTGAACAGAGAATACTATTATATAATAAATACTCAGATAAATCAGATCTTAATTTAAAATTTGGTACCTAAATGCTAAGTTCATTAATATTTGTGGCTTTCAAATATTGTAGTTTTAGAAATGTCTGAGGGAATTGCTGTTTTTGTAACAGCGTTTTGCACTAGACAAGCTGAAGATAAAATAAGGAAGATTTTACCACTAGGTGAGCACTGTTCATTCTTGCACTCAGTGAGGCAAGGTCCTTGAAGGGTAAGGTAGTGTAAGATCATAAGAGATGCTGTTATAACGCGTGTGTACAATGGAGGCAGATTAAGGTTTCACAAGCGACATAATCCTGATACTTCCTACCTGTCATTCGATGTTGCCAGTGATTTTCCTTTCAAATGTGATTATTTTTGTGTATCCCATTCGTGTGTGTGTGTGTGTAAACAGAATATGCTTAAGCTGGAACTCCTGTATGTTGGTGGGGAGGGGTGGTGGTGGTGTGATTTTGTAAAATTTTTTTAATGATTTTTATTTTACAAATTTTTGTATTTACATGATTTTACTCTTCTATTTTTAAATTAGAAAATATTCAATGCTTAAGAAGAAATCATTGAATTAAATGAGTAGACTTTAAGGGTAAGATGACCATTTTCCACACCTTCTCAGGCTGCCAATCTAGAAGCAAGTGGCAGGAAAAAAATTTAATAATATTAGCTTTCAGCTGGACAAAGCCCTGCCTGAACAACCCAATGTAATTTCGAAGTCTGCTCTGCTTTGAGCGGGAGGCTGTAGTAGGAGAGCTCCAAAGGACCCTTCCAACCTAAATTAGTCTGATTGGAGTTAAGACATACCGACAAAGTTGCACTATGGGGTTACTTTGCATATTCAAAGACAGAAATGATAAAGCATCGATATAAAGCTTAGAAAACATAGAAAGCTATGCTTTCTAGCACAATTCTTAGACACAATTTCTAACTTTTGCCTGAAAATACTAAAACCAGAATTGCTTTTATGTTTTTTGCCAACTTATTTGGTAAATATCAGCTGCTCTTTAGACCCTTAACATGAAAGAAAATAGACTGATTGCTCTGTTGAAATCAGTGGAGTTCTAATCAGCAACTCCACTGGTTTTCATAATTTGCTTATAAGCAGTCTTTGAGAAAATGCACATTGAGAGAGTTCCTAGAAAAGGGCGAATCCCTCTTAAAGGAATGTATTACATCTGCAATTTGCTTGGGAGTTTTTTAATCTATCACTTTTGTTTCTTTTGTGACTTTTTTTTTCACTTGTTAGAGATGGATTTGAACAATTTGATGAGAGCTAAGAGTGGTAAATGCTTATATTCGTGGTCTGATTCTGATTTAGAGGCATTGATGCCTTGGAGAATTTAGTCTATGCACACATGCAAACTACTTTAAAAGCAGACTTTATAGATCATCTGCCTTGAGGTGTGCAGGGAAAGAGAAAGAGGGAGAGCGTATGTGTATGATTATTTTTGATTTATAAAATAAACTGATCCAGAACTCATGTAGAGGCAAAATAATCAGTAAAATAGCTATAGTCTGTTAATTGTTATTTTGCTATAATTTACTCTTTTTAGATAAAGGTGTTGAAGAAAAGTACCTGTGTTTTACACCGTGTGAACAGACTTGGAATGCGTTAAGAATATACACCGTAATATAGCAAATAATTTCATACTATTTATTTGTATTCTCTTGAAAGGATATTAAATGGGAAAAATCTAATCCAATAAAGAGAAGTCCTGGTCACCTTCGCAAGGAAAAAATGTCGGAATTTGAAAAACTAGAATATATCTGAAATTACAAGGCGGGGAAAAATATTTGTAATTAAAGTGATTGTACTAATGTTTTGACAGTAAAGGTAGTGACAGATCATTCCTAGAGGTGCTGGTAATGAACTTGCTGTAACACCTAGACCGTGATAAAATAAGACCTGAGTAATTCAAATATTTTTTCTGGGTATGTGATGCTATTCCTTTTGAACTTACCAATTGCATTTGAAATAGGTTTTAGACTATGATGATCAAGACTTTTGACTCCCGTATTCAATCTTGGTTTTGCCAATTTTTACCTGCGTTGTGCCTTCTGCTGAGGTATAGTATGGTTCCTCTAGCGTAGGTGTTGCCTCCACGTTTCTCGTGCTGTCTACCGCACAGTGCATCCACCTCGCTCCTGCGGGAGTGGTGCCATCGTGTGGTCTCAGCTTCCGCAGGATGAGGATGGCCCTGCGTACACCTCCGCGCAGAGGCTGGAGACTGGCCGTAGCGGTGGGATCAGAAGGATCAGGTGTTAACCATTGTAAAAGGATGTTGGGCTATAGGTGCTCTTCTGAAACGTTTGCAACTCGAACCTGAAATACGAGGTCAACCCATAAGAACAGTGTGAAATCTGATGGGACAGTGGGGGGAGTGAAAACCACAGGTTAATTTTACTCATATTTTGTTCTGAGGTGGGAGGAGGCTGCTTTAAGTGGAAAAAAAAATTTCCTTCATGTTTTAATCCAAGTTTTAGTAACAGACGTTGGGGATGCTTGCTACAATCAAAAATATTTTTAATCAATGAGAGCTCTCTAGCATATTTCTGCTGCTCCAATAAAATATTTCAATCATTTTTGTTACTTGGTTGCATAACTAGTATTGTGGCATGATATAATTGGTGAAATTGTTGCTGTTCATCTTTATCATAATCTTTCCAATATCACTGCTGGACACTTAGTCTTAAAATTTCTCTGTTGCTGTTACCATGCCTCTTAGTTCATGTTGATCCCAACATCAGTGAAGACATTTTTGGAATCACAATCAAAATTTTACCTGGAGATACGTAGAAGTGCCTGTAGGTAAGCTTCACCGGGCACTGCTGTCCTCCTAGCAGGTGTAAGTTCTCAGAGATGTACACCATTTGATTTAAGGCAAGTTCCTGCTAGTATGTTCTTCAGATGAGAAGAAAACCTGTAGATGAAGCACGTGCAAGGGAGCATGTGAAAGGACAGGACTATGCCAGGGTCTAATTAGCCATCCTTTATTCACATTGGTCCCATTCTCAGAATCTTTATTTTTCCTGCCCTTTCTCTTATCTGATACTGTCTTAGTGCTTTTGGTACAAATGTCCAATCAGCATATGAAAATTGTATTTCATAAAGGTACTTCCATTTGGAAATCAGTTCATTTAACACTTCAGTTTGTTTTTCTATAAATAGATATTTAGACCTATTGGCCCTTATTCCATTTGTTCTTTCCTGTAACGAGCACATGAAAATATGAAGGTTTGCTAGCTTTTACACATACACCTTAAATAAGCTTCTTAAGTTTCAATTTCTGTAGTATGTGTGCTGCATTTCTACACATTCACATAAAATGGCAGTAAAGGTTAGACTACTTAAAATTTTGAGAGTTCAGTAAACTGGTTGGATGGATAAAATTCAATTTAATAGGATCTTTATTTTAAATAGAGTATGCTTCTTTTAGGTTAACGGAAAAGAACCAGATGATGAGAATCTCAATAAATCTGAAATAAGCCAAGTTTTTGAGATTGCACTTAAAAGGAACTTGCCTGTGAATTTTGAGGTATGTTTATTTTACAAGCTCTAGATTTGTTTTTATTAGAATATTAAGGGTACACATGAAGTTGAGTCTCTTCTAAATAACCCAAACAACTGACTTTTAACATGTCTTGTTAGTTGTGAATACACTTTTACCTTTGACAGTCACCCTGATTGTCTCGGAGTTTATATGGTAAAGTGAAGAAAAAAGAGAAATCCACCTGTTCACAAATTCATGCGCTAAAATCATAACATGAGTGAACAGCTACGCTGTGGTTGTCTGTGCAATCTTTTTTCCAAGCTTTTTGAAAAATCAGTATTACAGTGCCGAAACAAGACACAACCCCACATTAATGGTTAGAACATGGAAGTGCAGAGTCGAGGCCAAAGAGTATAGCTCACTCTGAAAAACATTTATGGAAGTATTTGCTTAATTAAGCACTGATGTGGACTACCCGCAAGCTGCAGAATCTCACAAATAGGTTTCTTTTCTTGCCATGAGGCGACCTCATGTGCATCTTACTTTCCTTTCCCTTTGGCCTGGCTGCTTGCTGCCTCTTTGCCCCTCTTTGATCATTTCAGTTATCTTAAATCAATAGCTTCCATAGGAGCATCTCTGTTTCACTACAATATTAATTTATCATGCTGCTTTCCTGAGCTGGCAGAGTAACGTTTAAGTCAACTATCTGAATTGTTATAGTAAGAAAACGCGGTTGTGTGTAACTAAGTTGCTTCTAGAACCGTTCTATGAAATTTTACATGAAGCTTTCAATTATTGCAAATTAGCCTGAGCATCACTGGTAAAAACATACTGTCACACAAAGCCAGTTGTGGGTGGAAGTTCTTAATTCATTATTACTTTTTGACTTTATGGATATTTTGGAGCACGATGTGTTATGAATGGAGTTAAAAGACTAAATCTGTAGTACGCAGCTATCTTTTAGATGTCTCCAGAAGTCTTGCCTTCTGAACTAAAATGCCGGATCCTAAAGAATTGCTTTCTCTGTAATGTTCTATTACCGTAACACGATGTATTTAATGAGGTGATGTTAACGGTGTGGAAGTACACACTGATGAAATAGAACAGTTATATTTTAATATTGAAAGAGTAAATCAGTAAATTAAATAAGATGGGTTAATGACTTATATGTAAATACTGTTTACTGCTTGCCGCATCTGATCTTTTTAAAGTATATGTTTATCTGGGTGGGATTATGTTATTAGAGTGAGTATGATTTACATCTCTACTCTTTGGATTGTATGAGAATCTAAAAATCTCTTTATCCGTAGTTCTTGAGAGAAGTTTGCTATAAACAATGTGCCCTACCATTTTTAATAAGTGTTTATCACGCTTTCACTCAGTTTTTCCCTCTGAAACAGGTGACTAAGGAAAGTGGTCCTCCCCATATGAAGAGCTTTGTAACCAAGGTGTCAGTTGGAGAATTCATGGGTGAAGGTGAAGGAAAGAGCAAGAAGATCTCAAAGAAAAATGCTGCAATAGCAGTCTTAGAAGAACTGAAAAAATTGCCACCTCTTCCTACGGTTGAGAAAATGAAGCCACGAATCAAAAAGAAAACAAAATCAATAGTGAAGGTAAGAGACAAACAGATTGGAAATCTGACTGTTATAACTAATCATCAGATGAGAGACGTTTCCGAGTTAATTATAAACACTCTTCAACTGCTCAGCTTCTATCAGCAGTCTGGTACTGCAAATGAAATGACGTTTTGCTCCCACAGTGGGGTTCTGATAGCACTTTTACAACAGTTATCAGTAAATTCAGGATGAAAGAGAAACCTTATGAAAGAATGAGTGGCACATAAAAATCAAGCTCTGACTTTCAAGCCTTGGACTTTACAGTTTCAGGTTTTGCATGATTTTGCTCATGCAAATTCTCCTGCAAGCCTGTCCCTCCTAATATAGCAGGATTAGAACTTGTGAAACTATTACCAGTGGTAGGTTATGTGTGGTCAACTGTGACAGCAGAGCCAAATAAATTGAGTGTTTCTCTTTGGCTATGACAGTGTTTCATTAAGCAACTTTTATTTCAGTGTTTTTAAATTCTGGAGATTAATGAATTCAGTGGCACGCTGCATTTGTCTGTTAAAACAAATATTCACAAATTTTGGCTTATTTCCTAAACGTTGTTCTACATAGCTGCAAACAAGTCCAGAATATGGTCAAGGAATGAATCCCATTAGCAGACTTGCCCAGATACAGCAGGCCAAGAAAGAGAAGGAACCAGAGTACATGCTCATCACAGAACGTGGTCTTCCAAGGCGCAGGGAGTTTGTTATGCAGGTTTGTATGTTAATTTGAGGAATCTAGTTGCATGGCTGTGATGGTGGGGTTGGTTGGGGTTTTTTGGGTTTGGTTGGTGGGTGTTTTTTTTTTTTTTGGCTTATGGTAATCAGGTTGTCATAATGATATACAAAGTTAACAGGATTACGGCCAAATTTCCATGAAATTTATTAAGAGGATATCTAGTAGATCTTCAAGGAAGATGAAGGTTCAAGAAAAGTGATCTGAATCATGATTAAAAAAATTGCATAGGGCACCAGAAGTCTATGTTGTAACTGCCTAATGTTTTAATTAACAGGAATATTAATATTCTGTTAAGAGATACTGAGCTTCTTATATGTTGTAATGTAGGATTTATTAACATGAACCTGGGTTTCCTTCATTTCCCCTGAGTTTTCATGTGTTGCTTTAGAGTGCAGCACTTTCAGCGCTCTGCATTGCAAATCCCAATAGCATAGTAGTATTTTTAACACTGAGTATCTACTAGCCTCTAATAATGAAGTGCATTCTCCAGACCTCTCTCCTATCCTGGCCAAGACATGTAAGTTAGTTGCTTTCTTTCCATGACATCAGTAAATCTGCAAAATCTGTAACTTCAGCTTGGAAAACTTGTCTGCTGTGATACCGGTTTTCAGCATTTAGGCTGTTGCCCAGTTGAGATGATGAAATATAGTTGTTTGTGCGACTTCTGTTTGGGTTTTTTGTGCTTGGAGGCCGATGATCATTGATAGTAAATGACAACTTGCTTAGAATAATGATCACTTGGACTATTTTGTGACTCCTAGCATGCTCGAGACACAGACCACTAGTAAGTGAATCCTCGTACTACTGTTTAAGAACCGATTTGTTTTTTCTTCTTCTTCTGTCTAGGTGAAAGTGGGTGTACACACAGCTGAAGGAATGGGCACGAACAAAAAAGTTGCTAAACGCAATGCAGCTGAAAATATGTTGGAACTTTTAGGTTTCAAAGTCCCTCAACCTCAACCTCCAAAGCCAGCGTTAAAGACAGAAGAGAAGGTAAGAGTCTTTAAAAATCAACTGCTGTTCGATACTACAGCAAAAGCTGAGCTGAAACCACAGCAGCTTTGCAAGGCAGTACCAGTGCAGCAAAGTCCTGCTTTCTGCCCTAGCCAGGAAGCAGCTGTATTAAGGTGACTGTTCTCTAAATAATAGCGCATTTTGGATACATTAAGGTTTCCATATTGCGAGTAAATCAAAGTCTCATCAGGAGGCTAAATGAATGTATTTCTTCTGTGTAGAATGGCTCAGAACCTGTGATAAGTGATGTGTTTGGTCTTAGAAGCTTGCGGACACATAGGTTATAGAGCTTTGTGGTAGGAATACTTTTACAGAGCCTTATCACCAGTTGCAGTTGAAAGTTTTGTTACGGGTCTCTTTCTTTGGTGGGTCCCTTAGCAGGGAAAGAGCCTTGCATTCTCCTGTTGATTCAGCAGATGTTACCGGGGAGTTCCCATAGCAAATCTGGTTTTAATTTTCTCTTTTTCCATGTATATGCTCATTTGTGTCCAGCGCGTTGTCCTCAGCAGTACTAACTGACGTTAGTTTACCCGGCTTTATTATCTGTGTTCTTAATACCACTTCACTACTCTGTAGATAGTATTAAGTCATTTGGTGAATAAGAATCGCTGAACTTGTCTTTTCTTGGTAGCTATGTAATAATTGAGGTTTTTGAGTAATAAATTCTTCCGTACAATTTTAAGTCGTCAGATCACCTACATCTTGGAAACTTGGGAGGGGGAGGGAAATTTTAAAGGGATATTGTGTTTTTTGGCTTTTTTCCTTTTATTTTTAAGACACCGGTGAAGAAACCAGGTGATGGAAGAAAAGTAACCTTCTTTGAGCCGGGCTCTGAAGACACTTCAACTAGTAAGTAACTTCACTGAAAGAAGCGTGGCCCTGTTGGGGGGGTTGTGTGTGTGTAAGAGATCTTTCTCAGTCCCTTCCACAGTGCATTTAACACAGCGTAATGAGCACGGGTGTGCAACTGCGGGCTTGCAAACTAAATCTACCCCTTGGGAGGGTTTTGTTCACTGAATCGTTTATTCAATAAGCAAACTCTGTCTTGATGATGCTGAATCTCTGACCCACCAAAGGTGACTCAAGCTCGCTAAGTTTGTCAGTGTTTCAAAAGTCATTTGAAACAAGTTATTTTTTTTAAAAGTGGCTTTTGATGCCGATCTATGCCTTCGTGGGCCTGCAGAAGGCCGCACAGAAATAGCTAGCATCTGTTTAGCGTGTACCTCTCTCTTCTCAGGTAATAAGGAAGATGAGTTTAGGATGCCTTATCTCAGCCATCAGCAGCTTCCCGCTGGAATTCTTCCCATGGTCCCTGAAGTTGCACAAGCTGTAGGAGCCAATCAAGGACACCACACCAAAGAGTTCAGTAGGGCAGCCCCAAATCCTGCCAAGGCTACAGTAACAGCAATGATTGCTAGAGAGCTGTTGTATGGTGGTACTTCTCCTACTGCTGAGACCATATTAAAGAATAACAACTCATCAGGCCACGTACCCCACGGACCACTTACTAGGCCCTCTGAGCAGCTGGACTACCTTTCCAATGTTCAAGGAATCCAGGTAAATGTTCAGCTTTGCAAGATTTCTTCCAAAGCTATCCAAAGGGGTCCAACCTCTTGTTTGTTCTAAAGCTTTTTAGTTCTGCTGGTGACTGATGTGTTCCGAGGCTGCTTGTTAAGTTGAAATTCATGTAAATGTTTTACTTTACATATGAAATGTACTGAATTTTACAGCTTTTTTTATTTAGTTTTCAAAGGTGCATTTCTGTCCTGCAGCCTCAGCCTTAATTCAGTGCCACTCTGAAGTCTTGGAAGAATAAAATTGAAAGTAACATGTTCTGAAAATTGCCATGATGTATGAACATAATATGAACTTGAACTTGGCTGATCTGAAATAATTTTTTTAGTAGTCTTTCACACATTAACATTTGCTGTAAGCTGTACGTTTCCTCGTGTTTGGTCCCTTTAATCGGAATTGCATGTAAGTTCCTATATTAATACGTTAAAGGAGCTCAGTGGATTAGAAAGTATAATAGGGAAAATTTTAAATGCAGATAGCTCTGATGAGAATAAAGGTCCCAGCATCAATCATTATTACCTAGCCACTTCTATTCAGAAGGCTTGCAGAGCTCTCATGATTGCTAAAGAACATTGCAAGTGAAGTCAAACTTCAAAGTAAATGGTTCTGCTGGCTGGCAGACAGACTGATTAACAGTAAGGTTCAGCTTCATATACGGGCAAATAATCTATAGCAATTATGATATATTTCCTGTACGTGGTTAACTGAAAAGAACTCAATCCTTCTTTCTTCTTCAGGTTGAATATAAAGACTTTCCAAAAAATAACAAGAACGAGTTTGTATCTCTTATAAACTGTTCCGCTCAGCCACCACTGATCAGCCATGGAATTGGAAAGGATGTAGAATCTTGCCACGATATGGTACGACGAATTCTGCTGAAATGCTTTCTCTCTGGCCTTCAGTGAGCTAAGGGATGCAGCGGATAGGCCAAGGTTTCATATCGCTGCCGGAGAGCAATGAATGAAATGCTGTACAATTCCCTGGCTAATTTTTGTCTAGTATTTCACAGGTTGCTGAAACGATTGATTGATAACATCAGAATCTAATCTAAGTAACCTTCAAATGCTTAACCTATGCTCACCGTTTTGGTCTACAGAGAACGCATTTGCCTTATCTTGATGTTATTTGCATGAGCACATATTAAAGAAAATATATGAAAAGGAACTTTTAAAACATAAGAGCGTATCAGCTTATTTTCTGTAAGAGAATGGGCTGATATTTCATTGGGAACTGTAATACCTGGGTTCACGTTACCAGACTTTCTGCTGGAACGGAATCCAAAATGTGAGAAATGCAATTCACCATTGGGTAGCAGGAGAGACTCTAAATTTGTTAAGCTCCCTTTATAAATAAGATCTTTTATTCACAGTAGCTGAAATATTTCTTTGTGAAAGAAGGAGTCTTCTGGATTGTAAACTGTAAGGGCCTTTGTCTATAACAGACATTACATATTGCTAACAATATGTACGCGGTCTGCTCTAATTTGGAAAGAGTTTAGTTCTTTTGGTCTCCAGCGGTGACCTGAGCGCTGACTGCAGACTAAAGGAATAGTTTGTAATATGTAAATACACTTAGGAAAACCTGATTTTACTGATTTTTATACTAAAAAATTTTTGCAGTAATTTTCTAATGGCTATGATTTGATAGAGATTTCTTTGATCTTTGTCACTTAATTTTGACATTGTCATACCCATCTCCCCATCCTGCTGTAAAGAGCTCCTGTAAGAGTAAGCACACAAGTCAGTGCGGTAGGTCGAAGGGAGGACAGCCAGTTCGGAGCTCAAAGGCTGCGATGGGGCCAACGTGAGACCCTTCCTCTGTTCAGATACTCAGCTTTCACTAACGCATGTGCCACAACTCATCAGGGATATTCTGCAAAGGTGCACCCAAAATTGATCTGAATAAAATTGAAACAAATTTTCCGTCCTCAGAGGAGGTGACTGACTTCTGCGTCAGCCGTGTCACGTTGACTCTTCTTTTAAACAGTCAGACGTGCCCTGTCTGTGTTGTGCTTTTGATTCTTGGGTAACTTGTTTTCTTTTTCTGCAAAGGACTTTCTGGTTCTGTGTATTTTAATGTCCTTTATCTTAAGCTCTGTACAGTTTGAGCCATTACTAATTTAGTGTCTTTTTTCCTTTGATATTAATAGTACTGCTGAATTAATTTTCCTCTATTGCTAGAACAAATGCAGTGGGAATCCCCTAGCCACAGCATCATTCTATTCTACTGCTTAGTGTAGCAAGCTTGAATTCTACACCATTTCATTTTTTCTGCCATAATTACGCATCTTACAAAATATGATTCCCAAAATTAGAACATTTACTTTGTTTCAAGTGAGCCCCGGTCCCGCTTGCACTAAATTAATGAAATGAGCTCAGGTTGAATTGCTGAATGCTCTCTCTTTCCTTCAGGCTGCATTGAATATTTTAAAGCTGCTGTCTGAGCTGGACCAACAAACCACAGAGATGCCCAGGACAGGAAATGGACCAATGTCTGTGTGAGTGTGACCCGGTGACTTGCCCTTGCATTAATGGAAACCGCTCACCTGCGGTGGTCTATAACCAAATGAAATGGGGGGTTTTTTTTTTTCTTTGCCAGAAAAGTTAACATGCCAAGGGCTGTTCTCTTCTTCAGGAGGATGACAGGGTAGGTTTTACGATCAAGCTCATAGCTTTCGTGTGTCAAATGGGGGATCGGTCTCTTCTCCCAAGTAACGAGCGATAGGATGAGAGGGAACGGCCTCAAGCTGCGCCAGGGGAGGTTTAGGTTGGATATTAGGAAAAACTTCTTCACCCAAAGGGCTGTCAGGCTTTGGAACAGGCTGCCCAGGGGAGTGGTGGCGTCCCCATCCCTGGAGGTGTTTAAAAGCCGGGGAGATGTGGTGTTCAGGGACATGGTTTAGTGGTGGACTTGGCAGTGCTGGGTTAACGGTTGGACTGGATGATCTTAAGGGTCTTTTCCAACCCAAACAATTCTACGATTCTATGAAATGCAAATTACTAAGCAGGAGCAAGTGGATAAAACGTAATGGCTGTGATGCAGAACAATTCTGACTGCGATCCCTCTCCTTAAACTTTATAAATAATAACATATATTTATAAATATACATTATTTATAAATATAAATAATAAACAATATATTTGCAAATAGTGTGACTTTTCAGTGTGTCCAAGTGTTACAGCTGCTCCTCTCTTTCTAGAAATCTTCGGTATGTAAACTGTAAACGATGTACAGGTCTCACAGCTCGCTTTCAGCAGAAACGTGGAGGGGTTGCAAATTACTCCCTGTGACCAGGAAAAAAAAAAGGTTTATCCTCTCATTTAGATAATAAGCTGTCAAAACGGTGGAATTAACAAAGTGCTAATTGATTAAAAATGGAGGCCAGTTACATGGAAACAAATTGCTCTATGCACCTCAAATTCTTTGTATCCGATTTAGAAGCATCTTATTTGTGGAAATAGTGTTTTATCCTAAGTAACAGGTGTTTTCTTATCCGTAGATGTGTGAAACAAGAAATGGAAAGTGACCCTCTTCTCAAACCGGCTAACTCAAACACTTTGGGACAAACACTGGACAGCACTGCCTAAAAAAGGCTTTTGACTGGACCCAAACCTGAAAGCACCAGAGAAAATCAAATGCTTCCTATTAATGTAACCTAACTGTTTTAGAGTGCTACAGTCTTTACAGCCTACTGTAGTGTCTAAATCATAACTGTTGCTTTTTCTTCAAACAGTGATAAATTTTTAGTTTCATTATGTTGTTTTGATTGAAATGACACTATAAATTTTTCATTTTAAAGTTTCTTAATTGTATCTAGAACAATAGCACAGTTTAGAAACTTTGTCTTCTGAGACTGACATGTTATCTGTGAACTAACTTGGGAAGATCATATCCATGTATGTGGTTATTTTGTTTTTATTGAAATAGCCGAGTTTCACTGGAAACAAATTGTGTGCCCACCATTTTAAAAAGTCCGATATTTTCGCAAACCTAGCTTAATTATCCAACGGTTGAATGAATTAAAACACTTTAGGAATTTTAAACTTTGTTTGATCGTTTTTGGTTAATTTCTAGTTTTCTTGAGTGGGGGGTAGGGGAACTGGAATGCGACGTGACTTTAAATGATCTCTGATCTATGTTTTAAGGATTGTGTGTATAGCCGGCACACAGCTCACTACGTTACAGGATATGATCTCAATGTAGTGCATATAAAACCGCAGATTGATTTTCCTTGAGTGCTTTATACTGTTTAATTACATCTCCATGTAGGGCTGAAAAAAATTACCTATGTTTATATATAAACTGTGTTGCTTTTGATGTTGTGTTATTGCGCACGGAACCGTGCGCAATAAAGTTTTTTGCATATGGTCCAGGTAAAGCACGATAGCCTTGCAAGTTAAGTACTGCTTCAGTTCATTGTTTACGCTGGAATTTTTTCTCCCCATGGAATGTAAGTAAAACGTAGTGTTTGTCACCAATAAATGGTAATACTAAATTTTTTTGGTTAATTTATTCTTGTATGCCACTACAGGGGCTGCTTTTTTATAGGATTTGTAACGCTTGTGATATAGTACGGGCAGTATTGTAAAGCTATGGAGTAACTGTACAATGGTTATCAATTACATATAAATAACTACTATTTAGTAATGTGGAGGATGTGGAAACCTGGCAAGGTCAAGGAAATTCAAAAGTAACGTGGGTACATTTTGTTATTTGTGCCACAGTGTGTTAGTGCAACTGTATTAATGGGAGCTTAAACTCAAGCTATGATTATGACAAGAAACCTGGCGCAACAGGTTGGTGTGATTTCGAAGTTTAAGTCTCTACTTTTAAGTTTCCTTGTTTGCTTGTAATTTGAGTCATAACCTTGCCTTGCACTTAGTCATTTCGGGGGGTAGTACTTTCAAAGCAAAACAAAACTTTCCCTCTAGCAACAAAAACTGGCACCGTAGACTGACAGATGACAGTGTATCATTTGGATGTGAACTGCGTTCAGTGTGTACTTAACCGGTAATCTGTAGCAGCACTTCCTAAACGCCTCTGCGCAGCGCGTGTAGTAACTCCTGCCACAGAAAGCAGTTACTGCATACGCCGTGTCTCAGAGCTAAATGTCTCGGCCATTTTATTTGCATTATCAAAAGCAATTGGGCCACATTAACTGCATACCAAATTTTATTGAATCAAGTTGGTTTGGATCCTTATAAGCGCAAAAAAACATTGTAAAGATTTTTTTTGTTTTCTTTTTTTTTTTTACATTTGTAGAACTAAAATGCTGTACATTTAAAAATTAAAAGAAACTTGCTGGGCTGAGGCTTTGTATTGCAAATTCTTACAACTTAGAAACTACTTACCGAACGATTTCTATTGGAAAAGCGATACCACGTTGATGGCGGTGTAAACGGTCTCCCTTCCTTTCTCCACTGCTGCTTAGGAGTTTTCTCTTTGGATAGGACGAGAGCCTATTCTTCTGCCTATTTTGCAGCACTCCTTTGTTGATAATCCTATGTTTCCCAGGAACCTTAATTAAGTTACTTTGCCATAGATACCTCTGTTTCAGTACTCTGAAATGCATCTGTCACCTTCGCGGTGCTATGTAAGAGAAGGTGCTTTTGTCAAAGACCTTGTAATCACAGCCCCGCGATGGAAGACTGCAGGTCGCTGTGTGGACTCTAGGTAAGCCAAGGGGAGTTCTAGGTAAAAGCGTCTCTTTTTTCTAGAGCACTACCATCGCTTGCTTTTTCTCGTCTCCTCTGTGCTTGATGCAGCAAAGGCTAGGAAGATCCCAAAGGCTTTGAATGATGCTTTTGTTCAACAGATACTAAAATGTTCTACAGAGAATACAAATAGGAGAAAACGGAGGTGAAGGTGAAATCCTGACCGGAGTAGACTAGCAGGCTGGTAGTGGCACCAAGCATACATTTCTGAGTAGTAGCAAAGTGCTGTCTGCACGACACCTCACCTTTTTGCATTCTTTCTTTGAACTTTATACTTTGGTTTTTGATCTTTAGAAGCCTTTTGACTGCAAGTGAATGAGCTGGAGCTTCTGAATATGAGCATCAGCCTCCATTAGCTTGGGCTTCATGCCACACACTTCAGTAATGATCCCACTATAGAAAATTGAAGCATAGGGTCTGTTCCAAGATTACTTTCTCCTATTCAGATCTCGATTGGTTAGGGTTGTTCTTCCACAAGCGGATTTTACCAAGCATTTTTTTCCCCATTATCTTATTTGACTCTGCTTAAATTACCACAAACATTTTAGTAAATGAATGCATTTTTTTCCTGTTTCTCCAAAAGGATTTTGCAATATGGCAGGACTAATCTGTGTGTTCCAGAAGCTGCTGTACGTTTAGTAAATTGGGACATTTTGCACTCAAAATGTTCAGTTCAGCTATAGAGAACTTCCCTGTAATCACTTTCAAATAGGAGTATGGAAAACAAAGTATTTAGTCCGATCTATCCGGCTTGTAACTACTGTGCTAACAACAGCGGAGACAGCGCTCTCGTTTCTTTCCAGAATCGACCACGTTGTTATCCCAGCCGCCTCAGTCATACAGCCGGTGCTCTGCAAGCAGGGCTGCCCTTAGGCCGCTGCTGCCAAGTGCGGAGGAAGGAGGTCTGATCCCAAGGGCTTCCACTCCTCACTTAGTGAGGTGTGACCGAGGGCGATTCCTGAGGAGGCAGGTCAGCGGGGGACAGATGTCGCGTGGCAGAACGAGTCACGGAATTTCAGTGCATTTCAGGCTTGTGCGTTTGGACCTTTTCTAATGCCTGCCCATCCTGCTTCCAAATGCGGAGCGTACGGGCTCAAAGGAAGTAGCCGAGGAGTTTGGAAACCAGATCCTGGAAATACTTCTGTTCATTTTCCAGTAGTTCAGCTTGTAAATAAGATCAGCAGAGATGAGACAGTGTAGGCAACACATTTTCCTTCACCAAAGAAAATGTCCTGTCTGCCTGTACTCCCTCATGTGTCTGGACTTTGACAGACTCCAGTCTTCACGTTGTTATTTTCTGGTATTGGAAAGAAAGCTCTCACTACTGCTTTCTCAAATTTCAAAGCCTTAAGCCAACGTCTAATTTCTAGCAGCTTTTGCATTGCTTTCCTTCAAGCCTTCTCTTATTCTCGGAAGCATACAGCTGCACTTCATAGTGCCTCTTATCGAAGGAATGATACCGTGCCAGTGCTCTTTGAAGAGGTGCAGCCAAAGGTCTCTCGTTCCGTGTAAGAACCTGAAAAGCGGCTTTGCAGATGCGCTGCACGTGAAGCCTGACAAATGCAGCCTTTTCCAGTGCTGTGTTATCAAGCTTAAAGACTGCTGCTCCGCTCTCCTGTTTTAAGTAACAAGTTGCACTCTGAAGTTGGTGTACGAGAAGGAAGGCAGTCCGTGCTCAGCCAGGGATCCTGGAGTATTGCCTGCTTTCTTGAACGGGTCAGTTTGCTATCCTTTAGACAAAAAAAACTGCATCACATGGAAGTTAATGGGGAATAATGAAAATTGGTCAGGGAATTTTTTTAAAGCAGAATATTTTATTTCTTAGCAGGAAATCCTGACTCCCCAAAGGAAGAAACATGACTTTTCGTGATCCATCATTCTTGGTTTCGGGATGGAGGTCTTAAAGAAAAGGAGAATTTGTGCAAAATTTATTTTTGGGAATGCTAACCTGTAGGATAGCTAAAATGTGCCTCCAGAATGAGAAGCAGCCTGGATTCACTGCGATACCTGTTCGTTCCATAACATTAAAATACATTCCCATAACTTGTTGCTGTTGTTTTGTTTTAGGATATACACAGCTGAGATTTCCTTAGGATAAATCCTATCGGAAAAGACTCAGTTGGGGGATCTAGAGTCAGCAATGTAGTTATTCTTGTTCTCAGCTCTCTGGCCAAATTTTAGTACTGTACATCAGAGTTAAATGTAGCTGTACTCGGAGTTCCGCTGCAATTATTATGTTACCTAAGGATCAAACCAAAATTCTGTTCTAACCGACTGATCAAAGTTAAAAAGAGTTTTATTCTGTCCTAATGTATAAAGACAAATTGTGGAGGTTCCAAAAGTGCCTGAGTCTCGTGGTTCCAGGACACTGAGGAAGGGATAGGACGCGTGTATACCACTTCCCTCGTCGTCTTGTTCTGTGAAGCAACCACATAATTGTTTGCTGCTTTTATTTTGAAAGTCTGCAGATAGAAACCAACAGAATAAGTGTGAATCAGTGTAATATCCTCCTTCAGGGCTTCTATATTTAGTGATTTTGACGACTCCTGTTTAAGCTCCGACAAAGAAATGCTGCTCCAGAGGTGGTTACAAATCTGAAAACACTCAACTTCATCTCTGTGGCTGTGACATGCTGTATTGCTTCCCTTTCTCTGCTGATTGGATCCGTACACGTGTTTAGTACCCAGGAACGTCTGAGCAAGAACCTGAGCATCCCATGGAAGGAGGCTGGGGAAAAAAAAAAATCAAGTTGTTAGAACAAATTAAAATCTCTAGGGTATTCATTTAATCTTTGGATTAGAACTGAATAAAAGCATACAGATGGCAAATACTACTTATCCAAGAGTGTATTTTATTCTCCGACAAAACAAATTATTTTGTATACCACCAGCAGTATCCTAATGCAACAAAATTGTAGTTGATTAGAAATGAAAAAATTACAGTGCTGGTAAACTTTATTCATTCTCCCACTTCCACTTTCACAGTATTTTTTAGCAACCTGCTAAGAGAGGATGTTTTAAATTTTAAGTGTCCCACGTTAATGATGCAGAAAATATCCTTCACAGAGTATGCTTTCAATACTTTCATCCTCTGCTACCATTCTCTCATTTATCTTTACTATTTCCAACCAAAGATAGTCTTTTATGTTTAAATGCTGCGTTTTTTTCCCCCCCCAGAAGGGAGATGAGTGCTCCCAAAGAAGACAATCCCAACCCTGTGTTAAGGGACAAAACCTCTGATATGTTTCCTGTCAAAGTCCAAATGCAAAATGGGGTTGGGGACAACCGGGCACCTCTACAGACACTAATCCCTGTTCCCCGCTTTATCATGGGTGCAATCTCCCAAATTACTGGGCTACCATTTTAAAGCCACAACCAAGTGCATCACAGCAGGGATACGTACTGTGGTCTGACTGCTAAGTATTGCTTTCGTTGTGGTTTTCACACAGGAGCTTGGTTTTAATGGAGAGGACCGTTTAGCTCTTGCCTAGAAAAGCCAATCGGGAAAGGAAGGCACCACTGGAAAAGTACATCCATCAGTAGGTTGCTGTAAATATGATCCAGTATAAATGTCCTACAAACTGCCACTATTTGCATAAAAAGTTTGTGAATTCCCTTTAAAGCTTGTTAAGTAAATACAGAGGAGCTTATGTATTAAAATGTTGAGCCACCAAGTTACTTTAATTACTAAAGTGGATAAAAGCTTGAAGAAAATGTGATACTTCAAACTCACAAAGACAAAATACATTTAAATAATTGTCCCTTCTAAGCATTCTTAGCAATAACTGTTGTGCTTTCTCTCGTACTGTACTTGCCTCAAAGGTAACTGGTGTTTTCAGTGAGTGTTTTAACTTCTTGTATTTCCATGTGCTAAATGGCTGATATAGAAATCCAATGCTGATTTTTATTTAAAAGAAAAAAGGTTATTTAAGAGCTATTACTGTCTAACCCCTCCCCATTCTGCTGGCCCGTAATTGTATGCAGCCAAGGAAGATGTACCTAGATTAAACGGGGTCAAATGCAGACCTCTCGGCGTGCATCAGTCAGCTGGGTGTAATGTCACTGATTTTAATGGCCTTTTGCCACATGCTGAACCTGGCGCATTCTTGTTTGGGCTGGACGTGAAACAAAGCTGGTCCCACTTCAAACAAGCACGTGACAAGTGTGTAAACAGTGAATGTGCACACGCTTGCACATATTGCATCTTGCGCACTTCAGCCCGCGGTCCTCCGGGCTACCCAGGAAGGGAATGAACCTTGTGGTTCACAGAGGGATGTTTCCAAATTCCTGGTGAATGCCGCCATTACTTCCCATTTTCTTGTCTGTTGGTAGTTTTTGTTGGCACATTCGTTTGGGAAGCTGTTTTAGCCTTTAGCTATGTGGCACGCTCATCCCTCCCTTCCTCCTAGTGGTTTTACTTCATAAAGATGCTTACTCTCTTCCTCTCCCCAAACCCCTGTGCCTTGAAGAGTAACATCTCTTAAAGCAGGCTTTAAGACTATCTGATTGTGATGGACAGATTCCTTACCCGTGAGGTATATGGAGTATCTTTCCTTTCCTTAGAGAGACACATTTCAACAAAATGTTCCATGAGGTGTTCTTCCAAACTCAGGAAAAAGTCGGAGCGCGCTGTACTCGCAGTCAGGGCTGCGTGGGGTCCTCTGCTCTTCACCTGACGACCCTGGACTGTTGTCATCCTCAGTGCAAAAAATGGTGCTCTTGAAAGACCACTCCAGGTACCTCTCAGGTCAGCTTCTAGGAGATGCGTTTTCTCTTCATCCTGTGCTGCCTACTTGGACACCTCCTCATCCCAAGAAGCCACTAGCAAGGCTTGTGGTGCCTTCCTGACTGTAGCTAATAATACACTGTTCAGCTGAACTAAACTACTGTTTGTCTGTTGAACCAAACCATTGCCATCTGAGTTAAACTGAAAAGTCTTGTGATGTGTTTGAGTCCCTGCACGTGTTCTTTCAACATTGCAGTTGAAGAACTTGTCCCATGTAAATGGCCTCAAAACACTCAGTTATTTTTGCAAGATAAAGAAAGATGTAAACATTTCTAAAGTCACTTTTAAGTTAACACCACGTTGGTCTACAATTTGTCTTTTTGCTCCATCTCTTTCTGACAGAGTAGTGTTTTTCATCAATGCCTATGCAAAATTTATTTGCTAATAATCAAAGAGAGTAATCTGTAAGCCATCAAAGCTCCCTTCTCCCTCCAAAAATGTGTTCTGTAGAGCCTAGCCAATAATTTTGCAAAATTTTACTGGTGCCACGCAGCATTAGAAATTGCTGTATCCTCAGTGCAAAGCTGTTAACAAGGCAGTTGCTCATCTAACAGGCATTTATTGTTGCCAAGTTTTAAATGGTTTATCTGAGCTTGGAAAAACTGTTAAAACATTTTGATCAATTTTAAGGCTAAACCCGAACAGATGCATAAAATCGGCAAAGGCCCCAGTCCTGCAAGGTGGGGTGCTCTGGCTCACCCCAAGACTCGCTGCAATGGTCGTACCCTAAAAAACGGCAGCATCTCTAGGGAAAATTTGTGTTCATCAGAAAATGAATGTTGGGATCTCTCCGTAAGAGTGCTTTGTGACCCCGGTGATCCACCGCTACTGACCTCTAAACCTGCTGCTGCCAACGGCCCGAAGTTCCTGCTACAGTCACAATGCAGCCAGGATGCATTTCTATCATTTTCGGAAGGAAACTCCTGACGGTCTGTAGGAAGAAAAAAAAAATAGAGCGTCATTTTTGTGCAAATAGGCCTATTAAACTGGTAAATCTGAATAAAGTTCCCTGTTGGGTCTCTTTTGCTGAAACTCAGCTGGGTCATTCACAGTCTTCATTTGTTTCTAGTTTTAGCTGCAGGCTAGAAAAATGCTGGCTCCACGACTGAACTATGGCAGTTTCTCTTACTGTCCTTTAATCTATGCTGTGTGCCCTTTAATCCATTCTGTGAATTTTGTGTTTGGAATTTTTCATATTCCAAAAGACCAGTGTGTATGATTTGGCAGATGCTCACAAAGATTTTTTTCAATACCCTGTCAGTGTGCTGACTGTTTTATTTTGATTATCGTAGTGCTTCACAGTGAAGTTGCTGACCCAACAATTCAAAGAGATCTTTTCATGGCTTTCTTGATGCATAATTTTTTTTTTAAATTCTATTACAAAATTTTATGCTGGAAAATTACAACCTGTATTAGAAATTTCCTGAATATCTGAGGCACCTGGTGCTGGGTTTTCAGTTTAGGTTATTATGTCGGGAAGTCAGAGGTTGCATCCCAATTACAGTTTGGATTTCTTCATATTCAGTTCTGATTTAAAAAAAACCCTAAACATAACAATGTAGCAGTTGGATGCTGGCATGTGAAATATTTAATCATTCCATGAGATTAGCAAGGTCTTGTTTAGCAATTCAGAAGCATTTCTTCTTTCATCAAGTTTCCCCTTCCTTGGGCACTAGAAAAAAGAATGATTCTGTGCTAGCACTCAGTGGTGGCATTTGGAAGCAGCTGAAAACATGTCCCTGCGAAGGCTGGCATATAATACAAAGGCATGCTTCAGAAGTTGTGGTACTGTTAAAAAAACGCACGTGACTAACTGCCTTTTAACCATTTACCTGCGCTTTGGCCACTCTTGTAAGGCGAGACAGAGTAACTGCTCCTGCATGACTCACACCCGGGCAAACACAGGGACGCAAGACCAGAGAGGCCCAGCCCAGCACGCTGCTGCCTGCAGCCGCAGCAAATAACCACCCTGTGCGAGAAAAGCGCGCAGCTGCCCTGTGGGAGATGCGTGTCCCGCAGGCAAAAGTCCTGCTAACTGGCTGTGAAGCAAAGCTTTCACAGTGTGGCTGCTCTGGCCAGCAATGCCCCACGGAAGAGGTCCCTCTGCAAGTGAAAAACAAGGAGAATTGGGACTTGAGTACGTTCTGACTTGCGCCACCTCTTGAGGAACTCCCTCAGTCCAATGAGTCTTGCTACAACAAGCCCTGACTGAGTTGAAGAACTCATCTAGCTAAAGAGATTTTCAACATTGTTCTGCCAAGGAGAATAAAACCCACTGAAATCAAATAAATTTGATACTAAGCTCTGCTGCATCTGTTTAACATCCCAGACCTTCCCGTTTTTCCTTCCTTGCCAAGCTAGGCAACACAAATCACATTTACAGTTCCTTTTGCCTTGTACATGTGACATGGGTTTGCAGTGTAACAAGATTAGTTTTCCTTGTAATCCTCTTAAAATGTCCTTCCTTTGATTGTCTTTTCATCTTTTGGTGTTCTGGAACTTGGATTAATGGGATTGAGATTTATTCCACAAGTCCTGTTTGATAAGCTGCTTTCAAGAATTAGTTGCCTACAAACACATTTAGTTTGGAAAAAGCATTTTAATGGTAGCTGAATTATGCAGTGTTATGCCAAACATACTATAAGGCCTATATATGTACTTGCAGTATGTGTGTCTGTAGATACTACTAGACAAGGAGGTGAATAAAACAAAATAGGCTTACTCGTTTCAGTGTCTAAAATATCTCACGTGGCTTCTCTAGGCAGATTTGCAGAGCCTTGGCTGTATGTTTGCAAACGAGCCGACAAATTGACCACGTGCCTTTTCTTGCTCGCATCACATTTCAAGCACCATCCTGGAACTACCCCTTCCATTGGTCCCACAGGACGCGTTCACCTTGCAATCAGCTTGATCTCGTCCCTTGTCACCGAGTCCCTGTTTAGTCAGTAGAAGCTTGATACCAAAGTAACTGCTGGTTTGCTGAGGCGCTGATGTGACAAGTCACACAACGGTAACACTTTGTACAACTCGGAGCGAGTGACTGAACAGCTCTGCCTGGTGCCCTGGCATAACCAGTGTGTATTTTACAAACAGAAAAACCCAAACCATGGAACAATTACATGATTTTGAGCTAGTCTAGACCAGAGCTGCTTATTGCAGAACTCAGGATTGTTCAACTCCAGTGTTGAGTCCAAAAGACCACCCTGATGATGTAGAAGTAGCGTATGGCTTTGTGCCTGCCCCTGCCTCTTAAACTTCCACTCCATTTCAGCCCCATCTCTTTAGCTGGTCTTATTCTAGCAACAAAAGTTCCGACCCTCCCCAGGAGGTGCTGCGAGGGGGGGTCGTGGCTGCAGAATATTTCTGAATCATAGTGGCCTCCTGCTATGCACTGACCGCTGGTGAGGGACGAAACGCTGTGCTTAGCGGACCCCTCCGAACACGTGTAGGACACTGAAAATACCTTCAGTGTGTATTCAAGGATGGCTTATGTCAGGTCTCCACTACATATGGATGACTGGATTCACACCCCATTTCCAAGGTGAATTTATAGCTATAAAATCACTGCACACGGCAGCGCTCGGGTTACGTGCCTGGCTGTTCTCATTCGAGACACATCCTTTGCTTTCTATTCCTTTTCTCCCATTGCTCAGTGGCAAATTATTTAACGCAACATGTTTTGCCTGTCTATGGCCACCTAAAAGCAAAATAACTGCTACTGTGACGTGTTCCCCAAACTGCAGTAGGCATCCCCCCAGTGACAGAAACCTGAGCCGAAACCCGGCCGCAGAGCAGCAGGGAGCCCGAGCTGGGAGAAATACAGCAGCGTAAGATGTTTGGGAGCTCCCGCTCTGGATTAAGGCTGGATGCTGCCACTGCATTTGCACATGCCTGTGGCTGAGTTACTAAACATCTCCGAACCTGCTTTTTTCTTTCTAAGAAGAAAGTAAAGAGAAAATTAAATTTCCAAAGCCATACTCTTTGAAAAGAAGGCTTAGAGGTGATCTCATCACCATGTACCAGTACTTACAGGGGAGCTACAAAGAAGATGGAGACTCCCTTTTTACAAGGAGTCACTTGTGAGGACAAGGGGTAACGGGCACAAGTTACTCCCACGGAGATTCCGATTGGACACGAGAGGTAGAGTTTTCACAATGAGAACAGTGAATCATTGGAATAATCTCCTCAGGGAAGTGCTTGACTCCACTACGCTGAACATGTTCAAGGCTCAGCTGGACATGGCGCTGGGCCATCTCGTCTATTGTGCTGGAAAGGTTGGACCAGATGATCCCCGAGGTCCCTTCCAACCTGGGACTCTATGATTCTACGACACTGGCCCACCCCGGCAGAGCAGGCTAGGCGTACCGGCTGCGCCCAGCCGCCGCGCCGGCCTTCACCCCCTCCTCACACGAAGCCCGGGCGCAGCAGCGGCGCTGGGCCGGCTGCAGGCCCAAAACGCGCGCACCGCCATGAGGCGAACGGGGCCAGGGAGCAGCGGCGCGGCCGAGCACGCGGAGCCCCGTCCTGCCCTCCACCGCGAAATGGCGGCCCCGGCCGCACCTCACGCCAGCTCTACCGGCTCCGAGCCGGCCGGAGCAGGGAGCGGACGGCCCAACCCACCGCCTCCCCCGGGAGCGGGGGCCCCGCGGCCGGGAGCGGAGGGCAGGGCCGGCAGCGGAGGGCGGAGGGCGGAGGACGCCTCCCGCCGGCAGCGCGGGCGGCACCGCCCGACATGGCGCCCGTGCCCGCCCTCCCGCCTCAGCGCGGGCGGGGCCGGGGCGGGCCTCGCCGCCGCTATAAAGCGCCTCGCGCGGGGCCTGCCGGCCTCTTGCTCCGGCGTGGCCGAGGTGAGTGGGTGTGGGGGCTGGGCTCTGTGGGGGGCTGGCGGGTCCCGGGGGGGTCCCGGCTTTCCCCCCGTGGGCCTCCCTGCTTGAGCGGGCTCCTGGCGGCCGCCGGTGTCGCCTCCCTCCCTCCCTCCCTCCCTCCCTCCCTCCCTGCCCGCCCGCTGAGGGAGCGGCCGCGTGGGCTGGCGGCACGGCCGCCTCTTCTCTGCTTAGCCCCGGCCGCCCCGAGTGCTCTTATTCGGGCTCCTGCCGTGTTTCCCGGTGAGCGGCCGCCCTGCCTGGGAAGGTCTCGCAGGAGCTCGCCCCGGACCGGCGGGGGGAGGCGGGTGTGCGGCCCGGGGGCTCGCTGGTGCAGGTGATGACCACCTTTCCCCGTCAGAGCGACAGTGTTGATCCCTCACTGTTCAAGCCAGGTCGTGTCTGATGCACCAGCGGGAACCGCCGCCGTGCCCGCTCCGCTTGCGGGGCCCGGTGCTAACGGTTCCCTCCGGCTTCACCCGCAGGGCCCCCGGAGACCTGGTGCGGCGGGGCGGGCGTGCCATGAGGGCGGTGGCCTGGTTTGCTCCGCCATGGGCGACCCTCTGGCAGGTGGGAATGGTAAGTCCTGAAAGTAACTGTTCCTCACTGGTTTAAAAATACATACCTATATATTTTTTCTTTTGGAAAAGAGTTACTGTGTTGCTTCTGCAGTGCTTTGCCAGGCTGGTGACCCTGGGGACTTGGCAGATGCGTAGGTTTGACCACCGGCCTAGATGCTGTGTTGCTGACAGCAGAGGGGGTTTCCTCCTGCAGAAGCCTTGCAGCCGGGCCCTCTGTGCCTCGCCTCGCCCCGTTGTGTGCAAGGTGGCAGGGCGAGGGAGCTGCAGCCTGGGGAGGGCGGTGGGTGTGCAGCTCCGAGCCCCCGCAGGTGGCCGGAGGGCTGGGGACCAGGCCGCGCTGGGGACAGGCGGGGGCTCTGCCGCAGCAGCCTGGCTGTGCCGGGCCCGCGGAGGAGGGGCTGCTTCTGGAGTTTTCCCGCCCTGCCCTGTGCTGTGGGTGAGCAGTCGCGGGCACTGTCTGGGCCATGCGGTGTTCGTGGCTGAGCTTTTCCCTCTGCCTGGGGTCTGGTGGCTGCGGGGCATTTACTGCTGCCTGTGCGGCCTCCTGCCTTTGCCTTGGGAAGGCAGAAGCCTCGCATGGCTATACAGGGTGGGCCTGCAAAAGCGCATAACCTGTTACCTCTGCCTGCCTTATCTTTTTCTATTATGTTTGTCTTCGCCATCTTGTACTCTGCTGCGGAAGCCCCATACATCAGTGTTTTTTCTCTGGACTTTTGCAGTATTTCCCTTGTCCCACGTGCCTGTTGAGCATGCCAGCCAGCCAGCTCTTTTTGGGGAAGGATTTGCATGAATTCACTCATTGCCCTTGGGCCTGCTGGGGGAGGTGGGAGTGTGGCACAGCTGCTGTGGGTGTGCAGCCACCTAACTCCTGGGGACTCGCTGGTGTAAGTGATGACTAGTTGATTTTCTTTCCCCATCAGAGCGACAGTGTTGATTTCTCACTGTTCAAGCCAGATCATGTCTGATGCACCAGCAGGGAAGTGCTGCTGTGTCCCACACCCTGGCAGGGCCTAGTGCTAACTGTTCTCTGTGGCTTTACTCGTAGGGCTCTGCAAAGGCAGAGGGGGTGTTGAGCCTCTGGGAGACCTGATGTGATGGCTGTAGCTGGCAGTGATCAGTTGTGTGATGAGGGCAGTTGCCTCGTTTGCTCCACCATGCCTGAACCTCTAGCAAGTAAGAATGGTAAGTCCTTAAAGTAACTAACCGTTGATCACTATCTTTCTGCAAGGGAGTTTCTTCCAAAAGTCTTTGTCCCTAGAGACTTCACTAGCATGTAAATTTGAGTATTAGCCTAGATATTATAGAGGTAAAAGCACAGGTTTTCCTCATGCAGAAGGATTGCAACAAGGTCCTTTGTGCCTTGTGTCGCTCCTGTTCCAGCATGTCCAAAGTAGCAGGTGTGGCTAGTGAAAAGGAACCAGCAGGGCAAGGAATCTGCAAGCTGCACCAGTGTGGGCTGAGCTGGAGCAGGATGGTGGTGTACAGCTCTGTCCTCTCTGTTTCCCTGATGCATTGTGTCCAGAGAGCTCATTTTAAGGACATCCTGCATGGAGTCTTGTAGGTGATCTGCTCAGAGCAGCTGCCCCAGTAAGGGACAGGAACCATCCTGCCTGAAGTGTGTCCCTTTGGAAGAGAGATGCTGTTGAGTCTTTTCTGCCCTGCCCCTTGCTGGCCAATTTGGGGAGTGTGAGGGGGTTGCAGGTGTTCAGTGTTCAGTGGTGGCCATAGGGGTGCGTGGCTTTGCTGCTTGCTCTGCCATTAGTTCACTCGCTCCCTGTGGATCTGCCTGGGGGAGGTGGGAGTGTGGCACGGCTGCTGTGGGTGTGCAGCCACCTAACTCCTGGGGACTCGCTGGTGTAAGTGATGACTGATTTTTTTCCCCATCAGAGCGACAGTGTTGATTTCTCACTGTTCAAGCCAGATCATGTCTGATGCACCAGCAGGGAAGTGCTGCTGTGTCCCACACCCTGGCAGGGCCTGGCACTAACTGTTCTCTTTGGCTTTACTCGTAGGGCTCTGCAAAGGCAGAGAGGGTGTTGAGCCTCTGGGAGACCTGATGTGATGACTGTAGCTGGCAGTGATCAGTTGTGTGATGAGGGCAGTTGCCTGGTTTGCTCCACCATATGTGCCCCTCTGGCAGGGGAGAATGGTAAGTCTTTCATCCACCTATATCCACCTGATTTAAATAAAAAAAGGGGAAAAAACACCTTTCTGCAAGGGGGCTGCTTCTGCAATGCTTTTACAGGGTAGTGTCCCTGGAGATTTGACGGATGTGTAGATTTGAGCATTGCAGCAGGGGCCCTTTTAAGTGTTGGACCTGAGTATCAACACCTGTTGAAATACTCAAGTTTCCTTTTACCATCTTTCCTGCAGGGATTAATACCTTGTCAGTTGGTACAGACATGAAGATTTTTCAAATGTAATTGATTGCCTTTTAGTATTCAGCTGAAGAGCATCTGTCGTGATGACTTCAGACTGTTTTCCCCCACCAGATTGGCAATGCTGATGCAAACCTCTGTTTTAGCCAGATTGACTGAGTCCACAGATGCAAGATGCTTCAGTTCCTCACGCGGTTGTATATTGAGGCTGCATGCCCTTGCACCTCTGTTGCAGGGAAACTACATGCATGCTGCATGCTTTGAGGGCAGGCAGCACTGGAGGGTGCTGTCTGCATGTATCATAGTAACATCGATTGTATAACACTATCTGACATGCGTAAAAGACTTGAGGATCAAAAGTGAAAGAATTCTTGCTTTTGAAAGATCTCAAGTAAATGGCAGAGAGCTCTGGCAGGTTTCAATTTAACCCTAATGGCATAAGCATAGCTTTTTTGTGTTGCTCCATTTAAGCAGTGTTAAAATGAGGTGCTGCTTACAGAGTCAGGGAGCTTTTGTTCTTGATCTTTTTTCTTTTTTCATCTCCCTCCTCTGAACGGGAGGTTCCCAATGCCTTGGAGAAGTGTGGATGAAAGTCAGCTTCCAGCAATGTGTCTGTTTGCAAGAGAGTGATTGCTTTTGGTGTTTGTTTTCTTCCTTTGTTTTTTTTATAGATCAACAATGTGACATCTTCTGAAAACTTGGCTGTCTGAGTAGGATTTCAGTAATGCTCTAGAAAATGTGCTTAACAGAACTTTACTTCATTGGATAAACAGTTAATGTCACTGGCTTCATTCAGTTACAGCCTTCTGTTGCTGTTCAGGTGCAGCTATCGTATCTCCAAGGAGGCTGAAGTCTCCTTGGTAGCCTGTATCCATGAAGAGCATAAATGTAACCTTTTTATATGGCACTCTTGAATTCAAAAGGAGTATGAGTGGTCTGCATCAGATGGTGAAGCTGGTAGAGCTGGCCAAGTATGTTACTCTGGCACTCTGTGCTCAGTCAGCTCCCCCAGGCTTTTATCAAGTACTACTCTAAAAGCTCCCACAATGCAGTTTTAAGAGTGTGTCCTATTTGAAGTGCCTGGCAGTGAAGAAGTTTTTGCTGTTTGCTTAGCAACCCTTGCTGTCTAATAGTTTTTGGGGGGGGATTTGAAAGCTATATTTTTTTTTTGTTTGTGGTAGAGTGGACTGACAATGTTGGCTGTTTTCTTGACAGGTTGAGATTTGTCAGAAGTTGTCCTGGGACCTGCTGTGATTTCAGTGTACTAGCAGAAAGCTGTCTTCTGCTAATGATGTCCCTCTCCATGTTGCTGCCTGTGATCCCTTGTCCAAGCTACAGCATTCACATCACCCTGCGACAGCTCTGGTCTTTTCTCAGAGCTAGCAGGAGTGATAAATTGGTGTCCTGCCAACTTACAGACAGAGGGTGTTATTTCTCTTTCCCTTGGTATGAGGCATTTAAATGTAATGGATTCTGGAACTTGCTGCATTTAATGTAATTGGATGCTTTTGTCTGCAAGGGCTGCCTTCACCACCTGACAGCTAATGTCATCCTACCACAATCATTAAAAGTAAGGAAGCCTTTCCTTAGAGAGCAATTGTCAAGTATGGGAGGATGGCCCTCTGTGTAAGGAGGGGGGATTCAACTCTTGGCTCTCCCCTGTCATCCAGGAAGCTTTATAATGTATCGCTGGCAGCCTGTGAAGTGGGGAGGGGGCATCTTGGATGCTGCAGCGCATTTCTGTACTGTTTAGAGCCTATTTTTAATAAAATCTGAGTACTGGATGAATTCAGCTGGTGATTGAAATCTCTTCACATGCCTTTAACAGCCAGTTTCTGGATCTCCTAATTGTTTTTGGGAGTTGGATGGCAGCAGGGCTTCTGTGTAGTGATTGCTCACATTGAGCTGCCTGCTAGAAAGAGGCATGGTCTCATGGTAGTACAGCTCCACATACCCTGAAGTAAGCGTGCTTAGCTGAGACTTGGGGCTGCTGCTGAGCTGCAGGAAACAGCACTAGGGCACAGTTCTCTGTACCTGGGTGCTAAAGGTCAACAACAGGTCTGTGCTGCAGCAAGGCGAGAGGTGTAGTCTGCACTTTGCTGGAACAAGGGCTCTTCCCCAGCTTCTCCTTAGGCCCTGTATGGGGAGCAGCTGGTGTAGAACATAATTCAGTGGGGATTTCAGCTGGTCTGGTAAAAGGTGTAGATCAGCCTGTTCCCAGGTAAGTCACTGTGGCTTTGCAAATTCTTCCATACATGAGTCTTAGAGAAAAGTGGCAGCAGTCTGGGAAGGAAGGGAAGCTGATGTCAGCTTCTGTGAGGAGCTGGACATGTCCCTCGTGCAATGTGTTAAGCTAGCAGGAATGACTGTGCTGCTGGCTAGAGAGACTTAGTGACAGATGTTCATTCAGATCCTGCAGCCTTCCCCTGGATGCTGTTGGGCAAACTTCCAGGTTTGCAGAGCAGGGTAATTAAATATGGATTGTACATATGTGCTGGAGTAGGGAGCCACTAAACCAGAGGAAGCTAAAGGCTTTCCTAATACCAGAGAAAGGTAGCCAAGAGCCCTAGGATGTATTGCTTCCTGTACCTCTGACTTTGATATCCCAGATCAATTGTCTGTAGCCATCTGGCCTCACAGGGGTGAAAAATCTGTGTCAGCACACCTGTGCTGTGCGATGTCTGCATGCTCATGGAGGGGCTGAATGGTGGCAAGTGTTCTGCAGGGAGGGGGAAGCCATCTTCCATCTGCTGTGCCCATTAGCCTGGCAGTCAGGAGTGGTGTCTGCATGATGCACAGTCAAACAGGCCTTGGCAGATGTCTTATGCAGGTCCTGGTCTGGTAGCGTTTGTACCCCCCACTGGCAATGCAAATGAAGTCAATAAGCCCTTCGGATCAAGCTGGTGTGAAGAACTGGGATATATATTAACCTGCAGTGTCTCAGCAGGTGCAGATTCAAACCTCGGGCCTAATGATGGAAGTAGCTTTTGCCAACATGCTTGTGTTGGGAAGTAGTGCAGCAGCAGGTATGTGCGTTAGGGATGGGGTTAAAAACTGATCCCCTGCAGCCTTGTTGGGTTCCCGAGGAGCAGGGCCACCTGGCAGCTGTTGAAGGTTCCTGTGTTGCTGGTTCTGGGCCCGTGGAAGCCTGTGACTGATGGGTTATACATGCTAAATACCGAGCGAGGGGCTGCTGCCTGAAAGCAGCTGGGCGCACGTGTGCAGCGGCTGTGGTGAGCTGGCTAGCCCAACGGTGACGATTCAGCTTGAAGTAGCTGAAGGGCAAAAGTGAGGTATGGGTAACAGGCTGAGGAAATGTTTAAGGAATGATTTCCTGCAGCATTTGAAGTATTGCTGTGTTATTTTTTACTGCCTGATAGCAACACGTAATTAATACTCTAATGAATTGGAAGTTATTTACAGCAACTACAAGGTTGGAGGGTATTTCTGCTACTTAAAAGCATAAATAACAGTTTTGGTGGTTATGGGAGAGGGTTTAGTATCTGAGCTGATAGTGGCCTTTGGCATGTATGTTTAGTAGGAAACAGCAATGATGGAAAAGCAGCCATTAATCAGCATTTAAAGTAGTCTTCCATTAAACTGGGTAGAGATTTTTCTCATTCAATTAATATAAGCAGCATAATATCTTGAAACAACATTGATGAAGGATCATAACTGCTGGTGATACCATTACTTTCATTATCTAATGAGCATACCTACCAGCAAGCATACTTCAGGGAGTGTGCTGGTTGTCCAGTGTGAACTGTGAGGACAGATGTAGCTGGAACATGTTTTATTATCTCTCCAAGAAAAGTTGCTCAGGTCAGGATTCAAGCACTGCTGCTATTGCGTATATGCATATGGATGGGAGACAAAACTGTGTGAAGATCCACTGTAGGCAGCCCATGAACGCTCTCTAGTCTGGGTGCAGGGGCCAGTGAGATGGAGGAACTGAACTGCATGGGATGAACTGAGTCTGGAGATCTCCTCTGACCTGGCAGCTGTAGGGGGTGCTGTGTGCCTGCGTTGCCCAAAGCTTAGTAAGCGCCGGGGGGTGGTGGTGGTTCTGCACCGAACTCCGTTCGAGTTGTTCTGTGCGTATATAGTCAGGATGCTTTCACCTTGTCACTATAGCAGTGTGCTGTAATAAACCTCTGGAGCAGTGGTCCTTAGCTTATCTGTAAGAACAAGAAGTGTGACAAAGTGGAGACAAATCCTAAAAGTAACATCTGAACTTGTCAGAGGCTTTTATTTAGAGGAGGAGGTCTTCTGTGCTGATAGGCTTTTGCTTCAAACCTTTCATCTGCTGGGGTTTCTGATATGCCTACAAACAGCTGGGCACCTTAGGTGTGGCTTCATTTTACATCTACCTCTGTGATGTTTTTTTCTGGAACTAGTTTGGGTCTCGAGAGCATCCCCCGCCGCTCCTTCCACACCTTTGCTCCAAATCCCCATGCACCGGCTCAAAAATATGAGCATGGCTGCCTTTACCAAAAGTCTGTCTGGACAGAGTTTCAGGAAAATGAGGATATATGGTAGGCACAGCTGGTAAATACAGGCTGCAGGTCATTTTCTTTAGTACCATAGTGTCTTTTTTTTCTGTTATATGGGATATCCTACCTTCTGCTGCTTCTCCAAACACCCTTGGTAATGGATAACTGGCGGAACTTGGCTGTGGCCAGCTGTGGGCTCTCAGCAGTCTGGTATGCTATGTGCTCAGGTAATTTTCCTGTGTGTAACTAGAAGCTATTCAAAAACTTGAGCTGCAATGGACTTCTAGTACAACTGTGTTACAGCCACATAATGAAGTAGGCTGCCTGGTTAATAGAGAAACCATCAAACAAACTTTATTTATACCAAGCATGGAGGTAAGATCACCCCATTTGAAAATCTCCTAATATAGCCCTTTGATAAAAGTTGGGGGGGGGGGAGGAATTTAACACTGAATTTAAAGCAATTTGCAGCTCTCTTCCTCAGAGCTGTCCTTGGCATTTGTTGCCCCATCGCTTGCCTGACTTCTGCAGGCACTGGTCAACTCCTGAGTGTGTCTGCTGGGTGTCGTGAATGAGGAGATAAAGGCCAGGAGGTATGATTTGGACAAAGGCTGACTTACAGCTTTTCCTCCGCACAGAGAGCTCCCTACTAGCTCTCTGAGGCCGGCACAGGGTAATCACAGCGTGTCCAGAGCTTGTATTCTGCTGCTGTGAAGTGGCTGAACAGGGCAGTGGGGATGAACACAGAACTGTCAGTCCCATCGATTATGGCAGGAACAGACAATGCTGTATGTACTTCTGTAACTTTCTAAAACTGAAATCTGGAGTCGCTCACTAGGCTGGTATGTTTAAGCAAATGTTTACTTTTCTCAAACAGCTCTGTTTCTTGGTGCCATGAGCATTTGAGAGGAAAATAGCACAGATTATTTCCCTGTCTGATGTTGCTTTTAATAGACATGTTTTCATACATAGTGAGAGGTTTAACATTTATATTCCCAAAGACCTAGGCATCTTTTTGTCTGCATGGTGATTATTATATTCTTTATCGACCCATCTGTTAAGCGGCTGTGTTAGCTTATGGGATAGCACAGTCCATTTACTCATTGCTGCTTCTACTCTTTGCATTATTTCCTCTGCCTCCCTCTCTGCTCAGTGATAGATGAAGTTAGCCGACACATCAGCCGTGTTGACAGGCTAGATGTTGTCATGGACAGCAATGAAGCAAAATGTGGTTTTGTGATTGCTCTAGGAAGACCCAGATTTCGGGACACTCAGACTGCCCCACAGGCAGTAAGGGGAAGACTTTTTTTTGAAGCAGAGGGTTTCTTTCTCCTACAGCATCCAGTGTTTTTTAAAAAGATGTTCTGCAGCTACAGACTTCTGTTCCTCTTCCACCCTTTTTGCCAGATCCCTTGCAGTGGTGGGGTGAAGCCAAGTGTCACATCTCTGTTTTGGTGCTGTGGGAGCTGCTAGTTTGTCTTCTAGCACCTAGGGTTCCCAGGCACTTTCCCATCCAAGCGTTGGGCACAGGGTGCAGATAGGGCTGAGGCCCTTTGGCACTGCACTGGCTGTCTTCTGGCAGCCTTCATCTTGCAGAAAACTGCAGTTCGTGTCCTTCTTCGCCCTGCTGTGACTTTTGCTTGCTCAGACCCCCTGGCTGATGCTCAGGTTCAGCTCCCTATGTAGCAGGAAGACTGCTGCTCTCAACAGGGTGAATGGAGAGGAGACAGTGAGAGCTCTGGCTTTCCGCTGAGGTTCCTAGCACAAACCACCAAAATCTCCCCTTTGCCCCGTGATACCTACCAGAGACTGTTGTTAGAGCCTTCTAGATTGTTCCACAGTAAATTAAACTCTGGAGAAAAGTGCTGGAGATGGTTCTCTTTACCTTTACAGAAACAGATACTCTGGGGTCTGAAGAAATTCTCTTTGCCTGTTTCTCTGCTCAGTGCTGACATGAGGCTAGCAAGGACTGCATGTAGCCCCTGCCACAGGCCTTCCACTGACTGAAATGGGCTCAAGTCTTTTATTATGTGGATGGGAAACACTTGGCAGCTTGCAGGTAGTAACAGAGTTGTCTTAGTGATGGGTAAAAATATTCTTCGTGCTAGACCATATTCATAGTGTAAATCAAAGCAATTCCATTATATTCCCTGAGATTGATTTGGGTTCATGGAAACAGGTTCAGGACCATTTCTGTCTGTATTACCTGAGAATCTGCTCGATTTCTTTAGTGTTATATTTAGAAAAATGTCCACTGGATAGTCTGCACTTCACTGTGCCTGTCGCTCTGTTCAGTTCTGAATGCTGTGGCTGGGTCACCTTGAAGTCTTCCCTCTAGTGCTGAGAATAAGCTTGACTTCCTTAGTTTTTTCTCAAAGCAAATACTAAAGCCAGGGGCTGTCCTCATTTCTCTACTTCTCACAGACTCCCTCGGGTTCGTGTAACCTTCCTCAGTGACGATGTCCAGGGCTAGAGAGATTTTGGGAGATGTGGGCCGAGCATTGACTGCATGAAGAGGCAAGGCATGTTTTCCATCTCCGGCAGGGTGGCAGGTGTCCCTCCGGCGGGCTGAGGAGGCTCAGCTGGTGCATGGGGGTGGTAGGTAAGCAGATGCAGCCCCACAGGGTGCTGCTTGCCCAGATGGATTCCCTGAAGCCCGTTCCTGAAAGCCGCTCTCTGAAGGTGGGCCGCTATGTCAGCACCTGGGGCTGGCCCGGAGTAGCACACACACGCTTTCCACTCCACACATGCTTGTGTTTCCCGCTGTGGGTGGCCCCAATGTCTTCAGCAGTCTACTGCTTCTGGTTCAGGGCTGCTCTTTAATTGAAAGGGTGAGGCTTGTGCTTTTGATCCTCCCACAGAAACTGGAATGCTTGCACATCGGTCCAGGACAGAGCCTGGCCTGTAGGCAGCAGCTAACTTCTGGATACCATTTCTCAGAGAGAAGGAATACTAAGCTCTACCTCTGCCCTTGTTTAGCAGCTTGGAGTATGTGTACTTTTTGTGCTGCGCAACTGCAGCAATTGTAGACGTTGCTTTACCTCCATCAATTTTCCCAAATCCAGCTGGAGAATTTAATGGCCTGCTGATGAAGAAAAACAGTTGCTATCTCATGCAAATGGCTGCAAACCACCTGCAGGCTCACGAGAGTGTTGCTGCAATTGTTACATGTTACACTGGCTTAGTCTCCATTCATGTTTGCAAGAATTTTGTCTATCAAGAAGAGATAAAAACTTACTTTTTTCTATGAGATAAAGCACTCGTGGGGGACGGTCTGTCTTGAGAGTGAATCCATTTTTCAGTAGATGTGGATCAGGCCCTTGACACTAGCAGTTCAAAGCAGACTTTTCCTTTGAGTATTCACTGTCACTTTTTTACAGTAGGAGATATATTGGCGCAATTTTCTTGGAAATCTACAGAGGGGGACTGGAAGTGTCTGAGAAATTTTGTTAGTCAGCAATTTATGTGGCTGTGGAAATGCCTTAGTATGGCTTGGGAAAACGGCCTGGAGAAAAAAGTGGTTTCCAAAGGTGCTAACAGCAATGTGCATCTCCCGTTGGTTCCTAGCTACCTAAACCCGTACATTGGGCACATGCTTCACAACAGCTGCTGTTGTATCATGAGGGTGACGCATATTTTGTGCTGCTGGTCATGATTTCCCTCTGTAAACCCTCTCTGGCACTATGACACATACACATACTCCCTGCCAGTCTTTCCTCTGATCCTGGATGATATGCTGAGTACCAAAGTGGTGTTGAAGTCTTTGTGAGTGAGGTTGCTGGCTGTAAAGGCAAGTAGCAACATCAGTGGGGGTGAGAGGGATGCTGATGAGGTCTCATGCCTCAGAATGAGTTACAGTGACCTGGTGAATGAATTTGCATGCAAACCTGGCTTTTTTCCCTAGCAGAGCTGACCAGGTAGACCTGCTGTTACATAGCCCTTTCGCAGGTGGAAGGCTTGGTGAGGAGGGGTCAACTTCTGAGTCATCTTGTTAGTTTATATAGCAGATACAAATCTGCTCCTTGCTGTTCTTTTCCTGACTTTTTTGTTCCCTGCTCTGGAAAAAAGTACTCGCAGGAATAGAGCAGAGCAGGGGGGAAGCACAGATGGATTTCCTTAGTGACAGAAATCAGAACCAGGGCTGTGTGTGACTGCCAGACTTGTAGCGCAAACGCTGGGTGCAGAGTTCACCGTGCCACATGGACTGGCCATGACGGGCACAAAGGATGTCACAGCCTGGTGCCTGAGAGATGTGATGCAGCCTTTTCCTTCCAAGTGGCAAGGCGGTGCCTCTCTTTGTGTTGCAGGCCTCTGGAAGTTGCGTTGGTGCATTCTCCCTTTCCTCCTTTTTTTTTTTTTTTTTTTTAAAAGCAAAGATGGAAAGTCACAGTCTCCCATGAGCTGTCTTCTCCCTGTTTGAATTGTGACAGGGAATCTGACAAAGGCACCTATCCATGGATAAGCCTAATGATTTTTCCCTCACACTGAAAAAGAAAACTCACCCATATCCAGCTGTAGTCAGAAATTCCCGCTGTCTGATGACCGGAGTCTGTCTGTCCATCACAGCGTTGTCGTTCCCCCAACTGTGGCTCAGGAACTGGGAGAAGGGAGATACAAAGCTGCATGGGAGGTTTGCAAAGCTAACAAAAGACAGGAGTGCTCAGGCCTTCAGGAATGCATCGCTGGGTTCAGCCACAGGTGACGGGCTTGTTGGTGACTTGTGGTTTCCTGCAGGTTTGCCTGATCCTTACGCCTGTATAGGATCCCTGAGAGATGGTGGGGTTAGCCCTGTAGAGAGAGTTGTAGCGATGGAAGTGTTAGGAGGATCTCACAGGGTTTCTTAGTCTTCGTTTCCCTCATATCAGGAGTAAAGACCTCAGGAGCTGGAACAGCCTGAAACACCGCCATGTCCTATGAGATCTGTATGTGTGTGCATGGTGCTCTGGCTCTTGGCTTCTGGAGCTGTAACTCATCCGAGTGGCTCTCAAAGTTGTGAGGTGGGGCCTGTTGTCTAAAGCAGATGAGTTGGCTGTGTAACTTTTCTTGTAGAAGGAAAAATTGGTTTTGGCCCCTTTGGACCATGTTGAGAAGGACTACGTACAATGGGACTGTGTAGTCCTGGTAAGAGATGTCACTTGGGTCAGCTCCTGTGTTTTTATGCTGTCGCGGTCCAGATTTGTGCTGGTAGAATGGTGAGTAAGAGCCTAAATGGAAACTGTGTAAGAGGGGATCTCTCCAGGAAGCTCACAGCAGCTGTGTAAACCTCTGGATTAGAGGAGGGCTGAGAAAAAATTTCTTTATTACAATAGTGAATCTGGCCCCTTAGCAATAGCCTTATAATCTGAATGTCATCTTATTGAGAGAGCTGTTATTATCAGAGCACTGAGCATTTATTATCAGAGCACTGAGCATGTGGAGGTGGAAGGATCTCATGGGGTGAACTTCTTTTGCTTTGTGTTTGCCTTCAAAGTGATGGTTAAATAAACAGCAGTTACACAATTTTCCCGTAGCTGAGCTTTTTGTACCTAAGTCAAGGCAGTGGTTGTAGGTAGGGGGTTGGCTTCGTGCTGAATGTTGATAACATGTTTTACTGGGCAAATATAATTCCTGGGGGGTTTCCTGTGGTGGCCTCTTCTGTCTGAGCTTAGTTCACTGAGGGTACAAATAGCTGTAGCTCTCGGTCTGATCTTTCACACCTCATGCTTTCAGTTCTTTTCATTTTTTGGTGTTCAAGGCAGTGAGTCCATTGGAAAAGGGAATGTGTAGTTTGGATATGAGTCCTATAACTGATATACAAGGCAAGAAGCAAAACTGAGCTTCAGACAACTCCTGTCTAACGGACTGACCATGTAGGCCAAATATTCCCTGCTGAAAGATGTACATCTAACATGCATTGTCAGTCTATTTGCTGTTGCGTGGACAACCAAGTTATTTAACACAAACATACACATGGAAACTGGTAATAGCTCAAGTGAATTAGGTATTTTGATTGTCCATGTATTTCTGCATGAACAGAGAGCACATAGTGCACAAGTGAAAGACCTACAGGAGAGGGCATGTGTAAGGGTGATTTTGAGGTTGACCATGAAGTAGTTGAAGCCTGTTGTGCGCCTGCGTGTGTCTAGGTGTCTGTGATTGACCTGCTTGTTGAAAGTGTTCCTTCTAATTTGATGGAGATCTGAGATACAGATAGAGAAACAAAAGAAGCAATTCATTTCCAAAAATGTATTCCAGATTCATTGTTTGGAATGTCAGCGAAGGAACCCTGAATGCCAGTAGAAGATGTTGCACTGACATCCAAGGAGACTAAGGTTTCATCAGGCTCTCCGTCACAACGGTATATGGAGGTGGAAGGAGCCATGCGGTTGTTATGAACTGAAGTGAAGTCACCAATTCAGTTCATCAGGGCTGGCAGAAACTCAGATTTTTTTTTTTTGCCATAAATATGGATTCCTCTGTGTCTTGGCCACAGCCATTAAAATCGCCATGCCCAGCCCCTTCAGCGAGGGGATGGCATGTGAGCAATGGATGGGGCCAAGCATCAGAAAAGCCTTTGTGGATTGTTTTTCATCCACCTCCCTTTCCAAAGCACTGAATATCACTGTGGGTTTAAGACATGATTATCAACCGGATAATAACTTTTAAAATCTGAATTTTACTCATGGAAGTTTCCTTACGACTCAGATTTGTTATGCTTGTGAGCTGCTTTTGTGGCTCCCTTTCCTTTGGCAATGTTGAATACTATTAAGCATTATTTTCATTATTGGCAGAGATACAAAAGGAATATTCAGTGATACTCTTAAGGTGATTTGGGCTAATAATGTCGATTTCTTGGACTCATTAGGAATGTTATTAAAAGTCTCTTCAGAATGTCATTATTTAAAGTCTGGTGACCTCTTCTGTCATCCAGATGTCTACTCCTGACCGTTTTCTTTAAGGCTGTGAGTCAGTGTTGATAGCAATGCTATGCTGCAGATGGAACAGGAATATACAGCACTTCTATTAATTTTTAAAAAGTGACTTGGCAGGGTCACATAGGTCCATGGAAATACAGTTTTGGGAAAAGAAACCAAAAAAGCTCTTAACTTGTTTCTCTATGATGTGTTAGGATAAAATCCTGGTCCAGCTACTAAACAACAGCTGTGAGGTCTGTAGGCAGCTCTGGTCATTCAGCAAAATGCATTCCTTTACCATCCAAGGCACAATTAATCTAACTCGTCAAAAATTGCTAGTGATCTCCACGCTGTAGAAAATACGTAGGGACTCCTGGCCCACATCCTGCAGGCAACAGACTAAAGGGCAGATCCTACCAGGAGACCCGGAGAGTTGGACTTGGTAGTCCGCCTGTGTGAACTTGTCGTGAGGTCCCAGGGCAAAAACAGTTCAGAAAAACAGAACGAGAAGTTGCAGTTAACCCATTCTCCCCAAATCTTAGCATCCTCTGCTTGTATCACTGCTAAAACTTCCATGGTGGCTAACTGTGATTTTCATCAACAAAGAATGCACCTTCTGATACGAGAATAACAGGAAACTCCTGTTTTTGTGCAATTATCCTTACTGATAAGAAATAAAGTCTTCTGAACATGCTGTCTAGAAACATCTCCATCTGCTGAATTGTTTTAGATCAAACTTTTTCTATCCCGTATCTTTCCACAAGCCACTAGTGGGTCTTTAATATGCTACTTCCAACAGTTACTGTAAGAAAAATATCGCAAGTTTCTTAGCAATGAAAACTAAATTCTGTTGGAAATACCTTGGTGGAGTTTTACAGCTTGTTCATATAAAACACTAATAGCAAAGGGAAAAACAATGTTTTCCTCACACACTTGATTTCTTTATCTTGTTGTTTACAAGATTTTTCTTTGTTGTAATTTATGGCATCATTTTTCATGGATCTGAGTAGGAGCCTGGGTATTGAAAAGAGGAATGTGCTTCGAGGAGGTAAATTAAGTTTCTCCCAGAGCTCTGTAATTCAAACCTGAATATAGCTGAAATAGTGTTGAAATACTAAAAAAGCTAATTTCTAGAGGAGAGGAAAAAAAATCAGTGCACCTTATTCCAAGTGAAATAAAGTAAAATCTCTTTCTCTTTGTATTTACCAAATTGTAAAGTGCAGAGCGCCCTGTGCCTCGGTGGCTTGGTTTTGCCCAAGGAACACGAATGCTTGACCGGTCAATGCCTTCCCGTGCCTGTGACAGCTTCTGCTCTCATTTAAGAAAATAAATGTGACCATTTCTATCACGTAAATTGTATCAGTTGAATAAAACTGTTAAATAGGTGAGGTTAGTGTTACAGGTTCTGTTTATTTTCATCCCTGCTATTACTGCATGCTGCTTCCTAGTTGCACTCGGCGATGCCAGTCACAAAAAGGACCCTCTGTGCTGAGAGCTGACTGCTGTGAGTTTGGGTCGATGCTTTGGTTCTTAGCTCTATTTTGCATCATATTTCTGTGCTGCCTCTGAATGTTCTGTGAAGTGTTTAGCTATCATCTGCAGAGACTGAATTTGTGCAGATGGGTAGCCTTGAATCTCTTGTGGAAATACATTCATTGTAGATAAGGCCTCTGGTTTCATCACCTAAGTGGTACCCTATTGCAAATAAACATCTGCTTCTTTGTAGTTTAGCGGTAACTTTATTCATTTACAAGGGTCAATTCACTACCTTTTTCCTGTTAAAACAAGGGGGAGTGGGTACGTCTCAAGAGGCAATGTGGCTCCAAAGCTGAGGAGGGGCCCCGAAACTAGGACTCATTTGTTCTGCGTCCAGTCCTACAAATGCTTGGTCAAGTGAAAAGACCCAGTGATGATGGGGAACTGCCGACACAAACGAGGCCTGTTTGGTAGGTAGGACCCAGCAGGACCAGGCTTTGCTTACAACACTGAAAGAGTAATTTCCATGCCACTTGGTAGGCAGATTGCACCAGATGTGTCTGACTCATTGCATCCATGAGATGTAATGCACTCGGATTATCTCTGGCAGGCAGTGGCATGGATCAGACCAGGAGTCTTTCCCTTTGTGGACTCCAGGAACTCTGCGCAGCAGAGATTAAACTGGGGTCTGTTCTCTGACCTCTTTGGCTTCTTGGCAGTTTGACACGTATAAAACAAAGTCAGTGTGACTGTGTGATAGAGGAGGCACCTGGACTGCAGAGATCCAGGCACTGTAATCAGAAATCAGTTGTTTTTTCCGTTAATGTAGTTACTAGTGTCAGCTAAAAGCTTGGCTAATGTTGGCAATACTCAACCCATTTTCCAACTGGGTAATTCAAATTTCTGAAACATACATTGGTACTAGACCAATTGTCTTTTAAATTCAACCTATCTCAGTCAAATACTAATGTGTGTTCAGTTTATTGGAGAGATTTATTTAAAGCCAAGGTTTCTTAGGACGTGCAATCAACTGGAAACTTAAAAACAGGACCAGTTATAGTAAGTATATCTGGTTTCTTCTGCAGCTTGTATAGCTCATTACAGAGCCTGGTTAATCAGAACAGTTATGTCCATGTGCAGTGTAATATTTAAAGTACCATATTTAAGCATGCTCTTGAATTTAGAGAGACACCTCAGTGTTCTGTTTAAGCAGCGTCTGTATTACTTTAGGATTTGCTTTCCATTTGGTTTGCTTTTCTTCCTAACATCTGGGGAGAGATTGAGCAGAGTGAAAAATGTGTGGCCTGGATGATAACTGCATTGAAGAAACTGTACTGAAGGCTATTCCAAACTGCTCCTGTGTTGTACAGGGTCCCGGGGACAAGTGGTGCTGTGTCACCCTGGAGCCTGATGCTGCCACTTGCATATGACCCATTTGCACTTGCTGACTCATAAAACAGCTCAACTGACTTGACAATTCGGGAAATAAATAAATGGGGATTTCTTTAGCTGTGGGTGGATTTATTTATCCCGAGTCTTACGCTGCATGGAAGGACAATATCCATTTTTTATTGTCTCTTTTAGGAAAACCATTGTAAAAAAACCTTTGATGTTTCTCTTGGATTTATCAGTTAGAGAAAATGAAGATGTTTTAGCTATTTCATCTTAATCTTATAAATAGCCACTTGTGAAAAAATAAAGGGGCCTGGATTCTGGCCTCTGCCAAGTTGCAGCTGCTGCTTTGTGACTAAAAAGGAGGAGAAATGGAGGCCTGGAGTCCTGGGCTCTTATGTTGAGAACACATTAGCCAAAGTGATCAACTTATGTGAGACAGGACGATCTGATGGTGACTGGGACAACTGATTTGCGGGGTGTGAACTGGGCTGCTGTTTCTGGGGTATGTGTGCACTTGTTTCTTCTGTAGCATCTCATGCACACTTGGAGATTCCTCGTAGGAAGGGAATAAAATGGTCTGTGCTCAAGACAACAAAAAATGTCATCTTTTAGTTGAGCCACAGGTTCTGTGGAGTGAGGAAAGACCTGCTGGGAGAAGTCCCTGGCTGTTTTGTACATGTCCCTGTTGATCTTTTCCATCCTTAAACACCAGCAGCAAAATCCTACGAGCTATATAAGCAGGAGGCACTGAGCTGCAGTCCGAGTCAGCGAAGGGAGGAAAGGCTGCTCCCGGAGCCATCTCGCAGCGTGGCGTGGGCTGCAGGAGCAGCGTTGCTGGAGGAGGATGCAAAGGTGCAAGGGCTGAAGGAGGAAGCAGTTGTCTGTGGAGGCAGCTGGTGAAAGCATGAGAATGGAGCTAGTTTGGGAGGAATCTGAAAAGTCAGGCACTGCTTTTGATTTAATGTGGGAGAGGGTCACGTAGCTTGTGGAACTGATAGAGGATTTTAGGCATTGTGTTCCTTCTGCTAGAGAGTGCGCCTTGTCATGGGGTTATTCTGGATTTAAAAGATTCCCAGTAATGCTTTGTGGAGTCAGGTGTCACCCTGGGCCTTCACAGGCTAGGGGAAAATGCCAGGTTCGTCTTGAATGCAAACCTGTTCAAGGCTTTTCTTCTGCTTAGGGGAAGGAATATGGCTTACGTTGTTCATAGGGTCGCCTCTCATGGCTCAGACTCACAAATTGTTCCTTTATTTTCTCTTACGAAAAGAAAAAGAAAACTGGTCCAAACCCTGGAAGTACCAGGTTCAGAAAAGTTGGCTGGTTTCCGTTCCTTTTCTTCGGGAAAGCAAAAGATGCAGGGAGAAAACCACTAAAAGCTTTTTATTAAAGTATTTATCTTTCCTATTTTCTAAATAAGACTTCTAGCCACTTTGAACCTTTTCCAGCTTTCATTAAAGATAATAGCTTTTTAATGACAAGAAGTTTGTTTCCTTTATGCCCTGGGGTGAGTCATAGCCCTGCTCTCTATGGAGAGGCAGTACGTGATGGGGTTGTGTAGTGGCTTTTGGCAGGAGAGAGGAGGAGAAGGCTAGCACCCGTGGTTGCCGTGCCTATGGTCACATCTGAAGGAGAAGAGTGGGACTTCCCTACTTCTCTTCTAGCCTGCCTTTCCCCCATGGTCTTATAATGCTTACAATGTTATATATGAGAGAGGGAAAGGCAGAATAACCAGATCATACTTCCCGTGTGTTGGAGTCTGCTGGAGACATTAGTTTTGCCATGTTGAGATGAAGCCTTTATCAAGGGCGAATGCTTTTGGGGTTTCAATCCAAGAAGGTGTGTGCTCAGCCATAACTGCTTTGCCGTGGCGTGGATTCTCTCAGCAGTTCCTCGAGAGTCTTGGGGACAAAACTTGTGAGCTGAAAAACAGCAGATGCTTTGGACCTAGCTGGTCATAGAGGCTCTGGAGAAGACTGCTGCCCTCTGCTAGTGCCCGCTCTGCACTCCCTCTGGGAAGCTGATGTGGTTCTCCTCTTTGCAGCCGGCTGAGGGTGAGTTTTACAAGGGTGGCAAAGGCGCATCTGAAGAGGTGTGCAGCAGTTGTTGGCCTCCTGAGCACATGCAGAAAAGTCCAGATCTAACAAGAAGGGATTTTTTTTTTTCTGGATGAGATGCTTTTTGGTCCCTGGGTCAATAGCACAGTTCAGGTCTGCTGGCCAAAACTCCCTTCAGACCCAATGAGATCCCATCCCTTTGTCAGCGTATAGGACTGTTCCTGGGTGGGCTTTGTTTGCAGGTGGACTTTAGGACTATTTGGTTCGATGTTCTTCTCTACTTTGGCAAAAGACAGAATAATCTCAAATACGTGGGCTCGTAATCTGAATTTTCTTCAGATTTTCTTCAGGAAAATCTCTGAATCTCACTTGGTATCAACTCTTCTCCCATGTCTCTGTGTGCTAAAAACTAGCAGATGTGTACGGGAAGGGAATGCTGCTTAAAGGTCTTTTCACTTCTATTCTAAGATCCCAAAGGACACTGCGAAGGAGAGAATTGCAGTGCAGAGTTTGAAACTCCTCCCAGTAAAGCTGCGTTAGGTTCCCTGCAGATGTATTCTTTGCTTACTGGTCTTGATAAAAGAAAATTCCACCTGAATCTTTTCTCAAATAAGCCTTTTTTAAGACTCAATGCTTAGTCCTCCTCCTTTTCCTGACCCCCCAACACTTTTTTAATTATGGCTTTCTGCGCAGGGTGCCTGGGGTAAGCAGGCAGATAGGCATTCTAAGAAAGCAGGAGCAGGTGTGAAAGTAAATCAGCCAGCTCTTCTAGTTCTTACTATTATTATTTTGAGTTTGTCAAAGGAAAGAAAAAAACTTAATTCTTGCATTAGGATATTTTCACATATGAGACTCGACTCTTTTTCTCAGCACTAAGAGCTTGTTACCTGCCTGCGTGCATTTGTTTTCATCTGGGCCTTAAGTGTGTGAATTCGTACTGTGAGTGGGGTGCGTGGGAAAGCAAGACCACATCCACAGCAGCGATTTCTTTTGTTGTCAGGGGTTAGCTAAACTAAAGACGGACTCGAGAGAAGCAGGACCTGTGAGGTGAGCGAGGAATTGGATGTTAGAAACGCAGTTATGGCAGAGAGATCAACGGTGGAGCTGCTGAGGCAGAGTCTGGGACGGTGGCACCTCTCCCTGACTCAAACCACTGGCTGGGCAGCCCCTCCTGCCAGAGTGGTTCTTCAGCCTGCAGGAGAGATGATTAAGGGACAAATCAATGGAGATCTATAAAATCCCGAGTGGCTTTGAGAAAGTAAATGAGAATTCATTGTTCCCTGTCTCTTCCAATACAAGAACTAGGGATTCAAATTAAATTAGCTGATGGTAGGTTCGAAACAACTTCGTGCGCTGTGTAGCGTGGGATGCTGCTATGAGAGACTGTGGGTGCTGAAAGTTTACATGGGCTCAAAATGAGATGGGAGAGAATTTGTTTAAGACATGGACTGAGGCATAGGCACTACCAGTTAGGAAATCCTGGAAGTGAAACTACCAGAAGTGTGAGAGCGTTCTGAGGAAATACATTCAACCTATCTTATATTTCCTCCTGGGCATCTGCTATCAGCTGCTCTTGAAGAGAGATACTGGGGGAGATAGGTCTTTGTTTTGACCCAATGCAGCTTTTCCAGTGGATGAATAAACACTCAGCTTTTTATCAGCAGCAGTGTGAGCTCAAATCCCAGTTTCTGCTCTCTGCTCTGGTACGGTTAGATCAGCTCTGAGGAGTAAGAGGATACTAGCTTGTGCAAAGGATGCCTTTGACCTGTCTTGGGAACGAGCTGTGTGCACTGAGCTCGTTTGTTAAGAGCTGGGGCTGGCAGGACTAGGACAGCAGCATCCTCAGGGTCTAGGATGGGATGAAGGGCTGAGATGCTTCAAAGATTTCCTACTGCCAGGGCATGGGGAAGGGAGTTAAACACTTGAATGAAACAAACAGTAAAACCTCAGGTGAATGGCTTCAGTGGAATAGCCAGGCAGGGTAAATCCTCGGAGACAGCCAGGTGTTTCTTGCACGTGTTCCCTGCTTTTCCTGAGCTGGAGGCTTTTTTTCCTATCTGCCACACAGAGGGAAGGATCTGGGATGGGAAAACATTCAGCAAACTACAGAATCAGGTGAGTGCCGTGAGCACAAAACCACAGCAGTTGCTTTGGCCTTGGCGTGAGGCCAGCTTGCCCCCATTCTGCCTGATCAGTCAGGCAGAAGCATAATGGACAGTTGGAGAGTTAGTTAAGAATAGCGTGGGGCAGTTCAGTCTCGCTTTGGATTCCTGTTGGTGGTCCTCTCCTCTGCTGCACTTTGTCTCCACTTCAGGCAGGCAGGGCGTAGGAGCGAATGCTGCTACTCAGCCAGAGCAGCAGCCTGAGAGGAGTAAGAGGAAATGTAGGGCTTGTGTCTGTATATAAATACTGTTGAAAATGAAACAGCCTGTGTCAGAAGATGCTGAAGCATCATTTCCTGAAGGAGGTTATCCCCAGAAATGGGATGATGGGATAGGAAGAAAAGGGTTGGAAGGTTTTTGCATAATTACAAGTTGGGAGCTCAGCTTCCAGAGGGTGGAGGGGTGATGAGAGTTGGCATCCAGTTTTGATTCATACAATTGCTATGTGTGGTTAGAGCAAAGTCCCTGATTACCAACTATCTCAAAAGGTCTCAGCCTCTTGCTGGGTTTCCTGGTTTTGGAGTTTTGCTGCTTCTATCAGATTAGTTAGTTGTAGGAAGCTTGACCATTTGCCTCAGCTTTTCTTTGACAACATTAATATTTCTGCGGGTTTCTCTGCTTCCTGCTGATATTTAAAAACTGAGAACAAAGTTGCTACGTGCAACTGGAATTCCTCCATGCTCCTCTATGCTCAGCGGGACATAGTCTGTTTAGGACCACATGTGCTAAAACTCACCACCGAAGCCTGGAAAAGTGTGCCTTTGCATGCTCTCATCTCTGGGTGTGCGACGGGAAAGGCAGCAGACCACAGAACAGACTCTGCTGCAGAAACTGATTTTCAAGTTGGTACCTGTTCACAGCAGCAAAAGTGTAGGTGGAAATACTGACCTTTGCCGCCTTTTGGAAAAGTATTGTTGCCACTGCTGTTGATTTGCATCATGTTCTGGAAAGCTTGCGTGAACTGGTGGTGCTCCTTGCTGAAATATAATGAACAAGCAGAGCATCCCTTGTGATAGCCTTGGAGAAGGGCTTGAATGAGCTGGCAGCCAGCTCTCCTGTGGCCTTCACATATCTGTAGAAATCAGCTCCAAGAAACCAGATCACTTGGTTGGCTACTTTCCTTCTATGCTTTTACAGACTTGGCTGTGACAATGGAAAGTAAAACCAGACACTCTAAACCAGAACCATTTTTTTTTGTCCCGCATACTGATAGCTCTGCTAGTTTCCTTATTGCTGGAATGTGCAAGAATCCAAGTCCTGCGCAAGGGACATAAAGTGCAAGGGGCTGTACAAACACAGAACAAAGAAAATACTGCTATCCTAATGCATTTGCAATGTACATATAAGCTATCAGGTGATAGGGGCATAGAGGCAAAGGGGCGAACACTTGGGAATAGGGTAAATCCTATTTAAACACCTGGTAAATCCTATCCAGGCTACGTAATCATCTTTTTTTTTTTTTTTTTTGGTCGGAAAGTTATGGCAAAATAAAATTAATGAAGGGGCTGGTATTGGACAGCATTCCCCATTCCACAGATGGGTGGATCAGCCTGTGGTGCAGGCAGGGACACTGATTAACTATCCAGAGTGAAAGTGAGCGTAAGCTTCCCTTTGTCCCTTGGAAGGGACATTCCATCTGCGACATCCTCCAGCCCCTCAGAGTCAACAAAGGGAGCAGGAGGGCCTCTGCGAACTGGGTCAGTGGCAGCTCCAGCACAGTCCAGCTTCATTAAGCGAAGGAAAATGAGTGAGAGGGCAGGAAGGGCAGGAACCCTGCCTGGCCAGCAGGGAAAGCAGCTGGGCTTGAACAAGCAGATAAAGTCGTGTTTCCAGCCGCCCTCGTGAGCTGCCCTTGGTGTTCTCTGCAGGTTGGAAGACACAATCTCTACGGCCAAGGACAGCCCTGCAAGCTGTTCTGCTCCCGAACCTCTCCTTGTCAGATGGACTAGCCACATTTCCTTTCTGTAAAGCACACTTGCTTGGCTCCAATATTCCTCATAGGGCCAACAGTCCCACTTTTAGACCCGGCAATTGTCTTGCAAGAAATCTGTCGCTGGGCTGATGTGGTCCAGCATGGCTTGGGCCATGTTTTCCTTGGCTTCTTTAACATTACCATCTTTGGCCTGTCGGGGGGGGGGGAAAAACCCAAACCTTAAAACATCCCCTAGGGCTATGTCAAACCAGAACAAGGGAGAACTGCTTTCCGACTGGGAATGGGAGATGAGCAAAAAAGTTTGCTCCCAAGAGCTTCAGGTGGGGGTGGATTGAATATAAACCCTACTGAGATGTCTGGACCCAGCTCCAATTTTCCTAATAGCGCAGGGTCAGTCGAAATTGCAGTCTTTATGCGGACTCATTGCTTTCTAAAGCTAATTTTCATTCAGTCAGTTTTCTGTGTCTCAGAATAATGTGAATGTGTTCCTCCTACCCCAACAATTGTTGGCAGGGGGATTTGGAGCATGGCAGCATCAGTGCTGGAAACAGAAACACCTGGGAAGTGTGCTCTGTTGCTGCCCCTCAGTTAATTGCGCAAGAGCCGCACAGGCCTCTGGTTTGTGTTGACTAATTAGCTGAGTAATGCAATCTCCTTCTTAATGTTCTTCCTGTTCTAGATCAAGAATGAGACATACGTTGATTAAATGACCTACCCGTGCGGTCACGTAGTGAGTGACTCATTGGCAGAGGCAGGAATTAACACCTGGTATTGTTGCATTCCTCCTTCCTAGACCCCATGGCCTCCTATTTCTAGTGCTCTTCTCTTTCCTCTCTTGGCCTTTTTGCCTCTTCCCCACCGCAGGATTTGTTACACGGGCGATTTCCAAGGTGACAACATCTGACCACTGCCAAGAAAACGAGACATCTGTCCTTTGCTGCAGACTTCTATGGACATACAAAGAAGCTAAAGTTCCCTTTATTTCTTATCTTTTTTGGAACACTTTACCACGTTATGCCTGAGCTGGTGCGGTGCCAGGTCTCCTCTGCTCCCATGCCTCCTCCAGCTTTACACATGATGAAGGTGTTAGCCTGTCCTCTAATATTATTTTCTGTTTTTCTAGAAGCATCTTTGCTGCAGTCTCCCTGAAGTGGGAACACTCTGCCCATACCCACACTGTTAGTACAACAGCACGATCAGTCGCAAAAAATCAGTGGGTGGGTTTTATAAATCCCCGTTCAGTATTCAGCAAGGTATAACATCTGTTGTGATCAATATTTCAGAGCAAGTCTGCTTGATAAAAAGTTACAGTAAAGCCTTTAGCTTTCTACTGAATAGCTAAATAATTCACAGGAGTGGCTCTAATCACTTTAAGCTTCTTGCATTTGAAAATAAGCAGAAAATTCAGAGTAATTCTGTAGAGAGGCAGTATAGCCAGCTGGATCGTCTTTCTTACAAGCTGCTGTACTGGGAATGAAGTACTTTCAGGTTTTTAATGGCTCATGAGGTATGCTGGAGTCAAATCTGGCAAAAAATGCTCTCTCTTACCATTTGTTTTTGATGATAATCTTGATGATAATTTGGCAGGTAAGTGCTAGCAGTCCGTGCAGAAATTATACCTCCTAGTTTTAAAAGTCTGCAGAAACGGACCTGTTGGATGCACGGGCATCGTGAGACGCCAGGAAGGTTAAGGCAAAGGAACACGATGGCAGCGCCCGGACAAGAGGAGAGCGGTGCCGGGGGCAGCTCCCGTCGCAGGGCGCCGGGCGGGGCTGCCCGGGCGCTGCCCACGGACCCGCCCGAGGAGCGCGGCGGGGCGGGGGCTCTGCCCGCCCCGGCGGCACCGCTGGCACCCGGCGGCCCCGGCAGCAGGCGGCCGCCGCCGCCGGGCTCCCCCCGCCGCAGCGCCCCGGCCCCGGGGCTCCGCCCGGCCCGGCCCGGCCCGCCGCCTTCCCCCGTGCAGCGGCGGGGCAGGGCGCGGGGGAGGCGGGCCGGCTCCTTCCCCCTCAGCGCCCGTAAGCCGGCAAGCGGGCCGGGCTGCGGGGAGCGAAGGTCGGGGAGGGCGCCATGGCGGGGTGCCCCCGCCGGGCCGCCCTGCTGCTGCCGCTGCTGCTGCTGCTGCTGCCGCCGCCGGCCCTGCCCGGCTGCGCCGCCCGCGGGCTGTGCTGCCCCGGCCGCGACCCGGCCTGCCTGAGCGCCGGCTGGCGCCCCGACGGCTCCCACGGGCCCTGCTACTGCGACCAGGCGTGCGCCCGCACCCTCGACTGCTGCCACGACTACGCCGAGGCCTGCCCGGGTGAGTGGCCCTCCCGGGTCCGGCTGCCCCCCAGCCCAGCGGCACCTGCCGGCCCTCGGCGCCCCGGCTGCCTCTGAAAGCGCCGCCGGGCTCCGCTTTGCTCGTGGGAAAAGCGAGAGGGGGCCGGCGGGGATGCGGGTGGCCGAAGGAGGGATGCTGCAGGCTCCCCGCCCAGGTGGCGGGTCTCGGGGATGCTGAGGTCCCCCGGTTTCCCCGGGAGCAGATAGCTGGCAGGGCGCGTCAGGATGCTGCGTGTCGGTACAGGACACAAATGTGAAACGGGACGTTTCCTGACTGAGTCAGAATCCCCTGATCCCTTTGCCTCTTGTGGATTGAATTACTATGGACGGGATCAAATCTGCTGCTTGTGTTAATCTGCACATCCCTGCAAAAGGCATCGATAGCTGCAGTGTGTGGCTGCAGCTCTGGCATTTGATCTGGCGAGAGCCTCGACCACAGTGCCTGAGCAGCTGAATGCTGGGGTCCCCGGGCAGCACTGCCTACCCGAGGAGCACAGCAGCACTCCCTCCGCAAATGTCTTCCACTAAAGTGCAGATCTGAACTAAGGAGATAAGTTATTTTAGCAAGTGGTGCAGTATCTCATATTCCCTTCCCACAAACAGCATCCTCAAGGAGTCTTACCTGCTCACATAATGCCTTTTTTTTTTTTTTTAAACCTGCATAGCTATGCCTTAGCAGAGTTTTGCTCTAGGCAGATAGGCAGACATTCCCATGATTTAATTCCCTTTTTCCTTTCAAGAGAGAGCTGGAAAATGGGTGGGAAATAAGTTCATTCCAAAGTGATTTAAACAAGCTATGTCTGTGAATGAGGACAGGCTGGCAGGTCTGCAGACCAACAACTCCCAGGTGCAGCAGAGAGCAGCGAGCGTGAAAAGTGCCACCCATGGGATCCCATAAACCGGCCTCACCCCTGCCCTGAGGCCGGGCACCCCAGGTCTGCCCGGAGGGTGCAGCGTGGCTGTCCTGCCGGTGGGGCTGTCAGGGGAGGGCTGTGTTGGTGGGTGCTGGGTGCCCCAGTGCCTTTCATGTCTGAACACGGTTGTTGAGTGCTCCTCCAGCACCGCTGCGGCTGCGCCCTGCTGCTCGGGGAACCTCTCCTGTCTGTTCTTCATAGTACAGAAGAGTAATAAGAAAAATGTCTCTGCAGCCCTTGCCACACATCGTGAGGGGATAGCGGAGGGCAGTCGCTGCTCCCTTTCTGAGCGGGGCACCCTGCAGCCGGACGGGTGTTGCAGCCCTTGCTGCTGCGCTCTCCCAGCCCGGTGCCATCCTGTGGCTCACCGGAGCAATAACAGCATCCTGCTTACCGAGGTCTGGCGAGAAAGCTGGTTTTGTGCAGCATAAGATACTGCTGCATTATTTCTTGTGAGTCATTTGTGCTGGGCGTAAGGGACCCAGTTCTACTTTGACTTGTGTTACCTCCGTAGCCTGGCCTTTTTTCAGTAATTTTCTTTCTCCCACCACTAAAGAGCTACTTTATCAAACTGACTTGTAAAGCAAAATATTAAGGCAAAGGCATTAATAACTGACACCAAACAAAACTGAAGAGAGCATAATATTCCAAATAAATCAGATGCACAAAAGGATTATAATGTTGGGTAGCCTACAATCCAATGCACAGGCTTTTTTTGTGGTGCGTGGCTGCATATGTGAAATGTCTCAATTACTTAGATAGTTGATTTAATTCCTAATCTTTGAACAGGTTTAAAAAGCTGTTTGTGGTGACTTTAGACAAAGAAAAGCAATAGCGTTTGAAAGATCTTCCTAAAGTTTCTGAAGACAAGGGCAATTTCACATGAGGTTAATGCAGTAATTAGGGGTTATCTGTGTTCCGTGGGAGAATAAATGGAAGTATCAAGCTTGAGCTGCTCAGAAAGGCTGGGATTTGCGACAGTGTTTAGCAGCTTACCTCCCGATGAAATCGGTGGGACTCAGGCTTTTGAATGCCTCTGTAAATCAGAGTGCGAATGTCTGTCATTGTAAGGTGCTGAGCATAGTGGCTCTAAATGGATTTTAATGGACTCATCTGCATCTTTAAATTGAGTGATAGATTAGTAGTGGAGCTGGACTCAGAACCGAGGCGTTCCTCGTGCCTGAGGTCAGCGTCGTGGGTCGAATGTTTCTGTCCTTGCACAGTTTGCCTCTTGAGTACTCACAGGAACGTTGGCGGCAGGTAGCTTGCAAGTGCAGCCCTTCCCTTAGTGTACGTAAGGTGGTGCCTGCTGGCTTTTAGCTGGTCACTGTGTGCGTGAGGCACCCAGCAGCTGAACCAGCAAGGTAGGAAACCTGGTAAGACACCTCTTCACTGGTGCGACTGAAGTTTGACGTCCTTAGAAGTGCTGGTGTGGTATTGTCATACGCTGGCCGAGCTCAGTCACAAGATACAGAAATGCAAGGAGAGGGACTGTAGCCAACTGAGAATATGTGGGGAAAAAAATAATATATGAGTCTAGGCTGACCTGCAAGTGTTTTTCTCCAGAGGCATTGCTCTGGAGGGTTAGGTTGTGTTGGTTAAGTACAACCGATCAAGTATATCATGGGCTATGGTTCCAGGTTGCCTTTGAGAGAGACCAGCAGGTGAATGCTCTTGTGCTCGAGTGATTCCTGTGTTGTTCTTGATAGTTCTCTCCAAAGATTCAATCCTATAAAACTCAACTATGGGCATGCTTATGGGGAAGAGATGACAGAAGAGGGTATGTGACACCGGGAATGGTACCAGTGTATTTCAGACTGAATGGACGGGATATTGAATGCTGAAGGAAGACATTTCTTTAGCTGCATGGAGGCCAAAGCTTATGGGTTTAGCACCGTGGATACTATGTGAAAGCAAGTAGGGATGCTCAATGATGTGAAGATTTCTGAAGCATTACTTAGTGCCGGTTCCCAAACTTTAACATGAGTCACATCCTCAGAATATTTGGGGATTGGTTTCAACGCATACAAAGTGGAAGCCATTGTATTTCATTTTGTTTCCTGAACTCAACTCCAGCCTGCCATGCGATGGTCCGAACTCATGGCTGGCCATCATTTGCTGTGTGACATCTCACAAGAGAAGTCAGTAAGATTTCAGGCCTTATCTGCATGAAGGGTCTACGACACCCTCCCTTTCCTCCTGCTCTTTATCCCGCTCTTCCCCTACCACTCAATTTGACCTCGTCTAATTTTAAAACTTTTCTCAATTCATCCAGTGCCCAACACAACTGTGGGACAGGTGTGAAATAAGGAAGGTTGTACTGAACTATGTCAAAAAGTGTCTTTTTCTGGAAAAGGCACGTCACTGGCATCATTTCTGTAACCTTCCACATCCCTGTTTGTTACTATTCTTCCAGTTATCCCCTGTGTCGTATCTCAGTGGAGCGTCTGGAGTGGCTGCGCAGAGCCTTGCAAGACAACATATCGTGTTCGGAGGAGGGACGTCATCCAGGAGCCCAGGAACGGGGGAGAGCCATGCCCTCCTCTGGAGGAGAGGGCTGGCTGCGTGGAGTACTGGACTCAGCAAGGAACAGAGTGCAAACAGTCCCTGAGTAAGTCCACTGAAAATGTAAGTGTCTGGGTAATCAGGGGGAGGACTCTTGTTTGGGTCAGCAGAGCTGATCTTTCTTTACTGTATTTGAAAAGAATTGTTTTCAGACACCAGCATGTTTGCTCTGGGCCTCTCTGGTGTAATTGAGAACTGAGCTCTTCACACAGGGGCTTAGAGATATCCTTCCTGGGACAGCATTTGAAAGGAGCGCCTGCCGTTTGCTGTCATCATCTGCTGTGTTTAAAAGTGAAATATTACAGGCCTGTTGTGATCTCACTTATACAAGTGTAAATCTCTGGCAATTTTGATAGAGTTGGTAGATTTATGCCTGTTTAAAACTTCTGTAAGTGAGTGTTGAGCACTTCCTTTTTTTCTTTTTTATGTATTTTTTTTTTTTATTTTATGAGTCATCTGCAAGAAGTCATGAAGGAGCAATACCCATCAAAGGCAAGGTATGACTTCTCTGCACTGGAGCAGAGTGCAGGCAGAGGAGACCTCCAAGTAGTTTCTGGAGAAAAAGCCTGATTTCAGTTTGTTCAAATCAACTTTTCATGACATACCTTTACTGATTTTTAGAAGAACTGCTTGTCATTTTTGCTGGTATTTTGGGGTCATAATCTGTCCAGTCTGGATGTTAGCTACAACTGACTTCTTCAAACCTGTTGAGAGTTGGTATGAAGTGAATATTGCCTCCCCTCTCTGTCTTTTGGTTGTGCCTGACAAATAGGCTTACTCTGCTCAGGCAAAAGTCTGGCAAGAATACAGATTCTCTTTTCAGTGAAATGGTTGATGGCTATGGATAATATGAAAATACAAAGTTAGAATTGTTTTTGTTTCCTGCTGAAGATAAAACCGTGTGACATTAAAGACCCATCTTTACTGTTTTGCAGACGTAAACAGCCTTAGTGCAGTATTGCCACTTATGCTATGTACTCTTTCTCTTTGATATACACAGTCCCAGCATTAATAACAACAGGAGGGTTTGGAAAAGCGAGGAAAAAAAGAGCTGCAGCTGATGGCAATGAAAGAGCAGGGTAAGTTGGAGGCTCAGCACGGGGGCTCAGTCATACTCCAGTGTCTCTCTGGTTGCAATTTTGGGCCCAGCTTTTGCTGATGAGAGTCAGCGTTTCCCAGCAGAAGGGCAGCACTTCACTAGAGCAGGGTGCTGCTCTCCTCTCGGCGACAGCAGTATCTGCAGTGCACCTGAAGGTTGTGGGTCTGCCTCGATGTAGGGCCAGTACAAGACTGAAATTCAGCTTTTCCTTCATGGCATTGCTGCTGTTTAAGGTTGTGTGATCAAAAAGCCGAGGGCCATTCACTTCAGCTCTTGCCAGTGTGGAATCTGCTGCAGTTTGCGCTTTTTTACATAAATGGGGTAAATTCTCAGGGGGCAGAGTTTGCTATCTTGTTGCATGGGAAGCACATCCCTCTCCCATTTCAGCCCCCCTTGGCTGTAACACTGCCTGTTTTCCCCTGCCGCACTGTTGCACAGCACAGGTACAGGCAGGGTTGTGCAGAAAGGCCTGTTGCATTTTACCTTCTGAGACACAGCCATCTCTGCGTGTGCTGCTCTGCCTCCAGGCTGGTGCCTCACACACAGGGGAGCTGGCATCAGCCTTCCCAGTCCTCCTCTTTCCCAGCTGGGGTCATCGCTAGCAGCGACACAGTGCTGATGGGAAAAGTTGTCTTCCACCCTGTAACCCCTCGTACACAGCTTTGCAAGCTGGTTATTCCCCAGGGGTTCTTATTGCAGTCCTGGTGGTTTGCCTGTTTCTTGTTGAGAGCTGCCATTCCTGTAAACACCGTGTGGGGTTTCCCAGAGCTGCTCTTGCAGCATGAAGCAGCCACGCACTTGGTGATTTACTTCCCCACATGTTGTTGTACATGTAAGTGTTTCCATAGTTAAGTGAGTGCATCCATCCCCCTCACTTAAGTGTCTGAAGGAAGGAGCATCTGTTCACCCTGAGCCTCCCTTGGACTCCTCATTAGTTGAGCCTTCTCCCTGCAAAATTCAAAAATGTGAGCACAGCTCTACTGCACACGTATTTGTCCTTGCTCTCTTTCCCGCAGATAAGACAAGGAAGCAAACTGCTCCTGTGGTTCAGTGTGCTGCTTGAAAATGTTTGGAAATCCCCGTGATGACTGATACAGAACCAGTCTGGACTAGAACCCAATTCTCTGCTGTGTTTACAAACGATTACTGAACTTCCTTGGTTTTCCCCTCCAAACAGGGCCAGTTCTTTTGGGCTTTCCTCTCAGGTTTGGTTAAAATCAGAAGCACAGAAAAGTCTGAGCAGGGCAGAAGCGCTGTGTCCTCTCACTGAGATATGACAACCTCACTCTGTCTCTTAGGAGGGAGATCATCACAAGGAAAACCTTTACAGACCAAATCTTAGCTCCTGTCGCAAGTTGCTCTACAAAACCCGTTTTAAGTAACCGATTGTAGATGATAGAGAAAGAGTGGTTCAGCAAATGGATACCAGACTTGGAATCAGAAGACCTATCTGTTGTTTTTTTGGCTTTAGTCAAATGCTTGACCAATCTGTGTCTCTATTTGTAAAAACAGATGCCGGTAAAACCTGATGTTTTTTGATATGTAAGTTGAAAACACGAGCACAGTAGTTTTATTGCCCATTTAACCTTGTCAAAATGCAGGTGCACCACATGTTCTGGTTTTTATGACCTTGGTGGTGTGTGGGGGGGTTTGTTTGTTTTTTGTTTTCTTAATTAGTGATAGCGATCTGTGGTCACCCAGTTTAGTCTGGCTCTTCCAGTCGTGTGGAAGGCTCTAATCTGGTTATTGAGCTAACCTACTCGGTTATTTTGGTTGCAGGTACTGTGTTGAATTCCAGCTTGTGGCCATCACGCCGGGCTGCTTGCACAGCCACCACTCGTACACTCACTGGATGCAGTATCTCAGGGAGGGCCACACCGTCTGCGTGGAGTGTCAGCACCCGGCTTTAGACTCCAGAAGTCTACATTGTTATGGCGATGGCAGTGGAAGCAAAAAGTAAGAGTTTTAGCTTTTGTTTTCATGTCGAATTTTTCATTCTTCTCCCTTGATCTGCTTGTCCCAGTTTCATAATGTGCTGCACGCAGCTCTCTGGAGCTCTCTATGGATATTAACTGGTGTTTGTTGCATACCATGAGATTCTTGCAGAGATGAAATGACCTGGTGAAGCTCACGTATTAAACCAGTGGCAGAACCAGGACTGAAATGTGGGAGTACTTGCACTTAGTCTGCTAAATCTCATTGACTTTTAAGTGGCGCAGTTGTGGAGTATTTTTGTTTTAAAGACACTCCAGCTATGCTTCTAAGGTTAACAGTCCTGTCAGATGTCAAATAAAAACAAACCTGTTTCTGATTTTTAAGCACTGGGGATTTTGTTTCTATGAGTGACCCTTTATGAGTATTTCTGGCAAGTGGCAGCTGGCTTAGGGACTTGGGGTATGTGCTGGCACCTGAGGTTGGATGAAAGTACTGTTAAATCTTTGCACTTTCAGCATTCTTTCCCTGGAAAGCTGAAGAAGCTTTGGGGTGATTGATGGGGACCACCCAGGTTGTACGAATTGGGCAGACTCCAGCAAAGATGAAGGGAATGGCTTGAAGCTGCGAAACACATCTGTGGCAGAGCCAGCAACACAGGAGTCCTGGCTCCCAAGCCTCCGCTGTGGTCACTGGAGGCACAGCTTCTGCACTGCTTTTGTCCTGATACTCTTAACCCCATTGTAAGTTTATTAAAGGCATCCTCTGAAACTGGTTAGCAGCCCTGCCTGAGAAAATCATTGCTGGGCAGGGGTATTTTTAAAACTTATATAAATGTTGAAATAAGCACGTTCATTTGAATGAGAAACTCTAAACTAGGATTGTAAGGCCTCAAGCGCACAATGTATTGTGCTACCAAGACTGCCAATAATGGCCTTTTTAGGCAGGGTTTTTTCTCAGGCTTTTGGTAAGAGGAAGTCACGTTAGAGTCTTTTCCTTCCCTGCCTCAGCTTGTCATGTACAAACGTTCCAGAAGCTTTTAGATAAAGAAGGAAAAAAATCTTAACTGGTGTGGCCAGGAGTAGCTCCTACCTGCATTCAACATGTAAATGATTATAAAAGCTTACAGTAATGTTATTTTACTAAAACCCTGGAGCCAGACAGGAGCATCAGATTAAGCGAAATAAAAAATATATTCAGGAATTCGTTTCCTCGTTGGGCTGCAAAAAGAAGGGGGCATTTGCATTCGCCTGGTGAACAGCACCATAGGCGGAATGGAAGCACAAAGAAAATGGAGCTGTGTCCTTTAGGAATGATGATCTGATCATCAGGTGTTGGCAGGCTGAAGGCTGGAGAGGGGGGCAATAATGCAGTTGGGGTGAATGGTGCCTGGTTCGCTGAAGTCAGGACTCAGCCCACGTGTCAGAAGATGCTTTGAATCCATCCCAATTGAGCAGAGCCTAGAAATTGCTCCCAGAGTCTTGCTGGAGGTCTGTAAGATGAACTGGTGGGTCCATTTCATTATAGGCATGTGAGAGCCAGCAGGGGAGCCAACTTTTAACACAGTGAGATTTACCCCTCCAGCATTACTGCCTGTAATGTCAGATGAAGTCATGTCTGTGGCATTTTCTAGGCAGGTGTGAGCTCTCTAGGTGTGTGCCAGGCTGAGGGACTGTGTGTGTTCACTTGGTTCATTGCCAGGGTAGTAACGTAGGCTTGGAGGGCAGGCAGGGCTGGCCTGAGCAGCGGACAAAGCTCCTACCTACAAAAGGCAATGGAGGTGCACTGTAAGCCTCCTTGAAGCAGCAGTGCTGGGCAGCTTTGTCAGAGGTGAATGCATGACTGGCAGGTGGAACATGAATGATGTCTCTGGTCTGCAGCTTCCTCGTCCTCTGTGTGTGTGTGTGAAGCCCCCCTTACATTTCACATGGATCCTTTAGGTAACTCCCACATATCCCCTAGATAGGTGACCTCCAGGGGACAGTCTGGTGTTCTTTATTGCTATTTGACCTTACAGTGGTGGGTCAAGGAGATTGTTGTCCAGGGCTGGGTATCTTGCTTGATTTTCTTGATATCAACATCTCAAGTGCAAGTATTTACTATACATATTCTTTATATGAAGAGCTATCCCCTAATTTGTTTCCAGAAATAATATACATTTTTTACCAGGTTGCATGGAGGAAAAAACTGACCTCCGTGATCTCTGAGAAGAAATTGGACTGTTGGTGGGGTCAGCCATTGAGTGGGATGAGGGAAATGTCTGTGAAAAGGCTTCTGCCTTCTGTTAGAGTAAGTGGCCATATCTGAGCATGCAGTCTTGCAAGGGAGCAGCGCTCTGAGGGGATGGCATGCTGAGCTCCTCAGGCTGGGATTTGCTGGCCAGATGTGGAGGGCACAAACGCGATGCTTGTAAAGAAAGGTGGAAGAAGATGGGAAAGCAGCTGCTGCCCTGAGAAAGAGGATGGTGGGAGGCCAAAGCTGATGCCAGAGCCTAGGATGCAGCATGTGTTGAGTTTGCCTAGATGTGCTCACAAGTCGCTGGCTGTATGCTCAGTTCACCCTCATTTTGAATTTGTGCTGGTGTAACTCTGCCAGGAGACCTGGACGGTTTGTGGTAAGCTCAGAGCGGTGGTTATGCCGGCTGACCTGTGCCATCGTGCGCTGGCCTGGGTCTCTGGGGCCGCTGGCTGCGGCTGTGCGGGGAAGCATCCACAGCTGCTGCTGTCCCACCCACGCCGTGCCTGCGCTTTGCTTCTCGCCCTGTCAGTCCAGCAGCTTGTGCCAGCGTTTAGTTCCCCGAGATATTGTTCCAAGAGTGACTCTCAGGAAGGAAAACATCTGACAGAGTTTAAAATAAACTCAGTAATGCTGGTATATTTTGATGAGTATTTCCTAATTATCTTCTTGTGTCTAAGTGGAGTCTGGCTTATAAATGCTTCAAGTTAAAGAGAGATGCTTGTTATCTGTGCCTTCCACCTGTCTCCCACTCCATAGAAGATGCTAGTTCATTTTAACCCCTGTTATGCAAGCTCAGGAGGTTTCCCGAAGTCCTTGATTCATGGCCAGATCTGTGACCATCAGGTGAGGATAGCTAGGATAATCTAGCTTGCATTGGCTTCTTTCTTCTGGAAGGTTTTGAGATAAACAAGGCAGAGCATTGAGCCAGGAAATTGATCTGTTAATTTTGGATCGTCTTCTGAAAGATCTACAAATCAAGCACAGACTTGACATCTGTGAAATTGTTACTCAGCCTGTGTCTAGGAGGATCAGCTGCTCTTCATCATCTGGAGAAAGATGTGGCGGTTGCAGGACATAAATGTCCAGGCTGCAGCAGTTTATGCCCATGCTCATGGGGCAGAGGGAGAGAGAGGATGGATGGAGTTGATTTATAGCAGAGGCAGTATTTGCCTTCCTCACCAGCAAGATGAGACTAAGCAAGTTTAGCTTATGAGTTTAAGGAGTAAAGCCTTTTAAAGGTAAAGCTGCAGCCCAGAGTTTTGAAGGGTATGGGACTGCTGTGTGCGCGGCCTACTTTATCTGGGGTCTTAATCCTCCCTGTGCAGCTTCTGGTATTTTAAAATGACCCCAAGCCAAAAGAAAAATACAGTGAGCCTTTTCCAGCCATGTGTGATGCATAAAACCCTGCTCTGGAGCATGACATCTCGTTAAACCGAGGGCAGGGTTATCTTTGTGGAGCTAGAGCAATAATTCCAGTTTCCACAGAACTATCAAACAAGCAGAAGTTAGGGGTCTGTCGGGCTATTGTGTGGGCAGCTCTCTGCACAGGGCAAGAGTTGATCCAATTGCGGTATTTGTGCTTCCCCAAAGGTCAGGGCTGGGACACACTGATGTGAGGAATTCCCTTAAACCACTAAATGCTAAAATCTGGGAGGGGCACAGTGCTATAGCAGAATTTCAGTTTCAGTGGCCGCTAGGCAAGCATTCCTTGGGCAGCCACTGATTGTGAAAAATGGCCTGTGGATCTGCTTGGTTGTTGTAATAGGATATTTCTCTGTTCAGTTCTGGTCAATGTATTGATGGACTGCCTGGGAAAAGAGGTGTTGGTTGGTTGGATTTTTGTCCTCTACGCAGGAGGTCTGTGAGTACCTTGTTCCAGCACTCGTGGGTCTGGTATCTCCAGCCCGTTGCCATCCAGAAGCCGTGTTAGCGTGTAGCTCTTAGCAAGGTGGAAAAGCTTAGGCAAGTGTTCCCCTAACGTGGTTATCCAGAGCTGCTCATGTCCCTGCACTGCTCGCACAGACCTGGGCTGTGTCTTGCATGCCAGGTACTTAATCAGCATCTTGATGGCTATGGGTGGCAACAGAGCTCTGCCTGCTGAGAGGGAGCATGGTGTTACAAAGAAAAATGGAGAAGGAGGTGTTTTGCCCACTTTGCAACCTGTCACGTGTTTCAATACAGGAGTTACGGCGATGTTGGCGTGCTTTGTGAGTTGTTGCATGCAATGCTGGGTGCTTCACGGAAATGTTTCTGTGAATCCTTTTGGACTTAACAGTTTGTGCTGCTCTGGGTTCTTCCAGTCCAGTGTTCCTATGAAGACTGACTGTGGCTTTACTTCACACTATAATCCTATGGGGGTCACTGTGGTTGTTTCTTCTTTACAGCAGTAGAAAGACAGAATTGGGTCCATGGAGTGGATATTAGCAAACTAAATTGTTTTACTGGATGATTTAAGCCCTCGTTGTACAAGTGACTTCCCTGCAACAGAGGTGCAGCACAATAACTTTCTCCCTCTTACGACTGTGTTTCAGGAATCAGCTGTTGCACTGGCAGGCAGTAGGGAACCCTCGATGCAAGGGAACCTGGAAGAAAATTCGCCAGCGGGACACTTGCTCCTGTCCTTCTGTTCACAGCTTCTTGTTCATCTAACTTCTCCTGGCAGTCCCAGCAAGCAAGCGCTGCGATGGCTTGTCTGGCACAAATGTGCGGCAGCGGTAGTAACCATAACCAAAACTATGACTTCTCTGTGCCAAAGGCTATGCCACTTAATTTCAAGAGGTTGCTGTCTGCACTGTGGCATCCCAAATCCTCTCTGTCCGTGTGTACTCCTCAATTTCCAAAGAAATCAGGCTGGCGCTGAAGTGCCAGTCTCTTTCTGCACATCCATTCCTGCTGCCTCTTCTGCCTGAGAGAGGCCTGTCTGACCCTGATGACTTCTGGCAAATTCCCCCTCTCTTGAGAGGAACGAGAATTCACCAAATAAGAAATCGGACAAAAAAGGCCATATGGACCCAGGTTTAATTATTATTTTTCCAAAGTCTCAATGAAGACTCAACAATGCAAAATAAATTAACTCAAGTGCCTCCTTTTCACGGCAATGGCACTTCTTTGTGGATGTTTCCTGCTTGTGCTTATATATCTTTTCCTTTTGTTTTCCCCCTCCCTGGTCTCATCATTTCATATCGATCCTCAGTCTTACAGAGGGTTGATCTTGCGCTGCTGAGATAATGGCAAAACTTAGAAATGAGCCTGTTCAAATCTGTGAGAATAGAAGGTACCAGGGGTAAATGGGCCCTTGGACTTCAGGTTTCAAGGAGCATCTCTGAGTTGTCCAAAAATGCAGTGCAGTCCTGGGGCTCTAAATAGGAAGTCATCCCAGTACCAGGAGGGCTAGCTATAGCCTTGTATCTTCAGCTGGAAAATATTCGAAATATTTTTTTATATTCTGCTGATTTATATTCATACTTTTCTATAAATGAAAATAAAGGAGACTGGAGACATTCTCCCATTGTGTGTCTATCGATTAATCTGTGTAGTGCCATCTCTTTAGTGCTTGAACCTGCCTAATTTGTTCCAGCCAATCTTGCCACCGACTCGTCTGCTCCAGCAGGTAAGACTGGAGGAAAAGTTGCTGCTGTCCAGTTCTACTCAGGATTTACAGGTGGAAGTCCAGCACAATGACCTACCGCTATGCAGAAATGGATGTGATATTTCTTTTAATATACACATAGTTCTGAATCTGCTTAAGTAAAATTACAGAAAGGACTTGCACTTTGTGGCAGAGCACTGCAGCGATGAGCATCTAGGTAATTAAATTTGTCAAACCCCAGGTGAGTGGCTGAGGTGGCTCCAGAAGAGAGTTTTAATGCTCAAGTGCGACTCTAGTCTAGATTGGGATCATGAAACCCATCTAGGGACCATGTTGAGGGTCTTTCATGAAAATATTAAAGGGGACTGCGGATACGTGCTTGAGATGCTTAGAGGAACATGTGTAGTATGGTGCCGAGAGGCCTGAAAGCTCGTGATGCCTCTTGGCTGGTACAGTAGGGATTTGAGAGCAAGGCTCTGCTTTTCATTGCATGTTGCAAGCTGTCTCTGTGGATTAATGACTCACGGTGGGGTGATCTCATCCCAGAGTAGCAAGATTTAAAAAAAAAAGAAAAAAAAAAGAAAAGGCTTGTGCTTCACTGTCTGACAGAACCTGTACCTAACTTGTGGCCTGCTCAGGAGTGCTCGCTGCTTTGTGAGCAGAGGGGTGCGATCCTCTGAGGGATGGCTTGAGAATAAATAACCAGAGTACATAATTCTGGTTTTTGCAGTGAGGAATTTCTATCAAGCTGGAAGCCGGGTTCTTTTTCTTCATGGAGATACGTAATCATCGTAGCATTTAGTCACTGGAAGGTTTTCTTTGTCCTGCAGAAGCCCTGTGTTGGGCCACAGGATTGTAAAGTGGCGGCCGGTCATTTCAGGAGCAGAATGGAGCCAGCTATTGGAAACATTTTTCATTTTCAAAATCTACCCAAACATTTGACAACATGAATCCCTCCTCTTATCAGATGTTTTCAGAATTGAGTACTGAAGCTATAAAGAATGCAATTTTTGCTTAATAATGGTGAAAAAACTTAGGCTTCCAAAAGTTGCATTCACCCCAATGCCTCTCTCCTACAACATCAGAGCCAGCTGGGTAGGAAAAGACTGTACTGCAAAGTTATACATGATAGTGTCAAGTGGGAAAAGCTTTTATTCTAATCAATGAAACAATGAGGCACCTTAAAGCACCTTAATTGCAATCCCTTTAATTTACCGAGTACTTAAGCATTAGCTGTACGATATTTGTGTGTAAGACTTTTATTAAATTGTCATAGTACTTGCTGTCAAATATTTAGTCCTGACATTAATTTGTTTTGTTATGAACCTTTCAGGAAATGGTGATTGGCACCTGCCATGAGTAAATGGTGTGAAGCACCCTCCCTGACCCCAGCCCTTGATGAAAGTAGAAGGCTACCCTCCTGCTTCAGTGTCTTGAGAATAAGTGAGCCTTAAGAGAGGTTCTTTTGGTAATACTTTGTCCTGTTCTGGCAGAAACCGTAGGAATCTCTAGCCAGTTTCGATATAAATTTGATGTGTAGGAAGTTTTCGGAATCGGTCTCTTAAGTGAGTGAAGGTAGCCGTGGAGAGTTGAGAAGTTTGAGGAGAGGCTGCCCAGAAGTAGTATTCTGGGTCAGATCACTACAGAATCTGGGCTTGATTATGTTTTTTGGAGGCTCACAGTAAGTTTGCTAAAATGCATTTTAGGTTGACTGAAACTGCTTGTGAATTCACACCACGTTTGATGATTAGTCCTCATAGATGGAGAGAGAGAGGAAAGAGGGGGATTTAGAAGTGGCGAAATGTTTTTATATCTCCTAAAAGTGAAGTGTTTTGAGCTTTGATTCTGGAATTTTATTTCAAGATTAAAACAATCTGAGTCAAGCAAAATACTTCATTCAGCCCCCTCATTGTTTTCAAGTTTCTGTTTCGAGGAAAATATTGGAGAAAAAAACCCATCATTTTGAATTGACCAAAATGATTTATTTATCAATAGTGTTCTCTTTTGGGTCCTGCTTGTGAGACAGCCGTGACAGTAAAATAGTAAGTGCAAAATAGTCTGTTCCTACAGCCAATGACTTGTTGGGCAGGGTTTTCTTTGCTGCCACCTCATCCCTGATTGCTGATAACATGAGGTCCTACCAAGAGCTGCTGATGGCGGCATGGTAGGACTTCCAGTCTTTTGCTTCCATCACAGAGCCTGGGGATGCAGGAGTGTGAAAGGATTAGCCCCCGAGGGACCCTCACAGCAGCTATATTTCTACATGGGCTGTGTCGCTTGATGAAACAAGACATTGCAAATGTCTCAGTGCATCAGCACATCCTAAAAAAGGCTGCGCAGGAGTGCGCTGGCTTCACCTCCGCACCTTGGGTAACTGTACAAACAAATCCTGGTGGTAAATTCCTGGGGGAAGGAAGGAGAGATGCATGTGTGTGTGAGAGCGAGCGAGCAAGAGTGAGCCTTTTAAGTAGAAGATAATGAAGCTGTCAGATCAGTTTCCCTTCAAATGAAGATTAGCTCATGATGTAGACACATACTGGGTCCTGCCTGCTTCCCTCCAGGGACTTTATCATCATCCATCATAATAATCTCCGTAATTTCTGCAGCCTGGGTCTTGGGAAAGATAAGACTAATGGCAATCCAAGGCAAAATACTCCTGAAAAATGCCTTTGTACAGTAAACAAGCAAGGCAGGCTCACGCTGAGGAGAGGCTGTTCACTGAAGATGACAGCTGTTCCCATGACAACGCTAAAAACCTTTCACCACTGGGTATCAACAGGAGAACATCTCCCCCAGCAAGTGCATGGAGCCAGGAGCTGAGCCCTCATCTCCCATAAATCATCCTGGTGGGCACCGATGATGAGGAGCTGCCAGTTGTGCACGCACAGCTCCACCTCCTAGGCACCAGCCTGGCTCCAGATGAAAGGAAGAACAAATAAAGGCAAAGCACCAGCAAGTTGGATTTATGTAAAAGGAAAATTAAGCTTGCCTGATGTTCCTGCACTCCCCTCTGCTCTCCAGCTGGGGATCTCAATTTTTAATGATGAAAAGCCAAGCAAAAAATCCAGGCCATTTTACAAAAACTGCTGAAGAAGCCACGTGATTTTCTGTGTTGTAGAGAAATCTTTCATTGTCATGGGATGGAGAAAGAGGGAGGCCCTGGGAGAATTCTGCTTTTCTTCACCCTAACCCTGCAGTGTCCAGCCTGTGATTCAACCAGTTTTCTTCTGCATTTGGAACAGAAGGTGGTAAAAGACCATTCTTTACCACGGGATCTTCATTAGGCCTACCAGCTCCCTGGGCATCATGGTATGTGGGACTGCGGTCATCTGAATGTATGAGGATCTGCTTCCTTTCTGAAGGAGAAAGCCCCTGGGCATTTGGAAAAAAGAGATGAAGTATGCCCAGAAAGCTCGGGAGCCAAAGGTAAAGAACAACAAAAATATGTAATTTTCTTAAGTAGCCTCGTTGCTCTAAGGACAAACTTTTTTTTTTCTTTTGCTCAATGGCCAGAAGAGTTGAGCACATTCTGCTTGAATGGTGGGAGTTAGCAATACTTCTCCATGAATGAGACTATTCTGTTATCTCTAGCTTTTCAAACCCAATTTTTTTTATCCTTCATTTTGAGTATTTTGAGTCTTTAAATATTAAGATTACTGACTCTCTTTTTTTCCTTTTTTTTCTGTTTGTTTTTTGGTGTGGTTTTTTTTTGCGAGGAAGTTTTTTTTAAGTCCTTTCCAGTTATAACATTAGTTGCTTGGTGATAATCGTGATACTGGAAGTGGAGAGGTAGAGATGAGAAAGGAGAGGATAGTCTGGACCAGCAGGGATCATTCTCTTCTGTAAATGTCTCCTGCAGCTTAAAACTACAAACCCAAACGTTAGCAAGATAGTGGTTTTTTTTTTTTTCTTTTTTGAACACTCTGGTTCTCCCATTCTCAAGCTGGGTGAAATACATTCGCTTATAAAGACTGCTCTATGTATTCTGCAAATCACCACCTTTTGAAACCCACGGGGACATGCAGGGTCTGCAGGCTGCTGCTCTGTCGTACCCCCGCTTGCTCTTGTCCCGGGACGCACGTGCACAACTCGCCGTGACACTGGTGGGACCTGGACTCGCATTCAGGACAGGCTGCGCTTGGCTGCATCTTGTAAACATCTTAAATGGATATTGGAAAGGGAGAAAGGTGGAACCATGGTGCAGTTTGTCCACGTCTGCTGATAAATACCACAATATTACCCTTTTTTCATGAATTCAGGCACAGTGTGTGACCCCACGCTCCCCCAAAGCCATGAGTTCCACAGCCTGCTCCATGCTGGGAAGGAGGTGCAAGGCTTCTTTTTTCTCACCATTCCCCAATCCTCAGGGCCAAAGAGCTGATCCCACGCTGAGAGCTGTGCAGAAGTCAGCATCGCTCTGTTCCTGTGCGTTGGCTTTTTGTTGTTACTTGCTGTGCTCGGTGCTTGGTTTACTTCAGCTCTGTTGTGGCCTTTCCACGCTACTAATTGTGTGCTTCTGAATTACTGGAAGGGTGTTGCAGGGTGATGCCAGTGCTAATGGGCTTTCACCTTCCTCCACTTTCATAACACTTCTCAGACCAATTAACCAATTCTTGATTTATTCCTTGCACCGTATTTCAGCCATTAACAGGTGGAGCAGAAGCTGCCTGAAAAATGGGAGTTGCTCAGCTCATTCTGCTGCTCTGGCTTGCCTAATCCTGTGCCTTTCGGCTCACCCGCAAGCTAAGGCTGACCCGTGAACGCTCGGAGCTCCTGTTTGAGAGCACAAAGTGCCGCTGGACATCTTCCCTCTCTGAGTGCAAGTGCGTCTACATCTGCGGTGGGCTCCCCTGAAGCAGCACCTGTGACCCCATTCAGCGTCCTGGCTGCTGGGACGAATGGTGGGATATAGGGCAGCATCTCCGGGAAACAGTCGTCGATTGTGTTAGAAGGATACGCGCTGGAGAAACTGGGTTTCTCTGATGTGACAACAGGACGCTGTTATTTTTCCTCCCTCTGTTTTAACTCCGTCTAGCAGCTGGATGCAATATGGCAGCAGATCCCTGAAATGGTTTAACAGTGAGGGTGGCTTAAAGCCCGATTGCAGTTCAAGGGGATAAATGAGCGAGCAGTTTCACAAAGGATGCTCAGGCACAATGTGAGTTACCTCACCCACTGCTCCCCCTCAGCTCCCTGCTGGGGCGTTGACTGGGCTCCTTTGGGCACAGCAGTGTGGAAACACAGCCTGTAATCACCGGTGGAAAGAGCTGATCATGTGTAGTTATGAAATCCCGGGCCGTGGAGCTTGTGTTCTGCTTGGCTTTTCCTCCTCGGTTTGTCTGTTTAGGATGAATCCTGACAGGTACATGGGTTCGTGTGCTGAGCTCCTCTGCGTGCTGCACTCTGAATATTAATGTCGTCTGCCCAATTTAGGAACAAAGTCATAAGTCACTCATTTTTCTAAGGCAGTAAAAAAGCTTAAATATTTCCAAGAAAAGCACCAGTGTTTATTATGCTGGCTAGGCTGGAAAGTCTTAGTTACAGCATGTACTGAGGACTGACAGCCAACCCCAAAAGACATAAGCACACGAGCCCCCGGAGCACGGCCACCACCCAGGGCCGCACGCTTGTATGCAGGGGGGGCAAATGCGGCGTAAGGCTGCCTCGTTTTGCCTCTGACCACTAAACAAATGGGAAGGGAGCTGTGTTGTGAGAAAGGGAGAGCACGCCGGGCCGCGGGGGGAATATCAGGGCTTTATGCGGGAGCAGGTTCCCCTAGAAATCAGATTATCAGCGGCTGGGATGTTGCCAAAATGAGTTGCAGTCTTCTCTGCACAGAATGACCCTTTATAGCCCTATGGCTGCTACCAGCACGGGTCTATGGAATATTTACACTTCTGATGTAAGACACAATTTCTTCTTCTCGTCTTCAGAGATGCCTGGCTGCTGGGAGAGACGTGAAACCACCCCTCTGCCCTGACAGGGGCAGGGAGTTTTTGGCGGGCCAGAGAAAACCTCCCTGGCAGGCTGCCGCCCTGTGAGACACGGTTTGATAAGAAAAAGGCAGGGGGATAAACAACTCAGGGAAAAGAATCTGCCAAGTTTCCACCTTCTGCCACAAAAGAGTGGAGTGTGAACTTCAGGACCTGGTGAACATAAACATCTCAGTTTCCAAAAACTGGTTAAGTTTTTGCTGTCAAACAGCAACGTCAAAACAGAGAAGTAAGTATAGATGCTAGCCCAGCCAGCCCCAGCCGTGCCCTGCGTGCGTTGCTGCGTCTTCATTACCCACTTGCACTGCTTCCTTATGTGAGCCTTTTCTTTGAAAATACTGTGTACTTGGAGAACACAGAGGCAGATCAGTTTTGTCTCCTATAGAGCAATGTTCACATCTGCTTTGTTACTCCAGTCTCATTGTTTTAATAATCCAATAGATCTTTAGCTGGTTTTAGTTTTTGAAGGTCTCAATTCTAATGAGTAAGGCCTTGAACCTAACAGGAATTTCTAGAGCGGTTCTTAAGAGCAGTTTTCTTGACTTTATCAGGACTGGTAAAGATAACCACATATCAGGCATCAACAGAAGCACAGGTCCGTCTTGGGCAGCATCTCCCGTGCACGCAGCCCCGGCTGCTGGCAGCTCAGAGGACGAGGCAGATGCCCGCTCCTCTGTGTCTGCACGCAGAGCACCCCCTTCCCGAGGGGCCAGAGGTATTCAACCCTGAGCTAGGTCAATTTTGAATTTAAGTGGTCTCTATTTGCCAGCGATAGTTCAAAATTTATATTACACTTAATCCATAAAGTACTGAGCAGAATTTACTGTGCACTTCTCATATCACGTATGGAGCAGCTGGCCTGCAAGTCAGTAGTAAACTCGACAGAAGAAGGATCCAGCAGATGGATCGTGCTCTTTGAGCTGCTGAGGGCGGGAGAGGAGAGGCTGCATGCGAGCCCGGGTGATGGGCTGGCGGCGCAGGGCATCGCCCCAGTCCGTCCCTGCCTGGCTGTGCACTTGCATCGGTATCTCCTCTGGCTCCTGTCACAATGTCAGTGTTTCAGGAATAGCTGTGATTTTGGTTTGTTTTCAGTGTGGGTGGGCTTTTCTTTCTGTTTTCCTTCAAATGCAAATGATCCCCAGGGCTGATATTGTTCCTTGTGAGCAATAGTCCTACCCGTGTAAAATGACGAACACCTAACCGTCAGACCTTGGGCGCGGGCTCACAGGGCGCGTGTGGAGAGTTCTCTAGCAACCCAGCTGCGTGGCTTAGTTTCTGTGTCAAAACACAAACAGACTGATGGCAGATGGGAGCTTTCGGCTTGAGAATTCATTCAGTTCCATTAAGTGTTTTGTTTGGTTTTGGTTTTTTTTTACATTTGGAATTGCAATATTAATGGTGGTTACCAGAGGCTTCCTGGAAACAGAGATGACAATTAAAAAGCAAAGTACAATAAAATTGATGTGGTTGTGGGTGTCAGAGAGAGAGGAGTGTTTGCCATACCTGAAATGAGGACTTGATGTTACGAATGTAAAGACGGTGGCACACTGACACGTCACGCTGCGCTACAGCTGCCCCGAGTTGGAGTTAGAAGAAGGCGGTGCAATGGCGGCAGAGCTGCGTCGCCTGCAGCCTCGACGGAGAAGGGAGCACAGCTGGAGGTGAAGCAGGGCACCACATCTGCTGACTGCCTGGGACAACCTGAGTGTCCTGGTTTCAGCTGGGATAGAGTTAATTTTCTTCTTAGTAGCTGGTAGAGTGCTGTGTTTTGGATTTAGGATGAGAATAATGTTGATAAGACACTGATGTTTTGGTTCTTGCTGAGTAGAGTTTACACCAGTCAAGGACTTTTTAGCTTCTTGTGCTCTGCCAGGTGCATAAGAAGCTGGGAGGGAGCATAGCTAGGACAGCTGACCCAGCCTGGCCCAAGGGCTATTCCATACCATATGACATCATGCTCAGTATATAAGCTGGGGGAAGAAGAAGGAAGGGGGGGACGTTCGGAGTGATGGCGTTTGTCTTCCCAAGTAACCGTTACGCGTGATGGAGCCCTGCTTTCCTGGTGATGGCTGAACACCTGCCTGCCGCTGGGAAGTAGTGAATGAATGCCTTGCCTTGCTTTGCTTTGCTTGTGCGCGCGGCTTTTGCTTTACCTGTTAAACTGTCTTCATCTCAACCCATGGGTTTTCTCACTTTTACTCTTCTGATTCTCTCCCCACCCCACCGGGGGGGAGTGAGCGAGCGGCTGGGTGGTGCTTAGTTGCTGGCTGGGGTTAAACCACGACACTGAGGCAACAAATACGCTGAAGGGTTCCTCACCGCACAACTGCCACGTGAGCCCTGAGCAGCACCGAGTCAGAAGTTCCTTCGATAAGTCTTAAGTGTCAGTGGGAAGTGATGGGCAGTGTCCTCTGCCTGCTGGGGGAAGCGGGGAGGACGCCAGGCTGGAACGGGCAGCGAGGGAAGGGCAGGAGCAGGGGCAGGGACTGCTCTGCCGATGGGTAGCAGGAGAAGTGCTCTATAACGTTATATATCTCTAAATGCGCTTCTGTCGGGCATTTCAAGCACCCAGTTATGGCTTCCAAAGCAACAACACAGGAGTGGTTGCTACATTTACGTATTGGGAATGGTTTATTAAACAGCTGTAAGTGCAAATGCAATGGCAAATATGTTTGCTTTATGTTAGTGCATTTCAGTAAAAATGGCTTAATGACTGTATTGAAGTCATTTATTGGGAAATGTGGAAGCCGTGCAATTAAGCAAATGCATTTTCCAGGATTATGATCATCCAGTTTTCTATATATTCTCTATGCCTGCAATGGATTTATTCAGTCCTGTGCACCTTTGGTAAGAAGTGGATAAATGTGGCATAAACACGGAGTTTTCCTTCTAGCTCATGGATATGCAAAAGCAGTTTTCTCTGTCTTCAGTCTGGAAAGTAACCTCACTTTCATGGAAGAGTGCGTGGCAGGCTGAGGTTTCTTTAAAACCAGCCAAATCCTTTAACCCCCTCCACAAATTCACAGCCTTGGGCCAAACTGAAAGACAATGCACGTGAAGAGGTCCCTCCTTCGTCCGTCTCTTGGGCTGTCTTCTCGCTTGCTGTGGTCAGGATTTGACAAAAGCCTGTCACTTCAGTGTGTTTGGGGTCTCACAGAGGAGCCTGAGATGATTAGGGAAAGCAGCTCTTTACGTGAAATCAGAGCGGGGGGAAAGTCTTATGTGGAATCAGTGTGACAAGTGGATGTTCAAACTCCTTAGTAGTTGCAGAGGTTTCTAGAGTGGGGCAGACTTTCTTCTTTAATAGTCTGTATTCTGCTTCGTGTTCCCATCTTGCACCAAACCCAACCATTCTCAGAAGAATCTCAATTGCTTAGACCACAGATTTTCCAGAAAACTGGGTGGGAGTGAATTTTCCAAAGGCCCTGGGGCAAGTCAGGGAAAGCTGAACATTTAACTGCCTTCCATGCCTTGAGCAGCCAGCGTTGTGCAGGCAGCAACCCAACAGAAGCCAGTGGTCTCCCAGGGGGCCACAGGCAGCTACGTGGTGGGGCCAGCAGTGTCCACCCTGGACTCACAAGGGGTCTGGAAGGGTGTAAAACGGCCAGAGCCACAAAAGGCTTTAGGTGCCTAGGATAAGAGAGAAATATCAGTTATGGAAGGTTTTTATCAGCATGACTCCATCAGCTATTGATCCAAGGTGGGAGGGAAGGGGGGGTCAGAGATGACTGAAGATCCCAAACGACAGTTACACCTGCTTGCTCTCAGATCTCCGTCCTTTGAGCCCAGACAGAGGGAAATCAAAACCAGCCCTCAAATCAGCTCATGTTCAGTCTCCGCCTTGACCTCTGTCATAGGGGGGAGATGGTAAAGCTTGATAAGGAAATTCGTTTTACACAAGATCCTGGGCCTGTAGATAGCTGCGTTATAATTGACTGTGTTAATTTGTGTGCCTATTTTGCTCCTTTTTTTAATCTTTGTATCTATTAATTATTGCAGAACGGTTCTTACTGATAACTCCCCGGCAGTTTGTGCTGCTGTTCTGAAATTATAAAATGATATAGTTGGCAGAATGGGTACAGACATGTACAGTTAATTGGGTTTTTGCAGAAGGAAATTACATAGTATCATAATATGCCCAGGGTGCCATGGGATGTGCAATTTCTTATTGCTTTAGTAAATAGGATTGGGAGAATATGAGCTCTGGATTATAAATTGTCTTGGAATTTATTCCAAAGTTGCGGAGGGTTTCAAACTCCTGTCTCTGAGCCCTGGTGTCACAAAATCATTGCTGTGAGGGCCCCTGTTGTTTTTTTTTTTTTTCCCAGCTCATTCACTTAGGTAACGGGTTTAGCTTTAGAGTCCCAGGGTCGCTGATCTGGTTGGGAGCTCTCTGCCTGAAGTCGCAGGAATCACGCAATCGTAAAACAAGTGGTGGGTCATGGTGGCTAAGGAGAGGCGGGCTGTGAAAACCCAGAGCTTTGCTGGGGGACAGAGCACTTCTGTTTCTCACCTCTTTTTTTAGGAAGTAGGATTCGTTAGAAGTTGTTGAGGAGGTTTTTCTAAGTGAGAAAGGTTGGTGAGAATGAATGTTTTTCATTTCCTCCTAATGCAAGTCTCAAAACCAAAGCGCTTTTTCCCTCCCCCCAGGCTGAATTCACAATCTTGGGTCAACTTGAAAGGTGTTACACAAACTGGGTAGTTTTGGTGTCTGTGAAGACTTTCTCAAATAAAAGCATGAACAACTTGAAGGAAATTTGAAGGATAAATGGAGATTGAAAGTTTATTTCTAGTAAGAAGCCATTTCCTTTGAAAAGAACGACTCCTCCCCAAAAAAGTTTGAGTAGCAATTCTTAATTATTGCTACCTGCTGCCTTAGCTGGAAATGTCAATAATTTGATATCAGCCTCAGCACTTTGATGTCTCACAAGTGCTGCCAGCTGCAGCACGGCGGAGAGACCTGGACGCTGATTCCCAGTTCAGCTCCTGGCCTCCTGCACACCCCCGAGACTGCAGCTCTTCTCTTCTCCATTTCATCTTCTCAGCTGGCAAAGGGGAGGTTATAAACGTTACCATTTTTGTGAAGGGCTCAGGGTCCCTCAGCGAGATGCTCTGGATGCAGGCAGCATGCTCATTTCTTCCTGCCTGTATATACAGTGTGCAATCTCCACTAATCTCATTAAAGCTCTGGTTTCATGAGTTGGGGATTTGTAATTTTTTTTGGTTGTTGTTGCTGCTACTGCTGGTTTTCTGCATCACCACTCATTCTTATAATTAAAGTGACAGCTCTTGAGCTAGTATGTCAAAACAGCACGGTTGAGGTAGAAAAGTACTGGGAAGATCATCTTTAATCAGACAACAATGATTCATGTTTAACTGGGTAGATGGTAAGTCCTAGATCTAGCTGGCTCACAGTGAAGTTTCCCCAAGGACAGGGTGTTGTTAAGAGTTTTGCATGACTGTCGAGCCCCCCCCGCTTGGGGTTTTTGATGGAAACTATTTACTATGCAGTTTCTGTCATCGTGTCGGAGCTGTAGCTGGGGAGCTCTGAACGCTAGCAAATCTTTTCAAACTTATTTTCTAGAAGCTGTACAAAAAAAGAAACGTGAAGGAGGTGATTTTGGTTTGAAGATCAGTTGAGCCCTCCAGCTTAGTTGGAAAATCATTGTTTCCAGGAGTCCCAGCTCTTTGTTCCACAGTCTCTCGGCATCACGAAGCCAGGTACACTAATCCCAAGGGTATCTCAGTGGAGAAATCCCAAGCGCGGGTAACGTTTGCGGCTACACAAACTGTGCATCTCCCCTGCGGCGCGTGGGGCAAGAGGGGCTCCGAGGGCAGAGCGGCACAGGGCTGTGCAAGCATCCCGGGAGCTGCTGACTTGCTGTTTGCTCCCACTCCCAAGCTTAATGCTCGATCTAGTTCTCACTCAAAGAGCTTTCCCTGCTCTCTGCTCCCCTAGCATCAGCCCATGTGGCTGTAGATACCATGGTATTTATGTACATCACATATAAACCAGTCTTGCTTTCCTTTGAAGGTCCCACTTCTTGGTGCAGCTCCTTTCCTAGAAGGGTTTCTTCTTCCTCCATGTGCCCAACGCAGGGCCATTCAATCTGCTGTAACCAGACAGCTGCAGTCCATATTTCAATATATTCCAGCTCCAAAACAGCTGGTAGCATCCAGCTAAGAAGTACTTATTTTCCCTTTCGTACCTGTAGGCTGCTGACCCCACTGTCAGGGAGGTGCTGTGAGATCTTGGGGGCGGCTGGGGATGCGTCAGGGTTATGTGAAGATGTGTCAAGGGCTTGTTTGGCCTTTGGAAACCCCGGGGCTGAGGAAAAGGGCACAGCCTTTGGGCTGACACAGGGAAGACTCAGATCAGCTCTTGCTCTTTAAGGTTCTTACGTCTCTGCAGGTTAATAATGCTTCTTATTACAGATTCGCACCTGAAACTCTCCTTCTCCTTTGAATTTCTCCAACTTTCTGCAAAGGCTTCGTGAATACATATGGAAAACAACCCCCCGGCCCCTGCATTCAGCTGGGCCTGAGTAACTGGGATCTTTGAGGTAGACCCATGGGAAGTGGGAGTATCTTCATTGTTCCTTTAAGATGCCCTGTGACTCTGCAAAGAGAGATCATGGCAGCCTGCATGTGGGGAGGCCTTTAAATTCATCCTGCTTACAATGGCTGCTCTCCAGCATCCTGGTTTGTAGGGTACAAGAACTCTGGATTAATGGCAATATTTTTATATTGCCTTAAATAAACTTTCATTCTTGACCAGAGCTTTGTACTTCATTACATTGGCATGTTAAATGCAGTATTTATTCGCTGTGCTATGCAATCTTACAATAATAACATTTGATGCTGCTTGAGATTAAGAGGCTCAGGTTTCAAGAGCTGAAAGGATTTCTAGCTGGAAGGAATCAGCCCTCCAGTGCTCAGATACCATATAGCACGCACTTGAGCTAACAGTTCATTCTCCAATAACGTTTGTAGCGCTGAAGCTACTGACCTTTGCGAGAAGACCGGCTGAGCGGACAGCCCGGCGTCGGTCCGGCAGCTTCTGTGTTCCTGCAGTATTTTACTTCTGAGACAATATTCTCTCTCTCTCCCCACAGAAGAATGAAATCTTTGCTTTCCACACTCCTGACTGGTAAATATATATGCTTCAAGTGAAAAAGAGGAGTGAGTAGGTGGGGTGCGGCTCTCCTTTACACATGTGCTGCCCTCTGAAGGTCACTGAACCAGGAGTTTGGTCCTCAAGTGCAACAGCTGGAGTAGTGCAATGGCTACGTGAGGACGCTTTGGGCAATCTAAGTGCCGCTAGGATCTCTGCCAGAATGGAGATGAATATACATTACACACTTGTGAATTGCTCAAAGAAATTAGTGGGTGGGAGGGGAAAAAGAAGGGGGGAGCTGGGGCTGCCTTTTTTTTCTCCTGCGCTCTCATACAGTGGAAGGCTGATGACTGGGAGCTATTGAAATGCTTATAATTGTCTCATTATGGACAGAAAATGTAATTAAAAGGGACAGCAATCTTTCTCCAAATTCAAAACACTGCAGTCTATCTTTGAAAGCAATTTCGGCTATTACCACAGGTGCTAATGTCCCAGCAATTGAACCCAATCTAATTTCACTGTCAAACCACTAAGGAGAAAAAATGAGTTCCCTTCCAGGTGCCGCCTGACACAGCCGCCGCGCCTGGAGGCAGAACCGGGAGCGTGAAGCAGCGCGCAGAGCTCGGACGGGACGGGGCGGGAGAGGCAGCCCGACGGCGGGAGCGCTCGAGCACGCGGGTGGGCACCCACCAGAGAAGAGCAGAGGCTGTCGCCTTTGCCAGGCCCGTTCCCCCGGCGCTGCCTTGCCCTGGGATGGAGGTACGATGGGTACACAAGGCAGCACACCATGCCGTCTGCAGATGGCATCGAGTGTATTGTGTTTGTGGGAGATGAGCAGTTCAGCCAAGTGTTCTCCAGGCCAATAAGCAAACCAGTCACCTTTGTCTTGTTTTGCTTAGCTGGTAAAGCAACTCCATGTCCTGGGAAAAAGGATGTTCCTTGAATTTGTCAGCAAAGCTGAGATGTGTATGAGAGAGAGACAGCTGGGCGAAAACATGCACCCTCTCTCGGACTCCGTGTGGCTGTTGCCCTCTCTTGCTCGGGCAGGGGCGGCTTCAGACAGCTGTGTCCCTTCTGGGCAGAAAGAGGGAGGTTCTTCCAGGCTTGCAGCGAGCAGCCTGGGCAGGTACAGAGTTAGTCCAGCACAGGGATCTTTGTTGCTATTCAAGACTTCAATGCTTCAGAGGCCTGAAATTGCCAGAAATTTCGTTTCACATTCTTCAGGCATGATGAGGTTGAACAAAACAGTTTTGGTGGAGTAACCAATAGGACTTGACTTCATCCCTTGGTGTATTTTCTTTGATACAAAGAACTCTCCCCTCTCCCTCTATCGTTCATTTATGCGTGTTGCTTTTCTTCTGGGATGAAAAGCAGAGGAGCTGAAGTGCAGAGAGAAAATAATCTTCCTGGGTCTTCCTCACCCCATGAAAGATGGAGTTGTTAGAGTTACTGCAGGTAAAACAAGTCCCTCTACCTCAGTCCCCTGTGGCTTTGTGCGAGGCCATGTGTCAGGGGGACTTTGGTTTTAGCAGAACAGACTGGCTGATCCAGCCAGCCTTTTTGCATTCAGCCGCTGAGATATGGGGAATTATCTACTGCTCCTCTCTTAGGTGGGGACTGGCAGCTCAAGAAACCCTGCTCAGAAAAGCCTGTGCACAAGTACTAGGGGAACCAGTGGAAGGTACCATCTATTGTACCTGGGCACGGGCTCATCTGAAATGTGTCTCCATGGTCACTATCTTTAAGACTTCATATCTCAACTTTGCAGCCTGGAAGGGGGAGGGTGCTGGAGGAGACTGAAATGAAGGAATTAGCAAGAAAAGTAAAGTAGCTAATTTTTTGTTTCATCTCCTGAGACATGAAAGATTTTTGCAGCTAATGAATTATTTCTGAAAACACTAGTAATAGCTGCAGGCAACATTAACTTCAAGTTTCCCAGTGAGCAAGCATCATTTATGTACTCATTTAAAATTCGAATGTATTTTCATTTGCAGTAGCTCAACTCTAACATGACTGGGGGTCTGGAAAGAGGCCAGAAGAAGTAGCCATGTTTCCGATGGTTTAGTAATCTCCTTAGATGCAGCAGTGGAAAACAGTGGCTGGATCCTATTGAAGCCTAGGACAACCAATTATCTCAGCCGAGAGGCTCCAGGGCCCTTCATTAGCGCTGGGGACGTGGGGAGTTTCTGGTTGCTGCAAGCATAGCGGTGATTTCAAGCTAAGCAGACAAATCAGTTGTGTCATCGGTTAAACAGCTCTGCTGCCATGTAAAAATGCAGGGTGGGACCCCAGCCCTGCTGAGAGCAATGCAAGTTTCGCTCTGGACTTCAGAGACGTTGGGGTTTCTGCCTCCTTTTCAAAGAAACCCTACAGACAAGCTGGAGTTAAAACCCAGCCAGGAACGTGGACTGGAATACAGCAACCCACCGGTGTCTGATCCCCTCCCTGTCCCCGGGTGGGAAGGTGGTGATTTGAAGTCCCACTCCCACCTGGAGCTGAGGCTGGTGGCCATCGGGGGCACAGGGAAGAGGGAAGGCGCTGCTCTGGCTGAGTCTCCAGGGTTGGGTTGGCATCCCAGTGGCACTGCTCAGTGACTGAGGGATGTGTCATCCGAGAGAAAAAGAGAAACAGATGGTAGAGGGAGTTACAGTGGGAGGAAAACCCAATTAGAAGTCCCAGCATGGTTTGTGGTAGGGATATGGATCTTATACCTTGAGTAACAGCCAGGAAAAGAGAGGCACCCAGCTTTTTCACCCATGGTGGAGAAAATTCTTGTTTCAGGCAGAGGATGATATTGAAAAAAGCTTTTGCAAAGCTTTTGAGAGATTCTTCTCTTAAGGGAGAGCGAATAAGGGGATACAATAGGGGAGATGGACTTAATATGTCCAGAATGTGGGCTCATTATTCCAATATAGGTTTTTTTAGGTTCCCCCTCCTGGAAGGATGCTTAATATTTAAGACAGCAGCCTGGGAGTTGGAAGTCTGTAATCCCACCCCAGGGAATGTCCCCAGCCCCTCCTGGCATAAACACCTGGTGTTTTGGGGGTCACTCGCACCCCTGTTTTGGCCACTCAGAAGTTAATTTTCAGAAGCAGTGAGCATTAGCATGAGCTGAAGTTGGGCAGCCAGAACCTCTCGGCCTCCGTTGCTGTAAAATTCCTCATCTGTGAAACAGAGTTTGTAACTTTTCACCATCCACAGGGACCGGGCACCAGCTGGGAGGGGTGGGTATGCTGGGACGTTGTTGTGGTGCGGTTCGTGGCCTCTGATGTGGGCTGGGGTGAGGAGAGCCAAGCGTGGGGTGAGAAGCGCGCCTGGCGTGGCAGGGCTCCGCTCGCTCCCCGCGGTGGGAAGAGCAGACGGTGTTGCTAGCACGCAGGGTAATGCTCCTCCCTGCCGAGGTGGCAAAGCAAATGCACAGTCTCTCAGAGTCCAGAGACCATGAAAAGGCTGAAGAAAGCACATTCCATGCTCCCAGCAAGCGCCGGCGGGGTGCTGTACTCAAAACCAGCTGGGACAGGGACTGTGGAAGGGGAACTGTTCTGAGCAGGGGCTCCTGGGCAGCTCTCCGTGTCCAGAGGGGGGGAAAAAACCCCTACCCACTTGTGCATCTGGGTGTTGTTTAACTTGCAAAACACAAACCTTGAATTTCAGAAAATATCCGATCTCTGTTTTCCTGTGCAATTCTTGCATTGTCATCGCTTTGCTCATGCATTATGCTGGAGCATGACTGCCGCAGCCTGCCCACGCCGTGCCCAGCCGCCGGAAGAGCAGGCGAAGGCACGACTGCTGTGCTGGTGCTTTCTAACTTTCACATGCTTGATTTGCTGTCAAAGCAATCTTTTCTTCCCATACAGCTCCGCAGTCAGTAGTGGCATTGCTTTGCAGGTGAACTGCACAGTGCGTACTGAAGCATACTATTTATAGGAGGGCAAGGTGTCTGTTTAAGGAATGGGGTACATGTTCTGGGAGCAGGATGAGAAAGAGCAACTGAGCAAAAAAGAGCAAGAGGTTTCTGATTTTATTCCCTGACAAAAGGGCTAGAGAATAAAAAAAATCAGAAAAATAAGAAAAATATTCCTGAATAACATGAGATATGGCAAAATGAATGTATTTTTGTTTATTCTTTCTCACTGTGAGCATTTTTTTCCATGAAACTGTATTCCTACCTGGCACTGCACTCTTAATTAGCTTGCTGAATACACTGTGTAGTTCTCAGGTCCCTAACTAATGTTAATAAATGACTCTTGTGAAATAGATATGTGTTTTCTCCTGTTGAAGGGTGCTCAGGAGCAAAGGGCCAGAGTTAAATATAGGACCAGAGCTCAGGCATTCTCAGGCCTCACCATTATGCTCAGGCCATCAAGTCATCCTAGAAGCTCATAATAGCACCACCAGTGGAAATGACTGCTCATCCTTCAAGCCTTCTGCTTTCCATAAAAAAAGTCCAAGAAATGCTGTTCTGTGAGTTTATTCTGGAATCCTATGAGACTATCCATGGCACAGACTATTCATGATGTAGGCACATGTGAAGAAAACTGCAACACAGTATGGAATGCTTGGTGTCCTGGAAAGCCTCTTTAAATACCCAGTATGTCTATAAAATCTTCCTATAGCTCTGGTTCGGTCTGCACAGCATCCTATCCTTCCATTCCTCTACCCTGACACCAGCATACTGAAAGCATTTTGTTGGGAAACAAGCACTTGCAAAAAGCCTTCCTTCACTTTCTCTTAATTTTTTGTTATATAAATTCTATATTTCCTGAAATAGAGGCTCTGAACTGCTGAACTCAGTCTGAAGCCAACCCAGCTATCAAACTCATTTATATTAACAGGAAATCAACTGTTCCTTTTTGCTGGATTCCCGGTGGAGCAGCTGGTGGTCTGCTTTTTCCATGCAGCCATCCTACTCCATACAGAAATGCCTCAAAAATATTTGTTTGCTAGAAAATGTTAGTGGAAACCAATATTGCTGATGTGAAAAACAAATAAATAGAGAAAACCACAGATTCTTCTGGTCAATTAGACCTTCAGAGAGTGGTCAGTTTTTTTGTATACTGTTAGATAGCACTTAATAGCTGTCTTCCAACAGCCTCATGGCTTTTAATGACTAATCATTAAAAAAAAAACCAAACAAAAAAACCAAAAAACCAAACAGAACAAACCAGTTAGAGCTATGGTCACATTATTTGCCAGGAGCTTGTATTTAGGAGTTTGGATGTAGCCACTATAGCATATCAGATTAAGACTTCTTGCCCTTACCTAGCCCAGCTGGTCAGCACTGGGGAAGATGTGTAAGAAAAGCTAAACAGGACAACTTACAGGCTGCTCTATTCAGGGAGGAGAATGAATCATTTTTGCCTTATACCATAAGCCAAAGGGTTTATATACTTCCTAATTCATTAATTCTTTGTCTTGTACTGTGATTTGCTTTTCCATTTAGTTGTCATTTAGAGCATTTAAACCCTTTGGAGCTCCTGGGACATCCAGACCTTCCCATTAGTGGGATGGGACACAGCTGGCCTGAGGCTGGAGAGCCACTGTCATCTGAAAGTGGAACGGGGCCCTGTGGATCCTAACGACATGCAGATTGCACATTTGCATAACGATGCAAATGAGTGACTTGACCACAGCAGGAGTCGCATGTTTTTCCCAGCCCTCGTTACCCTTGTACAACATTGGACATTAGCCACGAAGGTTAGAGAAGAGGTCATCTTCCCGTGCTTGAACTAAGCCTTGGGAGAGAGAAAGAGAGAGACTCTCTTGGGATTTGTTTCCTGCCTAATGTTGCCTGAGGCACCGTGCTGGGGCTGAGGGGTCCCCAGGCTCCCGGGTGGGGTGGCAAACCCTGCGGTCCGCTCTCCTCCTTGCCACGGCTGCCGTTGCCTCCCTCTGCGGCTCAGGTAGACGCCCGGTGTTAGCCACGCCGTGTTGGCTGTGAGGGGTCACAGTAATGAAAGGCAGCAGTTCCTGCACAGCCACGCGAGCGCTAAGCGGTACCAGAGGCTCGGAAGGTAAGTGCACGCTTGTGTAGCGTTGCAGGTGTTTGACAAGCTCTGCCTCAGACTCCTGCACTTTGGGGACTTCATTTTTTAAGGCTTTTTTGGCTTTGCCGGTCTCTCATGATTCAGAAAATAATGTCTCCAATTTATTGTATCATCTGGCTATTAAATCTGCCTGTAAAGAGGAGTAAAACTAGACCATGAACATCTGTGGGAATTAATTTTTGTTAAATAATTTAAATTTGCACTTTCTCATGCCTGGATCAATCTTCATCTGACTGCCTCCTAGTGTTCGCCTCTCCACCGTCTGGGAGAATGCTAGAAGCTTCATCACTGTGCAGTTCATTTTAAGACTAATTATCATCAAGACATGAAAACAGCATTTTACATTACGTATTTTTTTCTGTTCAGCACATAGACCAATGCGTTTTAGCTTCAATTATTGTTAACAAGATGTCTGCCAACATTATAAAAATGGCACTGAGTAAAGCAAAACATAAGCCTACCTTTAGATTAGAGACGTGGGTTCACTGTTTAATTATATAGGGATCAAAGTGTATGATGCAACGTTGCACAGATTTGCTCTTATTTTCCAAAGCTAAGGTTAATGCTCAGTGCTTGTGTTTCTAACCAGAAACCGCAAACTTTCATTGCTGTGACACATTAGTCTCAGCTTCTGCTTGGATGGTTGCAGATGATACTCTGGGGCAAAGTTACCTCTAAATGCTCTTGCTTGCTGAATAATGATGATGTTGCATCTCTTAGTAGCTCAGTTTCCTTATGGAAAGTAGGAAGGAAGGAAAGTAAGTAGAAAGAGGCACTGTGGAAGAGTCTAATCCATATTTTATAAGCAGAGATTTTCCTACAAAAAAACTTGTAAATTATTTAAATTGTTACTGACTCATCTGAAATGATCAAAATATATTGAAAATGTGAACTTTTCCTCATGTTCACCTGTGTTGAAATGCCTAAACGTCCTCCTCGGTTTTGGTGACACAGTATGACATTACATGGGAGCAAAAACATCCCTGGAGAAGGCAGTGACATCTCTAGGAGCGAGGTCCATGCTGCACCATCTGTACTTTCAGCAGCCCAACTTCCAGCACTGCACACCAACTTAAACTCCAGAAAAACTCCACTGGGTTTATTAAAGAGAGAATTAAAAGCAACGCAATAAAGTGCCCATGGCCAAATAAAGCACGGCACTTGCCTGATGGTTCCCTAGTACATTTTTAGTATTTGTGTTTAGTTGTATGATGTGAAGCGTTAAACAGTGCTGTGCTATCGGGCTGTGGAGGCAGCTGGTGCAGACACGGCGAGGAGCAGCCGGGCACTGGCGAGGGCTGCCCGTGCTCCGTGCGGTGTCCCCCGCAGCCGTGCCACTCTTCTTGGGTCCCTCTGCCCTGCGGGGTGAGGGACGAGAGCTGGATGGGCCCCCCCAGTGCTCAGGGGGGTTGCTGGGGCTCTTGTGCCCTGACTCGGGGTGTGTGCTCCCTCGCCAGATGGTTTTGTTTGGTTAACCTTTGGGATTACTGGCTGTTGCCTGGCTCGGTGTGAGGCAGGCATCAACTTGCTCTGGGTGTTCGGAAAACAGATAGGGTGGTTTTGTAGGATCAGGGGATGGTGTGTAACAAGGAAAGAAACAAAAATGTGCCTAGTTTAGCTGAAATAAGACATATCACAGGAAAATTCATCCAAGTGGGGAGGAAGGGATAGTCAGGTTATTGCTGATGGAGCCAGGGAGGAGAGATTGCCTGAGGATGTGGGCTGGAGGAGGTGAAGGAGAAGAGACTAGAAATGTGAAAAAGCTGCTGCATTTCATTAATCTGTGTAAAGTCTGGGAAATGCTTTATGTTGTTGGTAGAACAGTAAATCTACTGATGTTGGCGCCGGTAACGTTTGGCAACTGGTGCCTGAAGGAACACTGAGGCCGGTGCCAAGCAGGCGGTGACCGCTCTGCGTTTGCCGAGCGGCCACCGGTGACGTGGGCTGGGACGGATCCTGCTTCCCGCATGGTGCTTCTGCCTCGTGGTTTAGTTTAACCTGCTAGTGCATTGGCTTGGCGTAAAACATGTGCAGGTACAGGGGCTGAGGGGATGTGGGGTGGAGGGTCTAGGCAAAGCAAAGGAAAGTTTCTGTAGTATACTTTAACTAGGAGAAAAATATTTAGTGTCTATAGATTTGGCACACAATAATGAACCACAACGCCTCGGGAGGTAGGCATTATTTTAATTGACTTGATAAAGTAAATCAATTCATAGAGAAAACCTCCTTGGACAGTATAATTACAGATACTGGATTATAATTCAGGAGCTTGCATGCTCAGGCTGGCAGGCAAATAACAAGAAAAATCATTAGCAGAAAGTGGAAGAGGAAGACATACGTTATAGGAATTTCTCCACTTTCTAGATCTTCATTTGTAAACTTCCTTTCAAGTTCAGTGCCTTAATCTTATTAGATGTCATTGCCACTGCTTGTTATGAAACACTCAATTGATCATTTAGATTTTTCTTGAAAAGATCTTACTAAACTGAAAATGAACACAAGTAAATGCAGAAACATGCCATTAAAACGCTATGCAGGACTTGCGTGAGATTTATCCACTTGTGCATTTAAGTTTCTGGTTTCCATTTGCAAATGTGGCCGCTGTATAGAATAAGCTGGAAAACTGTGCACTGGGTCTTTTTCATTTGATCTGTACGTGCAGGAACCCTGTGAGGGTGCGGGGAGTGCGGAACCACACAAGCGGTCAGTCTGGGTAGAAACGTGTGCTTATTTGTTCTTTTTACGTTTTTAAATGGCCATAAATTAAAGACTCCATAAATCAGGGGCTTCAGATTAAAGCTTTGAAGACTCTTGCAGAAACTGCATTTCAGTATAAAAAAAAAGTTGATGTAATCAACTGAAAGATAATATTCCTGAGCAGTTTATGTTATCTTTGCTCTGATGACTTGCATAATTTAACCAACCCACTGCTTAATCTAATGGAGAAGAAAACCACAGTGGCTGTAACAGAAAGTCCAAGTTTTTGCCTCAAGCAGCAGCAAAAGCAGCCTGTTTGTCTAGTTTTCACACCCAAAGCTCTTTGTCTCCAAACCTCGGCTGTTCTCCCATCTGCGTCTGGTTCTGCATCTGCACAATCGCGTGACGGAGATGCCGATTTCCAGGTGCTGCGCGTGTGACGGGGGTCGCCCCGTGTGCTGCACGTCCCTGGTCCAGGCACAGAGGGGCTGGGAGATGCCCCGCTCCCTGAGCCGGGCCTGGCTACAGGCGATGGGGGTAGATTTTGTCCGTGGAGGGTGAGGACTGAAGCCCACAGGTTTATGCACTGAATCCGTCAGACTTAAAACAGGAGGTGTCAAGCTCGGCACTGCTTTCCTGAATCACGGCCTTATCTGTGAGCAAATAACATATGTCTAAACCTGCTGTCAAGCGCAATGAGCTAAAGCAGAAACTCAGTGCCAGCTGATGGTAGTTATATTTTTGGCCAGTATATATGACCATGAAACAGAGCAAATAAAGGCTTTGGTTTTATCCATACCTTTTTATTTATTTCTGTAGTCTGTAGTAAGGGACCATTGCTTTAAAATCCTTAGACATCTGGACATATTTTACAAGACAGTACAGTTTCTGAATGTCACACATTGATCACAGTTTCATACTACTACATGCATATAAAGACACTGTTTTTTTTTTTCTTTTTTAATAATTTGTTTACGGAAACAACTGGAGAGGTCAATAAACTTCAACAAAGAATGACTAAATCAAAGTTACAAAAAAATGTAAGACTCAAAGTACACTAATATATGGCTAAAATTGCTGTAGTCACCCCAAAATGCCAGGGAACTGAAACGTTGCTTAAATGGGGAGAAAACATCTGCTGACGTTGCCCCTTGGGTCGATCCAGTATAACCCAATGAAGAGATTGTGCAAGACGTGCAGGATCTGCCGGGCTGCAGGCAGAGGCGTGAAGCACTGCCCGTCGTTACAGACACGCTGGACTGGATTCCCCATTGCTTCCCCATTGCACAGGCTGAAGAATAACCGAAGTGCAAGGCAATGGAGAAACCTGTCATATGTTCTGCCCTTTCTCAAGCTGGGTCACAGCCGGTTTCACTTTCCAGATGCAAAAGCAATTCAATCCACATGTACTAGCAGAGCCACAGGAAACTTACATTTTTCCAGTTTTAATTTGTTGTTAAATATCACATTTTTCTTTTAAAGGGAACTCCACAGCTTGCTTACCCTTCAATGACTAGGGATGCTCACCGCTGCCCTTTGGAGGTTTCACTGGGAAGCCCTTGCCTGGGGCTCACGGGCCGCTCTGCAGGTCCAGCAGCCGTCCTGTGCTTTTGGAGAAGGAAGACCTGAGGCTGTTCCCCGGCCCTGTGAAACGCTGAGCAGCCGCGATGTGCAGCACAGCGACAGACCGCCCCGGCATCCTTCCGTGGGCATGGAGTCGTCATTACGCAGCACTTGCAACAGTGCCTCATTAAGTGTTTTCTCCCCATTCAGGACCTGCTTCACTGGCCTGATTAAAAAGCAGGATTCTGCTGCAGTAAGTTGGGGTATATGTTTTTAATGCTAATGTAGTTGGAAAGCGAGTTTGGTTGGTAGCTGTGGCTGGCCTTTCTGATTGCAGTATCATGGCTTCAAAGTTCAAAGTAACATGGAGATGCTGCTCCCCCCACCCTCCCCCCTAAACACACCAGTGGGGAATGTTTCAATGCAAAAGCAATTTTCTGCACCCACCACCAAAAAGCCAGAAAGAATGGGGGGGAAAAAAAATCTTCTCCATCTTTGCCCCAAGCCAACAAAACTGATATAAACAAAGTAAATCCCAGTGGTTGCATGAGCCAACGTGTGGCAAATGGTACTTAGGGGCAGTGACACATAAAAGGAAGAAGAGGCATAATGGGCAGAGCTCCTAACTGAAATACGGAGAGTAGAGAAGAACTGATGAATCCTAAAATGGTCTTAAATGTAGATTACCAATAAGACCAGAGGTTGTGACACAATCAAAGGTAACCGATGGTCCATCTGTCAGTAGTGTCCTCCCAGCATCAGTAAGTCCCTGGACCGAGGGCTGAGAGTGTTGAACCGTGTGGCTGAGCTTGCGGTCCTGCTGTAAGGACAGTCATCTGTGAGTTTGGGGCGCTGCTTGCAGCATCAAGCCCACAAAGAGTGAGCTGACATGGAGGGATGCTCAGTCAAGATTGGGATGACATGGTTATCATCCTCTTGCCTGAAGGATTCTCTCCTTTCCCAGACTTTCACTGACCTGTCTCTGCTTCCCATGCCCTCACCCCACTGGTTTCCTCATAGGTGCTGTGGACAGACACCTCCATCCCTGAGGTCATGCAGAGCCTTTAGTTTTCCATTAGCTTTTAGAGATATGGGTCCAAATTCTTCACTGGGCTAAATGGGGCACAGCTCCATTGACCTCAATGGGCTTTTACTTACAGCAGCAAAGAATTTGGCATTTCATGCAAATTTGGCTCCCTGGCTTCCACAAGGCTCTAGTTTGGGTGGGTCTTTGTACTGAGCCCAGCCTGATTATTATTTTTTGAAGATAATGTCACTACAGTCTTGAAAAGACCCCTTTAAAAATGTCAAAGGTTAATCCTTGTTCAGTCCTACAGAATATCAATAGTATTATTTCTAGTTAAAAAGAAGAATGAAGCTTTCTCTTCTAAGCCTCTAGACTGAAGACTTCTTGTGCGATGAAGCCAGAATCAAGCAAAACAAAATTCTGAGTAGTATTTACAGATATGAACACTTGTGGCACCCTACTATTGGTGTCAAAGGACACTTATTTGTGGCTTAGGTAACACCAGCAACAAAGGGGATACACACCTTGAATGCAGACTTTCAGTTTTCCTAAGGTTTCCTTTGTCTGGCCAAGACAAAGTTTCAGTGCAAGAGCCTAAATCTGATCAGCACGGGGTGCGAAACACATGCTGGAAAATAAACATCTCTTCTTTGAAGGGTGGGTTGGTATTTGGGTCGTTTCTGTCGTGGTGTGGGAGGGCTACCTGCAGGGGCGAGTTAAGACTGGTCTGACTAGAAGCTTTCTATGGGTTTGTTGACTGCGCTCCAACAGACTTACTGATATGGAAGGTGCCTTTTGAAGGGATTTATGTGACCATTGGTGATGGCTATGGTGGGCTATCGCATTAATTGCTTTCCAAAGAAGAAAAATCCCACCCAGTTTTAATACCCTCATGTGTAAATGGATCTTGCTGATACATAATCCCATGCAAAACTCTGTCTGCTGGTTATTCTGTTCATTCAGGTGGTATCTGGGCTTTCTGAAACACGTGTTTTCCCAAAGTAATTCTGTTTCAGGTTTACTGGCTAGTGTGGTGGGCATATAAGAAAATCACACACGCAGACAAAAGGAAATGGGATCAAAACTCCATCTTTGGGAAAAAAATGGTCACTGACTGGATTGCAGGGCGGATTCAAAAGGAAATGTTTACGCAGAGCTACAGGGCTAGCCTGAAGCTCTTTGTTGTGCTGAACTTCAACAGGTCATGAGATACCTTCAGGATGCACATTTATCTCATGGACTTTTTATTCGATTTATGTGACGGTACAGCTATAAAGGAGCAAGGAAGATCATTGAGTAAGCAGGTACATGGATGGACTTTACTGTAACCAAATCCAAATCCGGTCCCTTTCTGAACGTGTACATTCAGGGTTTTTATTCCCCCATAATTTTTTCTCATTTCCTGATTTTGTCTGGGACTGAAAGTAGAAATTCCAAAACCCAGTGGGAAATGAAAGTCTTGACCCTTCTGTTTTAACCCAGGAAAAACTCTCTCGAAGGTGGGAGCTTTGCCTGAGCATCATAAGGTCACTGCCTTAAAATAAGAGCCTGAATTTTGATGCTTATCCCAACTCCATCGTAATTATTAGGACAGTCAGATTCAAATCCTGTCTCTTCTTTATGCTCTCAGCTTAATCGACGTAAATCTGGAAAAACTCCACTGAAGTCCAGGCTATGGCTAACGCTGAAGCCAGTGGCATTCGCTGACATTGACGCTGCCATAACCAAGGGCAGAGTCTGGCCCGCTTCTGTGTTTCTCAGAAGGAACATCTTAGTTTCCAAAGCCAGTCCCTGGTTATTTTTAAGTACCACAAACAGGAAAAATACAAAAACATGACAACATCGGACAAACTCAGTGACCTTTCGCAGACGCACTTCCAGGAGGGATGTTGCAGGTGTTTTTTCAGAACAAAAGAAAATAACGACAACAAAAAGGTTAGGGGATCAGCTATGTAAATGAACACCAAGAAAGCATCTAATATATTATTCTGTAATACAAAAAGAAGAAATCTGACTTGATTGCCCTATTATAAATTTGCTAAAAATACAGATATATATTTATATTTTTATATATATATAACTTTTTTTTTTTAAATCTGAACAGAAAAATAGACTACTCTGGAATGCATGAAAGTCACATGACTTTTCCATACATCAGATACTTATAAAGCCAACACAATGGCAAACAGAAGGTACAGAGGTAACTAGAACATCTGTACTTTATTCAAGAACTAGTTAAAGCCATATTCTCCCCAAGTGGGTGATCCTAAAGCAACCTAAGGTAACACTTGGTCAGTCTGATTACCGTAAGCAGAAGTGACTGACCAAACATGAAGAAGTTGGAGCTAATTTGGAGTCGCCGGGGAAGCCCACCTCCCCATCTCGCTCCCGACTGAGCTGCACAGGAGGGCATCCCTGCCACGTGGTCTCCATCGCTCGGCTACTTATTCAGTAATTCTACTATTCGCTTTAAAATGAGGTGTTAAAAACTATTGGAGATCATGGTATGTGGAGCTTACCGACAGAGAGAGAACCTGGCTTTAGAAACCTTGTCTTTGCGATGAGTTTTAAATACCCTTGTTATTTACTATAAACTGTACCAGTCATAATTCTGTCGAGACATAAATATACAATAGGTACAAATATTAACAATACATTACAATTTTACAGAAGAGAATACTGTTTTCCTTAGAAATGTGTATCTTATTAGCTGCAAGGGAAGAAAAGGCTACAGTTTATCACAGCCATAGTTGCCAAAGAAACCGACCGCCTCGGATGTGTTTCTGCGTGACTTGCACAGACAGATATTCCCCGGCATTTGACACACGGCATGTTCAGGAAGGGAATGTGCGTTCCGCGGGTTTTCTTTTCCTCTTTTTTTTTTTTTTTTCCTTCTTCTACCTTTATTGACTCTCGGACCTTTCAGAAAAATGTGGATTTCACAGGAGACTGTTTTGTTTCTTTTTTTTTTTTTTTTTTCCCCCGTAAGTGTGCTTAGGTGAAGTTTCTAAGAAAAGGCACTGAGAAATCTACTGCAATGTGACTGCTGTTTTTCTCTGTTCAAGGCTAAAACTCAAAGGATCTTTGCCTCCTGGTTAAGAAAACTGCACCCATTCCTTCCGCATATATATATATTATATATATATATATATTTTTATATATATATGTATTAAAAACGATGTTGATGGCGTAAGATACAAGCAAGCACAGACGTCACACATACATAGTCCTTTCAGATACGATGTCTTCTGCAGCAGCAGGTGAAACTCTGTCAGCTTGCTTGATACACGATGCACAGTAAATTCGCAGACCTGAATGCCAAATAGCAGTGATTAAACCGCATGCCTTAGCTCGATGCAAGAGATATTGCATATTTTCCCCGCCTGTTATGAGCTTTGGGAAACATGTATCAAACAAACTATAAAACGAAATAGTCTTTCTAGTGTCTATAGGATTTGGTGAGCGTTATGTTTTCAAAGCACTGCCTTTCCTTTTGTAATGAGTACAGATTTAGTCTACCATAGCTTTATGTTAGAGTAGATTTCCCAGTGCTTACATTATATATATATGTGTATTATGCAGACACACACATATATAGATACATACTTCATATTCAGACTTTATTTCATTAAAATAAATTAAACATACTTCCTTTTTAACTGGGCACAAAATGAGAGCTACATCTTCATACACAAATAAGAAAGAAATGCTCTTCAAGCATATTATATGCTTAATTTTAAATTATTTGCTTTCTATAAGAAATCTATAGGACTTTGGCTATTCAGACTTAAAAGGTAGATTTTTAATGATACTTTTGAATTTGGCTTTCAAAAGTGACTCAATAAAATGCTACTTTAAAGGTAGGACTAAATAGATGATATAAGGTGTGTGTCGTGAGTGATCACACAAGGCAGACAGAGGGCCTTTGGTTACAAGGAGAGTTGCACCAGTTGATTATCGGTTAAAAAATGATAGAATTGTTGATCTATACATTTTTGTCAGTGCCATCTATAAACCAAATACATCAATTTGGATGAGAGTGTGGTAAATACTACACTATATGGCTATATTTAAATACGTTCACTTTTGTGATATGTAAAATATGACTTTTTTTCCACATGAAAGCATCAGCTCTAAAAATATTTAACTTGGAAATCGCTATTACTTACTTTATAAAAAAAAAAAAAAATCCCTGATTTTTCTTCTTTTTACATTTGTGCTGATGGCAGACATGAATGATCACTGAAACATAGAGATTATGTTAAGACTGTTCTCTTTAAAATTTCTCGTTGCCGCTCTATGGCCTCAGAAAGCCACAGAATAAATCAGTATTTAAAGCTTAACTGCTGGAAAGTCACTTTACTTTTTCGTGACGACTCAATCTTAACTAATATCTCAGCAACACATCGGTTCCTCTAAGTACACTTGTATTTACTATGGCCAAATCCTAAAGTCCTTCACCAGGCAAAGAGCCCACTCAGAGCCACGGTGGTTTTGGCTGAGCGAAGGCAGAGTAAAAGCTAACGAACCTCAGGAATTGGCCCTGCGTAAATACTCTGGAGAGTATCGTTTGTACGCATAGGTGCCTCGAACTTGTCTTGCGTACCTCCCGCGTCACTCTTTGCATGGCACGAGGTCTCTTTCGCTGCCGGCGGGCTAATTCGTGAGGTGGTGGCTCAGGTCTTACTCGCGCCTCCCCCAGGGTCTCGCCTTGCTGGGACGCAAGGGCGACGTCTGAGCGGGTACCTCGGGCTGCGTCCCACCGCCCGGGGATGGGGTCGGCTGAGCAGAGCAGAGTTAACTCCAACACGTGTACAGTTTTGTGCCAAGGAGAGACCTAACAAAGCTATCATCGTAACCCATGATAGTTCCTAAAACATATATGTGCTTATTGCTTTTGTCCGTACATGCTGCATTCACTATTACGGATTACAGACAGAAGTACTGTACAGCGTGGACGGACAGACATTTACATTCAGGACTAACCAACGGCTTTTTTTTTACAATAGGAAGGAACAAAACGCAGCGGACTCGAGCGGCTCGGGGTCTTCCTCCCGCCTGTGCGCCTCCGCTCCCGCGTCCCGTGTCTCAGCACGTCCCCGGACCTGCTGCATGCAGATTGTTACACGCCCCGGCAGGTACTCAGAAATAGGTCAGGAAACGCTTATTGACAGAGTTATTTACAGTTGAGTTTTACAGTAGAAACAGAGAACAACATAAAAGATTACCATCACAGTTATCACAGGACAGGCTGTGACTTGCTACAGGCGTGTAACAAATCACGGTCACGACAGGAGGCACAAATTAAAATAGTGCTTGGTTAAAGTGCTTGATTGTTACACTCTGCTATCCTACTCCAGCATCGCAACAACAACAACAAAAAGTCAACGTAAAGTGCTTTTCCCCCCCGAGATTAAAAACCAAAGACAAATTATTTCCTACACAATTTGACATAACTTTATTGAAACAATAATATTTTAAAAACCTAGGCTGGTGGCTGCTAGTTCTGTTCATTTAAAATGGTCAGATCTTTTTTTTTCTTTTTTTTTTTTCTTGTTTCGTTTAAAAATGACTGGATGTTATTAAAACGTCAGGCCTGATTCTCCTGTCTCTCGCAGCTGCTTCGTGCCGCAGCTTTGCAGGAGCCTCTCCTGCCCGACCTCCTCGCGAGAGAGAGCACAGCCAGGCCCGGGGCGGGTCGCTAACGAATCCCTCTTTTTGCATATTTATGTAACGCTTGCATATCTTTCACCGCGCCGCTCGGGCGCAAAAAGCTTCAGACCGACCGGTTCCTCTCTTACGCCAAGGGCGAGACTTTGGCTGATGCCTCAAGTCGGCGTGCGGGCGGGAAGGGGAGGCCCGGGGAGCCGTCCCGGTACCCCCGGCACGTGCCGCAGGGGCCAGCCGCAGCGTCAGCGCCGCCGCCGCACTCGGCCGTCCCCACGGGGCAGGGCAGCGAGCATCTCCCTTCCGCGGAGGGGTAGGGCGAGAGCTGAGCTCTCCTTCCAGCCCTACGCTCCCCGGCACCGGGAAGGGGGTCTGGCTGCGATGCCTCCAGAGATTCCTGCTTCTGCATGGCTCCTTCACACCTTCCCAGCGTGGGCTGTGGGTCCCCTGAGGGCCACGCGCTGGCCCTGGGGCAGGTATTGATTTTTAGCAGAGGGTAAGTGCAAGTTTCACTATGTCCTAGGGGATGTTTGGAATTAGATACAAGTGGTGCAACTCACCCTGCTGATATTTCAAAAGAAAACGTCAGGTCCTACAGGATATCGTATTGTTAAACACACACAGAGCATTTTAATAATTGGTTTCTCTAGACCGTTATTTGTTTTAAATGGTTTTCGCTTGGATTTCCCAATAATGCAAGTGTTCCCTGTTACCTTTAGACATAATATCCATCAGAGAAAGCTGTAGATGGGGAACAGCTGCCCTGAAGCAGTGAGCATTGTGTTTTTGATAGCTTTATACCAACCCCAGCAATTTATTCCAGAGTTCAAATCTGGCTGCCTTGGCATCCTTTATGGAACTAATGCAAATCAGATGTTAATATTTCCAAAAGGAGCTCTAGCGTTCAAGGGGAATGGATGGATATTTGGTCACATTGGCTTCACTGGACAACATGAAAGGAGATCAATGTGTGATCATGATTTGCAGTCCTTATTTTTGACTGATGTGGGCAACGTCTTTAGAGTTGTTTCAGAGAAGGACATTTTCACAAACCCACACTGGACCTCCCCCAGACTTTTAGAAACATGTGGCTTGTTTCAGCCAAGTTCATGCCATGCAGAAGCTCTTTTTTTTGTGTTGACTGTAAAGACATTCCTGTAAACTTTCCGCAAGTTCTTTTGGAGCCCATCTCAGATGCTTTGATCATGTGTGTTAGCATGTCCTCCGCTGCCTGGTAATACATGGACTTCTGGGGAAATGTGATTTTCTAGTCTGACAGTCTCCTGATTGCCCTGGGTTCTTCCAGTGATACCTTCCATAGAGTAAATGCAGTTTTGCCCTATCAGCTTAGGGGAGGTGGGTAAAGCAGCAGCTTCTAGATGGTTCTTCTCTGTTCTATAAACATTATCCTTTTGCTTTAGATAGCCACTGTTTGTAACATTGTACTTGGGACTCACATTTCCGGGCGGACTTGTATCATAAAGCAGCTGACCTTCATCATCAGTGTCAGCATCTATGTATTTGTGTATACCGGCATCGTGGAAGTTGAAAGCTATGGCTGTCTGCGTCTCTGGTGACTTTGGGGGTGTTCGCGCACTCGCGGTTGTGTAGATCGAGGTTTCTGGGCTCATGAGAGATCTGTCAGAGAGTAAGGAATTATCTGTGGAAGCAGCAGCAGCTCCCCTGCTCTTGAGAGGGTCTGGATATATTCTCAGTACATTTGATGCTGGTACTAATGTGCTGGTGTCCTCTTCCATGAAGTTGACTTTCAGAGATCTTAGTTTTAAAGGGTTACTGGCCTTTATGGAGCTTTTGGGACTTTCTATGAAAAAAGCAGAACGGTGGCTGCCTTCGGAACTTGGGTTCGTTTCCACAAATCTGGCACCGCTCCCCTCTGGCCTGCTCTGCTCCTGAATCACGTTAATGCCACCTTTGCAGGGAAGGGTAGCGAGCGGGCTGTGGGAAAACCTCCCAGAGTCAGGGAACTCCGCCGCGCAACTTATGAAGCTGTCGATGCTGGACATGCTCCTCATGTCAATGATCCCATCAGTGCGAGTCGTCAGCAAGGGCACCATAGGGCCAGGAAGGGTTTCCATTTCTAGCTCTTCCTTTTGCTTCCCAGGTTGACTTGACTCTTTAGTATTAAGGTTTGGCTGGGACTGAGTCTTTGCCATTTTGTTGTACATGTCCTCTAGCTGTTGGACATTCAGGTGCTGGGGACTTGAAGACGACCTGGCTTTTTCTGGAGATCCTTGTTCCTTAGTTTCAAAAGATTTACTAGAGCTAGTTTCAGAGAGTGTTCTCTTGGTCCATTTCCATTTGCTGGGAGACAAATGATTGTCCTGAACTTTATCCTTTTTGGCTATGCTTTCTCCATTCTTTTCAACCACAATGTCCATGAGTTCTATACTACGGGCAAACGCATCCTTCATGTTCATGGAAACAATACTGCCGTTCCTTTTTGCTCTTTCAAGAGCTTCCCTGCGCTTAATGGCTTTCTCCTGCCTCTTCTGCTCTTTGTAGAACTCAGAGAAGTTATTGACAATAATTGGGATGGGAAGAGCAATCACCAGCACTCCAGCAATGCAGCACAGTCCTCCTACTATTTTACCTAAAAGTGTTTTGGGGTAGATGTCTCCATAGCCTACTGTTGTCATGGTGATTGTTGCCCACCAGAAAGAAGCTGGGATGCTCTTGAATTTTGTATCATCCTCATCCTTTTCTGCAAAAAACACTAAACTGGAAAAGATCATAATGCCCATGGCCAAAAACAAGATGAGTAATCCAAGCTCATTGTAACTCCTCCTCAGTGTAAACCCCAAGGACTGTAAACCCGTTGAGTGCCGGGCAAGCTTTAGAATCCGGAGTATCCTCATAATCCGAAATATTTGGACCACTCGTCGTACATTTTGGAACTGAAGTACACTTTTATTGGATTCTGTGAGGAAGATAGTGACATAGTACGGTAAGATAGCTAGCAAATCAATAGCATTCAGTGGGCCTTTGAAAAACTTCCATTTCTTAGGCGAGGATAGGAACCGCAAGAGGTATTCCATTGTAAACCATGCAATGCACACCGCTTCCACGTGGGCAAGTTGGGGATTATCTGTGGTCTGCCCAAATTCATCCACGCCTTGTAGTTCAGGAAGTGTGTTAAGGGACAAGGCAATTGTAGATAGTACAATAAACATGATGGAAATGATTGCCAAAATCTGGAAAGGAAAGAGAAAACAGTGAGTTCATCTCAGAATATATTACGCTATCTATCATTGCCATTAACGCATGGCTGTATTTCCACTTACACATTTCAAGGCTAATTTTGCTCTTAGTACACAGAAGCCAGATAACCAATGCATCCTGAGGTGGTTTTATTTTGGAAGCTGCTTCAGTTATGTCAGATGCATAAAGGAGATAAAGCATCATCTACTTCAACTCCTGTGCCTTCATCTCTGTATAGTCAGGGAACACGTACCAAGCAGCTAGGATGCCAGGAGGGCTGTGAAGCAGTTCACAGCAGGAGCTTTTGATTAACTACTAATTAGGTGCCCAACAAAGCCCATCTGGACAACAGGCTCTGAAATCTAAGCAAGAAGGAACGCAAGTGTGAATGCAAGATTCGATCAGAGCGATGTTCTCCACTTAATGACAGTTACATCTGTAATTTTGGTGCCTATGGCTAATTACAGAGATGTGTGTACAATTCTACTACATATAAATGTACAAGTAATATACTCTTTTTTAATGACTCATCTCTAATTTGAAACTTGATGGTTGTGAAATACATGAAAACTTTACCAAGCTTTCTAAAACATTTTGAGCTCTGAGCTACTCTGCACGCGACCGACTGGCCATCCTAGCTCCTCATCGCAACCAGGGGAAAGAGCAAACTCATCCGGGCAAACCAAACTGCACAGCACTGAGGCAGTCAAGGCAGGGCAGGTCCAACCGCTGGAGACCTCATCCATTATCAGAAACAAGCTCTGGGGCTAAAGAGTGCAATGAGAGGAGAAGGGTCTGCAGGGAGCAGCCTCTCTAAAAACCCACATAAATCTGATCAGATCCTGGGCCACCGACTCTATGCAGAGCCGGAAAGCGTGAAGTGCTAGATTAGTGTATTTTCAGCTTTCAGATGGTGTAGGCAGGCTGTCCTTCCATACCTGTTTTATATAGACATTAATGCTATACTTTCCAGTTTCCCTAATTATATCTTCTTTTAAAGTCATTTTAAGGAAGTTTTAGAGCTGACAGACAATTTGAGGAATGTTTTTTTTTCTACTAGTGAATTCTTTCTCTAGTTTGTTAATTGGGTGGGATTATATCTAGTTTCTTAGGTTACTGCCAAAATACAGCAATGATTTCAAAATACACGTATATGTGACTAATGTTTTATGTATTCATTTCAGTGTAAGCTGGTCCCTTATGCTCGCTTTTCTCCTGCTTGATAGAAAAGCAGCATGAAATCAATTGCAACGTATGCGCATGATGACTAGATACACAATATTAAGCAATGAATTATAAAACGTATGACAAGAGTTCTGCATCATGAATTGCAAATCTGGCACGTTCCTTCCTTGCCCATATAACTAGATTTTAGGTTTCCTCACGGTGACCTTTCTCAGCCAGCCTCACAATACCAGAATATCCACAGTTACCACCTCAGGCACTGGAAAAAGAAATTCTTGCAGGATTTACCTTCAGCCAAGCCCAGCACAGACATCCTAACAGTCAGGAAATATCCGACTTCTGAACATTTATCCCTAAATGGGCAGGCACTACAGTGGAACAAGCCTTGCTGCTGTAGCAGAAACAGGCAGATGCAATACAGTTCAGAAACACTGTGGTCTTCTCAAGAAGAGCCTCGCCTCTTCTCCAAAGCTGAAAGGCAGAAATGGTCTGCAAAGGCTGGACGCTTCAGTTGAATTAGATTCATATAGCAAGCTTAAGTTATGGCTTTAGAAGAAAAGCCCATATACCTTCAAAAAATCCAAATTTAAGGCAAGAGTTTCAATTTCGAAATTTTGATTTCAACAAGTGTTTTAAAATGCACTTGCTGTTAAGAAAATCCCTTCCAAATCATTGTAATAAAATAATTTACGTCTTAACTCACTAAAATGTACTATATAACTTTGATTTGTACATATCACTGCAGACCTAGTAATTTAATCTGAAGAATGAGATTTGACTAGAAATAAAAATTAGCTCCATTAAACACTCTGGTTTCATTGTCTAAATTGGATTAAATGGAAGAAGTGAACTGTGCAAATGGCCTCCTATGCAATGTTCTAGTACCGGGAATTTTAGAATAGCCTCACTTTCAGTTACTAAATTGTTACCAGGAAAAATGCTGGGAAGATTCCTTTTCTTTTTTAAAAAGGTTGCCTAAAAGAATGTTTGTTGTTAGCTATGCTGTGCTGTGCACCCTCCTCACAGTGTTAATGCACCTTTCGCCGCCTCCTCACTGCCCTCCTTTTCCATAAATTTGCTGCTGAAATACAGACAACCCCACAACAACTCGTGCAATGAGGGGTTTGCCTTGTTAGAGACTTCTCAGGCCAATGAGCCAAAGAAGCTGCGGGAAAGACTTGAGAGGTGCAAAAAAGCAGGAAGAAGCATGGGATGAAGAGAAGTAGAGAGGGACGCAGGGAAAAGTGCTTGAACTGATGGCTTCAAACTCAAGAGAATAAAATGGAAAAGTCAACTGTCTCATGGTGAAGTGGGGAGAAATTTAGATGTTACCTACTTCTGCATGGTTGGTTGTTTCAAAAGACCATCTCCTGAAGACTAGGTAATACCCCTGAGAAGCGGGCAGTCTGATCTGCTTTCCTAGAAGGCTCTTTCAGTGTTTTTGCTGTCATTTCTTTGTTTACAGCCCAAGAATTCTGAAGGTGTTTGGGATGTTTTCAATGGTAATTTCAATGTTTTTGCTTGGGTTTATCTCTGCCCACTACACACAGAAGGGCTTATTTGTAGACTTAGATGTACCTAGTGTGTTTTATCTCCTTCACTTTCAGTGTAAATATTAACACTCCATCTTTATTCAGTGGATGGCATCCAGCAGCAGTAATTGGTGTCAAACCTTCTGTTTCCTTTGATATACCTTCCAGCTTTGAAGATCAAGGCAATGCCAGATGAACATAAATTTGAAAACTAGGAGATCTGAGGGTAAAATTTGTTTTTGGTTTAGCAGCTTTAGCCATGGAGCTAAGCAATAAACAGAGAGAGACATTTATCATTTCTCCTGCAAGTTGCAGCAAGATGTCACGTGTGCTCCTAAGATACAGATTTTCCCCCTTACTGATCTACTGCACTCATACATCTTTGGGAATCTTGTCAGGCTAAGAAAAACTTCTAAATGCGAGTTGACTGTCCTCAGGTATTCAAAGCACTTTTCAGTTGGAAAGTACAAAAAAATGGGAGACGAAATATCTCCAGTGGGGTTTAGAGGATCCTTCTCCTTCTCTAAAGCATACCTTGTCCTGGTAGCATCCTCCATCCAGCAAAAACCACCCAAGGAGCAGTTGTCCACAGAAAACTGGATCCAGCTGCTGCTGTCAGGCATTAACACCGCATTCAGTGGTGCAGGGCTCTGTCCTAATGTGTTTACAAGTCTGGGATTTCAGATTATAGAAATCACCTTCTGTCTGTGTAATAAGGTTTCCTATCTTGGCCAGACTGAACCTCTAGCTTGGCAGCTTTCATATTTTCCACTGTCAGTAATGAGAGACAGAAAGCTGAAGGAAAGACATTTTTACCACCAAGAACTCCTCTAGAGATGCTCTGTGGCAGGCAGCTTTTTCATTTGATTCCTGGCCTTTCCTCCTTCCTCTTCCAGGTTCACTTCTCTTTAACAAGAAAAGCCAATGGGACGAATTCGGACTTGAGCAGGAATGATCCCTCTGCAGTGAATGAGGCTCCAGCTGCTTAGGCAAGCGGTCACTGGAAAAAAGTGCCCGTTGTCCCTGCTCCAGAGCACTGACCCAAACCCTCGCTGCCGAGTCAGCTGCTTGAAATGGAAGCAAACATGGGGAGAGGGCCTCCTGCTGTAGCACTAGTTTTCATGACTCATTAAAAAACACACAACACGGCCTTGTGCTGGTGAAAAATTTTGGGCTGGCAGTCAAAGAGCTGAGGCTGAACAGGGTCAAGCACAGAAAGGTCCCTAGAGCGCAGGCTTGGACTTGCAGGAGGAACAGGGATGTCAAAGTTAAGCGTTGGGGGCCTGTTAGATTTTGTGAGTGCTGTACCCCGCTCCTAGGTCTTGCTGCTGCCTTATCTGACATATGTTGACTTGTTAAGGGGGCTGGGGAAGGCACCTCCAATATCACTGCAGGCACATCCAGAGCTTCTGACTTGGATGCCCCATGTCTGCAGTAGATCCTATAAAACACATAGCTAAAATAATGGAAAAGCTTGCAGCCTAAAATGTGGAAGCATCAGAAAAAGACTGGGAGGCACAAAAGGCTGAAATGACCGGCCTGAGGACAGTGGCAGGAGCGGCTGAGGGAATCCATGTACTTCTGGTGCCACATCCATGAGAGCTGATCTCCAGTGTCCTCACGTGGGCTCCGTTAGAGCTAACGACAGGAGCCCTGACAGGCCAGGTCTTACCGGGTGGGTATCCACAACAGAGCATCACAGGCACTCCTTAAACCACTCATAAAGCTGACAGGGTTTAAGACTAGTTTTTCCCTGCAGAGTTTTCAGACCATTTCTGCCAACAGATCGCATGAGAGAAGCCGTGTAGTTCCCTTCCTCCTTGCTTCTGGATTTACTCTTACATTTCACCTGTAGCAACACACCACAAATTGTGAAATTCCCATCAGGTACTTTTCTAGGTGTCTTGCAGAGGGGATTGGATGAGCTCCTAATGACAGCACCGGCTTGTAGAGCAAGTCTCAGTAGGTATGGGCAGGATTCCAGAAAAAACCTTCTCCTCCACTAAATTGACTGTTTCACAAAGATTTTTATTGAGTGAATCTCTGGATTGCTGCTATGGTTCCTTTGTGAAAGCTAAATAACCCAAGGACAGGCAGGGCAAGATTTTGAATGAATTTAAAGCAGTTGCCTTGAAGTGATTAGCATGATTGTACATCCATGCTGGTTATTACACATGCAAATGAGACAAGCAAGCTGATTACGTGAGTAAGTGTAGCCAGTTTGTGTGCAACTGCTGCTTCCTGAGGCACGATGGATGTGCCATGCTTGCAAGCCATTAATCCCCATCTCCCCCAAAATCCCCCCAAAAACTAGGCAGGCAGCCTCTACCAGACACCTTTCAGGAGACAGCCACCTGCACCGGGCCTGATCCTGCTGGCTGGGTGAGAGCGGCCCCAGGGATTCCTCCTTTGTGTTGGCAAGGTCTGTGCTCATCCCTGGGGAAAGAGGGCTCCCGCAAAGAAGCCAGCCTGTCCAGAAATTTCCCGCCTCTCTCTTGAGCTTGTGGTAGCAGCAGTCTGTGGGCAGCAAAACTGTGCGTGCCACCCCCAGACAGCACAGAGCGGGGTAAGTTTTAGGCAGCAGGGACTAACCCAGCATTTAGGTTTGGTGATACTTGATATTGCTCGATTATCTGTTCTTTGCACTGCTAAAGACCCTAACTAAGGTCAAGGCATAAGACCGGAGACTTTCAAGGCCATTAAAATTGATGAGAATTGGCTGTCGAAATCCCATAGATGGCTCTAAAATCTCAGTGTAAGCATCTGAGATTTATCTGCTCATGGCAACATGCCCTATACTTTTTCTGTCTTCATACTCAGTAATGAAGCCGATATAGCAAGGAGAAGGGGTGGTGTGTGGGAGAGAGTAGGAGGGTGTTTGAATATAGATTCAATATTCTTGGAAATACGATGAGGAAATTGTTATGTAATCAAGAAGTTCAATAATGGTTTTGTCTAATGCGCTTTTTTAGCTCCATCAAGGCCTGCAGAATAAACTTGGCATCAGGACCAGGCTTCATTCATATGCTCCATTTACTAAGGGATTTTTCCTGCAGCCCCCTACTTCCCCAAGCAAACAATATACTTTGAGTCAGACTGTCCAGCTCCAGCCCGCCATGCCTATGCCAGCCTCTGCCTTCCCAGGCTCTCAGAAACAGAGAGCACAGTGTATTTTGAGCGATATCCCACGGGCTGCACAGCGCAGAAACAGATGGAGAGTTCCTTAATCTCCTCCCCGCTTCGTTCTGCACGGGAATAACGTCTCCTGCTTATGGCAGCTATACATGTCTATGGTATTTATTGACAGGGACTTGTTTTAGGAAACACCTCTTCACTAGAAAATGCCTATTTATTCATTAACTAAAAGAGTTTGCAGAACGTGGTCACTTCTGATGTCATGATTCTGACCATTGGGCTTGCAGGATGTTTTTTCTAGAAAATGCTGAGGCCATGATGAAAGGTAACACTTGCTTCTTGGATCATGACAAGAAGCTGAGGCCAAACTTGGGGACAGGATTTCAAGGGAAATACAGAGAGACTGTAATCTGCTTTTTCATGTGGAAGGATGTTAAGATGCAAAGTACTGCCTTGAATCTCCAAAATCCTTAAGTCCCACTGATTCCCGTGGAATATAAATCCACGCTTAAGAGTCTTCCCTGGTCTAGGACTTTACATGCCACTTCTGCATCCTGCCCCAGGGGGGTCCTTGAGACCCTTCGCACCAGGAGCTCTGTCCTCTGGAGGGGTAGGACCCTGCACACGCCAGCTCACTCACATCCCCGCGGTGCCCCCAGAGACCGTGTCCACAGTCTGTGAGAATGTAAACTCCTCTGCTCTTCTGTAAGCACTACTGCATAGTATAAAATCCATAAAAACAAAATGAAGATAAAACCATTTATATTTTTACTTTGGAAATACACAAGATCTTAATTTTGACATTGCCTGGAAAAGCACAGATTGAATAATGGTTAATTATTTGATTTCAGTTATAGCCGCAATCATTTTATCTGTTGAGAGAGTAAGTCTATTTGGTTTAAAAGGGGATACAATACTTCTGCTGATTATATGTCAATGTTTCGTTTGCCTACAGGCACCCAGAGAGCTGCAGCTACAACTGCTGCTGACTAAGCTAAAGTGGGCAGAAAAGTAGCCTTCAGGCATGGCTGCCTGTAAATTCCTTAATGCTGTTAAGAACATGTTTAGTTGTCAGAGAGCTATCAAGCCACATTAAATGATAAATGGTGTCAGTCTTCCTTCTAAGCAAAGCCCAGATGCAAATGGTGCGCTGGAGAAGAAAATGATAAATGAATGAAAATACTGAAAAGGCAAACTTCAAAAGCAGGCACTGCCTTTAGACATCAGTGCAGCGATAGTGCTCAAGAGAGGATGGGAGAGGAGCACCTCTCCTATTTCTGCTGCTGCTAGCATGGGGAAAATCAAAAAAAGAAAACAAATGCATGGCACACGAAAGCTCAGGTTTCCCATTTTGCTCCTGGCCTTGCCTTCTGCCCAGGAAGACTGCAACCCCACTGTATTGCGTCTGCGTAGCAAGGTTTTGGTAGTGGGGGGCTACGGGGTGGCTTCTGTGAGAAGCTGCCAGAAGCTTCCCCCATGTCCGACAGAGCCGATGCCAGCCGGCTGCAAGACGGACCCACTGCTGGCCAAGGCTGAGCCCATCAGCAATGGTGGTAGCGCCTCTGTGATGACACATTTAAAAGAGGGAAAAAAACCCTGTGCAACACCAGTAGCAGTCAGAAGAGAGGAGTGAGAATATGTAAGAGGAACAGCCCTGCAGACACCCAGGTCAGTGCAGAAGGAGGGGAGGAGCTGCTCCAGGCGCCGGAGCATAGATTCCCCCGCAGCCCCTGGGGAAGCCCATGGTGAGGCAGGCTGTGCCCTGCAGCCCGTGGGGGTCCATGGTGGAGCAGAGATCCACCTGCAGCCCAGGGAGGACCCCACGCCGGAGCAGGGGGATGCCCGAAGGAGGCTGTGACCCCGTGGGAAGCCCGCGCTGGAGCAGGCTCCTGGCAGGACCTGTGGCCCCGTGGAGAGAGGAGCCCAGGCTGGAGCAGGTTTGCTGGCAGGGCTCGTGACCCCGCAGGGGACCCACGCTGGAGCAGTCGTTCCTGAAGGGCTGCACCCCATGGAAGGGACCCACGCTGGAGCAGGTGGTGAAGAACTGCAGCCCGTGGGAAGGACCCACGTTGGAGCAGTTCGTGGAGGACTGTCTGCCGTGGGAGGGACCCACGCCGGAGCAGGGGCAGAGCATGAGGAGTCCTCCCCTGGGGAGGAAGGAGCGGCAGATACAGCGTGTGATGAACTGACCACAACCCCCATTCCCCGTCCCCCTGCGCCGCTGGCGGGGAGGAGGTAGAAAGCACTGCGAGTTATCCAGCCCTGACAGCACCCGACAGACCCAAACTGTTTGCATGTCCTCCCTGCACATCCATGCAGATGAACCTTACTGCCATCCTCATGCCGTGGCAGCATGCTCTGCTGAGGCCTCGCACGCCAGAAGATGATATACGCTCCCAAGGAGGGCTCCAGCCGTGGCAGCCCCTGCTCTCCCCAGCTCCCTGCCAGCCTGACCCCGGGGTCTCCCTCGCGAGCGCTCCTACCATCACCCTTCCCAGCCCTCTTGCCTGACCCACTACATTCTTCATCATGCTCAGACATTCCCACCCTTTATGCCATGCAAAATGCAGTTCTTGGAGCACAGAAGTTGGAAAGGCGGTGTGATGTTGCACAGCCTGGTCTTTCCCTGGAAGACAACTACAGAGACAGACCCTAATGGTGACCCCCCCCAATGCACAGAACATCCCACCCGCTCTTCAACCCTCTGCACCACAACGAGTCATTAGCTGTTATCAGGCTCCAGAGCACCTACCCAGGCAAAACCTTCCCTCCAGCTTGGTGCTCCCCTTTCAGGTACATCTCCCATTCCTGCTATCTGTCTTGCATTCAAGTAGACAATGGTTTGGATTCAGAAAAATAAAAAATAAAACAAAATGAATGCCTTAACCCTCAGCACTGGTGAATGCCTGGGAACTGCTCTTCAAGATGCTTTTGTGATTTTACCCTGCACCAGGGAGAGAAAATGCTCGTGATCAACTCCCACTGTCCCGAGCAGTCTGCTCAGCCTCAGGCGCTATTTACAGGGGATGCTGACCTTAAAGTGTTGGAGTTTGTTGGAGTAGTTGTGGGAGGGTTGGTTTTTTGGGTTTTTTTTAATGGTTAAATTCAATCAGGAATGTGCCAAGATAGCATGAAATCAACCAAATGTAATTAAGCAAAAACTATTAGCCTGATTGCTAAACCAGTCTTCCTCTCATGAATATGCATTAGAATAATTGATATTAATCCTTTTCAAATCTGAGGCACATTAGTCCTGCATATTATAGTGTGGAATTTTTTGGAAGACTAAACCAGTTCCACTGCTGCTTTCTCACCAAAAGGTATAATTAGTTTTGCTGCAGGGAGATTTACCTAGTCATTGATACCATACCAGGTTGCCACATAGCGAGGAAATTAGAACAGAGCTCAAGTGATGTTTTGTCTGCAAGAATGGCGACCTGTTTAACATTTTTTCCATAAATGTGTTAGGAGAAGTGGCAAATCCGGTTACCAGCATCAGCCACGCTAATGGCATTACGAAGAGACAGGGAAGTCTGCAGGAACAATAAATCCCTATAGATAAAGGCAGTGGCAATATCCTCTACCTGTTTAATATGTTTGACGCCAGCAGGGCCCCGCTGCCCGAGTGTCTGAGCATTTCAGGAGGCTGCTCCTAAGGGCTGACTTCAGCTTATTGGGACCGCTGCACCTGGGCTCCTTCTGCAGGTGATGGGAGGTTTCTCCAGTGGGTCTCAGAGGTTTTTTTTTCCATTCACACTTGGAACAAGGGCACAAAATTTATGCTGAGGCACTTTTCTGCCTCACAAGCTGGGGGAGATGTACTCCTTTAGGGAGACAAATCTTCCTGCACCGTGGGTGCAGCCTTTGCCCGGGCTGCACAGCCCCAGAGTTTGCCCGTACACTTACAGCCTGATATAAGAGCAGCTTTGGTGGCATATATTGCACTGATGACAAAGCCCTGGGCTCACACAAGGGATTACAGCTGTTAATGGTTTATTCCTTGCAAGTAGCCTGCAAGGAAATTGAATATCAGCACCCCTCTTATTGCAAAAGAGACATATGAAGCCTGCGGGTTGTGGGAAACATCTCTGCAGGATCCCTCCAAGCTCTCAGCACCTTCCTAGTTCTTAGTCCTTTATTCTGGTAAAGTCTCTCGTTTTCCTGATCAGCTTCTCTGCTCTCCATCATGCCCACACTTATCTCCGTGTTCGGCAGGTGGACTTTGTATCAGACAGAAGGGCTTTGATGCAGGGACACGTCCACACGCGGGCCCACCCTTCCCAAGCCTGGGCTCCCAAGGGTTTTCCTCTAACTACAGCAGAGCATGGAGCCCTTGGTGAGGGCTTTGGCACAAAGTGAATGAAGTGTTTTAATCTCAAGCGCAGATGGTTCTTCTCTTTGTAAGCACTAAACACTGGATTAGATATCGCACATTTAATAAATAGCAACAACTGTATACAAACTGTGTACAAAAGCAGCTAAAAGCTAATCCTTGGCAATTAATCATTCATACTAGTACGAGGCCTTAGCAAGTGGTAAGTAGAGACCGTAGAAGCAGAATCTGTTAGAACACCAAAGCCAGCTATACATCAGCATTTCAACAAGAGAGTTTGATCTCAGCTCAGTACGACAATTTTGATGCATTCTAGCTATAAATATAGAGGATGAAACTGAAGTGTGGAGATGTATTCTTTGTTGGGTTTTTTGTTGTTGTTTTGGGAGATTTTTAAAATTTATTTTTATTTTTTGAAGTCTCTGTTCACCTCAGAAAAAGCTCAAACTCTTTGAAGTGTTGGCTGGCAATCTGGGAACACTCATTCCCATGCTCGCTGACTTCTGGACGTGGACACGACAGTAAGCCTATCCAAACCACAAGAAATAAACACCTACTCCAGATAGCCTTTGGCTTTCTGATAGCTTTGAAATCTCTTAGGATAGCCTCTCCTATGTTACTGCATGCCAGCATGCTCCCAACAGGCACTGCACAGGCAGGCCAGCAATGAGAAACACATCACACCGTGCAGCCCCTTCCTTCTCTCATCCCCTCCTCGGCACAGACCTCGGAGATCACCCCGCTGCTGTCACCCTCCCAGGGTGCTCGGCAGAGGCTCACTGATGCTAGCATGGTACCTGAGAGCTACATTTACGACAAGAACTTACTTTTTCTTTACCACGCCTTCGGCTGGGGCTGCACGGCTGGAAGGCGCGTCCCCTGGGTGGTGGATAGGGGATCCCTCTCTGGAGGGTGCACCGGAAAAAATTGAAGAAGGTGCCACGAACCAACGCAGCCTGAGGGAAGGCCACCCTGACAGAAAAACCACTGGCCCTCCAAGTCATGGGGGTTGGGCAGGAGGCCAACTACCTCCTCCCGGAAAAAAAATAAAAAGTTGAAGAAACGACGAGCATCAACTTGAGATGGAGATGGAGAAAATCAGTAATGAAGTGAGAAGGAGGAGATGGAACTGGATCGGTCATGTCTTGAGGAAAAAACCAACAGAAGACTGCGCTGTGGCCCTTGGGACTCCAGAGCACGCAGCCGCAGACCGATCGAAGTGGAAGAACGATGTTCGCGCCTTGTGTGCGTCCGGGCACTGAGAGAATTCAGATCAGATTTGCAATGCTCAGGGGACTGCAGAAAACCAGCTGGACAGAAAGAAATTTAAAAAAAGGGGGGGAAAGGAAAAGGAAAAGGAAAAGGAAAAGGAAAAGGAAAAGGAAAAGGAAAAGGAAAAGGAAAAGGAAAAGGAAAACAGGAAAGCCACTCTGTCCATTTGGATAGGGAGTAGAGCTGGGTTTTATACTGTTTCTTGGGGGCTTTTGGTTGCTTGGTTTTTTTAGTGGCTGTTTTACTGATGTTTTCGCCCTTTACCCTAATAAAAGTCACCTGAAACTGTTTGAAAAATGCAGGCGTGCTGCCTTTTAGTGAATGTTTACTGAAAAAAGGGGAGGGGAGGAGGCAAGCTTTCCTGCAAGTGGCAGCTGAACGGTGGCAGGTGGTCCATCATATTTAATCCATGTGCAGAATAGGAAAGACCAGCATTGAAGATTAAGGGAAAGGATACACTTCACTGGGTTTTAGTGCATTTTTCAGTTGCCTTTTTTTTTGTTTGGGCTTTCTATGTTAACATAGGATGATACCACGCTACATACTGGCTGGCAGAAATTAATCTTGTCACGAATTTACTTCTTTGAAAGCCTGAGCCTTCCTGAGCTCTTAATTTGAGCTGATTTGACTGTCTCATTATCATAGCAGCAGATTTTGGAATAGCAAAGTTGAACCTTACTTGAACTTGCTGGCTACATTAGCACTGTTTTTCTTTCTCCTCCCCACCTCCATCCGTGAATAATAATACCCAGTATCGCTTTTTTTTTTTATCCTACCGAGGCCTCCTAGTAACTGTTTGCTAAACAAACGCACGCTAACATGGCGCATTGGGGGAGAAGCATATTAAAGAGCCTGAGTTTTGTTTGCCAAAGATAGAACTTGTCATTCCAGGGAAACGTTCCGTTTTGATGTCCTGGGAAACTCGGGATTTTCTGTCAAGCACGTGGTCCCGTTATCTCGCACATCGAACAGACTGTGAGCACGACAGCTTTGGGGCTTGCAAAACACAAACCGCGTGTGGACTGGGGCCAGGTCACTTCTTTTTTGTGTTTCTGTTCTGAAATGTCACTGCAGTTCAGCTGAACAGTCCTCCTCCGGGCCCACTGTTTTCTTCTCGGAGCGTGGCTCTGCTTGACTCATCCTGCTGTGGTTCCCGAGTCGCTGCAGGGAAGCAGCTCTAGCGTTGTTTGGATGTTTTGATTAAGGCTCTGCTTGGCCAGCAGAAAATAACCTGTCCCTCTAAACACACACGGGCTGTGACATGTCTAACCTCTGAGTGCCACCGTCCCTGCAGCAGAGGCATCCGTCCCTTCCATCTGCAATAACTTTCTTTGGAAAGAGAGAGCGGGTCTGCAGAGGCCGTGCCCCGGGGAGAGACCCTGCAATCCAGTGCAAGGTCAGATGAAAGCCACCCCGCGGGTTCCTTTAGCCGCTGGATAAAGCTCTGTCTCCGATCAGGTTGCATTATCCCTAACGAGCTCTGGCAGACGCTTCAGCTCTCTGCTCTTCCATCAAGACAAACTGGTAAGACCCACCTTCCCGAGGGCAGCGCTTAACCCTTTCCACATACTCTTGCTTGCCCACGGGACAGCCCAGATACTAACTGGGTCCTGAACAAGGCAAGCAAATTGCTCACGCTACTGCAAAATGCTGATTGCTGAACGGGGGGATTTACCCCACGGCCTCCCGGCTGGCAGAGGCAATCCCGGGGTCTGCTGGTGCTCCGCACATCTGCAGAAATGGGCACCTATTCCTGTGCTGCCATTTGGCCTTAGCAGGAGTGCAGCACAAAACGCCAAAAATCTCCAACAGAGCAAGATTTGCAAAAGGTCCCAGCTCCTCTCTAGGTATTAAAATATGGCTTTTTAATGCATGCAATACCCAGCGTCTCTCATTGACAACATTTGTGACAGTCGTCTGCTGCCTGATGCGAGCTGCTGGACCCGGGCTGGCGAGAAGTTGCTCAGCACATTTGGAAATGAGACACAGAGGAAGCCCAGCACAGGGAGAAAGCCACTGCCGAGTGGGAAAAACATATCCAGTCTGAACTGGGAGTCGTTTAAAGAAGGCAAAATACTAAGGGAAAAAAACATCCCTCAGCATGCCAGGGAAATAAGTTTATAGGAATTACCAAGGGATCTAGGAATAACCTTTCAATGGTTGAAATCTGGCTCAGGCAGAGGTGAATGAGAGTCCCCAGCAGCTGCGGGCTCTCTGTGCATTACATGGAATGAGCTGGCAATTCCCAAGGCAGTCCCGAACGGCCAGGCTTATCAGAGGAGCTAATATTGGCTTATTGTTTTCCTTTATTTCTTAGAGAGGAAAAAGCATCCTAAGAGTAGTGATACTGGAGCTGTGTGTCCCAATTAACCTGCTGCAGGTTGGGTCAATCTGCTGTCTCCCGCATCCCCTTCAGAGGGCACAAAGCGTGTCTGTTCCCATGGCCACTCTCCCCTGGAAAAGAGAGAGGAAGGAAAAAAGGTGCTGCTCTATTTCTGAGCCAGCCCTGCTTTATGGCGCTGCCCTTCCTGCAGCCTGGCTGAATGGTCTGGTAAGGTTGTTTTTTTTTTTTCCTCTCTCTCATTTCTCTGTCAATTGATTGCTCACTGCCAGAGGGCATTATTGGCTTCAAAAGCTTCATTTTCTCATTCCTGAACTGCTCATCTTCTCCTGGCTCATTGCTGCTACTGGAGGTCAGATCTGAGTCCCAGAGTCATTAGGCCATTTTGGATTTGACCTTGAGAGCTTCCTTTGCTCACCCCATCACATGAAAAGCCCCTGTGATCATTTCAGACACACACTTTTAAAAAAAAATCCAATGGCAAGAGATGATTTGATTATTTCAGTGATAGGTAGAAATAAGCTGGAACCGAGCCGTTCCCAGCCAGGTTTAAGGAATCCCGGTGCCTGGGGGCATTCCTGCTTGCACGGAGCTGGGGGGCTGTGGCAGCACCCCGGCATCCCTGCACACACCGAAAACTTGCTTCACTTCTGTAAACCAGCAACAGTTGTGCTCTGGTCCCAGCTTTTGCTGTGGATGAATTCATGGGTTGCAAGATGGAGTTGTATAGTTTGTATGAAAGCTACAGCCTATTCCTGAAGAGTTTTCACCTGGATTGGAAATTCCCAAACTGTAGCTTTCAGTGAGTGGCCGGTGAAAGCACAAGGTAAAAAAATAAAGTGGTGAATCCTGAGCTTCTGTACTGTGCTGTTCCACTTCACCCTGCCCAGCTGGGTGACCATGGAGAAGGAGATGCAGTGGTAAAAATGCCTTACAGAAAATAATTATTATTTTCTTAATTTAACACCTTATATATTGCTCCCTGCAATATGCCAGAGAATTAGCTTGTTTTCTGCAGAGTTTTGCTAGCAAGGTTTTGTGAGATTCAAATTTTTGATGTGAAATTTCTACTGTCTTCTGGGCAGAAACGTCTTTATCAGGTTATTGAGTAGTCGGTGGACCGGTTTAGAAAATGGTTACTTAAGATCAGCAGGGCGAGGAGCAGACACTTTCCCTGGGCAAGCAGAGAGCCAGGCACAGGCTCTCCTTATTTCTGGGGTGAATAAGCCAGGCATGGAGCTGCTAAGCTTGACTGAAGATGTTGGGTTAACTCATTTCCTCTAAGGCTTTGTACCTTTGCAGAAGGAATAAATAATGCCCTGTTCTGGACGGTCTCATCCTGTGCCGCTGTGAATGTGCCAGCGCAGGCTCCCAGCCAGAAGCTGTTAACAGGAGCCCCAGAGAAGCCAGGCTTTTGCTGACCGTATCTGCAGCCCCATGGAAGACGTAGGTGAGACGTGCACGCTGTGAACAGCTGGACTTAAACATCAGCCTCCCCAGTTTGGGACGAGAGATTACAGGTGCCAACTCAGGAAAAACACTGAGCAGGAATGAAAGCAAGGAGAGAGGCTGCCCGTGGGACACGGCCAGGGAGAGCCGGTGTGAGATGGTGTCGTGAGGAAGGGCGGACTTCTTCAGAATTGGGCTCATTTATGAACTTTTTCTGTGAAGCTTTTGCAACTCTTCACTTACTGAACATTCAATTTAAGGCGAAAAATAATAATAGTGCAGGGTTAAAGAGGTCAAAAGGAAAAGTCTTGATAAAAATAATTAAAATTTAAAAAGAAAATACAATGGAAACATGAAAATAATGAAAAAGTAGCTTTGTTTCACACCCTTCTATAATGCAGGCAGCTTCTGTGCATTTTGCAGCGTTCATGTGGTGAGTCCCCACTCATCAGCTATTTATCTCCATGTACAGAGACGTGTCTGGAGGAGAGACGCGGTTACAGGATCCTGCTCCTGACCCGGCTGAGGTCCGCGGCAGAAATCCTTCGCTTTGGTAGGGCACCGTTTCACCAAGTGTCCTTCCTTCCATGCTATTTGCCAAAATCCAACATGGGGTGGAGGGAGGAGGTCTTTTTCTTACCAAAACGGATGCAAACACTGGGTCCTGCACTTGCCGCCCCGGTGGGGCTGTCGCTGCCTGCCCTGCTCTTGCCACCAGCCCCGTGAAGGGAGGCTTGAAAACTTCACATTTAAATTCTGGCTTTGGGCAAGTTGGATGCCAAACCAGACAAAAATGTGGCATTCTGGCTGAAACCCTGCGCTTGGAAATGTGAAGAGTTACTCAGGCTGTATCAAAGCTGCATGTAAGAGGTGACGCTACTGGAAACCAAATAAAAAATCCTGAATACTTTGTCAGCAGGGCAGGAGGGGAAGCGATGGCTCCTATTTAAAGGTGTCTTAATCAAATCCAGCCCCTTCTACACCTCTAGATTTTGCTCCAAAATCCAGTTAAAGCACTAAGCTAACAAAGACCCTAGTTACCAAAGGGAGAGATAATGAAGATAGAAAGGAAGAAAATTACCTGGCAAAGCCATGCTCCTGGATTATTTCACTGCTCCATGGGGGAGCACTGAAATGCTGACAGTTTACCTTTCAAATCTCTCAAATAAAACAACTCTTGAAAATTGCTAAAAATATTATTAACACAAAGAGCAACATAGAAGCAGGGTCGCTTTGTCAAAGTGACAGCAAGGGCCGTGTCTCCCCACACTGCCAGCAGCAGCGTCCGATGGCCACACCGGGAGGGTTTTGCTCCGCGCACACCCGGGTGCAGGTTGTGGGACCCCCCACCCCGCACCATCGCACTCCCGTGGGTGGGAGATCGTCAGCCTTGCTCATACACTGAGCGTGCTACTATTGCAGCCTGAGCAAAACTCGCTTAAATAGAGGATTTTCAAAGATTGTAATATGTGGTGTAGTGGACCTCCACCTCTTGGTTCAGTCTTTCGCAAAACCTCCTGTCTCTGCACCAAAAAATAATTCCCAAAGAAATGAGCTTGAAACCAGCGTGGGACCATGCTCAGTCGCTATGAAAGGCAGCGTGGAAGGAGGGGTCTGGATTGCATTTTGCAGGGCTCACCCATCTCTTCCAAGACTTCTCCCTCCAGGTTTGGATGCTCAGAGGAATCCAGGTTGGACCTTGTATCCCCCTCCAAAGTTGCTGTTTGCAGAAAACAATTGCAGCCAATCTCCCTTTATGTGAAAATGGTGGAAAATGTAGAAGAAATGGGAAATTTGGAGAGAACCGTATGGTTACTCAAAGAAAAATGTCATGTATTATTGTTAAAGAAAATTCTATTGAAGAAAAAAATAACAGTCACCAACTCTCTGCATTTGCAGCGCGGTGTCTGCTGCTTTGAAATCAGGCTCTAGCTGATGTTATTTTGGGGAATTTAAGCCAGACTCTTGCTGTCACCACCTCAATGTTCTTGGCTTTGTTGCTGTTTCTCTGTTTTATTATTCTGAAGAAAATAAGTCTATTAGTGTTCTTTTTTTGGCAGAGGAATGGCTGTGTGAGCACCGAGTGGACGGACTCCAGGTGGCACAGTGGCTCAATGCACGAGTCCCTTCCTCCTGCTACAGTCAGGTGCAATGTCACCGGGATTTCCCTCCCACAGCACAGGCGTTTTATGGGCTCTCAGGGTGTATCCCCGCATTAAGCACCTGGGCTGAGCTCCAGTCCTGTGGCCAAATCCTGCCAAATGGGTTGCACAGCCTGGATGTGATGCTGGGGCCAGGGGAAAGGGGTGCACAGGAGCGGGCGCCTGCGTGCACATCCCAGCTGGCCCTGGTCTACCCCATCCCTGCCTTCACGAGGGTCTGCGGCATGAGACCTGGACTTCACAAAAAAGGAAAAAACCAACCCTTATCATACTGCCAAGGTTAAAACCCTCTGTAAGGATCGCTCTGTGCATGTGCACAGTGTCAGTGAGCCTTTCCCCTGCCTCCACACGCACAGGGCACTGCTGCTCTGTGTGCGCAGAGTGCTTGGTGTAAATAGACCCCAGCAGCAGATGTGACTGTCCCCAGCACAGGCTATGAACCAACCTGGCTTCAACAAGCTGTTCTTAGGATCACCTGGTAATAACCTGACAGGGAGCCAGGCAGATCCCCTCCCTCCCGATCGCTTTCTTTTAAAAGTTTATTAGTTGCCTGCTGCTACAGTAAAGACTGGTGCTGTTACAGGCTCTTGCCTCTGAGCGCTCCTTAATTGCCCCCTGAAAACCCCACACCCAACAGGTACCCAGATAATTTACCAGCCAAGTTTTGATGCCTATATTTAAAAGGGTGACCCTAGTTTGAGAAAGCATTTTTTTGGGCCAATCTGTAATTTGAAATGGTTTAAACATATTTTTAAGTAACCCTGTAAAATAACGTGCTGCCAAGCAAGAGCTTTGGGTTAAATTATATCCCCACGAAAATCACAGCGTGTAAAGGCGGCTGCTGGAAGTTGACAGAGCCTTAATTATGGCAGCCCCAGTGGGCGATACGGCAGCAGTACAATCAAGCCTTGGAAAACCCGTGCTTTAAGGCCAGCAGTTAATCCTGCGTGCCTTGCGCACGTCCTGCTTTGGAGCTGTGCCGCCGGCGCGGGTCGTGAGACCTGAACCGCGTTTTCAAGGGAAGCGGCTTCAGAACAGCCAAGCGCGTCCGCTTGCTGAGGGAGGTTTCTGGGTTTTTTCTTTTCCTAGTTCAGGCTGCTCCAAAAAATAAACACAGAAACTGCTCTGCACAGTGTTTCTTGACACAAAGCCACCGCTCTGCTGTGCTGCTTTGCGACAGCGGCACCGTAAAATATACGTTCCTTGTGCTGCTCTATTCTGACATCCCCAGCTTGCGACTTAAAAGTCAACATATTCCCCCTCCTCAGCCCTCTCCCACATCATCTCCTACGGAGGCAGGAGTATAAAAACACTAAGCCTCGTTGCTAATGGCCCAAGCAAATGATTTAATCACAGTGATGTAAAAGGAGTGAGGAGCCTGCAGGATGGAAAAAATGCTGGATAGACAGTAAGACTAATGAGGTAATATGTAAACCTAGGCATTTTCTAACAGACGGGACGTGGCAGAGCTGACATGTATATTGGAAGGGACATAAAAACATAGACAAAACAATAGCCTGGGTTGGCCATAGCTTGACTTACGCAGTGGAAACATTTTTTCCTCTGAAGGCAAAGGCAAGAAGCATAGAAGGCTCTGTGCTTGGTAGCACAGGCACAGCATCGCGACTGGAGATGCAAAACGCCTGTACCCAAGCTCAGCCAGCCTCTGCGGCTGTGGTGTGAGGCTGTCTCACGAGCACTCATGCAACAAGTTTCCCAGAGCTCTGCGAGACAAGCCAGCATCGCTGTCCCTGCGAGGAAATAGGATCCCAGTCAATTTGTTGGACATCTCGGCATGGGAGAGTGTGGGCGCTGTCACTTGGTGCACAGGAGCCGGTCTGCATTGCTCATGCTGGCCACCGCTTGCAAGGTAGCTCCAAAAGCAACCTGAGCTGCTCTGCAAACTGAAGGCCCGCCCGTGCCGCCCGTGCAAAGCAGAGGGTGTCCCTAATTCACACCTCCGTCTGCCATGGGGTAACATCTGTGTGCAGACAAGCTCCCGGTTCACACCATGGTGGAGTTTGGGTAGCACAAAGAAGCGGGCGCTCGGCGCTGCCTACGGGCACGGTGGTACCGCACGGGTCCTGAGACTGGGATGAGACATCTGCTTCCCGAGCCAGGCCGGGCGCCGCTCGGCGAGAGAGCCAAATGACACAGCTCCTGGGGCTGCCAAACATATGGTGCGCGCCACGTGTGAGCACTGCACACGCTTCTTCAAAACACCAGCTGCTCAAGGTGAGAGCACGAGCGCTGGGGAGGGGAGGACAGCTCAGGGACGGGAGCACGTGTGCCCAGTTTCACTATGGGTTGGCTAACAAGGAAATTCTGTAATTTTGCCTGCCTGCTCTTACTGGAGAAACCTCTTGGAAATTCCTGGTGGTACATGCAGGAACCCACGAAGCAAAAAACTTCAGTCATCTGTTTCAAACTGTCATACCAGCTTCCCCTGTCAATCTGCGTGACCCACTCAATTCTCATCCATTTTCTCCATTTTGGGGGAGTTGTGAAAAATAAATACAATCATTCCAGCTGATTGGTTATAACATATGCTCAAACTGCAGTTATTTGACCAAATTCTCCTGTGGCTGTACCACAGCTTGGGTTTTATATAATCCAGGCAATAGCACCAGACACAATCAGAGAACTTGGTCTGACTGCACTGCTGCTCTGCCCGGGACAGATTTACCACAGTTCAGTGCTCTGCAGTAGCTCAGCCAGGGCTAAAAAAAATAAGAATTTAGTTATTAATGTCATTTTCCATTGAGATAGTGTGTGAAATCAATCTATCATGCTAAATCTACAAGTTCCAAACTGTATACATAAGGTATATTAAGGGATTTGGAAAGATTAAGAATAGCTCCTGAGCGTCTGTGTGTGTGTATAAGCACTGATTGTTTTATCTATGAATTACCTGCTGCTGTGCAGAAAAGGCAAAGATAAGGAAACCAGCCTGAATCGGCCTCGTTGGGAACAGCATTAGCAGGATTATTTGCTCACAGCTGAGCTCTGCCTCTGCTTCTCAGGGTGACGTGAAAGTATCACAGAGGGATGCTGCTCTCCAGAGCCAGGGGACCCCAAGAAATACCCCCTGCCCCTAAACCAGCTGGCATTTCTCCATGTGCTCAGCACCGTGCCTCTCCGGTCAGGGATGTGCCTGGGCCGGGGCCAGGCCGTGTTCCCGCCGTGCTCCCAGCTCCCCTGCGCCATCCCCGCAGACCTGCTGCCGCTGCCGCCCCGCAGCCTCGCTCCCTGCCCTGCCGCACCGCGTGTCACCCAGCCCGCTGATGTCCCCTGGTAATCAAGGTGTCCCCGACGTTTCTGCCAACTGCCTCCTCCTCTAAAAACCCATTGAAGCACTGATCTCCTCTGCATTAAAAAAATGCATTTAAGAAAATACAGCGTTAAAACGCTGTAGTGACCAGAGCCAGTGGGAAGAGGCCTCTTGCTTACAGCGGGAGCTAAGGGTGCCTGCTGGCACGTCTCCTGCAGTTTGGTGCTGCCGGGGTGTTTTGGTGCAGGGGAAGAGCCCGCTCCGTGTGCATCAGCTCCACAGGCAGGGCAGCTCCTGAGCAGGATGGGCGGCTGGACCGTGACATGGGGCTGCAGAGCCAGGGAGGCTCTTGGTGCCCAGAGCCCACCTCGCACGTGTGCCGCGGCTCAGCCGGCTGCCGTTGCTGAGCCGCCGCAGCCGCGCAGGTAGGTTTCCCAGGTGGCAGTTCTTTTAAGAGCAATTGGGACAGCCTGGGTGAGAGAGGTCAGGACTGGGCACTTTTAAAAATCCATCTTGTTTTCAGCGCAGCTTGCTCCTCCATGTGCCGCTAATAACTACCAGGGTTTGTAGCTGTTCCCGATTAGTGACAAAGCGTCAGACTCAGCCTGGCTCCGCTCCCGAAGGACCAGCAGGGCTCTGGCTTTTGTAGGCAGTAGCCCAGGAGTCTTGTCTCTGCTCCTAATAAGACATGCTGATGAATTAGCCATTCACACACGAACACAACCCCGCTCTCGCCTTGTGACTTGCTGAATCTGGTAATTCCCGCAGGAAGGCAGACATCGGCCGGGCAGCTGTGCTCAGCAGTGCCGCGTGAGCCCGGGCAGGCGAGGTTTGCCGGGGCTTACCTGGCTGAAGGCACCTGGACTTTAGTCCCAGGATTAGTACCAGGGGAAGCGCTTACAAGGAAAGACTGTTCCACGGGATAGCAAATACATGACTTGCACCGCTAGTGGCAAACCTCAGCGCGCCTGGCACGGCAAAACGTGTGCTATTCCAAAGTGGGGACCTGGGCTGGTTCTGCAAAACCTACACAAGGAAGGATACCTTTCCCCAAACACTCATAGCGTGCGTAACTGCACAGTTTATAAAAAGCATCCCCTGAAAAGATTTTCCTACTGGGTAAAGGCCCATTACGAGGACTTCCTGGCTTACGCGGCTGTATATAGCAGTGGTAATCCTATTATGCTTATCCTAAACTGTCCTCCACCGAACAGTGAAATGAACTTTACAGAACACTAGAAGCTTAATTAAGCCTCCAAGCCTGCTGCGAGCAGCACAATTCTGCCTCCCTGCAGCCGCACGGTCGTGTTATCACAGAAAACACAAACAGCACACCTGTACCATACACACACCAAAGGCTGCTTCCCTGTCTTCATTCAGCTTGTTCTCAGTAAATTCAAGGCAAGTTCTTTGTAGGAAGTGTTGTCCTACTAATTCTTTATCTCCGAGAGCCCAAATCCATGACCACATACGAATGGCAATAACTCTGCTTTTGCAAATAGCTGTGCTGAGGCTGAAGACCGGTTGCTCATGCACTTCTGTATTTTCATTACACAGCTGTGAGGATAAATAAAAATGGTACTGATCAGCCAGGCCCTGAGTCTGGCCTTTCTGGAGGGGCTTTGCAAATCTCTAAAGAAGCAATATTGCACTTACAGCTAGCAAAAACCAGCTGGGTTGCAGCAGCCCCAGTGCCTCTGGACCGTTTCTGCTGAACATCAGCGTGAACCTTCAGAGCACCCACACAGACTGGAGAGCTGAACAGCTGTGTTGGGCTGTGCCACGGGTGTCAAGGCAGATTTGAATGGCCTAGCCGTTTTGTTTCAGCTGCGTAAGGTTGGATGACAACATTCATGTTTCTTCCCTAACACTTTTTCACACAATTCACACTTGACATCCTTTGAATTGCTCCAGAAAAAGCTGAATGTCAATAGAGCTCCTGGGCAGAAACAAAAGGGATGAGCAAGAGCACACAAGCTGCAGCTGGGAAGGGCTGTATGGGTGATTATCCTGAAATCTTAATATTGCTAAATAATATCTTAAATATTGCTTTAAAAACCACAACACAACTCACAATCCTGCAAACAGCACATCTCTGACCGCCACAGCAATCTGTCTGTGTGATGCATGCCCAGTCCTGGACAGGACAAGACCTGACCCGAGGATGCCACAGCACATTTGCAGCATAGCAAGAGGTCCTGGTATCACCCCGTGCGTGGCCAGCATGGCTTAACTGCTAACCATCACTAAACACGGATTCCTGTGACCTTTTCAGACCTTCCTTGTGCTTTTTGCCAATGGAGGGCACCTCTGAGGTTTAGCTCTAGAAATTAATATCTTCAAATGCTTGCTTTTTTGGTGTAACAGACTGAGACAGGCTAAATATTTTGCGTTCTTGTCTTGCCTGGCTGGTAACCCAGATACTATTAGTGAAGCGCAACTGGGTCATGGGAATTAATATTAGCATCTGCGTTAGCTGCTTTATTTACATCACTGTAGCTGTCAAAAGTTGTAGGTAGCTTAAAAGGAATATGGTTTATTCATGTTGACACTAGCAGTAAAACAGCTAGATGAAGGAAGGCTGGCTCCTCAGGACCAAGAGGCCAGGCAGGGCCCACGGCGAGCACAGCGCCACGGGGGGCAAATGCCCAGTGAATGGTCTGGTCAGTGCGGGGTGAGGGGGACAGCTCGTCCCAAGTCGCATGGGCCAGCAAAAGACTTGGCCGGCAACACAGCCTAACAATGTCCACTGGTTTTCTGGATTGCCCAAAACCAGAGTAAGTGTTGTTGAAATAACAGAGGATGGAAGGACCCTGATTTTCTAAAGATCCCTGCTTCAGGTGAGCCCCACCAGCACCATTCCGGCTGCTGCTGGACGCAAACACATGAAATGCATGTGTCCTTATGGCTAAGCAACAGGGATAGAGGGCGATACTGATTGTTAAAAAGGAAACTCTCGTGCTTCCTAAGCTAACTTCATGTATTCTGGTTGGAGATCTGTGTTGCTTCAAGATGTGGCCCTGGCAGGTCTTCATCAAGGTTCAAGCTGAACCTTTTCTTGATGGCTGGTCCATGGCTCTGGTTGCTGCAAACTTCCCCACGTGGCGCTGCTGTCACATCAGGCCTAAGGCACCCAGGCCCTGTTATTCCCAGCTCCCGCTGTGATGTGTGCCCGCAGTGGGGAAGGGGGAAACTGCCCTGCAGCCCTCAAGGCACCCACCGCCACCCACGTCCTGTCCTGTGCGCTCGGGTCCTCCCCTGGCATCTCACTGTGCTTCAGTAGGGCTGTGCCAGGGACAGGGCTGGATTTGAGGCATCAGGTAGAAGGTTAATTTTTAAAAACTCTGATCACTGTTTCAATATAATTAAGGAATTAATTAACTTTCCAGCTCAGTAATTATGGAAGCTTCAGCCATATGAAGTAGTGCCTCTTTCTATAGGTCCCTGTGGCTCTCACAGTGGTCAGTGTGCACCTGAGAATACCCTGCAGGTCCTGTTTGGAGTGGAGGGAGGTGGGCTGGGGGGTCGGTGTTCGGAGAGGGACTGGTGTGAGTCAGAGTGGCATGAACCCGAGCACACAGCATTTGGGGAGAATAACATTATTATTATTAATTTTTTTATTATTATCATTATTATTATCATTATTATTATCATTATTATTATCATTATTATTATTATTATTATTATTATTATTATTATTATTATTATTATTTTTAGCCAAAGTCCAAAAGATGCCATGAAGTGCAGGGTCAATTACATCTCTCTCCAGTGATGTCTGCAGCCAGAAGCTCTCCGACATGCAGGTGCTCAATCATGTCTCTGTGAATGGATTTAAGAGCCAGGGCTTTGCCTCCACCTTAGAGCCTACTGCTGTGAGACACTGGGAGTGTCAGCTAGTGCATCTCGTGGCGGTTTCATTCCTGGTAGGTGGCCGCTGCCTTCTCGAGCAGATGCCGTGTCCCTGCTGTGTTCTGCCCCCTTTGCAAAGTCCCCCGTGACCAAGAGCCAACCATCCTGTAAACAAAGCCAATGCTGGGTTTTAATTTTATAGGAACTGAGGTAATGCAAATTTCTGATTAATAGAAATCTCAGCAAGGTGGTATTTAAGTAACTGCTGGCAGGGTGCTTTTTATCAGCAGAATTCTTAGAAATGCTTTTTCTTATCAGTAGAAATTGTATCAATTTATTTTTCTGGTCCGCTCAAAAAAACCTTGAACAAAGAAAACTAGAAAACAGGTTCACAAACCAACTTTACTGGGCAACAACACTGTTAATTCCCTGGATGCCTAAAACTCATTTTAAAACAGCATAAAACAGCAGAGCAAACTTTGAGTGTGCCTGCAGGGCATAGACATTCCAGACAGGCAAGGAGCTTGGGTCAAGCTCTGATGGTGCCCAGTGGAGCTGCCTTTGCCTTGGATTCAGACGAGGGATGGAAAGAGCTTGGGAGCTACCAGGGCAGTGCAACATTGCAACAAATATATCCCTGGATTCCCTTAACCATCATAGCTGGATGGCTTATCATGGATCACTGCATGGATCAGATAGATCGCCGTCTGTTCCAGCAACCTGCACTAGGAATGCAATCGCTTGCCTGGTGAAGACTCGAGTTATCAGGGAACTAACCAAAGCAGAAACGACATCCTCCCACACGGGCCAGAGAAATTATTATAATCCTCTTATATTCCTGTCTCAGTTGCTATATGGATAAATTATTAAGCCATTATATCACAACAAAGGCAACTTCAATTTTCTAAAGTGAGCTGGTAAAAGCAGATCTCCAGGAATCAGGTGGTCCTGGAGCCGGAGGTATTGTTCTCTGTTGGATTTTGATACGACCGGCTGCTGAGTTTCTCTTTGCCCTCAGGAAACACAAGTAGCCATCTGGAAGCTTCATCAAAACACCAAACTGCAGCTATAATGGTGCTTATTAAACAAGAGTCTAAATCTGTCCCAGAGAAAGCAAAATTCTCCCTAGGACCGAGCACATGAATGCTACCCTGCACCCATGGCAAGGCTGACCTCCCAGTAACCAGCAGCATACTGGTGAGAAGAGAAATTGTGGCTGAAGCACAAACTTTAGAACAAGAGGGACAAGCCCTACTGCACTCAGCTTTGCTGGGTGTTGTTTGGCCCATGCACTGACCTTATTCCTCCAGCAGCCAGCTTCAGTATAAATATTCCCAGCCTACAAAAAATAGCGAAAGACAGTGGCTTTCTCTGAGTGCATTTAACATGGCGAGGTGCTGCCAGTCCTTGGGATTATACTGGTCTACTTATGTTGAGGATGAGCAGAGAAGAGGCAGGAGCAGTCAGACCTTGCCCCCTACTTGCCCCAATGTGTGATTTTGGTTTTAGGAGCAGCGTCTGCCTGGCCGTACAAGGACAGCACAGTGCACCCTGCCTTCCACTTAGGAAACCACCCAGCCCCAACCAGACGCTGCCGGCTCCGCCATCTCATCCCTGCTCAGACATTCTCCAAACCTGGATCCAGAAGAGCCCAACGTGCACATCCAGTAGAGGAATTTGTCCCTAGAGGCTCTGAGCACCAAGACACATAGTAGAGGGGAATAGCTACTTGCATACAATCAAGTGTGATTAACACTGAGAATACATTATGCCCTTAAACCTGTGTGATTTTTCACCCAGAGTTACACAACAGCATATTTTCAGTTCAACCTTTAGCTCCAGTCTAATTATTAAGACTCCGATTCCTGCTATCCTTCCTCGCCATACAAAACTCAGTTCCTTTTGCCTGGTCAATCAGTGTGATTGCTCTGAACTTGGCCAGGTCAGAAATATTACAGCAAAATTTGTGACAATACGACCATTTATCAAAACAGAGGCATTCTGAGAACAAGAGTTGGGTTCCTATGGTCTGTTTAAAAAATATATGTATATTTTTGCATGTTCAGAATGTTCCCTTTCAACATTTAATGAAAAGCTCTCTTTTGAGCAAAAAATGCCTTCTTTCCCTAGTTTGGTTAATTAATTTTAAATAAATTAAGGCTCAAATAGCCTGGTCTGAAATTACTGAAATAAAATATCTTGAATACTCAGACCCAAAACGTAGGATTTGGGGGGGGAAATGGTTGCACAATTTGGGGAGGGAAAATTTTCCATGTATTAAAAATTATTTCAGACAAGAAAAATATTTTTTGCACGTCCCCACTCCTGTGCCGTAAGGAGATCTGGCCCATTCCCTGCTTGGACCTCCTCTGCCTTTGGGTGGTTTGATATCCTTCCCAAAGGGACAAGACACAATCATGAACACATCTAGAGAGGCAGCTCCTGGGATGACACCCAGTGTGTATCAGCTTTTCTTGCTGTATTTGCTGACAAAAAGTTACATTTTTACAAGCAGCCTTCAGGGAGATGCAGGAATTTCAATGAAATTTTCAAGTTTCACCCAAATTAGCATCTCTCCCATCAAACTCGTCAGCCTTATACCCAGATGTGTGACACCACACTGTGACAAGACCTGCTGGGTTTGTGCTAGAGCTCCGCACTCATCCCTGCTGTAGCATTCCCATAAAAGCGTGCTGTCCTGGCCAGCCTATGTCTCTTTTTCACTTCAGTAACAGGAAAAGGCAAGGAGTTTTTTTCCCTTAATCAGCTGCTGGCTCCATAGGTGTTCCTCCATCAGTCATTTCCAGCAGTAATCACAGTGTTAGCCTCTTCTTGCCTTGCGCTATATCTAGACAATTCCCTACCAGGCCTGTATCAGCTTTGCTCTTTGATCTCCAAGGGAAGTCTGAAATAATTATGAAATTGTGCTTCTTTTTTGCTGGCAGGTTTCACAACCCTCTGACCGGCTCTTTGGACGCTGTCCTGCCAGCTGTCAGTCATACTTTGTAGAGGCAAATCTGTAAATATTACCTCACCTTGTCTAAAAATCTCACAGAGGACTTTTTAGGGGATGATTTGTTGGTGTTGGCTGCACAGCCCTTGCCAGCAAAGCCCTTTGAGCTGACTCTTTTACAGATGACTATAAAGACAGCTTTTGAGTTACTGCCTTCATCTCTTATGGTAGTACCGACCCCAGCCATTGCCCTGGGAAAGGAGAGAGCAGCAATTCTGAAGTTAGTATGACTTGTGTTGTTTATACAAATACATCAGTGTAAGACGCCTTGTATATGACTTGGTCCTCCTCATCTTTCCAGAAATCCCACCCTAGGTCCCCCATTCCCCTTCACAGCAAACTGAATTTCCTTGAATAGGAAAGGCTGCCAGAGACTGAGAGGTGATGCTTCACTGCATCCCCTCTCACAGGCACTTGCAAATCCCACTTAATGATTACACAGACACTTCTCCCTGCATTAAAAACTCCCAGGAGTACAACGTGAATGAATTTGGAAGACTTGGGAATACCAGCAAATGCTGCTCCTGATTTGAGGAAGGAGTTGGAGCTGTTTTGTTGCTCTCTCCATTGCTGTTGTGGGGCCAAGAGGTTGGTCCGCGGGCTGCCCTCCTCGTCCTGAGGTCCATGGGAAGGGAAGTGCAGGGAGAATAGAAAATATATGAAGAACTGGTGGAAGAAAGAGTCGCTCTGGCTGGTTATTTTTGACTGAGAGCTCTAAGCATCTGCTGGCTTTAGTTTTGTTAACTGTACTTTTTAATTTTGGCAAGGATGCCTGGAGCCCAGGAGAGGAATGCACTGTATATATAATTATAAATCAAAATATAATATAATAAGTAAAATGAGCACTGAAAAATACCACTCACTAACTGCATATGCCATCTACCTAATAGTTCCAGGTTGTGAGTCACCACTTGAATTAAAGAAGTGCAGCGAAGCGGCGGAGGGCCAGCTCCGCAAAGGTAGTCGGGCTCTAACGCCTGCCTTAGCACCTACTTCTTGTTGAAGTCAACGGCTCCCAAATCTGACCTAACCCCCCCAGTGACCCTGAGCTCAGCAGTGTCCTGTCTGGCTGCCCTCACAGAAACCTCAGCACTGGGCTGTACATCGCCTGTGTTATATAGGTGAAGAGTTAAATGCCTGAGAAATAGGATCACAGACCTGACTAGAGATCAGCCTAAAGGAGCAAAAGAAATCCTGGGCTAGGGCAGAGCTAAACATCACCGTAAAAGGCAGACGGGAACTTTCAGGAGATGGACACCTACGCCAGGGCAGTCCTTTTCCATAGGAAAAAAGGGAGAAAGAGAAGGTGTTGCCGTGAAGGTGTTGCTGTACCCTGAGGGTTGGAGCACATATTTGGGACTAGAGGAGCCAGTCCAAGCTCTAATCCCTGCTCTGCCAGGCTGCAGCAAGCCTTGTAGCGAGGGAAACAATCTGACAGTGCTTTAGTCCTGGGGCATGGGAGGCTGCGAGGAGCAGGGCGGCTCTTCAGAAAAAGCCTGTGTAACTGGGTTTTTTTAAGTGACCACTTAAGGCACTAGAGAATGGAAATGTGAGGGTGAGAGGGATGAGGATGCAGATACAAGAGGTTTCTGCTGCTAACCTTAATGCCCTGAACACCAGATCAAATTTGCAAGAAGACAATGAGCAGGAGAGCAGGTATGAGGGTCTTTCACACGTACAGAAGCAAATGTTACCCCATCTGTAGTAAAGCGCTCCCCGAACGCGTCTGCACACATGCACACTTGCACACTGAGCTGCAATGCCCAAGCAAAGCCATCAGGCAAGGGCTAGACCTTCTCTGAGACCCCCATGTCCCTGGCGCTCCTGCGATAGGTGCTTATGAACTCACAAAAACCAGCAGTGCAAAATAACTTAGTGCTGCTTTGCTGCGAGATGTCAGGATCCCATAATAATAACTCATGATGATTTCACAGCAACTTTAAGCCAGACGGTTTCCATCCTGCTGTCAAGGCCATGTGTCCTTGGCTTTGAACTGCTTTCTCCCCACTGGAATTCAGCCACCTCTGCATTGGGACACACTGGGATTTTAATCCTGTAACTGACAGCATCGATCCTGGCCTCAGGGGCTTCCCTGGGAGCGAGGGACTTGCTGCAGGATCCCTCAGTTCTGCTTCCAGACAATTAAATATTCCTAGCAAGCTGTTAATCTTTGAGAAATGAGCTGGGCTTTGGTCATCGTTACTTAAATGGTGTGGATGGCAGCAGGTAGGCACCTGAAACCTTAATAAAAACCCTGGCTGAAAGGTGTGAATATTTCATTCCTCGACTAGAGCAGCAGCTACGGTGTGTGACCGCGCTCTGACAGCGTGCTGTCTTGCTGTTCTGACTGGCCAGAAACAGAAAATAAAGCCATTTTGTGACACGTTTTTCTTTACAGGATTCCAGAAAAGCGGTAGGTCTTTTTGAAACATTAGCAACAACCTGAGAAGACTTAAAATATTTCCTTCACAGCGGTTTTTATTCCTAAAGTGCTTTACATTTCTTATGTTTGGGAATGGCAATAACAACTATTAAAGCCCATAGATCTAGGAGCGAGTCTCCTAACCACCTTGTGTGTGATTTAAATGAAGCAGATTTTTTTACAGTATATTAAGGGCACTGGGAAGTTTGAGCATTTTTACCAGCTGTTTCTTGTGATTTTTTGGCAGCTCTCAGGACATCTTGTCATTCCCAACATATCTTGAGATGGCTCTCAGAAGCCCCAGGAACGGCAGCCAGGCACTTTGGCACGCTCCCGGGAGGTGCCTTGCACGCTCCGTCGTGTTTGCTAAAGGAAAATCCCCCCACTTTGCTGTGAGAGTGAGAGGTCTGCAGGTCAAGAAGCTCCTCTCGTTGAATGCAAGATGCAAAGAAAGAACACTTTTAAAATATTATTTTAATCTTTTTAAAGCTTCTCACTAGAAGCTTTTGAATTGCTGAGAAAAAGGTATTAACTGTGATGCTGGAAATACAGCCCCTTGCCCTCAGGCTGAACCTGGACAGGGCCAGCCAGAAGACCCCACAGCATACCTGCTTCATGCTGATTGCCCCTTACAGTTCCTCTTTCTGATATTTTTATCCACATTTGTTTTCCTCTGTGGGAAATTAACTGCTAAGCTTGGTAGTTGCTCTTTTATCTAATGGGGGATGGACCTTTATGGTTCTCATAAGACCTTCAAGATATCTAGGTTGTAATTTGGGTGTTCCCTTCCTTGCACATTAAATTCACTTCTGATTTGCTTCTTCAAAAAAAAAAGCTGTTTTTTTTTTGTGGTTTGTTAATGTATTTTCTTTCTTGATTGATAATGCTTTAAGGGAATGTGATCTATTTACCTGCAAACTCTGGCAATATACCATACATTTTGTCCTGGGACAAGCCTCATCCAGTTAATGCGCCAAGGAGTTAAAATTAACTCAGATACTGCTGATGATCATGTTGATGCAGTACCTGCTCTTGACACTTTTAAACTTGATTACAGGCAAAAGGGCCCTTTGCCAGGCCGTCAGGATAATCAGAGTTATCCCCACATTGACCAGGAGACTGGAAGTGCACAAGATTGAAAGACTTTAGTGTGTCCATAGACTGAACTTATCTCAGCCACAATTTAGGTTGATGAAACAATCAGTTCCACTACTTTACAGAACAAGCTTTTAACCCCCTGTCATTATTAAAGGTTAAAAAAAGCCGTAGTCTCTCAGGTAGCTCTTACCAAAGCAAAACAGAGAACAAATTAGTATAAATCGGTGCCTCAACACAACCGTGTAATTTGCATTTAGAGTGCTAAAGAGTCAAATGCAAATCTTACTTTGCCAGACACGATGCTACACTGAGACTGACTACTTCGGTGTGTACCGTGATAGTGCTGAGTCAGAAATGGAGAAGTAGGGTAGGTACCAAACGAGAAGGGATCGGGGGGCGAGGTGGGGTGGATGACAAGTGCCCAAGGGAGAGTAAGTCACAGTGAGGAGGAAAAATAACACTTGCTGTTAAAGCACAGGAAGGGGAGTTAGGCGATCTGGGTCCTTTTCCTAATGATGGCATTTTGGATTTGTTCTGTGACCTTGGGTAAATAATTTATTCTCTTTGTGCACAGTTTCCTCATCTGTAAAAGAAGGTTAATAGCTACTGCTCAAAAAGGTTGGCTTTTCTTGGCTTAGGTGAAGGTATGAGTCAGGGCAGACTTTGGCACACAGCAAGTCTGTGACGTGCTAAGGGACACTACGGAGGTAAAAAGTGCAAATAATTACTGTTTCTTTTACCTGAGGCAGGTGTTAACCACAGCTGTATCAATGGTGCAAAGCTGACCAGAGGAGCTGCCCGCAGTGGGCGCAGGAGGAGCTGCCAGGGCTCTCTGGGTTGCACGAGGGTGAGTTTGAACTGGCTTTGGCCACCTCTGCTCTGGGTTTGCATTTTTGTTTACCAGAGGAGCAACACGAAGTGGAACAAAGTGAGTTCTGACAGCTTTAGAAGCACAAGGAGAGGAATAGCTACTTCTTGCGCTGTGGATAAGAAGCTGCAGCCTCCCCTACAACTACCTGCATTTCCACCCTTCATCTTGAAATCCATACTGCTATTTTGGAAGCAAACAGGAAGAATAACGCAATATTGTACTTCCTTTAGCTTTTTTTCAACCTAGCTATAATGCACAGTAGATGTATTCACCTTGGAAACTTGCTAGCTGGCTGAGGGTGATGCAAAAACCCATCAAACACAGCAGTTTGGGTCTGACCACATTTTCAATTCCTTTTCTACTGAAGGTGTTCCCAACGTGCAATACTCCTCCCCAGTCCAAGCAACGCGGCTCCCTACAGAGCCTTCCCGTCTGGTTTTGGGAGCCTTGGAAAACCAGTACCTAAAATGGATTTGTGGGATCCATGAGCAACCATTTTTACTGCACTCCAGCACAGGGTAACTGCTCATCTCGGTAACAGGAGCATCACAAGTGGGATGTGGAATATTCATGTAAAATTCAGTGACCTGATCAACACAGCAGTTGCTGAAGTTGGTAGTACGGTTTGACCAAATGACTGGATTTCTATGAATACTCAGCGTTTGCACCAATACACCTGAGAAGAGAATTTATCTCCCAATAATAAGAAACTCTTTTATGGCAAGCTATAAATGTTGACATTCTGTGTAACTTTATATTCACTTCTTGTCTCCCGTAATACTGGTAACGTTCAGAGTCTCTTTCATGGTAAGTCCCAGCAGAACACTAACAACGAATTCACTGTACTACTTACCCTACTATTTCTTAGTGGCGTGAAAATGCAGAGACCAACTCATTCATAGTATATTAGCCCTGGCCTGAATCCCCAGAAAGTCGCTTATTTTCATTTCAGTGCACAATCAAAAGAAAATCCAAGAGCCCTACCGCCGTTGTGGCAGCGAGGCATCAGCCTCTGGCATCCTCTGTCTCACCAAACGGAGCAGTGGGAACCGCAGGCAAGGGAGCAGAGCTGGTGGGGTCTGCCAGCAGCAAGGGACCCATCTCCAGTGACACGGCGCAGTGTTGCTCTGTGCTGTTTGCTGAGGGTGATAAAATAACTGCTCTGTTCCCCTGCAGGGCATAGCTTTATGCACTGCTAAGGTGAATAATAAACCAGCCTGGACAGCGGATGGGTTGTCCTGGCCATGTAACAATGAACAGCATCCATATATTTTTAGTGAATTGCTTAGATTTCTGTATCTTTTATAAAAAAGAAGCTATGTGCATTCATAAGGCAGCTCACATTTTAGGAGTTTCCTATTATAGATGTCATTCCCAATGGTTAATAACTCATCCAAGTGTGACTTGAGTAGCCCACATCATCAATATTAAATGTGACGTTTACTATCAAGAGCAAAGTTTTGGGGCTGCTGCCAGCCCCACTCGCTGAGCCGTAAATATTTTGATCATCGAACAGGAAGAAGAAGGAGCCGATCAGCCTGTGCTCACGCCCGATACCAGCGGGGAGTAAATGGCGTGAGAAACACCCCACAGCTCCTTCTGCTGACGTGCAGTGAGCTGCTCGTTCTGCTCCTGCTGCGTCCAGCACAAGGTTTAGGAAGACCCATCAGCTCGGGAATGAGGGAAACGGAGCTGCAGGATCTACCGGTGTCACACTGTCAGTGGCCGGTCCCGACGCCACGGCTGTGGCCTCCCCTGTGCTGCAACAGATGCAACAGCTCTGCAGTTATGAGCAGCACAAGCCGTTGTCTGGGGCAAGGAGACCATTGCAAATGCACTTCTCTTTTCCTGAGCAGCTGGGTAAATAGGGGTCGAAAGCTTTCCTGCTGCAGGGAGACATAAATCACAGGCGCATACCCAGCCCAGGAGTGCCCCTGCTTTCCACCATTCTGTAATTTATTTTTTTAAAAACATTTATTTCCACTTTTTTAGCTCAGAAAAAGGGCCATGTCTTTTGCCTGCTCCCTGTGTTGTCCCACTCCAGCAAGCCTTAGGGAGAGCAGAGAAGCCCTCGCTCTGGCAGGGAGGTGGGGATGCAGCGAGCAGCGCTGCAAATTGTTCAGCTGAGAGACCAAGCTGAAAAACTGAGAAACAAAATTTTGACTTGATCCAAAGTATTTTTTTTCTGCTCAAAAGAAGAAAAGTTTGGTTTCCTCTGGGTTACCAAAATTAAGATACTTTTTTATTTTTTTTAACCAGAAAAGTTATCTTAGCACTATTTCAAAAAAGAAAGGGGAACCATTTAATTTAGAAAATATTAGAACAAACCATTTCCTTTCACAACAGCCCAAATGAAATGTTTAGCCGTCCCTGAATCACACTTCTCATTGCTCAGACTGAATTATTCTGCAAGCTGTGCAATGCCCCCTCTCCTCCTGAAAAGGAATATTTTGGCAACTACATGATTTGCTAAAAAATATATCACTCAGCTATGGCAGCAAGGAAACACCAAAGAAATACTGGTAAATAGTTATTTTGATTTTTTCTTTCCAGAGTCCATTATTTTAAGGGAAAGAATTTTTGGAAAAGTACCAAGCATGTTTTTATGAAAGTGACCCTATAACTAGACATGATAAATAAGCCTGGAAGGTCTCATTACTACAGAATGGCACTGTATAATAAAGACTGCAAATACCAAATAGCTTCATTACTCCCATTATCATCTTTTATTATCTTTTAATTGTGTGTATCAATTTTTAATAACGAAACTTCATGTGCCTATGAATTAGATCATACTGAGAGGGGCTTTCATTGATTGCAGAAACATAGCCAGGCTAGCTGGGTCATCCAGATACAGAAGCAAGGTGGAGCTGGATAAAGCATCTTAGTTATTCTGGTCTGCGTGATGAACAGAAACACTTGTTAAACTTTACTCAGTGTCACTTAATGTTATTAGCCCTCCTGGATTAGAGTGATTTTACTGCTCCTCCAAATAATGACAAATGGTGCAGCTGGACAGAGCTGAGCTATTCACTCCAGTGATAATTGCTGCGCAATGATATTAAAGAAGCATTCACCAAAAACTTCCCCGGTTAATGATGTTTAATTCATTATTAAATGCAGCTCATTACTGTTGGAAAGAAGGCCATTTAGCAGCCATCAGCTGTGCTAATATTGCCGAATGTCTTGCAGTGGCCAGACAGCAGGGGGGAAGGCATGTTTTAAAAATGTATTTTCACTTCAGAATAAAATTGGAAAATTTTCTGGCAGTGTTTCGAAAAGAAATAATGTCTAAAACCATCTGAATCTCTTGTTTCCCTGTAAAATCAGAGAGTCAGTTGTTTGCTCCTGGAACTAACATCTCCTTTACATGAGGTTTTAAAGGTGTAATTTCATTGCAAGAAAATCTCCTTATTCAGCAATTGTTTCCCTCCTGCTTCCCACCAGCTTTGCTGCGACACATGGACAGGCATTTTAACCACAGCCTGTCTGTAAGCGCTTTCCTCGCTGCCACGGAGCCACCAGATTTCTCCCAGCAGGTATCGATGCTCCTGCTCTTGCAGTTGCTCTCCCCAGAGCAGCAGACCCCAAGGACCGCGCGGTCCCGACCCCCGAGGAGGTTTAAGCCCGTTACACAAGGCAGCCTCCCCGCCGCACCCTGAACACGCAGGTGCAGGATGTTCGTATAATCGAGGTGCTGAAGGTGAGGCCAGATGGTGCTCCACTTTCGAAGCTCATTAGGGAAAGGTGTTTGGTGACTCATGTCTAATACCATGTTAATGTTCCTCCAAGCTCTTGGTTACAATTCCCAATGCATCTCCCGGGCTGGAGTTCCCGGGTAGACCTTGCTTTCAGTCTACAGACCCTGCATCACGCAGAGCCAGAGCTGTGCTGGTGGGTCAGCCAGATAGCTCCAAATAAGACCTGAAACTGGAGCATAAAACCCGCCAACATAAGGAGAGCAAAGCTGTAAACTCTCTGAGTGAACTGTTCTGGAGTCTCCATTATCTCAAAGCCCAGGTAGTCCCCTTGGCCATCCTGATACCACAAAATGTCACTGTTCATTACGCAGAGAAATGACCCAGGGGTTGAGATGGCAGGAGACACAAACCATCTTCCTGGGGTTTCTCAGGGGCTCTCTGGGGTTGGGTTAATCCCATGATTTTTCTGAAAAACATACGTGCTAACAGTACTACCTCCCTTCTTCCATAGCTCGTCTTGAGACACGCACAGGAGAAGCACGGTGTAAGATCAATCACTGCTCTACGAAGTAAACAGCAGCTTCCCCACCAATGCGCTCTGAGCTGCACGCCATATGTTTACTAACAGAGCCTTTCTAGATATTGTACAAACATTGCTTAATTAAACAGCAGATAATTCTCCTGAAAGGACTGAATAGCACTATTATCATCATCTACACATGCAGAACTGAGATGTAATGACTGGCCCATATTTACACTGGGTTGCATGTGTTGATATGGGTGCCCATCCCTGGGGACGGTGGGGATAGTGCATGGCTCCCAGCACCCTCTCCTGGCCGCATACACCTCTACACCCTCTTCATTTCATTTACCCATTATGAAATTGGAAGCATTACCCAAGGACTTCCAGGATGAGAAGATGAGACACCTGAGTAAAGGGGTACAAATGCTCTTACTCCTAGTGGTATAAAAGGACAAGAGAGCCATGGCCCCTAAACAATATAAAAAAATGTTGGTTTAAATTATTTTCTCCCATTTTTTTCCTTCTGATCCTCCCAGAAACTAGACTTTGGAAAGGACTAGTGTGACAAAACATCTAGCTCCAGTACAGAAAAGCTAAAGCACCTTTATCCAGATAATAACATTATCAGGTCAGCAGCAAATTTGTACTGAAACCATGAGACTGTGTAGACCAGGAGTATGCCAGTCCTGTTTCCCGTAATGGCCCTCAGATGCCATATCACATAAAAAAGTGTTTTGCTCAGAGGGGAGCCAGGAGGAGGATTAATCAGTTCAAGGGACATTGCTTGGGACCTCCAGCGGGACCGAGAAGCCTCCCTCTGCTGCATGTCCATGGTTTGGAACAGGGCAGGAGCTGTGCCTGGTGCATCACCCGCAAAGACTGCTCTTGCAAAGGGTGGAGTAAAAGCCACCACGAGCCGTCCCAGCAGCCTGCTCCATCTACCACCACTTGCTGGGGACAGCTCTCAGCTTTCTCACCTAACTTCTGGGTGCTGCAGTGCCATGGCAGATAGCAGCTTGGGATGTAGAAATGCAGTTAAAACCAACAAGACAACTGTCAGCCAGTATAGTGAGCAGTGAGTGAATGAATAGAATAGAATAGAATAGAGTAGAATAGAATAGAATAGAATAGAATAGAATAGAATAGAATAGAATAGAATAGAATAGAATAGAATAGAATAGAATAGAATAAGGAGGTAGATCTAGTGGTTTGCAATACAATTATCCAAAGCAGCCATACAGGAGCACCAGAGACAGTGGGAAAGAACTGGGCTGCTATGGAAAAGGCTGGTTTTACCTGGTGTGATGGGGCACAGCGGGGCGCTCAGCTCAGTTTGTTACTCAGCCCCCCTCAGACAATCATGGTACTGAAAGCCAAGGGAACTGAGGTGCCAGTTTCCTCCGAGGAGATATCTCAGCGCAAATTCACATCTTTTGAGCTAAAAAATTGTACAGGGTAATGTCAGGTTATAAAACAGGCCCTTGATTTGCCCTGGTTTAATTAAGATAATGAGAAGTGTAGGATGATGAGCTATGGTTCCAGACAGCAGGAAAAAAGGAAAAAAAAAGGCTGAAGAGCAATTACATTTGGAACAGAGAAGAGCCTATGGAGTTAGGGGCTGGGGAACAGGCTGTGACAAAGGGGATGTCTGCAGGAGATTTATTGGTACCAAAAATAGAGCAGGGCAGGACTGAGCGACTGGAGAAGTTCGGTGAAGCAGAGCCTTCTGCATCCAGAAGGCAGGTGCCAATCCAGGCTGTCAGTCCTCTCCAATGGTGTCTGATGGGTGGAGGAAAAACGAGCTGGCAAATCTCAGCACGGTTCCTAACAGACACGATCACAAACTCGACCGACCCAGCAGCCGGGGAGGTCTCAGCAGAAGGACTGCTCCCTGGTTTGCTAACACCACGACACTGCTGACTGCTCGTAAACCTTTCTCAGCTTTAATGTATAGTTTCCAGCAGTGAGGTTGCCAGCTGAAGGAAACCCCAGCACACATGCTGCGTGTTGAGCAGTCCCATCAGTCTCTGACAAATAGCTCAAGCATGTGTTTAAGTCTCACAGATTTCAGTGGGACTCGTGTGGACTCAAGCTGAAGCATCTGTTCAAGCGCTTTGCTGAATTGGGCTTAGCCACTCCCAGTACCCAGACACATATGAGAATATTTCTTCCTTAATACAAAATGCTGGGAAATCCTGGATAAAGGTTGATCTTACTGTGAGGCATTATTATCTCTGCTAGCTCTGGATCAAACCCAGAGGAGGTTCAGTACTTTGTAGCTTGAATATAGTCTGTCCTTCCCTGAGTCTACCACTGTATCTCATTTCTGCCCCAGCTAGGAGCCCACCATGACATAATCTGGATGAAAGCGTCTGTTAGAGAGAGCACTGACTTCATTATTGATGCGTCCTTAATAGCAACAACGATAATTACGATAATAACAATAACGCCACCACCCTGGCACCAGAACCGGTATGCCTGAATTTACCATCTTGTAGTAAATACAATTTGCTTTTCCTATACTGTCTTTTCGACACATTGCCTCAGAGAAAGAGACCCCTAAACCGCAGACCTGCCCTGTCCCTGCAGCATCATTTTGACAGCAGTTGAAAATACGTTCTAGGAAATCCAGATCCCACGCTGCACTGGGAAAGAGAGGAAACTCCAAATGGGTCTTTATGTGTATGCTACATAATTCACCAGCACCATAATTAATTCAGATCACTTAGTTTTACAAGAAGTCCTTCAGCAGTGTAATTAAGCTTATCAGTGATCAAATTGGGTCCGACTTCAGCATTAGAAGAGCAGCCAGAGACAGAATCAGTAAGAACAGGAGTGGGGAGGAGAGCTTAGGCTAGAGACAGTTGGTCAATATTTAGGTGACATGAGACTCGTTATATACCTCCTTAATAAATATGCATTTAATTTTTGTCCTGCTGTGTCTAACCCACTTGTCTGATGTTGTATTATATTGCCTTTCTATGCAGTTTTTATAGGTTGAGTCCCAAGAGCCATAATTTATTGACATTACTTCATAAATCTTTAAAAGGGCAAGAGAGACTGACTTAATCAGAACGAATCATTTCCCCTTTGTTTGGACTTGTTTAAAATCAGTTGCTTGCTACTTGATACAATTTAAGTGACTAATTATGACTTGATTTTCTCCCCTCCCTATCCTTTTGATTCATAATCAGTGCTTTCAGCTAATGAATTTACCATTCTCAGAATACCATTAAAGACTTGGTCTTCTCCATGAATAGTCTTATTTATGCAAGTACCCCATCGACTTCAGAGAGCATCAGAGTGATTAATTCACAAATAATTTATCTGACAAATGTTGCTTCCCCTCTCCCCCCTCCCCACACTTGCAAACTGCCTGTGGGTGAATTAGAAATTTCTCAATTATTCATTATTCAGAATTACTTGTGAATTTTTCTCAGTAAATAATTTTTGCCCTAAACATCGAGTAGCTGCAAGGTATGTGAGCACACTTTGTGCCCTCTTGTTCAGCTTCCAAAGCCACGTGGCCTCATTTCAGTGCAAAAATGGGGTGATTTTGATACCTAACCAGCACAGAAGCAATGGAGAATTCTACTTTCTGACATACAAAATGACAGCTGATTCTGTATTATCTTCAATTATTTATCTACGAGCCCACTTTGAAGTATTTTAGGCAAGAGTTACATAAGAGGAAAGTATTGTTACTGCTTCACGTGCCCTCCTTTTCCCCAGGACAGTGCTCCTCGCTCCCGCCTGCTCAGCGACTGCAGGCGTAGGAAGCTATTTTAACTTCTTCTGCTCGGCGGGGCTTGGGAGGGGATCTGCGCTGCGGGAACAGCCTCCGATGCTGATGGGGAAGGAGGATTCACTTGATCTCAGAGTGCTGCTCATCCCTCACCCCCTGCCTTTGCCCCCTCTCCCCAGGATGCCCAGGACAGGGAAATTCCCTGTGCTCCCCTGCTCCGACACCTCGACACAAGAGATGCTGAGCCACTCTGGGAGCTGGTTTGAAGTGACAATGAATGAATGGAGCTCATGGAGGTGTGTGGCTCCCAGCCCTGGGCAGGGACAGGGGCTGTGCAGCCCCTGGGAGCGGCGGCAGCCAATGGTCACGGTGCTCAGCCATGTGCCAAGGACTTGGTGCTGTGGAAGGGGTGCAAACAGCACCCAGAGCTGTCCCAGCAAAGGCACCCGGCACCCGGTGGGGTCCCAGCGATCTCCCAGAGACATGCCCAGCATCAGAGTTCCCAGCAAACGTGCGCGGTGCTGGGCTCACGGAGACTTGCGGGCAGGCGATGGTGCAACTGCCGTCACAACTGCCTGGTGTCACTCTTAGCATTACAACATCTGGGATGTTTGAACCCCGGCAAAGCGAAGGCTTTACTGGAGGCAGAGAGTTGCAAATATCTGCGAGGCCAAGCAAAGCGGCGTGCGTGAGCTGTGAAGAGAAGCTTTGTATTTATCGGGAGATTGGATCATTATCTGACAATGAATTCTAGGCAGCCACTTATTCTCCTCTTTCTGTGGAGGGTTTTTCCACTCTTTGGACTCAATATTGTATGTAAATGGAATTGATTTAGGTCCTGAGAAGCTCCTTGGCTCAGAAGCTCCTCAGCTTCAGAAAACAACAAAGCTCTGCAGAGGGAGGTTTGCCAGGACACACGCTACTTCTCTCCTAGAGCAAGGGGCCCTTTCCACAGAAAACCCATCATAAGTGAAGTGCTCCGGTGGCTAACAGAGCTTCGTCTAATTTAAATGAAATGACTCCCTCTCTTTCCCTCTCTGACCTCTGGTCCTTGCTGGTTGCCATGGAAAATAGACAGATGAAACCCAGAAAGAATTTAAAGGAGAACTTAACTAAATTGAAATTGTACCTCTAGAACCTTGTTCATCAGCCTGGGTCTGACAACAGGGATGTTGATGTTTCCTTGGTGGCCTGGCTATTACATAATTGAGCAGCGGTATTGATAAAGCATACATTACAAATTGAATTAAGTAAAGGGTCAGGCGAATGAGGGCAGCTTGGCAAATGGCACTTTGATTCGTGACAGGGTTGCTCTGCATGGAGATCAGCGCGTCTCAGCCCGCGTTGAAAGGGATGTCGGCATCTTCTGGTTGTATCTCCACACGCCCTTCTGCTGTCACTTGCTCCTGCCAGAGGAAGGGCGGGACTGAGGGCAGTTGCAGGGACTTGAACCAGGTCAGCCAGGTGCCAGAGAAGAGGAAGGAGGTCTGGAGGGCTTATTAACATGTGTATGGGGCTGGGAGTTTCCCACTCCATTTTACAGCCCCTCTGACCCTATCTCCACTTAGCAACATTGAAAAAAAAAAGAGAAGTAGGTATCTATTATGCATAAATAACCTTGTTGCCATGACAGCAGCAGTATCTGCAAGCATTAAGGGTATCGGGAGCTTTTAGGTAAATGAGAACTGACACCCTGCTCACAAAATTAATCTCCTGGGTTAACCAGGTGAAGAAGAGCTCAAGTCGTCTGCCAAAGGGCAAAGGGCTGGATAGATGTGTTTTCTTTTTTAAAGAGATTTCAGAGCACAATAGATATTTCATCACTATGCCTTTGGAAAGAAACCAACCTCTGAGGCGTAGGCTCCACTGTAGAGTGCGCAGGATGCACACACCAGCGACAGGGCAGATGCGGCTCCGTGTCATCCATCACAGCTCTTGGACTGGCTGCAGCTCACTGCGGTGTGTGTCGTGTGTCCCTCCTGTCCCCGAATCTACTGTAAAACTGGTCAGTAATCGAGGAGCTAATATTCCTAAAAGATTTGGCACATTTCCCAAGTGCCATTTTTGACTTTCATGAATGAACAGTGACTCACCCACTGCAGGGAGAGCCAAACTGTAAGCACGGACATGGGGGGGTCAGGTTTGGCCCATGCCAACAGAGATGGGTTACACAATGGATCAGCCCAGTGGTCTAATTCATCATCATCCCTTAGAGCAATCAAAAACAGATGAGGCCTCTAAATTTCTCCCTTTTCTTTGCAGATAGCTGCCTCTTGCTTTTCAAGATCCCATGGAAGGAGAGAAGGGAGTGCTGTGAGAAGAGAGGGGGTCACCGACACTTTGTGGTGGGAGAACTGGCCTTTTGCAGAATATTTGTCTTTAAGAGATACAGGAATCACAAGGTGAATGCTGTGGCTAGGTTTTATGTGTACGTGTGTGAGCTTTATCAAACCCTAAATCTCCAAAAATCAAGCCAGACCAGGAGAGCTCAGAAATACCGCTCTGCCTGGTGCACAGCCTTGCTGAATCCTGAGGTCTGCATGCTTTCTTTGCCTTGGTGATCCTGTGTTTTTAAAGTCTAACAAGCAACAGTTTTGGATTAGGCCTTTCCAGCAAGCAGAGGTCCTCTGCCAGCTCAGGTGACAATTCAGCACCCAAACGCCTCTGCGGTCAGCTTTCCCTTGCCTCCCTTACACAGCCCCTGTCTCCAGACACATGCCTAATAAGCTTAACGTCCCAGGAGATCTGATCCGCTATTCCACGACGGCAGCAATAGGCCTGGTAGCAACCAAAACCTGGGGGAAATCTCTCTCGTACATAATATGCAAGCAAGCAAGGATGAAAGCACACCAGAGGCTCCCTCTCATCTTTTAAGCATTGTTTCAGGGACTTTTTATCCAAAGCATTTTTTGAATAGGAGCTGCAAGTATTCAGTACAACTAAGATTAATGGGTTTGGTTTTATCCCAAAAATGTATTGCTCAATCTCAGGTTTGTGCTTCTGGAAAATGATTTCTGTATTAATGGGATCTCTCTGACATGCCTTCCCCATGCCCCTGCTCTCTGTTCCCGTGACTGTTTCCATGACCATCACGTCCAGCGCTGGTGAACTGGGCCAGTGCCTGCTTCCAAATTTATTTTTAAAAACCATTTTGCACTGCACGATCACTGGTGCCAAGGCAAATCTCTGCTGGTGCCAGATGGAGCAGAGAGGCCAAGAGGTCATTCCTGCCCCAGATCTACCCCAATCCCTTCCTGCGCTCCCTTCACTGGCACTGCTGCGTCCCAATAAAGCCTTTGCTGGAGGGGAGCTCACACGTAAGCTGAGCCCTGAAAGTGACCCCTTTTATACGAACTAATGACTCCAATTTTTCCATGCAGAGTACTGTTAAGAGAAAATTTCCGTCGCTGACTGCTTCTGTCCTCCAAGGAACAGCTCCAAAAATGTTCCACAGAGCACAAGCCCTCTGTAGATCCCACTTTGGGAATTACTAGTATAACTAGGATATATTTTCCCCAGGGAAAAAACAGAGGCTTTTTTGCTAAAACATTTTTTCTCCTTGCAGAAAAATGCTTTGCTACTGAAGTTTCAAACACAAGGTGTAAATCTTTCTTTTATAGCATTAACACTTCCTTGGCTCTTCTTATTTTTTCCAGCTGTCTCTTAAAAACCCAGGCACTGAAAGAAAGTTACCCCTTGGCTGAAAAACATCTGGCCTCAGAACTGCTGTCACCGCGCGCCTCGAGAGCCGTGACGTGGATGTGCCTCCCACCTTCCCCCTGCCCTGCCCGGGCTCCCCGCTCAGCCCACGGCCCCGCAGCTGGAGGAGCCTGGGGAGACGTGCAAGGGGGAGCCTCTGTAAGGAGCTCGCAGGGAGAACAGGAGCATCCTGAGGCCTCTGATGGCCTTGTTGGCCACTTTTTGAAAGGAAGGGGGATCTGGATGGAATGTCAACCTATGATTCCCAGCTTGTATGTTCACATTTAATTTTACTGAAAATCAGCATTTACCATTACTCCAACAACACTGAGACATACTCCACGCACACCTCTTTGTCAGACAGCATGATCTTTTAATGCTACAGCAAATGATTGGTTCTGCAAGACTTGTTTAGAGAAGACGGAGTGAACAGTATCACCCCGGCTGTACAAGGCACTCGGACGTATACATCCCGTGGGGATATCCTACTCATTCCTTTTCCTTTCTGGAGGGTGGATACTCACTCATGAACCACTAAGGAAACCTTCTACGTTCACCTATTTAAGACAGAAATAATTACACTGACTTAAACGTGAATTCTCCAGCATGCTTTTTCCAACATTAATATCTCCTTGTATAGTAACCTTATTATAGCCAGAGATAAGTGACCCCACCACAGTACTGGCCTTGTTTAGGTTTCTCAGTAAGTATAAGAAGATTACTATATACATCTTATTTCTGTTGCAATAAGCAGCTTAGACAACATGACTAAGGGTCACTCCATACAATAGCTCTATGCAATTATATATAATTTTCTGGTGTGCAATGAAGTGAGCTGAAGGTTTCCTGTATGCAGCTTCAGGTCTTTGCCATTAACCAAGCAACTCCATGCTAAGACTAGAGCTTGTCAAGAGGCAGATTTTTTTGTTTCCCATAGGAAATAAAGACATTTTGACATTTATTGCACAACAACATTTCTCAAAATGTAATGTTTCAGATAAATAAAAACATTTTGAGGATATTGAAAAATTTTGTTCCAAATCACGACCTTAAGAAACACTGTATTACCTGCGTGCTAGAAAATAAGATGCATCTTGGAAAGAAAAGTCATTCTAAAACTGAATCAAAGTTGTACCATCTCAACTTCATCAAACACAGTATCTCCCTTACTCTTTTCTTCCACAACACACATCTCTGCTGATATCCCCACTCCAGAACAGGCAGGTAAAACATCTCACTGCCTAGGTAACTCGGTGCTCGTGCAGGGAGCGGACTCCAGTGCGGGCTGGCCTCTCATGCAAGCCCCTGTTTCCCAGCAGAGCTGGCCAAACTCGATTTGGGCTAGCACACAGTCAGCACGCTGTGACTGCAGAGCCAAAATGCCATGGAAATCAAGAATTTTAAGAAAAGACAAGCTTCTGGAGGAAAAGTGCTTTAGTGGAAACTATCTATCTGGGCAGCTCTGAAGAGTTTAGGTGCCAACAGGGAACTGCTGATTTTCTGGTGGGTAGCAGTCAGTATGACTAAACCCACCTTGCCCCCAGTAATCCCACTTCAGGGGATCCTGGGGAGTCGCTGTACTGGCTGTGATACCCAGCAGCCCCAGCACGGAGAGGCAGCGAGTGCAAAGCCATGTCTCCGTGGACTCAGACTCAGCTCAGTCTCTACCCAGACCTGAGACCTGCTTCTTTGTGAGCTACATCAGCCCAAACTAATTCCCAAACGGGGAATCACAAGACTTCAGAAAAACAATGCAAACCTGGCTTTTAACATGAACTCCGCAGGGCTGGTCGGAGGCTGTCCACGGGAGCACAAGCAAGTCTGGGCAGAAAGCGCTCTCCTCCTCCCTGTTTTCCAGAGCTGTATAATTCCTTCACCCAAAAGAGACGGAGCCACTAACTACTGCATTTCAGCTCTGCTCCTCAAGTGTGCTATTATGCTGTGAGTTTAAGAGTACTTCAGAGCTACACCTGTACCATCCAGTGACGTTTCCAGTCTGCAGTAAGACGCATTAGCAAATATGCAGTAAGATGCATTAGCAAACAGGTCAAAATGCCATTTACTGAATTTGCCAAGAGAAAAAAACAGTACAACATTAAGGAATTCAATAGATAATGCAGCTCAGGGCTCCAGCAAAGTCAACTGACCCATGGTCTGTTTTTGTGAACAATTGCAAATGTCAAGTTACGGGTTGCAAAAGGAGAACCTGGGGTATTATAACGGCATCAGCATTTGTCCTAACTGAGGGATTCCCTCAGGTCCCTTAACTGAGGTAGAAGAATCACAGAATTGGTTTTGGTTATAATGAATGTAAGCACTGGGCTCCTTACCACACACCCATCCTGACCCCTGAAAGCTGCTGCTCACCCACATCCAGCCAAGTGCAGGCGTAAAGAGCAATACAGGTACTTAATGAACAGCTTAATTTACAAGCCAGGGGATACCTATTTACTATGTAACCAGTTAACAATGCACACTAGATCATGTATAAACAGATATCTACCAGTAAAGCTGCATCGCCAGAAGCAGAGAAAGAGAATTTTCCTCTACACTTCTTACTTGCATGAAGGCTGCACCAAGAGCATTGAGCACTTGAGACTCAGTGGGTTTCGGTTACGAGACGTGCAGTTTGTGGGGAATCTGGTAGGAGCCCTGTAGACATGCCTCCAAAAGAGCCATTCCCTGTGCTGCCTTAGGCTGGGCTGGCGAGCCCAGAGTGAAGCCCTGCCAACACGTGGTGCTTCCACTGCTCAGGAACCCAAAATCTCTCCTGCCTGGAAATCCCTCCTTTACAGAGTGGAACATGATGGAGCATTTCAGGGCCTTGTGTTTGTATTTCTCACTTGCCATGCTCTGAGCAGACAGTGAACGAGCTACCAGACATGCAGTCCTATGTTCAAAGGAGCAGATGAAAATCCAGAGAAAGAAATGCAGAAACATGTTAAGAGACAAAGTGAAGTCAGAGGCAGCCGCTTCAGCGCTATCGCTGTAAGAAACTTCCCCTTCTGCTCATGCTAACCTGCTGTCTTTGGCAAAGGGCTTGACCTGACCCTGGGAAGAACTCATGCAATCCTGTGGAGCCGTTGGCTCTGGAAATCCCTCAGTCTCCTGAGCTAGCCAAGCTTGCAAGGTAGACAAAGTGCCAGGCAGGGAAAATGTTTTTAGGCAAGCCGGTGGGATACTGAGATTTATTCTGCTATTTATTAGGGGAGGGATGGCTCTCCCTCGACTCCCTGAAGCATGGCCTGATACAGTGCTGCTTTTCCAAAGATGTTTCATTTTCTTGACAAACAGGAGACAAAACAGCCCTTGAGACGTGAGATGCTGATGACCAAAGCTTTACTATGGTCCTGAGAGAGGTTAAGTCCAGGTCTTATTTGGCCATTAGGATATTGATTTCCTGTTGACTTTGCCTGCTGAGCTCCCTATGGAGAAAAGCCCTCCTTAGCTGGGTCCACCAGCAGATTCTGCCTCTAGGACATGGATTAGGTGATTCTCCAAAGTGGTGATGGCCTACAGGAATTTTTGCCTCCAAGAAAATGGCATGGGTTTTTTCTGCGAGATGAAGGGGAGGTCTCCATCTGATTTCTTTGCAACCCATTTCACCCACACCCTTACTACCATTTGCTACCCATTTCTATCGATCACCTTGGCAGGACATCCATGGGCTGAGAAACAGGGACCAGGTTCACCTCTGCAGTGAGCAGCTCTGACAGGACCCACAGCTCTTACAGCCTTCACCCTGCAGCAGCAGGCAAGCACCGCCAGCTCCCCCCACCTCTCCTCTCCCCGGGCTGGCTCCCGGGGTGCCCGCTCAGCCCCCAGCCCTACATGAAGTCAGGGATACCTGGCTTCATCTGGCCTGGAAGAAAGCCATGTATATATGGAGCAGCTCACTTTTTGCCCTCCATGTCGCCTCGGTGAAAGCCCCGCCATGTCCAGGCTCCACGAGGTGTCCCTGGAGCCTCGCTGCACCCCGAGATGCTGGGGGTGCTGGAGGTCTGGCAGGGGGTGAGCAGTCTGTGCCATAGCTGGAGGGCAGAGAGGATTAGGCAGGGAGGAAGGAGAGGTGGCGTGGGGTCAGCGCTGCGCCTGGGTTTGGGGAGGGAGAGCCCAGCACAGGCAGCGGATTTGGATTTATGGGCAGCCCATTCTCGCCGGGAAGGGGACGGTGTCATTGAGAGGGAGCAAGAAAGGGGAAAGGAGATCATGTTTTCTCAATGCTCTTATCTGAAGCAAACCCTTAATAAGGATTGGGATGAGCCTGGATAGAAGGGAGGGTTACCTGTGATACGGTGAAAAGCTGGTGGCAGGCAGTGGTCTGCTGGGGAAGGGGGCAAGCTGCATGGAGCAGGGGGCTGAGCTGGCCCCAGGCACGGCTGACATGGGCCATCGCCCTCCGGTCCGTAGGAGCACACACACGTGCACACTGCCATGCCAGGCTGCTACTGTCAGCAGGCATCTGCCTGGACAGACAGCAGTAATTGCTGTCTCTTAACCTTGTAGAAAAGGTTGGATAATTTACTTGGCTAATAATGACAAATATTGCCTTGGGCAAGCAGGGTTGGGGGTTCAAAAGAACCCAAACCCCAAAGACAAGGACATGATGTAGTAGCACTTGTCTGACACCTTCCTTCTCTCCTTGCCAGGACTCTCAGTTCTCACCACTGCTGGTCCTCTTGTATTTGAGTCCTTGTGGCTCTAAGATTTTGGGGGAAAAGGTGAAAATTCAGTCTTTTTTGATGAAAAGAAGTCCTTCCTCCATTCTCTAAAGAAAGGAAAGCCAGAGGACACTATGGTGTAGTCTGTAGGAGATCCCATGAAATACAGGAGTCCTGGAAGACACCTCCACTTGCAAAGTGTTTCCCTTACAACCTCTGCACAGATGGGAGCGGGGATATGGGAAATTTTCAGGCCGCCCTGCAGGGTACCAGCCACACTGGACCAAACATCCCTGAGCCTTGGATGCATCCTACCAGGGCTGTCAGGAGAAGACACTGGGTTAAGGTTTGTGCCCAGCACAACGGAGCCAGTTTTTTTGCCTACCATCACTGCAATACTGCTAGTTATTACTGACCTCAGCAAAAGCAGAGCTAGACCTTTCAAAGTCTCCCAGGAAAAGCCATGCCATGTCTGACCCAAGGAAGAGAGGTTTAGCAGCAGTGTTACTGGGCCACAAATGGGAGCTGTTATCCTCGTCCCTCACCTATTAGTGGCTGCTCTCAAAGAAGCATAGAAACGGGGATTAATGGATTGAAAACTCACTGGGTATTAGAGCTACAAAAATACTCATGGTGCGTGTTGGTTTGCCGCAGGCTATGTGAGAGCGGTCGGTGTAGGGCAATGGCAGAGCCTGGCAGCCGCGGCAGCACGGTGTGGGTCTCCATCCCATGGGCTTGGGGTCTAAGAGTGATTCCAGTCTCCCCCGGTGTTTCCATCCATCCGGGGGAAGCTGCTCTACTGACTGACTGGAGCCGTAACATACCAGCAACCATCAGTCATGGCAGAAATTCCTCTCTGAGGGCTTGGAGAACTCAGAAGTGCCATTATTTCCTGCACTTAAAATGACTGGTAATCAAAAGCCTTGTTTGGAAAGCCCCATTTGTGCCTCACACAACCCTAGGCTCTGATGTATGCTAAAATCTCACTTTAATTATGCATGAAATGTACGTCTTTGGCTTTTAGGGACAGAGGAAACAGTTTTGTCTTGGGAATAACTGAGAATTATTTTGGCCTGGAGTCAAGAACACACAGCCCAGTTTTTGTTCATTTGAGTTGGTTTTGGGTTACTTTCTAAGTGCAGGCAGCTGTTTGACGAGGGCCCATTTCCTACAGAAAAGAAAGTTATTGTGTTCTCGGCAAATTCTCTCAATGCACCATTTCAAAACCAGAGCAGTCAGTGTAACGCCCATTTCCCCAGCTCCAGGGCTGCCACCTCGCAGATCTCAGGTGACTCCAGAGGACATGTAACCCCATTCTGAGTTGTGTTCCACCCCTCTACACCTGAAAATCCAACTATGAATCCTTCAACACATCCAGCCAGTGGACATCAGATGTGCCTCTGAGCTGCTGCCCCAGAGGTACCCACCACCCAGCAAGGAGATACTGGAGCTCTTCCTCTGCCCTCAGATATACAGAAGTTACCAGGAAAAATGCTAAATACATGGCTGCAGATCCCACCTTCACCTAGGCAATGTCTAGACCTCCAACCCCATTCCTGCTCTCCCAGCCCCGTGCTGGCTGCTCCGGCTCTCCCCTTGGTCATCTGCACAAAGCCCAGATCGGATGGATGTGTCTGCGTTCTCCTCATCCTCCCTCTTCTCTTTCTTTTCCTCTGTGGCACTCACCTCTCCCACCCGCTGCTCACTAATCCCTCTCCATGCTCACCCCTGTGCAGGCTGGCATGGAGGGCAGCAGGACCTCGGCCAGGCCCGTGCCTGACCTACCACGGCAGTTCCCGGGGGGACCGAGGAGACGCACCTATCCCTCAGAGACAGCTGGCATTATCCCTTCTTGCAGGGCTAATGCACAGCCAAGGGCTCAGCGCTTCTGTCTCTGCCCCAGATCACTCATGCCAGGTCTGTCCGTGTGTCCCAGGTCTGGGCTTTCCTCCTCATTACAGTGATAAAAAGGGGCTTTTGGTGACCCCGAGGTTCACGCTGGGTTTTCCTGGAGGAAAAAGTTTGCCTCTTCCAAACCTCCCTCTCCTTGCAGCCATGAACAGGGAGCCGCTTGGACCCTGAAGCACAGCTGGTGCCTCAAAACCATGGCTGGCTGATTGCGTTCATTGATAATTTGGGGAATGTGGCAGGAGATGAGGTCCCTTCTGCTCCCTGCACGCAGTGGTGGCACCGGCAGGGCTGCGGAGCAATGCGGCATGATGAGGATGGGGGATACGGAGCCAGGAGGGGTGGTGGAGGATAGGGGGAGCTCCCCATGGTGTGCACAGCCATGGACTCATCCTGGCCCTGTTTCTGGCAGATGGCACCCTGGGTTCCTAGCTGGTGGCAAGTGGCAAGGGGGATTGAATGCAGCATGGCACCCAGGGGAGAGACGTGGCCCCCTGCAGACACCTGGCTCTAATGCGGATTTTGCTGTTCCCCAAACTGTACAGAACAGTCTTTCAAGAGGTGACTGCGAAAAATCATAACAGTTATTATAGCCCAGGGCCCTTGCAGCCACGTTGCTGGACTGTGATCCCCCCAGCCATCCCAGCCAGCATCTAGGCAATTCCCGTGGGTTTTGGTGGGATACGATGCAGAGTGGGGTGTTTCTTCCTCAAAACCTGGCCCGGAGCGAGCGGGCAGCCATGCCACGCAGGACCCTCTCCTGCTCTCAGCACAGGCTGAACAAAATCCAAGTGCCACTGCGCTCTGCGGCAGGCATCTTGCTCACGATCTCGCTCTCGACTTCAGGAGCATCCCAAAAGCTGTCTATTTCCAGATTATGCTTCCAAGGAAGAGCAAACAATGCAGAGCTGCCATGATATATTTAACGATGAATCATTCTCTTAAAAATTATCAGCTGTGAAAGGCTTTCACCACTCTGGGGATAATGCAATGATGTATTTCATGTGAATCAGTGCGGAGCGTATCCATGGCAACCCCATCCTCGCAGTTTGCCAACAGTTGGGGTAACCGGCCTGGAAGAGTTGCAGAAAATAAACCTGCATATTATGGGGTTTTAAAGGAAAAATCAGGCCTGTTTTGAATGACAAGTGGCTTGTCTGTATGCTTGGCTTAGGCTTCTTCGGTTGGCATATTGCGAGACCTTCAGCGGGTGTCACTACCCAGGGAGGTAATTCATCATCTCCGTGCAGCATCCGTCCCCGCCGGGCGGGCGCAGACACCCGAGGGCTCCTTCCTCCGCAGTGCCCTGCTCATCACGCACACGGCCAAACGGCCAGGGGCTGGACGCGGGGACCTGCAGCAGCCACCAGCCATGGAGGCACACGGGTACAGGCACAGGCGCGTAAGCTGGGTGTGATGCTTAGAAGTGAGCGCTTGATTTAGCAGTCCGCCTCCTACTCTCAAAAGAGGCGTAGGCACCGCGGGGCAGATCGTCATAAGGCTACAGGCAGCCGAGCAGACAAACAGATCCTAAGCCCCCCCCGAGGGCACTGATGAAGGCAATGCAGATCCCACCATAGGTGCAGTATGTCTGCCTGTCAGTAATTTTAAAGCAGCTGAAATGCTTGTGATGTGCTCAAAGCCCTGTTTCAGCGGGTGCTCCAGAGCCTGCGGATTTGGGAAGAGAGCAAGAAGCAGCTGCATGCTGGGGGGCTTGATCCCCAGGATGCATTTTTTGGCAGGCTTGGAGAACGCCCTGTCGTGTTCCCCAGGCTGGTGTGAGCTCTGGGAGGGTGGTTCATGGAAAAATGCTGCCCCTGCCTCCCAGAAACATCAGGGCAAGACGCAGAAATTCCCCGTGTGAATGTGAAGTTTTACCGAGCAGCCTCTTGCATTACTCAGGAGTTGAATTTTGAAGACCATAAACTGTTGGGAAAAGTCTCAAAGGAAAAATATATTCCAGTTTGCTCTTTGGCTCTAGCACAGGTGTTAGACTCTCCCTGGTTCAGTAATATGAATCCTATAGAAAGGGAAAAAATGTAATTGTTCTGTATGATAGCAGGATTTCCATGAAGTTGCTTAAAAAAAGCATCCTGCAAAAGAGTGCCATGGCTTGTTTAACGCTCGTTGGGTCAGTCTGGGGTCTGTGTCTGCCTCAAGGAAAGAAAAAGTAGGGAAGGGCAAGTTCCTTTAGAGAATGAAATGGCTGTTTTGATGCAGATCGTTGGGCATTAGCAGGCCACGTTGGAAGTGCCTCCCTGTGAATTTGGATCAGGAATGCTCAGGAATGGGGAGAGCAGCAGAGCCGGACCATCCGTCCGGAGTGCTCAGCCCAGCTTCCAAGCCTCAGCCCATTCCTGGTGCTCCGGAGCCCTCGGGACATGTGAGCTCTGCTGAGCTTTGCTCCATGCGGAGACCTAATGGATTTCATGCCTGGTGTTTGGAGCTTGAAAACCCAGCCCGAGGCAGCATAAAACATGATTTTCCCCTCAGTATTATGTGGTGGGTGATTCCAGCCCATCTTTATTTTCTCTAAAGCATTATGAAAGACTAAACACTCCAAGAAAATGGCATCCATTCACAGCACGCCAAGGGCGACCGGCAGTGCTAATAAAAATTCTAATTGCGAGAGGATAACTATCAATCTCTCTGACTCATGCTATGGAAGATGCTGAAATGGCACTCTTGTTTTCATCTCTCCAGCACTCTGTTGCAACGATAGTGTCTTTATGATAACATCTATAAAGCACATGCTGTTCTTGATATGTTTTCTAATTTCACTGAACATATCCCTTATATCTCCCCATAAAAAATCAGGAGAAAACAATGGTGGAAAGGGTGAAAGGATGAAAAATGGCAGAGAGAAGAAAAGAGGGAGAAAATTGGGTAAGGAGGGGTAGGAACAGAAACAGTTTGGCTTCTGCCAACCTAAGGTTTTTCAGCCTTCTAAAAAATCAGAACCAAATATTTATCCATTTCTCCATGTTTCACCTCTCCAAAACTTCACCATCCCACATGCCTCTAGGTCAGCCTGGCCGCCGTGCCCAGCCCTGTCCTGGAGGCCCCCTCCTCTCCCACCCAGCAGACACAGGCCATGTGGCTACAAACATTGCTTAGGAGAACCAGTCCTTCTACCACATGGAGAATTTCCAGGATGCTGAGATATATCCCAAAACCCCACCAAACCCAGCTCAGGGAAGTAAATTTAAGGATGTATCCATTATCATATTAATCCTCTTATTAACTTCCAGCCAAAAGAATTGTGTCTTGGCATAGCCCCAGAGCTCAGGAGCCCATCCACGTTGTCAGCAGTGCTACCTCGGTCTTGGCCAGGACCAGACAGTACAGCCTCAGGGAACAAATGTGAGCAAAATCTAATTTTCTGCTGGATCAACCTTAATTGTAAATCAATAGTTGAGTTTTTTATTATTTTGCAGGCTGCTTTGGCACTGACTAGGATGCAAGTTACGTACAAGGCCTGGTGCTGAGCCTGCTGGGTCAGGAAGGCTGAATGGGTACAGGTACTCAAAGTTATGAAACTCTTTCTATGGGCAAGCACTGACACTCCCACTGCATCACGGTACAGAGATGATTAATTACCCCGCAGCACCACAGAGAGGCTGGTTGTAACTGAAGTACGTGAAATGACAGAAACTGGTATTCTGAGATTTACTGGGAGGTGCAGATCCATCTATCCCCACGACTACCTGCCTGCCCATGGTAGCTCAGCCGCGGAATGGCTCCTGGTTAGTTTTCAGCAGTGCCTGGACTAGCAGTGTCTGTCTACAGAAGGGAGAGAATGTAAATATTCAGGCTTACCTGGGTGATGTTTGGTTGGTTGTTAATATGTAAAACCTGGGGCCAGACTCTGCCAGGTGACTGCAATATTTAATATTACTGCGTTATATGAGGCGTTGCAAAAGCTCACATTTGAGGAAAGCTGAAAGCCATTTATATACACATATGCAGATATATTCTGGTTTCAGAAAAATGGAAACTCAACCACACAGGTCATAAGGGAGCTACGGGGTGCTCTGTCTGTGACCTCAGCTTGCACAATGGCAGAACCAGGATTTCTGGCTTTTCTGTATGTACCCCTTCTATGTATGACATAGCCTAGATGTAGTTAAATTGATGTGGCAATGCTAGGGTAGAGCCCAGATATGCCGACTCTCAGCATCCTGCCTTCAGACAACACCATTCTGGTCCAAATCATCCATTCAAGAGGTCTCCTCTACCAAAGACAAGTGGTGATGGAGCAGAGTGACCAAGACCCACAGTCCATGTGTGTGTTCAGGTAAGAACTTTGTGCTTTCATATTGAATGAAGAGGGTACAACCTAGAAAAACATACTGTGACTGTCTGTCCATCTTAGCCTCTACCTTAATACAGACCGCATGCTGGACCCATCCACACTTTGCTGTCCAAGGACAGCAATATGGGACCAAGCTACCATGTCTGCACCCTCCTGTACCTGGTGTTGGCCAAGGAACCTGCAGCCTCCAAACAGGCTGCTTCTCTTCTTCCCAGATGCTGCAGCCTGCCAGTTCCCATCTCTTCCCCCTCCCACTAACACTTAAGTACCAGCATCTCTCTGCTGTTGCCCATGTTTTATTGATAAAATTTGGTCACTCCCTTTGGCAGATGACTCAAAAAGTTTGGCTTACAAAGAAGTGTCTCACCCTTCTCTGTTTCATTTCTACCTGGTTTCTGTCCACGTTCTCTCTGTGCAAGCCCATTGCAGCCTCAGCTGGACTATGCCTGCCAGCTGGGCTTGGTTATGCTAATGACCACCAGATACACAAAATCACTCTAATTAACAGGCTCTGCAAAGCACTGCCTGTAGTTAGCACCCTGCAAATGTGCAATGCCAGTTGTGTGCAAAAGGACATGTTTTCCTTACCCACATCTGCCAAGAACCATTTCACAGACTTCTTTGAAGAAAAAATAATTCCTGGTGGATAAAGCAGGCCTGGACACATAAACTCATATGGAGCAATGAAACTTCACTCTCCTCCCCGCAAAGCGGTAGTCCTTTTCTGCAGAGGCAGTATCACACTGCTGGCAACACACGTATGCACGACAGGAATAAAATCAATGAATCTCTACCACGTATGGTAGAATGAACAGAGACTTCTTTTAGAGGGAAAGACAAATGTATATTTTCGGAGGCCTGTCTGCCGTGAGGTTGGCTAGTATGGCTGATATCAGCAATAAAATAAGATCTGACTGATTTTAGGGAGATTCAGCAAAGCACATTGCGGTGCAGGATTGGGACCTGCAATGCTATTTTCAGTGCTGTGTTCTTTTCATATTCATGCCATTGGTGAATCTGCAGCGTGCAAGCAGGCAAGCCACAGAGGGGAGGTTAAAAATACTTTTTCTGAATACATAGCCCTAAACAGTGGAGACTGAATTTCATCCTATCCAGATAAGCAAATTGAATATGCCATTCTGATAACACTATTTTCAAGAGGTGAGTTTTGCTCTGGAAGCCACCACCCTGTTAATACCCTATGTCCAGGTCTTACTTTTCATCACTTGCATTTTGCATCACCAAGTGGCATCTGTGGCAGAGATAAATTGTCCATTGTCCCAGTTCTGTTGATGTCCCTGTGTCTTCCAGAGGTTAAATGACTTTATCAATGTCCTATTAATAAAGAATCCATTACTCTTGATTGCCTGCTACCTTCTAGGTACCCTGAAATCTGTATTTCCACCTTGGCTGAGAGCAGAGTCCTCATGTTCTCAATTCTCAGCTGCCTGGTCAAGCCCTAAGGACCCCCCAGCCTCCCATTAGAGTAGGTGTAATGTCATTTAACAGAAAAGCTCAACAATAGCCTTTTACTGCGGTGCCTTAGTGGTCTGCATTGATGGCTGCAAAAGACAGTCATGGCTATATCCCAAATGCTCACTTCTTTTTTATCCCTCTGATTTTATTTGTTTCCTGGACTGTGTGTGCAGCAGCATGAGCTTGTGTGGTTTTTAAGATGGTTTTTACAATCATTCTTTGCAACCAGTTTCTCCTATGGGTCAGTTGGGAATTGCTGACCAGAGCCTGAGGATGGTCTGGAGGAACACAGCCGGGGGGTCCTCTCCCTGATCCTCACTGTCACCAAAAGTCAAAACTCTCACAACTTTTCTAAACCCTTCTACTGTTTGAGGTCTGGCAGCTAGAGAATTATCCATTTCCTCGAAAACCAACTTATGAAATGAATCATTTTGATAAGTGGCAGGATAACATTGTCCTATTTTGTAGGAATTTATGTTCTGAAGTGATATCAGTTGAGTTACAAACAAAGTAAGTAGAAAACCAGAAAGATATGCGAACACAAATTTACATGGTTGGTATGACAACAGGGATGTTTTGTTTAGATAAGACTGAAAGGCCTTGAGGGGAGAATGAAAGAATACGTGCACTCTAAAAAAAATGCAAATCTAAAATTGGCTTCCCCCAGATAGACAAGAATTTATTAATAATTTCCTTCAGAGTGAAGATAAGGTTGGCATGCAGGAGAACTAACCTGAAAATCATCAGTTTGCAATGAGCTGAAACAAAGTGGTAAACACACATCATGATTACATTACAGCTGCAACTGGGAGAGATATTTAATTATTAATTGTTAATCATATGAACAAGTAAATTTACTCTGCCTTCATTAACAACGCTCTGTGTGTTTGAGAGATGAAGTTCTACAGCCCCTCGGCACCATTTACACTCAGGCTTGAAAGTTTCCCCCAGGTCCATCTTGAATTTGTATGTGCCAGGAACCTCCAGGAATCCCCATTTTTGTGGGGGAAGCCCTGGAGATCTCCTGTCTCTCACAGAGAGGCACAAACTGGGGGAAAATCACTGCAGTCAGAGTCCCACCCTGGTAGCATAAGACAAAAATTGGCCACTCGTTTTGTTACTTAGGGTGATTTCTGTTTGAAAGCTCCTATAGGGACAAAGCAACAGGACTCCCCAGGAGCAGCTGCCATTTTCCAACATGGTACTTGCATGATGGAGAAAACCCTATTCCCTCCCCAAGACACGTGTGCCTGAGTCTGCGAGAACGGCAGGGTGGTGGAGAAAGCCACGAGAGCAAAGTCAGCCTGGCATGGCAGGTGCTGTGCTATTCCCAGCTGCAATAAAACAGACATGGAATCGAATACTCCCTTTTCTTCCCAAGTTGCAGTGCTTTCCGGCTTGTTTCTTTAATAGCCAAGACGCTTATAAGGTCACTATGCACTCAGCCTTTTAATGTGTTATATGAACTGCTTTGAAGCAGTGCTGGGTTTGTTATCCTCTCTTTTCATTGCAGATATAAAGTCAGATGGAGCAGTCATTGGGAGTGGCCCTTCGTTCCGTGAGCCAGGCTGTCCCCAGGCAACCCAGCTGGGAGCTGGGAACCTGCACAACGGCAACGCAGCTGTACAGAGCAGGTAGCAGCTGGGGAAATTTATTAACAGAGAACTGTGGAGCATGTGAAGTAGAAATAATAGCACATCTCGGTTCAATTTGAACCAAGAGCCAGCCAATGGCAGCATTGAAAATACATTTCCAAGATCATTCAGTTTTTCTATGCACAGTAAAGGAAAAAAAAGACCCAGGTCTATGCTGATAAGCCCAACCAGTACTCCTCCCAAAGGCACTTTGGATGGGGGAAAGAGGGACAAACAGCAACGGAGAAAGTCTGCACGTTTCCCAGTCTGATATTGCCTGATTTTACACACAACAGAGAGCTTTCAATTCTCCAAACTCAACAGGTATGATGCTCTATTTATCTTTACTTTAGCAAAGCTAATCAGAAAAATCTTTTTTTGTGGAGACTTGTGATAGTCTGGAGAGCCGTCATTTTTATGTTTTCTTTGGAGCAACAGAAAAGAGAACATGAGATAACGTGTGTTAATAATGCTGAATTGTTTCAGTTTGATGAATTATGATGTTTTGTGCTAAAACTGCAAAATGATAATACACTATAAAAGACTAAACAGCATATGTACCTTATACTCTTATACATTTGCATTTTAAAGCTTGTATTTTCATCTAACTCAGAAGCTGAAATGACACAAATTGAAATGATCAAATCAAAGGGAAGCATTTTTACCTTAGCAAAATGAAACACCTTTGATGTTATTGAAACTAAACAAGAAAGTCAAAATGATTTGACATTTCCCATGAAACACTTAGTCGGTACTGACATGCTTCTGTGAAACATTTCTAATTTGAGGAGGATTTGGGGAGGCCCCACGCCATTGCACCCGGAGCCTCCCCGTCCCTCTCGCACCAGCTCCCGCCTCCTGCTCCCTTCCCGGGTGCCAGTTCTGCACTGGCTCATTGGAAAACCATTAAGCCGGTGCAAAGTGGCTCAGGTTTCCCAGCCAGAACTGATTCCGGAGGCCATGTAGGGCTGTCTGTCACTCCTCCAGAGATGCTTTAGCTCCCGAAGGCTTCCCTCATGTCCCCTGCAGAGGAGGAGGGCGGGTGGCCAGCACTGTACGGGGAATCCCACAGACCTGCAATACTGCTGCGGGAAGTCAGCATGTGGGTTTGGGAGGCTGGAGATCGCACAGCTCTGGCGTTAGGCTTACCAGCTCCGTTGAGGAGCGGGATGTCTCTGTGCACATCTACACTCTTTCTGTTGGCATGAACTCTCAAGAGGAGCGCGAGCCTCAGCGCTTTCCCATTTCATGTGAATCAGTTCCTTTGGTGCTCTGCCCAATCTTCCCGCTACAAAAGTCTCTTAGAAACTCATAGGGACAAAGTGGGTACAAATCAGTTCTACTACTACAGGTATAATCTTAAGAACCTGCAGGCATTAATGAAAAGTTTATGGAGAAATTTATGCAGCAACTTATATGATTCAACTGAGAATTATACTTCATCTATATCATCTTATACTCTGGTTTAAGAAAGAACATTATCCTTTGTAAAATCCTACAGGAGTTTTTATGAGAAACTGAAAAAAAGGAAACAAGAACTGCATATTCCATCCAATTCATTCAGTACCTGAGAAATATCTTAATAAAATTAGAAAACAAGATAATGTAGTCCAAAGTGGAATATACTAAAAGTCTTTCAATACATGGCTTTCCCAGTACAGGTGGAATAAAAAGAGGAATTAACTATAAAAGTCAATTAGTATGTGATTTTATTCCAAACCACTTGATATTTCTAGGTCTGCCCTTTAATATTCTAGGGAGGAGAAATCTTAAACCCAGATTTTTGTGTTTTGACTTCAGGGAACGCATGTTTACCACCTGTTTACAGAGCAGTGTCTGAGCCAGCCAATTATTTAAATATCAAAACAGAGACATCATCTGTGACTCAATTAAGCTGTTTCTCTACCTTTGCAACCTGAGACAATCTCCCTCTTGCTCTGGGGCTCTTTCTCTACCTGGCTGCTAAAGAAACAGCCTAGCCAAAAGTAATTTGCTGTGACTCTTCCAGCCAATTCGCCCGCAGGAGAGGAGAGGAAAATTCATTTGAGCATGATCCTTTCACACAGCCTAAGGCGTCTGTTTGGAGCCACCCAAGGGTCCAGCTGTGGCCATGCTTGGGTGTTAGAGGACAACAGTAGTGACGGAGCACACCGCAACGCCAGCCTGTGGCAACCTCTGCATCCCGGTGGGAAACAGCAGGGTCCAAGCTCCATTTTCCATTCCTGCCGGCTGCTTGCCACATGGCGAGGCCGAGCGATGGAGGCCACTGCTCTCTTCCTCACAGATGACAGGAGCTCCCTGTCTCCCTCCTCTCCTGGACAGGATACAGCATTAAAAATGTATCTTGTTCCATACATAGAAGCAGACAGACCCAGAAACGTCACCCAGCTGAGTACACAGCCTTTGCGAACTTGGCCGGCAGCTTCCAGGTTCATCAGAGCTCTCATTCTCACTGACCTTACAGCAATTAAATAGGCTAAAACCACAGGGCCTTAACTATTAGACCGGAGAGCTTGTTTACGTAGCAAGGGTCAGAAGCGAAGGACAGCAGCTCTAGCAGCACGGCAGTGAAGCAGTGATGAAGGGAAGATCCGTGAGCTGGCTCAATGAAGGTGGTTAGGTCTGATGCGGAGAGGCCAGGGATGCTGGGTGCCTCACTCCAGGTGGCTGGAGGAGCCGCCCTGTGTCTGAAGGAGAATTGCATATTTGTGTTGAGGTAGGGTTTGACACCTAGACAGGAACAAACTTTGAAAAGTCCCATACAAACATGAATTCCTGATGTGAATAGGCAAATAGATCTGACCTGTGCTCATGGGCTTCAAGGGGCAGATGTGGAGAAGGGGCAGATGTGGAGAAGAGGCAGGGAGGAGGCTCCCCAGTTTTCCTCTTGTTCCAGCAGTTTCAAAGAGGTCTAATGAAACCTTGGATATCTCAGAAGCAGCCATGATCAGGTAAAATAAGTACCTGTCCCGCTGTTCACTAAAATTGAATTTTCGGAGTACTCCCTTGGCATGGTAATGATACATCAATATTACAACACTGTTTGCTTGACAATACACATGAGACAATATGATCTCTGGAGCTAACAGTAACTTGTAATAGATGTTAACCTGAAGCTATGAAAACATATGACAAAACAATGCCTTAAAATAAAATAGAAGACCTTTATGAAAACAAATAAAGTTTTGAAAGGCAGGATCGTGGTTTCCCCTAGAAGCACAGTTAGTGCATGGAAAGGCTCAGCTGCTGGAGGGATACTGGACAAACCACCCACGCTGAGTTTCTTAAGGGCAAGTGAAACTTTTGTACCTCATTAGCCTCTCCCACATGCCATCAGCCTTCTGAAAAGACAACCCATCCGCCATCCCCATGTTAAACTGGATGCACCAGGAGCAAAGTTCGAGGAGTAGAAGGAGACAGAGAGATTCTTCTCTGCAGAGAAGCATCATTCATCTGAGTTCACTAAAAATGTTGAGTGAGACACAAAAATACATCAACATTCACCGTATAACACCATTTGATAGACTATGGGAAGGAGACCTGACCCAAGAGTACCGAATATTTACAACATGGATCTATTCAGCATTCAGACTCAAATGAACAACTTTCAGCTTAGTACCTCCTGCGCGCTCATTTTTATCATGTTTGTTCAGCTTGTTTCCTCACTGACGAATTTTTGCCAGGGGGCCCCAATTCTCACTAGCAATAGCTATTTATTCCTCTTTACTGCCACCAAAACCTAATCCTATATATTAGCAGTCCCCTCCCAACTTTTGTAACAAGAGATGCAACTCAGCCTGTGAGACCCTTGGGTTTGACTTGGTTTGCAAGCACCTCAATAGGTTGCAACTCAGTTTTATCTAGATTTACTGCTTTGAAGAAAGCAGAGCATTTTGTGTCTGGCAGATTCATTTGAAGTTTCACTTCAAACATTTTGCAGGATAAACTCAGAGCAAAGGGTTGAGTTATACAACTGGAAACACACTCACAGAAAGAGCCTACAAACATAAAATACATCTGGAGCTAATCTCTTCCTTAGGGCATTATTTTGGGCTCTGAGACAGCCCTTGGAAGGACCTGAACAGGGTCCCATCCTTCCCCATGCCCTCCCTTACTCCAGTTACAGCTACTGGTTACCACTGTCCTCCTGCGCACGCTGTGCTCCCCTCGGCTGAACAGCTCAAGGAAACTCATCACATTTGTGACTTGACTTTGCAGCAGGGGTTTGTGAGACTGCTGGGGTTTGGAGTGCGTGGGGCCTTTGTGGTACATTGATTCCTCCCATCAGACTCGCTCTCCTGCCAAGGAAGTTGACTGAATGGTGATTTTTCTGACTTCTTTTTTCTCAGAGAGCATGACTTATATTTTGAATATATGCAGGGGTCCAGAGTAGATTATCATACGCATATTTTCCAAGTCTTTATTTTTTCACATCTATACAACATGTTAATAACCATCCTCTCTGAGAGCCTGATGGGATTCCCCGGGGGCTGCATGTGCAGGACTAACAGCACTGACTGATGCAGTGCTTTGAGATCCTCAGTCTTCTCCCCCAAAATGTATCCATCAGAATTAGAAGCACAAGCTGCAGTAGTGCTCCTAGTTAGACGATGATTATTTAGCACTTCTCATTTCTAATCCCAAAACACTGAAGAAAGAAACGGGACTAGCGAAATCCCAGTTTGATAGAAAGAGAATTTTATCCTCCTGCAGCACAGGAGATACACAGTAATCAGGACACAGGGAAAGAACCCAACTTTCACAGCTTGAATCCTAGGGCCTTTGGCACTGTCCCATACTACTTGTCCATGGATCGAGTAATTTGGCAATAAATTGGAGCCTTCTAACTAAATCAAAAGTGTGCTGATGTTTGGAAAAAGTTCAAGGGTGAGGGAGTGGGACAACAATGACAACTATTATTTTTTAAATCTCTTTGTCCTGTAGAACTGGCTGATCTGAGCTGAATCACCATAGTTAATACATGTTGTTCTCAAAGCTTTTCAGAACTGTGTTTGAAAAACAGGAGCACTGGGAAGTTTGTGGGAAAAATCATATTCCCAATTTGAAGAGATCGTTTTGGACAAGTTTACAACAAAATGTGGTGATCTATCAGACAACTTTCTAAAAGGAACTGTTAGATGCTGGAACCGACTAAGGGTCCCAAATGGCCCCAGACCATTCAAGGCAGCGGAAAGCAAATTCATTGCACAGCTTGGGATAAGGTCTGAAGTGATTCTCTTATCATTTCCTTGAGACCAATTGGGACCAACTGTACTGCAGTCAACAGAAAAAGTGTAGAGCAAAATGGGTGTAAGAGTGAGGTCAGAGTCAGCCCTTGAATCATCATTAGGTAACAAGCCATGCTGGCTTCATTATTTCATTTAATGACACATGAACTATGGAGGTGTGGGAGTAGAAAATGAATATCTGAAAAAGCCAAGATTCAGATGAAAACATTTTCTACAGATAAAGATTCTTTTCCTTTCTTTGAGAAAGCTAAAAAAAGCAGAGGGAAATATCCAGAATAATTAGCCCAAATAACGCCATTAATCCTAAGCAGAAAAAGACGCTTATTCTGCTTGGATCCCTGGAGCAGGATGAGAACATTTTATCCTATGCAGTATAGTGATTTGCCCTGTTTACTTGTTGCACATTGTATGCTCCTCTCCTAACAAGCAGCAGTCATTACCAGTCCTTCAGCAGAGCCTATCACATCCAGAGCCAAAATGCTGTAAATAATCTACCACTCGAACTTATTATTATCTTGACTGCCAAAGCCAGCTGCTCTTGCTGCTTAGCGTCCCTTTTCAAAGGAAACACATTGTTTCTTCCAGCTTTGGGTCTCCTCTCATATATCGGTGGAAGCAGGAACAACTCTTCTGAAGCCAGTGGAGTTGTAGAGATGTAAGCTTGGGGCATGTGAGAAGGAATTTATTGCTGTCGTGTTGTCTCTTTTTCCATAACTCTCCTAGCCCCTCAACCAAATATGTGCTCCAGTTGTGCTGGGAGCTGTACAACATGTAATCCTTGCAGCATCCTGACTCAAAACAAGCATGTTTTGTTTACTCTGCTTATGTGGGAGCTCCTGTGAAGCCAGGGGCATGAATACATTGCATGATGCTACTCAGATCTTAAGGAATGAGTTGATCTTGGAAAAGATGATGAAGAGCCAGGCTGTCTGAAATAGGATGCCTTTTATTATCTTGTTAGCTGCTGGCATGATCAACTCACCCTCAAGACAGAAGGTGAGACGATGAGATTTACCTCTTTAGAAGAAGATTTGGGTGTCATCCAAAGATCTTCAGCACAATATATGTTGTACACAACAGCTAAATATTTCGTGCACCTTGCAAAAGAGATGTGGAAATAAGAAGATGTGGAAAGTGGGGAACACACGACTTCTACAATGCAAACTCCTTTCCACAAGGTTTTTTCATCTGCTAGCTTTGCCTGCTCTTCACACATGACAACTGTTCACAAAACAACAGGGTCCTGGATAACAGGATTAGAAATTGGAAGCTGTGAGCTGAGCTAAGCTTCAGCGGTGCTGCATGAAAACAGCCTCTGAGCTCAGAAGAAGACAGGCTGGAGTAGGAGGAAGAGACAACTTTTGGAGAAATGCAGGGGAAGTCCTGGAGTGCCTCCACCCTGAGGAGACATGGGACGGGGCTTTGTTTCTTGCAGGCTTTGGAGACCTATTGAATGGCCCTATATCTATTTGTCGGCATTTTCATTTTTATTGAGGGACCTCACTGAACGTGCTGCTGGGTGACAGGATGCAATCAGGCTGGCTGGCACTGGCACCAATGCTGTGCTGCCTGTCTCTCTGGGAAGTGACCGCGGTATCTACTCACGCCACATGGGCAACATGACCGGTGAGGGCAATCGGTTGTCAATATTGTGAAGAGTGGACTTGCTGAAGTGGCATGAAAAGCCCTGCTGGGAGGGCAATGGAAGGTGAGTGTGCTACTTGAGCAAACCCAACCAAGGCAGGCCAGAACCTGGCTCGGCAGGCACCTACCACACTGTACGACTGGTCGGCATGCAACACTGTCCCCCCGCTACATCCAGAGCACATTTGCTTTGGGAGGCTCGCAGAGGTCCAGCAGCTTTTGCACTGCATGATGAGACATTAAATTTATCAAAAGAGGGAGAGGAACATGCTGGCATCCTTTGAGTCTGCCTGCCTCTTTCTCTACTGCAGTGATGCTCTCTTGCAGAACCTGAGCAGCCTCTCACACCTACTGCTTACTGCACCTTCCACATGTGTTCATCATGCAGATTACCATTTATATGCTTGAAATGCAAGAATTTTTTCTTTCTCAACTATTCATCTCACTTAATGAGTTAATATATAGATGGCAGACAAACAAAATTTTTCACTCTGCATACAAAACCACACCTGGAATACACAGATCTACCACCAGAACCAAGAGTGTCTGTAGCAACAGCTGTTAATTGTGCTCATTCCTTCTCATCTCCATTAAAAAGTACTTCTGCTCATTTGATGGCTTTTCAACCATAGCAGAGCTCCTCAACTGAGAACACAATTTCAGGCATTAAGTAAGGTCTTAGCAGAGGTTTAAAGCAAGACTTCCTGAATATCTTCTTGTTTTCCTAAATTTTTATTATGAGCTGGCTAACCATTTCAGCCCTGAAATACCTAGGCTAATGCATCTCAGAAGCATCTGGAATGCTTAGACAGAGCCTGGAGCTTCTTGGTTCAGATTAGGTGTGCAAGCAATCACAGCACAGCATCAGCAGCTGAAAAACTTCACTCCCCAGTGACCTTTTGCCATTGCTGCCTGTTCATTGCATCCTTCAAATGATGGCCCTTCCACCATGTGTTACTGTGCTAGCCCTGCTGTGGCTTTGGAAATTCAGCCTCAGAGCGGACTGCCAGGGGTTCCTCTCCAGCTCCAGGCTTGCCCTTCATATAAGCAACAGCAGCAGGGAGGGAAACAGCCCCGACATGGTGCACCCACCCACGGAGGCACAGGTTGGAAGTCTGCTCTGCAGTATCTTCATTGCTTTTATTATCCACACTAACTACATTGAAGATAAGCCTAAGCCATGCTGCGGTCCCCATGGCAACAGGTCCAAAGAGCTTTGGTTGGTTATTAATCAAGGTATGTGAACACCCTTTCTCCTCCAAAGGTCCTGAGGAAATGAATCCCATTAGGAGCCCCAGGAGCAGAGGACGTGCAGCAGGACACGTACCCGGGAGGCTGTAGCCTGGGGCTGGCATGGGATTTTACCTCCTTTTCCCACAAGGGATGGAAAGGAGGAAACCTGCCTGAGTCTTGAGCAAGTCCCTACCCTGCTTATCCCACAGTGAGATCATTTAGAGACATGAAGTCACGCTTTGTCTCCTTGGTCTCGGTACTTGGAGGCCAGTGGTGGCATTTCCAGGGTTGGCATTTGGGATGACAAAGTGTTTGCAAGCAGGGGTGAATCATTTCCCTGAGGACATCCTCGTACTTGCTGCAACATATTCAGGAGGAGAAAATGTTCTGCCTTTGAACTTGACAGTCTTTTAGTGTCACTGAAGTCCACCCTTCACAGACACACAAGGTGGTTGTACCTAGCTGTAGAAATTAGTGATACTCCCAATACAAAACAAAAAATCCCAGTGCCAAAATGCCTACCTATCAAGAGTTATGGGGCATCTGTGAGAGACTACAAGCAGCGCAGTGAGGAAGGGGCTTTAGAAGACTCAGACCCTTTTTTCTTTTGAGCAGATGACAGCCACCAGTGAACTGGAGAGTGCTGCTGGTAGGAAGTGGGTGCCCCCACCCCCGCCAGTTCCTAGACTAAATTTGCACTGGAGAATGATGGAAAATTTATGTCCAAATTAGAACCTTAAAAAAAAAAATCATGTAAGCAGGATAATCTAAATTATTTATGTCTATAATTTCAAGATCTTTTTTGTAATTTAAAAATGTGTTCATTTTTTAATATTAATTCTTAGCATAAATTAGCTGAAGTTTCATTATAAAAGCTGTTTCGAATCAAGCATCAGAAAATCCCATTTCGAAGCTTCTCTTAAACTCGTGTTTTAAACTTGTTTCAAAGAAGGGAGCCCTGAAAACTGACACTTTCTCATAAGCAGCTTCAGCTTCAACGGTCATCTTCTAACAAAAAATATTTCACCAGAAAGTTCCCAAACAGCATTTCTACAGCATCAGATTGTTTCCAGATCTTAAAATAGGAGACTTGGGATTATCAATCCCAAAGTCTTTCTTGGTCATAAACTTTTTTTCTTAAAGGAAAAGCAGACTGGCATTTCCATGAGGACCTGCAGCCCCGTTGATGCCATGAGCACTTCCCTCCCATGGTGACCTAGCCCTGAGCTCACGTTCAGCAGTGGGAGTCCTTCTCCCTTGCCAGGAGCTTTGACATTGGGCTCTGTTTCATGGGAACAGAGAAAAGCAGCCTGGGGAACATTGCCCTCCAGCATCCACCCACCACCAGCCAGCAAGATACCGCAGCCAAGAGGTCACAGCCACCTCCAGGACAGCCAGATGTGTCACCACCCAGCCATGCTGCTCCCTGCATAGGGTCATTACAGCAGCTCAGCGCCTGCAGGAATCTCCAGCACAGTTTTGTGGGAAGCCACTTCTAGACTCCCCAAGCAAATGCTTTTCCCCTTGGGAAGCCTCCACCTTCACCATTGGGCAGGACCAGCAAGCGCTCAGCAGCCTTGGTGCTGCTGGGAAACCTGCTGCTTCCCAGCTGGCCCAGTTTGCCACTTTGTGTCTGCTCTACGGGAGGTTCTCCAGGATGGGAACTGAAAAAGGCAGGGACCAACACCAGTAGAGCTGGAACTGGAAGCTCTTCGCCATTTCTGCCCATTTAAAAATGTCATTTCAGCAGAGCAGATCTTCTCTGGGCATTGCAGCATCCCTGTCCAAAAGCCCTGATTCCCTGAGGAGAGCGCTCTTCATTTCTTCCATGCTTGTGAGCCAGGGAACTGAATGGCCTCTCTAACCCGGTCTTCTAAAAATGAAAGTAGTAGATTTTCCTTCTCCATTGCCCCGTATTTTTTCTTTCTCAACACAAAGGGTACCCTGAGGAGTGAAAAGATAAATTCCTTCTTCCCTCTGCCACTTTCATGACTAGCTACAATTGAGTTTTCTCATGAGATGCCACAAACCAGATATACAAGCTGCCACAGAAATATACAATTAGAGTAGATCTATACCATACATGGTTACGAGTCCTGGGAGTTATAGGACAGGGAAGCTTTTGTGCTCAGACCCAGGCCGTGGGCAGAAGAGCACACACCAGCTGGGCAGCCACCAAAATACCAGTTTACTCTTCCCAAAGCTGTGGCTGCGTGCTCTCTGCTGTGGCAGCAGAAGGGGGCATTGAATCGCTTGGAAACTCGGTGGGAGCTCATTGTTAGCTTGCAATTCAGTTCTTTTGTGGCTCTTGGGACAGCCAAAATGTTACAAGATGGCAAAGTCACTGATCACATTCCTCTCCAGGGAGTTTAACAAGCTTTAAATGTCTAAAGCAAACAATACAAATAGAGCAGCAATTATGGACTAGAAGTTTCCTTTTCTGTCTTGCATTAAACAAAACCTTTTTTCTTTCCATCTGTTCTGGAATATTCAGGATCTCCAGGCTGCACAGGAGAGAGCTGCGTCCCTCCACCCACAGCCACATCACAGCCACTAAGTGATGGAATCATGGTGTCACAGGGCCCCCGCGAGCCAGCCACTGTGAAGTCGCACAAAGAACAGGATTGGGACTTAATCCCTAAAACTTCTCTCCAAAGTCTTCCCAGCTAGAAGAATGTCTTCTTTGAGCCATTATATGTTCTTTAAGCAATGACACTGGAAATAATACCACTACAGGGCACTCAAAGGAAAAACAACAGTTAATTCCAAGGAGTTACACGTTCCCTCAGAAACCCCTGCTCAGAAGACACAGTTCCTGCATCTCTTCTCCAGCCAAACTTAAACAGAAATTTCTTGACCTCTGAAGAATGATTTTGTTTTGCACAGTTTCTAGAAAAGGTCTGAGTTAGAGGTGTTTTTACAAAGAAAAGAAAAGGCCCATCATCATCTTCTGGGCCACAAATGGAAACCTGAGTGGTTTTGTGTGTATGCTAAGATCAGGGTCAGAACAGGTCTGAGTTTTCTATTTCTAGTCAAAAGCTTTACAAAATAACTCTGTGCCAGCAAGTCCCATAACCTTCTTTGCACAAAAGGGGCAATGACCTCTTGGCCGGCTAAAATGAAAATATCCAGGGTCCTTCTGACCTCATTCCTTCCTTGCAGAAGAAAAAAGGCTGGAGAGAGGAGATGGAAACCACAGTGACTGAGGGGTGTTCAGGATGCCCAGTTTCAGCAGCACTATCCTCCTTCCAAACAACTCCTGACTTCAGCCAGGCTCCAGCTTTTCACAGCAGCTTCAGCACAAAGTGAAATACAGGGGTTAATCCTCAGAGGCAGCAGCTGAAATAACTGGAGGTCAGACCGCTAGATCCTGCCTGGTATGTTTTAGTCTTTCAGAGGATTATGAAGTTTTCCATAGAAAGAAAAGGTTACGCATGAGCTCCTGTCTCTGCCCAGAATTAAGGTGCCCTGGTGCCTCCTCACCATCCTCTGCTCTATCCTGCAGGGAGCAACAGTCAAATATGCATGCCAAGAAACAATAAAATATTTGGACTAATAGATATGAGCTGTGAGGCATTTGCACAGGAGTTAGAAGCCTTAGAGCTTTTTGAAACTGGACTTAAATTTTGTTTTATCCTTAATGAACCAGAAAGCCTGTGGCATCATCATGAGGTCAAATCACATGGGGGCTGGCTATTTTCCACATCGCTGCCTTGTCCCTTGGGCATTAACAACTTTGAAAATACATGGGAAAACACACACACAAGACCACTTTGGGAAAAAAACTCTGGCATTAAAGAAAATACAGTGGTGAATGATGATCTCAACATGAAATTAATGACCTGAGAATATTTTTTACTTTTCTTGCCATGATGATGAATTTGTAGAAGAACTAATAAAGACAGTGGATAAATGGTTAATGTTCCCTTGCAGATGGTCACAGTTTATTACTATTATTACTATATTATTATCATAATGATTCAGAGACTGGCAGAGAGAACCTGATTAGCAGCCCAAAATCTCTTGGAGGTGAATGTCACTTTTCTGTTCCTCCAGAATTGTCTCTTCTTTAGAGTCCTCTAACAGTAACTGCTGTCCAAGAGCTTCTCCAAAAAAATTACCCCTATCATTTGCTTGTGTTGCCTTGAGGAAACAAAAATAAGAATTTCTGTGGGCACCTTCCCTTCCGAACAGGCACAGGCCCACAGGCTCTTGTAGGGCACAAGGGAAAGCTGTGGTGCTCCTTTTCAATCCTATACAACTGGGAGAAAGAGCCTATTCTCACCTATCAGGATTTTACATGGGAAAAAGAACTAAAATGTTTCATAGCAGCAAAGTTCCTGAACTTGACTTCTAGCTCAGCAGCCTTCCTGAGCACAGCTCAGTTGTCCTTCCCAAAACACAATGTGTACCAAGCACACTTTGCTGCGTCTGAACAGCTTTACTGCTCTATTTTTTCCTTTTTAAAACATGCATATTCTAAGGTTGTTTTTCTTTAAATACCTTGGTCTGGTCTGGGAGGAATGAAAGGCAAACACAGAGGCACAGGCCAGTTCTCGGCTCATCTTTTTGCCGTGTGTAATCTACAGATGTGGTCCAGTCTCTGTTTGAGTGAGTGGGAATCTTTCAGGCTAGGCAATAACAGTGCCAGTATCTGAGTTTTATACATAAGGTCATTGATGTACAGGGCAATTAAATTTTTGTGCAGACTCACATAAGAAGTTTGTTGAATCAAACCTTGATCTTGAGTCTCTCAGATGAATGCCTTGGCTGACAACATCTCCTTCCCTGGCTTTTCCTGTTCCTCACACAGTATCTCCACCAGCTTTGCTTGCTCAACTTTGAGCAAGGCAAAAGACTAATTCAACCAAGTGAGATGCATCAGGATGCCTCTATATATTCATGTGGGTAATCAAACAACCAGGGCAGACAGGAGCTATTTCCATTGCTGCCAACGGCCAGAAGAGCACAAGGGAACCGAGAGCTGCAGACAGCCAAAAGCAGCAGGGTCCTGAAGGGAGGCACAAACACCCTCTCACTTTACAGCTGCCAGCACTGGATGGGACAGACCACCATATACAAACCAACAGACATGAAGCACATCAAAGTAAAGGCTCTTTGACACTGCAGCCTTAATTTCTCCTGCTCCATTACCCTCCCATTAAACCCAAATGGTATCTGATACATCTCTCCGCTAGAGATGGGTGGCCTGTGTCCCAAAACAGCTGGCCAGCCTGTCTTACGTGAGCAAGCAGATGGACTGTTGGTTTGTACTGCACGACTTATTCAATGACAGCAAATGTATTGGTTATATTCTCCCCAGGACTCCGTTTGTTATATTAAGAATAAGTAAGAAACAACATTCAAAACAAAATAAAACAAAGCTGATTTTTAGTGCTTCAGAGATTTTAACTTGGTGGGACTGTCTACTACACCTGACCATAAAATGTTACATTAAAAACAGATGATATTACAAGAGTGTATGTTATAGGACAAGAGCAAGAGACAAAAAGCCAACTGTAATTTTAGCAATCTTGTCCATGACGTTAAAGCACACACCAGCGCTCCTCAGACTCTGGATGAGCATGATGCATATTTTACAGCCACATTTTTATTGACTATAATTTATACCCTGAAGCATTATTGTCTCTGTATGAAAAGAGCAATTTTGCTTTCCAGCGAGCAAACAGCTATCCAGAAGGCACCCAAGTCCTCCAAAAAGAGGCACGCGCAACAAAATATTTAAGGCAGAATAAAGAATTTACTGCTGAACCAACACAGACTATAACCTCTTTTGCCAGTGACCTTTACTGAACAACGTAAATGAGATATTCCAGTGTGACAATGAGATATAACAATCTGACAATCTGCTGCTTGAATGTGTAGTGTCTGAGGGGACAGAAAACTCTCTTTCCATGTAAAATGGGATGCATTCTCTGCAAAACACCAGCTCTGCACTGCTACTGGCTGCCGTGTAGGACAGCAGACCTGCGGACAGTTGCACTCGCTGTCCTTACCCAGCTGAGAAAGGCCCTGGCAGGCCAGGAGTGCTGCTCCCCTCCTCTTCCTCCTCCCCCTTCCCACCCAGGACATCCTTCACCCCCACGGAGAGCTCAGTCTCTACACTGTTTCCCACAAGAGTCTTGTGGGGCAAGCTGGAAACCAATCTTTCGCCATACATAATGGCCATGAGGTGACAGGAGAAGAGCCGTAAGGGGATCCTCACCATGGTTCTAAATAATAACGCTGATCAGCAGCACTGAAAGATAACAGAATTTTGCAGAATTAAAACCAACCAGTTTTTCCCTCTACGGCCCCCCATAAAAATGGATTTGTCTCACATCGGTTGTCCAGCCCTAATAAGCCATCTGAGCTTTTACTAATAAAGAGGTGAAAAACTTTCATTTCAAACATTCCTGTTTCACAAAATGTTACCTAATTTATGCACAGTTGCAGAACAAAATAGCCTTTGCCTGTGCATTCCCGGTAATTGCATACGAACATTAGCATAGTCTATGCATTAAAGAACATCTTAATGTTTAGCAGTAAAAATAGTATCAGCCCTGTAGATGGTATAAATGAATGGCTATAAAGCTCTTCCAGTTTACTTCCAGTAAGGTTTGGTCTGTAATTTTTAACCAATCAACATCTTTTCAGTTGACAAAAGTGAGCCGATATGTATCGTGTTGCCTTGTGAGGCTGAAAATAGATTTTGCAAATATGTTTCTGGGTGCGGAGGTGGTTCATACAAGTGAAGCAAAAGATGAGGAGAGAAAAGATGGACACGTTTTCATTCCCAGGGCTGGATTTGAGTCTCTCTCATCTGCTTATGCTCATTAATCAGTCCAGAAAGGAAACTCTGATCCTATTCACAGAGTGCACGACTTGTACTCAGAACAGAGACTGGAGCTTGGGAGTGACACTGCTTCAAAGCCATACAAGAGGATACAGCAGAAACACCACCTAACGTGTCCTACCATGTCACACCATCAGAGAAAAGAGCAGGCACTTGTACTCAGATTCTTATTTCTAATGGAGCCTATGGGATTTTCCAAGTTGCATTGACCATTTTTTTGAATCTAGAGGCTAAGAGGGGGAAATAGAGAGAGAAAAAATTGACAGCAATCCATTTTGTTTGCACATATATTCTGTACATATGACAAAAGGAGAAGAGCACTGCTTACGTTTCCCACACACTCAAAAACTAGGCTTAGTCAGACTTCTCGCAGTCTGGGTAACTGCAATGCTTCACCCTTCAGTCTGGCTCGGGGCATTGGGTCCTGGAGAGCCAGAGGCCCTGACGTCTGTGTGCACAGGGAGGGGGAGGAGGCTTTACCTCCTGCGGTGTCTGGTCCCTGAACCAGCACCACAGCAGAGGTTGTCACTGCAGGACCAATGTCCTTGGCTGGAGAAGCTAGAGAGGATGAGGATGGAGAGCCCAAATGCAGGCCACAGCCAAGACACAATTCTGTGTCCAGCTGTACCCCTAAGTGCTCAGAAAATCTGGTATTTAAGGCATTCATATCTCAAACCTGCTGCTCTTAAAACTTAAGATGCAAGGTAGCCCTAACATTCACCTAACCCAAATGAAAATTGGAAGTTTGATTGTTTTTTAGTTAGAAGACAGTTTTAGGATGTAAATCTCTACTACCACTTAATATTTTTGTCATACTCAGTCTTTTCAGTTCTTCTAAAGAAAAAGAGACACTTCATTGACTTGCTCATTCATTGCAGGAAGAACAATATTTGAGATGTCTGAAAAAGATTCAAGAGCAACTTATGTGAAGAGCTCTAACAGCTGGAGTGGAACCATTACTTGTCCAAAACTAAAATTTGCTACAACTGTATGATTTTTATGTCTGGCAAAATATAGTAAAATCATCGCATAATGAATTACTTACAACTGACCTATTTTTATTTAGAGCAAGCAGAGAAAAAGTGTCTGCAAATGAGCTGGAGGAGGAGGAGGGGCTCGGAGGATGTCTACTAGAGCTACAAGAAGCTGAGCCTGTTGAAGAAGAGATAGAAGGAAAAAGATGGTCAGTCAATGTCTCAGCGATGGAGACGGCCTTCACTCTCAGAAGAAAGAGGATGGACACCTGAGGGTCTAGTTTTACAAACAAGGACACGAAAAGTACCTGAATAAAATCTTCATGGAAGAATTTCATTGTTCTCCTACCCATAGTCTTGATTGATAAAATTTCAGAGAGTGGCTTCCAGCTCTCCAGTCCATGGACCCATGAGGGAAAGGGGGATCTCATGGCTCTGCAAGTCCTGTAACCCATGCACAAAAACCTTCTGAAAGGGCCTGGCCCCTTGGCAGGAAACACGATGAAAGCCGTTGACTGAGCAAGGCAGGAAGGTGCTGGTGAAGCAAACACACAACTTGATGCCTGTGACCCGTGCCAGTCCTCCAGGCTCTCCAGGGATGGCTTACACCCAGTGTGCAGGGAGAGGGCCCGGGGCAGTGGCCCGGGCTGGGAGCTACTCACCTCCCGACTTCAGAGCTGCTTTCTGGGGGTGGTGGGCAGGTCTCCCTCCAGCCAGTGCCTCAGTTTCCCCCAGCTGGGGATGAGAAGTGCCAGCGCCCTCCAAGCACATGGTGGAAGTCAGTGGATGAGAGGACAGCCTGTGCGCTAGGTGCTACAGACAGCCGCACACATGCCAAGGTCTAGGTGAATCGGAGCCAAGGGAGATATTGCTAACATTAAACATTCAGATCATGAGACTGGCATGAATACACTTGCTTTAGGCTTTTTATTTGCCTTCTGCTTTTTTAGCCTTTAGATTTTGTATCTTTAGGCCATGCATTCATGAGGACCCGACACTCTTTTCTTCTTTTAAACAAAGCTGAGACCACTATGTACTCCCAGTTTTCACGAGAGGCTTTAAAAAGAGCACGACCAAGAGACCAGACAACTTGCACTGAAGTCCTTAGTCCATTTGTACACAGCCACTACAGTGTAATGTGTTTGTTTTGCTATAGTTTGATAGATTATTCCTTAGCTGTAAAGTACCCACCTACTTGCTGCTGAAATTATGCAAAGAGAAGCGAGCTGAAATAGGTTCTGGAGTTATCTGCCAGGGACATCCATGCGTGTTTTTAAGTTTTATGATCTTAAACAACCACAGACTGTTCTGTCCCTAAAGGACATTTACACAGTGATTCACAGTATATGTTCTCAAAGAAAGCAGCAATTTTCTCCCTTTCTCCTGTTACTCAAACTAATATAGGATGTAAATGCACATTTGTCAAATATCTTAAAATTGCCGTGTTATTCACCAGCATCCACTGCTGCCTTTTAGCTTGGTTTTTCTCAAAACCAAAGTTGTAGTCTTAATCCCATTAAAGTCAAGGCAAAATTCCCATTTCAAAGACTGGTATTGCATCCTTTGTACTCAGCCTGGCAATGTGATAGGAGCAGATACAATAGGAGAGGAGCGGAGATATTTTCTGCCAAGAAATATATCCTGATGGGAATACACTTTTTCAAATACTGAAATTCTCCAAGAAGTTAAAATTTTATCCAAACATTGTCCATTGAAAAAAAATCCTGTCTGTTCTATGGTTGCAGCTGGTTACGTCCCATGCCCCCAATTCTATTTGCATTTCTTTCATAATGAAAGTTTTCTAGAAAACCCTTTTCCCGCTAAAGCTTTGTAGTTTGGAATTTTTCTCTGATCGATGATGGAAACGCTTCAAGGGGGAAGGAGGGAGAGTAGGGAAATGCATTTCCATTTCCACATAGCCGTGTGCTCCCATGCACTAGGGCTGCTGCGCCGAGTCACGCCGTGTTACACCAAGCGATAAACTCGCACAACAAGGAGCAGCAACGCAACGCAAGCTGTTGTATCTGACATAAGATGAGGTTGTCACAAGAGTGCTATATCAAACAGCCGGGGAAAGGAAATAACAAGAGACACTTTACAGATGTCTGGACTGAGGTTTGGAGGCATAGCCGTTTGAGCATTGCAGGGACAAAAACTCTTCATCAGGTCTTGTATAGAGTGTGTGTCCTTCTATTAACGGCAATAACGCATCAGAATTAGATGTGTTCTTCTCTGGAGCTTCTTTCTGCTCCTGTGTATTTATAGCCTCTTTCAATCCAGATAACGTGGCTGACAAAGCAGGATTGATTTGATTAGCATGTAAATAAAGCCTCATTGCTGCTCCTGGCTTGTCTGTCACGGTTATGTTTTGATGGGATTTCTGTCTGCCTTTCCTATTTACATCTGCTTCTTGTTTGCTGGGTTTCTAAGCCCACGTGTTGGGAAGGGCTCAGGTCTCCAGGAGCTGCTGGATGGAGCCTTCTCAGGGAGCGGCACCACAAGGCATGTGCAGAGCCATCGGAGCAGAGATCCGGGACCGATTTCCCACTGGGCCATAAGCAGCACCAAGAGTGTGGTGGTGCTCAGCATTTCCCCACGTTGGCCTTCGCTGGTCTGGCAGGGAATGAGCCAGGATCGGCCAAGCCAAAAGAACTGCATGGGAAAGTAAGCGCTCCAGGACATGGCCAAGTTTAGGAATCACCTAGAAGGATGCTAAACCCCTTGGTTTGTTTTGCCCAGGTACTTGTGGAGACCTGGGCACCACAGAGGCAGAAGACAGGCACAGACCAAGCTGGTGTCAGACAGCCAGGAGAGACTGAGGAAATGTCTTACTGACACGGAGGTATGCCTCGGCTTTCAGACCACAAGACCACAAAAAATTGAATTATTTCTTGCCCGCTAGTTGTGAGGCTGATTTGATGGTATCTGTGTGCTGCAGCTGATGTGGAAACAGCCTGAAAACCAGCTGTGCCCCAGCTCAGCCAGTCCTGTCTCCCTGGTATCCCAGCAAAAGGCTAGTGAACGGCTCCGGCTGGTCATGCCCAGCTCATGCGGAGACATGCAGGGACTTCTGGCCATGCTTTCCCTTGCACTGCCAGGCAGGATCCGTCGGTTCTTCTGCAAGGCTGTTCAGCCTCGGTTCTGAGCAGAAGTCCCCAGCAAAGAGCAAAAGATCCCATTCTGAGCACGTGGCACTTGCTCCTGACCTGGCTGCAAGAGCAGGATCCCATCAAAGCCATTCTGCATCTCCCTCCTCATCAGGGAGCTGCAAATACTGGTATATTCATATCTCATTTTTCAAGCAAAACAGTTCTGAACAGCTTATGGGAGAAAGAAAGAATTCGAGCACGTTCGACTGAATGCTGGCCATGTAACAGCATGCATCTCCAGGAACAGAGCAAAGGGAGCCGCAGATGGAGAGGTTCCAGATTGAATGGTTCAAGTAATAGTTAAATATGTGCTCCCCAGATTTAAACAAACAAATCCCCTTTCCAAATAAACTCTACCACTCCCCTGTCACTTAAGAGATGGGGCTGTTTTCAGTCACTCTAGCAAGGAAGGATAAATCTGCAGAATTTTGTTCTAAAGGTAACAGCTACAGGACTGAATCCTGACAGTGAAAGACGGTTCGCAATAACATGTTAACAGGAGACATAATCCCAGTAAACGAAAGTGGCAGAAATCCACAATGCAGAGTGTAAGCTAAAATTGATCAACAGACAAATCGCTACCATCAAAATAGGACGTAAAAATAAACATAGAAATCGCCTTGCAAAACTAACAGAAGAGTTGCTAAGTGAAGGATGGGGCTTGTATATGTAGACATGCATACGTACGCTCACACACGCATGAAAGCCTGTGTGCAGACATGTTCACATGTGCAAGAGCACGGGTGTGCATACATGTATTTATGGATTAGCGATCTTTTGCTTTCCTCAGAGTAACCATATCCCCAGGGATCTGCCAGGGATGCTCACACACACCTCCAGCAGCAAAGGGCCTCTAAGGGAGCCCCAAGCCCAGCCCTGGACTGCAGGGAAGGTGTCACGCCGTGTCCCCAGCAGGAGGGACAGCGCGGCCCTGCTTTGCCCAGAGGGGACAGAGGAAACGCAAGGGGGATTCATTTGTTTTCCTCTGCTCAGAGCAGATGAGATTTTTGCCATGCCACAAGGCTGCTTGTAGGATGTTCCCTTTGCTTCTCGAGATGAAAATCTCTCTGTTCCACATCTAAAAAGCCCAGGGAATGTGGACGGCTGGTTTGAGGCCAGACCCGCCGTTCAGATCTCGCACGTGGAAGGCTCAGCCCTAGCAAAGCGGCCGTACCCCGCTGATCTCCCTGGGCTGCCTTCAGACGGGAACAGGTTTATTGATATTCAGATTTTGATCTTGTAACAGTCCTAAAGCACTGCAAGTACATTCGGTCGTTTGCACCAGCCAAGGAGAATAATTACAGTTGTGCACTGTTATCTAAGACAGGTCTCTGTCTCTCAGGCCCAGATGCCATGCTGATGGGCTCCCTGGAATTAGATGTGCAGTCAGCCATTAGAGCAACAAGGCAGATTAGGAAAAACAGAACTTCTGATCCAAACTGAAAGGAGGAATCTACGTTTTTGAAGTTTACCACAGAACAGAAATGCAAAAACTTCTTGTTAGAGCAATGCCAAATCAGTTTGTTTCACTGTGCTGAAGCAGCCAAGGGAATAAGCACGCTACACCCTCACACCACTCGCCTCTGAAAACACAGCAGAAAGGGTTCATTCTTATGTGAAGAAGAAAGAGAAGTGCAAAAATAAGCTTAACTGATGTCTCACTAAAACAAATCCAACAAAGCCGTGCTTTCAGATGGAAGACTATACTGCATTTAAAAATTACCCCCTTACCCTTCCTGAGGAAGCACAGGGGAGGACCCAGCGCCCGGGGCACCCCTGGGCCTTCTGCGCGTTGCCAGACTCCTTGGGCGGCCTTGGCAAAGCAGTCGCCGGGTGCCTGGCTGCCTGCCCCGAGGTGGGATAACGGCATTTCTGCAGATAAACTGGTTCCATCACAGACAGCAGGCAGTAGCCACACTGATGGCCAGGGACCAGGGACGGAGGAGCCACCTTGCCCTGCTTTCCCCTGCTGCTGAAGGTCTCCTGTGGCTGCGCTTGCTTTTTAACCCCCTCGGATAACTTCTTTATTATTATTGTCAACCCAGCAAAGATGGCACCTCAAAGGCACTCACTTTTGCCCACACTCTGGGGCTGTGAAAGTTAATGGGGTTTTTATCTCTGACTAAACAGAAGCAGAGCAAGCCAGCAAGCATCCCCAGCAAGACTGCTCCCCGCCCAGGTGCAGGATCAGTGCCATGCCTTGCACCCCTGCTGCGGGTTTAATGCTCCTGCCACGGCAGGTTTCAGCATGGAGGCTCTGCAGCAAGAGCCCTTAGAAACTCTGGATGTTGACAAATTTTATTATGAGATAAATGCCAATGTATCCGATGAATCTCTCTGTTCGTGGCAGTGGGGTTAGACTGCAGGCTGACAGCCTGCACACTTGGATTATATTATCGAAAGGAAGCACCAGCCAAAGACTGCCTAATGTCATTTTCCCTCATTAGGAGGTTATTAGTAAGGGCTCGTAGGGCTGTACTGCGCCCTGCATCCTGACACTCAGCAGTATTTCAGGGGATGGCATTTTCTACTCTCATTTATAGGAAAAGGGAAAAGATAAAGTTCACGATCACGAATGCAACCTGTGGTCTGGGCAGGGAAATGTTCATCCATGCATTTTTCATGTGGTCCTTGAATCAAGGTTTCACAGGCATCTGACGGCGTGACTTTATCAACAGGTATGTCCCCAGTTTGGGGATGGGTTATAGAGGTGAGGGACCAAACCACACACATACCTGTATCTGGCAATAACTGCCCCTACACAGCACGCTGGCACACAGCTCGGTGTGATTAGGTGTGAACCCACCAAGCCACAAGCGTTAATACCTCTGACTGCACAAAAGGGTGTGTGGCCGTGTGTGGTAGAGCCCGTCTCCCCGCGCACAGCGGGGCCCGTCCTGCTCTGCCCCAATTAGCAGCGCCAGCGGCACCGGCACAGCACCGCGGCTGCCGAAACAGCCCCGGCAACGCAACAGGGGCACAGCTGCAGCTAGGGACCGATGGAGCCATGTGGGCAGGAACCAGAATTGCCAGCCGCAGGAAATCCTGATTATTATAGGTTTAGATAATAAAATCCTTCTGCCTTGGAAGAAAAAAAGCCCCCAATCTTGACATTTCCTACGGAATGAAGTTCAAGAACAAGTTGACTCACTGCAACACTGTGCTTTAACAAGATTGATATGCATGATATGAATATTAACTATAATAAGGAAATTATAGTTAAATATAATATCTGTATTTAACATAACAAAATTAAACAAAACAAGACCATCAGTTCATTTGGGCTGTTCCAGTGGGGAATTCAGACAAAATTAACACGGCCCACAAAGCATCTTAATTTGAACATGACTGAAATGTTGTGGTTCTGCTGGCAGATTTCTGAACAAAACCGAAGTTTTTAGCTATCTTACATGGCTTCAACAGTAAAACCATTTTTCCTGGGGCACAGTCCTACCCTAACACAACCCTAGACAAGATGTGAACATCTCCAAAGCCCGGGGGCTGTTCCCAGCCAGTGGGAGCACGGACCCTGCTCCTGTTTTGCTGCCCCGCAGCCTCCTGCTTGCTTGAAAATATGTAGCAAACCACCATTTTTAAACAAACATCATCCAATTTCTCTCCAGAATCTTTTCTGCTCCTTTCTCAAGGGTCTTGCATCACTAATCACTTTGGTGTTTTGAAACCCTCCTTTTAAAAGCCGACTCTTCCTCCCCCCAGCAGACATCTGACAGAGCTGCTGCAATCAAACATCACAGGACACAAACCAGGACAGTGATTCTTTGGGCAGGCACGCCTCTGTCTCTCTTATAACATATTAGCTATTTTTATCCATTACAGAGAGCTAAAAAAAGATTTTTTTTTTTTTTTTTAAGAAGTACTTCAGGGAAAAAAAGACTCTGCACTGAATCCTTCAGTAATTTCTGAGCAGCTTGTCCCCCACAACCCCCCCCAGCCCCTTCCCCTTGCCTGCCCCCTCCCACTATTAGCAGGGACTCGATGGGGGGAATGGCTGGTGGGTGTCTGTTTGCCTGTCCCCCCGCCGGAGCTGCTCCTCCAGCCACTGCACTATCAGTGTGCCCCAGTGCTGCTTGCCATTTTTGGCAGTCAAGCCCAGAAATATGCAAGAGACGTAAATAATTCCTTTTTCGAATTTGGTCAAGAGGACAGAGCGCTGGCTCCTGCCAGCAGTGCGGTGCTCGGTGGGCTGGGGCACGGGCAGGCAGGGGCTGCCAGGCATCCCGGGGCTGCGGGGCATGCAGAGAACCCCACTGCCCTCGCCCCCAAATGCAGGGGATTTTCCACTAAGCTGTCAACTATCCACCCTTTCAAGGTCGAAGAAAAGGAGAGGAGACCAGAGATCTGGTGGCAGCCCTGAGACAGGACACGTTTTTAATACTAATTATTGCGAGGAGCGCTGGGGGAGCACAGCAGAGGCTGATCCAACCAGCACCAAACTGCAGATGATCCCTGCCCTGAAGTGCTCCCAGCCCAGGTTTTGGGGTAACGGTGCCCTCCTCCCGCATGCCCCTGCCCTTTGGAGGAGAGGCGAGGCAGGACCTCACTGTAGCTCACTCAGGGGAAGTTTTTAACCGAGGCTGCTGGACGCTGAAATACCCGGTGGCTGTCTCGGGGCAGCAGCCGAGCAGGAGGCTCAGCCCTGCGGGGCTCCCTGCCTGCCGCGGTACCGTGGCCGCTCCCCGCTGCGGGTGCCTGAGCAGCCGAGAGCATGGTGCTGGGCAGCAAGGTCCCCGCTTCTGCTCAGCCTTTTCCTGAGAGCCAATATTCAGTGTAAAATGCACAATCTGACCCGTTAATTCCTTACAGAGACCCAGGTGAAGACATGGACTGGGTGGTCCAGAGCAGAGCAGCATCACCCTGGGGCAGGACAGGAGCTGCTGCCCGGCCTGCCTGTGCTCTGCCCAGGGTGCCACATCTCACCATGGCTGCTCAAAGGGGTTGTGTGCTGGAAAGGTGCCCTTAGAGAGTCAGTTCCTCTTGCCCCAATCCAGCATGTGTTATGTACCTGGATGCTGCCATCCACTTGGTCCTTGGCATCTCCGCTGCTGCTCCCTGCCAAGAGGCTGAAGATCACAGGCAGAGACCCACTTATTAGGGAAATAACCATTCCTCACACATGTTATGACAGGGCTGAGTCTCAGAGTGACATTCAAAAGTGCTGTCAGGCTCTGAGCTTCTGCAAGATGCGCTCTCCCTTTCCAAGGCTGCTGACACCCTCCCCAGAACAGCTCCAAAACCTCTGAGCTTGGTCCTCCTTGGCCCCTTACACCTCCCCATGCCCAATGCCAACACGTGATGAAGACCCCATCTCCCAGGGCTCTCAGTCCAGAGCATCCTGACCCAGGAGCACAGCACCAGCACAAGATGGTAATGAGGGGCTGGCACTGCATTTCATAAATCGTAACAGTGTTAGGGCAACAGCTTATTGCAATACATCTGACTCTGCCTTCCTTCAGCATGTTTCAGTCGGGCTGACTTTGCTCTGACCAGAGACCTCAGGAATTACATGCCCTCATCTGACACTGGGGACCCCAAACCAATTCATGCTCTGAAAAATTCCCATTGTGTGTCTGGTATCAAAATCTATGGTGACATCTCTGCTCTTGCCAGCTAGACCAGCTTGATATGGGAGCAGCTGCTTGCATAGACAGAAGGTAACAGCGTCTGACATAGCGCTGATTCTTAACCCAGGACCTGTCACATCCAAGCTGAACAGAGGAATCACAAGAATAGGAAAAAAGCAAGCAGGAGCCGTGCTTTCAGGTCAGGATGCCTGTTCTCGTCATCAGTGCTCACAGTCCCACTTATTGCATCAGGGCACCAGAGTGAAGAAGGAGGTGATGTGAAGAAAGATCACCAAATAAGAAAATGGACCAGTGCTGGTCCTTGCTCCTTGCTTAGTTAAGGACCACGCTTAAATTTGGTCAGATCCTCCTTCTCTGCTCACTGCTCGCTCACTTCTCTAGACTTTTGCAGGCAGAGTCATCTCACCAGGTCTGACAGCCCCGTGCGCTTTCTCCCCACCCCATTTCAAATCCACTGGGAACAGCTCCACACCCAGACTGCGACCAGCCAGCCATCCCAAATGAGCACCTCCTGTGGTAGAGGAAAAGGACGGAAAGACTCAAAGCTCATTGAAATTTCCTCCCCAATTAAACAGATCCCTGTGGCAAGTCAGGGTAGCTTCATTCCCCACATGTACTTCTCAAAGCCTGCAAAGCAAAACCACGCACAGGGCAATCCATTAAAAGTGAGGAAAGCTGCAGGCTGGGCAAAACTGCTGATGTATGAGCAGGGTTCAGGACAGTGTTTATGACATACAAGGCACTCTGCCTCCCCGGCCGGGAGGACGCGGGGACCTGGCGGCCTTGGCAGAGGGAAGCTTTGGCAGGAGGCCATCTCCCCGCTGCCGGGGTTCCTCAGTCCGGCAGGGCTGTGCCCACCGTTAGAGAGCCTACAGAAACCTGCAGTGTCCTGTGCCAGAAAGGGCTCAACCTAAATACTTGAACAGGGTCTTTGAAACTGGCCTGTGATCATGTCTCATGCTGAGAAATAACCTGTCCCCCTTGAAACGCCCCGGGATTTCATTAGCTGACAAAAAGCCTGTCCAGCAGAGTCCTTAGCACCGAGACAGCTGCTTTATGCCAGTATTCACTTCAGCTCTCCAACTGCATGAAAAAAAAAAAAAAAGCTGAAATATTCTCCTGGTGCCCTGAAAACAAAACACTCCAGAGTTTTGGCACCACAGGCTGATCCTTAGTCGGTGGAGATTTGCATTGACTCCAGCTGAGCTTTGCTCTTTGACATCAGCACAAGAACTCGCCTGCGTCTGCAAATACCACGCTTATGCAATGCTACTAAATACATTCCCTTGCTACTACTCACACCAGCTTGTAAATACAACCCACTCCAGCCGCCGGCCCAGCACACCACAGGGCTTGCACGAGTGCTCAGTGCTGCAGCTCGCTGCGAGGGAACGTGGATGTGCTGGAAAAGCGGGATTCATGTTTGGTCCAACGGCACTGTGGGTACTGACAGGTGGGAGCTGCCTGAAAGATTGCTCCAGTAATAAAAATGTGGGCCATTCTCTGTAAAAGGCCTCGAGAGGGTTTTTTTTACCTCCCGCCTGGCAGCACGTGGTGAGCTGCAGGTCTCCTCTGCCTGCTGCGGCGCTGAGCTTCCCCTGAACCAGCCATCAAGGACCCATCAACTGCAAAGAGGGAAAAATCTCAAGTTTACTCACTGTGGGTGGAAAAACATTTGCTGGAGGGCCCAGTTTAATGAATAATGAGGGGATAAAAAGGCTCCAGCAACCCCAGTAAATCTGTTTCATGCTCGGCACTTCCTTTTTTCATTGTAGTCTCTGCTCGTGCTGGATGCCAGTGGCACTGACAAACTGCTTCGCCTTCCGTGCAAAGCGCACGTGAGGTGTGTGCTGCTCACACAACAAATAGTGGATAATTCAGAGAGGCTGGAGGGGAGCAATGCTCACAGCCCCCTTCCACCTCCATGTAGAGAGAGGTTCCCCGGCCGTGGGGTCCAGCCCAGCCTCTCTCCAAAGAGAGCAGCGGCCCCAGATCGCCCAGCGCGACGCCTGCATCCCCAGCCCTTCCCAGCCACCTGCCTGCCGGTGGCAGCTCCAAAAGCTGAAGCTGGCAGATAGCCACGAACAAAATAGGGTCCACTAACTGCCCTGCAGGCTTTGCAGGCTCCAAATGAGCGGGGTGTCTGGATTTTCCTTCTTGTGCTTTTAAAGTGTCCCCAGTCGCAGCTTGCAGCTCCAGCAGTGGGAATCAGCTGCCATGGAAACCTTGCAAATGCCCTTTTCTAACAGTGGCTGCCTAACACACAGCTGAAGAGCATTCCCTCCCCGAGACACACAACTCTGAAATTACCCCTGCTATCCCTTGCGGGATCCTCTCTGTGCCTGCAATGTTAAGATAAACGGTTTGGAAACCTGTTGTGGAGCAAATTCACTGCAAATGAGGCTGGGCACAAAAGGATCATAAGCCAGAATTCAAAGAAATCTAGATATATGCCAGTATATTTCAGTCTTGTCCTGGGCTAACGAGTTTCCTTCAATGACATTTGCTGCTGCAAATGTATTTCCTGGTGCTATGAGACTTGCAAGGAAAAAAGAAATATTTCCATCTCTTGCAGACAGACCACAATTCAAATCATCTCCCACCCGCGTCTCTCTTTCATTAGGGCTTCGCAAAGCTCCATCAATAAACCACGAGTTGCTCAGCTGAATGAGGCCGACGGGCAAACGGAGGCATGAGATTGCACTCAGAAAGTGTTGAGCTGCACCAAGGCAGTGGGAGGCAGGAGCCCTCAAAGCCTAAAGCTTCTTTGGTGCTGGTGACAGCGTGGGCTTGAAAGAGTTTGGTGAGTATCCCGAAACACGAGTGCAACAGAAACCCCACATGCTACCCAGACTTGCTGAAAATTTAGGTGTTAATGATACAGCTTGAAATCTACTGGCCCATGAATGTTATTTAAGAAAAATCAGCAGATATTTAAGCAACCTGAGGTCCTAAGCAAAGCCACCATCAAGTGCACTCTTTTGGTACCCAGAAGCCTTTCAGGACCTGCCCCAGGATCAGGAGCTGAAGCTGACAGGAGGCTGCCGACGGCAGAGGTGCCATCCTGGCTCCCCATCTTCTGCTCCAGGCACCAAAAAATGCTCCCTGGAGATGTGGGAATGGGAGTCAGAAATGCAAACACCCAAACCATCCTTGAGTCCTGGAAGAGCCTCCTGATGGAGTCCCTGCTGTCAGAGCCATGCTATCACACCAGCCACCCTGACGCGTAAACTGAATTTCCCAGCTTATTTGTTGTTCTAATAAGTTTCGCAGGGACACGAAAGAAGAAGAGCAGATAAGATCTGTGCAAGTTAACTGAAACAGCCGTCAAGGGAAATTTTGACAGACTGATAAGCAACTAAATGCAATTCTTGCGACAAGAGTTATCAGACAGCTTAAAGATTAATCAACAATACCAGCCCGTGGGAACAAGGCCTCCATAGCGGTAGGACTCTCCCAGAAGACAGCGTGCCATGTCCAAAGCATGCCCAGACAGCAAAGACGGGGACAGAGGTGGGGAAGCAGTACTGGCTACAAAAATACCGTACAAGTCATTCACCGCACGGCTTAGCTTTAGGTTTCTTCTGCTTGGTATTCAGGTCATTTGACTTGCCCGCTTCCTTGATGGGAGGAGGGAGGATTTCACAAGCTAGCTAGAAATTATTTTGACCAAACAACACATGAATGTTGCCAAAGTACATTGCAGGCAAAGCTGAGAGGGCTGGAAGGGAGAGGAGAGGGCCAGATTTCACTTGTTTGAGGATAGGTGATCAATCCAGATTTTAGCATTTAACTATGGGACCACAGAGGCCCTCAGCCTTCTCCTTTTACCTTCATCCCATCACCCCAAGAGGGCTCAAGTCTGGTGTTCAAACACCAGTTCACCCCTGAATGTCAAAAGAAGGGGTCCTGCAGCAGTAATGCATCAACTCTGGGTACACCCTTGTCATCCATTGCTTTGTTCACTTGTTGTGCTTGGCTAATCTGTCTTTAATCACTTCAAATTACCTAGCATTCAAGGGAGATGCCATTTATAGGCTTTAATTGCCAAGCTCCTACCAGTTTTTGTTGCTGCAAAGCGCTTGTGCTGTCAATCAGAGATGGTCCCTTGTTGCAAGATAACAACACGAAATTTCACTATACAGAGAGACCTTGTATAAGATTGTCATCTAATTATGAGCAAAAAATGCGAAATTGCTAACATCTTTATCAAAATACAGTACAATATGTTTGACATACAGAATAACCAAGGCTTAGTGCCTAGGTTTGCCCCAGTGCTCCCTGGCATTTCACCTAATTATCACGGCACGGTCCGAGTTTGCATGTCCTGGAAATCAGCTACAAGGAAATGTTTCCCATCCTGTACCTAAGAAAAGCAATTAGCAGCATCTTCCCTCCCGCCTCCCGCAGCCGGCAATCAACCCAAAAGCTCTCGACAGTCTCTCAGAGCAAAGCATGTTCATGCATTTGCTTAGCTTTCTATCCTTTCCCATGCAGATTTTTCTATGCAGGACTAAAGAAAACCAGAGAGCAGGCAGCAGTACCCTCCCTCTCCATCTCTACAGCTGCTGAAGCATGGAAAGCTGGCTCAGGGCTCAACTCCTCTCACTGTCAGAAGAGGGAGGTCCCTGCTCTGCTGCAGATCCCACATGCTCCTGGGTCCCCTTGGCCTCTCAACTTGCAGCCCAAACCCAGTAAACACCCTCTGGACTGATGGAATGCCAAGTCATTAGGGAAGCCCCTGTGGGCACCTGCAAATGTCAGGAATTCAGGTGGACTTGCTTTTCTCCCTCTTTCTAACCTTCAAACCTTCATGTTAAATCGTATGTCACTCCAGCTCTGCAGCACCAGAAAAGCTGGGTCACCATCGCTCACGGCTGGAAACGGCCTTGGTGTTCACCTTCCAGCCAGCTGTGCGCTCAGTGGTCTTGAACTGACCAAATAAGTCCCCTCAGGATTTTTTTTTCTCTCAAGGACTGCTTGAACAGAGATAGTTTGACCTCTCCTCAAGGCCTCTGTGGGCTGGCAGTAAAGAAAATTGCAACAAATTCCTGGCCTGGAGTTAGACCTTTTCTGGGCTCAGTTTCAGCCAGTGACTGATTTCTGTTTGCTTATTTTCTTTCTCTTTTGTAGGTGCTTTTTCAGCTCCTTCACTTCATGTTGTAGCTTCTCTTGGTTAGCAAGCTCTACAGTGGCCAAAGGTCTCTTGACTCTCCAGTCCCAGGGGAGGGCTGGCACAACGGCATCTGTGCTCGGCCGCCTGCTGGGATGCTTTGTGCTCCCCTCCCCAGCACAAACTTCATCTCTGCCTGCAAGACATCTTTCAGCCTCTCTGGGAAACTTCCAGATGCTCCTTTAACTCCTTTTTTTGAAGCCTACGGCTCTTTATTAGAATTTGTTCTAATCTTATTTTAATTCCTTTTGCAAAGTCTCTAGCTGCCTTAGATCTACTTTAATTCCTCTTGCAAGATCTCCACCTCTTGTTTTAAGCCTTCATTTAAAGTCTTTTGGCCTAAGGTCCTGGGCTCTGTGCACGGCTTGGTTATTTGCTCCGTCAGATTCAGCAGCGATACCAGTTCACAGCTTGTTCCTTTGAAACTGGCTCCGGCTTCTGATAGCCAGACTTATCCCTGTTTGATCTGGATCAAAGTTTGGGGCCCCACTAGATGACCCAATTAATAGGAAAAATTGACAAAGGACTTAGGCGTTTCTCTGATTAAATCCTACTTATTTATGCAGAATGAACAGCTCTGGTTCCCTGAAAAGAAACAGGAGTGAAGTTTCCTTTCTTATAGCTCCAGGCATGTGTCAGCCAAGATTTAATCCCCCTAACTGCTCCTTTTAAACTTTTCTGGTATAACCCCCCACACGATGCTCCTCCTGATTTCTGCCCCTCCCTGACTCTGTTTCTCCAGCCTTTATTCTCCTCATGCCCAAACTGATGAAAATTCATCACACAGCAGCCTGGAGGTCCTTTCCCCAAACCGTAACGGACATGGCGAGCAGATGTGTACAGGAGGAAAGGAGCATATTTTAGAGGCAGAAAACCAAGGGGTCAGCTCCTACTGACCCTGCAGCTCCCACTAGTGCAGCCTGGGGTGAGTCACTTCTTCCCTTTGAATTACATTCTCCCATTTCGAAAATGAGGGCATGACAAAACCTTCAAGGAAGATTTGCTTCCGTTTGGATAGAAATCACAGACTTTGTAAAGAAATCACCCACTTCACGTGTCCAGCCAGCTGCGCTGGAGCAGGGATCGTCCAGGTGGGCAGTGTGCACTGCCTGGCACAAACACAGATCATTCCCAGATCGTCTGAAGATAAGGATCATTCCCAGCTCCTCTGAAGATCTTGGTGTCTCTCTCTAAAACCAGTTTCCAATAACATCCCGGGTTGCCTTTGCCCCCTCGCCCTGGAATCGGCTGCAGGGGGAACTCAGCCATCCTGCAACCGCCTGAATTTACGGATGGGAAAGAGGGAGGAGAGGAAGGGAACTTGTTTTTCTGCTTGTCAACTTTTGGAAGTGAAACCAGCAGTAATAAGAATTGCATTGGCAGACAGAAAGACAAGTTTTCACTGTCGGTAAGACCTTAAAAGACAATTGTTTATTTAAACTAACTCAAGGTCACAGAGATGTCCAGCTTAAGAGAACTAATTTTTTTCCCCTTCAAAATTCTGCATCTGAAGTTGCTCAAAAGATGAAGCAGGACGGTATGTGCATGTGGCTCCTGCTGATAGTGGGAGGGCAAAGGAGGGCTGGGGAAGATGCTGGAGTCTGAAGAAAAGCAGAAGCTTTCTGTGAAAGAGTACAGATTTGGGCAGCACGGAAAGGTCAGCCCTCCCTCCCAGCAAGAGCAAACCTTGGAGGCAGCCAGAGGATTTCATGGTCTCTTCTTCTAGTTTTGGAAAAAAAATTCAATCTCTACCTTTTGAGGATTTAAATGCTGGGTCTTCCTAAATACCACAGCATATTTCCCAGGTTCCTTCCACTGGTGGGTGGCTGGGCAATGCCATCGCTCTCAGGGCTGTGGCATGGCCGGGGTGAGCCGGGAATGCAGTACAGTCCTCAGAAGAATTTCTGAGCAGTCAGGGACCTGTCCTTCTCTGTGAGCCCATGTTTCACCCAAAGCTGGGGAAGGCCACCATGTCCCTGCGTTGACAGAAGATCTCCAGTCCCTGCACTTGAACCTGGGGTCTCTGAGGAGCCATACCACCAGTAAACTTGGCTGGTTGAGTCATCGGCATGTTACTAACATCTGAGTGCTGGATAAAAGGCAAAACACAACCACCCCAATCTCATCCTGTTTCAATAAGACCAGGACAGAAGCAAAATGTGGTGTCCATTTGCATGCTCATTTGGGACATGACTACCCAGGTGGATTCCTTGCACAAGCCGCTCCACTAATCTTTCACAATTCGATGCTGTTTTGGAAGATGCAGACCGTGCCTCCCGTCCCTGCCGAGGCCTCACAGGCAGCCCCGTCCCTGCCTGCCCTGGCTGGCTCCCTGGCACCACGCGCTGCTCTGCCAGGTCCTTTATGCTGACAGCTCCAAACCAAGTCCCAGATCCCGTTTGATGCAAGAGGCTTTTGAAGGTCTGTAAAAGTCCCACATCTACAAAGCTGGCATCTCCATGGCACGAGGGAGAAAAGTTGGAGAAGTCATGCAGCAGAAAGAAAGTTTGAGCCTTTTTGTTTGAAGAGACTCTGCCTGAAGTGTTGGAATGAGAAGGTGCCTGGAGAGAGCTCTGAAATTCAGATCTTGATTGTAAGCATAATCAAAGCGAAGTCTCATGTTGTAATTGAAAAGACAAAACTATCAGAACTCTTTGGATTTATGGCTACTGGAAACCACCTCCCAACTATTTTCTAAACTGGTTCTCTCCCAGGTCAAAAGAAAGCTCTCTCACTGCAGAGATTTTGCTGAAGAAGGAAAGCACAGTACTTGGAATTTAATTTTGCTTTTGTTTTCTCAGGGATTGTGTTTGTTGTTTTTTTTTTTTTTCACGTGGTCCAGTACAACAGAAATTGATTGGAATCGGTAGCATGGGAAATGGAAAAGTCAGATTTGTAAGGGTTGACTTAAATTTTTCCTGAGCTCTTTCCTTCATGGATTTGTATGCTTGTAATCATGCGCTCAACCAACTTATGACTTAGGCAGTTCTTAGAGTCTTCTTTGTAGATAAAACACCTTTTCAATTCGGCCTTTCCATGATGCAGAAAGAAAAAGTCTTGAAAACTGGCATAAACCAAGCAGCCTGATGCAGTGAACAGATGGGATTCCCAACTCCCCTCGGACACCTCCATCCACAGGCAGCGTGTGCTGCCCACGGTGCCTCCCAGTCCCACAGCAGCCTGCCGAGCCCAGGGATGCGCCTCTGGGAATATGGCACTGGCTCTGAGACTTTTTGGCTCTGCTTTTTTGAGTGTGCCGTTCCCATTGCACAACCTGTGTTCATTTTCATTGGGAAGGACATGATCGGTCCTCCCAGTGCAGGGCTGTTACTCCAAGCACGCCAGTCAAAGGCAGAAAAGAACCATCCCATGACAAGTTCCCAGCCACTGGAGGGTGATTGGGAGTGATAATTAAAAATTACGGAGCAATGCAGGCTCTCAGAGGTGTTGCATATGCTTTCAGGAGAAAATTGAATTACTCCAAATTGGAAATAGTTCTGTATTATTATCTTGCCAAAAAATGTTTGCAATTTTGGACCCAGCTTTTACCTGTGACTGGTCAAATATCCATACATATATAAATCTGCATTTGCAGCTCCAAACAGCTCTATGCATGCACTGTAGGAACAGTCTATAACTACCAGGTAGACCTAGTGGCTGAAGAGAGCCCATATACTAGGAGCTGGTCAGCAGGTACTTGATGCCTATAAATACAGGTATCATACATATGCACGTTCAATAAACATATATATGCACTATTTCGTTTGTACATTAAAGAACAAAACAATCCCCTTTGTAAAATGCTTAGAAGATGGACCAAGACAACCCAAATTCAAATGAATTTAAATTTAAGGATGCACAAAAGGGAATGTGCAAACATTTTCATCTGAATTCATGATGCTTCATAGCCTAGAGTCCCAGGGTAGCAGGGTCTAGTGCAGAGGGACCTTTGTTGTCACATACGTGACCAAGAGGAGGTACATCATCAAGGGCATCAAGAGCGAGACCAGAGCATCTTACTCATCCTAACACACACTCCGCGCACACTGCATGCTACCCACAGCCCCAAGAGCACAGCTCATCCCGTGTGAGCTTTTCTGGAGGAGGCTGGGGACCTGGACCATGACCGGTGCCAGCCATACAGTGCATGCCTGTGCCAGGATCCTGTCCTGCCACCTCCAGGCAGCTTCAGACCAGGGCTGCCTCCATGGCTGCCAGCACAGCTCAATGATATGAAAAATGAGCCTCAGCTACAATCATCGATTTTGGTGCATGAATGGGAATTTGGAAATCTTGCAGAGGACATGGGTGTGGTTTGCATCCCCACTCTGTCCTATCCAGTGCTGTCTGGAGACATTAAAAACTTGTACGTGCCACATCCTAGCCTGGAAACCACAACTGCTTCATTTTCCAGCTCTGACAGTCTTGACCTCTCCCAGCCTTTTGTGCACTCCCGAGACTCATACTTTTCTCGAGATCACAGTGGGCTTGTGTTTTTCCCTCATGTGATTAATAAATTATGCTCTACAGATATTTAAGCAGCTCGTGTTTATTTTTCCATCAATAGAAAGAGAATGTTTATTTGATCTGGGAGCCCCATTTTCTATTGTCTGAATTTAAAGTTCAAAACAAAAACTTTAGATATTAGGTGATTTATGAGCCTCTGCTAAAAATAACTCAGCCCATTCTCATCAGTGAATCTCCCATTTTGCTCTTAGCAATATCCCAGCAAAGAAATGGGTGAAAGAGGAATCGAAGTCAATGGCTGCTGGTAAACACTTATACTTGTGAATACTTAGACACCTTGACTTTACATCCAACTCTGCTCTGACAAGGCACTGTGAATGCTGTGGGACCCCCTGTGAGCCAAGCAAGGCTCTACCATAGACTCCCTCAAGAATCATAGAATCGTAAAATTGTTTAGGTTGGAAAAGACCTTTAAGATCATCAAGTCCAACCGTTAACCTAGCGCTGCCAAGTCCACCACTAAACCATGCCCCTAAGCACCACATCTCCCCGGCTTTTAAATACCTCCAGGGATGGGGACTCAACCACTCCCCTGGGCAGCCTGGGCCAGTGCCTGAGAGCCAGCCCTTTCAGTGAAGAAGTTTTTCCTAATAGCCAACCTAAACCTTCCCTGGTGCAACTTGAGGCCATTTCCTCTCGTCTTATCGCTTGCTACTTGGGAGAAGAGACCGACCCCCACCTCGCTACAACCTCCTTTCAGGCAGTTGTAGAGAGCAATAAGGTCTCCCCTCAGCCTCCTTTTCTCCAGGCTAAACAACCCCAGCTCCCTCAGCTGCTCCTCATAAGACTTGTGCTCTAGACTGTTCACCAGCTTCGTTGCCCTTCTCTGGCCACGCTCCAGCACCTCAATGTCCTTCTTGAAACAGAAACTATTTTTTGTTCAAGTTATAATAACTTACAGCTTTAGCTCTGGGATTGTTACTATCTCAGGCTGTGGCATCTAACCCCAGCTACTGCTGAGTTTGGTGTAAATACCCCTTAATTTAGTCTTCATTTCTGGACCATGGCTTCTGAACAAACTTCACTTACTGCATGGTTTCTTCCCCTCATAAACTTACGTGGTGCATCATGGAAAGTATATTCTGTCCTGGAAGCCCAGAGCAGAGGGAAGAACAGGGATGCAGGACAGCGGACTACGACTCCCATGAATCCCTGCAAAAGCATTTCCAAATAATTTCACTTTTTTGGCAAAATATCCAAATGGTCTATAGGGGGGAAAAAACCCAAACCAAGCCACTCCCAAGAAAAAAACCTTCATTTTGCTGAAATACAGTTTCAGTTAGAAAACATCTTTGCTGGAAATTTTTCCAGCAGCTGTAGCTATAACAGCGATGCTTCCAGGGGCCCTGGGAAAAGACAGAGCTGGAATAGCTGATGAGCTGGTCTGCTGCCAGCGGGAGGGAACCGCAGGCAAAAGGCCTCTTTGCCATGCGGGGAGGCTCCCGTACGCGGGTCCTGGTCTCCTTTAGGCTCAGGGAAGCAGCTCTGCAAAGGGGACCACTTGGCCGGGCTCTCTGTGAGCCAGAGCAAGGAGCCTGGCATTCCTCATCCTCCTCCTCCCTCGAAAGGTGCTGTGAGCACTTGTGCGAGGCAACCCCTCACGCGCCGGGGCGGCTCGGGAGTGTGGTTCCCACCTCTATATAAAGCCTCTGATTTCCTGTGATGCCGAGCATGTGGGTGTCAGCGAAATGGATGTTTTCTGTCAGGGATGACAGTACTGGGGTGAGCGTCTGCTTCCCGCAGCGTGGCAGCACCGGGAAGGCAGGCACGAGCCACGGGTGATGTAGCTGCCCGCGTTGCTGTGCGGCTAGGAGCATCCCTTGGGAGAGGATATGCCTTCCACTGTCCTTTCGCTGCTCTAATCCCCTCCTTCCCCCAGAGATGCTGAAGCTGTGTTCACAGCTCAATGAAATGACCAAATTCACACCGTGCCCTGCAAGACTCTTTGGCAGGGGCAGAGCAATAGCTATGTACGCAGCCTGCAGCTCCCCGGCCACGGAGGAGTGCAGTGTAAATAGCAATGTCTCCCTGGCACCCACCTGTGCCCACCCCGTATCCCTGTACCATTTCTCTGGATAAAGAGCAAAAGACAACTGGTATTTACAGGACAAGGAAGGTCTCTAAGGTTACAGCTTAGGGGATAAATCATGAAAAGCAAATAAGCCAGTCTGTTGGCAGAGCAGGCAGAGCCAAAAGCAGGGAGAACGAACCTCAGCCATACTGCACAATGCACTGAAATTCAACAGGAGGGTCCTAAAAAAAATATTGGTTTGCTTGGGTGCCTAGTTCGGGGAAACGGGCCAGTGTTTCCTTCCGCAGGGATGCTCACCCATGATTAACCTGTCTGGGGAGGCAGTTAACGGCTCCCACCCTGCTACCTCCAAAAATCCACCTCCACCAACATCAGCTCCATTTGCCGGTTCAATGCCAACTGTACTGGTGGCAGGGTTTCCTTCCCATGGAGGATGGAGCAGGATACATTCCCGCCCTACCGCGTTGTGGCATGGTAAGTCAGACCCTACGTGGGGAGGGGGCTATGGGACAGGTCTGCCTGGATCATCCCCCGGCCGGGGTGGGCAACCCGAGCTCATGGACTCTCTCAATCCCTAATTTCCGGAATACATCAGAAAAGTATAATTAAGGAGCCCTCCCCTTCTGGTGGAAGTCTGCTTGTGTCAACAGAGAGACGGGAGTATTTAGCAGACTTCTTTTTCCATCCTTCTAATTTTAGCCCCTTATATAACATTTCTTTTCAATACAACCCAGTTTCTGTAGCCCACTGAAAGAACGGCACTTCTCGTTTGTCTTACACCAGTGCCTAAAATATTCCCCAGAGCCCGAGGGCTGGCTCTGTGCTCCCCACCGCGCACAGGGCCAGCTCTGCCCACAGCAGCCCGAGGTTTAAATAGACCAGAGTGCAGGGGGGCACGGAGGCAAAAGGGGCAATGCCCTAATGCAGCAGCAGCAGAGGAAGGTTCCCCCTCTTCCCCCCTGTGTGACCGCAGGACCCCAACTCCAGCAAATACCAGCAGAGAAGGGGGTTGCTGGTGTGACACCTCCTCAGCCTCCAGATGCTGATGCCTGAACCTCCTGGTGAGCCCTGAAGCTCCACATGCGGACGCTTCGGCTTTCAGCCCTTACTGCAAATTCTCGCAACCCCTTTCCTGCTCTGCCTCTGGCTGTCATCTTTGATGGGGAGCGGTTCTTACCTTCCTAAGTAGACCTCAAAGTTTGATTGTGAAGCTACAGAGCGCATCAAAAATACATCAAAATAACTCAAACTCCGTTTGACGGACCACGTAAAGTTTGCAATTAGCATTTCAAAGCTATGATCGGGCATGGAAGGCAAACAAGGCAGCAGCAGATGCCCAAACCTGTCAATTATCCAGCTGGTTTTCTTGCTCAAGCCTGGGAGAGCTGCAGAAATAACTGCCTGAGGCCAGGTTCATCCCCACTGTGGCACTGCTGAACTCAGTGGCTTTACATATGTGACAAGTTTTGACTTTTCTATATGCTTTTTCCATGTGAAAAGGTTGGTCATCCAGCATCGCACCACTGGGCAGCCTTGCAGCACCAGGTCAGTGGTGATCTGGCCAGTTAGCTGGTTAAAGAGTAAGGAGTTTGCACTACTACTAAGGGAAAAAAAAAAAGAAGTCGCCTGTGAACGCGGAGAACTTTATGGAGATGCCACTGAAATGACATGTGTAAAAAACAGTGTCAGCAGTGGGAGCAGAGGAAAGCGCGGTGATTCCCTGCGAGAACGGGTTCTTCCCATGCTGCGGGTGTGGATCCAGCCCGCAGCCGACCTGCTCTCTGTCGGGGGAAGCCGCTCGGTTCCCTTTCCCTTCAGCTCCTCACTAACGCAGACACAAGCGTGGTTATTTACACACCACCTTGATGGCTTTGTCCTTTCCTCTGTATCAAGTCAGGCCTCTGAGCTCGGTATCCACCAAGGATTTCTAGTGAAGCTTTGAATAAATAATGAGCACCTTATTTCACTTTACAGTAATTAATCTAGCGGATAATGCACTAATTTGCCAATGCTGGGAGCATTTATCTTTTCCTCAAAAAGAAGTTTTGCTATGAAAGTTTCACTCTAAGCCAATGAAAACCAAACCCCTGTGCCCATCCTATACTAACAGCTGGTTTTAGCGCCAGCCTAGAGAGGAAATATTTTCTCTGCAGCACAGTGGTGCAGTCCCCTCCCCTATCTAGGAAAGTAACATCTTTCTCTCATTCCCAGCATCTCCTACGAAGACTTGGCAAGAAGACAAACGGTGTTCCCCAGTCTTCATGGGGTGACTCCTGCCTTCCCTTCTCTTTTCTCTTAAAAGCGATAGTAAAGCCTTTGGGTCAGGGTGCCTGCGCAGCACCAAGCGCAGCGGGCTCCTGGACCGGGACGAGACCTCCCAAGCACCACCATAATATAAATAAACATGATTCATAAAGTCTAACTTTGAATTTGGCAACTGATCCTCTGAACAAAGCTGGTGAGTGAAGCCCTGAAGAGGTGGAACCAGCCACAGTCTTCATGATTGTATTAGTCAGCATGAAGGAAATCATCACAATTGCTCCGACGTGTGAATTCGGTATAGTTGAGCTAAGTGTTGGCAGAAAATTATTTTCATCATAATCTTGAACTCTTTGACCTTCTCATTGAAAACGATACCAAAGAACACTTTTTTTTTTCCAGCTACCTAAGCGTTGACATGCAGTGCCAGATCCTGAGCTGGCATCCATCAGCATAAATCCACCGCACGCAACAGGGCTGGAACCACTAATGCCAGCTGAGAAGCTACACAACAGGTAAATAATGAAAAGGAAAGAGGGATTAAATGTTAACATCTCTAACACCTTGCAGGCCAGAATTAGGATAAGTGACAAAATAGTCTTTTTCTTTTGCAGTAGCCTATGTTTTGGGACTAAAATTATGGATAGTGTGTTACATATTGCTGTTAATAGCTATAATATAACCACATAAAGACAGTGTTCCCCAGGTAATCAGTTACTGGTGGCCGGTGCAGCCCAGCTGGCTCAAGCGGAGTTGGGATGGTTTATACCAGCTCGGGATGGCAACTGAGCTCCTCCTGTGTGAGCACCACCGCTCTCTCCAGGAGGGGATTGAACAGGGTGACGATATCAGCTCAAAAAGGATGAGCCGTGTCCCAGGGATACAGGCAGCAAATTGGGCAGGGGAAGCACTGAGGGAGCTGAGGCTCTTCCACCATGTGTCTGACAAGGCAGGGACCCCCGGGCAGCAGCGGAGCTGGTGGACAAGGCAGACTCCTCTTGGCAGTACCAGGGTTATTCGGGGTGCAGAGCGTAACGAAGGCTCAGGCTGGCCTCAGCTCGTACAGCTGTGTGCCTAACAAGCCACTGCAGCACTGTCTGCGATCCCTCTCTCTAAGGCTATCCCCAAGGCAATGGAAATATTAATTATAAGTGCATCATGCCAATATTTGTGAATTTGTCAGCAAGGCCCATTAGTGGGGTTGTTGAAAACCATAAAATACTTGTAATGCAAGAATCTACAGAAAGGGAAAATTAAACCTAGAGACAGAGTTGCTCTGCTGATGTGTGGCCATCCGCCTGACCTTCCAGGTGGTTTGGGGGCTGTTGCACTCAGGACCGGTCCCTGGGCCGTGGGTGCTGCACAGAGAGAAGATGCTGTGACGGCCCCAGGTGTGCTGAGGGGGCTGGAGCACCTCGGGGACAGGCTGACAGCCCAGGTGGGCATCACATCTGCCCATGTCAGCCTCTTGCTGCTCCAAAAGTACCATCTCTCACCAGTTTTTCCTGCTCTATCACCCTGGGGCAGGTCTGTGCTGCATTTTTATATTAAAGTCTGAGTGGAGGTGAGGGGCTGGGGAAAGGTTTGCCCAGGCTTTTTGGGCTAGGTCCCCTCAAATTTTAAAAACCAGCCCCCCTGGTTCCCTGTCAGTGCCCATACCACTCTGCTTTCTGCAAATGTCTTCCCCAACCGCATTCACCCATATCATCACCTCTGGCCAGGCTGGGTCTGTCTGTCCTGGTAACACCAGCCCAGAGGCAGCGTCTGCCCCGTACGCACGCCAGCCAGCCCAGCTGCACAGCTCTCCCCAAAACCCTTCATCCATCAAAGCCTAGGCCCTGCCATCACAACCTCAGCAGCTACCTGAGCTCATTTAAAGATGGAAAAACTCAGTTACAGAGAATATGGTGAGAGGCACTGTCCGAGGAGCATCTCTCGGGGAGCGTAAATCTAAAAATTACAGGTCTTGCCTCTTCACAGACCTTGCCATCCCTCCCCCTCCTGCTCCCATGCTTAGAGAGTGAGTATTTAGGATGGAGTAACTGTCTGTAGGGCAGCTTTCCTCAAAACATCTGCTCCTAGCCAACCTGGTCTCTGGTACCACAGTCTTTGTATTCCTTAAAATCTGTGTCTTTATCGCTTTAAGTCAAAAGTACTGAAATCTCACTGGGTTCTTTGCTGTTGTAAAACCAAAGGAAGATGTATCACTAATGACAGTCCTTCATGGGGAAAACAACCCCTGTATGAGGCATGCTCAGGTGTTGTTACTCCTGGGGTCTGCCAGGCAGCTCTGGGGCTCCTTCACCCCAGGGCTCCCCTCCAGCACCCTGGGGATGGGCAGCATCGGGGATCAGCACTGCTGGTGATGGGGCATCTCAGACCTTGAGGAGAGAGGAGCAAAATATGGGGAGAAATTAAAACCAGGACAGAAAGCTCAATTCACAGCAATAAAAAGAAACAACACTTGCCTTACAGCCTGAACAGTGCAAAGGGTTTTATTCGGACGTTTCTCACCTTACACTGATCCACCTCAACCTTGAACACAATCCAGCTACATTTACGTCCCAAAAAGAATATCCCCAACAGCCCCAAGCAGCTCGGCACAAGGCAGTAGGACTCTCCCTTACCAGGACTCTCAACTGGAAGAGGGGAGGGAAACTCTATGTAAATTTGCATTATCTGCATTTTGTATAGCAACAAAGAAAGAAAAGAAATATATAGTAATGGGAAATTTACTTATAAATAGGAAAAGAAGATGGGGTTCTAGGATATCGTATTGGGGGAAACACAGCACAATTTAGCAACACCATTTTGAACAGCCCCGTGAAGGTGGTACTGAAAGGAGGTAGGACCAGACAGGGGTCAACGTGGCCAAGTGAGAGGACCCAACGCATGAGCAGGGAGTAGAGCAGCCCTGCCTGGAACAAACCCCTCGCTGTGGGGATGGGAAAGTGGCCTGGGCTTGGCCAGACTGAAATAAAGGAGATGCAGGTGTGGGAGGATGGAGAGGAGAGGCAAGGGTAAATAAATGTGAGAGAGCACAGACAGAGGAGTTGTCAGTGCAAATGCAAGGGAGACACCATAACTGTCATCACATGCTATCACATAATTTAATGCCTTAACCCCCTGGGTTTTGGGTAACTGACACTTAAATCTTCTACTTGTGTCAGGCCAACAAAGCTGTTGCTGCAGAGAGAGTGTTTCTCCTCCAAGGGCAATTACCCCTCACTGCCATCAGTGGCAACGCAGTCAATCAGGTGGCGGAGGGGATGCAAACCAGCGTTAGGCTGAACGGTCTCACTCCTCAGTGTGGAATCCAAGAGCTGGAATCCAAGTGTGCTCAAACAGTGATCCAAAGTGGATCGCCTTCCTGGCGAGGAGTCCCCAGGGGTCACGGGTGGCAGGGGCACCCACTCACCACACACCCCAGGAGCGTTTGCCCAGGTTATGCTGGATGTTGCAGCCGTCATCACAGAAACTTCTGCTGGGCAGCCCAGTGCCGGCATGCCGGCGAGCAGCAGAGCGAAGAGCGGCAGAGGAGCTGCGATGAGTTGTTTCTCAGCTGAAGTTCTTATTGTGACAAGGGAATCAACAGGAATGAATCTAACAAAGATAGTGTCATGAACTTAACAGAAAAATTATATCCCTCTGGCTATGTGTTACATTTTGAGAATAAACTGAAGAACAAGGCATTCCTCAGTTTAATCCATCTCCTGTGTTTGCCTGGGGAAAAAATACAAGTCCTAAAAGCTTTGCTTTCCCATTTCCACGTAACCTGCCTTTATGAAAGTTGAGACTAAGACAGCCCTTGTTAGCCTTGCTCCCTTAGAAATTTTCAGAAGTACTGACTGTCCATGGAATTTTTATTCTCTGCCTCTTCAAAGAGCTCTCTTGGGAGGGATGAAAGGTCCAGACTGATGCCAGCAAGCTGGTAGTGCCACAAGTCCCCCCTCATCTGAAGTTCACTTACCATGCAGTGACCAATGCACTTGGTTTGCAGATCCTGAATTTTTTAATGAGGATAATACAAGGTCAACCCCAACTCTGATACTGTTGCTGAAGGATGGAGAGTTAAGGTCCTCCTTCCAACTTTGAGGGGACTTCTGGGACTCAGCGAGTCTGCTGACATCTTTCTGATGCTGCATGTACCTCTGTCAACTGAAGACACCATCTATGCCTTAAAGCAAAAGCCTGATGAAATCCAAAATGCACATGAGGAAGCCTGAGATGCTGTGAAAAATATATAGACAGTCCTTCCGAAACCCACCCTTGCAAGGACACTGCTGAACAAGGGTGTCCTATCCATAATTATGCTCATTTCTAACTAAAATATTCAAAAATGATGCAGACCAAAGTGAACCCTTTTGCCAAAATGCCCGTTTCAGCTGTTTTCTAACACAAATTCATCTTGGGTCTGTTGGTCTCTTCTGGTCAGTGCACACAGAGAACTAAATCTGCTCTCCCTTGAGGAACCTGGTTTAAACTCAACCTGAGCTGGCAGGAGAGCAAACCCCCCCTGCCCTTAGTTTTGAGTGAACATTGTCATGTTCTCCCTTTCCCACTTAACAAGGAGCTATGAAATCCAAGGCTTTGCATGCTGGGATCCCACAAGTTCCCAGTGGGAAAACAGCCTGTTGACTGACAAAGGCTGAAAAACAGGATTGCAGGGGAGCAGAACAGAAAGGGGCCAGTTTCACAGCGAATGTTTCTGATTTCACAGTCGTAGCCGCACTGTTCAGTGTGTGTGTGTGTGTGCGCGCCTGTGTCAGACATCCCTTGCTCTTCCCTTGGCCGAGGGAGACAAATGCAACCCCAAACACAGTGCTTCAGTATTATGGGAGCTGACTTCCAGCCTCACAGCTCCTTTAGCATCTCAGTTAATATTTATAAAGCTTGGTATTTGTGCAGTGCTGTGCAAGGGGAGGAATATTAAGTGGAAAGTCCAGAACAGGGTCCAGGAGAGCAGATCTTACTCCAAGTGAGGCACTGGCCACATCCCCGGCTGCAATGGGGCATCCGATATAGCACAGAAGACAAGAGAACCAGAGGCAAAGTTTTAGCCCTGGGCATTTAATTCAGGCTCCATGTGCAAGTGTGTCTGCAGAGATAAAGCACAGCCAGGATAAATCCCTGGGCACAGTGACTGAACTGTCAAAATAGAGTTAAACACTGCCACGTTCTTAGTACTGAAACACTTGGAAATCAAGCCAAGAAACTGGACTTCAGGGAAAGAAGAAGAAAGAACAAGTACATCTCACCAACTTGTTTCCTTTTTGCTTTTTTTCTGAAACTCCGATCAGATTTGCAGGAGGAGAAATGTGTTTTAAAGAGGCGAGAACAGGCTGCCCCTCCAGAGGACTCTCCCCTGCTCTGCCTGGAGCCGTATTAACTCTGTCTAAAAGAAGTAGCCATGTCATGACTCATACTTTCCACTCCCCATAATCCCTCTCAGTAGGGTGCAGACTTAAGAGTGTTCCTCTGACTTCAGTTTTGTTATAATTTATGCACCTGATTTGAAAGAGCCTTTGAACAATCTGACAGTGGAGAAAAAAGGAGCTTGTTTTATCTGTCTGATGGACAGGCTGAAAAAAAACCCCACTGCAGTGAAATTCTGCATTACCAGGAAAAGAACGTCTGCGTCTATAACTTTCTACCAGGCTGTTAGTAATCAAAAATAAACTACTAGAAATCCTTTGTCAGAACAAGGGCAGAGCTTAAGTGAAAGAATAAGCAGTTCAACAGAGTCAGAAGTGTGCGGCTGACACAAGACAGAGCAAATGTCTTTTTAAAAAACACGCCAATGAATTATGTAGGAGCGCACACTCAAGGGCCCAGATCTCATGTCCCGCTCCCAGGGACACCAGCAGCGGCCATGCTGGGTCCCACACGCTTCCCAAGCCTCCGGAGCCAAGCTTCTGTAAAAGGACTTTTTATGGAGTTTTGGAAAGGTCAATAAATAAAATCTAAGTTTTGACATGCCCATTACTCTAGGAAAAGTGACTTCTTTTTCCATTGTCCCTGGGTCTGAAACAGTGAATACCACTTCTTCAAAGCCACTTTGGAGTTGCAGCTTTATACATAACGACAGACTATGTCATCATTGCATCTAAAAACCTGCAGGTGACAGTCCACGAGACCTTCCCCATCCAGACGGCTCCCCAGGTCCACAATCAATGTGGTTTCTGCCTCACAGCCTCTCTGCAGCCTACCCTCAACACAACTAATTACACCTGATTCCCCCCTGCCAGTCACCCACTTTCAGCCCAGTGCTTCTTCTGCCTGCCTTTTGTTGGCATCGGCCACCAACGCTTTCCCAAGGTAAAAAGCTGTTCCTGGGCTCAAACGTCTGTCTCTTGCTCTATTTCCAGCTCTCTGTTCTGCACTGCACATTACTGCAGAAGGGAAAATACAAATTGCATTTCCTCGCTGGTTTCTATGAAAGCTGACTTCATCTCAAAGGACAGATTTCATTGCTCCCATCCTGCAACAAAGAGCTTCCAGTGGGAGCTATCTCGGTGTGTTCCCACCTGGCCTGCAAGCTGGTGTCCTGTCTGCTGAGATGCATCCAGACCCCTGTGCAACACTGCCCAATGCACCCCCTCAAATAAGATCCTGCCCTACAAGTTTTTCTGCCTCACACAGAAGATATAGCTGTAAACTAGGAAGATTTCCTTGGGCTAGTGTTTATTTAGCATCGTTTTACAGGTCTGTTGGTCTAGATTGTATATTTTTACCATCTCATAGATCGCTGCCTCCATCAAGAGAAATCACGGCGAGTGCACGATACATGCTGGAAAAACAAACAGTTTTACTGCTGGATTTCTGGAAGCTTTTGGTAAAGAGCTGCACCTGGTTCTAAGTGTACTTTGTTCTAAAGTGGTGATAGAATTTACCTGCCTGATATGGTGCTTTCTGAGCTTGTTAATTAAGAAAACGTTGAGTTTTATTGATGTTTGTATTTGGGGATGTGTTTTGAACATATGAATTAATGGTGCCCCTGGGGAAAATTAGCTTTGCATTCCAGTAGAAATAATAAGAAATATATGAATAATAGAGACAGGCCCTCTTAATACAGCTCAGTTTATCCGATTCATTTCTAGAAAGTCATATTACCCAGCTGAGAGTATATAAATGATGCAAAATTGCCAGTGTTGAGCTATTTCGGGATATTCCAAACCCAAGTGATAATATCTTGGTACTCCTGTGATGGATTTATCGAGTGCTAATCCTTCTGCATACCCTCTCGTTCTGCAGTCAATGAGTAGCTTTCCTCAGAAAAGCGCAGGAGCCTTTACCATCCCTCATCTTGATGACTGCAAATATCTCTTTAATGGTGTGAGCCCCAGGAATGATTTGCACCTATATAAGAGCATGAAATTTTAAGAATACTCCTTTCCCTGGAGCTTCCCTGAATGTTAATAATGGGAAGGGAACATGAGGGCAGTGGGAAGAGATTTAGAAGTTTGCTGGTCTACATTAAAGATGGATCCCAGTGGTAACATCTCCAGGTTACCAGTGACCTTCACCATTCTTAATGTTGCTAATATAGACACCTTACTCCACACGAATCCTCTCATATAATTAAATAAATTTAAAAGGAGCAAATTTGATATTTTATGCACTTTTATACCCTTCCCTCAGCAGTGGGGGAAGCATTTACTTGGAAATCTCAATTATAACACAGCTGTTAGCTCTGTAGTTAGACCAGTTAGGTCATTTTGAATGTAGCATGTGTTGTTCACCTCAAATAACAAATAACCTGCCGTTCCACCCACACTTTGTGCACCTTTCCAAAGGCTTAGAAATACACATACAGTCTGGTTGCCTGTGTGGCACCATACAATGAACCTCTGCTGCTTTGAAAATCCTGGTGAGGAGACCTAGTTGTGGGCTCAGCTCGGACAGAAGCAGCTCGTACTTTCTGCCAGAGGGAAAGGAGGGACCTTGCTTTTGTTGCTTTTCCTGCACACAAATTAAAGGAGCTCAAATTAAAGACTTTGATCAAATGCTGCCAGAAATGCTGGCAGTGCTGGGAAGGGGCTCTGTGGGGATGAAGATATGAAGGCAGCCATCAGCACAGAGTTTCCTTGGGCCTTTGCCCGCACATGAAATGCTATTCATCAGCACCGCACCCTGGAGCATCCCAACACACGCTTGCCTCTTACCGTCTCACATGAAATCTCATAAACCACCAGAGATCTCCGTAGGGAGAGTATAAACAAGACCAAACCACGTGCCTTAGCATTAATGCTGGTATACCATTGACTTCTGAACCCAAGAAACTATTTTTTTTTTTTTTTTTTGGAGGTATCAGACAATTCCATGGCAACCAGCCTTTCAGACTGGTTGTCATTTGATCAATACAGCTTAAGTCATTAATCAGAAAACTAGGTCCTTTTACCTAATCTGATTCTTTAAAAATAAGTAATTTGGCCCATACACGTGCTGTAAAACTGCCACATGACCGAGTTATTTTGGGATAATGTGCGGTAGGGTCACAGAGCACCTCTGATGGAATCATTTGCTGCAGAATGCTTTTATTCAACCCTCAGTGACTAACTCAATCACAAACACAAGGTAGCCTTTGCACAGTCTCCATGGCTTCAAATACGCAATCGAGGAGTAAACTGTCTTACACATAGCGCACACAAAAACATCACCATGGGGAGTTAGTGCAAAGCTGGTGTATGGTAAACCCAAGCTCTGGCTTCCAGCAGCCCAACGTCCACACCCAGGCAAGCCTCGGCAAGCTCCCAGCTAAGCCCTTCTCCCCGCCTGAGCTGATACAGCCACTTACTGTTGAGAAAATAACATAATTGCACACCAAGCGCTAAGTCTAATGAAACCATATTGATTTTGTTGTTAAGGCCTATGTTTCTAGGATTGCTGGCCTACCCAAATGTGTTTTCCAAACCGTACAGAGACACAAAAGCACAGAGAAATCTCATTAATGATAAAACAAATAACCCAGCAAAGCAACAGTGCTGGTTTCCAATTCAAATCCTAAAGGTGACATATTTTAATGTGCTCAGTACCTTGCCTCCTACTTGATGACAGACAGTTTTGAATGGCACTAGGTCACTGGTCATTAATTAGATACATCTTTTATACTGTACCTCTACCAACAGAGGAGGGAGGGGGCTTACAATGCCAAAACTCCTCTGTACACAAGCACTGTGACTGAATCCCTACAGAAAATGGGAAGAACAGTGAAGAACGAACAGCTATTGTGTGAGAAGAAGGAAAATTGCATTATTGCAAGTAGTTTCTGGCTACAGAGCTGGATGATGCTGAGCAGGGATTTAATATGTGGGGGACTGTCCAAGTGGAAAAGCTACGCCCAAATCCAGTGCTGGGATTGTGCCTCCTGGAATAACATGGGATAAGTTTTTCTCCTTTCCCTGCCTTTTTCTTTAATTCCTTCATTATTAAACACAAATGGGTTTTGAAGTGCAGAGTGGCAAGGGAATGCCTAAGAGATGACCCGAGTGTCAATGATGAAAATGGACAAGTCCAAGCAGCTCGAAGGGGTGGTAACTCCTGCGGTCACCTCTGGGTGTGAACACCTGGAAGAGCAGGACAATGAAGGACACTGATGTCACTCCAAGAAAAGCCACCAAGAGGAGAAAATAAAATGGTGGCTTTACCCAGCATTTGAGGAGAGAAGAGAAATATTGAGGCAACACGATCTATCCTCATCTGGCCCCTGCCTCTTCGTGGGCCAAAAAGGACCCTGCTGCCACCCCTGTTGCTAGGAGGTTTTGCTAGTGATAAATCTCTCCTTGACGTCCTTGCCTCTGTGTCACCACAGTGCTCCAGATTGCCTCAATAGACACCTGGTTTTTCCATGGCACTGATCTGCTTCAGGAGAGTGTGAGCACACCTTTAGTCAGCTTTGGTGGGACGTACACATGTTATGAAAACACATGCTGAAAGCGAAGCCTACATGTACATGCTTTGCTGAATCAGACCGGAATAAATCAGCAGCAGAGAAACTGTGTTCAAAGACTGGGTGTAGGCATTTGCACCTAGGCACTGCCATTGTTCCCCATAAACATCGCACAGACAGGGCAGGGAGCTGGAGGTCACTGTCCAATGTCCACAGACAAAATGAGGTTTCTCCAGCAACCTCTTCATCTCAGTGTAGGCAGAAACTATGGCAAACATCAACTCTATGATAATCACTGCACTAAGACTCATTGCCAGCTACCTGGAGGCTTTAAGCGTGCTGGGGAAGTGCTGCTCTCCCAAATTTGGCCATTCACTATCTTTCACTTCCACGCAATCTGCAGGGCAGTAGCTTTCCAGCACTGCCTCCCCAGGAAAGTCTCTTTCTCAGAAGACAGCAAACTTTCATGCTTACAGTCTAAATGCAAGAGTACACTGTCCAGAAGAAAAACAGAGCCCAGGATGCATATTAATTACTGGTGGCATAAAGCCCAGGCAAGGTTGCTGCTCCATAGTCAAGCTATAAATCTGTCCAAATAGGATTCTGACCATGTCTGCCTTGTTTATATTACAAAATTTTATGGCCATGTGATTCTTCACCTGGAGAGGAATAGTATCACTGCGCAGCCAGTTAAGGACTGAGATTTATTATCTGGCAAAAAAGACCTTGATGTTCTCCGCAGGCTGGAGAGCATCGGTGTGTGCTGGCTGCTGGCTGGCTGCAGCGCTCCCGGGGCCGGAGGCTTTCCTTGGGGGAACCGCTCGGCTGCTGCCTCTACAGCGGGACCCCTGCTCAGGAGCTGGTTAAAAGCTCCTGTGAAAGTTTCATCCCTTTGTTTTCCCCAGCAAAAAGCTTCAGAGTAACAGAAAGGTTTAAGCTGCCCTACCTCAACCAGCCTATTGATCTAACTGAGCTCACGCAAGGGCATCCTGCTCCTTCACCCTGGTGAGAAACCTGGCCCATCAGAGAGCGGCCGTTACATGGACTTCTGCTTTGAGAGGGTTTTTACTATGCAGTTTGGGAGGATATTTTGAAGTTAAGTCACAAAGAGGTTCTCCTTGCTTTCTCCCACTCTCTTGCAGTGAAACTAGCTCTGCAATGCTGGCAGGAGAGAGGAACCAAGTGTTGCTTTTACCAGGTAGGGGAAAGGACTTGATCTGAACGTGCAATGGGAGACAGATGGGTGAATTAGAGAAAACGTAGATTCCCTTCCCTGTTTCAGCCATACCTCGCATCTCCTGGGCTCAGCACTGTCACAATTATAGCCTCAAACAGCAGATGAGGACTTAATGGTCACATAGGATGCTAGGGTTCAGGCTCATGAGGTGCTTCGCTGTGGATTACCAGCCTAGCGTGCCAGCTGAGGGAGGTGGCCGCTGGCGTGCCTGCTCCGAGCCCCGGCCAAGGGGGCACAGCGCACGTCTGACAGGCACCAGCTCGGCTGGGTGGTTTGGCACTGCCTGCACAGCTGACTTGGTGTGGGAAACACTTGCCTGTCCTTCAAACCTGACCTGGGAGTTGGGAAAGCTGCTAGTGTCTCACTGTGCCTCAGTTTCCCTTCCTGTAAAGAGGGCTTAAGCAGACCCCTGCAGAGCACTCTGTGATCCCCTCAGGAAGAACACTACAGAGACTGACCAGGGAAGGGAATAGCCTTCCCTGTAGATCTGGAGGATCCGATTTCTGCAAGTAGAAGCAAGAAAGTATCCAAACTGACAAAAAATAAAATGCAGATTGTTGAACATCTGTTCCTCAGAAACAATCTCTCCAGGCCTCTTGGATGCTGCAGATGACACATTAACCTTACGCACTGAAGAATTTTAACTGAAGGAGGAAAATGTCCTTATTTTCATAGAAATTTAACCAGCACATGCTCCTGGCCTCCTCAGTGAAATGGGTCCTTTAATTGCACCATAACTTGCTCCCTCTTTGCTGCATGCTTAATGTTGAGCAGATGTTTAAGACTTGTTGACTTCAAGGAGACTACTCACATGCTGAAAGTTAAGCATGTGCTTAAGTTTTCCACTCTTAGCAAGGCTTGCATTTGGCCTCTAGCCAGATCCAGCCAGAGGGTCAGCTGGATCTGAGCATCATGTATGCCCTAGGCAGAGCAGGAGGATCAGCTGTCTGTTTTGATACTCGCTCTTAAGAGATAACTTTGAAAAAGGGCAGGGGAAGGCATCTTCCATTCCTTGTTACTATACGAACACATAGCTCCAAAAATCTCCATTCTGTACTGTGTCCCAAAGGAAAATATTTGAAATAATCCATATTCATTAGAGCTTTTAATCCCTCACACACCAGAATTCAGCAGGCTGCTAATGAAGAAGACAATTATACAGCACTTCACACAAAAAGCAAACCAGAACAGGTGCAAAGGCTGGAGCTTTGCCATACTTGCTCTCTGCTCTTTGGCACAGGGCATCATTGCTTTACTTAAAATGTATTGAAACATCCCAACAGTTTAAGGAGTCACTCTGAAAGGAAAAGAGGTGACATTTAAGATTAATCACTAGCTATTGATACCTAAGATGATACTAAATCAAAAAGGCGACAGCTGGCCAAACTAAGCTTTATCTGTATTCCTTCTGAAGAACACAAGCAGAAATGATGCTGTACCAGCAGGGCAGTAAAAAGACAGACTATGTTTGTTTTGCCCCTTGAATTAGGGCTCTGATGTACAAGTACAGGGCAAAAAAGTGGTCCCCAAAGGAGTTAGGTCCTACCAAGACAAGCATGGGAAAGGTGAAGAGAGATTTTCCATCTTTTGCAGATGTTGATCAGAGGCACAAGAGAGAAAAATCACCTTTTGGAGTTTGTGCAGAAAGCTCATAAAGCCATGACCCCTGATCTGCCAATATCAGGCACGTCTCTGCCCAACAGACAGTTGTGTCTCTCTCAGTTTGGGATTTCATCCCACTTGCCTGGAGGGAAGACACACCAGAGCAGTACAACACCATGGGGCTAAATCAAGAACATTGAGCTGAATTTCGACTTACTGGACTCACCAAAAACACTTTGGGAAAGACTGCAGCAAGGAGGTCAACAGCGAAGGACTTGTACTGAAAGCAAAAGGCTTTTAAAGAGGGGGTTGCAATGTACTTCTGATGCATTCTCTGGGCAGGAAGAGGGAGCCTATTACCACCATTACGACTTATTCCCCCCCAGAAATGCTAAGGAAAAGAAATATTCCAGCAGGTAGGTGATAATGTAGGGAAAAAGGGATGAAATGACAGCAGAGATTTGAACTGTTTAAGGACCTGGTGGAAAAGAAAAAAGAATAAAATTAGGAAGAGACTTAGTACTTAGTTTTCCTTCAGATATGAAGTCATTAATTACTGATAGAAAGGATCTGATTTGCTGACCATTTAGACACACAACTGCACTCCATGCAATGATATGTCTAATTTGCACACAATTACCCTGTTTTTCCACACACAGATTAAGTAATTGCTTGTATAAACCACAAGATACATTTGCGTATTGCAACGACCTGATTTGCATGCTAAATCACAGCAACTGTGTGTGCAGCCTGGCTGTTCATCCTTCCTTTGCACACACATGCCTGCCTAGTGTCTGCTCAAATCAAGGCTACAGATTACGCCTGTGTGGAAACTATCAGTAATGCACTCATGTACTGAATCATGCACAGAGTGCCTAGGGGAACTCTTCCCAGTTGCTTTAGGATTAGTTTATAGCAACAAAACCTGTGATGCAACCAGCTTAGGTGAGTTAAGCAGGGACAGCCAAAGCAATAACTTTCTCTCCATATCTGCTCCGCTCACTGTTTTGGAGATCACTGCCTCTATGTGAGACCAAACATGTTTAATCCCTTTGCACAGCCCGGAGTCCTACTGGAAACTGGGATCCCAGTTTAAGTGAGCAAGTGGTGTTGAGGCAAGCACCACAGTTAAAGAGCAGCCAGAGGCATGCCATCCTTCTGCCACTGCTCCTTAAGAAACAGGCCAGTTTGGTTATGGGATTAGTAATTATGGAAACTAAACCCCATACCTTTCTACAGCAGTTTTTGTTTACTCTGTAAAACATATTTATGACTTGTTTTGGGGTAGCATACATGATCTGTGAGTCAGGACAACGTTGCACTTACTGCTATATAAACGCCAGACAAAAAGATGGAACTTCCTACAAAGAGTTTATGAATTAAGTAAATTACATCTGAAACTCCTGGAAGTGGCATCACCATGCCCAAGTTATCTGGACCATGAAGCAAGTTTTCCAGAAAATACTGCAAACTAAGAAGTATTTCACAGCCACTTTACACAAAGCTCTTAAGAGCATCTTTAAAAATAACTAAGTCAAGTGGGTTTCATTCATGGCCATTCATTTACAGCCAGAAGCTTTAGAAAATTTGTTCTTTAGCTTAATGGACATGCAAAAAATAATGGAATTATACCTGCCCCAGTGTTCAGCAGAGAAGAAAGAGGCCAGACATCACTCTAGTGGGATCCGATGCATTTGCCTAGCGTGATGAAAGTCTCATATTTCAGTAGGTAGATTGCATATGCTAAAGCTGGCTTTGGCTGTGGCTGCAGGTGTTAAATGAGACCATTCCCTGGGATTGCTGGAAGTGTAAAGTTACTCCTATAGAATAACATTGTGTGTAAACACAGACAGAGAGAGCACAAACATGTCAATTAGCAAAACGAACCGTGATACCTGACATGATCTAGAATGCAGCACATCTTGTGTTTGGTGGAAATATCTCCTTACTAGGACAGCCCAAAAGTGCCCTGTCCTGTCATGCTGAGCCACATACAGAAACTTGGAGTCAGGAAGGGGTCAAAACAGACAGAGCAAGTGCTGGGTCTGTTGGTACCTTGGGTGGCATGAAGGATGTGTGAAGTTCTTGTTCCTGAAAAGCTCCCTTTGATAAGATCTGCTTCAGTCAAGGCAGGGCTAGCAGGCTCCAGATCAGTGGGAATTAATCAGACTTCACACACTACACCTCATCTGCTTCAAATTTACTTTGAAGGATCAAAATAACTATAAGTAGGACTCAATATACCTGGAGTCAGCTAACAAGCCCACAATTTTGTCAAAATAAACCAAAAGTAAATGCCAGTCATGCCATTTGGCATCTCCTCCAAAGGCAAAACTAGAGGTTGACATATCTGAGAGCTCTCGTGGCACCAGAGGGTCTTCAGCACTCCTGAGAAATTGGATCCACACCACCTCCTCATAGTCCTTCCCAACACTGATATAATCTATCTATCTAATGCATTGCAAAAACTGGCATGTACTTAACACTGAAAACCAAAACTGCTGTTGTCTGAGCCTGCCTTCCTCGTAGTAACAGGTAACACATTTAAAAGACATGGCTTTTCTCAGCTAAATGCTGCAAAACCTGCTGAGATCAATCAGACTCTTACCTGGGGAAGATTAGAGGCTAAGAATAACCACGTGTTGACTAACCTAAGTTTAATTCAGCTCGCTGGCAATAAGCATGAGGTACAGCTGCAAAGTGAGGGGGTATTTGCTGCCAGAACATTGGTATTTATTTATTTTTCATCTCTGTTCCATCCTAACAAAAGCTATTCTTTCTGAGAACAAACCCATTCCTAAGTGACACCAGTCAAGATAATAAAACACAGATGCTCATGCAACTCTTAGTCCAAGGGCTGAGGGGAAAGAACTAAGGTGAGCTTTGCAGTCCACCCTGCGCAGGACTTCTAAAGCTTTGTGCATGGAAAGGCGAGAGCTACACTGGCTGGGAACGCCGCAAAAGCTCCTTCCCCTGCAAAGGCAGACTCAGCCTGGGAGCAGCAGTGGCTCCCTGTGGCAGGGAAGATTGCAGGGGAGCAGTCAGATGAAAAGCTCGAGTGTGACGGTCCTCACGCTCTGCATGGTGACCCCTTGGTGGGACCAGCTGCAGCGGGCTGACAGCTTTGGGTCCCTTGCACCCATCTGGTGCGGGCACTGGAAGAGACCCCATCGCTGTGACAGCCTTGGTGACCAACTGGGTCTGCTGAGGGTTTAGAGAGACCTTTCATGGGACACTTGATGGGCTGCAGCTCGGGGACCCCTCCTGCAAAGGATAACAAAGGAAGGCTCACTTGGAGCAAGGATCAGTAAATCCCATTGCTGAGGCTGCTTCAGAGAAAGCCCTCTGCCACCAGCTCTGCTGTTTTCAACCAGGGACACGAGTTCTGATGCCAGTTGCAACTCTCTTCTTGCCAGCAGAGATAATAGTGTGTTGGTCTGGAAAATCTCCTAACTGCTGTCTTTGGCCCGTGTCTAACACCAGTCAACTTCAGATACAACGGCTCCGACACATTGACAGGCAGACTGGTGGATTCACTCACACAAAATACAGCTACAAAATGATAATATCCACTCCAGCTTGCTTTACCTTTCTAGACCAGGTTTGCTTTTGCCTGTATCTGGGAGATTTTCTTATTTACTATTTCTTCTGCATTGTCATATCTAAGTGTAGATTGATAATAATAGGCACTGCACCAGGCAGTCATGAGGATCACTTAATTAATGTTTGTGAAGCACTTTAAGATCCTCAGATGAAAGGAGCTAGGAAATGCAATGTATAATTATTATGTATTATTAATAAACTTCTGGCACATTGACAGAAGAGGAGACAACACTTTTTTTTTTTTCCTTTTCTTTCCTGAAAAGATTTAACTTTTATGCTATGAAGGACAGATTTACCAAAAATTCACAAATAAGCAAACAAGGAGTGAAAGCTCTTTATTCCACTACAGAGGCTGGGTTCTTCTGATAGCAGACAGCAAACATTGCCTTAGAAAGTGAGTTACACTCCTTTTCTATCCAGACACTTGATGAATCCATAGTTCTTGAGAACAGCCAGATATGGAGAAGTAAAGGATGTTACAGTAATTACTAGTAGTGGAAGCGGTCAAATGCACCAATTATGAGAAGTAAAGAGAGTTTGTTTAATGTGTGATCACTACAGTTGATAAAAGCATACGATGCAAAAGAAATTAAGTGTGCAGAGCAATAGATGGACATTTTGAAACAAAGAGAAAAATTACGGCCGTGTGAATGAAGTTTTTTAGAGCTGAGAATGTGCCAGATACAAACGAGATTCCCAGAAACATGAAGAAACCCAATCCGAGATGGATTCCTAGGCAGTTTCATGGAAGCATTAAACTCTAATGTATTACAGCTGCCTCTTGAATGCTTACAGCTGGAATCCAGTTGCACCAGAGAAAAAAGTGGTCCAGGGATTAGGGGTGGATTACGACTCCCTTCCTTGCTCCACCACAGACCCTGAGAAGCCAGTTAGTCCCTCTGTACCCTCTCCAAGTAAACCGGGATAATCGCGCTGCTCTCCTTCACGAGACAGCTGGGAGGACAAGCACATTACAACGCACTCAGATGCCAGGGCAGAAAAAGCTAGGGACTGGCAGATGCTGAATCGCTGCAAAAAAATAAAAAAAAAGACTGGACACAGTCATATAAAAGGGTCCTCACAGAACCAAGGAGCTGCTCCTGGTGCTTTGTGCCACAACATGTTTCCATTCCCAGTTTACACTACCATCAGATACCACTGAAACCAGCCAAACAAAGCATACCTGGCATGTGGAAGGGATTTCTTGTGTCATGGAAAGTGTGCTTACTAGAGTTCCTGCCCTCTACAAAAGATTTTAAGTAGTGAGACTGAGACAGACTTCTTTGCTCACATCTTTAATGTATTCTTTTAGCAAAATGAGTATTTTTTAAGAGATACCCAGGAGGAATCCTAAGTCTAAAATAGAATTTGGTAAGTATAATCATGTTGTAGAAACATTTTGTCCATCAGTACCAATCAGAGAGAATTTCTGGTGGTTATGCTGTTTATGTACTGCAAATGAGATTTACAGCTCCATTTTGTTCAAAAATGAGCACGAGCAAATGGACTTAAATAAAATAAAACAAAACTAATCTGTGCTTTTGGCTAGAGACTCTGCATGAATCCTAGTCCAAACAGCATTGAATAAGTTGAACTCATAATAACTGGAACTGATTATGTACTGCAGAAAAAGTGAACTTTAAAATAAACTGTTCCTTCCATTTGTTTTGACTGTTCACCCAGCTTTTGCTAAGGACAAAAGTTTTTTATCAGATTATATGGATACCTGATGGATGTTGTTTCTCACATGAGATTTGTCAATACGAGATTCAGCTACCAACAAGTACTTTGGTTTTTGCTTTGTTATTGATTTCTCTTGTCCAAACCCAGGTTTCAGACACACAACCAAGGAGCAGAGTGCTGAGTTAAGGTCACCTTCCCCATGCTGCAGCGCCAGCACCTCAGGTGAAGAGTCATGAAGCATCCACAGCCATTGGACCAACGGTCCACATCGTTGGATGAGAATAGCTGCAAACTTCAGCAAAATCACTCACAGGAATCACGACAGGTCTGGGAGAGACTTGTGAATGGGAAAGGGGGAACGCTCCTAAAATTGTCAACACACTGTTGAGGCCAGGCTGAAGGGAGCTCCCAAACCACTAAAAAGCCCACGCTCTGATCCTCATGTTCACACAGATACTGTTACTATCAAAGGAAGCAATTGTTTTTTCTGAGGAGATACTACCCCTGTTGAGTAATGTTCAAGTCATTCATTATGTTTGCTGTGCTCAAAGAGAAGCTTTTTGCTAGGATTAGTTCTTAATTGAAAATAAATACCTTCCACATACAAGTTAATTTTGGTACAAAGGAAGTCCCACGTGGAGGGGCAATTTTAATATAGTATGTGTGCATACATATCAATATGTATTGTATTGGATATGCATTATGATTTATTGTATTGTTTAATAATACAAATATATATATAGTCTGACATACTTACTCTCCTGCTATTCAATACAGTTTAACAGCATCCCCTCCCTACAGTCAGCATTGCATCAGAGAGTGCTGAAAACGCCCCAGTACAGACCTTGTGCTTTTTGATCTACCAGACAAAACCTTCCCATTTTTCTGTAACCACTCATTCCTCAAACATGACAAAGTTTTCCAGGGTGGCCTCATATAAATAGAAATACCTGTGCTGAAACAGAGGGGGGGTTGATTTCTCACTCCATCCCCTTGGATAAATTGTCAGAGGGCTGCCAGCATCTTTCCATCTCCAATATCGCACTGTAGGCAGGGGGCAAGGGCTGCTGGAAGCTCACCTATACTATGAAAACATACTGGTGACATGGGACAGGGGGAAGCCAGGGTCCCGCCCCAGCTCTGCCCTGGCCTTCCTCACTGACCTTGGGCAATGATCACCTCTTCACTTTAAGATAGGGATAATACATATATCACAGGTTTGTCCTGGCCTTAAGTAATCCATCTTTTCAAAGCACTTTGAGAGCTTTGCTTGATGAGTACAGACATTATAATACTCATCCGTTCCCATTACATCCCATGGGAGTTTTACCCTCCACAGAAGCAGGGTTGGGGCTGCTGGTGTTATTGGGGGACCTAGAAAATAAATGTGCTTGGGATATTTCAATGCTAGCATTTGGGGAGGGACTATAGCAGGTACAAAGGCATGCTGCTTGCTCAGCACTCTTCCAGACTTGCTCTAGAATAATAAGTAGATTTTTTTCATTAAAAATCAGAAAGAGACCTCACCGAGTCCTGCTGGTATACATGTTCAGCTAGTGCCAGATTGTAAAGGAGACAAGCGAGGCCAAGAAAAGCTAGGACAGCAGGGAGAAACCAGAGACCAGCCAAACTCAGGGGGCAAGCTTACTACACGGTTTACTTTTGCTGTACCACGTAATTGAGAAAGCCAGGAGGTGAATGTGTGGCTGTTGCCCCAGGGACTAAACTTAGGGCAAGGTCTTCCTAAGGATAAAGGGTGCCAAAGCTAAAGCAGCTCAGGTATGACAGTTAAGCAATGGGGTGTGGGGCAGGGATCCCTGAGCTGTTGCCATCTCCAAGGTCCATGGCACTGAGCAACACAGAGCTGATTTACTCACTCAGCCCTTGAAGAAGGGTTGCCCCTTCCTACCCATAAGGACAGTGACCTCCAAACCTGAGCTCAGCTATCGCCGTACTGCAGCGCCAGTGCTCCCAGTCCTAGTGCAACACATGGGAAGCCAACCCAGCCCATGATGGAGCTGAGCCTCTAGATCTAGGAAACAAACGGGGCAGCTCTCATAACAGTAAGGGTCTGATCCTTGTCTGCCTTAACGCAGTAGAAGCAGTGACAACGTATAGCTTCTCTGTATAGCTTCTTCAGAGAAGGCGAATATTAAGGTCTTGCTCACATTCACTGGCCCCACTGTGCCTTTTCTGTTGCTGCCAGATATCTCCATGGAGTAAATCATATTGACTGTGTTTATTATAAGAACTAAGTGATCAGCTGTGAACTTTCTTTGACATAAATATTTTGCCATTAGCAATGACAAATAGCAACGCTCATGTTGTAAAAGTAACATTGGATCATTCTTCTCCATGGGGGCATTTACGTCGAGAGAAATCAGAAGGAAATTGTGAGCTTCAGGATCAAGAGAAACAGGCAAAAGTAGGAACGTGACAGCAAGGATATTTATCCTACTGTGTAAGAAGAGTTAAATGAAGAAAGTGTTTTAAAAAATGAAAAGAATTTATTTTTCTACACAGCTCTGGAGTGCCTCTGCCTAGCCAGCTCTGAACACTGCTGCAGTCAGCACACACCCATCAGGCACGGCCTGCTTGACTCGGCAGCACGTGCAAGGGCTTTGCACAGGTACGAGCCGAAGCTGCACCCGCACTTTGGGTGCATCACACCACAGCGGCATTTCCTGGGTGGATCAGGCCCAGAACTCTTCTTCTGAATCCTGTTATTACTAAACATCTGCAGTTACAGCTGAACAAAAACAGGGATTTTCCATTCTTGCAAGATTTCCTACATTTTTGACTGGTGATGTTGGCACCTTAAACCATGTCTGCTTGCAGGCTGAGCAGGATGGGAGAACGTCGAGCAGCGAGGGGAATTAATTTCTCAGAGGGTTGTTTCAAAGGTACAAATGAGAGCTGGTGCTTTAAAAACAGCATTGACTATACTTCTATAGCACACGTCCTCTAAGGAATTCAGCCCAAGCACATAAGCTTGTCGCTTCCCTCCCGAGGCAGGCAGGCAGTCTCACACAGATGTGGATGCTTAGGCTCAGGGAGGACCCCAGACTTGCTCCAGGCTTTCCTAGTAGAAAGTTAGATAAGTTAGAAATCCAGGGTTATGCCTGCATGCACACTACACTTCATGGACTGTATGGGAAGTACATCAAAAGAACCACTAGGTGTAACAATTTTAACTTTGCTTTTATAAAATCCTTTAGAGATTGCAAACCTGCAGGCTCGGATTGTAAACTGCTGAACCCAAACTGTTTTCAGGCAGGAGCTGCCAGGCAGGCACCTGCCTGAATCCAAGGGGTGCTCGGGGCTGCAGTAACAGGTCTGGAGAAAGGATCACCTTTGGAGGGTGAGGATCCCACCTGCAGAGCTTGGAACAAGCTTGTTGTCGGCAGATACCCACCATGCGGGAAATAAATAACATGTGATGTTGCATTAGGGATGTGGGAGACTTAACAAGCCGATGTCATGGCCAGGGTTTCTCCTATGCTACAGGGACTCCCAGCAAGATTCTTTAGAGCCAGGAAAGAATCACAGGACATAATTACCAGGCTGACAATATTGCTAGGGTTTTTTTCCCCAAACTGGGAATTTAGGGGAGCTGTAATGCAGAGGAGTTCTGGGAACTGGCAGCACAGCAATATGTTGTGGGAAGGTCATGGGTGAGACAGAAGCAGAGGACACATTGCAGGGAACAGAATGTAGAAATTAGGGCTCCCCAGACAAAAGATTTAAGAAGTTCACTAGAAAGACAAGCACCCAGAAAGGAGCTGCAGGATGAAAAGAGATTGATACGGAACAGCAATTGTTTGTGTGCCCACAAGACAGTGCTGTGCTAGAAACCCAGTGATAAGCTATAGACCAAAGTGGTAAATCCCTGAACCCAGGGGAAAGGCTTTGGAATGAGGCTCTGCTTTTGAGGATCTCCAAAGGCAGGAGTTTACTTTGGATGAAGGGAAAGAGTGTCCTATATATAGCAGAAAAGCCAAGGCAGTAGCTGCATCAGAAAAATGAAAGTCACAGATGCAGACAAAATATGGGCAATCTGGCTTTAACAGACAAAGTCAACATCTGCCCTGTGGTGGGAGCCTCAGAGACAGACAAGACATGGCTAAGATGTGACCCCTGCAATTAGGGAGAGGGGTTTCCTCTGCTGAATGCTAAATTCAGGCAGGTTTAGAGATGAATGAAAACTGCATGCCATAAGGGAGGGCCAGGAATAGAAAACCCATGTGGGGGAAGAACGCTCTAGATGTAGCGAATGCATCTCCAAGAGGCTTTATCATTCTTATTTTGTCACTACTATCAACAATAATAAGAAAAGAGCTTACAGAGCAACCTCGCCAATCCCTAAGCAATGCATCCAGAGATTAGCACCAGAGAGCAGTGGGCAGCTCGAGAAAAGCTGTTCAACAAATGTAAAGGCATGCATAATAAGATTATTGAATTGGAGTTGCATGTTTTCAAGGATAAACGTGATATTATTGCACTGGCAAAGACATAGTAGGAACAGGGGAAAGGATGAGAAAGAGCCTGTCAGAACGGAGGGATTGCTGCAGCTGAGCTCCCAACAGGACAGGGACAAGTGGGAAGTGGAGGCAGCGAGGAGGAGAGGAAGTGCACATCCTACTTGACATGCAGATATGCAGAGAAGCTTTTTGCAAAATGGGTGATGTCATCATGTTTTTCTCAGCCTTCAGGACAGCAAGAGAAAAATAGATGAAACCAGCACACGCAGAGGAGTCTGTAAGACAAGCAGACTTCCTCCCCCCCCCCCCCCCCCCCCCCCCTTCAACACTAATTGCTCAAATATTGATCAGGGAAATAATTTGTAAGGATTAAAAGAAGAAAGGATTTCTTTTCCTCCTAAGAGGCAAAAAGGATAATGTTCTTGCAGAGTTACTGGAAAGGTCCAGGTGATCAGAGGATTTCCAAGACCATATAAGTTAATTAAGATGTTGAGTTGGTCTAATTTGTTATTTGTTTACACTGGAAAGCATGGAACAACTGCAGTCTGTTAATTTTCAGGATGCCATGAAGGTGGAACTACAGCTAGGCTGGCTCTCCCAAGCGGCACGAATGTCTCACCAAGCAGGTGAGACACCCACAGATCCCAACTAGCTTGGTTAGTAAAAAACAACAGCTACAGAAGGGACTTCTGCTTTGGGAAGCCCAGGGCTGCTAGCTGGGATGCGGGTGACAGAAACCAGCTGCCCAGGCTTAGCCTTGGCCAGGGAAAGAGTAATTAAGATTAAAAGCCCAAAGCAGAGTGCTGGAGAACTGCTAGCCACTACTGCCCTGACACGGACACTAAGTCCCAAGAAAAAGAAGCAGTTCTGCTTGGCTTCTGAAGAGCTGCTTTTCTTTCCTGAGGAAAGGAAAACTACCATACAATAAAATGTAATAGCTACTCCAGAAAATATCTGCACCTCATCTTCATCTAGGGTAAATCCAGACAGAAGCGAGCACCAGAGACCTCTATGGTTAAAAATGAATGTTGTGAGTACACCAAAGTACAGGAAGAATACTATTTAAAAAACAAAAAAAATCAACCACCAAACTATTAAGGGAGACTGGGAGAATGACAAAAATAAGCAGGAACATGCAAAAACAGTGATGGCAGGAAGAGGAGGAAGCATCCACAAAGACTGCAGTGAGTATTTCTCAGGGATATACAGGCAAATAAAGCCATGGGAAGCAGGAGAAACTGATCCTTTAAAATATCTTGTAAGGCTAGAGAGAAATGAAGAGTTTTATTAAATAACTGCCTGTTAAATATTTTTTTTATTTGGTAGAGGAAGAGTTCCTTCGTGCTCAATTTTGTGCATAGGGGTTTTCCCCACTGGGCAAAGTGAGCGCAGGAGAGCACAGCAAGTGCCTCCAAGTTAAATGGACCGGTGGGTGAAATAGTTTGGGTGCCCGTTGCATGGTCTGACCCTGGGGAAGGGCTGGAGTGCTGCCCCATGGCTCTACGGCACCTGGCACAAGGACAGTGCCGCTCTGGTTACAGCTGCGAGGGACTGGGGCATCATAGGAAAGGAGCAACCACCCCTCTGGGGGGTAACAAGGCAGCGAGCCTGGGGTTTCAACAACTGGCTGATGCCTCATCATTGAAATCTGGAGGCTCTCAAAGAGTGGGTATTGTAAAATCTAACGGAGTGTTCTTTCCAGTCACGTACAGGGTGAAGCGTCGCACATAAATAAGACACTGCTTGCCATGAGGTGGTTAGTTTAAAAGCCAGACAGATAAGTCAGAAGATATGGGTAAATCCTCAATGATAAAAGAGCAACAAAAATTAAGGTCTGGGGGATTCTTATTCTCTTATTTGAATGCTGTTTTCCACCCTGAGGTACATCATATACAATTCCTTTTAAAAAAAAGACAAAAACCCCCAAACCAAACACAAATAAAAAAACAACTCGCTCTCAGGATTTAACGGGTCCCAGTATAACCATGAGAAGTTCTGCAGCAAGCTGTTATGGAGGAGTCAGGTCAGGTGGTCTGCAGAAAATGTTAAAATACAAACAATACTGACAGCCAGCAAGAAAGCCCACCTCGCTGGAGCGGGAGCTAGACAACAGGGCACAGCTTACAGAGGGATTCTGTTGCGTTTGGGGGAAAACCTGCATTTGTAGCCATTTTCTAGACTTCTTAAAGAGAACATGAAGGGAGCCTGTATTTGTTACACTTGAATGGAAAAGCCTTTGCACTGAGCGGCACAAGTCTGAAGAAAAAGAATAAGCGAGAGTAGTATGGATTTTCCCAACAGAGATTTTAGGTCGTTCAGTGACAGTCATTAAACCTCAGAACAGTTTACTTTGTTCCCTCTCTATAGGAACAGTTTGAGCTCCCAGACCTGGCAAAGCAGATGGAGTCTGGCTTTAGGAAAGGTGACAGAAGTTCCTGGAGGCCCGTGGCCTCAGCGAAAGTGCTCCGCTGAGCAGACGGCTGAGGAAAGCTGGCCAGGAGCTATCAGGCAGAGGCTCAGATTTAGAAAATGCAGCCTGAAACAGAGCCTGGGCACAGCTGGTTAGGTCAGATAACGGGTCAGGCTGCCAAGTCCCTCTCCCCACATCCTTCCATCAGCAGTTGAAGACTAGGTCCAGCCTATTCAATATGTGGAATGAATTCTCATGAAGGTGATCAAAGCAAAGGGCATACTCTGGCATGAGAGAAAAGCTATCCACCAGCAGGGAGAAAATCGGATAAAGAATAGGCTTAGCAGCAGTTCTGTCCCTGCCTGGTAAGCTAATTGTTCATCATGCTCGTTTTCCTTGCTACGCTTGAAGTGAGTGGTAATCTGCGTTTGGGAACTGCTGGAATATTTGAGGTCTGAGAACACACAGCACCATTTTCATTACAGTAATGAAGTAACAGAATGGTAGCTTTAAATGGGAAGGATAATAATGCATTACCATTCACTCTCAATTAATCCAGAGCCTGCAATGCCGAATGCACTTACTCCGAGAATTTTCTCAGAAAATGAAGCTAGAGTGTATTTCATTTATAAATCACAAAAGACACTTATTTGGCAAGAATGATCCCTGCTCATATACAATAAATCATGAGCATCAACAGTCTCTAATGGATTTTGAGTCAGTGCCACAGACAGCAAAGCCCGAGGCCTGTGTTTCAGGATTCCAGGACTGTGCCAAAGGAGCCTTATAAATGATTAATGCATTCAGCACAGTGTCATCTGTGCCATTGGAGAGAAAAAGACATTCTGGGGCTCCGTTTGTCATTAAAAAAATGGTAATCGGTTCAGCAGCCGACCATGCCTCTCCCTTCCCCTGCCAGAATGAGCCATTTAGCTCCACACCTCATAAAATCCCTTCCCCAAACTTTTGTACATGCTCTTGGTTCATGAGGTGCAACATTTCAATAAAAGAGAGGGAAAGAAGTCATCTGTTTTCATAAATAGCCCAAAGCCAGTCTTCCTATGGGATGGAGCTAAGGTCTGCAGTTGCAAATGTACGTACAACAGGGAGACAACATTAAAGAGGTAGCTGAGGCCTCTTTCTACTTCTTTGCCATACTGTGAGGATGCCGGTACATAGACAATTCAAGTTTTGGTCCCTGCTGCTCAGTCTCTCATGCTTTTCAGTTATTCATCCCACAGTGTTCAACCTCTCCCCCTTCACTTTTGTCCCCATGGTTACTGAATCATTGTATTCACAGAGATTTTCCTCACTAAAGAATATGTGACTAACATGAGACAGCTAAATTATCAGAGCCAACTCTGACATTGGTTTCTCCTAACATGGATCTTATCTTCCAAACGCCTTCAAACAGATCTGTTGCACTGGCACCAACTTCAGACTAAGCAGCACTTCAACTATTGACAGAGACAGTGCTGCAGCAGTATTGCACAGGGAGACTTAAAATAGGCTGGAATCAGGTAAAGGATGAAATACAAATGCTAGCTTTAGCGGACCCGCAGCCTAGGAGTGCATGATACAAATAACTGTATTTCACCACAGAATTTTAAAATCAAGCCCTAGAAGGGAAGGCATTATTTCTTGACTGGACCTGGGTCTAAGAGTTCAAGTAGATTTCCTCTTCTGAAAAGCCAGTTTGGTTAAGCAGTAGGACACATGCATGTTTTAGGCCCAAAGAAATCTCTGTTATGAAATGCACCAAGACAGGCCACTGGATAACAAGTCTATAACCTTCAGCCGCAGCAATCAGCGTATGCTGACCCAGGGGTCAGTGGAGCTGCTCCCACACTGAGCAGCTTAGACTGCCCCAGGGAAGCTCAAACCAGATTCCTTCCAAACTACCCAAAAAAGATACGTTGAACCTTGTTTGCATCTGGGAGGTCTTTCTCCCCTTCACTCATAGCATCCAGCCAGCCACAAGTGCCCAGATGCTAAAGCAAGGCTAGCAGGGCAATACCTCATGTAAGCATCACCACAGTCATGAGGCAATACAGACAAGACTTGAGAAGAAAAGCGGAGGTCTTACCTTGGCCGCTACGGAGGAGTTGGGCTTCTCCAGGAGGTCCCAGAGCTTTTTCCTTTTGTCAGCACAGCAAGTGTTATCAAATTCCTCCCCTTCCCTTTCCCTCAGTGTCTCAGCTTCTCTCTTCAGCTCCTCGTTCATCTGCTCCTTCTTCTGGTGGTAGCGGGCCTGGCAGCAGGACTCCAGGTAGATTTCATCCACCCCCCAGTAGTCCAGCTCCTGGCTGAAGGACAAGGCGCACATCTCCTCCATCATGTGCAGCTTGCCAGTACGGTAGAAGTTCAAGATTGAGGTGAATGCCCCGGGATGCCTGTCGAAGAAGTACTCGTTCTCCTCCAGGTTGTAGTCATCACAGATCTCCATGAGGGAGTCGTGTGTGTTGCAGTCTCTGAGCTTACCCAGCCTGGTCCGCGGCAACCTGTCCAAGGTCCGCCAGAGAACCTCGTGGGCCAGCCCCCCCACGTTGAGCTTGACCCTTCGGGAGCAGGCCTTGCTCCTGACGATCTCCGTGGGGTCCGGAGGCAAAGAGGTAGTAGAGCGAGATCCATGCTTATTCATCCCCAGAGGCATCGCTGGTCCCCCTCAGGCTGGACGCTCCAAGGTGCGGCGTGGGGCAGGGCGCGCGGGGGCCGGCTCTCCTCACCTCTCCTTCCCCTCCATGCCCCGGAGCTGCAAGAGAGGCCAACCATGGGTCCCCGCCCGCCGACCTCCGCGCCCGCCGCCGCCGCCTTATGCGGGCGCGGGGAGCGCCGGGCCGCGCTAATCTGCTGGGGGCGGCGGCGGCGCTGTCCGCCCCGGCGGTGCTGAACCGCGCCCCGGCGGGCGGGAGGGCGCTGTCCGCGCCCGCGGTGCTGAAGGCCGCCCTCAACCACGTGTCGGCCCGGGCGCTGCCGCCGAGCTCCCCCGGGCGGTGGCCGGGTGCCCCCCCCCCCCCCGCCTCGCCGCTTCTCCCCTCCCGGAGGGTGGCTTGCACACCCCCCGTCCCGGCGAGCTGTGGAGGGTGGGCACGGCCCCCGGAGGTTCTGCTAGCAACGGGCTGGGAGGTGCTGACTGATAGGGGCTCCCCCGAGCAGCACTCAGCAATGCGCCCCAAAAGGCGCCGGGCCGCCAGCCGGGGGTGCCCTGGCACGTTGTCCCCCATCCCGGAGCGGCTGGCCGGGAGCGCACCGGCCCCGCCACCGCCGCTTCCCGAGCACCCGACCCCGCCGCCGCTCCCTCCCGCAGAGGGGCCCCGCCGGACCCCGAGTGCCCCCATGACCCAGCCTGGGCAACCCCCCTCCTGGGCGCCGGCGGAGCCCCCCGCCCTGCCCAGCCGTGTAGGCTGCAGGAAGACGCGGAGGCTTTTTATAACTCCAGCCTTGCAAATTTCCCCGAGGAAAGAGGTGGGGAAGGGAAAAGGGGGTATTTCCAGCGGCTCTAACGACGTACTCTACCTCTCTGGGCTGCCCAGGGAGGCCCCCCCACACCCCACGCCGACCTCTGCATAACAGGGAAATTAACGAAAATCGGAATAAGGAAAAAACCCGAGCCTTCCTTGCAAAGCCGGGTGGCTTATGACAGCCCTGAGCACTGTTGCTTACACAAGATGGCACGAAAAGAAACCCCGGCGCAGAAAGGCACGGCTCCTCCGTGCCCAGCCGGCACAGCTCCGGGGGCTCGGCCCCTCTCCCCGCCGATCCAAGTGTCGTGTCCCCCCCCGCAGCCCCAAAATCGAAATCCCACCGCTGCCTCCAGGCCGCCGCCGGGGCTGCTGCCCAGCCGCGGCCGCACACGGGGAAAGGTTCCCCTCCCTCGGCCCGCACCTACCTCCTCCTGCGGGCTCCCAGCGAGGCGGTGCGGGGCTGTGCGGGGCCGAGGGCGGCTACATCCTGCGGCGGGGCGGGCAGCAGGGGCGGCCCCGCTCGCATCCCCCCGCGGGCAGCCTGAAGGCGGAGGGATGGCGGCCGCGCTGCCGGCTGTCCACGGAGCCCGGGGGGAGGGGAAGGGAAAGGAGGTAAATCGGATCCCTCGGCAGGAAGCTTTCCAAGGCCTTCCCTCGGCTGCGGCTCCTCGCTCCTGCCTCCAGTCAACGCCGAAGCCGCATCTGCCCCCGCCCCCCCCGGCCCTCGCTCCGTGCAGACACAAAGGAAAGCTCCGGTGCTTCCTTCTGCTGCCTGGGAACGGAGATCAACAAGTCTAGGCTGAACCTCCAGCTTTTCCCTGCAATTCTGTCCCGGAGTTGTTTGGAGTGAATTGGAAGTTGGGGGTGGAAGAGAGGAAGGCAGCTCCACCGTGAGCTGGGATGCAGCATTGCAGGGAAGGTTAACGCTTTCCTGGCCGGGCCCCGCCGCCCCGGGGCTGATTTACAGCGGGGGAGGCGCCTGGAACAGACCTAGCACCGGGGGGAGAGCCGCAGCATCCCTCCTTGGGAGGATGGGGCTATTCCCACCATCCGCCAGCTCCCGGTGGTATCACCCGTCAAAACAGGAGCAGGGATTGGTGCCAGGAGAAAAATGATGAGCAGAGAGCGCTGAGGAGCCCAGCAGGGCCCCTATTGCTTCCCAGGCCCTGCTTGCTGAGCCAGGAGCAGCTGAGCTCAAGGAGGCCAAGCATCACCCTGTGCCAGGAGTGAACTGGGCCCTCGTCCTCACCCCAGCAGCCCCTCATCAAAGGAAAGAGACCATTCTCCGGATGGTTGCAGGTATTTGCAGATGGAAGGAATAATAGTGGATCTCTGCTGATGATGATTAGGACTATAAATATAATAAAAAAGGAGCACTTACTAACCTGAAAACACAGCAGAAATGGAGAAAAGGGTAATGTGACAGGCAACAGCAGAGCATTCAAAGTATCCCTCTGCCACTCTGTCCTCCTTCCCTTCCTCCTTCGCTCCGGACAGGGGAAATGGACCCCACCAGGAGCCTGGAGCTCCATTAGCACCATTTAATGGGTACATTAACACCACTTAATGCAGTTCACCTGCTTAGGCTGGTGTACCAGAGGTACACAGCCCCGCTCGTTAGCCCTTTGTCCTCTTGCATTGATTGACCATGGCTCTTGGACTCTAGTGACAATTCCTACTACAAAGTTTCTAAAATAGGAGCCCGGTGTCTGATTTTGTATGATTAACTAGGCAAAAAGACTCTCAGTGCTGCTTATCCCATTTTCTATGCTTCTGTCGCACCTGGCTCCCATTGCCCAGTGTACAAAATGTCAGTGTTATGCTATCATCTTTGGTGTTTGAATGTCCACATCTTCCTTAGAGATGACTTTCTGAAATCCCAAACAGTGTTTGTGTGGACAAGCCTTTTTCTCCAGTACCTCCCACAACTGTGTATCATCTGTATTCAGAATTTCTTACAAGGAGAAGTGGGTCAATACCTTCCTTTTGCAGATGGGGAAATTAAGATATAGAAAACCAAGATCACCCAGAGGGGAGGTGAAAGGAAGAACTCGGAATAAAACCTGTTGACCAGCTTTATCTCAGCCCAGTGCCCCTCCGCTGCAGCAGCTCCCCCTGCCCCATGAAAACCTACAATCAGCATCCAGAGCACTTCAGTTCTCCTCTTGCTTTCTCATTTCACCACCAGACCCTACTTTACTCCTCTTACAACAGAGATGAAAACCCCTGATCAGGGCTGGGAAGCTAAATCTGTTAATGATTACAAAGCGCTTTGAAACTTCCAGCTGGCAGGTGCTGTAGGAGAGCAAGTTATTTGTTTGTTAGCACTGGCATCCCGGGCACATTATCTCCCCTTGTGACAAATGCAGGCTGCTCGTCTGCGGGAAGAGGATGGTGGGAGAGAAAATGACAAGTAGCCTAATGCAGGGAGATGCATCAGATTCAATGCAGTTAAATCACTGGGAGAGAGGCAACTCGGGTTTATTAGCAGGGCATTTGTATCTTCCTGCATCACTCTTGCTACCCTGACAATGTCATTCACGCGTTCTGCCAAGAGGCCGGAGAACCAGCCGTGGAGGGGGCACGTGAAGGGGCAGCATGGAAGCACAGGCTCCTCCGCTTCCACCCACCCCGTCCTGCCAGCGCTGAAAAAATCATACTCGACTCTCAGGTAGAAGTTGCGAGAGGGAGCCCTGCCGAGGGCAGACCCTCCAGCTGGCTGTGCCTGGGGTGATCCAGGAGTCTGAGGAGAGGAGAGGACGTTCCCACCCCCAGGACGTCTGTTCCCTGCAGCAGTTCTTGTCCCAGGATGGAGTGTTTGTCAGCAAGGGGCAGTGCAGGCCTGAGGATGCAGAAATGTGCAGCCTGCTTGCTCTTCTCCAAGGTTATCTAACCCACTCTTGCTTTGGATATACCTTTCAACTGATATTTTTGTACCCTAAGCTTCTGCAAACTTAATTTATGGTTTGTTATTTCCACAGCCTATGGAGCTAGCCAAATGCTTGAATGCAGTCTGTGGCAAACCCTGTTCCTTTCCAGGTATTACAGCAATTATTGACAAGGAAACACTTTAAACCTCAAGTGCTTTAGAGGAAATGTGCAGAGTACAGCAAATACATGTTCTCCTGGGCTCGCAGTCTGTGGTGTACACACATCTGGATTCCACCTGCCAGGCAGAAAAGGTCTGTGAGACAGTGTTAGCTGAGCTACAACATGACAGGGAAATAGGCTGAGCCTAAATGCGGAAATATCCCCCTGTTGATCTGCAGTGACTCCACTGCCTGCATAAGGAAAAGTATCACATCTTCACAAACACCCACGCCTATACAACAGTCTGGCATCCTCCTGTCCAGCCTGCGAAGCAAGAGGGGCGGCTGATTTACGTCATTTTACTGGTCACAGAAAAACAAAGGCCTGTGAGAAAAGGAAGGCTCCTCGCCCGTAAACAAGCGCTCAGCCCCGTCACAGCAATGGTATGTGGAACAATGGGTTTCCAGCAGCGGCGGGCACAGCAGCTTTGGTGGCCCACGAGTTTTGGCTGGTTCCTGATGCTGAGGGGATGCTGGGTTTCATATTCTAAAACGAGCTATAAGATGTAACAATAACTCGTATTGTTCTTGCAGCCCAAGGGCCTTGTACTTGTCCTCGAGTGGGACAGACAGTCATACACAATAAGCTGTCTCCATTACAGAGTGTTTCCTATTATGTCCCTTTAAGGATTCCCTTAGTTTCCAGGGATTTTCTTTCCAGCCTAGAAACACTTTAGGTACAATGGAGATTTTCTTCTATAGTCCGAAATCCTTTCCCTTAAATGGGAAAAAAAATTATCAGGTTTCTTGGCAGAGGTCTGTAACAAGTGTTGAAAAGTGCAAAAAGAACTGAGATACATAGTGCGGAGTGGTTTGTGCTACTGAGAGCCCAGGAGTATGGAAATACTGGAATACCAGGGAAAAATACTGGAAGCAGACAGCAAAATACAATCCAAAAACGAACCTTAAAGAGACAAGGCTCTCCTCAAAAATCCCAGACAGAGCTCAGATGGCAACGTCAGCAGCAGCTGGGCTCCATCATCACATTCTCCCTTGCTGAAAGCCCCTTTCGGAGTTGCTCAGCTGTAGCTGCCAACCTACGCTGCCGCAGGGGCCGGGCTTTGCGTGCAAGGGGGAAGCCTTGGTAGCCACGGCTTTCCTGGCCCCGGCCTGTCCCCCCAGCAGGCTCCACCATTCACTTTTGCCTTCTACCAGCCCAGCTCCGTCTCTCACCATGGTGAAAGAAAGCCTTTCCCAAACTATTTATGTATATTTATAAGTCCATAACAGCTTGTTGGTCCAGAAAGCAGGGCCTGACCTCTGCTGTGCTCTCTGGGTCCTCAGAGAAGCACCAAGGGATCTGAGAGGGCTGAGCTGCTGGACTGGATATCTGCAAAAGCAGGAGATGGAGGAAGGAAGGGCAGAGCGGTCTCAGCAGGGACCAGAGAGCAAATGCCCCTTGGCAAGGGGCAAAGTCTCTGCAGACTCTCAGCTATGAAAGAGAAAAGACAGGTGAGGGCAGCCGTCTCTCATGTTTGGGTAGCCACACAGGGACCCTGTTCTGCAAAGAGCTGAAGTTTTCAGCTTACCTAAACTTTCCAGATGCATTTTGAAGTCCCAGGAGCTCCCAAAGTCCCCCCCACTGCAGGCAGGCTTCCCTCCCTCCTGCCGCCTCGAGGAGGGGCAGACCAGAGCTGCATCCCCACTTGCCTGGCACCGCTCTGCAAACAGCTCTTGGTGCTTAGTCAGCCTTGGGCTCCTTCTGCCTTCGGGAAGAGGGTAGGAAACACTTCAGTGCAAACTGCTTATCAGAGAAGTTTCTGGTTTGGGTTCCCACAAAGCGCATTCAGAGCCACCCCCCTTGGCTCCAGCTTTCTGCCTTTCCCAGGATGTGCATTTCCTCCCGCACATCTATTAAGTCTCCTCTCAGTGCTCACTGACCACAAGCACACACCCGCGGCTCCTCTTCCCACAACGGCTCCATCAGACCACCTTTCCTCTCGTCTTGATGAGTCTGGGGGACTGACTGAAAGCTGTGGAAGCGCCAGCCTGTTCCCTAAGGTGGTCGGGTGTGTAAAACATCACCTCCTGGCTGCATCTGTCTTGTTCACATCAGGTTTGAGACCAAATACAATTACTTCAGGGAGGAAAAATACACAAACTTTTCTGCTGGTTGAGGAATAAAAAGCCCCCATGGACCAATTTGTCCCTGTCACCCACCTGCTAGGGAATTAGCAAAATGACCTGAGAAGTCAATTTTCTCCTACCTATCAATACTATGAGCCAAATCCTTGGGGCCCCAGGTCCCCATCCTGCCCAGGAGGGACCGGTGGCAGTGGGTCTCCACCCCCCCATGGAGGGGCCAGGGGGACGTTTTATCCTCCCGACTTGTGCTGTTCAGGCAGGGCTGGCACTGAGGGAAAAACAGCCGCCTATAATACATTATCTAACATTTAGCTTTAAGCACTGAGCTCTGTAAAGCAATTGCACTTGCTATGTTATTCGGCAACTGCGGATTTATTAGCCCCTGAAGGGCTGGAGGCTCGTGTTAGTCACCTCGCCATCCGTCAGGAGGGAGGGCAGCAGAGCCAGAGGGGTCGGCCAGCCTTCACAGCGGTGGAGATGTGACCGCTCTCTCTCGCAGGGGTGACCCAGTGCCCGTCCATCTGGGCTGCTTTCCACTCAGCTGCAGTGGACTGCAAATGGCCCTGCAGATGTTCACACCCTTGGGGTCTGCAGCACACCAGCCCCACGCTGACTGCAGGCAGACTGGGCAGGTTTTTGGGAGAGTGAGGATCCAGGACCTAGCTGCAGTATCATTCCCAGGAATTCATGGGCAGGAGGCCCTGCCTGCCCTCCCTAAGCTCGCCCATGGCTGGGATCCCTCAGCCTCGCTGCCTCCCCCGGCTGCCAGAGGGATCCCAGCCGCGGCGGGAGCTTGCAGTGGGGAAAATCCCTCGCACAGCCAGGCGAGGGGCTGCAGATGCGATGGAGCAGCTGCTGACAAGATGAAGTCCCAGTTCTGAAGAGAAGACAGAAATAGGGGTGTAACGGTAACGAGATAAATGCCGTTGACCCTGCCACACCTGCCACCAGCCCTGCACATTACACACAAGTCTCTCTGATTCAGAGGCGGTGGGTGCTGTTTCTCTCCCTGGGCTGGGGGAAGCCTGACTGCTTTAACCAGCATTCGGAGAACCAGCCTGCTCGAAGCGCGTCGCAACAGGCGGTGGGGAGCCCTCGCCTGCTACGGAGGGCAGGAGTGCTGAGAAAGAGCAGCGGGGGAGCAAAGAGTCTGCCTTCGCCTAATAGAGAATATGCCGGCTCAACTGTTTCAGGAAAGGCTTTTGGGAAGAAGACTCCAAGCAGTATAGCTAGCAGTTGGGTCTGCTAAAGAGCTCCCCCGTTCCAGTCCCTGGCAGCATTTTCCCTGTGCAGTTGATGCAAACAAGTGATGTTGTGGAGGAGCCGGGGCTCTGAAGGGCACTCAGAACGCGGCTGCTCACAGCATCCTCACATCAAGAAGGAAAAGTCAGGTCCCCTCCCTAAACAGCTTCCACCTGAGCTTGGGGACATGGTTCCTTGATGCGGGGAGGTGGCAACAGGTAGCTGTGACCTGAAGCGTGTTCCTGCTAGGATTCGCTCCTGCCCCCACAGCCACCCGATTTCCATCCCTGGCTTCTCCTGCCCAGCTCCTCTTTAACAAACACAGGCTGAGGGCTCAGCCTTAGAGGCAAAGCAAACACATAACTCAGCCAGCAGATAAAATCTACTTTGGGGTCTAATGCTGGAAAAATGCCATCGCTTGACTATCCTGAAGCGTGGTGAGTTTTCTCAGGATAATGAGAGTAAGAATTGCTCTGCTCTTGCATATATGCGGATCCTAAAAGGACTCTGCAGTCAGAGAGCAATTTCACATGGTTCCTGGGAGGAAAGTACCATAATATCCCCTTTCAGACTGAGGGAAATTGAGACAGAGAAGGATTAAAGCGACCTGCCAAAAGCTGCATGGGGTGGGGGATGAATGAGCAGCTAAATGTACTTTAAATCTTAGGAGATATCCTTTAGTGATTCCTACCAAGGATGTCTGCCTTGTCCCTGTTATTGCAGCTAACGGGCAGCACGTTTGTCAGAGGTTCCTGCCATCAGCAGCAGAAGCTTTTACGAGACTCGCACATCTCTGTGAGAATAAGGCTCATGGTGGTACCCAACAGTTAAAGGTTTTTGGTGCTCTACTTTTATGAGGAACTGGCAGAAAATAGGCAGGATTTGAAAAACTTGCATGAACCCAGAACTTCTTGGCCATTCCCTGATCTGAATTGCCCTAAGCCTGGAGTAAACACACTCTTCCTTCTCCCCTCCTTTGTGCCATTCAGCAACAGTAAAAGCTGGAGCTGCTTTGGGGTCGGGAAGCCTCATGCCAGTGGCTGCAAAGTGACAAGGTGGGGGGTCAAATCTGATTTCAAGCAACGATTTAACGTTATTTCTAGTACTAAGGGGGCCTAGCTCCCCTGGGGGCAGGTTCTGCAGGAAGGGCTGGGCATCTGGGCTGCCACCGATGGGGCTGGCCCCTTGGAGGGGGGAGAGCTTTGATTTCAGTGACATCCAGTCACAGCTGCAGGAACAGCATCAGTTGTCTCTGGGAAGGGTCAGTTCCAGCCTTTCTTGTGGTATTTTGCATCTGTAATTTGTCTTTAATAAAATACATTTTAATTTGCAGGATTATAAAGATCATTTTAAAGCAGCTTATCTCTCTGTTCTCCTTCCCTGTTTTTCCCCAAAGTGTTTGTGGGTGATGCAGAAAGCTGCAATAAGCCATTCTTGAAGGCTGTCTCGGATTAAACTTCTTCACATGGGACAGAACTACTCCCCATGAATTTTAATGAGCTCTTCTAAACATGCCCTTCTTGCTGTACACAGGAGTTCTGCAGGGGAATAACACCCAGCACCAGCTAACCAAAAATAACCAATTGGATGTAATCGTACAAAATGAAAACACTGCAACAGCCTACCAATAATGCAGCTCTGCTTCCTTGATCTCGGCAGGAGCGGAGGATGCTGAGAGCAGAGCGGGTACCGCTGCAGCGCCCAGCTCAGAGGGTGCTGCAGGTCTGGATTTCGACACCAGGCTACTGCACAGTGCCCATGGGGAGCACAGAGCAGTGGAGCAGGATTGGGAAGAGCCAGCAACAGAGCAAGGAGTTATCTTAAGATCACATTTTTGGATGCTTGGTTGACCCCTCTCTGAGGGTACCAGGGACATTTCTCCTTCCCCTTGGGATCTGCAGCCTGAGGCCCTCTCCTAAAGGTGGTTTTGTGTGCTGCTTCCTTCAGTGCGTTGCTCACTGGTCACTTTGTTTTTTAAAGATGCAGCTGGAAAAGGTGGGAGCAAAGCAGATTTTTTAATTGCAATAGCGCTTGTTCAGAGAGCAGAGCCCCCTGCTCAAGTCCTTCAGCACAAGGAGCCTTAAACCCACCCCCTGCCCTCAACTGCTTCAGACTTAGGCACCAAAATTCCCAACAGCCTTGCAACAAAACCTTTACCGCAATATCTGACCCAACCGTCCCTGCCCCGTTGAGACTCATTTTCCAGTGTGACTAAACATCTAAAAAGGTCAATGGCTCAGAAATGGAGATTTACTATCATCTCTGAACTCCTGCCATTGGAGTGCTCTAAAAGCATTTTGCTGTCCGAACTCCTCATGATAACACAGAATTAAGAGTTCTGATGAATGCTTTATTTTCTGCAAAAAGCGGTTGCAATGCAGCTTTTCTGTGAAGCACGTTAGGCTGCTTCTGTGGAAAGGGCAGAGGATCTGGCAGGGAGGCCTTTGAAATCCCTGCCTGTGCTCCTGCCAGCTCTGGAGGGGGATTCAGCAGAACTCAGATCCACTGTGGAAGACAGAAATTATTGTCACCTGGTTTTAAGCAGATGAAAAGACACGGTCTGGCTGAGCTCCTGTTGCTTCGCAGGTGGTGAGTGCCTTCAGGGAGCAGCTCCCACCCACCTGCTATTCAAATCTCTGCAGGCTGGGAAGGGCAAGGGTCCAAAGGGAAGGGGAGAAAAGGCCCCAGGTTAAGAAGCAGCAGCATGATCCCAAACTCGGGAAGTTTTCCTGCTCCATGCAGTGGCACAGTGGTCACAGGTGCCCCGCAGAGGGTGTCGCACCCATGGGGCAGGGACACCCAGGCAAGCCCAGGGCTGTGAGTCCTCAGCCCAGTGAGTCACATCATGGAGTGCAGTGATGAGATGCAAGGACTTGACGTGGTCACAGCCTTCATCATTAACTGGGGACACACTCCTGTCCCCATGTCCTCCTTGTCTTTCAGACTGCAAGCTTCTGACTCCCTCCATTCACATGGTCCCTGGCACAGCGAGGTTTCCCTCCCTGCTCCTCACATTTATCTTCTGCCATTCCAGTAACCAAAGTAATAATAATAGCAAAGATTCCTCAGGATTATCATAATAGAGATTTTTATTTTAAGAAAGTTGTCAGCTACCCACCTTTGTCTTTTTCCATGCATTAAACATTAACAACCCAGCCAACGTAATGCAAAATTTAAAAGGCCCTCAATTCAAGCAGTTACGCCCCAGTAAATCAGGAAATCCCAGCAAACTCCCAAATTTCTCACCCACCATCATGTTTGAAGAGCAAGCAGCCATTTCAATATTTCACAATTGTTCTCCAAAACCGTTTGATGGCCTTTCAAGCTCAAGCTTAGCCCACATTTTCAACCTACCTCCTCATCCCTGATGGGATGTGGAATGAGGCAGAGCACCCAGCCATACCGGCCCTTGCGGGCTGCGTAAGGCTGCTGAGGGGTGACCCACTCACACCTCCGCCTTGGGGATCCCCACAGCTGGAAGCACTGACACCCTCTGCCTGGCAGCTGATGCTAGGGCATGCCCACCTTCCCTTTTCCCCTTGATCCCAGTGCAGAGCAGGTCCTCTGCATGTGCTGTCTCTGCTCGGAGGCCATTGCTCGCTTGCTGGAAGGACATGGGAGTTTCTCCACATCTCCAGCACCACCCTGCCTGCTGGGGGGACATAAGGCTTGTGGAGATATTCTCTCCAGTTTTCTTCAGCTCCCTCACCCTGTCTCTATTTTCTGGCATGTTCGCAAAGGTCGACCACAGTCTTGCACTGGAAAACCAGAGGTGAGTGAACCGAAGCCATCCCAGCTCTCGCTTGGCCGTCTTACAGATGGCTGCTCTTCAGACAGTCTCTTTTTCTCTTGCACATAAAAAGCGAAGGTGGTTCTGCATCAAAATCAATAGAGGAGGTTAATTAAATACCTCTGCTCAGCAACACATCAAAGCCTGCGCAGGGTGAGCTTAGGGAAGCCAAGCAGCAATTCGGCTCTTCTGATTACCAAGGGCATCACAAGTATCATTTCAATAGATCTTAAGCTCCACAAAGCAGCTACGATTTATTCCTAGCCCAAAGCTGTTTGTCCTACATGGATGTTTTTCTCCTTTCTGTGGAAAAAGTCCTGGTAAGATGTGAATTGACATTTGGGGTGCCACATGTGGCTGAACAACCCTTTCTGCCCTTGTCTTTAATCTCCTGAACCCTGCTTTCAAAGGAAAGGAGGAAGAGAGGCGGATGGCAGCAGTTTGGAGGCTGATGTGGGCTGAGTGAATCCCAGGGACTGGGGGCTGCAGGGAACGTGCCGCCTCTGAGAGCAAATACCCAGGGTCCCAGCAGCTGCTTTTCCAGTGAAAGCAGCTAATGGCCCCCAGGAACACTGCAGACAAGGGAATTCAATAAAGATGCATTGTAAAAAGCACAATTTTTGAGTGTGCATAGTTCCTTCTGGGTAATAAATGTAAGCATTTTACTCTGTAATAAAAACTAGACTTGCTTGAAGCTTCCGTAACAATAACTTGAGGATATCTCAGCTGTTCTGCATCCCCAGCACTCGGTGCTAGCAGCTCTTCTCCACCTCTTCTCTGTGGCTGCTGAGACGACACTGGCCATGGATGGGTGCCTGTAGAAGGACCCGTCAGTAGGTCCTTTAAGTCAAGGAGCATGTGTACCGCAGCCATGCGGTAGGACATTACCTGAAGTAATGTTGCGCAGGTACGACTCACCCTGGCAGTCCCAGACCGCTGAGCATGTGACATTCGAAACGCTGTCCCTCAGTGTCTCTTTCTCGCCTACCGAAGAACCTGGCTTCATCACATACCGATGGGTGTGCAGAGAGGATGTGCACCAGTCATCCTGCTGCAAAGTCAGAATCAACAATGCGAACAACAGGTCTCAAAGCATCTATTCTTAAAGCATCCTTCTTCATGGATTTTAATTTAGTAAACCAAGAAAGGCAGTTCAATTTTGCAAGAAATCAACTAAAACAAGGGTTTCCCTGTGGAAAAAGATTAATTAGGATACAAACAAGCACAAAAAAGCAGCAATGTCTGGGGAACCATCCCAGGAACTTCAGTGGTTTGCTTTACAAGTCTTTGCAGTGCAACCTGAGACTGAGTCTCCCAACCATTTGCTTGATCAGGAGAAATGTAATGCTCCAGCCCTAGTGTGGACTAAAGCACATTTTAGGGGGGGTGACTTTGTAGATACAAGCAAATCTGTGGGCCTGCTCGCAGTTCCCTGGTTTAAATGCATTCTTTCCAGACCCTGAAGGAGCACCCCCAAAAGAGAGCAGGAGGCCGTCTCGGCAATCAGCAGCTGGAAAGCTGCAGCCTGGGAAGAAATGTACTTTCCAGCCAGCGCCTTGCAGGAAGGCACAGAAAAACATCAGCAATTACAGGCAAAGCAAGCCCTAGTCATTCAGTGCCTTCGCACTAGGTACCACCAGGCTTACCAAAGGCACTGGAAAGTCCTGCTTGGCTCTCAGAGAGAAATCGGTCTGCCCAGGTCTGGAATACAGGGTGATAAAATCAGCTGCCTCCTCCTCTTCCCTACTTCAAACATAAACGGGCTGTCAGGGGAAAGCTGCACAGGGCAGCAGCTCCTTGGTGCTGTGAGAAAGCACCCTAGCTGCTCTGAGCCAGGCAGGTTGTGCACAGCAGCTCCAGCCCTTGGGAAACACCAATACAAACACAGCAGAAACTTTTAAACACCCATCTGAGCATCTCCTGCCCAGCCGTGCTGCGTGCAGGTCTTCTGAGCCACCGCTGCTTGCGCTGGGAGCCTAAACTCCAACAGGACTTTTTTCCAGTGGCTAAATATTGCACTAATGCACTTTATACGTACAGTCATGATGCTGAGTCACTCCAGAGCGTCTTCCCTCCAGTTCTCACTCGTTATGTTGCCGTCAAGGAACATCAACCCTCTGCCCAGACCCTGGGGCTCACTCTGTAGAAATAAAAGCACAGCATTGTGTGTACTTGAGCTCATGAGTCCATTAGCTATATTTAGTTCCCATCTACCCAAGGATTTGCAAGAAAATGGATGAATGTGCAAATTTAATTGCAAGTTACATCCTATAGATTCTGACAGTTATGTTTTCCCTTGAAATATGCCTCCAGGATGCAATTCTCTTTGAATGAGTGTTTAGTTACTCAGAATGACTGTACAGCATGCTGGAGCCCCCCAAGCACCCTCAGACAGCATCAAAGCTGCAGTCTCACAGCTACAAAGCTGATGTACAGCAATGGTATTTTTTGAGTGCAATTTTTTCTACCAGTTCTTCACCCCAATGGACTAGTCAATACATTAGTTGGGTTAAAAAGTAGCACAGTAACAATTCTTGACAAATGTACAGACAAGTGGAAGAAGATGACCAGCTGATGGAAGGCAAGCCCTTGCTGTTTTATTCAATTTTCAGTTCATATTGAACCCTGACGTCCTTTTCAGGCTGTAACATCCCAAAGCAGTATCTTTCCTCATTAAGCTCTGGGTTTTGTGACCTGATGTCTTTCAACTCCAGCTCAGGAGAGTTCAACAGGAGGAAAATAAATCTAAAATGATAAAACAGACAATTCAGAAGAGCTGCCTTCTATTGCTGCATTTGGAAGATACTTACTTGACCCACCCAAGTTATTCTGTATTCAGTGACTTGTAACTTTGCCAAAACTAAAACTGCTTTGGTTGGAATTTTCCACGCTATTTGTTGGTCTCTAGTAGGAATCAAAGGCAATTTCAGGAAAATTAGCTATTTTCAATGACCAGATCAGGGGGAAAGTACACAACATTAACAGGAATGAGATTGTTATTGGAGAAGAAAAAAATAAGGGATTCATCTGACATCTGCAGGTTACACTCTCTGCAGATGAACAAGGGAGAGGGAACAGGATTTTATGGGAAAAGCTTAATTTTAGCATTCCATATCAATCAGCTGCTTGATTTTGCAATCCAAATATCCTTCTAATATAATAAACTAAGAGAATGAAATTACACTGACTAAACTAACAGAATGAAACCAACACTACAGTGGAATCAGGATCCTGGGAGCTCTCCCGCTATATTGCACCAGTAAATCATTCCCACAGTTTAGGACTCCTCCTGATCTATGGTATAAAACCCGATCTTTAATGAAAAAGATAAGTATGAATTTCTAAAAGCATCTATACAGTTTGCTGAGGAATAAACGTAAATTTAGCAGATGGTTTTGCTATGTAATTGTACGCTGGAGATACCAAAGGCATCTGGTGAATTTTCTATATGTGATGACCTTTCTCGCGAGCTAAGGGAGTTCAGCGGGATTCGTTAGCATCACCATCACCAGGAGCACGCCGGGGAGGAGAGCCGCGCTCTGCGGACTCGCTGCACGCTCACTGCTTGATGCTACTGACTGCACGCGGCTGTCCAACGCGCTTGCTCGCTCCTGCTCCCCACGGCACGCTGCAGTACTGAGCCTTTCTCCGCCCTTCTAGAAATCTTTCTCAGTGTTGCCTGCATTGAGGGATCTGCTGTATTTAAGTTCCTGAAAGATAATAATGCCATGTCCCAGCTATTTGATCTGTCCCTGGTGCAGCCAGCTCTTGCTTGACACAGGTGCATGGACACTGATCCTTTGCAGTCTCCTAGTGCTCGTGGGAACGGGACAGCAGCAGGGGTCACGGGAAGGAAGACCCTGGACGGGACAGTCCTTTGGACAGCATCTGTGAAGGAAAAAAAAACCAGGGTAGCTTCTTCAGCAAAGCTTTCCTTTGGAAAATTGCAAGAAGTCCCTGTGCAGAGTAAGCTTGATGTGATGCTCTGGCGTGGTTTGTCCCTGTCCCTGCCCAGCTCTACCCCTCATCCAGCCCCAAAGCGGCGATGGTCCCCTCCTGCCCACCATGGCCAAAGCTGCAGCAGGGAAGCAGCTGCTTCAGCAGTTAAATGTTTTCCACTCTTGCTAGGGGATTTTTTCTTTCAGTCCAACCTGTCTGAGGATTTTCACCAAACTAAACCAGTACTTGGAGCCCACACACCGAAGCTCTGAATGGAGCAGGACCATCAAACCCGTTACCAGTCGGTCTCGACCTCACACACTGCACTGCCCGGGGTTTACGTTGCTGCAGAGGTGGCCTCGGTCCTGACCTTGTGGACTCTAACACGTTGCAGCAAGAAGGAAGCAAAGCCTGTTTGCTCCTGTGTTACAGAAGAAAGGACAGAGGGGGGCTATGGGGTAAAACCGGTTCTATATTTAAGGCCTGCATCGGGTTGTTATGGCAACAGGAATTCCAGCCACCACCGCGGGCTCCTCCAAACGCCTCCCCGCCATCCTCTGCAGAGCCCAACTTTGCATCGCTCATCAGCCTCCTGCCTAACACTTGGGCTGAAGGGGAGGAAAAAAAAAAAATGTGCAACTCATCTTTTCACAGAAAGCTTTTTCCTCCAGAAGTGAAAAGCAAATGAGAAGAACAGCTTAAATAAATATGCCTACAGATACAAGCACTGAAAGCCAAGTCTAGCAGCAGAAAGGCACAGACCCTCTCAGCTCATGGAGTTCACAGGGGCTGGGAGCCACCAGCGTGATGAAACCCACCTGGTGTCGCCCCAGGAGGGACAACCGCGTGGGTCCTGAGGTGGGCGAGGTGCTCACGGGGTGCATCCTGGTGGGATGGGAGTGAACCCCTCCTTCCACACCCACGGCTGCTCCTCCCCGGGGCAGACCTGAGGCTCGCACAGACGCTAGCAGCAGTCCGTCCCTCGCGGTGCCACTTCCCCGAGTTCCGCTTCTTTTTTCTGACTGGTGAAAGTCTGCATTTCATCTACGCATCCATCTATGTACTTATATGGTCCTCAGCTCCACCGTGCCGAAATCTCAAGGGCCACCAGGACATTGTTTGCTTTTTTTTTGCAGCTATCATGCTGGAATTCATAAACAGAAAAGCTGTATGTGAGACACATGAAGTAAACTTTCCCTTCCCCATTACTAAAGCGTCAGCTGGAGTCCTGCATCCAAGTTTGGGCACTGTTCGTCAAGAAAGACAGGCCCCAACTGGCGAGAGCCCAGAGGACAGCAATAGGAGTGACCAGAGATGTAGAAAACAGCCTCTAAGGAGAGACGGAGGGAAAAGGGTCAATTAACTCATGAAAGTGGAAGGCAGAGCGGAGATGGGGTAACAGTTTTCCATTCATATAAAGTTTCTGTAGAAGAGAGCAACGACTTGCTTTCCAGATCTGCTGGGAATCAGACAGAAAATAATAGGATGGGAGAATTAGGATGGCTGTTGGGAAAACTTTCAAAGCAGAAGTCCAGTAAAGCCCTGGTGTAGATTGCCCAAGGAGACTGGAGTGTGGAGACATCATTAAGACTTTCAAGAAAAAGGTGCTTGAGCTTCTGTCTGGGATGGTCTAGACATATGGATCTTGGCTTGGTACAGGAGGATGGATTAGGGTACAGCTTCGTGTCCCTTCCTGCCCCACATAGCTGTGATTTTTCTATGAGAACCTCACCTGTGCATTACAATTACACACTGATCTTACACACGCCTCAGCAGCCATTTATAGCAATCAGAGTCTTCTTGATTGCAGTAACTGGAATTAGGTCTGCTACTTCAGAAGGCAGCTAAGGTTTTCAGTGTCACCCCTGGAACCACCTCACTTTGCACAGTCAACAATTTTCAGCTTGCCTTTTCATGGCCACACCAGCCTGGAAGCCCAGTGTCCCCAGCAGCAGCATTCACAGGTCTCTCTGCTCCATCTCCTCCCAGCTGATGTTCTTTCACCTTAAACTAGCAAGACCTGTTATCAATCTGTCAAACACGACCCAGCACTTCGAAATGGCTGTAATGCAGGAACACCTTTCCTGCAGCCCATCAATTCCTGGTTTTCCAAGCTGCTGCTGCTAAACAGTCTTGCTTGTTCTGGAATTAACAGCAGCTCATTGCATCTTACTAACAGTCAAAACTCCTTTGCTTACTAAGAGACTGTGGAAAAGAAGTCAGGAGATTGCACATAGCACCCCTGTGTGCCTGGATGGTGTGCAGTTACTAACGGGGGGTGGTACCACATTAACAGCGACACCGTGATCCCAAGGGGGAGGCTGCTGAGCAACAGGGCAGCTTGCATCCCAGCTGATTTGAATTGCAAATACAAAAAACCCAACAATTGATAATTGAAACAGAGAGAAAATGAAGGAAGGGGTGTCAAAATTGTAATGAAATATTTTTAAATTATCACAAGAAAGTAGTGACTGACCTTATCTGAAATAACTTTGATGACTTTGCAGTCTAATTCCAAATGGGAAGGAAAAATAAATTAAATCAAACCTCCAAAGTTTGCTTCTACCCAGCTCTATCAAAAACCTTCTGCTTAGTATCAAAGTCAGATCCAAACTCCCCTCAACACATAGCCAGGGCTTCTAGGTCTGGGACCCAGCTGGGGGAGACGGCAGCTCCGCGGGCACAGCGCTGCCCCTCCTCCGGGCAAGCCTCCAGCAAAAAACGTTCATGAAATCTGTGCAGCAATGCCACGAAACCAGGGCCGAGTGGTCCCGGCAGCACCACGTGCTCACACCGTGCGGCGAGCGCAGGCAGATAGCTGTATACGGAAAAGGACAATTCATGGGCTAGGTAAGCCCGGAAAGGGGCAAGCTGCGCCCGTGCTGTACCCGGGATGCAGAAGAGAGGCTGGAAGACCTCTGCAGCTGCTACGGGGAAAGCAGGGCATGAGTTACACTCCCCAGGAACCGCTGACTCTTACCTCTCACTTTTTCCCTCGAAAACTGTTGTACAAACCTCTTTGCCTTGCACTCCACACCAGCTCTGTGTGCAGCGACATGACCGTGCACGCAGTGCAGTGGCTGCAAACCATGGGCACGGGGCAGCACATCTGTTCGAGGCACCCAGTCCCCTTGAACACAGTCTCCTAAGCTGTCCAAAATTTTTCTTTTCTGGTAAATTCAATTCTAGGAAAGTAAAGCTCAGAGTTATTGGTAACCAAAATATGCAGGAGATGTTCACCAGCCTGGAACGTCATGTCGTCCAGCATCCCCTGGCTACATCCACGTATCGGCTTTGCAGCTTGTCCTCTGCTTCTAGCTGCTTTTTCTAATTCACCTTGAACTGCTGCCATGGCTGCAGGACACTTTAGGAGAAATAGGAGAAGCCAAAAAAACCGCAGGGCCTACATTACCCTAATAAAAAAAAACACCTGAGAGGAGTCGCAGTTATTAAAACAGTGAGTAGATGAACTGGAACCAGCAGAACCCCCATAAAGCACAAAGAGCAAAACACAAGTCAGCATCAGCACCACCGTGGCAATAAACGCCAGCGTCCCACTTCACACACGGCATCAAGCACTACAGGGGGCTCTGAAACAGCCTCTTCACAGCAAAAACACGATTATCGCGGCATAAGACTGGGAGGAAATGCAGCCCATCAGTGGCACAGCAGAGAAGTATCAGATCAGCCAGTGTTGGGTATTTTTGTTCTTGTTAATAAATAAATAAATAAAATTGTGATGATTAAGTGCAAGCAAAATAGTGCTGTTATCAATACAGAGTGCCTATGCAGTACATTAAACCCAAGTAATTTAAAGAGCAGAGCATATCACATAAATAATTCATTCTCTTTTGGTAAGCACAATGCCACTTTAGCTGCCTAAATTTTCAAGGAGGAGGTTGCTTTTTAATTAAAATGTAGGCATTTACAAATGCACGTGGGCCTTTAATTATTCATGTTTGAAGCAAGCTGACTTGGTCATGCATTAGAAAGAATAAAGTGGCTTTCATCTTTCCGTAGATTACACCCAGCAAACTGCCGGGGCTGTGAATGAGCCGAGCGCGTCTGTCTTGTGATGAGAGCGCGTTTCGGTCCCCCGTGCAGCACAGAGTCATCGGGGAAGATGCATTTGCTGAGGTCAAACTGAAAAAAGAACAAAGTGGTGGAGAGCCAACGCGATGCAGAATCAATCTGCTTCGGTGCCTGTCTTAAAGCAGGTTCTCCCCGGCAATTAGGGATATTATGAAGGCGGATAACCAAAGTGCAGATGATTTCAAAGGGTTTAATTGCTTTCTTCCTAATGACACTGCAGGCAACAGCCTTCTCCCTCCTTCCCCGGATCTCTGGCTCAACGGGAGCTTCTCAGCTGGTTTCTGGGGTATGGACCTGGCCTAGGCGAGGGCAGCACAGTGGGAACCTCAGCCCTGGTGTGAGCATTAACTTCCACAAAACGGATTCCAGCCCAAAATAAAGCTCTGCCGCTCAGGAAATAAATCAAAAGCACCCAACACTCATTATTTTGAAATCCCTGGAATTTTACCCTAAGCTGCTGAGTCCTGAGAGCCCAGCACCGTGAAACCAGCATTTACCTGCACGGTCTGCTGCGAGGCACAGGTCCGTGTGTGGATCTGGGCTGCTCTGCCCCAACCTGCTTTACCAGCTTGCAGTGGCCGAGGATCTTTTCCATGGGTTTTGTGTGCCTCAAAGCACATAAATTAGAGTATTTCAATGAAAATTAAAGGATTATTTGCGTTAAAACAGCCTGGTGATGATAACCCAGCGAGGTGAAAGCGAAGGAGGGTTTTGCAGCCGAGATGCTGTGCTGACCACCAGTGGCTGCTCGGGGAGAGGCTGCAGCTGAACCTGGTGGCACCAAGCATCAAGAGCGGACTCATGTTCACCTCTGCCAGGCCGAGCAGATCTACCTGCATGGACCAGAGCTGTGGTTCTGCTCCGCAGCTCGCCTCCTGCTCCCAGCCCCTCTGGGCAGCTCCCAGCTGCTTTGCTGCTCTGGCTTTTCACAGACAGAAGTTTCCAGAGATGCTCTTTGATGCTGGCAGCCTCCTTCTGCACTGCATGGAAACAGAAGCAGAAATTCAGGTGCTAACGTAAAGTCTTGCTGCAGCAGAAATTTGGCTAGGAATGCAAAGTCTTGCTGCAGCCACTTTGCACCAGATTTGCCCAATTTATGTATATACAGCCCAGGCTGATGTGGCCATGCATGCTGGGAGCTGGCCCCGGCCCCCAGCCCTGCTCAGCCCGGGGCAGAGCGGTGCCCTTCAGGCCATGGCACAGCGGGCAGAGGCTCCAGCCCATCCCAGCAGTGCCATCTATTGCCACACTCGGCTCCTTCGCAGAGGGCCAGGTCCGGGCAGAGAGGGAGAAGAGGAAAAAGGCAGATTCCCACCAGCAGGAGTAAGGGGGACTTCCCAGTTCACCCACATGTTCTGCCTTAGAAAAGCTGTTAATGTTTAACATACCTGCATGTGTTATAATCCCACAAATAGTGATCTCTGAGAGCCGTGTTTCCCATCAGAGCCCAGGGTCAGAGGTTCTCTCATCCTTCCCGGGCCACAGCTCTGCTCTGACCTCGCTGGTGCACGTCTCTCATCTGGGAAGGGGCAAAGCCACTTGGGAGTTGTTATCTCCGGCATCCCGCTGGGCCATCAGCCTGCAGCCCCAGCCCAAGGGGGAGCGCAGGAGAGCAGCTGCGCGGTCCCCCGGCCCCGGCACTGACCTGCGGTCAGCACAGGCTGGGCTGGCATTAAACCTGCTCTGCTTTCCTGACCTCCCCATAGACGTGTCCGGTCTTCAGCTTGAGAAGGTGGACCACTGCAGTTTTCTCCATCATCACCAGACAGCGTCAGGTACCCAGCTCTGCTTGAGATGAAGAGTGAAAACATACCAATGCTCGTGTTGTTTTAAACACAGGGTGTGACGCCTTGGGTTTATGGATGTCGCCATCTGATACATCAGCATTTTGATATTCAGTGTCTCTCTTGACTCACATCTACCCACTTTTAGACTCCTGGTTAAAAAAAAACCACACCAGGTTGGTTGAAAAAAAAAAAAAAAAACAACACAAACATCCCCCATACTTCCAGCAAATGTCCCTCTTCTCCCCACAGACATGCAGCAATGAGCATTGCTGGCACATGGGACAGTGGCACATGGGCCATCTGCCATCTGCCGTTGCACAGCCATCGCGGCAGGACGAACACAGCCCAACCCACCGCCCCCAGCATATTCACATTTCGGTTTCCACGAGGGAATGACTTCCACATTTCAAGGAGGGATAACTTCTGGGTGAGAGAGGCCACTACGGGCTTGGCTCAATGGCGATTGAGGTGGTGGGGCCTGTGGCGCTGCCGAAAGGTCTGGTTGCTGCAGCACGCCTCTTCCAGGCAGAGATCGGCATTTCTGCTGACGAGGCTGCGAGGGCGGCAAGCGCTACGCAGAAACGAGCAGCCCCGCGCCGCTCGCTGTGACCAGACCCGACCCTCTGCTCTTTTCACACCACTCAGTAGTGTCCCAGGGAGCGATTTCACATCCTCCTTGGCACATGGAGCCACAGGGCTTACCCAGGAGATTTCCAGAGCTGTACAGCACTGAGCCTTTCAGATGAAACCATGCTGGTTTAGCCCAGCTAACTCAGTACAGCATGGTACTGGCGAGTGGTTTCTGCTCTGTGCCCGCCTTCTGCAGCATCCCATGGCGAAGGGACCTGGCTCCGTGCCCCCTGCAAAGCCACCACCCTGTGACTGCTCGGCCCCTGGCAAAGCACCTCCATGCCTGAGGAGGATGCGAAAAAAATTATAAAAAAAATCAAGCCTCTAACTCAGACCTTTCAGGTTTGTAACTTGCTCTTAGCTGAGTTATGCCCGTTACAGGCTTGAGGACGATCTCTCCCTCCCAGAGACAGTCCTGCCAGCCCCATACAAGCTTTCTGCCCTTCTCCAGCACCCTGCAGTTTAACTGCAGGGCTGAGATGCCCATGTGTCCAGATCTACACAGCAACCACTGCTTCGGTGCTTTGGCAGCTAACCCCCAGCCTTTGCTCCAGACTCTCGCCGTGGGATGGTCCAAGGACGGCAGCGCATCGCACCACTGCCAGAGAGGGCTGGCTCAGGCCCTTGCGCAGAGGCTTGGACAGAAACCAGGGTCACAGGGCCAGGGACAGAACTCGACTCACCCCAGTGCCACCCCGCCTTATCCAATTCATTTTCGGTCTGGTGCAGAGATTCAGCACACAAATACCCAAACTATAATAGAAGCTGCCAATGATTTGATCCCAGTCATCTTTCAATACACCACAGAAATCCCTTAAAAGCAGTGGAGGCAGCCACACTCAACAGGGACATGCGCAAAGGCTGGACCTCACGCCTGAAGTGGCTGCCCTGAATAAGGGTCTGAGGGTGAGCACACCTTCCCCTTAAAGAAATAAAATAATATAAAAGTCCAGCCCTGGCATCACTCTTCTGGGTACATGTTTGGATAAGAAACAGGTTAGATTATTCTGAATGGAAAAGCTCACATTGGAAACTCTGAGCTGCTGCTTAGAGCGCACGCAGCCTCCTGCAGCCACTCAGGGGCCTTGCTGAGGAGCTCTGCTCCATGTTCATAGCAGTGTCACTGCAAAGAAGGAAAAGTTATTGTTTCTGTTACTTATTAATGTCTTTATTTCATAAGTGCATGTCATACAGACAATAATACAAGATCTGACAGCTGGCAAGCAAGGAAGAAAACTTGCACTGTAGGGAAGGGGATTTAACTATTTAAATTCAAGCCCTGCAAGTTTGAATCTGCTCTTGAGAGCTACTGATCCTCTCAGACCAGCACTGATTCAGATTGTGAACTCCCGTTCGGCTCCGTTGTGCAAAGCATAGTGCAAGCCTTGAGAGTTTTGAAAAAGTATTTGATAGACATTTATAATTTTCATCCCAGGAAAACCATGGTTTTCACCTGATTGCTTGCGGTTCCTCCTCTCCATTCATATCCTGTGTTGAAACGATGCACGTGGCTACGGCTGTAGCAGCCTGAAGAGAGGCTGCTGTTTAATTCCTCAGCCCATTTCGCAGCGGGCCTCGGACCCTCCATCCCCACGCATGCCCCGCGGGGAGCAGAGCCTCCTGCGAGAGGCTGGACTCGGGTCACCGCAGCAGGGCTGATGGCCCCGCAGTGGGACAGAGCCCTGGCAGCCCCGGCAGAAGGCATGGAAATGGGAGGGAGGGCACAGAGGAGTGACCTGCCTGCAGCCAGCGGTCCTGGCACACCAGTAGCAGCATCATGATTTTAGCTGTAGGCTGCTTTAGCAATCAAGAAGGACTACTGGTAACGCTGATATCTTGTTATATCCTACCCAGCCAAATAAATCTCTCCCCGCTCCATGCACACACAGCCCCACGGCTGCCTCAGGCTGAGAACCAAGGGAAAACAGGCAGGTACGTTGTCTTCTTCTCTCTGCCCTAGAGAAGGGGAGAGGAAGACACTATATGCCGTTGGCTAACAAGGCTGTCCCAGCTCTCGCAGAGTAACTCCTAGAGCAAGAGTGAGGACCACAGAAACCTCTGTGTTCCCATTCTAGCCAAGTTATTTGGGAATGAAAATACAATTAAGTCCAATAGCTGTGTATGAACAGGTTGCCAGCACTAGGACATGTTTTCATAGAGCACGAGCTGCCTTCAGGCTCAGTGACCGAGCCACGCAGTGATGGGGCACGGACAGACACTGCAGAGCAGAGGTCTGGACCCGGGTGTTTCTGAGCAGCAGCTGGGTCTGCAGCCCCTCAGGCTGCAAAACCTCATGGCAAGTTTAACCACCTTGTGTCAGGGGAGAGAAAAGGTTTGGCAACCTTCAGCTCGCAAGCGCAGGCCATCGCTGCCGGGCACTGCAGGCCCTGACGGTGCTCCTGCCTGGGTGCTGCTAGCGTTACAGCCCGTCCGAGGTGCAACCCTCAGCATTTGCATCAGGGGAGCGTGGAAGTTGCTAGTCTACGTACAGACCATGCTTAAGGCTCTGCACTCTTAGATTCATCTCAAGCAAAATATCCATAGCCACATTTTGCACTCAAGATATCTTAAAGAAGAAGAAAAAAAAAAAAAAAAAAGCAAAAAACCAAACCCACCATCAAAACAGACCAGCGGAGTTTCTGAAGGGCCCCACCTACCACTCACTGCCAAAGGCTGTTGGAAAACATCAGTCTCCATCCTCCTCCTGAAACACAACCGGGAGCTGGCAAAGGCGGCTGGTGACGAGCGACCTCCCCGCCCTGCTGCAGCGGGGCTTTGGGAATCCACTGAACAAAGAACAACATTCCAGTTTTTAACTTGACTTTAGTCAAACATTTCAGCAGATTGTCTTTTCTCCAACACATCTAGCAATATTTTGTCATCATAAATTGACTCTGGTTTATATTAACTAAAAACCTCTCATTCAATATCTACTTTGAAAAATGTTGGCAATGAGCATTAATTCAAAGTAGATTTAAACCCACAGATTATGCTAGAGCACTGGGGAGTGTTTCCCAAAACATGAACCTGAGTTTACCAAATAAGAACATGAAAAACCCAAAGAACTGATTCACATCATCTAACTTGCACAAGATAGATACATAAGGGCAGCAGGAATCTGCCAACATAAACCACTGTCAGACTTTGTGATATTCATCTATACTTAAGACAAACATGAACTGCAGTGTCTCAAGAGGAGACAGTACTTGAGAGGAGTCCAGCATCAGGTTTAAAAAACCTCACCGTGTCCTAAACTGCACCTGGTGGGACCCAGTGCTCCCGGAGCTAGGGCAGCAGATGCTTCCAGGGGAGCGGCCACTGCCGCCAGCTTGCACAGCGTTTGGGAGCAGGGATGCGCGAGTTAAGCCTTCAAGACACTTTGGTTTTCCAAGAGACGCTTTATTCCCTGTGAACTTCCCACAAGGGAAAAAAACTCTCAAGACAGAGACTCATGGGATGTGCAGAAACACCCGTGTCCTTTTCCAAATGCCTTCCCAAGTTGTCCAAACCTACATCCCAACCTCCTCCTGTGCAGGCAGGCAGTCGGACCATCACAAACCTGCTCACACCGTCTGCAGAGACCCTCCAGCCACGGAGGACCCAGGTCCCCGCTCTCTCCCTCCAAAAGCCACACGGTTTATCCGGACAAAGCATCAGAGCACGGGCAACTTCAGCTCCTTTCTAGGCTTGGCCAGATCTCTGCTGGGGGACCAAGGGCCAGGAGGGCCACGGCGATTCCTGGAGGCACCCAGGAGGATGCTGCCCTTCTCCAAAAGTCAGAGGAAGGAGCACTCCCATGCCGACGGCAGAGGAAGGGACACAAAGGCAGGCGGCTGCCAAAGGTTGGTGCGATGAGCAGGGCGGGGGACCCAGCCCCGCTGAGCCCCAGGGAGGGAGCAGGGATGCTGGGACTAGCGCCTGGCTGCAAGAGCGCTTGGATTTCTAAGCTCGTCCTTGTGAAGGAGAAGCGGCTTCACCTCCCTGTGTCCATCTCCTGGTGTGAGGAAGACCTTGCAGCTCTCCATTTCAGGAGGCTGACAGCGTTAGACCTAGGCACGCTTAGCTGATGTTTCTATAGAATAATATATTTCATTAAAATCAGGCTGCAGTTTGGGCCAAAACAGACACGGAAGGAGGAAAAGGGGAGCTGAAAAATGTCCAAGCTTTAAAAAAACTTATTCTACTTTTTTTCTTTAAAACAAAGCTTTGACTTGGTTTAAAAGAAGAAAAATATTATGTTGATAAATATTAATAGAGAAAAGGATTAAATAGAAGGGTAAAATAGCATGAACATGAAACATCATATCTGAGTTTGAGGACAAATGTTTCTCTTCAGCTCAGAACTTTCCCTGGTTTTGGTCACGGGACAAGAAAATCCAGAGCAGATCCACCCTTCTGCTCGGGGAGGGGCAGTGGAAAGGGAGATCCTTACCAGACATTCCCATGGCTAGGCACTGTGCATAAGAAAGCAATTAAGCAACTGAAAAACAGGTACAATGATTTCTTCTTGGCAGTCAGTGACAGCTGCAAGAGCAGGAGTAACTCACCCACAGGAATCAGGAGAGCACCACGAGGGTGTCCAGGAGCGTCTTCAAGGCCAGACTTTATCTCACGCCGAAGAAGCAAAAGCCAACAGCTGCTTACCCACCAGCAGCTCAGTTTCCTCGGGCACTTTGGGACTCACACTTAGCTTTCACTCTGCATTTTTAAATATCCCTGAAAACCTGGGATTTCTCCCTATCTTGCAGGAATTGGACCCAGTTTTTCCCCAAGCTATTTTTTATTTTGTCCACCTCGCATCATTGCCCTGATCAGCAAATGCCAGCGATGCCGAGCTGAAAACTTTTGCTCCTGGGAATGGAAAAATACCCTACGGTGCCTTCCTTTCCCTTCATTCCCTTCTCCCCAGGCGCCCCCGACCCCGTCCCATTCCCTCGCCCCCCCCGAGGGCCTCTCCCCACGGGCTCTCTCTGCTTTCCTCCTTTCAAGCTCCCTCTTTTCCACGGCGCAGCTCCAGCCCGGTGCCCACCGTGGCACCCAGCCCCGCGGGGACGGCACCGGGCACGGCTGCTGTGGAAAAACCCAGGAGGGGAGCCGAACTCAGCCTTGCTCCCGGGGCTGCAAGGACACGGACCCTGCGAGGCCAGACACAGGGTGGGTGGTCGGCTTTTCTCCCGTGCGCCGATGGGGAAACACGCGTGGATGCCCGCAACAACTGGCCGGCCCCCCCAGCCTTGCCTAAGGAGGAGCGGGACGGGGGTTTGGGGCGTCCCCAACCCCGGGGCCGGGCTGGCTCCCTGCCGCCGCCCGCCGCCAGGTGGGGCTTTAGGACCGCGCTGCGCCGCCGCCCGCCGGGCCCCGCCCCGGCCCCGCCCCGGCCCCGCCCCGGCCCCGCCCCGCAGGAGCGGCCCCGCCTCCCTCCCCGCCGCAGGGCTCCCCCCGCGCCCCAGCCCGGACCCCGCCCGCACCCGCCGCTGCCCCCCGGTGCCCTCGGCCCCGTCAGCGCCCCGGCCGCGGCGCGGGGACAGGGACAGGGACAGGGACAGGCTCCGGTGGGGCTCTGCCCCACCTCCCCTCGGGGCAGCGGGGCCTGTGGGCGCAGCTCCTCATCGGCGGGAGCGCTAATTGCTCTCCCGGCGCCTATTCGGGGTTACGCTGGAGCACCTGCCTTGTCTGCAGCCTGTTGAAATAAGGGCTGCAGCTGGGCGAGGGGCCTTGGGGGCGGCTCTCCTCCTTCCCGCACGCTGGTTTGGGGCTGAGCTGGATCTCTGCAGCTTTTCCTTTTTGCCTCCTCCCAGGGTCAGCAGAGGTTTGGCCGGGAGACCGAGGGCAGCAGATCCAGTCACCCCGTGCGTGCTCCGTAGCTGGGGGTGCAGCCCCTTCTGCAGAGCATGCAATTGCTTTTGTTGGGATTAAATGCTTCTGGCAGCGAAGCAGAGAGCAGCTTGGCAGGGACTCACCCAGGCGAAAAAGCTGACCTGTGTTCAAGTAACCCCCTTGCTCCCCCAAGGCAAAGAGCTCCAAGCTCCACCCGTGCCTAGTGCCGAACAGAATTACTGGCCATCGAGCTGCTGTAAACCCCAGCCCTGGCTCATTTGACCCCTGTCTACGTGGGCTCTAAACCCCAACAGAAATAAGCTCTGTTAAGGACAGCGTATTCTGTCCCCCTCTGCCCCGGGGCTGGCTGCTGGGGGCCGTGGCATCTCCCGGTTGTTCAGTCACCTATGAAGTTTCCAGCTACAGAAGCAGCTCTGAATTATGAATGAATTTGCTTTGTCAAACAGAGGTCTCGGCTCAGGCTCAGGGATTAGGTCTCAGCCATGGGCGGGAGACGCTGTCATTGATAACAAAGCCCCCGGCACGCCTGTACCCTGTGATGGATCCTGGGCCATCGCCCCGATAATGCGATTAGCTGCTTTAATGCAATCAGACGGAGAGCGGTGCCGGGATGAGCGTGAGGAGGCAGGAGCCTGGGTGCCTGGCAGTGGTTTCTGGGCAGCACAAGGATGGCTGCATCACCCCCCCCAGCCCATCCCACAGGCAAATGCAAACCGCAGCAGGGCGGAGATGTGGCTGCAAGGGCTGCGCTGAGGCCGTGGGTTTTACGCTGATGCTCCTGGGGAGGCACTGCCCATCCCCGACACCTCCCAGGGCAGAGCAGGGGAAGGAGGATCCTCCTGGTCCCGCCAGCAGGTCGCAGGGCACTGCCACGGCTCACGCTGGCCCCACAGCAAGGCACTTATTGCAAGGTGACCCACAGTTTTATGGCTGAGGAAGCATTCCTGTTCTCTGGGAATCTGCCGCACCAGTGAGCAGGCGGTCCTGGTGACAAAGGCCGTTGTGCAAGAGTCCCAAACATGCCACCACATTCATGGCCTTCGGAAACTGTCCTGCCTGCTGTCCCTTGAGCTTGAGACAGCAATTAAGGAGCTGATTTTTCAACTGCATGTCCAGGCATCCCATAGTTATCCCTGACTGACCAGCTCTACCTGTTTGGCCCAGCCACCTTGGCACAACCACCCACCCACTCGTCCTGCATCCCCGCCAGTGCTGGAGGGGGTGGCATCCGCCATGTCAATGGGGGTGAAGGACCAGCCCGAGTCCCCGCTGCTCACAAGGGAGTGTTTGCTCTTGTTTCACTCAAGTGACGCCAGATAAGTTACTGGATTTTCCCCTTTTTGCTCTTTTCTTATCCAAAAGCAATTTGGCAGGCACGCAGTGCCGTCAGCGGTGCTGGAGAGCCTGGGAGCCATGACGTGGACCAGTGCTTGTGGCCCTGCTCATCGCTCCCCAGACAACACACCCTGCAAGCCGGGCTGAATGTCATGGAGCCCTGGCCTGACGCTCCGGCAGCCCAGCTGCCATGCAGGGGGGCAGTGCCGGGGGCTCTCCTCTCTCCTGGGAGAGCTTGGGAGGGCGCTGGCACAGCCCAAGGGGTGCCCGAAATCCCTGGAGGGATGTCACCGAGGCTCCTTGCTCCGCTGGGTGCTGCTGGGGGCACAGCAGGGTGCTGGGTGGGCACAGGCAGGGTGAGCAAAGGGAGCACCCAGGGCGGTGGGAGATGCTAAGGGCAGGCAGCAGCGCAGCAGACATGGCCGTGGGGCTGAGCTCCACCTGTAGCTAGATCAGTACCTATAGGTACTGAGCATGGAGAGGAGCAGGGGCTGCTGGCAGCCCTTGGCTGTGCACCTGGGAGAGTCTTTCAGAGGAAAGGGGTGTTTTGGGAAGTCCTCCCCAGCAGGATTTAGGAAGGGCAGCTGCCTGAGAGCCACAGTTAATCCTCCGTGACCCCACCACTCCTGTTCACTTCTCCTCGCCTCTTGACTACCAAGAGCCCTTCTTAAATAACAGTCAATATGGTCCTACTGCTCGCCCAAGGGAAGAATAAATATCCGGGACACCCTGCCCTTCCCGTGGGAAGCACACCCAGAGCAGCAAACCCAGGGGCTCGGGGGGCCAGCGGGACCCCCCGGCCGTGCCCGGCGGGGGAGCAGCACCTTTCCCTCTGCGGGGGGAGAGGGGCCAACCCAACAGCCACAGCACACCAGCACGAAGCTCTGGCGTGGCTGGTGACTCACGGCACTGTCTCCCAACCCACCCACTCCCTGGACAAAATTAGTAACCCTAAAGGGGAGGAAAATTGCTGCAACTAGAAACTTTTAACCTAAAAACCTAGTGCTGGAGGAGCCTCTGAAGCCATACTGAGATTTCACCAGGGGTATCACCTCGTGCAGGAGCACCAGGGGACGAACCGATGCCACATGCCAGCAGCAGGGCTGTGCTGCTGGGCAGACAGCCCGGGCCTGTCCTGCCGGGGTGGACGCTGTTGGCACTCATCAGCCCCTTACACGTACGGCTGGAGTAACTCATCTCCATCTGCCTGGCCAGAGGGGCCACATCATTCTCCTAGCCCCGTCTTTAGTTACGTGGGTGCAGCCACCCCGGTCTGGTGCCTAGAAAGACCCGTCTCTGGTAGGAAAAGGTTTTGCTGCACAAATCTTTTGGGGGAAAAAGTCATTATGGTTGTTGTGGTATTTATCAGAAAGAGCCTGATTTCTAGAGCAGGTGCTCCGAAGGGGAAGGAGTAAATGCAAAGCATCATTAGCCTCACACTTCCACCCCATGGTCATTGGAGCGTGGGGACCAGCACCCCACCTCTCCCCAGCCCATGTCCGTGCCCACACTCACACCTCCCAGCCCGCTGGGGCTGGGGAGTGCTGTAAAAATACATGTGAACGGGAGAGAAACCCTGCCCCAAGCTCCTGCCCAGCCTTTCCACCAGCTCCCATGCCGGGCGTCCCCCTGGGCTGCTCCGGGTGGGCAGGGATGCCGGGCAGCCGTGTGCCCCGGGATGTGTGCGGCTCCGGCTGCCAGCCCCGGCCATCCCGGGCGGGTTTACTGTGCCACACAGAGACGAAGGGGGGAAAGAAGTGGGAGAAAACACCCTGCTTTGGTGGATGGGGATTTTTTATGCGCTCCACAGAAAAGCTCGAGGATTTTGCAGCACAGAAGGCTGAGCTATTTTCCAGCCTGAGCAGGGAGCGCTCTCCCCCGCAGGCGTGGGCTGCTCTAGAGGAAAGCCTCGGCTCTGCGGCTGCTGGTTTGCAGCGGTGGCCGTGCTGGAGCTGCGCTGCCATGCCGGTCCCTCGCAGGGCTCCTCTCTTTGGCACCCTCCCTGCACAGCCCACGCCAAAGGGGGTTCACTGCCAGCTCTTCTTTTTGCAGCTGGCCCCGGTGAGGGGGTCCTACACGCTCCCGGGACATGGGCTGGAGGCTTCCCTACCCTTCTTGTTTTTCCTGTAGAGGGGCAACCCCAAATTTCTGTGTGTGCATCCATCTCCTCCAGCCCCTGCCCAGCCCAGCCGCTGCAGGGGAGACGCAGGCAACAAAACCCCCGCAGCTGGGGTACCTGTGGAAGAACACGGCCACAGGGATCCCCCAAACGGAGGTCAGGGACTCCCACCAGCGCACAGCCAGGCTCCCACCCTCGCTCCTGCAAGCGCAGGGGGAGGCGAAGCTGTCGTCCCTGGGCGGGTGGCAGCGGCTGGAAGGAACCTGCCACCCCGCTGGCTCCAGCCAAGCGTCACGAGTGGGAAGAAGCTTCCCAGAAGACGGAGAGCTAAATAAAGGCAAGGCCTGGAACAACCCAGGGCTGCCAGCTATTTATTCTAGCATGCCTGTACGCTGCAGAGAAGGAGAAAGATATTTTAAAGCTGCTGCAAGGAAGCGTGTCTGTCTGCCTGGGTTTGTTGATCAAAAATCTGATTAGCAACCCTCCCCACCGACATCTCCAAGCCCTGCACCACCTTCAGCCAAGTACCTTCCTAAACCCACCTGCCCCAAAGCAGCCGGCCCCTCCATCAGTACTACACTGAAGCAGATGCTTGGAAAAAAGGCTTCAGCATATACAGAGTAGTAAGAGCCTGGGGAGTATCCCCATCCTGCACTCTATTTACTTCTGGCCAGCCCTAATGAGAAATTTCTAACCAGCTTTTAGCATCCAGGGCTCACCCTTCTCCATTCATAAACTCTCATAAGCACTTACACCTCTGGCCTTACAGATCTCACCTCCTATAAAAAAAAAAAGCGCACATCCCAACCTCCTATAAAAAAAAGGAACCACTGCAATCTTTGTTCTTGAATATGTATCTTTTACTGAAAAAATCATTCATAAATTAACAAATACAAAAATGTACAAACGCATGGGTAAATAAATGTAATGACACAAAGGATTGCTTTGCTGAGAAGTGTGTGTGTGTTTTAAAACACTAGTCTTCAGTGCAAAAATGTCCCCCTGGCACCTCTTAAAAACATAACAGTAAGCTCAAAGGCCATGATGATGGAAAGCTACTTTAGAGTTTAAAGCCGCTTCTGATGGTGAGCGACCCAAAGCGCGTGGCTGTTGCTCAGATGGTACTTCCCATAGAGAAGCAGAGCTTTACAGATAATTAACTGTCAATACATAGTTTTGCAAATAAAACCCACATGGCTCATTTAAAGAAAAAAAAAAAAAGTCAGCATTGAACAGGACCTGCCCTCCAGCGGGGCTGACCGACGGTGGTGACATGGAAGGGGCGAACGAGTGGCCTTGTTGAATTTCAGCTGCCAGAATATGTACAAGTTCTCCTTAATACGAGAATTTTTACACCATAACAGCACATGCGCTTGACAGTATGTTTTTAACAGTTACATTTACTATACAGTATTTGACATAGTTGATAAGATTAACAGTGCACATTTTCAGATATTCCACATTTTAAAAAGGGAAAAAAAAATTCCACGTGATTAGAACAAAGGAACTGTGAAGAGGGATGCTGCTGGGGGGGGATGGACCCTTTCGTGCCAACCATAGAGTGCATTTCTGAGCAGAGGTAACGGCTTTTTGTTCAACACAAGGTGCGATGGGTGTCAGGTACACATCAAAGGCTGAGGATCCCGACTAAGGTAGTTTAACACCTACTCACACACACATGCATGATTCCTGGGGTAGTGAACTTGGACTAGTTGAAATACATTCCTCGTTTGAAGCACCATTAAACAAAGACAGATTTCTAGCAAGGTCTCAAGATGAAAGAAAAGGGCAGGGCAACACGGGTTCAGCATCTGAAAAGGGTCCACGTGAATTAGAGATCAAGATTCAGAAGCAAAAGTCTTTATTGCTATATGCGCCATAAAAAGCAAATCCTCATCTCTGCCTATAAATAACCAGGTTGAATCCCCTCGGGAAGCGAGTTTAAAGCACATGTAAGTTCAAAGACTTTAAACCTAAGTTACAAACTTATCAGCGCTTTTCAAGGGCAGGCTCGCTGTCCTCTCATACCGGCCGATAAGATCTACACAACAAGAACTCGTGTTTTCTATAACGTTTTCTGGATACAGGTTAGGAATGCCCTGGGCAGTCACACCCACCAGATGCGTATGGGGATCATACGTCCACGGAACCAAGAAAACAATGTAAACCATGAGAAGTTAAGGAAACCGAAGGCAAACAATGCAATAAAAACAAAGGTAAAGTAGTTCGGAGGTTAAGTACCCACCATTGTTTTGTATAAATACAAATTAAAAAGCAACCCCCAATGTATTTACTTTTAAGTCAGAGAGGTCCAGTAAAAGTGACTGTGTCGGTGCTGCGTGAGGACTGGGCTGTGTCAGTGGGGAGGAGAGCCCGGCGCCCAGTCTGCCCACAGCGGCCGTGGGGATGGCAGATGGGAGAAGGGAGGGAGGGGGCACTCCAGTTTGGGTGGTTAGATGGGGCATCAGACCCAGCTCTCCGCTTCCCGGTCCTCATTTTTTCATGAGCTTGATTCATGTGTCCTTCATTTCTCTCACTCTCACTAACCTGTGAGAACCTGCCCCACCAGCTGGGCTTGTGCAAGTGCTGCCAGGTGCCGGCAGCGATCACCAAGCACACTGCCTGGCTCTGCCTGACAGCACTTCAGTGTGCTGCTAGATTTACACAATAAATACAAAATAAAACAACCTCTCAAACCATACCGTCACATTATAGGAGCGACGGCAGGGTGCTGCCGGTCCAGGGCGGGCTCGGTGCGGTGCGGCCGGCTGCCCCATCCCGAGGACCGCAGGTGGGCAGGAGCAGCCGACCCGGGCCGCGCTTCCTAAAGCGGCGTGGATGCGAGCTCTTGAGCAATCTGCCAAGCTCACACGTGCCATCAGTGGGATATACAGCAACAGGAAAGGGATTTTCTTCTGTATGGCTTTTGGATTCATTTGCACATCATGTTGCAAAACTGACAGAAAGGGGAGTTTTTCCATAAATATTCCCATGTCCTCACTCTCCCTGGAAAAAGCCACCTGGAAAAAGGTTTCTGGAATGAGTGATGACACGGCTGTATTTCTCATCCGCTACATTGGAAAGTTTAGGACCCTGTCCCATGAACATTTCTGCATATGCACAGCTTAAATCATGCAAGCAGTCTCACTGGCTTAAAAGGGAACACCTTGCACAAGTACAGTGATGCACACACAAGTGTTTACAGAATTCAGGACTAAAATGAGTGACCGTATGTAAACCTCTAGCTTGGATTTGAGCCATAGGAGAAAAATAAAAAGGGGCAATTTACACAGCCTATTTACACTTACACTTCTTTAAGAAGCGATTCTGTTGTATATACTTCAAGCAGGTCATTTAAAAAACTGCACAGACATAGAAGAACGGTATCAGAAGTTGTTTGATCTTCCACCAGGGCAGTTGCCAACTGAATCGCTCCCGACATTCGCTGTTGGGAAGCCAGAGTCCCTCAGCTGAGCTGCTTCCTGGAGGAGAAAGCGCGTCCGAGGCGAGTCCCGGTGGTGGAGATTGCTGGAGGAGGAATGTGGAGACGAGAGCAGCAGGTCAAACCGTTGTCCTGAAACCCAGAAAGCAAGTGGCGGAAAAAAGAAAGAGACTGCTGAGCTCGCTGCACGAGTATCGGGCTGGATTGGTACAGCTAGAGCAATTTGTGCGCGCACTTTCAGCCTTATTCTCCAAAATACTGTGATCCTTCATTAGACAAAGTGTTGCTTGTCCTCGATAACCCTTGGAAAAAAAAGTCTAGCGTGGTGCTTTCTTGGTGAAGGGCAGAGCAAAGTTATTTTCTCCTCTTAATATTCGGTCACCAGAGCCAGCTCCGGTGTCAGGTTAACAGTGATGTTCTTATACAAGGCGTCATACGTGACGTTTGGAAAGTAGTTCAAGTTATTGAGGCCGTCCAGGGCTTGCCTTTCTTTTGACTTCCTCAGCAAGGCGTACCTGTGCAACGAGAACCAGAGGCCAGTGTCACTTCCACGTATCCCACAGAGCCCTGCAAAGTCCACCCAACACGACTAAAACACCCTTAAAACAGCCAGGCCCATCAGCAGCTATAAACCAACGCATTTCTGAGCCCTTAAGAAAGATGACCATCATTCGCTTCTATACTCCTGGCAGGTAAACATCCCAGACCTCGCAAAATTATAGTCCACCACTTGATGAAGAGCAAAATGCTCTCTGTGCCACCAAGCAGCCCAGCAAGCACCCAGCGGCCAAAACAACCTGTAACTCCTGCCCAAAGCCTGCAGATCCCAATCCCAGGAAGGGGCTGAGCTCGGGGGCATCCTGCCAAGCCCTCACCAGGATGCTTTCCTCAAGAAAAGAAGCTGATGGGCGATGTGGTCCTTTCCATTTTTAAGAAACTGGACCACAAATAAGAACAGAACTAATGCTTTTAGTCTGAGGGATGGGGGACAAGGAAGTAACACTAGAAGACTGATGGTTTGGGGAAAGGAAACCAGCTGGTGCACAAAACCAGCCTCAACCAAATTTAGCATGATGAGATATAAGGGCTAAGGTGCGAGAGAAAAAATAAAATATGTAAGTAGAAACATCTCGGCAGGACAGGACACTGACTTTCTGGGGGCCTGGCAGCACCGGGGTGAGTGGGAGCTGGGCTGGGACCTGGGGACCAAAAAAGCACCAGGGCAGGGATGTGCTGGGAGGAAGAGGAAGACTGGGTCAAAGCAAAGAGGGAAGTGCCAAAACTGGCATCAAAGACATCACAGCATCAGGACACGGGCAGGACACTTAATGTCTTGATGAACACTTTCCTTCTCCACAGTGAAAAGTGACAGGTCCCCCTGCTCCCTGCTTGGGTGGGAGAAGCAGCAGGGCTTTCAGATGGTAGCAGTCAGTACTTGCCTGTGGGTAAGCGTAGAGCACAGGGAAGCAGAGATTTCAGAGGCAGGACACTGAGAATATCTATTGCTAAGCCTCGCCTAGGCTGGACATCGGGCTCCAGATGCAGCAGTGCATACAGGACTGCTCAGCAGCACGGGTATCAGCCTCACCGGGGCAAACTGCTGCCTTGGCCATCCTCACCGCAGGCCCCCCGTTCCCACAGCACTGACCCACAACTCCTGCTGACATTGAACTAGGGCTCCTGGCTGGGGCCAGGAGACAACCAGGGGAGCATTAGGAACAAGAGCTCAATCCCACTGCACTCCCAGCCTTCCACGCTTCGAGGGTTTGACTAAATATGGCTTTTTAAGCCAAAATGGACTTCCCTTTTTCAAGAGTGAAACAAGATAAGCATCTAAGCTGCATTCTGTCCAACAGAGAAATGAAAACCAGGGCTAAAGGTGACAAAACCTCAAATGGAAACTCTGCCAAAAATGAGTCTTCTGTAAGAAGAGACCAGCAGATAGCTCAAATGGTATCTGCAACATAAACCAGCAGCGGCCAGGAGCCCCTCTGCAGAACGGAGCTTGCACTGTCTAGCAGCTCATCACCTATGAGTAGTAATTCCTGCAGCTGTTCATGAAAAAGGTATTTCTCTGGTTTTCTGTTGCATAGCTTTCAGAAGACTCAAATTCCACCAAGGTCCCCCAGCAAAAGCAGCCATCTGACCAACCCTTGTACTCCCTGAAACAACCTTGGCTTCTGGAGGAAGGGGTTGGAGCCCTCCTGGAAACCTCCAGGGAAAACTTAGCTTTTTGAGAAAAAAGACAAAGTGTCCACTACTGAGTAACAGCACTGCAGGGGGACGTTGCTTCTGCAACAGCAACTGCCTTCGTAGTGCAAACCCAGGGTGCTGCTACTGGACTTTGTTAGTGTTCCCAGGGATACCTGACAAGAGCCTCCACACTGCCTTCTGCAGGCTGAGCAATGCCTCCTTTAACACTTAGATCAGGCTCTTCTAGAAACATAGAAGCTTCTCTGACATCTGGCATTAGCCACCCCTTTAGCAACATCCCCCTGGAGATACAGGACAGGCCCCCAGCCTGCCATGCTGACAACCCCCTCTTTTGGATGACATCCAAGCAGCTACAGCTACAACACAAGGACCTCTCGTCGTAGGGATGCGGGGTATAAAAACGTAGGGATGGAGGAATCCAGGCAGTGCTCTGCCTCCATCTCCCTGCAGTTAGTTTCCTTTATGAGTTAAGGCTGTTAGTGCCCTCAAACAGCTGCGGGGAGCCTTGTACATGGTATAGGCTCTGTGAAGGGCTTTGGGATTCTTAAAAAAAAAAAAATTTACTTGCCTTCCTAGGAACTGCACTTCTCCCCGATGATGGTGGGGAATTGATTTGTATTTCCCTGTGTCTCCTTCTGGTCGAGTAACCGAGTAGCCTGCATACTGCACTCTGCATTAGAAAGGGAAAAAAATAAAGTAAATTAAAAAAAAATAAATAAATAAACCATTGCATTTGCTGTGCCGTCAGTGCTTGCCAGGGCTGCACAGTTAGTGCGCTTGGGGCTCCTACCGCAGCTTTGCCTTTCCATCCAGCAGATAAGCTATGCAAACCTCCCCGCTCCAGCCCGGGCTCCAGGTTAAGTCCCATGACACTCGGCACCTTGAGGCTTCAGAAGCTCGGCCAAGATCAGTTTGAGCTCAGCAGTGTGGGATATTGCACACAAAGCCAATAATTTCCCAACCAGTGCTTCTCTGTTTGCTTCCAACCTACTCCCTGTGCAGGCTGGAGAGGCCCCCGTTCCCACCGAGCCGCTGCAGCCAGGCTGGCTCTTCCCCAGCCTGGGTGAATCGGGCACAGCAAGCCCAGCGCTGGCTGCAGAAGTGACAACACTTCCCCTCACAGCACGTGCAAAGCTTGGCTCGCAGAACCATCAGAAGCAGAGTTCAGGGACACCAGCTGAGCCCAAACCTGTTCCAGAGGTCGTCGTCTTCGCCACCCCAGCCCCAGAAGGCATTAGGGAAACCGTTGATCTTCTGAAACTGCTCGACAGTCAGGCCACTCACCCCACCAAAGAACTCGTTGTAAGGGAGCCTAAACAGGAGAGAAGGGGTTAGGGCAGAGCCTGCCAGTGCTGCAGCTCTCCCGCTTGCAGTGGGGAAAGTCTGAGCTGTGAGGATGCTTTCTTCTATTCCCCTCTTATGTTCACTTTGCACAAAGCCTGAGAAGCAAACTGAGATTCATCTTCCGCCTTTTAAACAAAATAGCCTAACACTGGCTCCTTAGCTATTACCGTAGTGCAGAAGAAGAACAGTGCTTACAGATACATGTACTTATCCAGCTTGGCTGCAAAGTGCCTTGGCATCTGCCCACACCCATAATAGTTCCGGTCATTTTCTGGTATGTGGTCCACATCGTGAAAGATGAGACAGTCCCAGTCCAAGTCCTTCATTGCTTCCCGAAAGCCAACATTGAAGAGCATGGCACGGTTAAAGGGTTGGTTTCCAGCCTAGGAGGGAGAAAGTTCCTTCTCAAGGAGAGCCCGGTGCAGCTCGTGCTCCGCATGTGCGTTCTCGCTCTTGTCTAGAAAACTGCGGAGGGCACCAGCTCCCACATTGGTGCCGCAGAAGGAAACGATGTATTGGAACAGACTAGTGAGATCAACCAAGACTTAAAATATTCAATTTACTGTACAGGAGCAAAAATAAAGATGCTGGAGTGTTATTACTCAGACACTTGGAAAAAAACCCAATTTTGATCAATCTTTTTAAGACAGAACTAAATATGGAGGTACATTTACTGTGTGGATGAAGCCAGATAGCTTAAGTGACAGGTTCACGTATACATCAAATGACAGTCTTATGTTTTACATTCATGAAAGTCTTCTAGATACTGCCCAGACAAGAAACGCGTAACTCCGGTCAGGCCATTCCTGTGCCTAGGAGATGCTCCCCAGAACTACTAGAGATATACAAAAACACTGAAACATTATTTAAAGTGCAAATGCTTGTTTCAAAGTTGTCTTTTTTAAAAACATCTCCTCCAATCCAGGATTTTTCTAAAAAACTGAATCTCTACTTTATTTTTTAGATAAAACCAGTCACTTTAGGACACACCTCTCAGCTGTGCCACTTTTAGGCAGAATGGGACAACTTAAAAACATTGCAACATGAACCCCAAACCTATAAATGATGTGATCCAGTAGGTAAATGCCTCAGGACATGGAGCAGAGCTACACTTGCAGCTTTGGCTGCAGCAGAAGCTCCAGCAGACACATTTCTAGTGCAGCACATCCATGCCCCAGCAGCTGCCGCCCCGACCGTCCCAGGGCCCACTCACTTGTTCCACAACGTAAAAGGCGAACTGTAAACGTTGCCGCTGCAACATGGGAATAAGGTGTCTGAAGAGGACGGGAAGATGCTCGTATCGGTTGCGGAATGGGATCAGGATCGCCACCTGCGAGGGAGAGGACACAGCTCTCACTGCACCGCACCAGTGGCTCCAGCCGCTGACCGACCCCTGGGCTGGGGAGCAGGACTGGCTGGTGCTATGAGGGGGAGCAGCACTAAACGTGGTGTCTCAGCTCTCCCACGTAGGGCTGAGCAGCCTGAAACCCTTTCAACCCCCACAACATGGATTCCTATTCACTTTCTGGGGAATTGTTGCTTTGGGAAAATTCAATGTAACCTTGAGTGGGAGGGAGACCAGCAGCCCACCCCCCCAGCACTGGGGACAGCAGGAGCGGGGCCAGGCCCTGCCACCATACTGCCCTAAGCCACCTCCCTCTGGGGACAGGAGTCCCCAGCAGTGCCACCTTGCCTCTCCAGGTCAAATCTTACCCCAGACAGGGCGGCAGGGGGAGCGGGAGGCTCGGCAGCAGGGAAGCAGGCAGGCAAGCTCCCTGCCTGACTCCTTGGCAGTCCGTGCAGAAGCTCAGAGTCGACTCACGCATCACTACAGCAGCCCCTGAGCTCAGCATTTGCCCCCCAGGCACTACAGCCCTCACTTCAGAGATCCTTATATCCATTACTCCGGAGCTTCAGCACATTAGAGACATTCCCATTAACATCTTCCCACCACCCGCCCAGGACCCTCCACGGTCAGCAGGGACACGGGGCTCCCCAGCTCCCCAGTTACCTTCCAGCGAGGCAGGCAGTCGCTCGGCTTCCAGTGGCCTCCCAGCTTGATGGAAGGGTCTTTTGAGAAGAACTGGTGGATATCCTCCATCGTGATCTCGCTCATATTTACATCGATGGGGCCCTCTGCGGAGACAGCGGGGAGAAGCAGAGGAGGGGGTCAGGAACCGCCATGGTCCTGGGGCAGCTCGGTGCCTGCTCTGGGCAGCACTCTGCTGCATCCCTGCCTGCTGTCCCCGGCCCTGAATGCAGGCAACCTCTCTTCCCCAAAGCACCAACAAAAATGATTAGGAAATGCTGCTGGTATGACTCCTAACACCTCCATCTCCTTGGCAGCTGGGCTCTGTTCAGCCTTTGTGGCTGCTGTTGGATGCAGCTCTCCATTAGAGACCCGCAGCAGCCAGGGCTCCCCCTTACTCCTCCATACCGGTTTCCAGCACACACAAAACGCTGCACCTCAGCAGAGAGCCATTTCCCCCTTGTAGGAAACATTTACCCCCAAAAGCCCAATTTTCCACTGCAATATCGCTTTGGTGGAAGCATTTCTCCTGACTGCAGCTCCCCGGGGGGGGTCCACCCTGTCTCCCGCACCAGCCCCTGCCCAGCTGTACCCAGCACAGCTCGGAGCTGGGACCAGCAGCACTGCTGAGGGGCAAGGGAGCCACCTCTCCGCCACTGCCCCTGGAAAAGGGCTGGCCGAGTCTTTTCACCAGCTCCCAGTGCACAATCCCTCTTTTGTTTGCATTTGCCAAGCGATGGGCTCCTGCTTCGGCAGGGATACATGCCTCTGACATAGCAGTGATTAATTCGTGTGAGTGGGTAAACAATGATTTCCCAGGAGGGGACCGGGCTCTGACCAGCACTCCCATTCATCCCCAAGTGCCCAGTGGGGAAAGGTGCAATGCCAGCGAGCTGGGGAACGCCACGATGTGCCTTCCAAAGCCACAGGGAGCAGGAGAGGGGCATGGGGCGGTTGGGATGCTACTCACTCATAGAAGGGAGCCTCTCGGGACAGGTGTGGTTGGGGAAGTAGGTAAAGTCTTCAGGAAGAAATGTTGTGGCTTGCAGAAAGGTTTCATTGTGATTCAGATCAAGAGGATAATCTGGGGAAGGGATATATAAAAAAAAAAAAAGTCTACATTTGAGCTGCAGGTCTTTTGTTATTTCCAGCCACCTCCCCGTGCCACTGTGAGCAAACTTCACGGCCACCTGCAGCTGGGAATGTCCCCAATGGCACGAGGGTGTCCCGATGCAGCATGAGCCCTAGACTTGCAACCCAACTGGGTGCTCATCCCCATCCTCAGGCAGGTGGCTGTGGGACGGCTGGAACATCTCGGGCTGCCTTAGACGAGACCACGCCAAAGAAACTTTTGCATTTTCTGGCCTGAGGAGGAATTTTGAGTGTCACCTTTAGGTATCACAAACAGCTCAAAGCGAAGGAGCGCACGGCCCTTGAAAGGAAAAGCTAGTTAGCACCTTGTCCCCAAAGGACCACAGCACAGCGAGAGGGGACGTGCTCCTCCAGCGGGTCCTTTCCTAACACGGGCTCAGAGAAGGCAGTCCCCAAGCAGGTCCCAATGCCAGCAAGGACCATCAGCACAGCAGCCCGCGCAGGGAAATCCTGCCTCGCATCCTCCTCAAAGGATCGATAAGAACGATCACATTACACATAGCCTTTCCTCCGGTTTGCATCACGCAAGAGCGGAGGAGCCCCCATGCCCCAGCAGCCACAGCAGTGCCTAGCTCGGCACATTTCTCCAGCCCCCTCATTCCCCTGCATCCTTTCACCTTCTGAGTAAAACCCTCAGCTTGTTACACCTGGAGATGTTTTAAGGAGCTTTTTATATAACCGTGAACTTCTGCTTTCTACAGTAAAGTCACCAGCTTTGCATAAGGCAACTTTAGCCAAGCGTGACTTTTATTTTAGGCACTAGAAAAAAGTTCCCTGCCCACAATAAAGCATCAGCTGCCTCTCCACTTTCTCTGAGCATCAGGTGCTTAGCAGGGAGTTGGCCTTTTGGTCCCACAGCACCCACGGCAGCAGCACCAACCTTACACCCCACAGAGGTCTTGGAAAGTGGCTGTCTGGGGCCGAGGCCAACTAGTCCCATCACGGGCAGCCCCAGACCTACCAGGATGAAAAGGCCTCATCCATTCCAATTACTTTACCGTGCACCGCCATTCCTGCAGCAGCTGGCGGCAGAAGCACGCCATGGGGCTGACATTCACCGGGCTGACTCAGAGCAAGAGCAGAGCTGGTTTCTCATGAGCACAGTAGAAACCAACTGGTACTCAGGCACCCAGAGACAAAAGAAAGTCTAGTGTCCCCCCCGCTGCCCCCCGAGAGCTGTCCAAACAGCTCTGCAAAGCCTAGGACACAAGGGCTGCAGTGATCCATCAGCAACCAGTAGATTTACAGTAGGGAGCCAGATTAAGTTATTTTACTGAACCCAGTGTAAAATTCAGATTTTTTTTTTTTTTTAAACCAGCAGCTATAACCTTTCAAATTAAGCATACATTTAGTTTCAAGAACATATTGATAGCGAAAAGGTTTCACACATTTTACAGTGAGAGCAATTTAATAAACCCAGAATTACAATGTAGTGAAGTGAATGAATCGGCTAAGATTAAGTGCTAAGAATCTAAGTCATATTTAAGGACAGGGACATTTAAGAAATTGCATAAGCATTGGATATTCTCCATAGCAGAAAGGCTGCATCTAATAATCACATTAATGACACATCAAGAAAAAAAAAAAAATAACTTAGTCACAAGGTTGCCTTTACCTGCAAGGTCAAAATCTTTCATTTAAATCAATTGGGACAACTCATTGCTGGCCTGATATTTCAGCTTGCTTTATTGTGCTAGTACATACCATCATGTCATTAATACTGTTTATCCACTCAAATAAGTGGTACCCAGACTATCTCAGACTCAAGATGGACTTGTAAACAGAATCTAAGGGCTTTTCAAGTATGATAGATATTATCTTGGATGCTTGACACTGCTGTAAATTTTAATAACCAGGTTCCCATTAAACTCCTATTGCCAGAGATGCTCTCAATACTCAGTCCAGCTGACAATGCACCATGAAGCTCAACTCCCCTTTTTTGCACGAAGGGCTGCCTTTTTTGCTTGTGGAAGCACAGAAGGGACCCCTCTTGGCTCACCAAACATGAAACCTATTACTGCATCTATTAGAAAATGCTGAAAATGTTATAAATTACTTCCTCATTTTAATACAGGGGCGGGGGGGGGGAAGCTAAAGGCAAAGAATAAATACAGACAGATGGGCAGAAGCACACTGTGCTTGCAGCAGACCCCCCTGTGCTTAGTCACCTTGCCATTCAGGGCGGGATATCACATTTTTAAGGATTCTGCCCAGAAATTAAAGACACAGGTCCCGGGAGGATACACACACAAGGCAGCACTGCACAAAAAGCTGCTCCCCCCCAGCCCCTTGCCAGAGGCATGCAGGACCCACGAGAGAGGCTGCAGCTCAGAAAGCATCAGCAACCTCCTGCTTCGCAGGAGCTGCCATGCAGCTGGGGCAGGGACAACCAAAGAGGGGCCACAGGGTCTTCTGCTGCCCAGACTGGTTTGTGACCTGTGCCAGCTCAGCCCCGGCAGCAGCATCCCTACCCCTGCTCTGCACGCCTCTCCTGGGAAGAGGGGAAGGGATGCAGGGATGTGCAGGGATGCAACACCCGCTGCTGCCTGTGGGGTAGGATGGGGGCAGGAGAGCCCAGGAGCTGCTGCCAGCAGCTCTGAGTCACGATGGGGATGGTCAAGGCCTTTGCTGGGTCCCTCCCTGCAGCCGTACCAGGCAGGTTTGCTCTCCTGGCTGTCATGCTGCCCACAGCAGCTCGGGGAGGATGCGCTAACCAGGCAGTGCTACCCACCCAGATCCCACCAAGGCACCCAAAAACAGAGCCGGGAAGGGAAGATACTGATCCCGGTGTTCACATAGTCCTTGTGGCCACAGTGCCATGCGCCTTCCAGATGTCAGCGCCATCCGTCACGCGTTTGCTTTGACCTGCCTGCCAGGGAAGGTCACCCAAGGATGCCGAATAGTGCTTGTATATGTTAAAACCATCTCCGCAGCCGGAGCTCTCGGGGCAGGACGGGTATCAGCCCATGCCTGCAGAGCTGGGATGGACCAGAGGCCCAAGGAAAGCCAGTTATTTCAGTAGCAGCAGTACCAGTATCATTGCTGCTAATGTGGTAACCATTCCCCTGCCTGCTGCAGGCAGCAGGAGCACACAGCAGATTTTCAGAGGGCTCAGAGCCCCGAGGGCCGGGACTGCAGCAGGACGGAGGCTCTTATCACAGCGAGCAGCAGCAGTGGAGCATCTAACCCTCCTCCCCTCGAGGGATCAGCTACTTCCTCACCCTGTATCTGCTTTACTTGATGTTTCCAGCCTTAAAAATAGCCCGGGCTGGCAGCCTCGGATGGCTTCAGCAGGGAGAGGAGGTGACCTGGGGTGCCAATCTCTTGTGCAAGTTGATCATTCCCCTCCCGTGCCCATCCCCAGTCAGAATACAGCTGACCCAGCAGCCACACCACTTCCTCCTCGGCGGGCTGGGCAGCAAGGACACGGCTTGTATTTTTTATTAATAAGGACACAATCTTGCCTTGTAAAAACTCTATTGGCGCCCACTGATGAACCGTTGCAGCGGAGGAGCTGAGCTCCCCGGCCTGATGCCAGCCACACCAGCGTGACACACTGGTGACATGTCAACAGGGAAGGTACACGCTCGGTGTCACACCAGCCCGAAGGCAACGCCTCCCCCTGGCTTACACACAGCCGTGCGCATTTATGCTTCGCTATACCATATTTACCCCCAAACTTGTAACCCTGTTATCAGCTTTATATTACGGATGATGAGCAGCTTGGGAGTGGGAGCCTGCGACTCTGCTCCCTGCATTCTGCCCAAAGTTCAATATATTATTTGTGGCAGATCTCCAGCCAAGTCATCTCAGTTCATCCTTGCATGGGAAGAGTGAAGCTTATGAGCACAGGCTCCTCCATGTGCACGGAGCCAGGGCTCTGTGCACGCGTGCGCCTGGGAAGTTGTTTTTTAAGTATGAAACCTGATCCTTGCACTGAATTTGGAAGTGTTTACCCTTAGACTGGTTGAAGCTAACAAGGTGAATTCCTGGAAAGCAAAGAGGTTTTCGGCTTGACATGCCATCATTTGAGACCTTCCAAGATTTTCACCCCTTATACAAGTTAGAAGCATTTGAATTTTTTTTATATAAAGAAATTAATATAATTTATATATATAGTGTCTATATACAGAGTAATTATACATATAATGTATTTTTACATCTATTTTTATATATATACATATATATTATATATAAAAAAGAAGCCAATTAATCGAAGTTCCCACCCTGCATTTACCAGCATAAATTAATTCCTTCAAGATAGAGTGGTTCAGGTCAACTCGATTTCCAATGGAAATGGAACCTTTGATCAAAATGACAATTATTCAAGAAATACCTGAGTCATTCACGCTGCTGTTCCTCTTGGCATAGGCACTGCGGACCACCTGCTCGTACACCTGAGCTCCTATTGTTCGCATGTTTTCACGAATCATGATGCCTTGGGCTTGCATCATGAAGAGGTAGGTGTTCACTGCAAGGGAGAGAAAAAAAAAAAAAAAAAAAAAAGAGTATTTCCATGAGCATCAGGTTTTGTAGGAAAGAGAAATAGGAGTCTTTTGGAATGATTCCCTGCCTTCTGCTTGGTTTCAGCTCCCTCCTGCCAGGAGGATCCCCAGGTCACACGTGCCTTGGTTGCCCGACAGGAGCTGGGAAGGGCACAGAGTCGGGGAGGTGCAAGGCACGTTTGGAAACCCAGCTGGTTAATAAGGGGAACGTACCCAGCTAGACCTGACAACGCAGACTGTAATGCAGCATTGCAGCTTAAACAACGGTACCTTTTGCTGCCTAAGTAGGGAAGTTTAATCAGGAAATATCATTATAACAGGAAACTAAGCTGCACACCTGGAGAAGGGCATTCATTCCTAGACTGCAGCACCAAGGGATGACATATGCTTGGCAGAGGTACCTCAATGGGCACCACAAAAAATATCCCACTGCCAGTCTCTGAGCCCACCGGCAATCCATACATCCCAGAGCAGGCGGCATTTTGCAGCACAAGCCGCCTGGGTCCCTGGGGCCGGCCCCCCCAGCCGGGTTTCTTCCTCCACTCCTTTCCCGCTGACCCCGTGCCCTGGCACCGCTCAGGCAGAGCCTACTTAGGTTTCAGTTTAAGCTGACACCCGTCACTGGCAGGGATGGGCCCCAGAGCAAACAGCAGCAAGCACAGCCCTGCGTCACCAGCAGCACCTGCAGGGACAGCAGGACAGCCACCCACAGGGACAGCAGGACTGCCACTGTGCATGCCACAGCACTCCCCACCAGCATCGCAGTGCCAGCCACAGCCCCCCTGCAGTGAAATTTTAGGCTTAAGAATGAAGGGGGGGGGGGGCATCTTTATTTGAAAATAGGGAGGAGGGGAGATCTAGAAGGCCAATTCTGCACTAGTAATTAAAAAAACAGGTCAAAAGACACTCCAGGAGGGAGGAAGAGGGCACCAGGCCAAGGAAACAGAGACCCTGCCTAGAGAAGGGCAGTGGCCGATGAAATGTCACCAGGAAACATCCATAACTGACAGGTCATTTCTACAGCAGGCATATCACAAGCTGTAGCAGCCCGAAACCAGCAGCTGCCAGCGCCAGGAAGGTACAGTCATTGCTGGAGTCACCAGGAGCGCAGATTAGATAGGGCACCCTGGAGGCGGCACCGCTATCAGAGAGCAAGGGTCCCCCCAAACACCGCCCACTGGTACACACGCTGACGCACTGCCCCCGGTCTCCCTGCCCTGCTTTGCCCTTTTACACCCACAGATCAAGTCAGCCTCCAGAAAGGCTGCCCAGATGCATTTCCCAATCCCAACCGTATTTTGTTTTCACACAGCTAAGTAAATATTTGAAAGGGCAGCGGAGCCCCACGCCATGCCCAGAGCTCCCACACCATGCCCAGGCGCTGCCTGTGCCCAGCCTGTCTCCAAGCCATGGGGAATCACCAGATTTTCAGCAAGAAGGGGGCTGGCTGCAGTAAGTGCTTGGCAACGAAATGGCTTGAAACGCAATTTTAAATGCCTGTTTCCAGCCTCTCCCTTCCATACATGTACCCTTCGTGGCAGAGCCAGCAATGGCACCTTAAGCCAGCGGTTACGCCAGCGACAAGCAGGAGCTGCCTCAGCTAAAACTGTACCCAAACCCTCTTTGCTCACCCTCCTCTTGTGGGGCCAGCTCTGCAACCCAGAGTAACTGCCGGGTCGGTTAGTGATGGCTACAAAATGAATACGTGCTCTCGTGCAGTTTCTTGGCAAGATACTCCTGTTGCAATGACAGCGAGAGGCAGCGAGGGCTGCTCCTGCTCAGAAAGACGGGGAATTTGCTCTAGCAGATCCCCAGGGGATAAGGCTCAAGGAAAAGCTGGCATTCTGATGTGGCACCATAGGCCAGAAACAAACGTAGCTTAAATTCCCCATGCAAAGGCTTACACCCAGCCCTAAAACCTTCACATGCTTGCACTTGGACTCATCTCCTGCTCAGAGCTCAGCATGAAACTGCATCGCCTCCCAGCACCGGCGGTCCAGCACCAGCAGTCCAGCCCCAGCATCCCTTCCCATCACAGCTCCAGCTTTGCCAGGCAGCTGCCAACCAGGACTTAGGGAAATGGGAGTTTGTGGGGAAAAAATAAAAGTTCGCGGAAATGGGCTATTTCAGGGTTAGTGGTGAATAAGCGAGTGATGCAATCAGGCTGACGCGGCCTGAGGGCCTGGGGCAGGATGCACAGGGCAGCTCCGGCCGACCTGCCCGTGCAGGCCAGGCAGAGGGCAGGTCTCCCAGATGACCATGACAAGATGTAGAAGTTGGGCAGCTTCTCCTTCAGCTCATCAGCCCACATCACAGCTCTGCCTCGGCTGCAAAGGCAACATATAAGGGTTGATGCTTGGAGCATACAGCTCCTAAGGACATGTTTATAACATCGTGCCCCAATGACAGCATCCAGCCCAAGCTGCAGCCAGAAGCACTGCGAGGCTCTCCCAGGAGGCAGCACAAACCAACACATCCAGCGACAGGAACAGCATCCGCCAAAGCCAAGCAAGCACAGCAGAGCGTGGACTCATAAGGAGAGCGGCACCGCACAGCCTCACCTCGGCCATCAGCAACCAGGGAGGGTTAGACTGCCCAGCTCCCTTTCCAAAAACCCAAAAGGCTAATCAAGAGCCAGGGCACAGCTCCTCTCCTCTTTGCACAGAGCAAAGGGCAGCTGAAGTCACTCAAGTTGAGATGTCTATCAGGACCAGGCTGTTGATAAAGGAAGGGGTGGAGGGCAGCAAGCTTCCACCTTCCAGCTTGCGTGGAGTTTGAGTCAGTGGCAAAGCATAACTCGCTGATGCTGAACAAGTAATTTAGCTTTCTACTTCATTATGCCTTCTACTTGGGGGATAAAGCAGAACCAGGTTTGGTGAAGCATGAAAGAACATGAGACACACGAATCAGCATCCAAACCCTGCTTAATTTAAGGAAGAGGGAGGTTTGTCGGGCGCAGTGAAAGCGCCGTTTGTTCCCCGCTCCCTCGGCGGGCAGACGCAGACGGAGCAGGGCCTCGCCACAGCCACATGACATGGCTTGCTGGGTTGGACTTGCACGGAGCTGCAGTGGGAATCCTGAACAGACTGTCACAGCAGCCACCATCCCAGGGGAGCGCGAGCACAAACAACACCGGCTTTGTTTAAAGCAGCAGTTGCCTTTTCACATATTAACCCCTTTACTCAGACGATTAAGGAGATACCTGGCCACGGACGAGCTGTGCCATCAACATGCCACACACCCAACACCAAGAACCCCCCATGACCATACCGACCCCAGCCCAGGGACAAGAGCCCCTTCCCCTGCTGCCAAACCAACCCACCACCATGAGATAAGCTCCCCAAGCCCCACACTTATCCAGAACACACAATTAATTTGGGTCAGAAAATCAGATTTAAGACACATTATTGAAAACATTCTACTCTCCATACCCACGCGGTTCTTAAATTAGCTCCATGGGGCCGCTGTGGCCACGGCTGGGTCTGGCCCGACATTTGGGAATCGCTGTACCAAACTCAAACCTCACTCCTCAGTTTACTTTGCTTTTGATGAGCAATTTGGCCACATTTTAAATTTATTAAGCCTGACCTGGCTGACCCTACAGAGCCCAGGGCCCCCCTACCCGAGAGGCAGCATTTCCCAGAGCCATAGTGCCGGAGCCACCACCAGCGGAGGAAGGAGATGCCGAGCATCCCCGCCGCTGCCCTCTGCCAGGGGAGGAACAGGCACACACGCACGCTCAGCCTGAACCGGGGTTCAGCCAGAAAGCAATTCTCTGTGTTGTGAGATATTGCTAATCTAATCACATAGGATGATCTTGAACATTACATTGGCCTTCTGCCTTTATTCCATTTGAGCACGCAGCACTTCAGACCACATACACGCAAGCGATAACAGCCCGGCTACGGCCGCTGAGCAGCAAGACAAGGACAGGAGAGGGATTTTAGCTGCTGTCAGCGGGGGGGGGGGGAAGATGCCCCTTTTCCTACAAATCTCCAGCAGACCCTCACCACCTAAACAGAAAATGAGCAAAATTTAAAAATCCATTTGCCCAAATGACTGCCTTAAGATTATTCTTGTTAGTTCGTTAAAGGAGGAGTCAACCCCACTGGGATTTAAACACGTGGAAATCAGGATATCAGACCTACAGCTTGCCACCAGCTGGAGCAGAGGCACACAGCTGCACCCCAGGGCCGGTGCACCCCTCGGGATGCTGCACCCCGACCTCCCTGCTCACAAGCAACAGGGAGGGCAAGTGCTCATCCAAGCCAGGAGTAGATGCAACAACTTCAACCAGGGAGGTAAAGTCCAATTATATAAATGAGTGCTGAAGGCTTCCTGTAATCATTTCTCTGTTGGTATTTTCGGAGCACTTCTAATCAAGAAACAGCTGACTCTCTCATGGAAAATTAATTCCACCATGATGATATGTACTAGAAGAGGCAGCAGGGTAATTTGCAGCTTGGGAGTTGATTCAGAAGAGGTCTGAGCATGATCCACAGCAGCTACCGACACAGGAAGGGACGAGACCTGACACATCTTGCTCCTGACCCCAACACGCTTCCGCCACCTGCGGAAAGGACCTTCCTCCAGCATCCCCCGGCACGGGGGACGGTGCGGGACCCCAAGGCCCATGATGGGAGAGACAGCCACCAGGGCTGGGGTCAGGAAGAGGGGCCAGGCGGTTCACAGCAGCCCTACATGCCTGCAGCAGTATCAGCACCCAGCACGGCAGCCAGGCTTTCCTGAGGAAGGAGCCGGTCTTCCTCTGCTTTGAGATTTAGGGCTGTCACATTCAGCATTTTTCCTGGTTCATTAGTCCATCAGCGCTGCAGAAGTGCAGAGGGGCTGTTTGTGAGTTTATCACGGTCTCACTGCAACGTGCAGCCTTCTCCTGCCGGCACCCAGCGCTCTGGAGCTCGTCCCGGCAAGGGCAGCCACCGCGAGCCCCTGCCCCGCCCCGGGAGCACACATCTCAACCAACACAGTCATAAATCAACGTACAACCAGGGAAACTGCTGCTGAATGAACCACTTTGCCAGATGTTCGGAGCAGGTACGAAGCACCCAGCAGAGCCTGCGGGATGCCTGCATGTGGGAGATGCAACAGAAACTCCAGAGGGGTGAAGGTCCCGCAGGCAGCAGGGATGGGTGCTCAGGTCACCCCCAGCACCCTGCCAGGGCTGGGAGAACCTGCCCGCTGCGAACACCTCCCGTGGGGCTCAGAGACGGCAAAACCAGCAGAGTCCTGTCTACATTAAGCCTTTTGTTAAGCTCTCCCAGCAGATCCCCAGCATCAATTCAGCTCCGCGAGCATTAGCAATACAAAGGGGTTTAATCAAACTAAGCCTCCAAGGAACAGATAGGCAGTTACAGTAGTCTTAACTTGTAAACACCCCAACTAGGAAATTTAGCAGCATCCCATCGCTAATACACCATGAGACCTCTGTCTCTATTAGCCTTCCAGTGGCACTGTATTCCCCAGATACAGAGTGCCAGAACAATTAAATAAGAGATTCCTATTAGTTTTAGAGAATTTAATATTAATGCCATCACTGTTACTTAGTCCTTTGCCCATAAATAGCACAGCAAAGAATAATTTGATAAGTGGTCTAAGAATTAACAGTGCAGCAGCAGCACTGAGCTGGTAATTACAAACCACCCGTCCCCAAAATTGGCAAGTTCGCAGCCTGCACGTGCATGAAGCAAGTGGGCTAGATGGGAGATTGCAGTGATGCTTGACCAAAACCTGAATGTGGGGAATTTGCATCTGAACTGTCTTAGAGAAAAATGACCCTGGGGAGGCTTCAGCAAGGGAGACGAAAATTCAGATTATTCTAATAGTCCCTAAGTTTTTAACGTACGCATTTAAGATGGCAACTTTCAGTTGCAATCCCACAGCTGACTGAGCTAAGGTGTTTGTGCAGCTCACTTTGAAGAACACTGCACCGATTTTAGGATACCCAGCAAGAGGAGCACGACATGCTCTGCACACATGGGAAAACTCGGAAGGCCAAGGGAACTCACGGAGTTCATTCCCTTCATTTACAGCACCAAAGCACCCGTGGAAGGAGCCCTGAACCCCAGCAGCAGCCAGGGCTGACGGTGAGATTAAGCCCCGGGGTGCCCAGGTGCAGTCACACCCACTGGGGCAGCGAGCAGCCCAGCACCAGCACACACAGCACCCGACTCCATGGTGGGGAAACCAGAGGGCACAGTTTACCCATCCACCAGGGCAATAACGCTGAGGATAGCTCTAAGATCACACAGGGCTTTGCAATCCTAAGAGCAGCTCAACTCCCGGGCTCCGCTGCAATTCCTCTTCCCGAGGAAGGGCGTAGTGACATGTACAGGCTGGAGCATAGAGCATAACAAGCGTTTGCCCAAGTTAAATATTACCCTTCCTAGCGAGATTCAGACTCTCCTACTTTAATTGCCGTTCAGGAGATGCAATTGCACATGACTGCATCTCCTGTTTATTTTCCATCCCTCCCTCTTCGCAACGACGGGCAGCTCTCCCCACCTACGGCCAGCCTGCCCTCCCCACCTTGCCTCCCTTCGCCAGGGTCAGCGCAGCCGCTTCCAAGGAGAAAAAGAGCATCAGCTGCCCGCAGAGCATAAAAGCACAGCACTCACTGGGCACTTGTGGGCACCGCACAGTTAAACGTGCAATAAAAGGCTCTTCAGCAGGTGGAGTGAAATGGTTGCTAACCTCTCTGGCTGGCAGCACTCTCCAGCTGCTGCTGGCTACCGACAGCAAACGTTTACAGTTCAGCGTTTGTTCCTTAGGTTCATTAGGAGACAAAGTAGTGGAAATTCCTGCGTCCTGGACACCATCTCGAAGCAGCAGGAATCCTGACGCCTAAGCCCAATGCTCATGTAGGATCAGGATGAGGAAACAGAGGGAGAGCTTCGGTTAAAAAAAAAAAAAACAGTAAATAAGAATTAAGTGAGCGCTTGGGCAAGCAAGGGAGAGGGAGAACAGGCAGATACGCCCCAGCGCTGCCCCTGAAGCAGGAGGGCAGGGAAGGATATGGGCTGCTCGGGACAGCTCCTTGTCTCCCGGGTCATGGGAATCAGCACGGCTGCAGGAAACAAAGGAAATCCTTTACTGCAGGCAACCCCCCCACCAACCCAGGCACCCTACTCATCAAACAAGAGCCTTAGGACGTGCAGGAAAAAGAGGACATGTGGGGTGGTGCTGCCCAGGAAACGCATTCAATAGGGAGTTTTCATTGGGGCTGTCCTTCACCAGCTGAAGCAATCTAGAATAGAGCCAGACCACAGCAGAGAACAGACGACAGGTTGGATTTGGATTTAAAATTTCTATATACATCACACACCATTTAAATAGATTTTGAATCACTGATTTGTTAGTCTTCCAAATGAGGAGATTAACGATACCCATTGGAGAGTACAAAATTGTCAAGATAAAAACAACTTGAGAGTCCTGGATTTACCGACTCAGTTCACACCGTACAAGCTGCACTGTCTGAAGCTTTAACACCCTGACTTTGATGGAGGAAGAGAGAATGGGACCGTTGTTTAGGATATTCCCAAAAAACCAGACAAAGACCTGATTTTTCAAGCATGTTTTACCAGTTCAGCATGGCTGAACAAAAAGGGTTATCACATGTACAGCCTCATGTTTGCTGCAACTGAGCTGTTCCAAACAGGGGTCCAAGATGTTTCTGGTCAGTGGCTTGCCTCTTACACCAGGCTGGACCATCCCAGTTAACACGCATGAAACAATACGCCCTCCCAGTTGTCATGCTTAAATGCAGGCGCAGGATCTGTGGTTACAGCATCCAGGACGGCATTCATTCTTCCCTCAATTCAGCGGTACATCTTCCACTGCCATTTATGGCTAAAGCATGGTCCAGCTCTTATTTACATCTTCATCTCTGGAAAAAATTAGCGTGGGGAAAGTCCTGCTCCCTGCCTAGTTAGCCCCTGATGCACACGCCCCAGGGGACCACTTCTTGCTATTGGAATGGCAAAACCCAAGGCAGAGATTTTTCGGCCCGGCGGTGGGCTTGCCTATGCCAAGCCGCTGGCTGCTTCGTGTCTCTGAGCTCGGCAGGGCAGGGCGTGCTGGTGGGGACACTCGCCACGAACCACCCCAGGGGAGGTGCACGGCAGGGCGCAGAGTGCAACCCTCAGCCCGTACTAACACGTTTAGCCTGGTAATGCCCCAGCACCACGATGACTACTCCTAGCAGCAGGGCAGCGTCCACCACCAGAAGCCACAGGCTCTCGTCTGACCTGACGCTGGGTGTTTCGACTCCTTGCTGGTGCTAAAACCCCAGAGCCAGCAGCACACACTGCAATACTGCGGTCAGTACCTGCTAGTGAAAATAAAGTATCCTGCAACTGCTTCAGCCCTGAAAGCATAAAGGCTGCCTTGCAGCATGATTTGCACCGTGGAGACTGCATCTAAGGAGAGATCCCTCTGTAGCAATACCCCAAGACTGTCCCTGTTGTGGTTTCTTTTCCATACATTGCCAGGTCCTGGGAAAGCAGCCCTTTCAGCTGCCAGGGAAGGAGCACTGCCACAGCTCCACGCTACGCCTCAGCCTGGCTCGTCTGCTGGAGAGCCTGTCAGCCCTTTCAACTCCTAAAAAATTCTCCAAGCTGAAATTCTTCAATCACGTGGGATTATTGTTGTCCGAGATTTTAAAAGGCAGCAGCTCAGAGCTCCCTGCCAAGGGTACTTTCACCACAGAGTACCATTAAGACCCACAGCAGCTTGGCCTCCGCAGTACGATTACAGAGTTGTTCTTGTCTGCAATAATTAAAGACTGCGCTGCAAACAGTCGGTACAGCTGCTGTGTTTTTATAGGACAAAAAAAAAAAGCTATCAGAAGGAGGATGCAACTTTCAAGTTCCAGCATACAAACCATTACCTATGGGATTTTGTAAGAACTCTGACGTCCTAAGACATTTATTAGCTTTGTTGTAAGCCATGTAGCCTTGGAATACATAACATTTTTGATATGGTTTTCTTCTGCCTGACAAGCAAACTGGTAATACAGCTGCTGTAAATAAATTAACCAATTCCATTATCAGAGTAAGGAATGACTTCATTGGAAATAATTCATCCCTCTACCTATGAAATTATTTAGCACTTAACTAAGAGACTACACATCGCATCACCACCTGTGTGACGCCTTCCTCGGTGTCAGCAGAAAAACAATGGCACCAGAAGCAGTTTGGGATGCCTTGAATATGGGAAAATGGAAAAACCCTTGTCTCCATCACCCGCACCACAGACCTCTGCCATGCGCTTCGGGACCAGACCTCAGCACATGCCAGACCCCTTTCCGGGGAGGTCAGTACAGGGAAGCGCCATGCCCCGTGGCTTCTCCCAGGATCATCCTCCTCCTCTCCCACCCTCTGCTGACTCGTCCCTCCTGCTCAGCCACGACAAACATTTGCTAACAGCGCTGCCGCCCCGGCGCCAGTCATAAGAAAACTCTAAACCTTATCACGGGAAAGGGGGGGGCGGAATAAAGCGCCCTGGCATCAGAAACCAGATTCACACCGCCCTTTACCACAAGCACGACACTTGCAGAATTGTGCCTAACGCACTACCTACCATTAAGTTACATATTAATCCTAGATAAGCAGAAACAAGGCTATTAAGTGAGTGAGCTCAGCAAGGGATAAGAGCATCCGCAGCCTCAAGCTGTAACCAGGGTTCAGGATCCATCACGGGGCAACGGGGACATTGCCGACCACAAGGGATGGGAAGTTTGTGGTCCCCAGACTCCCACCCCACCAGGTTTTGCTGGGTTTATGTGAACAGGGGAAAAACCCAGTGCAAGTTCAGCATTTCAGCTGCTGGTGCAGCTTGCCCGTCAGCAGGCTGCAGGGATGGGGCCCTGGGCACCGAGCCCGGCCGCCCGCAGCCTCCCAGCGGCACAGGGCACACAGCACCCTGCCCATCCCGTCGCAGGCAGGAGGCGGCCGTCACTGTCTCCTCCCGCCCCAAGTCACTACCCCTCACCTATGCAATGGCTCTGCAATTGCTCGGGGATTTTCAAGCCAAAGTTCTGTGTCAGCCCTCCTCGCAGCCCTGGAGAGGGACGAGCACACGCGAGGGCACGTTGAAGATAGCACAAACCCCCTCCCTTCCACTCCTCCCCCTCAGAAACACCTTTAAGCTCCTCACACACAGCAGCAGCAGTTTCTTTAAGAGACTTGCGTGTTTACCGAGGGATCTGACCACTCGCTCATTGATATGAGCAACAGGGCAGGGGAAAAAAAAAAAAAAAACTAATCAATTCCAGCCTGCCTGCGCCCAGAAGTCAAGCTCTGCAAACAAGTTAAGACTCAGACATTTGGCTACCTTGGAAAAGATAAACACACTGGCAACAGGAGGCCAGCGCTCCCCGGGGTTAGCAGCCTTCCTCAGCCCCACGGGGGATGCATCCCCCGCCATGCCCAGCTCGGCCTGCACTGCCCCAGCCTGCCTACTGCACAAACTCCTTGGGATAAGGAGGCAGCACTCGCAAACGAGGAGGGAAATTAATTTCTAATGGGTGGGCACATCCCTTGGTTTGGGTTCAGGAGCAGGGTTTAGACATGGCGGCTCCGGGAGCCCATCCACGGGGGCTGGTGTGGGCACACAGCACCCAGAGGCTGCGCCAGCCCCCACCGCAGCCTGCAAACAGGACCTGGGTGGGCAAGAGCAAGGCAGAGTGGGAGCTGGGGAGCAGCTCGGTGCTTTGCCACCACAGCACAAGGGTGGGCTCTGGGAACACCGGGAGCATGCTGGCACCTTCCTGCACCACCAAATCCCAGGAAAGAGGCAGGGTGAGACACCGCAGCCCAAGGGGATGCTTGGCTTGCAAACAGGGAGGGTGGGATGGCTCAGAAATATGACGACTAAAAGCAAATGTTGGCCACCTCCTGCACGGAGGCAGTGCCAGACCTGTGGCATCTCCCTGCCCTCAGTCTCAGACACACAGAGGGAAGTCCCTGTGCTCAGCTGAAGCTGTGACCCCGGCATGGGCTTCCCTGCCCTTACCCAAGCAACTCCCTGTGACCGTACACAGAGCCCAGAGGTACCAGCTTCCCATTTCTATCCCCTCTCACACCCAGCTCCCATTTAAGAACCTCCTTGGCCTCCATTCCCCACAGCACTACTGGAAAGTTAAACTCACAAGTGCATCAAGTGTGCTATGAGGTCTTAGGGATGGCATGTTTCCTTTGCATCCTAAAAAAATGCACCAGAACACCACGTATCTCGATGTGCATCTCATGAAGATGCACCAGAGCAGCTCCCTGGTGGTCTCGGGCACGGGGCAGCACGGCATCGCCTTGGCAGGCGCCAGCAGACCCCATGCAGGACGGCTGGAAGCAAAGGCAGCTTCGTCAGGGGCTTAACAACCTTCTCCTCTCCCTCTGTGAACATCTTCTCCCTTCAAACGGGCAGGGCTGGCTATTGCAGACACCCCCAGGTTTGGGAGGGCTGCAGAAACGAGCTGGGCAGGAGGCGAGGCCAGGGCCCCGCCAGGCCAGGGCAGCCCCAAGGGGCCGTGGGGAAGGAGCTGATCGGGGCTGGCGTCCCACAGACCCTGCCCACACCAGCCCCTCCAACCCACCCAGCATGGCACCAGCCTCCAGCGATGCAGCAGCCCACCCTCCTTCCAGCTAAGGCACCAGCCTTTCCCTCCACACTGGATAACGAGATTTTAGATTACACCAATTTATCCACTCAAGTTATCCGATTTGTCCACGTCATGTTTGCTTCTCCAAGGTATTACAGCTAAACACCATCCTCCTCTGCTCCCCCCATCCTCCTCTCGGCCGAGCCCTTGGCAGTGCTTTGCAGACACAGCCCTACAAATGCCACGAAGCTCTTCAGCAGCATCCTGCAATTTGGGGGATTTCTGACCCACTCCCGAGCCAGGTGCAGATGCAGTGCCCCAGATGCAAAGATGGGAAACAGCAGAGAAATTTAATACAGGTTGTTCATCTGCAAATACACCCTTTCGCTGACTGTAGCGGAGTCCTCTTCCATCAATGCTGGTTTTTAGCCCTTTTGCAGGCTCAGGAGCCGAGCTGGCAGGGGAGCTCCCCCAGCCCCGACTCCAGGAGCCCGCTGCCGCACCGGGATGGAAGGACACAAGCCTCACATGGGAACTTCCACCTGCACAGTTTTGGTACCCATCAAATGCAAGCGACACCGAGAGCCCTGGCCACGACCAGGAACCCGCTGTGCCCCCAGCACAGCCCAGGGACACAGCGGCTGCAGCCCAAGGCAGGGCAGGGGACAGCAGCTGGGGGAGGGCAGCGCAGGGGGAAAGGGCTGGTGTCAGCACCCGCTGTGAGCCCTGCTTTGCTATCAGCTTTCTGCAACGCAGCAGCAAACGAGACAATTACTATGTTGACTGGTGGGTTTTTTTTTTTTAATTAGGTGAAAGCAGGGTTAACCTAGAGCACCCTGAAGCTGGGCAGCCCCCCTGGCACAGCTCCCTCCATCTGCTCCTACCCTACGGCCCTTCCCAACCCAATGCACAGAAGCAGCAAGCCTGGAGCTGCTTAACAGGGCCAGGTACCAGCAGACACCCCACTGCTGTGGCCTAGAAACTGTAAGACCATTTGATACAACCCAAGACACCAGAAAGCCAGTGATGACAGGATGAATGCAAGCTAGCAAGCCTGCCAAGGCCTCTGAAACACAAAAGGATGCTTGACCAATCCTTGCCTGTAATTATAAATGCAAGTTAGGGCAGGAGGATGCACAAGGGGCTTGGGCTGGAGGAGAATTGAGGCAAAGCCTCATTTGCAGGTTTGATTCGCAATAAACTGAACACGAGAACACTTTGCACCTGGCTGTCACACATGAAGCTCAGCCAGCCCCACGCGAGGGCTCAGGCCACATCCTTTGGGGGCAAGGGACCCCCACACCCGCAGCACAGAGGGGACACGGCTGAACTTATCTCCCTGCCTTTACCATAGTGTTATCTCTGCTGCAGCATGCAGCAAGGCAAAAACACAAGGAGGTCTGAGAATGGGAGGGGAGAGAAGTTTGCAAAGCCCCAGCACTGCTTTAAGTGAAGGGGAAGGAGCAGCGATGCTGCGGGGAGCACCGGCACCTGCTGCTGCGTGAGAACTGCACAGTTTGCTTTACCTCAAAGCACAAGTTGCCAGTATCTGTCCCCCAGCCCCGACTCCTCCAGACAAGCCATGTGGTATTTTCTGTTCTGCAGGCAGTGCAGACAGTCACGTCCATGGAGTGGGAGAGCTGTGAGCTGCGGTTGCCCTTCTTATGTTGAATGGTATCAAGACGGAAGATGGTTACTGGAATAAACTTCTCTTTTTAAGAAAGAGGAAAGGTGATTTGAATAGCTGGTGTATTTTCAGCAGCTCGCTCGGCTAAGTTGGGACAGCTCACTGCATGCAGGTGAAGCAGCACTGGGTGTGCTCGCAGCACACCGACCACGGACATGGGGACAGGGCACCCATGAGCACCAACACACCTCTCAGCAAAAAACTCCAATCTTGCAAGAAAGAGATAGCCGTGCCCCTTGGACGCCCTTGCCCTACCACTCCAAGCAGACCCTGGCAAGTGCAACAGCTCTCAACCGGAAAATCATTTTAAACTTGCTTCAATATCTGCTTAGAGCGATGCTTCCTTCTGCCTGGTCTACCACCCGGGCCCCTCCTGCCCCGCGCACCGCTCACGCTGCCGGGGTGCGAGCAGGGGGCCAGGCACCTCCTTGCCTCGTGCCACGGCAAGCTGCGGGCAGAGCAGTGCCTGCCCGTGCTGAGCTGCACAGGAGCCCCGTGGCCGGCAACCTGCTACCCCAGGAAACGGGGAGAGCTGCTCTTGCTGCAAGACGTGGGCTCCCACCGCACCGTGTGCCTCCAGCACAGCAAAGGCCAGAGCAAGGAGCGAGTGCCTCTAGGCTAAAAGAGCAGTAAGGAGCATCATCTGCTTTATTCCTCTGCAACCAGCATGAGCTCCTCCGCTGTCACAGCCAAAGTCCTGTGGGATCCCACAACAAAGCTGCTGCAGGGACCAGGACAAGGGGAGACAAGACCCTTGTGAGCTCCAGCGCTGCTGATGGCTGCTGCAGGGGCCTGCAGGGCTCCCTGTGAAAGTGCTGGAGAATCTGGTCCCTGCTGCAGAGCCACGCAAGCTCACACAAAAGCCACAGCTTCTTTTTTAGAAGGTGAAAGCCTGACTGCCAAATGCCAGAGTATCGCCCTTACCTGCTAGTATGGAGTTTTATATATCTGGAAACATGGTTGCAAACTGAAAGCTAGAAAAGGAAGCCTTTTTTCCCCAAATCCTCCGAGATGCTGAATGACTAACAACATTCACACGCTCCTACCTCCTCATCGCTTCAAAACTTTTCCCATCTGGTCACTGCTGCGGTCTGAAATCTGCCTGCTGAACTACCCAGCTTCTTCGAAAGCAAGCCTGGCCACACAGAAACACAGCTGAATAACATTCTCACTCAATAGCTCGTCTCCAGGCCAGCATTTTCAAGGGCTTTGATCCATTTCAAATAAGGCAATGAGCTTAGCCCCTGATTAAATACATAGCATAATCCACGTAAATCTTGTTAGCTGAGAAGCAAGTCACTCGTCTCACTAGTTGTGGGTGGCATTGCATTTCGCCACCAGGCAATCGGGGCTGCCTGCACCACAAAGGTACCTGTCGGGGGCACATCCCAGACAGGCAGAAGTACTGGGGAAGCTGGTGATCGCAGCAAGAAGGCACACTGCTTGCCACCACCACTCCAGCAAGCCCATACGATTTCAAGGCACAGAAGTTCATGGGATCCTTCTGCAAAGCCTCCCTCCATAATGGGCAAAAGCCACCCACAGAAAGAGCTTGCCCCCTCCCTGTTGGAGAGCACAGGTGGGGTGCTTTGGGCTCACCCTGCAGCCAGGGCAGTGGGCACCCAACAGCCAGCAAAGCCCTGAAAAAAAAAAAAAAAATCCACGGCAAGAGAAACACTGACCCTGAGCAAGGGAGCCAGGCTGCAGCATGGAAGGAGGATGTGCTGCAGCTTTGGGGGAATTTCACACCATATCGATCATGCTTCGCCTTCCTTGGGAGGAATAAATCAGTAGCACAGCATTTGTAGAGCCTTAGCAGAAAGGCCTGGGTGCCGAGTGGGAAGCATGCCACGACAAGGGCGACTATCCCTGCTGCCGGACAGGCAAGAGCCTGGCTCTGGGTGAGATGGAGGCGTGCAGCCAGGGTCAGCCTCACACGCACGCCCCGCTCCCAAGGGCGGCATCGCCGTCTGGCTGCTCCGGTCAGCTCTCACCAGCCGTGAGAAGGAAAAGCAGCACCACTTCCCTCCCAGGTCCCAGGCTGCCTCCCCGCACTTCCCAGCGCAGACGCCAGCGCGGGTGCACACGTGCTGGTGCTGTCCCCAACAGCGGGACATGGGGGGGACGAGGCAGTTTGGGAAGTTGGCAAAAAGAAACCCTCCTTCCCCGGGCAAGCCCCGCTCCTCTCCTGCTTGGCTCTGGGATAACTATAAATTTGCAGGTGAGTCTTTCAAAGCACACAGAGGCAGAACACCGAGCAGGGGAGGACTACGAGGATGCTGTTTCCCAGCCCCAAGGATGCTCCTTCCCAGCCTGAGGCTGCGTGACCCCGCTCCCCACCAGCGATTCACCCTGCGGCCGCTTCCACCCAAACAGAAAATCACGCTAGGATGTGGGACAGGAGAGATCTGCTCCTGAGATTACAGTGTATTTATTGAGTCATTAGACAACAAATTCCCTGAAAAACACTCTTGCTCCCTATTTCTCTCCAGGTTTCAGACCCAGCAGGTGGGGACAAGCTCCATGGGGAAGTGATCCCCCCCCGGGGCTGATCCCAACCTGGAGGCAGGAGCCCTGCAAATCCCTGCTCCGTGCTGCATCAGCAGCTCCGAGGCTTCCCGCAGCAGCCAGGCACGTTTCAACAGCCGCTGGACGGATTTTGAGTTAATTTAACCATGTTAACACGTTATGTGGCTTCTGTCATCTCAATTACCTTAAAAAGCCCAGGCATAGATCTCAGGGGGAGCACGGGGGGGGGAAGCCTTGGGCACACTCCCAAAGCACAGTCTCAGGCAGATCAGGAAAAAAACTTCACAGGATTTCAAAACCAAAAAAAAAGCAGCCAACAGAGGCAGTATCTGCTTTAATCAAATACTAGCCAGGAAGGCTCAGCAGAGCAGATCTTGCCAGTCACCAGCTGGCATAGCAGGAATCAGCCTTTTAGCATTGGTATCCTCACCCAGAGCCGGGCAAGGGAAAGGGCTGCCCGCAGAGGAGCCGGGATGATAAATGACAGCAGTTGAGCATTGCAGGGGCATTTCACCACTTCAGAGGTTGCTGCTGTAACAATCTTCTCTGACTCAGCAGCTGAAAGGGATGCCGGGAAGGAAGCACCATAAAAAAAAAAAAAAGTCATGCATTATTAATATGGACTCTGGCAGCAAGACATGAGTTGGAAAAACACTGAGGGGAAAAAAAAAAATATGACTGCAGAATAAGAGCGAGCTGCATGTGTGGAAGCATTTCACACTCCTGCAGGAGTTGCTGTGCTCGCAGGGCTGCTGCGGCCGGGGGCCACCCTGTGCCGCTCCGTGGGGTCCCCAGCTCCAAGGGAACCCCGCATTTGCCCATAGGAACTTAATATCCACTATTTTCTCCCTCAGAGCAGGTTGCTGCAGCCCTAGTGCAGGAAACACCACACGCCTTGGGCATGGCTCACACCAGTTTCAATCTGCGACAGCTCTGGGCTTTCCTGCCATGGAATACAGCCATTTTAGACTGTTTATTTACCTGTGGTCTGTGCATCACTTGCCGACTCCGACCCCCTTTGCATCCCACCCCAGGCAGCCCCCCAGCCCAGGCAGAGCCCCAGACACACCATCGCCATGGTTATTTTAGCAAGGGCAGCCGTTGCACAGCATGCCCAAGGCTCCCGCGCCGCAGCTGGCAGCCTCCTGCCAGCACGTCCACTGACGCAGAGGGCGTGAAAGGCAGGAACGGCACTGAAACGCTTTCCTTTTCCTGCCAGGTAGGCGAGGGAAAAAAAAAAAAAAAGAAACACATCAGTTAGCACTTGACTACCTGGTGCACTGCAGTGTTTGCTTTCCTCTTTTATTCTGTATGCTTTGTACCTTTTTTTCAGAGGCACTTTATAAACGTTAGCATTCACATAGCCATCTTCACCATTTTCCATCCAAAATCCTTGCTCAAGACATGGCCTCTCCCAACCTGCTGCTGAGGGGAGACACCACAATTTAAGAGTGCATGCTCCCCTATCGCCGGCATCACACAGACCTCCGCCAGCTTGTCCTCCTTGTTGCAGGGTAACCCTCTGATCCCTGCACAGGAGCCTTTTGGCAGCGTATCAGCATATTTAAAGTTTCAGCACAGCTTGGTCCCCAGCCTCTCCAAAGCGAAGGAGGTGGCTAATGCAGTGCCAGGATTCGAGAGGTTCCTTTGATTGTTTGTATGGCAATAGCATTCAAGTAAAACAGATCAATTATTTTGCCATAAAATTCCCTAGATATGCAAACAAACACTGGCTGAAGACTGCTTATACCACAGCCCAACCTACAGCTGTGCAACGGGTTTTTTGCCTGTATTTGCTTTCTTCTATTACGTGTGCAGTGGCATCCTCCATACAGAAGTATTTCCCAATCTTTACCTTTCAGATTAGAAAGGCACAGGGAAGGAACAGCTTTGCGGGTGCTGTCTCACACGCAGCCCTCCTGCAGCAGGCTGGGAGCCCAAAGCCCAAGCAAGCATTGCACAGCCGTGCCCCCACTCATTGGGGCAGGAAAATCGCAGTTTGCTAACACAGCAAGCTCCCATCAAGCAGGGAAACTGAGATACAACCCAGAGAAAAAACCTGTGGTGCTATTTGAACATACATCCCCTGGAAGCAGGCTTTCCCCTGCAGCAAGAGCCGGGGGGACAGGGACGGGCACCCCGGCTGGGGTCCCCTCTGCTGCAAGGGCTCTTCAGAGGGGCCCGGGGATGCGACCCGCGCGTGGGGCAAGGGCTCTGGTGGGGTTCATGCCAGCCTGGGGATGCCACATACAACTGCAGGCTTGCAAAGGTAAGAGCCCGTTGGTTTGGGGCCTCAAAACCAAAAACCTAGAAAAACGAACTTCAGGAAGTCATGCACAACATGGCCACATGCATTCAGCTAAAGCCCAGCCCAAGCAAGCGCTAACCCCCCTCGCCTCCCCCGTGTAGCCAGGAGTGAGGTAGGAGCTCAAACTGAGCTTCTTGCACCCCTGAAGTAATATTTACATGCCTTGGAAAAACAAAGTGTCAAATAAAGTGCACTAAAGCTTGTGGCTTTATACAAAATACCTGCAGTCACTACAGAGCACAAGGGATCCCACAAACCTGCCTGCCCCCCAGGCACAACAGCCTGCTACTTCACTTTAGGTTTGAGCAAGACCAGCAAACCCCAGAAAATTTCTTTTGCAAGGGAAAAAGGGCACCACCGCCCTGCCCGTCACACTCCGCACCATAGCTGCGCCCACGAGGACGCTGCCCACCGAGACGGGGGTTACACGTGCTGTCCCTCCGTCACCCCTGGGACCCTTCCAAGGAGCAGATGAGGATGGCCGGGAGCAGTTTTCCTGCCGGGCACTGACATCACCCCTCAGCTTTTCAGTCTACCTTTCCTTTCAAAATAATAGCAGCTCCAGAGTAATGCTAAAAGCCCTGGCATTTTTAATGTTCTCAATTTCATGTTCTCCAAAAAAACACACACATAAACATCTCAAAAATTTCTGATTTGGGGGTTTTTTTTTCTGCCTTTCAACAGCACAGTCCACTATACATTTTCTGCTCCATCTCTCAAAACAGGACTAATACCCACAGTATTCAGAGCAAGTGCTAGAAAACCTCCACACACACATCAACCATCCTAGCGCACCAGTATTCAAAATGCTGTCAGACAAAACCACGGTCAGAACAGTCCAAATGCAAAGGAGAAGGAAAAGCCAGTATGAAAATAAACTTTACTAAAATAACCCAGCAAAGCTTTTGTCAAAGTAAACACACATTTTATTGTGACAATGATGCCTTAAAAATAAAGCTGTTCAGGGAAAGATTTTCTCGCTCTGTATAGCTGCGTACCAGTTTCTCTTCCAGACTATTTATCCCTTGGTGCTGCCACAGGGAGAGCAGAGGGCTCTACAGAGCCTTACCCAGCCAACAGCCCATCGGCCCCAGCCAGCACCACCAGTTGAGGGTCACCGATGCCACCCTTGTGAGGTTCCCCAGAAGTTTCAATAAAATTAAGCATTTAAAGACTCCGTGCACTGCTTGGATATTAAAATCCACCAACAGTAACAGCATTCAAATAGGGACAAGTGCAAAAATACAGCTCCCCACATTGCTCATCTCCATTCCCTCCAGTGGTCCCCAGGGCATTCATCGTACCCTGCAGAGCAGACGCTGCCTGAGTTAATGCAATTAATGAGTCCACCTGGAAAAGAGGCAGACAATCAGCTCAGGAAACAAAGCAGCAGTGTCAGAGCCCTTATCTCCACCACAGCCAGCAGCCACCTGAAGTGACCGAGCACCTGCTGAAGCCTTGGCCTTCCACGGCTTCCCAATCCCATGAAGATCAGGTCTCCTGAAGTCTGGGCTGACAGCACTAACGGTTTGCTGTACGGTTTGGTCCATTGCAAATCACTGAAGTTTTGGTGCATTTAATTTGCAGGAATGAACTGGTACATGGAAGCTTTTGTGAGTGCTGATCAGCTTCCACAAGCCAGGCCTTCCAGAGATAGATGGATGAAACGTGAACTCTTCACATACTCTCTGCAGTTGCAACACCTGGCGAGCCACCAACAAAATAACCCAAACCAGACATGCCTGACAGACAACACGGGTGTTTACAGGCAAGGAAAACCTAGTAATTCACCTGCCCTCAAAGAAACCCTGTAATTTGTTAGCCTTGACCAAAAGGTGGTCTCCAACCAATGCTCTGCACCACCAGCGCCTTGGGTGCATTGGCAGAGTAGCAGCTCTGTGCAAGCAGGGCTGCAGCCGCTCTCCTGCCCACGTGTGCCTTTTAGGAGACTGCTGGAAGAAAGCAGTGCTACCAAAAGAGCTATTTCCCACAGCTGCCACCAGTCTCCTTCCACACATAGCACAAGAGATCCTGAGCTCAAGTTCTCCTATCAAGAAACACTCGAGGATTTCTTATTACCCCCAGTCACTGTCAGATCTGATGACTGCAAAAACTTCAGTGGGATACACTGAGGAACTGGGCTGTTCCTTCCTTAGGTTGCGAAATGCTGCTTGGCAGATCTTTTGGAGAGAGGAGGGTGAAGGAGGGCAGTGCTGCCAGTGTCTTCATCGTAAGATACAACACTCCCTTACACTGCAGAGGGAAGACCTAGAAGATGAAAGCCGGGACTACAACAGCACAAACCTCGTTTTTGTATTCCAAGCTGCACCTTCAGCTTCTGTCCCTGCTCGAGCAGTGCCCAGCCACCCAGCAAGCCACTGGCAAACCCAAAAGGACACCTGTACCCAGCCTCTGCCTGGCCGAGCCAAGGCCACCGTGGCCCACTGGTGTGCTTCGTGGATGAGCTGGGCACCGGCACCCCGCTGCGGCCAGCATCCCTGGCCCCCTCGCTCGGGGCTCTGCACCACCATCCCCTTTCAGCCTCTCTCCACCACGTCCGACCAGGCTCCTCCTGCTCACGTCCCCGTGAGAAGTGCACAGAAGGCAAAAGCAGCAGCTACCCGCTCCCCCACACGACCTCCCCGCTCCCCTCGCCCGGATTCACCAGCCCTGGGACCTTCCTGGGACCACAGCCACCACTTTTCCTCTGTTCCTCACCACCAAGGGCAACTCAACCACTTCCCACAGTACCGTGGTCCTCTCAATCTGGGGCAAGCTGGTGGTAGCAAAATCTCTTGCCATTTTCACCCCTGGAGCTCCTCTGTGCTAAGATTTGCCAGGCTGATGTATTAAATAACCAAATCAGATCGGTCACGTTCAGCCATATAATATTCTTGCATGGGACCAAAGCAGCAAATGAGCCATACAACGGAAGCTGTGGTCTCCGCAGTACTGCTCCGCTGTCCACTGAAACGCAGCGTGGACGAATAGCGTTTCAAAGCACTCCTGCCTATCGAAATCAAGTTCTTGAGCCGTAAATGTAATTCAGGGCTAACACTGCTACCTTGTGCCCTGCACAACCAGTCAGGAGCAATTTCTGGTAAGTTTTGAGGAAGTAAAGCCAGAATGAATTGCAGCGCTCTCACAAAGCTAACAATCTTTCACCCGATAATTTAAATTCTCTGCATTATTTTCCTACATCAGATCCGACCAAGCAAGACTCCTGTGCAGAGCTAAGTTTAAAAAAATTAAAATAAAATAAAAAGGCTCCAACATCTGGAGAGACAACAAGGGAAGAGCCAAGAGCAGCTACCCGAGCACCAGGGAAGGCCACTCACCTCCCTCCTCCCAGCCATGCAGCAGCCACCCTCTCCACGAGGACCAAGTCCAAGGTCTGAGAAATTCCTACTGTTGCAGCGAGAGTTATCAAGATGAAACAGCACCTGGCAGTGCAAGCAGCTTGTAAAAGCATCACTGTTTTCAGTTGCAGGAAGGAATTCCCTTGATTTCACAGGCTCTGTTAAAAGAGCACAAAACCAGCAAGATAAGACATTTTCAGGGAATGTAGCTTAGCTCCTTGGAGGACCTTTGCTCCAACACCAGGGTCCGGGCACGGACAGAATAACTCTGGCAAGCCCATTTCTGCACATCCCCTCTGGAGAAGCAAGAGGCACGCAGGGCAGTTGTCCCAGGAGGGCGAGAGCCTCAGTGCCGGGAATGAGCCTTGCAAAAAAAACCTGCCAAGATGCACACTGGATTCCAGAGCAGAACAAAACGGTTCGCCCCATGCCAAGCTCTGCTTATTCCAAAGACGAGGCCAGTGCCATTGCACATAATTAAAGCACAGTTTGCCTCGCAGCCCTTTACCCTGCTGATGCCACTCACAAGACCTCCAAGCAAGGTAGTGAGCAAAAGCAACCTCCCCACCTGTACAAGCATCACCTCGTACCTGCTGCTCACAGGGCTTCCCCGGCAGGCAGCGGGGACCCGTGCAGACACGAGAGCATCTCCTGGAGCCTCCAGCCACTGCATCTCCACCAGGCCCGCCGTGCCTCGGCCCCAGCTCACCGCGGAGCAGAACAATCGGCTGCCTCATCCAGTGCACAATGGCCACGATGAGACAGACCCACATAATCACCCCAGCCACGGCAGGGACAAAAGCAAGCAGACGCCAGGGAACGACGTTGAATAAAAGGGGAGCCTGCTGTATTTCTGCCATCAGCTGGGTCTCTGGCAATTTAATTTCCAAGGTGGCTTTGGGAGCCCAGGGATGTAAATTGTTAGGGTGGTGTGGTGGGGAGGACACGCGGGTATTGGATGCGAGCGCTGGGAAGGAGGCGGCGCTGGCTGTTTACATTGGATTGCTCTGCACAAACTTGAGGCCACAAGAAAATTTCAGTTCTGTGGGAGGAAACCTTGGTGAAGGACAGAAGTGAGGAGCTACCCCAGGCATTGCATAAACCAGGACACAATGCAAACATAAGCCCCAAAAGCTCTGGGCTCCCCATGGGTACCAAGCAGGGTGATTTGCTGACAGTAAACATTAATTTCTTCCTGCACTTCCGTCTCAAGCAGACCGAGGGCACGCTGGCATTACCTCGCTTGCAAGGAGCCAAACACAACGGCTGGCTGGGCAACGGGCCAGCGCCAGGGTAGGCAACCCAAAGCCTAAGCTGGGCTCCCCTTCCCCATCCCCAAAGGGCACCAGGAGCAGTTTTCCAGCTTTCCCACCCAGCAAGGGAGCCGGCAAGCGTGCCAGCTCCACACCAATGCGCTGAGACAGCACCCAGAAGTGCAACTGTCCCAGTTTTCTCCCGGCACTGGCGCACAACTGCTTGAACACAACAAACCTCAGCAACGCCAATGAATCTTTTTTGCCTCTCAAACCAGGGGCTGAGGGGCAGGCTCGGCGCAGCTCTGCCCTCTGCCACGGTGACAGCACGCCCTGCCACAGGGATGCCCGGATCCTCGCTGCCATCCCACCACGGGGCCGTTCCCAACCCAGAGGGGCCGATGCTGCCCCAGCAGGGCAGGCTGGCTCCAGCCTTGGCACCGCTGGCCACTGACCCCCATGACCAGAGGTTTGCTGTAGAAGCCCCTTCTCAGAAGCCTGCAGCACCGAGCAGATGAAAACCCATCCAGGCCCAGTCTCCAGCTGGTTCAAGATCGCTTGCAGCTTCAGGTCCTGTTTATTTGGATTTTTTAATTAAGGTACAATCAAGGAATGGATTAATCACTCCTCTGCCCATGGTTTAGCCGATGAGCTGCAAGTCCTTCTTCAGCCACTTCCCCAACATGTCTGGCAAGGGACAGTTTTAGGGCAGAGGCTTCTTCAGGCCCTTCAGCAGCCAGAGAAAACCAGCCCAGCCCTACCCCACTGCACAAGACGGCGGCGGGCAGGCCAAAGGCCCCCAGAACACCCCACTGACGGCATCTCTCCATCGCACACCACACGGTCCATTTATTAAAATCCCCAGCTCTGCTCATGTCCTAGCTCACTGACTTTTCTTTCAAGCTTCTCCTTACTGTTCTGGCCTGAAAACAACTCCCTCCAAGTGCCGGGAGGATGAGCCCAGCTGCCCCAGGGATGCTGGGCTGGGTTTTCATGCCGAAACATTTTTGGCTGAAAGATGAAGGGGGGGGGAAGAGGAAGCAGATTTTCTGTCACCTGATGGGGAGATGACTCAGAGCATCACTGACATCCATGTGAGTAGATAGACAGGGAGTAGAGACAGGGGTAGAGACAGGGTACCACCCTTCACCTCTCTGCCTTCTCTTCCAGCATCACAGATAGCGGGAACACGGGGTGGGATGTGACCATGTTATCCACGGTCCACGTAGGGAAAGGCCTCTGGGCACAGAGCTGGTTTTAAGCAGCATTTTATACCCTACAGCATTTCCAGCACCTCTAGGACTGGTGACCACACAGAAGGGGCACAAAATGAATTAGACAACTCTAAAAAAGAAACAAAACCATCCTTATAAGAGAAGTTTCCTTCTGAAACTGTACAGCTATTCCCTCTGGGCCCAGAGATGCCCGTCCACAGCCACGCCACGGCTCTTACAGAAGACATCCCCTGCACCTGCCCTGCGAAGGGCTGCAGGATGCATCTGGTAAAACAACTGCCAGCCCCACGACAGCACACGAGCAGGCCGAGTCAGGCTGCGTTCATAGAGGGAGCAGGCGGCGGCTGCGCCACCTGTTAGCACCAGTGTGAAATCGTCCTCCAACGGAGGCAAGAGAGTGGCTCGGCAGCACCGAGGCCACCGGCCAGCCCATGGGGACAGCACAGCCCTGGGCCACCGAGCCAGGGAGGAGCGTGGTGGGGAGGCCCTAGATGCGTGTCCTCACCCAGGCTGCCCCCAGGACACGAGGCCCAGGAGCAGGGCTTCACACACCAGCCAACCCCTGCTTAGCCCCACAAAAGGCTCCCAAAGCCCAGTGGCAGCCCTGGGACATCATCTGTAAATAAAACCTGCAGAAGCCACCTTGAAAAGCACACGCAGGTCTCCCTGGGGTGTCCGAGCTAGGGATGGCATGAGCAATGCCAATGACATTTCAAGGAGAAACTCCCATTTGCAAGATTTTCTTTTTTTAAAGGGATTGTTTTTAAAAATTAATTGTTGTCAAAGTCCAATTGAAGGCCAAACCGCGAGCCTTGGCTCCTCGCAGGAATGAGATACGCTGTACGAAGACAACAGCTGCTTTCCGAGGCACGACGGCGAGCAGGCACGCACCAGCACACGGTGCTGGCCATTTTCGTACGCGGCTACTCCAGTCCCCTGTGAAGCGCACTATGAAAAAGAAGATAGGAACGGGTACGCTCTCCTTCTAAAATACACAGCTCTCACCCTCCCTCTTGACAACAAGAGTAGGATTTCCACCAGAGAGCGAGTTTAGACCACAAACACTTGGACAACGCTCCACTTCAAAACAAACTCTCCGGCAGGCAGCGGGCAGGCAGGCGGCAGGCAGCGGGCTCGCCGCCCCCCTGCTCGGCCCTGGCAGCGACACCGCTCCGGCCCCGGAGCCCGGGGAAGCCCCGCGGGGCGCGGCCGGCAGCTCCCGCGGGCCCCTCCACGCAGCGGGGACCGGCACCCCCGCCTGTGCCCGCCCCGAGCACCCCCCCCGCCCCGGGGAAAGCTCCCCCCTCCCCCGGTTTGCGGGCTCTCCCCGGCGCCGGCGGGAGGCGGAGAAGCGCTGCCCTGCGCCGAGCGCCGGGACACCGCAGCCGGGGGCGCCGGGCCCGGGCCGCCCCTCTCCGGGCAGCGGCCGCCGGGGATGCCGCGGCCCCCGGGCCGGGCGGGCGCGGATTACTCAGCGTTTCCAGCGGCAGACGGCGCAGCCCCCGCCCCGCGCCCCGGGCCTCGGCCCGCCGCTTACCGATGCCCGGCGCCACATAGACGAAGTAGAGGAAGGAGGAAGAGAGCGAGAAGAGGAAGAGCGCGGCCAGCAGCGAGCGCCGGGGCAGCAGCCGCCAGGCGCCGCGGGGGCCGCGGGGCCACCGCATGGCCGATGCGCCGCCGCCCTGCTGCCGCTGCCGCCGCACCGCCGCCGCCGCTCACATGCGCCGAGGCCCGGCGGAAGGCGCCGCGCCGGGGCCGCTCCGAGCCGCCGCCCGCGCCCAGCGCCGCCGCATGAATGAGCGGCGGCGGGACGGGGCGGGGAGGGGCGGGCGCGCGGGGCGCGAGGGGCGGGGCGGGGCGGGGCGGGGCGGGGCGCGCGGGGCGGGGCGGGGCGGGGCGCCGCGGGGACCGGCTGCAAACTCCCGCCGCCGCCGCTGCCGCCGCTGCTGCGGCGCCCGGGGATCCTCGGGGGAGACCGCCCCGCTCCCGGGGCCGCCGGCTGCGGCCCTGCGGCACTGCTGGTGGGCCTGGGGCGCCCGGCCGTGGGCCTGGGGCACCACTCATGGGCCTGGGACACCGGGCAGTGGCCTCGGGACACCCGGCCGTGGGCCTGGGACACCGGGCAGTGGCCTCGGGACATCTGGCCACGGGCCTGGGGCACCACTCATGGGCCTGGGACACCGGGCAGTGGCCTCGGGACATCTGGCCACGGGCCTGGGGCACCACTCATGGGCCTGGGACACCGGGCAGTGGCCTCGGGACATCTGGCCACGGGCCTGGGGCACCACTCATGGGCCTGGGACACCGGGCAGTGGCCTCGGGACATCTGGCCACGGGCCTGGGGCACCACTCATGGGCCTGGGACACCGGGCAGTGGCCTCGGGACATCTGGCCATGGGCCTGGGGCACCACTCATGGGCCTGGGACACCGGGCAGTGGCCTCGGGACATCTGGCCACGGGCCTGGGGCACCACTCATGGGCCTGGGACACCGGCCGATGGTCCTCAGACACCCAGCAATAGTCCTGGGTCACCCAGCAATGACATTAGGATGCCTGGCAATGACATTAGGACACCCAGCCATGGACCTGGGGCACCACTGATGATGGTCCTGGGACACCCAGCAATGGCCTTGGGACACCCAGCCATGGGCCTAGGACACCTGCCAATGGTCCTCAGACACCCAGCAATGACATTAGGACACCCAGCAATGACATTAGGACACCCAGCCATGGACCTAGGGCACGACTGATGGTCCTGAGACACCAGGCAATGGCCTCAGGACACCTGGTCGTGGTCCTGGGGTACGACTGATGGTCCAGGGACATGGGGCAATAGCCCCAGGACACCCAGCAATGGCCCAGGGCAGCCGGCAATGGCCCTGGAACACCCTGCAATGGCCCCAAGACACTCAGTAATGGCCCAGGGCACCCAGCAATTGTCCAAGGACACTCAGTGGTCCAGGGACACTCGGTCATGTTACTGGAACACCCAGAAATGGCCCCAAGACACCCAGCAATGGCTCAAGGCACCCGGCCATGGTCCTGGGACACCTGGCCATGGTCCTGGGACACCCAGCCATGGCCCAGGGTATGCAGCAAGGGCTCAGGGCACCCAGCTACGGTCTTGGGATGCCCAGTAATGAACCTGGGACAGCCAACACCAGGAGAGCAAGGGCTGACCTCCCCCAGCCCACCAGGCAGCAGGGGTCTGTTTGGACGAGTGCTGGGTGCCCCCCAGACATTGCGTGGGAGGAGGCGCAGCCTGAGAGGAGGTGATGGGCACAGATGGGGGGAAGTGAAGAGGGGGCAAAGTCGCCACGGTCAATGCAATAATTAGCACCAGCAGCAATCAGCAGCCCAGTCAGTTAAAGAGTAATTAAGTAGTTTTGCATATGTTTGTGGGCAGTTCCTCCGTTGTGTGTAGGAGGAGTTGGAAGGAGATACGGAGATGCCTGAAAATGAAAAAATGGGAGAGAAGAAACACCATCCCCATCAGGGGAGCCGGGAGAAGTAGCTGCAGAGCAGATGGGGCCCAGTCCAGCCCACAGAGCTGTGTTTTTTGCCTCATTTATGATTGCAGGATCTGTGTAACTCAGACTTTGTTTGGGGGAGGCTGGAGGAAGAGGTAATTCCTTATTTCACCAACAGATAGAGCTGAGAAAACCAAGCAGGGACTCCAGGCCCAGGGCGGGAAGCAGGGCTGCGGAGCAGGGTGGGCAGCAAAGGCAGCGGCACCTCCAGGAATGATGGGCTGTGGCATGGGAGACGGGGACAGACCATCTGCCAGGGTGTGCCCGGTGTGTCCCCGACTGCCTCCGCACCCCGGGGGGTGAGCCTCTCCCCGGCAGGGAACGAGGCATTGCTCAATCCAAACTTCCGACCCAGCCAGACGGTGACTGCCTGGCTGCGGGCTGCGGGTGCCCAGTGCCGGCCTCACGTCAGCCCCGGGCCAGACGATGGGATAAAGGACTCTCCAGATACAGCTGTGTATCACAGTAATCCCGGGAAGGATTAGCCCCCCTTCCAGTCTGGATGCAGTAAGGGCAAATAAAGAAAACAGTTCCCACGTTCGACAAATGGGAGACAAACACCCTCCTGTTAGATACACAGATTGTCAGAGGAGGGAGGAGATAAAAATAAAGTAAAAAAGAGCAGGGATTAGCAGAAAAGTAGAAATCTCTCTTTAAAAGGTAAGGCATTAATTTTCTTAATGTGCTAAGGTGCAGAAGGATCTTGAGGACAGAGGATCCTCAAGAGCCGGGAGGCAGAGGAAAGCAGGGATTTCCCTGGAGAGGCTGCATGAGCTGCGTTAACTTCAGGAACAAGGAAACTGGCACTCGTTTTCCAGGATTGCCACACCACCACCTTCAATGAAATAAATTAAATCCTGAGCCCTGTTAGTTTCTGGGAGCCCACAATACTCCAGCAGAACTGCATGGCCAAGTGGTGGCTGGATTTGCTGTTCGCAAAATAGCTCTTATCCAACTCCTAAAAGGATGCCTTGGGCAAGGAAACCCAAGAAGATTTCTTGCTTGGTTTTTGATTTGTTTGATGCAGACATGGTCAAAGGTGAGACATCATCGCAACCAATAATCTAACCTTTTGAACATATTTAATTAGCAATGACATTGCTGGAGGAGCCACCCAGAAACTCGCTTCCAGGCCCAGGCTGCTGCAATAAGGACTGTCACGGAGGAGTGAAGTCAGGGAAGCCCTGGAGCCACGCCGGAGCATGCCTGCCCCGCTGCCCCGGCTCTGACTCACCTCCCCTCTCCCTCTCCCAGGGCTCAGCTCAGCCCCAGTCAATCCACTTCACTTTCCCCCTTTTCTTTTTGCTTACTTTCTCTTTTCCTCTTCTCCCTGCCCTGCCCCTCCGTCACATCCCAGCTAAGGGATTAGCAACACGCACCAAAGCCATTCTCCCTCCCTTCGCCCTCTTCCAATAAAATAAGGTGAAACAGCAAGAAGGGTTTAAAAGTTTGGGATCATTCCATAGGGCCAGGTTAGGACTTCAGGGTGGGAGCACTTCCAACCAGGGCTGTCACCGGGAGCGCGCGAGTCCTGGCTCTGCCCCACCACCTTCCTCCGCCTGCCGTGCTCCAGCCTGCACCAGCTACTCCAGCCCTCCCAGCCTGGGGCGGATGAGCAAAGACCTTCTTTCTGCAGGGTTTAACCTACCGATGGTGTCTGAGACACTTAAAGGAGGGCTTGTATGCGCAGCGTTGCCGGCAGCCTGAAGGGGAAGGTAAGGTCTGTCGATGCGTGGCCATGAGCAGGAACGGAGGGACAGGTCCTGCCAGCACCTGCACTCGCAAGAAGATGTAGCTGCACCCTTAGAGCACATCTCCACATAAAAGGCATTTTGCATCACTGGAGGGAGAGCTCCGTTTTGATGGCTTGGGGGTGCCCCGGCACAAGTGCGGTTCTCGGAGGGAGGATACGGACACTATTGCACCACGCACAGTCTGGAGAGGTTGGAGCTCCATATTCACAGTGGCACCGACACAGTTGCTCAAGTGCTGTGTGTGGGAGATGAACTTGGCAACTATCATGGCTCACTCCTGATGAACGGCTGGCACGACCAGGCTGGGCGTCTGCAGGCCAGATCCTGCACCCAGCCACGAGAGCACCGGAGCCGCCGTGGGACAGTGCCGAGGAAGGGCCCCAAGGTCTTGGATGGGCAGTGCCACGTGCTCCCGAGGGCCAGCGGGGAGCCGGCGGGGCTGGGGAGTGCTGCCCGGCAGGGTTAGCAGCACAGCCCTGCACAGGAGCTGATCCCCGAGCAGGCAGCCAGGTAAAAGAGCTGCTGCGGAGAATGTAATCCTCAGTTTTGGGGTTGGAAATGGTCATTAAAGGGCTGCTCCGCTCTGACTGCACATCTCAGTGTCACTTTATGCAGTGGGCTATCTAATCCGTGAGGATAATCTTCTGCCACTTCTGTCAAGGACAGATTGTAGCAAGGATGTCACAGCTCGTGCTAGCGTTTTGCAGTCTTTATCGCGGTCTCTGGAGCTTCTGGCACCTTCAGCCCCAATGGTAGAGACTTTCCAGAATAAAGACTCCATCCTGTGATTAGGAAAATGCCTCCGTTTATAAAGGTGAGGACAGTCAGCATCGCACCATGTCAGCCCTCCAGCTGCTCGGCAATGGTGTTTGCTTTCGATCTTCCCTGGAGTTTCTGCTGCCAGATGGTTTGTGAGCAAAGTGGGAACCTGAGCTGTGGCGCTCAGACAGAGACTTGAGGTGGACTGGATGCTGACCAGCTCTCGGCTTTGCAAAAGCAATGTGCTCCCTCTATTTTTTACTAAAAGTCTCTTTTCAACGTGGGGCTTGCTCCAGCTCCAACACAGTGTCATCACCGGCTTTGAGCAGGAGCAGGACATGCATAGTAGGAATGTAAATATTTTCTACATGTACACCCACAGACAAAGCGTACGCAATAAATATTCACTCAGCATATCGTTTGCTGTGTGCCAGATCATGGCCATAATTATTGATGCAGCAGGTTTTCCGAAAGACACAACAGGGTGTGTACTTAATTTGGCAATAAGAGCACACCTAAGTGGCTTTGGCATTTTTGGCTGGGTATTAGACCACTGCCACCCACGGGCGCTGCTATTTTATCTCACATCAATGTGTTGGCAGTAACAGAAAGGAAACCATAGGCAGATATTTGTTTATTAAGATGGAAGAACTCCACCGAATGCTGCAAGATGCTCCTCGCAAGCAGGATTGCTGTAGACCAGTTCTCAGATTATGCCACCCACTACACTTTCTAACAAGGATATTAGGGCTCTGATCTTAATAGCACCTGCACACGTGCCTAACCATAGGGATGGCTCATTCTGCCACAGTCAACAGATGCGTCATACCTGCCAAGAGGAGGCAATATCGACAGAAATGATTTTGCAGAGCTCCATGTTCACTTGGAAGGTGGCTGTCGTCAGAAAAATATGCTAAAATATTAAGCTTGTCACAGCACTTTGCAGAGATTCAATTGATTTCATTGCCTCTGTTTGCGTCAGCCCACCTCTGAAGGCTGATGATCTATCCCCGTCAAAGTGGACTTTCGCAAAGACTCATAAAATGCCTTTGAGATCTAAATATTCTGTCGAGGGCTGTACTTTCCAAAATTTCCCAAGGAAGGAAACTTCAGCAGACAAGAGAGAAAATTATTGTGTAATTTAGCGTAAATTGTGTAATTTACCCAGATTTTAAAATATCACTTAACAAAGTCCCTCTCAAAAAGCTATGACGATGGCTGGGCTAAAATACTGCCAAACAGCCCAAAGTGCCTGAGAGTCAGAAAATAAACAGGCTGTTTTCAGCACACCAGGAGGTCAAAATGGGGATGCCAGGAAATTCTCCACTGGGGCCAGCCTTGTTTGTGGATGGTGTGGAAGAGTGCTGCTCTTCCCTGCTCTGCGAGGGATTGCAGGGACATCGGGCAAAAGCAGATGAAAGGGCAGTGCAGGCAGAAGTGAAACCCTGCCTAACTCCTGCCAGGTGACAGGGATGGAAAGAAACATCTGGACTATTCAGACACAGAGCTGGATTTCAAAACTAACACCGGAGGCAAGAAAGGGGGATGAAATTCTGCCTCTGTTGAAGCCACCTGTAAAAAAGAGTTCAGGACTTCACAGCATGTAGAAATGTGACTGCCTTCCAGAAATCTGGGGACAAGGACAACCAGGAACAAAAGAACATTTCAGAGGAAATTGCTTTCTATTAACTCATAATTACATAATGCAAAATTAACTCTCAAAGGCCAACAGCTTAATTGGATTCCCAAGCGGGGAAGACAGTTGCGTGGTGAATAAGAACCTTCCAGAGCTACATGAAATATGGTGTTTCAAATACAGAATATCAATTCTTCTGCTGTGCAGCAAAAAATGCCCATCACCTTCAATAGCTACAACCGAGGGGATTTTAACCATTTCCACTCCATCGCTGACAGTGCCAAACTACCCAGGTGACCCTACGAAACGGCTCCATTCTGGATGCTTCCTTGCACGTCCAGCCACACAGCTGAATCCTCATTAATTCTGTGAATATATTTGGATATTTTGCTGGAGCAAAGTATAAAGGCTTCCAGCCATCTTAACCTTTTTCCCAGCTTGGATTTTGATTAACTGGAATAAATATTTAATTAGAAAGGCAAAGAGCTGAACCTCTTGACCACCCAGGCGTTGCCTCTGTAGTCATTGGCCTTTGATGTACAAGGAAAGGGCTTGTAGGACTTTCTTAAAACATGTGCAGCCTTTCATTTCTCTTAAAATCGTAGCGAGGTCGGGCTCTGTTTTTGGGTTTGTCACTCAGAAGCAGCTTGCTGAACGTTGCACAAAGTCATTCCTGCTCATCTTGGTCTGACGAGGGGAGGGAAGGCTTGCTTTGCCCCCCCCAGCCAACAGGAGCTTGGGCATTTGTTTTCCAGGTCCCCACATCACTCATATCCCCATGAAAACCACAGGGCTGGAAAGCTGGCGCTGCTGGCCCACGCTTGCCTGCATGCTGCTGGCTCCCACAGCAATCCCCAAGCAGTGACTGCCTGGCTAAATGTTTGCTGGGATGAGCCGTAACGTAGCCGCGGGAAGAGCTCCAGCGTGGTGGGTACCAGGCAGGACCATACTCTGGATGTTTTCCTCCTGTGTAGAGCACCGACGTGGTGCTGACAGGAGCCGGGTGTCGGGCTGCGTGTCGGGCTGCACATCGGTGACAGCACCGGGCGAGAGGCAACCGTTTCGGCTGTGTTCCCTTTCCCCTCTCTGTAACCTGCGGTTTGTCAGAGCACTTAAATACCTGCTTAAAAGTCACCGACTTCAGCAGGGCTTAGGCATGTGCTGAATCAAGGCTTAGGAAGCAGCTCAGCCCGTGAGAGCGATCTGCTAGAACCATCAACGCCGCCCTTTCGGGTTCCCTCTCCTCGAGGCTTAATTACTGCCTGCTTTTGGCACTGGCACCATTTGTGCCGTATGTCTTTATTTTTCCCCGAAGGAGCATTTGCACCTTTACTATATTTATTTTATTTGGAGGAAATCCTAATGATTTTCTTTCATGCTTGATTTTGTTCCTGTTTGCAGCAGGACTCCTGCTGTTGCTCTATAAATATCTGACTCTGTAGTCTTTGCAGGACCGAGTGTGGCTGAGAGCAGAAAAGGTGAAGTCAAGCTAAAGAGACCTTTACCAGCTCTAAAAACAGCTGCTGCTCTTGCTGCTGCAACTGATTTATACCTCATCTGGAGAACAACAGTTCAGAGCCCAGAACTGTTGCCTCTAATGATTTATTTGGCTGTTCTTGAGTGTGGCGACGTGCTGTATCATGTTTTTTGCATGGAAGTGTCACTCTGAGGGAGGTTTAATTGCTTTCAACGTGGATGGTGATGAGAACGCCTTGGAAAAGCTATTTGCATACATTTTCTCGAATGCCAACTTCCTCCACGCTCAGGCAGTCTGAGGCCGCTTCCCTGCATTACTCAGCTTCGCTGGGTGCCTCTGAAAAATTAACAACCAGAAATTCCCCAGCATGGAGCAGAAAGTGAAACTCAGGGCCAGTTGGTTTGAATGTAGGATTATTTGTAACAGCTAAAACAGCAGGAGGCTGAATATGGGGTTGCAAACTATAAACACAGACCGCCCCAGGCCCCCGGCATTCAGGGCTGTATGGCCGACACTGCTGCAGAAGTCCAGGGCAAAGCAAGGGCAAGGGCACTGCCTGGTCCCAGGGTATTGGCTTGACTTGCTGAGCAGAAGAAAGTACATGAGCGGTTTCAACAGTATAGGGCCGGTGTCGAAGAGCTGAGCTGCCACCAAGGGCAGGGCACACACCTGCTCGTCACAGCACCCACACCACCGCTCACACACCGTCTTCGCAGTACTGATGCTGGAAAACACTCATCAGAGTCATCCCTCCAATGACCTTCACGCAAGGCCAGGAGGTGCCACGCACAAATCCTTTGTCTTTCTTCACAGAATTCAAGGGCAAAGTATCTCTCGAGTGGCCTCGGAGGTTTACACAGCATCAGTCACGACAATATGGTTTAAATAGATCTTTATCACATATCTCACTACAGGGCAGTTCATTTTTGTAATTACTTCATGCTTGGAAGCATCAGCTGTTGACATAAACAGGACCCTGCCTATAGGAGTGAAATAGGTATTGATTTAATGCCTCAGTGCAAGGGATCCTAAGGCACCTGGAAGCATCTTATTTCAGAACTGCAGCCATCCCCCAAGGCGAGCTTGCTGCCTGCCTGCATTTCCCCAGACACATGCTCTTTTTCAGCCTAAATATTTTACCTGGAGAGAAGAGTGATTTACAGCAGCCCAGGATTTACAGTCTGGTTGGCAGCGCTGTACAGCAGCCCCAGCTGTGCTGCCACACACAGCAAAAATCAGGAAGAAAAAGTACAGCGTTTTTCTGTCCATCACACAGTGAATGTACTGCAAGACCAACACCTTCTGGAAGCATCAGATTTGTTGTGGAGGTGCTGGGTAGCTGCGTGCGTGTGTGTGATGGATCAGCACCTTTCAAGCACAATGGATTTGCTGAGCGTGTACAAACCACCTGCCCAGGAAAGCCACAAAGAAAGGCACCGGCCCTGGTCCCCCACGCAGGACAGCAGCAGTCCTGTTCGCTCGCAGTCGTGCCAGGGTGGACCTTGAAAGAGGCAGAGTGTTTCCTGATGGAGACCGTGTTTCTGGTGTGACGGGGTTGTTTGTGCCCAACCTGGATACTGTGACATGGCACTATTTGTGCTGCCAGTCAGATTTAGTTTTGGTGTGGCTTTGCACACGTGGCCGCGTGTGCGTTGTGTATCCATCTGAACAACGGGAACAAGGGCTGCGGGCCACGACCGGGCAGAGCCTGCCCTGGTGTCTCCTCCAGTAAGCTCAGCCCAAGCCCAGGCCAGGGTCTGCAGCTGACAGCGCAGAATGGCCCTGGCACGCAGAGCAGGGCAGGAAAGGCAGAGCATCACTAGCGAGTACAGAAACGGTGGAAACTGTAGCAAAGCAGAATACAATCATCTAAACTGGAATATAATCAAGACACCAGGGCTCATATCTGCTTGTTGTGAACAACCTGAGTGGCTACATAACTTAACTGCAGCCAGAAATATTCCGATTACAAATCAGGCTGAATTTTGTAAGAGCAAAAGTGGAAGTGATAGGTTCTTTATTTCTTGACATCACCCAGTTAAAGCAGTATAATTCTCTGGAATTCACGCGTCAGCCACACATCCTACCTTCCTGAAACACAGGCTATGGGATTCATTACAGGGTTTTACAGACGATACGACATGGCCTGTGATACAGAGGTGGCCAGCTGCGATGACCTGATGGCTCTGCTGGCCCTAACTGCTCTGTGTCCCCAAACAACCACCACCTCGTGATTCACGGGGAAGAGCGGTACTCCCTGCATTACCAGCGTGACAGCTGGTTTCAGCCAGGTTCACAGAGTTTCTCATCTTATGCAACCTCCATTAGTTATTCACAACAGCTGACTGCGGCTAGCAGGCGAGTTTGCTAAGAATGGTGCCTAGTTACAACAACAAACTGGGACTGGCTTTGCCATGGGCATATTTTTCTCAGATAAACCAAGAAAAAAAATTTTACAGGTCATCGTACACAACTGGATGTAAGCTGTTTAGTCTGTAAGGGTATTTTAAACTAAACAAACAGCTTTTTGTTAACATTTTCACTAGCACTGCAGATTTCTAGATTTAGAATAGCACTGATCACTTTGAGCCAGTACCGCTTCGCTGGGACGGAGGGATGGGATGTCGTACATCGCAGCCGAAACCCTGAGACCATGCAAGCATTTTTCTGGCAGTGTCCCTGAAATACACTGGAGTGAGTGTCAGCCCTGAGTGAGCATGACCCTCGGGCTTTGCTTTGGCTTTCAGAGCAGGGGGGAGCTGCTGGGTTACAGCTTCATCTCACCCCCCAGCCGGGGAGAGACATGGGCAGCAGCACTATGGCAGTGGGCAAGGCACCCACTTCAATCTGTGCCACGGCTGGGTGGATGTGACAGAGAGAAGGAGCGGCTGGATCTGTTGGAAGAGTCATTGCAGGGGTGAAAGGAGGCTGCCAGAGCTGCTCTCTTCTTGGAAAGAGAGGAGGATCCAAGGAGAATGGCCTTGCCAAGGAAAGGAAACAATTCCCTTGCCCTTGGCTCCTGCTCTTTCTTCACCAGGCTCTCCTCCTCCAGCGCTGCCGGCTCTTTGCTGCTGGACTGGGTCTGGCTGGGGTGGAGTGGAGTTTCTTCGGAGGCACTGGTCGGGTGCTGTGTTTTGGATTCGTGACTAAACCAGTGCTGATAACACCCCAGTGTTTTAGCTGCTGCTGAGCAGGGCTGGCACAGCATCAAGGCCTTTTCTTTTTCCCACTCTGCCTCTGCAGCGAGGAGGCCGGGAGGGTGAGAAGCTGTGGGGGGGGACACAGCCGGGACAGCTGACCCAAGTGACCAAAGGGATATTCCATGCCACAGGACATTGTGCTCAGCAATAAAAGCTCAGGGACAGGAGGAAGGGGGGATGCTCGGGGTTGTGGTGTTTGTCTTCCCAAGTAACCCCTACGTGCTTCCCTAGGAACGGCCAAACACCTGCCTGCTGATGGGAAGTGCTGAATGAGTTCCTTACGTTCCTTTGCTTGCTTGTGCAGCTTTGCTTCACTTACTAAATTGTCTTTATCTTGACACACTAGTTTTTTCTCCCTTTTGCCCTTCTGATGCTCTCCCCCATCCCACTGCAGGGGAGCGAGCAGCTGGGTGGGGGCTTACGAGCCCACCACGCTAGACAGGTTTCCTTCCATTCATCCTTTCTGTTTCTTTTGTTATATATCCCCTCTGTCCTATGAGATAGTTACTGCTCTTGCCAGCATTAAATCTTTGTTATTGTTGCTTTTTCACTTTACCTCTCTTAAATCTGCACTGCTCCCCTTCTGCTCCAGGCTGCAGGAGCAATGTTGCTCTATCCAGGGCAAGAAAGGCCACACAGCCATGGGAGGGGACGCCCCTCTATGATACGGGGCCTACGTGTTGTGTGTCAAAAGTGATTTGTGGAGTAGGTGTGAACAGGAGCTGTGTTTTATCAACAAAGCAATTGCTGTCCTGGCAGGGATTACAGAGATAACAGAAGCAGCAGAACGTTCTTCTAGGGAGACGCTTCAGAGGAATGCCTACAAAAACCACCGCCTCTGATGGAAAGGAGACATGAGAGGAAGCGTGGCCCGATCGTCAGAGCAGGAGTCAGCACATTCAGGTTATTATTTTTCTCTCTGCTATCGCTTTGCTGGATATCTGGACATCTGAGCTGGATACCTCCATCATTCCAGCTGTGAAATTTCTCTCCCTCAGCAGAGGCACCATGGGAAGGGTAATGGAGTATACCTAAAAAATCTAGATCCTACTGCTTGGATTCCCAACAATCTGCTAAACAGCACTGGGCAGAGATCTCTGCTTTTCTGGCTGCAGCAGGGCTACTGAGCAGAAGCAGGCTGGAGGCTGGGAAGACCCAGCCGGTGGGAAATCTGTGTGCACACTGTCATTAAATCACACTTTGGAGTGCCCACCCGAGGTGCCTCCCCGTGTCCCAGCTGCCTTTGCTGTGCCATCCCATTCCTGGCAAAGGGCAGAGAAGACTGGCATCCTTCTTGGAAGGGCCCTGCATTGCCTCCTGCAAGGGCTGGTAGGTTTTGGAGGCAGCTCGAGAGCAGGCTGCTCGTGTGAGCGTAAGGCGACAAGTCCTGGGAGTGCCCAGCACCTCCGGGCTACCACCGTGAGCGAGAAATGCAGTTGTTTGTACAGTTGTTCTCTTTTTCCATTGCCATTTGTTTATAGACATGTCACAGCAGATGCTTCTCACCAGTACAACGGATACTTGGGCTCACTTCGGGCTGGTACTGGTAATCCAGCTAACAAAACACTCTATCAGAGTTGTCACAAAGATTTGTTAATTCCCACTGACAGAAGAGCTTTTGGGATAGTCTGTAATAAGGAAGGAGGAAGAACTTTTAATTTATATGCCAACAAGAATGTAATCCAGAGAATACCTAAACACTGCCCACAACAAAAAGGTATTCAGCATTAAAAACAACCCCCAACGGAGGGGCAGGCAGTGAAGGACTGCCGTGGGAGGGAGGAAAGCAGGGGACAGGCAAGGCCAAGCTTCCTGCAGCTGGTATTTGGGTTTCACCTCCAGGGTGATGAATGGCTTCTGGCCGGGAAGCAGCTGCCGCCTGGCCACCGAGGGCGAAGGCGGACACAACACTCATGGTCCCCCCCAGCGCATGGACCCGTGTCCAAGGAAGCTGGTGGCGGCCAGGTCCAGAGCAGAAAAGGAGGTGGCTCTGCTCACAGCCTGGTGCAGACAGGGGACTGGCTGCCAGAGGAAGCTGCAGATACTATAAGTTTCCACAATTTCAATATACTGAAGAGTAGCTGGAGAGGCTATCGGGAGCAGGACTGCATCTGCTTGCCCTGCTCTTTGTCTCTCGAGATCTCTGCTTACAGCCTCTGCTGGCTTTTTGTAGGGGAAGGAGGGGGGTGTTCTTTTTTTAAATTCTAACTCTAGACTGACCATAATTGATTTTTCCATTCTTGGTTATTTTGTTTGTTTTTCTTAATTTACAAATGATGGTTTCTACTGCTGGCATCTTCTTTCCCTGTCGTCCCCTCTACACATGCACACATGCAAAGTGCCATCAAATTCTGGGATGGATACACGTGCACCAAATATATAGATACACTCCAGAAATTATACCTGTGGCAGGGTGCGGGAGGCTTGAACTTGCAATGCTTGTTTGAAATTAAGCATCGAACAGCCCGTTAAAGAAGAAACTAGATTGACTTGAGGAAGATGTTCAGGAAGAAATGGAAAAGGGCGGTACTTTGTCATCACTGCCTTCTCTCGCCTCATTTTCTGAGCGTGCATAAGCATTCGGAGGCCACTGCTGGAAAGAAGACCCAGGGCCTGCAGGACCTGCTGGCCTGACGCAGTGTGGCTGCATCCCTGGCCTGGCAGAAGACACGACCGTGAAGCCACATCACACTGTGCTCCAGCTTGTGGTACAGTCAGCCCATGTGGCTGGTTGCCTGCGGTAGCCACAAAGGTCAGGTAAGTAAGTGGTATTAGTGAGAGCTGTCTGTGCTGGTAAACAAACAGAAACTTGTTTATTGGGAGATTAGGGTGGAAAAGTGGGAGCAGATTTCCCCAGTGTTTGCGGGTCTCAAGATAAAGTGCTGCTCAGAGGGCAGGGGACCCTTCGAGATGTGCGTCCCAGCTCACCCATTGACTTGCTGTCTGTTTCAGGGCCATTTCTCCAGCCTCTCTGTGCCTCAGTTTAGGCATTTGTAAAATAGCAACTGCTTTCTGCCGAAGCCTGTCACTAAGCATAACCCATTCACGCTGGGAGAGTCATGTCTTGAGACAGAAGGCCCATCACACACCCCTGCGAGAGCGGACTCGGATGAGTCACGGCGCACAAGCACAGCACCAGCTCTGAAACATGTGAAATGCCTGAGTTCTCAGAGCAAAAAAATTCACTGTTTAAAAGCAAAACCAAGGGAGGACAGTCCTTCTGTGTCCTTTCTCTGCGGCAGCACCTCCTGTCCCCTCTTGACAGTGTTTGAACCATTCACGCAACAGAGCCTGTCTGTTGGGAGGGCGGCAAGCTCTGGATGGGGACTGTCCTCTGTGTCTGCCTACCCAGCAGAACAGTTGTTGGTGCATGGCAGGGCACGAGCCAGCATGAACAAGCATCCAGTGCCGAAAATGAGGAAATGAAGTTGGGGCCAGGAGGGCTGCGCTTCCCTGAAGGGCAAACAGGGCTGGAGAAGTCAGCCGTCACTTCTCGACAAGGCACTCCTCACACCGTGCCCATGTCCAAGGCACGGGAGGGGTTCAGTCTCCTCAGCCCATGTATTCATCCACTCGACTAGCAGTGCCAGCAGGTGACGTGACAGTGTCCTTGGGAATATTCCCTCCTGCTGCCCTTTGGGTCCCTGTTCCCAAGGGCTGATGCCATTTGTTTGCATTTCAGGCGGATCACAACCTCTGGCAACTGGCTATAGCAGCGCATCTTGCTGGGCACTGACTACAGCCGTGCGATGTGCTTCCCTCTGTCACTGCTTCCTCCTGGATAAACTCCAGATTTAGCACGTCAAAAACAGACAACACATGAAATGAAAAGCAAACAAACCAAGCATCCAATAGTTTCAAACAACAAACACCAAATCAACAGGAGAGACATTATCTGCTGAGAACTCCTGCCTGGAATTTGTCTCTATATACATTTGTTTATATTTATACACATAAGTGCGTGTATATGTATGCACACAGGCATATGCCTACTGCATATATCTAGAGAACAAGAGAATAAGATGCTATATATACTAAGACACATTAAGAAGATATAAAAACAAATCTATACAGTGAAGGGTTTAAAACAATTTTCAGCATTTCATCAGTCAGTCTAAGAGAATCCTTCCCATCTGCCCAAAAGCAATAAAGCAAGCAAATTACACGGCTGACTTTCCCTACCTTCTTAGCGGCATGCTTAACCTTCGCCTGTATAATAAATAAATGTCCTGAGTTTGATAATAGAGATCATTCATCCTTCCTTTTAAAGTACAATCAGTTCTCTCAGTCTCATGCTGGACTGCAGGAAAATCAAGAGAAGGGTGTAGGAGGAAATGATCTTTTTCCACAGAGGTTGTTTTCAGGCCAGGGCAGCTCCCTGACATCCACATCCCAGCCTGCCAACATCTTCAGGAGCTATGATGGAGCTGATCCCGGGGGATGATGAAGCCCCCAAGAGGCAGGTCTTTTGTAAGCAGTAAGTGCCCTGTTGTCACTTCGGTGCCGTAGCCATAGGCATTTCCTCACATTTTAAGACCACTGCTGATTTTGGTATTGTTGATATTGCTAATTTTGCCTGATGTCTTTAAAATCCCAGGCTCATCTTGTTGTTTGGCCCATACCATATTCCATGCCAGCATCAGAATCTGGCTTCAGGTGAGCTTAGAGCTGAACCCCTCTCTGCACCCTGGAAAATATTTTATTTTTGCTATAAAGCCAAGCTATGAAGGTGACTGGATTAAATATTTGTAGGATAGTTCTACAGTAAATCTAGGTGAAGCACTCCCACCTTCCCTACAACACCTGGCAGCCTCCTCCCACCGTCGAACTACCCAGCGCTGCAGGAGGAAGTCCAGGGCTCTCTATTTCAGGAGAAGGACTTCAATCAAGGGTGACTGTTCAACCCACCTGAGATCACAGTGTTTATAGATAATCTAAAAAGCTAACACAGATCTCTCCAAGGCCAAAGACTGCCGTAACTGCTAAACCCACTCACTAAAGTAAATCTAGCATGCCCTTGCTCTTTAGAGCCCACAGCCTCCACTTGGAAAAGAGAACAAAGTCCTGTGCCTGTAAATTAGTGCCTTCCCCTGCGATTCCAGCACAAGGTTACAGCTGGTCACTTACTCATCTGTGCCTGCCCTCAGTGTTCCACATAGCTATCTATTTAGGCTGCCCTGCATAATTTGAGAATTAAAACTAAACACTATGTTACCTACAGCCACATCATCTTAGATGAGCTTAAACAACTGTGAAATTCCTGGGATCTATTAAAAGCAACATTCAGCGCACACATTAATCAACAGATGCTCAGTAGCTGTGCATGAGAAAACCAGAAGTGAGAAGCCGGGTGAAAGGCCTCCCACCAAAATGTTTGCTTTCTGTTGCAACTGAGTCCTTGAAAAACCACCTGTACAGAGATGCTAGACTGGTGTTTGGTTCAGCAGTTCTCTCAGTGCTAGTAAGTCTGACTTACCCCTTCTCAGTGGCAACAACAGGTCAAGCAAGCAGTTTTATTTCCTGCTGATGAGTCAGAGGAGAGACACGAAAATCACCGCCATCTCTTCACACAGTACATTTTAGACGTTACAATTTGGTATCACCTGTGGTTGCTTCACCCATAGTGCGCTGCTCTGAGGCATGACACTTCATTTCAGTGGAAATGTGACAATTCAGAGAAGCTGACCGGCTGCACCTCTGGGTGCCTGCGGCCTCCTGTTCTCACACAGTTGCTTGACCCAGCAGCCCTTGGTCCCTCCAGCCGCTCTGATGCTCCCCCCTCCTACAGGGGTCCCTGGGATCCTTGTCCTCCTTCTACCTTTTTCCTTTTTCTTTTTTTTTTTCCCCCTTCAGATCCTGGCTTTTTTGAGGTTCAGTCCCAAGATTGTGTTTCTCTAGGTTCCCAGGCTTCTACGTTCCTGGCTCAATCCTTCTTCCTTCCATGCCCCTTCCTGAACCCTTCCCAAACCCTTCCCATGCCCTCCAACACCCATCTGTGGTTCACCTTTGGCCAGAGCCAGCAGGCACAGCGAGGAAAAGGTCAGCTCACACCCTGAAGACTTACATCTGCAGTCATCCCTTTTCTACATCAATCTCTCATGATTAAAAGCACATGACAGCTACAAGGCCAGTAAAACAAAACAAGCATGGAGTTTCCTGATCATGCCAGTTTAAAGATTTAAGGAACAAAAACAACTGAAAAAATGAGGCCAAAACCAAAAAAACCCAGAACAAAACAAAAGCAAATAAAAAGCAGAGAAAGCAAAACAGCTAAAATTTCTGGCCTTCGTTCTTAGGCCAGATGACCTACTCTTCACAGCAAGCAAAACTCGAGTGACTAGGAAAGATAGCTTTAACATTTTCTTTATTCTGCACCACTCTGGTCTGAATTGAACATTGCTCTGGTGACAACTGCAAGAGCCCACTGAAACAGGTGAAGATCACACGGGACTCTAGCCATGCCCTTTTCCCTGACCTACACTGCTGCAATGGCTCTACTTCTTCCACCATTTGCTGATTTGCTTTTAAGAAACTTTGCCCTTGCAGACGGATGCAGCTACTCCTTTTAACCCAGAGCAGCCCTAAGATATGGAGGAAGGGGGCTACAGGGAGGAGGAGCAGGCTTGTCAGTGCTGCACAACAAAAGAGGCACCAGTTATGAAGTGCAACAAGGGGGCTTCCAGCTGCACAACAGGGAAAAAGTTCTTCACCCCGAGAGCGGTGCAGCATGGGGACAGGTCTCCCAGAGCAGCTGGGGACTCTCCATCCTTAGAGATTTTCAAAATTTCTCTGCACAAGGCCCTGAGCAACCTCCTCTAACTTTGAAGCTGGGCCTGCTTTGAGCAGGAGGTTGGACCGGAGCTCTCCAGAGATGCCTTTCAACAATTTTTTCTCTGATTTCTAGGTGGACAGGATAAGGACCAGGGGAGGAGGACTGGGCTGCACAGCAGGGGAGCTTCTTCCCGTCGTATGACCCAGAGCACGAGCCGTACTGCACGGAGCTGAGATGCATGTGGCCCCACTGTCCTTCTCTGCCACATTCCCACCCCTTCTTCCTCAATCCCTTTCAGTTTAACTTCTTGCATTTTCACTGGCCTTCCCAGAAAAGCAAAAGAAAAACCCCCAAGTTATTATGAGCTAAAAACATGCAAATTTGCAGAGGATCAGCTTCTTTTTAGAGATGTTCTCAAGCAAAATACTGACAATACACCTTTTAGCGACCAGCTACTTCCAGCCATCTAGAGTGACCCGCACCAGTCTCTGTTCGTACTGAAGCGACACTCCATACCCCTCCGGTGTTTTGACACAGCACATTTGGAGCGCTTCACAAATACTGAAATTGGACAAGGCTTGGCAAACTCTGAATTTTAATTTTTGCACAAAAAAGGAAGACAGAATTCACAAGGAAATTTCCTGTGTTTCATCAACTTAAGTGTAACACATTCTGGATCAAGCGTCATTATTTATGAATGAAGTGTTGTTCATAATCTCCGCTCCAGAGCATCGTGAAAACAGATCAAAGAGCAGAAGCGCCTGAGCTTCTGATGTATTGGAGGCCCACAGTCCCCCCAGTTTCCAAATGGAGTAAGATGTGCACATCACCTCTGGAAATCAGCTTGCACCACCTTGCAAAGTGCCATCCTTATTTTTCACTGGCACCAGTGAGCTTTAAGTGTGCCACATCACACGTGCCTAAGCTGAAGTCACGCACTCTAAACTGTCCCAAACACTACTGGGATGGAGAGAATGAGTTAAAGCAGATGGGGATTACCAAACTGTAGACTGTCGGAAATTAGCCAGTATGAAAAATTGGTATAACTGTAGTAAGACTGTCGTTAAGTAGGTCATCACAAAACCACATGAGAAGATGAGAGCAGAGGAGGAGGTGTGGGTTCAGTCTCACTGCAGGAAATCAGACGTTCTCCAGCTCTGCCCCGCCTGTGACACAAAGAGAAAACCAGCTGCTGCCCAAATCTCACTGTTCTTTAAAACTCACGCATGTTCATTCCTATTTGAATGACTTTCACTTTCTTGTAAATGGATCACATGAGTGTCAGTGTGTCTGTGTCATGAATCTACAAACTGATTCTGATTCAAGTGCACAGCTGGTATTCTAAAGGGCCTTCAAAACAACCTGAGGTACGCAAACCAGTATGTCTGTTTGTACAACCCCCTTTTTTTTTTCCTGTGGAAGTCAAACCGGAAATGAACAGAAATGCATGTGATGCTGTTATATTATTTGTTTCCATATTGCCCAGCGTCTCAAACTTTCACAGACTGGATGGATGGATGTCCATGACTGGCTTTGTAAGCTGGAGGTGCTAATTAGCCCCATTTCCAGGTAAGAACTGATGCGTGGGAGAGCTTGGAGACCCAAGTCACAGCAGCAGCCTGTGCCAGAGAAGGGCATTTGAAACTTACACCAGATAAGGCTGACAACTCGACGATATTTTAATTCAAGAGCATTTTGATACCGATTTTGAGGCAGTGGCTTTCTGATTCAGCTTGATAGTAACTGGATAAATGCTAATTTGACACTTTCTTTTTGCCGTAAGGCTAGGTTCTCAGCCTGTGGTTGAGCAGTGAAAGCTGACCATGGGTCACCTGTGCACTCACCCAGATCTGCTCTTCCGAGCCAGCAGGAAAGGTTAGGGGAGCTACGGGTTGAACATGGCTTACTTAAAAAGCCAGGATCCATTTTCTGCCTTTGTCATGTCAAAAAAATATTTTGACATGATGCTTCAGCACACTTTTGTAGTCATTATACCCAGGTTTCCAGCACACCCTCTGAAACAATAACCCTGTGCCACCATGACCTCAGTCTCTGTTTAAGCACAAGGGGTTACTTATGAGCTTGGGCAATGGCAGTTGAGGGACAAGGAGCCACCAGGCAATGACAGTTCATGGATGAAGTGGGCACAAGGGTGATGGCAGCTGAGGGAAAAGGAGCCAGGCAATAGCGTCAGGGAAGGAGCTGCCAGGTAACAACGACTGAGGGACAAGGTGCTACTGGGTGACTGCGGCTGAGGGTCAAGGAGCTGCCGGGCAACAGTGGCTGAAGCAGGAGCCACCAGACAATGGCAACTGAAGGACAAGGTGCAAGGCCGTGGCGACTGAGGGACAAGGAGCCGCTGGGCGATGGCAGCTGAGGGACATGGTGCCAGGCAGCCATGGCTGAGGGACAAGGAGCCACTGGGCAATGGCAACTGAGGGACATGATGTCAGGCAGCCATGGCTGAGGGACAAAGAGCCACTGGGCAATGATGGCTGAGGGACATGATGCCAGCCAGCGATGGCTGAGGGAAAAGGAGCCACTGGGCAATGGCGGCTGAGGGACATGGCACTAGGCGGCGATGGCTGAGGGAGAAGGAGCTGCTGGGCGATGGTGGCTGCGGGACATGGCGCCAGGCGGCGATGGCTGAGGGATGAGGAGCCGCTGGGCGATGGTGGCTCTGAGGGACACGGCGCCAGGCGGCGATGGCTGAGGGAGAAGGAGCCACTGGGCGATGATGGCGGAAGCCCTGTCCCCAGCGCCAGCGCGGGGGCGGCCGGGCAGGGTGACATCACACCCCGGCACGGGGCCGTGACGACGCGGCGTCGCCACGCAACGGCAGGACGGCGCACCGCCCCGCGCGCGCGTAGCCGCCCCCGCTCTCACGTGACCCCCCCCCGATCACGCGCCCGCCTGGGGAAGGCCGGCCGCGGCCGCGGCCCTGCACGCATGCGCGCTCTCGCCCCCGCGACCCTGCCCGGCCCGATCATAGAGATCGCGGACGCGCCCGCTAGAGCGTCGCCTAGGAGTCCCGGAAGTGGCTGCGTGCGGGGCGGCCCGCCGGAGCGCGGTGGGAGGTCTGAGCCGGCGGCCGGCAAGATGGCGGAGTGAGTGTGGTGGCGGGCGGGCCGCGGGCGGCGGGAGGGGTCGGCCCGCTCCGCTCCCCCGGGCCCCGCTGGCCGGAAAGCGTCGCCTCCGGGGCACGGCCTCGCTGCCGTGTGCCCGACGGCGCTGCCCTCCCCCGCAGCAGCGGCTTGCGGCGGGGAGCGGTGTCCCCAGCCCCTCGGTGCCGGCCCCTCCGCTCCGCACGGCGGCTGGGGCTGCGGGGCGGCCCGCCCCGCCGTGTAGCGGGGACAGCCCGACAGTGCCTGCCCCCGGGCTGCGGCGCGGGCCCCTGGAGAGGGTCCAGGAGCATCGTGCCCACGGAGGGGGAGGCCGGCTCCGAAGCGGCCCTGCGCGGCAGGGAGGGCTGTAGGAGCTGGCAAGCGCCGTCCCTGGCGCAGCGGGTTTGTTACACCCGACAGGCTTAGTGGGCTAGTTCGTTATCTCTGTGTCAGGCTTTCACCTGCATCCCGCACTGCAGTGCAGGATAGTTGGTGCCTGCGGTGCATGAAGGAACTCGGTAATAATCAGCTCCATGAATGTGAACATCCAGTATTTGCCTGTGATCAGAGACCACTTTTAAAAAGCAACCTTAACGTGTTGGTCACTAGTATAAAGTCAGTATGATCTGGTGGTTGTTTCATGTGTGCGCGTCTTTAGTAGGCTAAGTCTTTATCATGCTGCTCCCATCCAGTGTAATCACGTATTATATTATCCTGACAGGTCTGCAAATACCACCCATGATGTCATCAATGTCACCCTCCACACTACGCTGGCTGCTACTACCAAACTGGTGGTACCTACACCTGCTAAACCCATCCTTCCAGTTCAGACTGGGGTCCAAGCACAGCAAGAGGAGCAATCTAGTGGCATGACGATTTTTTTTAGTCTTCTTGTTTTAGGTGAATGATGAACTGAAAGTCTTTTAATCTCTGTTAATCATACTCTGTGTCTGAGGACATAGGCCAGTTTTCAAAATTGTAGCTTTTTATTTCTCCTCTGGTTTTCTCTCTATGAAGTGGAATATTGTACAGGCACAGGGAGTTAGGAACTTGGGTGTATAACTACCGGAACCTCCCAAAGCTGTGAGACGCTGAGGACCATTGCAAACCTTTTCACCATGGTCTCAAAGTGCAAACAACATGTTTAATTGTCTTTGCTGTCTTTATTAAGCACATGGCATGTGTTCATGTATGAAAAAGACCCTGTCGGAATACTCCATGGTGCTGGCAGCTGTCTTTGAGGACAGTGTACTAGACAGATGTCAGTTTAACTACTTCTAGCACTTCTGGACAGCCCTCAGGTATTTTGTTATATAAGACAATACAAGGCAGTCAGATTTACATGCACAAGTCCTAAAGTTCAGTATCTATTTTTCTGTCTCTCCTTTCTTACGTTCCTACAACAGTGCAATAATAACATGCAGATTGCCATAATTATATTAACATTTGTTGTACATATATAGGCGTTTTGAATGGCAGATGCACGCCCAACTTTTCTGTAAGTCTGGGCTGTTATCTTTCTTTAATAGGATATAGTTATCTCTCACCGTCTGCTTAGAGCAATGCTGTAGTCAAAACTGTAAAAACAAAACTTTCATGGAGGGTTAAGGGTTGCCTGTTTTCCTTTGTGTGTTTGTGTGCTTGGTTCCTCCAAAGCAGGCTACACTGAGAGACTTTTCTGTGACAAATGGGTCACATAGTCTTCTAAGTGGTTATTCTTTCCAGTAGCAAATAGAGACAATAATAGGTATGGAGTTGACAGCAATGCAGAAACTTCTGCCAATCATTTGGGTTTAAAAAAAATAAAATTTTGTCTCCTATAAATAACTACTCTTAAGTGCAGCAAAAAGTAGAAGGCTTCTGCTTATTTCTAAAGTATCTATTTGTCTTCAAAGAGGGTTAATGTTTTTCCAGAGGTCAATGGCATATTAGAATTTGAACAGAAACAAAAGAAAGGCCAAAGCAAAATGCAGTAGATCAGAAGACTTCTAAGATTAAAATAAAATTTCTGAATATGTGTGTCTCGTGGATTTTAAAAGGGCCATTCATGGTAAAACTGTATTCCTACGACTTAAGAACAGAGCTATGACTTTTTTGGCTGTGTTCTAGCCTATTTATGCCAGTCTGATAGCTTGATGGATCTTAAAAGCATCACCCTCAGGACAGGGGAGATCCCTGAACAAAGTAAAAAGTATAAAAGCTTATTGTTCATAGTTACTCCCATTCATAATCTCTGATTTAAGGGTGTAGGAAGGGTGGAAATGAATGTGTCCACAGTACTCTTAAATCTGGATGTCGTGAGCTGTAAAATGGCCTTTAAAATGTTCTAAACTGGAACAGACCCAGAAGCAGATCCCTTCTGAGCTGCGTTATGTCAAAGCCAAGCTGTCAATTTAAAGTGCCTGAAGTAGCATGAGTTAGTCTCTGACCCCAGATTTCTATGGCTTGTTTGTTTGTTCAAACACCACTTCACTTTCGAAGTCATACCTCTATTCTGCCATGTTCATGTGATCCATGAATTCCGTTCTGTTATGTTATATGCTTTTACTGTGCTCTTCCTTAAGGGGACACTCAAATGTTCTTTTAGCCTGTCCAGAACACTGCTTTTTCCAGCCTCTTGCCTGATGTTACGCTCCTGATACGTGCAAGTGCCTGGAGCAGATGATACGCTGCCAGATACAAACTGAGCAGTCTTACAGAAGGAATGAGTGATCAACAGCTAAAGAATATACCAGGCTGCCATAATATTTATGGTGGTGGGAGTTACTTCTTAGACTATGGTTGCTTTTTCTTTTATTGCCAAAGCAAAGTAGTCAAAAGCTGGTAGAAGGGAGCTGGTGATTAGATCTGCTAAATAGAAAGCATGTTTGTGCTTGCATTGGAGTTTGCTGGAAATTGGTATTGTCCAGATGCCTTTATGGATCTATCCCAAAGAGCAGTATGGAATGCTTTTAACACAGTAATCCTAATGTAATGTCTTTACTGGATGCATATTGTTCACGTTTAACAGGCAGGAAATTGATATGAAACTCAATAATACTGATTGACAGGTGAATAAAAACTTTGCTTGGGATACACGATGAAGCTATTGCTCCCATAGTCTGTTTAGCAGTTGGCGGCCAAATGTCTGAGTTGTTAGTCAGCTTCTGAACTCCTGCAGTTTCTAGTACAGCATTTTAAAGTAAACACCAGTTTGAGTCTGCATTGAAGTACTGTACTGTAAACTCAGGTGTTTTGAGAACTGATGGATCGATATCATAAAGACTGGTGGAGTGGAAGTGGGGTAAATATGTGGGGAATGGAGCCCTGCCGGCCTTCATGAATGGAGGCGTCCCTGCTCATCACTCCAAACGTGCAGCTTTGGCCCTGAACAAATTCCATGCCAGTAATTGAGCAAACAGTACTGTTTTTCGTGAGTTCTTGCTCAGTTTGTAAGCCCGTCCATCTATTCACATGCACATCAATGAAATGCTCACCGTGTTGTGTATGAACTGGGTGTATGAGTTAACAAGTGGGAGAATGCAGGCATCAGTGTCATACCTATTCCTTAGCACCGTAGTGGAGAGTAGGATGATGAAAAGTGAGGTTTGTATTTATGAGGTTTGTACTTTTTTGTGACACTGTGTGGTAAATACAGACCGTGTTGTAGACTCCAGTAATTCACAGGTGGTGTGATCCAGCACACCACGCCAGCGCTCAGGACTACCTGTGGACCATTTTGCACCTTTTCAGGCTGTAAACTGAAATTCTTCTGAACCATCTGCGAGTAGCTGTTTGGGTTTTAGTTAACTAGAAGGAGCTGTTAAACCAAATCACTAAGAGCCGTTCTAAGAAGCTAATTCATTCCCAAGTTCAGAATGTGTGCCGTAGTAGTGTGGCCTGGCACTGTGCTGCCCATGCCCACACTGCAATAGGGTGAGAGTCACAGACACAAGGCACAAGGAGAATGAAGATTCCCATTGCAGCTATGAGCAGGTTTGCCAAATACACAGTTTAAAACAGTTTCTGCTGCAATTAACAGGCCACAATTTGATTCCAGTATATAAAATGCTATTGACTTTGCTTGAGCTTCAGTTGCTTTCTGACAAAACGTGAGCAGTGATATTGCTTATATCCCAGGTCACTGCAGGATGATTTGTTAGCAAATAGAGCGAAATACATGTATTACAGACACGCAGGCCAGATGTTGTTTCTTTGTTTGACCCTTTGTTGAGCTAAATTAAAATGAGAGAATTGTGGTACTTTCAATGCAGGGAATATTCAGATCAAAATTGTTAGGAATTTAATAATCCAGGATTATTTGATTCTTAGAGATAAGTTTCCTGTCTGCAGTAGTTCTGAAAGAATCAAGTGGTGTCTTCCAGCCATACCCACGGATGGTACCCAGATCTGCTGTAGATCCTTTGTAATTTGCCTTTGGCATTGGCATAGAGGCTGTGATGGGATCTTCATATTACTGTAACCTTTGTTTTTGTTGTGAGACACAGACGTTCTCCCTACTGGGTGAAATACATTACTACAGCACAAAACTGAATTTTTAAAAACAAAAAGTGAATGTTGCATCAGATTTAAATTCAAATTTTTTTTAACTTCAAGCCAAATCTGTTCTGTATTTTTCTACACTGGTCCTTTCCCCTCACTGATTTAACTTTTAGCAATGCTCAGCAGTAAATGTCTCCTGCTGATTTGGATAAGAATTTGGCTGATGCTTGTTATGAGAGGCAGGATATTTAAACTGTTACCCATTCTGCAAGCTCATAGCCCCACTGAATGGGAGTTACAGAGGCTATGGAGCCAGACTCTTCTGAGGTGCACAAAAGAACAAGAAGCACCAGTCACAACTTGCAACAAGGGAAATGTGGACTGGAGAGAAGAAGAAAATTCTTCACCATGAGACTTAAGCACTGGAACTGGGGTTGAGAGAGGTTGTGACTCTTTATCTTCAGAGATTTTCATACGTGACTGGACAAGGCCCTGGGCACCTTCTTTGACTTTTGAAGTTTGCTCTGCTTTGAGCAGGGAGTTGGACTAGCTGACCCCAAGAGATCCCTTCCAGTGTGAATTTTTCTGATTCTGTGATTATTCATTTGGGTAAAGCCCATCTGCTCAGAGGGACTCAGATGTGAAAGTATGTAGCTTTGAAATTTTAATTGAGGCCATGTGTACATGTATGTTTTATTTAAAAAAATAGGAAATGTTTACCAAAAACGTTATTAAAACTGTATTCTGTATAACTGACATTTTTTACAGCTACTGCTCAGAGAAGGTTTTCTTGTAAGCTGAATCAGGCTCTGAAAGTAGTAATACTGGTATTTTTAGAAGATAATTTTAAATCCTAAAATTTGTCTTAGTTATTTTCTGCCATCTGTAGATCCATTTACGTACTTCAGTGAGAATTAGGTTTGAACTAAAATTTGGTTACTTGCATTAGTCAATTTCTACTGAATCATTAGGAGAAATTTCGCTGCATGTATTTTAGAAATACCACTTAAAAGTATATTTTACTCTCTTCTAAGACTTCTAAATCTACAAAATTTTTTTTTTCCTTCGCAGCTATCTGCATCATATTGGTGCATTTACTGATAAAATATCGACTTCATTTTTTACCAGAGAGTGTGGCTGTTGTTTCTTTAGGTGAGTAACCATGACATTTTTATACTGAATTTGTGTTAATTCAGGGACTCTCAGTAGTCTGTACTTGAAATAATGCTCTGTTGTGTGTTAACCATCACTAGAAAGATGCAGGAAACTGGATGCAGTGAAGAAAACAACCAATTCATAGAATTAAATTCATGGAAGAAATCAAGAGATGAGCAAGCCTCTGGCCCAGTAAAATGACACATATAGGCACTATAGGGATGCCACTACCTAAGTACCTTGGCAGCTTCCTCTATTTTTGCATCTGCACTGTAGGACAAGATACTGCAGCACTCCCTGGCAGCGAGACTCTGGCCTTCCCTTTGAAGTGCTACATGTATTTGTATGAGTTTCAGTAGAATTATGTCTGTATATGTGACTTTAATCTATCTGGGGACTGAAATTGTATCCTGAAAACTTGCCTGGACTGCCAGATACTTAACTATCCCTGTAGTACCATGATGAGCTCTTCCCGTGACTTGAGCTATAAGAATGCCACCCTTAATGAAGATCAAGTGCTTAGTTAATTTGAATTAAATTTGGAGTATTCCTAAGCCTGTAGTTTTATGTCAGGATAATTTGATTTATTTGTATGCTGTTGCTCCTGATTTATAAATGTGTAAATGAGGAGGAAATCAGGCCAAATACATTTATTATTTTCTGTACATACTACCTAACATAATATGTAAAGAACCTGGTCTAACTAATCCCAGCAGCAGTTTTTCAGCTGTCTCTGTAACTTGTTTACAAGAATCTGTGATATTTTTGCTTCCATTACTAGTGACACTTTCACTGACAGCCAGTCTAAAAATACAACAAAAAGAGAAAGATGCTTAGCTGTAATTCTAACGTAGTGTGGAGGAGTGTAATACTTGTTGAGCAGGTAGATTTTTTGTCTTTCTCCTGGGCTTTGCCTACTGTACTCCCTGGTACTTTCTTCTCTCATATTTCTTAACTGTATTTTCACACAGTTTCTCAGTGGGAGGAGATGAGCTTTCTGGTGCTTGTCAGTACCTTATGCTTTCTGGAAAGCAGGAATCTTCTTGCATCTTGGGTGCTAGATTGAGAAGATCTTAGAGCTGTTACTTAGCAGAAAGAAAAACGTATTTTCCTGCAGGCGTGACTCCCTGAATTTTTAGATAACTCTATTTGATGCAGACCACATCACGTTACTAGTATAGTAGAAGGTACTGAAGCTTAAAGAGACATTCACTTGCAAGGCCCTATTTGAGTTTCAATATTTCTGTGCAGCTGAAAAACAAGTAGACCTATGTTGTGGTTTAACCCCAGCCAGCAACTAAGCACCACCCAGCTGCTCGCTCACTCTGCCCTGCGAGGGATGTAGGAGAGAATCAGAAGAGTAAGAGGGAGAAAACTCGTGAGTTGAGATACTGTTTTAATAGGTAAAGCAAAAGCCTCGCATGCAAGTAAAGCAAAACAAGGAATTCATTCCCTACTTCCCATCGGCAGGCAGGTGTTCAGCCATCTCCAGGAAAGCAGGGCTCCATCCTGCGTAACAGTTACTTGGGAAGACAAACACCATCACTCTGAACATCCCCCCTTTCCTTCTTCTTCCCCCAGCTTTATATGCTGAGCATGATGTCATATGGTATGGGACAGCCCTTTGGTGAGTTGGGGTCAGCTGTCCCGGCCGTGTCCCCTCCCAACTTCTTGTGCACCCCCAGCCTGCTCGCTGGTGGGGTGGGGTGGGAGGCAGAGGCGGCCTTGACTCTGTGTAAGCACTGCTCAGTAGTAACGAAAACATCCCTGTGTTATCAACACAGTTTCCAGCACAAATGCAAAACATAGCCCCATACTAGCTACTATGAAGAAAATGAACTCTATCCCAGCCAAAACCAGCACAAACTGTAAGAAATCTGTCATAGTGCTGGTATGGATTTCCTGGGTATTGCACGCACACCTCATCTTTATAGGAACAGCATCCGTCAGACTTTGTGCGTTTATGCTTCTGTCTATCATAGAATGACATAGAGAGATCAGAGCTGCTGCAGCTCATCCTGGCTTACTTTGTTATCCCCATAGAAACCGTGCAGTGTTTGATTCACTATTGACACACTTCTCTTTCCTTCCCTTCTTACATTATTCCTGTGGACAGGTGACATATCTTGTATAGTATATCTTCCAGTGTCTTGAAAGGCTCCAAAAGGACATTACTGTGCCTTCAGTATCCTTCCTCTTTGTACACAAAAATCCAGGTGAAAGGTGTTAATTACCACCAGGTTAGTTACCATTGTTATTAAATAGCTAATCTGAACTTAAGCATAATCCCCAATTTAACATGCAGCAGTATATTGATTGCCATTGCTGGCATGGTTTTGGATTTTCTTTACTATCATTGCTTATATTCTGCCCCAAGCCGGCTACTGGGCAGTGCTGAGCTGAGGTGTTAGACAAGCTTGTGTCACTGCTCCTGCTGAGCTTTGCAGAGAGCAGCAGAGGTACAGGCACTCTTCTTTTTCTGTTTCTTGTTCTGGGCGTCTCAGCAGCAGGACAAGGATTTTAGCTGTGCTGGTATGTTCTGTCCTCCTGTCAGTCCTAACAAAAGCTTGTTCATGAAACTGCTAAGTTTTTGCGCTGGGGCTGTCACTGCTACTCAAGGTGGGTAAGAAGGAGCGGCAGTGCCTCTCTTGTGTTTTCATAGAGGGTATGTAGGAAACTTTCACAGTTTGGTTTTCAGTGTGAACCACAGCATCGCTGTAGTGTATCTCATCTCCCAAACCAGATGAGATGATACCAGTAAATGCAATTCCACGAAGTCAAGAGAGTGTTATACCCAGTAGCAACCCAGCTAACAGATGTCCTGTGTCACTTAAGCCTTATTTATTTAGTTTATTGACTCAGTCATATTTAAACTACTGTCAGCTCTGTTGACAGGACGTGGCATCTGTAATAATCATTGGAATTGCCAGCTAATTGCTGGTCAGTGAACCTCTGTTACCGGTAATGATCTACACAGCTGTAAGAGCACAGCTTGAGTTTCAAGTATCCAGTTTTGCTAGCAGTGCCAAAAGTGAGGCATGTCCTATTTTGACTTGTAAATTAAGCAAATGTTCTCAGGCAGTTATTGGAAGGCTAATAATAATGGCAGCAGAGAAGATAAGTATGATTTTCACAACTGTTTTTCCTCCTATTGTCTCAGCTGCTGCTATACAGTTTCTAGGGCATGTTACTCTCCTGGTGGACAGGGCAGAAGTGAATTCTCTAAGGCTGGATTTTGATCTTCGTCCTTAAAAGTTACTGGAATTTTGTTGGTAAAAGTAGTTGCCAGAAAAGTTTTTCTCTTTGATTTGTTACTGTTTTAAGATGTTCTCAGGAAAAATAAAGTTTGGTTATAATAAGAAAATTCCTATAACATTTTCAAAAGAATGAGGCTTAGATTAATTCTTACAGACTTAGCTTTCCAATTAGCGCCTTGACAAAACCGATCTACCTGATTTAACAGATGGAAGCAGCTGAACAAAAACTGCTTTCATTAATCTAGTAATAAAAGAAGAGTAGTTTGTAAAGATGTCTGGGACAGGTTTTGAAAACCAGCGTCAAAGTTTGATTCTGCTGCTATTAAACCCTCTGGGTGATGCATTATTTTGTGCAGCTCTCTTTCATGACTTTGCTTAGCATAATCTTAGTTTAGTAGTACTGTTGTGTGTAATATGCAGCTAGAAGTAACTTGTGCTATATGAAGGTCTAAGTTGTATGATTCAGGTTCCTCCTTTTCCCTGAACCTCTGCTGTTGCCTTTACATTTGTATTGTAGTTCATTTAACTTTTGATACCACGAAAGGGCCTCGTCTGTCCGTGACACTGTTGTGAGGCTCAGTTTGTGGTTAGCGTTTCCTCTAAAAAAGAGATTGAGACTGGCCTTTTACTTAAGCCTCTTGAGCTCTTAGGAGTGCCCAGCTTGTAGCCCACAGGCCATGGTTGGCCTGCTCACAGGGGTCCAATTTCACAAAGTTGCGCTGGAGCCCTTCCACGTCAGCAGAAGTGCGTTAAGGGATTCTCTTTTCTTTTAAATCCCCTCTAAACATAGTTTTATTTGAGGGCTCTCAATACTAATTCATAAAATACCGGAAGTTTGTTCAGGAAGTACACGTCCTGAAGTCTGTGCCTTCAGATGTATAGGCTCTGGTTGTCGTGGTGTGCTTTTTCCCCATATAAATTTCTTGTTAAGCGATACAAGTACTGCCTGTGCCAGTTGAAGACGATGCTGCTCTGCAAAAATTAGAAATGTTCTAGTCCTTGGCTTCTGCCACAGCTTCCATCTCAGAATGGAAAGCCTGACTGTTAGTACTGAGACCTGTGTTTATATGGCATGTGAGTGGCTGTATCTGCATTCTGTCCTCCTTCAAAGAACAGCAGACCTTTGATGTTCCTTCATTAATGTTTTGCTCTTCCTTTCCATAGAAACCATTTCATGGAACAATTATTTCTATCCTCTGGGACCAATGCCTTCACATATTTTTGTATGAAAGAAGGCTTAAGCCTCATGGCTTTGTGTGTATGACACATCCATCAGGAGTAATCCACATGATGCTATTTGTAAGACTCTTTTGATAGCTACAGCATGAGAGAATAAAAACACATGAGTTACAGGAAAGCATATTTTAAGCTTCTCAGCCACTTCTTACCTTTTATTCAGTGTATTTCAATTCTACATCCCAATGTTTGACTATGAAGTCTCCATTCTCTAAGTAATAAAACACAACTATGCAGAAACATAGATGTGGAATCTGACTAAAGGCAAATTCCTCATAACTCCTTGAAAGCAATTAATGACAGGTCATGAATTATCTTCATGAATTCCGGAAGAAATCTTGTTAGTCTGGAGTTTTCTGTCTTATCTGTTTGAAGATATATAGGAGGAGACCACTATAACCTTTAACCATTGAGTTTGCAGCACCTTTGATAAAATTCTTTTATACTCAAATTAGTATTTCTACATGACTTAAAAGATGTGTAATTCATTTGGGAAATAGTTCTGACAGTGTCTCCACCCTGATCAGTATTTGTTGCCTACCTCATTGCCAGTAAGTGCTATGATTTCATTGAGACAAAATTCACTTCTGTGGAGAAGACGCATTTCACTTGAGCTGTGTTAACCCTGCAAATAGCACTGAAGTGACATGAAGGCTTTGTGCTACCACACAGATATCTAACTCATAACTTCCTGGTTCTTTAGCAAGAAAGGTGGGAGTTTATTTGAATGCAGCTCAGATGAGAAGTGTTTTTGAGTAGTTAAACCTGTTACCTTTATGAACCAATGAACACAGCAGTCTCAGTGTGCGTGTTCAGTATTTGGATATCCCAAGTGACAATCTTTTGTGTAGGGAAGCTATGTAATTAGGTAACTTATTGGAAACTGTCGTATGTTGGACCCAAAACCGCTTTGTGTTTTTGTGATTTAGGAATGAAAGACTTGCTGCTTCATGTCTTGCCTTGTTTTTACCTTTAAAACTTTGTTGACTGAGAGTCGATAAACAGTTAATGGAACCAGCAATGTGTTTTGTGAATATTTCAGAATGTTATCTCATTCTCTCCTAGGTATCCTTATGGGAGCTTTTATAAAAATCATAGAGGCTCAAAAGCTGGCCAACTGGAAGGTATATTCAAAGCAATTGATTTTTAATTGTAGAACAATCCTTAAATGTTTAAAATAAGACTTTGTTTGTAATATTAGTTTCTTTAGATGTAATCTCCAAAAATGTATGTACATTATACTTGATGCCAAAGTTTGGGGTTTTTTTAATAATAATACAAGCAGTTTGAGGTCCTGATCCTGCTGAACATTTTCTACACAATATTTTTTTCCCTGAGTAATCCTTTTTACGATACCAAATCTGCTCCTATTAGATATACGGTAGAAGAAGGTACTGGGCATCTTTGGAATCAGTTACAGTAAAAAATACAGCAATTCAGTTATTTGTCTTGTATACTTTTTGACTGTATTTAGTCTTCTTCCTCCTTTTGGATTTAATTTTGTAGGTGTTTTCATAGAAAAAAAAGTGTTTTGATAGGTTGTAAAGTCACATGTTTCACCTGAAGATGTTAACTTAGATTTCACAGAGGTAAAAAGGAGCACTTCTTCAGAATAGCTGTGCTAAAAGTCATGTTATTTACTTATTTTTGTTTACTTATACTTAAAACTGCAACAAATTGTGGTGCTAAGAACAGACAGTCCACAAAGCAATCCATTCAGCATGGCATGTTTCTTGGGTACTCCGTTGCTTCTCATGGAAAGACTGCCAAAACCAATGTGCCTGCAGCAGCAGCAGCATTTTTCACGCTGGCTGAGACCATGGAAACATGACTTGAGCTTTATTTCCAGCAGAAAATACAGGCAAAGCTTCTGTGCAGAAGGTTGTCCTTGTCCTGGTGCCCGGAGCTTTACGAACTTAGATATTAGGAAGAAAATGTTAACAGTGATGGCAACCAAACATAGGAACACGTGACCAGATGGGAATCTCCATCCACAAAGATACTCAAAACTTGGCTGGATAAAGCCTTGAGCAGCTGAAGTTCCTCTGAGTTGGCCCTGCTTTAAGCAGGGGCTTGGATCAGACACCTCCAGAGGTCCCCTCCAGCTTGCATTAGCTTGTGATGCTGTGCGGGCTTATCTGTGCACGTGTGGAGTTACAGAGGCTTCCCCAGAGAGGGAGAATCCTGGCAGAAGTATCTCCAGGAGGTGAAGTCTACAGTGAAGCAAGGATTTTGCCTCCTACAGTTTATCCACATCATCAAAGCAATGAACTCTTCACTAGTCCTGCTTTAATTTAAAATCTTGCAGTATTTAAATTGTGATTTTGTTTCATAGGATCAAACAGTTTATTAGGATTAGATCAGTGAACTGATTGAAATCACAGTGATTTGAATCTCCAGTTTTAAACAGGATTTATATTAGCAAGCTGAAAATCTTGGTCTGAGTAGTGAATTTTAATCCTAGCTTGCAGCTTAATATTTCTTGGCAGTTATTTCCCTAAAGGAAGATTTTTTTTTTTTCCTCCTTAGTTGAAATACATTAAAATGCATAGATTTTCAATCAGATGTAGCTTTTTAATTATGTATTATACTTCTTTTTTTTTGTCAGCCAACTACACTAATTCTGCGTACATTCATTTAAGGAATTACATAGTTCGAGTCATGTTGTGATATTTCATTTTTACATATTTACTTATTAGAAACAGTGGGTAGTGCATTAGCTAGTGGTTTTTCATTCCTGATTTGTGTCAACTGGATTTGACTTAAAGTTGAAAGTCAGTTAAACAGCCACAAAATCAGCATTTTAAAATAACTTATTAGTTAAATAAAATAACTTGAAGATGATCAGTAGGTAGGAAGAAAAAAGAAAGCTTAAAGTATGCTCTGGTTTGAGCACTGATTCCATGAACACAGGAAATACTGATCATAGCTAGTGAATTACGTAGTTTATTTCTGGTAAGCATTGGTCAAATCTTGGGAGGCACTGGGGATGCTGCAGCTGGTTGCTCAGGTTATCAGCTAAGGTATGGGGTCAGAGAAATCACATTATTATTTACTTATTTAAGTTACTTTCACTGTATTAAAGCTTAGGTTTTAACATAGGCTGTCATAATTTCAGATGTGAAATGTTGTAATCAAGAATTATTATCTGCTTTATAAAATGGTTTTAAATGGTTCTAAATGTTGTAAAATTTGCTACAGAATTTTTGTTTATCTGATACGGAAAAAAATAGAATATTTAACTGCAGGCTATATCCGTGTACAAAGCAAATCTTGGATCATGTCCCTGCCCTAAGAACTTTGTAATGCAATTTCTTGCAATCATGACTTACTAAGTCTTCAGTGGACCTCGTACTTGCTGGTAATTCTTGACAGCTCGCATGGCTGATAATTACAGTCCTCAGGTTTTACTATCCTGGTCTCTGCTTCAATGCAGCACAAATGCAGTTCTTCCTTTTCATTATTTCTCGCCTCCTTGTCCAGCTCTGCTTTCAGGGGCTTTTAAACAGTGTGATTAATCAGGTATGTGGGTTTTTTGTTCTAACGCAGTTACTGTATTGACAGAAACTAGTAGTGTTAGCCCTCGACGCACGGAATTGTGCATGCAGAATAATGGACTAGAGCATTTCAGTATAAAGGATGAGTTTTGTTTTCTAAGTCCCCCAAATCCTTTAAGATGATTATCGCTGGTACAGACAGGAATGAGATTTTAAAGAGATGAGTACTTCTTTTTTGAAAGCTGGTGTTTTAACAGAACAGTCAATCAGCTGTTTAACATGGATTTAAACAAATTAATCATTATTTCCAAAGGCGACACGTTCTGCTGTATTCACAACTGGGGGGACCAGGAGGGAGCCTGGTGGGTAAAGAGAGAGAGGCACGTTCAGCCATGATTAATTTGCCTTCTGTGCTTAGTCTGCCAGCAGAAAAAAATCAGTGTCAGTTTGGGGGTACAACTCCATAAAGCAGTGTTAGCCAGGTGGTGAGACAGGCGACAAAAGAGTAAGGTCACCAAAAAATAACATCTTACTTCACAGTAGGTTTAATTTATATCACTCTGATGGTAAAAAGGAACCATCAGAATAGTACTGTTAAATTACAGGCATAAATTACATTTGCCAAGAAGAATCAAGCCTCAGACTCTTAACAGCGGTACATATCTTGAGCTTGTTCACTTGCAAGTGTACTAAGATGATGATCTGATTTCTTCTTGTCAGGTGATGAGTTTTCTAGTGAAACTGTACTTCATCACAGTTAACCTAGATTATATGCAAACCAGTGGCCAAGAGGTCACCATGCATTGACAGTCCTGACAGATTTTGAGACTGTGAGATCAAACAGGAATACTTTTTGTGGAAACAGAAGTACTTTTCCTTTGCCATAAATAACCTGTTTTCTCTGCAGCTTATTGGGAGACAGTAATTTAAAATAAGTAAGGCCTAGATTTCTATCACTGAATAAAAAAAAATAAAAATGATAGAAGTAGCAGCCCTGGAGTAGTTTACTATTCTTCAGTCTTTTATTTTGTGATAAGAAGGGAGAAAGATTAATGCCATTTTCATTTTCCAACATTTTTTTTTTTAAATCATTTCCCTTTTGGAAGATTTGCTGTTAATTCAATAATTATGATATCCTTGAAATTATACTTCATTTTTGTTTTGCAGGAAGAAGAAATGTTTCGTCCAAATATGTTTTTTCTGCTTTTGCTTCCTCCTATTATATTTGAATCTGGATACTCATTGCACAAGGTTAGCCCCTGCCAGGCACTCATTTTACATGTTGAGGTTTTGTTTGGAACACATTCTGCTTTTAGTTCATGAAGTTTAGAATAATTGCGTTGGATTCCAACATATTAATCATTGGGGAACTCAGAATGCAGAATTTAAGCCTCTTCAACCCAGAATGCAGGGAATGTAGCTTGGTACTGTTAACTGAATGTTGGCAAAGTGTTAGGTACTGCGCAGAGGTTGTTTTTCTTGGCTGGAGAGGTTTCTTACCTCATCAGAGCTGCACAAGAGCTGATGTGAAGGAGGCAAAATGGGAAGGAGTGGGATCAGAAGTGGGAAAGGTGGGGTCACTCCATAGCTAAAGAAGAGGAAAATGTTTACAAGGGTTTTCACCCTTTGCCTGGGAGCCTGTGTTTCCATGGGCATTTCTCACAGCACTTGTCCTGGCTGAAGTGGTTCTGGTCCTCCCTGTGTGCTGCCTTTCTGCTTGAGCTGTGCTGCAGGAGAGGGAGGGAGCAGTGGGCAATAGTAATATCCTGAATTGGTACCAGCACTGAGGATTTTTTCATATAAAATCACAACCTAAGAAATGGACTAGCAACTGGGAAGTTTACAAGCCTTTTTCAACATGTCCTGTCTGCAACAGATGGATTAATTTACAGTTCTGTCAGGTGGGGAATATGTCAAAGTGCTGGTGAATATCCAGCTGCTCATCTGAGGATTGGTTTGTTGTTGGGGTACCAGGCTGCCATGCTGTCCAGGGTGTCAGGATTTGCTGTTGTCCTCAGGAGAACAGGCTCTTTAGGGAGATGGTGTGGAGGTATGCCCTGGGGTACCTGGAACCAGACAGACTAACAAAGCTTTATTATCGGAAGCCCAGTTGTGAATCAGAATCTCATTTAGATGCAAATCCAAACATGGGTTTTCCCTCAGATAATTTTCACTAATTTACTTACTTTATTATTGTGTTTCAGGGTAATTTTTTTCAGAACATCGGTTCCATCACTCTGTTTTCTGTATTTGGCACTGCAATATCAGCTTTCATTGTAGGTGGAGGAATTTATTTCCTGGGCCAGGTGAGAATAACTGCTTTGAAGCACTTAAGTTTATCCAGCTTGCTCTTTGAAAGTCCATTTTTCAAGAGCAGACAAACAGTGAAAGTGAATTCTTGGGTCACGAAGTCCAGTTCTCTGCTATCGCAGAGGGAATGTTACACAACCCCTTCCACAGATACAGCATGCTCTGTGTTAAAAGCAATTAAGACTTGAGTTTTACTTTTTTTGACTTACTCAATCTTCCTATCGGAAGGCTGTGCCAAAACCCGTATTCTCTAGAGCCACCTTCTAATTTCCACTATTAAACTTGTTTGTTCTTCTGTCAATATTTTTTTTCGCTTCTCTGCTTTGGTGTTTCCCCATTGATTAGATATAGACATAATTATATTTTCTCTCAGACTTCATTTTGTTAGGCAAACAATCCATACTTTCCTCTTTGCCTCTCAGATTTCCATTCCTTTGAATACCTTAGTTACTTTACTCGCATGTATCTGTTCCAGTTTCATCTGGTCTTCCCTGATTTTGGGTGACCAGAATTGTAGCAGTAGATCACTGTTGGAGGGCAGTGTTAGACTGGGTAACATCACTACTGTGATTTTTTTCATGATAACGAACTTAGGATTTGATGAATAGTTTCATTTTTAAAAACAGCAGAAAAACACAGTTGATTGTGATTTTTTTTTTTTTTTTTTTTTTTATGTTTTACCTATTCTTTCAGGCTGATGTAATTTATAAACTCAACATGACAGACAGGTAAGCTCTTGGCAAAATGGTGTAGTATATGAAATGAAGCATTCTTGAAGATAACTGTATATGGGAAATGCACTGTAGTTGGCCAGCTCTTCTGGTTATTGTTTAGATTGCTTAGATTCAACATGGTGTATGAAACTAATAAATAGATCACATTCTTCTAAACCCTATTTATGACACCCTTATTTCCAAATAGTATTCTGTGCTCAGTGATTTTTCTAGACAGGAAAGATAGTGGTTTTTTAGCCAACCTTTAAAGTTAAAATATGTAAACTTTGATTAGTTGGTATTATTAATATGTATGATAAGGGCACAACTTCCTTGTCCAAATCTTCTCTTAAAAGACACAATGAGTTTTTCAGTGTCAATAATGTAGATTTTTCAATAACTTCACAAAGGACCTAATCAGTTTTTTAGGAGTACACCACCCTACCATTATATAAAGTTTGTTCCTGGTTTATTTGGGATTTCTTTCTTTGTTTGTTTATTGTATAGCCAATGCAGCAGTTTTCTGTTAAAATCCATAAATAGATTGCATGGCAAGCAAGAAACATAACAAGTAAAACATGCATGAACAGCAAAAATCTTGCTTACTTGGTTCCAGTGTTTGACTTTACACAGCTGAGCAGTCCCATTGCCCCTGTATTGTCTATCTTTGGATTCCAAAGTAATGAAGTTTTAGCAGTTCCCTTTAAATGTTCCTCTCTAGTACTCCTGAACGGGTAACACTATGCATGTGTGCTACAGGGTTTGGGCTGTGTCTGTAAAGTTGTTTGGTTTCCCATTCCTCTGATGTTTTCTTATTTAGTTGGAGTAAGACATTGACACTGTTGTTGAGAGCTGGGAGATAGGTATTTCTCCAACATCTCTTCCAGCTGGACAACAACTTCTCTCTTTGGTATATCAGTAAATGAAAAACAAAAACTTCCCTTTTGTCACTTCAAGTTCTTATGAATGGGAGTAGAGAGTGTAACTTTTCACTATGTAGAAACTGTAACACGTAACGTCTTTGTTACTAGTTGTTCGTGTAAGTTTACTATGTACATATTTTTCTTTCATCTAGTTTTCTTTTTTGTTTTGTGTCCTCCCAGTTTTGCATTCGGCTCTTTAATATCTGCAGTTGACCCTGTGGCTACTATTGCCATTTTCAATGCCCTCAATGTGGATCCTGTACTTAACATGTTGGTTTTTGGAGAAAGCATTCTCAATGATGCAGTCTCTATTGTCTTGACCAAGTAAGTGCATTTGAACTACACGTGTTTATGGAAACAGCAACCAAGTTATTTTCTGTTAATTAGTTATTCAGATCTACAGCAATTCTTCTGCCTCCATTTGGAACAAATCATGTATTTCTGGTGTAAAGCTGAATTTTGTATGATCCTTCTTTGTTAAAAGCAATCCATAACATAAACTGCACAGGTAGAAGACAGTAAATGGTTGTCTTATTACCACTACCTCAGTACCTCCTCTCATGGACCCGAGATAATTGATTGCATTCTAAGTCCATACGTTTACCAGCTCTCTTTCCATCTGAGGGTCCTGACAACAGAAAACCAACACGTGTCCTTTCAGGCTTGCACAAAAATATTTACCTTGCCAAACACGCAGCTGTGTCTCCTGTATCGTTGGCTTATACCCAGAGTCACACTTCAGTTGGGAGTGTGAGGGGGATACATCAACATCCATGCAGTAGTTTTATATTTACGTTGAGGCTATCACAGGGAAAAAGAACATCCAACATCCTTATCCTTTGTCCATGATAATTCTTTGGGGCTGAGAGAATTAAAAAAAATACAGATAAATCTTCATGTTATTGCTGAAGTCAATAGATGTGACTCTGAATGTATAGAAGGAGCAGATATACTAAGAAGGTGCTGAAGTTAGTAAGTTTTCTTTGAACTAATTGCTTTTAATACAGTCGTGGTTCTTTTATGGAAGACCATGAAGGCTAACAGCAGTCAAAAGGAACACTAGTTAGAATCCATGTCGTCTTTGCATAGAATTCGATGAAATACATTCCTGAAATTCAAAGAGATTTCTCCCCTTTCCTCCTAAGAGCTTCTTTGTTTTTCTTAAGTGACCTTCTTGTCTTTCATTCACACCTAAATATTTGATGAGAGGTCTTCCTGTTCATTTGTTCTTCTCCGAAGATCATGTGATCCGTCTCTTTTCTTTTTCATGCCCTGAGTTTTTACCGCTGCAAAATGTGTTTTCTTTTCCTTTTCAAAGTTGGAAAATTGTTTTGCAATACTGGGCATTATCATAGCCTATTTACGCCATTCTGGGGATTCTTCTGAAGAGCAATGCTGGATTTCCAGATTTTTAGCAGAATTAGGTTTCCCTTTGGGGATTACACTAAGACTTGATTTAACATCTTTTGACATTCCTCTTGTTATATATATCACAGTAAAAGCCTTTTAAGAGTGGTAGCAACAAAGAAATGGAAATCTTTTTTGTTGTTGTTCTCAAAAGATGCTTGGTATTTTTGGATCCAGGCTTAGAATTTATAACCGTTTCTTTTTATTTATTTTTTCGTTATATCTAGCACAGCAGAAGGTTTGACAAGAGAAAATATGTCAGATGTAAGCGGATGGCAAACCTTCCTACAGGCACTGGGATACTTTCTTAAGATGTTCTTTGGCTCTGCAGCGCTTGGCACACTTACTGGTCTTATTTCTGCATTAATATCCTTTTTTAATTTTGGTGATACACATGTATAACTTGGTGAACTTCAGCATTCTAATAGTATTTTTCTTTCCCATCTCCTCCAGCATTTCTTAGGGGAAATTTCTTATTAGACGTTATTTTGTTGGCTGAGGATTTTCTCATGCTTATTTTGTTTTTATATTAGCATGCATAGGTGTGTGTTAAAAAGTTTCATCAATTTTTTATGAACATAATTAAGGTCTGAAATGCTGTAAGTAGCTTATATTATGTGCATTGGAGTGTTATAAAATATGGTAATTCCATTTCAGTACTGATCCATTTTTACAAGCATATGGCTCCTTTTTTACATGCATAAAACAGTTAATTAAAAAGAAGAAAAAAAAGCTGCTTTTCCTGAGGGCTTTTGAGTCAGACCAGCTCATTTGTCCCTATGTATCATATTCAGGCAGCTGATATACGGTTCTATTTGGATTTACGTTGAGTTATATTTTACCTCTTCCGCTTCCATGAATTGGTTGCTGAACAACCCAGAAGCTTCTCTGCTGAGATTAGGAAGGATGTTTGTTGTAAGTCAGACATCGTTGTTACTTTTCAGAGCTTGTTTAATGTTAACACTGACTTCACTGTAGGTAATCTTTTGTGCTAGGCTTGTAGAACAGTTATTAATGTCATCTGGGACATAGGGTTAGGCACTTTGTTTGTAAATAACAAGAACAGAGTGATTAAATATAGACCTATTTCCTCTCTTGGTTCATTAGCCTGATTCTATGAACTTTTAAATTATTCCATACATCACAACAAAAGAGGGAGACAGATGTTCAACACCTCTTTCACTGATACCTAAATGATATTAAGACAAAGAGGAAAGCAGCTTACCTGCCCTATTACAGTTATTTGTGCCTTAAAGTATTGGATTTACCCTATGCATGCAAAATTTCAGTGCAGCAAAGGACATCTCTTCTTGGTTGCCAGCAGATAAGTATAGTTGAAAGTTGTTGCTGGTTCATGACCCAGCAGAAATGTGAACATCCATGTCACAGGCATCTAATCCTCTGAATTTTAACAAAGATGGTAGGTGGAGTATTTTAAGCATTAAGGCAAGGATGTGATTGAAGGAATATTCCTCACTGTTAATATTACTGCAAATCTATCGTATCCATTTGAAAGTAACTAGAAGTCTAGTGCCTGAACAGAGGAGATTGCTTGCATGCTTAGTGTGGCAAATAACGATGTCTGAGGCAAAATTTACTCGTACTTGGCAGCTGTGCTGCAGAATCGTACGTGAGATGCAAAGCAGAACTTGCGGCCCTTGACAAATGTCCACGTTTATGACTACAAATGTGAAGTAAGTTTTAAATATCTTGAGTTTCAAAAGGACGTTATTTTTGTTAAAACATAAATGAGAGCTATTTTACTTTTAATTTGATGTTTCATAGCTCTCCCCTATTTTTAGAAAAGCCATTACTATTTAACAATCCTCTGCGGATTTTCTGCAATAGTTTTGGAGCAGAGATTTCAAAGACTGAACATGTAGGGAAATGGCCCTTCTAGATCCAAACAAACAATTTGGCATGTTGTTATCAGTATTGTATAGGTGCATCAGTAGGAGATCTTTTCTGTCTCTAGGTCTGTCTATTCTGGTAGACTTCTACCAGCAGTAGCTTCTATAACACTCCTTGTAAGAAATTATTAATCTTTCCATACTTGAGTCAAAGGCCAATGTGTAGACTTTATTGGGTATTTGATAGGTAACTACATTAAGCATAATCATTGCTTTGTAATGGAATGACACAGATTTAAATTTTTCTTTGAATTTTTTTTTATTTACTTTTTCCATAACGTTTTCATGTGTACGTGCTAAAGCACATTGATTTAAGGAAGACACCCTCCCTAGAGTTTGGGATGATGATTATCTTCGCTTACCTTCCTTATGGACTTGCAGAAGGTATCTCACTCTCAGGTGAGTAGCAAAATGAGCATGTGAAATTTTCTTTGATAAACTTAGGGAGCAGATATTATTTGTGTCTAAGAGGGCCCCTGGTTTTTTACACGTTTTCTCATTTAACCTGTGCTCTTACTTTTAACTTTGGCTTAGTTTAAAGAAGCACTTAATCTCTACTTCATGTTATAAAAGTATAGAAAAGATAATTGCAGTTTTCATAAGCATTAGTTAGCCAACATAAATATTAGTATTCTTCCCAGTTACCTCTGCCTAACACAGAACTAAAATTTCAGCTGCATGCTGTAGGTCTCACCTACCTCAGCTAACTCAGATAATGTCCAGCCTACTACCCTGTAGCTGTTTTTCTGCCTGTCCTTCAGTGCCATTGGGGAAATCAGCTGAGACCACTGAGTGTTGTATATATCTCTGAATACTTGGTAGAAGTTTTGCTGAAGGCCACGAGAAGAGGCTTACGGGTGAACTTCTTCCGTCATTCTGTAGAACCGGCTACAAAGACAGGGTCCAGTTCTGCTGGATGCCCAATGCTTCTGACCTTTGCTGATTTAAGTGGTTTTTTTTTTTAAGGCAATCAGCCTGTCTCATTTCTCAAAGGAAAGTGGGAAGGGATGCAGCAGTTAGTAATTCAAATAGCTAGGGAATCTGCTTGGGTTTCTTTCTTTTTTTCTTGGGTTGTTTTTTGTGTTTAAGTGCATTAGAAGATACATTTGCTCTCCAACTTGGACTATATAAGAATGTTACAAGTTTGTGAGGAGTAGCAGCAGGACTAGATTTCTTGTAAGTGAGCTGCAGGTATGAAATCAGACTTTCTGAAAACATACATGTGAGCTAATGTGAATATTTTGGAATGGAACTGTAGCAGTGTATATCAGCATACCTTCACTGATGTCAATGGAGTTGTATTTTTTTATATGTATGAAGATGTGACCTATAATCATGGTAGTTACACAATCAAGATGTATAATCCTAACGCAAACATTCCATTCTGCCCGCTTGCATCCAGAACTGCTCTGTATGTGTGCATAGGCCAACAGATAAGTAGGGGAATTAAATTACATGAAACCTGAGCAAGCAGTTTGATATGTTAAAATATTTATATTGCTGTAAAAACAAGTTTTGCCTTGTTAGAAGATTATTCTGGAGGGTCTCAGCAAGTGGCCTTTTCTATTTCTAATTTATATTGCTTATTAATATAAAATGATAATAAAATATTACAGAATTGCAGTGCCATTGCATTATATAACCAACACATCTGTACGTTGGTATCCAATGAAAACGAATTTACAGTAAGGTTCCTCGTTAGTTACTCTCAGGATGAAAGAGGTTCTTTGCCGTTTTATTTGTAAAGACAACCTCTCTAATTTGCTCAAGTGCCTTCAAGAATGACTTCTCGAGAAATAGAAACTTTGAATGACTTTAGTCAGGTCATCTCCGTGTTTCAAACAAAGGATTCTTTTGACTGTACCTCAGCTATTCTAATCCTTCCAGTTGTGTGCATCTGGGCCACTCCTGGGCACGTAGCTCCAGCCAAATACCTGCAGTCTTTTAAGCTTCCCTTGTTTTGGGCAAAGCAGGCATACTCCCACATGTCACCCTGGCCCCTCGAGATCTGCATTGCAATTGATTTCTTTGGGGTTATATTGTCAATTTTGGTCAGTTATTTCCTCACAAGGAGTACTGTAGTTGTTCTTCAAGTGGACTGCTAAATTTTTCCGCAATCCTAACCATCATCGCAGATGACATCCTTTGCAGGTGTAAGTCTATGCAGAAGCTGTGGAAATGCTTAAAACTTCCTTTAAGATACCCAGCTCCCTATGAACAGTGAACAACTGACAGCGTCTGTGATATGTCTTAGGCAGTTAGCAAAATAGGTTGAAATTCAGATTCTTCCCATAAATAACCAAGAGCTGGGAAGCAAGGTAGATGGGGAAAAAAATCCCTAACACAAATCAAAGATTTGTGAAATATAGTGAAACCTGAGGTAGCTGTTCTGGCCTGTGATATTGGTTGCTGTACCCCTGTCCAAGCTATGCATGTCATTAGGGCAACAGAACTCTGTAATGGAAAATTTGGTGGCTTTTCCCATAGCTGATAGCTGAGATTAATCTTTGTAGTAACTTATAGCAGATGGTTTAGTGACCCTTTCTGCTGGAGGCAAGGGACATTCTGCACAGTGGCATTCCTTGCAGGCCCTATGTATCAGGCTGTACCTTCCTTACGGTTGGACTCAATGATCTTAAAGGTCTTTTCCAACCTAAATGATTCTGTGATTCCTACAAAGGTAATTTTTGCCCTGAATTCTCAAGTCTCAATAGCTTTTCTGATTCTCAGATTGATAGAAAACTGGGGGGACACCTGTGTGTGCTATTCATTCTTAATCTTTTATGGTATTAGATGTGGTGCACCACACTACACATGGGAGTGGATTCACACCCATGCCCTGTTGGTCTCATTCTACTTCTGGTGGAGTGACTGGGCCTGGCTGATCAGCAGGTAGGAAAGAATGACACATTTTCTGGGAGAACTGAATCATACAGTTCTCTAGCCCCGCTATTCTCAAATTGTTTTTATTCTTCTTTTGATCTCGCCTCTCTACCTGTTACGAGAGCAAAAAGCAGGAAAACCACTCAAGAATTGGCTTTTTATTTCCCTCACTTTTATGGGAAAACGTCACATAACAAGGATTTATTCTAGCTTGCAAGTGACCTATACTACGCCGCCTAGTATTTAATATGACCAGTGGAATGAGTCCAGTATGAATAACAATGGTAACAGAAACCCCACTTATTGCCTCGTAAGCTTTTGTGTTAGGAAGGGCTATAAACGCAGATATATGCAGAGTGCAAGCTATTCTTGTGTTGACTGCCACATTTTTATCTACAGGTATCATGGCAATCCTCTTCTCTGGCATCGTGATGTCTCACTATACACACCATAACTTGTCCCCGGTTACGCAGATTTTAATGCAGCAGACACTGAGAACTGTCGCTTTCATGTGTGGTAGGTGCTACCTACTATTAATACCTAATATTAATAGTTTAAAATTTTATTTGCCTGAAATGGTGATACTGATGGGAGCAGCAGAGGTGTGAATTTTCTTCTAGCCATTTTTATGTCAGTGGTACATGTCTTTAAGAGAAGAATTCCTAATAGTGGAGGCTGGAAGGCAGTCAAAAGTCACCTTTCCTGCCATACTGGATAAAACATACAGTAAATCTCTCTCTCCCATCCTGCAGGCTCCTGCTAAGATTTCCCACAAGACTGATAACTGAATAGAGATCTCTGACTCCTGTAGTTCTCTGGTCTATTTTTAGTTTTAGGAGATGGATTTTTAGTGGTATTTTTTTAAACTGGTTTTGGATATAAAAAGCTGCTTGCAAAACCAACAGCTTCACAAATTGTGAAGAAGTTTTTGGAAGTAGTGATACAAGCAGATCAGAGTCCTGTAGCCTTTCCATTGCCTTTTACAAGCCAAACTTTCAAAGAAATGACATGCTTCTATATTACAAATATATCCCTGTTTTTTAGGGGATGGCATGAATGTGTTCCGTATTGTTTGCAGGAACATGCATTTGGAACATGGTCAGGGAGTGGCCTTGCTGCAAACTAAACTTAAGCACTGATTACCTGAGCACCAGTAGCTCATCAGGGTTTGGTCTTAATCTGTTACAAATGCTAAAAAAGCACGTATTCATTCAAGTCACTGTAAAGGAGTTATTTAAGATACTGTGCAATTTCACACGTTTGCAGCAGGTTTTGAACATGCAAATGTAAGTAGCCAGTACCCAAAGCGTGACCAAACAATGTCTTATGCTGCAGTAACTTGGGTATTGCTACTGTCTGTCCAAAACCGTCCTGTTTTTAACTGCCTTTATGATAAGGAACCTACCTTGCTACAACAGCAGTGAACTGGCGAAACATCTTGGCTCTGTGATTCTCTGATGGTAACGGGTTGGTGCTGTGGAAATAAAATGTTTGGATTACTGTAGTCATTGTGCAGTGGTGGTACTATTTCAGGTTTGCAAACGTCCCTTCTAGAGGTTATTAGAATATACAAGGGTTGTTAGATCATACAGTGCAGTATTTTATTGCAAAGACAGTAATGAACTGCTGCCATTTGTAAGAATCTAATGAATTGATTACTTTATAATAGTGTTCAACTTGCAATAGACGAGATTGTGCCTGACGTTTCAGCTTTATATAGAATCTGAATCAAAGCTACAGAAGTTGTTAGTAGTCGCTCCTGTAGCTTGTGTTCTGCAGCTTGTCCTGTATTCCTCAAGTAAAAAATTCCTCAGCCTTTAGAACAAGGTTTTGCTAGCTTTGTTCATACTCATTAGTAATTTACAGCTGAAAAAAGCCTACACACACAGACTAAGGTGCTGCCCACTGACAGCGAGAGTGGAAGAATCTGGCCTTTTGCATGATGGCATTTGTGCCTATTTTGTGCATTCAAAAGTCCGGAAATACTATGTTATGTACCATGTGTAGTAACTTATAATAGGAGTAGAAAAGGTTTTATAGAATTTTTATTTAAGATGTGATTTCTCTTTTTCAGAAACATGTGTTTTTGCATTTCTTGGCCTGTCAATTTTTAGTTTTCCTCACAAGTTTGAAATGTCCTTTGTCATCTGGTGCATAGTAGGTATTTACTTTCTTCCATACTTGTTTAGATGCGTTTTTGGTATTGGGGAGGGGGGAGACAGCTTACAGTTAAAGTATTTTAGAATAGTTATTATGTTTTATAGGTTTTTATGAAAATACTTTTACATTTTCATATATTGCACGAAGTTAACTCTCACTAATAGCATGAAATTATTATTCTTGTTCTCAGCACTTTGGTGTACAAATACATCAGTCTTCTCTAAGGAATTCCAGTTTGCTGTTATTTTGAAGCCCTTCTCTATAAGATCATTAAAAACAAGGAGAAGAACCTGGCTTGTTTTGACACTATTAGATCTATTAAAATAAAACAAATCTCAAAAGATGTTGAGATTATTATACATGCCACTTTATTGCAGAATATATTTTACCAGAAAACAGTCCCGAGTTTTTACGTATCTTTTAGCTTCATATGAACGATTTGTGTGAGTGGGCAGTTCGTAGAAGCTACAGCGCAAACCAGTATCAAACTCTGCTCCATTTCATCTCTCCAGGACTACAGCTTTTGAGTCTTTCACTCTCATATATTGTTGCAGTTTGTTTACATAAACCAATTTAGTCCGTACATCACTTCTTCACTCTGAGCTCCCCTTCTTCAGAGGAAATCCTTACTCAAACCTTCTCCAATTCATTCTTTGACTCCATTCTTAATTCTTTTTCTTTCATTCTGTATTTCGGTGTAACTTTATGTAGTGGCACTTTGAATTATGTTTCACATGGGGGTTACCTACATCTATTGCTATTAGAATTGTTTAATATAGACATGAAATAGACGTGTTCTATGAATAGACATACAGACACATTCTCTTTTGCAGAGTCAAAAGAGGGAAATGTGAATCCATTTCCAGTCGCGTACAGCAACGTATACTAGCGCATTTTAGTCCATGGTTCAAGGGAAGAATTGTTACCTACAATTTACAGATAGCGATATCAGCATGGGGAACTGCTCTCACTGCATTACACCCAACTTCCTCATCTAATATATATCTAAGGTGTGACACCTGCTTCTATGTAGCATTGCCCTCACAGGCATAATGCAAATTGTGTTACTTTGAGGTGATTCATAAAGGGAAACAGCACAGCCCTTCAAGGATCCTGCTGACTAATTCTAGGATATTTACCTTACCAAGTTCTGCTTGTGGTGGAGCTTAAAAGCAGTGCCATTCTGAAAACCTTTGCTTTTCTGAGTTAAAGTTTTTACTGTATTTGTTAATTGTCTGCCATTAAATCAATAGTAATTTTTTTTTCTCCCCCTCTCAAAATGTTGCTTCAATGTGTGGTATATTTTACAACCGTACCCAGGGAAGTGTTGAGGAACCAGATTACATGCTATTTGTTTGGCTTCTGGCCTTTTTCTCCGAGGAGCTGATCCATGGGGAGACAACAGAAATATCTTACTGCCTCTTAGCTGCTGCGCCAAGGGAATGATTAAAGGAGCTAAACTGACTGAACTGAGGAGAGCTTTTACCCAAAGTAATTCTTGGTCTCCCTGGAATGCCTCTTGGGTTTCATTTATTTATTATAAGTAAAGTAGTGTCTGGTCTCTGTCAGTGACAAGTCTGGTTTAATTTCAGTTAAGCAGACAAAATGTTTAAAAAGTTAAATTTCACATTGACCTATACTTAGAGATTTCTTTACGTTAGTTTAGCAGCACACCTACTTGCAAGACGTGGGAGCAAAAAGAGCGTATTCGCCTTACCCTGTACAACCCAGATGCAACTGGCACCTGTGTGAATGTAACACATCAAATGGTCTTTCGCTTTCATTTCTGTTTTTCAGGTACTTGTTCTGTTTGGTAGAGCAGTGAATATTTTCCCACTTTCCTACCTACTCAACTTTTTCCGTGATCACAAAATCACCCCCAAAATGATGTTTATCATGTGGTTTAGTGGTAAGTTAAAGCTCAAAGTATGAAGAACTGGAAAAAATGCTTTATCTTTTTCATTGCGTGGGCTGCTCTGGGAAGAACTGGTTTTTAGTCTGCGGAGCAAAACTCAACTGAACATTTGCACTATTCTCAAACCCAAGTGCAATAGATAGATATGTTCTCTTTCCCCTTTGTGCTAGAGGACTATGCAGTGGTGATCTCCACTAAAGGGATCTCTTCTGTAAAGAATCTTACTTTTCTTTCTAGGTCTAGCAACTTCACTGAACAACAGTATCTGAAGAGCTCAGATTCATTTTAGGGTGGTAACCAATTGACTGATAAATGGACATGGTATAGGATTGCAAAAATCTTTTAAAGATGGAGAATCCCTGTTGAGTTATCAGGGTGCTGAGGACCAATGTAGGTTGGTTCAGTCTTCATTGATTTATTGTTCTGTCTGATAAGGTTTACGTGGTGCAATTCCCTATGCCCTCAGCCTCCATTTGGGCTTGGAACCAATAGAGAAGCGGCAGCTCATTGGGACAACAACGATCATCATCGTGCTGTTCACGATTTTGCTGCTGGGAGGAGGAACCATGCCCCTCATCAGACTGATTGACATTGAGGACTCCAAAGCACGCAAGAGGAACAAGAAGGACATTAATCTTAGCAAGACAGAGAAGATGGTCTGTTTGGGTTTTTTATTCAGGGGATCGCTGATTTTTTTGGTTTTTTTTCATTTTTACATTTTCCAAGTCTAGTACATTATTTTTTACTAAAAAGTAAAATGAAAGCAATGGAAAAAGCCAAGGTGGTAGGAAAAAGCCAAGCAATATAATTTTAAAATATCCCAAAGACATAAACCTGTATGGATTTATTGTAAACACGTGGTTAGTGTTTACACAAAATAACTTTGGACCAAGGGAGGAGAAATAGTCTCTTAATCTAATTATAAATGAATCCGTACAAATTAAAGTAACCCCTGCAAAAGCATAAAGGAGATGATACAGGATTGAGTCATATACAGAGGGAAAGTAGCTAGTACAGTGAGAGTCATGAATTAATCATAAAAGGCAGATGGGAATTATTTCAAAAGTCATAGCAAAGGCCATGAGAAGGTGGTAACAACAGCACCCTTCTGACTGGGTTTTATTTTAAAGCAATTTCTGGCTAAGCAAGAGTACTGAAGAAAACTAAGAGCCAGTCTGAAACCTCCTGTGGAAAAGGCTGAAGTACATAAAGTATCCCAGAGCATGTGCCTGTTTTTCCCCAAACCATCGAACAGTACTTGCAGGGTAGGATCTGATGAACAGCTCCTCTTGGCGTGAGGTTTCAAAAAGTTTGCAGTCTTCAGAATTACCTTACTCTGTCCACGTAGGGAGGTGTGTAGAGGAAGAGCACAGGGGTAGGATGTGTTCTGATACAGGGCTTGTTCTCAGTCAGACAATGACATTAGTGTTGCTTGCTGGATAAAATCATTGTCCAGCTCACAAGAGAAAACCTGCGCACTAGAAATCTGTTCTCAGCAATAGTAACAATACAAAATATGGAACATTTGAGGTCCTTTACCTTTCAACATGAAAAGGGAAGCTAAGTGTCTCTAGGAATCAACAGCTGGACAGATTCACACAGCCGTAAGCCCTGGTAGGCTGGGGTGATAATTTCCATGTTATTCCAGCGTGGGAATTAGTTGTGAGAAGGGAGAGCACAGAGCAGAGGGCTGAAGCAAGCTGGCGGGGTGACTGCCACATTTCTCAGGTTATTCCAATATTTGTGATCTTTTGTAGGGAAATACCATAGAATCTGAACACTTATCAGAGCTCACAGAGGAGGAGTATGAAGCCCAGTACATAAAGCGCCAGGACCTCAAAGGGTTTATGTGGCTTGATGCCAAGTATTTGAATCCTTTCTTCACCAGAAGACTCACACAAGAAGTAAGTCTGTCTTGTTTTCTTGAAGAAAAGAAACTAGTAGAGTTGGTTGTCATTTCACTGTGCACCATTCAAGGCTCGTAGTGTAGCCATGCAACTTCAACACCAGAACAGTGAGCCGCATAAGTACATTACTTGTGCATATGTAGAGCAGCTGTAATGAAAAGCTGCACTGTAAAACTGCAGGTTGGATTAAATGAGCATCTCTCAGGGCTACCACAATTAAACTTTAAAAGGCGTATGGATTTATTGAACTCGCCTTTAATCTTGCAGAGTACCATGAGGAGTATCAGGAGTTTTTAAAGTGCTATCACACAAAGTTGCTGCCTTTCACTGGACATGGTCCTGTGAATTCTGGAGTTATGATTTTTCTGCAGAGTGCACTTTTTATCTTGGAAATATGCACCAGAATTGCAGCCTTTGCTTTTAAGATTTCTTCACAGGGAGACCAAGACTTTGAAGCTGTAAATGCAAAATGACACCAGACTGAACATGTAACTTAACACTGAGTGGCTCCAAGAGGTGTAAATACTATGCCATTTTCACTCCACGCCTCAGAAACCTGAGACTCCTTGGCTGTATAATTCACTGTTTTTCCAGTTTGCCATAGAATTAAGCATTTTTGCTGTGGAGTTGATCATTTTGTGTGAAGTGTGCACATTCCATTTTCCTAGCCTGCACAGAAGTACTATTTTTCCTCTTGTTTTGTACCTTTCTTTTCAAAAGAATGCTTTCAGCACTTTCCCACAAAAACTAAAGGCATTTTTTTCAAAACCAAAAAGGAATCGAGAAACCAGAGTAAGCATCTGATTCATAGTTGGTAGCCAAAAGCACAGGCTGACATCCAGATTGCAACCAAAGGCTAGAAAAATAAGTATGTGAATCAGCAGAGCAGGCCACAAGCTTCCCACTGTCCCTGGGAACCCAGAGAGCAGTGAGATTCAAAGCCAGGCCATCCAGACAGCAATAGGATTTTTGAAACCCACAGAGCAGGACTGTGTAGAAAACACAGGTAAAATACCTATCGTCAAAAATATCATCCATGGAAATAATTACTGATTGAACACTTGATAAGTATTTTCTTGTAGGAAACAGAATTGCTTTGCATGCTTAGAGACCAGGAGTGGATTATTTCCTAAGGAATATGTTAAACTAGTCTTTCTGTGTTGCTCTAACACACAAGTAGTATTGCAGCTAAGAAACTGTTCTGGTTTGCTTTTGCCTTAGGACTTGCATCACGGGCGCATACAGATGAAAACCCTCACAAACAAATGGTATGAAGAGGTACGACAAGGACCCTCAGGATCTGAAGATGATGAGCAAGAGCTGCTATAGCAGACCAGGGCAGGAGTGCAACGAGTTTATCATTAGAGCATTAAAAAAAAAGGGGATTTAAGTATCAAGAGTCTGCCTGCACAAAAGCTGGAAAGCTAAGAATGAACTTTCTGATTTCAGGCATGTCTTGTGCTACACATTTAGGTATAAAACCACAGATCTACTGTGCTTGATATTACTAGGCAGTGATGGAAACCCATAAGTGTCAGACACTGGACTGAATGAAGAACCTTTCGTTCAGATTTTACAGCACAGCAAATTTCATGCAGCCTATTGAAAAGCAGAAACATCTGCAGTGAAATGATGGCATTGTTTAATGGGGGGGTCTTCTTCCTCTCATGAAATCTGCTGTAAAGATATGCTGAAGTACAGAGCCATTGTATGACTCTGCAGAACAGAATGAATTGCACTTTACTTTTTTTTTAATATATATATATATTCATTCACAGCATGGAGAGTCTTGACAGTTTATCCTGTGAATTTGTTTCAGCACTAGTAAGGGAATCCGACTGGAATAAATCTATAATTTACAGGATTTGCACATTATGAATCCAGAGAAGATGCATACCTTGACAAAAAGCAGATATTGCACATACCAGGAAGCACCTCTGAAAACTGGTAGTTTTGTCCTTTAAGAAATTCTTGATTTCTATTTTATGGGGGGTTTGGGTTGGGTTTTTTTTGGGGGGGTGTTGTTTTTTTTTTTAATACTGAGGTACCTAATCCACAGTGCTGATTATAGCATGGTTTGGGGGAATGGAGGATTGTATGACACAGTACAGAACTGCATTTGAAATTCTAGTTTTAATGTGTTGGGGTTTTTTCTTTGGCTAAAGCCAGTTGCAGTTGGGTTTCTGTAACTGGCAGTTGCTCCTTGCTGGCACTTTGGCTTCAAATCTTGGAAAACAGCAGCTTTGTTTTGCTTAATTCATGAAGTGTCCCTAACACTCCAGAATTCACTAGTGGAATTTTTAGGTTTGAGTGGAAGCAAAAGCAGCATTTTCCATATCATTCACTTGCTGAACTACATGCGTACGTGAGGAAGAAGAGCCTGCAAAACCTAATCCAGATACAGAAAGGTTAATATTGCACATGGCTGAAGCCGCCTCAGGTGGGAAGTGCCAAACAGTTTTCATTAAGCTGTCCTGTTTCTTAACATCATTTTTCTCTTCTGCTTACGCTGTTTCAAAATTAGCAGTATCATTTCACTTTTTGTACACGGCCTAGTCCTTTTGCTCAAAATTGCATACAGCTCGACAGACCCGCGGCGTTTGTTGCACGTTTGCCATGGTTACACAGGCAGCAGTTTGCTCTCCCTGCCAACCCAAATTCCTCATTAGTCACTTGCATATTCACTGTTGAAATGTGAATTGTAGTTCTGCACGTCAATCTGCCACGCAAGTGCACATGCTTGTTTCTGAAAGTGTGAGGCTTTTATTTTTTGGTCTGGTTTTGCTACTAAGGTTTTTAATCAACTGCTTACCTGCTGGGAAGAATAAAAGGTCAAGAATGTATTTAGAATCCTGTGTTGTCTGAGCAGTTTTTCCAAAATAACACGTAGAATCATAGAATCGTCAAGGTTGGAAAAGACCCTTAAGATCATCGAGTCCAACCGTTAACCTAGCGCTACCATGTCCTCGAGCACCACATCTATCCGTTCTTTAAATACCTCCAGGGATGGAGACTCAACCACTCCCCTGGGCAGCCTGTTCCAATGCTTGACCACCCTTTCGGTGAAGAAGTTTTTCCTAATATCCAACCTAAACCTCCCCTGGCGCAGCTTGAGGCCGTTTCCTCTTGTTCTGTCACTCATTACTGGGGAGAAGAGACCGACCCCCACCTCGCTACAGCCTCCTTTCAGGCAGTTGTAGAGAGCAATAAGGTCTCCCCTCAGCCTCCTCTTCTCCAGGCTGAACAACCCCAGCTCCCTCAGCCGCTCCTCACCAGCCTTGCGCTCCAGACCCTTCCCCAGCCCCGTTGCCCTTCTCTGGCCACGCTCCAGCACCTCCATGTCCTTCTTGCAGTGAGGGGCCCAACACTGAACACGGTACTCGAGGTGCAGCCTCACCAGTGCCTTGCATCTGATACAGGACTCCCTTCTCCCCCTTTTTCCCCCTCCCTGTTAGCTCAAAGAGCTGCTCTCTGCTACCCCCAGAGCAGAAACGCACTGGTGGGAGCCGGAGCGGGGCACGAACTCAGCTTCGGGCATTGACCAGAAAGCAATCGGTGCTTGCTTTATCCTTAGGAGAGGAGCTGTGTAAAAATCAGACCTTTTCTTCACCCTTCGAGACAGCAGTAGACTTAATTACTTTTTAGTTACCCATCCATCTTAGTTTCTCAACTTGAAGATTTAAGCCCAGGAGCTGGCTGGAAGCTCTCTGGGAGCGTCTCTTGGCACTGCAAGGCGCACATTGATCGAGATGCTATTACACTGAGCTTAGCGTTATGCCATAGTCGTGCTGAAATATAAAATAGCCTCTAATTTCTGTCGTTATTCCGGTGAAATAGGTCGCCTGACAAATAAATAGGGGTCTGCAGCACCCGATGGGAGCAGGGACCAGGCCAGCAGGGCCGTTGGTCGGTGCCTGCCCTCTGCTGGCAATCGGCGGTAGCGCTCCACGCGGTGGGAGCCGTTTGCTGGGAAGAATGTTACTCATTCAATTGAAGCAATTAACTGATATAGCTAGAACTAATGAAATCACTTTGAAGCAATTAAATTGGAGCAAGTTTGGCTGGTTTAATTTAAAAGCAACCATTCTAAAACTTAAGAAAATATTACATTTGTCAAAACTTGGAATTAAGACAGCTTTGTTCTCTCTCAAAATACGCGCTAACTTCCTCATTTTGGAACCAATAGAAGAAGTTTTTACCATTATTTCAGTGACCAATTTTTCATATTCATTTATCAATACATTGACTTTTCTGTGACAGTCATTGTTGGGACAGTCATCCACAGTTTGGATTTTTCACTTAGAGTAATATGCTTGGAAAAGAAAAACTAGCTGTCTCCTCCTTGACTTGCCTTGCAGTTACTTTAGGTCATTTCCTATTTTATCAGGCCAATATTAAACTCCAATCCTCTTTCCACAAGTACTAGTAGCCCCAGCCTAATTTGGTGTCATCTGCAAATTTGTGCAAGTGTAACCCTGATGTTTTTCTGCTCTCTTAAATATGGAACCAGCGGGAAGTACAATGCAGATGTTACTAATTACAGAGGCCCTCGAGTTCTGCCAGGCTGCAAACCCCACGGCTGTTTCTCAACAACTAAGGAGCCATGCAAAGGAGAGGCAGGGGGAACCCAGAGCAGAGCTTTTGGCAGCTCGGAGCCTCCCAGAAGTTACTTTTCCCTCTTCCAGCCCATCCCACAGCCGCGTCAGCCCACAACAAGGTGCCTTGGCTGCAGATGGCAAAAACTCATCCACGGCAAGGAACAGCAACGGCACCCTGAAGCTCCCACTGCCAGGCAGGGCTGAGCCCAGCCCCAGTTCCCTGTTTCTGTGCCGGCGATGGGGCCACGGGCACAGGGTTGGCCCAGGAGCGAGGGGAGTCACCCAAACTCCCCAGCCACCCCGGGGTGCTGGCACAGAGCCGGCATTTCCCCCAGCTCAGCAGCCCTGCCTGATCCAAGGATGCAACAGAGCTGCTACAGGACACAAGGAAAAGGGGTTTCCAGCAGCAGCTCCGCTCCCATCAGCCAGTGCATGGGCTGGCGAGGTCCCCAAGGGACGGCTGTGACACGGGCAGGCCCCGGCGGGGCTGCGGGGAGCAGACCCCCTTTCCATCCCGGCAGACTGGGCCAGGAGGAGGCGAACCCTGCACCGGGAGGAGATGCCCGCTGGCACGGCCAGGCCATGGGAGAGGCAGGACGCCCTGCAAAGCCTCTTCCCCAGACAACAGGGGCTTGTACCAGGTTTCACTCCACTGCTCAAGAGGACAGCAAACCTGCTCTGCCTTGTCACCGCTGCAAGCTCACATGCCTGCTTTGTGCCTCAGTTTCCCCACTAGTCAAAATTCCTCTTTGCAAAGCCCCTTCTGAGCTGCTTGATTCTTGGGGCTACTAAAACTGTGGTCAGACTGGCCAGCCCAGCAGCAGCCGCTGTGCCAGAGAGGGAGGAAAGCAGGCAGGGAGGGGATGGCCCTGCCGGCCCTGCTGCCTCGCATCGCCCACCAGGGCGGCTGCACCGAGTACAGTTGCGCCACCGGGCTTGGGACAGCACCCAGCCACCCGCTCCCCGGGCAGGGCTGCACGGGGCCACCAGCCGACGCTCAGCCAGGGAGAGCTCCCAGGTCTCACCCACAAGACACGATGTGACGGGGCTCCAGCGCGTCCTTCCCGCAGACACGCCACCGCCGCTCCCGTCCCCCCCAGAGCGACGCGTCTGCGGGCACCGAGGCAGCTGCGTGGCAGTCGCCGATAAGCGATCGTGACCACAGCCTGGTGCGCGCACAACCTGCGCTACCTTTGAGCCCCACCGTTGGTTGCCCCGGCTGCCCGCGAGCCAGCCCCTGCCCCAGCCTGCTCCGACTCGCCCGCCGGACGCGAGCAAACACCTCCAGCTTTCCCTGCCTTGGTTTCATCATGATGAAGATGTTATTTTTAACTCAACCACACCAAGAGACGCTCATTTATTTTAAACATTAAAGCACCTACAGGCTGTTTCTACAGCCTAATCTAAAAGCTGCCATAAAAGGAACGAAAGCAATAGTCATTACCTGCCAGTCAGGAGCTTAACCTTTGGAGAGACCAGGGCTCTGAGCTTTGCTTGTTCAACACCCTTCGCTTTTCCCAGCGACTGTGCAGCCCATAGCTGAGGTCCCCCACTCCGGGGAGGGGGTTTCCACCTGTGGGGCTGCGTTTAAAGACTGTGGCTGAGGGCTGCCCAACTTTTGAGAAGAACGGGGCCACGGGAGACGGCACAGCCGGAGCACAGACACCGGAGGGGAACGCGCACCATCGGCTTTGTGCAGCCGCCGATTTTGGAGGTACAAAGGGTCTGGATGCAAGGGGCCGCCAGCCATTACTTGGAATAGTGGCGTGGGCTGAGGGCAGCTCTGATTTCAGCTGATGGGATCTTCATCAGTGACTCCCACTTTACATTTGAACAGCAGTGGGATGAGCTGGCGTGGGACCTGCCAGAGCCTGGAGCTGCTGGGGAGGCTGGTCCTGCCTCCCAGTCCTGCTGGAGGCCAACAGCAGCACTGCAGCCAAGAGCCACCGGCTGGGAGGGGTTTATACATCCAATTAACCACTGCAGCCAGAACTAATGAAATCACTCCGAAGCAATTAAGCTGGAGGAATATTGGGGGGGTATTTAAAAAGCAGCTGCACTAAAACTTCAGAAGGCACCCACTACCCTTGTCACAACTTGGAGTTAAGACTTCATTTTCCCCTCAAACTACATTAACCACCATAGCTTGGAACCACTGGAAGAAATTTCTGCTATTATGTCAATGGTTGATTTTCATATTCATTTATAATTTTGCCGACTTTCCTTGACAGTCACCTTGTTCCCTGTTTTTCCTTTCCTAGGACACAGAGCTTCCCTGCCCGCTCCGAGCGTGCTGCTGTGCCCTCAGGCCCCTGAGCAATCCCTGCTCACCGCGGGCCCTGGGACGCTGGGGTTGATGCCCCCTGGCTACAGGGCACCTCCAGTTGTTCCCAGTTTTTCTGTCCATGGCAAACTGAAAACCAAGCTGAAGGGGAGAGCCCGACCCTGCAGTCAGGGCGGCTCTGCGGGGAGCACAGCAGCACCCGTCACCTCGTTTGAGGTGAAGCTGTCCTGGCAGAGCCGGCTCACAGAACCAGGGTTAAGAGAAATTAAACTCAAAGGGCAGATTTTTTCCAAAGGTTCATGTTTGTACACAACCAAACCGCTGCTCCCCTTAGCCAAGCCCGCTCTCCAGCCAAGAGCGGAGCAGGACGCGGCAGAAGAATGACATTTGCTCTCAGCTTCATTTATGTAAAAATCACATTTTACTGGCCATGCCAGCTGTGAAACCTGGCCCCAGAGACTGCTCCTGGGGTCCGGAGGACACAGCCCCGCCAGGGCCTGGAATGCGCAGGAAGGGACAGCCTTTGGGTGAAGCCGTTTGATAAATTAAGGCAGGCTCAAACCACACACCACCCGCTTTGCCATCACATGGCCGGCTGCAGGCTGCTGCATTGCTCCAGGGTCCGGCCCCGTGTGCAGCAGCAGTCGGTGGGACACGACACCGATTTGGGGAGAGTTCCCATGTCCACACAGCCTTCCCGCTCGTTCTGGGGACACACACCAGCTGCTTTAGTTCACCCCTTAAATTCTCTTTCAAACCTGAACCCCTGCCAGGCTGAGGCTCTCCCGAGGGGCAGGAGCGCATCGCTCGCCTGCTTACCTTTCAAGGGGAGGCAGCAAAGGAGAAGGTCTCCTGGAAGTGCTGCTGCTTTGCCAGTTATTAACGGGGTCACAGCAAGCAAACCGCATGCCCCAGAGCCCCACGGCACTGTCGGTGGGGGACCACAGAAATCCCAGGGGTTATTGCCCTATACAGTCAGGTTAGTACCAAAGTGATTTTATGACACTGACAGATGTGAAATCATGGGAGATTTGGGCAGAAAATAACCCCAGAATGGGCCAGCTACATTTTGAAACTGCTTTATGGTTGTAACTGGCCTCTACCAGCTTGTGTTTGGGAAGGAATCTCTCTCCTTGAGAAAGATTTCTGGCTGCAGGTTTTCTGGCTCACACTGGGCTTTTGCTAACTGTATATTGCATATGTATAGATCAACAGAGCATACGTGTCTGCACTTGCCTCAGCATCTCCAACCTCAAGAGGCTGATTGAACTTGGAATACGACAGCTATTTGAAAATGAAGCCATCACTGGGAAAAGGCACAAGCACTCTCACTCAGCCGGCGCCGGGTGGGATACGCAGCGACCAGAGCACGCCTGCCCAGGCGCCAAACCTGAACCAAGGCAGCCCCGGCTTGTTCCCCGCACGGGGAGCGGGCTCCCACCGAGCAGCAGCACAGCACCGCACCCCTGCAGCCCCCAAGCCCCCTCCCACCCGCCTCAGAGCCGGGGACCAGGCTGCAGCAGCACCAAACACTAGAGAAATCAGTTCTCACAACCAGCCACCACCTCCCAAACCCTGCCCGACCGCAGCAGCTGGCCCAGACCCTACCTCGGCCCCAAGGGGCAAAGCCGCCATCCTCCTCGCAGCCCCGGGCTCGCCCCACCAGCAGCCACCGCAGGAGCTGCCCTGGCAGGGGCGGGGGGTTCTTATCCTTGGGTAATTGGTGGCAGCTGATGGCACCATTCCCAGCTGGGGACACTGATTAAATCAGCACCAGCCTGGCAGGTAGGAGCAGCTGGGTTAGGGCAGCCCCGGGTCGTGCCAGGGCCAGTGCGGGACCCTGGACCTGCTGTTTGGCCTGGCCACAGTGCAGTGAGTTAATTAAATTGATTTGGATTTTGCTAAGCGGCTGCAGCGCCGCTGCCTGGACTCCCCAGCAGCAGGAGTGTCTCGTCTGAATGGAGGTTAAAGTACGCTCAGTATTAGGTGTTCCCGATATTGTGCATTCTTACACCAAACTAAAGATGAAGATACTGATCTGGGATTTTCCTGGAGTAACAGAGGACCTGGGGGATTTGCAGGTTTTTTTTTTCCTACCTCCTATGGGTGATTTCTGGACTGCAGTATTTTTCAGCTGGCAGGGGACGAGGCAGCAGGCAGGGGGGCTGGTAAGCAGAGCAGGGACCCACCTGCACCTGCGGCTGGACCACGCCGTGTCCCCAAGCCCATCACAGCCCCAAGCACCAGCCCAGCCGGGGTCAGGAGATGGCCAGCCCCCAGGAGATGGCAGCAGCCCTTCGTGTTCGTGTCCTCCAGTTGGAAATCAGCCCCTGGCCACCTTTCTGGAGGCTCCCCTGGGCAGCGGGTGCAGCCGGGGCTCGCTGAGGTGGCAGCTCAGGGGGTGCAGCCCAGCCCACGGCAGGGCCCCATCGCCGCCGGCCGCGCCATCGCTGCTTCACCCCGGCGGGAGGAAGGCTCGGCTGCCGAGGAGCGAGAGCTTGGCTCGCCCCACGTCCCCGTGCCCCGGCCGACGGGCTCTGCCTTATCTCCGCAATCGCTCACCCGCAGGACCAAAACCTGCCCACGCTCTTGCCCCGGCCACGCACGGCAGCAGGCACAGCAGGGAGATTTTCATTTATCCCAGAGCGCGGCTGCTAACACATAATTGAACCAAGTCAAATGCCAGTTTTGCATGACTGAATTTACTTTTTAACATGGACAGTTTCTGGAACACGATGACTGGTCGGCAGAGCCACCGAGTGCTTGCGATTCCCTCGTGTGCCGGGGTGCCCGGGACGGGGCACGGGGAGCAGCGCCCCGAGCTGCGGGGTGGGAAGGGGCCGAGCAACCGTGCCCCGGGCCGGGCGGTGGCTGGCCCCCCGAGAAACCTGCACCCACGCTGCAAACTTTGTCCTCTCTCTTCCCTGGCTGCCCTGATTTTGCTTTGTTTGTTTGCAGCGTTTTGCAAATATTGCATGTCTTTGGGTTGGGTGGGGGTGTTTTGCATAGCAGGAGTAGGAAGCGAAGGCAGGAGTGTCGCTCCCCGCGTGGCTTTTCAGTGATTACTTGGCTCTTGTGCATAAACCCTGCCTGCCCCAACCGTCTGCGCTGCAGGTATCACACGTGGGCAAAACCATCCCGGGAGGATGCAAGTGCACCCCGGAGGCATCGGTGACCCTCTCCTGTCACAGGGAAACCGCTGATTAAAGTGGCTAAGTGGAAATGACCAAGGGACAAAAGCAAGTGCCACGACTGCCATGCTGTCGTGCATTAATCGGAGCTGTGCAGCAGCAGCCGGTAATGATGGCACACGCAGAAAGCAGGGGCAGGACCGCCCAGGCCCCGGCACCCTCCGCGGCTTCGCTGGGTGCCTCTGCCCGCACGCAGCAACCGCTTTCCCCACCGCAGAGCTCGCACTGGCCCCGGTGCCACCTGGGCTGGAACTGGGCCATAACATCGAGGCTGAAAAGCCCAGCTCCTGGTTTTAATGCCCAGGTTGTTTAAATGACGGATGGTGGGCATTTGCTGTCTGCTCCCCGGGGAGCACACCTGCCCCCCGTATTTCTGCAGCTAGCTGGTCTTCTGTGAAGTGCTCTGTGTCCTCGGAAGAGAGGAGGCTGCTCTATCTGTGCTAAGAAAAGGCAGTGATACATCCCGGTTCCTGGAGCCACTGCTAAAAATAGCAATATCTGTGTCTGGAGAGCGGAGGGAGGAGGGAGAGCTCGGGGTCGGCTTACAGGCAGGGTGGCTGGCAGGCAGGGCTGGCAGGCAGGAGCAGCCAGCGACGGCATCGGGGGCAGCCCCTGATTCCCAGCGCTCAGTGCAGAAAACAGTTTGCTATTCCCATTTAGCACGGCCACGCTTTAGCGCTGCGGCTCTGGCGATGGGTTGTGGCGTGGTTCTGTTGGTTAACCAGTGACAACGTGAAGCGCTCCCACGCGTAACTGGCCGGCTGGGTGCCGGAGGGCAGCAGGTTTCCCACCTCTGCTACTGACTCTTCTCATCACCTTGAATGCATCTTTTAATTTTTGGGGGCATAACCAACCTCTCTCAGCACCCTGGCTGTGTCATCCCCGCCCTGCAAAGCAAAACCAGCTCCCGCCGTGCCCAAGGCTGGGCACACGAGCGGCTCGGTGCTGGGGATGGGATGGGTGAGCTTCACCGCGGGGCTGCCCGTGTGCTACTGGAGAGAGGCATCCCCAAGCCTGCCCCGCGCCTGCCACAGCGAATAACCTGGGGACTTTTCTGTTGATGGCTTTGCATCGGGCCCTTTCACAGCTTCTTGGTCCTTTTCGTCCCAGACTCCTCCCGTGGGTGAGCTGCCCACGCTGATCTCCAAATGCCGACTACGAGCCCGCGGGATGCTGTTGCCCAGGCAGCGCAGCAGTGCCGATGCCATGAGCTGCCCCGTCGTCCCAGCCACTGGGAGACACCCTACGGCCACAGCCCTGCCTCCAGGATGGTGCTCAGCCACAGATTCGCCATTCCCTGCCTGGAGACCACGACCTGGGACTGCTATTACTTGCACTGGGATTATTTTAACCCTAAATCCTTACTCTAAAGACAAGCTCCCATTTCGATCTATAGGACGGTGGTGGGTTCGCGTTCAAATCCAGGGAGTGGTGTAACCCAGCCTGCACAGAGAGTAGTCTCTTGAGAGGTATATAAAGATGCTTCATAATCCCGAGTGAGGTAGCTGAGCAGCGTGGTCCCGCTCCCCGCCGGGAGGGGACATGGTCAGCGGGGGCTGCAGGAGGTGGCACGGGAGCCAGGACGCCTCTCGGGGCCTCCTGGCCCCCAGCCCTCCCTGCCAGGCACAGTTTCTTAGGATAACCAAGTTCCTACTTGGTCATCAGAGCACCAGGATGGAAAAACAAAGGCCAAGGGCCCAGAGAGCAAGCTGCAGGTGAAACTGCACCCTGGACTTGCACCCTGGGCAGATTTCAGGCACTGGGGTCTATTTTTTTTTTTTGCAAGTGCAAAGGCTAGGCTCGGAGTTGCAAGAGCCAAACCAGAGGGGGAGGCAAGGTTGGTCTTAAATTTTCATGTCACTTCATCTGCAGAACATGCTGGGGACCCGTCGGATACATAGGTGAGAGAAACGTTGCGTTTGGGTTTGTCCTCCAGTGCGCTGGTAGGACACAGCTGGGCACGGCTGGGCTCAGAGAAGGTCTTTCATGATATCCGACGGCAGGGCTTCCCCCGCCACATTCGCAGCGCCCAGGCCCGACCTTTTCCGTGTGACAAGCACCATCACCTGCACCGTCCTCTTCAGCCCCGGCTGGCAAGCAGCTCCATCGGCCAGGATAGCCAGGGGAGCGCGCCGGGGTGAGCTGCCGGGCGCCCGGGGGAGCTTGTAGCACTTGGGGTAGTTACTGAAACACTCAAAAGTGTCGTCGCAGTTTCTGCAAGCCCCAGGGTGGTCACCGAAGCCCGGGGAAGGGAAGGGCTGGAGCGCAGCACTCGGGCAGCCGCAGCAGAGGAGGGTGCGGATGGCCTGGAGGAGCACCATGTCTTTGGAGAGGAACTTCTGGAAGTTGGGCTTGAAGAGCAGGTACACTAGGGGGTTGTAGAGTGTCGAGGACTTAGCAAAGACAGCCGACAGCACGAAGGCCAGTGCCGGCACCTGGCTGGCGTCGCCGAGGACTGCCCACAGGGCAACGATGGCGTAAGGGGTCCAGGCGGCCAGAAACCCCAGGCACACGGCAATGCTCAGCTGGAAGAGAAGGAGATGGAGACGGCGGTGCCGTCAGCCTCCTGCAGCACACGCGGGATGCTGACCCCCGCCCCAAAACTCAGCCATGTGCAGCGGGGCCTGAGCAGTCGGTCAGATCCCCAGGGAAAGGTGCTCAGCTTTCTGGATCCATCGCACTGGAGCATCAGGGTTTTGAACATCAGGGCAGCAACTCAGCACGCCTCAGCGTGGGCACATGAACCTGCACTGGCTTCAGGCGACTCCCACCCTGTCCCACCTGGGAAACTCGGGAGTGGCCTCAGCCTGCCATGGCAGACGGGTACGAAGCACCCAATGACCCAGCTGGGACCAGGCCAGCATCAGACTCCAACAGCCTTTTGGCAGCGCTCAAAATCCCTCTGGCAATCTGTGTGCTGGGGTGCAGACTGACCAAGAGGCCCTGGAAGCAGGCGATGCTCAGACCCCCCCTTCTCTAAGCAGACACGAACGCTTCCTTCGAGGCCAGGCTTGCAAGCTGTTTTCTTTCATGTGTTTGTTTTTTTTTTTAAAGGGTATCCACTTTTTTTTTGACATATCCTTGGCAAATTGTAGTATTAGCTTGTAGTCTGGGGAACAATGACTCATGCAAGCTCCTTTTATGATCTTTTCCAATGTTATTTAAAATGAAAACTCCTCCACCTGATGGCTTTAAACGAGGAGAAATGTGCTATTACCCACACTGATACAAACACCTGGAGAATTCATCGCGAGCGGCAGACACCCCTGGCTGGCAGAAGGGGTCCTGCCGCGTTCGCCTGCCCGCAGGCTGGGGCAAGGGGCACCCCGAGCCCACGCAGCACCCCGAGCCCTTCCCTACCTTCACGACCAGGCTGTGCACGCTGCGGGCTCTGCGCTGGGGGGACGTGTGCTGCCTGACGGCTCTCCGGGACACCTGCACCGTCCAGAGGATCAGCGAGTAGGAGACGAGGATGAGGAGGCAGGGGAGAAGGTAGCAGAAGATGAAGAGGGCAAGGATGTAGAGCGTGGCCTCCCTGCTCGAGGATTTCCATGTGATGCAGCAGGCTGTCCCATAGGGCTCGGGGCCGTAGCTGCCCCACTCGGCCAAGGGGGCTGTGGCAAACATCAGGGCGTATGCCCAGATGCACAGCACCAGCACTCCGGCGTGGCAGGGCGAGAACTTGTTGCCTGCAGCAGAGGGATCGGGGTGAGGGTGGTTTCCCATGGGCAAGGGGGAGCGGAGAGAGGGGCTGTGACCCTGAGCTGCCCACACCTCCAGGCACGGGGGACACCGCCAGCTGCACTGGGACGTGGCCAGGGCCGCCCAGGCAGGGCAGGAGCTGCTGCGCACAGCACGGCAGCACTGCAGTCATGGAGTGGGCAGAGCTGCACCAGCGCTCACCCCCAGGCCCCAGGACACACAGGCGTCCTCCTGTCCCCTTGGGTGGGCAGCCAGAGCAAGGAGCCAAGAGAAACGTAAGGGTTTGCCCCAATCTGGGCAGCAAGTGGCAGGATCAGCGGTTCAGCCTCTCTCGGCTTTGGGAGGAATGGCTGGGAGGTTGTGTGGCCGCTGGTGGCACGGGGGGACGCTGCACCCATGGCCTCACGGGGATACAGCTGCACCCACGGGCAGCCGGGAGGGAGGGAGGGAGGGAGGGAGGCTGCCTGGCTGCAGCAGCCTGAGCACGGGGCAGGGAGAGCTGGCTCCAGGACTGCTCAAAGCCATCCCAGACACTGCCATTTGAAGGACCTTTTCCTCCCTGGCAGAGTGAAGCACTGGGGGAGGTGGGCTTTTTCCTTTTTGTCCCATCCCCCATCAAATCTAAAACTCCCTGATCTTCTAAGAGCTCAGCATAAAGTGCGAAATCTTCAGCCATACAAAGGAGTAACATTTTTCTTTGAAACTAAGCAATTAAAAGCACCTTGGGATTAGCCATTTCCTCATGGAAAATCACGGGGAGATAAGCTCAACATGCCAGGCTGCCAAGCGCTGGCTCATCTCGAGAGCAGAACCTGCGCAGGGAAAAGCCACCGGTACCTGGGCTGCCTTTTAACAGCCAACTTTTATCTTTATCTTTCCTTCCACCTTTTTAGTGATCTCCTGTTGTGCTGGCACATAACCAAGGTGACTCTGCTCCAGCATCGTCCTTGAGGCACCGTCAGCTGCTGGGGACAAAGCACATTGGCGGTTGGCAACAGCCGCAGGCTCAGGGCAGACGGGCAGCGAGCCACGGGAGAGGGGGTGAGGATGCACCCTGGGGTGCTAGTCTGCAAATCAAACTAATATCTTTGATTTCCCATTTTATTTCTATTTTTGGTCTTTAATCCGAAGTCTATGCTAAAGATACATGCTAGATGGAGGATTAGCAGCTAAGCTAAGGAAATTAAGAAGCAACTCCAAATAGGAGGAGCTGTAAATGTGTCGGGGACATCCCTGGGTCCCCTCGCTTCCTCAGGTGCTCTCTGCAGTGCAAGCCCTCCACAAAGGGCTGGTGCCCAAGCTTAGAGCTGCAAACATTCACACTAGCTCTGCGGAGGAAGTCCAGGTGAAAACAGGGCTACAGAAGTGAGCTACAACACTGCAGACCCAGTCCTCCTGTATTAATTATTTCAGTGAATTAAATACATTTGGCCTATGGCTCTCCCACCAGGGAGAAGGGAAAGCGGCTCTTCCTTGCACGGCCAGAGCTTGTGGCTTCCCAGATGCAGAGACTGCTCTGGCCTAAGCTCAAGTCTGTGTGTGAACATTCAAAACCCCGTGACCTGCTGTGATACAGCAGCTGGGACTTTTCTACAGAGGGAGGACAAGCCCCTTGATACTTTTGTGGATGATGCTCCTGAGCCCTGGAGCGAAGCAGGCTCTGGAGGCAGGGACGGCCGAGATGCATGCACAGGTCATGGGCACAGGGTGCCGGAGCTCCATAGCCCCACACAGGTGGAGGGGGGTGAATACACAAGTGATAAAAGCCTTCAGTCTGCTGCACCCGTGTATTGACTGGGAATAGGTTGCCCTGGGGCAAAGCTTTCCCAGAAGAGGTGGATCTGACCCGTAAGAGAAGGAAAAAAAAGGGTTATGTTAACAGAGATGGGTGTAAGCATAGATCAGATAACGCATCCCAGCACCTACCATATGCTGGGTAACAGACCTTCAGGCAGCAAACCGTGCTGAGCACCGTCAGGCTGGTGAGGCTGCACAGCCCAAACAAGACCCCGCAGAAGGCGTAGAGGGTGCACACCGCCTGGTTGAACAGCCACCTGCAAGGGAAAGCCTGTGGGTAAACCCAGCCCTTGCCCTCTGCCCGGGGCGGCTGGCTGACAGCCCCTGCCACGCGCCTGGACGGGAATTGTCTGTGCGGTACCTGCCGCGGAGGAAGGCTGGGAGCTTCCCAGCCTGCTCTCCTGGCAGCAGTGGGTGGTGGGGCCTCAGCCACTGGTCCCACACCAAAAGCAAAGGCGACCGTGTGTGGGGCGGCTGCAACGGGCTGCATGGATACCGGCACCTGATTGCCCGAGAAAGCACAGGCATGATCTTGTCCCTGATTTGTTCCCTGAGCATCCCAGTAACAGGCACAGACGGAGCCATGGGTGCGGGAGCTGCCCCGATCCACACCGGCGCACACCACTGCGATGCCTGTGCCATGTGGGCGCCAGCTTGGAAACCCACCACCAAACCCCTTGTACAGCAAGTCTGTGTGATAAGGGGGAGGGAACAGCAAGGCACCCTGCGGTGGGATGGATGTCTGTGAGGTTACACGGTGCCCCAGTGCCACCAGACGGACTCCTTGGGTCCCTCCGGACTGCTGTCAGGGATCTCCTCATTTCAAGACAAGGTTTGCAAACTGAACCCAGAGCCATTGGCCAGTGCAAAGCCGCTTCCACAAGGTACCTGTGTGCAAAGAAGGAGGAGGTGGCCAAGGGGAAGAGCGTCACTGTCATGCTCAGGTCACTGATGGCCAGGTTGACAATGAAGAACTCGGCAGGCTTCAGCATGGACCTCTTCTGATAGGCCACCAGCAGGAGCAGCGAGTTCCCAGAGAGGGACACGATGCCTGCGGAGAAGGCAGAGGAACAGTGTTGTAACAGAGCCGGGAAAGAAGCCAGGATCATCTTGAGATGTTTGGAAGCAAACACCGGAGATGTCTACAGAGGGTGGAAAGGGCTCCAGGCTTCCCTCTCCAGAGCAAGATGAGCAGGGGAGCCCATGGGACCTGCAGAGCTCTGTGAGCACATCTGGAGCTGCTTTACATTGAATTTGATCCCTTCCCCTTCCTGAGATCCTACAGAGGCATTTGATAGGAAGGCAGCGGTGGGATGAGACTGCAATGGGCTCCGGGTGCAGGATCTGGCCAGAGTCACTTCTTCCAGCTGGAAGGAGCGAGGGGGGCACTTCCTTCCAGCTAGATAAATAACGGGAGCTTTGTGCGATTGCTCTTCTGATGTGAGGCCAAGGAGCTGGGCCCCTTTGCCTTTTTAATTTCTTCCTGGCAATGTCACTCCTGTGAGCCTGTGTTGTCCAATATCATGGTAACAAAATAAACAAGAAGAAAGGCATTATGGAGATCAAGGAAAATCCAGACTAAACAAAAGAAGGCTCTTTGTTTGCTATTAGTGTATTTAAAACAATGGTGGTGATTAAAATTTCATAACAAGGGCTTTCTCTCTTTTTTTAATTACGTAATTGTGCTTTCATTGAAAAGAGGTTTCAGTGTCCTCAGAAGGGGAATCTTTGCTGCTCTTGGGGCAGGTTGGGTAGGATGAGAGTTTCTCCCTAATGGATTAGGCTGTAAATTAAATATCATGGTAAGAACCAGCTTCCAAAGCCACTGAACAGCCAACACTAAAGTTCCTCTCAGGAACAGGATTCTCACACAAGACCTGGCCAAATCCAGGGCTTTGGAGTCACTGGAGGGTAGAGTACTGAGATGTTTGTCCTTGTTCCCAGCCTCATGAGGCGTTTTTCCCACAGACCCAGTCTCACATCTGCACTAAGTACATTTGATTAACTTCACTAACTTCTAGGAGCTGTAGGTGCCCACAGGAGTGCTGGCAGTCCCAGTGGCGTCAGCATCTCTTGGGTTCCCCATGCTTGCAGGCGTGAAAAACTTCTGGCATTTGGGAGACAATGTGCTCAGGGCTCAGAAAATTGGAAGGCTTTTCTTTGGCCATCATTCACTTCTGGCCCACACCAACCAGGTCCAGGCCACCTCAGAGAACATCCCAGCCCCTCAGTTTTGCCTGCTGGCTTTTCAGTGCCACTAACTCCAAATCACAGGACACTCACCAGCATCTTCTGCAGAAGGGAAGGGTCAGCTGGAGGTCCAAATCACCTTCAATAGTCATGAAGCTGGCAATGCTAACAGAGGGTCCCTGTCCGTCGCCCACTGGGTGGCTGCAGCAGGAGTTACAGCACGTTCCTCAAAGGTTGTTCTTCAACTTTTCAAATATTTAAAAACATAACTGGTACTTGCAGCTCCCCTGAGAGGGGAATGCAGTCACCAAGCTTTGGCTAGATCATCCTTTTGAGTAAGGTGGGGAGGGCTAACATGGGAAGGGCCAGTTTGATTATTCTGCTAATCACTGAACACTTCTGGAAGCATCAGTGACTGCAAAAGGCCTGAATGTCTCTGGCAGGCAGGCACCTGGGCTGCCCGCAGCAGGGACACCGGTATAACAGCCTGGCTTTCCTTACCAAAGACTAAATAGAGCGTGCCAAAAATCAGGTCTTCTCTCTCCGATAAGGTGGAGATGAACACCGAGGCGTTGGACGTATTTCCCATCTGCAAAGCAAGATACAAATACAAGTGAGAGTGAATTTTGGCTAATGAAGGAGTGCTCGGCTTCCTCGGTTCCCATGGAGGACAGCCCTGCGACGCGCTCCTGGCACGGTGCTGCAACCAAGCCAGCGGCGTGCAGACCCCCGGCCCACCACTGCAGGAGGCGGCTTCGTTATGCTGCATGCAGCACTGACCTAACCGGCTGGGCGGGGGGTCGATGATGGGATCAGGCTGGTAATCTCACTTGATTACCATATCTTCAATGACAGATTTTACTGATTAGCATTAGCCTTTGGATCTAAATTTTCTTTGCAAGTCTCGGCCATGTGCTGACTGCAGCAGGCGCTGCGTGTTTGGACGGGGGGACCAGCTGCTCGGAGCTGGAGGCTTCGTGTTCTGCAAAGTCCCCCACCTCCTCCAGGATTGCCCCGTCCTTCATGTCCCTCTGCCTGTCCCTGTGTCCACACCAGCAGAGAGACTTGGCCCGAACTGCCCTTGTGATGCAGCCAAGACCCGTTCATGTGCCATCCCGGCGGCATATTAATTGCCTCTACTGCGAGACATGCATTGTGTGCGCCGAGAAGGGCCTCTGCAGACAAAGGGACTTGCAACAAGCTGTTCATCAAACCCCAGCCCAGGAGGCCCCACAGCTGGGGACAGAAAGGAATTGTCACCCCAGTCATCACTGTGCCTGGCTGGGACCTTCAGCGGTAACTAAATCTGATCCGTGCTGCCAGCAGTGCAGGCGGTGAAGAACTTGAGGGTGAACCCATGTATTACGAAAAAAAAAAAAAAAAGTAGTAAAAAGTCATTCCCTTTCTCAGGGTGCCTGACTCAATCATTGAGTTTTATTGGCCTAATTAGTTTTCCTGTTATTTTGTGCAGCTGAGCCAAAGGTTCCCAAGTGCTTAGGAAGTTAATAGGGGGTAGTAGACCAGAACAGCAGACGCGTTTCAGTATATTCACTCCCTTCACTGATAACAAATAAATGGAAAAATGTTTTGTTCAGGTGAAGAAAAAAATAGAAAGGGGCGAGAGAAAATAATGGTTTAATTATATGTTTCGATAGCTGTTAGGTTGCTTGCTGGGATGTTTAATGCATGCAGTATTCCTGCCTCCTTCCCCAAGGTCCCTACCTGCACACTGTGGGAGAACCGAAAACAGTGCCCTGCCAGGGAGCAGGGGCTGGGGAGGGGAGGGCAGCTGGGACCAGCCTGGGCACGGTTTAACCCTCACAAGTGGCAACAGGCTGCCTATTCCTGCCCCATAGCCTAGTCTTCATGGGGCCATGCTGCGAGCCAGAACAGGGAACAGAGTTGGCCTTATGGGGAGGAGGTGAATAAAAATAATCTCCCCAGCACAGATCCCTACCTGACCGCTAAGTGCCATGAGGCAGCCTGGAAGCTGTCGAATGGGCTAAGAGCCGTGGGAGATGGAGCCTTTCTTTCCATCAGTTTTGCTGACATGGACTTCATAGAGCAACCACCCTTGTTATCGGTACCCAGGTGAAAATGCCCTCCTCACATCCGAGGCTGCATTCAGACAGATGGAGCTAATTACTTGAAGTAATGAGTAAATTAGCTTTGAGTGTAGATTTATTTTAAGACACTAATTGGTGTTAAACTGCCAAGAGATCCTGCCAATAGTTCTTCATTCTCTGTGTTACTGGCCCATACAGCCAAATACCGATAGGCCATGGTTCCTCTACCCTACTTCATGGCTGTCTTGGATTAGGTGGGCACACAACCTATGGGATGTTTACAGCTCACATAGTCCCACTCACTACTTTTTAGTGAGCCTATCCCAAGCATCTGATGTTAAGCAATCAAATATTTTTATGGTCAGTGCCTACATACCATGAGTATGATGGAGTTGCCTCTGCAGGCCAGGCAGGATGCTGGTTAATTTAGTTAATGGGAGCTGCAATGGTCATCCATGGTTCCCAATTCACTCTGCTGAACTTCTGGCCTCTCTGGATGGTTCCTGCTGCCCTTATGAACACAGACAGCAGAAAGCAAGAGAATTGGTCTGTGCAAAACAGTCTCACCAAGTGTGCACTGCACAGAAAGAGGTGTCAGGCACTGAAGACAGAAGGAGGAACAGCAAGCCAGGTTTTGGCTCACTTGCTCTAGTAGACATGGCCAAAGCCCTTGTGCTGCTGGCAGACTCCCACATCCTTCAGACATGTTTTGCCCAGGTTACTGGTTTGACAGCTTGATGCAAATGTGATTTTAAATTAAGCTCCATTTACATCATCCTGCTAAACTGACAGGCTCTGAGGAAGCTGTGCAGCATGCTTGCCTCCTTCCCCAACTGATTTATTGGCTCTTGGTGATGAGAAAGAGATACTGTACTGGTTTGAAATGCCCCATCCTCCTGCCTGGGTCTGGAAAGTCTGGTCTGTGGCACTGTGTGGACATCGTGAAGGCAAACACGCACAGCCAGGAGGTCTACCCACTTCTCTTTGGGGTGCCTAGTACAAAAGAGCTTCCTGCCACAATCTTTCACTTTGGAGAAATGACCACCACACCTGTGATTTTTCCAATCTTTTGTTGTGCACAACAAAGCATTCATTTAACAACAGTGTGTGCTTTACCACGAAACTAAACTCCAGCTATTATCTGCCGCTTGGAAGAGGCTGCTAGCCCTTCGGGTTTGATATGCAAGCACCTATGGGAAAAAGCGCCAAGCAGTGTGATTGCCCAGGCAGGCTGACAGCCACACAGCTAGTTTGCTACTTGAACACATCAAGTGTCCCCTGCCTTGTTACCAGTATGTACAAATACAGTACGGCAACTTCTCAGACATCATTACTTGTATTTATGTACATGCAGCTTTGATGTTCAGCCTTAAAAATTCATTACCTTTTAATAATTGCCTGCTAAAATACGTAAGGAAAATATTAACATTTGCATCTTAGAGGCTTCCTACTTTAAATAATATAGTGTTGGTGTCAGAGCAGCAACTTGACTTGGAGGACTTCTCCTTGCCAGCCCAGCAGACGCTTTGCAGGTGCACGCTCCCCTGATCTGCTTTTCCTTATGCTTTCCTGGCTGGTGGACGTTGCACTCTCAGTTCTGCTTTGGCACTGGGGTAGCCTTGGACCACTCTAACACATTTGAATGTCCTCATTTGCATGATATAGTTCAGTAACATCAATTTGCTTTTCTTAGCAAACATAATTCACAAGGTGCTTGCTTTACACCCCTCCTACCCTCTCCCTCTTGCCTGGTCACGGTGCAGAGAACCAAGCCCTGTCAGTGTGGCCCCGTGAGATGCTGCTCATGAGAAGGTTATGAGAAGTCACTGTAACCTCCATCCACTCGCTTGGGCTTTCTAGCTGCTCTGGGCAGAGCGCAAACTCCGTGGCCATCCCTGTAAATGTCTACACAACATAACTACCAGGGCACGCAAGGTTGGAGTCTGAGCAGCAACGGGCCAAGATCCACCCTGAGCTCTGCTTAGAGGGGAAAGGGTTTAGGCAGGAAATGATCCCAGCTAACATTAACTTGGGAAGCTGCACGCCAGTCCCCAGCCTGCACTGGGTACCCAGGGAAGCAATTCACTGCCTGATCTTTCTGCACTTGCACCACGCTAAAAGCATTCCAGAGTAACTCAGTTTGCTCAGCTCGTCACCTGCTCGCAGGCTTTCACTTACAGGTTTATGCTGAAGGTGACTGTCCCCTCTCTGTGTCCTCGGCACGACTGATGGCATCTGCAGCTCCGGGAAGCTCCTCCCTGCCTGCCCGGCCGAGGCACTGGGACATGCCCGTGTCCAGCCGGGGTTGCCTTTCCCATTTGCTCCCTGGCGGCTTGGGGAATCGAATTGCCAGGAATTCTGAGCAGAGCCCATGAATCCCAGACAGAGGCACCAGCACAGAGGTGACGCCAGGCAGCTTTAAGCTGTCCCTCCTCGCCCTGGTCTGTGCTGGGCCCATCTTTCAGCAGATATTAAAGCAATAGCAAAACCGTTGTTACCTGTTCTGGGAGCTGGGCAGCCCCAGGCCCTGTGACTTCGGTGTGCTCCCTCTGCAAGGGCAGCCTGCAGAAACCAGCCCAATTGCTGCTCCCCTGCAAGGTTACACCTCAGTGCAAGGAGGCTCTGGGCATCGCGGACACACTGCTTGATCACAGAGAGACTACAAAATCATTTAGGAGGTGAGCACAGTGGCTCTGGGGGTGGGAGATATTTTTTTTGTCCCTTTACGAGATCAATCATTTCAATAAAAGGATGTTCCTGGATACCTGGTACTCACCCTGCGATGTGAGTCCCTTGCAAGCACTTCAAGTGCTTTTGCACCCAGAATTCAAGCTGAATCTCTCCCTTTATTGACTGTCCAGTGGAGGCTTAAGTCCTCCCTTGAGATTTTCACTGATAGTCCCGACTTGTTGGGCACAAGTGCTGGAAATCCCTGGCAGGCAAAAGGGAAACATTTCCCAATCTTTCTTCACCTGCTCTGTGCAAATCTTGTCCCTAGCCTCAAATCTCGCCATACTACGCAGTGACTGATAAAGAACAGGAAAACAAATGGGGCTTGTGTTCAGGTTTTGTTTAAAACCTTGTAAGTCACTTTATCTTAAGTAAAAGCAGCAATTGCAAGTCTGGGCTTTAGTGGAAGACTAAAGTTTGCTGGCTGCAAGACAGACAACGAGGGGATCTCCGGCTTTAGCTGAAGGGAGCAGGCGGTACTGGCAGGATGCTGCAGAGAAGTTATCAGATTAGGTTTCTCCATCACAAGGAAGCAGAAAAGGTTGGAGCCCAACTTCACCCTTTTTCGGGCCACCCTTTAAAAGGTTTGTGAGGAAATGGGCTTTCCTCCTCACTGGCACAGGCAGGAGCAGACAGGGCAGGGTGAGAACATCACTCTGATGCATATTCATAATTGTCAGGGTGAAAAAGCTGCTTCAGAGTATTTAATTTCACAGCTAACGAAAATCCAATCTCAATGTGCTTTCTATGATGAATGTCCTTAGGAGCCCACCTCTCCCTTCCTTGTGTGTCAAAGCATTTTAATTGATGCTAAGGTTAAATTTTTAGAAAACCACCAAGTCATTAGACCCACCGTATGACAGTGTGGATGTTGAAAGGAAAAGAGGGAGGAGGTTTTGCTACATATTCATCAGCTTCTAAGTTTCCGTTCAGAATTTCTTGAGAAAGTGACTCTTTCTTTCCCCTTAAGCACAAACAGACGAAAAAATGGACACAGGTCCCAGAGGCACATTTTGGATGCCGTAAGATAGGAGCCTATGTCTTTGGGATAAACGCACACACCATCAGGCTAGCTCTGTCTGGGGCACTGAGTTGCACCACTTGTCCACACAAGTACCTTCAGCGTTGCTTGCTGCTCTGACCATCCCTACAGACGCCAGGCCGCAAGGAAGGGAGCTGCAGTTTCTGGTGGTGAGAGCCCTGCAATGGTGCAAGCTGGGTGAGACCCAGCTGAGGGGTCGGAGTGAGGGAGCGATGTCCCAGGCTGCAGAGTGGCACCCGGGAATGGGACTGGGAGTCGCTCAGCCTGGGAGCAAAGCTGGGGCAGAGGAGAGTGAATCCAGCAGGAGAGGAGGATGCGGAGGTGCTGGAGACTGGCAGCCCCCTTGTACTCCACAGAGCACCCTGGATGCTAAATGCTTCACAGCACAGTGGAAATAATCTCCCTTACTCTCCTGTGCTCTTTGGAGGGTAAAGAGTGTCCATGGTACAGGGACAGGTGATTTATACCTCCCTGTGCCAGACCGAGTGACTCTGGCCATGAGAATGATGTCCTTCATTAACCTAATTGGAAACAATCTTTATTTAGGGCTGAGCAAATCATTCCTGAAATTCTCATAATGCATAGTTCTCCCCTAGGCCATATTTCATTCTTCCTCAAGAGCCCTTGGAAGCAGACATCCTGAACACAGCACATGCACACCACCTCCCCGAGATGCTTCAGCAAAGCATACGTGTATTAAGAACACGGAGCCGGGGAAAAAGGAGGGACTGTGATCACACAGCTGCACTGTGACGAGACAGGGCAAGGCCCAGCATGAACAGTCTGGAAGGAATTGTTCCTGCCCCTCAGCGTGCATGCACACACGCAGCAAGGGAAGGAGGGAACTGGCAAAGCTTGCAGGACTTCATTTCCTTCAGAACCCTGGCAGGTCTCCATCCTGCAGGACATCAGGGGAGCTGCAGGTGTCCTGCGAGATCAAGCTGGCAAAAAGTAACAATAATCCAGGGGAGAGGAACTTCTGTTTCTGATCTATTACTTGGGATAGGCCTGTGCTGGGTTTGGCTGGGATAGAGTTAATTTTCTTCATAGTAACTCGTATGGGGCTATGTTCTGGATTTGTGCTGAAAACGGTGTTGATAACACAGGGATGTTTTCCTTACGGCTGAGCAGTGCTTACACAGCGTCAAGGCCTTTTCTGCGCGATGGAGCCCTGCTTCCTGGCGATGGCTGAACACTGCCTGCCGATGGGAAGGAGTGAATGAACTCCTTGGTTTGTTTTGTTTGCGTGTGAGGCTTTTGCTTTACCTCTTAAACTGTTTTTATCTCAACCCATGAGTTTTCTCACTTTTACCCTTCCGATTCTCCCCCCCATCCCACCGGGGGGCAGTGAGCGAGCGGCTGTGCGGTGCTTAGTTCCTGGCTGGGGTTAAACCACGACAGGCCTTATTTTTATGGGTGCGCTTGAGCTATTTGTAAAGCACGCATCTCTCATTGTAATACAGAAAATTATAAAAATGCATCTCTTGCACTAATAGAGATGCTGATGTCATTGACACACAGACAATAAATCAGTTTTACAGAAATATGGAGAGCTATCATTTTTGTGTCTGAAAGTAAATCATAAACTACATCCTGTAAACTTACCATAGCTACGTGCAGCACACAGGCAAGTGAAGCTAGGATCAGTACAAAAACTATTGCAAAAATCTCCGACTTTCCCCTGCTGCTTTCGCTGGGGGCTTGTAAAGCCTTCCCCCCAGATGAATTAGAAGGTGGTGCACTTAATCTGAGCTCCTCACAAACCTGTTCTGGTTCTGCTTGCCTGCTGGAGACCTGCCCAAAGGCCTCCCTCTCTCTGAGATGCTCCCTCAGGTGAGTGTGCGACAGAGGGGGACGCTTGCACAAGCCTTTCCCTGCGCTGTCGTGTTTAGTGGAGAGTCACAAGCTGCAGAAGCATCAGTGCAGGTACTAAACACATTCACACTCACTTCTGACAGAAACAGCTGCTGGAGTTTTCTTCCAACTCAAAAGCATTTCAAAAACGTGACTATGCTCAATCAAGACTAAACCTGTAACTCCTCTGGGAGGGACTTCAAACGAGAATGTCTCATCGGGGGCTACCCAGCCGTCACAACGCAGCCCTTTAAAATCAAACTGCTTGGCCACGTAGTCTTTGGGCATACAAAGCTGCTGTTGAATTTGATTTAAGCTCCATTGCTCAGACTCTGTTCTGAGACAGACTGTGAAAGCTCCTTTCCCCTCAATTTAATCAGACTTCAAAATGAGATGAAGTTTTCCAAGCAGCTGCTGCCACAGGTACATTACCAGGAAACCCTCGTATTCTGCATCCCAGACCTTATTCTTGTGTTCACGAGAAGAATCAAACCTAAACCCACACCCCACGTCCACACCTGGCACCTGGGAGGACACCGGCGTGGCTGGACTGGCCTGATCGCACGCATTCTGCCTGACTGCCTGAAAAAACATACATTTTATTTCGTGCGATTGTTGGTTTTGCCCTTTCCCTCTCCAGACTTGGACAGTTGCTCTTCTTCAGCCAACGTGCCACAAAGCCAGAGCCCTTCTTGGAGAGGAGGAGGAAACCTGATGAGCCTGGAAACTCAGCTGACCTCCCATCTCTTTCAATAGTAAATGGCAGGAATCGATTTCTGCAATTCCTAGCACAGGGGAAGCTTAGACACTGCTGCCTGCCTAGCAAATAAAGCAAGCCTTAAAAAGTCATAGAAGAGCAAAAGAGCATAGCACAGTGATTGCTCAGTATCTGAAGGACAGATCACGGTGCAAGGAAAGGCAGCCCTCAGTCCCCTGCCTGAAATCACTTTGGAGATTACAGACTTTTCCTGTGCCAGGGCCGCCCATCCCCATCAGCTACAGACAAAACAAGTCTGCTTTCCGCCTCCCTCTGTTAGCCACCCAGGACTCTTGCAAGCCCCTCTGAGAGGGGGTGCAGCCCCCCGCACACGGGCACCCTAAAGCGCCCGGTGAGATGTGCCACTCACGCACACACCGGTGCCCCAGGCCGCCCAGGCGGGGAGCTGGGGTCGCGCCCAGGGCTGGCACCAGCGCTCGCCCATGCCCGCCCCGGGACACGCTGCCCGGCGCTGCGCTCCAGCACCCCCGGGGAACGTGTCTCCCTCAGCCCCGGGGCACACAGCAAGCGGGGCTGGGCTCCCGGCCCTCCTGCACCTGGGGACGCCCACGGGGACCGCGTCCTCCCCACACCCAGCCCCGGGGATGCCCGGGGGGGCACCGCGTCCCTCCCGCGGATGCTCGGGGCGGCGCCTCCCCCGCGGCCGGGCCCCCCTTTACCTTTCCCGGAGGAGCTCCCCGGCGCAGCCCGCTCCCTTCGCCGCCGCCAGAAACTTCCCGGGGCTCCCGCGGCAGCTCCGCGGGGCGGCGGCGGGCGGGGCGCGGGCGCGCAGGTTCCGCGCCCGCGGGAGCGCGGCGGCTGCCCGCGCGGCTCAGCACCGGCGGCCGCGGACAGCTCCGCTCCCGCCGCCCCTGCCCGGGCTGCGCCCTGCCCGCCCCGGGGCTGAGCCCTGCCCGCACCGGGGCTGCGCCCTGCCCTGTCCGCCCCGGGGCTGAGCCCTGCCCTGCCCGCACCGGGGCTGAGCCCTGCCCTGCCCGCACCGGGGCTGAGCTCTGCGCACCCCGGCCCCGGCCCCCGGGCAGGGGAGGCCGAGGGACGCCGTCCCACAGCCGGGGCAGCTCCGGCGCTGCGGGGCTGGCAGGGCCAGCTCGGCCCGGGCACCCTCCGTCCCCTGCGCCCTGCTCCCCAGCAGGCACTCAGCCCGGGCACCCTCCTCCCCAGCCGCGCATCCCCGCCGCCTGCCCTCGGAGCCGCTGTTTTCATAGCGAGAGAAACTGAGGCACGGAGAGCGTAGTTTAAAGCAGCACCCCGTGGCCTCAGCATCCCCAGGCTCACTTTTCCCTCCCCTTGGCCACCTCCTCTCATCCCCCCTCAAAGGAGCAGGCTGGTACCTCACTCACCTCTCCCCGAAGGTCTGGCTGGCCGCCCGGCCTGACCCCATGCTGTGCTGCGAGGTGCTCCAAGGACATGCTCGGAGTGACAGAGGAGACGAGGAGGTGGGGACCGCTGTGCTGAGCCTGTTGCCAATCGGAGCTGGGTTTTGTTTTCCACCCAAATCATTTGACCTGTCTCTGCTTGGCAAAACACGAGTCACGACCACCACTTAACCATGCATTTTGATAATTTTCTCCACACCAAGAGCCTTGGTTGCCAGTTAGAAATGGGAACAATATCAAAAATGATAGTTCTCAGTTTTAGAGCTCCAGATATTGTCAGGAGTAGTTTGGATTTGGGTGATTAAATTTGCTTCAGAAAGGAACCCCGAAGCTGGAGAAATGGACAGCAATAGCACAGCAATAGCCTTATGTACTCTCTGTGTTTTGGAAAAGAGCCTTCATGAGAAACACTTATGGACTAAACAGCTATGTAAATAGATACATACTGAGATTATTATAAACTGAAAGTTAGTTGTTGTTTGTGTTCCAGAAACACAAAGGCCTCAGCCAAGTTTGAGGCCCCGTTGTGCAGTCCCCTCCGCATGGCCAGAGTTAACCCAAAGAGCCCGGCAATCCCTCAGGGAACGTGCCCCATTTTCTCCCATTCACCTGGCACGGACCTGAGGCACGGCGTTCGGTCACCCGCCAAGGGACACAAAGTCCTCAGCAGAGTCACAAGCTGAAACAGGAGCAGCAGCACTTTCCACTCCACGCCACACTGTACGCAGGGACTGCAAACAGTTACTAAATTTTGTGGGTATGTTTGCACGATTGCATTATTTTCTTAGCATAGTTTCCTTGGGAAACAGACCTCCAGCCCAGTCTGTCTTTCTTCAGCAACACCCCTCTTCCCCAATAACATTTCATTCCATCAGCCATTCTCACCCAGATTTGGAAGAGGGATTGAAGTCTTTGAGGTAATTTAGTTCCCGGCTGGTTTGTGCAGTGGGGAAAGACCCAAAGGAGCTGGCTCCAAAGGGAGGTGAGCAAGCTCAGGGGAGATGCCACGGGCAGGCAGCTGATCGAGCAGCGCTCACAGACCCCTGCTTGCTGCCTCCCTTCTTGTCTGCAAGAGATTTCCCAAAAGAGATGGAGGAGCTGGGGGTTACGGAGGTGACAGGACAGAAAACCAAACCTGCAGGAAACTAGACTTTATAAGGTTGGCTGTTCATGGAACAGCTTTTTTCTTAAAGCCTAAGCATGTGGTGAGCCATGCTTAAACCCAGACCTATCACACTCTTTCAACATTGCTTTTTTACGGCAATGGTCAAGGCACAGAGTGATTCTTTAAAGAGTACTTTTGAACTGGGATTTAACCAAAAGGTTGATTTCTAGAAATCAAAATTGACCTGAAGCATGATTCTTTGCTGTGAATCCTAGAGATTTTGGTATAGCCTGTGTTATCTCAACTATCTAACTTTGTTTTTTAAGCTCTCCCTTCTTCTTCCTCCCTCTCCCCCCACAAAAAACAACCAGAAAGAAAGAATGAATATTGAAGCTATCAGTTCCCCAAAGGAACAAGAGTCCAATCAACAGAAAATGACCACAGGACGCTGGCAGCATTACAAAGACAACAGAAGAGGTATGGCAAACCTACTCAATGTCACCTGTCCCAGACTTAATATTTCTGGCTGGCAGCCAGGCGAGTCTGAAGTGGAGAAGAAGACTTGCCAAGCAGGTTACAGCCTGTGATTAGGCAGGCGGCTCAGAGCGCCCTGTTCCCCTTTCAACACCAGCATTAATCATAGCATTGGGACTGTAATCCTGTTTCCATTTTCTCTGTCTCTCCCTCTCTGCCCTGTGGGCCACAGGAGAAGGCTAACCAGAACTTTCTGGTTCCTCTTTGGTCACATCCTGAAGACACCTACGCTGTCTGCGTTAAATCTTGAGACCGTAAGTTCTTGGTCTTGCTCCTAACCCACTGGAGCCCATTTGCACCCGCTGAGGTGGCTTAGTACGGCAGATCTTGTTGGTCTAAGGTCTCAGCTTCCAGCTACACCTCAAAAAGAGAGAGGGTTTAACTCTCTAACTGCCTGTTTAATCCTGTTCTTCTGTCAAGAACAGCTTCCCTGTGGGAAGATACTTTCTCTAGGTGCTTTTGTAAGTCTGTGCTAATCGAATCAAACAAGCCTTTTCATGTAATTAAACATTTATGGTTTTAAGCATACAATCGCAGAATTTGAGCATAATTGCAGAAAACTGAGGGGAACGGCAGTGAGTACAGGGACAGGGGAACTCCTCTGCTCACCGGTGAGCCAGAAGGACATTGCAATGGCTGGCAGGACCTCCCCTTTAACAACACCAGCCTCTGGACCTAGGAGCAAGCGTTCTGGCTTTCACCTTTGAAATAAAGCTTATGGGCTCTTTTTCTTGCAAAGAACTTGAAAATGGAAACAAACAAACAAACAAAATCAAATTACTATGGCTCTTCAAAATGGGTATCTGGGTTCTCCTTCAGCCAAGGGAAGCTGATAGGGGCAGAAAACACACAGGCACATGCACACACCTGCGTGCACAGGCTACATTTGCCTGTCCAGAGGAACCTAATAAGTCATGTCATAGCCAAAGAACAACACTGCTCGCCTCCTAAAGCTTTCAACCAGCTCTACACACAGGGACAAAATCTACGAAAGTTACCTTGTTTTGCAGCTGCACCAATGAAACGCTATATTCACTGCTGCTTGCTCAGGCTGTCAGGGCAGGTCGCTGCTTCCCTGGCTCGCTGCTCTCCCCCCGTGGGGCCGGCTCTCCTGCTCCCCAGCTGGCCTGGCGAGGATGCAGGTATCACTTTTGCACCAGGTGAAGAAGGGACAGTGCAGCCCAGCTGCTACCCATCAGAGGTGCTTTGCAGCCCCGTGTCCTTGCCCAGCCTCAGCTTAGCATTTCTGCAGTCCAGATGGTGGGAAGTAACCTGAAACTTGTATCCCTCTGCCTTTTAGAAACTACCAGCTCGCCATCACATGCAAGGCCCTTTCCTGGGAGCACCCCACTGAAATGCTGGCAGCGCAACTCTGATAGTGTTGGAGATAAGGAGGAGATGAGACTTTCAGAACCGCCAGTCTGGCTGCGTTTGGACGTCCTTCCCTGCGGTTCTGCCCCTGTGTTGGAAGACACTGGCTGCAAGAATTTGTAAGCGTATCAGTGCGTTCAGTCATTTAAACTACATAATTGTGCACCTACTTTGTACATGCGAATACTACAACCTTTTCCAGGCAAACTGGGCATCTTGACACACAAGCATTCATTATGGAGATGTCCGTTTACAGTTAATTTACTTGTGTAATAACTGTACACGGAAAATAGACACACAGCCATGCCTCTCTTCTGCGTATCAACCCTGATGCCGAGTACTGCCCCAGCAGCCATCCCTGGCTGGGAACGCTCATCCTTACTGCAGTACGTGCTTTGCGATAGCGAGCAGAGAAAGCTGTTTTTAAGAGGCCAAGGACAAGAGGATACATGGCCGCGGGCAGTGCTGCCAACGCTGCCAGGTGCTCAGTTCTCTGTATGTTTCTTCCATCTCTGGCCATTTTTTTGCATTGATGGAGAAATGAAAAAGCGTTCCTCGGGGTACCAAAGGGACATGGCAGAGCATCTGTTTTCTGAGACAAAGGAGGAGGGATGCTGCTGCCCAGCAAAAGATAGCAAGCCAGCTGACCAGATCTGTAAGGAAGTAACTTAGATAAAGATAAGACAAACAAACATCAACTGGGGATAGAGAATATCCTGGGAAAACAGTGGAAGTTCCCCAATGCCAGGAGACTAAAATGATTCAAAGGGGGGAAAAAAAGAAGAAAAGCAGATTGGTGTGGTGGAGAGTTAATTCCCAAGCTCGCTCTGCTGTAGAACAGGTGTCTGAGAGACCATCCAGCTACAGCACCATTAGAAGAAAATTCCAGTATAATATATAAGATATTCTAATTGCTACATCTAATTATGAGGAAGAGTAAATCACCATGAAAAAATTATCTGTCAAACAGCGTATAAACACATAATTGACAATCAAACTGAGAGCCGTCATCCATCTTCAGAGGCTACTGCTGTGTATAAAAAGACACTACTTGTATTCGTGAAGTAGGAGAGTGCTTCTGGAGTTATTGTAAAGTCCTATTAATCTGATAAATCTTTAAATATTTACATAAACTTGATCCAAAAAATGAAAACTTTGTCAAGTATATTTTCTCAAACTGAAGACCAGTAGGACTCTGCGTTATCAAACTGGATTTTGCCAGGGCAGTTGGCCAGATGTTTATAACAGTGCTTTGTGAAACATCTGGTACTAATCTAACTAAAGATCTTTTAATTAGCCATTAATTTCCTCAATAACACAAAAGTCTAGACCATCTGCCATGACCACAGACAGGTCTAACTAAACCAGGGTCCCTAAGAAGGCAGCATGAACTAGGCACCTTGTCCCTAAAGCTCAAATTTTTATACCCTTATTCATATCTTGCTCTTCCTCCATCAAAGGCCATATAAACAAAGTAAAACGGAGTCACTGTCATGCAGGGATGATGTCTTCAACTGGACCCCAGTTACATCCCCACCAAGTGCCCCTAGGGCCTCACCCTTACCATTTTCAGTGAGCAACGCGTAGCAATTCTCCAACCTCAGCCTGGAATTCAGCCCAGGCTCCGGAGGTCCCAGCCGGCTCCTTGGGTCGATGCTGCTAGTGAGTGGGAACATTTGCCGTTCAGCAGCCAAAGCAGCCTGCGTCCCATGGCAAGATGGCTGTGGTAGCACTGGTGACAGGTTTGAGAGTGAGCGGTAGCCAGACAGGCTCCTTGATGGGCTGTGCTGCTGGAAGAGTGAATCAAGCAGCCCTTCCAGTCTGTGATGGCTGCTTTAATGACCAAGGCTGAGATTTTGGCTTCTGCCTTTTGAACAGAAAGCTCTGTGGACGTGCTACATGCATCCACAAGCTGCTTCAGCTATATAAAAATGCTATTAGGCTTTTCCTTGTTACTGATCCATCGCCGAGGCAGCAAGTGCCAGTTTCATCGCACAGACCTCCTACATTCCCAAACTGTTATCGGTCCTTTCAATGTATTTATCTATTTTGTTTTTAAGTAAGGGGCTGATGGAGTTCAGATTTCCATTTAGGATTTTTACAGCACTACAGCTGGGAGGTCATTTGTGAATTTATTGGATTTTAGTGCTTTGGTGGTACAAACGTTTTATTTTAAAGTTAGAGGAGGTTATCCAGTATCCTCAGTGAGCACTTCCGTCATTGATGAAAGCACTGGTGGACTAAGAGGCAGGACGGACTCTACACCGTTGCAGTCAATCCTGAGACTGAGACTATCTGGAAATCCATGGACTTCCAGGGCCTGAGGAATTTTGTAAGTAAGTGGCCTGTTCCTGATTAGTAATGGCATTTAATTAATCCCTAATGATCTCCTTGGCTCAAGCTCAGTCTTGAATCACAATTTTCTGCCCTCAGTCTTAAGCCATGGTGTTTCTCTTCCTTTTTCTGAAAGCAGACATGGTTACACCCATTTTAAAGGTCTCTAGCAATGGCAGTACCGAATACAGTATCAACACAGGTAATTACTCAGGCAAAATGTCCATGAAACCTGTATTGTTGGCAGACAATGTTGCTTACAAATAGCTATTTAGCTATTCCTACTTACATGAATGACCTTTACAGGCAGTGAAAGGTGCAGCCTACACCTTGAACTTAAACCCATACAACTCTTCTAATCACACATTTCAGTTTTAAAAAGGGACAGGCATTTCTACTAGAAAACCGTAAGGAGACAACACTTACTTAAGTATAACACTTACTAACATCCAGGAATGTTAGAAACTCAGGTATTGTTAGAATGTTAGAAACTCAGGCACATGAAAATATCATTCCCCTTCAGCCTAAAATTCTTGAGTTTGAACATCAACATCGTTTTAACACAGTGAACATTGATGTCAGGAGTAGGTAACTGCGCACATGCATCACTTGCACATACCACGGCAGCAGTGGCACATCTAAATGTCCGGTGAAACATCTCATTTCCATTCCAGTGACTTCTAGGAACAAAGCCTTACAGAAACCTCTCAAACGAGAAGACGCTTAGTGTAAAAACCAAGAAAGAAGAAATTCTACCACACTTGAAACATTTCTATGCAAATTTGGGTGTTTCAGCTCAACGAAGGTTGATGACAAAACAGGAGGCTCGGACTGGAGGGGCTGACGTACAGGAGTACGCTGCTTCCCGCAGTCTCTGCTGCAGCGATGTTCGTGGCCGGCAGAGGAACGGAGCAGACAGTCATGGATGGGATTGCCTTAAATCACTACAACTAGATTTTCCAGAGCTTTCAACTGATGCCCTTGGTAACTCAGACCAGCCCCTGGCTGGCACACAGGGATGTTAACTGGACCATGCCCAGTGACCCTGTGCTGGCAGCAATAGATTTGCTTCCAGCGTTAGGACTCTCGGTTTCCCTGGTCTCCTCTGGTTGCCTCAGTTTCCTTCTCAGAAGAAAGCAGATTGCAGGGATGTTGTAAGGCATAATTTAGATTTGCAAAATGTGTTGACATCACTAGCTAGAGATCTGTTCTGAATGTTTAATTTTTATTTATCATAGCCTAAACAGAAAATCAGTCAGCAACACACAAATTAAAATTGAATCATTAGAGGAGCCTGCAAGAGAAGTGATGTTCAGCTTTTTCATTAAGTAGCAGTGACAGATACAGATTGGGAACATGTTCCATAGCATGAACATGAAGCCCAGCTGCAGCCCGAGGCATAGCGAAGCCTGGAAGAACCACAGTCGTTGGTATGCAAATGACAGAGTTGTCCGCAGAAACATGAATCAATGACAGTACATGTATGCCGAGATTTGGAAGCACATTGCTCAACCTCCTACAAAGAGGATGGGAATACTTTTCTCTCTTGTACACCTAGTTTGTTCCTGCCGAACAAAGCGGCACATACTGCAAATTGCTCTCATCAATAATCAAGCTGGGAGAGGCAAAAATAAAGTGACAGGGAGCAGGGATCCAGGGCTCAAGTGGCAAAACAGCTCTGGGGATATTGTGCTCAAAAAACATGATATCAAAGCTATTCATGAAAGAGAGAGGCTTGAATAATCACTTCGTGTTGGTCAGGGAAGATGGAGACTCTGGGGGTGGCCTTGCCCTTCACAGTATTTCAGACACGAGTCCTTTCCATCATCTCCCAAGCAGGTGAGCAGCAGCATAATGGGATGGAGAGGAGGAATTAGAGCTATCGTGCCCCACAGTTGCTCACCCGTGAAGCGGGAGGCTCCGGGAAACGGCACGAGGAGGGAGAGCAAACGCGTGCAGCAGGCGGCAGCCCAGGCAGGCCACTACAGCACGTCAGCAGGAGATGGAAATTCAAACTCCTGTGCGAAAGGGGACACAGTCACGAATCTGAGAGTGGCTAGAAATAGCACAGCCCTGTGAAAGGGTCGCACCGCCAGGACGGGCGGTCACGAGGAATACGAGTCAGCCAGCTGCGCTGCGCTGCCCAAGCCAAATCCTGCTGCGTCCTGCATTGTCAGGGAGCTGAAAGGAGCCTCGTCCTTCAGTCGAATAAAAAATGAGTCTGTGGATGTATTCATGGGACAAGGGAGTGCAGAGACAATTGGGAGGAAACTATCTCAATACTCACCAGGATTAATGACTCAGAGAACTGTCCAAACAGCTGTGTCCGATACTGAGGATATCTGCAGGCAGCAAAAGGCTCGGCAGCAGATACAAACACTATCTCCACCGTGCAGGCCAGTGCTAGCGGCTGGAAGAAGGGGTGTTCCCTGAAAGACAGCTCTATTTTGAGCGTTAGGGGCAGCAACCAAACAGCCACGGATGGGGTAGAAAAGTCTTGATGTGCAGATGGGCACGCTTACCCACTTTGCCAGTCACGTATAGAGCACAACGCTGTGCAGTATCAGAACCAAAGGGTGAATCTTGCACAACAGCCTTGCTAGGGATTCACTTCTGCCCTTGTTTGATGTTCTCCATACACGGCTATCAGCACAGCTGCAGCCCAAATATGTTTGAGCTAATGGAGAAGCTTCAGGTGGGAGCTGAAGGAAACAGTAACCCTTAGGAGGAGTTGCTCCTTTATCGGCACTTTGTATGAGAAAAAAGGCCATGTGAGACTAAACAAGCCATTCTAAACAATTATTTACCTACTCACATGCTGTTCCTGTGGTACAAGCAAAGTAAATGCCTGTACTGATCAAACACAAAGAAAACGTGGCTGGCAACGGGCTAATGACGTACCTACTGCAAGACAGCCGGCTTAGCCCTCTGAAAGTCCCTGCTCCTAGATGCCTCTTCCAGCCTCTAGACAAATTGCATCCTTAAAACACCCTGTCTCAAAGGACAGTAAAGAGTCGTTTATTTTTCAAGGCACAGAAATCCACAGAGATCAGATGGTGGGCAACACTGCCCACCAGCCAAAGCCAAGCTCGCAGCCAAAGCCAAGGTGGAGCCTTCATTTTTGAAGCTATACAAGCACAGAAAACATTGTCTTGACATTGATTTCCCTCATAATTCTCAGTTAGAGGTTGCACTCCATCAGGTTCCTGCTAACACTTATCCCCTCCACAGAACTACTGGATAAACCCTTTTTCCAGCATTCCTCAGCCTGTGTTGGGAACTCATTTTCCCGAGCAAAGACTTTTCTCCCAGCCGTCTTCTTCCAGCCTTTGTATTGTCCTGCCCATTGCACGGCAAGCTACGGACCTCGCTACACACATCCGCAGGAACAGCTCCCAGCTCCGCTACTGAACTGTTCCGTAACTTCAGGCAAGTACACACTTCCAGGTCCTGGGGCGAGAGGAAGCTTTGGTGGCCATAACTGAGATGAAGAATTAGGTCAGTACAAATCCTCACTTGTGCTTCCCTACATTAGGGATAAAACCTTGCACTGCCAGAGGTGGTATTTAACCCTTGTGAAAATCCTTCTATTAAACCCATTTACTGGTAAGCACTCCACAGGATGGGTAACAGTGACATGACTTGCCTGCAGTCCATGACTGGCCCAGGAATACGAAACCCCAAAGCTATCGGCGCAGTGATGCTTTACTCAGGTCTCCCATGCGAAATTTTAAAGGAATATTGGCAGCTGCCAGACAAAATTCATTCAGGACAATCAAGAAAAAGATTTTGATAGAAATGTATAGTCTTCAGTAAGTGATAGACCAATATCTCATAGAATTTTCAAGTACATTACAAGGAAAGGTCTATAAAAATAAGCAGTGATGAGCAAAGAGGATGATTTGTGAAGGAATAGAGCCCATGAAGGACAACTTGGGGATTATTTCAGGTAAAAACAGGGATCTACAAGTAGATTAATTTTAAATACAATGGAAAACACAGAACTGATCCTCTAAATAAAAAGCGTGGAACTGAAGAGAGGGCTTTGGATTCTGCTCAAGTGGCTGTTCCGTGCCCCGTACAGAGAGGCTCAAAGGGACTAAAAACAGCAGATACTTTGTAAGTCACTTCCCAGCTCCACGGCCCTGCATGAGCAGGGCATCTTAGTGAAGCATTATTGTCCCCACTTGGCAGAAAATTTGTGAAGACCAGTTGAGAGGTCCCCAAGCCAGCCAGCTGCAGCTGAAGTGTTGCATACTACCACTCTTGGCTTCCACTCAGACCACAAGAGCATTTGATTATAGAGAACAAACGGAGAGCAGAGAATAAAAGCACTGATTTCAATTGCACCCATAAAGCAGACAGTGTCCTAAGCTTTAGAAAAGACAGAGCTACAACATAATCAACAAGGTCAAAGATATTTCCCTAAAAGCATGCTCCCAACGTTTGACCTCAGTAACAGCAGATTGAGAAATAAGTTCTTTTTCAAGATAGTCTTGGTCAGATTCATAAAGCAAATCACCATAAACAGGCACAGAAGAAAATTCTGAAGCAAAATTGCCTGAATGTAGAGTGAGGTTCTCTGTAAAGCCTCATCCCCTCTCTCGGTACCCCACAATCATTTGGCTAGAGCAGGGATGTACCAAAACAGGCACAGTACTAATTAAATTAATCTGGAAAGCATTACTTCCAGTTCCCTTGCTTTCCCTTTTGGTCAATCATGTCATCTCACCAGGCCTCTGTTTCCCCACCTGCAAAGAGCATTAATAGTATTTATTTCGCACACAGTGTGGTATGAGGCTCTGGTTATTAGCTGTCTGTGCAAGACTCTGAAATCTGCATGCAATGAGTTTTTCAGCATGCCAGTCACATTTTCTCCTTTGGTATCTCCCAGGCACATTTTGTACCTACTAATCCGACCCATCAGTCTGGTTTGCGTCGCTGTGTCAAGTGTCTTACAGATGTCTGCGCCCATCGCTTCCTGCGTGCAACTCTGCTCCCTGCATCATCACCTTAAAAGGGGGGCGAGAAACCCCGCTACATTTGTCTGACAAGATTTAGCCATACTGGCTGATTTTTATCAACTCATATTTCTCCCACTGCTTTGTGTTCTCATCTCATTTTATCATCACTAGATTCTTACCCAGCCTGACTGAGGTCAGACTCACTGGCCTATAATTTCCTGAGTACGCCTGTGCTGAAGAGGCAGCTCAGCATCTTTGCAAGTGGGCTAGGGATGGATTTGAAGGGTAACATTTTGTGAGAAACAACGCTAGGTGATGGCATTCATTTAAGACAGATCTATGCTACAAGCTACGCATGCTGTTGCCCAACTTCCTACCATCTGTACACCAAACTTTCAGCTTTATGTTAAATAGACATTAATCCCATGCTTGTATACTTAGATGGAGGCATGAGATAACACATATGTTGCTCTTGAGACGCACTTCCCCCCTCACAATTTGTGCTTGCGACTGTAATGGAAATACATATTAAAATATATGTTTCTGTTCTTGTATTTGGCTTTTCAATGCCACCCACAATTCCCAGTGCCTGCATATTCTGGCTTCTCACATCCCACTTGTCCGCCGTGCTCTGAATGCTGCCTGCTACTTAAAGTCCAGCTGGCCAGGGTTTAACCCTTAACTTTCAAGATCCTCTCCCAGGCTCGCTCTCAATCAGCCCTGTTCAGCTCCACAGCCACGGACAGGATACTGCAAAGCATCCCCGGCAGCTCTCCAGGGGCTGGATCCCACCCAATGTCAGCACCGCCAGGAGGAAACAGCCAGCACAGTAACCGGGGTGCTCCCCCTCCACCTTCCCCTGCCATGAAGAGCTCATCTCACCCCTTGCCATAGTTTTTCAGCAGTCAAACCTTCGCGAAGAGACCAAAGCAGAGGGGAGCGGGACAAACATCTGTGGAGCAGAAAGCTGAAGGTCCTGAAGCAGGCTCTGATGCGGGGAGGCAAGGGTTAGCATGTGCCTTGGGGTTACTTTCCTAGGATCAGACAAAAGCCTGGAAAGCAAAAGGCATAAAACCCAAATATAAGTAGGTAGCACTCAGACCAGCTAAGAACCATCCGCAGAGACTGTAGTTATCCCAGTCACAACGGAGGATACCTGACAGTCACCTTTAAACATCAGTACAGAGAAAACTCTTCCAGCTCATGGCTATTTCATAGCAATGATAAGGGCTGAGCTGTGGGGATGGTGCAAAGGGTCTATGTGTTTCATGAAGGTATCTCAAAGGGAACAGACGTGCTGAAATCAAAGAGCACTTACTAGCTGAGCCATTTCTTGTGTCCTTCAACTGTGGTGTCTCCTTCAGGCCACCTACCTGCCTGCTTTTCCCAACAAAACTGAAAAGATTGGCATGCTTTTAGGCTCCCATGATACACTGAACGCATTAGGCCTGTAAGTCTCATTTTCTGCAAAATCTCTGCAAGCATGCAGACAGACCCATTAGCATTCACCATGTCTCACATTTGCATTGCAAAGGGGAACTGGTGCACCCAGCACTGGCAGACCAGTGCGTGCCTCATGGCCTTCAACACACACAGACACACACAGACACACACAGGAGCAGAATCCTACTGGCACTAAGGTGCACTGGTGCCAAGAATTTGGCTGTGGTCCAGGAAAGGAAAAATTTAGTATTTTAAAATCCTCTTAGGTCTGTCACTTCACTAAATTATTCTGCAAGGCGCTCTCTTTCATTAACAACTCCAAAGGCTGATTTTCTCAATACTTTTCGCTCTTCCGGAGGTCACCAAGGGAGCACAGGTCTCAGTTGCACAAGGATGCTGTACATCATGCTTCAGTTTGCAAACGCCGCATGGCCATACAACAAATCACGCATGTTCCACCACACGTAAATGGAAGTGCATCTGTGTGCTGTGGTTTTGTGAAAGGCTCCACATGCGTGAAATGACCTGACAAGAAATATAACCTCTGTAGTGGTGAATAAGGCTTCATCCTTAGGAATTATGGACTAGATTCTCAACTGGCATAAATCAAACACAGCTCTAAGAAACACCCAAGGAACAATATGTAGTGGCTGACAAAGGGTTGTAACATGAAATCAAAGAGGCAAACATGTAACCAGAAAACTGGTTATTGTTCAATCTCATTCTTTCCCAGCCCTGTATCACACACAGATGCCCCAAATATCATCTCCTCTCTTCTTTAAAAGCCACATACTTCTGTTCTTCCCAGGCCTACCTGCTCCTCCCACAAGAATTTAAAGTTAGCTACCAGTTTGACAAAAACACTGCAAGGTACTATTCCCCTTAGCATACAGCTTGTGCTCATATCTTAACAAGCTCCAAAAGAATCAGTATCTTGTTGCTCAAAACACCATGGAAAGACAGGAGAACTTGCATCAGCCCCTCCTGCGTGCGTCCTCGCCCTGCAAGCAGCGGTGCTGGGAAGAGCTGCACACCCAGCTCTCCGGCACCGACGAAGCCACCCAGCCCCACGCCAGGCAGCAGGGCAGACCCGCCATTTCACGCTCTGGAATGAATTCCTTTAATTTTTGTTTCGTTCTTTTCTAATGTTCGAAGTCTACTTTGAACACATGCAGACTTAGTATCTTATCAAGTTATTTTATTTTAGGAAAACACATGGCAGATTAATTTCCATTAGAAATGCACCAATTTAAATAGATCTTCGGCTGGACTTTCAAATTGTTCCTAATTAATGTTCCCTTTGAAATCTATCAACTTCGTTTTCTACTACCTAGCTTTTCTGCATTTGAATGTAAAACTAGTATTTCACGGAAAAGTCATTTTTGCATGTAGAGTCATTAGATACCACTTTGTTATCGGGCTCAATTTTTAAGCCAATTTTTTCTCCTCCTCTCTGAAGGACTGTCAGGCCAATAACTTTCTCCCCTTATCTTCCTACTCATACTGCTCTTTGGCACTGGTGTAATTTCTTTCCCACATTTCTTTACTCCTTGGCTTGATAGTTTTTAATGAGCCTTTCACACCTGTGGTTTTATCTAGTATTAATTCTGTACCCTCAGCTCCTCTCCCTGTTGTGCAGATCAGGTTTAACCACAGTGCAATTAGTGCTCCTCCACTAGCATAAAACCAGAACAAAGATTATGGTGCCAGGCTTTGTTTTCAATATAAAACTGTGTCAGTCATGATTAAAAGACAGTGCCTCGGTGACTGGTGCATACGCTAGTTCAGTGTCTCAGTCGGGTTTCTAGCAGACAATTTTCCCTAATCACAAACCCACTTAAAAACTTCTTTGTTTGCTGGTGATGGGAGAGGTGTTGACTGAACAGAACTGGAAATTGGGCTCAGCTTCACGAAGCTGCTTCTGGGGCAAAGCCGCTGGGTGTCATGACGTTAGTGCATCAGGGAAAAAAAAACTTTTTAGCTACAGCCCATCGGGGAGGTGGGTGAAATCTGGACATCCCAGCAGCTGAGCTGGTGTTTTTCACAAGCACCACGTTCCAGGGAGTACCAATGGAGAAACTGGGACATGACTTTCAGTTTGACAGGGAAGGTGTCTGCTGACAATGAACGAACCTCCCTGTGACTTCAAGCTTTGTTGGGGAAAAAAAAGACAAATTTTAAGTGCCACAGAAATAAAAATACTCCATCACTTCATTTTACCCTGTCACTCTAAACAAATGCAGTGCTTGTTTTTAAGACTATTTTTCAGATGGCCATACAATTTCTGAACAGAAAATCCACAGTGCCAAGCACTGACAGAAAAATCACTGCTTCTAGCTATTATCTAGTCATATGGAAAATATTTGACTGAGGAAATAAAGTCCTTCGTTGGAGAGCTTGAGTGATAAGCTGCAGGCAGAAAAAGCAGAATCAAATCAGTGTCAAACCTACATTCACTCCCAAGACATGCAAGCATCCTACTTGAGCTCAGTAAAAGTCATTTTGCCAACAGGCTTTGAGCCTGTTAAAAAGAAGTAGGAAGTACAATGAAAGGAAAAAGAGGATTTTTAAATCAAGCAGTGAACAGTACCAGAAGATGCCTACAACCTGCCCTGAGACTACAAACTCAGGAACAGCCAAGAAGCAAAATACAGTGACGACACCCTAGGCTTGTACTACAACAAGGAACATTTGGTTTGATCATTCCTACCAGGTAGAGTTCTCGGTGGCAAAGTCCTGTAGGTTTTGCACCTCTGCAGCTATATATGTTGCTTCCTAGGATCTCTGATCTTTCTTTCCCCAAAATCATGTTTATAGACCTCACAGTGTTTTAACACATCTCAAAAATGACTTTACGGAAAACAGGTTGCTTTCTTCCTCAGCTTTCCATTGTACTGCAACTAAACCCAAGTAGAACAATGGTACACACCACATCTTCGTGCCTTAACCCTGCTTCTGCTTACCAAATTCCCTGCAGAGCAACCCCAGACAGACACTAGGTTCCAAAGGTACCTAGACCATTGCAGCATTTAACAGGCTGTATTTTAAGCAGTGAGCACTGAACCAGGAAGAAAGAATTTAAGTCCAGCTGCAGGCAGTAGATCTACACTAAAGACAAATTTGTGCCAAACGTTTTAGATGTGAGTTACTAGTATCTGAATACTGCACCTTCCCTCTTTCATTCTGAAAGGAAGTTCTTGGACAGGAGCATCATTTTATGAAGCAGCACATAATGCTCACTGTAGTATATACAGCAGCACAGTTATCATGCCCTATTTCACAGCATTAAAACGAACTATTCTCCAAGCAGGAGAAATCTTCACATCAAAGATTCAAACACCACAGGCTTCGATGCTGCCAGAAGAGATTCTTTCAATTTTTGATATGCCTTTAAATAGTCCAAGATTTTACAAGTCGCAATGGAAAATGAATCAGACTGATTCCTGAAACAGGCAGAAGTCACTAAAAGAGTCCAAGCAAACGGCAGTTTTGAAAACCTAGGCATGGCAGACTTTTCACAGAGCCTGGCAGTAATCTGTGGAGTAGAGAATGCATTTCAAATGAATCAGTGCTTCTCTACGTGAATGCCGAAATGCAGCAGTAAGAAAGGGATCCCCGAGACCGACTGTGCACGTAAAGCACCCTTCAAGTTTGAACGAACTCCGAAGACGTAAGGCTCTCCCCAGCAGGACACGCACAGAGCAAACACCCCCTTCCACCCTCAAGTACTCACCCATTCTAAGTCTTATTTCTGCTACTGATTGACATGAAGAGGTTTTGTGCTCTCAGGCTGAAATTCTCCACTGGAGACCTAGGAGTGGGAGACAGAGCCTACCGGCGTCCTCTGCTCAGCTAACGCCTCCCCAGTTCTGTCCTGGAGCGGCACCAGGACAGCCAAACCCCTGGGCAGCAGAGGCACTGCAGCCCGTCCCTTTGGTACTGCAGGGCACCACGGCCTCCCCCACCAGTTCTTAGGGCACGGAAAGCCTGGGCAGACACTGAATAAAACATCCCCTTAAACGAGGTACAAAGGTTCCTTAAATCCTTATCAACACAAGACCCCAAATGCCAGATCATCTACACGGAAGCACTGTCTATAAAAATCTGTATAGCAGGAAACAGTATTCCTATAATACGATACTGTTCTGCCACTAGGCTTCATCTTATTCCTTAATTTCTACCCTTCCCACCCTTAACTATAGCCTTGCTCACACCGTGTGTTCGCTGCAGAAGCTATACATAAATTTTCCCTCAGAAGCTGGCCAAATTGATCTTACTCTCCCAAGACAGAGTCTCACTGTGCTCTGTCCTCCCAGCACGAAAACCGCTAGGCACAAGCAGTAACCAATACCAGAGTGCCATCTATAGCTATTTCACATGACTTCGCAGCAAAGCGGAGTAGAAAATGCACACGCGTGCTCCTTCCCCTTCCTGGCATTAGGAATGCCTCTCAGAGAAACTTCTGTCGTTAAGGTCTGGAGAATAAGAGAATTTAATCATAGCGAAAGATGTAACAGTAGCTGCCCTAAGAGGGGCTTTGCTTCTCCCGGAGTGAGAGGCGGAGCGTGGGGAATAAAGCCCCTCTCCCCACTCTCCCCTAAAAAGGAGAGGCAGAACATATGCATACAGCCCACTGATTTCTGCTGCGGTGGCCCAAAGCCAGCTTATAAAACAGGCCTGTTACAGCTATAAGAACACATCTTCTCATTTAATACTGTGCGAAAAGATGCTAGAACAGGTTTGCATTTTTAGGGCCAGGAACCAAGCATAAAGCAGAGATGGAAATGGCATTCTCCCCTCAGTGCACATCCCAGAACCGATACGTGAGCCACCTCCACCAGCTCTTTCCAAGGGAAACTGAGTTCCCGGGGAGGTGTTTCACAGCGGTGCTGAGCTAACCCCTCCGGACAGAAAGGCTTATGGCTAACCCCAGCAACGCAGCCTGAGGAAACGGGTTTTGAACAGGTGATGTGGCAGATGGCATCCTCGTCCCCTTCTGCTTCTGCCACGGAGTCAACCCATGCTAGCTGCGGCCAGTGAATCCGTACAGCCACCCTCCTCCTTGGGCACACCCAAGCACTGGTGCTGCCAGGCATGGAGAGAGCCGTCAGCAGCACTGCCGATTCCCTCCTCCATCCCTTTGGGGTCACAGCACAACCCTCTCCATGGGAATAATTACAGGCTCCGCTGCATGCTTGGCTGCAACGGAGAATACATCCAAAAAACCTAGCCAAACAAAACCACCATCACTTCAGAGTTAGACAGCCCTGCCTACACGTCCTGACCAAGCCGGCAAAGCGCTGTCAGGTGTCTGCTGGCTCCTAGTGTCGGGAATTGCCAAGGAACAGTTAGACAGCTCTTTCCAGGGGTTGTGTTCAGCATTCCCACCCAGCCACGCTCCACCTAGGCACACAGAGGGAATCTTCATGCCAGGACTCAGCTCTTCAGAAGATCCTCCGACCCTGTGCTAACAGGGGTGTCCAACAGGGTTCCTCTGTACCCTTTAAGGGACCACACAGATGCTTGTTATTAGTCAGCGAGCTTCTACCAGCTTCTGCGGCTCCGCTGTGGGACCACACGCACACCCACCGCTCCTGGTGGTGCAAGGGACACACACAGCAGACCACACAGGAGAGGAAGAGGCCTCTCCTCTCCATCACAGAGCTGCCTTGTGGGAAGGCTCACCATGAATATACTAGTTAGCATAAGTGCACTAAGACAGGTAAACAGGCTGCTGCTTTTTAGACTTGCTGGTTGGCAGCACGTATTTTGATTAACAGTTCATTTATTAGGGTTTGGGGTTTACACATACCACTGGCAAGGATCCACAACTGGGTCACTACAGAAGCTCAGTCTTGCCTAACTGGAAGGCAAAGCGCAGAGCAGAGTTTAACACATGTGCAGTGAGGGAGAGACGTGCAGAGATTGCTGCTTAGGTGAAGACAGTTCACCAGTACTGGCCATGCTCTAGAAAGCTGGTCTGTGAAAAATTCAGGTAAGGCAGTTAAATTAGAGCATGCTGCACACAAAGCTACAAAACAGATTTTACTTACTCTGGGGGAAAGCAACATTTTTCACTAAGGAGTTGATGAGCAGTTGTGGGTTGATTTTTCTTTTTCTTTTTTTAAAGCAGGTTGATGATGAAAAATCTCAGAACAGTATGACTATCATGAGAATGATTTCTAAAGCAGGAAGCATGACAGCCCCACACCCACAACAGCAGAAGCAGCTGCCACATGCAAGTTGTCAGCCACACGCTGCAGGTCTGATACTGCATTACTTAAAGCTACTTGGAGCTTCGACATTGTCTTCAATGCAGTGAACTGCACAATGCAGAATTAACTAAAAGCCCAGTATAAGAGATTAAAAACAAATGGGTGGCATTACCCAAGTCAGAAGGTATTTCACATCCTCCTCTCAAAGCAGGAACCGCTATGATAGAGCCCAGCCTGAACAGAAGTACCAGGACCACCACCACGTACACTCAGGATCTGCAGCACTAAGAAAGGATCCCACCAATAAGAAGTAACAGTAATTAAAACAATCTCTAATCTCATCTAAAAATCCCTGCAACATGACTTTAGTGCCTCCCAGATTCTGAATGTTGGAAGAGAATTTTTTTCTTGATGCTAAGAAAAAAAAAAAAATCAGAGCAGGTTGTTTCAATTTTATCTGGAACATTTCCACCTGCCCACCTCTTTTCTGCACAAAGCCTTTCCAAGTTCAGTGGAAGTCCATGGCTGGCTTTAAGCACAGGCAACATAGGAAGCTGCTGGGTGTCAGGAAGATTTCCATAGCCCCTTTGCCTCTGCTACTGCTGTGGAAAGCCAGACCCGCTGCTGCTAGCTGAGAGAGGATCGGGAGCAGGGGCAGCTGATTGTAGCGGTGGCCCAGCAGTAATCACAGCCTCTGACCCTGCTGATCCTCAGGGTGAGGAAACAGCAAACCCAGCTCTCCGGGAAGGCATCTGTGGCAGCATGGCCCAGATGGGGGAGGCATGTTGCCTGCATTTGGAAAAGCTTGGAGCAACTCTGCCTTACAAAATGGCAGAAACCAACTGGCAGCACCCCACTGTCCCTGAGCAAGGCAGTGTCTCCCCTGCTCGCAGGGACTCCTAAGGAGATGAGATCCTTTCTTTTGCAGAGGTCAGGGCAGCAGAGCAGCTGTTCCCAAAAAAGCAACAACTCACAGCAATGCCAGAGTCCCCATAGCCTGTCTCACACTGTGAAAGCAGCAAAAGCAGTGCAGGAGGGGAAAAACAAGGAACTGTAAGAATTGCTCCACTTTGGGCACTGCTATGTGCCATAAATTCCTGTTTACAGGTCAATTATCATCCCCACAGCTCTACGTGGACAGGCTGGTGTCACAATCGCCTTTCCTGACTTCGGCACAGAGCCTGGCTGCAGGCAGCTGCCCATCAGCACACCTCTAGTGCTACGCGGGTTACCTTGTCGCAGGGCTCTAGATTCCGATCTGAACCGAGGACCCATTACAGAGCATAAAATATGCTAAGATATTTTCAATGCAGAGAGCTTTCAGTGCTGTAAGGAACAGCCTTGCTTTCCACACATTAGCACATTGAAATCTGTCAAACAAAGCAGCTGATCTCTGGCTCTCCTACACCTCTTCTCAGATGGAAGAGCTTCAATTATGTGGCATGCCTGCAGGATTTGAGAGTTTAAGAGCTGCTGCCATATCAACATACTTCAACCTTTTGCCTTCCTCTAGGCACCGTGTAAGAAGATCTGATGTACGAGTCTGTTCATTTTCAGATGCTGGCTCAATGCAAAAGGTTGCCCTCGGAGTTTGTTTTTCACAGCAGGGGTGTAGGAGTACAAAACCAGAAAGCTACTTAATTACTTATTCCCTGCCCCTACATTTCAGACTGGCAAGACAAGTTAGAGAAAATATTTTCTAGGGGAATATCATCAACAGTAGGAAAAAAGTAATTAAAAGTAACTGCAATGTCCAATTTTACTTAATTTTATACAAGAGCTTTAAGACATTTACATACAATCTTTAGCCAAACACGACCACATTCCATGATTTTCAGAAGGACGCATGGAACATCCTTCACAAATAACACTCAGGGACATTTGTAGCCCAACTCAGCCGCTACTTAGATACCACAATAATGGCCATGCTAAAAGGCCTAATTAACTCCCACGGATTTCAGAGAAGTAACTACATTAGAGTCAAAAGAGGTACATCAACATGTTGCCTTAACTTGCAGTCACCTCCCGCTTTTCTCTCAGTCACTCTGGCAACACATCAATTATCACAATCCTCAGATTAGCTCCTGTTTCTAAACACATACTGGAAAGGTGAATCTTTTCCCCTAATAAGATTCTGCAGCATAATTAGCAACATGTACTAAACGCTTGCAATCCACAGTCATCTTCCAGAAAAAATAAATTTAAGGAGCTGTCGGTTCAAACTGTCAAAGCTAAACTACTTGACAGTCTATTGAACCTTTAAACTTCTGTTGAGCAAAAGACACATCAGACACACATATAGGTCTGTAATCAGAAATGTCAGACAGTAAGACTTATTTTATATGCACCAGAAACACATCAGCACAAGAAGCACAGCGGTGTAAGGTAAGATTTCCTACAAGAATATTTTAGTTACTTTGAGCCTGATTTTTATAATCATCCCTGGTACTTCCAGTAACCTCATCAGATTGTAAGATTAGAGGACCTGTAGAAATGGCACTTCAGGCATTTAAGCGTTCACCTGACATGCTTTAACACAAAGAACAAACGAAAAAAATAATCTAGTTTGGAACTTGAGAAATTATCCTGCTCCAGAGCTAGCAGGATGAAAAAGGAGCCAGAAGGCCTAACTCAAGTGCCAAAATGTACATCGGTCTTATCGCACATCTTCTGCGAGATGCAGCTTACATCAGGAAGCGAGTTAGAAAAAGCACATATGACATCAAGAGTCAAGGCTGGAAACCAATGTAGGTTAGCTCCACATCGCACATGGAACCTGCTCTCTAGCCCTGTCTGTTGCAGATTGCTCACATATTGGCTTACATGCTCTTAGGGAACAAACTGAGTCATGCTGCTAAGACTTGAAAATAAACGTTTTTAAAAAAGCTCTGCATTCTGCCGGCAGTACATCCAATTTCACAGAGCTGAGGCTCATGATACATACACACTTGCCCATTTGGCCCCCGAGATTACCTTTGCGCACCAACTCATTTCTGCATGCAAAAACGCAGTTGTGGAACAGACAGCTACATGCACTCAACTTTAAGAAAAGAGTTAAGCCTTTTCTTAAAGGCTTCTTTATTTTTAAATTCCTTCAAAACATAAATTAATTTAAACAAATCAGATGCAAAACACCTGCATTTTAAATTAGCATATATTTTACTGTATCAATCACAGCAACCTCATACAGTAAGATACACAAAAATAGAGCATGGTATCACTTCAATTCAACACAGTTTTGTACTACAGTATTCCATGACATATATACACAGGACTTTTCTTTTTCAAAGCAAGTATAGTCCCTGCTATGTTCACCGTAAAAATTACGTGGCATCACAGTTTTAGTTATTCACTGTAGTGTGAGTAGCCATATGGAAATTGAACTAGTGAACTAGAAGATACACTGTATAGCAGCCAAACAGGCATGACACTTCAAAAGATGAACAAAACCAAAATAACCACCGAAATGAAAACCACCCTTAGACTGTATTTTAATAGTAAAATTGGTTTTAAATTCTTCACTATATACATAATGTATCTACATTTGTGTCATATTTATATATATATATATATTTATAAAAAACCATACAAGATTTTGAAAACCTTAAAATCATTCACCTAAGCAATATTCACCCCAGCCTTCAGGGTCAGCAAGGCAATACTTGCCTACAACATTACGTTCCGTTGCAGTCGCTGGATTCAGAAATCTCCCCGATTGCTAAACACACGCCATTCACTTTGTTTCTTAGTGCAAACTGTACAGTAACTTATTGTTCTCAGCCCTCTGTAAGACTCAGGTTTCATCTTATTTCCATAAAACTTCTGACACCCATTTATGGCTAAAATTATTTTAGCTATTTTACAACGTTAGCCTATATAGTTTCCCCCTCTACCTACCTCAAGCCCTCCCCCCACCCAAAAAAATGTAAGACAAACGATCATTCATGCATGTTTCTGTCACACAGGGATCAATGGACATTTAAGTTTAGAAGCCTAGACTCTAACAGTGTTTAAAAAACCCCTAAGTGAATAATTGTAGTGCAAAGTGGACTACATAGTTTACATCTCAGCTAGAGTTCTTTACAGATATTTTAAACACATTTAATTCTGCACATCAGATTAGGTTGCCTGATAACTAGCTAGTTGGAATAAGGAAGTTAGAAGGATTCTTGTGGGTTTCCTTTTAATAAAAAACTAAAGCCTAGTCATAATCAGGTGTTGTTTGGGGGTCAAACTGTACAGAGCCTAGCACAGCAGAGTCCTGGTTCTCGGCTAGGGTTCCTATGTGCTACAGTAATACAGATAAATAATATTATCTGATTCACATCCATAACTGATGGGTTTACTTTAACAGGAGTCACAAATGAGCTCTGATTTTTAACCAGGCCAGTGCTTTACTTGCTGGACTACACTACAGACTTCGCAGTGGATTTGGAAGCAAGCATAACATTTATACTTACAATTCCCATAACCACAAAGGAAAAGCGTGCACTGAGAACCAAAATCCTGCAATTCTTAGACAAGACTCCACTTAGGCTAGTCATAGCCTTATCAGAGGGAAAAAAATGTCAGATTAAAAACCAAAAATTGATCAGAGCCAAGAACATCAGTCTGCCACAGTGACTATAATAAGCTATGAAATACAGTACAAGGAAAAACAAAAAGTCACCTCAACAAATAACCCAGAGAGACTTCATAGTTATAATGATTTTACCACTTTTAAGAACTCAACATATTAAATATTTATTAAAAATAAACTGTTTCCAAATTACCTATTTACAGTACAAAGAACAGTACTTAATACATGTGCAACAGAAAGTAAAGAAAATTAGTACTCATCTGGAAGGACAACACTCTAGGCATAATTTAAGTGACATGAATACAGGTTCACCTTTTTAAAATACCATACAGTAAAAACCAGTAGGATGATATTGGCAACACCAGAAAATAAAGCACGTATTGTCCAGATTCCGATTATATAAGCTTGAGATAAACAACCGGGAGATAAGGGGAGAAGGAAGAAACATAAAGACGAAAGGAAGAGATGCTGTGGTGTTTGCATTTTGGAGATCAAGAAATGCAGACACACTTCAAAAAATAGTCCTTGTTGGCAAAACAAGCCATTCACATATTTCTTGCACATTTTAAAGTCATACTTTATCAAAAACTGGCAGTAGCTTCATCACTCATAGAAAATGAGAATCTTAATTTTTAGATTTTATTTTCAAGCCTTGCGTGGTTTTATTTGGGCAAGGAGATGACTGCAATGTAATAGAAAGGTGCGATGTCACTTTTCTAAAATGCAACAGCTGCCAAGTTTTAAAGAAAAATGTGCTCTTCTCCCCCATTTAAATTGAAAAGTAATGATCATTTAGGAGTTACCTAAATTATAGCAGCATGAAATCTAATGTATCTGCAGCATCTGTGAAGCCACAAAAATCAAGAACTGGCACCTGATCACTGAACCATGGTTCCAAACATTTGGACATGTCATTTGTGTAAGAGGTCAGTGTATTTTCTTATCGGTGGAGTCAGTACATTAGTTAGGATAGCCCTTTCCCCTCCCCCTTTCCTTCCCCTCCAAAACAGACTAATCAAGTCTATCTATAAACTACATGGGACAGCTGGGACGATTTATAGTTTAACTGATTGTTAGGCATGAATCTGTGAAGCTCGCTTTTTCTACAGCAGGGATCGTAATAGTAAGCATTGAGGCAAGTGTCACATGAGACTTTTGAGCAAAACGTGCAAGTATTTGCAGCTCCAGATCGGTTACAAAAGCCGCAGCGCGAGGTGCCTGAAGGTTTGGATTTTGAACTGAATTGAGCAGCTCTCTCTTGACTCTGAGTCTGTGATGTGTACTGAGATTTCTCCCTTAAAGCAGACGCAGGAGACAAGCCATCGTTTGGAAGTGGTTTGATTGAGTAGGTGCTCTGTTTCACTGGTGGATATTCCTGCCTAGAGTTGAACAGATTGTCACACTTTTGGCAAACAGAAGTGCCACAAGGTACGCCACAGTTTTGGCACTTGAGGGAAGCTGTCTCTTTGGCTAGGTGGGTGCGTTTGTGGTAAACAGGGTTGGCATCATTTTTTAACACCCATACATCAGGCTTAATAGCTTCTTGTCTTTTAAAATTTAACATACTTCTAGAATCAGGATCAGTATATAAATCTAAGTCCTCTTGAGCGGAAAAATAGGAGCTGTAAGGGACATTTGTTCTTAGCATGCCGTTATGATGAGATGAAGTTGGCAAGAATTCATCTGAACACCCGTGTGGGGAGCTCGACATTGTCAGAAGAGAGGGTGACGGACGGATAATTTCATCTTTAATGTCGTCTTCCGCATCAACTAAAATTGGTTCTTTCCTGAGACTCAGTGAGCTCATCAACGGCGGTTTCTTACTTTCCCAATAATTATCATATGTGTCCACTGATTTAGAAGGCTTGCTCACCTTTGGCTTGAAATAATCTTTAGAGGCCCGTTCACTTGCTGATTTCTGGAGTACCATTCGTGCCATGGATGTGTTTAAGTTTTCTTTGCACTCTGCACGCCGTTTCATGGCTTCTGAGCAGCCTCGAACATCTTCATTGCTATTTTTTCGTTCATTTATGACATCAATCTCTGAATAACCTTTATCCTTCACTTGCAAGTGAATTTCAAGAAGCTGCTCACATTCCACTTTGGCCAAATAGAGTTCAAATGAAACCATTTTCACTTGAATGGCATCAACCTGCTCTTTGAGCTTATACATTGTTCCCAGTTCTTGGACATAGCCCATGTAGTTCAAAATCTGCCTTACATCATCTTCAGTTAGAGCAGACTTTACATAATAAACAAAGGGTCCAGTGTAGGTCTAAGGGGGGTGGGGGGGGAAATAAAAGGAAAACTAGGTTACAAATTCAGTGGTGGACTAGATGTTCAGATAATTCAGTGACAGATACTATATAATTAAATAGAATAATAACGACAGCGAACACATGCAACTCCCATGGCAAGATGAACTCCACTTCTGCATCCCTCCTGTTCAGCAGATGGAAATTCTGCATGAGGCAAATTCAAAGTAGGAGAGTTTTTATTCAAATTGAAATCCTGATTAGCATAATGTCCTCCCTGCTGATTTAAATCACTACGCTATACACTGACATTAACTTCTATGCGTACCAGACATGTTTGCATTTACAAGCAAGTCTACCATGAAAGGTAAAAAGGCAGAGATTTCACATATTGCCCCTGGACAGGACCTAGCTAGAGATAACAGGAACTCACAACTACTGCGGGAGTACCAAAGTCCTCTTCAATTCAGCTTTAAATATACCTGAGGCGCACACTTTTTTGTGTACTATTACTATGCAATTTCAAATGTCCGCTTTATTTAATTTTATATTAGGTCAAGAACTTCCACTAAAAAAGCCCCAAAAACAAAGATATGAGTTTGTGCGAGTTGAAATATCCTTAGCATCTGGCATACCCGAGGCATGTTCTTAACCCAGTTCAAACTGTTTTGGATTGCAGGCAGGAGTAGCCTGCCCATCACATCCTTGTATAGAACAGGTACCGGATCCACAGTGCACAGCCAAAGTCAGTATCGGCAGTGCAGCGAGAGAGATCCTCGAGGGATCGGCCAACATTTCGAAGGCCAGAACTTAAGCATAATGATGAAGATTTATGGCAGGATCTTGAAGAAAGGTAGTTTCCCCTTGAGGAAACAGAGAACTCTCAAATGTCCTAATAATGCTCAAATTCTCTGCTAAATAGCAAAATAGTGTCTTCTTAAGAAAAACAAAACCACCCATCACTAGCGCACACAACCTGCAAATGACTTTAGACACCTATACCAGCAGTGTTTTTATCCAGCTTTCAAGTCTCAAAACTGTTCTTGTAAGTCACCTACAGCATCCATTACTGAAATGCTGCAGCAGTTTTGAATAGGCATATAAGAACAGGTAAAAGATAAAATAGAAAAATCAACAGCAGAGAACTCACTATCTGACTTCCAGCACCCAAGCCGAGCAATATACAAGTTCCTACTTTTCCCTCTGAGATCCTGGCATAGGTAAACAATTTGAAAGTACATTAAAATCAAAACTTCATGAATTGAGAACTGATAAGCAGATAAAAGATATTTTGGAAACAATTCTTTCAGAGAAGTTCCTTTACCATTATCATATAACTTGTGGGAACCTCAGCAAAGCACCCACTTGAAAGCATGCATTGGTTGTTAGTACCTACGCTCCATTAATAGCTGTTGCAAGACAAAAATCAAACCTAGAGCAAGCTTAAATGCAACTTGACCACTCACCCTAGTGAAAGCATCTCCACGTAGAGTTAAGACACTGTAGCAGGTTAGGCTGAACAAAAACCTTAAATAAGCTCTTCCTCTATTTCATGGTTACATTATAAATGCAGACAGTACTTGTACTTCTGCTCTCGGGATACTCTCACAAGTACAAATTTCACCTATTTTGTATAGAAACTTTCCAACGGCTTCTGTTTACCAACTGTATATAGACAAATATATTCTCATGCTAATAGGTGGGAAAAAAAGTCTTTACAGGAAATGCATTAAATGTGTTAAAAGAAAGAAAAACAAATCATGTTCTCACTACGGCCACACATAAAACATCTTACCTTAATATTTTTGAACTCCTTTTTCCAGGGGTAAAGAAAGAGATTAATTCCAACTGTCTCGAGCATCTTGAATGCATTATGGAGAGAATGTAAACTTGAGGATTTCACAGATCTCAGTGAGTTTTCAGCCATGTCGTAAAATTTTATCAACCGGAATCTATAAAAGGGATCAATTTTGGGAAGGCAAAGTAAGGCGGCCGCTGCCACTCGCAAATACTCATCATTAATAGGACGCTGCTTGTTGTCAGAGGCATTCAGTTTGCATTCATGGAACTGTACATACTTCCTAAATAAATCGTCTTTATATTTTGTATCCATTGAAATCAGTTTTTATCTCGCACTTGGGCAGCTACCTCGTCTCTTTCATGGTCATTCGGCAGTAGGTTGATTATCTGGCATTAAGAATCTTCAGTAATGGCAACGCTTCTGGAATAAAAATTGAAAACAAAGACAAGTCATCACAGTTGCATAAATCCCAGATGTCCACAGCATCTATCTGCTTCACAGGATTCTATAAAATGGTTCACAGAGCAGCAGCTCCCAGAACAGCCTCTTTAGGTTTCTGAAAAAGGGCAAGAGTCTACAGAAATGCTGTTGTCCTGCTTTTCACTGTCATCCTCTACTCCTCTTCCAGTTATCCGCCTAAAACAGCACAACAAACCTACATCGAGCAAGGCGGGGGGAGTTTGATATAATAAAGCTGGTGTAGTCTCAAGCCCAGACTGAGGGTTCCTTGGCTTAGTGAACCAAGGCAAAAGTAACTCACGGCAAAAAACTGAAAGAAGCATGAGTTTTTAGGGTCTCTTCTCTGCGTTTTATTTTGCCATTTCAGTTCAAATAACTTACACAAACATTATTTAAATCAGTCACTGTTTGGTTTTTTGGTTTTTTTGTTTGTTTGTTTGTTTTGGTTTTTTGGGGCTTTTTTGCCGTGCACAGTGACATAAAGATTAAAAAAATCCCACAAAAGTTTCATTTTGCTCAATTTGGGAAAACATCTACTTTTTTTTTTCTTCCCCTCCAGCAGCACAGGACTGCCCATAGACTAAGCAGATTAATTAACTTTGCCTTCCTATTTCTAACATTTTCTAGGCTTTTGACTGCCACTCACATTCCACCTGCTGGCACACCCAGGCCATCACTGTGCTGGGAGAGCTCTGCAGCCATCCTACAAAGAACAGACTCCCCTGAATGCCGCAAAGTACAGCCAAAGTTTCAGCTGAATGCTGGCAGCTGCAAAGAAGATTGTAATCTTTTCAGCAAAAAGTGACACCTGCCATTTTTAGCTGCTTTATTAGACCAGAGCAAAATCATTCTGTTTTTACATCATGTGCATTTTTGTTTGCAGGGATAGTTGCTTTTATGTATATACTGATCTACATTTTCACCTCACTGAGGTCACATAGTACACAGAAAAAGCTGGTGACAAAAGAAGCTTCCCAATGCTACTTTACCAAAACCAAGGTAATTAACAGGCCAACGGGCTGCATCCTGACTGCCTGAGGAACTTATGATCAAAAAGCAGACCACAGGCTTTGTTTTTTAAATGAAAATGCAATCTAGCCCTTACGGACTTCCCAACCGTGCACCAAAGGGAGGGGAGGCGGGGGAAATCAATGCACTGTTTCGGTTATCGTCAGTCTGAAACAGCACTTTAGAAAAGATTTTCCACCCAATATTAATTGCAGCTGCTAGAATACTGATCAATGCCCCCACACACTCCTGTTAAAATGAAAACCACTGTTAAGAGCAAAATTAACTGAATGAAAGGAGCCATAACACAAAATACATGGGGTGGGGGGAACCCACAAACCAACAACCAAGAGGCCAGGAAAATAAATAAACATAAAAATCAACAGCCTAGCAGTTAATATTACTTGATGAAAGGCTGCACTTAATGACAACCCCGTGTGGGAAAAGTTAACTAGCAGTTCAATTTCTGCTCAAAGGCACATTGCTCTCGGTCTTTCCACAGTCAGAAATTGCACTGATGTCAAGAGACAAGCTGTGAATCACAGGCAATGTGGAGTTCTAAATTAACATCCGAGCATAAGGGACAGGAGTAAACCCTTCTCTCTCCCCAGATCTTTCCTCCTTAAGTTGTGCAAGATGAAGTCTGTGGACAAAGACAACAGAATGTCTGTTCCTTAGCAAAAAGAGCTCCATGAGAGAATTTCAGAGAAAGATCTTTGTCTGGCACATCAGTAATACACGCCCAGGACAAGGAATGATCCTGTGCTGACAAGGAGCTGGATTAAGTATTACAGATCTTCCACCTCCACGGTTAATAACTACTAAACAAAAGCTCTTGGTTACATGTACAAGACATCAGGATTAGGAAAGTCCCCAAATTAAAGTCCTTCATCAAGGCCCTACGGACTGTGACACTCAAAGCCACCGCCGGCTCCGATTTCGACTTGTGGTTTGTACACAAGCCAGAGTTTACAGAGCTGAAAGGCAAAAGACGACAAACCAAGCATGCCAGCAAGCCGCCGCAGAGCTGCTCCTCCACACGCAGAGCTTCCAGAAGCAAAACATCCCCATCCCAGGCAGCCCACCCAGCGCCAGGCAGGCTCCGAACAGCCAACAACCATGGTTACAAGCCTCGACAAAAACCTCAATATGTGAGCAGGCACAGATAAATATAGTTTTAAGAAACACACTGCCTGGCAGAACAGATAAGGTAACAAGGCAGTTTTGCTGCAAATTATTGACCGAAAACCTCAAGATTTCATGGAGATGTGTGAACAGTAAGTTCTGATCCGAGTCTAGTTTCTGCTGGTGAGATAAGAAAACATTTCTATCCATCTCCTGGGTCAAAACCTCAGCTGAGGGAACCGGCCCCTCTGCCGGGCAGGGCACCGTCACACCTTCACAGCAACAGGAGAGAAACACAGGACAGGTACAGCCTTCTCCTAACCTGTGCGCTAAGGGGACCAGAAACGCCAGGTTTTCACCAAACATTTGACAAGAAAACTAACCCGAATACAAAGGCTGTTTAATGGCACAAGAGCACGCCGCATTGCTGAGGGATATCGGACCGTAAAACACGGGGGGAGGAGGGAACACCACACGCATTAACGCCCGCTGGAGCCGCGTCGCTCCCCGGCTCTCATGGAGGCACTTGTTGCAGAGACGCCCAGCCCGGCCGGGAGGGCGGGACGGGGCCGGCCGGGCCGAGGAGCCGCGGACGCGGCCCCGGACACCGCCTGCGCCTCCCCGGCCTGAGCGGCACTCGCTGACGGCCGAGCCCCGGGCCGGCTCCCTCCAGCCCCCCACCGGTAACGGGGCGCAGCGCCCGCCGCCGCCCGCCCCGAACCCGCCGCCCCCGCCAGCCGGCGCTGCGCCCAGGGCCCGCGGCCCGGGCGGGCGGAGTCCCCCCCTCGCCCCGCGGGCCGGGCCCGTCCCTCACCGCTCGGCGCCGGGCCGCGCCTGCCGCCCGGGACCCGCCGCCGCTCAGCCGGAAGCGCCCGGTGACCCGGATGCGCAGCGCGGACCCCTCGGCCCCTCAGACGCACCCGCGACGCCCCGGTAGAGGCCACCCCCCGAGGGGCTGCCCGCTGGCTAGCGGCGGGGCACGCCCGCCCTCACGGCTCGGCCTCCCGGCACCGGCCCGGGGGCTGCCGGCGGCCAGCGGGAGGGGGCGGCTGACAGCGGCGCCCCGGAAGTGGATGGCGGGGGAGGGCGGGGCACCGCCTCCTGCCGCTGGGAGCGCTTCCGCCGCCTGACGTCAGCGGGGCGGGCGGCGAGGGGGCGGGGCGACGTCCTCCGGGCCCGCCCGGCGCGGGGGGCCGCGGGCTGAGGGGCCTCCTCCGGGCAGGGGACCCCCGGGGCTGAGGGAGAGGCGGTGGCCGATGGGGCCGGCGGGGAAGGGGCGCCGGCCACGACCGGCAGGGTCGGCCGGGGGTGAGGGCGGCCAGGGCGGGCAGCGCCCGGGGCCCGCCTCGGCCCTCGCCCCTACGCTGGGCTGCTGTTGAAATCACCGGTTCCCCGGGCGCGGTGCAGCGGCGCTGCCCGCTCTCCCTCCCCCGCCCCGCTGCCCCCAGCCGCGGCGCGGGCCCCGCCGCCGCCGCCACGCACCGGCGCCCCGGGGGCGGGGTAGCGCCGAGCCACGCCCCCAGAGTGCCACGCCCATTGAGCGTGGTCACGCCCATGTGGGCGGTGCCTCCTCGCAGGGGCGGAGCTGCGCCTGCGCACGGGCCACGCCTGGGTTGGCTGGCGGGGCGGGGCGCGGCGGCGGGAAGATGGCGGTGGCCGGCGGCGGCGGTTCCTCCCGCTCCCCGGAGCGGCGGCAGGACCCGCTGTCCCGCTTCACCTGCCCCGTCTGCCTGGAGGTGTACGAGAGCCCGGTGCGAGTGCCCTGCGGACACGTGTGAGCGGGGGCCCGAGGCGGCGGCGGGTTTGGGGCCCTGTCGGCGGGAGGGGAGCGGAGCTGGAACGGGGCGCGCAGGCGCCTTCCTCGGCTGGGGGCTGTGAGGCCTTGGGAGGGAGCCGCGGCTCGGTTGCCCCGGCCCTCCCCTTTCGCTCCCTCTGGAGCGGGGCGGGCCGGGAGGGGCAAGGGGCTGGAGCCCGGCGGGGGCTGGAGCCCGGCGGGGGGAGAGGGGGTGAAGCTGCGCTGCCTGAGGACAAGGGGGCTCCGCGGGCAGCCCCGCTCCTCAGCAGCGTCTTATGGGTGGCCTGGGGCTTCCCTGAAATGAAAAAAAAAAACCAAAATACCCCAAAAAAAACCCGAAAAAAAAACCATCAGGGGAAAACGCTAATATTCTTTCATTTTCGATTACTTTCTCTCCTGAAAGATGTGGAAACCGAGAGAGCAGAGCACTGCCCAAAGGTTAATGACACTGAGTATAATGAGCTGGAATCCTTCCTTCATGCACAACTGTCAACAGGCTGCTGTTTTATTAGCTATCATTTCTTGAGACTCCGTTATCACTTAGGGCAGAAGACGTGGATATTTATGCTGCATGTCCAGGAGGGCTGTTCTCACCACCTACTGTTTTTCTCCCCCCCTAGCTTTTGCACTCTGTGCCTGCAGGAATGTCTTAAGCCGAAAAAGCCAGTCTGTGGTGTCTGCCGCAGCACCCTGTCGCCTGGTAGCAGAGCTCTGGACTTGGAAAAGCAAATTGAAATGACAGAAACCACTTGCAATGGCTGCAATAAAAAAGTATGAAAGTATTTGGAATTTAAGTGCATGAGGTGTGCCTGCTTGGCCATACTGCTTAGAGGGAAGTAAAGTGCTTGCTCCAGCTTTCTGCAGAATCAGATCAAAACATTTGTTCTGATAAGTACTAAAAGATATTTTATATAGGCAGCATCCAAACATTGGCGCTCTTTCCACAGTTTTTTGTTGTCACCTCTTCAGGAAGTGAATTTCAAATGAAAGATACTGACTTTAAAATTATAGTAAAATACTACTTCTGCAGCTGCTTCTGTGAGCATGTCTGTGGAAGGAATGTTGTAATGAAATAGTGGATGTGAGTTTTAGATAGTGATCTCTTTGGCTCTTAAACAGAAATTTATTTGCTTTGTTTGAAATAGTTGAGTCAAAGTTGTCTTACATAGGTGGCGTATTCCATAGACTTATTGTTTGTTAGCGTCCTGCATGTTGAATACCTGTATGGCATCCTTCCTGTCATTTCCTTTCCCCTTGTAAAGTTGGGCTTCTTAGTGTTAATTGAATGTATAAGAAAATACCTCAACAGATGGCAAAACAACAAGAAAAGGATAATTAGACACACTAAGGTGAGGGTAACAGTTCAGTTAGTTTCGCTTCTTATTTCTGGGTAGTGTCTTCATTCCAGCTGATAGAAAACTGTAGTGCCTTGAATTACAGATTGCCTTACTGTAAATTTGAATTTTCATTAATGGGACCAAACAACTAGCAATCAGTCTACACCAAGACCTGTACTAAAAGCCAAATTATTTTCCATACACTGTGTCTTCTCAGTGCCCAGGTAAACTGGCTTTATACGAAGCATTTTTTTTTTATACTAGAGTATAGGTTAAGAAAAATGAGCTATCCTGAACAGTGTTGTACTTGTAAAATATTACAGGCAGCAAAGTTACAGGTTAACTAATCTATAATCGCAAAGCTTTCTGCCTCGCCAGCTGAAGTGTTTTGATTTTCCTGCTTTAACACTATCTGCAGAAAGCCACTTTGTTTTACTTCTGCTTAGAAGCGTAGAAGTAACTGCAACTAGTTTAAATTAACCTTGCTATGCAATTGTTGCCTGCACAGATGTATCTCTCAAAGATGCGTAGCCATGCAGCTTCTTGTTCAAAGTACCAGAATTATATAATGGAAGGTGTGAAAGCTGTAACTAAAGAACCACTTCACAACACCAGGTAACGAGCTCTTCTCTGGAAATACTTGTCTTTTTTGTCACAAAAACAGGGCTGTTACTGGTTAATTGTTATAAAATCTCAATTTTGATTCTTCTGAGAAGAAGAATAATCTTCTAAAAAGAAGAATCTTTTAAAAAATTTAACTGCATTATGGGTTTTCATGCAAATGGTAGAACTTTGGAGTAAAAGCAGACTTTACCTCTTTGCTCCGTTTGGGTATTAATTGTTTTAATCCTTTCGTGTTGTTAAAAACTAAGCCTTAATCCTGCATCTGACTGCACAGGCAAGCTATTCTGCTTTGTACATAGTCTGTGCACTAGACATCTTAAAGATCAGGTTACTCAGTAGAAGTACCTATTTTTTTAAATAAAAACTTTATCCTTCTGTCTCATGGTTGTAGTAACTTAAAATGAAGGGAAGTCAGAATTGATTGCAGTGCACCCATCTGCATTGTAGCATACTGGGTGGTACCTTGTGCATTCAAAAAAACAAAAAAAAGCAATATGGTAAATGGCATTCGTAACATTTGTAGAAGAGCTCCCATTCTCTGTTAATATGGATGATATTAAGAGTTCCTTAAGCTATTGTGGGGAATTAAAAAGCTGACTCTTAAAATTAGCTTGTCTTAATGGCATAGAATAAGACTATTGCTTTAAATTATTTGTATTCTTAAGAGCTGGTAAGACAACTTTTGAGTATTGAATCCTAAGGCTTTTAGGTTTAACTTTCTTACAGTGATACATAACCTCTTTTTCTCCCCCCAACCAGGAACTTCCCAAATCGCTTTACCTTTCCTTGCCCATATTGCAGCGAGAAAAACTTTGATCAAGAAGGACTAGTTGAACACTGCAAAACATTGCACAGCATGGATGCAAAACAAGTGGTAATAAAAAGTCTTGGTGCAGGAATTGCAATGAAGTCTAGTCTTAAATCCCTTTGAAACAATGAATTAGAGACTTACTCTTGAAGTTAAGTACATATTTATAATTACTCCTGTTAAAGTCAAATGTGGGTATGCTGTTCATGCATTTAACTTTTACGTGATTTTGATGTTGGTTTTCGATACATTCTCTGGAGGTGACTAGCCTTTATTCCTGTTGCAGCTGGGTCACGTCCTCCTTTCATATTTGAAAAATGGCAGACATTCAAAGTTAATTCAGCACAGTAACAAACATAAAATTGATAAGATAGAGTTTCAAAAAGATGTCAGGCATTTAATTTTCCCCTCCGCTGTTTTCAGCGCGAAGATATTATAAACCATTGGAAAAAATGCTTGCAAAAAGTAGTGTATCATTCTAGTAATCTTTATCTGCTGATACCCCCTCTCATAAAAAAGGAATTGCAAAACATGGAACTGAATTTGAAACTTTTATTTTTCTGGGAAGTTTGGCTGAAATCTTCTAAAGCAAACAGCTGTAGTCAGTTCTGATTTTCAGAAAGCAGAGGGAAGAGTAAGCCATTCTAGTTCAGAGGTCTAAGACCCGAACTGAAATTATTTGGGGTTGTCTGAGGCTTTTGTATTAAATGTCCCAGCAAACTAATTGACATCACTTTGCATATAGAATAGTGATTGTCACATACCTTGAACTTCAATCTTCCATGTTGTCTCTGTCCTGCCCTTCCTACTGTAGATGTTAAAGCACTTAACCATTGGGGCTTAATTGGTTTTTTGGGTTTTTTCTTGAAGGTTTGCCCAATTTGTGCCTCAATGCCGTGGGGAGATCCAAATTACAGGAGTGCTAACTTCATGGAGCACCTTCAAAGACGACATCGCTTTTCGTATGATACTTTTGTGGTATGTGTTTTCTTACCCTTGGAATACAACCCGATGACTCTTAAACCCCAGCTTTTTTACTTAGCCGCTAATGTGAAATCTCATCCGTGCAGATGGTATCATGAGAGAAATTGGATTATTGGCAAGTCAAAGGAAGAGGCAGCTTTTTTCTGTTCTTATTTGCTGTTGTATTAACCAGCGTGGCTGTTGCAGTAAAAGAATTTCTGTACCCTTTGTTCATAGGATTACGATGCTGATGAAGATGATATGATGGCACAGGTTTTGATGCGTTCTTTGCGGGATAAATGAACCAACTAGAAGATTAACTGTAAAACCAAGCTTCCATGAGGGGGAAATGCCCAGCATCCTCGCACTTCTCCCTGTACATCCCAAGATGAACTCAGGCATCCAGAAATACGGAAGACTTTTTAATCCCTATCTCAGTTTCAAATCCTGGTTTGATATTTCTGTAACACTGTCTTTTGTTAACATGGTCTATGCCATTCAACCCTGCCAGCCTAATTTTCTTACTTGCTTCCTGCAAAGCTTAATTGTAGGTCCACATGGAGGAGACAAATCTGTTTTCCTTTACCTATGCCTAGTTCTTGGTTTCTTTTGCAGGTGTGTTCATCTGACTGTCTAAAACCAAAGCCATTCCAAATGGAATGGCCTGAACTAGTTAATAAATATCTCTTCCCAGTCTCATTTACATATCTTAAATGATAGTACGAGAGGTGTATTTGTAGCTCTGTTTTCCTTTAGTGAGACCTCTAGGTGCTAACTGTAATCGTCAGACCAGCTCTCATTTAAAGTGACCTATGATGCCTGTGATTTCGTAATGTTTCCCAGTGTTTAAATTCTTATATGCAGCCTCTCAACTATATGGAAAACACGTCTTCAGCATGAGTCTTCAAACTACAAACTTTCTTAGCAAGTCTTTGCACCTGTGTAAGCAACTGGTTCAAAATATTTTAGTTCTATGCATGATTATTTCTTTCTTCCATACTTTGACCATAATTTCTAGCCTGGAGAATAAACTTCAATGGTGGTCTTAGTTAAAAATGATGCATTTTAACTATCTTAGCAAATATTAATCATATTTGCTGGCTGTATGATTAAATTGGTGTTTTTGAAACTGGTTTTCTAGTGACTTTAAGCCTTATGCTGATAGGGGAATTCAGAAGTTTTTTTTCAATACCGCTGCTTTCTATTTGAACTAAAATGTTCATATATATTCCTAGTTTTTCCATCTCTCAAGGCAAGCTGGTAGCAAAACTTACCAATCATTCATAGCACTACCTTTCTGCTTTGCAGATTTTGACAGGTATTTTGAATTCCTGTTCTTCATTTAAATGTTGCTCAAGTAGCTGAAGCTGTACTTAGATTGTTTTCCATATAATATTATATGTAGAGTATGCAGGTATAGCCTTCAAAGAAAAAGTGAAATATAACCCAGAAAGCGGGATGACAATTCCAGTACATGGTAAATGGATATTGTATAGTCAAGTCTACACTTTTACTATAGAGATTCCTTTTTAGTTTAACGTTTTCATTAACTGCACAGTCAAGATGCTGAGATCTAATGATCTAAGACACCTGACCAGAACTTGTAAATCACAGTAGTGTTGAGATGTCTAGTCTAATTGAAGCATGTTTAATTGGAGCAGTGGACCTGCACCACCACAGAATTGAGTACTAATTAATTTATTTGACGAGTCAACTTGATATCATCGCGCTCTGCAGACTGCAGCATAGCCTTACCCTTAAAACAATGAAACGCACCCCAGCTAAAACCTCTCGATTAAATTTTGTGTCCTGCCAGACCTCTAATATTTCAGTTGAACTTGGTTTTGGTACGTTTTCCCCAGCTTGGGATGGGCTATTACAGACTCGGCCGTAAGTATCTGCTTTGGTGACTGGAAGCTCAGTCTTGGGAGGCGGGGGGGAATCCCATGGTACTGTGGAAAAAGTACTGTGTTTGGGGTTGGTTATTTTTAATGCTTGATCTGCAAAGAGATTACAGTGTATTAGTGGTTGGATGGGGATTTCTGGGATCTGGCTAGAATGCAGTTTGGTGATACCCACTGACCAGAATCTAGACTTCTGCTACTATTCTAAGTGCACTTCCATGTGATTCTGATAAAATGTTTAAGGAGCAGTTAGAAGCTTCCGATCAATTACTTTGTCATGTTTTTGACTTTTGAAGACAAGTTACAAATAAAAGTCATTTAATTTATAAAATCCTATCTTCGTGTCAACTCTTGTCACTTCCTCCTCGTGCTCCATACATTTCATTTCAGCACCTCCCTAAATACACTTCTTGCCGGCCGTGTAATGCTGCAGGGAGCACAGTAGACGTCAAGAAATGCGGAGACTTCAACTTTTGGCTTCCATTAAATATTTTGTACTGATTAGTTGCAACATTATCTATAATCTTTCAAACAGTGGACCATGCAGGTTTTGAAAAATAGTTGAATACTCCTGCAAGCCGTAGAAACAAACGCCCCTAGAGCTTCTTGTTAAATCGGGAAAGTGTGACTGTCCAGCAGGGCTTTTCTGTGAAATCTTCACAGCTCCCATTGCTTGAACTCCTCTGGCTGTCAAGGTTGCGATGTTAACATCCGTCTGTTGTCCTCAGTTTAGGTAGCTCCAGATGAGGAGGTGATGGCTGGCTTGCAGCAGTGACCCGTCGGGAATTGCTCGTGCTGAGTGATTGCACCCTGTCCGTGCAGACGCGTTCCTTGACTATACAACTCGGGTTTGATTCCCATCAATTTATTACTTGGGAATTATTTCACAGAAGGTACAGACCAAAATATTGACTGGAAAATGCAGGCTAGTTCTACTTGAACTTTGATTATATTAGCGTATGAGTAAGAAGCAATGTCCTGGCACCTGCTAGCTTGATAAGAGCAGAATTCACAGCATGGCTTTCTGTGCTGTGAACCGCTCCGAGATAAACCTAGCCATAGGCTTCCCCTTACCCCGGCTGCTGAAGAGCTTTGTGTCTGCGCTGCTGACTTCATCAACTGAAATGCAAACGCGTTTACACACGCTGTGGTATGTCTTAGTATTTGCTGGTTGATTTAAAAGACAGTCTGTTGCGAGGCGCGTGTGTTCTGTGTATAGCTTGATTCATCTCATTTTGTGCAGAAACTCGTGATGAAAAAAAAAAAGCCTTGTTATGGAACAAGCTAGTCCGGGCTTCGAAATCCAGTGGAGCGTTACTGCAGAAGAGTGAAGTACTCTGCCAGAGCTGCTCTCACCTCGTCAGCAGCTGATCTCGTAGCCAGCAAATCCCAAGCGCCCATTGTTAGCGATAATGCAATCGGGCCACCTCGGACCTGTGAAATTCCCGGTGTCTGGCACAGGGAGTCGGCATTAGGATTAGCACAGAGGGAGAGGGCCAGAATGGGAAGAGACAAGCTTTGCAGTTGAGCTATTTTTTTAAATTACTCTGTCTCTGCTCAAAGACTGGCTCTAATAGGTCTGATAAATTGTTGTCAGCATTAATTGCCTAACACAAAGGCATCGCTTCATCTGGAATTACAGCAATAAATCCCTCCCGTCTCCTTACACTGGGGGCATGGGATCTTGTAAAGGGTCCCATCTATAATAAAGCATTAATGGTATATTCTGGGTCCTCATGTCACCTGACTGACAACGGCACAGCAGCTGTGCTTTGAGGCCTTTGCCCAGCTCTGCAGGACGGTCACTGGTCAGACCAGCGTAAGAAGGATTAACCTCTCACGCAATACCAAGGCTGTGTTAAGTCACAGAAAAGCAAACGAGGGATGTGCTCGCAGTCCTAAAGCTTTTCTTTGGTTTAAATATACTAAAAATGACAACGGGGCATTTGCCTGTTTTGGGGGTGGGTTTTCGTTTGTTTTTCTAATGCAGAGCTTCATGTTACAGTTGCATTGGTTCATGCTTTGTTCTTCAAAACCAACTCTTTTTTTATGGGCAAACTACATTATTCTCTAGGTGATACAAACGAGGACTGTTGAAACCACTATGAAAACTTCCTTTTCCTTTCCCCCTTCATCCCCAAAACTCCAGAAAATAGTCAGCGCTTAGTGAAAACAAGCGGTGTTGCTACAGGCGTGGGTCCCTCTTCTGGTTCTTCTCACATTTCTTCTGTCTTTACCCAGTACTCGGACACTGGGCTTTAAAAAAATAATACAGAGGAGGTTTTTGGGAGCTGTTTTAATACGTCCATTAAAGAGGTTCCCTTCCATTACCTGAGCGTAGGGGGAATAAACCCACCCTGGTCCCTGCAGCCGCTGAAGCGGTGGCCGGCACGGCGTGCGCCGACAGCAGAGGGAGGTCTTGTATTTTGGAGAGAACGGGGCTGGTCCCTCCCGGCCCTGTGCTGGTCCCCGGCCCCTCCACCGGGCTCAGGGGCCTGTGGTGGGTTTCATGGAGCTTCTCCGGTCCCGCAGTGAGGGTGCACGCCCCATCCCCACACCTCATGGCCAGAACTTGCCTTCGCCCCGTCACAGTCTCCCTTGGCGGCAGGGGCTTTGCTCCGCAGTAGGATATTTGAGATGCTTCATGGAGCTATGGGGCCAAAGAAGGTAAAAAGAAGAATTTGCAGCAGACTTGCTGCTCTGGAGGTGGTTAGCGTGTGCCTGCAAGCTCCCTGGGCCAGTCCATGTGGGTCTGGGATGGGGCTGGTGGCAGGGCTGCTCTCACCACCCTGGGGCTCAGCAGCTGCCAGAGCCCAGTGCTCTGGTGCAGGGTGGGACAGCTGAGAAACCACTGCCATTTCCAGCCCGTGAATCATTGCAGAGCTTCCTCTCCCCTCCGGTCTCCTGCTCTCTGTCCTGTAGCTTGCTGGTCACGGGCACAGGCAGGTCAGGTCACTCTCTCCCTTGATCTCGATTTTTCCTCTAGCACATGCAAGTTTTTTCCACGCGCAGTGGTCGGAACAGATCTGATTATTAACATTTCAGAAAGAAAAGAGGAGCAGGCTTTGCTTCTTGAAAGAAAACCACCTCGTCGGGTTCCTCGTACAAGTGTCCCCAGCGTAACCACATCCGCGGCAGGTGGAGGAGCGCGGGGGGGCACTGGCGAGGCGCCGGGGGAGGCACCTGCAGCAGCACCCGGGCTGCTGCCCCCTGCACCGCGGGGTGCTGCACCCCTGGACCCCTGCGAGAAAGGGGGTGGACCTGGCCTCTGTGATTTGCATCCCCCAAGGCCTTCGGGGGCACGTTTTCCCCTGAACATCAGGCCGATCCTGAGTTGTGCAGATAAACACCTGCTGGAAGCCATGGGCAATTCTGCAGCAAAGGAGGGACAGATCCAGCTCCAGAGCATGTGGCTGCAGGGGAAGAGTTTGCAAATGCGTCTGGTCTCCGCAGGACTGCGTGTGGCTGGCAGGACAAGCTTCCCAAGCTGTTCTGCCCTGAGGAAAGACTGACAGGGAGCTCAGCCCCCTGCACTGCAGCTGTGCCAGTGGAAAGCTTTGCTCCCCACTTCTGCATTTCATGCGGGTTGTGGCTAAACAGTAACGTGTGGTCAGCGGCGGCTGGCGGAGCGGTGTGTGACGGCTGAGTCACGAGTGGCCCAGCTCCACGGACCCTTTTTCGGGTGGCAGGGCCGGGCGCTGGCCGGGAGCGAGGAGGCATTCCCAGCAGGTCCCGTTCCTCCTCCTCCCGCAGCCGCCCACCGCCAGCAGCTGTCTTGGCCCGGAGCTGAGCGTGGCTCCTGCAGCAGGTGGCTGGACCCATGCCCTGAGCCCTTCCAGCAGGGAAATCCCCACGTGAGCTGGAGGGATGGGGTGAGCTGGAAGCCCGGGTTGGGCTTTTGAACTGCCAGGCTTGGGGGAGCGCTCCGGCTCTGCTCCCCACTGCCCCAGCCGCCGCTGGCAAGGCCTGGGCACCTTCCCGTGGGCACGCATCCCCTGGGGAGCGGAAAGCCAAAGGGAGCGTGTGCCCCACTGGGGCTGTTTGACCCACACTGCCGGGCCCGTGGGGAAGGAGTCAGGGGAAGGCAGGAGGGAAGAAAACCAGACGGCTGCTTGCTAGGGGAGGCTGCGCTGCCTGAAACCTGCCCGGCAGGAGGGAGAAGCATGTCCGGGCAGGTGCTCCTGAGCCCTGGCTCGGGGAGGGGGTCAGTGAGGGCCGTGCTGCATCCATCCTGCTCCTCTGCAAGTCATTGCCTCTTCTCGGAGGATCAATAACCTGCGGTGCAACGCGCTCCCCCCGCCGGGCTGCGTCCCGGCAGTGCTGCGGGGCAGCGGGGCACGGCGGCGGCTTGTCCTAATCTGCGCCGCAGTGGGGCAGGGCCAAGGGCAGCCACGCGTGGGGGGCCCGGGGACCGCTGGGGCGGAGAGGCCGCGGCTCTGTCGCATGGCTCCGTGCCCTGCTTCCCTCGCTCGGCAGCAGCGGCGGCAGCGGCCCCGGGGCCGGCAGCGCGGCCGCCCCGCCGGAGCGGAGCCCCGTGGGCAACCCCCCCCCGGCCCGGCCCACCGACGGCGGCGGGGCCGACACCTGCCGGGCCCCCGCCCCGCCCGGCCCATTGGCTCCGGGCCCCGGGGGCGGCCCCGCACCGCCCTCCCCGCCCCCGCGCCGCCCCCCCGGCCCCGGGCCCATATTAACGAGCGCGGCGGCGCGGCGGCCCCGCAGCGGGCGGCGGCACCGGGGCTGCAAGATGCCGCGCTCCTTCCTGGTGAAGAAGCACTTCTCGGCCAGCAAGAAGCCCAACTACAGCGAGCTGGAGAGCCAGGCCGGTGCGTGGACGGGGCGCGGCGGGACGGGCCCCGCACGTGGGGCGCCCCGCGGGGTGGCGCGGGGGCTCGGTGCGGGATCCCCTGGTCGCCCCACGCGGGAGCGGTGGGTGACTGACTTTGCAGGGGTGTTTGGCTGCAATTCCGTGCATCTCGGGTGGGACGGGGCGCGGGGTCCCCCGTGTCTCGGGATGTGGGGCCGCCCCCTGGTACCCCGGGGTGGGCGGAGGCGCCGGGGGCTCGCCCGCGGGCTGGGCAGGGGCGCGGGGTCTCCTTCGCCCCATCCCTCGCAGCAGAGCCCCCGTGGGGTGGGGGTCTCCTTTGCCCCGGGGTGGGCTGAGGCTCCGGGCCCCCGTGGGATGGGCTGGGGTCCCTTTGCCCCTCCGGCTCCGGGGTGGGGGACGCGGGGCTCCCACGGGACGGCCTGGGGTCGGGTCCCATTGCCGCGGGGATGGGCTGGGTACCCCGCTCTCCCGGGTGCGGAGCCCCCCCGGGGGTGGGTCGGGGCCCCCGTTCCCACGGGGAGCATGGGGGCCCCCGCTGAGCGCTGCCGCCTCCCGCAGTGCTGGCCGCCCCGCTGCTGTACGAGACGTGCCCGCTGCCCGTCATCCCCCCGCCCGAGGTCCTGGGCCCCGGTGCCTACTACCCGCCGCTGGTGTGGGACGCGGGGCTGCTCTCCAGCCTCTTCCCGGGCGGCCCGGGCAGCGAGGCGGCGGGCGGCGCGGCCCCCGCCCTGGACCTGACGGCGCTCTCCAGCGAGGAGGATGAAGGCAAGAGCTCGGGGCCCCCCAGCCCGGCCTCGGCCCCCGCCGCCGCCGAGCGCTTCCGCTGCGCCCAGTGTGCCAAGGCTTACTCCACCTTCGCCGGGCTCTCCAAGCACAAGCAATTGCACTGCGACGCCCAGGCCAGGAAATCCTTCAGCTGCAAGTACTGCGAGAAGGAGTACGTGAGCCTGGGGGCTCTCAAGATGCACATCCGGAGCCACACGCTGCCCTGCGTCTGCAAGATGTGCGGCAAGGCCTTCTCCCGGCCCTGGCTGCTGCAGGGCCACATCCGCACGCACACCGGTAACGCCGGCTCTCGCCCCTCTCCCTCCCTCCCTCCCTTATCGCCTCCCGCTTCCCAGCTCCGCGGCCCTCAGCGAATCGGCGGGCCGGGTGTTATCTGGGAAGATAAGGGCTTCCCAAACCCCCTTGGCACATCTCTCTAAAACATCCTTTAAATATCCTCTTGGCTGGAACCGAGTGCGGGGTCAAGGCTCGGCTTGTAAATCTGTGCCGCTGTGAGGCCACACACTTCGGCTCAATTTCATAAATTGGGGCTACGAGACCGCTGTGGCGCTCCCTCCCTGTGCACCGCCATGCCCGAAGCATCCCTCCCTGCCCGCACCGAGGGCCCCGGGCCAGGCTGCCCAGCCGGGGCAGCAGCCCAGAGCCGGCGGCCCATCACCGTGGCCTCCAACCCGCCACCCTGCCCGGTGGCGACGAGCTGAGCTCAAAGCACGCCCGCTGCCGAGGTGCGGCCCGGCGAGGCCCGCGGGCAGGTGCCGGGACCCCCCGCACCTGTTGGTGCGGGTCCGGGTGCCGCAGCTGCGGCCCCCCCGGCCGCCCCTACAATGCATCCCCCGAGCATCCTTTGTGGGGCTGCGGGGACGGTGTAATTGTTCCTTGGCACTGATTTCACACCCTCTTAACGTACTAAAGATGCTGGCTGAAGGAAGCCGGGAAGACTTAATTGTGCTTTCCAAATTGAGCATACGCATTTGTTTCCTCCAAAAGAGGCTTTCTGGGAGGAATTCGCCCTGGCCAGGCTTTTCAATGCGAGCCGGCGGGAGAAGGGGGAGCGCGGGTCCGGCGGAGGAAATAGCTGTACTGGCCCTGGCGCTGGCGCCTGCCAGCCGCTGCCTGCTATGATCTCATTAACACGTAGTGCTCGGCTTTCCTGCCTCCGCGAACGGGGCGCTTGGCTCCGGCCAGGAGACGAATCTTGTCTTCGTTTGTACGGGCAACCGCCTTGCTGCTTGCAGATGTTCCCAGCGTTAATTTTCCGTGGTTCGTAGGAGAGGTTTTGCTGGGAGTAGGAAATTCCCAAGCCCGCGGCTTTCCCCGGAGCGAATGCTGTACATACCTCGCCCGGCTTTCCCTCCGAACAATAACAGCCAGCACTTCTTTTCACTGTGCTCTTCACAAACTTTGGCTAATGAATGGCTCCTTCTTTGATATTCCCCATGTGTTGATGCACTGGTTAATTGGGAGCGTTTCTCTTTGTCCCATAGGTGAAAAGCCCTTTTCCTGTACACACTGCAACCGGGCCTTTGCTGACCGCTCTAATCTCCGAGCCCACCTGCAGACCCATTCAGATGTAAAGAAGTACCAATGCAAAACCTGCTCCCGGACTTTCTCCCGTATGTCGCTGCTCCACAAGCACGAAGAGACGGGCTGCTCCGGCTCTCGCTGAGGACTCGGCTCCCCCAGGCCTCTCACCACGCAAATACCTATATAATAACTAGTTTCTGTAGGAGTTAGTTTCCTCCATCGCCATCGCAGCGTGCACCGGGCCGGACGCAGCTACTCCGGCCCTGCAGACCCTCACACTCCTCGCTGGGTGCCTCCTGTGCGATGCGAAGGCCTGATCCTGATCCCACCCCGGCCTCTGAGGGGGCAGGATTGGACCCGGGGCACAGCGAGTGGCGAAGCCCGGGGGGCGCAGCCCCTCGGCAGGGGCCCCCGCTTGCCGCAGGCACTCGGCACCTTGCAGGGTCGGACCCGCACCCTGGCCCCACCGCCAGTATCAAACATTGCGACCATGTAGCTTGGGGGGGGGTTGTGTGTGTGTGTGTGTGTTTGTTGTTTTTTTTTTTACCGTAACCACTTGGTAACTTTTAAGAACCAATATTTTTTTAATGAAGGACAAAACGTTCCCCCCCCGCCCCGAGTGTATATACCCCGCCTGTAGAAGGTGTAACTATGCAATAATACAGTATCCCAGTAGTTGTGAAGCAGCTGCTTCTCCCCAGCACAATGACAATTTGCAATGCCTGCGAGATTAACAGTGTCCATAAAAGGCACGGGTAGCCATTTCAAACACCAACCCTGTTTACAGAGCAGCTATGCACTCAAGCACCTGTTAATATGACTCTTAACAACTGCTTTTCAAGAGGACTGTGACTAATAGCAGGCACTTGTCACCGATACAATGGTGGCCTGTCCCAAGGCTGCCCATCGACAGGTGTGTGCCAAAAGCCCTATTTATGGGTATTGACAGGTGCCTCCTGAATGCATCTTTCTTTGGACATTGTTTTCATGGAATCATTACAAAGAGGATGTTTACATTTCAAAGGTACACTGGTATTTATATTTTTGTGCCACAATTTTGTACTGATGAAACTTTTTATATAATTATATACAGTTTATTGATATTCAATAAAATGGTTAATTTATAATAGGGTTTTGTGGGTGCTTAGGGTGAATGTGCGGCAGCGGGTGTGAGTGGGGAGTGCTGTGGCTCTCTGCTGTGCTGCGGGGACCGGGGTGCTGGGCTGGGTGGGGGTGCTGGGCTCGGCTGGGTGCTGGGCTCGGCTCTCCTGGCCTCTGGCTGCAGGTGACCGGCAAGTGGCATTCACGGGAGGGGATCTGCAGAGCAGTTGCCTCTCGGGAGAGGAAAAGGCAGGCTGAGTCAGTTCCTGGCCAAGGGCTGGGGAGGGGGCAGCTGTGCGGTGAGGCAGGCTGGGGGGACCAGGCTGCTGGGGGGGGTCAGGCTGCTGGGGGGACCAGGCTGCTGGGGGGGGGTCAGGCTGCTGGGGGGGTCAGGCTGCTGGGGGTGCAGTGCATCTCCCTGGCTCCGCGTGGGAAAGTGCAAGGGCTTGCCCTGCCCCTCCCAGCCTGCCCGGGTGGGTGCTGGCTTCCCCACGGGGCTACTGGAGCACCCACAGCCCGGCCGCGTCCCCCAGCACTCCCTGGGGAGCGGGTCTGTGCTGCAGCATGGGGGACCGCTGCGCTGGGGCTGCCTCCGGCTCTTGGCAGGCTCCTGAGCCTCCCCGGGGATGGCTAAAGCTCCAGGCACCTCGGTGAGCTGAGCCTCCGGGTGGGTGACCCCATGTGGGTGGTGTGGCAGCAGAGGTGACACATCCTCTTGTCACCGCAGAGCCCTTCAGCGAGTGTGGGTAAGGCTGTCCCCTGCGTGCCCACAGCCGGGAGGGGACCGAGGGGCAGGTGCTCCAGGATACCCCAGGTACCTGCCTCTAGGATTTCCATAATGAAACGGTCCCAATGCCCCAAACCACCTGCCTTGCACCTTCCCAGCCACCTCCGAATCCGGGGTGCTTCAGGGACAAGGCAGCCGCTCTCGCCACCTGCCTCCCCCAGGGGTTGAGATTTTGTCCTTCTTCCTCCCACATTTCCTCAGTCCCATGTCCAGGACATTGCTTTTAACCAGAGAGTAAAAGCACGCAGCCCCCAGCACTCATCCCCGCTCCGGCCGGCCGGCGTCCGGCTCCCCGCGCCTCTCCCAGGGGCGCTTACGGAGCAGGAAGATGTGTGTGGCTGTAAAAGTGAGCAGAGCTGCTGCTCGGTCCTTCTTTAATTAAGAGCTCACCCAGTATAAACTGACTTTCCCAGCCGGGCTGGACTCATTACTTGATTATTAAGCAGGGCAGGAAGTTTTGGGTTTGCTCTTGTGTGCGCTTTTTTCTTCCTTTTCCCAACAGGAAGCGGGGGAGGGGCACTAATTACTTTCAGCTTTCCATCCATAAAATCCTGGAGCCGCAAAAGCAGCTAAATAGTTAAAAAAAGACCAATTTTGAGAACGGACCACCTGCAGGAGCTGGAAAGGAGGGTTGAGGAGTGGGTAAGCAGGGAGCAGAGGCCCGCCGAGCCCTGCTTGCCAGCGAGGCGGCGCAGGCTGTCGCGCCAGCCGGGGTTGGTGTCGGCTTTGCGGCTCTGACATGCGAGAGCCCTCGGTTGCTGCTTAGCGTTAGGGCCCTGCAACGTGCATCCAACTGCACGGCACAGGCTGTGCCTTACCCCCATCCACGCGTGTCATGGCTGTCACCGATTCGGATGGGGACCCTTTCCAGTGTCATTCAGGCTGTTGCTTCGTCCCTGTGCTGGCACCCACTGGGGAACCCTGCCAGCTCCCTCTCAATGGGCTTCGACTAATATTGGTTAGGCAGACGATGAGAGTTGTGAGAAACCTCCTCCTTAGCAATCTTTCCTGCTCTCAGTTGTGTTCCTGGCTTTGTCCAGAGCCTGGCTGGGATGCAAGCCTTTTAGAGAGAAGGTATAAAACGGGTGGAGGACAGCCTAGGCTCCGACTGACAAATCCTGCTGGCATTCAAACACAAATGCAGCCTTAAAACACTGGAAAAAAGAAATGCTGCCTGTTCTGAATCACAAAAGCACAGCCCACTGGCACTTGGGCTGCTGCTGCATCTGCTCCCTTCCCTGCCCTGCCCAAGCACCCTGCACCCCGGGGACCCGCGGCTGCTCAGACAGGAGCACCCTGTGCCCTGGGGACCCACGGCCGCCCAGATGCTGTCCCGCAGCTTGGGGCAATGCCTCTGACCTCCCCGAGTTACGCCCAGGTCTGGACCAGCTGCTGCCCTGTCTCAGGGTGACGGCCATGGCCCAGATCCCTCCTCTTCTGACCGGCTGCTCATTTTCCTGCTGCAAAAATATTTCTTACTTCTACACCAAGGGCTGTTGGGGTGAGCAGAGGCTGGGGCCCACGACAAGGACACCCTTGTGTCCAGCTCGAACTTGCTGCATAGATGGGCAATCCCCTCTACCCTTTCTCTGCCCCATACACCTTTGGGGCTCTGTGATGGAGAACTGCATCCAGGAGCTGGGCCTGATGATGAGTTGCAATTGCTTTTTCATTTCAGTTTCTGAAGGAAACCCCCCAGAGCAGCACCCCTGGCAGCAAGGGCAGCTGGCAGAGTGCCGTGGTCCCCTGCCCTTGGTCCCCTGCACTTTCCCAGGCAACAAGAGCTGCACAGCGAAGCCAGAGGGTTCATGACGAAACCTCAGCAGTTTTTTTCCCTGTTTTTTCCCCCTCTCTGTTTTAATGCCACAGGAACTAAACACACCGTAAAGCTGCTGCCTGCAGCCCGGCTGTTTCATCCAGGTAGCGCAGGCTGCAGTTTCGGTGGTGGGGGTGGCGGGAAGGGGGCAGCCGGCGATTAACGGGAGGAACCATTTGGTGACCACCTTGTGTGACCATCTGTAACAGATTACGGTGTCAGCGCTCGTAAAAGCCGGGATTCAATCAAGCACCCGGCAGGTAGCGGGGGGCCCCGCTGGCAGGGGCCGTGGTGCCGGGGTGCGGGCTGTGCCGGCTCCGGGCTGCCGCGCTCCCCGGGCGGCGGCACGGCCACGGCGTCGAGCGTTTGAACTCCGCCGTTTAATTTCCACGGACCTCCACAGGACCTTTAAACAAGCACGTACGTCCCCTCGGCTCCTGGAGCCCTTTCAAAGGCTCCGGGGAAACCACAAAGTGCCTTTTCTTCCCAGAGAGGACTAGTTTCCCCCCCCCCCACCCCTGACCCAATGCAGAATTAAGGGTGTTTGGAAAACCCACCCTGCCGTGGGACCCCGCTGGGGCAGAGAGCTGGGGCAGACCCACGCAGAGATACTGGGTTAAAAAGGGCTTGAGGGCTTCCACGCCACTGTTTGAAATCATCCTGTCTCTGCAGGCATCCGGAGCATCCCAGAGGGGACGAGAAGGGAAGTGGGTGGATTACAGCCACCTTTGCAAAGGCTAAGCTTCATCTGCTTGGTGATTTGGGGGCTGCAGTTCCCAAAATTGCCTTTTCCACTCCTTTCTGTCCCCATCTCTCTCGGGGACGGGCATGAGGCACGCCTGGCCCTGGTGCAGTGAGGGCGAAGAGCAGCTCCAGGGCCACTCTGCACCCAAAGTCCTTGGGAAACCCCCCATGGGGCACCCGGGCAGGGGGAAGAGGAAAGAGGGAAAAAGAAAAAGGGCTGGAAAGCGTTTAAACACAAGGAACACACCGAGCCTGCCTCATACTCGGCTGAGCTGGGGGCTCCCCACAGAGCTCACCTCGAGGCGAGGACCCGGCGCTGGATAGGGGACAGCCCTGCCACTGCCTCCCAAAATGCCTCCCCCCTCCTCCAGGGCAGTAGGAAGGAAAAAATTTTCCACTTTCTTCTCCTGTCGCTGCAAAACTGTCTGATAGAAATGTTCTCCTCGTGCTGTCCCAGATCCCCCGCAGCCTCTGGAGGAGAGTTTCCAGCATCTGAGCGTGCAGCCCCAGGAGCAGGCAGCCAAAGCTCAGCCCCTACAAAGCGTAGCAGCCTAATTCTTCTTTTGGCTCTTACCTTGCCTAGAAAAAGCTGAATAAACAAACAGAAACCAGGCAGGATCCAGGGAAAAGCCCGTTATTAAAGTCAATCGCTGGACGGCTGTTTCTGATTTGGGGAAGGGAATGACCGGAGCTTTGTGGCAGAAGCCAGGACGGCTCGTGGGGCAATCAGCAGAGACAACACAGGTTTCCCCTCGAGATACCTGGGACTGTGGGAGGCCTTGGAAGATGTATACACTTCTCCTCGGCTGGGCAAGAAGGGCGGCAGGTGCCGGTGCAGGCTGAGCGAGCCCCTGTCAACAGGCAGTCCTGTGAAAGCCTCCGTCCATTAACAGCTCGCCATAAGGAGCGGGGTTCACAAACAAGCTGCAGGTGTAGCTATTGTTTTTCCAGCTCTGGGCTATTGACACGAGCTATAATCTCAAATTAATCTTTAATCGGATGATGAACTGATAGCGTGGGGCTGGGGAGGTGCGAGTCTTCCCATGGAGACAAAGAGCATGGCAAATGCAGAGAGATGGAGCCAGGGAGACCTGGGGAAGGGGAGCGAGGCCGAAGGATTAAAATAAAGATGACTTCTCTCTGCAGATGCAGGCGGTCTGGATTGCAGCATCACCAGGGTCTTGCCGCCGGCTGTGCTCGCCTTGCCGAGGGCATCGCCTCTCCCCAGCCACGCTGCCTGCGAGCCTCTCCCTGCCTGCCCCCGCGCCGGCGGGGCGAGGGGTGATGCCCGCCCCAGGGCTGCACCGTGCCCCAGCGAAGCATCGGCCGCCTGCCAAAACAGCGCCAGCGCGCGCCTCGCTGGCTGGGAAATCAGGCCATAAATCCTCCCAGCGGAGGCCGGCTTTCTCCTGGGCAAAGCGAGCACAAACTCCTTGCCCCGAGCACGTGGGGCTGCTCCGCTCACCCCACAGGGTTGAGAAACACCTTCCCAGGGCTGTCTCACCCTCCAACTATTTATGTCCCCTGCACCAATGTCATGGCAGCGGCTGTGGCCAGCGAGAGGACAGGCAGCACCCAGCTGCACTTGGGGGGGTTTGGGAGACCACGGAGGGACGGGCAAGCGCAATACTGTTGTGGGTTAAACGGTTGTTTCTCTTCTTTCGCTCTCAGCCGGTCCCGATGATGGGGAAAGGTTTGGGGGCCGCTGGCACTGCCCCCCTGGCAGGTACAATCTCGTGTGGGCTGGGAGCGGGTCGCTGTCCCCGGGCCGGTGCAGGCAGATGGGTAACACTGAGCAAACAGCCAGGAGCAGCCACGGAGCCCCTCTGCAGAGACACCCTCGCCAGAGCTCCATTAATGGCAGTGGGTTAAAAATGAAAGCCATAACACCTTATATTTAATTTCTTCACCTGAGGATGAACGGTTTGGCACAAGGGACACAAGCACATGCACAGCAGCGACCCGTGTCCTCCCCACAATAAGAAGTGCAAGAGTTACCAGCCTGTGCCGACGGCTTTACAATAGCAATGCTGTGCTGTAACTTATTGGAGATCTGCCTAGAAAATCATCAGAAAGTATTTTAAATCCAGCATAACATACATATTTATGGATCACCTTCTGTTTTACTGGGCTCCCTGAAAGCAATGCGAGGCCTGTTTTACTTTTCTCAATAAAAAGGCTCACATTTCACATGCAAGGAGATTGGCGTCTCCCGAGCTAATTAATCCGGGTTCCCCTCCACCTCCGCATTTTCCACGCAGGGTTATGCTGGCGACACTTTGTCTGTGGCCGCTCCGGGGAGGACGGTGCTGCACGTTAAGCCTCCTTTGCCGGCGATGCGCTGGAGGCAGAGCGGGGCAAGGCGAGGAAGTGGCGGCGTGTCGTGGCACAGAGTCATGGCCCGTTATAAAGAGCTTGAAGGGCCTGCATTATGTCATTACTCAATTAGCCTGTTGGTTATAGCACTTCATTAGAGAGACAGTTCCTATTCAGTGGCCCTAATCCACTTTCTAAAGACAGGGCTGGAGGCATTGATCGCTTTTCCCGCTTTCCCGAAGAGGCAGAAAGCGGGTTTGGAGAGCAGCTCCGTGGCGGGCAGGGGGGAGCGATCCCACCACCGTGGCCGGGGCTGCCCCCCGCCACCCTAAAACTGAGATGAGGGCAGCAGCGCCCAGCCCCAGCAGCTCGGGAATGTGCAGGGGTGCGGAGCACCTGCCCTTCTCACCAACCTCAGAAATCAGGCTGTTAACCAGGGAACAAAAGAGTTTTGGAGTCAAACCATAGGCGACCACAGCTGAGGACATGACCTCTCCTCACTTGGCTGGATGTGATGGGTGAGCCAGTGCCAGGGATGCTCTTGGGGATGAGCATCGCCTGTCCAGCCTGCACCTCGCTTCAGTCCACAGTGGGGGCAGAAAGAAAAGCTGAAAAGATGCTCTTTTTCTTTTTTTTTTCCTTTCTTTTTTTTTTCTTTTTTTTTTTCTTTTTTTTTTCGATTTCCCCCCCCTCCTCCGCTCTGTGACATGCAATGCTCAGTGGAAACTGAAGTGGGGTAGGAAGCGGAGCGAGAGCCACGTGCAGGAAACCGATGTGTGTCAGGAAAGGATGTCAGCACCAACGGTGGGACCAAGAAGCCAACAGCGGCGCGGGAGCTGCCCCCGCCCCGCCGGCGACTCGCTGATGAGAGGGGCAGGAAGCGAAACGGAGCCCTTCCTCTATAAATAAAGCTATTTGCTGCCATTTGAGGCAGCGGCAGAGCAAACCCAGAGGTGCAGGGAGCTCCCAGGCAGCGCAGAGGTGCCCAGCCAGGGTAGCACCACGGGGCTGGGAATTGTTCCTCATGTCCTGCCCACCTGTTGGCTTCGAAGCCAGGGGGCTCCTGCGCCCTGCAGGGACCTGGTCCCCCAAGTCCCCCCACCACGACGGACAGAGCATCCTCAGCTATGTCCCCGTGCGAGGCTGCCACACGGCTGGCGCTTGAGGCCTCATCCTGCCGCAGCCCCCAGCAGGACACCAGCCCGCAGGCACCTCACCCATCCCACGTCCTCCTTCCCCAGGGCGCCCGTCGGCCAGATGCCCCCTTCATGCCGTGCTGCCGTGGGAGGAGCTGGGCTTGGGGTTTTTCCCTCCCCCATAAAATATAACCATTGCTCAGACTTCAGAAAGATGCAGCCTAAGCGCAGAAGTTATTTTAGGTCAAAAGAAGTACCGGGGTAGGAAAGTTTACTGCCCTGGTTACAGCAGCTGCCGTCTGTGATCAATATCATCCAAATTTTCCCCCAAAAACCTCACTTTAAAGCAATAACCTTCCATCATCGCTTCCACTGGGTTGGAGGGCAGCAACGGGGGGCCTGCATTTGCTGGAAAAATTAATAGTTATTAGTACTTGTGACTCAGGCAAGGACCTGAGTGCCAATTTTTAAATGCAGACACTGGTAGATGGCAACTGATTTCCCTCAAACGGTCTTCAGAGCATCCCAGGAGCCAAAACAGTGGCTGGCACGTGCCTGAGGGACAGGGACTGCAGTCCTTGCCGGCTGCAGGGGAGGAAGGGAAGGCTGGGACGTCACATGCCATCACCCATCAGAAAGTCCAAATCTTCCACAATTTAAGCAAACACCTTGTTTTCATTCAAACCCTTTTGCCATTTCATAATACTGGCTACTTGTCTCCAAAAGGAAATAGCTGTCCCATAAATAAAGGAAGGTGGGAGGGAGCATGGGGGAGGCTGTGAGTGCAGAGGAGGCAGATGTAGAAAGCTTTTCCCGGCGTGCTCCAGCTCACAGCCAGAGGATAACGTCAATAAGCGGAAGAGCAGAGAGGGTCCGTGGCACACACACGTGCCAAGGAGCCGCTTGCACATAGCCACGCCTGGGGCACCCCCAGCCCTCCCCTCATCACCCTCCGAGCATCCTCCCCGCGAGCATCCTCCCCGCCGGCCGGCCCAGCGTGGCAGGGGCGTGCTGAGAGCGGTCCCCGCGTGAGCCCCACACACCGAGCCCCGAGCCCGGGCTCCTGGGCACCTGGAGCTGTTTCCCCACTGCAGCAGGAGCCTCAGATGGGGGGGACTTGCAAAACCACCTTGTGGCACTGAGCGAGGGTGGGTTGGCAGTGCAGAGAACAGCTGGGCAGGTGCGGGTATCGCATCCCAGCTCCGACACCGACTCTGCATCCTCAGTCGTGGCGCATCATCTCCACATGCGCTCTTTTCCACGCACAGTGGGGAATATCATGCTGTAGCTGTAAGGAGCTCTCTGAGCCCGGCAGCGGGGAGCAGGCGTGCCCAGCAGACAAGCCAGTACACAAGAAGGGGCACCAGGACCAGCACCTTCCCAGGGCACCCTCACTGGCAGCCCCACGGGGAGGCCTGGGACCCGCTGGCCCTGCATATCTGCGGGTCAGGGCTCAGCTGGCTGCGGGTTTCTCTCTGCTGGCCTGGCCTCAGCACTGAGCCATTAATAACCAGCTCTAGTTGTGTCTCTCCAGCCCACAGCCCCTATTTTCTTTCAAAACCAAGCTGCGATGGGAATGAATTATCTCTCTTCATTTTCTTTTTCCCTCTGTCTCTGCTGCTGGCAAATTAACAGCTTCCCTTGATGCCAAACAGTCTGCAGTTTATCTCCTGAAGCACAAGTTTCACTCCCAATCTGCACTGGGGAAACTTAAAGTAATTGCAGAAAACTATTCTGAAAGGGATCCAGCAGCAAAGAAGTCAAATAAATAGGGACCATATGCACCACGCCAGTCAGCGGCGCCACACAAAGATGCTCTCATTCGCAGTGCTCAGTCCCACCCCAAGCCGGCGGCGTGGCCCGCCTGCCCCGCACACAGCTCTGCTACGAAAACTTTCTCCAGGGGTGGTTTGCAGTGCCTGAAGCTGAGCAGGTTTGCAGACTGAGTTTTGCGTGGACACTTGCTGGGTGTGTTTTCACCCAGGGTTTAGCTGGCTCTTGGTGGAGGATGGAGAAGAGAGCTGGTTGCTAACCCGGGGAACTGCCGCCATCAGGTATTTAAACTGGCCTCTGGGTGCAATGCTGGGGGAGGATTTCCAGTGCACCATGAAGGACTCTTTGCAAGGGCCCCATGTGCTGTTGGGCTGCGTGGGGTCTTGCCAGCATGGTCTCGTTCTAGCTAAGGCAGAGACTCGAGCTTTCTCAGCTGCATCAGGCTTGGCTGCTTTGCTTCCCGTGACCCATTTTCCCCCATTAAATGGGTTGCGGACACTGCAAGGTCTGTCAGCCCACAGCCAGGCTCCCAGTGCTGGGCCTGGGGTGCTCTGCCAAGCAGGATCCGGCCCCAGCCCTGCACCGTGACCGTCTGCCATTGCCCTTGGCGGCTCTGCAAGGTGGGGCAGAGGCGGAAGCAAAGCATCCCCTAAAGCAGACGACACCAGGACCTTTGAGCCCCGCACAGCCCAGCCCTACCAGTCATGCACACGCATTTCGGGTCCCCCCTCGGTCCCCGTTGGCGAGGGCAGCGCTGCCTCGCTGCTCGGCGCCGCTGGGGCAGCCAGCCCTGTTCCTCCTCAGCTGGGAGAGGTGGCAGCCAAAGGGCTCATCCCGCAGCCGCCTTCACCCAATCCCTGCTTTACATCAAGGAGCCCCAGCGCAGATCAAAGCGCTCTGAGGTTTCCCTTGCACAGCCCGAAGTGCTCTCAGAGGGCGACGCGCTGCTGTCAGCAGCCCCTGGCCGCGGTGACGGGGTTATCCCCACCTCATCACAGCCACCTCCTTCTCGCCTCTCCTCCCGCAGGCAGGTGGGCAGGTGCTTGGCTGGGTCTGTGGACCCTCGGCATCGCCCGGCACCGAGCTCCCGCACTGGCTGCCCCGGTGCTTGGGTTTGCAGCGCTCCCCTGCCTCTTGCTAAGGTGCTGCCGGGTCTCCTCTTGCTCGGCATCGCCTGCGCTTGCCCGTGGATGGAGGGTGGTGGCACCGCTTGGTACAGTAGTGGTGACCGACACAGTGTGGGAGCTGAGGAGGGTGACGGTGCGCAGCCCCTCCTGGGGGCATGAAGCGCTTGGATGCCTGTTATCACCAAGTGTCGGGGAAAATACTGTGATTAGACAGAAAGAAGGAAAATAATAATGGCTAATGCTTCCAAAAGCAATTTGGGGAGCCTCAATTTAGAAAGCCAAAATTGAGCTCCCTTGAAGAGACCGTTTTCCAGAGGCTTCTCCAAATCGTCTGGAGGAGTTTTCCGTCGTTTGGCACCAGCAGCATTTGCCCTTTCTACGAGCTGTGGCTGGGAACTGCTAGTTAAGATGCCTGACTGCCTGGCACTGGGGCTGCCCATCGCCAAGCAGCGAGGACTCGTCTCGCAAAACCCTCCGGCTTTTGGATGGGTCAGCCTGTGCCAGCGATACCGGGCTAGCATTACCCTGGGCTTGGGATGTTACCACGAGAGAGGTTTCTGAAAATAGTCCCTGGCACCCCTCCACACTGCCAGGCCAGGCCAAGCATCTCTGAGACTTGCTTCCAGCTTCCCCATAGCCCCAGTGGGAACAGGAGCCTCTCCCCCTTGGCACTGCCTTGGCCCCCCTCCACCCTGCTCCCCCTGCCCAGGGCAGAGCCCTCCGTCCCCCCGCGCTGCCGCCCAGCCCCGCAGCTACCCCGACGGCTGCGCTGAAGGCAGCTTGCGTATATAAAATTAGCACCCTCACAGGAGGCTGCGAGGGGAAACCTGCCCTGGGCGGCCGCAATGGGAAGCAGATGCTCTGTGATTAAGCCCACATGCGCCAGGCAGCACCGTCCTCCGAGCAGGGCCATGGTGCCCGGGCCAGGGGACGGAGGGCATATGCTGGAGCAAAGGCTGCTTTTGCTTTGGGCAGGGATGGCTCGGGCTGGGAGCCGGTGGAGGGGCTGGATGCAACCTGGCTGCTGCCAGCCTGGGCTGAGGAGGGCTGGCAGGACGGAGCCAGGGGAGCTGCTTCTGTGTCCCCCATGAGTGATGCTCAAGGTGGAAATGGTCTTACACACAAGTGCAGCTTCCCTGATGGCAATGCCCTGCACTTGCGGGAGCCAAGCTTGAACTTTTCGGCTCCATCAGGCCAAGACGACTGTGTGAGATGAGGGCCAGGGAGCTGCATCCTGATGGCTTGCACTGCCGGGGACGAAGCCCTGTAGGCCAGGACAGCGAGGAGAGCCATCCTCGGTGCAGCATCCCCAGCACTAATGCCATTTGGTTGGAGGAACAAGCATCCGGCTCCAGCCAGCAGCTCGACTCCCCAAACCTTCCCCCTCCAGGCGGCCCCGGGTCACCGAAACGCCGTATCTCTTCCCTGCAGAAAGGGATGCAGCAAAGTTTCAAAGTCCAGGGGCTGGTGACCCCGGCAGGGCCTCTCCTGCAAGGCCGTGTTGGGAGGTGCAGAGGGAAGATGCGGGTTTGCCGTCTGCAGTCACTGTCCAGGGAGTTAAAAGCCCGGCACCGAAGAAGCTGTGTAACCTGAGAGCAATTTTCTAGATAAGATCTAGGCAAAGGGGGGGCAGTCTGCAAGGTCAGGTCGCAGGGGGCTCACTGACCCCTCCGAACACCAGCCCAGGACCCCAGCGCCAGCAGGCGAGGGAGGATGCTCATCAGCATTGCCGGCATCATTTCTTCTCGTTTTCTTCCCTTTCATGGTTTTGTCTCTGAAGGGGGTAAGTCTCCACTTATCTCCTGCCCTCTCCAGTCTCCCCAGTGCGGTTTCTCCAGCCTCGCAATAAGGCATGGCCATTTCTGTTTCTTCTCAAGGCATTTTTCCACCCATCCTCTCTGGCCCTGGTGGGAATTGTCAGCTTCGAGATAACGAGAAGGATGAATTGTTCATACAGGATGTTGCATGAAGCCCAAGTGCTATTTGCAGGCAATTTTAATAAGTAATAATAAGGAGAGAGAACTCCAAAGGAAGTAACCTGGTACAGCAGACAAGGCAGATTTATCAAGGCAGGGAGGAAATACTCCCCAGAAATGAATCTGGCATGAGTTCCTGCACACCAGTCCCACGATCCTGTCTGCCACCACAGGCAACTCTTATCTGAAACAGTCCAGTGTTTAAAATAGACTGGAAAATAAATAGTCTTCCAGCGCAACTGATCCTCCAGAGCCTGCAGTTCATCCCAGCAGCATTTACAGTTTTCTCTGGAGTGTTTCCGACATGTACTTCAAGGCCTTCCAACTCTTTTCTCCTCCCCTGCTTGTGACATTAATGAACCTTAAGGGATTCTTAAAGCGCGTTTTATGTGGATGTATTTTTAAGCAGGAGAAGGAGAGAGCGGTTCCCAGCCCTCTGTGCCTGGGGTGGATGGAGAGTCGCTTTGCGAGGCGCACTCCAAACAGGAATCCATCAAACGCCAGGGCTAAGTGTTGCTGCGGCAGCTCCGCTAGCCGTGAAGTTGTTTAATGTTCATTGTTCACAGCTGTGTCACCCTAATAGAGTATTTTATTGTTTTTCCAGTTGTACTTAAAACCGTCATTCATTATCCTGCCCAGCCAGTGAGTGCCTCACCTTTAATTGATGACACGAGACAAAATGCCTGGTCAAAGTTTCCAGTGTCTCCACCACAACTGGGACTGGCTCCCTGCCACCCCAGGCCCTGCCGGCACGGTTCAGCCCCAGCGGGTGAGCTGGAGGGTGAGGGGGACACGGCCACCAGCAGCCCCGGTCCCCCGTGGTGCGGCTCCCAGGGGAGCAGGGGCTGCAGCGGCAGGACCTGCACGGAGCAGTGGTTGTACCCGGGCTGGGGCACCAGCTCGGCGCAGGGACCCTGAGGAGAGAGCGGGCACCCCGAGGCGCCGGGGATGCTGCAAGCCACCCCCCGACCTGCGACGAGGACAAACCCGGGCGGCAGCAAAGCCCGCGGGGCTGTCCCTGCCCACCTGGAGAGCAGGGCGCCCGTGGCCATCGCCTTGCCCTGATTGAATCAGCCCTGATCGCGGCCTCTTATTGCCCATGGGGGCAGGCGGCGGCAGAGGCGAGATCCAAACAGCCCCGGTGCTGCGCATCCTGCTGCGTCCAGCTCCGGCATCAGCGTCCCCTCCCGTGGGTACACCTTGCTGGGTCTAACAGGCCAAAAAGCACCTTTTTGGCCAGCAGAGCCATCTCCCTGCATTGCCTATCCGTGCCAAGCTGGCCCAGCCCCTGTCCTGCCCCGAGCCACCCTGACACCCACCTGCCCGTGGGCCAATACGTGATGTTTGCCTATGACAACTAATTGCAGCAACTAACTTTTTTTTGCTGGAAAACAGCCCTTTTTGCAGGCGCGGAAGTCTCTCTGCTCTGTGTAAGTCCTGACAGACTCTCTACGGTAGTTAAAAGGGACGGCATTAAAGAAAAAGAACTTAAACAACCCCAAAGTGAAGGGCCTGTAATTTATTTACTCCCCCCAATGAATGCTGGTTGCAAATCACTCTGTATAAAAATAACTCCTTTCTCCAACTTTTGATCTCTGATATTCCTGTATTTCCCTGGGGAAAATGTAAATCTATGAACTTATTACTAATGTTTCCTGTCCCTGACAGTGGAGCCAGTTGATATTTTACTTGAGAAGCCAGAGAGAAAAAAAAAAAGCAGCATAAACTTAATGACTGCGGACTGTTTCCAATCTTAGTTTCACTTTTCAGATGGAGAGTTTCCATCTTACAACAGGGAGAGGGAGATTTTTAAATAAAACATGATTTAACTTTAGCCAAACTTCCTCCTAGTGTTTATGCTTTTGGCTCAGGGCTTGATCCATTTAAAGCTGGTTCCTTTTGAAGCAGCCCTGGCTCATCACCGCGCACTGACACGACGGCTTGGAAATTGTCTGTTCCACTTCTGAATGCGAATTCCCCGGCCTCTGCCTGCCTCGTTGCCCTCCCGCCTTGCCCTGCCTCGGGGAACGGCTCCTGGCTGCTGCTCACCTGTGCAGGCAGCGGGCAGCGGTGGGTGATGGTGGTGTGGTGGCACCTTGCGCTCGCTCGGCATCCCCTCGGCACTGCTGCGGGCACCTGGCTTGGCCATATAAAGCGTGGCCGTATAAAGCAGCTCCATGTCACTGCTGTCCCTGACCATGGTCATTTTGTAGCCCCAAAGCCACATCCAGAAGCGGCTGGTGGGGAGGCACGGGGCAGGAGCTCAGGGGTCCAAAAAATATTTGGAAAGCTTCCAAATTGTCTCATTTTGGTGTGCTCCCCCCCAAAACTAAATACGTTTCTAGTTCACAACAGGCTTTGCTTGGAAAGGTAAGCTCTTCAGTTAAGAGGCTCTGCTCAGCCTCTTGTGCTCCTGCCCAGGTACAGTGCGATCTCTGCAATTTTTCAGGTTTTTTCCTGTGTCAGGATAGAAAAAAAAAAATCCTCCAGAAAATCTCAGAGCACAGGAGGATCTTTTCCAGGCAGCTCAAGCCTGGCTCCTGGCAAAATGGCCTCTTCGGCTTCTCCCTCCAGGCTCGGGCTCTTCTCCTCGTCCCGCAGAGCCCTGCCAGAGCCGGGAGCCCTCCGAGTCCCGGGATGGCTGGTGTCACAGGGGAACATCAGCTCCGCTCCTGCGAGCCCTGCCCGCGCCTGCGGTTCCCTGCCCTTTGGGGCTGCCCATCCCTGCCCCGCTCAGCCCCCGCTGTGCCCGCCCGGGGCTGGGTGCTGGGGGGACCTGGGGGCACAGGGGAGACGGATGAAGCGGAGGCAGCCCAGCCCCACGGCTGCTGGCCGGAACGAGCAGCAGACCTGACGCCAGGCGTGGAAGCCGGCTCCCGCAGGAGCAATTCAGGCGCTGTTTTAACGTCAGCCAAAACACAGGGAATAAAAGGAACTTTAATGGGGTCTAAGTTGAGCTGTGCACCCTGGAGGATTCCTGGCTGCCTCTGTTCGTGTCAGATAAATAGCCCTGTGACTGCAGTAATGTTTAACATCCCCTCTCATTATCTCGCTGGCATCCCCGGGCTCCTGCAGGGATTGCAGCCAGGCCCCCGCCACATCTTCCCCCCAGGTCCTCGTCCCGCTAGCTGGGCTGCAGCAGCACTTAAGAGCATTTTTGAAATGCAGCCTGATCCAGGGCTTAGGAGGAGAGGCTACGAGCTGAGCTCAGAGCCAGTCCCACCACGGGGCGAGAGCTCCGGGGCTTCTCCTGCCGCCGGGAGAGCCCCTGTGCCCTGTCCCCACAGGCCAGCCCTCTCCCGGTGCTGCCAGCTGGCCAGGCAGACGCGGTGCTGGCCTCAGTCCCCTCCTTGCCTCAGTTTCCCCATCTGTAGTACAGCCTTAGTGAACCTGACTGTTTTTTTCTAAAGATCTTTGAAGTTTAAGGGTGAAAAAAAAGCATCTTATGCATAGGCAGTCAAAGTATTATAGTTATTAATAATTAATACTTACTAACCCTAATAAGCATCAACAGCCATTCCGACATCCCAAAGAGTCTGTTGGAAGGAAGGGTCCTTGTGTCCCATGTCCCACATCCCACCTCCCATGTCCCTGCCCCAGCGGGTGCTGTCGGCTATCCCCTCTCACAGGCTTCTGCCCAGCATCTCCCTTTCTGCTGGGAAGGGTTTGATTTTTCTAAGAGGGAGGGCTGGAGAGAAATACCACCTTTGGAAATGACCCTGGGTCTGACGCGGGTGCCTGCCGCCCCGGTCTGCCGGTGGGGTCAGAACAAGGGAGGATTGAGCTGTGCAACCTGCCGGCCCTTAAAGGGCTGCTTGTGCTGGGGACCACCGGCACCGCCGCGCTGGGGGGGACCGTCCCCTCCGCTGCCAACCTGGCGGAGGAGCCGTCTCCAGCTAACCACACATTCCTCACCCTCCTGGGCGACCCACATGGCCTCGCCTCCCCTCGGCCAGCTGATGCCTGCCACCGCTCCCCAGGGATGCTGAGCATCCCCCTCTGCAAGCGGAGCTTGGGGCAAGGACCCATACGGCTCCTGGGGGCGGAGGGGGGTGTCCTTCCCACACAGCTGGTGATGCGAATGCACAAATGCTTTCTCGGGGTGCCGTCTTCCCCCCCCAGCTCAATGGGGGACCCAGTGGTACAGAAGCAGGTAAAAATGTCACCAAACTGGCCCCATTGCCTGGATTGTCCCCACAGGGTTTGGATAAGCTGTGCCATGCCCTTTCTGGGCAGGGTGACCCTCACGCAGACCCCCGATACCACTGGGATGAGGGCAGAGGAGTCCTGCCAAGCTCATCCTGCGGCGACGGGCTGGGGGATTTAGGGTTCAGGGCTGGGGTCTGCAGGAGGAATCCTCGTGGCTTGGTGGGAGCACGTGGAAATCCTGATACTGAAGCTGCTGTGCATGACTGGGGGAAAGGCACGGCTGTTCTGGCATGGCTGTTCTAGCACTGCTGTGCACCCCACTGCCCTTGGGCACCGCGGGGACTGGGGATGCTGGCTGGGAGGGTGTTCAGCAGCAGTGACCTGGGCAAATTTTGGCCAGAGTCATGCAGAGCTGATTCCTGCGCCGCGGTGGCGTGCACGCAGGCTTTGCCTTAGAAATGCCCTGCCTTCTCTTTGCCTTTTAGTTCCCCAGATGGGTCCCTCAGTATCACTGGACTCCCAGAGACGGTCAGGAGAAACAGCAGGCACTCTCCTCCATCCCAATGGCTTTTTCATCCAGGTTGTTGTCTGATGCACATGGCTCCCTGGACCTTTCAGAGCCACTACAAAACTGCTTCCCATCTCCATCCTACAAAAGGCACTTCATTAACACGCATCTTGCACAACAGAAGAGTCTACTGGCAGTCAGACACTGGCAGCTCGTCTTCAGCATCTGTCCCACTTTTCAATAAAGTATGGCTCCCACCAGCAGCCCCCGCTTTGCTGACCAGAGCAGAGCATCCCAGCTCGAACGCTAACGATCGCCCTTTTTCTCAGCACTAAAAGCCCCAGAGTCGTTCGTCTGCACCAGTTCTTTGCATGGATGAGCACATTGCCTGAGTAATGTGGTAGCAGAGAGACACAACCCTCATGCAGCAGCTGGCTGGGAAGCCTCCCAGTTGCAAAGGCCAGCATCCCCCACACCCCAAAACATTCCAGTCAGCCTGGGAAAGAGGGATGGCTCTGGGTTATGTGACTACCCACACTCCGGGGTCCCTCCATGAACTCTTCAAGCTGTTTTTTGCCACTGTGGGCTCCTCACGTTGCATTGACCACTAACGTGAGGCTGTACAGGTCTGGGCCCCCAAACAAGCACGGCATTTTCCACCGTCTCCCCTTGTCTCTGAGCTCTTCTAATGCCTCCCTCCCAATAACACTCTGTTTTCCTGCTGTTTCCCCTCGTTTCCCAGGCTGAGCTCAGGGAGCGGGACAGGCTCCATAGGCACGCTGACGTAGACAGCCATCCCACCACATGTTCGGGCATGTTAGGAGATGGTTGGAAAAACCATGCTTTTATTTTCATTTCCTTTACTCGTAACTACAGCTCAGCATGAACCCACTTCCCAGCCACAAAGCCTCCCTGCGTGGGCAGCACCGCAGCAGGGGTCCGGCAGCACCCACAGCCACCCCTTGCCGGCTGCATTGCCCTGTTCGAGTTATCTCCCGGGGGCTGCAGAAACCCAGCGCTTCACCCACTTCTCGAGCGTGAACAGCCAAGTCTGTCTCAGAAAAACCCTACAGCTCCAGGGGCTGCTTTTAAGACAAATATTTTACTGTGGAGACCCACAGCAAACGAGCAATTAGGCTGCCAGTGCAAAGTTTCCGGGACCCCACCATCCATGTGTGGATCCGTCGTGCCCACAGCTGTAACATCTGTCCTCTAACACCTGGCAGTGGGGTGGGAGCGCACGGGGCAGCACGGGGCTCTCACCTGCAGTCCATTCCTTCTGGGAGAAGCCCCTTTTTCTCATCCAAGTATATCCTTCCTCCATCCAATTTCAGGACAAGTGTTACCCACCAGCTGCCTGGTTGGGGCTGAGCTGTCTGGATCTAGCCCTTCTCCAGCACAGCTGGGGCTGGATGCTGGCGTGGCTGATCCCCCGATGGTGGTGGAGGTGACAGCGGGTTCCACCGGGTCAGGGGTTGCTCTGGTCCTCCTCAGTGCCCCCCGCATTCAGGGCAGCCCGTCAATAGTTTTCACCCTCTCGGCGAGTCCCCAGGTGGCTTCCTGGCACTCGGGGGCAGGATTAGCTCTCAGGGCTTGCCAGCTAACAAATGTCCTTATTGTCACCTCGGTGGGGACGCAGGGCTGGCCCTTGGGATGCGGTGCCAGGGGCTGCCTGACCCCAGATCTGCCTACAGCCTGCCTCCTTGGCTCGCTTCTCCTTTTGGGCATTTAACACCGTCTGGAAGCTGCACTGGGGGGAGAAGAGGAGACAGACAGACGGACGGGAGCTGCTCTGATGTAAAACAGAGACGGGGAAGCGAGAGCGGAGCCTATAACACCCTGGTGAGCAGCCCAGCGCCGGGGACAGGGTGAGAAGCACGTTTGTGTCATTACTCATGGAGAAGCTGGCAAGGAGGCACGCGGAGAGGGCCAGATCCCTGCTGCTAAAGCACTGCTGACTTTGCACAGGCGTATCAACAGGGAGCGCAGCCCAGCCGTGCGCCAGGATCTGGCCTCTTCCCGCCACGGGAAGCACAAAGCGAGCTCCAAGTGTGGAGCCAAGGATGCTCCCTGGCCCCGGGGCTGGTGCAGGGTCGGACCTGCTGCGGGCATGCATTGCAGCATCGCTGGCCAAAAGGAGAGAGAAGGAGGCGGGCAGGGTGGCCCCACATGGGGAGGACAGCCCCGCACCGGGACCCGCGGCTTGGCACAGCCCCTGCCCCATGCCAGCCAAGCTTTTCCCCCCTGATCTTTACATACCTAAATAGGGCAAAGAAAGAGAAGGAAAAACCCAGGGGAGGAAACGGCCCATCCCCAGCAGCTCTCAGCACACGTTTCCTCTGCCGAGTGATCGGGAAGGGCTTGGATGGATGGCAGGGTCTGGCTCCTACTCCTGTTTTCCAGCAGGGAGACCGCACCTTGGCACATGATGGTGCATGAAGCACATAGGCTTCCCAGGGCTACCAGCACCCCTTTTACCATCTCCATCTGGATCTAAAGCAGGAATAGCCAGGCAGGCCCCTCTTCCAGGGACGCGGGGCTGTGATACAACCGCGCACGGGCTCATCCCTCAGCCCTTTTCAGCCTGGAGTTCCCTCTGGGGCCATAAAATGAGCCGGGAGCCTCACTGCATCACTTTGGGAAGAGGGTGTGATTTCCCCGGGTGGTGCGTGCCAGCAGCCCGGCGAGAGGACAGGCGGCCGGCATGCCGTGCCCTCGCGGGGGAATGCATGGCTTCTGAGGAACAAGAGCAAAAATTCCCCTCCTGGCTCCTGGCGGGCGGGCACTGCAGGAAGCAGCACCGGGAAGCAGCACCGTGGGAGCACATGGGGTGGGACAGAGCTGCACAAGGCACTCTGCCTGCAGCCAGGACTTTCCCAAATTGCCAAGGGCACTGGCTCCGCAGCCGAGGTGTGGCTGTGGGGAGGTGGCCCCGGTGTGCAGCAGCAGCTTGGGGAGGTGCCGGGGGAGGCCGGGGCCACGCTTGCCAAGGAAAGCCTGGCACCCACTCCCGGGGATCAGCCTTACCCAGCTGCTCAGCACCGGGCATTCTGAGACAGCCCAAAGCTTTGCTTTTGTGTGTGTTTGCATCCCAGGTGGGGGTAAACCTGGAACTGAAACCCAAAAGCTTTGAGGACGCTCATGGATGAATGTCTGTGTGGACTTCATAGCCCAGCTCCACCTGCCAAGACCATCTCAACCGCTGCCACGGGCCTGGCGTCAGTTTTTAGCTTCCCCTGCACTGGTTAGTTGATGCACAGGGTGAGCGACCCCAAACATCCCTGCCTGCCAAACACGAGCTGGCTCTTGTCAGGTCCTCAAGACAGCCTTGGGGAGTGGATCGCTCTTTGAATTAACACGGCTAAATCATCCCACGCAATTCTTGGACAAATCTAAACCTTCTTTTTTGTGAAGGTGTAGAGATTGCTACCTTAATTAGAAATCAAAATCATACCTCAGCATCAGCCTAGTGCTGTAGCTCTGTGCAAAGAGCACCGTGGGGTAACCTGGAACGGTGCTGCATAAGCCCCGCGTTAGATGGATGTTGTCTACCGCAGCCGTTGAAGCACAGAGCGGCAAAGGCAAGAGCCGTCTGCAGTGACAGTGGCAGTGGCAGTGACTATGGGCCACTCCAGCAGAGCTCTGCTGGTGCCCACACCAATGCTTTATGCCAGGACAGGGCAGCAATGCTGCTGCACGTCGCAGCTGGTGGCAGGCAGAGGCCAAGGGTTGCGGGGAAGCCCCCGCCGCGTTCCCCAGCCCGCCCCTCCACCTGGACATGAAGGGAGACGATTTGTGAATGAGCCTGACGCCAGGCTGGGCAGGAAGGAGGGAAGCATTCCTGAGTCACCCACGGGCTGCCCAAAGCGGGGCTGGGCAGGGACACACGGGTCACCCTGCACCAGCGCTCAGGTCCCCGCCTGCACCCGCTGCCCTTTCTCTCTGGCTCTTTCTAACCTGGTGAACAGCCTCGGAGCTGCTGCGGCCGGAGCGGAGGAGCTGGGGTTCGGTGGGAGGTGGCTGTGCAGCCTGGGCTGGGAGAGCTAAGGGAAGCCAAGGCTTTTTGCTGGTGCATTAGTCATTTGGAGAACTCATCGCTTCACAGGCATCCCCTCATCAACCCCCAGTGGGGCTCAGGGAACCACAAGTCATCTGAGAGATTCACATTTCCCCCAAAATAAAATGCCGCCTGTGCAGGCAGAGCTGGGAGCGGCGGGCAAGCAGGGACCCCCACTGCACCCCACGGTCCGGCCGGGGTGCAGCCCTGGCCCCGAGGGGAGCACAGACCCTGCTGGCGGGGGCGGGCGATGGAGCCACGACACTGACGTTAGCCGGAGAGCTGGAAAGTTTTCTACATACCAGTGTTAGCAGGAATGTTATTTACTGAGCGAGGGAGAGGTCTGACAGAGGAGAAAGCCTCTCGCCCAGCTCTTCCCCATGTATGGATGTGGACCGGCGTTACTCAGCAGGATACGGCACAGACAGAGGCACCGGCGCCGGGGGACGGCTCTCCTTGGAGGAAGCTGGATGCGGGATGGGGGGCACCTCCATGAGCCCCTGAGCAGCCGGCTGGGCTTTGCAGAGCAGAAAAGCACCATTCACCCCCCTGTGAGTGGTGTCTTGCCCCGAGCTGTGCCGGGGCTGCTCCCTAGGACCCCCATGGCCTCCCGCCCTGGCTCAGCTGCATTTTGTAGAAGTGGGGGGACACATGCGGGACACGGCCACCAGCACATGGCCCTGGGGACATGTCAGGGCACGGGGAGGCTGCCTTCCCGGGAGCCAGGACGAGCAGAGCATTGCACTGAAAAGAAACTCAAACCCGCCCTTTCCCTTAATAAGCCTCCTTACAGCTCAAAGCAAATATTTTTATAAAAGTGGGATTTCACTTCCCATTTGTATTTCTGACGTTTGGTGAAAGCTGACAGTGAACATGTTCAAAGAGAAACAGTTTCCCAAACTGTGGACTTTTCCCAGCCCTGCCGTGGCCCCGGGGAAGCCCGTCCACGTCCCTCCTGCCACCCAGGGCCGCCCACGGGTGGGGGGATGCCCGCCACCCCCCCGGCTCCTGGCTCCCGCTTGGGATAATTATTGGTCATAGAGGGGGTGGATTTTCCTGAGTCACAGGCACATCCGAAGGCCCGACTCTTCTCCCCGAGGACTTCAAAGGCTTCGCAAACATAAATAGGTGCAGCCCCAGAGTTAAGTCAATAAAGCCTCCTCTGCCGGGGGGGACACAGGGCGCACGGGTCCCAGCCACCTCAAAAGCACCCAGGGTTGCTGGCGTCTGCCATGCACAGCCAAGAGATTAAACACAGGCACTTTTCTTCCCCCATGTCCAAATCCTGTGCTGTTCCTCCCCTTCGGATGCTCTCACTGCTCCCCTGCAGCCTCGTCCCTGCACCCTTGCCCCTGGACTGCTGATATTCCCGGGAGCAGCCCCAGCCGCCACCGGGAGTGGGCAGGAAGGGAGAAATGGCAGGGATTATTCCCGAGCAGGAGGCATTTTCAGGGTGGCTGAGCAGATGCAAGTGTGTTTCCCAGTGGTGACTGGCCAGGGAAGTTCACAGCATGACTCATGCGCTTTCCCAAGACCCTGAATTGCTGCATTGTGCTGAGAAATCAGAAACGCACTGTCACCGTCCCGGCACGGCAACATCCCTCCTTGGTGCCCGCGCCACGAAAGCCTCCTTGGAGCCCCACAGCTCAGGCCCAAGAGGAGCAATCTGGGGAGAAAAGAAGCTTCTCCTGAAGCAAATGCCTCTTCTGAGGGCGGGTCTCAGTGCTGAGCCACCAATATGCTTTGGCAGATCAGAGGCCCCAGAGTTTTCAACCCGCTACTTTAAAATGCCTCTCTTTTCCTTGGCATCCTGGGAAGCAAACAAATTGCACAGGAGGGCATGCATACGTGTGCTCCCTCAGCAAACAAGTCAGGAGAAAAAAAAAGAAAACCAAGAGGAGCTTTTTCCCGGCGCCCCTCTGCCAGCACCACACCTCTCCCCGCACGCCGAGTACACAGTTTATTTTCCTTCCCATTAAAGTCTCCCCACCAGCCTGGCTCTGGGAAACTCAATTTATGCTCAGAGCTCTGGGTATATTATTCCTAGCGGGAACAGAGCAGGGCAGTCAGCACGGAGGCGGCTCAGGCAGCCGAACAAGCCGGTCTTTGGTTTCGCGCCGGCAGCGCCGTGCAGGGACGGGAAGTCCCCGTGCAGACAGAAAGTCTGCAGCACCGCCGCACCGGCTACCCCGTGCCACCGCGGGGCCGGCAGGGCCGGGGATGGGGCGACGGGGACGGGTGGATTGGGAGGGCTGCAGCGGTGCCGGGGCAGAGGGAGGGAAGAGGGTTTCTCCAGTGCTGGAGCTTCAGGTCAGTGTGTGGCCCTGGCCGGAGCAATGGGCACCTCCCGTGCATCCCTGGATAACAGCCCCGATGGGTCCTCTGTGCCACGGGCAGGCACGCCCAACCCCACGGCACGGAGCCACCCTCTGCCAACCGGGCACAGCGTGCCACAGCTATAAAACTGGGAGGCTCAAAGGGTGGTGGAAGGAGGGAAAGGCTCTTAGTTTTGTCCCCAAGAACCTGCTCCAGCCCTTGCCACTGCTCTGAGCAGCCCCATCCCACAGCCCATCCCCAGCGAATGCCCTGGAGGCCTGGAGGACTGGATTGAACAGGGCAAATCCGCAAATCCACGGGGCATTCCCAGTGCTGCGCCAGGTGTTTTCCAGCTGTTTCACTGTACCTGAGCTGGCTGCACCAGTACCTCTTGTACTTTCCCCCAGCAGGGCTGGTGCAATGGAGAGGAAAACAGTATCCATCCCTCTGCCACAGCATCCCACCCTGCCTCAGCCACCTCCTTTTACCCACTCCTCTTCTAGACCCATTTTACGTGACCTCAGACAAGTTAATCCCCCAAGTGTCTGGCGTGAGCAGGAGGTGAGCAGCCATCCCCACAGCTGGTTTTTTCCCCTGCTTTGCAGGGTTACAATAGCTCCTTGTTCCTCCATACGCCCCACTCCTGTATCACATCCTACACGACTGCTTTGCAGTGACCTCATCTTCTTTTTTTTTTTCCATGCCTCCTGCTGAAACCAAGGCCACGCTACTGTGTCCCAGCCTCTGCCCCGCGCCGCCTCCTGGGGGTGCCGGAGGGGACAGGGGTCCCCGAGAACCAGCCAGCCACCCTCACCCCAGTGCCCACAGGGTAGCACTGGTATCCAGGGACCCGCACAACCTGAGCCTGCAACCTGTGAAGGTTTGCAGTTGTGGCTAAAGGGCCATCTGTGAAATCCATTTGTGGCTTTTTCCTGGATTTTTAACCCCTTTGTCCCCACCCAGTCTCGGTGTGTCCAGCGATGCTGAGCAGCCCCCCCAGCTCCTGTCTTTCCTCTGGGGTACACGGTGACTCCGTAAGGTGCAGCCCCATGAGGGATCTCACCCCAGATGTGTGTTTGGTATCAGACACCTCTTCTGTTTCACACACCATGATGTTTCCAAATGTCTTGGAAACCCATGCACCAAGGCTGCTCAGCAGCCCTGCACACAGGGCTTCTCTTGCCCAGGTGGTGTAGGACAACCTGTCATCTCTGGCTGAGCAGCATTATTTTGGCTTGGCAACATAGCCCATTTCCAGGGCGCAAAGTTTTTTTCTTCTGGGACCTTTCCTGTGCCCTTTCTCCCTCCCAGCTCTTTCATGTGGTGTTCACAGGAGCCCAGCTTGCATGAAGCAGGAAAAAAATCACCAAAGGCCTTCCTCCCCTGGGGCCTGGGACCTTCACACGGGGCCAGGGCTGTGGTTAGCCAGAAGAAAACATTTGTGGTAGCCAAGGACTGGTGAGAAACCAAGAGAGCCATCCACTCCTCCTGGCCGCACTCGCCCAGCCCAGAGTGCCAGGGGAAGGGACCGCCGAGCCACGGCGGGTGGCTGCAGGGCCAGGCTTCTCCTGCCTTAGCCCAGGTCCAGCCTAGGCACAGGGCTGAGGGACAGCCTCCCCTTGGGTGCCACCCACCCGATTTCTGCGTGCCCAGAGGAGCCCCCTTCAGTGGCACAGGCACCCCTGGGTACCACACTGCCTGTGGCTGATGGTGCCTCTGGAGAGACGGCATTTAAGCACAGGCACCCTTTAGCAGGAGCCCCTGGGCTTGATTGCTCACACCCCGACACAGGAGCAGCTGAAAACCATCTGCTTTTTAGCTTCCCACTCAAATAGGACCTTCTGCTGGCTCTGCCCCTGTTAGGCATCACCTGGGGAGGGAAGGTCTTGGCTGCTCCAAGGGAAGAGTGGGGCAGGAGCACTATCCCAAGGACCACGCTCTGCCTCTGTAGCATGGGAGCTCCAGGGCAGTGGGAGCTCCCTGGGGATATGCAGCACGAAACCCTGTCCCAACCCCTGTGCCGGTGAGTCACAAACTTGGTGATGTTGCAGGGCCTGGGGCTGTCCTTGTGTCAGTAGGGGATGCAAACACGGGGTCTCTCCTGTGCCCCCGTCCCCGGTTAGGGGACACCCACTAATACCTACATCTTCAAGTGAACTATGAAGGTACACTTGAGTGAGGGCAAAGGAGGAGCTAGGTCCTTTTAAGGCTTTCCTATTTGAAACCACGAGGCTGCCCTGCTTTGGGATCCACACTGGCAGTGGGGGGGGTTGCTTGTGACCCCACCTTTTGCTTTTCAGGTGGTGCTTGCCTGGCGCCTGCTTGTGCAGTGGGGAGCTGGGGGAGGTGTTTTGCTGTGGGCGTAAGCCTTGGAGCGGGGCAGCACATGCCCATGAGCGTCAGCATGAGCTCACGTCTGCTGGCAGCGACGCAGCCTGAAGAGCCTTAAGTGGGTGTTGAAAATTAGGAGTTTCTTTCAAGAAGCTCTCAGGGTGGGATACACCACGTGGCTCAAGTGTGATTGATAGCGTGCAGCTAGCTCCCATCTGGGCATCGCCGCTCTTGGCCATGAAGACCCTGAAGCAAGCAGCACGGGGGGGATGGAGGCTCTGGGGGGCACGGCCAAGCCCTGCTCTCCCCATGCACACTGCTGGGTGTGTGGCCACCAAAATGCTCCTCTGGCCTTTGCCACCTGAACGTGGGGCTGGGGAGGAGAAGGGAGAGGTACCTCTGCACTGAACCATGGCTGATGGGGCTCACAGCTGGCTTGTCCTCGCTGCACACCCCGCCGGAGGTGGGCATGCTGCTCAATCCTGCTCCGTGTGCTCCAGAGCCCAGGAGCTGCCCTAAAGCCCCTGGATATCGGCGCTCCTCCATTATCTGTGATGGTGTGTCCTCAGGAGGCTCCGTAACGAGAGCTGCCTCACTTTCCTCTGCTGTTGTAGTTGTTTGGGGTTCATAGGTGATGCTCAAAATGAACCCCCTGCCCTCTTTGACAGCTGGTTCCCCAATATGGTGACTGTGTTTGGGGAGCGGGGCTGGGTTGGCTTGGTGCCTGGGGCAGGTGTGGGGCTCCCCTGCTCCGACAGCCGGGGCAGCTCCTCCTGCCTCGAAAATAACCTCGAGTTTGCTCTCATTTTGGTGTACGTCTTTCCGGTAAATAGGACTGTCCCTGAATTCCTCCCAAGAGGGTCAGGGGAGATCATGGGGGGGGGGGGCTGTACTTCACCATGGGTGCCCAGCTCTCCTGTGGATGCCATCAGGCTGTGTGTGCACGTGCCGTGGCGGAGCATGAGGGCCTTCCCACAGTGTTATCCTGCAACTGCAGCAAGCAATTGTGATGTACCCCAATAAAACTAATAGCAGAGCGAGGGGAAGAACACCAGCCACTTTGCAGCACCTTGGTCAGGCCAGAACTTGTCCTCTGGGCGCACATGGCTTTGCGGGTCCCCCTCAAATATTTAATATGTGAAGCATGACTAGTCCCTGCCTAAGTGATGCTGCCTCGGCAAGTGTCTGCCCGAAAGGACAGCCAACCTGTGAGGGCAGGGTTCGGGTTTGACAGGGATGCTGTGGCTGACACCATCCCTGGGGAGGTGGCAGGGACCCCCGCTCAGCCCAGCTGGCTGCAGACCCTCAGCCAGGGCTTGGGTTGCAGCCAAGTGGGGCGGAAAGCAAAGGGTGGCAAATGCACAGCGCGGAGCCCGTGTGAGGCTTGGTGCATGGCAGGATTAGACCTTCCCCTGGGTGTTTTACCCAGTGATTCCCATGTCCAGCCGGCAGCTCCAGGTGCAGCTCCTGCCATGCTGGGGGGTGCTGTGGTTTGCGTGGCGGCAGGATCCCCTGCCCTCACAGGCTGCTGGGAAGGCAGCAATGTGCAGGGGGGAGAATGCAAAGGGTGAGTCATTCCCCACACCAGGCCAAGCCTTGGGATTTCTGGGCTGTTTTCCATGCATTTCCATACACTGGAACTGTTGGCTCGTAGCACGACAGTGCGGGCTGCTCCCCCAGCCTCGGCGCCTGGCTGTAGCCTGGAGCGCCCGACAGCCAAGAGCAATCCCCGTCCCTCGCTGCGCGCCGCCACTAAGCCCCAAAATATGCCAATAACAGCCACTTGTGCAAGACACCGCTTGCATTAGCCTGCCCGGAGATTAGGTAACCCTGTCCCGAGACCTTGGAGCAGGTGCTCCTGCAGAGCCCGTGCCCCGCGGGCAGGACTCCCTGCTCCCCCAGGCACACCAGCCCGGCGTTGTGACTTTGAGCCCCTTCCCCTGAGCACGGCGTGCCCCAAGGGGGTCCCTGCCTCTGACTGCGAGTGGTGGGGCTGAGCTCCTTCTCCGCACTGCTCTCCGGTGCTTGACCTCAGAAGTATCTCGTGGCAGGGAGTCCCCCCGTTACGCCTGTGTATCGGCTTTAAATGGGAGTCTCAAGTGTTACCGCGCGTCTCCTTTTGTGTGGCGAGAGGTATGAAGTAAGTGCTGCTGCTGGAGCCAGCTGAGAATGTTTTAAAGAAATGCTGTTAACTGGAAACTATCAATGAGCTGCAATCAATACAGTGGAAAAGGGTTGATTTTGATTAATTTCTCTAACTGAAAATATGCCCCCACTGTTGCAGCTCTGTCAAATCTCATTTTTTTTCCAATCCCAAATGACTCCCCCCCCCCCCCCCCCCCCCCCATGAAATATAAGCTAATTAAATGCACTTTAAAACGTTCTGTATGTTCAAAGTGAAAACGAAATATTTTGGAAGTGTCTGAAGGAGGATGGAAGAACTGACTAAAGCTGATTTAATTCAAGACTTTCTGTTGGGAACGAGCCTTGAAATTTCTCCCCCACCACCAACCTTTTGCAGGGGAGATTTCCAAAACCTTGACTGCTCTTCTGTGTTGTCAACTGACCTGGCACCATGGTGGGTGTCTGCTGTCACCTGTTCTGCTCTGGCAGTGCTGGGCTGTGCGGAGGGGACGCAGTGGTGGGGGGACAGGGACCGGTGTGCCAGACTCATGCGGGGTCAGCGCCGAAACGAGGCGCTTGGGGCCACCTCTGCAGCCCTGGGATCGGAGCAGCGGTTGTCTGGGGGCGGTGGCGGAGTTGGGGGTGGGAGGCACTGGGGTCCCATGGGGCAGCTGGGATGCCCAGGCAGTGCCAGTGCCGGTGCAAACCCCCTGGTCCCCCGGTCCCTGCCGGTGCAGGTGAGCCAGCGTGGCAGCCAGGCCTCGCAGGGGACTTGCCTGGATCCGCTGTTGGGTACGTGCCGCTGACTCATGTGTTACCAGCAGAGATGCCCTGTTGGAGGATGTTTTGAAGGCAAGCCTGCATAAAAGATGATTGTAAGTGCAGCTGAGACTTGATGTTGTTTATTAACAGACTCATTTTATTGCAACATCTCGGGCCCTTTCCAGGACGCTGTAGTACAGCAGAAAGCTCCATGAAACAGGCTTCAGAGAAAGCAGCGGTACCTGCCCTCCCTCTGGCACTGGAAAAGCTGGCACCCTGGCCCTGGAGAAGCAGAGCTGCTTGGCAGCTCCTCTGCAGCGAGGAGATGTGGCGTGCAGCACCCAGGGACAGGGCTGACCCGGCTGTTCCTGGTGTCACCGCCATGCCACAGCGCAACAGCAGGACCAACGCTGCATGGCAAAGCTCCTTTCCAAAATTTCAGATTTGCGGTGAGCTGAAGCAAAGCCCTCTGTACCCTGGTGCAGAGCTCGTCCCCCCCAGCACCCCTTCACGCGGTGACGGCTCCATTGGGAAGCTGGGTGCTCCGGTGCTGACCCGAGCCAGGCTGCAGTGCCTGCATGGCCTCCAGTCCCCAGACCAGGTGGGTGACACCTGCTTCAATATACACTTCAGCAGGTCAAAATAAAGCCAATTTGGGGCTTTCCAGGCCTTTCCTGCCCCCCTCTTCCCGAATGCGTATATCCGCCAGGTCAGAAAGAAGGCATGGGAACCCAATGCTGTCCTGGGCTGTGCTGAAAGCACAGGTCAAAATGAGCTAATTCCTGTGGGGAAGGGATGGATCCGAGCTATGAGGACCCTCCCATCACTGCTAGCCTAGGTAAACATCCCAATAAACATGAGTTGATGCAATTAGCACATGCAGGGGGACACCAGCCTGTCTCCCTCCTGCCTGGGGAGTGGTAGCAGCCAGGGAGGGTGGTGGGGTGCGGGGAGGGCTGGGGGCCTTGGGGACCTCCAGATCACCCTCCCCGCTGGCCTGTTAATATCCAAAGTGGCTGTGATAAGAAGCAGTTGCTGGGGCCGCAGGTGGGAAAGTGTCAAGTCGTACGCACGGAGCTATAAACAGTGCGTGCCCATAAACCAGATCAAAGCAGAAAGAGTTTATTTTCAGAAGGTCTGCTTCCTCCACAGAGCCCGAGACAAAGAGCTTTTGGGGGAAGAGGGGAAGGAGAGGGAGGAAAAAAAGGGGAGAGCTAGAGGAGGGGAAAGGATGCTGAGGTTGGATCTAGCAGGTCCAGGGTGTGGGAGCAGCTGGTGCTGAGTGGGGTAGTGGCAGCTCCCTGAGTCCTCACACAGCATCCCCAGCACGGCCGTGCTCCGAGGGGGATGCGGGGCTCCTGCAGGCATCTGGGACAGGGCTGCTCCCTGCCTGCCTGGAGCACCTGAGCATGAGCCTGGAAGTCACAAGCCCTTAAGCAAACTATTGTGAAACCCTTGTTGGTTTGCAGACTCTGTCCCCACCCTCCAGCCCTCAAATCACAGGGCGCAGCTACCAGAGCGCTGTGGGGGGGAAGCAGGCACCCATGGCTCCCACCTGCCCCTCGGCCAGGGAGATCGTGGTCTCTGCAGGCGAGAGGAGGAGGAGGAGGAGGAGGAAATCCAAGAGGGGGAAGGCAGCCGCAGCAGGTTTGTCGGCAATCAGAGCTCAAGAGGTCAGAGAGCAGATGTCGGGGTTGTAATGAGTGCATGTTAGCTCAGCGACGCCTGTATCCTGTGCTGCCTGGGCTCCCCTCGCCCCCTTATTTAGATAGAAAATTCCCACTCCTTTCCCACTGCCTGGCTGTGAAATGAGCCAGATAAAGCTTGCTCAGTTTTAATTCAAGTTGAAGATAGCCCTCTGAATCTACCCATGCACTACCAGAAATGGGTGCCTCCGCTGCAGGCTCCCACTGTAGCATATTCTCAAGGAGAAGGAGCAGCATCGCCACAGTGCGTTTTCCCCTCCGTCCATTAACGCTGGTAGGCTCAGAGGGTCAAATCCTGACCACTGTTCTCCAAGGGGAGAGCCAGAACTTCTGGATCTGCCCCAACCCCACCAGCGCATCCTTTTCAGTGACGCTTTGGTTACATAGGGCACCAGACCCATGTGCTCTCACACCCCGGCCCCCTCCCAGCAGGCAGGGGTACATCCGCAGGGGACCAGCCCGCACCAGGAAAGAGGTAACATCTGGCCCCAAATCGCTGGCACCTGCTTCCGTGCGCACAGCCCGCTGCTGACCGGCCCCGGCGTGCTGCCGCTGTGTCCGCCCGCTCCCGCTGTGCGGTGGGCACCGGCTGGGCCGGGGCTGTGCCTGCGGCGCTGCAGGGGTGTGTGGCCCTCGGTGATTTTTCTTAACCAGCCTTGCAAAGGGGAGGCATGGCTCTTTAGACACTTTGTGTTGGGACTGTAACAGCTTTTGCTCCGTCCCGGCAGCACAGGGTATGATGTGCCAGTCCCGCAGCCCCCCGGCTCTCCTGGGGTGGGGTGTGCTGGCCCCTACCCTGCAGGGCTCCCATGGGCCTCAGGTTTGAGCCACAGCAATTAAACACCTAGATTTTTTTCCAGGATCACTTTTCCTGCAGCCCCCAGCAGCTTTCTGAGCTTGCTTTCTTGGTGAAGTAAGAGTAACGGGCTCACTTTCTCTGGGAAGGCGGCAGCACTGGTCGCACACCACCCTGGCAGCACCTGCCGCTGTGCCGGCCATTACCTTCCCATTCATAACCACTGCGAGGGAAACACATTGCACAGTCTTCAAGGGAAATTTCACTCTGGTTTGCACAAATATTTATCCCACCTGTTTCCTGCCTGGGCCGGCTCCGGGCCCCGAGGACGCGGTGGGTCACAGGCAGCAGGGCAGAGGAAGCAGCGGGGAACCGGCTGCTTCTCACACAAAGACCTTTGGTCTGCAGGGCTGCGCAGTTTGCAGCGGCCCCTGTTTCTCTCTGATGCGTTTTCATGAGCGGCTGGCTGTGGCTTTAATATCTGGTGTGGTGTCCCAGTGGTTGTAAGGGAAGGGCAGGGTGTGGGCGAGGGCATGGGGGGCTGTGTCTCTCAGCTGGAGAAGTAAAAGCCATTTACAATTTGACTTTAGTTTGCTTTCACCCACGCTGGAGCATCTCTGGAGGGAAGTGAACGAGCTAGGAAGCCAGCACACGTTCCTGCCGGGGTATTTCTGATGGCTCTCACCAGCCTGGTTTTAAATGTCCCCATTTCTTCACCCCTAAGGGGCTCTTCTCTGAGCTGAAATGGCTCAGAGCGGGAATGGTCCCATGGCAGCTCAGGCTGAATCCTCTTCCCTGTTTTGCTCCCTGGCTACCCCACTAATTGCTGGCACTGCCGCCTGAAACACCTGCAGCTGGTTACCACCAGCTCTTGCTTTTGGACGGGACAGAAGGAGAAGAAATTCCCTGGCACTGAGCCACATGGGATGGCACGGATGCTAGGAGCCAGCCGGTGCGTGGCCCGGCACAGCCACGGCGCCGCATCCACCGTCAGCCGCGGGGGCACCGCCCTGCTCAGGAAATCCCTGGCCCATGGGGCTGGGGCGCCGGGAAGGACGGCTGTGCTATTCTTACCATTGCCCCTCGCCTCCCTGCCGGCTGGCCGCAGGAGACAGGATACAGGCTGGGTGGCTCCGACTGAGCGCACCACGCTACCCGCGGCAGCGAAGGCGTGAAGAGCTTGGCCCCGCGGTGTCCGACTGATCGCACCCCTAAAATTAGCCCTAACTGTCCTGCAGGCAGCTGTTCCCAGCGCAGACAGCACAGCCACAGCCTCAGCTCCCTCTGCAGAGCTGCTGCAGCCCCCCGATCTCCCAGCCTTCCCCCCTGTCGTCGCTGTGTTTCTCCCCTCTTCCCAGCCAGCCCGTGATTCATGCGCACAGCTCATCAGGGCCTCCCTGGAAAGCCCCCGAGGAGGCACAGCTCACGGACACATCTGTGCGGGCGGCACAATCGCCAGCGGCACGCCGGGCCGGCCAGCACCTGCGCCGGGGGCCGCCGGCCACATTGTTCTGCCTTCCTGCGCCCGCCCCATTGCGCGGCTTCCACCCGCCAAGAAAAGAAGCGTTTGCAAAGCGGCTGTGCCAGCCGGAGGCACCGCACCGGGCAAAATGCTGGCAGGAAGGGTTTGACTCATGCTGGAGTTAATGAAAACAAAACTCTGCAAATAAATAGCATTCGCACTGTTTCCTCACCGGAATGGGCTCCCATTTCCGAAGCAGTGTGTCTTCTGCTGTGTGTGCACCGGTGCTCCTTATGGTATTTCACCTACGGGGACTGATCCTGCTGCCATATAACTGCCTCCCCTTCCCATTGCCATCACCGGCAGCAGTGCCATGCTAACCAAAACCCTTTCCAAGCTTATCCTTAGCTGAAGGCAAGCGGAGGCAGCAGAGACGGAGTCCCTGCGTTCGGTCGCTGTGAGCAGCCCCTAGACCCGTGGGTTTCATCACAAACCTGAACCCCAGCCCGGCTTGAACTTCTGGCAACCTCCAGCCATGCTCAGTGGAAACCTGGATCCCATTATGGGCTCACCTGGGCTGAGTTTCGAGTGAGCATGGGCTGTTCCTTGAGCAAGAATTTCGTTTTGTAGTTGGAGGGGAGCACATAGGTTTTACAGCGTGGTTCCCATCCCTGCACCATGCTGTCCTCCACAGCTGGGCTGAGCTTTGCTCCGCAGTGTTTGAGCCCAGGATATCTCCCTGCCCGGTCTCGGCTCTGCCAGCCAAGCCGGGCTTGCCATCCTTCTGGCAATCCTGTATTTCATTCCTACCGCTAACTCGGGAGCAGGCAGGGGCTGGGGGATGCAGAGCAGCCCCAGGGGCTGCCCAGGTGCCTGCAGCAGGGCCAGCAGCTCCGCACCCTGAGTGGGATGCTGCTTTTCCTCAGAAACAGATTGTGGTGTGGATGGAGAACAGAAACCAGGATTCGATGTCAGCTTTTCCCATCCTTTGCCCCAATTTCCCACATAACTTCCTTACTACTTGAAAAAGGCTAAATGTTAGTTACTGGGACTCAGAAGCCAAAAAACCCCGCTGTGGGATGTGAGAGCTAGCCTGACCCACATGGTGGGTTGTTCTGCACCGAGACTCGCTCCAGATCACTTTTCTTTTACCCATGTGAGAAATCAAATGACTCGGTGTGTGGTTGCTGCAGCCACTGTGGGCGAGCCGCTGTGCAACAAAGTCATCTCTCCCTTCCCAAGCCCCTGCAAAGGATGCCCTTGGCCAGGGCATCTCCAAACCTCTTCCCTGGACCCCCCGGGCTCCCTCAGCCATTGTGGGGAGCAGCAGCCCATCGCCCGGGAGAGCCCCAAGCATTTCCTGCTGAGGCAGCACATTCCCGGAGGGAGGAAAGGTCGCGGTGCTGGGGCTGCCCCGGCTTCCTCTCCCTGCTCCCAGGGACGCGGCGCCTCCGGTTCCTGCCCAGCCTTTGCAAGGTGCAAACCAAAACTTGGCATCAATGGTGGTCCCGCTCGCCGGCTCCCCTCACCTGAGGGCTTCCCACCCACCCATACCGAAGTGGCATCTATTTATTTAGCTCGTGGGTGTCTTGGTTTTATTTGCTTGGCAGAAACGCGGTGCTGGGTCAGGCGCAGCTGGACAGGGCAAGCAGGACTGGCCGCTCACTGGGCCGGAGGCGGATGGCTTCCCAGCTTCCCCGGTGACACACAGCCCGTGGTGACAGAGTCACTTCCCTTCTCCCCCCTCTGTCCTTAATGAAGCACAACAACCACCATCCTCATTTGCCTTTGGCCCCCAGGGTGGAGGAAGTGGGGCTGGGGCTGGCCAGCAATGGGGACGGTGGAGGGGACGAGGTCTCCATGTGGCACCTCAGGGGTGCATCCTCCTTCTCGTTCTTGGACTGCGATTTAGCTAAAATCAAATTTTGTACCATCCAAATGACCACGCCTGTGTAATATATTGCATTCACAATGTATTTAGCACACCATTTAATAGAAAATTTGAAGCAAAAGTATCTAGCACAGTGCTTAATATAAAAATTGAAGCAAGATTAACCAAGACAATCATGTGGAAATGAAACTTTGAAACTTATTAAAAAAATCTGACAGACATCACCGTACCAAAAACCCCCATCAGCATGAGTCATTTTGATTCTCTCCCAGGGAAAAAGCACCAAAATGCTCATGTCCTGGAAGTGTTTCACTTCTGACTGCCCAGGCAGGCGGGTCCCAGCGCAGCAGAAATGCCCCCAAGCCTGGGTGATGCTCACTTAGTACCAAGTGCTTACTGTCCATGGCCAGTAATTGAATCAGCCACAGGTACTTTCCGTGTTTTCAGGTATTTAACTTCCCTGAAGCACAATTTACTTCCATAATCTATTTGTGTCATAGGTTTTAATCAGAATTTTATACGAGGTTATAGTCTAGTAGGGGGTTGATAATCCCTTGCAGTACCTGCAGTCTGCAGAGGGAGTTGGCCGCTGCAGGTGAGTGCGTGCCGGGGCTGCCGAGGGAGCCCCCCGCTGCTGCTGGGGGTGGCAGGAGGGTTTATCTGCGGTGCTGCCTGCTGTTATCGTCCGTCCTTTCACGTGGGTTTATCAGCCAGCGGCCCTTCCTTTTACAAACCGGGGGGGGGAGGGTAATTTAATAATCTCGACAAGCGGAGGGGGCTGATGACGGGAGGGCTGGCGTGCTCCCGCGGCACACGTCCCCCAGTGCAAATGAGCAATGGCAGCAGGGAGGCTCTGGGGTGGGGGCTGGACCCTCCCTGGGACAAACCCACAGCAGAGGGTCCCATCTCCTTTCCAGGGCAGGGGAAACTGAGGCACACACAGCCACACACCCCAGGCAAGCCCAGGCCCCCCACCGCTCCCCCTGCCCCGTCCAGGGCTTCAGCTCCAGTTTCCCGGAGGGGAGAAAAGGACTTATCTGAACTTCAACACTCAGAATGTGTTTGCTTTGGCTCCGGGTTAATATGTATCGGTTTACTCATCTGATAGAGAGATCAATGAGCAGAGCTGGCCCTGGACAAAAGACGTGACAGGTCTATTTTCTGCCTGTTTCAAAGCCTTTGGCCCCAGAAGCATCACAGGGATCCCTCTTGTTATCAGCAGCCCATTAAAGCATCTGAAATTCAGGCTGAAAATTTTTGCACACTCTGCCATCAAAAATCCTGCCCGCGTTGGGAGGGGGCGCGGGAGCTCTGCCTTTCCCAGCATCCCTGCCTGGGCATATCGGAGCAGGACGAGCATCACTGCGGGGCGGGTTAGGGGAGGAGGGAAGGGAGCTGCCACCCTCACAGCCAGGTCCGGGCTGGACCGGGAGGGAAGCGGTGCGGTGCCGGGAAGCCTTGCCCGAAGCATCCTGCCCAGCGGTGTGCGGCGGCGGTGGTGCCAAGTTCAAGCTCCCGGCTGTCCCCGGTCAGGCTCTCTGCAGCCCAGCTGGCCCCTCCTGCTCCCGTCCCTGTCCCCATCACCCTCCCCTGATAATGCAGGGAACAATAGCGGCAGCAGCAAACTCAGGGCCAGAGCTTAGCGTGGCCGAGCAGGTAAACCAGAGGAGGGATGAAGACAAACACAGCAAAAAGGGCTCCTCCAGGCCCAAGGCCAGGGCCCTTTCAGGGATTAAGTCCCCTTGTGCTGGGGTGAAGCAAGCGTTTACAGAAGCTGTCGCTATAAATCCCAGCAGCCCCATTTGCAAGAAGGGTTTGGGTCCCCCCTGTGTGTGCCGTGGGACTGTGGACAGGGCCTCTCCCTGTCTTTGCTCCCCGTCTGTGCTGGGGTGCCAGCAGTGCCAGCTGCCCCCCGCCCCAGCAGGACCCCTGGGGGGCCGAGAGCTGGCTTTGCCCCCGTGAAAGGGCTAGTGCTGCGCCTGCTCCCAAGGGAGCTGGAGGGAACCCAGGGAGCGGGACCCCGTGCAGAAGGTTCCACTGTCCCTGCCAGACGCTGGCCATGGCTGCACTCACCACCCCTGCCCACCCAGCTGCTCGCCTGCTGGCAGGGAGCGAGGAGGGAGCAGGGAGCATCCGTCACACTCTCCCCACCCTGCCGGAGCCGGCCCAGCAGCTCCAGCTCTGGGTCCCATGCCGAGGGGCCAAGAGCCCCTTTTCCCCACGCACCAGCAGCCAGCGCTGACTGGGCTTGGAGTTGCACCGTGGAGCATCACCTCCCGTTTACACCCCCAGCCCGCTCTTCAGCCTCCACCAAGGCGCAGTCTGGCTTTTCTTTCTCCCCCCACTTTCTCTTGGCAGATAGTTTGCTGACGTCTTGTAAACTAAAAGCAGGTTGATTTGAATTTTCCATGGATGGCTCAGAGTCACGGATAATTCATTATTCACACCTCTCTAATTAAACTGCTGCCCAGCAGGCGAGGCAGGGCTGAAACCAGCCAAATGTCCCCTGGCCAGTGTGGGTCAGCAAGGTCCAATGTGGCTTGAATTTTGGCCGCGGTATCGCTTACCCTTTGCTACACAAAGGACACAGAGCTGCTTTGATAAGCGAAGTCCTGGAGGTGGGAGGACTGAGAGCAGCGCAGAGGGGAGGGCAGCCCTTTCAGGAGGGTTTTTCCAAACCCGGCGCCCAACCCAAAGCCCCGCCAGAGCCTTTCTGCTCCCGGGGAAGGGCTGGACGTGGCTCCGGTCCCGCAGCACTGACTTGGAGCTGTGCAGTGCATTCATCTAACTCTACGCCTGCAGAAGGAGCTCACTGGAGCTCGCAGCCAGCTTGTCAGGGTTCGCGCTCGCTGCCTTTGGCGCTGAGGCTCACTTTCTAATTCCCACTGAAATCAGACTCACCGATACTATTTCACTTTTTAATTCCAGCTAGCTATAAAAATAGAGGACCGCTGCAGATGGATTGATGCCTACGGCTGCCGGAGCTTGGGTGGGGAGGGACCGCTGGGCTGCCCCAGCCTGAGGGTGGGTGCCCATCACTCAGACCAAGATGTGGGCTCCCGGCAGAGCCAGCCCGGCAGCGCCAAGTGAGGCAGCTCGGAGCGAGGAAAGGCGCCGTAGGATGAGCCAGATTGGCATATTTTGCTGCAGCAGCCCTCCCGCTCCCCAGAGCATCCCCCCGAGCCGCCTGCCCGCGGGGGGCTCTGGGCAGGGCAGGCAGGGCGCCAGGAGGAGGGTGCGCGTTCCCAGCCCCGCTGATGAGAACTCCAAATGCGGTCGGTGGGCTGCTCTCCGCAGGCAGCTCTCTGCTGCAAAGGCAGCCAGGGCCATTTTAATCATTTCCAGATTTGTGTGGGAGGTCAGGGCCCTGGGGTGCTGCTCCATGTCAGTTTTATAAACACGGCAGTTTTTCCAGATGGTCTCTGGCTCCAGCCTGGCTAGCAGGTTGATTGGGCCAGACCAAAATAACAACAGGTGGAGAACAGGCCATGACTGCCTGACGCTATCTCCTTTTTCCATCTATTCCCCAAATGATTTTTTTTTCTTTGCAGAAAACAATTAAATTTTGCTGGGGCAGGGGAGAGTGCAGGGCTGCGAGCTGAGGCCCCACACCTTCACTACATGTGTGAAAGCAGCATCTGCATTGGCACACCAAGCTGGGTCAGGGCCAGGGCCAGGCTGGTCCCCTGCTCGCTGCCGGCAGGGCCACCGCCGGGCTCCCAAGCACTCAGCAGCTCCACAGCCGGAGGATTTTCCTCCATCCTCTGGGGAGGCGGCTGAGTCAGCAGATCAATTGCACATCAGCAGCCTCTTTCATCCCCCCACCGTTTAGTCTTCTGAGTTTTACAGCGAGATGCATTTTTTTGTCTTTCTCATCAACTCCCAAGGAAATGTAGTGCCAAAGCAGCACAGCAGCAGCATGCTGCCTGCACCCCACATTTCGAGGGCCAAGTGGGAGCCCAGCATCCCAGGGCGCTCCCTGGGTGGCCGGGGTCCAGCCGGGGCTGCTGGATCTGGTGCTTTCCCAGCATGGAGCCGGTCCACCAGGACTGCCCAGATCCTGGCCAGCATCATCCCCCCCCAGCCACAGAACGGGGCAGCGCTCCCGAATGGATGCTCAGCGCCCCAGGGCTGAAAAGCCAAACAGCACAGATCCCAGCTTTGCCTTCGCACAAGGGCACAGCTGTTGCTCTCACACCGTAACCCCCGTGAGCAAGCGGAGAGCTGGTGGGAGCACGGCTCAGCAGCGCTGGCGTCGGTGCAGTGTCGTCGGCTCGTCGCGGCCGCCTGACCGCAGGCAGCACTCGCTGCAGCCCAGGCAGAGCTCATGGCGCGGAGATGTCTCCGAGCAGAAATCCAGAGGGATGGAAAAACCACAGTTGTGTACTGGAGACAAACTGAATTGCTCTCCACATAGAGGGCCCTTTCATATTTCCCACTCGCCTTTGAGTTAACATCTCTCCATGGGCCAAATCTTCCCATACAGGAGATGAAGTATTGGCCAGAGATTATAAACTGATTGTGGGTGTAAATAAAAAAATTGCATATGTAGCACTGCTGCAAGCCAAGCCCAGCACATGTGCCTCCCTGCATCTGCTTGTGCTCGCTGCGAGCGACTCGCCCCACGCACACCGGCGTCCGGCGTCCCTGCACGTGCACGGCGATTGAGCTGAGGACAAACAGAACAAGGGGGAGAAAGAGGGAGGTTTCCGAGGACCCTGCTCAGAGGGAGGCTTCCAAGGACCAAGGGGAGGTCACCCACCGTCCCCTCGGTGCAGCCCCCTCTCTCCACCTCCAACACCCCAAATCCTTGGCAGCATCCCCTCCTCACTCCGCAGTGGCAATCTGGCATCACGCATCTTTATTTCCTAAACTCGAGCCAAAGCTTAATTAGCCCAGACCCGTCACTGTTCGCAGAGGTTAACACTGACACCTTTCTTCAGCCTGCCCTGATTTCCTCCATAGGAAACGGCCCGCTCTTGCTCCCGCACACCAACTCGCGGAGAATTGCATGTCCCTCACTGCTAATTACACAATCCCAAAGTAAATCTGTACAGATTGCTCACCGTGTTGCAATTTAGCATTTAAGTCCCATTTATTTTGTGGCCATTAATGGAGAAGAAGCTTCCCCCTGTGACCAACACAAAGCACCCGCAGGTGAAGGGCGGGCCCCCGCACCAAACCCAGCCGGGCAGCAAAGGCACATCTGCCGGGGGACGCGGCTTGTGCATGTGCCGGCTTTTTGGCCAGTGTGGCCATCACAACGGTGCTCGGAGTGGGGGGTCCTCGTACAGAAACCAGCAGCCAGGTTCGTTAGCGTGCGTGGCAATGGATGTGCGCCCAGAAGCGGTGGGTGCACCCCGACGCTCCCAGCCCCCCCAGCCCACCTCATCCACTCCGGTAAGAAAGCAGGGGTTAGAAATGCCTAACGCTGTTTCTACCACCTCCTAAAATAGAAGTCGCGAGCGCTGGGCGGCGGGTCTGGATAGCTTTACTCCGCAGGCAGGTAGGCAGCGAATCTGGAAACCCTCTGCGGTGTGGGAACTGGCGGCAGCGGCGTGGGGGCTCGCCTCCCCCGGCCCTTTGTTTAGGAATCCCACTTCTGCCTCGTCTAAATATGCCCTAATCCTACAAACACTTCCCCTCCAGGAGAAGGAACAGGCCTTTCGCTGATTTTTCTCTGCAGCCCTTTGCACACACCTGAAACCTTGGGATGATGAGGAATGACTTGGCTCTCGTACAGCACCTTTTCCCCTTGAATCTTATCACCCTTTCTATAGCTTGAAAGTGTTATCGGCCGCGTTCGCAGGTGGAATAAATGGAGTTATGCTGCAGCAACAGAGGAAATCTGGTTTCAGCGCTTCTTTCTGAAGCTGATCCGGTGCAAGTGCATTCTGCCAAGCATATATATTCAAAATGTTTTGACAGGTTAATTTTGTCCGGCTGGCGTTTTGCCAGCTGTCATCTCACCCGTCTGTGCCACGCTGCCTGCACGCCAGACCAGCTCTCGCCTGGCCTCCACCGCCCGCGGAAGGCGACGAAACCCCCTGCAACAGCAGTGGGACCAGCCCAGTACTGATCTCTGCAGCCCAAAAAAGCATGAGCTATAGCATGTGTGTATGCTTGGTCCATACCGCTGCAGCGTACAAAGTGTTTGCCCCAGATTTCAAGAGCCCATAATAATATTTTTCTCCTATTGGCACTGATGGCTTTCTGGATCCTAACACCCAGAAAGTGCTCTGGCAAATGCTGTATTTTCAAGCATAAGGGAATTGTTTGTATAAAATCATCGAGTTTCTCTGGAGGATTTGGGAATTCAATAAATCAAGTAATCAGGCAGGCTACAGCCAACACTATAGGAGTTATAATCGGAAGCGACACGCTGTAGATCTTTATCCAGAACAGTGTTGGGTGGAAATTGCATCACTTGGGAAAAAGAAATGGGGGGGGGGGGAAGTGCATTTTTAATTGTGATATTGGATAGGAAAGGACCCCACAGCCATGCCGAGCCAGGAGCGGCTTGGGCAGCCTCAGCCGCAGCAGTTTTGCTGCCCAGCAGTGCTGCTCCCAGTCTGGCGTGGGGACGGGGACCAAGGACCGCCGAGCGCAGCAGCACTGCTGTGTCCTGGCCCTGAATCGGGCCCGTGCGGTGAATTTTTATGCCTTCAGGAGCACTCACGCCTGTGCGCCAGGCTTTCAGGGACAGGTCCAGAAGAGCAGTGTCTTTAAGTTGGTAGTTTCTAGACAGTCTCTCACCCTGGCATCCACTTTTTATTATTGTCTACGAAGGCAGTATGTTTCTAAAATTAATGCAGTAAAACTGCACACATACGTACTCAGGGATGGAAATGGGCTTAAACACCAGCAGACACATTTGGGAGTGCCAGGATGGAAAAACGTCTCCGAGTGCCACGTGACTGTCTTGCTGCACGAGCGCGGGGAGTGCTGCTGCACCCTCCGCCGCGTCAGGAGCGCCTATTATTTCAGCTGCTGAAGAGAACATGTTTATATACATGCATATGCATTAATGCACATAGACACACATGTATAATGTGCTTGTTACTTGCCCAATCGCATCAACAACACGCGCACGTGCCCACGCTTCTGCATGCACCCCGACACAAAGAGCTCTGCGTTTGAGTACGTACATGCATGCAAACGTATAGATGCGTATGTGTGCATCTCCCGCGCTCGTTCAGCGCTGAGGGAAGGAAACAAAGGCTGGGATCCCCGTGGATGAAAGGGGAGCAGAGGAAGGGCAGGAGCAGCCCACACACCGCGCCGCCCGTGGACTGCCCCACCGCCCCGCGTTCCCAGGCTGCTTCCAGAGGCGCGGGCGAGCGTCCCTTATTGCTTGCACCTGGCTGCTATTAAGTATTCAATCAAAAAGGGATCACAAGCCAGATATAACTAATTCGGAGGAACTTTTTTACACAACAAGCCCCTTTCAGTTTGCTTGTTTGGTTTCATATCTAAAGCTAACTCTGGCGGGTTTGAAAATGAGCAGGGCTCTTGGCTGCTGCAGATAGCGGGGGGGACACTCCACGTTCCCGGCAGACGGAGGTGGGAGTTCTCCTTTGGTGTTTTAAAAATAGCACTACAAAGAGAGGCGGGCTGGGATCCTGGCGGGGTTCAGAGGGGCATGACGCAGCAGGGCCGTGCCCCAGGCCAGCGCTGGGGACAGGCCAGTCCCCGCAGAGCCAGAGGGTGTCCCCCAGAGCTGGTCTTCAAGTCCTCTGTGCTTGTCTTCCACCGCAGTGAGGATCTGGGGCTGCCTGGGTCTCCCCAGGATGCTGAAGAAGAGACGTGGCATTGCATAAGGTGGTGCCCTCAGCAAGGCTCGCCTGTGACCTGCTCTTGGACTCTCCCCAAAATTGCATCCACGTAGGGCAGACCATGATGTGGGTCTTAGCACCGGGCGCTCGCGGTGGAAGCTCTCCCAGTCCTGGGAAAGCAGCTGACGTGCAGGTCCCATAGCGCACGGCTGGCTCGAGGTACATGGGCATTGCCGGAGACTGCTGAATGCTCCCCGTGCTGAGCCCTGGCAAAGCAGGAGGAATCTCGCAGGACATCTGGGGACGAGGCTCTGACCCCCAGCAGCCCCGTACCAGCCCTGGGTCGCCAGCAAACAGCGGGCAGGTGGCAGAACTGGCCCCAAACATTTCCCACCCAATGGCTTTGACCATATTTCAACAAGGAGCTCAAAATGTCATCCATCATTTGTGACACTTCCTTCCTCTATGGCTAAAGAGCCTTGTCGTCTTTTTTTTAATTAACTATGAAAAATCCACATTAAAAAGTTCCTTTTCTTCCACCTTCACAGAAGCCCAGCAGCAAACACCACCGGCTCCTCCACAGCCTCTTCTAAATCCCCGTCCTAAGGGCAGCTACTTTTCTGAAATGCAAAAAATGAAGGGAATGACAATAATAATCACACATGTCCTGTAGCTGCTGCCTGCGAAGCCTCCAGAGGTGCAAGTGCCTTAACCCTTGCACACCCATGCGGGGAGCGAGCACCGAGGTCCCCACACCAGCCACCTCCAGCTCTGCTCAGCACCGGGGACATGTCATGACAGGTCTGTCCTGGTCACCTATCCTGAGATCAGAGCGTGGTCATGCTGCTCTGGAAGCGGCAGAGCCATTCCCTCAATTTCACACCATCTACAGGCGGTAAATCACCAGTTTCCTCCTCATTTCCCCCCTCCCAGGAGAGACCAGCACGACAAACTCGCCCCGTGCGTGGGTGTCCGGGGATTTACGCAAGCGGCGGGCAGAAACCAAAGGCTTCCCACAGCTCGGAGGCTTCCCGTCCTGCCAGCCCCCAGGAATCTTGTCCAATGCACGCTTATAGGGACCATACGCAAGGCATTCCTGAAGGCGCCCCACCGCACATGGGCACGCTCAGATGGCGGCTGGGACACGCTGGCTTTTAGGGGAAGACTCCAAGGAGGTTTTAATTTAATGCTGGCGCTTACCCTGGGAAGAATTTCCCAAGTAGGTTGAAATTCATGATCTCCATCAACACGGGGAGAAAGGAGGAGTGGGGAAGGCATTGCCCTTCCACACTAATATTCCTCCTTTTGGGGACAGTTTGGGGTATTTATTCCCCGGACAATGATATTCTTCTTTCCTGGGGATTCTAGCTGTTTTAAAAATTTGGCTCGTGTTTGCATGTTATTTACAGTGGCTTTTGGGTTCCCATGATGCCCAGCTCGTGTTGGTTAGGGGACCCGAAGGACCGCAGGGGCTTTTTGGGCTCGGCTCAGGCTTGGGCTCAGCTCTGGGGCAGGAGGGAGCTCTCTGGCCAGCTGGTTTGTTTTCACTCCGGATCGCACTCGCTGCTTGTCTGGGTGGCCCCTGACAGCTCATCCTCCCACGGCCACCGCCTCCTCCGGGAGGTGGAGGTGTCCCTGGGAAGCTCAGCATCACCGTGGCCGGCAGCTGAGGGACCCCCCCAGCCCCACTGGCATCCCTCACTCGGCGGCCCCGTGGGGGAACGGGGCTTCCCGGCTCCTCGGGATGATGCCGGCAGCATCCCTCTCGCTGGCCCCAGCCTCCGATGCAGGGAATTAAGGAGTGGATTTGGCTTGGGAACGGCCCCCAGGTTGCTCTCACAGGGAAAGGGGGGGAAGGCAGATGTAAAGTTTTGTCCTAGGAAGGACATTAAAGACCTTGCCCTGGAGAAGCACCACGGCGTTGGGCTATGGCCAATGTGACTAAGCCTCCTCTTCCTCTCTCCTCACCCCTCTGTCTGCGATGTCAGGACTTTTTAAAAAACACCTTTAGTTTTGCAATGCTTTTGCTCAGAGACCCATTACTCAGGCTGAGCTGGCCCCGTTTCCTTGCGGAGCACTGCATCCCTTGCCTGATAAGATAAGCTCCCCAAAGAAAGGTTTTGGGACCCTGACTCACTGGAGAAACCTTTTCTGCGGGGCATTTGTACAGCCTCTAACACACTTAACTATTTGACAAGTTTATCACTGCAATTCAAATGTTCATCTGTGTTCACTGGAGGACAGCCCCTTATCCAGGAGCAAGGTCATCCCAATCAGGTGGCAAGCGTGGAGACTCGCCCTATCTGCACGCCTCCCGCCTCCGTACATATTCACAGCCCTTGCTCAGCCCTGTCCCCAAAACTCTCCTGGCCAGGCCTCCCACAGGGACCCTCCCAGTACCACTGGTGCTGGAGCCCTGTTCAGCTTGGGCTCTGGATGGAGGGTTAAAGCCTCCCGACAGGACCCCTGTGCCCGCTGCCAGCTCCCAGCCCTCCTCCGGCAGCACTGAGGGTGTCTATGCAGCTCCAGGCTGCGATTCCCGATTTATGGGCAGGATCTGGCCCCAGGTTATCGCTCCTGCTGCTTCTGCCAGCCCACGTCTGGCTTTGCCACCGGGCAATAAATCCCCAAAGAGAAGCTGCTATAAGGTCTCGATCCAACTGATCATGGACCCCCCAAGAGAAAGCAGCTCCAGGCCCCACATATTTGCTCTGATCGGCGCCCTGGAGAAGGCACCAGTGGTTTTCTTTTCCGGGGACGGCAAGCTCTCACCCCGCACGATGCCAGCCCTGGGAGCGGTGATTGCATCAGCAGGGTTGCAGACACAGCTGATAGGGGATGGGGGTAGAAATCCTCTTTCACGGGCAATAAACCCACGACAGGTTTGGGAGCAGTTTTCGGGTGTGCTTGGCTCTCGGGGGGTCGATTCGCTGGGCGCTGCTAAGACAGAAAGAGCTTCAGGGCTGCTTCCCACCAGCCGCCAAAACCAACACCCAGGGTCCCCCCAGGGCTGGCCCCCAAGCACCCCATCCCTAGGGCGGGCTGCCTCGGCACCAGCAGCGGCCCCACTGGGGTGATGAGTGCGTGAGGGCTCTGCCTGCCCGGCTGTGCCTCTGCAGCGGCAGGAGCCAGCAGGTTAACGGGCGGCTCTGGAAGCCCCCAACAACTGCAAATGATCAACCCCAGGGGGATTTTTTTTCCCTCCCCTCGGCTCTGGAGTCAATTGTCAGCCCCACTTTTAAAGACACCCTTGTCGGCAGCCCGGCTATGCTTTTCTGCTTCGGAGGAATTCCTCTAAAACAATAATAGTGACATTGTTCCTCACTTTGCTGGCGGTTTTATAGGGCTCACTTTGGAGAAAGGTGACCATGGCTGCCTTTTGGCCACATGTGTTTACACAAGGAAATGCATGTGGGTTTTGGGGTGGCGCCTGGAGTCAGCAGCCGCTCTCTGTACTCCTGACCCTTACAGAGCTGCTTTCTTGCTTCTGGGTACGTTTACTGCACTCCAGATGTGAGCTGGCTCCAGCAAGGCTGCGGAGCGCCAGGGATCTGGCATCCCCAGACTCATCAGTCCGTGGGGTAGAATGCCATGGTGGTTGTTTTAAAAGCTGTAATGCGTCTTGGTAACACATCATGATTTATTCAGCCCTTGTTTGACAGGGCGCCTTTATCAAAAGCTGATGCGAAGCCCGGCTGCACCGCGCGCTCGGGCTCGGCGTGGCTGGCTGGCCGGCTGGGAGCCCGTCCTTCCCCAGGGATGGGCTTTCTGGGAATGTTTCGGTGCAGGGCTCCCGGAGAGGGGGGTCCCCACGCTGCTGTGCCCCCCAGGGGGCTGCATTTGGGGGCACCCATGCTGTGGGGTGCACCTCCGCAGCAGGGATGATTGAGGTGTTGTAGAGACGAGCCCTGAAGGGTGTTTCAGGCAGGGGCCAGCTGTCCCCGATGCCAGCGCCGGGGTGCCACGGGGCGGCAGGACGATGGGTGCTGGGGGGTGACAGTCCCGCGTGCCACCCTCTTCCCAGGTGGAGCCTGGGCTCGCTGCTGGCCTCCCTCCAGCACACGAGAGCCGCTGAAAAGAGGGGAAAGAAGTGAAAATAGAGTTTGGGGAAAACCAGGGCAAGACGGGAGCGGAGCGTGGGCAGCAGGGGAGCCCCTGGAGAGGCAGAGCGGCGGCAGGGCTGGGGAGTCCCTGCCTGCCTGCGGCTCCCATCACCCCACCAGCTGCCCTTTTGCTAAAAACCATGCTTTGTTTCATTTTTCTGTGCTTTAACCAAATAAACCACAAAACACGGTTATGGGGAAAAGGGAAGGGGGGGGATGGTTTACAACCTGAAAGCGGCTTGCTGCTGGCCCCGGCTGGCAGTGGAGAGGAGCCTGAGGAGAGCAAACCCTGCCATGGGGCCGGGGCCGTGGCCAGGAGACTGGCACAGCGGCCGGCAGGCACCCGGCAAAGTTTGGGGTGAGCAGCCAGGACGGGGCGGCTGGCCCGGCACGGCTCCCCGGTGCAGCCCCAGCCTCCTCGCCCGGTGCCTCAGAGGTGCTGTTCTCATGGGCACGGACGGACGCGGGACACTTTAGCCCCGGATTAGGAATGAGCCTTTGGTTTAGAGATATTTATTTGCTTTTTATCATAATGGGAAAAAAATGAAACAGCAGATAGAAAAGGAAGGAAAAAAAATCCAATCTGGGTCAGGATCTCACACTGGCTAGTTCACTTCACAGTTTAAGTAAATAGTTCTCATCCCAAAACCCTTCAGGGTCATATAAATGTGCCTCTTCGCATGGAAGAGACTATTTTGATAGTAGCTGGGTGCCTGATGAATTTGCAACTTTCCCAAACTGTCGGTGTCTAGAATGTGACTCGGTTTTTCACAGTGAGATATAAAATCCTATCAATTAATCTAACTTTTATTGCACCTCTGGGGCATGAACGTGATGTTATTTAAACAAATGGTTCCCATTACCTTCAATTATTTTATAAATGCTTTTCAGTGATTTATAGGCTCCTATTAAATGGACAATATACTCCTGTGCTCCTCGAGGGGGTAAACAGTAATCTAAGGGCTCGAGCTTGCTGATCTTTTTTTCTTTTTCTCCTTCCTTTTCCACATGCATAAGAGGCTGCCGTTTAATTAACGGGGAGGTGGGGAAGAGCCCGGCCAGACGCCTTGCTGACGGCTGCCTTCGCCAAAGCCCGGTCCCCCCGCGGCGAGGCGGCAGCTCCCTGCGCTGACACCCCATTTGCACCGTACCCCGAGGGTGCTGCCCCCCCATTACCCGGCCGGGCCCCCATCCGCCCTCCCCGGGAAGTCTCCCACCTTCCCCCTCCAAAACCCTCGCGCGGTGACGGGCCTAAGCAGGGGGATGGTTAGCCTTGATTTTTTTTCCAGCGTCTTTGCCCACCAGCTGCGCTCGCGCTGACTCGAGCAGCGTGCGAAAGGGATGCAGCCGGCTCCGGCAGGGCTGGGCATCTGCCTGGGACTGCCAGGATTGTTCTGCAGTGCCCGAGCGATACAGCTCTGCTTGGGCTCGGGAAGGGATGGGGGATTCATATTTTGTTCCTCTGATTGATTGAAGAAATTTCTCCTGCCTGGGGTATCTCCCTGACGGATGGAGAAAGCTCCTGGCCGGCGGCTCCGCGGTGCCTTGTGCTTTGGGGACACACGATGCTGCCATCAGCGGCCACTACACCCCCGTTGTTCCCCTCTGCAGGCAGGGGACCAGCAGCCCTGAGCCCCCACAAGGCCAAACCACCCCCGCCTGGTGCGGGGAAGGAAACATGGATCATTTTTCGCAAACCCAGGCTCTTCTCCCAGCGTTTTCATTCCAGGCTGGATTTCGGGGGAGGCCAGGGAAGGTCAGAGCAGCAAGACGAGCCAGCGATGGGGACGGCGCAGAGACCGCTTATCTTGGTGGGGGTCACGCCGGGACGTGGTTTCTGGAGCAGTGACCCCGGCTGCCACCCCGGCGCAGGACCCCATCCATCTCCCTGCCACAGCGCTCCCCTGCTAACCCTCAGCGCCGCACGCTGACAGACAGGACGGCAATTAAGTCCTCGCTGAACTAATTCACTTGAGCCTGTCTACATTTCAAACAACTTTGGAGATAGGCTCTGTTTACAGAGCCTGCCGCCGTTTATTATTTTTCGGGGGGTGTTGCATGGAGTAGGGAGGGGAGATGTCATTTGGGGAAGATAAATAGGGCAGAAGACCCTGTAAAGACAAAGGGCTGAGCGTGGCCCCGCTCGGCCTTGGGACAGGGCGGCTCTCTGCAGAGGGAGCAAGGGGAGGATTTCCCGGCTCCCAGCTCTGGCTGAGGACATGCAAAGCTCGGTGCATGGACCTGGGGGCTGCTCCCAGCCGTACCCCAGGCCATCACCTGGGCTGACCCAGTGCCGGTGGAGGCAGGAACCCCTCCAGCACAGGGGTACTTGGATGGGCTCCATCTCTGCTAATGAGGACGGTGATAATTTATAGGCGAGCCCCTGGCACAGCAGGGCCCCAGCTCCATGCGCGCCCCTTTCCTTCCTGCCGCTGCAGCAGGGCCGTGGCACACCGTGCAGGAGGGAGCCGCGGAGGCTGCAGGGTGCCCCACGCTTCCCACCCCGCTGGGATCTGGCACTTCTTTGCCAACCACGGTGCTGGGGCCACTACTGGCCATCACCACCCTCTCTCCCCTAAGTCCTGCCAGGCGCAAGACGTGACACCCCTCCCTGAGCTGGCCAGGAAAGCACGGCTCGATGCCAAGGCAGAGGACAGTGCGGTGTGACTACAGCTACTCCCTACGCCTGTCCCCAGGGCGGGTGCCAGGGAGGCAGGAGGGCAGAAGCAGGGGAAACACCTATGGGAGAGCCACCAGGTTCAGAGAAAGGGGCCTTTCCTGCAAGGGAAGCTTTGGGGAGCCCTGCAAAGGCACAGGCAAGGAGGTTTCACCCCCCAGCATCTCTTTGCATGGGGTCACTGGGAGGAGGAGATCTGGGCAGGCCTTTGCCCCATGGCTATGGAGATGCTGCACACCACAAGCGAGCAGGGAAGCCCGGACTTGCCCCTGCACGGGCAGGGAAACCACGGCATGTGCCCTACAGACACGGGAGAGGGAGCCGGGACAAGCTGCTGGGGCTGGGCCCACGCGGGAGGTGCCCGTCCAACCCCCCGGCGCTCCCGGCACGACCCTCAGCCCCGGGACCCGGGTACCACACGTGCTCAGCCCCTCCGCTGCCCTGCTGCCCTCTGCCACCCCAGAGCCCTGCCAGGGGCTCCCACTGGCCACGGGGGGCTGGCCCCCTCCCCAGGGCTTGCGTTATCATCCTGTGGTTCTCCAAAACCAAATCCTTGTTCTCCCGAAAGGCAGATACCTGCCTCTGACCCAAGGTAGCATTTTTCCAACAGCCAGCCCCAGATTTCTGCCTCGAACGACAGGCACGAGGAGGCTGCCTCGGCTGCCGGCAGACCCGCCTGATTATTTTTCTTGGCAAACGACGACTCCCTTGAAGTTGTTAAACCATTCAAAATAGCTAATAAGGTTTTACTTAATTAAACGGCGTGAGACCTCACAATGCCAACCGTCACTTTTTCCCTTCGCCTTGCACCGCTGCAGCATCTCAGATGGGAATTACCCGGCCCCTGCTCAGGACGGGGCGCGCACTGAGCAGGGCACTGAGGCACAGATAAATAATAATAATAATAAAAAATATCTTTACCTACCCCCTTGTCTTTCCTTTGCTTAAATCAGGTCATGTCTGGAAGACAAAAACACTGCTTAGAAGTCAGGGTTTGGAGCGATACAAAGGGGAGTCTTGTCTAAAAAGACTGGCCGGGAGTCAAAGTGGTGAAGCGATCGCTGTCCGGGGCTGTTTGCACAGCAGCAACTCCAAAATCGTATTTCACTGCAGCAGCAGAGAGTCTTCATCGGGTTTCTCCAGATTTCAGCTCGGGTCTATTTCTCACTGCAAGGTTATTAAAAACACTTGAACCTGAAACAGTCTCATTGTGTCCACACGTTTGCTATTTATTATTATAAACAAGAGTGTCAGGGCCATTAAAAATAAATCGAAACGGGTAAAAAATGAGCAAGAAATACAAGGAAACGGAATGATTGAAAACACCCATCCCAGCATCCAGGGCCGACAATTCCCACTCACAGGAATGCCTTCTGTGCTAGAGAGAGGGAAAATAACTTCTCATTTTTCTTTTCAACCAAACTGCATCCTTTTCCCAGCCGGGGATGCTGAGCTGCGGGGAACGGAAAGAGGAATGGATCCAACTCCCAGCCCCAGATCCAAGTGCTCCTGGACTCCGATCGGGATTAGCGCCCGCACACAATTGCTTCCACCAAGGGATGCGAGTGCAGCTCCTCACAGGCACAGCACCCGCTGCGAAGCGGACAGCCACCGGACAACCGGAGCAGCCCTGGGAGCAGGTCCCCAGGCGCTGGCTCTGCTTCTCCTCCTGGCGGGAGGCAGGGCCGGGGTGCGCAGAGGGGATCGGCACAGGGTGCAGGATTACAGAGGATGCGCGGGGAGCGATGTTAAAGAACAAGGGCCCAAAAATCCGTGGTTACGACTGAACCGTGGGAGCTGCAGACATGAATCGTGGTCCTGCCGGGGCAGCAGCGGGCACACCTGGGGTTAAAGGGTTGGGAACGGGCCCCTTCGTTACACCGCTCTGTTCAGAGCATCTCAATTACTCAACATTCTTAAAAATCTTTAAAAAACAAACAGAGAAGGTGCATTCTGGTCTTGTTCACACCAGGACACGTCAAAAATATAGGTGTTATTGTACACAAATGCTAAAAAATTGTGCTCATGGAATTAAGTTAGAATTGTTCCCAAAAAAGCAAGACCTCTCAGCTCCCGCATGGGAAGACACAAAGTGCGAGCTACAGCGAAGCAGCTGTAAGTTCAGGCTCACCTGCACACACAGCGGGCACACAGACAAGCAGCTTTTCACCTGCTGCCAGACGGGGTGGGCTGGCCCAGAGCACCCCTTCGCATCCCTTCGCACCCCTTCGCATCCCTTCACACCCCTTCGCACCCCGTGCTGCCCCTCGCACCCACCCCCCCCTCGGCACCCCTGCAGCAGAGCCTGCCCGGGGGCTGGAGGTGGGGTCCCCCGTCCTTCACATCACCCTTCTTGGAGCAAGAGCTCCCAAGTGGCTAAAAAGCAGCCAGGCAGCCCATCGCCCAGCCCCTTCCGCCTTTCACTGCAAGTTATTAGCAAGGGCATTAACGCGCTGGAGGGCAGAGGCACCGCTCAGCGGGGTTAGGGACACCCCGAACCAGGGTCTCCCCACCGGTAACAGCGGGGGCTGACGAGCCAGGTTTCAGTCCGGTGCCTTACCGATGGTGGGACACCCGAGACTCTTTGGCAAGAAACGTCACCAGCCAGGGCACGTTATCTCAGCACTGCTGCTTCTACCAGCTCATCTGGTAACCTCATTAAAAACGTCGCTTGACGATTTCTCCCTTCCATAAACCCAGGGCAATTCAGACCCACCGCAACAGCCGCCCTCATCCTCTACTACGAACTCCCGTAGCTGCTCTCCCATTTCCAGACCAACACCAGAATCACACTACTCCATGCCGTGGAGTCTACGTCCATCACGGTCGTACTCAAGCGTTTGACTTTTACTGATGCCAAAGAGAAACGACTCAGCAACGAGGCACGTACGGCAGCAGCAACAGAGCGCCTGGCGCAGGAGCTCTCTGCCCCGTTGAACATCACCGCTGTACAGCAGCTTGAGGATGTTTTTAGAAGCAGCAGGCCAATTTGTCTGGATCATGTGTCCTCCAGGTAGTCTCCATGAAGAAAACAGGGATGGTCTTTGCAAGGAGTAACAAACCCATACCTTGACATTAGCTGAACACTTGTTAATAAGCAAGAGGGTGTTGAGAACCCATTCCCGCCCTGCTGCTTCTCAGGGTCCAGGAGAAACCCATGCTTTCACCAAGGTAACAACAGGCACCTTCGCTTTGTCAACATTGATCTCATCGCGTTGCAGGTTTCACCCACAATATAACTCTGCAGTCCCTCTTGGTTCCTTTCCTTTCTGACCGGCACACACAGCTGTCATAGCGGCATTGCATCGAGCCAGTGGAGACGTGCAGCAAAGCAACCCTGCAAACCACGCTGCGAGGGGACACAGCCAGGTCTGCAGCGGCGGCGGGGGGAGCGCAGCCGGCGGCAGGGTGAGCAGCGCCCAGGCGGCACCCGCGGCCCCGGCCGGGCAGAGCCCCCCCCGCCGGCGCCCCGCAGCTCAGACCAGCGTCACGTCGCGAACGCTGAACAAACTCACCGTTTTGCCCTTTGACGGGCCACCGCTGGCTTCCACTTACTTCAGCAATCTCCGCTTGAGGTGAACCGCCACGCAAAAGAGAAAGAGGAGTCCCCAGCTCAGACGTGCTGCTGGCAGACAGACTGAAGGACGCAGGCACACGGACGTACACTTCTTGGCCAAGCGAGGCAGGGGTGTAAAACAACCTCCTCGGGCACGAATCCCCCCCCGTCCCCGTGCCTCTGACCCCACGATGCTGCCTGGCTCGGGGCTGCACGTCCCTCGCGCTGTAACACAAGGCACGGAAGGAGCTGGCTCATGGGCAGGTCACGAACAACGCGGGAACGGAGCAGCGAAAAAGCCAACACAAAAAGCCCCAGGTAGAAACAGCCATCTCAGATTCTCAGGTCTCAGATTCTCGCTTACAAGCAGTGTGACTGCGGATCGTACAACAAAAGCCACACGTGGGGCTTATCAGAGTTACTCCAGCCCCAAACCTGAAAAATTGTAGGTTATAACGGCACATTTCTGCCTTGCAAAATTTCATTGTTTGTAAACAGAGATAGCTGATCTAAACCACAGCACACGAACTGATGGGACACCACCTTACTCCAAGAAGCTGGTTTAAGTCTTATTTCCCAAACTTTTTTATTATTACAGGTAATTATACACCCTAGTAGGAATGCCACGAGGCTGTCGGAGGGATGGATTCAACCTGTGGATCACGCACACGCGGTGCAAACAACCCGAAACCTGGCAGAGGGCACTGAAGGGAGCAGCGATGGGAGCGCTGCCTTCCCGAGGGGAACGCAGTTTGTTATTAAGAGCCCTTTCCCCCCACTGCTGCACAGCGACAGGGAGGATTTTAACAAGTGAGAAGCAAAGGCTGCCCTGGCCTTCTCAGGTTTGGATTTTTTGGCTGTCAGTGAATTAAATTATGGGCCCTGATTTCAGGAGCTCCCATTCAGTGCCCAATACAGCAAACATCTCCCATGGTGCTATTTTTGGGTTTTTCAACCACAGCTATAAATAAGCTATGTGTTTTGGGGGTTCGTTCTTTCAGCGAGCGTTTGGCCAGGTTGACTGTCCCCAGTGAAGCTGCCAGGTGTGGATGAAGGCGCCTTACATGAACCCTTCCACCCTAAACACCAGAATTATTTTTGTTAAATCCTCCCTTTTTGCCCATGACTTTAACACCTGTGGCTTCCAAACCTTTCATAAGAAAAAACACCTCCACGAGGTGAACTCCCCCATTGCGTCTCGCCCCGAGCAGCTCCGGCAGTGATCCCGGGTAACAGGTAATTCGGAGCAGGGTCTATTCGGAGAAGCGGAGCCACCACAGCACGGGCCGTCCCCACGCACGCCCTCCCCGTGCCGCTCAGTACCCCAGGCAGACCCGCGACATCTTCTCAGGTTGTGATACAGCAACTTAAAAGGCAGGAGACCAAGGTCGGCTGCTGCGCTCGCTGCAGGCACCAGCCCCAAGCTGCAAACTGGGAGCTGGCCCCAGTACACTCACGTCTGTGGAGCAGCATCTGCCTCTGCGAATAAATATCCTGCATCTCCAGCAGGCCCTAGCTTTGGCGTAAAGCGCTATTCAGTTTAGGGCTAGAGCAGGCCAGGTCTTGGAGAATCGAAGCATTAAAACCCAGTGAAAGTCACGGAGAGCATTAGAAGGGTCTTGTTTCACACCAGCGGGAGACCAGAGAGGGTTATTTCCCATCGTTCATGTTCGAACACCAAAGCTCATGGGTGGCATTAGGAATATTTCAGGAGAAGAACCACGCATTAAAAACTCATTCTGGTCTTTTTAATGCATGTAATAATTAAAAGCATGGCTCTACATGCTGGATTTAATAAAATCCTGCCCTTCTGGCAGGCTTGCACAAGCCAAAACCAAGCTTAAAATGAGTGGACAGTGACCCTCCAGAAGCAGGGACGTTGAAAGTGTTTTTGTTGTACTTGCGGGGCAAGGGGAGGGGAAGGGACACAGGACCCGGGACTGTGTTTTGCTGGGAAGCATGACGACATCCAGGGAAGGAAGGGAACACTCTCAGCCTTCTGGCCTGAATTATCTGCTAACACAAATAATCAAATTCCAGGGACCACACTGCTCTGGCGCCACTAAAACAAGGGGGAGGCCCGGCCCCAGCGCTGCGCGAGCAGGTGGCAGCCCGCGTCCGACCCGCTCAGGATATTCAAGTGCGATATACAAAATACTGATGCTCTCTAAGGAAGCCAGCATGGCTCACAGTATCGTGGGAAGTTTTTAATGGCTCGCTCAAGGCAAGGCCTCTAAAATGTTTATATTAATACTTACATGTTGGATAGCCACTCATTTGGTCTCAGCTGGAAACCAGTCCAAACAGCTGAGAAACATCTGGCCGCTAACCTTGGACAACATCTAATCTGGTAGCCCAGGGATTTAAGAGGTCTCTTCGGAGGGACAGAAGTTTGGCAGATACCTTACCGAGATCTCTGTTCTGCTCCAGTTGTTTCTCAAGTCCTGCTCACCGCTCCGGGATGACACACACAGCCCGTGTACATCCCAATCCCATTTCCACAGCACCTGAGTCTCAATGATTACAAAAAGCTGTAATTAAATATTCCTCCTCATTTCCAGCAATGCTCCTGAAGGTGTGTGATTGCGTGTGCTCCCCCTGCCCCGAGGAGAGAGAAAGCGGCCGTTTGCCAGCTCACAAAACCACGCGTCTCTCCGTTACCCTGCCCCGGTCTGCGTGCGCAGGATCGGTGCCGCCGGCCCCCCGGCCTTCCCTCCGCTCCACCTCCCCTCCGCCTGCACTTACTACCAACAAATAAGCACATATCTGCCCCAGAAAGCCTCCGTAAGGCACACACAAATCCCGTTCTCTGTAAATCTGGAGACCACTATCGGGCCAATTATGAACGCGTGGTTTTAAAGCAGCTCTATAAAAAGCGCGAGTAGAAGGGAAATTGGACTCATAGTTTCTGATGAAGATGGCTCCAAAGTTTGCTTCTTTCCAAAACTCCTCTGCTTGTTCTTCTTCCAAAAGAAACTACAGCACTGGCTCTCCTGAAACATTCTTTGGCGAGTGGAGAGCTAATGAAATAATACAATGTAAAAGAATAAATGTTGAGCAACGGAGAGGGGAAAGGGACTTTTTGACAGACCGTTTGACATTTATTCTCCCCTCCTATTACCCATCCAGGTACCACAGGGCTTTCTGTACACGTCAGGGCAAAGCCACCAACAACCTGGCTCGAGGCAGAAAATTAGGACAGGACCCACGTTTCTGAAAACCCTTTGTAGGCTTTATTTAAAAGGAGATAAGGATGAGAAAGGCGACAAGATGCTTGACAGATATAAAATGATGAGAATCTAGCTTATCTCCTTATCTTCCACGTTGTCTTCTGCTCTTTGCTTTTTTATTACAACAAATGTGGGAGACATCGGGGGCAGAAAATGTAAAGGCAGAAGCACCAAGGACGTAGCACCAAGAAGGGAGGGCTAGGGAGAAGATGCTCCATAAAGGCTAAAAAGGTCTCTGTCCCGGCAGAGGCTGAGCGTGCTGGCTCTGGTCCAACAAAGCACTTAAGCATGCGCCTAACTTAAATGTGACTTCACTGGGGCTCTTCACAGGCTTAAAAGTTAAGCACGTTCTCCAGCAAGCTGCTACAGCAAGACCAGAGAAAACGAGAAGCTGAATCTTAGTCAACAGCAAGGTTAGCATGCTTTTGGAAAGCACCCTAGCCAAAGATGAATGCAGTATGGCAATTTCCACTGACTTAGGAAAACTCTTAAGCCATCAGAAAAAGCTTCTTAAATATAAAATAATATGTAAAAAAATTTGGATATTAAGTATATCACTATCAAAGTCTCTTCACCTTCTTTCAGCTCAAGGTAGGTAGAGCCTGAAGCAGACACATATTTACAGGTACGTGCAGAACTGGAACTCCCTTGTTTCAGAGTAAGCCGGTGCCAGCTTGAAAAAAATATTGAATTCACTGTGCTGTTTCTTGATGTAGGAAACACTATCCTGTAGGTAAAGCACCGACCTCAAATGCCTAATGGCCAATTCCCACAAACAGCAAGGTAAGCCGCAAACAGCTCCTACAATTCTGGCAAGACACTACAAAGGCTGGTATTTGGCAAAGGAGTAAGAGCACGTCCCACTGCATATCTCTGTGGGGTTCGTCTCCCTCGTTAAAACGGGCATAACTTAACGCTGTTCCTCTACCGCGCATCGGCCTGGCAGTGCCCGAGGGAGCTCCGGCGTCCGGGCTCTGCAGCAGCACTAAGATGCAGCCCGCGGCGCGGCGAGGCCTTCGGTCAGGCTGTCGGCCCGAGACCCGCGGGCACGGCCGCGCGCGCCGGCTGCTTTTGCTGCTCTGCGTCCTTGTACGACTCTAGGGTGAACCACAGACAGCGCTGGCGTCTCACAGAGCGGCCAATGACACTTTCTGGTTTAAAAATTATTACTCTAATGATAGCAGAAGAAACTTAAACTTTAAATCCAAAGCACTGCGAGAAGTTTTAAGAGTACAGAAAAGGCATATTTAAGCATATACTCCCTATGTACACACACAGAGCTTAATTACAACAAATCAAGAAGCAAACAACAATTAGTCTTTATTAACAATTAAAATCTCACCGCAGTGCTGGTTTTCCCCCTAGCAAGTTAATGCCTGTACAGTGAGAAAGTCATGATAAACAGGCGTTTAAAATTGATTCAGGATAAATATGAAAAGTGGTTCCCACAAGAGGACTTAACATTTAAATTGAGCAGCATTTGCACCTTACTCAGACCCAAGCCTTGCAAAGCTTGCTAGCTCCCTCTACCGTCTCCATACTAGGAGCTGAGTCAAAAGCTCGCTCCGCATCCACGGAAAGCACTGGCAGGTGAGGGGTTTTACTGGAAGTGTCCAGTCCATCTGGTGCGAGGATGGCTCACGTACGCCCTGCGGGAAGCGGTACGGGGCGGCCCCACGGCCACCTCCTCCCCAGACCGGTCTCCTCTCCGAGCGCTGCTGCAGCCACCTCCAGCAGCACCCGCTCCAAGGAACAGCATTTACTTCATGGCCAATCCACTTAATTTTTTATTTATTATCCCTTCCTATCTTTCTCATAAGAGACACTGGTTCGGGACATCAACTGAGGGTCAGCGGGGATCAACTAAACACTTTGCCTTTACACTGCCAGAGTTAGGATAAATACAGGCAGGACACGGTTCTGTTTCCCCACCTCATTCCTGAAGCACAAACAAGCAACCAGGCTGCGGGATGACTGGTCTCCTCCGCTATGTAGTTTGTAGGTCGCGTACACTGACAAAGCTAGAACACGTAGATTCAATGGCAGCTGACTCTTAGGGCGTTATTTTTCCATACTGCTCCTACTTGGCTGAGAGCGGAACAGCCGCGCATGGGAGCACTGAGATGGTCAAAGAGCGCAGCTCCTAGGTGAGAAAACTGACTGTGAACCCCTTTTATTTATCTATTTTTTAAAGCACCACCCAACTTCGTATGGCAAACGTTGTTAAGACATGGCTCTTGCCAGCTCCCAGCGGAGCACGGCCCAGGTCAGGGTGGAATGCAAAACAGACGGTTTCAAGGTTTTAAAACCATTACTTGAAGCACGAAGGCTGGGGGAGGCCCCAAACACGCACCAACCATATCCTCCTGAACAGGGCAAGGGCACTCTTACAACAGCTCTGAAAAACAGAGATAATCAAGCAGCACGCTATAATTATCAAGCATTGTTCTGATTCCCATTTAACATCTTTAGATACCAAGCTATTTTAAATAAACACACACACACGATGCTGACAAAGTATTAGTCACGTTGTCTTCACAGAAACCCTCCGAGCTACCAAAGGATTGAGTAGTATTCCAGGCTAGAAGGCAGCAGCAAGTTTCCCAAAGTTTCACCAAAGGTTATTCCCTTTTTCATTCCTAACCCAGGGAGAACCTTGTTTCACCACAACGCTGAAGTGAACGCACAGCGGGTACCTTCTGGCAATCCTCTGAAGCGGAGATGCTTTGCGCTTGGAAAAGCCCAAAATTTCACAGCCCCGTTTTTATCCAGATTTGGAGAGAAGGTCAGCTTTTTACACTTCACTATTTGAGGGAAAACAGGTAACATTTCAGGTTGTGAAGCTCTCCTTGAACTCGACAGACAGCGTAACATGCAACTGTACGGGGATTTGATTTCCTCGGGACTACAGCACGTAAAGGTCACTGCGATGACAGAGCACCTTCAGACAGCACATGTAGCTAGACATTCATTTCAGCGGCTCCTTAGCATCACGTAACGTTACCAACTGCCAAGTCTACGGGAGCCTGGGGGTTAAACTAAAACTAAAGATTCTCCTTGGCACAGCAGCAGCAGCTGGATAAAGACAATTGCCTTTCACCACCAGTTTACATACTGTTAGCTAAATGTGATCTGTAGGAAGATAACTTCCAACAAATCAAGAATTCCATAAGGGATCAAAATTCTAAACATAAATACAATTAAAGCCTTCTAATATTAATGCACACTTTTTATTATATTAAAATCAGGCAATGGTCTGATACAATAAAAAGGCTGCTTATGGAATACTGTTATGTTAAACTTTAATTACAGAGGATGTTAAATCCTTACAACTAATATTTTCCTCAAAAGAGTTAATGGAAACATCAATTGTTCATTGACTTGATAGCTGCTGCTTTAAAATGTGTTTATTTTTACTTTTTCCTTTTTTTTTTTTCCTTTTTTTTTTTTTTTTTTCTTTTTTTACACAAACACTGAATTTTTCATAAAACTTAGGACACACTAGGTTGGTTGTATGTAAGCTTGCATCCACATTTCAGCAGTTAGTGGTCCGAAACAGTAAACCAGAAAAGGCAGTGATTTGCCAGGATGCAAAGCCAATAAAGGTCCTTAACCGGTATGCACCGCTTCCCCAAAATCTTCACTGAAGAGATTTCTCTTCTAAGACTTACAGAATCCTAATAAAATCTACTACATTGATTTGATTTGTCTGTAGTCGTCACATCTTTAGAAGGGCCAAACATAAGTGCAACATTTCGTTAATTAACATTCTTGGGTCAATCCAAAGCACCAAAATACAACTATTTGAGCTGGAGTGTGTGGTCAGAAGCTCTGTGTGCAGAGTTTCCCCATTAACGTTTGGCAGCAGCAGATTTCGGCAATCCTGGTAAATTACTGCTCTTTTCACCACGTCAAAAGCCTATCTAATAACATCAACCGTGGCCAGCTTGGCGGTGTGGCAGCAGTGCTGGAGGGACAGGGAAAATCCAAGTTTGCGAGCAGAACAGATACTCGTTTCCCAGGCTGGTGAAGACTAAATTTGTTGCAAAACCAAAATGATAAGCAGGAGGGAACAGGTCAAGTTATTGCCCCAACGCTTACCCCTGCTGGCCAGGGGTGAGAAGTCACAAAGAGGGGCAAAAAGAAAGCAGCACCCCCACTAAAAAGAGGGGAAGAGGAAAAAGATTAAAAGAACCCTGAATCCCTCACCCAAAGCCCATGTCACTGGTGAGGGGGACCAGGAAGAGAAATACAATCTATGCCTTGGCCAAAGGGAAGGAGGAAAGCTTGCCCCAGATTATCAGGGCATTTAAAAAAAATAATAAAAAACCGAAAACGACCACAGTCACATTCAGCCTTTACTAGAGATAGCACAAAGGGAGGGATGACTGAGGTTAGCACACATCCCCATTAGTAGTCCATAAAGCCCAGTGTAGTACTGGAAGCAAAAACCTTTGTGTCTACTCTAATAAATAGCCCTGAGCTTCGACTCTATTGCAAAAGACAGAAAAAGGGAAAAAAAAACCAAACCAAAACAAAACAGGCCAGACACACAGCAAGGTGATTGTGGGATGTATGCTTTCACAGTTAAATTAGATGTGCCACACTGGTCTTGACAGTAATAAATTTAAATAGACTTTTCCTGATACCAGAAGTTCAGCTATGTGGACAGTGGTTACACGACAGGATTATTTGTTATAGCACAACTTATATTTCAAATGAAAAAAAAAAAATTAGTATCATTTACAGTATCTCAAGAAAAACTTCCTTTGAATGGGAACTGCCTTTCCAGTATTTTGAGGTCTACAAGATGCATCTAGAAAATTTACTACTGTGGAAAATGAAGACAGCTTAAATTGAATAAGGGGGGCATGTTTGGTTGGTTTTTTTTTAATTAATTGCTGTAACATTGTCCTTCAGGTGGCTGAGGAAGTTTCATATTTTCTTTAGACATCATTAGACGCCGAAGCTCTTGCAGAACAACTTTGATACTATAAGAATTCTGCCATTTTGCTAGGACTGATATGGCTCTGGGGTCCACCTAAAATAAGACAAAAACACCATTCCTGTCAGAATCGATATGTTTGATACACGTAACTCCCCCCCACACCCTCCAACTAAAGATCCTATGAGGAATCTGAGTGGGAGAAATCAAAGAAAGCAAAAGCAAGCAAGGGGTTTCCTAAAAGCATAATAAATCCCTGCATGATGCAACTATTTGTGAGTTGCAAAAGGGCAGGAAAAGTAAATCCCAGGTTTTGATCTCAGAACATACTTGGCTCATATACTTCCCTTCTACCCCCCTTTCCTTCTACTCAAAGAAAATGGCACCAGCAAGCAAGAAGCAGTTAAGCAAGCTGCAAGTATAAACGAAGCATTAATTCGAAGCTGCACATGAAAACCACATTAAAATAAATAAAACCAAAAAACTTACCACTCCATTAGAACTATTTACTCCATTCATATTAATTTTTGTTACAAATCTTACAAATGGAGGTGCTTCTGGATACTTAGGCCCACATTCTATTTTAAGGCTGTATATTCTGTTTTCATAAATTGTCTGAAGGGAAAAGAAAGGGGGGAACAATTACATCAGGCAGTTCCATAAGCATTTGGTTACAACAGCAGTTACTTTAGGGACACGCGAACTACTACACATAAGGGCAGCCATTTATATACTATGCTGGCTACCTCTGTTTTGGGTTCATTTTATAATATCCAGAGTATCAAATGTTACCTCTTCAGGGTAATAAATTCTCTTGGTCTCTTAAGCATCAAATTTTCATACAAGGAATGGAGTTGGCATTGCTTCCCATTCACCAACTGAACTGATTTTTTTAATCATCAAATAGCTCAGATACCTCCTTTCCAACCAATCTTTATAGAGCAGCTTCATTTTATCAGTTTACTAAGCAGACACGCTACCTTGAAATGGAAGCCACAGCTTTAGCTTAGGCAACTATCTCAAGTCAGCCTGTCCTAGAACTGCACTTGAAAAATATTCTTTAGTCATAAACCAACGTGCCAGTTCTCAGGAAGGGGAACGCTCCAAGATTCAACACATTGCGAAGTACATCCTGATCCCAAACAGCATTATCACCTTGTCTCCACTGCAGTAACGCCCTGTTGTACTTACAGCTAATAGAGAGAAATCCCGGATCGCGAATTTTTAGCTAACCAATCAACAGGTATAGAAAAGAGACAAATGTAACAAGGCTACATTGATTCTTCAGTATTTAATTAAAAGAAACAACAGTTAATGTTATTCTGCATTCTGAGAATAACTATTTTTTACACGCAGCCTGGCACAGAGCTCTAGCTAAGGTGGGCAATGCAGGCAGCCGGCAGAACAGGATCACCACGGGGAAGCTCAGGCAGACAAGCTCTCCAGACTTAGACCTTCTGACACAATTTCCTGCACCTTCAACCTAGCAATCAATGTTAAACTCACAAGGTAGCGACCATGAGCAAAAATCCAGGTGAACATGTGAGCGCAAAGCCCAGAAGCAGCCAGCAGCTCCTGCTCATCTGTGGCAGCAGAGCACCAGGGCTCCACCAGGATCTTAAGAACAGTTGCCCAACATACAAAAACTTCTGAATATAAAACTCCATGCAATCCCTTTCAACGGCCTGTTATGCCCCTGAACATCTTAATATTTCCCTTAATATTATGAACAAGCATTTTGATGCAAACCACTGCCAAAAATATAAGAGCTGACTTCCTGATTCAGCTGCTTCTCATCTGTGCAAATGAAGTGGCTTTAAACCAGCCTGCAGCCACCCGTGCTGGGACCAGCACCTGGCCGGGGCTGGCTGGCAGCGGTACCCCTCGGTCGCTCCTCCAGCGCCTCGGCCAGGCAGCCGTTCAGATGTCCAGACAGGGCAGTGACAAAATGAATGCTGTCACAAAATTTTGGGGAAAAAACATCATCTGTCAGCTCTGCTCGGACTGCCTGGGTGTCCTGACCGAGTCCCTGAGCATGCCTTGTGCACAGAGCAAATAACAGCCCAGGAGTTTGTGCAGGTTTTTGGAGTCTTTGGAAATAACAGAATGTGCTGGGTTTGGCTGGGATAGAGTTAATCCTCTTCATAGTAGCTAGTATGGGGCTATGTTTTGCATTTGTGCTGGAGAAAATGTTGATAACACAGGGATGTTTTTGTTACTGCTGAGCAGTGCTTACACAGAGTCAAGGCCGCCTCTGCCTCTCACGCCACCAGCGAGCAGGCTGGGGGTGCATAAGAAATTGGGAGGGGACACGGCCGGGACAGCTGACCCCAACTGACCAAAGGGCTATTCCACACCATAAGACGTCATGTTCAATGTATAAAGCTGGGGGAAGAAGGAGGAAGGGGGGGATGTTCCGAGTGATGGCATTTGTCTTCCCAACTAACCGTTATTTGTGATGGAGCCCTGCTTTCCTGGTGATGGCTGAACACTGCCTGCCGATGGGAAGCGGTGAATGAATTCCTTGGTTTGCTTTGCTCATGTGTGCGGCTTTTGCTTTACCTATTAAACTGTCTTTATCTCAACCCACGAGTCTTCTCACTTTTACCCTTCCGATTCTCTCCCCACCCCACCGGGGGGGAGTGAGCGAGCGGCTGGGTGGAGCTTAGTTGCCATCTGGGGTTAAAACAAGACACCGCACCACATTAAGACTAGTGAATGGAAAGCCTTGACCGTGCACGTGTCTATAGCCAACATAAAATACATGCAGCTAAAGCTGAAGTTTTGACAGTGCCACTGTTTTTAAATAGCTTGTATAAACAAGATGAATCACTGGCTGCGAAACCATCCACACAAAGTCTGGGAAGGAGAGGCGTGCTTCCATGTATGGTAGCAGGGACACTCAGGGCAGCAGCACCTATCTAATTCTGCACCACGGTTCATTTTTCCCTCCGGGATGCCTAACATAAGATTCTTCCACCTGCTACAAGCGTGACTGCTTTCTCCCCACAAGGAAATAGGATTTTAATTTTTTTTTTCCAGAGTCAGTATTCCCACATCCTATTAAGGAAAAAAAAATGGTAGTAATATACCTGAGTATGAACAATGCTAAAGCAGGACAGCCACTTAACAAACAAGAATGACTGAAAGTTCCCAGAATCTCTCTCAATACAGCCTGTTACTTTCAAGCAATAAGCTCAAAAGAAGTCAAGACACTTTTGGGAAAAAAAATCTATATTCCTAAGTGTGTCAGAAAGACAAAAGAAGCACAGCTGAACCATCTTCTGTGATAGTCCTCTGGCCTTGGTTAGCTGTATGACATGAACTACAAATTTCTATCACCACTGACGAGTCAGCACATGCTTGTTTGCACATTTCAGTTTCTATTTAATTTTCTAAATTAGATTTCAAGGTTGCTTAAATCTTCCATAAAGTGCATGCACACAGTGAGCTTTCTTCACATGCTTAATGCAGGCTCATTAACACTCTCCTGATGTTCTAACATCAAATGCTGTTCTAGAAGATGATTTGGGCATATCATAAGCAAACGAAATGATCACAAATGGGGAGATGTTAACAATGGCAGACAAAAAGTCAAGAACACTTCCAGATGAGACAGAAAATACTGCATGTGTAATGCCATTATAATATAAATTCTTGTGCAACCTCATCGTATGCCAGAAAAGGCAACTGGTAGAATGGAAACACATAGGGCAGTAGCAGGATTAAAGGTCTGTAAAGGTTTCCATATAATAGATTGAGAAAACCGGAATTATTGAGAAGTGATACCGAGGCCAGGTATAGGAGACATCTACTATTGCAGGAAGGAGAATCAGCTACTTGCACTTCATGGTAAGGATATTAAGGAAACAGAACAGAGAGACAGTGAAACTGGAGACAACAGACAAATTTTGTTTTCAGAATACATGCCTACATACAATGCACAACAAAGTCCTCAAGTTCACTACCAGACCAGAGACCCACAGTTTAGTAGGGTTTGGGGGGAGAAGAGAGAGAGAACGCAACAATACTACCACAAAGACCAGGGGCATTATAAGAAGCTACTTTGGGAGAGAACATTCGGAGAAGAAATTGAATTCATTAAAATTTGAGTTTCCTGAGTTAGCTGAAACTCCACAAGAGCAAGTCAGTACTGCTGCAATAAAAAACAACCCATAAACTCAACAAGAAACAGCAGGAAGACTAGCAGTACTGAACAAAACATCCACATTTTACCTACATTAGCTCCATATGTAATCTCACTAGCCAAAGGATTTTAAACCTTGCTGTATTCAAGAGCACAGGATACTAGAATCCTGGAATCTCAAAAGTTATGCCTTAATGGATCTGTAAATATAAAGCAGACATGTAACAGAACTAACCAGAGAAAGACACTACAAATATTCCAAATTATAAGCAAAAAGACATAAAGATACATGAAACCCATTATTATACAGAACTTGAACCTTCAACATAAATCACTTGCTAAAGTGTTTTTTCACTCCTTTGTGTTTTGTTTGTTTTCTACTTCAGTGGTTGGATTAAGAGAAGAAAAGAAGGAAGAAAAAAATTAGTAAAAAAAAAGTACTATTTTAATATTTAAGTGGGTACTTACTCTTGGAGGCCCAATAATCATTCCTGTCCATCTTGTAAGTGTCATATCTTCATCATCTTCAAGGCCCCAGCTAACTGTTCCATCACCTACTCCTTTCTGACCTTCTTCAAGTTCTTCCAACAGACGAAAATTACGAGGAACTTTTACTCCTGAAAACAATCAGAAAAATATTTTGACTTGAGAAATCTAGTAAAGAAATAAAGCTAGAGTAATTTCACTGATATTTTTGGTCATTCTACAGAAAACGTTTTGGGTAAAACATAAAAATATCACTATTTTTTGAATGACAATATTTCAACACTATGAAAAAGATACCCCCGTATTTACCTTGGATTTTACAAGCAAAATCAAGGTATCCACAATTAAACATGCTAGAAGGCTGACAGGCCAGATATTAGGGCAGGCAGTGAAATGAAAGGAAATCTCTGTCCAGAGATGCACGCGATATTATGGAGCTCTAATTAGCACTTGTCTATATGATTTACAGTACAAAAATTTAGAAGATCCTACAAAATGACACCATGAGAGGCTTGACATCACTCTACTCACTCAGACCTTTTAAAAATACCATTCAAAGCAAATAAAACTCTTTCATAACATTAGTAGGTTAATCTGAAGTTAATTTAAGTGGGCTTTGTCAGCAGCAATAGCATCCTTTGTACTTATGACCTCCACCACCAAGGAATTTCAGCACTTAATTGCTGGCACATTTATCCTAAAAACACACAGCAAAACAGGAAGATTTTCTTATCCCCATTATATTAATGGAAAACAATGGCACAGAGAGCTTAGGTGACATATCCAAGGTTGCACTCTAAGCCCATGGTAAAGGAGGATCTTGAACCCAGGCCACAGGGGATTTAATTACTCATTCTTCTTCAAGGTATCTGCACCTCAGTCATCACAAAACATAAATGCACCCTAGGCCACCACTTCTCCTTTGTATTGCATTCACACGGCAAGGTTTTGGTAGCGGGGGGCTACAGGGGTGGCTTCTGTGAGAAGCTGCCAGAAGCTTCCCCATGTCCAGCAGAGCCAATGCCAGCTGGCTCCAAGAGGGACCCGCTGCTGGCCAAGGCTGAGCCCATCAGCGACGGTGGTAGCACCTCTGTGATGACACATTTAAGAAGGGGAAGAAAAACCTGCAGCAGTCAGAAGAGAGGAGTGAGAATATGTAAGAGGAACAGCCCCGCAGACACCCAGGTCAGTGCAGAAGGAGGGGAGGAGCTGCTCCAGGCGCCGGAGCAGAGATTCCCCCGCAGCCCCTGGGGAAGCCCATGGTGAGGCAGGCTGTGCCCTGCAGCCCGTGGGGGTCCATGGTGGAGCAGAGATCCACCTGCAGCCCAGGGAGGACCGCACGCCGGAGCAGGTGGGTGCCCGAAGGAGGCTGTGACACCGTGGGAAGCCCGTGCTGGAGCAGGCTCCTGGCAGGACCTGTGGCCCCGTGGAGAGAGGAGCCCAGGCTGGAGCAGGTTTGCTGGCAGGGCTCGTGACCCCGCAGGGGACCCACGCTGGAGCAGTCGTTCCTGAAGGGCTGCACCCCGTGGAAGGGACCCACGCTGGACCAGGTGGTGAAGAACTGCAGCCCGTGGGAAGGACCCACGCTGGAGCAGCTGGTGAAGAACTGCAGCCCGTGGGAAGGACCCACGTTGGAGCAGTTCGTGGAGGACTGTCTGCCGTGGGAGGGACCCACGCTGGAGCAGGGGCAGAGTGTGAGGAGTCCTCCCCTGGGGAGGAAGGAGCGGCAGAGACAGCGTGAGATGAACTGACCACAACCCCCATTCCCCGTCCCCCTGTGCCGCTGGCGGGGAGGAGGTGGAGAAAATCAGGAGTGAAGTTAAGTCTGGGAAGAAGGGAGGGCTGGGGGGGGTAGGTGTTTTAAGATTTAGTTTTTATTTTCTTATTACCAATCAAATCAGAATAGGGTAATAAATTAAATTAATTTTCCCCAAGTCCAGTCTGTTTTGCTGGTGACGGTAATTGGTAGGTGATCTCTCCCTGTCCTCATCTTGACACACGATCCTTTCATCTTATTTCTTCTCCCCCATCCAGTTGAGAAGGGCAGTGATAGAGCAGCTTTGGTGGGCACCTGGCATCCAGCCAGGGTCACCCCACCGCATCCTTCCAGGTACCCGTGTGAAGCATGTCTCTCTCCAACAGCAACAAAATTATTGCCAGGACATATTTAATAAAGTTATTTTCATCTGACATATGAAAAGGTTGGATTTGGGTGTTGGAGTGTGTGTGTCCCCCCAATAGTACAAAGTTAACTATTCACCAGCATGTAACAACAGAAAATCATAATTAATCTCCTTCTTCACTGTCACTTACTTAGTACAGCAGAAAGAGAACGGGAAAACAGCTTTTCAGTGTACGAAGTGAACCCAGCAAAACTTCTCGGTCAGAAGCCAGCGCTTCCAGCATGGCCGGGGCACCGAACTCTGAGGATGTCAGAAAGGGACCAAGGGCTTTGAAAACCATCTCTGTAGCTGCTTGGCAACATGGAAAATACAGGCAATCTAAGGCATTGTGAAATGTATCAGTGCTTAAAATCAAATAACTCTGGTAATCTTAAAATCTCTTTTAAATGTATTAATGACCTAAAGAAACGAAATGTCAGTGATGATTTTGCTGTGGAATCAGAGTTGCCCAAATTTCATTCACTACAAAGCAAGCATAAAAGAAACCAAAAAAGCAAATCACTAAAGGAATTAGTTTGTTGGCCAGTTTGATACACATCTAACATAATCATGTCCAAGAACATTCTGGGGAAACATGATTCAATAACACAGCTGCAGCAACAGCATGAAGAGAAACCCGGAATCAGAAAAGCGGCGTCAGAAGACGCCAGACCTGCACTGGCTCTACCGAACCACACGTACGGGGGCTGCTGAGCACGACTCAAATACAACTCCATGCCAAATCTACATCTTCAACTCCCAGCGAGACTGTGCTGTTACCATGGCTGCTGAGTAATACAAGTCTTTGGCTGCAAAAGGAAATGAGTCCGTTGGGGCTGGTGAAGCCGTCGCCGTAAGGTTAACCGAGCCCCAAACCCTCGGTGGTAACGGGACCTCTTGGGGACCACTGTCACTGCCCCTGCATGAAAGACTCCAGCGTTTCCCCTCCCAGTAAGTCTTGAAAGTATGAAGTATGTCTTTTGTGCACCTTGTGCATATGAAGGTTCAAGCATACAGTTCATACCTGAATCATGACAGATTAGCCACCCCATTTTTAATTATATTCCCAACGCTCTCCATGCTGTAGTTAGGGGAGGCAGAGAAGAGAGCAGTCTAGCTCCAACACAAGGGATAAGAGAGCTGGGGGACAAGAGAAACAGATGGAGTACGAGTTGAAGGACAAGGCGCCGTCTTTACTTACACACACACACTACCTATTGCACTATTTTTGCTGCAGCGGATGCACGGGAGAGCTGGTGATGGGGAATGACTCACGGCTGTGCGATGCCTGAAGCTGCTGTCTGGGCTTCAGCCCTGCCTGCTGGCGCCCGGGGAAAGAAACGGCCAGGGAAGAAGGACAAACAAAAGACAAACAAAAGGTCCTTCTGGAACTCCACCCTTCGGTCTGACACAGCAGCTCTTCACAGGTGATGCCGCAAAGGAAACCAAACCGTCGGTGCCTATTATTAGAAACCCAACCTGAGCCTCTCCCTGCTCACAGAAGCAATAAGCTGAAGCCAGCAGAAACCTGCCTCGAATGCGTCATGTTGCCAAAAAATACTCTCTCTTCTGGACAACATCATGATGCTTAACAAGCACCATCTCCGTACTTCAGTACTTGACAATACCACTTCATATTTATCAGTGGTGCGAAGATAATTTACTGATATTTACTTAGACCAAAACAAACAACCTAGGAGGAATCAGCTTTATGGTAAGCAGACACAGGCCACACACCAAAGAAGGAAACTGAAAATACTGGTTTACCTTTCTACCCTTCCTCTGAGCATCACGCACCCTGTTCACCAAGCAAGGCAGGAATCCTGCGTGAAGAAAATCAAGTGATCATGTAATTAAAAATTACATCATCACGTATACGTTTGAGGAGGACACAACCAAGGCTGAAAGGCAGCCTTAATTCTGACATTTGCTAACCAGAGCTAGGCTTGGCTTTACAACCTCACAGGAAGAGAAGGCAACTTTATTTCCAAGTCCTCCCCAGATACAGCTCCTCTGATTCAGCATGAATCAGAGCCATAAGAGAGTCACTCAGGATTTGAGAGTTCTCTGACAAGTCTGAGGTCTACGGAGAGCTAGCTAGTCATATCATGCACTGGCTCCTATCACACGGAAAAAGTTAACATAAATGATTATTAATTCCACAGCAATTGCTCACTTGTGAGCACTACAGGAGCATCAGTGGCAAAGGGAGGCGTGAAAAGTGAAGTACGTATATTTGAGTTTTTATGCACTTTGCAGAAAATAAAATGTTCCTGGGAGATGACTGGTCACTTCACAACAAACCACCCTGCCCAACAGCATCGTTGCCTTCTAAAAATGTTTTATCCCTATGCTAAAGCTCAGAGGTGTAACATGGCAGACCAGTACCTCAGCCACTACAGAAGGCAAGTTCAGAGTCACATCAACGATGGTAATTCAGCCCCCTCCCTGACACATTCTCAGAAGATTCAACAGGAAGAAAAACACACATATACATATAAAAGACTACGGCCATATGAACATAAATGCTTTAAATCATTTCTAAATAACCTGCCCTTAAGCAAGGCAGACTAAAAGACCAGATTCATCCTTCTGGTCAGCCTGGAAAGATGCACGAAGCCATTAAGCCAACCCCATCTCCTCTTTGCAATGGCCCGGAGCACTCATGGTCAGCTACCACATCCTGCTGGGACCCAAACCTCAGAAACCACACAAGCTTTATCACTCGCGGTCGTACGCAAACATATCATCATCATGTTTGCTGTCCACCAAGATTCCTAGAAAGCAATCCGATCTGTTCGAGGCATACACAGTATTTGCCAAATAACTTCCATGGCTAAACCATGGCAGACGCAGAGTTAGGAGATGTCCCGTGCCAGCTGACACAACCATGACTCAACTGCACGTCATCCTCCCACCTCCCAATAAATACCTTGCATAATCTTTTCAGTGTAGCAATGAAGACTTTCAAGGCAGTAACCAAACAAACCTGTTTTTCTAAGAGTCCTTCATTTAACACAAGAAAACCGAAATAAAGTAAGAGGCAATTAAAAAACAAGCAGGCTGTCGAAAGGACTTTCAGTTATGCATTGTAATTTAGCCTTCGCTATGGTTCAAGAAGACTCTCAAACAGCAGCTTCATTTGATACAAAAATACAATAATATCTAGATAATTGCTTCACTTGCAGCTTGCCTGACTGCACAGAAATACTCCCAGAAATGGAACTGAAAAAACATTTCAGAGCAACAGGAGATATTTACTATTAATCACAACAGCAAACCTATGAAAGCTAAATTATAACTGTACTGACAAGGTAAGATCTCCAATGACACAGGTTTATACAGTCTTTCTAAAAGTTCACCTTTTAGTAAACATGCATTTGTGAAGCCTCAACCCTGCACATGAGTTCACCAGTTACAAAAAGTTCATGAAATATTTTTATGGCAAACTACAGAACAAAACTAAACCACAGACTGAACTTTGCAGAAAGTCAGAATGTGTACTTTACAGCATTTAAAGCTGCAGTTAAGAAGCTGCTAGGTTTTGGGTGGCATCCTCTTCAGCCTTCACACAGAATCAGGACCTTCTGTTTTCCTTGTCAAAAATTTCACCTAATACCAGTGCTGCCAGGTGGACCAGTACGGATGAGCCTTTGCTACCACAGCACCTCCCAACCCAGCTGTTCTCGAAGCAATGAGTTGCAAGACTGAGACAGCAAGCTGAAACAAGGGCAGAAGGAGCCTGACCGTGTCTGGTCAGAATCTCACCAAGGAAAGGTCTGCGCTAGGAAAGAACCAGAATTACTCCTGGAAGACAGCTAAATGTCAGCTTGGACTTTTAAAGACCTTCAAGCACTCTCAGATTGACTTTATATCACAGCACCACTAAAGATGCACAGGCACATAACTGAATGTGTCTTATGATAGTTTTAAGAATGATCTTGCCAGTCTGAGATTCTTATCTTAAGTTTACATTCACATGAAGTACTCAGTACGTTTTTAACAAGTTAAAAACAACATTTTCTGACAAACTATCCTTTTTAATCTTTTAATTTTCCCCAGTTGTATAGTGGAAGCAATTCCAAATTCAGAATCCTTATCAAACTGAAAACAGCACAGTGAAACCAGTGAAACAAGGTGGACGATATGCCTTTGAGAGCAGATCCTCTTCTTGAATCTTTGTCATCAGTGTCAGTAGAACAAAATATACACCTCTCACAAAAACTTCAAGAATACATTTCTCTTTCCTTTCTAAAGTGAAATCAAATTACAAGCATTTCTCTTCAAGGTTAAAGCACAGAACACATCAGCAAAGCACACAGAAAATGCACTTCACTCATCAGGGGCTCAAAAAAGAGGAACAGTCTTTTTGCTGAAGGTTTCTTGACATCTTCACCGATCACAGGCAACTTATCAAACTGGCCTTCCAGGCCAATTTTAACTCTGCTTTCTGTACAAGTTCCTGATTTACAGTAACTCAAGTGAACTGAAATCCAATAGCTTTAAACACCTCTGTTGCTTAACATGTTAAAGCCCCTTCTGTTGCTTGGTTTTGTGTATTTGATATTCAGCCTTAATTACATCTTTTCCAATATATTTCTCACCTCTTTGCAGAGATTGCAACTATGGAAAATTTGATAGCTTACCCTTGCAGCACTGCAATTGTAAAAAAATAAGTAAATCATTCCTTGTCACAATGGTATATAAAGTTTCTGAAGTGATGGAATATTTAAAACTGAACAAAAGGCTTTCAGCAACTGTCACAAAAACCTTCAGGCGACAGGAACTTCAGATTTCTCGCATCGTCTTTCTAGTCGTGATTTTCACTCTGATAATGCAGACGGGTACTGAGATATTTTGCAGATCCAAAATAACTTCCTGAGCACTTGAAACAATCTGAGGTGTTTTCTGTTCTGGGTAAGATAGAGCACTGGTTCCATCTTTCAATACTTTAAGCACGTTACTTGGAAAGAGATCACTTTAAAACATTTGTCTGAGGCAGACTGGCAGTCATCATTGAGGTCTGAAGCCAAATAAAGCTTTCCAGCAGCAAAAGAGTTAAAATCAGATGCATTCTGTGGCTTGTATTGCAGCTGAAAAGCAAAACATTACCAGCTCAGCTAGAAGTTACTCTAGAAAATAAGTCACCCTGAACTAGCGTCCTGGACAAAAAAATCTTTACAGTGAATCTCACCAGGGAAAAAACCACCGTTTCCTCTTTGCGCTGTGAGAAGAAACGGTTGTTACTGACCGAGAGCTGAGCGCTTTCCTCCAGCTGCCTCTTCTACCCACAAAGTATCGCTAGGCTTTCTTAAACTCGCACCACCCACCAAAAGGTGAATGCACGAGTAGGTTCACCGATCTTAAGATAAGCTTTGAAGAGGAAGATGCCACACCGACAGACGAAGGCAAAGGCACCTGTGGGTACGGGACTCCAGTTTTAACAGCAGGGCTGACAGGCGCAGGCGGGGAGCGGCAGAGGCAGGATGCACGCTGCCCCGGGCTTTGCTCCGGGGGCAGGCCCGGGTCCGCCTTAGGAGGAAAGTGCACAAACTAATCAGGAGGTGGAAAGAGAATCAATCCATCTTGACTTGCAATCGTTAAAAAACATCCTTACAACCTGAAAGTCCCAGCCTTCGTACACCTTACAAAATTTGTCGGTATTGTATTGTCTGTGATCCATACCTACTTACATATTTAATACCCTAATGAATCATTTTAAGTTCTCAGCCAGAATGGCATTTTTCAACTATATTATGTAATTTATATCATTATACATGAAAAGATTCAACTGAGTATCTTCTTGCAAGAGTTTTGAACTATTTACCTTTTTATTTAATCTACTGTATCCTTCCATTACAATACACAAAGCAGCTCTGCAATCAACTCCTTTAGCACCTGCTATTGCAGGTGCTTTTACAGTCCATCTTATTTAAGAAGGCATAATTTATCTTCCCAGTTTCTCTTCAGTTACTTTATCCCTACCCTTGAGTATTTTACTTACAGACTGAGAAAGTACTTGGTGACTGGCAGTATTTATTTTGAGATAACGATGACTATTGTGCGCAGTGCACTCCAAAGGAGACATCACGGTCCATTTGCAGAGGCAGGGTACACCTTCTATATCCTTCAACACACGCTTTCTTCTGCGTTGTAATGTCTCATTTGCTTTTCACAAGCATAACTTTGAGTTTACAGTGATGTTATGGGTCCCCCAACAATTACAGATATATACTTTTAATATACTGTACTAAAACCAATCTGTGCTCTTCTCTCTGTTAGATATATTAAGCCAAATATATCAGTAACTATCATGCCCCTTCACCTAATGAACTGTCCTTCTGGAGTTCTTCACATTCCTCTGACTTTGAATAACTTAAAACTGGGCAAATCATTTTACTACTCAGTTCTTCCACGCTGCTGGTAACTGCAGTGTCTACCATAGCCCTGCAACAGACCCCCTAGACGGCCCTACGAGAGAAAAGTGGGTTAAATGAGGTCGTTAAATTTTTCACAGACTGAAAGTGAGAAAAAACAGGATTCCGCAGGCCAACAAGGTCAGGTTTTGACCCATTATAATACCGGAGCCTGCAGGACAGTGACGTGGAGCAAGCTCCTGTAGTCTGACTGCAACACAGACTCCACGCAGCCCAGGTTCCCCGCGGGGCCACGGAGTACGAGAGCCTCTAAGGAACCCTCGATTTCCCAGCTAGATCACCTCTGGAGCGTTCCTGCACGACACTTCAGTCTGAAGGATGCACAGACATACGCTTACAGTTTGGGCGTTTGCAGTCTCCTATGATGAGCCTTATTAGAATGATTAAAGTCAATTATCTTTTTATTCATACATTAATTGTGTGTGCGGGAGACCCACGTTATCAGCAACGCAGAATTCTCCTCTAAGTGATAAGTGATACTGGTGGACCTTGCATCATAACATTTCTTCCATAAGGGATTTTTTTTTTTTCCCCTCCGTTAATCATTTCTACCTGTTTATTCAATACAAATACAAGGCTTACCTGTCTAACTCCCAGGACCAGCCCTGTGACTTTTTTAAGTTACAGGGACATTTGCTGCCATTTCTTGCTCTGGGTCAGTAGCTGCTTTTAAAGAAAGACTCAGTATTTTTCATCCTCAACCTCTGTTTAGGCTGCTTTGCTGAGCAACCATAAACTTAGGATATCAAACATATTCAAGTGTTTTATAAACAAATATGAATACATTGTTTCCATGAACCAAGAATTAGCAAAATCTGTTTTACAGATGAGTAAAGATCCTAAGCTACTTGCCCAAAGCCCCAAGCGAATCAATCAGCAGTGGAGAAGAAGAAGGTGTCACTTCCAGGCTCTATTTGCATGTGCTAGGCAATGCCTTCAGTGCAGCCTCAAGAAGGAACCACACAAACTGCATTGCAGTGCCACCACCACTGTCGGTAACAGGACACTACGTTGTTCTCTATCAGAAGAGGACGATCTCCATCCTTTACTAAGACAACAAGAAAACGCAGACCGCTGCTGGTAGGGCAGCCTACGGTTTACAGCTGGACAAAGCTCTAAGGCTCCATCAATGTAAGCTGCTGGTCTGTACCTGAAGGATCTCCCATACCGAATTTAGGGTTTACTGCAAAAGTTCAATGTTACTGCAGCACATTTGTAAATCACACACTGATTTTCTTTTTTTTTTTTCCTTCCCCAGAAGCAGTTAAACACACAGGATCTCACGAGTAGCCGAAGCGCAGTGCTTGTCAGATGCCCACATTGTAGACACAAGAAACTGAGGCCCCTACTCACATCTACCTGGCTGCGTATTGCTCCACGCTTCCAGCGCTGAAGAAACGAGACAGCTTTCAGAAATCCATGACATAATAGGAAGCGATCCAAAAGACACAATGTGGCTAGCAGATGATGGTTAACGACAGCTTATCACAAAGACTGTGGGCTGCAAAAGGAAAGCTGTGCAGTAGAACGAGCTTTGGGCTTTATCACCGCAGTCCAAGTCCCTTTCCACACATACCCCTCCGTGACCACCCAGACAATTAATTCATGAAGCTGCACTGGCTTAAAAAGAAAATTATTTGCCTTGTTCTTCCAGCCAAATAGAAAACGAAAAGTCAGCAGCTTGAAAGGATTATTGAGAAAGTATGGTAGCCAGAATAATGCGACATAAGAGGGGGAAGAAGGCTCCACTACATTTTTGGTATATTTTAATCAGTGTTCCAACAATCACGTACGTTCAAACACAGACCTGTAAAATGTAATTCTCAGGACAGCAGAAGCTGCAATTTAAAAGTGTTGTTATAAACTTGATTACTATGAATTATCCGCATTGTGACAGTCATTCTTAAAAGTTGAAAGTAGTCATTGATAGAGACCTATCCATAAAAAAAGAACTCCAAAATATTTTTGTTGTATCTTCAAGAGCAGTCTTCTGGTGATCTCATATTTAAGCTTCAAAGGAAGCAATTTGAAAACAAATATTACAGTGGTATATCTGAAACCCTGTATGGACTTATGAAAACAGGAAAATGAAACTGGCTAAACAGAAGTGAAACTAATTTATTCGATCTGTCAAAGTTCATTAGAGAACGTCAGCAGGAAAAAAAACCAAAAACCACATTCAGAATCCAGTTGCGGAGTTTTCGTTTAATGTACTGATAAAAGCAAAGCCAGGATTTGTTTAACTACTCAAAGCAGGCGAGGTGCAATTTTAAAGGGGAAAAAGCCCACACCGACTTCTGGAAGCATACACGTCCCGACAAGGAAGTTACATCCTTCTGATGTAACAGGAAGACATTATTAGTGAGAAAGATTTGTAAAGCGGCTCATTTCGCCCCGTAACTCGCGCCACGGCTCGGAGCCCGCCGCGGCCGCAGAGCCGAGCTCAGCCCCGCGCTCGCCAGCCGGGGGGCGCGCTGAGGAAAACGCCCGCACGGCGCCCTGCGAGGCCGGACGCGCCCGCCGCCCCGGCCGCTGCCTCCGTCCCGCGGGACCGAGCCCAGGGCTGCGGGCCCGGCCGGCCCCGGGCGGGGGGTCCCGGTCCCAGCCCCGGCAGCCCGGCCCAGCGCCGCTTCCCGGTGCCAGGTCGCAGAGAGCCGCGGCGGGTTTCCCGCAGGGCCCGGCCGGGCTCCACGCAGCCCTCCCGGCCCCGGACCGGACTCGCCCCGCCGGGGCCGCTCCCACCGCGAGGCCTCGGCAGCCCCCGGGGAGGCGCCGGCCGGGCCCTCCCGGGAGCCGCGGCGAAGGAGCGGGGAGCGGCTCCACCGCCCCCGACCGGGCCCCGGGCCCCCTCCGGGCCGCGCCCCTCGGGCCGGGCCGGCCCCGCCGCCGCCCGCTCCCCCGCGGCCGCTGCCGCCCTCGCCCCTCCGCCGGGCGCCTCCCGGCCTAGCGCCCGCCGCCGCCCCTCCAGCCCCGCCGCCCCCAGCCGGGCCGCCCGGCCGCCGGCAGCCCGCCGCGCCGCCGCCCGCGGGGTCCGCGGCCGCCCCGGGGCGAGGAGCGGCCCCGCCCGGCCCCCCCCGGCCCGCGGCCCCGCCGCCCCGGCGCCCGCTCACCCGCACCCGTGGTGGCCGCCATCTTGCGCCGCTGCCGCTGGAGCCCCGCCCCCTCCCACCACGTCAACGCAACGCGGGAAGTGCGGCGCCGAGGGCGCGGCGCGGGCGGGCGCGCTAAGGAGACGCCGCGGCGGGGCGGGGCGGCGGCGGCGGCGGCACGGAGAGCTCTGTGGTGCACGCACGCCGCCTCCGGGGCTCCGCCGCGCGGGCGGGCTCCCCGGGAGCGGCGGGGCCCTGGGCGTCTCGGACGGGGGCTGCCGGCGAGGGGAGCGGCCCCCGGCCGTGGCAGCGGCTCCGCGGGGCTCCCCCTGCCCCGCTCCCCGCCTCCGGCAGGCAGCCCTGGGGAAAGCAACCCCAGCGAGCTCCCCGGGGAGCTCTGAAACACCAGCGTGCTCTCAAGCATTTAACAGCCCATAAAACTCAAATGCAATTAATATGAATAATTGGCGAACTATGTTCATTACGGCCAGAAGACGAGCAGCATTAGCTCTCCTCCTGCTTTACGAATAGTCATAGTCACTTTGTAATGATCTGATGCTGTTCATGCATTTGCAGCCCCAGCCCCTTCCCGAGGTGTTTAAGCCCCAGGGCGATGGAACTGGCTGCCTTTCGCTTCTCGCCCTCCAACATCTACAGCCTACAGCCATCTCCGCTCCAGCAGCACGCAGCCCGACACCGGTGCGCGGGAACACGCAGGCCGCGGGGGTAAGGGGCTTCATCCTGCTGGGGTTACAGTCCGGGGGCAGAGGGCAGATGGACGGACGGACGGACGGCCTGAGCGCAGGGGCTCAGGCATCCTCTCTGCAGAACAGCAGACATGAAGCACATCCACTTATTTCTTCTTGTGTTTCAGGAGGTCGCTGCTGGCTGATACACAGCAAAGAAAAACGTTTTCAGGCCTAAACTAGCTGATAGGAATCTAGAACAGCTGCAGCCAGAAGAGACGTAAGGAACATCAGGAAGATCTACAACGCCGTGTTTTAATCAACAGCGTGTCTTCCCTTATCCCTCTCCAGTTAATACAGTAATAAGAAAGAAAAAAAAAAAAAAGGGAAATTAATTCTGCTTTGTCTTGCAACACATATTCAAAAACTGTGCCCCAAAACACCATATGAAAATTTGCAGAAACAATTACAGCGCAAAGTGTTTTAGAGACCCATTGCATTTTAAGCCATTTACTCACTTAAGTCAACTTTAATGTACTCAGCTTTTAGCAGCAAACAGAGCCAAGGTACCGGTTCTATCAATTATTCTTCGAAGCTACTTTAAAACAGCAATGTCGGTCTTGCTGGTTAGATGTTATTTCATGCAGTTGCAGTGCTGCATCCCAGACGCGGCCGAGCGGCAGCAGACGAAGCCAGCAGCAAAGCAGCCAGGTGGCACGAGAGCTCAGCAAACCCGGCCGGGAGCTGGGGGCCAGCCCGGGAGGGCCCGGCTCGCCAGGATAACCACGTCGGACACCGAGCAGCCAGAGCCCCTCTGCCCCGGCTGGATCAGCGTTGGGCAGCAAGGTGGGTGCCTAGTTTAACCCCCTACCAACCAGACCTCTCTTGCCACCTTTTAGGCCTGCTGCTAGTCAAGTTCCAGGAGGACTACGGACAGACAGACACCACACCTGAGCCACAGGCTCCTAGTTTGGCTTTATTTCACATAGGCAAGTCTGCTGATGCTGGCCCTGCTGTCTTGTGCAAACAGCTGTGGGCCAGACCAGTTCTTGAATTTTTTTTCTTTTTTATTTTAATAGTGCAGAACAAAGACGTGCCAGAAGGACACACTTCCGTCAATGCATGTGTGGTTTCTAGGCTGGCTTACAGTACCCCTTTTCCTCGTGTGGTGCGACTGCTCCAGGTTTATTCCAGCGAATGCTGACTGCGAAGGGGCTCTCCTTGCTTGTCCCCAGCGTTTCACAGAGGCAGCAGGCAGGTCAAGGCTGCAGGCGAGCGGAGAGAACACAGATAATTTGACCCAGCAGCAAAATGAAACAAAATTGGACAAGTCCAGAGACATCGGAAAGCTGAGCGGTTTGAAATGCGTCCATGGGACCTTCAAAGCAAGCACCAAACCTAGCCCCTGCAGGCTGCCCTGAAGACTGGCTTAAGAAAAGGCCAAGCAGGATTTTAAGGCACTTTGCAGCCATTTTCCTCAGTTTACCACAGCACAACGCTTCCCCTTGCAAATGAGTCCCCAAACAGCTCTGCTTGTAGGATCTCTGCAACGCCACAGATGCACGTAAAGAAATCCCTCTGCTCCTAGGAATACATCACCACGAGCGGCCGGCTCGTTGGAGGGCAACTACAGACTTGGCAGAAGTTGAAGGCCTGAAAGACCTTCTCCTGAAGGTCCAGGCAGCAGGAGACCAACTGCATCTTGCTGTGGAAGTGACAGACTGAAATCAAATACCTTTTAAAAGCATTTTGTTAAACTGAAATGCAGGCCATCTCTGTGGAGTTTAAAAGGAGTGCCTTATTCTGCTTTAGCTCTAATCTGTTCCTAATCAATTTAAGACAAATTTATCTTAAGCCAGATTTACATCTGTTAAAAAGGATCCACATAGCCTTTTGCTCCAGAATTGTCACATTGATTTTACAGAAGCATCTACTACTTAAAGGAGGTAGAACGGCTTCCAGAAACCAGCTGAAGACTGAAAACCAAGCCAATTCATACAGACATCCACTAACCCTCCTCCAAGGAGGGGAAAGCTTTCAGATAGACCTCAGCTCACAGCAGGGAGGCAAAGATCGAGGATTACAAACCCAGCCTTGCTCTCAGGCTGTGCCCCTCGACGCTGCCTTACGAACGGTGGCATTAACAGGGGACCCGGGGAGACGCCAGTGATGTCGGATGCCTCGAGTCACCGAGCGAGAGCTGCCGCGGGACTCGAGCACAGCGTCAGCAGGTAAAACAGCATCCAGAGATTAACTGCTGTCCCAGTTTCTCATAATTAAGCAAGATTAACAGATAGATGTCCCAGCAGCCAGCGGTATTAGTAGCTCAGATTTGTTTCCAGTAAGACTATAGATGAAGTGGCTGAGAGGTTTGGGCAACAGCAATTGCCTCTAACAGCACTCTTGAAGTACAAATTCTAATAATTTATGTGCTTCAAATCCATTTGTTACATACGCTGCACCGCTGCTGTTCACGTGGCATTTAAATTTGCAGTAAGAGATGAGCTCTCAAAGGACTTGGTGCTTAAGGCTGTTTTACACAGGAGTCCTGAGCATCCACCCAGTTCTGTGCTGGGCTTTGACACCAGTTTACTTAAACTGGGGTTGAGGGCGAGGGAAAGGGGAAGGAAGGGATGAGGGCAGGAGGGACAGACAACCAAGGACCACAAATCTGTTAGAATATGGATTATAAGAGTCTCAAGGTAGAAGCAGGTGTGAATTTAAACCTTTGTCAAGATAGCAGAAATAACGACTGCAGTTGTTCGTTCCCTAAGCATTCCTACACCTCTCAAACTGCAGGATGCTCACGCTGGAAGGGGAGAAGAGGAAGGAGAAGCGTGCTTTGCTCTGGACACGTGGTGGTTTGCATCCTCACCTCACCAGCGTTCAGCATATATTCAGTTCAATACCTGTCACACCTGTTAGGCCAAAGAAATTTAAAATAAGTTTCAGCCATAAATAGCAAATATTAGTGGACCTAACTTCACTGATTCAGAGTAATGATTATCACACTGACTTCCACAATAGTGGAAGTTACCTTTCTTCCCGCCCAAATTTATACTCACATCTCAATTTTTTAACATAAAGCTGAACAATCAGTGCCTGGAAATTAAAACAAGTATCGATAAAACGCCTCCTAGGAACAACTTTGAGACAACAGCTTTGGCACAGAACCAAACCTCTTAAACACCCGGATCTGGGAGAAGTAGGCAAGAATTAACAAAGAACTCACCAGCTTGCAACCATCTTCCCTACCCAAGCCTGCGGCCTCCTGGCTGCTCCCCCAGCGCTGTGTTCTTACACGCAGCCGCCTTCGCCAAGGCTTTTGATGGCATGGGTGGGAGGAAAAGGGGGAAAATCTGCTCTTTTCACCAAAGATAGTATGAAGTCACACACCTGTCTTCCACAATAACAGCATTAAGGGAGTATTCCTCTCTCTTCCTTCCATTTCAACTAAATGCATTTTGAGACTCCTCCTGAAGAAGTAGTATTCTTTACTGTCAAAGCTACACGCAGACCTGATACTGACTATGACAACTGGAGTAAACAATAGTTTCATGTAATGGTACAAAGTTCTCCAACAGTCTGAATCATTTAAACATGTTAAGTATTTTGTAACCAAGGTACCAACTGCAATTTTAATCTGCAGAACCCAGCTCAGACATCTGCATTCAGCAGTTTCCACTGAAGAAGAGCTGCCAAGCCCCAACCCTTTCAGAAGCTAGGGTCCATTTAACCAAAGAAGTTGAGATCAAGGTCAGTCTAAACCTATGAGTCAAAAACACCTTACCATGCTCTATAGAAAAGACAGTTTGAATTCAACATAATTTACAACCAGGGAAGGGAAAATAGTCTTAGATTTGACCATCAGTAAGCTTTCATTTAGGAAAAAATTAAACAAGATCCAAATCGCATTAACTTGATAAAGCGCCTGTTGGATGTTTTTAGGGGAACTTCTCCCCCCACAATCCAGCGGAGTTTCTCCTTAGCATCCAAAGCAGAATTACCTGTGCTTCTTGAAAGGTGTTGAAGTCTGGTATAATATAGTGTCAAGCTCCTACAATGCTGACAAACAACTGATCACTTCAACCAAAACAAGACTTAACACACTGCAAAGTGTTTCAGGTGGCTGGAATAGCATGAAGCATTTTGCAACCAGTGATCGAGTTCTTGGACTAAGTGCTGACAATGCATGAATGAAGAACAGCAACAAGACTTAACAAACATGATTAGTATTATCCAACTGCTTTGTTATAAATATATTATATACATTCAAACATCACATTAAAATATTATTCCATTACACCAGAAGAGATTAAGGCTTTATATTATTTACAGAAACAAGCAAGCACCTTAAAAAAAAAAAAAGAACAAAACACCAGTCATTGACATTTCCCTTCTAACATTACAAGTTTGATACCTTGAGCTCTTGAATACAGCTATTTGCAATGTGCCCAATGCTAGAACTATTTTAAACATTTATTGTCAGGGTAGGAAACACTTAATCGAAGACTCATCAGTGAGCACTCCACACGAACAAACGCGAGCATGTGTTGTACTGGGTGCCCTCCCTCTCCTCAGAGGCTTGTTAAGTTGAAGGCTTATGCAGAAACGGTTTGCTCAATTCCACGTAGAGAGTAGAACAATTTTATTTTCAGGGAAGCTGAAGACACTTGAGGATTCGCGGCCCACTGGTGGAGTGGGATTCTCAAAGTCTGTTCCACATGACATCAATTAGACTTAACATGATAGCGAAGACAGAGCTGTAAGTTCATCAGTCACTAAGTGCATTGAACAGTGATGATTTTATAGGCTTCCATTACTCTGACACACTGTTTTCATGCAGTGTATTTGGACTCAAACACGAAGTGACAAACTGTCGTCACCATTCCCCCTATAGGTCTTAGGCAACAAGCTATTTTTGAAGTGTTAAATAATGTTGATACAACACATGTTTACTACGCCACCATGTACCAATGGAGTGACTGTCCTGCCTTCTGGCTTGCCCAATAGCCTTATGAGATACAGTGATGAAATATTTTCTAAGATGTAAGCAGACATGGCTAAATGAAAAGGTGCTCAGTAAGAGTAATCATCTTCAAGTATTGTTTTAAGAATTAGTTCTTTCATTACAGTCTGTGTTAGCACTTTTTAGTTTGTGCTTTAGAGTCTGTTATTTCTTTGCAGGTCTTGAATTTGGCTGATGGCTTTTTTTTTTTTTTTTTTAAAAAACAACATTGGCAACAAGTTAAGGATTGCAGAAGGCTGGCAGAAGTTATTTAATTTTCTGAGCCCATTTCATGTCATCTGCTCTTGGCTTCTCCCCAGTAACTGCTTGGATAATGTTCTCCAAACACCTCCAGAATCTTATCTTCTCTAACGGATAGTTCAGCCAACCTAAGTGATTGCAAAGGAAAAAAAGGATTAGTTTGTCATAGCATCCAAAGTTCAATGTCTTGCAATGTTTAGTTAATAACATTCTTTAATTTAAACACAAGGTAAAATGTAAGGGGAGTTCAGGGGTGGACTGCTCTATGGCCATTGCAAAGCTATCAGAAAAGGGACTATCAAGTTGAATGATTTGTGTTAGAAGCAAGACATTTGTATTAGCAGCACCTTAGATTTCATATTGAAATTTAAGCAGCAAACAAAAACCCCAACCCAACAATTTCAGCCATTTTTCCTCTATTAGTTTCCCCACCACCAAAGCCAGCTCGGCTTTTCCCTACATTTCTCATTAGGTAGTACAGCAAGAAAGTAAATACACACAACATGGCTCTGAAATCTCAAATACATTATCAATGCCACAGTTTCTAGAAAAAAGGAAATAATTAAAAAAAAAAAAATCAAGATTTCTGTTTGGGACCTAAGCACCACTAAGGCTCAGCAAACAAAGTTTTTTCTTAAACGAAGCCTCAAGTTTAGATAGTTCCAACATCAATTTTCATTTTTAAGGTACTTAAATGTATTAGGCTCTCCCTGGGCAAAATTAAAGTTCATGTAACTGATAGCTAATGAAACCTGTGATGGGGAAACTGTTGTAGCACCACGCTGTGTTTAATGGTAGCTGACGCTGGCCGCTTCCTGGATTAAAGGGCAGCACCGCAGCAGCACACTCCCAACACTGCGCAACTCTGCTGACACAGCACTTCTGCTTCCCAGTGACCAGAAAGGCTGTACCAGGTTGATATGGGACAGGCTTTTACCATTTTATGTAGAAATGGCAGTAAGTGCCATCATGTTCTGCATGCAACAGCAGTTTAATGTATCTTTCCTAGCCTACAGACTTAGGGTATTTTGAACACTTTGTAGAAATGTTGCACTGTACAGCCTGTGAGGCTGGAACTCACACAGGCTTAACAGGCCTCACCCTGAATTCAGAAGGGTTTTATGTCCCACTTTTAGGATATTAATTAGTACATTAACTTGATTTTCTGATACTGTATTTGGATGCCAACCTAACTATATATAACTGACAGGAGAGTGCATGAAGAGGCAATTTCACAGGGTTTTATCACAATGTATCATATAGTAACTTTAGACCTCTGTTTCATTAAATATTGTAAAACTAGGAAAACCAAAAGAAATCAGCACCAGGAAATGTTATTTCCCTGTTGAAGTTTTCATACAACCAGGAAGAGATGTCCATACCCAGGGTTATATTAGTTATCCCACACTTACAGAACTGTTCTGTAAGCACACATTATACTTTACTCCAGGTACATTTCCGGAAAAGGGAAAAAAAGTGTAAGAACACAAAACCAAAGGAGAAGCAGGAATGAAGAAGTTGTTACCACAATGGAAACGGTGAGCTAGCAGCAGTGGTTCATGTTAGAGGAAAGCGCTAAAACGCAAGATAGCACAAGCAAGACTGGAATAGGGGAAGCTGCGGCAGAGCCAGCTCTGCCGGGTCCGGGTACCATCCCCACAGCGGTGACACAGCCAGCAGAAGGGAAACAACTGTTCTTGCTGGTGATGTCTTAGACTATGTGTATAGCTATTACAGGACAGAAATACTAAAGGAGAGAACATTCAGGATATTCGCTGCTGAAAAATACCATATTTCTGGAGAGCTAGATCATTCCCAATCAGACACAACTACAGCTTTAACCACCTATCAAAAAGGGCACTGTTTTCAGCCACCTTCCGTAGCTGGAGGTGACCTTTCCTAGCTCACCTGCGACCCTGCAGCTCCACTCAACTCACTGTATACTGACGCCCTTTAGGAAGTCCGCCCATGCAATTCCCATTAGCAGAGCCATCACCCCTCAAGGAATGGATGGCTCCTTCCCGGTGTCTAAAAAGGGCAGTCAGTCCGAAAGCTTTAACACTGGGAATGCCAGAAAGCTCCGTTATCCGACACCTTCCCTGGCAAGGATACAGTGGCGGACCTTTACATACAGAGGTCAGCCCTGAAACCAAGTACACGCTTTGGTCTTGGCTGTCTACTCTTAAGTCAAGTCACTAACAAGTGCATTACAATAACTAGTCCTATTTTACTCAGTAAAGGCCCCTTTTAAATAGCACATTGATTGCATATTTCTGTCCTCCTCCTCACTTCTACCCTCGACGAAAAAGAATTAGGGCTGCAGAAACACCTTGCTCCAGTGGAAAATCCAAGCATGCAATCTATCATGGTGTGTTATGTCAGACTAGTATGGTATGAACACTTACAGAAAGCATGGAGTGAACAGAAGCACATGCTTTTTTTTTTTTTTTAATGAGGGGAAAAAAAGCAACTAGCCCAAGACTGCTAATAATGGTCAGGTTTAAAATTTCAGGACATAGTAGTACTGAAAAAAAGCTCTTAGGGTGGCAAGATTTTTGCCATCATCTGTCAAGTCAGGCTTCTTAATTGTACCGTGTTTTTACATGACATTCTGGTCACAAGAACTGGATTTGTTTCTTGCAGAGATTTCAAAACTGACATAAACTATTTGTCAAAACCAATGACAGAATGAAGAACCAGAGTGGTTTATTTCCAGCTGTCTGATTAACTTGGTAACTTACTCAGGATTATGCAACACTGGTGACTGAGTATACCTGCCTGTACAGTGGGCATAAAATTGAATATAGATATAAAAGGAACCTAAAGCCGGTTTTCTGCAAGCCTGTCCACTCCTCCACCCCAAATCAGAATGAATGCTGAAAAACCAGAAGCCTTGCTTTAGAAATGAACATTCAAGGGAAGTTGCACTTGCAGACAATATGCTCTTTTGAAGGAACTTCAGCTTTAAGACTTTAATGAACAAAATCCATTACTAGCATGAGATTACCAAGATACCATGCAATCAGATCTCAGTACCACTGACTGCCCCATCAGGCTGAAAGTTACCTTTTAGCCAATCACGAATCTTGCCCCCACATTTTTTATGCAACAAAACCAACTAAGAGCTTGAGTTTTGCTAAGAGCTTGTGCAGCTAAGAGCACAGTTAACTTCGCCATGTCACTTTCTAGGTAATTAATAGGCTGTCACTAAATTACATCTTGCCAGGTGAATCGCACTAGAGTACTAAAGAGAGCTTGCAGTATGAACCAGGTGGCAGTACCAGTTGTAATGCAGAAGTACGTCTCGTGTGGAGACACATGATGGATCCTGTGATGCTTCCGTGGCAGGATAACATGCCAGTCCTGTAGAAATATGACCCAGCGTGGAAGACCAAAGTACGTGTGAGACCACTTGTGAATCTGGTTCGTCATGGTTATGAAGATGATAAGGGCAAAGACATAACACTCCCAAGGACATGTTTCATATAATGCCTCTGCAAAACAAGATGCGTATCTTTAAATATAATTTATGAAAAGGTAAATTTCTACTAGGAAAATGATGTCTTGCCCAGACAGAGCTGCCTGGTGCTGCAGGAACTAACAATGGCCCCAACAAAGCCACTTTGGCAGAAGTGTCACGAGAGCCAGTGTGTCACAAGACAGGCTGGTGAGTGCCAACATCTGTCAACGTGCCATAAACAGAAAGTTAAACTGAGTTTACCAGCTATACAATTAAATTAATCCTTTAATTCTTGCACTTCTAGTTGGCAAATAAAGTACTTCTAGACAGAGATGAAGCACTTTTATACACTTTAGAACAATGAGTTTCCCTATATGCACAGTCTGATCCCTCTTATAAAAAGAATATTTACTGTAACTTCTAATGCTTCCTTGCAAGACTCCTCAGCCACAGATTCTCTGTTGAGCTAGAGAATCTAGCTGTCCCACCTTCTAGTTGCTCCACCTTCAAGGGAAAAAAAAAAAAAAAGCTTCCCTCCCTCCTCCCAGGAGCATCATGCTTCCAACAGCTACTACTTGTCATCTCACATTCATTGATTTCTCATAGCCTCACACAGACAAACGTTTGTTTAAATATCAACAAAATTGCTAAATCCACCTAAGTCAGGAGTAACAGCTTACCTGGGGAAAAAGAAACAAATTTGTATGCCATGTTTGCCAACGGGACTAGCGTCATAAAGCAGTTGTCTCCATTGGTCTCTATAAAATCATGTCTGGTAATTGCTGTGGGGTCAATATGATGTTCTCTAAAGGGTCTGATGAAAGCCTGAAAAAACAGAATTGATAAACATGACACCATGGCTCAATAATGATCTTGGAAAGAAAAATATAAAATACCAAAAAAACCTTGCCTGCATTCAAATCTGATGACCGAGTTCCACAGTACAAACCACGTAAGCAGGATTCAAACGTTTGTGATGACAACACTTCAGATAATTTGATTTACATTTGCAAAGCAATTCAGTTCCCAGACTCAAATCCAGTTTTTCATTGTTTTTCAGTTTTATTCTGCTTAGTTTTCACTTAGGACCTCTAGTCTCTAGATCTCAAAACCAAAGCATCACCATCCTAATTTCACAGACAAAATAAGCCTGTGTAATTCACAAAATATAAGTCACTTGCTAAGCAGCATAAACCAAGAAAACACTAAAAAAATGAAAATTCAGCCTAACATTTTGTATGGGCTACAGATGACAGTATTAACAGCCTAAATGCAAGTTAAATGACTAGACAAACCAATGAAAGTCAAACAGATTATACAAAAGTCTCCTGTAGGAGTAGAAATCACAGCTGGATACATGATCCCAGAGCAGACAGAGCAAATGTGATGGGTAGGACTGGGACAGTAAACCAAGTATACTTATTTGCCTTTAACACATTTATCATGTACAGTCCATGCAAAGGTGTCCTGATCAATCTGAACTCGTGTTTATTTAGTGCATAGTCTCCTGCAGAGCTTTTTTTTTTTTTTAAACTATGGTCCAGAGATAGAGAGATTCAAGGACTACTAAGTCTATTGAAAGTGAACCAAAACAAGCCTAAAACCAACAGTCTTAATTCTGCCATTCTAGTTCATGTACTTCTGGATAATCACAAAGAATATCCCATATACTTTTTTTTTTTTAATAGAGATCTTTCTAATATTGCACTGAGGAGTAATTACTGGTAGCTATGAAGAAGTTTATTTTAAAAAACAGATTATTGCTTATTATAGAAGTCAGTGCCCCTTCCACTACGCACCTGGCATTTGTAGGCACAGATGTATAATACCTCTCAAATCTAAAACTTCAGTCATCACCATTCTAATACTACTACATTTACAATAGGGGCCAGTAGCACAGAGAACTGGAAAGATTTTTACTGGAGCGTCTTCATGTTTTCCAAGACAACTTTTAGAGAGTTCAGCTACAGGAGCAGTTCTCCACATCTCTCTATTGGCCTTTTGGGAGATCTACACTGGTCTGGCCAGGTTTCTGTGCTTGCGGTGTCACAGGCCATTCCCACAGGACCCCGGGAAGGTCTGCGAACACTGGTATTGCAAAACTGTGTGCAAACCTTAAACAAGGTGATAAAATGGAACAGTGTCACCTTGCACATGTCACCTAGGCCAAGTGTAAACATGGCGCTTTACCAGCGATATACCCTGCCGTTCAGTGGAGGAGGGTTCTGGGGGCAGGGGAGCTGGTTACGTTGGCAAGACTGCAAGAAAGATACGGCTTATATACACTAACACAGCTGGGAATACTGCAAGTATTTCAGAAAAGTATTTCATAACTTTTTCAAGCTTAAAGATAAGAATCTCAAACCTTTCCAACTATGGGTAGCTCCACAGATCCCCAGGTATCTGCTCCCCAGTGAAATAATCCTGACAGAAAGTCAGCCGTAATAACTCCTGCAACTTGAATGAGGAGAGAGACAGTTAGATATACACAAGCATTTTTACTGACATATTCACATTTTATATCTGTTTTACAAGTTCACTTGTTTATCTACCTCTAACTTGGATACTTACAACCACATGAGATCTACCCAATCTGAATGAACATAAGGTCAGGCAACTAGGAAAAAGAGGTTAACGTTTGGATAGTTACGATCTTCGTTAAATCTACACCAAGGTTTTGCATTTAACCCATGTTCTACAGAAGAGCTTGACAAATCTTTACATCTGCTGGTATGGAAAATACTAGTAGGTTAGAACTGAATCACTTAGATCTGCCTACCCTCTTCTTCAGTAGTGTTGAACAGATGACTTGGCCATAAAATAGCCGTTAAAGCCATCCCAACAGATAATACTATCTGCAGACCCTTCCTCTTCTCCCGTGTCCCTTATGTCTGTAATCAAGCACTGAACTCCAATGACTACAGATAAGAACTAATTAAGGAGCCGCTCCTGCGTACAGCAATGCTATTTACAAAACCAGACTGGAACATCAAACAACTTCAAGAGCATGGCATCCGCAAAGCTACAGGCAAGGCCCCAGAAACCATGCTAACGATTCCCCGCAAGGAACATTGTGCACTTGCGATATCTGCATACTAAGTTAGATACACCATTAAGCAGAGGTTGTTGGAACAAGCGTAAAAATTTTTCTAGCTGCCAACCACAATAAGTTTAAAACTGTGGTCAAGTAAAGGTGATTTTCAGTTCTTGCACATAAAGCCCTATTTTTGCCTTCATGTTCTGGATAATCTACTTGTCCAAGTTTCTGGCTAATCTTGACATTAAAAAGTAAGGATGTAAGAGATGTTATTTGATCAGAACAGCTGTGTATTTTCCAATTAGTCATAGATCTGTCAGATGGTGTTTAACAGACACCTATCACTCTTCACCCGCAGAAGTCGTCTGACTCCCAGGTTCCCAATCCCTTTAGTCATGAAGTCTTCAACACAGTTTGAGACACCCTCCTGCATGAGCTCTACTGCCAGGCTCTTCATGCTTTTGAGGAAGAAAATTCAGAGAAGACTGCCGAAGAAGTTCCCTTGTTTTTAACGGAGAGGCTGGGGGAATGTGGCATACAGCATAGCAATATAGCAACGCAGCAAAGAGCGAGATACTGCCTGGGGACCTCTATGCTTGAGGGCTTTAGGGTCTGACTGTGACCCTGCCCTTTAAAGAACCCAGACACCGAGAGGTACCAGTTCAAGCCTGCACATCTTGCTCTCAGCAGGTGTCAAGAGAGATTAACTAAGTCTGGATGGAGTCCAGATTTGCTGAAGAATGAACCAGACTGAGAATCAGCATCTTTTTTCATGGCAGTGCCATCCCTTCAGGTTAATAAAAATATCAGAAAGATCTTTCTGTTTGTTTTTTCTGAGATCAACCACCTGGCGAATAGGCACACAAGCATACTTGCGGAGTGTGTTTTATCGGGAAAACACACATGGCTCTGCGGAGCCAGCGTTCAGGCTCTGGACGGGGAAGGCAGCACATCCTTCTTACCTGCAGGTCTGGTTAAAAGAGTTCAGCAGAAGCACAACCCAGATTTCGAAACAGCTACTGCGTACTGTACAAATATGATATACCTGGGAATTAATAGCATCTGATCTCAATGCAAATCCTTCAAAATCATATACAAAGTTCATGCCAATTAGAGCACCATATACTGATCATGCAGTCTATTGTTAAATGAGTCACAGCAACAGAAATACAAAGATTGTGTGTTCAAAACATATGTTTCAAAGCAGCTCAGTCAGCAATTCCCTACTCTCATTTGGTGCTCGGAGCATAAGGCACTGTCACTTACTACTGGCATGCCCGGCAGCTCTCAGAGAAGCCTCCGAGTCCGTGCAGACCAGAGGAGTAGTCACGGGGCCAGGTCAGAGTGGCTGGAACATAGTTCTTCAGTTTTCCCCGCTGATGTTTACAAAAAGCAGGTTGTTTACAGAAGTTGCCCATTCTAACATAGTCTTTGCACCAGAAACAGCAGGCAGTTGCAAAACCAGAGGGGATGCAGGACATTTATTTTTTTGCTCTGCCTGCCTCACCAACTCTTCTTCAGATGTCTGTGAAGCTAGGAGACCTCCTGGCTTTCTCCTCCGCTAGCCAGCGTTTGTTTCTCTCTGTGTCTGAAGACTTTCTTCAAGCACAGCTTCTCGTTTATAGCGGTGAGGCTTTTTGTGATGGGCAGGTACCCCTCTGCCTGCTAAGATGTTAGGCAAGACAATTCCAACTCACTTGTAATCCAAACCAAAAGTTAAAATTGTTGGTGTACTGGTTCACCTTGCTTTGACTCCAAGGCATCTTATTACTCCTCCCTCTCTCACAGAAACTTAAAAGCAATCTGAGATATGCCGGGAAACAAAGCGACGAATGTGCACCTTCCCCCATAAATCACACTTTTATTTACCCTGGTCACAATCTGGACTTTCCTTGATTCTCCTACTCCAATCAGGACGCTTAGGCCAGGTGCCTTGAGAGCCCAGTTTAATGAAGTGCTTGTAACATTAGCAGGATTGCTAAAGAGCAGGTAATTTTTAGAACATAAAAGAGGACGAGGTTATTCTGTTACTATTGATCAAATGGTCTCCATCTGCAGGGCACAGCGGTCACCTACAGCGCACGCAGCACAGCGTATTTCAGATCTGCCCCTCCTCAGACATACCCCTCACCTCTACAGTCCTTCCCCTCGCCTTTCATTTTCAAAAAGGGTGAAGAAATACAATCAGGATTAGCGTGGCACCTACTACCCCAAAAGGCTTTCTTTTCGTATTATAAATCAATCCCACTGCTGAATCCATTATTTAGTTGGCTCAAACTCTGAAATACAGCAGGAGACGCTTCATCCTTTGTGTATCACCCTACTGTACTGAAGACAGCTTATTATTATGAGCAGTAAATTCTGTACACTTGTTTTTGTTTCAGACCACCCATGTAAGCTACAGCGAGACAGGGTGGAGCACGATAGCTTTTAGATCTCCACCTAGCAGCTGAAAGAGCAAACAGCCTCGATTCAAGGGGAAGATATCCAAACACCACTTCACTTTGCAACAACTAATACACCATTCTGGCTGAGGTACTCACCCTATTAACCCGCGTTGCCTCCAGCACACTGCATTATCAGAGCTTGAAATAACAGCAGGAAGAACAACAAAAATAGAGGCAAAATACTGACAGTGCAATAGATATTTTGCATGCTACTTTGTCAGCTGGTAGAAAGCTAAGAGGAAAGAATGAAGGGTGCCTGAAGCAGTGCATTATACTAAAGCAATCTGAAAAAAAAACCCAAAACCTAACTACCAGAAATTGTATTTCAGCTGTATCGCAGAAGGGCTTGCTCACTCTTCAGCGGTTGTGTACAACGAGTTGTAATAAAAGAGCAAAAACTGTACCAAAGTTTATACGTGACTAGCACCGTAACACTTTCTTTGCACCCTCTCTCCAGCCTCAGAAGGCACATCAGACAGCAATGAACTGAACTCAATATTCTCATATACCTAGCACTGTCTTTAGTTAAAATGGAAAAACCAAGGCACAGGTGTTCAGCTACTTCTCTAAGGCAGTATAAGATCTTGATGCTCTGTCATCAAGGTTGGGAGGGCGAGATAAGATTGACAGCCCTGAACATGAATTAAGAGTTAACGATAAAGTCAGAAAAAGCAGGATATCCACAGTATAGACATATATGAACTGCAACGGTGGATTCACACACTCATTAGAAGCGAGATCAGGAAAGCATTAGAGAAATACTGCTCTGTACACACCGGTTTTACTCCAGGCTGCTGAGCGGAGGGATGGAGGATCAGCCCATCTATGGCTGATATCTGAAGAGGAGGTGAGCACCCAGAGAACACAGGGGGAGAGGAAGAAGGCAGTGTAGTTAAGAAGCGAGGTGCAGAACTTGCTCAAAATGCCAGGATTTCTTTGTTTTGGAAGCAGACTGCTGAATCAGGAAAAAAAAAGAGAAGGGCCTAGCATACAGGGAGACCAAAGGTGTACAAATGAACTTCAACCAGTAGCAGGTGTTTTAAAGTGAGCGAAGACACGACTGACACACACGTGAGCCAGAGCGGCTGCGCTCCGCCAGCCCCCCCGCACTCGCGCTGCGTCGCGCAGGCCCCAGGCACCGCAGCTCCCCGGGATGCCTCCGCGGGCCTCCCGTCCCAGCCGGGGGACACGGCAGAGCCCGACCGCTGCCACCCCGCCGCCAAGTCCCCCGCTGGGCGGGGGGTCGCCGCGCTGGAAGGGCAACCGCCCCAAACGTACAATCGACACAAGATGGCTTTGCTCCCGCTTGTGCTCTGTGCAGAAACCAGACAATACGTAGGGGTTTGTCTCACAGCAAAGCCCCCACCCCTCCTCTTCCTTGCTGAAGCACCAGATCGAGAGGCTACAACTTGCACCCTTAAGGGCTTCCCTTGTCAGACGCCACTGGCTGCTCCCAGGCGCCGGCGGAAGGAAGCCAAGTGAGAGAGGGACGTTTGAGGTACGAGGTGTTCAAGAGAGAAAACTATTTTGCATATTTGCAACAAAAAGGTGTACTTCTCCGAAATTTTACAGAGCCAAGTGTAAGCCTGGCTTTCCATAGATATAATTCTCAAATTGTAACCCAGAAGCTTTACAGTAGAGTATATAAAGTTTCATATTTACTGTAAAAATACCGTTAGGGTCTGTGGAGAGGAAAAAAAACAGCATAAGATGTTGTTAAATAACTTGATGCTATTGTGTAAGATCACTGGGAGGTACAGTCATTTTTAATCAGTGACTGTAGGAACCAGTTGAGTGTTACAGCACTAACGAGTCGGGGGAGTGGCCAATTCCACAAGAGAAAAAATTCTGTTTCCTAAAAATCAGCATGCTAAAGTAACAGTTGTTTGTTACTTATATGCTTATAAAAATAAAATGCCTTAGTGATCTGCATTCCACATTTAGTGGCTTTTCAGTACAGAGAAGGCAGGGGTTTGATTCAATGGCAAGTCATGAGGCTAAGAAAATAATCCCTGAACATTTCAACAAGTATAAAGTGTAGCAGCTTAAAAGCAAAAAAAGAAGAGTTAATCATTTTGGCTATTTAAAGCTGAGAAACATTCACTCAGAACTGGACCTAACAGTGCAAGTAAGCAGAGAACACAGCTGAACTATGAAATAAAAGAAGGGCCTTGATGTTATATGTATTATTATTATTTATAGTAGTTATATTACGTTATAACTGGGTTTTCAAATAAGCCATGTCTATAACACACGCACTCCAGAGATGGGAAAAGTCTATCCTAAGTCACACGAGCTTATTTTGCAAGATTGGCACGCTACTCATAGCAGACATCTCTTTTCCTTCCCCCATATACTCCAGTTAGTCCCCGCTATAATCCACTGCCTCCCAGCAATGCCGCTGGAACGGGGCACATCTCTCGCCTCACCACAGACCCAAACGCCGGCCTCCGGGCAGAAACCAGGCAGCTGGTGGGAAAAGGAGATCCCCAAGGAATCAGGGTACCGTCTCCCCCGGCAGCGAACTGCAGCAGCTCCTAAACCAAATATTCACCTACCAAAAGCACGACTTGGCTAAGAATCACTACCCGATAAACTTAATGGCAGGAACTGCCAAATTTTATTTTCATATCTTTAATCTTAGTAGGAATAGCTTGCTTTGTGCTAATAGACTATTTCTCCAGCTGATGGAGTGCTTGCGAAGCACCCATCACATTTAAATGACAAAATCACAACTTTACTTAGGCCTCAGGTTCTTAAACAAGAAGTACTATTGTGTGTACTGCTTTTCCCCAAAAATGCGTTATTAGAAAAAGCAATTAAGCCACCCCAGAAGAAAGTGATTAAAAGAACAGAGAACAATGGATACTAAACGAAAGCCAAGAGCAAATTTTCCCTCACTAAAAAAAAAATCCAATACTTTCATTAATATGACTAATGAAACTAATCCTCTGGTTTCATCCATTTAAAATGCTCCCAGGAACCAAGCAGGGCGAGCTCAGCTCTCGGGAGCACCGGGCAGTTTTGTGCGTGCAGGTTGGCACCCAGAGACCGAATACCTGAACACCTGCCTGGCGCGGGACGCAGGCAGCCGTAACGCGGGGTTTGCTCAAGGCCTGCACTCGCTCCCCGCAGCAGACCACTGTCACCGTTCGCTATACCCCACTCCCTCATTAGGGCAACGCTCCAGCGTGCGTTGGCGTTTTGAAGTGCAAGAGGCTCTATCCTGAGCGCATCACTGAGACCTGTATGTCTTAAATCCTCGAGCCAAAGCCCCCTGCAGCTTTAAGAGAGCCCCCGACAACTCGGCAAGCACACAGAGCCCTCTTTGTGCCCGTCGCTCTGCCGACACAAGAGCCATAGCAGGCCCGCTGTGCGCGCCTGCGGGAACGCACGGACGGGGCCGTGCCACCGGCTGCCCCCCGCTGCCAGGGTACGCAGTCTCAGCAGGGAGGGCCACCTCTCCCCCGTCAGGGTACGGCCTTCACCCATCCTGCCCGAGAACAGCCGCTAGCACCCTTGAGAAGTTCATCCCCTGATCCAAATTACACGAAGAACAGATAGCTGCTGTCAACATCACCTGCCCGAGCGCAAACCAGCAACTATACTCCGTAACTCCGCTTGCAAGACCAACAGCCTCCAGGATCCTTCGGCGCTGGAAAGGCCTGGAGCTCCCAGGTTAACACAACTGCTACAAAATGGATCGACAGAAGAAGATAGAATGCAAATTGTGTTAGTGCAATGCAATTGTATTTGTGCAATACAAAGGGGAACAAAACGTAGAATCAAAGTTTCGCCTATTTAATCACAACTTGCGGAGACTCCATCTTTAAGAGATTATACAGTTTAGGATGGAAAACACAAAGTTACCTACAGCTACGAAGTAACTGATAGCTACTTCAGGTGGGGTGAGAAAGAGGTGACAAAGATTTGGCTTATCTGGACCAACACTGAAGTAAAGGATAATTTCCCTTTGTTAACCGAGGTTTCCCTGCTGTCATTTCAAGGACCTTTTAAATAAAATTTTCAAGTGGAAACTCATTTTAACATACAAAGTAAATCCAGAGCGAAGTGACGTCGTTGCAGTTGTCTCTTGCTGTAAGGCAGCAGGACTTTGAAGCGGCCGATCCACATGCCCAGCAGCCCATCTCATAAAGCGTTCGTGGTCCCTCCCTGGAGTGCTTTTACTCCTGTGTGTGCCAGAGCTTTCATACCTATTGCACACTCATCGTTCGGCTCTGCAATGCAGCTAACCAAGCGCAGCTCTGCAGAGCTGCTCAAGCTTGAAACAAAAAGGTTTCGGGCCTTGATGAGAACAAGTTTCTATTTTGAAAGTGAACTAAGCGATTTCTTTCTGCATGCTCTGTCCAGCCAACTCACAACATTTGCAGTAATGAAATGTGTACCTCAAACGGGTTTAAAAAAATTAGTTCCCCATCTCTCAAGTCAGCAATGATTAATTGTATTCATGTTGTGTCACAAGATGTTTCTAAAGACATCTGCCCTACGTGGGGCAGTTCTTATGCATATAAACAGGTTACAGCACAAACTTGACTAATTTTTTTTAAGAACGCAATAAACAGTATCTATTAAGAACAAATGTGGCTGCAGACAAAAGTCAAATGTCAGAAACAAGTCGACCAATTCAGAAAAAAGGCTTTAAAACCCTATACAAAGACGTGAGGAGGGAGGGAAAAATGAAAACCAGAATCCATCGTGTAACTTGCCAAACCTTTTATCTAGATGCTATTAATACACCACCTATATATACACAACTCCTGTATATGGAATAATATGCTGGACACCACACACTCACCTAAAGGTGTAAGAGCTTTCAAGCCTAATGTTACATGTTTTGGTGGGGCTTTTCTGCTTATCACACAAGTAATACCTATGCCAGCCTTGTCCCTGACGCTACTGAGCTTTATTCCAGCGGCAGAGGCTGCTCTGGCTCTGCAGCACTGCCAGGACGGTGCCCCGCTGCAGTGGGACAGCTCAGCCGCAGCTGAAAAACGAGGGTATCAAACCTCCGTCACACCCAGCCTTCCTTACCAAGCCTACCCTGGAGTTAACCGTGTGCATGCAAATAAAATACCAAAATCAAATCTACATAGTTGTCAGCTTGCATGAAAAGGAAAATTTTCATAGCTCCTCAGCAGCTGAAGACTTTCAGAATAGGGCATGACTGGATTTAACACAGAAACAACAACAAAAAAAATCCATCCCTGCCTACTTGGTTGGGTTTTTTTGTTGTTATTTTTGTTTTTTGACAGCGAGGAGGGAAAGGGAATCGTCTCATGTCTCTGCTAAACCAGCCTGGAAGACAAGAGACTCACACAGGTTCCTCTTCCTTTCCGGCAAGATCGTCTTTAGTCAGCAGAAAACCACCCAGCTCAAAAGCTATTCTAAAACAACGCCACACAGCTCTCGCCTGCCTTCCCGCACTCCACCGCGCGAGCACGCGTAGGTGGCTCAGCGCAGCAAATGACGGCGTGCCACGCGGGTCCGTGTCTCAGCAGACTGCCTGCTCACAGCACACAGGGAAGTGCGTGCTTTCGGACTGCCAGTAAGAGGTGGATCGGATCTTTTTTGTTCCAAGAATTTCTAGATAAAGATATTTACAGTATTAACCACATTACAATTATGTGTGCCTTTGAAGGCATGAAAAAATCAGATATAATGCAGCCTTTAATTATAGATATAGGGTTTCGGCTAGGTGAAATGATGCGGAAGGTTCAAACTACTCCCTATTTCTTAAAAGAAAAAATATATTTACATAAGAGTACACAGGGGGTCCCAACAACGCATCTTAATGAACAGATCTGTGCAGCAGATCAGATCCAACCCATTGGATCACTGATTACTTTCAGATTTCCAAAGAACTGATATGAACTTAATCTGGAACTATGTCTTTATTAGCAGAATGTTTGTTTTGCAATCTCAACTCAAAGGTCAATATTCTAATCTGAGCTTTGGGAAACCTTTCAATAGGAACACATCTGACTATGTCTGTGACTCAATATTTCCTATCTTACCCATTGTATTGCATGCAGTATTTAGGAATCAGGACATTTACAGAGATGAGTTTCACGAAACTTAATAAAACCTAATCATCACTGGGAATTATAGACATCATTCACGCTTTACCTGGAGAAATAATGTATCGAAGGAAGACAGCAAACCAAGATAGTGTGCAGCGCTTATTTTATTGCGCTCATTTTTGTACACGCTATCAGTTATTTCCACGCTACTTTATTTACACAGAATCCAGATTCTGCTACTTTAATCATTCACTACTACTTAAATAATATTATCAGTGAATTGGCTGCTTTATCAGTTAAACTGGTAACCAGGATATCAGAGAACTCGAGCTTTTATCAATATTAACTTTGAGATCAAAGGCAGCTGCAATCAGATCGCACCACAGGTTAATCATCATCACCCGTTCTCTTGTCTACATCTGTCCTCATCCTTATGGAGCATTTGTCATGCCATGTTCTCCAACCCTCCCAACACCACGGCCTTACCAGCTGAGAGCAGGCAAGACTAAATCAGGCCAAGTGAGCTGGTATGATTCACAGTGGGAGGACACTGCTCCACCTCGGCCCCAGCACAAAGGTTATTACCTTTAAACAGATATCAGGAATTACCACTTCTCAGCTTCGGCAAAAATGCATAGCATCTATCATATATTGCTATTTGAATCTGCTGGGGTTTGGTTTGGGTTTTTTTTTTTTTTTTTTAATCATTAGCAATATGCAACAGTGATTACAAACAAGTGCCATTCTCTTCTAAAACGTACATCACCTCACACATTTTATAGAAAAGTTACTTTTATTATAAAGCACAGAAGCTGAATGCCTGTAGCTAGCTTATATGGTGTCCTAATGAATGACACAATATGTTCTTTCGGCTAACAAGGCAATTCATATGAAAATAGGTAAATATTTATATATGCCCAACACAAGAAGTTACTATTGCATTCAGTACACATCACAAATACAGTAGAAGACTAGTGAAACGCTTAGTTACTATTCTCTTCCCTCCCTCATCCCACATTAGAAGTTTACCAGAAAATTATGAAAGGCGCGCATTGCAGAGCTGACTCTTCCGATTTCTAAATTTAATCCTCTTTCCTTTTCCCATGTCCCCTCCCATACATACACGGCCACACAGCTACCAGTAACGTTTGTTTGCTGCCCAGATAATGCCAACAGACTGAGTCAGCCACGGATGACCGCCTGCGCCAGCTCAGCGCGCTCCACCGCCCTCTCTTCTGCCTATTCTCAAGAACATTTCTGTGCAACAGCATTTCAATACTGCACTAATAACACAAAGCTCATGTGAACACTGATACTTTTTGCCCTGAGTGTTAAGCAACATTCAAACTGTGCACAGGTTTAGGCTTTGAATGATGTAATGAATGTTGTGGAGTCCCTTTTCACATCCAGCTTATTCCGAGGAAAGTTTTTCCTTCAGCTAATTCCATGCAATTCCCAATTCTATCAGTAAAGCTGTACAGCATCAAACTAGAATCCTTTACTAGTTCTTCTCCTCCTCCACTGAAAAGGTGAAATCACCAACTCACACTGCATCTAGACCAGCTAGCTCTGTACTGCCAAAATCCAGCCAATTTAAAAATCTCTACACATCTAAGGTAAAGACAGGAGACTGAGCTTGCTTGCTTAGGCTTCCAACCAAACGAAGTAATAAGAGACCAAGAGTCACATTTATTACCACAAGAAAGCTGCAACTTTTCTCATATTGCTGGAAAAGAGTCATCACTCAGGATAAAGGCCAAACTTCACATCCTGACATGAAAGCATAATACTCCAAAATACTCAGTTTTAGTTATCAGTCCCCAGAAATCAAGCCAGTTTGATGCCTGAAACACCTTTTATAAGATTTCTCTTCGGCTTTTGCTTTCTGAAGAGCTCTTGCAAATGTTTTTGTCGATCAATGAATTTTGTTTCCAACTCTGACAGTCTGGACAGCTATTTTCCCTCTCAATAGCCCTCACACTTGCAATGACTACATAAGAACACCAAACTTAAATAGCTACATTAAAAACGTCACCTTTGAGATACTGAGAAGCCACTGAAATGAAAGACAGAAAGCAGTAACAATTTTTGCAGATGGTCTCAGTTTCAGAGGCACTACAATTGCACACGCAAACATCCCTCTCCCTTTCCAACAGTAAGTGAAGCCTAAAAGATCACCCATTTGTTTCCAGCATTACAACAGACAGTCTTGCCTTGTTCACGGCAGCGAACAGTTCCTACTTACATATCCCAACAATAACAGAGGGCGTGTGTTCCAGTCGCAAGTAGAAGAGAAGATTGTAAAAATTGAAACAGATCAGAGAGAAGCATAAGATGACAGAGATCCATTCTTGTAGTCTCTTTCCTGTTGGAAAAAAAAAGGAAAAAAAGCGTGTTTTACTTCTATCTGAGATGACATTTTAAAGTCTGAAACAATACAGAGAGACTATTCTACTGCCTGGATGACTCACTCCATTTGTCTGACAGGGAACTGAAACAAACTTATTTATCCATGGGAGGTGTGCATATTTTGTTAAATGACATTCCTCTTCCCCGAGCCAATGCTAACCCCTTCCCTCTGCCCCTGCCCAAATAACAGGGACAAATCAGGCATCATCTCACATTGTCCTAGTTTCCTTTTCCCTGCGGTTGCTGGCATAATGTTCTTCCACATCACATCTTTTTTCAAATTTGCATTTCATTCAATATTCAGTGTTGCTGGTATGGCTGAATCTGGGAACAAATTTCTGGCCTCAGATGCCCTGTAGTTACATCACCTTATGATCTGTAATATTTAAAATCTCAGGGCTTGTAAATAAAGCTGTTGTACTAACAGGAAAAAGCATCATCCTGTACTTCGGGGGCCCTAGAACTGCCTTCCTGACATTGCAAGTATACTTCTTTGGCTTGCTTACTGAACTCCTGCAGTCGTGTCTTTGCCTTCCTGCTCCCAGGCAGGAGGCTACGACCTCTCAGCCATTCCGAGATGACAAGAGACATAACAAGCAAAGAGAAAGAACTGGCACAAATTCTCTCTTGTACCTTGCTGTACTACTCGTACCTCTACAAAAACCTCATTTATTGCCTGTAAAAAGAGAACAGATGCATCAGAGTAACACTTTCAATATTCAGATTAACAGCAGAAAGCTTCTGCCTGTCAATCACTGCTAGACCCTCACAAGGCACCGATGCTCAGAGCAAGGGAACGCTCAATGCAAGACACGCATGGATTAAGGCATCAGAAACAGACCTTTAATGCCTAAATCCAAGGAGATCTGAGCTGCCACCTTGGCCCTGAAGGGCCCTGGCTGTAGTTAGCTCTTAACAAGCTCAGGAGCAGACGGGTCAGTCTTCACCTATTTTAGGGGGCCAGCCAGCACAGCCGCCTCTTGCCCAGGGCAGTTAACCCCGCAGCCCATTCCCCGCTCCCTCCCATGGCGTTGTACCCTTTGCACCACTCGAGTCTGAGGCAAAGCAACGTGCAGGGGAACGATCGGTAAGGACGACCTGCCAGGGGCACGTCCTCCCGCAGGAGCAGGGGCACGCTCACGTGGCTGCCATGCGTTCAGGACAGGAGCGCCTTTCCTACTACTCCTCTACGCTGACCTACTGTCTGGTCAAATTTCTCCTCCTAAATGCTGAATCCTTCTTCTCAACTACACCATGCAATGAAAAGGAAACTAGGAACATCGAAGGAGGATCAGTATCATCTCCAATGTGCTTACAACGCAGTACGTTAAACAAGTGTGAACAAAGACTTTTACAGTTCAGTTCTGTCCTAGGAAGGCCATAAGCATATAAATTAACATCCTCTGCAGCAGCAAAGAAGAAAATCATAAAATTAATTTAAAGACACAAGAACAAGCATATTTCAAGACAGCATCAGGTCACAATGTGGGAGATTCTATAAAAAGATCCCTGGAGTAATAAAAGTAAGAGTTAATTAACACTCACTTCCTTCATAGGGAAACCACACCCTGATTAGAGGAGCTAAGTGGGTAGATCCTCATGGAACAATTAGCCGACTGCGGGGAAACACCAGGCTCCTTACTAGCGAGTCCCCTGAGTTCAGTCTATGCAAACGCCACTGTCCTCTGAACGCAGAGATCCCAAGACGACTGCCTGGAGATATCCGAGTGCAGAAACGCAGCCCCAGCTCTGGACAGACTGGGAAGGCGAAGCAGTTGAAGGAGCGGAGTCAGCACCAATATTTGTGTTTAAAGAACACTCACATTTAAAAGTATGTCCCACGTGAAGGAATAAGGTCCAACGCCACAAAGTATATGCGTAAAGAAATCGTGGAAACACTCCAGAGTCATATTCACTCTGCACAATTATATGTAACCTCCGCTCTTAACAATTCAGTACTTCAACATCACGTGCTCCCACTGTAACATGTATTCTGACGCTGTTTATGTAAGTTATTAATGTAATGCCAGAAAAAAATTGCACATCTAATATATTATCACAGCTCACAGTTGACAGATATCACTATACATATACTACTTTACAGACTTCCAGGAACTTCTGTTGACAGCTAAAGATAAGGGTGGCAAGTGGTTTGGGGAGGAAAATATTTTTGTTATGAGCAAGAGCACAGCACAATAGTAAAGTTAGTGATTGCTTTTCTGTAAAGCACAGGAACCAGTCACTACTGCCTGGATCAGAACGGTGTAACTAGACCAGCTGAAAGATGTCACACACCGCCTTCTCTCAAGGCAAGGAAGAGGTAACCAACACGAGCTGAAATGGGCAGACTTGCCCTGAACAGTCTAGAAAATTGACAAACTAATGAATGCCTTTTGTTTTCTTACCATTACTTGGCTCTGTACAAGTACGAACAACTGCTTTTTCAATTCTATTGCCTTGAATGTGCAAACTAAGCTGTTCAGCTGACCTGCTGGAAACTGCAAGATGCTGAAACTGTGTCTTCCCTTTCCTAATCCTTCACCTGCAAGTGAGTTCACTGGGAACGGCAAAAATACCTAGCATCACTCACACCGTGCGCTAAAAACAAATTACTTATTCTATTACATGGAGTTTGCAGTTATTCCCATAGCATAATCAAACAGCTGCTGTCACTTTATTGGGCTCTGAGAAATAGCAAGCTTCAGGAAGACAGGACCAAAACAAAAATTCAAAGATCCCTCCTGCCCTTTCTGAGGCGCCAGGACCGGGTATCTCACAGTAGGTCACTGAACAAATATTCTGAAGCAAAAGCTGCTGTTCTTACCTTACTTAGCAACCAAATTTGTACATCTGCTTCCAGACGGAAAGGTTAACTGTTTGTTTGTTTTTAAAGGGATGAGCATTCTGGGCAGGTTCTAGTCTGAAGATCTCCCCCCCCAGGAGCTGGACCACGGGTCCGCAGTTGAGACACCGACTCCAGTCCCATACTGGCACCTTTTCGTAACCTCTCCATAACAGCGCTTTCTTGACCTCTCGGAAGTTTGCTTTAGAAGTGGCATGCTAACCATGCCCATCAAGGCTCAGGTTGTAAGTGAGCGGCGCCAGACGCAAAGGAGGACGGGACCCAGCGTCGCCTGAAGGCCGCACAGCCAGGGGAAGCCAGGGGCTTGACAAAACACCTCCAGGACGCCGGGAGCCGACGAAAGGGCCCTCGAAGGCACCAGAAACGCAGCCAGTCGCCCGCTCCACGGCCCGTTTCTCAGACCCGCTTTAAGCCGCCGCGCTCGCCGGCTCTGCCCAGGCCGAGGAGGGCGGGCAGCGGGCGGGCGCGGGGCCGCCAGCACGCGGCATCCCCCCGCCGACAGCCCCGGCGCCCGGCAGGGCCCGGCCCCGGCCCCCTCCGCGCCGCCGGGGCTCCCTGCAGCCGCGCCGGGAGGGGCCGCGCCGCCCCAGAGCGGCCGGAGCGGGGGGCCGAGGGGAGCCACCGCCCCCGGAGCCACCGGGCCCCGAGGGGAGCCGCGGCCCCGAGGGGAGCCGCCCGCCCGGGCCCGCGGGGCGCAGCCCGCCGCCGCCCTCACCTGGGGAGTAGAGCTCGGCCAGCTCGCGGGCCCCGGCGTGCTGCGCGCCCCACCGCCGGCTGCCGCCCTCGGGCTCTTCCGCGGCCTCCGCCGGCGGCCCCGCCGCCTCCGCCCGCCGCGGGACGCTCTCGGCGCCGCCGCCGCCGCTCGCCATGGCCCGGCCCCGCGGCGGCTCCTCCTCCGCCTCCTCCTGGAGGCCGGCGGGCGGCGAGCGGCGCCCAGGCCCCGGCGAGGCGCCCGGCGCCAGCGCTGCGGCCCGCGGCAGCATCGGGAAATGGGGCCGCGCCGCGGCGCTGCGGTGGGGGGGCGGGCGGGCGGGCGCGGCTAGCCACGCCCCGGCAGCGCTAGCCACGCCCCCCCGCCGCCTCCCGCCTATCGCCGCCGCCGCCGCGCCGCCGCCGGGCCAATGGGCAGCGCCGCCCGGCGCGGCGGAGCCAATGGCGCGGCGGCGGGGCCGGCACGGCAGCGGGCGGCGGCGCTGGCGGGGCCGGGGCGGGGCCGCGGGCGCGGGGCGGGGCGGGGCGGTCCCGGCAGTGCCCCCCCCCCCCGGCCGTGCCCCGCGCGCCCCCTGGCGGCGCTGCCGCCCCGCGCGCCCTCCTCGGTCCCGCCGGGCCTCCCCGTGCGCGGGCGCGGCCGGCCCCCGTTAGGCGTTCGGCGTTAATGGGGCTTCTGGCGGCCCCTGCGCCTGCCGGGACGCGCCCCGGCCGTAACCGCGCCAGTAACACCCGCTTGGGCCCCTCCGCCTGCTCATCCGGGCGGTGCTCCTAAGGGATGCCGCTAGGGCCGCTCACCGAGGCACTCGCTGGTCCCAAATCCATACGTTCCTGCATGGAAAAAAAAGACAGAAAAAAAAAAGCCCCTAGGGATATTTAAGTACTACATCATGTCTATAAAAAATAATTTTTGATTTGAAGATCAAATAAAATAGCGCTAAAATAAGTGTTTCAAATAATCAGACAGATTCCACTTAAACATGAAAAACGGATCCATTTACCGAGGTTGAAGCACTGAGCCGGGCGCCTGTGGAACCCAAAGGTGACGCGTTTGCAAACGCTACACCGTGCTGGATAAACTGCTGCTCTGTGCCTTGGCAGCACGGCGTAAGCGACAGCAAAGCACGACCCTGGGCCGGTGCCGGCCGGGCCCTGCGGCCGCTCGCACCCCGATGGCTGCGGACCAGCACATCACACCCACCCGAGGGGTGAACGCTGACCCTGCTCCTTCGGGATGCGAGGCGGGGGCTGCCTGCGGGCTCCCCCCCCCCAGAGCGCTGCAAGAGAAACGTCAGTCGCGCCAAACCACCCGGGAACATCCCAAAACTTGACCAAGCCAACGGTCAACGATTGCTCGAGGATCGTCTCTTTGTGGTGCTCCGAAATCACGTTTCTGAAGCAGGTGAAAAGGCATGCTGCGCGCCTCCCAGAGCCTGCCCCGCTGTTCGGAGGATCGCAAGTTAATTAATAATTAGCTGGAATCATGTGCTCAAATTAGCGGTTCTTAATGAAAAAATGGCTCAGGAATTCAATGAGTCCTGGACTTATCATTAATTATATATATATATATATATATATATATATATATATATAAAAAGTTCTGGAAACTATAAATGACAATGATTTGCTGCTGACACAGAAAAAGGTATTTATCTGAGGGGGGATTTTTCTGTGTTTTCTGTTAATTGGGTAACAAGCCAATTAAAAGACATTAGCTTGGGGTGCCTCGATGTGTTGGAGCGGGCTGTGTTTAGGCTGACGGCCGGGAATGTTCTGGCATCGAGGGATGCTGATGTTGTCATTAGACATCTGTGAGGCTGAGATGCTCTGATGCTAAGGGTTTTGCTAAGATCCTCTTAGGGTCACAGCGACCTCGATAATGCTAGTATGGAAGTGGTGTAAATGTGAATGAATTCGTGTCACTTCAGTAGCATATGGCAACTTTAAATGTGTTTCGAGGTATGTGACCATATGTCCCCATTATGAATGTGCAAATTAGAGGAAAGAGATAAACGGTTTCAACTGAGGTACGGTTCTTGGGAGTGTTTCCCATGATACCTTCAACATCTGTTAGTCATCTTGTTTTGTCAAGGCAAAAGGGCTGTCAGCATGAAGAAAGCAGCAAATTGCTAGCAAGGTTTGGCTTTGGATGGGTTAGAAAATTATCTTGGAAAACGGTTATTAGTTTTGCCTTGCTGGAATAAAGCTGCATCTTTCTATAATAACGTCAGTGTAGCTGCCTAAAGACAAACCTCGCAAAAGGAAAAAGGCATTTCGAAGCCCCTTGTAATCTCACCTCAATGTGACAAGACAGCTGGCCATCGAGGAGAGGGTTTGGTCCGCTCCCAGAGACAAACCAGCGCTTGGGACACATCCGAAGAATATTCCTTTTTTATCGTTACCTGCGGGAGGAGGGAGAGACAGTAAGTTAGTTCACAAACTCTGGTGGAACTCCAAGCGCCGGTACCCCACAGTACCACCACGTCCCGAGAAGGGGAGCAGCCATCAGGATTCAGCACCGCGTGAGTGCGACGGCTTTTAGAAACATCACCTTAAAAGTGATGTATCAGGTACTGGCGACCTGGTACAGGTATCAGGACAAGGCGGCTGAGACTCTGAACAGAAGTCTGTGTTAAGAGAGTAATTCTGCAGGAAAATCTTGGTGCTATTCGCAGAAGATAAGGACCATATGGGAAGATATGACAGGCCACGTTACCATCAGGAGGCCTTTGAGAGAGCTGAATCCCTGCCCAGTTTATTTCGCGGTAGCACCCAGCCATGGCGCTGCTCTCCTGCGGACGGTCCCCGCCGCCCCGGGGTACCCTGGGCGTGCGCGGTGCCCGGCCCTGCGGCCCCGGGGCAGAGGGAGCGGCGGCAGACCGCCCCCGCTCCTCCCGAGGCGCCCGCGGAGGCGCAGCTCCGGAAGGCGCGGCCTCGGCTGCGGGGCCCCAACGGCGAGAACTCGGAGCGGCGCGGCGCGGCCCCGCCTCTGCCCGCTCCCGCCGGCGCCCCGGCCCCGCCCCGGCCCCGCCGCGCGCCGCTAGGTGGCGCCACAAGCCCGGTAACGGCGGCGCTGCCCGGCGAGGCCGCGGCGCGGGGAGGACGCGGCGCGGCGGGCTCCGAGGTGCCGCGGGCAGGAGGTGCGCGAGGCCCTGCGCCCTTCCGACACCGCCGTGCGTCGCGTCAGCCCCGCCCGGGCCAGCGGACCCCGCCGGGGCCACCCCGGGGACGGGCCACGGGGCGCCCACGGGAAAACCTTCCCCGCTTCCAGGTGCAGAGCCCGTTTGCTAATGAGTTATTACAGACATCTCCCGAACAACATTGTTGTTTGTACATTCCTGATAAAAGTCATCCTCTGATCCTTCACCGGCCGCCCGCGGCCGCAGCCTCAGCAGCGCGTGCGGCAGCAGCGGGGCCCGCGGGGAGGCCGGCCGCCCCTCCGCAGGTTCAGTGGTTGCGATGATTTCAGTTGGCACAGCCCTGGGTACTGTTTCGCCCTGCGAATTCACCCCGGTCAGATCATACCCTCACGCCTCCGTACCTGGGAGCTGCCCACCAGGGCCGGCTCGTCAGCACGGAGCAGCTTTCAGACCCATTTCTCCCGCCCGTTACCCTCGCTTGTGCAATTCTGGGCTCTTCCTGAGCCACAAGGCACGGAGGGAGCAGAAACTGGCTGCAGCTCCCTTGCTGGACTCTCTCCGGCATGGGAAAGCGTCAGTGGGTGGGAGAGCGGGAACAGCCACTCCTACGGCTCCCGTCCAAAGCCGTAAATGCGAAGATAGGGAGATGGCAGGGACCAAGAAGCGAGGTGTGCGGAGGACGGCGCGCTGTGGCTATCCCCACCTGGTAGCCAGCCCGCCGAGGCCAGCTGCCAGGCGACACGGACCAGCCCAGGGGCTGTTCTTAGATGCCAGCACTCACAACCAACAAGTCCTAGCTGATTCCCTGGCAGCCCCGCTTTCCCCATGGTGCTCCACACCAGAGGAGAGCAGATGAAAAAGAAGTAATTGTATTGTCTAGGGCACAGACCTTTAATGCTTTTAATGAAGAAAAATCTTTTAATTCTTCACTTAGGCCCGCTTTCCTGTCACTCTAAGGCTTCCCTCGGTTCATGTTGCCCCTGGCAATACAAAGCATGGAGTTCCAGCTACCTGGCCTGCAGCCTCAGGACCTCTGAAGAGTTCTCCTCTTTTGGCAATTTCCTAAATTAATTACCAACTCCTTTTACTGGGTTCTTTTGACGCTTGGCAGGGTATCCTGGAAGGATAGGGTTCCTATTCCCCCGATGGATCTTTTGAAAGCTTGGATACCCTAGAAAAAAGCATTAACGTGTGATCTGTAACAAATTCATCAAAGTAGGAGGCTACGATTACCTAGGAAATGTCAGACAACTATCGAGAACTTCTGGAAAATTAGTGGACAGCAGCTTCTCTGCCATTTTGTTTTGAATACAAGGAAACAGGCTACTCGTAAGAGACAAGGTCACTTCTTACTGTCCCTGCTCAGAAAGCAAGCTCACGTCTTGCCACCCAAATGGCTTCAACATGGACTTTCTCTGCAATGCAGGACTGGAGGCTGTAGCTTCTGCTTTGTCACTCTTCCCTTCCACGGGCGTTTGCGTGCACTCTGGCTCTCCCTCCTTTTCTTTCTTTCGCTGAGCCACAGCGGGGGTGCTCTGACCTCCAGTTTGCTCTGGAAAATTTTCAGTCCGGTAGGGGAAGGTATTTCGCTCATGTTGTCCCACCGGCTGGAGGCAGCGGTGCCAATCCCCAGGTGTCGTCTCTGCAGCACTCGGTAGGGCAAAGAGCAACATGTAGATAAAGAGGGATTGAGCAAAGGCCAAGCATGCTAGGTCAGAGGTGAGCAGAAAAATCAGCAGAAGACCAACAAATCCCCGAGCATCACCATGTCACATGGGAACAAGGGGCGAGGGAGCACTAAGGGAGGGGAAGGACTCTGGTCTGTAACAAAAGAACAGAAGGAGGCCAGGAGACATGGCCTGCAACCGCCTGGGGAGCTCCCTGCCGCTGGGGACTGCAAGGCAGAGTATCGCAGCTGCGGTTTCAGAAGAGAGGAAAGCATGTGGCAATCGGTTTTTATGTTAGAATGAGGCAAAGTCTCGAGCCTGGCCTAAGAGCTGGGGGGAGACGGAAGGAGAGCCAACCTCTCTCTGAGTTGAGACATTGTCCTTGTCTGACATTTCACAAGCGCTGTTTTTTACAGTGGAGAAAGGCAAGTGGAAAGCAATAGATTGAAATCTGGCCTCTGCCAGGTACAACTTATGAGCTGTTGTTGGCGCAAGGTGTGCGGCTGTATAAAGAGGGACCTGGGGCTAGGAAGAAGAAAAAACAGAGCGCACAACATGCGCAGAAATGAATTTCAATTTTACTTCTCCATTTTGCAGCCTTTATTGCAACATTGCTCCACTTCAGTCAGTCTTTCAGGCAAGGTCCCCTCCTACCCCCCAGAGACCTTCCCACACCACCTCTGTGCTCTCTCCCAGCCTGCCCGCATGCAGGGAGACTGCTCTGCTCGGGAACCCCGCACATTCCCCTCTTTAGCTCACCTCCAACATACTGCCTACCGACAGCGTCTTGTTCGTTGATGCAACTGTCATCTTTCGGCATTAACTTCTTTCCTCTTCGCCCCTCTTCTGCCCCTCTATCTTGTTTTGGGCTGCAGGTCTCGGGGTGAGCAGCTGTGTTCACACAGGGTTTCGCGTGACGCAGCTCTGATCTCACTGATCTGCTAAGAGCTACTGCAAGGCAAATAATACATGAGGCAAGCCTGCAGCAAGAAGCATCAGAAATTACAGACAGCCTTTTTCTAGAGTATGATCCTCTGTCCACAGACCTCCTTACAAACACTTCAGTGTTTGAGCTGTCACCATTAAACTAATAGCATCTCCGCAAAGCTGTCCTTCCAGGGACAGCTGCTGTAGACCTGGAGCGCATGAACTGGAGAGCTTGCAAGAAATCCTGGAAAAGAAGACAATTTCCAGGAAGAAAATGCCTCTGCAATGCTTTATTGTAGGTCTGAGCCTGGAGCTGGAAAGTTGTGGCTTCCACAGTACAAAAGGCAAACTGGAGAGTAGAATTTAATTAATGACAGAAATGAGCAGTGTGGATGAGATTCTTCCCTCCGCCTTTTCACCGTTCTAGTATCCTTCCGTTACCCTCCCAGTATCTATATTGTTTCACGCATGAATGTAGAGCAATCTGGATTCTATTGCATCAGAAATGTTTTTTTCTGCTCAAAAATGTTGATGTTCCTACTAAGTAGTTTGTGAGTTACGCTGTCTCCTCAGCTGACTAGTTTTGAAAAAAAGAAATCATGAAATCACTAGAAAGAAGGTGCTTTTCACAGAAGTGCTGCCTTTCTGCTGAGAATTGCTCTGTTGGGAGACGTGCTGCGGAAGGGCTGCTGCCCTCCGGTTTTTCACAGAGTGAGATCAGTGCCCGGATCCCTTCCCCAGGAATGTCTGCATCTCTTTCCCTATCTAAAGCATCTCTCTGAGGAGGTTTTCCAGGACGATTATTAGCAGCCTCTGCACATCTGGCCGGGCCAAGCCAGGGACAGCTCGGTGTGCCCAGACCTCTACCCAAGCCTCTGCGGTGCAAGCCTCGCTCTGCACCTGTACCCATTTCAAAAACTCCATTTCTGGCCATGCATTTGTTATGACAAGTGCAGAAACAATTTAAAAGAGACCAGAGTTAGCTCAAAACCTGCTTGCCGAATGCTAGGGTTTTGGATAAGTGGTTAGTCCCGCCAACAAGGTTCCCATGAGAAGCTGAGAACGGACGTCGGCTCCACGAGAGTGGATGTTGGGATTTGAGGTGAGCTGGAGGAAGTTTAAAGAGATCCAGGTACAGGAGGGAGGTGAGGGGGCAGAAGAGAAGGAGAGGACAAGCTGGGCATCCAACCTCAATTACCGCCCTGGCTGACGTGTGATCTGGGTGACTCCGGCATTACTCAGCGCTGGCCTGGAAAGGAGGTGTGGGCCACACCATCCCTGATAGAATCTCTTTCACATGACAGTCGCCCAGACATCTTATTTTGTTAGGGAAGAGCGGCCCGGGCAGAGTACAACGTTCTGCTGCAGAGCAGCAGAGAATAGGGCAGAAATTTGAAGAGGGCAAATTTAGATCTCCAAAAATATCTTGAAAAATTGCCCAGGAAATTTACCAACCAGTTTTAGCGTTCGATTGTAGCCAACGGCCGTGGCAAGCTGGAGACCCGTTGGGGTAATGCCAGGAAAGACCAAGCATGCATTTCAGCAGGCCGCCACGGCAGGAGACCTTCTGCTTGTGGGTCCCTGAGGGGTTTTGGAGGTAGGAAGCACATGAGACCGATTTCCAAGAGTTCAGTTGCGAGGGCCAGTTAGGGCAGCCGCTGGACGTAACTGCCAGATCAGAATGCAGGATAAAGATGCAGAACGAGGGAGTAAACAGCCAGAAGAACAAGCCCTGGCTCACTGCAACTTGCCAGTATTTGCACCCAATACAGATGTTTGTATTTACGAAGGTATGGGCTCCAACTACAACCTCCAGACCCAGCTCTCTGGCCAGGCCCAGCTCCAATTTAATCTCTGGTGCACTCACCAAAGATTAACTTGGTAGATAAAGATGGAACTAGAAATATTTGAAGCCTGAAAACCTGTTAGGGTGCTTTTGTTACAGAAAGAAAAAAAATCCTTTTAAAACGTGAAAAGAAAAAGCGAACGAAAAAAATAAAAGAAAGAAAAAGTCCGATGGTCCACTGACTGATTCTTGAATTCTTCCTCTTTTCAAAGTTCTGAGGTTTGAACATTATGAACAGTTGACTGTTTGAATCGTATAATGCAATACCTGTTCCTCTGGCTTAACGTTACAATATTTCCCACACCGCAGGATTGCTTCACATTATTCTAAGAGGCAGTGTCATTTTCCCTGCAGTGCTAGGTCTTCTTTACTGAGGTGAAGGACACTCCTACTTCCTTTAATTATATGTTTTGTTTTAAATTAATGTCCTTTATTCTGGGGATGAATCACCAGCTTGTAGACAGGTAAATGTGGGAGTAAGAGAGTGAAAATATAAGTTTGATTCCCAAGGTGGGTGTCTTTAATTAAAACGGACATCAAGATTCAGTCTTCCTTCCCAAACTTACCCCGCGATTCTAAAAACATTCGGATTCCATGTTTCTCTGCACGTATCCCACCTTCCTCCCGAATCGCGCTGCACCGGTGTCAGCGCACAGACTCCCGCGTACCCCGACGGCGGCACCATGTCACGCCGGGTCAGTACACCGCGACACGCGGCAAGGCCACCGTCCCTGCACGGAGGCGGGGAGGGGAGCGCGGGTTTGCTCGGCCCTGGCCGCTGGCAGCCGCGAAGCCGGGAGCAGCGCCGTGCCCCGCTCCAAGGCCGCCGCTCCGCTCCCTGCCCGCCGCGGGGACGCGGCTCCGTGCGCGGCCGCCCGGGCGCTCCCGCCCGCCCGTGGGCTCTCCGTAGCCAGGCACTGGACGGAGAATAACGGGATCTGTCTTTCATTTGCAGCTTTTCCCCTGCCTTGGCAAAGGGACTTGGAAAAATCCCTCCTGCCTTCGTTTCCCCCGGGGCAAAGGGGGAGCCAGGCGGGGTGCGCGCCCCCCGGCGCTGTCCGCCCCCAGCCTCGCCCCAGGTGCGGAGCCCGGAGCCCGGAGCCCAGGCCGCAGGGGGGCAGGCAGCGTCCCCGCACACGCGTGTCCCCGCCGGGGCCGAGCGGGCCAGCCGCGACCCTCCCCTCACCTGCGGGGCCCTGCGGCCGCTCCGGCCCCGCGGACCCCGCGTTCCGCCGGCGGGGCCCGGCCCGGCCCGGCCCGGCCCGGCCCGGCACACCCGCCGCGGGTGCCTCCTCCGGGGCCGGGGCCAGCAGCTCCCGGGCGTGCAGCGCGGCAGGCGGCCAGGCGGTGACGCGCCTGTTGCTATGGGATCCACCGCCCCTATAAATAACTGAGGAAAGGAACTTTCCTAAGTCAGAGACTTTAGGACACGGGACCCAGAACCAGATGGTCCGGAGGAGAGGCGCCAGCTCCCGCCGCAGCAGCCGGAGCGGTGAAGCCCCGCCGCGCCGCAGGGACTGATCCAGCCCAGGTGGGCAGCGCAGCCGGGGGCCGTGCCCAGCGCCAGAGACTGAGGCAGGGTCTGGAGCCCCCCACCCCGACGGCGGCAGCTTGATCCTCTGCCGGGGGGGCCCCCCCTGCGTCGTTTTCTCCTCCCCGCATCCCCCTTTGCTTTCATGCAACGCCTGGTGGCCTGGGACGCAGCATGCCTCCCCATCCAGCCGCCCGCCTTTAAATCCATGGAAGTGGCTAATTTCTATTACGAGGCGGACTGTCTGGCTGCTCTCAACAAGCTGCACCCGCGGGCGGCCGGGGGCCGCTCCATGACCGAGCTCACCGTAGGGGACCACGAGAGAGCCATCGACTTCAGCCCCTACCTGGACCCCTTAGCATCCCAGCAGCCGGCGCAGCCGCCTCCTCCCGCAGCAGCAGCAGGGGGCAACTTTGAGCCTCCCTGCAGCAGCGGCGGCGGCCAAGATTTCCTTTCCGATCTCTTCGCCGAGGACTATAAAGGCAGCGGCGGGAGCAAGAAGCCCGACTACACCTACATCAGCCTCGCCCGGCACAGCCACCCCTGCGCCAGCCAGAGCCACAAGCCGGGGGGGCTGCCGGGCTGCTTCCCGCCCCAGATCGTGGAAACCAAGGTGGAGCCGGTCTTCGAGACCCTGGACTCTTGCAAAGGGCCCCGTAAGGAAGAAGGGGGAGCCGGGCCGGGACCGGGGGGCATGTCCTCGCCCTACGGCAGCACCGTGCGCTCCTACCTGGGTTACCAGTCGGTGCCGAGCGGCAGCAGCGGGAACCTCTCCACCTCCTCCTCCTCCAGCCCCCCCGGCACCCCCAACCCCTCCGAGTCCTCCAAGTCCGCCGCCGGCGGCGGGGGCTACTCCGCGCCCGCGGCGGGCAAGAACAAGCCCAAGAAGTGCGTGGACAAGCACAGCGACGAGTACAAGCTCCGCCGGGAGAGGAACAACATCGCGGTGCGCAAGAGCCGCGACAAAGCGAAAATGCGCAACCTGGAGACGCAGCACAAAGTCTTGGAACTGACGGCCGAGAACGAGCGGCTGCAGAAGAAGGTGGAGCAGCTCTCCCGGGAGCTCAGCACCCTCAGGAACTTGTTCAAACAGCTGCCCGAGCCCCTGCTCGCCTCCTCGCCTCGCTGCTGACCCCCGGCCGGGCCGCGGGGCGAGCGGAGCCGCCGGCTCCCCGAGCCCCGCTCTGCGCTCCCCTGGCGCCGGGGCGAGGGAGAGCCCGGGGGCGGGGGGGGTTGGACGGTTTGGGGTTGGTTTTCTTTTTTTTTTTTGTGGGTTTTTTTTTTTTTTTTTTGGTCTTTATTTACATGTTGGCGGAAGGTCCCGCCGCGGCGCGGGGAGCTGGCCGGGGGCCGGGGGCTGTCGGCGGTGGGGCCCCGGCCCCGGCCCCGGGCGGGCTCTGCAGGCTGCTGGGCGCTGGGGTTATTTAAAAGAGCGAGAGGAGAGCAAGGGCAAAGTGATGCAATCCTATAAGCATGGCTGGGAATGCTGTGTACATGATGCAATCTCGTGTAACTGTCAGTCATGAATTGAGTAATCTGTTAAAGATGTTCCTACAGTTTTTTTTATTATAAAGAATAATCTATTTCTATAAGAAAATACATATGTATATTTTGGGATCTATGCATTCTTGCTACATTTGAAGCATTAATGAACAATTTTAATAAACTTTATGACTAGGTTAAAAAAAGTAGCTTGTTTTATTTTGAAGGCACATTTAAAGGTAGATTAAACGCAGGCTTGAAATTCTAGCTGAATCTGGCTCAATGCTGTGACCAGGGATCAGGATTTTTGTTGGTCTTTCCGACTTTCTCTGTGACTCAGAGAAAGAAAAAGAAAACAAAAACAAAAACCTCAGGAGAAACCCAGCAAAGAGCAGAGCTGGATGCTTTAGCCAGTTCTTGTTGCCTCATTTTATTTCCTCTAATCACTTGCTTTAGCTGCCGCTTGGGTGTTGTTTGGGGAGGAGGTGTTTGTGTTGGGGTTTTTTTGCATTTCTTGCTGTCCTGAGCGTGCAGAGCGAGATGTGCTATCCAAACCATGACCAGTCTTTGGCAAAGTAACACCAAGTCTGAAGTGGGAGGGAGGAAGAAAAAGTAAGGGAGGAAGCTTGAAAGTTTTTTTTTTTTTTTTCCTTTACAGGGTTTATATTCTCTAAGTTATGATTCAGCATTTCTTATGTTTGTAGTTTACAGGAATAAACATGAGAAAGTAGCATTTCTGTTGGATGTCGGTAATTTCAGTCATTGCTCAGGAATCTCTCCTGAACCCCGGCCAGGTGAGAGGCACATGAACAACTCCTTATCTTTTCTCTTGAGACATTTTTCTAAAAACTGTTGATGGAGTTTCTCTGTGGAGGGGTGTTTGTTTCTGTGTGCATGCGTGTTTGTCGGGGGCAAGCGACAGACAACGGGGGGGGTGGCAGAGGAGGAGGAGGTTTGTAGCAGGCCGTAACTTTGTTTTAGAGAGAACTAAGGCTCTGCCTGCCGATGGAACAAGCCAGCCTTGCCCGGGCTCCCGGGCTGTGTGAGTCCCCCCGCCGTATGCGGCTGTGTCGAGGTCTGTAAGACGTTAACAGTCTCAAGCTGGTTATGTGGAGGGAGTTGGGCAAATGATCGAGTCTTATTCAGCATTTTCCATTTTCCTGTTAGGCCAAATTTAAGCATTAAGTTTTTAGATCCAGATTCCCAGTGCCCCAGAAAAGAAACTCTTTAATGGTCTATGCTCTGTCTGACAGCTGAACACAGAGGGATTTTTCAGTATAAAGACAGCGGACTTGAATTTGCTGCTATACATTCCAATCCAAACAGAAGTGGATTGCAGAAGGACAAATCTTGAATTTGTGGCTTACTGCTAGTGTTTCTTTAAGCAAAGCATGTTTTCTCCTGAAAGAACTGTTCTGCTTTTTTTGACACTTAAGATTATAGCCTCCTGCGGGTGAATCTCCCAGAGCCCTTACTGAAATCGGTTACACATTCCCTGCTCCCGCAGTGCCTCCGTAGCTCCTGCTAGGAGCTGTGCAGTAGTAAGCAGTGGAGTGTTAGTCCTGATACAGATTTCTGCCGTTTGCTTTTTAATTTGTACAGTCAAGTTAAGTTGTTTTTATGAGACCCTAAGAATAGATTTTCTTGGTTGAGCTAGCTCCTGCACCAGCATGACTCAAGTTCTTGCAGGCAAGACAGACGTTAGATCTTGTCTTGACTGTCCCTCGTGACGATGATTACTCCAGCCTCCTGTGGCTGTTTATTCTACTATTCTTCTAGTTACGAAACTTATCCACATCGTTAGATGCGATTTTCTTGTTGTGCTGTAGGCCATGTAATGTTACCCAAACTTTGAAGCAGCCTTCCCAGTCAGAGCGGAGTGCTGCTGAGGGTGGAATTGCTGGAGGACTGAAGATGTCCTCAGATACATTGCTTGCTTGCTTGCTTGCTTGCTTTCTAAATGATAAAGCTTCCAGCAAAAGTTCAGTTTGTGGGGGCTGGAAGGCAGGGTAGATTGAAAGATAAGATGTACTAAAGGTCTTTATATTTGTTTAAATAATAGTCCAGTTTTGGAGACAGAGCTCTATCAGGCATGAATGAGCTAATCCCGTCCTTAAACTTTGCCTGCCGCCGTTCAGGAGAGCCAGGGCAGTGCTGCTGCAATTTAAAGAACGATGTTTAAGTTACTGCTGTATTCCAATGTATCTCTTAATTAGGATTACAGATTTCTCATTCAGGAGGAAATCTGCAGCAATGAGTTTTTGTCAGAAAGATGCAATTACAGACAGGAAAATCGAGGACACGAATGCACCAATTTTACACTAGCCTCAGAAGGAATCCGTGAAAGAGTTGCAAAAAGAATTCCCGAATCCTTCATTCTTAATCTTGTATTACCCACATAACTTACATTTTAGGAGCTTTGTAGCACTATTAAATGCATGGAGGTCATGAAATACCCTGCTCTATAAACAAGCATATGAAAAAGCCCCTGTAATTAAAACATCTCCTAGAACAAAATAGTCTGGAAAAAATAGTTTGGAAATTAATCTGAAAAAACTCCGAGCACTAAAATAGACAAAAGATTCCAAATACCTTTTCTAATCACAGTGGGGGAATTGGAAAATCCCTGTCCAAACAGTGGCTCAGCTCCAAATATTGATACGGTTTCCCATTACAAATAAGATTCTGTTGGCTGAAAGCAGTACTCCATGCGTCTCAGTTGTCTTCTGACAGGGTCTCTTGAGTTTCTTTTCCTAAAGCGACTCGGTACAGCTTGTGGTAAGACTTTGCAGTCTATATGCAGGCAAACCGTGCAGAGAAGTTTAAGGCACGTACTCCAGCAGTCTGTTCTGAATTTTATGGAAGTTTATAAACAGCATTTCATTTGGGCTTCCTCCCCCCTTCAAATTATTTATTACATTGACTGCTTGATACAGGTCTTTCTCATTACTACTAAAATAACAGTTTTTTCCTATGTCTGTAAGATCAAATCCCTAGCACTAACATCCCCTTTCCAAAGCGTCTAGTGCTGGTTTATCATTTGCTAGGTGTTTGAGTTCAGTTGTACTTAGTTCTGCAAAAGGAATCATATGTATCATTTTAATACAAAGTATTTAAAAATACAATTATAATTTTCTTAGCAGTTCTTCTATCTATGAATAGAAATACTACTCTCTGCTTATCTGCCCAAAGCATGTATAACCCCTGCAGCTCTGACACTGTGGTGTTGCTTTCACACTTTTCCCACTGCTTTCCATTAGTGACTCTTGGAAGATGCAGGAAAATTTACGCTTGTTTCTGTACTAATTGTTTCTCCTCTATCAAATCACCCAAATCGCACACCTGCACCAAAGGGTTATTGGGCCGGAGACTTGGTCACATTTGGTAACACTGTTTTTTTCCTCACCGAAATTCTGCAATAGCCTTCAGATATCGAAATGACAACCTGAAAAAAGCTTTGTGCACAATGTTTACCTTTACAATTTCATTGCCAGAACAACTGTCGTTGATGTGGATATGTATAAAAATATGAAGTTACTCTCATACTAGCTAGTTTTCAAGCAATGTTTCGTTAGCTGTGACCAGAATAAAAGTCAATGCAACTCAGTATCTGCTTTAATAAAGAGAAAAAATGTATATGAGGCCAAATTACACATCTTCTTTTGTTATTTATAGTGATATCGCTTAAGGTACAATAAGCATTGTCTTGCATTTTCCTGTCATTCATACCGACACAAAGTGGGTCTAAAGTGGCAGGGTTCTGCGTTCAGTTTGTCCTGGACAGAGATGATCATATGGTGGACGGCGGGGGTAATGACGAATGTTGTTCTAATTCTTTTTGCTACCGATTGCTAATGCAAAAAAAAATTTATTACTGTTCTCCTGAGTGTTAGCCTTTTTTATGTTTAAGTCTATGCAAATGCTTAACAGTCAGAATTTTAGGGCAAACCTCATATACTAATGTGAAATGTGAATAAAAATTTAAACCTATGCATGGATGTTGAAAGGGTCCTAATACATTAATCAGGAAATCCAAACAAAACTAGTAATATAGTTAACTATTCCCAAGGAAACAATTCTGTTCAAATTCTGAACACCTTTTTTTAATCAATCAATCAATAAAGTAAAAATAAAACCATGTGGCCAAAACTATACGTTACATATGTGAGGGAATTAGTTCTCTTTGAGAGACAGTCGCTGAACAGACAAGTGAAATCATTAAAAGAAAGAAGTTCTATTTAACTCTTTGCTGGGACCCTAAACATAGTCTGAGAGTTTAATCTTTGCAACATAAAGCTAAACTTTGGTAGAAACTCTACACTTGGATAATATCCCGAGGTTTTCTGAGGTTCCCGATTCTTTCACGTGAACTGAGGCTGTTTTGCCCCAGCCTGGGTAGACGAGCAGTGCAATCTATGGTGAGTATGTAAACACCTAAAAAGATTAGATACAGCCTTGGCTTGACATCAGGATCATGTGAAATTTATGGTGCGGTGTTCGCCTGATGCAAAACGATGTGAAACTCCAGGAGAGTTTCTCTTTGAGACGATCCTGGAAGCGGCAGCGCGGCCGCCAGGAGCACCACCCCTGGGGTTCGACGCCAGCACGCCAGGCCCCGGGAGCCGCAGTCAAGCAGAGCTCTCACGTTCGGCATTGCCGCAATTCTGATTTGCTCAGTTTGATCTATTGGAAACTATTGGAAACCAAAATGCCTTTCGTGATCATTTCCCCACCTGCTAAATTGTTTGAATGTTTTGTTTTGAATAAAAGGCTTTCCTCCCCTCCTAGAAATGTTGGTGGATCTGCCTGGATGTGAAAAACAATAGGGCTGGAATTCAAAATGAGGATAAATGGGTAAATAGTTGCTGAAGCTAATAATTGATTTGCCTTTACGATAAGGAGACATTTCATTCCAAACCTTCCAACTGGTTGCCACAATTTGACAGAGCAGCACCAAATTTAACCCTCATTTATTTTAAAATTTTCATGAATTTATATATTTACTATTAAAATTGTTTGTATAATAAATAATAAATTCCAATAATATTTTCTAGCCAATTAAAAGCTAAGGAAGACTTAGATCTACATCCAGTTTTCACCTTACCCTGTCCTATCTGCTCTTGCCTCTGGGATTCCTGTATCACACATTACATAGCTATCAAAGCACTTTCTCAGAGTTCAGGGTATTTAAATCAGAGGTTTTCATTAGGTCTCCTAATTTCATACAATTTGCAGAACAAATGCGCTAAGACTCACACATGCCCTCCATCAGGCACGCTGTAGAAGTGCCGGCTCGGTCAGCAGACCTGGCTTTGATGAGCTCGAACACGGGCACCTCTGTACGTTGTGCCAGTCAGAGTAAAGAACTGACTTTTTGATAGAGTCTATAAGATGCTATGGGCTCTATCCCCATCCCAACCACGCGCAACGGCTTGTTTGTTTTCTATAACTGCCTTGGGTTTGTGAGTATATTGCAACAGCAGGTCATTAAGCCTCTGGTAAGTAGCTCATTGATGTTGTCTAGAAATCACAGTAATGGGAATCAGTCTCCAAACAATGCAAGAATCCCTCTAAGGCCTCATCTGCTGTATTCCCCTCCTCTGTAGCTCACCTGGGATCTGGGTCCACAAAACTTTTGTGATATATTTTCTATAAGCGAGCGGAGGAGCTTTGGTTTTAGAAATGAATGTCATGGTGACACGATGGGAAAATATTTCTGTGCAACATGATGAAACAATTACTTGGCTGAAGTAATTCAGGAAGGGAATCACAAGAACAAGAGAAAGTGCCTGGAGCCGGTTTGAGAAGCAGAAGGAGAGCAGTGGTGGCTTGCGAGCAGAAACATTGTTTTGCTGATTTCCCCAGCCCCTGCCATCTAGACAATAACTCGGGGCTGGATGTTTCTGACAGTGATTCGCCACACTTCTCCGAGCCTAGGTGTCCTATTTGGAACAGTAAAATACAGATCCTGTCTCTATTGTTTTTTGAAATACAAAAGGCCAGAAAATGAACCTGGAATGTAATTTATTAAGATACTTCAGCGTGTCTAACATTTAAATGTACAAGGAGCAGAATAAAATCTGTGGGATAACTTGGCACAATGAGATGAGTAGACTTACAAAAAAAAAGGAGTAATTATCAAGGAGTTTGGTTACTTAAAGGAATGCAAGCTGGACTGTAGACACTTATGCTTAACTTCAGCACACAAGCCAGCTTTTGTGCCAGCTCTGTGAAGAAAGATAACTTCCGAGCAGGACTGCTGTCCTGCCGTTGAGTTATTGATGACCACTCCTGGTGGCAGAAAATATTTTTGTGCTTGAAGTTAAGAATAATGCCGATTGCTGGGATGAGTCCCAAAGCCTGAAGGAGTAGAAGAGAAGGCAGAGGGCCTTCATGCATGGCTCTAGCTATTGGGTGCACAGTATCCTTAACCACTTTCAAAGCAAATTACATAGCTGCAGAGTTAATGAGTGCAGAATGCTGACAGAAATTAAGATGCAAGGGATAAATACTGAGCTTTGAAACAAAAGAGGCAGTTTCTGGCCCTGGCTCTTTCACCAGTTTATTATATATCTTTAGATTATCAGTTAGCCCCTAGATGTAATAGAAGCTGTATGCACATACGTGCATCTCTAGTTGTAAGGGCAGTTGCCATAGCTGCAGGTGTATTTGCCTATTATATATTTAGATCTGGATCTTACATATGTGCTTCATTTTATACATGTAGCTGTAGTGATTTCAGTGGAACTATTATTACTCACATGAGTAATGATAAATGCATAGATCTGTATTTACATGGATGTATTTACATGGATCTGTATATACATGGACCTGAGATCACAGTGTCTCTGGGAAAATTTTTATCCCTTGCTCAGTTTTACAGCACATGCCCTAGCTAATTTTGAGCACTTTTGCTTCATGTGTTTTCAAATTCGAGAGAGCTACCCTGGTGGGCTGATTTGGCTGTTTCTTCCTGTACAAAAGGAGATGACAGTGGCTTCAGCATTTTTGCATTTCCCAGGAAAAAAACAAACAACAAAACATCTGACAAGTGGGATACACCTTATGCTCTAACGGCTATCGTTGGGTCCCAATTCAACAAAGTACTTGAGTGAATGTCATACCTAAGCAGAAGCAAAACAATGCTGAACACAAGCTTTAAAGTTTTGGATGTGCCAAGTGCTCTGCAGAAACACATCCTTCCAGAGCCTCAGCTGCAGCTGCCTGGCCTCTGGATTACACTGCTGCGATGCAGCTGTGGCACAGGCGTAAGTCCTGGGAAAGAAAACATGATAGAAAATCTGGATGTCCAGAAAGATGGTGAATGAGATACTCTCAAACAGGCCAAAAGGAATCCTGATTTCCTCCTACTGTACTGAAGGAGCCCATCCAGTTTGTACGCTGGCCAGGTCTGGCAAGCCACCGTTTCAGAGCATGGTGTTAGTACCTGGCTGCTGATCAAAGGATTCTTAAGCAATAACCCACTCCACATCAGCAAGAGCTGCTGCCAGGAACCATGGACTTCTATGGGCTGGAAGACAACTGATAAAGCAGATGCTGAGAAAAGCAATGATGCCTGCATTGGGCAATCTGAGTGCTACCGGTGGCTACTGGAAAATGTTATTTTTATTTTAGTTCTGCAATTACACAAGCTTGATTCGCTAAAGGCTCACAGTGACATGGTGTTTGTACAGGGCTTGTCTTTTTTTTTTTTTTTTCCAAAGCATTTTACTTAGATGAACAGATGCTCCCACAGGGGAAACCCACTGCTCCTTGGTAGTTCTTCTTCTGTCAATAACAAATATGGGTCGATTGCACCTTTCTCCAGAATTAGGTCCTGTGGATTTTGGCTTGTGAAGGACGGGGCACTCAGAATAGGTGGGAATGATGCAATCAAACCTCTTGTAATACAGTCTAGTGCCTGGTTGTAGGGGACACAGTTCACAAGCGAGGTTGACAGATTGGAAAGGGTTTGGCAAAAAGGACAAGAAGGCAGATCTCCATGTGGTGAAGAGGCTTTGAAAGAAGGAAGTGATACCAAACAGTACATGGTTCTGGGAAGGCTATTGCAAGCTGTGGCAGTGATGGGAACCGTTTCCAACAGACAGGCTAGGGGCAAGGAACTATTTTCCCACTGACCTCATGGTAACATGAAGTGAAAATTCCACTTTAGTGTTTTCTGCCAAGTCCTTAAAGGCAAAACCTTAGCAAATGGCTCCTGCTTTTGCATTAATTCACTAGCAGGTGCTCTTCTGCCCGAGCCCTGCAAGAGCTTTATTACTGGAGGTACACTAACTATTAAACAGCCATAAGCTTAACCTGGTATTTACTGTAGGACTGTGCCTTTTTATTGCGCAGAGGGAGGGAACTCCCTTCTCAGCCCTCCAGGTGGTCCCTTCAGGGCAGGGTTGAGGCGCATTGGCGAGAAGGGGTGGGGTTGGGTGGGAGAGGCTTTCATTGCTGCCCTACCTGTTCTGGGCATAAATTGAAATGATCAGTCTCTAAATCCTGCCAATTAGGCATGCTTTACTGGCATTAGAGTCAGTTTACTATGAGAGGTAAAACTAAAATGTTTCTCTTTAAAAAAAAAAAAAGGCAAAATCCTGCTTTAACAAATTTAACTCCTAGAGCAGGGGTAGCAGGGGGCAGCAGTGCACTCCGTAGGGTACCTGACCTCACCCAGACAGGCAGGAGCAGGGCAGCATTCTGCAACACAGAACCGCTGAGGGCCAAATACCTTAATGCGTTTGTGTACCCCCTTCCAGCAGTCACTGTCTATTAGCGAGCCTGTGGAGTAGGGCTGGAGGATGCAGCCTACAGTCCCCCACAGCATCCTCTCCTCTGCAATAACTCCACTTGAACATTCAAGGCAGCATTAGATGTGGAGAAAAAAAATAGCATTAATCCTTTTCTAGGCTCCACCTGCCATCAAAGGTCCACCTACTTGGGAGAGCAAAATGAGATGCTTTTTACAAGACTATGAAACTGCTAATCAAGGTAGTACCTGTGCTCTCAAGTTAGTACCTTCCTCATCTTCTGATCAACAGATTCCTATAATGAAGAGGGCAATATGGACCTCTCAGGTCTACTACTTCTTGGTTTCTGCAGACTGAGGCAGATGTCGTTCTATTTTTCGCACACTGCTCCCACTCTGAGGGTTATCTTGGCTGCTATAAAGGCTAGAAATGATAGGGTGGTTTTCTTCCTCAAAGAAAAGTTACCTTTGCAGCATGTGCTTCTGCCTGTGAAAATATGGGTATGCTGTGCTGCCGTGCTGCCATGAGGCATGAGGATTCATCCTCATCTGCATTCAAAGAAGAAGAGGGTGAGGACCATCTCCCAACAGCCTCTTATTTCTTTCTTATGAACTATTCTCACCACTCAAACGTTTAGTCTCTGCTGGTCCAAAATAAGCATTTCTGATATCAGCATTTCAGATCTTTGCGACCCTCACTTGCTTCAAAAGAGGCTTTATTCTGAGAAGAGTTTGTCGCTGGCGCTTGGATATGTAGAAGTTTTTTTAGGAATTGAAGAGGACAAATGGGAAAATTAATTATCCATGTCAAAAACATTTCATACTGCGTAAAGCTCGCCTGTGAGGAATGCTGCATTTTACCGTCTGATGTCTTGGGAACTCTGACCGAGTCAGCCTCCTGCATCCACAGCTTGTGAAGATCCACAGTTGTTTATAATCAAATCACTCTTGTGTGCAAATCTAGGGCAGAAAAGCCCATTTATTATATGCTTCTTTACAAATGCAGTACTAGGTTCTTCCCCCCACTACCTACCACGTTGTCTTGAGGGGAGAAGGGAGGTGACTGTGACCTCCAAATAAACACCTCTCTCAGCCCCCCCCCGAGGATTAAACATTAGCTAGGGATCTCAGGAGGGCTTTGGCCACACTACACAGCCGAGCAAGCCAGTGGGACCTGGCACAGTGCAGGAGGGCGCTGCGCTGGTCCTGTGCAAAATGTTAAGCCCAGGCACTTTTCAGCCTCTGCTGCAGAGACTCTGCCCTGCATTCATTAGGTAGGAGTGATGACCCAGTGATTCTGGTGTAAAGAAAGCAAAGTCCTGTATCTGGCATTGCTGCAAACTTGTTTCAGATCTCGGGCAAGTTACTTCACCTTTCTTTGCCTCAGTTCTTTTATCTGCAGAAAGATACTTCCTGGATTTGGGAGAACAGAGGAGGGTGTCTCAGGTATTACTTGTTTAAAAAACCGTGCAATATGAGATAAGAGACCTTGACAATACCATATATTATTTAAAGTTTATATTCAAAGCTAAGAATATGAATGAATTCAGCAGGGAAAGTTTTCTCGTGAAAATGACTGGAAGCACAATTGTCCCTCACTCCAAACACTTCCCAGGCAGTAACATGACCACACAGAGTTTGGCTCATTATATATGTAAAATAGGCAGATGCTATTAGAAAGTAATTTTTTTTCACCCAGTGAGTAGAGAAGCCTATCCCTCATGATGAAATCCTCTGCAGGGGCCATATTTTTATCATGCCTCATACTTCTCGAAGTATTTGAAATCACCCCCAAACTTGTATACTATCATCTTCTCTTTTCTCCCCTGGAATCTGAGCTCTGTGTTCACAGAATTTCACTGAGTCCCCAGCATTTTCCTTTCAAATTCCCTTCCCTTTGACAGTATAGAATTCCTGATGTTGGTGGGTATCGTCTCAGTTTTATTAAGTATGTAATAACATACTGTTCAGGGACAACGTCATGATAATAAGCTGTCCATGTAATTAGGCCTGGCTCATCAGTCAACATGGAAAAGGACTGAATGCCGTTCATAAAAGCACCTTTAAGAGGCGGATGGAAACGTTTAAAGAAAAAAGAAATTAGCAGTGTTTTATATTGTTAAGTATTTTGCAGAGCAGAAAATTAATTAGCACCGGAGAGAAAATACTCTTCTGGAACGCCTGTGCGTGGCCCATTATATCCCATTTTGCCCTCTGAGTCATCCCTTCACAGCCACCAATTCCGTGCGAACAGGGGCAGTCACAGTGGGATCAAGTTTAGTGACATGTGTGTGAGTAAGCAGCCATAGAGGGAAATTTCCCCTTGAGCAGTGCCCAGGGTACCATTGGCAAAAGCTGGTGAAATAACTTTTCTATGCAAAAAAAAAAATCACATTTTTGCATATTATTATTATTAGTTTTTTACTTTTCACTTTAGGAATTTTATTATTTTAGACAAAATGCTAAAAATGTGTCTCCAGTAAGCTATATACATCAGAAGTCTGTATGTAACCCAGGCTGATGAGCTGAGACATCTGGCACTTACACTTGGGGCCTTCCTGCACGGGAGAAATTGCCCCCGTGAAGAGAACGCACATTTCCAAGATCTAAGTGAAACAGAAATAACAAAATAGTTCCTGGTGTGCTTAAGCCCCGAAACTGCACAAGCAAGTTACCAAGGCCAAATCCAGCTCTCTCCAAGTCTAGGTGAAAGGTCACCCACGAATTAGGAAGCAAACTATTGAGTTACCAGCATTGCAGCAACAGAATCAACTCTCACCAACTGACTGACTAAGACAGTGGGATATCACCCCTAGCTATTGGCAACCGTCCTCTCGTCATTAACCTTCATTAAGGTGGTCACCTCCAAACCAAACAAATCCATAGTTCAGTTACTAATATAAAAGACATCAATTAGATTTATATAAGAGTATTGCAAAACGTTAAATAATAAAAACAGCTACCAAACAACAGCAGGAAGATTCATCATCGCCCTACAACGTGTGCTTCTCAAACAGGCAAAGCCTGGCTATTTTTGGGAAATTACACCTTGACTGGTGACAAGACTTGCTCTGTGCATTTGATGTGGGGGAGAGGGGCTACTGCTGGCATACTCTGTCTGTCTAAATCTCACAGCAAGGCTAAGGCTGGCACTTAACCGCATGAATCACCAACTACTGAAATTTAAAAGCTTGCATATGCAAATCACTAATTAAACGTATTAGCATTGTCAGTTACCCAAACTGTAATCTTAATCGGATCTCCAAGTTAGGCATGCAATCACACACCCATTTTGCAGATTTGCATTCGTGAGCATGGTTTCCCGAGAGCTAGGTCCAGAAACTAGTCTAATAACCAATTTTTCCCCATGTAGTTCCAGGAAGGAAAAAAAAGAGTGAAAGTATGCTGAGTGGCTTCCTCTCCTGAAAAGTAATGGGGAATTGTACAAAATCAGGAACTGATGTGGACAGCGGAATGACAACTGAGAGGGCTAGAGGGTGAGCTATGCACGCCGTCATTTAATCTAATGCCCATCTTTGTGACTCCTTCGACCCAAACAACGTGGATTTCCCTCTATTAGCAAATATTCAGACACAGGAAAAGACTATGTGCCAGATTTTGACTTTATTTACATTGAATTACCTGAGATTAGAATCTGAAACTAGAAACTTTGTACAGTTACAAATAGCTATATTATGCAGTTTTAAGGGGTTAAGAAAAGGAGGAAATCATAACCACAGAAGTCATAAAGGCAACTTATCCCAAGCCAAATAGTTTTGTTTCTAACGCAGGGCTTTAATTATAACATGTCATATAATGATGACATAGTGCTATAATAGGCAAATATAATGCATTAATCTGATATTATATTTTGGCTTTAACAATAGGTGCAGTGAACCAGCCTTAGTGGATAACTCATTCAGAACCTATCTGCACACTCCACCTAGATACTTATCTGCCTCTTTAATTAAGTGGAGGGAAACTTCTTGAGGCCATACCCATAAAGCTAGTCTCTGATGATAGCAGAGTTACTGGAAGCCTTTGGTAATCGCTTACACCCACGTATTGTGGTTAGCTTCCAACTTTGGCTCTTTCTTTCTCGCTTTGGAACCACCTATTTATCCCCTAGTGTAAATCCCCTAGTGTTTTTGTACGAAAAGGGGTACAAAAGACCTCCAGGGGTTTGCTGGAGCAACATGTCAGCATACTGTCATTGGCCTCCTCAGGACTGAACCAGGCTTCCTAATTGTGATGGTGAAAAAAAGAGCTCTGGTGAATTTTTCACTTACCAGTATACTTCTTGAAACAGTAGCAACAGACTGCATCAGTGAACACAGTTCGGCCAGTGCCGGCTTTCCGTAATGCAAGTTCTCCAGGTTGTCCTCAGCCTGTGTTCCTGGCAGAGACACTACAGCAACTGACTTGAGTGAAGCAGGATTGGGACTTTTGGAGTAAAATAATTTTTCCTGGTTCTGTGGGTCCTAGGTAACTTTGTGTACATTGAAAACCACCCTTTTTTGCTTCTTCAAACACAACGAGTTTGTAGGATTTGCACGCTAAGCTAAAAATAAAATTTTAACTAATATATTAGTTTGGAGAAGGTGGTTCCCTGAGTTGCAGTGCTTGCTCTCTACTAGGAATTTTTGAGAGAAATGTCCTGCTCTGAGGCAGCAAAATACAGAAATCATAAAGACCGGGCATGTAAACAGCATCTGAAGAAAGCACAGGGACAGCAGTCTCGAGGCCATGTGAGATAGATAACTCTGAGTGACAACAGCATACAACAAGCACTATAGTCCCTGTAGCAGAATAAAGGCAGCTGACATGAGGTTCCTATACTTCAGTGCTACCTAAGCAAGCCACGCAGGATGAGCACAACCAAAATGGCTCCAACAGCTTACCACCTCCTTTTCCTTCTTCTCTCCTTCTGCGGCTCACTTCCATACTCTCCTCCGATCTTTTCCAGTAGGAAAGGCTCTGCTAATGACCTTTGAACAGATCATGTTGAGAATGTCACTGCAGAGCTTCTTAATCTTATGGTGGCGCCTAGATAATATGGTGATGGGTACTGAAATGCTGAAAAACAGACAGACAGATAGCTAGATAAGATTAGATATATAAGTAATTTAGTCAGTCATCATACAGAGCAGCTGACATAAGTTCATTTGTAAAGCCAACTGCTAAAATTGCTTTAGAAGTCCTTACATTTTAATTCTGTTCAAAGACAGACCTTTGATCTGAATTGTTTTGGTGGGATGTACATTATTTGAATGGAACCTCACCTGACCAGGTAATACCAGACCGGTCATTCCTAACATACTATTGTCATAGGAGAACAGTGTACATGCAAATCCATACCTACCGATAGCTCAAGGGCAGACAGATAACTGAGCATCATGGAACAGATATAGACTGAAAGCATGAGTACCACTTTATGCTGATATGCAGAATGAATCATGGCTAATAAAAGGCTCAAACAACCATATATATGACTAAACATAACACCAAAACACTTTTAAATTAAGCATGAGCAGAAAATAAATGGAGAAGAATTAATAGATAAGTGTTATTGCTTCTCTTTTTCATTAATATTTATTAATTTACACTGGGGGGAGATGGAGGAGGAAAAGAAATAAAACAGACCTGTCAGATTCACTGTTGTTTATAGACAGTTTTATATTCCAGCTCTCAGGTACTAGCAAAACACTAGGATGTTTGTACTGCATTCATTGCAGGGAAAATTATTTACATTCATATGTTATGTTTTTTTAATTCGGCATTAAAAAAAATTTCAAAGACACTTCCTAGGGCAGTTTATTTTTGAAGTGGGTTATTTGTTTTCACTCTAAAGCTGAGGCCACAGTAGTATTCCCAACTATGGAAGGGGTAAGAGAGTTAATATGAAAGTGTAGAGTTCGTTAGTCCGTGTGTTTCTCTGAGTGGCATTCACCCCAGCACAGACACTTTGCACCACTGAGTCCCACTAAAGCAAAAACTGCTAAGCGCATGGATTAACCACAGATAAATGGTTGCATGTCTTAATTAGTGATGGCTGAAGCTCTCAGAAGATTCTGTGGTTGAATTAGAATAAGCATTCAAAAAGTTCAAATGTTATTCCAAGCCTCTTTAGTCTATAATGATGGAAGTCACTCTCTAGAGCCAGCTTACTCATTGCGTTTTTAATATATCCTGACTGAAGCTGGGTTTGAACTGCTGCACAAACAGCAGCTGTCACGAAAAATAGCTCCCTCCTTCATACCCACTCAAAATCAGTAATTGCAGGTGTGCAGAAAAATCAACCAACTGAACAGCAGTCTCCAGACAGCGCTTGCCAGTCTTGTGTCCTTCTGTGACACTTTACTTTTGCATATACTCGGCCCTAAGGCTTGAAGGCTTGGATTAATCTTACTGAACTGTTAGAATCCTCGTTTCCTTAACATTTGGGAAGCTCAACCTCTTTTTGCCAGTGACTACAGTGAAGGAGCTAGACTCCTAATTTGAGCATCTCATTTGTTTGCCTGTACTTTGGAAGGATCAAGGTCCAGCTGCCTTGTGAAATGCCTGATGTTACGGTATCTCCCTGACTGGTAACCTGTCCCCCATAGCTAGTCCGTTATGGGATATTTCAAGTCAGCTTTCCCGCACATTGGTGTATTATAATGGACTGTAACACAGGAGACTTGGTTCTCTGAACAGAAGTGTTCATATACAGTATATACCTAGAGCCTCGTTCCCCACTGTCTTATGCCTGTGCCGTCAAACCCATGGACTCATAGCAAGTCCACAGGGTGTGTAAAATGCTGTCTAGCACATCTGGAAGTGCCAGGCTCTCAGTCTGCATAACTTAAAAGCAATGGAGGATGAGGCCAGTAGTTACAACAATTGTACTTATATGCCTAATGTCTGCATGAGCAAATACCAGGCTTGTTATGCATGTATTTGACATCTGAAGAGTTGTCCAGCTTGTGTATAATGGAGTAGACGCATTATTTCCCTTGAGCACCACATGCCAAATATGTGCAAATCAAGCACAAAGGTAGGCCATCAGCTGAGACAACCATTGAAAAATAGGTATCTAAAAATGTTATGTAGTAAAGTGCTAAAAACCTTAGTTTTAATTTTCAAAGTTGCCAAGCAGCAAGCAGCTCTTCGTTTTTTTGAGAATCACACCACTCACACATTTCCGTTTAGGTTTTGGAACATGATTTTATATACCTATTTTTTGAGGAACATTGGCCAAATTGCTAGCTCTCAGCTGGAGTCTTTATCAGGAAATCTGTAATTGAACATTCCAGGCCAAGATGCATAGAAAACAAAACTGGGAAGAAACTTGTATAGTGTGCTGGCAGTTATACTGGAAGCAGTAAAAAGGATTAAAAAACCTAGTTCCCTTAAAAAGCCCGGTTCAGGAAAAGGGACAGAAATGTGCCTTAGTGAACTTGAAATGTGTACTTTTGTGTTTGCAGTGATAACAGCAGTCCTTCTTACAGCATTGTGCACTTTCAAAGCTTTGAATGAATAACTGTAGCTAATGAATAACAGTACCTTTAAATAAAATCTTAATTGCAAAACAAAGGAATAATAAAGAAAAGTTAATACTTTTTTTTTTTTATTCAAAGCTTAGAAAAGTTTAGGTTGGAGTTTTGGGTGAAGGTTTGGTAGCTGCCTTTTCCCCTTTTATCTGAACCAGCTCACTCAGACCTAATCTTCATCATCTAAACCACATGATTAACACACAAAATAACTTTGGAGCAAGCCAGGTCCAAGCAGGAAGCTGCAAGTACTATCATGTCTTCATGATATTAGCCAGCAAAATAACTGTGGTTTCCTCAGTTTTTTGGTTTTCTTAATTCTCTATATTTATGTTTTCCTTGAAAGGGGCTTGCGTTTTTGTTTCTTCTTTGTGTTGGAAACTTTCAGATTTACAATCTCACTCCCGGAGGGAATGCTTATTCTCCTAGACAATCCCCACAAGACTGGGGCAGGCCTGGACCCTTACGCAAAATGGCTAAGGACGACTCTCGCTCTGCTCAGATTTGTCAGTCCAAACCAAACCGTCCAGCCAGATAGCACCTCTACTACCTGGTCAGCTTTAAAAGAAAGTAGCTACGACTGTATCATGTGAGGGGACTGGTCCTGCTGGTGTCTATTGTTCAGAATATTCCACCCGAACCGGCTGTCCTGAGAAAACAGACGCTCCTTTACTTCTTTCAGGATCCCAATGGGTTTTAGGTGGGAACTCTGTACTAAGCTGCTCAGATCACAGCAGTTCTGGGCATGTCTAGACATAAAGTTGCTGGTACTGGAAGAAATGTTATCCTGAGCAGGGAGGAACCTACTGAGTTGTAGGTGCTTAAGTCCTCTTTTGCATCTGGCCCTAACTTGCAAGAGAGGAAGAGCCAAATGCTCAAAGGCAGCTTCCATTTTATGGCTCTAAATTATGCAAAAAAATTATGGACTCAATAATTTTGCACCTGCATTTATTTGTACTGGAGGTGAGGGAGAGCCTCGACCAGGCAGGGAGAGGCTCTGATTCTCTGCCCTTTCTCTGCTCTGTGAATTCAGAAGGGAAGAGAGGCCTCATGCCAGCAGAAATCACAGTCCCCATGTGTGTCATACGCTCCTATGCAAAGCTCCGCGGTTGGTACACTGGGTGCTTGTTGGGCAATGGCATGGAGAAGGCTGGTTTCCTTGGAACATTTTCTGTTCATTGTACTGTTCCTTCCCGGCATTTCACAAACCACCACAAAGACGACGACAAAAAGGGGGGAAAAAGCCTTCCTAAAATGAATTGTGTGTCTCTCTGCTCACTATCCCAACAGCCTTGGCAAGCTCATAGGAGTCAGGCAGAGCTGGTCTCTGCTGGATGTTACTCTTTGCACAATTTTATGATAATTTTAGAGAGTTTACATGATCGAATGGTGAAAGCACAAGGAGGGAAGTCAGGACTCTTAGCCTTCATTCCTTGTTCTGCCACCAAGATCCTGTTTGGATGACATATATAAACTCTTTTGGTTGTCCCATTGGCATGAACCTTGTTTTATATATTTGCTCCTTCTGTTATTTCTAGGGCTATCTGAGGCTCAAATCAAAACAATAGCAAAATGTCCCAATTTATCTGCAAAACAAATTATAAACCTAAGAACTATGACCTCTCTGCTCTGATTCAAAGCCTATTAAAGACAATGAAAAGACATCCATTCACTCCAGTATACTTTAGATTACAGTGCAGGCTCTTGATCAGATGGAAAAGAGAAGGAAGGCCACCAGAACTCAAGGAAATGGTGGGAGAACTATGATATATATCACCCTCAAGGAATGCTGGAAGCAAGACTTCTGCCAAGGCTTGGCTAGAATACATAAGTTTAGGGACCCGGCTTTTGCAACTTCTTGGCTCATCCTAGGAAGAAAACAGCTTCCTGTCTTAACCTCTTAATGTGAGTTCTATATTTGTAATTTGCAGTACTTTTCATACCTGGAAGGACAACTCAGTTCTGCTTTCATGGCAAATTCCCAATGATTTCATTGCGAGCACAGCACAGCTCACATCCTCTTATTCTCTGCTGTTAGGTCTTTTTCATGTCTTTCCGTGCTGTGAGGCTTGACTGGTCCTCTCCCCACTCATGCTCATTCTTGGTCTCCATTTCTTTGACACAGGGAACAGTTGTTAACTCCATCTAAAGATCATATTTGTTTCTGTAGCAACCAAAACAGAAAAAGAGGAAATTGATTCAAACATTGTCTTCTGCATCCATTCAAGACATCTCCTGCTTATAGTGACAGCGTGTTTTCTCCTTGCTTTTCATCATAAGCCTTACAGTCAAGTTCAGCTGTTCTCAGATGGGGCTTATGGAGCAGAACAGGGCAGCTGGACCGTCCTAGCTGCCATAGCTGCAGAAGTAGTCTGTAAATGTAGCATGTGATCATCCCAAAGCAGAAATAAAAAATAAAAGGAAGAACGAACCAAAAATGTATTACTGTTTTTGAAAATGAAATCTCATGATTTCACTACGTAGCACTGCTATTTCAGTACTGTGGCTTTCAAAACAGTCCTAACTTTGTGGTCCTTCTTTAAGGGCCTGCTTCCCTGGGGTTGGTACCTACAACTGCCCTCTCTGCCTTTCAAAATCCTCTTATAAATTAACAAAGTGGTTCCAAACAAGTGGTGGCCTACACATAAAACCTGGAAAGTTTATCTAAGAACAGATTTTTCCTAAGTTATTTCAAAGTCTTTATCCAACTAAAAACTGCAAAGCTGCATAACCGTGATCCACTAATAACCATGTCATCTCTAGTCCATCTCTATCATGGTGCAAAATGAGGGAGTCTGAAGAATATGAACACTGATTATATAAGGAGGTTCTTTGGGTTGTGATCAGAGATGGCTCTTTCTTCTAAAAATATATTAAATTTGATTCACCAGCAGCAGTGACAAAAAAGACGTTTTGGTTCATAAGGAAATGCTTCGATTCAAATATTTAATTTTGCTTTAGGGGTTTCTATAAATACAATTAAGCACTAAACTAAAATGGAAACTCTGAATCCCAACGCTAAAACGTTTCACTTAGAAAATCCTAAAATTGTATAATTTGATTTATTTGGAATTTCAGGGTGATATAACTGAAACAGTCAGTTGAAACTGGTTCTAGTTCACAAAGCATTTCAATTTTCCTAGATTTGAACATTTTGGCTAAGATTATCCAATGATAAATAATAAGAGGAAATTACTGTGAAGAAAAAACTTGCTGTCGGAATCAGGATTTCGGTATTACCGAATACAGGTCTATAATGGCAGTTTACTGCACTATTTTATCACTGACATTTACACACCCCTCAGCTGAAAGGCGGAGTGGCTACAGTAAGGAGGAAGCCATGGTTCCCTTTTAGCATGTTATTAGCTATGGCAAAGTTAGATCTCAACAAATCTGTAAACTCCACTTGACAGGAAAATACTTTCTTGTGATGGCACAGAAATAAAGTACCATAGTTAAAACAATGGTTCTTTTCCCTCAAGATTTTCTTTAGGCCTGTCCTCAAAATGAATCCTAGGCAGGTAATTTACTGTTTATCCGCATGACATTTAAGCAGCATATTTAATACAGTTGCAGTTCATACTTTAAATTCAAACATACCATCAATCCAACAATTTTTGGCAAATAAAAGGCAGCAACGGAGTGTCAAGAATTCAAGGAGACTCTGATCTAATTTAAATGGTGTTGCTCTCGAAAGCTGGCAGCAAGGAGTGCATCTTTTTAAAATGTTTCTATTAGAAGCTGATGTTTATGATCGCTCTCAGCTTGGCAAGAAAAACACTCTTCTAAACATTTACATTTCGCATTCTTTAGGACAGTTGAAAAATGTTGGCTTGCAGTTCTCCACACTGCAGAGAGGTTGTGAGGAATGTTACAGTAGAACGTTAATAGCCATGCACGTTTCTTGTTCTTTGATTTACTGTGTGGTAGTTTCTATACTAGTTGTGTTCTTAATGTTGTCTGTCCTGAGTTAAGTTTCACTCAAACAACATGAGCCTAGGTTTATTTTTCTAGCTAATAAAAACAAAGTCAATTCATTTATTAATAATACTTTGTACTAACATTATAGTCACTATTTGGAGACTTTCCCATTTGAATATATTCACTATATACTGTTGCAAAACTCCGCAGCGGAGTCAGAAAATGAGCATTTTTCAAGAGATGCAGTCTGTGAAGGAGGGGCCGTCGCTGTTCTGTTTGTCCAAACAATGCGGCGAGTTCTGGTTTGCCTACAACTCCGACCACAACGTACAGACACCAGCAACAAAAATAATAATATAACGTAGAACCCCTGGTCAGTCCCTCTGGCTCCAAGGTAACTACTTCCATGAGTAACTGCCACGTCTGAGTAAGACATTTGTGTTCTGGCTGCTGTGTGTCACGCAGCATGGGCCCCAGTGCACAGCTCTGGTGAGCTCTCACAAGTGGTGCCATTAAAGCCAGCTGGACTGACTACTCGTACCTGCCTACTCACTCCCTTGCACACAGATTTCCCAATCTGACCAACCTAATAGCATCAGGAAAAAAAAAAATAGCATTGGCTTTATTCTTCACCAAGAGCACCGTTTTCAAAGCAATGTTTTGAAAGTGCAATTAAATTGCAGTTTAGAGGTACAAAAATGTATTCAGTGTGTTCCCCATTCCACAAATCACTTAAGGATATGCATGACTGACACAGTTAAATGAATCGCTGAATTAGGACTGATACATGGGATACGATGAAGTCCTAAACATTGCCAACTCTGAGGAAGGTCGCTGAAAGCTGATGGGACCTAGGAACTACAGGATTGAATAAATACAAGAATGTATCCACACAAATAATTGTCTGTATGCAAATCATCTCACTGCAGTGTTGCAATCAGTGGGAGTCCCCAGACTGGACTGCTCCTGTGGGTAAGCTCACTCATGGTCTGGGGATCTGCAGAATCAGGCTTGGTGGTATGTGCTGGATGCCTGGACACTATCAGTTTAATTCAGTTTGCTAAGGTGTGTACAACCTCTGCTAAGGTACACTTAAGCCACAATCACAGTGGCATCGAGTCAGCTGCTTCGGGTCTGGGCCATTTTGCTGTCAGCTGAAGATATGAGGCTGATGGAAGTGGCTTGTTCGATGGCACTTGGATAAAGAACAAAATTTGCTGTATGCCTTGCTGGTAGTAATAGCAGAGAACTCAAGGCAAGGGAATTTTACAAACTGTGAATACAAATTGTAAGTGTGAAGTCTTAATTGCTGTTCATAATTAGGCAGCAATGCAGACTGTACGCATATAATGCCCTTCATCAGAGGAATTCAGGTAAGTAACTTAGAAAGTTTATTAAAGTCCCATCAAAACACGCTGTTGTGACAGTATCATATGGAGACCCCCTGAAGCAGCCATAAAGTACCTTGTCTGGGCCATGGCAAAAAGCCTGGGCCTTATGGCTGCTGGTACTGTGAGGTCAGGAGCGCGCTCCCTGTGCTCGGAGTTAGCCGAGGGTTTATGTTGTTCAGGGAGGTGCTTTTATTTGGTAGGATAAAAGCTGGCTCTTGCTGGCTTACATCAAACTTGTTTGGGAATATTTGCAAACTCATGGAAACAAAAGACAATGTCTCTTGACAAAACATTTTAGTGTAATTCTGTGCAAGAACACTCTCATTCCAGAATAAAAATGACCACACAAAGACCGACTCAAAACTAACTCCCTGCCAGTCTTGAGAAACTGAAAGTCCCATTTTAAAGTGAAGGCAGTTACAAAAACCCCATGTTTTTATTTATCTTGTTGTTTCCAGTGTGTACATTCCCCAGAGCAAGCACTCAAAATCCAAATAAAGTCAGGGGAATCTCGAGGTACCCAGTGACAGTTGCATCACTTCAAGACAAGCACCCAAAATCAAATAAGGTCAATTGAACCTCGAGGTGCGCAATGACTCATTTCAAGGCAGACATTAAAAATGAAGTATCTTTGAAGGGCTTTGAAAATCTTAGCCTAAGTGACTGGGACAGAAGATGAAGCTGTGGAATTCCTGTTCTCATAGACAAGTCCTCTCGGAGCAACTTATTATCAACAAATCATCTACATTCATATAGAGTAGCATATACAGGTCTCTATAGGAAACCGGTAACACATCACAAATCATAACTTAATAGAATCTGTCTATAACCAGTGTCTTGAATAACACTAATGAGTCCATATAAAGAAATAAAGGGAGCAGCTCAGAACGGGTGGCAAGCAGTAGCCAGCAGGCTGGCTAGGAGGAAGGGAGAAATAATAAGGTACCTATTTCCCAGGAAGGGCCAGCAGGTGTATTCACAGAGGTCACACACCACCTGGTCAATTAGGTCTAAACCCAGAGGAACCACTGGTAAAATATCCATCGCTGCTGGCTTTGGTAAAAGCCAATTAGAGACGTATTTATATTACAAAACCTAATTTCTAGGGAATGAAAGTGTGGAGAACTTCAAAGAGCTGCCCAAAGAAGGATGGAGCATGGTGTATGTTCAGGACTGGGACTAATGGATCCCAGTGCCTGAGCGTGCGGACATTCTTTGAGATTCAAGGGAGGATAGCTTAAAACACTGGCCTCCGGTTGCAAAATTTAAGCCAGAACTGAAATAATTTTTACTTGTTTACATTTTACTTGCTTGCTTGCTTCCTCCCAGTCCAGTATCTGAATGTTCAGGTTTAATTGTTTCTAAATAAACAGTTGCTTTACTACGAGGCTTGCCTGACGTTGGGGGTAAGGTAAATGAAAACAAAGCTATGGTGTTACAGTTCCATGGAGATCATAGACTGAGTCAAAGAAGCACATGTGGGTAACCCTGAGAACCTGTACCTCAGCACAGCTTCATGAGATTCTGCAGGTGGGACTATTTTTTGCCAGGCTGCAAAGAACCAGTGCAGGAGCTGGGAATGCCAAGTGCCAAGTTTGCAAAGGCGGTCCCTTTAGTAGGCACAAACAGAGCCCTTTCTGAGGCACAGAGAGACTCCCCAAAGCTTCTCTAAGCTTCTCTCTGGTGCTGTATGATGAGTAGACCAAAGTCATACCACGGGTTAGTGACAAAGCTGAAAAGAATCCAGATTGCCAGCTCCCTGTCCTAAATACCAAATGGAGTCCTGCCTTCTCCTCCAGGATAAAGGCGTAAGGAAAAATGTTCTAAAAGCTTTCCAGAAGCAGTGTGGATTTTGCTGTTAAAAGGAGGAAACATTATCAAAGGATCAGAAAATTCCACAAAGTAACACAACAGTTACTATTGCAAAACTCTGGGGGATCTCTTCTGTGGTATGGAGTTATTCAGCAGCTCAGATTCATAGCAGTATTTCTTCGTCCTCCACAGTCATAAATTCTTTTTCCTGTTTTGGATAAGTTCAGTAAGCTCAACTCTTTTGGCTTCAGTGAGAGCCAGACCTTGCCTAAAATGTAATCTTTTTATTGTCCTTTCCATAGAACATTTATGCTGTGTTTATCAGGTTAATTTCTTTTTTCATTAGAAGTTAATCACAATGCCATTAGCACTGCTTTAATGTCATGAGAATCACACTCTGTAGGGTGCATCCTATGACTGCCTCAGAAATCTCTCCCTGTGGATATTTTGTCTCTGCGAAATAGTCTGGTTCCAACTATTCATCTTTGCCAAGAAGAACAATGTTACCAATTATTCCTACAGTGGAAAATAAATCAGAACAACCGTTTGTTTTCTTGCAGTTGGTTGTACATATCCTTCATCAGAAGAAATTTAGCTATGAATTAGAAAAATTTCCTTTCACGTTCCCAGCCTCTTCAGTTTGTGCAGGATTCATGGTATGCCTATGCATCAGATGAGTTATTTTACCTGGGAGGTAGGAATTGTTCCAAGTTCATACCTGCTCAAGATGTTATTCAGTTTTATGAAGGAGACTGGCATAATGCCTATCTACAAAATATCTCCAGCATTATTACATAGAGCGTAGAAGAGTTAACAGTGACCCAGAAAAGAAATCAAGAATTTGAAGGTAGTTTTGCAGAGAGAAAAGATCTGTCATTAGTGAAAAGAAATGAGGTGAAAATACTGAAAGAGCATTTCTGATCATGCAATCAAGGAAACGTAGAACAGAACTCCAGGGCACAGAGGGATCTGTGAGTACTACCTCGGGGAGAAAGCACTACAGATACTTCTTCAGATAAGGGCATATCAAAATTCAGTGCCTGAGCTCAGAAACCCAAACATTCATATTAAAATACAATCAGTTCATGTTCATGGATCGGGACATGAGTATGTTTAGGACTTGGCTCCCATATTCTGCTTAAACATGCAAGTCATAAGAATAATTCAGATGTGCCATTACCTTGAAGGTATCAGAAATCAGATCGGCTGCACGCTCAGGTTATACAAACAGTTACCCTTCCGTGCACGCAGTTGTGAAAATCTGCTCCTACAGATGTTTTGCATTTATTTTCGCTTTGCACACGACTTGCAGAGGTGTTGTCCGAGGTGCTGAGTCCTCCTCAGGTCATTGTGAAGCTGAAGGAAGCTGCAGGTGCTCCATGCCACTAAAAATCACGTCATTGGCTTAATCATCAACAAAGTCTTATTACCAGGATTTGCAGCTGGGATCCAATGAAATCTGAGATAGCAGTGAGAGTCCTAAGCAACTCGTAATACCAGTTTTTCTAGAAAATTAATAAATGCAAATGTTAACTGTTCTAAATTCACTTCATAAACAAGTCACCTGGAAAGATTTGTGGTTTTCATTAAAACAGGGAATATAAATAGAAAAGGAAATGGAAGGCCTGATACTTAGTGTCCAATAAACCCCACAATGTGGCCAAGCTTTTGCAGGGCTCTCTGGGTATGCAATAAGGTAATTAGCAAACTGTCATTGTAGTCTTTCAATCACTACAGAATACATTTAAATGCTTTCTAAGTGTGCAGCCCAGTTATTACTATTGTAGCAACTGCAGCTGATAGGCTGGATCCTGCACTGAACAAGGCAGAGCAAAGAAGATAAACACTGCTAAACTGCACGGTGGGCATAGGAGAGGCTGAGAAGCTCCAAGAAAGTGATTCCGTTCTCAGCTAGTGAAAGAGACTGGCAAGGGATGAACATTGCCTCATTACACAGAGGCAGCGAGTCTCGATACATGCCCAGTGCCCCTTCACACCCAATGATTTTGAGGCTAAAGTGAGCGGAGGAACTTGAGAGTCATCCCCATTCAGTGTAAGAAACTCTGTGTTGCACTGAGTCTTGGTATTGTTTCCATTCTTGTCTTATTCCCAGCTTGCTGTCCTGTAGTAGGCAGACCAAACTCCAAGCAAAAGTTTTGTGTGACTGCTCAGTGCTGAAGAAACTATGCTCCTCCTGAAGTCCTGGCTCTAGGAGACAAATGTGGATTCCCTTGGAAATCTGCCCAGATCTAAAGGTGAGTATGGAAATGGGTGCTATTGCCTGCACTCCGTGTTTGTGTGCAAACTCTCCCTTGCTGACAGTTTCCAGTTTTTTCCTATTGAAATTAGTATGAGGTTATAAATTTAAAGGATCTGTCAAATAATTAGGTATCATCTTGATAATGAATTATGGATTGAAAACAAGTCTCATAGGCTAAGAAAGTTTGAAAAATTATGCACTTGCCTCCAAAGGAAAAGGAAAAAGAAAAAGGACATATAAGGAGAATAAAACTACTGCATCACAGGTATGATGTCTTAGCAAAACTAACGCAAAGGGTAGAATGCATTCTGAATCTGGACCATGAGTAAGACCTTCCCAGCTTCTCCAGTGGCCGAGACATGTGTCACCTTCTACATTCCTCGCCAGTCTCTCACAAAGCAGCTGTAATGTGCAACCACGGTTCCCAGCCGTGAAGCCATCATGTGCTACCTGCCAAGCCTGGCAGAGTCCACGCAACGACGCTGCTTCGCACTACCGTGTGGACTGCAGTAAAAATTGCCCAGCTGGCCTCCATAAAAATTAATCGAGTGGCCCTGCTCGAAGCATCCTGCGTCTTCCTGGAGTTATGCATTGGAGAGGACTCTCTGAGTCATCCTCCTAATTTGCATATCCCTTTGCATCTTGGCATTAACAGCCAAGAGCCATTGGAGCCAGCTAGAAAAGCCTTATGTTTGTGCTCTCCCATGCAAATACCTCTTCTCCCTATATATTAGTTACTGTGTGTGGGTTTTCTCTCTCACTCTCTCTTGCCATATGTGTGGGAGTTGATGGCATCAACTTTGTGAAATCTCAACACATGCCAAGAACAGCTGGAGAAGTTGAAACAAGTTCTGGGTGAGGTGAGTTTCATGGGCAGGGACTGAAATTAGCAAAGGTACCGTGGCTGCTTGCCATCCTGGGAGTCTCACATGGAGCATGCGGGCTTTGCTTGCTCCAAGAGCAGATTCCCCATGGAAAAAAAGGATTTGATTTGATTTAGATAGTGACGATGGCAGAGACAGCTGAATTAGAAGAATCTGTTCACGAGGAGAGACCATCTCTGCACCTCTTCTGTGACTGGTTCATTATGTAAATATAAAAATTTCATCATGAGTCTGAGGTAATTAATATCTTTAGCCTGCATGTAGCACTCTTCATCTTCAAAACGCTTTACTAACATTAATAATTAATCACCACAACACTCTGGGAAGGTTATCATCTTAATCAATGGGTAAACTGAGGCACAAAGATTTAAAGTATCACAGCCTGCCAGTGGCAGTACTCTTGTGTCCCTGCCTGGTGCTCAGTGCATTCCAGTGCGTGGCCAAGCTACCTGATATGCTTTATGATAAGAAGGAACAAACCAAGAGGGCATTCCAGGATGAATGAAATAAAGCTCCCTCCAGACTGCACACAGAGCAGAACCTGGTAATCACCGGGTGCTCCCTGCAGGTCTCTGTGTTCTCAAATCCAGGACGTCTGTCCTCCCCTTGTAACATCCACAAGACATTTCTGTTGATCTTTCTGCATGTTCCCTTCAGCAGGCCGACAGCATTCCTGACATGATAGATAGATACACTCTGGCCTCAGCCTTAGCTATGACCCAGGTACTTACATCTTCTTTTCTGGGTAATTTTAGAATATAAAGAACCAATGATATGTCTGATGAATTTTAGTGTTGTTAACTGTTTAATAACTAGCATTTGCTTTGTGAAGCACTTTACCCATCTGCCTCAGAAGAATTTCCACCTTTTGCCTCAATCTCTTCTACAGGAATATTTGAGTCTGGTTCCAAGTTTGGTCTGAAGTTGTTAATTTTCTGTAATCAATTCTTGTTTAGGCTAGTAAAGGCAGCTTTTAACTTACCAGTTTTTGCCATTAGTTCCACCTGGACATCTCCACTGGGTCATAGATTATTGCTTAGGTATGTCATTCCCAGACAAGGCTGGGGAGAATTGTGAAAGAAGTGACCTCCCTGCCCAATTCAGAAAATGAAACTTCAGCGCAGCCTACTAAATACAGAAATATGCACAGTACATCTGAAAGAAAAGTTTGCTTTTCTTGAGGCTTCACAAGAGGGATCTGTCAAATGCAGCAGGCTGTCATTAAAAACAATTAACCTAATCAAAAATCCCTTTTCTCTTATTTCTGTCTAGTCAGGTGAATATTAAATACTAGATTTTCCGGGGGGGGGGAGAGGAAATCAGCATCTATGTTTTCATTCAAACATGCGTATGAAGGAGCAAGTACAGATTTGCCTTCGTATACCTAAAGTATGCATGTAATTAGTATGACTGCACAGGGAGTCATGAGACTTGTCTACATGACTGGCCACCTGCATGTCATTTGGGCGGTTGTCTTAATAGTGACAATGCTTGTGCACGCAGTCCTAGCATTTAAATGTATGGAAACACACATTTTTCTGGCAAAGTGGACTTGTGAGAGCTGCTGTTCTCCTAACCTCAAGAGTTCGGGTACCTGTTAGGACAATACTTCTCATTGAACATGTAGATTTTTGTACCTGTTTGGTTTAGAGTTAAATGGTTGCTTGTGATGTCTTAACTCCCAGCATCACCACCACGAGTACAAGTACAATTCTCTCCTCGTCACTCCCAAATCTCTTTTGTGTTTTCCAGAAGTGGAGGAGGCAAAGAAAAACCCTAGTTCCTTTGAGGTGGGAGCTCACCCCAAGGGGGAGGAGAGGGAAGCTGACCTCCAGTGCATTTACTGATCATATTTATTTTTAAAGGCACTTAGCCATAAGTCCCAACCTATGGCTCTGCTTCCTGCAGGCACACCCTGCTTGTGGCTGTGAAGGTACTCACTAAGCACTAGTAACACCCAGCATTTATATAGGGCTTTTCATCTTCAAAGCACTTCCCGAACATCGTTTAATTAATGAATCCTCACAGCCCTCTGTGAGGTATGCACAGTTATTACCCCCACATTTTACAAGTGAGGAAAACTGAGGCAGCGATTAGCTGAGGCAACACTGTGGGAATTGGGATTAGAGCTCCGGAGAACTCAGGAGTGCCTGGACCCCCGTCCCACGCAATGATTGCCAGGCTGCCTCGTTGAGAAACGCACATGGTGCCTCAGTTCAGCACAGTATCTTGAACGCCACCAGTGCTGACCCTTTGGTGCATCAGCAACACCTTTTCCTTCCAGATCCACGTAGGTTTTCTGTGTGGAGATCTGGAAAAATTTTCTTTTTCGTCTTTCAGTATCAGTTCCAGATCCTGCTGTCACCCAGACAGGAGATCCAAAGAAAGACACCGGGACTGAAGTTCCAGAAGAGGACGGCTTTATTACCTATAGCACTACCTAACACATTCAGTTTTAGTGCCTTCACAGTGTTTTTAAAATGACATAGAAGGGGGACTTTCACCCAGAAATCTCAGAGTGCTCTACGGACAAAGGACAGTGTTGCAATCCCAAATCACAGTATGGCTCTGTGCAGACTGTCGGACCCACTCAGGCTTGGCCTCCGCTGAAGATCTGATGATTCACGACCCTCAGCCTACATTCATGAAAGTTCAGTGAGTTTCACTCACATCCTCCTCAGTGGCTGCGGGTTCCTCCCTCCAGAAGCCCCAGGGCATCCCAGTTCCCAGCTGACATGTGGAGGACAGGAGCAGACTTCCTGGTCGTAATGGTAGCCAGTAGGGTGAGAGAGGGCACCAACGATGGGGGTTAAACCTGGATGGTTCAACCTCGTCAAACTTGAATATCCGAGAGAACCTGCAGGGCTTGGTTCCTTTCCAGCCCTCCAGGGCTCTCACAGCCCTAATTATTATTGTTGTTGTTGTTGTTATAACAAAACATTCATATACTGCCATAAAATACAAACTAGATAATACACGTTCCTTGCCTGAAGAGCTCAGGCTTTAAACAGGCTGGACATTCTGAACTGGATCCCTCAGGAGAGACAGGGAAGGCGCAGCCCTTTTACAGCAATTTCCCTTCTCAATTCCTTTCAAGTGCAGCTGGACACTGTGAAGGGACATGGGACGTGGCAATAAGCAGCTGACCAGGCAGCATCAGAGATACAGCATGCTCCTCCAGCTGTGCCTCAGCTCATGTTCTGCTATGCACAGCAGCTGTGGGAGAAGATTTGTGGCTGGCAGTCACACTCACAAGGCAGGGGACTTTTGGGGAATGGGATTTCATTGAGGGTGTGCTTCTCAAAGCAGCTGCAGCTCAAAGCTGGTACCTACCACTCGGAAAGCAATGTCCAACCTGCTGTTCCTGGTGGGGTAGCAGCTCCCAGCGCCTGCCGAGTTCTCACAGGCACTATCAGGGAGTTGCTGTCAATCAGTTGATCGCTGCCTCTGCCTGAGCCAGACGGTGCGGTACCACCTGCAGAAACGCAGCAGGAGCGGCTCCATCCTGCTCCTCTACAAGACAACCATCCCACAGGCGTTGTTTCAAATGCACTGTTCTGCTAAACCGAGGTGGAGGAATTGTAACGCTCAAAAGAAAACAGGAGCATGGTAGTGCATAGTGTGCACAGCTGACTGCTGGGAAGCACTGGGGAATCTGTGGCTCGTAAATGCTCTTCTGACTGAGACCGATGTCTTCTCCAGCCTGTGAGGTCCCTTCTGTTCCCTCCTGACAATGTTTCCCAGTCTAATCTGAAATGCCATGAGATAGTGAGCCAAGGGAGAAGTGGAAAATGTTGCAATTCCTAAGCTGCACTTTGAAATGAAATAGTAATACTTGTAATTAATAATAATCTCTAATGAAAAAAAAAAAAAAATCCCTGCTTATTCCAATATAGACACTTTAGGCAGTACTAGGGCGTCAGGCAGGCTTATTCAGCCTCTGGACAGACTCACCCACAAGGCCTAGCATCAACACGCCCTGTGTACACCTAGCATCATTTTGAACAACAACTGCACCAAAACAAAACAGACAAGGAGCACTTTAGGTCCTTCGTGTGTCTAAGCACCAGAGAGGGATCCCTGGCCAGTTTTTACCAACTACAGGCTCTGAGCCAGAAACTGACCCTGCATCTATATTCATAACTCATAAAACAAACCAAAACAAAAGCCCAACAAAATACATTTACAATGAAGGAAACATTTCTCAGAATTGCTGCTGTTTTCCTTCCCTCCAGTGCTCTATGTTCCAATGTTCGAATGTTCTCTGACCATTCGGTCACAAAGACATTGAGCAGACACTGTTGAAGTTTTTGAATGCTTAATCTGACCTATCTTAGACCTGGCATAAACCCAAGGAAATATTAAGAATAGGGGCACACCTAATATATTACTAAGGGATATAATGTTAATGTTCTGATTATTATTGAAGCCCATAGCAATTTTCATCGCAGAACTTAAGAGGCAATGGGGAAACCTCACCGGACACCCAGCGTAAAGGTTTACATCACCCGCTGCCTACCCCTAAACCACAATGCTGCTGCTATTTCTTTCCATTCCTTCCCTCCAGGCTCCTAGTCTAGCCCCCAGCCAGGCTCTGCACTATCCCTAGGGGAATTTGTTCATACACACAGATATGTTGATGACTCAAGTCTTAATTTTTCCCCAATTGATCTGCCTCTTTATGGCCAGTCCTGCCCCGACTGCCATATTCTCCCAGATGGCTCGCTGGCTACACCAGCAGAACTCCCTGCCTTTTTCCCCATGCCCTCCTTTCTCTACCCCTGCCACCATGCTCTGCCCATTTCTTGGCCATCACCAAAGGAGCCCTTTTTCTTAACTGCCTCTTTGTAGCACAGCCCCAACAGCTACTGTTCATCGTGACAACACTTTCTGTGCAGTGGACATCTGTTCAGAAGCCCGACACACAGTGCTGCATTTCAACAGAACAGCGAAGCATTTCTCTTTTTTCCCATCTGCAGAAGGTGATCCAGACAAAATGGCTAATTTCTAAGTTAGCTCCTCTTGGTTTATGCTTCCTGCCCTAGCAATGGTTGTCAATCAAGCAGAGCTTAATCTTAACTCAGGCATTAACTTGAACACAATTAATTCTTGGCAGCAGACATAAAATGCCATGAGCCCCATCTCTCCTGATGGTGATAAGGCTGACTGTCAAGACAGGCTCTGCATTCACTCCTTGACTTTAGCAAGAGTTAGATCAAGCCCATACAGACTAATAAAACAAACGACCTTGTTGGCATTAGCAAGTGCAACTCTAAAAGAGTCAATTGATTTCTGTCTCCCTATGCCAACCAGGACTTGCCTTGATTTACAGAGGTGGCTGGGATTTTCCTATTAGTTTTCAGGGTATCAATTCAAATTACAACTGGGAGAGAATAAAAAGCACAAATTTGAGGCATATGGCCCAACCCTAAGGGAAGGTGTTTGACAGGCTGAAGCGTTACCACCACCCCCATGGCCAGACACATGCGAGGCGGTCACAGATGTGACCTGCTGCCATCTGGGTCAGCATAATCTCGCCCTGCCTTCCTCTGCCTTGTTTCTGTTGCCTCATTGCCCTTTCCGCATGGCATTTTCAGTCTTCTTTTATCTCCTTCCACTTACGGACCTGATTTGCGTAGCTCAAATAAAACCTTGTTAACTTTGCTGGGGTTCATAGTGATTCAAGTTATGAGATGAGATGGCCTGGGACAGACTGTCACCAGTTCAAGTCCAATCCAGGTTATCTTCATCTTGAGGTTGAGGAGCCAGCTGGGCCATCTGTCTTGCACCACTCACAAGCCTGACACTCACTGTCCCACTCCCCTTCCCTCATTTTTCTGGCTATCTATTTTTCTCATTACCCTTATCAAGAGAAGAACTTAACCAACCTGGCATACCAGCCTGATGTACTTAGCAGATTGCGCTGTGACTCAGTACAGAACTCTTCCTATGTTTTCACATATAAACACAGTCAGTGGACAAGGCGACAGTGAAAAGAGTACGCGATGCATCATGGAGATTGCAAAACCCTGAGGAGTCAACAGATCAGAAGGTCCCTCGCAGAACAGGTCCCCATTCCCCACCAAAGTGCTCTATTCCTTTCTTGGTTTGAACAGTCTAAAGTTTGCAAAACATCTGAGATTCATTAGGTTATGCACAGGAATATCCACAGTATTAAAAATCCTGCAAAGGCATATTCTGTTAGCAATATTTTGGCAACCATCCTGAAGGCTGCCATGTATTTGATGACTGGTGTAAATTACACCACTCATTAAGCTGGGGCAAATATTTTGAAAGTGATCCATAGGCAGAAACGCATTCATATCAACCACCCAATGAAGAGTATTATACACAGATATATCTGACCCAGGGGATGAAATGGCAAAAACTACCCAGGTGCTAAAACTATGATATTTAAGATTCATTGTCTTATTTCATCAGAATTATAGCTTTTGGTAGCACGCTTGGCCAAAAGGCCATCTCTTCCCGTGGCAAACCAGGAAGAATTTTGTTCTGCCCTACGTTGAACAGAATCTTTACCTAAAATTTCATCTTAGTTGTCCTGCAAACATGCCTCAAGTTTGCCCTGTTTTATAGGGCCTTTCTGGATATCCTGGAAGCTAAGGTGGTTGGTGCATCGTATACTGCATTGTGTAAGGTGTTGCCTACTTATAGTTTGCGTATTATTACAAATATGTTTTTCAACCGACTGAAAAAAACATTGATAGAGTCTCACTGACAAAAAAGCTTTAGAATGTACATGGAGAAAAATGTCTTGTTATGATTTTACTGCAAATAGTCTTGATGACATTTATTCTAAAAAGCTCTGTCTTGCTAAGATTCATATGGATAAAAACCTCACATTCAGTTTCTGAATTAATTTTGATAAGGTCCAAATGCAGTATACGCTTGCAATGAAGCTGTCACGTGCTTGGCTTATATCAAGTAAAATTCTGCAAGTAGCAGTATGGCTATTTCAGATACTTACTTCAATTCTGCTGATACAACTGAAGTAAAAATTAACTTATGAAAAAGCTGTTAGGATTTGTCAGTTTTTTCTTTGGCAAAGCTATGCAGGACTGGCCTCAAAAATTAACTTGTTTGTAAAATTCCAAATATATGCAAATAAGTCATTTATCTTATTCAAGAAAATAATTCAGTTATGAACACTTACATGATCACAAAGATGCTTGGGAGACAGTTATCCTCAAAAATAGTCTTTATATCTAACACATCGTATATTATTTCAATGTATGAGCTAGATGTATGCAATACATCATATTAAATATCTCCTCTGAATAAAGAAACACCAAAGGAAATCCTGTACTCATTTCATTAAAGAATATCCTCCATGTCTCTCATAAAGTCAGACTCTAAGAGTTACTTCCATAGTTCCTCCATGCTGAGGTAGTATCGCAAAAAAGCTTTCTGTGCTCAAACACGGGTTAACGCTTTCTTGATTGAACACGTTGAACCTGTCCTCCTTTGTCTGCAGTGCTTCTCAAGGGAATACTAGCTCTGTTCCCTCTTCTGTGTGAGCCCATGACCCGAGGTCAGGCACGCAAAGGACTGCCCAGAGTTTAAAGATGAAGAATTTAGTTAGGGGTGGTTGCATCCCAGGTCTCAGTGGAATGGGTTGAGTCCCATCCCATACCACAAGATGACGGGGGCACGCTCCACATTGTACTGTGTGACAGGCCCAGGCCCCAGGCACAGGACTGCAGACAGGGAGAATCACATGCTTCTTGCTCTGCACAGTGCCACAGGCCTTCTCCAGCTCCCCGTATCTGGTATGTGGGACCACAGAACTGGAGAGACCCTGAAGTGCTGGGTTTTGTGGTCCAGTCCAAGAGTGTGGAAAAAACTCCCCGGGAACTAAGAATCCTCACAATTCTCACTATGTTCCATTCTCCTCCACTTTGATGTTGCTCTTACATGAATGTTGTTAGGTATTGCATGTATATTAAAAACAAATAAACATGAAACAGGACACTGCTGCACACAGTTTTCCCTCTTAGAAGGGAATGAGAACAAAAACTCTACAACACATACTAGCCACATTGCTTATGCAATTAATTCTCCAATAGCTAGGGTACATCCATTAGTTCCACTAGAAACTAGGAGAGACAAGCTTGTTATATTTTCTGTTTTGCAAGCATTATCTCCAGCAAAACAGCCACCAGGAACACAAATACAGTCTAACAGACTGAAGTCTTCATAGGTCTAGTACCCTTCCACAAACAGAGTAATGTTTCAATGCAGTATTCTAATATTATAGGATATATGCCCAAGAGTGTATTCTAAACTAGCATCCATAATAGGTTCTGTCAAGGGCTCCATATGGCCAGTGGTAACTGTCCCCCTGAACTGCACTCACGGTGAAAGTGCTGGGAGAACTGTACTTGAACTTCCATCTGTTGAGGAACAAGCCCCACTGTATTAAATATCACAGATCTTTTACTGCCTCCTTAAGAAGTGAATTGTGGAGTAGCACAAGGACCTAGAGTGTTGAGATCTCATGTACTGTATTCGCACCTGGGAATCACTAGGTGTATGTTCATAAATAGCTAATGTGGCAGAGCAGCCCAACATGGTCTTACTTTTACTACCGGATTGCTCTGAGATCTTGTTCATCTTTCAGTATCTCATCTGGTCCTTCTGTAGCTTGGGGAATAACACTTATCTGCTCCACTGAGGCACTGAGGTCTGCAACAATAACTATGAACTGTTTGATAAGAGATGCTACTGAAAGACAAAGGTGTATTATTGCAAAATTTTGTGGGTTAGCAACTTAGCTAGTGGCACTGTATTGCATCCAGAGCCCATTTGGCTCCTCACAATGAAATGAGACTGGGGGGAGAGGAAATCAGGTCAGAGTTTTTGGCAGACTTATTCAAGGTAAGCATAATCCAGCTGATTCATTATGTGCTGCAATCCTTGCTGGCAAAGACTCTGAAGTGAAGTAGCCTCCAGCCCTATTGCAGCTCAGCGTGTGGGTGTTGATGCTGCACATTAGGGAAGGGTGTCACTGGTGGATAAATTTAAGGGGGTGAGGGCTGGATAAAGGACGCAAAGGACTTCACACAAGCGTGCAATATCAGCCTAGTGTTCCCCGCTGAGCAGCCCACTCTAAAAATGTTGTTCCTACCTCCTACAAGACAAGGAGGAAACCTTTTGAGAAGACCCTTCTGATGACTAACTCAATCTCTGTTTCATGAATCATTGGCATTGGGATGTCCTTGTGGCATAATCAGAGCTCCGGTTATTATACTCATTGATGATAAAACAAGTAAATCTTAATGAGTTGTGGGAAAGGAGACAATAGGGCCCTCTGCCAGGTCTCATTTACCTTGACAACACGCCTACAGCCCAAGTACAAAGATCACTATTGTTTATCCTCGGTATTTGTGAAGGGGCCAGACAGTTCTTCTCATTTCACTCCATCTGATGGTACTCTCTTTATCTCTGCCTTAGCATTTCTAAGGTACCTATCACTGTGGTATCTAAGCACCTCAGCTTTAGTCCAAGGTTAAATTTATGGTAAATAAACCACTTGGATAGCCTTTGAAGGTGAGAAACTGATATATAGTTAAATAGTGGTAAATCATTCAATTTACATAGTGCCTCTTCTTTGACTAAAAGGACAAGCAAAGACTTTGTTGTTCATATTGTAAACAAATCCTCTGTGTATGATTCAGACACTAAGTAACTGGGTCTGTTACCTCACTAATGCAGCTAAGCCAATCTACCATGCCAGTAACACATGCCCAGCATGAACTCAGCTTCTGTCCCAGCTGGACGGTATTTAGACTATGGACTCTTGTCAGCCTAGCTTGGTTTTGGTCAGGGTTACAACTCATCGCACTCCTGACCAGCAGCACTACAGCAGTAGGATTATATAGAAAAGAGAACAGATATGAGAAAAATGGACCCATTCCACCCAGCCATCTGTCCCCTGTGGGTACTCACAGTCAGAGCTGCTGTCCTGCTGCTGCTGGCTATTCTTGCAAAGCCAAACACCAGTTGTGAATGGGCCAGGAAAGCTTTCACCTGGTGCATGCTTTATCTACAGCTTTGTCATCTACAGTTGCTTGGGAATTTTCAAGGAAAAGGATTTTTGAACAGAAGAAAGAGATCTCTATCAAGCTACGTTTTTGTACATATTTTTTAAGGAAGTGTTTGTTAAGAAAGGCTTCCCAGATCCCAGCTGGGTTAGGAAGAGCAGCCCCTGAATAGTCAGCATTCCAGCAGCCAGGCACTGGCCAGGGGTAGGGGAGAACCGGGATCGGCCTCTAGCACTTCCTCAGCCCAAGTGGCTGCCAGAATCACCAGGCATGGGTGTCTTCTACCGGTTTGGTGCAGAAAGCATGAAAAGATGTGAGTTTCAACTCAGTGTGAACACAGGAACATTCTCGAATTTCTGAGAAGTTTGTCAGGATGGCAAAACACTTCCCATTCAGATCTGGAGATAAGGGCAGATTTCAAGCAAGAAACAAAAGACAGACTCTGACATTTAGATCTCAGAGTGAGTTCCTTGGGACAGCAACAAGAGAAAAACATCTTTCTACTTGTGCTATAACTAAATCAGATCAGTTGCTGATTTATAATGCTGAGCCGGGAGAGCATTAAAAATAGTGTCTTTTTTTCCCCTCCGTATTGCCAGCCACAGGGAATTGCAACTAAGTTAGGGATTGTCTACTGTTTGCCTCTTTTAAACAACTTTTTCTGTTCTCACATGTTCTCGCTCTGTTGGCTTCTTTTGCTCCTGTCAGCTGGAGTGCTGCTCCGTGACTCACCGTGCAGAAAGCCAAGCGACAAACCTTTCCCTTAGGACAGAGACAGTGTCACCTCCACAGCGTACTTGTGCCTGTTGGATTCACACCCTGAGTCTCCAGTTCACACTGCCCCCCTGCAGTGACTTGATGCAAGTTTTTAACGTGATGTTTCTGCTTTTCTGATGTATAAAAGCAAGTGATGAGCAGGGAAGAATGACAAGTAAGGTATATACAGGAAGACCGCGGCAATAATCATACAGCAAAGGTCTCAGTAGTGCATATAGAATTGTGCTTTGGTAGGGGAGGTTGCATAATCAACCAGATGCTCTTCCATCACATGGGAACTGAGCAGTCTAACACGGGAGGGGGGCTGCAGCCCTGCCATTTCCTTCCTCTTTCCCTTAAGAAGTCCATCGCTAGGCCAGACTGCTTAAGGTCATTTCACAAATGGGAGGACTTCCCACCGTATCCTTGTGCAAAGAATCATCTCAATCCTGTTCTTTTCACATATTGAAAACAATTATTTACTGATAGAAGATGCTCAAGAAGTAAGAGCTTAACGAAAGCTCTGAGTAAAAGGAACAAGGCTAACATGGAGACAAATACATACTGCCCCTCCTTGCTCACTTCTCATAGGAGCAATACCCTGAATTCTCTTTTCACTTGCATTGAAGTAAATTAAGCAGCTCAGATAAGATTACATAGCTACAAAGCTTTCCTAAGTGACAGGAGAATCAGATCCAGTGTGTAAGCCAGAAAAATAATTCTAGTGCTCTCCCATGGAGCAAAATGACTTTCTGGCTCCCGCCTAGCTCCTTTCAGCCACAGGCAGCAAATGAACACACACAGTTTAACCCATAGCAAGCTTTCAACTCTCTAAAAGCTTCCTTACTCACTTGTTACTTACACAGGTTTCCCTTTGAAATCAGTCACCAAAAGTCAGTGAGTTCTACCTTAGCAACAGATAATTAATAATAATGATGCTTCCCCACCTCATCTCCTTCAATACGCTGAAGGGACAGAAGCAATTTCTACAGGAATTCCCCCCCGAGGTTACTGATTTGCTACAGATCTTCAGTTTGACCTGCAGAGTGAAGAAAAGCTGCAGCTTCATCCATAAGCCAGTCTGCTCTCTGCCAGTTTGTGCCAGATAGACTTAATAATTAGTTTTGTGGACACTCATGCTGTCACACAGTATTTTTTACCTTCTGGAAGAAAAGTAGCATGAATTCAGATATTTTGAGGACCTCATTCAGCTTTCCAAGAAGCTGCTGAGCCCTTAGAAAAATCTAGCCATGAGCATCCCAGAAAGAGCTGCAAGGCACCGGCCATTTTGACACTCAGTTACAATTACAAAAGTCTCAGAATGAGAGGGGGCTGCTTTGAAAATGTGGCCTCTAATTGCAAGTGTTGACCACTGGAAATGTGGATCTGGCCTGTTTTGAAATTTGGACTATCAGTACTTAACTACACCTGTCAGCTGGGCAAGAGCCACAAAGCATTAGCAACAGCAAGGCTTTTCTGGTCAAAGTAAAAAAATGTCCTGACTAAGCCAGAGTAAAAGACCAACAAAGAACCCTGAAAAACACCATGAGCTAGTGAAACCATGCAAACAGCTTAAATAACACTCCCAGAGCATATAGCAAAGATCAGAACAGATCCAGGTCATTTCTGCTAATGGAGGACATATAGTCTTCAGCAGGGAACTCAAATCATATCAGAGGTAATCGAGTCATTTAGAGGGCAATGCTGTTTGCTCCATAGGGACAGATGAGCATATCATGAAGTTCAAAACTCATCGCTGCTTTCCAGGGAAAAGGTCAATGTCTGAACAAGCAACGGGGATGGAATTCAGTTCTCACTTCTGAGGGAAGCTAGGATAGAGGCATATCCTACAGAAAGGTGAGCTTGCCATGTCCACAGATCGAGACTTCATTCCTGAAGTCTTCTCATGCCAAATAAATTCACCAGACTACGTAAAAATCTTGAGTTGAGCACTTGCCAATTTGTGCATGCAGCTGTAGATACGTAGTGTGTAATTGCATTCGCCATCAGGGTAATTGTGCATGCAAAATTGTGCAATAAGTATTTTGTACACATAGTCATGCTTTTAACTTTCCTTTCTTGTTTTTCAAGAATCAGGCACTGTTTGAACAAATACTCAGGTAAAATAGTTAAAATTATTAAACATTATTTTGACTTGCTTTAATTATAAAGTCACAAGTGAACCACAATACTGTGCACTTCAATGACACAAAAGAGAGACACACCACATCACTGCTATGTCATTAGGATGTTTGTACAGTTTTCTAATTTGTCTGCAGAAAGATGGATTCCTTAGACTGAAGCTAATTTGTTACACGTCTGGAATCTAAAGCCAATTAAACACTGATGATAGTTACTATGCAGTCCTTGGCAATTAACTTGCTATTTTTGAGGATTTGTTTAATTTTATAGTTGGGGAAACCAAGGAAGAAACCCTTCTGACAGAGAAATCACAGCTATTTCACAAAAAGTCCAAAACCATATAGATCTACACTCAGATACAAAGTGGCACTGTATACTTCAACAAAATACAGCACAATACAGATAGACTGGGCAGATCAAATGAAGTTCAATGATTAATTTCTCAAATAGAAGAATTCCCAGCTCCAATAAGAAATTGCAAGACTGGACAGGGATATCATTACATGGGAAACCTGGACTCTCAACATATGTTCCATAATTCGATGCTACGAGCACAACTACAAAGCAGGCCAGGCTAAACACTAGAATTGTGTAAACTCTGTTACCTGCGCTGGCCCTAGGTGATACCACTGCTAAAAGCAAACATTGTCAGGAAACAATATACCATGGACCTGCATCTGTGAACAGAAGATACCACTGAGTACCCACAACAAGGCAGTGTCATCCTACAAGAGCAACCAATGCCATGAAATGCAACACTGCTGAGCACAGCACCTATTAGATGTGGCCAGGATATAATAACTGGATCCTGCAGTACACAGCATAGTGCAGATAATAATCAGAGTATCATTTCATAAATACACATACATCTATATACACATACATCTATATATACACACAAAGCATTGTCTGAAGGGAAGAACAGTTTTCCTAGGCACAGAGAAGTGCTTTTCTTTGAAAATTAAATGTTGTAATATAAGATTCTTAGAGACATTAAAACAACCAGACACCTAAAAAGGGAAATGTCAACAACAACAAGAGGGGGAAATAAATTTAACCATTCCAGTTAGGCAATCAGTTCTATCACTAAGATGGGCTAGGTGAATTACAGGCCTGTTTAAAATCAGAACTTCAAATATCCCTATCAACGCCCTTCAGAGCTCAATCACTGTAACTGCTATGCCCAAGGAGTCTTGAGATCTTTCCTTATACGCATCCCATTTGTCACAGACAAGATTAAGAGGCACTCTGGCCAAATGTCTGCTTGTCCAATACTAGGCAGCTCCCAGTTGCTTACAGCTCTTGGGCTGTTACTGGACCTCTATGTTTAAGCCAATATAATTTAATAAACTGATCATAAGTGATGCAGAAAAGATACAGCCTTATCTTAACATCTGACGTATAGCTGTATCCAAAGAACATGTTGCATTTAGAGCAGATTAAGGAATCCCACTGAGGGTGGAATCAAAACTGACACCTTCCACTTTTGCAGAGAGTTTGATGTAAATGCAGGTAAGGTTTCAATAAAGCAAGTGAGACAGAAACTCACTGTTGCATTAGAAAACTGTAGTTATCCTGCTCCAATCAGTAGCTCAGATTTGCATAAGCTTTTCACTTGGCATTATTATTTTGCCACTGGTCTGTAGAAAATGAAACAGCATTCCCTGCTATGGAAAAGCCCCATCCACAGATGGGCAAGAACCTCTATACATGCAGGAAGCACATATACACAAAACCAGCTTCCTGCATACTCACATGTATAACACACAACTTCCACCAAACACCGACTTACGAAGTCACACATAAATGTACAGATACACCCATGTTTATTCAGAGTGTATGCACACAAACATATGCATCACACATGTTTATGCATGCACCTGTATAAACACACTTGCATGCAAGCTTAGACATGCAGCATTCTCGGAGCTGCACATGGGTACTCACATACGTGCTTACATGGATTCGAGTACACACCCATGACTTGCTCAAGGCAGCACCATCAGCCTATGGCAGAGCCAAAAAAAAGAAAAGATTGCAAGGCCAGGAGTTGTCCCCGCAGCTGAAGTGACAAGGCCTGTCCTGCGGTCCTTCCCTTCAGAGAGGGGGGTATCTGTGGAGGCAGTCACACTCAGACACATCCACGAGCACAGGCTTGCGCCCAGCCAAACACACAGTCTCGCTTAGCCCATTAGGCACTTTTCCACGGTAACATGCACATGCCCTGCCGCCACTCCTCCCTTCTCCTAATCCTTTATTTGCACACACCTCTTCGTATCAATCTGTTTCATTTTCCAAATAATGCATATTCACTTTTGTTTACAGCCGGGACACTGGGCTTCTTTGAGTCAGTCTCTATAACCATCTTGGCAAAGCCAGTCCTGTCTTGTTTGTTTGTTTTTGCAGTGACTGAGTGTGTAAGGAATATGGAGGGTGTAGGCGGCTCTACATGTCCCTTCACCTCTTGTGGGTTTTGGCGCATTCCTTTCATAAATACGCTCTTTCAAATGCAGGGGACAGGATGCTTTGTTTATATAACCACCGCTTTTTGCTGAGGCTCAAACCATCCCAACACATCCCTCTCCAGAGGCTCTTTTGAGGAGGTCTATGTTTCTCAGTTACCTATGACATGGGCTGTGGGTAACAGCACAGCTTGGAGAGTTGGGAAAAGGACCTAACCTCAGTCAGAGCTAACTTCAGAAAGACCTACTTTAAGCTGGAATGTGACAGTTTAGCACCTAATTCTCTCCAACTTTCTCTTCACCTCAGCTGGCCCCGAGTCTCAGTGGATGGCTTAGGAAATGGAAGCATCCCAGGAACAGCTCTGACTGCTGATTCTCACCACCAGCAGACAGTTTCTGTGAAACTGCGCTGCTCTGACTGGTGGGAGTCTATGTAAGCCGTAGGGAGCAAGAAGCAAGAGAATAAGAAAGGATGTGTTGCACACAGAATACTGCATTAGTTAAAAAGGCTTTATCTACACAAAGAAGTTTAAATGCTTCGGCTAACCCCTGCAATGATATGGCTTTTCCTCTTCTTTTCCTCCTCCAAGAGATGGATATAATCCTACCCCTTACTCTGAAAGAGCTGTTTCCAATACCATTAGCTGTATGAGTTATTTTAGTACAACCGTTTCACTTTGCATTTTCACACCCATACAACTATCTCTACATAAAGACTTGTATCCAAACCCATAAACATCGCTGAATTAGAGCAGGTGCTCTGCAAAGACCAGGCCTACATTAACTTGCCATGGTAAGTTACACTGATAAAAGCACCTTTACACAAGTGTAATGAGAGTTATCCTTGCTTTAGCTGTATAGCTTTTAAGCTAAAGTGATACAAACAATTCCTTTTTTAATTCATTTCCTCCCTCTTCATGTCTTCTAGGTGTTCCTTTAGCTAAAGTAGTGGGCTGAATGAGCAGAAACCACAGCAGTAAATGGGAAGAGCCAGGTGCCAGAGCAAGGTGCTGTGTCACCCACAGCAGACAGTTCCCTTGTATGCTCTTGTTATAGACCTACATGCTATAAAAAGCATATATTGGTATTGTTGTGCACACATGATCATAACACAGCATTTGCTAGCATTCAGTAATTTATCATGAATGTTTCATAATACTGAGTGGGAAGAAAAAACATGAAATAGTTCTAGAGATTTTTCTAGCACCACATTGCTAGGAAGAACTGTTTCCCATAGCTAAATTATAGACACAAAACAACCACTAACTTAACCACTTGAAGGGAAGTGAGTACACAGCTAGCCAGGCCAAGGAGATGGCACCAGTAACACAGGTTCAACGTTGCCTGTCAAACACAGCAACAGACAACAAGACAATTTTCATAGGTTTCAGTGATTGCAAAACCTAAGTCTATTCAGCATAGACTCAGGGCATTCCTGCAAACAGCCCATGGAGTTTTTGATTTAAAAAAAAGAGAGAGAGAAATGGGAAAACAATTATGCAATTAAAGAAACAGTAAGACAAAACAGAAGGCCAAAATTCTAGAAAGACATATATTTAAAGCTAAAAGTTAGCCTTTTTAGTCAGTAAACATTGCTTTAACATCCGTTCTGGAATTATATACATCACACACCCCTAGAATGCCTATACTCTTGCTCCTGCAGAGCTTATAGATCTTCTCAAAGATGCACCATCTGCATTTGCAGTCGGAAACAAGAAGGCCAAAAAAAGTCAGCACAATTTCTTCAAGTTCATTCAGACACGAGTGATCAAGGAGGCAGGCATACCGAAATCCCCTCTGTCAGCTCCATTCACTACATACGGAGCAGCAGTGCATTTCTGGCTAAATCATCTTTATTTGCTGCATCTTCTCACTTGCCTTTATCAGTGTAACTTACCATTCATTTACTTACTTTCATTTTTATTCCCCAACTCAGCAACAAGTTGGAATTCCATTCATGATCTAATACAGCCAACTTTTCAATACCTTGGCTTGTATCTGCTGTACCCAAGATTCCCAGATGGTCTGCTATCCAAAGAATATGAGGACCACTTAAAGTCCATCATCAGATGAGTTCAGCTCATAGACTTTATCTAAAAATAAAAAGCACCAATTCTCTGTGTACACAATTCTTCACTGAGAAACAGCAGACAAACGAAGAAAGAAGTGATTTCCACTGTGTATTCATACTGTGACTGTGATGTTGGCAGAGCTGAAAGCAGCAGCACCACAACGATGTAGAGTGCAGCATCTTCTAATCTCTGCACCAGACCAATCTTTAATGTTTAACGTGTATCTTTCTAAAACAGATATCAATGGCATATTTTACTGAAATAACTACTTGCTTACAAATAGCATACTAAGAAGTGCCTTAGCCAGAAAAAAAAAAATGATGTCTTTCCAGGTAGAGGAGAGACAGGTGGGTTAAAGTCCTTCAGAGTGTGTGATTGCTGCTTTCGCAATAACACATTTTCCTAGTGAAGTCTGCTACACTCCTAGACCAGTTAAGGAAATTTTTCCAATTATTACTTTTTTCTGAATAAAAACTTCCCAGGTCTTTATACACTTAAGACCTATTCCCACTTTCTTTATTCACACCTTAAGTGCAGCAGGATTATGTACGTGACCCAGCTGAGTCACATCTGGCCTTAGCTTCTTTTGTGATCAGGATGTCCCCTACCAGTTCCAAGAAAAGGGTCCCAGAACCAAGAATTAGTTAATTCCATAATCTGTGAAAGAAAGTGCTAAGAAACTGACTCTAAATTCTCATTCTCAATCTTCGATTGCTCCTCACTCTCCTCATAAATGAATTGTTGACATGCACCCATGTCCACTTTCATTAATGTATTTCATTTGCAAGCCTCACACATATTCCAGCTAACCATAGTTGTATAGTCTTTAAATAATATGCTTAGTGCAGTAACACAACCAGATTAAAACCAATAATTGGATTGCAGAGGTTTTAGGCAACCCTGGAGTCAGTGGGAAGGGATGACAAGATTGTTGTGCCATCTGTTTCGGCTGGTCAGAGTTGCCTTGGCATGTGTTCTCTTATTGCACCTCTTTCTGGAGGGCAGGAGAGGGAGATGATCTGCTGTCTTCCTTTTTGCCAGGGCTGCATCTGACATAAGGGCCTTGTTTCAACTATTGTAGCTGGCATTCAGTCTCCGGTGAGCACAACCTCAACTGAAAAGAAGCACCAGAGGTAGTCTGAATCTTTTCTAATCAAAGTAGTTCTACAGCATCTTCCAGGTGCCGAGAGCAGTTTACTGTAATTACAAACATTAACAATTACCAATTTGTACCAACTGTAAACCTACATATCATTTTATCTCTTTTTTTTTCATAAGAGCTTTTAGCTACGTCTTATATCCCCATACAACTGTAATAGCTGAACACTTCAGCAACTGACTTTTGCACTCCAAAAAAGTCCCTTTTACAATAAGTGAAACCACTTGCTTCCATATCTGGAAAGTACAGGTACACGGTTTAAGAAAAAACACTATTTCCATCTTTCTTTCTGTGCTCATAATACTAGTCACATCTCTGATATGCTGACAAACATTCCAATGAGTACAAAACAGCGGAGCTATGACCACAAGAAAAGGGCTGATTTGCACAGTGATATTTTGATTACTAAGCAGCTTTAAAAATCTGCTTCAACTTTGGATTCTTTGAGTCCCAACTGGTTATTTGTACTGTTGTCCCCTGCCTGTATTCTTTGACCTTCTGACATACAGTTACTGCAGTCTGTTGCATGTGTCCCCAAGCAGAAAGCAGATTGGATAGAGATTAGATAACATCGTGGTGTATGGGTTGGGTACTTCTTTTTTTCTTACCAGTTTCCTGTTGATAGAATCACACCGATAAGGAGTTTAGTTGGTAGTTGAAGTATGAAACTGCAAAAGGCTGCCTTTTAAAAGACGTGTTCCAACTGGGATGTAGATGCTGCCAAAAGATAGTTTGGTGCGTAGCTGTGCTCTGGTGCTTAGACCCATCAAACTGAATATTACACAGGAGCAATGAGGAATTAAGGGGGATCAGTGTGGGTGCACAGCACAAAGTTAAGCGTTTTCAAACCTGTTTACGAACACAGTTAGAGAAACACCGCAGAAACAGAGGAAGCTATTTGAGATATTACTTCACTGTGGCTACATCTTACCACTTTGTTTCTGAAAGTTATTGCTCCACAGTGCTTTAAGGGAAGATGAGTTAGCAGAACAGTGTGCATTTGTCTCATCTGCTCCAGTACAAAGTCATCCAGGTTGCCTCCAACTATCACAAACAGCTTAAGGTAAGCCAGCTGACTTTGCCCAAAGTGATGTGCAGCAACACCACAATCGGTCCAGCCAGCTGAGTTCCAGATACATGAGCTTTGGCAGCGATGTGGGAACAAACAGCTTGTGGGCAGTGATGTTTTACATTTCCACAGTTCTATCTGCTACGATCATGCACAGATCCAAGGCCTCCAAGGCCCACAATGCTAACATGAGACCCTAGCGAGAGCTGGGTTGGAATAAACCTTGGAACAAACCAACTGATCACCTACGCTTCAGTTTGGAGGCTTTTTATTTTAAATATCTGGAGTTGGTTGAAGAGCTACTGGCTCTACAGAATCTGAAGGCCCATCTTTATCTTCCACTACCTGCAAGAAAAATGAAGAACTAGCCAATGCCGTTGCCGTTAGTGGTTTGTTGGCATCACAGCATTTTTCAGTTGTAACGATGGAGGCTGTGGTTTCACGTTCAGTGGCACAGGCAACCCCCACCCTCCACACTCACCAAGCTGCTGGCACAGCTGTTTGTGCAGCTGCGCAGTCGACCAGAACAGCTGAAAAATTCCTTTCAGCTGACAGTTCAGTTTACCCCATAACCATGGAAAAAGGTGTGCTGATTCAAAACAGGAGCAGTGCAAGAACTGGGACAACTAGCTGCGGGGAGAGAAGTGGTCTCTGAAAAAAACTGACATGAATTCACAGCCTGAGAAACAGAGGTTGTCCTGGAAGATCTTGATAGGAAAGCTCAGCAAAGAAAGGGTCAGTCTCCACATGCAGCTCCCTCTAAGGCAGAAGGGAGTCGCAGATATGAATTGGGGGCTGTGCAAGCAGCAGTACAATGTAAAGCAGATTTTCTTTGATTAGCCATGGCCTCTAATCTCTCCTGTGCCCCCCTGCAGCGAATTCCAGAGTTCAACAGCCCCCACTGGACTTTCCTGTTAAGGCTCAAATCATTAAAAGTATTTGTTTAGTAAAGGCTAAAGCACTCAGGTCCCAGTGCCTGAGAGCTCCGTGAGGTTAAATGTTGTCAACCTTCTGAATGCAAGCCATATTCCACGGGGTCTCGGTGATTCACTGGCAGAGCTATATGGAAATTTCATCTCTAGGCTTCACCCTTTACCCCAGCTCATTTCAGTAGCTAATGAAACTGCTTGGACAAAACGAGCTAGCACGGTCCCAAACACAATTCTGAGCATGTGGCAAAGCCTCTGCCTGAGTTTGCACAGTCAGTGGAGATGTCACAAGCTGGCCTTCTCTGACACCCAAAAAGGGATCTTCAGCTGGCTGAAAGCTGATGAGCTTCATGGCAGTGCAGTGTGCAATTCTGTTGACCAAAACAGGTGTAACAAAGACAGAAAAAAACCCTGACCTACCAGGCTCTCCATCAGATAACTTTCTCAAATTCAAAATTTCACATGTCTGAAATCAAGGATTTACACTGCCCTAGGACCAGGCTTCTTTATCTTAACATTTTTTACTGATGATGATGATGTATTCCACATGAACTAGCAAACATGGTCTGAATATTATGAGTCTGACCCACATCAGTTTTGACTCAACATTGTTGCTTAGGGCAGAAGGTGTTCAAAGATGGGAAGGATCCGTTCCCAGAGTGATCCAGGATTCAATTCATCTGTAACTTCCAAAAGGATGAGTATTTCTCACAGAACACTCCTAGTTACACCCTAAAGAATATTCCTCAGCTGGCCTCATTTCAATTACAAAAGTTACTTCAGTGAAATCACTGTGAATTAGTGGACAAATTCACACTCCTGAAAAAAACCTGATACTTTGAACTGAAGCTGAACATGATATGGGGCAGCTGGAGAGCCCGCATACCTGCCCTCCCGGGGAAATGGCTGCCTGACCCTGGAGGAGACAACAGCAACCAAGCCCCCGGAGCGCAGAGCCCTCGGGGAGCCTGCCTGGAGAGCGGCGGAGGGGTCAGTGCGAAAGGCTGCCAGAGAGCCCAAGCCTGGCAGGCTGCCGAGGAGCCAGGGATCCTGAAGATCCCAGCAGGTTATGGGAGATCCATTAGTCTGGAAGACCTAGCTTCAAACTGTCCAGTGATGGGCTGCATAGAGCTGTAGCAGTCACCCATATTAGACCTCCAGAAGAGGACAGTGACAGCCCAGAGATTTGAGGAGTTACAGAGATGGGTTTCTGGCTTTCAGCTCTCCGTCCGTCTGTCAGCAGGCTCCCTCAGAGCTGGGCGGGTGAGCTGGAAGGAAATCAAGCAGGTTTTCAAACCTGCCTGGCAGGCAGTGAAAATCCAACCTGGTTTCTGTCAATTTTGCAGAAAATGTCATACTCCCCCAAGCATCCAAGCTGAGATCAGCAGGAAATGCTTTTCCTTTCCTAGGAATACTTTTGAGATTTCAAAAACTCTCCTGGTACCTACTTGGACAAAATGTTGATGATTTTCATAAACTGAAAATTGAGGGGAAATAAAAGGGACAGGTCAATTAAAAATTTTGTTTCAAAAGCATTTTCTGAATTATTTTTTTCCATGACAAAACATTCACTGAAACCAATCCTGCACCTCTGAATATTTCCATTTTAAAAATCTGACATATTCAGATGAATAAGATGTCCTGTTCAATAACAATTGTACTCTTATTTTGAATGTCTGTCTGCGTCATTTAGCTATTACTGAGCATAAAGTTGTGAAAACTGGGGGTTTAGTTCTTAAGCCTATTTGTACCAGTGTTTATGTACAATGTCTATGATATTTCCAAGTAAACAACCTTGAAAGCCTAGACCTCACAGAAGTATCAGACCCTGCAGAACATTTTGCTGGCACTTAGACTTACTTGCCTATAACAAGCAATCCCTTACTAAGAATTTCACACTGGCTATTACCTTGAAAAACAGCTAAGAATAATCCACTGAAGGTCTCTTTCACGCCAGCGAAGTAGGAAGGATTTGTTAGTCACGACCAGTTTCTTCCTTCTGTCACTTTGCCAGGTACCTAAAGTGAGGCTGCTCAATTCAAAGCCCACGCTGCGACGCAGATGAACCTTCCAGTCTCCAGCACGCCAAATCCTCCTGCCTGGCTCACTTATATCCCAGATAAGGCAGGGGCCTAGTATTGGAAAGCGCTTATTATGAAACACACCTCACTGGAGTTCACAGCAATTTGGCACTCCTGAAAAATCAGGCCAGAAACAGAAATTTTTATTAGATTTAAACCCAAATCCAGGTGGTTACATTTAGACAGGCAGACACTGGTACTAAAGGGAGGTAACGTGGCCTCACAGGGAGACATGATCAACTTCCACTTCGAGCATGTATCTGATGAGAGAAATTACCAAAGACATATCATGCTTTTGACCAAGACCTACTTTTTTACTTCCTCTCCAGCTCAGCCCTGTGAAAGACCTGAGTACAAGTTAACTTTTACCGCCAAAAAATATCATAATGTCTTTGACCTTTACAAACAAAACAAGAAAACAAACCACAGAGTCACAGGCCACTCTTAAACAATGCTTGGGTTTGATCCAGTCATTGCTTTTTGTTTGAAAAGGGAGAGTAATCTCTGCAAATGCACAGAGTCGTGTGTAAATACGGAGCAGGCAGAGCACTGCAGTCAAAACCACCACGTAGCCCAGGTATGAAAGAGCAGCTTGTGTCTATTACTTGTGATAGTCACCTGCACAAAACAATTAAGCAGTTAATTGCTTTTCTAAAGGACAAAAATGAGGGTGATGATGCAGTACCCAAAGAGGTGTTATTTGTTCTTCCTGGTCTCATAATTCTTCCGGATTTCTATCTGGTAACAATTTGGTGTGAGAACCATCTGACAAAGACAGCACCACAGAGCCGGTTGTTTCATTTGGGAGCTGAAAAAGAATGACTTTGCTGATGTGTGGACAGAACTGGACTCTTCTATTGTATACTTTCGGGTGGGTTTTTTTGCTTTAAGCACTTAGGGAAAGAGAGGAGGAATTATCTTCCAGAGGGTAATTCAAAGGAGATTTCTTTCTCTCCATATGGGGAACCTAACCTTTAGTTCCCAAACTGGGCACATAAATTTGGGCAGTTTCACATGACCACCTCTCCTCTAGTCATCCTCTGCTGATTTTTGTACAGTTTCTACTTATAGTTTCCTGGATGCGATGGACATCTTGTTTGACCTTCTGCATAACACAAGGCCATGGAATTTCACCCAGTTTTCACTGTAATAAGCTCATCTTGACAACAACATGGTGGCTGCTGCGTAACATTAAACAGAAACATGTTTAGAAATGCACAGCTAAGGTCCCACATGCCTGAGAAAGAATGGGCTGTATAGAAGCAAGAAATGTCCACAGGTAGTATTTAAGATGATCAGGGCAGACACAGCTTAAAGAGCCATTACGCAGTCCTGTCCAACACCCACTGCAGTCCTTGGCAGTGGACAGTGAAATGCGGCCACAGTAATCCTAACGTGGGTCGTCGTGGGGAAGCATGAAAAGATTCGCTCAATCCATAGGAGTATGCATATAGCACTGGGAGAGGCACCCTGAACCCACTATCCAGACCAGGATAACTGTCTGTACAAACAAAAAACAAGGAAGCCTTCCAGAACAAGCGGGGCCCCAGGCATACAGAACACCTGGTGGTTTGGCATAGCATTAGAGAGCTTAGATAAACAGTTCTAAAAGTATTCTGGGACCAGGGAGAGCATTCCCAGAATCTCATGTGGCTTTTAAAATGGGATCTTGTGCCATACGTTTCCATCTAGGGAGATAAAAGTCCCACTTGCAGCAGGAGAGATGGGCACACTCTTCATAGTGAGTACAGCAGGCGGCAACCCAACGGCTGGTCTGTTTTACCTGCGGTGGAAAGAGGTCTTGGCTGGAAGCCAGCTAAAGAGGAGAGATGTTAAATATCGAAAGATAAAACATTTTAAGTCAAAAAACCCCAAAACATCCAAAACCCAAAATTAATCTGACCAAGACAAAGTAATTTGTAGACTATTTTATGGTGCTTTTATGATTACCATTACCGTTTAACATTTATAGTGTAGTAGTGGTGACAAACAGATCCGAAAACTCATTGTGCAAACTACCTACTGTGCAAATACGAATACAGTCAGGATGTCTTTGGAGTCATATTCACTGGTACATACATGAATTGCAAAAAAAAACCAGCTCAAAATTACCTCCTGAAACTTTCTTTCAAGATGCATATTAATGTCAGTGGACTTTCCAGGGCTTGTGGTGCAATCAGGTATTAGAGAGTGGCTGGATTTTGAAGTGGTCAGCTTTTCAAAGGGGACAAAGTGCTCATCCATCAGCAAACAAAATAAATAAGGCAAAAGCTAAGGCCAGCCTTCAACCCTCCATGCCATCTGCCAGCTCACGGGGAACTTTGCCAGGCTAAAACAAAGAAACCACAGAACGCATGGGCAGCCGCTGCAAGGAGGCTGGGGCCGTTCAAGAGGTGTTGAGTATATACCCCCCTCCCCGGATCGCAGGCGACGTGCTCCCAGAATGCCCAGGTGTTTGAACTGCCTAGTGCAAATGAAAGTACAGGGAAATGAGTTACAAGAAATCAGCATGCCGTGAATAAAACTAACAAGAAACCAAACGGCTACCACAGCTGATAAATGCCTCAAGTGCAAGGGGCTGCTTCATACAAATGACCAAATCTAAGGATTTTGAATGAGAAGGAAAAAGGAGGAAAAGGAAGACAGAGTTAAGTTCCAGTTAATATTCTTGCTGTATTTAAACTAGACATTACATACTGGAGATGGCTGAAGAAAGAGCTAAGAAGAACTTCCTTGCCCAACTTAAAAAACTTTTACCTCTTCCTAAGATCTCAAAATTCAGTAATATTCCAGACAGGAATGTATTTCCTTTATAATAAGTATTATCTTTATCTAATGATTCTCACGTGAGACTGAACTCTGTTTTCTGTTCCCAGCAGCAAGTGATACTGGACAAATAATTACGCTGAACTGTGCCTCAGTTTCTCTTTCCACAAAATGGGGGAATATCACCTTTTGTAAAGCACTTACAGCCGTTTGGATTAAGTGCAAGTTAAGTGTGTAAGTTTAAAACACAGTTACTTATATTAAGTCATTCATTAAGCTGGCCTGTATGTTGCTATTTTCTCCCTACCCTGAGCTCATAGAGGAACATTCTGAAAAAACGTCGTCTTGAACAATCAATAACCAAGTTACCCATAAAGTCTGTATTTCATAAAAGATCATTCAGCTTCTGCTAGTGGGGGATGGAAAGCAGAGTTTGTTGGGGATAAATTTCCCCTCCCCTGTACAAAGTTCAGGTTTCCCTGAATTTTGGAGCTGAGAAAGAGGCCTGCCATGAACCGTATGCCTTTAGGGCTGCATAGAAGATGCCCATCCAAACCTAGATAGTGAGCATAGACAAATAAAACTTCTTTATACACGTTTTACTAACAGAGGTACCTGTCCACTGTCTTAGCACATGGAAGGAATTTAGAAACCACAGGACATACTCATCAAAGAGAAGGTGAGCAGCAAAGCCACTCGTTTTTGCGTTGTCCCTTCTCCTCCCTGCAGGTACATGGACAAATGCATGTTTTATACAGTTGGTCTGCACTGGTAAAACCCTGGGGAAAATATAGACCATACCCTGGGTTCTGAAGGTCAACATATTGAGATCACAATGTAGCCAAGGAGAAAAAATAGGTAGGGTTTTCTTAAACTAGTTGGTATTTGGCCTCTTCTTTTTACATCAGGGAAAAATCTAGACTCAAAGGGAAAGCACAGTCATTTACTCAGAGCACCTCACAAACACGGATCCTCACAGCAATAACAAAACCGAAATACCCTCCCCTCCTCAGGAGATGGCTTTATGTCTCTGAGCAGAGCTGAGAAATTCTCCTTACTGAACATAAAGCTTGTCCTAATAGGACCATGTCACAATTCAATGGGCCATAATCACACTTCAGTATCATGACAATGGGGGGATACATCACCTTCACACCCCCTATTTTGCTGAATGTAGCTAGCAAGGCCTGCCGCCCATTTCTACGTGCAGATCTGATTTGGAACGGGATGCAACTGATGCTGTTGCCTTCTCATTCTGATCCTGTGCACTCGTAATAGCCAGCCCTGCACATTGGGATGGAGACCTTCACCAGTGCTGTTCAGCATATATCAAGATGCTCATCGCTGAGCAGTATTCACTTCTTGACCAAGAATCCTGACTTCTTTATGTTCTAAAAAAGTTATACTGAAACAGTGGGTTGGGAGTTCTGTTCCCTCTGTGTTGCAGGTTAACCAGCAGTGCTCACAACTGTGTGCCCGAGGTAGATTGTCATCAATGCCGTAACCTTGTGACAAGGCTTTGGTGGTCTACTTTACTGAGAACTGAACTCTAATTCCGATATTGTAGTCTGCCTCCCCTCGGCTACTGGATCTGAACCAGAAAACACTTTCACCAAAAATGACCTTGGAAAAAGCATTCTTCCTTTATCCGGTCAAGAGAAAAGCTAGAAAACCAATAAAATTTTTGGAATGAACCATCACTAGGACACTTTCCAGAGGCCAAATGTGCACAGATGTTACACATCTGCACAACCCAGTCAGCCAGCCCTTCCAGCAATGTGTTGATAAAGTACTACAATTACAAAACCAGCTTAAATGATGGAGTTTGTTCTCTTTGATCAGGTTTCACTGCTTTGTTCTAGCTGGTTGTTCAGAAGTCTTCCACATATATGGACATTTCTTTGGGATTATTTTCTACTTCGCTGAAAGACTCAATTTTCTAACTGACGGGACATCTTCTTTTCTTTCTACTGTGCATTATTCCCAAAGCAGGCAGTGATCTGAATGAACAAACAAGCAATATCATTTTTTCTGGGAGGAGACCAAAGAACTAGTGGCTAGACACTTAAAGGTTTCTACAAGCAGAACTGAAACTAGCATTATCACTGGACATCAGATCAGAACGGCAGTGATTCATGCCTCCATGCTCTAATTTAGGCCCCCCTGTCTCTGATGAACACAGCAATTGCTATCCTGGAACAGAATCTCACAAATGGATGTGCTCCACCACCCATGCATCTAGGAAGCATTCAAACAGCGCCACAGAACTGCGGCCTGCAGGATATGAGGCTGAAGATGGAGGATGGCAAGGCCAAGCCTGGCAATTTGCTGGAACGGGGCTTCATTTCATTCCTTCCAGAAAGGCACATGCTAATCACAGAGCGCAGTATTGTACTTTAAAGGTTGAAATTATTCTCATCATAGGCAGACATGATCTTCCACGTGAAGGACTTTTCTGACTTCCTACAGATTGATTCTAATTGGAAAATGTAAGATTTTATATCCTTTGCAAAATCCATTTGTTACTATTAACTCTGATAACCCTGGCCCACCTTAGGACATGCAGCCATGCCAGCATGCTTTTGGAACTCACAGAGGTCTTGTCACAGGGAGATCCAAGCTTAATTACTCTTGGAGGAAGTATAACATTTTTGTGCCCAAACTTTGGAAGCAATGTTTTGTACATGTGTAGGAGTTCCTAGAAGAATTCACTGGGATGGAATGCCTCAGGCACTTTGGAAAGTTCTGTTCTGTTTCACTCTAGTCCACAAAAATTAGGCAGATAAATTTGTTAAGTTCAGAGGCTGGGGTTGAGACCTGATGAACTGTTTGAATGACAGTCTGAAAAATGTCGGTGTTCAAAGCATAGGAACTACCTGAAAAACAAATTTAAAAAGGCAGCATCAAGAGTTTCATCCCATGTTAGAGCAGAGTTATGTGTTGGCAAGTGGCCCAAGCGGGTCTTAGGCTGGGTTTCCGATAAGGCAGTGGAGAGGAGAATGGGGGAGACTTGTACTGGTGTCCCAGAAGTGGAACTGGTTGGAAAGAAGAAGCTGCACAGATAAATTGGACCAGCAACCCCTCACTCTGCTAAGATGCCTGAAGCCAAGGCTGCCTGAAAGGGGGAAACTATGGCCCCACTTCAGAACAAACAAAGAAGTGGAAAGGCCTCGGGCTGGGTCATGCCTCGTGAAAATGACAACGTATTTTTAAGCTAAACAAAAAAAACAAAGGAAAGAAAAAGGAACAAGGAAGTCAGTCCACCCACTCAGCCATCCTTTCACACAAAATACTAACAGCATGGAGATGGGGGCAAAACATATTTATTTTTAGCGCTGCTGTTTGCTTACAAACTGCAGCTCCCCCAAATATGGGGTCACTGAGGTAAGAGACAGGTTACATTCTTTCAGCAAAGTCCCCATCCATGTGAAACTTGCTTCCTTTCTGAGTCCTGACACGAGCACAAATTTCAGAGATTTGGAAAGACTGACTGAAATTCTCTCCTTTCTCCAAAGGCCGTAACCTCAGACTCCAGAGGATCTGACAGAAATTCCCATCTACACAGAAGCGAGCAGAACTGCAGTTCTGGATTTACAGGGGCCTTCAACACAAAACGGATGGCAGAGAGCTAAGGGAAGAATGGAGGGATTAAATCCAGATGGACAATGAAACCCTACTGACACTCAGGGATGCCAAATGAAAAATCTCCCCTCAGGTATCTTTTAGTGTTCAGGTTAGACAGTCTGGAGAGGGACTCACTGCAGAACTGAGATGAGATGGTCTTCAGTTCCAAGAACATCTGGCATCCTTGGAGGCAGGTTCCTCAGCAGGTGTCACAGAGAAGGCTCTGCCTGAATTCTGGAATGATAATAATGCCGTGGGGAATGCTGAAGGAAACAAGCTGAACTGTAACAGGTCCTACACCTGAGTATTAGGAGCAGATTACACTCATGCCAGTGCTGGCACATCTCTTTGCTCTTAGATGCATGAATGAATGAAAAAGACATAAAAGGAGGGAGGCCATAGCTGGCCTGACGATTAGCGCTGTGCCCAAAGAAGCAGATCTGAGCATGAGGAAAAGATTATTCGACAGACCCTTACCAACACCAGAGTGTGAACAAACCGAGTGCCCTCCTCACTCTGAACTTGCCCCACCCACTGTAATGTACAGTTTCAGCCAAGAAACTCAGATGCATGTGTGGCAGCACTCACCAAGTCACAGGCTGTGGACAGTTGCTCTTCTTCTCCTTTTCAGTCGCTGGAGGCCCTGCCTTCACTGAGAAGCCTTTTCCTTCCCTGATTTTTTGAGTTGCTGACCTAACGGTTTCCTTTTTTTTTTTCCCCAGTGAAAATATAGCAAAGAGGAGTAGCCCAAGCCTGACCGTGGGGAAGAGGGGTGTGTACATTACCAGAACCCTTGGTGAGACTCAGACAGTTCCCCCATGACCATGATTCTCCCATGTGATTGCTTCCAAGGGAATACAGAGAAGGCGCCAGGCAATAAGGAAGTGGGATTAATGATGAAAATTGGGTTATTGGAGTTTGTGTGACTTCAGTGTCTGGTTTTGTTTGAATCTCAAACCAAAGGGAAGGGATAGGGAAGGATAGGAAAGATGTACTGCAGCCTGCTACCATCTGCCAAGGAAAAGGCTTCTGCCGGGAGCAGGAGCAGGAAGAATTCCCCTAAGGATGAAGAAAACAGCTTACCTGCAGGAGATCCTAAACCCAATTCATGTGTGCTCACCTCAGTGCTACTGCCTCTCAATGCTTCAGATACCTAAAAGGGAGGGGGGAAAAGGCAAGGTGTGTCTGCCAAAACCACTACTGCAATGCCCAGCCGAAGGAACTGAGCACAGAGAACACAGGACTGGGAAGTATTCCCGTGTCACTGAGTCAGGCTCCTGCTATTACCGGCAGTCACAACATGAGCTAGCTAGCTGCAGACCAGTCCTGTATGTCCAAGTACACTTTAGTCCTATATATATGTTCCTCCTATATACTCATAGGAGGTCAATTAGTGGTCAAATACAATGACACCACTGTCTTTCCTTTGAGCCCCCCAACATGAGAGGCAAGGAGGGCAGGGCAAGGAGCAAGGGTAAGGGGGAAACGCCAGCCATGAGAGTTGGTCCAAAAAAATTGGAACTCATATCCAGTTCGGTTTCTAATTTTAGTCGCTTTCTGAGGCCACCAAACCACAAATTTAGGAAGTGGCTAAATCCTGAGGAGAGTACAGCAATCACATGCACAGCAGGGACATCAGCTGGGTGGAGGCTTCTGTGAAGGAACAGCACTAGCCGATGTTACTTACCATGGTCTCATCCCTTCTCCTCCCTACTGCTGAAGCTTCGGAGTAGGCCATGAGTAGGATAACTCCCTTATTTGTTTACCTTGCCTTTTGTCATCCTTCAGAACAGTGGGAGGGAGGCCACAAACTCTGTCACCCTTGCCAATAAATGGCTCTAGAGCGCTAATGACCTTGGGGCCCAGCTGATCTAGATCAGACTGGAATGAGCCAACTGGAGCAACTGGGAAAGCTTATACAGCATCATCTGTCATCTTTGGCTTGGGTTTGTCCCGAGCCAAAGTTATGCAAACAGCTCATGATCTGATGCCAGTGACAGACCATTACTCACAGGCTGGCCTCCCTCAGCACTGAAGTCTGAACTCTTCATTCATCACCTGCTTTGACAGCTCTTCTTGGTCAAACGGAGAAACGCTTTGCCGTAGGATACTACTGTAGTCAGAATTTGACAGCACTCATGCATTAGATGTATGTATGAGCATTAGAAACAGCCTCGAGTCATTAAGGAGAAATAAAAATATTACTGTTTTGCTATGGTGCTTACCAAGATGTCTCAAGTTAGCGAGATGCTTCCTCTTTCATACTGGGGTAGCTTCACGTTTACCACAGGGTAAAAATAAGCACACAAGGCAAACCACAGCATAGATGCTATGCAGCAAGTTCACACCTTACCTTACCGTACCCCACAGTAACATTCACATCTCCATACCCTGAGAAATAATTATTTTTAATACCCCCTTAGGAATTTGTAATAATACATTATGCTGTCTAGAAGAGGTTTAAAATAGGGTGATCCATCTCTCTGGTTTAATATGAAGAAAGCCTTTATGCTCAGTGTGTTCTGACTTTTCCAAAGCAATGACTACGAGGTAAAGTGGTACATTCCAACTACCTTAGTCCCATCTTGCACCAGTATTCTGTGACCCCTAAAGAACTGTGGGATTCAAGACTTTTTTTTGTAGAGGCAAAAGCTACTCCTAATTAATTCCCTGTGTGGATGCTAATTTGGAATCCACTTTGAAAGTGAGTAAAATTAATTTGCATTACAACACTTATATCCTGGAACAGTATCCATGCCACTGAGGAACAGTGAGCCATTTAAAATTCATACATAGACTCAATCCAAATTAATGACTACATAAACAAATGATTTTTACTCTGCCACAGGGAGAAAAAAACCCAACTTGTTTCCCAAACCATTTTCGCAGGTAACTTTAAACCTCTCCAACCAGCGAGGCCTGCCCCGCCTGCGCGGGGCAAGCAAGCGCATGTGGTCAGTGCAAACTTGTTGACAACTGCTCCTGCAATTCAATCGTGCCCTGCAGCAGCTTCTGCCATTCCGGCCCTGGGCTTCTCCGGCCCAGCCCGGGCTCAGCACGATCCCCGCGCCCTTCCCCAGCCACTCCCGGCGCCCCCTCGCCTTCTCGGGATGGCCCCACCGCAGCCCCCGACCCCCCCGTTTCGGTCGTGACCCGCAGCCCTCCTTCCCCCGCGGGGCCCGCCAGGCCGGCGCGGCAGCACCCTCTCCCGTCCCCGCACGGCCGCCGCAGCCCCTGGGTGCCGGGCCCCGGGGCACAGGCGCCGCTCGGCCGGCTCTTGCTGGCTCGGCCGGCTGCCGCTTGCCCCCCCCGCCGCCCCGGTGGCCGCGGCCGGGGCCCGGCGCAGGCCGCGATGGCGGCGCTGCCCGCCGCCCTGCCCCGCCCCGGCGGCGGCACGCACAGCCCCGCGCCGGCCCCGCGGGGGATTTCCCTCGGCCGAGCTCCGCTCGGCTTCTTGTAACCGGGAACACATGACTGTGAGTGGTGAGGCTGCTTACTGTTACTGCAATTAAGTCTGTTGGTAACTGAAACTGCATCACCTAATTAGAGCGGCACGGAAAGCAACTCCCTGCAACGCGACGCCTAGGGCTCGGCCGCTCCGCCAGCCGGAGACGGCCGCGCTCCGCTTCCAGAAACCACGGCCTCCGCACCGCGGCTGGCCAGCCGCCGGCAGCCCCGAGCCTCGCCCCGCTCCCCGCCGGCCGGCCAGGCCCGGGACGCAGCCGAGCGGAGCCGCACCGCCTCGGCGGGCAGCGGCAGGCGCAGAGGGGAGCGGGTCCCCCCGAGGGCCGGCGCTCCCGGCGGGCCCCGCTGCTGCGGAGGCGGCGGCGGGGGCTCTTGCTGCGGTGCTGCTCTGGTAGCCCACCCCCAGCCGCGGGGCCGGCCGTCACAGCCGCGCTGGCCCAGACGTTTGTTGTGGTGGTGCTGCACCCGCATCTCAACGGGGCAAAATCGGTGGTGCTTTTCAGGTACCCTTGCAGGACGTGTGTGCAGCCAGGCGTGCAGGCCGTCTCCGCCAGCCGCGCATCCAGCCGCGCCGCTTGTACGCTCGCCCCGGCCGCGGCAGGACGGCAGCCTGCGTTCCTCGCCGGAAAACACGACTCACCCACGAGTTGCGGGGCTTTCTGCGCTTGCAGGCTGACATCCCCTCCCCCCCGACGTGGGAATCCGACGGTACATGTGCTTTCACTTTTGCATTCAACTGACCTACATTGTAAGCAGTCACTTGGAATCGCATTGCTTTCCCAGCTGATTTTGAGTCCAGACTTTCAAAACCAAAACAGTGTCTTAATACTTCTCACGTCCCTGCTGATGCCGCATGCGTGCCATCATTCAGGCAATCCCTTTTACAGAAACCTGCTGTTCTCGTTACGCTGATCCTTGACATCAGTTCTGGCTTGGGGCCTGATCATGATGAAAAAAAATCCTGGGAGTGTGCTTAAAACCATTCACGTTATCGGAAGGAAAGTAAGGTGAGGAAGAGTTAAATCCAAAATATGCTCAAACACAAAATGAATGGATTAAAGCACCTTCCAATACTGCACACTCTGCATCTACTGGATCGCCAATCTCGGATGTTCACAGGAGTGCGTGGGATGAACTGTTCATATAATCAGTTCACCTCGAGTCTGCACAATATTAAGTTATAATGAATAGTAAGCGAGTTAGTAATAAACTGAGCAGGTAGCTTGTTTGGTGACAGCCTGTAACTGCCATAGCCTGGAGCGCTGCGGCATTCCAGTCAAACTCCAGCACAATCTGGGAGGAAGAAAAAGGAAACGCATCTGTTCGGCTGTGCATTGTGCATTGCTCAGATCTGGCAATGCTCACCAGGAAATGGGAAGAAGAGTCTTAATTTTCGGGTAGCGTTTCCCAAACCATTTGAAAATCTCCTGAGTGGTTCTGGAGTGCAGGCAAATTTCCATAGCAATTCTGCAGCGGTAGGACTTCAAAGGCAGCCTCTCTGTGAGTAAGCCTCACATTTGCATGTGCAAACAGCACTAACACATCCAGAACGCAGGCCCAAGTTTTCAGAACTGCATGCGTGCTTTTATGCAGTCAATATGCACATTAAATTACTGTAATTGTACTTCCATATTAAAGGTATGTACCAAGCCTTTTAATTTGTATAGAGATCGCTGTTTAATTACCTGCACTGTGCTATAATCTAACTTCAAGAAAAATTGTGTTATAACAGTATATACAGGCGTTTAAACACATACGTATATACTGCTTGTAAATATAAGTATTACCTGATGTATTCAGTGTATCCAAAGAAAGTAAAGAAGTCTAGGGTCTGCATAGTACTGCATACAAACATTTAAATTAGTAGCCAAATGGAGCCTGCTTTTACAAGATACTGTAGGGAGAGTTATGTGCACTGCACCACTCAACATCCCTACCTTTTTTTTTTTCCTTTGGGTGGCGAAATTAGAGCTGAAGTAGACGGCACCATTTTTCTTGGCTGGGAAAACATCTCTAGAGTTCTGCACGATAATTCTTACCTGCAATCATGCACGCACATATTAAGAAGAGAATTACTGAGGCTTGTACAGAAAACAAAGGCCATTTCTGTACTTTTCTGTGAGTCCATAACAGCTCCACAATCATACAAAAACCCGGTAACTGTTGATGTTATGCTTGGTAAGGCTGAAATTCGAAAATCACTTGTTTCAAGAGATGACACCAACCCACCTAAACCACGCTGTGGAAACAATCCTTTATTTTAAGCCCTGCAACTGATACTTGTGCACCCAAATACTAAACAATCACTTTGTAATCTTTTGTCCTTCTCATCTGAAGTGCTCACAAGCATTAGAGGTGTTTCATAGCACCTCGACAAAGTCATCATGGACAATATTCATAGCCCATTCTCAGCACAGACAGCAACACAGTTCCCAGGCTGCAGCTCCTCTCTTAAGGCTCTTTGTTGGCTATTCAGGAATTGAAGGGCAAGGCTACCTTTACAGAACTAGTTATACAGTTCCCACTTCTGAAACATAAGAGAAAATGTATTTTCTGTACTGGTCGGCAATAAACCACGGCATGGCCGGTATCTTGCCTCCTGCTGTAACCCCACACCCGACAGTTCAGACATCCCCTCGCTCAAGCACCTCTACTATTGTGCAATGGCATAGATGGGGAAAATAATTCTTTCTTAACTCTAGCAGTTGAACTCTTTGCACTCTACAGCATGAGACTGGATCATACTGTTCATTATCTTATCTTCCTCAACTACATGTTACTAATGGTCTAAAAATTAGCCAGGCCTTCAGTAAAAATCCACCCACTCAGCTGGTACCTTTGACTCAGTTGAATGGCAGTGTTGGGGTTGACACATTCAAAAACCCCCAAATATCTCCCTAGTGCAAAAACAAAGCACACGCTTACAGAACCAGTTGGTCAGGGACCAACCTTCTCACTCCGTGTTTGTACTGCACCCAGCACAACGGAGTTCCGTTGAACATCTGGGACTCTTGAAATCAGTGTAATATATACAAATAATTTAAATGCATGCTTAGGTGTATTGGAGGGTGTTCTCCAGTCTCAGCATACGATCATATATGACAATTTACCTTAGCAAGATGCTGACCACTCCCAGTATGAAGCTCAGCCCTGTAGACTTTACTGGGAGATAAAGATGGCTTGTGTTCTAGCAGCATGCACAATTAATCTCTTTCTTTCAAAACTCTAAGCTGCAAACGAGTTCATTTCAAACCACAGCCCTTCAACTTCAGCAGATTCTCTTGCACTGAGCAGGGAGCTCAAACATAACACAACACTTCATACTCTGTAAAAAACAGGTTGTTCTTCAGGCCCAGAAACTAAAACATCAGCTCTGTCACTGGCAATTAAATACAGCAAGAATTTCAAAGAATTACTGTATTCAACACAATTAAACAAAGAAAACATCTAAGAAGCTAATGAGAATACAAGAAGGTTTGACATTGTTTGTCCTGACAGTGTTTCTCCAGGTCCATTCTCCATTTTAAACTTCATGGTGACATACACAACAGAAAAAAGAAGATTGTTTATTTTGGACCTGATATTCATGGCACTTGGAAAGCTCAAACACTTGGGCAAAAATACAACAGTGCGTAAAAGTCATGTAATTTCAGGCAAAAAATGCAACATCTGATTAGCCATTCAAAAGTACGGTTGCAGCAGTTACCACAAATCAACTACATACAGCTTGAACCTCTAGAGGAGGTTCATCTCGCTCAGAGGTCCGTGCGAAGAGGTGATGAATATGCTAGAAAATCCTCGGGGTCCAGATGCAATGTGCCAAGAAATCGGCCGAAGGGTTTTCTCATACATTGGAGAGATTCCTCCTGATCAGGAACAAGGGGCTCACTGACAGTGGGCAGCTGGACATCGGACTTGCTCTGTAGCCTTCAGCCTCCCTGGCTAAGCAGTACTTCTTTCTTTTACTAAACTTGGCTGATGTCTATGCGTAGAAGGGAGTCTGCCCCTTTCTATCTTTTTGTTTGAAGTGAAGTTACTACCTTATTAGTCTCTCATTTAGCAAAAATAACAGTCTGAATAGGCTGAAAAACTGGTCTCTGGAATTGCCCCCAGGCCTCTGGGTAAGTCATACAAAAGGAATGGGTCTTCAGATTGCTTCACTTGGGACAAAGATACCCGTCATTAGCTGATGCTGAACAACACCCAAAACTGCTCCATGACTGATAAAGACGTACAATATGGTAGGTGAGGGGAAAGGGCAGGGCCTGTGCTGTCTGGACAGGGCGTTGGTCGGTCCATACTGATTTCCTGTAACCCAAAGGGCTCCACTTCTCCTTTCCTTCTCATGGCTTTTGTCTAACAGGAAAGCTGCTTCTATGCCTTGTTTGGACACTGTGACTGCTGAGCACAGGCCAGTTGCATAAGCTTCAAGGGTACCTCTGGTACCTTAATCTGCCCCCTTCCTCATTAGATGTGTGCTCATTGCCTCTTTTCCTTCCTCTTCTTCATTTCCTTGCTGTTGCAGAAGAACAAACACTAAGCAAGTGGGGAAAGCGTCCAGAAAGGAACTTCAGACAGGAAAGCATCCAGTGGTCCTACTGCTATGGGTAGCATTTACGGAACCTGCTGTTAATCAGAGATGAAGTTTCTCAGTGCAGCGTCATACATCCCCTGTTGCTGCCTATTACTTAATTTTTGCTTCCTCAAATGGCACCCAGAATTGGGTAACAGATTTTGTGAAGGTGACAGAAGCAAGGAAAAGATAGCACTTCGATAATAAAAATGAAAGGTTTATCAACAGGGACTTTGACCCATGTCTACTAATGAAAGAATAAAGAACTGTTCTAGTGAATGTGAACTGGATTCAGCAGAACTAGCTTGAGTTTTGCACAGGCTCAACCCTTTCATAGGGTTGATCCTCCTCTTATCTGTCTGCCTTCCTGAGCTCACTAGACACAAACAAGCAAACTTCACAATTAAATGATGCCATATTTTTCCGTAAGTGACTGCCATTTTTGGTCAGTTCCATTTTGGGACAGTTAGCTCAAGATGGAGAGTATCAGACAACCATGAGATAGGTAATTTTATCCTGAAAAACTCCACTGAGAACAGGCTCAGTAGCCTGTTTCTTATCACTGATGATAAGTGATTTATGTTATTAAGGACCAGTAAACAGCTGACATTCTTTGTGCTCCTGAATGGAGATTAAAACTTTCCAGAAGTGCTTTGACTTGCAGTATGTTATTAATCCATAAAAGTGCTATGTGCAGGTACAAATCTTCCTGATCCAGTGGTTGTAGACTAGGAAACTTCAGGACTTTCCTAGGTGACAAGGACATTCAAGGCAGAAGTGGATGTTGCCCTTGATCTATTTGACATTCAAAACGCCAAACATTTTTCAGGTGAAGTATTCATTTGTGGACCTGTATTCCAAATCCCAATCTTAATTCCACCAAAGTCATACTTCTGATTTTTCAAATGAATTTCATCCAGAGAGTGGGGAAGTATGAAGAAAAACATTTAAACATCTAGAAAGCAGTAACATGCTCTCCCTGTGTAGGTTTGGAAGAACAAAAAAAATCACTGAAGTTCTAACTGGAATCTCTTGGGACTCTCTGCTGCTGCTTGCTCTTTTTAGATTTTCTGTTTACCATCTGACCCTTTTTTTTACTTCCTGAACTTTTTTAATATCAAGAAACTTAGCCCTCAGAAACAGTTAGTATTGAGAAGCTAGAGAGCAGTATGTTAGAGAAAAGGATGGAAGGAGATACACTCCATGCAGTTCTATTGTGGCTTTGTGTGCCATTTACTGCGCTTCTCCAGCTTTAACGGCTCAGCTGTCCCCACATAAGGAATGCCATGTTTTGCTTAGTGTAACTGATTCCCACGGGGAAGGTGCATAGTGTGCTCACTCGTGGTGACTTTACTGTTAATTTTGTGTCCTTTAGTAAAAGAAGAAAAGCCTATTCTGCAAATATGAGTTTCCACTTTACATTTAGAAGAAAACTGTTTTTCACAAGGTTTTCCAGTGCAACACTTCACAGAAAGGCACTGAAATGCTGAGAAAGACTAAGTGCATGAGGTGCACACCCACTAAGAACACAAGCAAAATTTCATTCTTGATCTGGAAACACATGAAGGAGGTGCCACACTAACTAGTATATTGGTTTGAAGGACAAGTTTGCTCCTCTGTGACAGCAACAGTAAATGAGAAATTGAATGGCACGTTTCCATACGTACACACACACAAAGGAAAATGACTGCCATCAGGTCCCCCATCGAATGGCTAATCCTCTCCTGCGAAGCCCTCGAGAACAGATAATCTGTGCCAATTTACGTGCACCCTGTACACGGACCCTTCTCCATTTTAAATTATTTTTTCTACAGCAGCTAGGCCTGGCAAGAAAACAGCATATTTAAAATAAAGAAGGAGGGGTGAATTTTGAACAGATATGACAGAAAACATTGGAACGGGGTTCGTTCTTCAGGCCAACATCCTCGGTGGGCTTTGAGGAAATGGGGAAAGTCCATCTTTACTCTCAGGAGGACTATGGAAAAGAAAACATTGAAGGCATCTCTTCTCAAGACTAAGAGTAGTAAACTCTGCTATACGTAATAGCCCCTTGGTTGCCAGGAGCTCTAGGCAGAAGAGGGAAGCCTCTCACACATTTAAGATATGGCTTCCATTAGATTTCCCTGTGCTTCACAAAATAACACAGGTCTAAGCGGAAAGAGTTTACAGTCTACGAGGAGGCAGGATCAGTTGCTAATGAGGCTGCTACACAAGGGCCTGTGGGTTTTAAAATGAATTTTTACATTTAGAACAGATTTTCCCAATGTTTCAGACTTTGGGGAGACAGCAGTTGGCAATATAACTTGGAATCCAATAAAGCTAATCCTTCAAGTGTATATGTCCACTGACAGATACTGTTTGAATCAGTATTGCCTTTATTTTACGATAAGAGAACAACAAAATAAGAGACCATAACGTATAAACTCATTATTTGCTATATAAACAGGTAGTAAACTTCAGTATAAAGACTTCCTAGGTTTAAAGATACAGTCCACAGATATATTTGTTAAATTCCTGTTGGTCAAAGAGGAAGCTGTCAGATTATTTGCACTTTTATTATTGCTTTCGAAAACACTGAGGTCTTGCTTAAACAGAAGTCGGGTCTCACTTTCAGCTACAGAGACTCATGCTGCCAAGAATATGAAAAGAAAGATCTATATGTGAGGACAGATACAAGATCTAACAGCTTTTGGCCTAGAAAACAGGCTGGAAGAAATAGTAAGAGGTTGTCTTGCTCATCCCAACAGCTATGGTTGCTTATGTGAATGTCTGTTCAGGAGTTGAGCTAGGGCTGTTGGTGTGCTGCAATCATTCTGGCAGGATCTTGGCAGCATTTCCAAAGCTATTAATTAGCAGATTACTCATCAGTGGAGGTAGGGCATCCTGTAAACTGATGCTCCACTGACCCTGCTGAATTAATTTTCCATAAATAAAGTGCAAACCTTACAGATTTTATTGGTCTTCACAGGACAGATTTTTTCCCTTTGTTTTCACAGCTAAAGCAACTATTCAAAAAGGTATAGAAACACCTTAGCAGGCAAAATAGCCTGAAAGTGGGTCTTACATAGAGTCTTCCATACCACATATATGTCTGAAACAAAGTATATTAAATACTCAGGTAAACACATTCTGTAGTTTGCTTGCAGCCTTGAACATTAGAATCTAGTTTGTTTAGAGAGGAAATATTGACAAGGACACTGGGATTTACTCCCTGTTTATTTAAAAAGTAAAAGAGGACTTTTAACTTCTACCTGATGGGCAGATGGATTGATCTTGCATTAGCAGAGCATCTGCCGAGTAGCACACACAGCTGGGCAGCACATTCTTTTTACCATATTGTGAATGCAGCACAGGATATAAAGCTGAGCAAAATTTCACTTATACAACTGGTGGTTAACTCTATGCCAACAGTAATTAGCTTCTGTAAAGAGTTTATAACAAGAAACCACAAAACAGTTTTATTCTGATGAAACTGATGGGAAAAACCCATTTGCGTCTGTCCGTGGGGTGTGAGCTCCAAGGCTTGGCAGAAGAATTGAGATGCAGGCTTGCAGGCCAAAGGCAAAAGAATGCTTCACTGAGCTAAGAGCAGCTTCCTTTTTAATACTGACTTGTATTACAGCAGCATCTCTAGTCCGAGGCGAGGATCTGGGCTGCTGGTATTGTGAATGAAACAGATAAATAGAGACAGGACCTTGCTCCCAAGCATGCACAGTCTAGGGCCCTGATTTGGTGAACACTGGCACTTAAGCTAAATCTTTTGTATATTTATGCCAAGCAGATTGCTGTCAAAATTAGGTGAAATTTTACAGGATCAGGGTCTTAGCCAATTATTAGTAAAAAAAGGTACTAATTAATAGTATTGATCTTAAAAGAGCAGTGAGTGTATGCTTAACTCTGCGGGTGGGACTAGCTGTATTGATTTCAGTGGGATTACATGCATTTATAAAACTAAAGAAACTGTTCCTAGTTTGTAAAATAAGGGCTTGGATTAACATCTGCATTCTTACCCAAAGTATGCTGAAATAGGGATTCTGTTCCATTCTCTTTCTGTTAGCATATAGAAGCCCCCATCAAAGTGGCTCGCTGCACTAAGCACTGGGCAAATACTGAGCTCCTTATCTTACAGTGGAAACAGATAACGGGAAAGAAGGGAAAGGAGCCATGATGTTAACTCTAGCTGGCTACCTGTGGCCACACACCAGATGGATGCTGGGAATAGAGACCGGGTCACCTGTATCATGGTTGTCATTAAAACACTTCAATAGCTGATTTTACAAAAAAACGAGGACATAAAATACTTCATATAATCCAGGTTTCTTGGAGAAAGCCTACTGAAAACCAAGTTCTTGCTAGACTTAGAGAGGAGAGCTCAAAAGCACATTGGATAAGGGAGAGTCGACGTTAACAAGGCTGGAAATTCCCGGTAGAGGAAGCCAATTCAGGAAGCGAGTATGACTGAGCTGAACTGGGGAAGAAACTCTATACTCTTATGCCTGCACTATGGGGGGATTGCACAAGCAGCGTGCTGCCGTCGTGGCTGTGCTAGAGGCAGTGCTCACACACAGCTGTCTCTGGCAGGGCACTGCCTCAGTACCCGTTACAGGGCCTAACAGTGGAGTTTTATTGCCACTGCCTTCAAGAAACCATGGTCTTAGAATTTGTTCCCTCTCCGCCTGACAGTGTGGCAATCTGCGCTGTCTTTTGTATAAGATGCTATGTTAACCAATCTATTGCTTATTGGGTAGAACACCAGCCCTCCCTTCTGCTCCCTCAACTCACCTCTCTTCAAGGCTATGAGGTACGTATGAGCACTGCGAAGGCCAAAACCCAAGCGCCAGGCTGGTCAGTAGCAAGGCACTGAACAGCAAACGAATAACCCCAAAGTTCATTATTTTCAGTTCTATCACACAGAGTAACAATCTGCCACACTAAACAAAAGCATGCTGAGGTTATCTGAATAGACCATCCTGTAAAGATGTGCAAGAAGTGCAAGAGTAGCCGGCTTCTTTTTAAACTATTGTGCCTTTGAATGTATCTATGCATCAAAAATGGGGGAAGGATTAATTGCAGCATGTGCTGATTTACCTGTGCTAGGCTAATACAGCTCGGAAACAATAGCAATGTGGGTTTAACAGCCAGAGTACGTACTGAGAGCTTTTCAGAGTTTGTAATCTCGTTGCTAGCATGTTAAAGACCTCTCAGCTGCATCTCTGTGGCTGTTATTATTCATGCTAATTAGATTAAGCTAGCAGAGATATTTTGAGAGATAAATGAAGCGCACATTCATTTTCCTGGGTGGAATATGTGTATGCAGGGGATGGTGTGAATAGATATCCTAAGTTTCTCCCAATGTGCAGATGGGACAGGCTACTTCATCCCAGTGGTGCAGAAGTAAGGAGTTTAGCAGTTCCATGATGGAGCAGTGTACAACTGCTCATCTCACAATTTCATGGACTAAGCTCTGGCATTGTACAAAATAAAAATCTTAACTGAAATTTGTAATAACTTTCCCATAACTTCTGGATATATGCATCTTTCTTAATATAAAAAGGAAGTGGGCAGTGTGGTAAAGTAAATGTATGATTTACTCAGGAGATGTGGGTTCAGTACTTGGGTTTTCCTGACCAAACTCTATCACCAGCTCTGTCATCCTATTCAAATTATTTCCCCTCCTTCTACTTTTGTTTCTTTTCCCACTGTTTCTGTTTCATTCATTTATGCTGTAGTTTCTCTTGACATGTTTTGAACAGTACATAGCAACAGACTCAGTCTGGGATTTTGGGCATGACTGTAGTGGAGATAAAGAATAATTCAAATTTGATATTGTTGTTCCTTGGAGTACATTCACTCCCTGCCAATTTAAAACAGCAAGAAAAAAGAGCTTTTGTTTTTCTACAGTCTTGCGTGTCTCAGGAGAAGAGCAGGTGATTAGATCCTTGGGTTCCGTACCAGTGCTCAGAGCAGCAAGGTTGCAATTCAGGACTCCTACTGATAACCTGTACAGTTGTCCATGGGAAGGCCAGCTCACCCCTGTGCTTCTGTGTGCCATCATAAGCAGCATTCTGCAATCATTCAAAATTTGTCAATGTTGCAAACATACTCTGGGTGTAAAGATTTTCTGTCCAACATCCACAATGGCCCTATATGCTAAGTTTGGAAATTACTTTACGTGACAGCAGTGGAACAGAGAAATAGTCCTGGACTATTAGCCATTGGCTTGTTGCTATCAGATTTTACTAACAAGAGGTGGCACTGGTACCTTGTTGTTCTGAAACTACTGGAAAGTCATTAGCTGTGATTCCAAAGCCAAAACCTACTGCACTCCCTTTTAACATCAGCCAAGAGATCGTGATTAAAAAAGATGTATAATTAAAGAAGATTTAACAGGAAACTGAAGAGAACCTCTAATCAGTCTAACCCTGGGCTTTATTCCACAGAGAAAATAAAACAGAAAGGCTTTATCCTTGCTATGTTCTAAACAGTGTGCCATTAAATCTGCTCCCAGTAAGTGTCACAAGTAAGCAGGTGAGGAAAAGAGGGTAAGAAGCAGCAAATGGCTCAGTTCCTGAAGGTATGGAACAGGCTTCCCCCGTACTTCAGCTTCCAGGAGAGAGGGAGGGCCCCATGTCTTTATCCTGCTGGAGGCATTCTGCCTGCGGGGAGGGAGCATCTTCAGTTGCTATCCCACGAAAGAAGCTATGCTCAGCTCCTGGGAGGGATCATTTTGCCTGTCAGGGAAACATCAGGGTTAGCTCTGGGGAACAAGATCATCCTGCGTCATTCAAGGGAGGCTCCTCGTTCGGCCCTCAGAGAGAGGGAGGGATCAGCCTTCTGCCCTCCAGTAACCTCCTCCAGCCCAGTACGGACGCTCTGTGTACAGCCGTGTCCCAGTCCTCCAGATGGAAGAATGGGCCAGCCTTCAAGGAGAAAGGAGCAGACACAGGCAGAACGGACAAACCTAACAACAGATTTTTGTTACAAAATCATTAAATACTCCACTGACTTAAAAGCTTGAAATAAACTATGTGGTGCCACTAGGTTCAGATCCTGCAAGATAAGGGACCACGGACCGTGTATGGGCCTGTCTCAGGACATTAGTCCAGCACTTAAGGCATATCCCTGTTTCTTGTTGCACTTACTTGCTAAAAAAAAAAAAACCAACAAACCAGCAACCAGCCCAGATTCCTCAAAAGAATTTTGGAAGAAGCAAAGAAGAGACTGATGCTAAGCAGTCCAGCGCCAGATCAACCCTTGCTGTGACTTCCCGAGTTCAGTAAGCTGCGTAGCTCCCTGTGAAAGGCAGCCGTCGTCACTGCGGCTCACAGCTGATACAGACAACCCACGCTGGTTCAAGCAGAGTGGGTTCCTCACTGGAGTAAACATTATATGGCAGGTTGCAGGGCATCTACACACTTCTGTGCTGCTTTGCCATGTTGGTGGCATTGCAGCCTGCTGACTGACAGAACTTCAGAGACTTGGTTAGGGTTACCAGCTGGTCAGTCCTCTGTTAATCTTCATTGTGCAACATGCGTCTAGGACATTACTGCTGGATTGTCATTATCCTCTTGCTAAGATGTATCACTGTGCAGGAAGCAGCTTTTGGGATAGATGGGTAATGATGCTGAGAATAATTTGAAAGGAAAAGAGGGCTAAAGTATACTGTTGTGATGTTTCTGAGTAAATAAAGATAAGAGCGATGGAAGCTCCTCTGGCAGGGACATTAGCAGAGCCTCAGCAAATTAGTTTAGCACTAGAAAATTGACATGGAACGGAAACAAGGCATTCAAAGCAAGGATGTACTTTAGCTAGGCACAAAGCCGAAGTTATTGAAGAAAAAGAAGCGGAGTTGGTTCCAGAGTGGCTAATTCATTTCTCCTTATCTTCCCTTGGCAGAGGCTAGCTGCTTAGAGACCACTTGATGTATGCCTGCTGCTTCCTCCCCTCTCCCCTCGCTTGTTTGCCTTGCAGAAACAAAAATTAGTTCTGTTGCAAATGACTCCAGTTCCCCATGGGCTGCAGAGAAACAAATTGCAGCTTATTGGGCATCTGTGTGACATCCTAGCACTCTGAAGCGCATGGCAGGATTTGCAGTTGCTCTAAGATCAGCTCTATGCTAAAACATTGCTGGAATACAAATGCCAGTTATAAATATTTTTTTTCATTACATTTCTGTGTTGGTAAAAGGGCTAGTAAACACAGACACACTGTCATAAAAACACTTCTCAAGTGTAACTTCATTTGCTTAGCGAAACTCAACTGACTACAAATTTTACTGCCTGAATAACTTTGTTGTTGTGTAAGCCCATTACAGATTTCAGGGAGATACTGAAAACAACAGGTTTGTCATCTGCAGGATATAACATATCTTATTCTCTGGTAGTGAAACTGATTTTCTCAGCAGTTCATTTAGCACAGCTAGTATTATATGGACAGAGATAGTAGAACATCCTGCTGGACCATTTTGTCATAATTATTAGTCCTGGTCTATACTGATATTTAAAACAAAGTGGCCCCTGTTTATTATACCTTAAGTTTCAAAACATGTCAGGGTTAAGGATAGGCTTAGGCCAAACTGGGAATCACACTGGCTTAACCTTGCAACTAGAATCTCAGCAGCTATTCCAAGTCTGAAGTGTGCAGCCATCAAATCTGACCTGTGTAACACTGGTGACTAATAAATGTTCTGTGATAACTTTAAGCTCAGTCCTAGTTACCAGTATAGACCAAAGCTGCTAGTGTTATCTTCTTCCTTTTGTTGATCTGCCTGAGGAGATCTTCTGTCAATTCACCAAGGCTGCAGTCCTCTTCTGCCTTCCTAAATCCAAAAATCGAAGCACTCCTTTATGCCTCTTTCTTCAGCCATTCTGTCACGTCATGGTCAACCTTCACTCATTTCTAGCTGCAGCTCTTGTCCAAGTGTGGGAGCACATACTGCTCAAAGCTGTAAGCTTGGTTTTCGCAGAGTCACAGAAGGTAGAGGTGAGGATTCTTGCCAGAACAGCTCCTCTTTGCTTCCTAGCTATTCAGCCTGGCAGTATGCCAATTCGGCGTGATATTTTTTCTGGATGTTTTGCTAGGTTTTTGGAAAAGGTGGAAAAGAGGCTGACTTAGTCCATCCCTCCTAGTTTATGCTGAACTGTCTGCATGTCAGTGCATATGATGTGAACTCAGCCTCTAGTTTTATAGTTTGGTGGTTTCCAGTGAATTTCGAATAACCTCTCAGAAAACTTCTGCATTATTCATAGCTCTAAGCTCCTCACTTTTTTTTCTCTATTATCACCTTTTATTTTGTAATCTCTTCAAAGAAGGGATTGATTCTGCTACGTTTGTCTAGTAACAAACTGAGTACATTTCCAGGATTAAATAAAACTAAGTATTTATAATCACCTAGGACACAATCTTCAGCATTTTAAGAATGGCAAGGTAGCAGTTACCTTTGAGTTATGAGTTAGCAAATTGATGGATTCTGCTACAAAAGCAGCATCCATGAATGACTCCTCAGTGGAAAATCTGGGTTGTCAGTTTATTGCTAGCATCTGTTATAGCAATGGCAGTGACATTTTAAAATACTAAACCCAGTTGGTAAGTTACTATTTTAGAGCAGATGTATAAATTCAGCACACTTTCATCAAAACCAGAGCATGCATCTAGCAAACTGGAACTTGATGTCAGCAGTAAACATTTGTACAATGAATACAAACATGCAACATGAGAGAGTTCGGTGTCATTCTTTTGGTAACCCAGGGCTGGAGAAGCTAGGAGCAAGAAAATGTTTCATACTAGCTTGCTTGACTGAAGAGCCAACTTCTTCCCTAGAAAAAGGCCCATGTGTGCAAAGCAGAAACTGATAGCAGCCTTGACATATGTGGTCTCAGGCAGCATCTTTCATGGTGGTGAAAGAGCTGAACGGCTCACGAGGAATGTGTTTGTTCAGCCCTACAGCCTTTGAAATGTATGGACTGGTAAATGTAAGTGAGCATGAAATCTGTTCAGCTCTATGTTAACCTCATGGCTGCAGCTTTTAGTGCCAGGAACACTCAGGAAGAACATTCCTGCTCAGTTACAGCACACCGAAGGACAAAAGCAACTCCAGCGCAGAACAGCAACAAACAGTACAGTCATAGAAGCCTTGGTGCGAAACAGTTAAAAATACTTGAGTCATGTCTTTTCAAGAATTGAAGGACTAGCTGTGAAAAGCTCTGCTGACTTCCAGGGAACCAGGCTGTAAACAACACAGCACAACTGAAGATGAGGACAGTATAATATATCTGACGGGTACAAATCTTCCACATGGCCAGCATCAGGCGAGGTGCTTGTCAAAAAGGCATCTGCAGCTGTTCCCTTTTCAGGCTGTTTACTCTACAGGAGGATTTACCATCTGTGCAGAAAAACAATGCACACCCCAGAATCCGTGTCTGTCAGATGAAGCCTAGTCTCGTGGCTGAAGCACAGGACAAGCAGTCAGGAGATTTAGATTCTATTTATTGCTCTCCTAGTGGCTCCCAGAGCAAGTAAGGGGAAATCACTTCACTGCTTTGTGTCTTGTTTTCCTCCGAGATACTACTTTACCTTATTAGAGGTATGAGCACCCATTGTTTGTGTTTATAAAGTGCTTTTTGTTCTTTGGATGGCCATGCTAAAGCAGAACTAAACAAGATGTATTTCACAGAATTCCTAAAGCTTCAGGAATAGCAGGTCAACCTCTCTACTGCAGCAAAGTTAAAGGTCTGTAAACTATATCACAAACAACTCAAAACCAGTCCAAGAGTCACTGTGCTCATCTCTCCATCAAGCCTGGTATACTGAAGAAGTGATTTTTTAGAGACTGTGGCAATGAGAACACTAGAAATACGTGACAAAAGAGACAGAAAGATCAAATTTGTTCAGAGGTGAGCCAATACAAATGACCACAAACTTTGGGGATTTTGATATTCTACCCTGAATTTTTCAGCTTGTTATTCGCATTGGCAATTGAATGGCATTCAAAAGTCAAGGTATCCCTTTATATAATACATTTTCTTCTTCAGAATAAATATTTTCGAGTGTTTTTCTAAATTAAAGCACTACAGCTGTGCAGGGCTCGGCATTTCATGTCAGATTTCTGTGAAAAGCACTGAGTTCAGAATGTACGGTTCCTAGCACTGCCGTGCTTTGGAAGCACAATAACTTCACAAATTGTCCCAATAGATTCATATGAAATAGAGCTCTAGTGTGCTTAAATATTTCAAGAGTTTCCTGGGTTGCCCTTACTGTGGCATTAGCCCTGAGTCTATATCAGAATTATGAAGGAGATCACAGATAGGTCTTCACTGATAACACTTTTCTAAAGCCTAACGATATTGCTTAATAAAACGCATTTATGGAGCAAGACTGTTGTCAGTTCCAGTGGTACACCTTGGTAGGATGTATGTTGAGTTAGGTTCCTCTATGGCTTTGTCCCACTAAAATTAACGTGGTTGCCAAAGTACTGTAGTATTATAATTAATATTTTCTGAATTTTCTGCCTTCCACTGAATAACTGTGTGATCAGTTCTACTTTCCTGCCTCAATGTGGTTGACTGTATATATAAGGAAAACAATCTAGCCATTTTTGTGTTTCCTTTTAATTCTTCTGTTGTTATTGAGTCCTAAATGATCTTGTTTTTGTTTTTACTGCTCTGTAATGAGTCACTGGCTTATTTAATTTAATTTTATTGTAATTGTTATCTTTTCATTCTTGTTTTTTTCCAGTCAGTTACTCATAAGACCACAAGATATAAACAGGACACTGTTGCTTGGACAACTTCTGAGGGTAATTTTTTTCACTGTCGCCCAAATCCAAAGCAAGTTACTGAATGGTCCTCACTTCCTAAGAACTTTCACCTCAGTCCATGTACATTTTCCCACATGTCATGTTTCTGTTGATGCCTACATTTTCCAACTAAAAGAGATCTGCCTGTCTGGTTTAGTTTCTTGGGCTTCCTAATCATGCCTGATCTAAAACTTTCCATGGAAATTTTAGTGATAGAAAATCAAGTTGAATTTTATATAATTTCTTTTGCAGCAAATAAATTTTGCCAAAAACTGGGTTTCAATTGAAAATTTGGGAGAAATAGTTATTCAGTGAAATGTTAAATTTTCCTTTGTCATCTCTCCCATTTTCATATTAGCTTCATCTTTGGCGGAGTTTTCTGCAATGACTCTTTCTTGCTAGACTTCTTACCTTTAACCTGGTTTTCTGAGGAAATGGGATTTATGTGGTTGTGCTATGTTTGCATACGTTACATACATGTGTCTCTTTATCCATCAATGCTTTATAATTTCAAAGTGACTGGCAGCTTTCCACTAAATATGATATAAAGACAGAGGCCTGCATTTATGTTAAGATTTTATATTTCGTTGTAGTAATCAGATAGAGGAGAGATTTTAGTAATGCATCTATGAAGGGAAAAGCTTCCATAAAAGTGACTTTGTATTCAATACTACAGAAAACAGAGGAGAAAGAACATGCCCAGCTCTGGGAAAATGTCCCAATGGAGTTCACACCCATCAGAGCACACACCACAGGACATAAAGGGACAGAAACCTGAGATTTGTTAGTTCCGCTACTTTTTGTACTTTTGTTTCCTATGAGGGTAGAAATCCTAGGGAACTATGAGTCTGACCGTTTATAAATGTGCAACATGTTTGATTAGAGTTGGTTCATATTTTGGGGCAAAGAAATTATTTAGTGCTTTTGTTTAAGGTGATCTGCAGCTCTTAAGCTGCATCCCCCTTTTTAGTACCCAGAGAACTAGACTTACAAAGACTTAGAAAGCTTAAATCTATGTCAGTGTGCCTTCATTTCTCCTGTTACCTGTACCACCTAAAATAAAAGAAGTTCAGAGATGCCTGTATATGCCACTATTGCACCTTCCAGTCACAGCTTTAGACATACCCTAAGATGCAAATTGTCTGGCATGCAAAAATATCTTTTGCATATCTATTTGCAGCTTTTACATGAAGTAAAGTTTATGGACTATTCTGTAGTACCACAGAACTTCAACAGCCTCTGCAAATAATCTGCATGAGACCAGAAATTATTGATATAGATGTCACAGAACTGCTACAGATATTAGCCATTGTCCTGCAGCATTCAACAGATTGGATATGCCGTGTTTCAAAAAGCTTTGCTAGTGAGGAACCTTGGCATAGCCATGACAAGTGGTGGCGAATTTTAGGCAGAGGCTTTGATAAACTCCAAGCGGTGTGGAAGCGGCCTTAGAGCTTAATAAATGGCATAGTGATTATCTCTGAGTCAGCAAAGAGCCAGCCCACCTCCTCACAGTAGGAGGTACCAGGATGTTTGGAATGCCACCCATAGGACAAGAGGTCAAACTGAACTTCTGACCAGTGTGATGACTGAAAAATTTGTGGCTGCTTTTGCAAGAGTTAACACCAGTTGACTGAAGTCAGATTCCAGCTTGGGTAATTCCATTCTGCCTCTCTAAAATTCCCCGTTTATTTCAAACAGATGCAGTATTTTTTCACTTCCTCCATTAAAGACTGCCAAGTGGTTTTGTATGTTTTGTTGAGTACTTGCTGTGTTTTACCCCAAAGGTAGCTACAACACCCAGTGAATGACCCAGTGCAGAGCTTTGGTGCATTCAATACAATTCGTGGGGAAAATTTTGTTCTGTCTATTCATATGTAAAACTGCTAAACATTATCATACAGAGCTGTGGTTTGTAGCAAACAGCCAACAAAAGCTAGCACTAAGAAGATTTTGTCCCATGGACAGATCAGTAGCGTATGAGGCAGACCTGACCTGTAGTTTCAGCTCTTCTGTTTGTCTCCAGTAGCAACTTGGTCATGTTCCTTCACTGTCTGGTAAGGCCAAAAAGCACCTTGATTTTACTTCAGAATAGGTTGACTTGGACCCTTAATTTCTGTGCCTCAGTACTCATTAGTAACAGTGGAATAGCAATGCTCATTAATGTATCATTAATATTTACTATAATGGATGCTTTATCATCACTTTCAAAGGGAGATGTATTCCTGTTTCCCATTTCTTTTGACACATATAAATTGATGAATGAACAAATTGATCAATTTATACCATATGCAGTGCTAGACAACTCATAGTGCTTGATGGCAGTAAAAGGAAACACCGAAGTAAAGACAGAAACACTAATTAAAAGCATGTTCAGTGAGACAGAACTGTAGCTTGGTCTTAACGAGTGTGCGGTAGAGATAATGTAAAAGCAATTACTTTAGCAAAGGCAATTTACTGAAAAATTGTTTTTACTGAGCACCATCTTATTCAGTTCACGGGCTTGCTGCCAGGAAACAGAGCCAATTAGTGCCACTCACTATGGGGACACTGAGATGTGGCCATCTGCCTGCTGAGACTCACCCCATGTCTTTTCCCCATGCCACACAATTCCTCTGTGTCAATATGAATACTCTTTCCAACTGATTCTCAGCAATATGCATTGATATGGCATCTGTCATCCTGAATGAGAACCCTGCACGTTACTAACGTAGTAAACTAATCTAGAATTTATATCTCTCTTTTTAACTGTGATGTGTGACATGCCTACACTAGGCTTTACAGTAGTGTGAGACATACTGGTGTAAATCTAGCATTGCTCCACTCATTTCTGAATTTGCACTAGTATAACTGAGGCAAGAATCTGACCCTTCGATCATGATGCACTTCTAGGACTGAAGTTCAGATAACCCTACAGTATACCAACAAACTGGAAAGGTAACTGAAAAATGTCAATGAAGGGTGTATTCAGGTTTCCTAATCAAGGACAACTTTGAACTAGCAGTGACATAAAAATCAGCTGGAAGAAAAGATAACCCTCCGTGCTTCTTCGGCCATTCATAGGATTTCTAAATTCAAGTAACACTCACAAAGTTTTTATAAAAAAAGTAAATGTGTAGCCTTTTGGTTGCAATTCAAGTTCTAATAAAACTGTTTATTGAACTCCTTGACCCCTTCCTGGAATCTGCTTGAGCTTCCCAGAACTTTGTGTCATGTGGTTCTCGGTCATTAATAACTAAGTATGACACAGCAGTTTAGACGCACAGCAGCCTTTTCTCCGTTCAAGCAGGCGCCAGGACCGAGCACAGAGAACACAAACAGCTCAACCCAGGCTTCAGGATCCAGTCCCAGAGCAGCGCTGCCGTGATGCAGCAGCAAGCAAAAAGGGCAAAGGCAGGAAGTGATTCATCTGAGTACAGGACAACGTGCGGGACATGATCAAAAAGATCCCAACCTTCAGTCAGGACAAGTACAGTACTGGGCAAGCAGCTCTAGGCTCCATCCTGGATATTAGATCCATCTCCCACTCTGTTTACACTGAAAGACTCCTCCACCAGCCAGCTGTGCATTAAAAGCAGCATCTGGTGCTAAAGAGGGTCAGTGAATCGAAAGACCTCTGAATACATGGCTGATCTATTCTGTCCACCCACTCATTTACATTTATATAGCCCTTCTGGCTTTTGCCTGGAAATCTTTGGCTTTCAGACTAGAGATCTCTCCAGCAGTTCTCCTCCAGCTTTTGGACCGCTTTACTGTTCCTTGAATCTATTTAGCTGTTGCCCTGCCAGTTCCCAACCTCTCAGCCCCCCGTCCCGCCCCAGTCCCATGCCTAATTAATCACCTCTTCTTATGACAACTGGACTGTAGCTGAGAAATTCCAAGTGTCGGTTTCCAAAGGGCAGAGCTGTTGTGTCTGCTGCAGCAGGATACATTCCAGGTACATTCTGCCTCACCAATTTTATGCTTAAAAGAAAAAAAAGGGCAGGGATATTGCTGTATGGAGAAGCTAATCACAGTCTAGTGTGACATGCTGCACTTCAGCTACAGCGGAGTGAATGAGACTCACTGCGAATTGATTCAAAAGTCATATCTTTGCCAAATTTGGATTTAGTTACACATATGCATCTCCTATAAACCAAAGAAAACACCTGCATGGACCCATGGGGGAAATGAGTTTAATTTTGATCGAGTTCCTTGTGTTGTCAATCACTGTAATTTCACTGGAGTGGCTCAAAACTTGCTGTAGGAACATGGGTGGTGAGGGAGAGGGAGGAGAGAAAATCGCTATCTCAAATTAGGTGGGAAGTAATATATTACATCAAATTATGATGTTTTTTTCCTTCCTATTTGTGTCCTAAGTTGCTTCTGCTTACTTCTCCCTGTCTCTTTCCGTTGTATTTACAATGCATATTTGCAAACACCATTGCTCTGCATGCTCAGTTCAGCTAAAGTTCATTTGCTAAGGAAACAGAGACGTCCCTGAATCCCTGGAATAAACACTCCAGCACCTGAAGTCCATTATTACATTCTACTCCAAGCATCAGCATGCTTTGACCCACCTTCTCCAACACAAACACAGCGCAGGTATGTCATTTTCAACAAAAACAAGTCTAGAGAAAGAAAAACACATTTGCCTGCAAACCTGGTTCTCCCTCTGGGGAGAAAACACGAGGATGAACTGTATATGGCAGGTCTGATCTGTGTTGCTTTATGCAAGGCTGGAAGGAGTTTAGAAAGTATGGTGACGGGACTGGTATTGACACTACTCTAGAAAGGACCCAGCATTCATTTCAGAGAAACAAAGGGCTCATCTAGACAACGAGATATTTAATATTTTAGTATATCTAACTAAGTTAATTTAAAACAAGTCAAAGGCTCACTGGCTTACCTGTTCTACTGTTAACTGGTGTTAGCTAACACATTCCGCATCACATTCCGCATCCTGGTCTAGACAAAGCCTAGAAGCAAGGAAAGCAAACAAATGACACATGGAGTAAGGACTGTACCAGAGAGAAAAAATGAAGGGAGACACTGTGAGAAAAGAAGCACAGACAAAGAGGAAGACAATGAAATGGAAAAAAATAACACTATCTTTATAATGAACAGGACCAGCTGAGCTTTCGAGGGGTGCTCTTTTTCCTAATCCATAACACATGCTTCTTCTTAACTCCAGTTATGTGTTTGTTTATTTGTTGTGTGTTTTTGTAAAATGAATCAGCCTTAGAAAAAACCCATGGATTTAAATTACAGAGGGCAAAAATCTCATTGTACGTCAACTACTTTGGCAAACCCCATAGGTAGTTCAAGAGGAAAAGCTACTTGGGAATTTTCCAATGAAGAGTTTCTGTTTTTTCTTTTTAAAGGAAAATTACACTATGTTGAACCTGAAACTTTTCATGGGAACATGGCATTGGAATTGTCCTATTTTGTATAAATATTAAATATGGATTGAACTTGGTCTCCCACATGCCACAGAAGTACTCTGACCATTGTGGCTCAAAATTATCTCTTTATTTAGTTCCAGTGATCTACTGAATTTTTAATCAAAATAGAATAGCACAACAGGAGAGCCCTAAAGCAACTTCTGGTCTGGTGATTAATACCCTCACGTTAGGCTTGGGGCATGAGTTCTACTTCTGCGTTTGACTTATGAAATCTCTCACATCCCAGCTAATTGTCCTAGCTACTGGGCTATTAATTATTTTGGGGTAATGCTTGCATGTTCTTCAAGGAAAATTTGGGAAGGTGAACATGGTGATGGTGGTTCCTACTGAAAGCTCTTGAGGACAATAAGCTTTGGTCCTTCATGACCAGGTGGCCAGACATGTTTTCAAGTGACTGAAAGGGAACCACTTCCTTGTTACATTGGCGCGTGGATGGTCTGTCCCAATGTGGGACATATTCTGGTCACATAACCTAACCAGAGCATTACTGTTACATTATCAGGTATGAAGGACATCTGCATTTTGGTCATACGACAGAGACATCTCCCATCATTTGAGAGAGAAAAGGTAGCAGAGAACAGGCTGAAGACCACTCGAGTTAGGCACCGGGCTCATGGTCTTCTCCCTGACCACGTGTGCCCTCGGGCGAAGGGGCAGCAGGAAGAAGGCAGCAGGGCGCAGGAAGTGCTCAGGAAATTTCACTTAACAGTTAAAACCTCTACGTGAATGAAGCCTCGAGCCTGTTTTGCTTCAAACAATGTTCCATTCAAAGTATGACTCAACTTTTGGGGCCTGATCCAAAGCCCACTAAAGACAATGAGAGTTTTTCCATTGACTTGAGCAGCCTTTGGATGAGGGCCTTGATCCTGATCCTGAAAGCCTGATTCTCATGAGAAAGGCTACACAAAAAAGATCAAATCCAGAAAGCCTTGTTGAGATTGTACCCAATCCTGTCCTAGGGAAGTATTCCAAATTAAACCAGTGAGGCCAATTTAGTTTGATTGTCAGCTCACTATCCTGAACTTCATGGAACATTTGATGATCACAGGGATTGATAAGGATAAATCCTTGGTCCTACACTTCCGCAGAAGTGTTCATGTTTGCAGAGCTGGTAAACTGTTTTTCTTCCCTCTTGACTTTATTTTGTCTAGGAGTGCTATCAGAATGTAATTAATGAACCATTTAGTATAGACTTCAGTATATGCTACACAGTTCACGTTAAAGCCTAAGGTCCAGTTACACTTAAACATATTATCTTCGTTACAGAAAGCTAAGGTGTTCAAACTGTAATGTAGGTAAAATAAGTAGGACTTACTTTTAGTAGCTAATGCTTTCACATGCTGTTTTTTGGGGGCAGGGATTTTTTTTAGTAGAAAAGGTATAACCTTTTTTTGCCACTTTGGAAGATATACCTTATTATGTTTGAATAAGATGTCTTTAAACCCCAGTATTCAACCATAAAAGAGGAGAAAGACCAAACAATGCACCATTTGGGCTTTGCATCTTTCTCCACATAGGCTGTATTTTCAAAACAAATGTCATCTGAAGTTATTTTATAAATTTCTATACATTAGTCTGTATACAAACATACTGTGCAACTGTAACTCTTTGACTGGGCAGTTATCCATTGTGACACCTTGCTTACAAACATACAGCTGCAGAGCACAGCATGTATCAAAATCTCTTGGATGCTACTCATCATCGACTCCACTCAGGGTGCTTGTTTTCTGCCTGACAAAGCTTTTCACACAAATACTGTATGTTTTCTTCAGTGCACACTATATAGTATGTAAATAATATTTGATTTTCCTGGTGGAGTTACAACACAAAAAATGCTTTTACTCATACGGTTTGTATTAACTTTACAAGAGAAATACAGTATATGGGGAAATCTTTTTTTCTTGTATATCCATGTCTACGCCCTGGCTGCTGCCACAGGACTATTTTGGTTAACACAGAGAATGCTATGGCCTTGATACGAATGGGGTCCAATGGGACAAAGAGCACAAGCAATGTAGTAAGGAGTGCTGATGATACAGAGATACAACAGCTCCTTCACCTCCACATTCAACCTTGCAGAAAATCTACTTTGGTGATTTCTGTCAAAGCTTTACCCCGTAAAGCTATGCCGCCTCATTTTTAAGCACAGCCAAAACCTCAGATTGCCTCACAGAACTGAGTGCTCCAGGACCTATAAACGTCATTTCCCAGGATAATCCTTGACTTTTGTTTCAGTCTGTTATTTCCCACTTAATACCCATAGCTTTTTAATTGGTTATCATTATTTCTTATTATATTTGAAAACTTTAAGAGTCTGTTAAGAAGCAAAAAATGGGACATAATTAAAGAAAAATGTAGAGAATAATCCAAATCCAGTGTGACTTTACAGATGTGAGAGACATTGATTCTTGCCCTTGGGGAGGGAGCCAGGAAGCTGTGGCGGGCTAGAGCTCTCAGCCGTCATTTGACTGCAAAATATTCCCTTAGGACTCACTTTGTAACATACAGCCACACAATAACCACCAGCAGCTCCTGCACACAAACTCTGTGACGTAGACTGTACTGTTGCTGTGTTTAAGGATGATCTTTTACATTATTTTGATGCCAGTGTAATACAATGGACATTTGTTTACTTGATTTAAAAACAACCATTGACCTGCCACATGACTTTAGGCAAGTTACATGTGTGTGCTGGTTTTTATCTTCTGATAGCCTTTCAGACATTTAGTTCCTCTTCTAGTCAGAAATAAAAGTATAAACAGTGATGACAAGAAAAGGAAAAGATGCAATATGAGTACTGTACATGGAGACTGAAGGTAATACAACACAATCAATTTTCGAACAGCATCTGCACTCAGACTTGATGCAAAATTAGACTAAGTTTATATGTACGGTATCTTTTGCACCCTGTTTTGAATGTTTAGCTCTTTTGATTGGTTTGCTAGGTCAGTTCATACACTGTCATTCCAAGCAGTAAGTACGAGACCAAACCTCAGCGTTAAGTTAGATTATCATTAAAAATAAACAGAGATTAACACAACACTCCTACCATTGACTTTGGTGGGTACTGAGTTCATACAAAGATGGCCTTAGTATATCCTAATTGGTACAAAATTTCATATGCTGTACTAAAGACTTAACTATAGCTTATCATCATTAGACTTAAGGACATGCACAGACAGTTCCTTGAATGCCAAACTCCTACTCCGTGGGCTATGCACAACGACAGCCAGACACGCTGTCTAGTATCTGTAAGATATCCTGATCATACTGTTGAGTAAAAGTCAAGCTAGCTTTTAAAATACAGCTTTGAGACTGAAATGTCACTTATCATGAAGAGAGGATCTGTAAAAACAGAAATGGGAAGATAAGGAGGACAAGACTGGAAAGCACAAAGGGTCTCCCAGTGACTCCCAGTGCTGGAATGACCCTAGCCTGAACAATCCAAGATGGGTGACTTGATTATAAAAAGGGTGGTAAACAGGAAAAGATCATGGAGGGAAAAAATAAACATAGGGCTCAAATAAGACTGATACAGAAATCTCATGCACAACTTGCTGTTAATAGTTAGTGTCTGTGTGACACATTCACACCATAGCAGGGTGGGTGGGGCTGTTTTTTGATCATTGCCTGATTGACGTTAATGACATTCTTCCAATGGCTGTGGCTTTCCTCATACCACACCCAGGAGGGGTCAGAGGCACATTCCTCCTGAGTATTAACGTGAAAAAACATATTTTTAGTCAAGTTGTTAAATGATGCCAGGTGTTTGCTCTCGTTGCCTTAACGAGTCTAGCATAGTCAAAGCCCAGGCTGCGCTTCCCAGCAATGTGTAACTCAGCTCTTGAGATTGTACCAGCTATCTGTTTTAATCCAAGTGCAGCTACTAAACTGATTACATTCATCCCTATGATAATGCCTCCTATGCAGTGGAAGACAGCAGCATCTGTGAGTGTGGATGCAAGCCCAGCATAGTATTGTGAATTGTCGTGTTTGTTTGTGTTGCCTAGAAGCCCCATTTACAGATCAGGAGCATGTGTGACAGACATAAAACAAAAGCATTGCACTTTCCATGGAAGGGTTATTTACCTCTGTTGCTTTTGTTCTGTCTGCCACGAAAAGCCTTACTTCTGCCAGTGAAAAAAAGCACCAAAAATGGAAACGGGCATAGGTCCACTGCCTTAAATACAGCAGCCTAAGATCTGAAGCAGTCACCCAGTCCTGATTATCAAAGCATTCTGCAAAGCTGAAAGCTGGTAACAAGCTAAACTAGGAGCTTCTGAGCCCAATTCCCAAGGCCACTGAAAACCTCCAAGTAACAGCAAAAGAAGAACCATAGCCTCTTAAGAAAGAAGTCCATACAAATGCATTGCTTGCTTTGAAAGTGAAAGTCGGCGTTTTCAGATGCTGTGTACCTAAATAAGAGGTCACACTGCCGTGCTGAACACTCAGCAGATCCCAGGAAAGCTAAGGGCAACTGTTAAAGCCGATTCCTGAAAACCAGAACCTTTCTGTGTTAGGCCCCTAATTTTAGGAATTTCAGCTTATAAACAATTGATTCATGCCACACCTAAATTTAACAATGCCAATGAATCTAGCAAAATCATTGTGCTGAAGGCTTCCAGAGACAGTTTCATAACAGCTCTGAGGATGCCTGCGAAACCTGTATGCCATGGTATTCACGCTCACTGCGTTACTATAACTGTGGCAAGGCTGGTGTTTGCGTGTTCCGTCCTGTTCTCTTTTCCGCCCTTACAATCTCTCGTTAGGATCAGTGACAACCCTATGGAAGCAAAACGCAGACTGGCCTGGATCGTTCCAGTGGCTGCAAATGTGTGGCGCAGCAGAGGGCTGCACGCGGGGAGGAGGAGGGATGCCTTTCTTCTCCCTTCTGCACGCAGAGGTGATGGCTTTGCCCACACCTGATCACGACAGGACAGGCTGTCAGCTCATCAGGCATTGCACGTTGGCTGAACGTTCTTCACACCTAGCAAAGAAAAGGTATGGGAGCTTTTAACCTGAGACACAGTAAGTACCAAGTTCCATCCGTACAGACCCCTGCACAGACCGCGGACCACTGTCGTGCAGACCTCGAGTCTGAACTCATTTCACACTGACAGGTACATCGTTACATATGTACATAACTAGGAATCTTTCAGGTATAGAAATTCCTTCAGGGTCTGAAAACCTGGCTAAGGGTGCAAGTGCAGATCTATTTAAAGAAAGATAAATATTTGTGTAAACATGTACTGGAAAAGAAGGCAAATCTTTAAATTAATTAGAACATACTCTGAAAAAGCGAGATTAAATAGTGAAAAACTTTCATATAGATATTCTGGATTAATTTCCTAGATAACGTTTTCTAGAACAGAGATCTAAATCAGCCTTCTAACAGTCTGTCTACTTCCAAATTTTGCAAGAGCAATTTTTTACTTTTTTCCATTTCCTTGATGACCCAGTCACTCATATGCATTTTCTCAGGATTACAACGGTGACTCCTTCTCGATGATAGTTCTACTCTGCACTTTATATTAAGGCTGAACATTGAGGCTCAGAATGTTAATCATGAAAAGAAGAATAACAGAATAATCAGTGGCTGCTTAAAGAGCAGTGAAGTTGCAGATCAGCTGCTGAGGACAAATACCAGACACGAACAGGCTTCAGAAGAATGGAGTCCCGAAATACTTAAACACAATATATTTCCCCTAACACAGCCCTTTGAGGGCACAATCTTTTCTAAAACAAAACATCTTCCATACAGAACACACTTGACATCTATGTCAGGCCTTTCCAGAGGAAAATGAGGATGGGCATGGGCTTTTACTGGGCCCCGGTGTTCTCACCATAACTAGCCAACTTCACCATGTGACTAAAAACACAACTTCTGTGCAAATCATTCCAATAAGCAGCTGTATGCATTTTCAGCTACATCATATTAGTTGATCATGTTCAATCAGTTAAACTAAACTCAAAAAGTAGCAGCTTGTTATTATTATTTCTATGCTAGCAGGATCTGCAGACCAACCAAAGACTGGGGACCGTAAAATGACATTCTATGCACACAGGCAGTTCTAAAGAATTTCAGGCAGCTTTGCTTATGGTGTAAAAGGACATGCCATCAGAAGAGAAAAGTAGAATAGCTGAGGGATTATCATCCACAGGTCATAGCTAGGCAACATGAAGCACAAAAAGCTAACTATGTAGAAACAGGATACTCTATCTTTAGATGGCCTATGAGTTTTCAGTTGTGCTCAGAGTGATCTAGGTCTCAGAAAAACTTCTTATAGAGCAGAACCAGAGCGTGGACTTGTCGCGTCTTCAAATTGTCTTTGTTGTACGGGAAGGAAAGACACAGCACACTGAGTAGGTAACTCAGGAAGCCTGTGACCAGGGTGGGTTTCCAGCTCTTCTGACATACTCCAGAGTATCTGAACCATAAGAGTATTTTCTCTTTGGGGTCCAGTCCGACAGACCGCTCGCCACTACAGCAATGTGCTACATAAGCGTACTTCCCGAGCATGGCTTCTCCTGCACACCAAAAATCTTTCAGAAACATCTTTGGTGGAGTCACTTATAAGCTACATTGATGACAGGAGACTTGGGGGGTTTGTGAACTGCCTCTTCTCATCGCTTTGCAAATCTGAGTCAGTCACAGAAATAAGAGAGAGACAGGAAAAAATAGAAAGGGAGAAGTGGTTAAGGCATTCCTCTGTGACGCAAAAGGCAGTGATGTCAGAATTCGAGACCACAGACACCTTTGCCAAAATGAATGGGATTCCAGCAGGCTCCAGCTGGTCTCATGGTTTGTGCATTCTGCGTTGTTTCCTGGATACCAGCAATTCCCAGCTGTAAACTGAACAACCATTAACCCCTTCCCCGTTGTGGGTTTCCAGGCAGTCACTCACAAGTTTTTCCCTTGCTGGTGAAAGATTCCAATATTTCATAATCAGGCATCTTGTATGAATCAATGGCTAGTTTAAAAATAACCCCTTGACCCTAACTGTCTGGGAGAGCCATCACAACAATGAAAAAGAGAAGATTTTATACAGAGCAATATTTCTTATCTGATCCCTCAGCTGCTTCCCTGCGCCCTTGAATTTAATTCCCATTTAGCCATGTGACTTACTACCTTTTTCACTTTTCCAGGATCTCATTTTTCCTTTCCTACTTTCTTTTTTTTTCCTTCTTTTTTTCCCTCCTCCTTCAAGCTCATTTTTTTCTTTCCTATCTCTGGAATGAGAAGATGAGGCATGGCTTTAGCTCTGAACTTACACTGGGAATAGATCTGAAATCCTGGACCTGACATACAACTCCCAGAAATTTTTGTGAGGGAAAGCATCCAAATTCTTAATCTGGAGGCTGATTCCCTCCTGGCACAAATTGAAAACCTAATTTTGGATCTCAAACCCCTGAACTTCCCGAAAGTAAAAATCTAGGCATGGATTTTTTTGGCCGAACTAGCCCTCCCACTGCTGGGAGTGAACAAGAGTCTGAACTCAGGCCAGACCAAAATAACCAAACATCTGATTTATTAATCAGTATTAATCAAATTGCATTTAAGCTGCATGGGCAGGTCCCACCGCTCTTCTCTCCGGGCACTGGCTGAAAGAATAGACAGCCAACGAAAAACATAGCACAGACTGAGACATCAGAACAAATCTCATCAAGTGAGTCCTAATCTTCAGAGCAGAAAGTATGAGTTACTTTGAAAACTGCTATGCATTCAAGTAGTGAAAAGACAAATACATACAACATCAGAGCAAGTTAAAATACAATTATTACATTTTTCAACAGGGAGAGGATATACTTGTCCAAAACCTAAAAATTTAAAGTAACTCCATTAAGAGCTAAATTCCATTTCTAGCCTGATCAGCACAAATTGCTGCTGCTGTCACACCAAGCCCATATACACTCTGATTACCTTATCTGACAAGAAATGTGGGTCAGTGATTCCCAGTCAATACGCACCACAGTCCTGCTTGAGACAGGCTCTCGTGCTGATGCAATGAAGGACAGGCTCTCCCGTCACCACTGCGTGGAACTATCGGGACAGCCAGCCTCACCTGCATGTTTCAAATTGGCTTAACCAACTGAGAGTTTAAACAGGGCAAAAGTTGGGTTCTTTTTATTTATTTCTTTTCTAAGTTTTGAGCTTTTATGGTTCATGCATTCAAATTTTTCTCTATTAACATGAAAATTGATAACTCTCATGTAGCTGGAAGAGTTCAACTTTAAGAAAAATATTAAAATATGAAATCTGCAAACGCTGATCCTGCAACGTCATCTTTCTTGGTATGTGGTATAGGCCGCCATACCAGTGGTTAGATCCCCATTCACAAAACGGGCCTCTCAGCCCCCAGCAGTGGGGGGACAGGACAACTTTTGTGGAAGCTGAGCACAAAGACAACCATTCTGGCAATGCTGGAGAGAGTGCTTCTGCCACCCCTCCCCATCTTTCATAAGCCTACCGCAGTCCAGCTCATGGTAAGGCTGCAATATAGTTAGACAGACTCACGTTTTTCTGTTCCAACTTGTAAAACCCTATGCACTAGCCTATTTGATAAGATGAGAGCCAGTAGGCCTTATTCTGTAGAACATTTTCTTTCTTCCTGCACTACCACATAGATGTATTATATACCACAAGCTCAAGCAGCGGGGAAGTGTAATTCCAGACCCTCAAGTCTTCTTTAGAAATAATAAAGGTGAATTTTCCTTCAGCAAAAGAGTCATACAAGAAAGAAGGTCAGTAAACTTAGCAAAATGAAGAGTATAAAAGAATATGATTTTTGGCTATAAATATATCAGGAGGAAAACAGGAAAGGAAGGAAAAGAACAGTTTAAGCTAAATATTATTGCTGGTCTAAGAGCAAATAGGCATGAACTGACTATTAATAAACTCAGGCTGAAAATTAGAAGGCTCCCAACCAATTCAATAATGTGATTCTAGGGCTGTCAAACATGGGAGCAGCAGAGACCAAAACCCTAGCTTAGGAATAAAACTGTTAAGACAATGAAAACAATTGTATAACATGATACTTCTGAGAAGGCACTTGAGTCAGCATCCCAAGCAGTCCTTCATAGGCCTACATTTCTGAAAGTTTCCCTTTTCTTTTTATCTGCTTTAGCATATCAGACAAGCATTTCACTTTCATTTCACTTGCAGTAATGTTTTCATTTCTGAGACCAAAGAGGAAGAGGAGAGGTTGTGTTGCAGTCCAGGGGCATGAAACACTCGGCCAGTTGGGCTTCTATTCCCACCTCCTCAGTCTCTCAGTCACTAACTTCTTGCATGATCCTTGATCATTATGTTTCCACCCATTTTGACTCCATTTATACCAGGTCAGAGCTAAAAATAGATACATATCTTTATCATTCCTAATGTAGTAGTGCTGCAGAGCCAAACACTACATTTCATGTGGAATACAATGCCCATCCTCCAAAGTATTTACTAGTAGTTATATATAATAAGCAAATATTGGGAGTAAGCATAAGTCAAAAGGAGTTGATCCTGATCAATGTGATGAAGCTCCCTTATTAGCTTTGAAAAGATCTTTGGGATCTTTGAATCCCAGAAAAGTGACACTATTGACACAGGTTAAATTATCTCCACAGAGCCTAAAGATGCATACATATGGCACTAATAGTAAACAACTAATATTAAATAGGAAACTATGATAATGCAAACAGTATAAAAATCTGAACTGTAGAATTATAGAATAATTTAGGTTAGAAGAGACCTCAGGAGGTCATCTAGTCCAACCCCCTCACTTGCAGCAGGCCAGCTCAAATCAAACTGCATAGAAAAGGCAGTCATGCCAGAATGGGCCTTTTCAATTCTACGATTGCCAAAGAAAGTACAGTCCTGCATGGCCGCAGCAACTCCTGAGCCAAAGTTTCTGCGATATTCACTGTGATGTTCATGCAGACCTCTGGGTTTCTCAGCTTGGTAGAAATTAATTTCATTTGAGTCTTGCTCTTAAAATCATTGGTTGTCCTATGATAATTATCAACATGGAACCCCATAGGAAGATGCTGTAAAAGGCCAGTCAGATTAGTAGTATCAAGCTGCGTTAAAGAGCAGCCAGCCCAGCACACCATTATTAGTCACAGCAGAGATTAAACAAACCTGCTTGGCCTCTTTCCCCTTTGCTTTGTACTGATGTTCACAGATAAACCTATGCGGGAGAAGCTGGAAAGAACTGAATGTCCTGTGGGAGCTCTTATCAAGACCAGGGAGTGAACAGCGAATAACCACTCAGCAAGTCACCTTCTAAGTTTAAAAAGGAGCCTATTGTTTTAAAGTGTTTTAGTCATCAACAAATTGGCTGGAATGTTCTTCATTCCCTCAGTTTCCCCTCTCCAGTCTCCCTCTGCTGGGATTACCTAGCTGTTTTCCTTATGCTTTTTTTATAGACAAGACCAAAAAATCTTTGCCTGTTTTTAGAATCTAACTTGTGTCATCTTGTTTGGAAGGCTAACATATGTTTGTTCTAACATATGTTTGTTCTTCCTCCTTTGAACTGTAAGCTCTTGGGACAGGGACTTTTTCTCATCCAGTATTTGTCCAGCATCAGCACAACCATCTTCATCAGAGCCTCCCTCTGTTCCTGGCATACAAACAGTAACTCCGAGCCGCACAGTATTTGCTTCTGTGATTCTTCACCACTGGAAATAGACCCAACTCCTGGCAGCTAGAACCTGATCAGAAAAGACCCCCATCGAGGTCACCCCAGGGTGTCTCAGGAGATGTCTGGCTGAGACATGGGATGGAGTTCTCCTGCTGTGCCCTCCTCTCTAGATTCTCGCTTGTGCACAAAGACGCAAAGATACATTTCCCAATATAATATTCAGTCACATTTTTTCATGTTTCTGTTATTTACAAACCATAGTGCACATGCTCTACACAGGATTGACTGATTGAGGGCTCTCTTAAAATGTGGATTCAAAACTATAAACATCAATCCCTGGCATATAGCCAAGCTGACCACAAACAGCAGAACAGACCCTACCCCACTGCACGGCCATTACTCCAGTAACAGTGATTCCAGTATCAGCTTTGCTATTCCCAATTCATTCTGGCTTCAACTCCACAGCAGTAACACTTTCTAGCCTTCCTTTTTCTTTACAATTCCCTTCCCTTCTGACCTTCTGCCAGTTCAAGGAAGAAGAAACTAAAGACTCGTTTTTTCTGTATTCTATCAGGATGCTAGGATACCCTATATTGTTAGTAATTACTATTATTAATAATCTGTAATTTTAGAAGTACAGATGGTTTGCTTAGCAAGTACAAACATGGAATTGGTTAGGACAGTAGGAAGTAGATACTTCGCAAACATCTCTACTTATAGTTTTTGTCATGGTTAATTCTTCGGAGTATCTTCTCATCAACACTGCAATCACTGATTTTTTTTTTTAGTTTGCCAATTTGGTTATAGCGTTTGACTCCAACTTGATCTCAGGATCAACTCCTCTTAGGGAAAATGCCACCACTGCCCTCTCCTGTCCTTTCCTTGTCTTCTGTTTTCATTCTTTCTTTTCCCAATTTTTCATTAACTCTAGACCTACAATCTTCTTATGGATGTGACACAGAAGAATGCCTAGGAAATTTTTTGTGCCCTCTTCCTTGTCATATTTAGAAGCCCTCAAGACATGAATTGTCTCTTTGCTGCATTTGTTTGTACAGCACCCAGCATAAGAAGTCTTGCCAGGGGCACTGACTACCAACGTAACGTAACATCCACTCCTGTGGCTATAGCACAATCTGCATAACTTTCCAGCTATCACTTCTCACTACTGTTAAAATAGGTTCAATGATATAAAATTGGCAGCATTAGGTTGTTGTTTTTCTGGCATTTCATACCAATATCTACTTCTGAAAACCTCTTTACTAGATCATGGAAGAGCTTTGGGCAAGCCCATGTACTTTATGGAGCAAGAAGAGCATCCTAAGAGTGAAGACAAGTTTTGGGTAGCATCCCCTCTCCCACTGATCCTTGAAGATTTGGGTCTGTGCTGAATACTGATTAGTTTTGCTGAGAAATTTAACAAGTTATGAAATCTGCAATAGATACTGATAGCACAAAAATCTGAAAAACCATAGGCTAAATATGCTATATGAAATCAGAGGTCAATGAGCATACAAGAGTATAAGCAGTGATCGCAAACACGACTAAGCACACAAACAGCTAATTCTGATACCTTGCATGGACAAAGAGCTTTAGCCATACAAAATCTGGGAATTACATGTAAAACTAGGCACAGAGTTGTACGCATATAACACAGAGCATGTGCTATGCCTGCCCAATGGCTGCTCTGGTGAAGGATAACCCTAAAATTATAGAAGTCTCAGACTCAAAACTTCGTTGAAGAGAGAAGTTGTTACACAGAGACAGACTATTTGGAATAATTAGGAAAATATTAATCAGACCGGAGTCTCATTTTGTCCTGCGTAAAAAAGAGAGATGTAGCATTTTAGTCTCGCCTTCTCCAAAATAGTTGAGAAATAGCAGATTCCACATTCCACTACTATGACATTGACCGATAAAACAAAAGATATGGATGTGAAGAATGTATGTAAAGATATGTTCCTTCTGCCTGTGAAAGGCTGGACAAAATAATGTAAATGTTACTTCATGCTAGGACCAACTGGAGGTCAAGACATACTCTAAACATCACACACTTTTAGAACTCATTTCACCTGAAATGTACAAATATAATTAAACAATAACTATTTATGTTTATTCCCAACTTTATAAGCAGGAGTTACTAAAGAGGAAAAAATGTCAAGAGACCATTTCTGACCACATTAACACCACAGCTCAATATACAAGCAGACAGAGGGTGGCTAAATTCCTATCCATGCTTCTGGGAATGGGAAGGATTCAGAGCACTACAGATGACATCTGGACATGAAGTCCAGACATCTGGGCACAGTATTCATCACTACCATACTGGTTCAGTTCCTATCAGTGTTACTTATTGGCTAGAAATAGCTGGGAGTAGCAGAGAAAAGGTCAGTCCAGTGCACTTGAAGGATACTGCCTCTGCTTTGTCAGGTACCTGGACCCCAAGTCTTTCTTCATTTGGAGTAGCAGGCACTGGTAATATCATGTATCCAGTTCCAGGTACGAGGGGGCCATGCATCACTTAGTAGTTAATAGTGACTCCAGGGGTAGCAGCAGTGAGGACAAGGACAAAAGCACAGGAAAATTAGAGATCTAAGTCCCTGAGCCTACAAATTATGTAAAAATATTTTCACATATAACAATAAGAAGATGATACTACATGACACAGCTGGACACCAACCTATCCTCTCTTTTATGGACTCAAAATAGGATTTTAAGTCAGAGAACAAGGAATGAAAATTTTTCCTTTTTCCTTAGGGAAACCTTGTCATCCAGGTTTGGTCATATAACAACCTGAAAGTCCATGTCAAAGGCAATGTAATATTTTGTGATATTTTAAAGAAAAAACATAATTTGAAATGGGGCCACTGTGTGAATAGGCTCAGATGAAGACAGAGCCATATGAAACAATCCTAAAAGGTCACCTGCTCTTAGCACGTTGTTTTTACATCACTAGGTGATATATGCAAAGTGAAGGGAACAGAACAGTGATTTCATATATAAATCTTTGCGACTTGTCTCCCGCTTATCTGACATTTGTATCTTGTAACATCTCTGTCACATCTCAGATCTTGTCCTCTGCATATGGCAATTTAGCTGTTTGCATAATGAGGTAAAAAATAGGTTTTTGGGGGAAAAAAACAAAACAAAACTATAGTTTGGGGAAAAAAAAATAACATTTTAAATACAGAGTCAGCCAAGCTGATTCTCGCTCTGCTTAATTCTTGTAGTGAGACAGACAATGAAGTCACTAGTTTGCAATAAACACCACTAAGACATCAGAAGGTAGACAAACTCCTGTCCTATCAAGGGTCCATGTAACAAAATCAAAGTCTCCTTCAGCTACAGAAGGTGATCAGCTTCACAGGATATCCTGAAACTCCCAGCCATCCCAGCACATCAGCCTCCAGCCCAACACAAGCGTCTCTGAAGTAGATTTATAGGTCCAAAGCCAGAAGGGAATATTATGGTCCTCTAATTTGACCTGAATATAGAGGCTGTAATTCTTCTAAAGCCTAAACTAACAAACAAACACATGCGTTCTTGAAAGATATCTAATCTCATTGTAAATGTTCAAAACCTGGTGAAGCCACTGCTGTCCCTGATAAACAACTACAATGTTTAATTACCTTCACTGCTAGCAAGTTGTGTATTATTTATTTTAAAGACACTTTTTTTTTTACTTTTGCTTCTAGCAATGAAATTTTGTCATGTCTTTGTCTGCACAACTGAAATGCCCTAACTATTGAATGTCTTCCATTGCAAATATCTAGACAGGGTGGTCAAGTAATTTCTAAAATCCTTCCTTTGAGATGAATTTAGCTTCCAAATTTGTTTACCACCTACTGGATTGGTTTTGTCTTTTCAATCCCCCTTCGGGATTTTTGCATCCTGCTTTGAGTAAGTGGACATCAGAACAAGACATTGTGTTTAAATAACAGCATTATTAACACAGAATCATTTTCATTTTTCTGGAGGTCTAATGGCTTTGTAAGCCATGAACAACTGTGTAACTTAAGGTGACCGCCTGGCGCTTCAGCCACTCTTCTTTCTTGATCCTGTGTGTTTAAATTATGTTGTTTTGGGGAGGTTTTTTTTTTCTTTTTTTCTTCTCAGACTTTTTTTGGTGTGCTATGAAAAGAAGCTCTTCATGAAAAGTTAGAGAAGAACAATGTCCCTTGGCTTCTCTCCAGTTCCTGGAGGTAAAAGCATGACAAGCAGTGTTATTCCATAAAACTGACAAATAATCTTTGCCAGATTTTTCCCAATTAGAGCCTATCAATCTTTACAATGAAGCCCTTTATTTGTCCATAAACAAAGTCCAATTATACCTCACTAGGAAAAAGGAGGGGCATTCACAATATGAGCACTAGTAAGATGGAATGGCTTTGTTCTTAACTGTCTTCACTCTTTGTGTGCTGCAGCTGTGTTGCAATAATGATAACTTAACTCTGGATGACTGACCAGAGAGTCATTGATGAACTTTGATGATACTCGTCACCCAGAAGCACTGTATACCCAATCATGTCTAGTGTGGTATTTTCCAAAAGAGTTTCTGGCACCACATACAGTCAATATCTGTGCAAAGGACAACTGAAAACATAAATGGGACAGTTAGAAAGTTCTGTTGCTACAGTCACCACCAAGCTCTTCATCCCAATATTGACTTGTCGCTGCCTTCAGGATAGATGTACTCTCAGAGATGTACTCTCTACCCTCCCTAATAGAACAATTCTGGATGCCATGGGAAAATCAGGGAAATGGACTTCAGAAAATGGCCACGCTCATGGCTTCCCCTAAAAAGCATCTCCTTTTTCTGTTACCAAAGACAAACCATTGGACTGGCCCAGGAGGGTATTTCCTATGCTCGAACGTTATTATTCTGAGGTTATTTATTAAACACAATGTATCCAGAGAGCTTTGTATCATAGTTGTCATATTTTATGTGTAATATTTATTTCAGTGAAGATAGTTCCACTTTGAAATTATTTTTCATTAAGATACATGGTTACAAAACGTTTTGTGACTATCTTCTTTTCTGTCATTGAATGTGATTTACCACTCTACTAGTACAGGCCATGATTCATTTGGTGTATGTTTTTTATTATGAGTCTTCTTTTAGCAACTTGGCTGTCCTTAATCCATTGGGATTAGATTTGATTACAGAACTAATACACTGGATAACTATAACCTGTCACATAAAACAACCATTCACCCTCATATTGGTGGTGTTGTATTTCATTTCAGCTTATTGAAAAATGACAGTGCATTTTTTCTCACTTTGTGTTTTCTATGTGTCACACTGTAAAAGGAAACATTACATTGGATGTGCTATTGAGATAAAATTCTTCTTTTTCTCCTTTATATTCAGAAAGAAAGTTACTTCACTGCAAGTGGAAAGTGTTCAGTGTTTCTAAGGTGCAAGGCCACAGGTTGATATTACATACATCAAAATCAAAATTTCCTGAGTTACTATGGGGCTACAGCAGATTTGCGTGCTAGCCCTCTACATCTGGAACCGCACATCTGGGAGGCAAAATTGAAACCAGAAGTTAAGCAAGTTGTAGCTTCCCAACTATGTAGCTAGAATTTCCAAAGTGACAGGATGTTGTGGTATCGCTCTGAAAGCTGTCCTCACCTTGCTGATGAATTACAGTTCCTGTAATTTTTGGCCACATGGAATCATGTGATCCCAGGATGTCCAATAGTTTCACCAAGAGACTCGCAGTAGGATAACCCAACTTGGCTTCTGGTGACGACAAAAAAGCTTGCTAATCACTGGTAGAATGTGCATGTCAAAACATCTACTGCATATGGCATTTGTGTGACTAGGTTTCTCCTTTTTAAGAAACTAAATATAGATTTAAATGCACTGGGTACTTTATTGAGGCAAAGTAAGTGTCCTGAATCAAAAATGGCAATGGAATTGCAAACATATAGCTGTTCCCACTGATATGGTTGGATTTCTGTTCCTACTGGGCTAGTAAAAGAAACAGTAAAAAGGAAGTGGTGAGATGCAGGCAGCTCATATGTTGCTCATAGCCTCATGGCAAGAGTTTACACACATTATCGGAGACGACAGGACTCGGCATTCTTTTTCTTCTCTTTTTTAATGATAAAAACTAGAAGAGGAAAAGAAAGTGATAAATCGTGTATTTAATTATTTACTTATCTTAGCAAGGGTCTAATAGCCTGGCTTACCTAGTACAGAATCTGACTGCTCAAGACAGTTTATTATAAAAAATGGAGTTACTTAAGAACTGCTACTCTAACCGACACACTGCCATAACTAACTCAGAAAGGTGTGACACTTCGTTACACCTCATCAGGGTTCTGTGAAAGAACTGGAGCAGCCTAGATTGCGTTTGTGCAGGAAGCGGCAGGAAGGGACGTCTGTATGGAAACGGGAATGGAACATCTCAATAGTTTCACACTTTTGACAGTCTGCTTAGGATCTTGAGCACTTTTACAACAGGAGAGAGACACCAGGTTAGAGTTAACTACAGAATCCCAGCTCTTAAAATTTCAAGCTTCTTAGATTGCATATTTTTCTATAAACAACACCAGTTTAGGAAGAAGTGATGTGATCCAGCAGATCGCAGACCACTGTGGAAGTTGGGAGAAATGTAGGTTTATGCTTCCTTCTACCACTGAGCACAACTGAACAAGTCTCTTGCCTCTCTAGCCCTGCTTCCTCTCTTAGTATTTTGGTAATAAAGCAGATGGTTGTCTCTTACTCAGTTTTGAACAATGATGAACCTCCCGAGGAGAGGTCCTGCCTGAATCAGCTGGGTACTCACTGGCATCAGAGGACAAATTAGTAAGTTTAATACTATAGAGGTTTTGCTTTTCTTTACTGCTGGTAGCCCAGCGGAAGCAGCTGCTCTCCCCACAGCAATAAGCAGCATACAAGTCGAGTGAGTGTATCCAAAACAAACATTTGTAATGCAACGTGCATAAGCTTCCCTTTCTCTTGCCTAATAAAGCAAACTCAAACTTCATCAGGTTTCCCACTCTCACCAAAGCAAGGTGTTTATACTATGAATGTTTTAATTTTGTACAGAATAATGGCAAGATGGTTAGGAAAGCATTGGACTGAAGTGTTGTATTCCCCTTCATGAGATGACCTGTACACTGTAGTGTGTCACAGAAGAGCCTGTGAATAATTCCTACAGACTTCCATATGGAAGCAGAATTTACAAAGAATCTTCTCATCCCCCCCCCAGCACTCCAGGCAAGAGTAAGGCATTATTCAGGGAGGAAGCATACCCATAAAACAGTCAAAGAATATTGGGTTTAATCCTGCTTATGCCATAAACACTCAGCGTGACTTCGGAGAAATCATTTAAATCTAATTTTTATTCAGTTTGTTATGGACTTCTGTGACAGCCAGTATCTGTTTGATTTGTCCTTAGTTTGTGTGTTATTTTCCTTTAAAAAATAAGTGACTGGATCTGAAGAAATCCTGTGGAGCGAGTGAGAAACTGCTTCTTCCCTTGAGGAGAAATTGAGACTGCTCTGGGACAGAAGCTTCCAGACCAGAAGAAAGAACATGACAGACAAATAGGAGCGAGACGGTCACAGCAAGGAGCTACGAGCCTGCGGCTCAAATAGGGAGACTACTGAGAGAGGCGATTGAGCAAGCACCCAGGGCTCAGAGGTGATGGGAAGAGACCAGAGGAGCCACTGCCCACGCAGTGGGCAGGGGGACTTGTCTATAAGTTCTTTTTATTTCTATTTTGTCTTAGCTAATTATTTGGAATTTTCTTCATTTAAAAGGTTAAGTATTTTAATTTATAGTCTAAGACAACTTAGCTGTTTTGGATTTCTTTTGTTCTAGCTAGTCTGGGTCATTTGGTAACAAGCTCAAAAAAGTTGCCACAATTTACCGAGTAACTCTAAGGATTCGTTAGTGTTTCACTGATGGCTGAGATCAGCAGATGGAGGAGCCTGACTTCTCTGGCCTCTGCCTCTTTCTGCAGGAGTACAAACTCTGAATACCGTTCATTATAAGAAATATGAGTTTGTATCATGATCAGAGTCTTCAGTTTTGATTTCTTTTCTCTGCAACTCTTGATTATTGGTGCTGTTTTCAATTACTAAGATGACATGAAAAAGTTGCTACAAATTTCTGACAGAACTGAGTCGAAGCTAGGATGAGGTCTGTGCAGGCTTTTTAAAGCCTTCTGTCATTGCTCTTTTTTTCCTTGCTCTTGAAGCTGACCGATAGACTTCCACTAAAATGGCCTGGAGCATCCAAGTATGGCTGTCATTTTTTCCTTAGTGACAGAAGGCACCATGTTGAAAGACCTACTTTTTTTTACACTGTAGCCACACAAAAAAATAAAGCATTTGAAGACCAGTTCTCCAGCTGATGTTGACAAGTATTTCTCCATGAATTTCAAGCCTATATGCATATTTACGCTAGCTTTGATTCTACAAGTGGAATTCCAATTTAAGTGCCCATAGAAAGTAAAATCTAAATTTAGTCATTTTAGGTGAAAGAATATAGGCTAGAAAGAAAACTTTTCCAAATGCATAAGATCAGACATGCTCACTGAAGTAATTTGCAGCATATAATGGTGAACTGCAAAACAGTCACACCAGTTTACATATGAAGATGTAACCTGAAGCGTAAGATAGTTTGCAATAACAAAGAGAGCTGATGTCACGCCTATGTCAATATTCCTAGAGGTGTTGGTCCAGCAAAGAGGAGAAACAAACTGAAAGGAGATGCTGACAGCCGAAAGCATCAAAGTAGAGTTATTCAGCAGAAAAAGACAATTTGACAAGTTTTCATCACTGATGCCAATGCCAAAAGAGTCATCCCATAGGAAATATTCAAAACAAAGAAAGGCCGTATCTTGGCTATCCAAGGACAGTACATTATATGGAAAGAGCTCTGTTAGGACTAATGCTCAGCGTCTATTATTAGATACTTCATTTCACTGAATTGCTTCTTTTTCTTTCCCCAGCTAGAATATCACTCTAGCTACTAAATACTTTGTTATCTCAATACTGAAACCCAAAACAAACATGATTTCACTACAAAATAAAAATCACATTGTGATATAAGAATTTTTTTACATTCACTTGCTCTAAATATTCAAAGAAACACATTTGGTTTTACTAAGAGTTCATGAAGAGTTAGATTTCAACATGGACAAAGACAATTTCTAATTAGAAGTAACTCAAAGGTTTAGGGTAGCATGTAAGTGTTTACCATGTGCTTAAATCTCACTGAAGTGAATTATATATAACTGCATTCTTAAAATCAAGCACGTGATGTAGTGCTGTCTTGAGCAGCTAAGTACATGCTTTGGTACTCTCCTGAATCAGGACCAGAGTCTGTGGGATTTTCTCTTTCATTAACTGATTCATAGAAAGGCATGTACACATAACTGAACCTTCCCCGTTGACGTATCTGTCAGCAGTTATGAAAACCAGTGTGTGACACTTCAGAACACCTGGACAAATAATCTTTGATAGTAAAACCCTTCAACTATTTTCGGTTTATACACCACATATGATTGTTTATTTTCCTTGGCACTGCCCTGATTCAAGTGGAATCTTGCTATAAACTAGGAGAATCACACTTTACTACGTTAATTTTTTACTGAGAACTTTTGTAGGTGCAGAACTGAATTAGCTTCATTGCTAAGTTCTTCTGGAACACAGAATGTTTTCGTTTGTGTCCTTTTAAATCACCATGGGAAGATATATGCCATGGGTATGATACGATGCAGGAATTAGCGAGACTTAAAGTTAAGGTACAAATCTGGACATATACGACACTACCGTCACTGCAGCGTTATTGCTTTGTCAAGATCCCAGTATAAATCAAGTGACAGATAGACTTAAAGAATTAATTTGGCTCCCTAATATCATCTAATAAAAGAGAGAAGTAGGAGTGAAGGTAGAAGTTTTATTAATTACAGAAGGATAGGAAGAAGCTTTGTGGAAGGTAGGTAGACTGCAAACTTCCTAGGCTGCATCCCTCTTTCACCGCTTCTGTAATAGCTTAGCCCCAGCCATCTATGAGTTCTGTGTTTGTGTGTGTTGGGCATGGAGAGCAAGGCTAACCTGAGTGCCCACAGGGCCAGCGCCTAGCCACAGCCACCAGGAGGGGACCTGACCAGTAGAGGCAACCAGGTGAGGTGGAGAATATGACAGCAGTGGCCTAACAGTGTCTGACCTGAAAATTGTATGGAATGAAAATGGGGAGAAGGAAAGATGAGAGTAGCGGCATACCTCCAACAGCACTGAAGGGGACAGGATGAAAAAGTAACCGCTCTTACACAGAGAACTGTCCTGTAAGAAAGACACCTGGGGTCTTTGGAACTGGTAAAGAGACAGACACTTTTCCTGTTGGGGAGGCAGGCGAGAAGTTGTGCTGTGCTTCTATCATCTCTCTTTCCCACTTTCTTTCGCACTTTCCCAACCACGGCCCAAGCATGGCAGACACAAGCACATATACACAGCAGTGCGGGCTGCAGACAGACTCCAGGTGCTGAGGAGAAGCAGCGGCTGTGCAGGGGGATGGAACTAAATACTATGAGGTGATTCAGCCCTCATTTAGCAACTGCTGTGTTAGATCACATTTAAGCTCCCTGATGTCTCTATGGGTTATTCGTTATATAATTTCCGGAACACTTTTCCTTAACTAGTTCTACATTATTGTATATAGAGATCTACCACAACTTTCTTAATCCTTAGTTTCCAGTTTGTCCTTATTAAGATCTTTATCTTTGTTTGTACTCATCTGATAGTAATTCCATGGTTAAGATACTTAACCTTCTGTTAAGCATCATACAAAATTAGATTAGTGTTTTCTCTCCACTCCTTTAACTGGTTTTGCTTTAATGCTATTTAATTCAATTTAAGAAAACTTACCGTTTCATTACTTAGATTGTAAGTACCTGAATAGTTTACTTGCACATCCTTCATCTGGAACTATCAAACTCTCTCCACTTCCTCCTTCATGTTTAATCTATTCACATGTGACTGCTTCCCACTTCTTCTGAAGATACTAGCCCACTTCTAATGAGAACGGGATCTGTATTTTAACTAACCACACAAGTCGTGCTTTATGTAGTGCTACAGACATCCTACAGATCACATTGGGACTGTAATTTTTACTGCCATATTTTCCTTTCATATAGAAAGATCTATATCTATTTCCTTTTCCATTTTAAATTCCACTGTACCTTGTTCTGTCCTCACTGACTGAGGCTAATTGAGCCTCGTATCTTAATAATATTCTTGATCTGGAATCACTCCTTATTCAGTGCAGATTCTAAAGTTACCACTTCCTACACACTTAAAATAAGACCAGGCCATGTTTGCTTCAGTAACTGGCATAGATCTTGTACTGTTGTATATATGTACATAATAGCCTTTTTCCTGCTTGCCTGAGCAAGTATGCGAGGGATCTAAAGAGCTGAATGGAAATAACTACTACACTAGCCGTTATGTATCCCTCAGAGAACGTTAGCCAAAAAATCACGGTAGCTGAATAGACACTGGACATCTCCCAGTCTGGGCCATATGCCATGTCAGTTATTAAATCATGTGTGTTGAACCATCATTCAGTTGTTTTCAGGAAAAATGATGTAAGGCCCAAAAATGCCACATGGCAATAAAGACTACGTTAATCCCTTAGTGTTTGGCGGGGGTGAGAGGTGCAAGTGACGTATTTATATAGTATGTTGGAAAATCCTGGTTTTCAGCAGAAAAAGATTGCAAAATCCTAAATTCGGTACTGACTCAGATTTTTGAGCCAACTATAGCAGGGAAGTCAGCATCCTTTAACAGATTAATGGATGCTGTGCTTTGTGGCAGGCTGGATTGCTGTATTTTTTGTTGGTGCTTAAACAGTAGCTTAGGCCATCTTCTTCACACAGCTCTCAGTTTTACCCTGAGGATGAACTGTTTACTACTGTCATTCTGTGTGCACAATACAAGCCCTCGACAATGTGGTCTAAGTTAAAACCTAAATTTCTTCACTTTTACAAGGGAATTTTCTCACAAAGAGCTTGAATGCTTGGTTATCTGACTCTTTCTATGTGTGATAATGATACACTGAACTAACAGTGGAAGAAATTCTTAACTGAGGCAAACGGACAGTTAAGATATTTAATATTTCTAAATAAATAAATTGTTCAGCCTTGAGAAAAGGAGGCTTAGAGGTGATCTCATCACCATGGACCAGTTCTTAAAGGGTAGTTACAAAGAACATGGAGACTCCCTTTTTACAAGGAGTCACATGGAAAAGATGAGGGGGTAATGGGTACAAGTTACTCTTAGGGAGATTCCGATTGGACACGAGAGGAAAATTTTTCACAATGAGAACAGTCAACCATTGGAATAATCTCCCCAGGGAAGTGGTTGACTCTGCTACACTGGACACTCTTAAGACTCAGCTGGGGAGGGTGCTGGGCCATCTCGTCTAGACTGTGCCCTCGCCTAGAAAGGTTGGACCAGATGATCCTCAAGGTCCCTTCCAACCTGGGATTCTATGATCCTATGAAATAAACCCATAGAAATTGCAAAGGACCTCTGGAGGTTATGTCGTCCAATCTCCTGCTCAGAGCAGGACTATCATCAATGCTAGATCAGGTTGGCTGTGGTTTTGTTAATTGAGTCTTGAAAACCTCCAAGGATGGAGATTTCACAACCTGTCTAGGTAATCTGTTCCTGAGTACCCTCTTGGTGAAACAGTTTTTCCCATGCCCAGTTTGAACCTCCCTAGCTATAATTTGTGATCATTTCCCCTTGCTATCTTGTCTGCCACTACAGAAGAGTTTGCCTTCACAATTCTCTCAAATATTTTTAAGCTGCTATGAGATCCCCCTCCCTATCCTCCTCATTGTCAGGTTCAGGTTTATATATAGTGAATAGCTTTGCAGGCAAGCACAGGGATGCCATCTTAGTGTCTTTTCTGTCCTTTGCACAAACAATCAGTATAATTCAAAATCTGAACACAATGATGAAATAAAACACATGTTTTGTGGGATTAACGTGTGAGCAGCATGACATATTGCCCCTAGGTACACGTGTGGTCTGCACTGTAAAGTATGATCAACAGTTATAATCTAATCAGGCCTAACTCAGGCTTAGAGGAACAGACGGACACTTTCATTTGTTAAAATTACCTGTGGGAAATTTCCACTTTGATAACACAGCATTTCCTAATCATATCTAGCCTCTGACCTAGGGAGACAGTATACCCTTTTCACATTATACATTCAGCCCATGGTCTTGCAGTCGGACACAGCCAAAACTGGTAGGTTGAGTCTGAGGTTGTCAGTGGCTTGTGTGATAGAGGCATCTCAATTTCAACATGTTCTGCCTCTAACAGCTTGAAATACATGTCCCGAGCAAGCTAGGAAACCTTGAGCGGAAGCTAGACCCGCTATGATTTCCAAGTCAAGCAAAAGTGCTTCCCACCACACACGGAACACCCCCAGTCAGATAGAATGATCCTGTAAAAGTGCTATGAATAAGGACCAGCTCTTATTGTGCAAATTAAAGTTAGTGAATGAAACCACACTAGGGGGTGTTAATTCTTTCTGTCTGTCAGTATTTGGTAGACTGGATAGAGCCTGAGAGAGCAGGAAGGCCATGAAAGCATTTCCTTTTTGCAGCTAAACTTACTGAAAAGCATTTCTGCATTCTTCATAAAAAGCGTGTGCGCAGTTCTTAGAGGCAGGTTACCAAAAAATCCCCCAACACCACACTTGCTTAATTTCCTGCTCATCCCTTTTATTCACCAAAGTTTCACACTGAATGCTGACAAAGAACCATCAAAGACCACAGAAAAGGATAAGATAAAATCTTAACATCTGTAGCCCATTCACACAGCAAAGAAAGAACATCCCTTTTAACTGCACAAGGGGGCCATGTTAGATGGTATCAGACACAGTCATTCTATTTTATGCACACGGTTTAATAATGAAACTAACTCAAAGTTTACATTACGCTTACAAGAAAAGGCTATTGTGTTATTAGCTCATCTGATGTACTTAAGTCCTGTTATAATTTTTTTCAGGTGCTTTTTTAAAGACTGAACACTGTGAATACGCTATGTAATCAGGCACTATAAAATACCAGCAGGTTAAACATTGCGTAGAGAACTTCTTCACCAGCTGCCACAGCTGCTTGAAAATTGTTCAGTTTTCAAAAAAAAATCATTTTTCCTGCAGAACGTAGTGCAGTAATCTCCTCGTCTATCTTTCCATGATATCCACATACACGTCTTTTAGTTTATAAAGTTCTTTTTCCAGTATAGCAAGCATTAGAGTGGGACTGCTACAACAGCCAGGGCTGGGTTCTGGCCATAAATCCTACCTTTGTCTTGCATATCGGTATGCAGATAGCATTAAAAATTCTAGCTCCTCAAATCTACAAATAATTTTATAACATGAGAAGCAAAAACAGAGTTGAACTTCCAAAGAAATGACCTCAGGAGAATTCAGCTGCATCCTTCTATGTCTTCACAAGCATCTTATCGTGGAATTCATTACATTCCAGGTTTTTACACCACAAATGACCTGAGCTGATATTTAGAATATTTGAATCTTTATTCAGCAGCAGCACTAGTGAACGTAGCAGCACCAAAAAAATATGGCACTCTCTGCATAGAAGCAAGAAGTCTGCTGTAATTTCAAATGCACAGACAAAGTGGCTGTTAACGGTACATATCAATTTCTCCACAGAAATATACTTCATGGCTTGCTTTCTGATTAGAGATTTCTTGGATCCCTTATTCTTTTACTCAAGATGGAAGCAAAAATCAAACTGCAAAATAAGCACCGAATAAAATTAAAACAACTATTGTTTATTCTTGTCTCTTTTCTCAAACACCTTTAAATGTGGGCTTGATCCTCTTCCACAAAAGGGAATGTTGAGACTGTCTGACAGGTGCTTTAACCTGCTACTGCTTATTGCCTGTCTACTTTGCCTGAGCGAGCCACCCACACACATCCTCCCTGCCAGCAGGTGCATTAAAAAGGTGTGTCTCCGAGTCCCAGCCATTGCTGTGATTCAGTACAAGCTTTGTAGATGAAAATACCATCAGAGGAATGAAACAGCCAGTGCTGTCAGCACACCAATTAAGCTGTCAAGATTCTGATGTCTACCGCTTTCTACATAATCATTAACTGTTTAGTTTCTTCCTTGCATAAAATCTAAATTTTACTGTGAACTGTAACAACGCTGCAGGAAACTTTGCTAGCCCAGATAAAATAATTTTAATTTCAAGTGACATTGCTTTCCCCTGACTACAGTCTGTTGTTACCTGGTCCATATTTCACTTCTAATATGGTATTCCATTTCCCCTGCAGTTTAACAGACAAGGATTCTTTAGACTCCTTCATACCAAACTTTTCAGTCAAACTGCTTTCTGGTTTAGATTAGGGGAATAACAAAACAGGAGAAAACAAACATACCTATTTAAGGGGAGAGCATAAATTTAATATACGTTTAACATGCTACCATCATAAATTAAGGTTACAGGCCAGTCTTGGATCATGATCCATTTTATTAGGTGCTCTACAAACAGAAAAAAAAGTTTTCTGTCTCAAAAGAGTTTATGACATAAAACAGAGCGTCCAGCATATGGTCTCTGCATGGCCCACACGGATAATTCATCTTTGAGAGAAGCTGTGGGTGGGAATTTCTCTGGCAGTGGCAGCCTCTTCCTAGCCACATAATTTTCCAGGTGCTTTCAGTTCTCAGCTGGAGATAGAAAGGTGCACTCACTAAAAGCTCGTGTAGTGCAGTTGCTCTGTCAACACATGCACAGTAATTTGGCACTTCAACCATACCACCTACTGAGTAAGTCTCCTGACCACAGGGAATGTCATATGATAGAAAAACCGTGGGACAGAGCCTGGCTCTGCCACCAGCTGAAGTACACAGATCCTTAACCAGAAATCCCTGACCTTTACCTCCCCGGCGAGCTAAAGAGCGAGCTATGGCTAGAAGTATAGTGGCATATAAGGGAACACTGATCATAGTGAGGACAATGAAAGAAAAGATGCAACCATCTGTTCTGCGGTTGCCAACAAGTCTGAAAAAGAAACATTCCTTTTTGCTTTACATAAGAAACCGCCTAAATCTCAGAGTTTATTTTTTTTCCTAAATATTTGGACCAAAATGTCCATTTAGAGATAAAATCTCAGTTCTGCAATTTTAAGCGATGCACACAGAGCCAAAATGTGGGAGAAGGAGGCTGTGTAAGGGGCATCAAAGAAGAGGAAGCGTGAACAAGAGCATCCTATGCCACGCATAATTATCCTGCCATCAGGAAATGGGAAGGCTAGCAGTTCAGTCTTCGTGGAGAAGGGAAACGGGGCAAGTTCCATTCAGAGTAACGTCTGGTAAAACACTCTGCTCGGTATCAAGTAGTAGGTACTTGCACTTGTATTTTATACATCCCAGCTGAGAAGTGGAATGAATGGATTGTGCAGTACAGGGGAAGATAAACACACGAAAGCAAACACTCCCCTCTTAACTAACTCTCTCACTCTCTGTCAACTAAAAGGTTCCATGAAATGCTTCAGTCAGCATGTCTTAAAGATAAATACACATTTTAAGCTAGAGTCTGATCCAACAAGATTTATACTAGTAAGTATTCATTATTACACTTCTGTAACAGATCAGGAGAATGCCTTTCCTTCTGGAAATATTTTACATCAAAAGGTGAAAGCACCAAAGTAGATCCTCAGCTAGAGTAAGAAAACATTTCTTCAGTAAAGTTAATAGAGCTATACCACTTGAGTGGTGGAAAATCTGGCCACAGCAAAGCTACAACTGAATAAGATTATTTTTCTATATAAGCTACGAGAGGACTGAGATGATTATCTTTTTCTAATGGATACAAACAACATTTAAGGATCTATTTGCAAAATGAAACACACAGGCTGATGAAGTATTCTGTGGAGGTGGAACAGACTTTATATCTATGATCTCTGACCTTCAGTTTCACTGCCTTCACTTCATGAAGTGCTGCTGCTACCTTAAAAAAAAAAAACAAAAAACATTTTATACATATGTGTGTATATATATATAATATAGATATTATATATATAAAATTTTTTATATATGTGTATAAGTCAGTCAAATGCTAAGGAAAACTATAAAGGTTTAGCTTCAGTGCATGAAAGCAATAGACCACCAAAAGAACTAGATAATACTGACTTCCCTGTTAGTTGTAATTCCATACTGTAAATTTTGCTGAAATATTTCAAGAATATAACTTTTCTGCTTCTATATTGATGGCAACTAAAGATGTGAAAGATAATTGTGCACTGGTGCATATTCATGTGAAGGGGTCTATGCAGAAAAGGGAACTCTGATAATCCTGGGGTTCTAGCCAGATTCCTCAATCCTGGAATGTGGCCTTTCTGTAATTGTTTCACAGGAAAACTCTGCAAAATATTTTCAAGACAAAAGGCTCAATTTTGTCTTTATCCAGGTCCAAATAGTATGTTACACCAGTGCAGGCTTTTAGCTTTTGGTGAGAAATATTCCCCATATTTCATAAATGTAAAAGTGACAAAGCACTGTACCTATTACAGATCAGGCTCTAAGTGCTAGAGAAATTATGCTGCTACTATCCAGCCTTGCCCTTTGTGCAATTCGTTTAAAGATTGTTTTCCAAGTACTTTTGGGGCCATTACTATAATGGCTGAGAAATTCATTAGGGAGTAAATTCTTATATGCAGTTGCTGAGTTTGGGGTTTAGCTGTAACTAATTGTAATCAGCTGAACGAGACAAAACCAGTATATAATGCAAAACAGGGCCTGGCAATGAGGTAACAGGCAATAGGGTCAAACAAGTATAAAAATAGTGTGAAACTGAAAACCTCCTGCCAGACAAAATGAGTTAAAAAAGGGTTAAACAGCAAAGGAAATGTTGATGAGATTCACACCAAACCTGGGGGTGGGGAAAAACCGATTAGATTTTTGCTGCAGATTTTACTTCAAAGTGTTACTTACAAATCTCCTGTCAAGGGCTGTTAAAAGCATTCTTAGAAAGCACCAAATGCAACAGCTAAAAAGTAAAGGACTAACAATATAATTGGGATCTAAGATTTGCTTTCACCTGAATTACTTGCCCTCAAGTGAAATTCTGAAGAAAGCCACTATTTTCTGTGCCATATGCTATGTAAAACATGATTCCCTGCTTGCACACCTAGATGGCTCTTTACATGGAGGGAAAGATTTCAGAGGTTATGCCCTTGTCCTGTGCTGGTCCTACCCATGTGCCAGCCGGCTGAGTTCCTCATGCCTCCTTCAACTCCTCCCTACAACATGTGCTCTGCCCTCCAACTTCATGTGAGTTGCTACATCTTTCCTTTTAAGAAATGTCATTGTTCAGATTTTTGTTTAAGCGCTGGCTTGTCAGAAAAGCACAGATTAGAAGTACGCAGTCTGTCATAAAATCATTCCCATGGTAACGTAGGGTTGCATCTTCAAAATATGATGCTCTTCAAACCAGCCTCTTCTTCCTTGTTTCTGTTACTGGTATTGATTCAGGATGTGTTTTTACTCTTACCACTTCCTCCATCCTGTTATGTATGGTCCAACTGGTCCTCTCCTGCTGGTTGTTCATGTGATCTTTACAAAAAGGTTTGCTGATGGCAGAAGACCTCTCAGCATTCTCCCTGGTCACACGTATGTGTGGCCTTTCTGTCTGCCATTATTCAGCGGACTGCCCCACATATTTGGTTCTCTGACAATCAGCCTTTTTGTCCTGGCGCCTCCTGCCACTCCCAGTGCTCCTGTATTGTGAGAAAGGGATTCCTTCATGTCTGCTCTACTTTCATCATTAATCTCCTGGCTGTTGACTCAGCCGTATATTTATCTTATTGAACATGGAGATCTGTTTCTAAATTCAGACTTTCCCTCTAGCTGTTTTCCTCCCTTAAAAACGCCTTCCCTCTTCTCAAATGCTGGCAAGAACTCCCCATAACTATTCTCTCTGATTTCATGCTGAGAACTTTCCAACGTTGCATTGCAACCAAACTTATTGTTTGCACAGTCAAAGGCAATAGATGTGTATGTCAACAACCATAAACTTCAGGTGATAACATCTTTTTAGTTTCACAGGTTTCTTTTCAACGCGCAGTATTTGTCTACTGACCTCAGAACTGCTTTATTGGAAACCCCAGCAGTCGGTCACATTTCTTCAGTCTGGTTTATGTTTATTGTGCTGCTGGGATTGCATTGCAGCGTGCTTTATAATTTAGCTTGAATCACACTGGTCATTGATTAAAGAACATGGCTGCAAACACAGGGGTCAGACTACTGGCACCTTCTTTTGTATTGTGTATTCACTGGCAAGGCCTTGGATTTGGTAAAACTATTTTGCAGATAGCTGCTTCTTCATGGGAAACTCCTGGATTCTAGGTCATTGTGCCTGCTGCTGCTTCATTTCAGGGGAGGCTGCTGTGGCACTGGGACATAATATGACATAATATGATGGTTTTCCACACATTTTGCATTGCTGCTGATGAAACAGACATTAATATTTCCACCTTCTAGGCTATTTTCTATGGCACATGTGCTAGACCAAAGTGGATGCTATCGGATGAAGCCTTTAAAAGGTCCTGTACTTCAGAAAGAGTGGAACATATAGGACACCAAAACTTAAGTATGTTTACAGTATGAGGCCAAATCCAGACTGCAGTATGATTCACTGAGACCAAGTCTTACACACCAAGTTGAAATATCTGTACCTGATTGTCTAAGGACTTGGTTGCAATTATACACCAAGATAAACAACAGAACAGGAGTCTGAAGCTGAACATTTTGAACTTTAGGAAACAGCAAGCTGAAACTTGGGTATATGTGTAACTAATGTTGCTACTGGGGAACAGCTGCAGGAGGCTGGAAATGGGCATGTGGCTGAAAACTCCTTAATTATAGTGTAAGCTACCTTTCATCAGCTGAATCACAGTAACGTAAGTGTGAACATTCTGACTCTGCCCCAGGTAAAACACACTTGTTGAAGCCATCGTGACAGCAGTTGGGGACCACAGGTATTCTTTCTCTCATTCAGTTAAGTATGGTTTACACTTTCCCTTAGTTTGAAGGTAAGACCTTCCGCTTCCGTACCAGTGCATTTAACCAGTCCTTAATGGATGCCATGTCCTTTGCCCAGTGTTAAGGAAGCCTCCATTCTGGCTTTCTCCAATGAGAAAGGGATCAACCCTAACCACTAAAATTAAACAAACTATGGCCACAATTAAATTTAAGTAAGATGTCTTGTAGTACAGTCACAAGCATCAATTTATCCTTGTTTGAACCAATACTAGGTAAACAATTAGAGCATTTTGGGGAGGGAGGTGTGAGGAGGAGGAAAAACAAAAAACAAAACTGAAAAGCCAAAACTGAAGAGGCTTTTTGCAACAGCAATTTATAGGCACAAATTCTAATTAATGAGAGCCATAGAAAGCCTAAAGGAAAGGCTAAGGCAAATCCAACAGGTCACAACAGAATGAGAAAAAATTCATAGAATGCAGTGTGTCTGGTCTGTCTTTTGATTACATTTGCTGTTCTTGTTGTTTGCATCAGCTTATTTTTAATTGCTGGTTGCTGTGTTACTGCGGCTTCAATGTGATTTCCCACAAACCAGGATTTCACCTAAAAGGCTTTTTAGCCAGGCGAAGCAGAAGGTATTCTATTATAGAAAACAGGAAAGGAACTATACCATTTTAAGGAAACGTTCTTTCAGTAATTAAAGACAAATTAAGTATAATTTGGGTGTATCTAAATGACATGTTAAATTATATAAATCTAAACAGTATGAACCCACATGCATAATAAGAAAGCCATAGCAGAGATCAGGGCTTTAGAGTGTGGGGAACTGTGTGTGTATGGATATCTGTAGATATGCATATATACAGATATACATATATGCATATGTACATATACCATATATATGTAAGCACATATCTGATGACACTTCAGAAACCTATGCTACTTTTTATTCTTTTTTATTGTCTTAAATGCTGCTTCAAGTTGCAACAGTGCAAAGAGTAGATAATACTGAAATATAGGTAATTGAGAACAGAATATTGCTCTGCATCTCTGTTGCTTGTGATAGCTTTTAATACCATCCTAAAGACAGTAAAGCAAAAAATTACACATTGCATCAGTATGTCTACTTATATTCTCTCCATTATTACAGGTGAATTTTCAGGAGTGACAGGAATTATTGCAGCAATTTTCAAAAAGGTAAAAACGATACTCAGATTGCAGGCAATTACAAGAATGATGCAAAAGGCAGGAAATCAGTTTTGTTCAGCTTGTAGTTTTGATCTATCTACCTTTTGATTATTAAAATCCACCCCCTAACTCTTCCAAGTTTTGCATCACATTTCCTATTGTCAGCCCCCCCAAGAAATAGAGAGGAAGAAAATATTATCCTGCAGGTGCTTATTCACACTTCTGTCTACTTCTCAATCTCCAAATGAATCCTATGTACACATTTTCCCAGCATATCAGTTATGCTGTATCCCATCCCATGCTCCTCTTTCTTTGCCTTGTTTGGTTCCATTAGTCCTCTGCGCAGCAGGTGTTGCAATGAAGTTGAACACAAAAAGTGATCCCAGAAAATCTCAGAAGCAGGGAAGGGGAGAAGTGAAATTGCCCTAGATTCTGTTTTCCCTTTCTCTTTTTGTAAGAAAGTTCCCTAATGGATCAAAAAGATCTCAGTCTGCCTGTCCTTCCCAATAAGCTGAGAGTTTACCCCCAGGTATGCCTGGTACACTCCAGAGGGCACAAGCTTCTAACATGACAAGTTCTGACTAGGTCCAGTCAAATCCTGCCACTCACAAAACAGGAAAGTAAATCATGAACATTTACAGCAATGCTGTCATTCCCTGTACTAAAACTCTGTGGATCATAAATTGCATTGCTGGAATCTCAAAGTACCATTTGTATTCCAGATATTGAACATGACTTCAGAAATTTCAATATCACAGTTTCTATCAGTGTAAATAAGTAATGCTTACAAGAACAAAAATGAAATAAACAATTTTAAAAATAATTTGCAATGCATTCTGTGCTGACTGACAAAAAAAACCATATTTAATTCACTAAGGAATGCCACCAGATGAAGAATGAAGACATAGTACACATGACTCGAAGCTGATGGAAACAAATTAGTCAAATGAATACTTGCCAGTAGTATTCACCCAGCTCTCGGCCAGATAACTCATGATTTTGTCCTCAGTTTGGCAACATTTTAGTGTTTTTCTAAACATGATGCCCCAGAAACATCCAGCCAGTTCTTGGACGTAAGCTACTTTTACAATTTAGATTGAGACATGGAAACAATCCTGCACGAGATCTGTTCAATATGTGGTATACACAGCAGGAGCACATTTGCTTCTGCCAAGATGATGCATATTTTGCCTATCTTCAGCCATTCTCACAAACCATATTAAACTCCTTTGTAAGCCATACAGCTAGTGAGCAACAGATTGGCCTCTTCTGTCATATAAATATAGAAACTAACAGAAACCCTCATTTTTCCTTTAAAATATCTAGTCTTCATGAATGAAGTGTAATACTTTAGGTCAATCTTAAAACTCCACTTACAGAAGGTAAAGTACAAAAATCCATTATTGCTATCATTAAAATATTTTAAGGTTTTGAATCCAATCAAAATACGATGAGCCAGGCCCTTCCAACTGGAGAAGGGGGTAGCTCCCTATATTTAATCCCTACGCTTGGCTATACTGCTCATGGTGCAAGAACAAGTCTTGACACACGTCTCAGCTCCCCCGGCTGTTTTGCTCTCCATCCTACCAGCAGGTCCAGGCATGGGTTGTTTTTTTGTGTACAAAGGGTGGTATTGATGGAAAGAAACAGTTGAGGCTTGTGGGACAAGTTCTTCAGGTGGCTTATGGGAAGGTGCTTGGGATTTTCCCTGTTCCTCTTCCTCCTCATTGTTAGTTGACTCCCTCTATCCTCAGCAGAATTTATGTTAGATTCAGTCCATACCAGAAATGCTAATACTATGCCTACAGGAATTCGGAGGTGGTTTGTGGGCCTTACTATTAGATCTTTATCAAAACATGGCTGATTTAGCAATCTGAAGTCAGATGCTCACTAAATAGGGTTTTCTCTTTCACCTTGTTAGGATTTCTCTCATTGTAATTCTTTTAGCTGTAATTTCCTCAGATATAATTTATGCTCTCCTTAATGAAACTTTTCACATTCTGCATTATTTGCACCTTTGAATTGTTTTGCAATAAATTCCAACCTGAAGTTTTATTAGTTTACATTCACATGACTCAAAGACAGAAAAGGCTATCCCTATTCTAGTCTGACGCCTTATATATCATGGGTCATTTGATATTACCCCAGTAACCATTTTAATGAGACCAGTAATGTCACTTGGCTACAACAAGTCTTTCAGAAGGGGATCCAGTATTCCTCAGAAGACAAGTCATTGAGCATCTTCCTCTGTATTTGACAGTTTGTTCCAATGGTTTCGATAGTGACTCCTAAAAATATGTCTGTCTTATACCTGAATGTCTCATTTAATCTTTTACTCAATTCTTGCTATGCTTTGCTTTGTGTCTTAAATATTCCACTACTTACTGTTTTTTCCTCCAAATTATATATGGTAAACCACTCACTCCTTGGTCCTTTTTTTTTTATCCAAGAATAATTTCTGTAGCCATTTTCTAAAACCTTCTAACAACATCAACAACTTTTCAAAATGCGGCTACCAGAACTAATGGTATATTCCATTCCCAGAGACGTTTCTTTTGTACCACGTTTGGAATCTAGGGGAATAATATACTACAAAGCAACAGAGGTACAGGTGCACACCCACCAGCCAGCTTTTGAATATCAGCCTTCGTGCTGAGTATCACAAGCAGCATGGAACAGTAGGATAATCCACATGCCACCACATCTGTTCCAGTTGATTACACACCGTATGCAGTTTGCCTGAATGCCCACCACAGCGGTAGTTACAGCTCTTGTATAAAATGTTGCCCATACTTAAACATAGACAAGTTCAGAAAGCAGTGGGAAGAGAAATGTGACCAAGGAATAATCTGTAAATGGTTAAGGTGTGTGGAGGAAGATCTGAAGGACACACAGAGATCAGCTGTTTGACCCCATAAATTAGACGACAATATGCCAATAGCAGCATTTTTTAAAAATATAGCCCTTAGAGAATACATAGACTTAAACATGTCATACTTATTTTGTAACTGCGACATGATCATATAAAGTCTTCCAGATCACCTGAATCGCAATAATTTTCAGTTATGAAATGATTCTTAATCACACAGATACAGTTCTTTGGTGATAATGTTTATTTGCTGGGAGTTACTTTGCAGTTTTAGTATGACATCATATATTCCAGTCCTAAGAGACAATAGACCATGCCTTTTTTCTTTTCTTTTTTTAATGTGGATAGGAGATGTCTAAGGTCAGGTCCTCTAAGGAGAGTTTGGCCTTTAATGTTTTTTGTTTCAGACTCTGATTCCAATTATAGTTGCAGTTCCACCCAACTTGAGTATTTTTTTGTAAAAAAAAGTTATGGGCTAAATTAATTTCTGGTTTGAATCAGTGGACATGTATCAGGATAAATTTGGCTCAGTGAAATAATGATGGGAAAGAAGCTGAGCTACATGATTTACTATGCTAAATACAAAGGCTGGATTTAACCATTTCTCTCAATCCTTTTTCTAGAAACATGAAACTAATCTTTTTTTCTAGAAATGTGAAAGTAAGGAAACAAACAAGAGGACCTGCCTGGCAGAAGAAATAAAGCTCTATCAGAGATGTCGCATGCTGAATGCTAGGTGATTTTCATATTCTTCATATCTGTTTTTTCTCTTTGAAATACACATAGAGTATTGTTGTCTCTACCTTGATCCACAGCAGATTATGTTAAATTATCTATATTTCTAATTAGCAATATAAATAATAAAGCAAAAGTACATGACAAGAAAATTACATTTTGAGCTACAGATGACATGCCTAGGGTAGTGTTGGCAGAAGCAGATTGTTGTGAAATGGAATGTAAAGTTGAAAAAACGCAGTGAGAAGGACTGGAGAGAGGACAGTGTTCAATGCCAGGTAATGCTGCCGCGAGCGTGACTTTCCTGACAGCCGGTCACGAAGTCTCTGCTCACATCAAGCAGGAGCATGCTGCTGTGTAATACTGTAGAATCTGCTGAGCACACAACTGTACTGCATGCAAACTGTGTTCGTATAATAGGAATGAGCAGTCAGGGACAAATCCTGCACACATTCAGCCCCTTCTATAGAAAGCAAGACATGATCATTTCTGTGACTATCACAGTTCTACTGGAAGCAAGGTGGGCATTAAAATCCCACAGGTGACAGAGAACAATTTTTAGTGATTTTGTGGTTGTAAAGCCTGAGAGAAGGAAGGTGTTTAGACAATTTAGGAATTATTCTAGCTCACTAGCAGTGTGTATAGGCAGGTAAGAGCCACAGAATGCTACTAAAGCCTTAAGAAGGAAGCAATGTTTGCATGATGACTGATGATCATTAGGACCAGAAGGGCTGTCCATGCTGCTTAGTCCAATTCCCTGCCGCCGGAGGCAACCATGCCATGTAACCCTGTTCATATATTTACCAAACTCCACCTTAAAATCACTGAAGCCCCCTGCTTTCCCTGTTTTTATAAGGAGTAGTTTCTACTTTCATCTGGCCAATAGTTTCAATTTCAAATCTAAATTTATTTCTATCCAAACTATATTCATGGTTCTTAAGCCAGTTTTTCTTTCTCCTTTCCTAGTGTTTGTTCCCTGAAGCATTTACAGAACACAACAATCATCTGCCCCAACCTCAATTTTGCCAGACAAAGGACCCTTTCTTAGACACCTTTTGTAATTCAGGTGCTCTGTTCCCCAGCTCATCCTTTCTTTGCACTTCATCATCCTCTCTGCATGGGTAGCCAGAAGTATACAAGGCATTCAATATGTGGTTTTGTTAATCCACTTCACAATACTTTTAATATGTCATTATGGCCACTGAAAATACCTTTCCCAGCACATCACAGAACTATGTGTTTGCTGTTTTCATAGTCAGATATTGTCAAATAGATGTATATCCCCCAGCAAAAACCTGACATTTTGAACTGGGAAACTAGTTGTTGACCTGCTTTTATCCTATAAACATGAATCAATTAATTGCTACTCAATACAAAATAACTTACTACAATTCTTCTTTAATATAGATTAAGTCTAAAATATAATCCCTATTGATTCAATAGCTACTTGGGAAAAGTAAATTTGTTATGAATTCCAAGAACAACTGGGTTGTAATGCTGTTCGCAGCACTTCCTCTTCAATCTACATCTGAGAAATGAATGTCTCTAATTACAATACAATACAAAAATCCACAACGTAAAATTCACTTTCCCCACCATATTTACCTGATCCTTTGCATCCCCTGCATTAGATCTGGCTATCCCAAATTGTGATTTGAATCTTTAGAGCCATACCACATCTTCTCCGTGTTCCTCTCTTGCAGCTTTTGTGTAGTGTTACTTCATTTTAGATTGCGTGCTATTTTGGGGTGATCAGCAAGGTGACACTAGAGAGATTGTACGCACTGTATATACATATATCTATTACTCCTTTGTTGCCTGCTCACACCCAAACAATGAATTCCTGTTTAGAGTGTGATCACAGACAAAACTGAATGAAGACTAATGGATATGGGGCAGATGAGAGAGAGACTTTTTCTTGAAAGTAAATACTGCATCCGTTTCTCATCACAGTGTTACAGCTATACTATGTCCAAGGATAACTGGACATACTGGCTGCACTGTGGGTCACTATGAGGCCTGTAGTGGGCCGTTACCACACACACATACCACTTGCCCAGAGAGCTCAAAATCTAGGAGAGTGCATGAAATCTGAGACAGATGCAGAGCAAGAGTTTGTTTCAGAAAGTTCTGTGCTGTTCTAAGCCACAAGGCCGCATTGTAAATAAACAGCGAGGACAAGCCAAGGCCATCATTACATGAGTAAAAGTGTATAGAATTGGGTATTTCTACTCATGACCTTACATAACACCACCACCACCACCCCCCCAAAAAAAAAAAAAAAAAGGAAAACCCTTTTAACAAACAAGAGAGCAAACACCGCAGCTACTAGTCAGCAGGGCAGTGGACAATTATCCACTGTATGGCAGTGCTGCTTTTAATCAACAGACGGCTTATGAATGCTGGCTACAATGTTATTCCACTCCCAAAACTGTAACGTATGTTGATCATCTAAGTGTGGTCAGCAAATGGTACAACACTTTCCTGCCTCCTAGGACCATGAGGGATGATTCAGCAAAGGAGGGTGTCTGCAAGATGCTACGTTGCATTTTGTGCTTTCCTCTGCTACGAAAAAGTCTCTGAGGCTTTCAAAAGAGCAGGAAAAGCTTAATTAATCTATTCTCTGCAATGGTCTGAAAAGCAGGCCAGGGAGATTAGTCAAGGGCCTGACACAGATCTGCAGAATGCTCTGTGTCAGGGTTCCCACTGAGGGAAAGCAGCCTCATGGTGATCTGTGTATCAGCTATGCCCCAAAACCACGGTAAACAGCAGCAACGTGACCGTCCAAAGATAGTGACGTGATTTATGTCATTCAGTATTGTAATATGGCACGTTTACATGGCACAAACGGTATCACATCATGCTATCGAACTGTTTCAGTAGTTTTCGGTGAAAAAGAAAAAGGTATTATTTCCTTATGTTGAAAGAACAGCCCAGGAACTGCAGTCCCACCTAAAGCTGACTATTTCATAAGCAAGCACCTCTGACACAAACACCTTCAGGTATCCGGTACTTTCCAACTTTGTACCTTCGACTGTTCCAAATAATCTCTTCCACCAAATGTGTAAAAATTTATTCATCCCACAGGGATAAAAGTAGAGCAGCAATCACTTCGGGAGAAGAGATTTGTTCCTTTTTCTTGATTATCAGTTTCAAGACAGAAAAAATAGACCAGGAATGAGATTAGCAGGGAGGAAAGGAGTTCGTACAACCCATTGTAAACCCCTGATCGCACTGGAGAATTCTGGTTGCTTTCAAGTGAGGAGGGACTCAGGAAATGTTGTAGTGTTTGTTGTTTTGGAAGGACAGAGCCAGTCACTGCTGTCATGCAGGCTACACGGACAACCTCAGCCATTCATGGCCAAGTTCTAGTTCCAGAATCACTGGAAACTAGGCTTAGAAAGTTCAAAAAAATCAAGTAAAGTGTTAAGGTGGGACTGCTTTCCCATTTACTATCATATTGAGAGAGGTTACAAAGAGACAAGCTCATTCCAGCTGCTGAGGTGCTTGACATTGAGCCTGATTATTTACCATTGCTACAGCACAGTATTCTCTGGAAGATGTTTCTCTTTGCTTTGCCCCCACCCTTCCCACCTCCAACAGATTTCCTCTTTTTTGCAGAGAACACAGTATCACAAGTTTCCAAGAGTTAATGATTTACATGAAACAAACAAGAGCATGTCACTGAAAATCTTTCTTATCAAAAGACCTAAAAAATGCCATGCACATGTCAGATTGTTGCATGATTTGGAGAATGAGAGATCAGCTTGAATGTTTTGGGCTTTTGCCGTCAACTGTGACCTTAGATAGTAGTCACATCTAGTTGTCAGATTACAGCAATGTTGTCTGACACGCAGTCTTCTGGGACAAGCTACAAGTCTTGACATTTTCTGTGGCATACTGCTAACCTTAGCAGCCCTTACCCAGTTTAAGGAGTGGCCTAGGGAGTGCAGTTCATTCTATTACGGCCAACCAGTTACTAGATCTCACTTCCCAAACCTAATAAAAATGAATGTTTCATTTTCAAATCTTTATCACAAGTGTCATAGTTTTTAAATGAGTTTCACTTAGCTTTTACTCTGATCATCCTGATTAAACTAATGTTAAGGACCGTTGCAACTGGCCTGAAGCTAAGTATAAGGGGAATCTGAATCTAAGCCTCAGATCAAGATACTCACAAGCTTCAGTCATGTTTCACTAGAACTCAGATATATGTGAGATTTAAATCTTCTTTCTTCATTAATGCTCTCTAGCAACAACATGTAGATTGAAACTAATGTTAACAAAACTGATTCAGCTGTGATTCTGCATGTGTACGATGGCTAGAAAATTTTTTCTCCATTTTATTTGGGGTTTCCGTGATATGATGATAATACAAATAATATGGAATAGATATATACATAAAGAAAACTGTAAATTTCCGTAGTTTCTACTTTCATTCCACTCTTCAAAGGTAAGATGTTTGTCAAATAGCTTCATAAAGGTTATAGTCTATTTGAGTTGTTTTTTAATCTGAATCTGCTGTAAGGTACAGGCAAAACAGGTATAATGCATCTGTGGCTTCCTTTGGTACTATCGACTGCTTGTCAGCACACAAAACTCACAAGCCAACAAATGTCATTTATTTAGCTAAGAGGTGGCCTCCAGAGGGTGACATCAACACGTGCACACTTACGTAGCTAGATTATGGTGAAACTATCTTTGTGGTTATCTTTGGTGGAAGCTGACTCCTAGTATCACAAGGCTACACTACCTCTCTCTAGTACAAGGTTTCTGTGTTGATACTTACGATTTCAGATTTTATTCCATGTAAACATTTGGCTTCTGAAGAGAGGTAGCCTCATGATTTACAATTTTCCAGCAAAACAATGCAAATTTGAAAGGTTTCTCTATTGGTTTTACATGGCTTCACCATTTTGTTTTATTCTCTTCGGGTTTTCATAATGAATCCCAAGTATATGAAAACGCAGCCAGATAAACAGCTGGAAGTCAGTATTAGCTGTCACAATTAAGTAAACAGAAATATTTGTAAACACACATAAGCTGTCTTGAAAAGCCAGCTCAGATCACCTGTATATCTCATATATCAGTCTATCTCAGATAATGAAATAAACACTTTACAAAAAGCCAGTTAGCCAATCTACCAACAGAACAAACCAACCAAGCAAAAACCCACACATAGAGGGCAAAAGACAGCTAAAAGGTTTTAATTTGACAGGAACAGCAATCCATTTAAGTTGCTCGTCTTTCCATGTGGAGCCAGTTTTACCTTGTTTCACTTTACTTTGACATTTTTGGTTCCATCCCCAAATTATTTCTAGACTGTTTTCCTTCAAAACTTGTTTTATAAGTCAAATATATTGATATTAAATGACACTCTGAGCTTCTAGCTGGTTGTGAAGTACTTGCAAATAAGCTTTTGCTATTGATTCTCCAAAACCAAGAATACTCATTTCCGAACCTTATTCATTTATAACATGTGAAGAATTTATATTTTCCCAAACCAGGTATCCTGCCTTGCTTTGCTAGCTTTGTGCATGTGCTGCCCTTTGATTACTGGGTGTAAGGCACGCAGTATTCCCTGCATCTGGTCAATTGCTAAAGAAGACAAAGTCCCCATTCACCAGGACATTTTTGATAGCTATCACTTTTATCATTAATAGGGTGAAGAGTACCCATGAAAACAGATTAATTATTGGGAAGACTCATCTCCTGCGATAACTTATCACAGAGCCTGTAAATGCGGTATACACTGTAGTTATAGTATTGTTGTCCTCTAAGACTCTAACAGCTGAGTATCATTCAAATTTGGAAAGTCACGCACATTGCAGGATGAAAGGTTCCTTCAGCATGCAGAAATAAACCATCAATTCAGTGTAGTTGCCAACTGAATCAGGTGACTAAAGCTTGATTCATTGTGCATTTGATATGGATTAACACCCACAAACAGAAAACGAGAGTTTGACTTCCTTGTCAGCTGTAACTGCCTTTATTTTTCGATCTTGCTGTAGCACTTGAAATAGGTGCTAGGCAGATCAGAGCCTTCTACACATTCCTGGCACAGGACAAGACACAATACATTCCATCAATCTGCACAAGTAGACTGCAGTTAAAGGAACCTCTTCTAGATGTTTCTGAGCATATTAGCAGGTCAAAAGGGCATACTGCAGTTACTTAACTTGATCTACTACATAAAATAAGTTATTGGATTTCTTTGAGTTAATTCCTTCATCAGTAACTGAAATTGAGGTTGAATATATCTATTTTAGAAAAATATTTCTAGAACTGTGTAGGTAAAATATCAATAAAATGCTTGGTAATTTTTTGAACTGTTAAAAATATTTCTTATTGCTCATTGAATGTCTGACTTCAGATTCTGATATTGACTCATACTGTGTATCATATCTTATAGTGAGGAGCCCTAAATCAGATCTGATCTGGTTTTGGATATGTGAAAGAAATAAAGCTCTTTGAATTTCTCCTTTAGGACACTTTAGTCCTTTTCTTAGCTCTTTCTGAATTCTCAGATTTTTTTCAATCTAAGGCTGGAATAAGAATGCTGATTTTATAATATGGACACCTTTAGCCTCCAGGAAGAGAAATGAGACCAGCTGTCTCATTCCCGTAGGCTACAAAATAGCTGTTCAATGAAGACTACCATTTAGGTAATATCTGCCGGTTGGATTAGAAATGATAACGTATGTCAAAAAAAGCTGTCTAGTCCATTATCAAGACTACTGAGCCAGTTGTTCTCCAGCAGACATTTTACATTTATTTTGTGAAAATCTTTTCCTTCCTAAGACTCACTTTGGAAAACCCTTATTTATGAACTGAAACAACTGAAATTGGAATAGACAAGTTTGCAAGCTGACCATAAAACTGTCTTTAATTAAGAAAATGGTTGAACTCCAAATCCAGGGCATACTCTTTGCATCTAAGACAGACAAAAGAAACAATTTTAAAGCCACATGCCTCTTATGACAGGTAAGCATTTCACTAGAAAGAGCAATCTAGTGTTTCCTTCCTTTGTTCTAATTTCAAACTAGACCAACACTAAAAAAACCCACCTGATATGTAGCTCCTCCACTGAGGTCACTATGACAGCCTGTACCTAGTTTCTGACTTGAAAGGATGTCACATATGTACTCCCGAGTGAACAGGAAACTGCGTGAATGCTTCTTGTGGTTTTGAGTTCCAGATCACACTGTTAGCAATATAGCAAAGACATGTTGCCTTTACATTATTTGTTTTTTTCCAGTCAGTGTCCTATTTTCTATAACAGGGCAACTAAATAGCTTTATAGCATTTCTGCACTGCAGTCAGACACACAATTACAACATAAGTTAGCAATAGCAATGGGAAGGTAGAGGTGTGAAATTCAATACAACTTGTCATTTGCATACATCCACCAAGTTCCCAATGTGCTTAGACAATCTTTTGTAAAGTTTATGCTGCCATTCCATCATCGCTATTGTTTAAAAGTAGCTTAACCATGCCTGTACATGTTGCATTCATGCCTCTCATTTAGTGTAGACATACCCTCAGGGCTTGTTTGAATTAGGATCTCAGTCATGATTATAGCTGAGTAAAGTCCAAGCACCTAGTGTAGACGTGACCTAAAATCATGCTGTGCTGGCTTCAATTGCTGCAGTTGTCCTGATACAACTCGACACGTTTGTAAAATTTGGATCCAGTAACAGAGTGACTGCTAAAGCCAATAGTAATGTGGCCTGAGCAGAGACTAAGGTTAAGCCAGCTAAATACGAGTGGTTACAGTGGGAGTTTATTTTGAATAAGAACCACTGTCTCAATGCTGACAAGCTGCTTGGATTTTTTTGCTAGAAATAACTGCAGGCAATATATTTGGCACCCGATTACTACTCTGCATTTTCTCATTTTCAGAATACAATTTCAGAAGTACATCACCATCACATCCTTCCCTCTTTGCTCATAATTCAATGAAAGAACACTCACTAGTCCTGCTATGTACAGCTCATTAACTTTGTCATTTATGATGCCTTCACGAGCCACGGCACATGTTTAGATTTCCTGCAACACGTAAAGCAATTCTCTCTCTAGAGTGGCAGCCTCCAATAGAGAAGAAAATGCAGAGTATGAGGGTTTGGCAATGCTCCACATGAAGACTGCACACAAATCAATGAAGAATGGGCACTATTCAGAACTTGATCCGTAGACAGCAAACTTAGAACAGATACCCTGCTTGAATAGAGGTGGGAATTTTTGGCAAATAACTAAGAAAAAGCCAAACCAGTTTAAAAGAAGAAAGAAAATACAAGAAGAAAACCACCAGTTAAGCATAGAGGTACTAACTTCCTAACTTTTTGAGTCACATTCTAAAATTTTCATGGGGCTGAGAACTGCACCCTTCTCTATCCCCATAGTTCCTAATTTCTCTACACTAAGACCCCACTCCTATATTATCCTGTATTGCTACCTCCCTAAATCCCATATTCCTGCCTCTCCAGTTCTATACCCCCTATGTCTGAAGGCAATGCCCTTCCCACAAAGAAAGCAGGAATTCTCAGGCTGTGAAGCACACAGCGAACCTGAGGGTCACCACTTCCTTCAGGAGCTAGTTAATGCACCTCAGCTAACATTCAGTTAAGCTTTTTCCCATGTCCATAAATTTAATTTCACTACATGTTGCTGCAGTTAGCTTCCAAATTCTGGACAGGGCCTTTACATATCTAAGTCTAGCATGCAAGCTGAACCCACCTCTAGTATTCAAGTCCTCATAGTCCTGGTCCCACAATTGTCTGCACATTGAGGACAGTAAGTCTGCATCTACTCAGTGGGATATCCTGAATATCCCTTCACAGTTATATTATCAAATGAAGCTCCTTTCCTCATCATATGAACTTATGCACCACTGTCACCCTGAAATAATCAGGGATTGAGCCCCTACAGAAATTCATTCAGTGTTTGGCCAAATGGTGTTTGGCCATGTCTAGGTACTAACAGTTCAGATAAAGGTAGTGATCTTAAAGCTACCATCAGTTTATCTTACTTGGTTATCTATCTTGGTTATCTCTATGTCAGGATAAATCAGACTCTAAGGAAAAAGCATTGATTCATCATTTCAATAAAAATGTAAATTGATCTCAGATATGAGTCTTTTCAGTAGAATCTCACACTTGTATAAATTTTAGACATATCATCATTCACTCTGTGTAACCCTGAGTACAGTAACTATGAGACTGCACTTCTGTGCACAAGCAGCCCTCATTACTCTCCAGTCCTCAGCCACTCATTCTCCCCCACACACTACATGTCTGAGAGTGCAAGCATCTGTTCGACTGCGCAGTGAACAGGAGTGGCAAACTGATCTAGCTTTAAAAAATGTTTTTTGTGGTATTTTATTTAAGCTGGAGCACTTTCTCTTATCTGATTCAAAATTCAGCATCATGTGCACCTTGTGATGGCACGAGTGACAGTGTGATCTACGCTGTGCAGGGAAAAGGGGAAGACTGGGGCTGAAGACAAATACCCAAGACTGCTAGCAAAGGCTTCATCTCATGAAACCACATCCTTGCTGTATTCACGGTCAGAAAATGTAGGATAAGTCCATGTTTTGCGCCTAGCTCAGTCCATGGTTAGACCTTTGGCAGTAGCACTCCTTAAGAATTCGCCACCCCTTCCCGTCCTGCTCGCAGCTGGTTATTGCTGTCTTTCTGCTGCCCCCTGCCTTGAGCTGCCCCAACTGCTTGTGCTCGGAGCCCATCGGAGCAGGAACAGGTACTGAGGAGGGACACCATTCCCTGAAGAGACTCTTGCAGGGGTTGGGAACATCAGAAGGGTGGGAACAAGTGACCAGGGCAGGGAAAAGGAATAGAAGACAGTGCTTTCTGAAGGTAACAGTGCTGCCAAAACGTTGTTCACGATCACTGTATCTCCAGAGTAAGAAGAGAGCGAAAAGCAACTGAGGACAAGTTTTCAGGAGCAGCTGAGGATCATAGTCATTACATAAAGAACTCTATACAACAGACAGTATAGTTCATTTTCCGTCACAAGCTTCTTGATCCTCCTTACAGGTGGCAGAGCAATAAAAGTACTGCCAGAGGTAGAATGAAGCATAAACCAGCTTCCCGAAACAAAACACTGTTTAATATACAATCCTTATGCAAAGGTCTCCAGCTAACTACTCCGAGTTACATCCAGGACTGTTTTGGATTCTGAGTTTCAGGGAATTGAAATGGAGGTTAATTCTCCCCTACCTGCCAGTTGCAAACTCAGCATAACTGAGGATATAGCCCCTTGACCTCTCTCTGATTTAGTCCCAGAACACTGCCATTGCCAGCCAATGACCCTGAGCTATGTATTTAGAAGAAGAGCTGGAGCACTCTGTAGAACATTCCTATGAATCACATAACCCAAAAAGAATGTGGTTTTACAATCTTTTTTACCAGTGGGGGAAGAATTTACTGGCACCAAAACTTGAAACCAGATGTTTTCATCAGGCACAATTTTGTTTTTCTTTGCATTCAGTCATGACATTGAATACTGCCTACAGTTGCATTAAATTAATGCAGTCACAAACAGGCAACATTCCTTACACATTTTCATTTACTTTGCAATATGCATTTACTTAGTTCCAGCAACACAACAATTCACTCTGGCACCATTTCAGGTTAACAGTTTAAAAAGACTGAAATTTAGCTAATGGTGTATTTACAGCAAAGTACTTTTTCCTGCATTTTCCCTTTATGTAAGCCCCGCTGGTGACCACATACAGAGGCATATAGATGTGCCTACACATGCAAAGATCTATAAACTGAATAGCCATTTAGAACTCAATAAAAAATGAATTCTTGTTCCAAAATCCAGCAGCTGGCCAGACTGAAGCAGATCTGACATACCATAAAAAGTGACAGTCAGTGGGATTACCCCTACAAAGTTAAACACTGAACTGCAAGTTCAGTCCTGAGAGAATAAACTTCAAATTCAATTTCCAAATGGATGTGGACTAGTAACATTCCATAGAAAATCTTCTCAGGAACCCTTACTGAATAGGCATAAAATGACCAACTGAAAGACATTTAATGACCAAACCAAATTAATTCACAAGTGCTGGGAAAAACATATGCAAATATTTCATAGTTTTGGTTCAGCTAATAAAAAGTCAGGAAAAACTAGTTGATATCTAAGTAAGCTTTTTCATTCGTTTTTCTCACAGAACAGCGGAAAATTGTGTTTCATCTCATGTGCTTTTAAGAAATATAAACACAATGCAGACAGCCAAGCTGCCTAACCTCCTCGAGAAAGCAAAGTTTACCCTCTCAAAACTGTATGTTAACCACAAGGTCATATTGTATGTTGGCACTGCATTAAGACCTTATGTTGCAGTTTTCCTGTACTGTGTGAAACATTAAACAGGCACTCAGAGAGAGATCAACTGAAAAATGATTTTTTAGTGAACAGCATGAAGATTAATGGGAGTTGGATACATCATTCATTTATCCATCTCTCGATACGTCTATACTGGCAAGTCATGTGGTGTAATAGAAGCAAGTCAGTGGAGTGGGACCATTTAACAGAAATGACTGGTATGGAGGACCCAGCAATCACACTGCACGTGTGTCAGGAGTTTAACTGATACTAACTCTAGTGTCTTCTCATGAACAGAATTCCCATTTACAGTTGGAATTGCCCACCGTGCTCCTGAAGTACACCTTCAGTTCTGTTTCATGTGAAAGAACCCAGTATACGCACTGTAAGACCACCCCATAACACCAGCCAGACTGCAACTGGCAACAGCTGGGAGATTCACTTCAAATGCAGACTCCTCACCTTGTCCACAATATCAACGTACATGCATCTTTTTAATTTTCCAGCACAGAGAATAATTTTACAACATGAAGAACATAAGCTATCTAAGATTTGGAAGTAAGGCAAATGACTACATATTATGCATGGGAACAAAGAAACTTTGGAAGAAAGTCACACACGTCTGCACAACATAATTAATTAAAATAAAAATTTATATGAATTGTGGCTGTTGTTTTTCATGGATTCTTGCCAATATTTATTTTCTATGAAAAGGTGGTTTTTACCAGTGGGTACTTAATCCACAGATTAACTGCACCTTCTTGGACATTTTACAAAAATTGTCAGGCAACAAGACAATAGTTGGAAGATAAGAAGCATAACTGGAACAGATGGTAATGTGAGCCAATAAAGTGATGAGATAGAGAATAAATTAAAAGCAACCTTCATTTTAGAAAGCTGATAACTTGTCCATCTTTCATTTGAATTACTCAGCTGGACTTCGAGTATGGTATGATCCCAATTTTAGATAAATTCTGAAGAAGGAAGTTACAGAGCAGGTAACTGCTGCACCAATATTTCATGGCATTCTGTAGAAGATGTAACAGGTATAAATGCAGTATTGTTTGTACAGTGATGTCAATCTACCTTCTTTTCTCAAAGATCCTGAGAATGTATAAATTGTTCTGATGGCTTCCTCAAACAAGTTGCAACTAGTCTTTCATGAGACAGAAAAAATAGGCCTTAATAAATCTAGTGTTTATGCAGAAAATAACTTCCCTATTATTCAAGCTGTACCCTGGCTGCTTTCAGAACTGGTCTGTGCTTGCGCTAAATGCACTGAGTGCTAATAAAAACCGTCTTGGATTAGAAATAGGACTCTTTATTCAGCATTCCAAATGGAAACATTCAGATGACTGAACAGTTCATTTAGCGCTTTGATTTTATTCAGAAACATTGTTTCCATTGCATGCATTTATGAACTGGCAAAAAACTCCATCCCAGGATTGTACAATAATGTTTTCGTTGCTGTTTCATCCATGCCAGCAAAAAGTATCTCATAAACGCAAATATCCGCAATATATAGTACAAATGGAAGCTTCGTCATTTGGTATGTGCTTAGTTGCATCATGGCCTACTTTCCACCACATCAGGATGCCTAATGTATTTGCTGTAGTGGGCAGGGAGAGCTAAGTCAATTTGCTTGAATTTAGTCTAAAACTAAACATGCATTTTGCATAAATGCAGCTTTTCAGCACTATTTTTTTTTTTTTTATGTTTATTGTAGCATCACTTCTGCTTGCAGACATTGAACACCTCTGTAGACAATCTTGACATTTCATGGTAATTTTCCAAGCAGTTGATGAGGCCCATTTCTCCTCTCATTTATATTGATGTAAATTAGGGTGGCTTCAAAGTAGCAATTGAAGCTATACATTTAGAAATCCGGTATAACTGAATGGAAAATAAGTCCTCACATTTTTAACTGCTTGTAAACTAAGGAACTTTTAATATACATAGTTTAGAGCAGAAATCTTTGTCTCAAGTGATAGTTTCCTCTCAAGTGACAGAAGCACTGATATACTTCCACCATGACAGAAAGCAATATAGAAACGGTGCTTTTTCCCCAAGGAATTTTATCAGTCAGAATGACTTTGCTATTCATGCAAATTAAAACTGTACCCTGGTGAGTCTGGAATCCAAACCCATCCCAGTTCATGGCTTAAAGGCACAGCAAAGACAGCAAAGTGTACACTAAAGGAGACACTGCTCTGTACTCTAGGCATCCAATAGTCAGAAAGTAGTCTGCTTATATAGTAAAGTAAAAGAGGTTTTGAAGAGGGCAGTACAGGCCATCTTCTTTTTCAAATGACTGTAAAGTTGACTAGGCTTCTAATTCTGTGTGTCCAGAATAGATGCCCTCTATGGTATAGATTATGCATCCTGTAAGGGTTTCAAATGTGAAGCAAAGTATGACTGAAGAAAATGGAGAAAGCAGTTGCCTAAAGATAAGTTTTGCTTCGTCTTGAATTTAGATGATCAATTCAGGCAGGGCACAAATAGCCTGGGGGAAATCAGGACTCGTTGAGTCCATGCTCATAAAGGAGTAAAGCGGCAATTTCCTCCACCATCTTTCCAGAGAAGACAGCAACAAGGGAAATTCATGGCTTGACAATCCCTGTGTGAAGCCTACAGAACCAGTTGTACAGAATGAGTCACGTCATGAAGGCAGAAAACTGCTTCCACAGCAGTACGTGAGAAAAGGTGATAGAATCCTGCGTTTTTCCAAAAGGTATCACGCTGCTTAACTCCCTTGTATAGCCAAACTTTCCCTCTTCTCTGAAATATCTCGCTCTTAGTCTGGCAATAACAAGCAGCACTGGAACTGATCCTTCTTAATCTGATTTACATTTTCCTAATAATTCCTGGACTTCAACTATGTCACTTCCTAGATGCAATGATGCAATCACACAATGCAGATGCAATGCTATGGCCATGAATACAGGCCCAGAACAATAATTATCAATTTCACTGTGTTAATCTGACCTACTCTTTCCTCTTCATTAGATTTTCTAGACCAGTTTAGTACAGAATACTACAATTGATAATGTCTCCCAGGCCACAGCTGTAACAAATACTTCCATCATTCTGCATTGTTAGGAAAATAAAATATTTTTGGCCTGCAAAGATTTTTGGTAAGGTAATGCATCTCCCTTTTCCTCTTCCAAATTGTCTGAAAAAACTTCCTCATTTCCTAGTTTGGCGATTTTGGAGGAACACATCTCCCAGATTAGATTAATGTTCTTAGCTAAGCACATATCAAAGATTCTCTATGAGTTTTGTGTATGGGTGGCGGATCCAGCACCTTCACATGTATATGGAAAAATTTAACCATGACGTTTCCATCATTATATGAACACTTTGAGTTCATATGGTTGTCAATTACTGTGAGGTAGAAAAGCCACAGATGGCTTTCTGCTCCTCAGACTAGAGGGAAGGTGGTAGCCATACGTACATGTCAAAGAACGCTTGCAGTGGAAGCATGTATTTTAGTGTCCTGCAATACCATTTCTGTTTATTATTATTTGTGTGTTTCAACCTGCCACACAGCAAGCAGGCACAGTACATTCAATTACACAGAAACCTCCAAAGAAACGTTGCCATCAGAGACCGAACCTGAAAAGGAAGCATTGCTGAAAACTGCTCCAGCTCTTTAGCAGATGTGCTGTCAAGGCAATAGTAACCTACATAGTGACTCAGTGGCTACACAGCCATCAAAGCGTATTCCACTACTTAGCAGGTTGTTGTTTGCAACCTCAGAAATATTGTGGCCGGAAAGACTGGGAAATGGAGGCTCAGCCTCACAACAAGATTCATGAGGAATATATTCAGAGTTGGCTTTAGATTTTGTAAGCCACTAATTCTCAGCACTTCTTCCCAGCTCCAGTACAGGCCTGTGTGGTTCATCAATGCACACAAACAGTTACCAAATTAATCACATATTGGCATATGCACTGGTGGCTAACTATCATGGGCATTCAGGCTGTGGAAGGACACTGTAACTGTATTTCTGAGGAGTGAGGCTTTGAAGTTGGTATTCCTTTTAAAATAAATCAACTTGGTCCAAAAGAAGAGAGAATTTTGGCTGACAGGAAAGAGACAATTTATTATCCCTGAGATATCTTTAAAGAAAATTTGAGCATCTAATCAAAAAAAAGTGCAGGCCAGATAAGACTTAGCCCTTAACATTAAATCAGCTGAAGGAAAATGGTAGAGGAAAACACAAAGAGAACTGCTGAACACTGTCAGTGAAGTCCCAAAATGATGGCAGGAAAATTAATTAATAAACTCTTCTCACCTTCACTAGCTGGGTCACAGAAAGTGCAGCTGTCCCTGAGATCTTGAAAACAAACACACTAACTGGTACTGAACACTTGGTATAGGCAACATTGAATGCAGGCCCAAGGAAACTTAACCTTTTGTCACCAGGTGACTAACAGGCACCACAAACTGAGATAAACAAACTTATCACTTACCTAAGTTATCCTGTGTTCTGAGAGTGCAGCACATATAAATAGTTATTCATTACGTCTTCATGTAATTATTTTTAATTAAATATATAGAGCATAGCAGTAACACAAACATCAGAAAATCAGTTAACATCTCAATACCACTCTACAACCTTACAAAAATAATCTGTTAAGAAAAATGCTGTTATCCAAACTGTTACACAAATGAACACTAAAATGCAAAATAGTGGGGATTGTTCACTTCAACACAGTGTTGTTCTCAGAAGAAGGTAGTGAATCATGTCTTTACAAAGCAACTTCATTTGCTTTCAGAGTTAGAAAAAAAATGTTCAACATACAATATTAGAATGCACTAGTTCCTCCTCTATTTTCTTTGATGAAGAAATTTATCTTTAACATATTCTGTGGTGAAAGTACATTAGTATGGTCCATATGACTGAAACTACGTTGTGGCTTTGCAACCGTCCATTGGTACAAGATCAAGCAGACAGCCAAAGTACTCTGATATATTCCAAGTAAAGCAGGTTTAGCTAAAATGCCTCAGGGAATGAGCTACATACTGCTCCTTCTATAGGCTGTTGAAGAAGCAAACTACATTCCCCATAACTTTGTCACTAGATGTTGGCAGGCTGCCCACCCAATCCAGCTGGCCCCACTGTTGTGGGACTGTGCAATGAAACCCATGTGCCTGCTGTTTGCCACAATAGCAAAATGTAAAAATACTTCTTCTTCCAGAGTTCAGGCAATGTTCCTGCCCTTTTCATAGGTGTGAGGCAAGCCCCAGAGTTGCAGCGAGATTTCAAAACGCCACAAGCGGTCTAGTTCACGCTCCTTTTCTTATTGGAATCTTGGCACTCCAAAGCAGCTAAAAGTATCTCACAGCTTGGGCAGGAATATTCTGAACAGTTAAAGTTATGATGGCTCACTTTATCATGCATATCTATAACTACTACTATTGCTCTCACCAATCATTGTCAAATAGCTCAGCATTCTTAGCAGTGCACTGACTTCCTAAAGCTTTGAGTTACACCGTGCAGTGAACCAACTCATCCTGCTTCAAGCAAGAGTTTGAACAAGTTTATCAATAAAGGTCCCTTCCAACCAGTATCTCTATTAACCTCTTAAATAAACAGAAGATTGACATCTTGAAGTCAAGACAAAAACAAATGTTCATGTGTCAATAAAACCAAATAGTCGTGTGTCAATATAGCAAAACAAAATTGGGTGGGAAATGGGCATGCAACCTTATTTCAGTAAAATCTGAACACAGTCTAAAAACACGTGGTCTGAAATATTGCCAGCTCCCATCTGTTCTGAGATGGATCTGCATTTTTAACTATTTCGAGGCTAGCTAGGTTGCAAGTCCTATAAATATTACACAGATTATCATAAATGTGCACGTTGGTATTTGAACCCTGCCAGTGGATAAGCTTACACTTTGCACCAAACCTCAAAGTACCCAGCTGCTCTTCACTGCACTGAAAACCTTTATCACGTTTTTTAAAATCACCCTGTACTTGGGGCTCAATCAAATCTTCCCAACATAGCACTATGCTCATTATCATCCTACTTCTTAAACGCTCCCTCCCTCTCAACCCCCACCCTTTTTTTAATCTTCCCACAAGGTACACACCTGTATAACTCTTGAGATAGAAAAGCAAAGTAAACAACCTCATAGCATCGTGACTGAACTCTCAGGGTACAGTATGTACAGCGCTTGCCAGATCTGACGGTTGACAGTACTTATTTTGGACACATTTGCTGATAAGGATGAATGAGTTTGTACATTTCCTTAAAAACTCCACGTTCCATTAATAAGCACCCGAGAGGAATGACTGGTCTAGCAATAATCCTGACACCCCATTCCACTCCTCAACTTCTTGAAGTACATATTTTAGAGAACCGTCTAGTTATCCATCAAGACCATATGAATGCTTTGCTTGGATGTCTTTGGCGCATTTTCTGGCTTAACGCAGAGTTAAGCTTTTCATCTTAAAGCAGCATCTGTCGTAAGAAGGGGCTGAGAGGTTGTAACACATTTCAGGCATATGGTTTAAGCCTATAAAGATCTTGTGTATATATAAAATTATTTCACATTTTTAACCACTTCAGGGGCAGATATTTTGTGTTCCCATGACATAATTGTTATTAAAAGGTAGTAGTTTGAATTGCAATCCCTTCTTTTACATCCTCCATTTCATTTTAGGCCTTCACAGTGGTACATCTTTAGAACTTTGATCTCAGAGGAATCAGAAACTGCCAAAAGTGAGATGTAAGTAGAGTTTGAAAATGGTATTCAACAATACCAGTATCAAAAATCTACATGGAAAAAACCCCTTTTTTCCATGTGACAGTTTTCCATTACAATTCCTATCTGTGGACAACATTACTACACTGATGTGAAAGTTCTTTCACTGGAGATAAGTTTGTATTAAAAAAATAAAATAATAATGGAACAACTCCCAGGAAACAGAGAGAAGGCAGTGGGTAATAGTAAAGTACACCATTGGGTGGCAGAGTCAAACAGACATGAGGTCTAGAAAATGCCACTTTTCTCTTTGATCTTCCGGTGTATCCAATACAGACTCTGTAGAAATAACTAACATAAATGGTGAAAAGACATGCCAAAGATTGTTAAGAGAAACTTAAGGCAGAAGTAGTTTATCCAAATTCACTCATGAATTCAGTGCTAGTCAGGAATAATCTTGAAATTTTTCACATCACAAGTCCGTGACACAAATACAACATCCACTCAAGATAAAAATCTAAATACTAATCTAAATTCTGAAATGCCTGTCTTTGGAGATTTTTAAATTTATGATGATAGTGTTATTATTTGAATCCTTCTGTGTATAATAACTAAGGAATGAATAGTATATAGTAATATAAACCTAAGTTTTCATCAAAGGGACAGATTACCATGTAAATTTGTGTATTCCATTTACATCCTCTGTTACTCAAAGCATGATACTAAGATGGGAGGGATCTGCTGTACTAAGATAAAGACTTTAAGAATTTAAAGGACCTTTCTGCATCCAGGAGTTGGTAAGTTTCTGCCATCTTTTCCATTAAATGTAATGGATCAAATTCTGTTCCGTTTTTACAACAGGATTTTTACATGAGTAAGGACTCTATAATGACTGAACAAGAAAGCCCCACTCTGATCCATTAAATGTACAGTGTTACCCAAGTAACATTCCCACTGTAGGTACAACCTGCATGAGAACTGTGCAAAGTCCTCAAAATTTTGAGAAAATCTGTGTCACTGGAAGAGGTTATTTCTTGTACAAATGGATTGGGTAAGACTCAGGCTTTCTGCATACTCTGGCAACCAACTGGGCTCTTCAGCATGTGCTTGGCATATCTTACTGCTGTCCTCAAAACAACACATGACATACCACGTACCATGCCCAGTTACTGAAGATGGCAGACCTTCATAATACAGCTGAAATTTAACTGGATAGGTAGCAATGCCACTGTGTATTCAAGGGGAAATGGTTTGCCTGATCTTCCAAGTCTCATCCTTTTGCAGGCAATACCTATGCAAAACTTACTCAAAAAGATAAGCAAATCACCCACATTAAGACCACTTTTGTTCCTTTATTAATAGATGGAAAAATATTACTATTGCCAATGCCTCTGTTTCCTGGGAGAGGATAGCAAAAAAGACTTTGTAATATATTATTACACACCTTTTTGTGGGTGTCTTGGTGTCAGCTGGGATAGAGTTGATTTTTTTCTTCCTAATAGCTGGTATAGTGCTGTATTCTGGATTTAGTATAAGAATAATGTTGATAACACACTGATGCTTTAGTTGTTGCTAAGCAGTGCTTACACCAGTCAAGGACTTTTCAGCTTCCCAGGCTCTGCCCGGTGCACAAGAAGCTGGGAGGGGGCACAGCCAGGACAGCTGACCCAGCCTGGCCAAAGGGCTATGCCATACCACATGATGTCACGCCCAGTATATAAACTGGGGGAGTTGGCCGGGGGGCAGCAATCGCTGCTCGGGGACAGGCTGGGCATCGTTCGGCAGGTGGTGAGCAATTGTATCGTGTATCACTTGCTTTGTATATTATTATTGGTTTTTATTATTATTATTATTATTATTATTATTATTATTACTACTACTACTACTACTACTACTACTACTACTACTACTACTACTACTACTACTACTACTACTACTATTCTATTTCATTTTACTTCAATTATTAAACTGTTCTTATCTCAACCCATGCGTTTTCTGACTTTCACCCTTCCAATTCTCTCCCCCATCCCACTGGGGTGGGGGTAGTGAGCGAGTGGCTGGGTGGTGCTTAGTTGCCAGCTGGGGTTAAACCACGACAGTGGGATCACTAGTCAGATATTACACATACAGAGAGAAGTGGTAAAGCAAGTAGAAAAAAACTGGAAAGAAGCCAAGCAAAACACTATCATCCAAACATTATTTTACACTACACGGACAAGGGCAAACCCAAAAGATCATTAACAGCGCTTTCCAAAAAAGGCATAATATACATCACCTTTTGCTCTGCTTATAAAAAGGTTAGTTCCACACTTAAAATACCAAGATATGACATAAAATAATACATCATCAGAGACAACAGGCAAGGAGAGAAGAGAAAAAAAATCATTTTCTCCGACTCTACAATGCACTTTCTGTCCTGAGGCCATGGGAAGTCTTCTGCGAGTTCCCTTCTTAGCTGAAGGTCAGGGCTTTCTCCACTGGAGGCCTCAAAGTGTCTACCTATGTACAGAAGTCACTTTTTAGTCAAGCACATTTGCAGCTCTCAAATCATTATACAAACGACTATACCAGCAATACATTTCTGGTATCAGGCACTTCGAGGCTTTCACTAAAATAAAACCCATTATTAAAAGTCAGCAAGAGTATAACCCAGCATAAGCTGAAATCTAACGCCTGCGCTGGTACAGAAGCATGCATGTTTCAATACCAGCAACAGCCTCATATATCTGCTGATGTTATAAGGGTTATTATAACAGTGGCTTATTTTACAGATGAGAAAATTAAGGTTGTAGTCAAAAGTGTGCCTGATTTGCGGTATGTTAATATTCTATTCATTATGGGCACATAATGAAACACAGGAAATTCAACTTAAACATAAGAAAAAGCTTTTTTACTGTGAGGGTGGTCTAGCACAGGAACAGGTTGCCCTGTGAGGAGTTTGTGGAGTCTCTATCGTTAGAAATATTCAAACAAGACACAATCCTGAGTAAACTGCTCTATCTTGGTCCTGCTTTGAGCTGGGGAGTTGGACTACTTGGCCTCCAGAGGTCCCTTCCAGCCACAAATATTCTATGATTCTATGATTCCTTCGCAAAAAATCCCCAACTCCTAAGCAAATTATGCTGATTTTACAGCAATTACTTTAAGTAATATTTACTAAAAATGTGCAGAAGACTGGGAAATCACAAACATTAAACAAATATGTATGGTTTTTTCAGTATAAGTATATGCATGATGTCCTGAAAGTAAGAGATTTCTGTTTGTGTAGATTGTGGGTTTTCGGGTACCTGTCCCTTCAACCAAACTTGGCTTTTCCAGAGAGATATTTTTGTTCTGGACACATTTTTGTAATAAGGTAACTTTTTCCATTTTCCTTGTCCATTTAAGTCCTGCTCATCCTCAGGGTTCCTTCAAATGTTCTTCAAAGAAGGACATTTTTCTGACATAATTTTTTAAACGAATACATGTTTTATTACATCCAAAATATTACATACAAACACATACCTGTTTACAAAACAAAACCTATAGGGGCTAACCTATAAACTGACCTGACTTTCTGAACATTCCTTGTAACTTATCTGTTTATACAGAGCTGCAAAGTCAGAAGACTGTTTTTTCCATCCTTATTTAAAAGAATCAGGGCAGTCCTTGATAAGGCCAATTCATCTAATAAACAAGCATTTCTTTTTCAATGTTCAGTTTTCCCAGGACAAATCTCAATATGCAGAGTTTACCTTTGACTTCTGCAGCAGCAGGAGGAGGTATACGACATATAGGCCTCAAAGACAGGAATTGTTCCTTATCTCATTTATCATCTCATTATCCATGAAATTTACATTTTTCAGTAGAGATTGTTAAAGCAGGACACAGATAATTAAATGCTTCAGCTTTTCATAGGACCTGCCCAGTTAATTTTTGTACAGTTTGTTTGAGCACATAAGTATGTGAAGTCCATCTGGTGATAAGAAATGAATGTTACACGGAATGATCAAGGAAGGAAAGAATTCTAGTTTGGGCGAGAGAAGGTGAAACAAGGACGCAGTGACAGAATCCAGGGCAGAGAAACTAAATTGCTTCTGATGTTGCGCTCCTTTGACTCTTAACTGGGTCCTAGCAGAACATGGAGTCACTGGGATCTAGCTCATTTGACTGTGCTGTTGTAGAATTCCAGTGTCCCAGGGAGACTCCATGAAATGATATCTAATCCTGATGTGAAGGTGTCTAAAGATAAGATTCTGACAAAAGGCACCTATAGAATAATATACCAAACAGAACAGAACAAGAGTTCTGTCTCCTTTACATTAAGGTCCCCTTACATAATTTCATTTCTGTAGAACCTTGCCTTGGAATAGTATAAATTAATTGCTTCTCTTTATGCTGCATTGACACATGAAAGGAAACCTTCCCGGACGATGTTGTAGGTAATTCAGCCCTCTTTGAAATTAGTGGTAAGTGAAGTTTTATATCTCTCCCTCAAGGAGTTTTCTCTAATGCTGATTAGCTTACCTGTTGCTCTACTTAAGATTCAGCTTGCTTGTAAGTTACAACACAGAATATTCACCAAGTAGCCATCAGTGAAGACTAACCTAAGACACTCAATCTTTTGAAAATGCCAGCCTTAACTTCCATGGGGATTTTGATACTTTTATAAGAGATCCATTTGAAAAACAGAAATAATGATACATATTCACACTTGTAAAGACTTTGGCAAACTGAAAGTGAGCAGCACAAGGGTAAATAATATCATTATTATCTTTTACAAATATAAATTATGAGACAGTGTAGAGTTAAAGAAATCTCAATCAGCTATCTCTCTTAACACATGTTGCAAACACTTGCATTTCTTCTTTTCCCAGCTCTACATTCTCTGAAGGACATTATAATTTATTGTCTCAAGCCATATTTGGTATTTAGTGCCTGCAGAAGCTTGTGAAAAAAAGATGTGTTTGTTACATGAAAATGAAAACATGTTGTGGTTTCACCTCAATTTCTTTCCTTCTCCCCCACTTCTAAAGAGAAGAGACAATTTTAAGAAGCAGGAAAAGTAAACAAACGAGATATACAAAAATATACAAACACAAATACAAACAAAAACAACTCATAAGTTAGGGAAAAAATGGAACTTCTGCCCTGGGGTAAAGTATGCAAAAAGTGGTGATTTGTTCAAGGGCAGAATTTTGGCATTTTTCTTTAGCTTCAAGTAAATAAATAAGACAAAGAAAAGTCTTTTCATTTGATTGTTTTACAGTGCCTGGGGCTATGTACATTGGACACTGTTTGCAACTGTTTTCATTTAGGGATAAGTGAAGTGGTTCAATTAAAACATTAGCAGTTCTGGACCTTTGCTGTGAATAAAACAGAATATTTCTGGGGAGGTTCAAGGAAGTCCAGTTAATTGTCATTATTTACCTCTTTGTACTTATGTGTTGTGACACTGTCTGTATTCAAAAGTGCCACCATATAAGCCAGGCCTATTATATTGTGCTTAATTCTGCTGATCAAAACAGTTTGAATTGGTTGGGCTAGCAGCATGGAAATTTTGGGGAACTAACCCATGTACAATGTGAAGTTTTGAGGTCCACCCATTACAAATTTCCCACACCCACTACTGTGCCTTTTACTTCTGTGGGAAAAAAGGAGCTGTTGCAATTTCTAAGGAAAAGAGCACTGGAGCATTAAAGCCTCAGGCTAAGTCTGCACTACAGACCTCCAGAGGCATATATCGTGTAGGTGAAAGGTGTGAAGAGGTGCATGAGATGTGTTAGGAGAAACCCATAATGTAGAAAAAAATCGGTAAAACAGCACTTCACTAGTATGAGTTGTTTTTCTCTGGAAGGATAGTTACATTAGATTATGTTTCACTGCACTGCTTTAGTACAAAATACCAGCGCTGTCACAATTACACTGGAAGCACCTCCGGCTCTATGGCTGATGAGCATTTCTTCCCCAGTAAAGGCCTCTTATTGGAGGCATGAGTGTCACCTTACTGCTTTGCAGCCAGGTATCTCAGTGAGCCAGCATCGGTGGAACATTCTCCTCTGTTCTGTAATGCGTCTGGGATAGCTGTTTCCCACATCATGATACAAGTTCATTGCCTCCCTGTCCACTCACAGTCAGCTGCAAAAAAAAAGCCTCAAAGCTACAATGTCAAAACTCTTAGAAAATTAAAGACATGCTAACAGACAGAACTGACTGCAAGCCCTCCTATGGATCCCAGCTTCACCAGCTCAACAATTTCTTCTGGTTCCACTGAGTTTGACCTGAGAGACTGGGTGCTGACTTGTCCCCAAGTGCTGTTAAGGGCACAATGTATCCATAGATATCCCAGCCAGATTTGTCACGAATCACATAAACTGGCATTTTTTCACCAGCAATATCCTCAGAGAGGATATACTGAACAATTTTGCTTTGTTTGCTGCCGGTTTCTTCAGAAAATTATGGAAGTCACTGATACTGCTCACGGTCTACCTATATCATATGGTGAGGTACACATCGTCCTGGGCTGTTTGCTACTCCAGTCTTTTCTCTGTATCCAATTCTGCACTAAACTTTACTTATTTGAAAGGTTAAAAGACTACTTCTCTTCAAACTGTATTGAAGAGAGCTGTCTCAGAGATTTTATCATATGCATGCGAAGAGATCATTCACCTCTGAAAGAGCTCTCAGCCTCAGATATTTATGGGACACCATTTATAGTACATACAAATACATCCAATAAAGCTGGGGGTTAATCGGTGATGGCAAAGTTATATGCAAGACTCACAATTAAATAATCATACTGGGTCAAGAAAGAAAAACAATTAATGCCAGTCCTACTTACTAACTTTCAAAACAAGATGCAGAAGAAAATGGTATCACCATCTGCTCGAGGGAGTGGGTGTCATTATTGTTCTCTTCATTATTATGTTTTTATTTTCCAAATTAGAAAAAAAGAGGATCACAGAATATCTTCTTCCTCCATTGTCCAAACCAGACTAATCAGATGCCTACCATAGAGCATGACCATGGGTTTTCGGGGCTTGTATTTAAACCCAGACTTTTTCAGCTCTATGCTGCAAATGCTTATGTATGTACTTAACTCTAATACTGTGAATAGTCCCACTGATTTCAGAAGCATAGTCAAAGTAATAAAGGTAAGCACATACGTAAATACTTGCAGCATTAGGTCTAAATTACTGAATTCAGTCACTTACGTGGAAAAATGATTTTTATGTATCTTTGGATTCATCTGGCATGAAAAACGTATTTGTCACTTTACACAATACTCAGGGACTCATGCTTTCACTAAAGATACGTGAGTCCTTTCACAGAAACAAGTAAATACATCCAAGAATCCACGTATTTTTCTACAACAGGGTATTGTGCATCTTTTGGATGCCAAAATAGTTATAACTGTTATAACTCTTTCCTACCAAGCAGAAGACTTAAAAGTGTGCCTTTATATTCATGCAAGAATAGCAGCAATTAGCAAAATTCATTTTAAAATGTGAATCTTTTTTTACCTGGATTACAGTGTCTTTTAATTATGAAACAGTAAAACATTTATTATCATAATACTCTATGAGTGTGCAAATTTGTTAACTGAAAGATTGGGATGCTTAGTACTGTTCTTTACTGTATCATCTGATTTAAAAACCCTGAGTCTAAATTCAATGCTGATTCCACTTTGAGCAGGAACTGGACTAGAGACTTCCCCAGGCCCCTTGCAACCTGAATGACTCGATGACTGTCTGTGTGATAGAGAGTGGGGCCAAGACCTCGGAGACGAAATAAAAATCAGCTGTCTCTCTATTATAGCTCATACAGCTTAAGAACTACATTAAACCAGGATTTGCACATGCTGCCATCAAGTAACAAGGGAACTACTGTGACATGGGTTTAGCTACACTTTGTTCTCTGGGACTAACTGATACAATATCGATCATGTACCACTGAATAAATTATAAATGAGAAAAGAAATGCTATGAAGTTACCTTATTCTTCCTTGTCCTGGAAGGATTCAAACATCAGGAAATCATGAAAATGAACTGGCAGTAAATGGAACATTAGCTTTCAGTTGAGAAAGACATTCTATGAGAGGATTTTCATAAAAATCAGAGCAAAAACTCAGGGCCAAAATTTTATCAGCATTTTGGGATTACTGAATTTACAGCAGTAAATTCCCATTTGAATTGTAATTTTGATCCCTCAGTTTTGCAAATGTACAGATAAAAGAAGTATATTGTCATGCAAACTTAAGGATATATTATTTTTGAGAGAAATGCATACTACATGAGCTCACAGAAATTTTTATAATTTGGAATTTCTCCTCCCTTTCAGTTTCAGAACACTAGATAGTAACTATTCCAAGCACAGGGTTCTCTCTCTTACTATATTTAGAATTTAGCAGCCACTCTGCATTGAATCACATCTTTCTTCCTTCATGGTTCTAGTGATGATAACTGGTTCTGAACTTGAAGTTTATCACAGTATTTTCCCTGAGTTGCTGTACATATCGTGAACCTGCTCTGCAGTTCCTTCTAGTTCTATTAAGAAACACTGATAAATTTACATTAGCCAGTTGACTGAATACTACCTGAAGATTCCTGGCTCCGAGAGAGGCAACTACAATGTGAACTGAAAAATCCATTCATTCATTCACTCCTTCCCAGCAGCATTCCTTGGCCTGGTGCCAGATACCATTTGACGTCACGGCTCTAACCAGGAACATAATGTGCTGGCACTGGGACAAAAGTTTTACTATGGAAAAAACCAGCAACAAGTAGAAACTTATCACAGTAGCTGGGAGAGTGAGTTAAGAGAATGAGATTGAGGGCAAATCAGCAGAAAATTAAATGAACTATGACAGGCCCAGTATTTTGCTTGTGTTTTTCAGCACAGCACCTCCTTAAGTTAATACTCAAAAGTACTGATCTTACTAACACAAATAGCATGCACAGCGAAAAGATGTCCTTGAATACTTACTACTTCCCATTCTATTTTTTGTAGCACTTGCTGAAGTATTACAAAAGGTCTATTCTTTCATGTTTTTTACTTTAAATGATTTGAAACAAAATAATCCAAAGATTTTTTTGGCCTGCAATAGCTAGTTTTGTAGAAAAAAATCTCAGTTCTGTTTATTTGAGTTAAATATTAAACAGGTCTTTAAGTAGAGACTCAAAAAGTTTGCAGTGTTAATACGCAAAATCCTGAAAGTAGTTTAAGGACAGAAAAAACAATCTTTCCAGTCTCTTCATAGCCACAATTAAGGTGGTGGGTAACACTTACACTCTGCTTCTAATTGTCAATGACAAGCAGCCTAATTTTTGGGAAGTACCCTTATCTCTCTATAATTCAGATTTTAATTAAAAATGGGATTAATGTTACTGACTTCCCTTACAAAACACTTCAAGAGCTACTGCTAAAAATTCTACGAAAGAACTAAAATTACTGTTAGTGCTTGTTTTAGTGCTAGGTTGTTTTCATAACATGAAGCTAAAGAGAAACTAGACTGAGGCTTAACAAGCCTCATACATATCACACTGAGTAATGGTCACGTTAAAATTTCTGTCACTACTGGATTTAAACCTGTGACCTACAGATAAGACTGTTTCAGATCCTGCCATGTGACATTGTCTTTTTTGAAAAGGCCAACAAAGACACCAGCAATCTGTGGTAAAACTGAGGATCTGTGCAGCCAAGAGTGTCCCTCATGGAAAGCACCTCCCATCGAATTCTCCTTATTGATTCTAGGTAGAGAAATTTCAGGGGTAAGACTGGTTGAAGAGTAGGGAGCACAATCAGAGATCTGTTGTACTATAAAAACATTTAGTGGATATTAAACACTTGTGAAACTAAATTGTACCAATAATCAAACTGGCCAATGAAACCTAGCAGAACTTTCTTCTAGAGAGAATTATCAGACCCTATTCCCCAGAGCTGTATGTTTTACTCTCATTGCTGACTGTGTTCTGTTTCCCTCACAACATTTAATTCCATACATTACAAGGACACTTTCCAATCACTCCACACCGTTAATTTTATTTAACAAAATTTAGTTTTGTTCATTTCTAACCACATAGCTTATACGTGCAGATCTATTTTCAAAGTGCTTCTAAATTTATTAAGCAACTGATTTCAAATGTGTCTTTAGAAGGTTTTTTGTGTAGAATATTTATGAAGTTCAAAAGCAGGTATCTGTATTCATCGAATTCACTGCTGTACAGGAGAACATTTAGAAATAGGACCTAAATGTGTTAAGTATGTCTGCTGTAGACTGCTATTCATTTACAATTTGTTTTAATAAATGTGCACAGTGAATATTTAAAAAAAACACTGATGTATTCTTACAAGCTCTACCATTCTTCAGAACACTGACATTTCAAACTATATTGCTTTCAGTCCAAAACTTTGATACTTGGACTCAGCCTCCAAGTACTCAATTACTGTACGTGGCACCCAGTGCCTAGTTTTTGGAATCCAAGCCTACAACTTATGTCCAGTGCACTAAATCAGATTTTGGCTCAACCCAGTGCCCCATACCTGGAGAACTTTGAGGACATCAAGAATACAATGCAGGCTTATACAATTTGTTAGAAACTTGAGTGCTGATTCTGAAAATAATTCTGAAATTCTAAAAAGCACCTTAGAAAATAAAAGAAATTGGTGTGGATTTTAAATGAGCATTCCAGAATCTTCCACAGAATTACCCAGAATGGATAATTAGCTGAGCAGTCCCAAAGACTGCTGAGCTGACAATGCAGAACTAGGGCCTTCATGAGAATTTTAATAGCACCAAAGTCTTAACTCCTCAATTCTTTTGAGAGTTCCAGTCACTGATACCTGAAGTTGTATCATTCCAGCCATTGACCTCCAGAAGTTTACAGAGACATTTCCTGAACAGTCTATAAATCTTATGGTAGTCTACATGGAATTAATTTTGGAAAACAGAATTTTTATTTGGCAGTTATCTAAAATTTAATCCTCAAGAAAACCTTCTGAAGATGTCCATCACCTTCCTGTTTGTTGGCGTTCTTGGACTCTTCACAGAAAACGCTGAGTTTCAATTACATTGGAATTTGAGACTGCTCAGCAAACACCACCAGACAGCTCTCTATATTTCAGTGGCTCTTCAAGGACTATATTCCTGTTCAATTCAAAACAGGAAGGACGACTTGGGAATGAGCTATGTACACCCTTCAGTGGTTTGAAGCTAAACTACAATCATGCACAGTACATTGCATGCACATTCCAGAAGCCAATTTCACCATTTTCTTTTGGCCTAGGTCATGACCATCAGACTCACAGCATTAGTAAGTGGAGTGTTCAAATCCCTGTTCAGCTGAATATACCCAGTCATTAGAGACATATGAAGTGGAAAAAGTTCACAAACATCGTGTTTTGTTGAAATCTGGAACTACTTAGGCTGAAATTACACAAACATGGACAATAGCATACCCACTCTGCATGGAAAAAACGCCCTGCTCAAAGTACAGATATCTGTTCCATGGAGAGTTTCAACTGGGGTGCCAGTGACTAATAAATCTCTCATATATCTTAATTTTCTCATTATCTCTGTAACCTGCTAATTAGCAGTAGCAATATAGGCATATTTAACTATGCCTACTGACAAAATTCTCTTTGCTAAAATTCAGTACTGCTAAGATACCATGCTGTCTGGTCACAGGACAGTCTCTCTGATGGGAGCTATAAGCTACACCTAGCCACATCTATAAATGTATTAATTATAAGTGAATTTTTGTCAAGTCATATTATCACTGAGAAATTTATTCTAGTTTCGGAAATGTTAGTCTGAGTTAAAAACCCACAAACCCACCTGGGCACTCTTTATGTACCTAAGTTTCAGTATGTGTTGGACTACCCTAGGGGCACTCTGCTGTTCTAGATTTGCACCTTCTCTGCCCAGGCAAACGGATATCCACAGCGTGGATCACCCAGCAGGTTAACTCTTCCAGCTGCTCAACTGTTAAGCGTCACAATGCTTAGCACATTTGGTGTTCTCCCCCTAGTTACCAAAGAGCTGAGCACATTGTCTGGTGTAGAAAAAAATATTTCCTATCCATTTTACATTATTTCATAAAGACAAAATTAAAGATAGTTGTGAAACACGAGCTTCCTAATCTCACGACATTTAAACCATAATCGCAACGTTCTTTTTCCATCCCCTTTGTATTCTTCTTAGCGACTGCTCTTAGTTTGACCACTAAAGACTATATTTTCAAAGAGGCCACAGATTAATCTCTTAATTTGTAATAGATATTCTGCTAGCTTCACATCTCATTAGGCCACTTCTATTTGACCAAAGTTTCATTATTGAGCATTTACCATTGTTTGAGTAATACTACTGTACTTCTCCCATGCCTGGCTTTACATTGATATAAGCTGCTTCACAGGAGTGAAAAAATAAAATTAATAATTCACAAAACTTACTCAGTTCAACATTTTCCACAATCCTCTGGACTTTTAAGCTCTAATGCAAAATTCTGACTTCACCTCAGCTGGATTTTGCCTGAGAACAGTCTGTATTTTCTCTAATCCCTAAAAAACTGCTCTGCTGCAAAAACAATTGGTTGGATGCTGCTTGTGAAATCATTCATTTGACAAGTTCTATGATATTTTGAATAACTTAGTTAATGGATTTTCTCTTCTTTATTATTTGCTTGGGATCAATGGCTTATGTGCAGAATGTGCAAACCTAAACACAAACAAGCCCCAATCATCTTATTGTCCAAACACACATTTTTTGGTTTTGGGTGTACACAGCCCCATCTATTGTAACCAACGATACAGTGCCAGAACTTCAAGCCACTAGGTGGGTCACGCATCCCATGGCATTGTTCATCTGGGTAACAGATGTAAGACAAACATGATATGTACATATCCTACAGAAGGAAGAGTGAAACCAGGATGCATGGTAAGAAGCCATTGTATTTAAACTACTATTTAAACTATTTATGGCTGGACGGGAAAAAATATCTGAGCAAAATCCTGAAGCATCAGAATTTAGCTGCGTTCCAGACTGGGACAAACTGAAGACCTTCCAATTTTTTTTCCAAGGGGAGAACACAAGCTCATAACCCATGTACAGGCAGCCAGATTTCAAACAGCCATTTCTTCAAGGCACTTCTCTGAGACACAGGACAAAAGTTAAAGCGCCTGTTGTGGGTGACAGCACTAACCACTGGACTTCTTGACTTTCCAAAATGGGAGAGTTTCTCACACTCTCTTACTTTGACTAGATATACCACCCTGGATCTCAGAAGTTTTTTGTAAAAAGTACAACACGTCCACAAGAGTTTTCTCTTCTAACAAAACAGCAATTTTAGACAAAGAAAGTTTTGCTAAAAAATTCTTAACCAGTACTCAATCATTCCTCTTACAAGCTTAGCTATATATTTCTATTTCAGATAAGGAAAATAAAACCTCGAACTGCAGATTTTTGTGACTCATTGAAATATTACATGATGGAATGTATTTCATAGATCTGCAGGCTTCTTTGCTCAAAAATAGTCCAATTTTCTGTGAAGACACTGCCTTTTCCAGCACTTAAAACTGTGCTCTGGCAGCAGAGATTTTTCACCTCATAAAACAAGATGTTCTAATATTTGAAAATGCTTTGCTGTAGCAAAAAATGAAGTGCCTTGTTCCATCTTAAAAGCTCCTTGTAAAAAAAAACAAAAAACCAAAAAAACCATGCTAATATGGCCCTGAAGCCAACTGTAAACTAGTCACTCTAAAATTTTATGTAAAAAATGAATATTTGATGTGATTTTGCTGACTCTGAAAGCCATGTACAGTCATACAAAGACCTTTCAAAAGGAATTTTGTTTGTTTGCTTCCCTTCTGAAGTTCTTGGCAGTTTTATTAGAACAAATGAATTACTGCTTTAAGGAAATAATTGTCAAAGTCTCCTAACCTCTAATAAGTACTCAGTTTCATTTTCATCAAAATCAGCAGCAAACTGCCACAAATGGGAGCACATTACGGGGGCAAAGAATCAGTAATTTTAATTTATTATCAAGAAGAGAGGTGGAAATTCATACTACTGACTTGTGCACAATAAACTAGATAGCTAAATGGGAAGTTAGTTGTCCTTACTTAATCCACTGTCAACACGAAGTGGCATTATCCTTGGAAGACAATTCAATGCATCTAGCTCTAAATCGCCATCTTTTTCTATTTACTGTACAGGTAATTAAAAGCTAAGTATGTATTCAGAATGTAAGATGTGCCTACAATTAGGGAATACGAATGCTATTCAATTCCATCACGTAAAAGCACAGACTGATCAAAAAAAAAAAAAAAAGTAACTATTTGAACTACTTGCCTTTATTATTAACTAAGTACTAAAAAACCTCTGTAATCAAAACCCAAGAATATTTATAAACAATAAGCTGAACAAAGGCCTTCATAGAGAGTTTATACTGAATACTTGTACCTCAGAAACAATTTCTCATTGTATTGAGAAATTATCACAGCTTCTGTTTCATGAGTTGTTCTTGATATTCCTCGATTTTCTTTTATGCTAGAAGTAATAAAAATATTTGCAGGATTTTATACATGTGCACACACACACACGTAACAGAACTGACAGCCAAATCTTCACCAAATTTAAACCTGTATCAATGAAGTTCTATAAATTGATCAGAACATAGTTTACATATAACAAAATTTCTGCACTATATCATCTGATTTTTAGCTTGTCCATATACTAATTCTTTGCACAACAACTGGACATAGGTGCTATGCCAATCAAATGGTCACAATCTATAGGTGACAAAGGAGGTTTTTGTTTTTGATTTTGGTCAACAAGTGGCCAGCTAACACCCAACAGTGTCATTTGGTTCTTCCTGTGGGCAGCTCGTTTGCTTAATGCAATCCACGTGAGCCTAAATTTCTGTAGAAATTTAGAATAGAATTTTCCACATTCAGTGGACCTAATTGAGCTTTGTTTCCTTCTTCACCCTTTACTTCTCTTCCTTTGGGAAAACAGAATTTTTCTTTTCTTGCTGTTATTCTTTAATAGCCCAATTCTTATTACATACTTAAATCAGGAGTAACACTATTGGAGTTGATTCAGTTAGATAAGAAAAAGGAACAATGAACCCCTTTTATTTCTATCCTGTCAGATGTGAACCAATATTCTTGTAAATCACAACATTACAGCTGTTAGTATGGAATATGCAACAAGAAAACCAAGCAAATACTGCATAGCAGCTTAAGATATTGAAGTCTTTAAATAAGATCTAACATGAACAACCATCACCAACATATGATTTATTAATTATAACTCAGCACAGGACAGGCCTCAGTGCCAACTGCTTTCTATATTAAGCATTAGAAGGCAGACCATGTGATATCTATTACAGAGGTGAGAGCTTGCATCTCTGTCCCCATTACCAAGAGGATCAACATCAGTTTTCCCAGTAATCTCCCTACGCTTAAAGCTTTGGAGAAAGAATTGGAATTGATCCAGCAAACATCTTGAAAAACATACTATACTATATACAAACCCCACAAAATGTAAACCAGACACTCAGAGCTCTACAATGATACCAGAGATTTCCAGATGGCAGGTAGCAAAAATGATGTCTGTATACACATGCCAGAAAATTTAAGACTCTCAAACTATCATTGGTTTGGTTAATCCTGGATTGTCTAGTGTGCATTTCAAATTTCAAAGGGATAGTAACCTGTGCTCCTGTGGAGTTCTTGTCTCAGTTGTTAAGAGTCCTGCAAATAATGCACATAAAATAAACCTTGTAGCTGCATGCAAAATGACTACTACCTCCCTTCATTTAAGTAACCGTAAATAGTTCAGAAGTGCATGTGGACTGCCACTATGCATTGTCTTTTATAAGCTCCTTAAAGGGTCTTGACATTTAATTTCCTATTAAAGGTCTACTCCAATCTACAAGAATGCAATCAAGATAACTAAAAAGGACTAGACCCCAGACCTCCAAAATTTAATACTAGGCCCATCCTTTCACCTTCACAGTGATTTACTCTAACACATTCTACTACAGAATTGGCACAGGCTAAAAATGACTTCATGGTCAGTGACTACAGCTCAGCACACAGACAATTTATGAGACACGGTGATTCTTGACTGCTCTGGGTGATGTGGCTACATCTTAACTGTGACATTGTATTTTGTGTCTTTACAGCACCTGAACTAAAAAGAGATGTTAGAGAGAGCTGCAACAAAGATCCATTATCAAACATTTAGGAATCTGAGGTATGTTGGATGAGAAATATTTACAAGAACTGTTTACAATATTCTGGTTTATATTTGTGCCCGATTTTTTCCCCATGTACTTCTGGGTTTTACTGAGCTAGTGTTCATCATCAGTAAAAGATCAGACTCGGAGGAATCCGATTATAGTTTTAACTGCTTGATCCTTTGGGTGGAGAAGAACAGATTAATCTTTCCATCTTGTTTCTTATTTATTGAATACTATATTTAGCTGTAATGTTTAACAGTACAGTGGAGTATCTTAATATGTAACAGAAGAACATGACAGATGAAGAAAAAATTAGGGTATTTATTCCATATTACATTTTAAATAGACAATTTTCAGAATTTTGACTAATTTTGCAAACCTGTTAGGCACATTCTTAAGTCTGAGTATGTATCATACAGTCAAATATTTTGCTGAATCTGGTCTTGCATATGAAATTGAAATTAGTAGCAAATGAAAGGCTTTCAGAAGGAAACAACTTAAAACCAGAAAACCCAAGTCTTTGCAATGTACTTCATATTTAAACCTCTTCATATTTAAGTTTTCAATTAAGATGCCAAAGAGAAGGAGCTAAATCTAAATCCCGAGGATTCATGTTTCTTCTGATTTTGCTATTTAATTTCAGATTTTAAAATTAAAGCTGTCTTCAGTACATCAACCTTTTCCTGGCTCCTGATTAAACTACAAGGGTGCTAAACACAAATCACAGGGTACATGGAATCTGATCAATATTACTGGACTATTCATCTAGGTAACAAGAATTCTTTCCAAGATCAAGACCATACAATACTTTAAGGTCTTTTTAATTGTTTTACCATTTAGTTCCCAGATGGATTCAGACTTTCAGTACACCACACAAGATCTGCAAAGACATACTACACAGCTATCCTGTGATTTTCAAAAGCATTTATAATATTTAGGAGCCTGAATCTTTAATTTCCAAACAAATTGCTGGTATGTTCACATCACACAAAGGGTACATACACTTCTAAGAGTATGCACTTGTGACAGAGCACTAGCACCCCAACCAGAAATGGTATTGCTGAATCATGGCAGAGATGTGATGCAATCAGAAATGGGGCAGGAAGGCAGGGCTTACTGGAGTTTTCCTACACCTAAGTTACATTATTTAGAGCTGCCATCTAATGCATCTGCAGAAATGTGCTGCACCATGTCAGTCTGGCATCTCTACCATTCATACCACCACCTGGTACAGAAATGTCTTTTTAAACTTCTTAGTTAATAGCTTTTGAAAATGTTATCCCAAGCTAGAGATGTGCACAGCTTACTGCATACAGCAGTGGTAATTACACATGCAATTTAAGAACTTTTCCCATATTTGTGCCCATTAAAAATGTTGAAAAGTATCATAGTAAGACAGTCATTTGACCAAGAAGGAAAGTGAAACAACAAGCAACACAGAATATATACTTCTAGGTCAAATATGCCTGTATATATTGGTGAAAGTTTTACTTCTGCTACAATGCAAAGTTAAAAGCAGCCATCTTAATACAAGATCATTCAGACCTATCTGATATCAGTTATCCTGTTGGGAGCAGATACTCCATGGATAAAGGTGGTTTGTGGGTTTTTTTAAGAACCTTAGATACATATTAGTTTTGGTTGTCATACAGACCTGCTCTCTGAGAGGTTACTGTGACCCATTCATATTGATCTACATGCAGACAGGAGTGAAATGTTGACATTTTGTAAGTGCTTTTATGTTTTCACAGACAATATTTTTCATAGGAACCAGAATAAATTGGTTTGGTTAAATCTCCTCCTATTTTATCAGTTACAAAAGAGAGATTCAACCCTGCTGGAAGGGATTTCTTCATAAATAAGGAGAGCTTGTGATTTAATCCTTTAGCAAGAGCACTCAAAAATCATTCATATGTGGTGTGCTTGCTGCCTGATGCCACAGACAGAGAAAGCAACTGATTTTTAAAGAAGCTAAGCACACAAATATAAGTTCAAAATGCATATAAAACTGTTCCTTCATTGTTTTGACTACACATGCAGCTGGCACAACTGTGCTCACATTCCACATCTAGTGCAGGTACTTACTGATGTCCATATGTGCACATGACAGATAATACAGTAACATGCAGCTTCCTAATGTGTTTGCAAACCAGTCTCATGGACATTTTACATATGCATTTGGATGCCCAAAGTATCCACTCTAAAATGCTTAAAATTTAAAAATGGCTTATGAAAATAATTTTGGAATATCACTGCTCATTACTGCTATATAAAAATATATAATCCTTCAAGATATACAGGCTAATCCTTCCACTCATTTTAGCATTGGAAAAAAACTCATTTGAAGATGTCTTCTTCAAGAATAGAGCTACAAGCAGAACTAGAAATAAAGACGTAGGTTCGACACTAGTAGAAAGTATCTAATAGTGAAGCTGCTGAAGCACTGGAATAGAATGTCTGAGAATATTAAAGAATCTTCACCCATTTAGGTCTATTTAGGTTCATCTGAATGCTTTCACTCCCTGCTCCAACACATTTTGTGCCCTTAATATTCTTCTCCCCAACTCATTTCTCAGTGGTGCTCACATTAATGGGGGGAAAGGGATACCCCCATAGATATTATCGTGGAAGACCAATGCTGCGAGGTGCTGAGCTGAGAATGGCAGATGTGTCTGGGAGAAGGTAAAGAGAGGCAAAAGAGTGGAAATTCATTGATTAGCCCTACCTTTATCTCAAACTCTTTGATACATCCTGCGCTCTGTTTCCAGCAACTCTGGCAATATATCATCCTCCCTTCCACTTCCAATGTATTCTGTAGAGTTCAGCTTGAGAATCTCATAGACAGACATTTAGCAGAAACATCCCTGTAGCTGATCCCTAATTTAACCTCTCAAGATCTGTTCCAACCAAGCTTTAATACTATTCCTCTTTCATGAAATATAAAGCCAAATTGTGGCTAGTCAGTTTGTATACAATATATTGGAAAATTCATAAGCTGCAAGTTTTGCCCCAACCCTAGGTTTCATGAGATTTGTGAAGAAGCAGAATGTGGGCAAGACACTGTCATAATTCCGCAATAAAAATGACATATGGCTTATTTACACTCCCAAATAAGAACAGAAGCAGATCTGTCTGCTGCCAGACAGATCATAGGCAGAATATATAGCAATGTTTTAATTTTGTAACAGTGCTTCAATTTCTCTTTTATACGCCTGAAATAAAATTCAAATACGAGATTAGAATGCCTTCTTGAATCCCTGCTCAGTCCATTGAAAACTTGTTCAAGAAAATGCATTTCTCCATGCTACCCTATACAATTCACACAACAGGGAAGAAGTAGTAAAGCACGGATTTGCACCTTGCCCTTTCTTCATCACAGAGCAGATTACGCATAACAAAAGGGACGGGGCTGCTTCATAAAAGATGATGCCAAACAATTTATACTCTGCACAGATATTACAGTTGGGAGGAATTACATCTCAAGGAACAATTGTTCTTGGAGCTTCCTTTGGAACAGGGTAACTCTCAAAAACAGTGGTGATCGGTCGCTAAACAGCAAGCTATTCCAGGAGCATTAGCCCTTGTAGCTTTTATAAGCCATTACATTCAATAAATAGAGTTAGTAGACTGAAAGAGAATTTTACTGATGAAATACTACCATTTCCATTGGAATACAGGGTTAAGTTAGCTTGATAGTCAGGTTGAGAATACCTGATTCAAGTGGGGAGGGTGGAGGCACAGAGTGGATAACTAATCTCTCAATCATCAGACAGATCTGGATGAAAGCAATATCAAGGTACCTCTTCTCAGACGGCAAGACGGGGGGAAGTTCACAAAATGTTCCTGAAATACTACGGATTTTGTTGTGTCTGGACTAGCATAACAGTGCACACTGTCAAGGTTCACAGATTTCAGGCACTTTGGAGTACCGCACAGTCAGCAAAGCTTTTTTTTTTGCCCTTTTTTTTAATATTTTAAAATATTAACAGATAAAGACCTGAAAATTCAGTTTCTGTTTTATACATTTCAGAAGGCATTTTGCAGGCTTTGTAGAATCAGATAACTAGCATACGGTAATGACAAAAGTGTTCTCTAATTCATACTAACTATTGTTTCATCTACCTGTTGAGGTCAGATAGAACACTGGCCCCTGGATACACACCAGCAGCTCTCCACCGCCACAATTATGTATTGTGCAATTTCATTGTCATTTGAGAAAACAGTGTATACTTCCAAGAGGATTGCAGAAGAGTCAATGTAGGTTAAAACATTCCCTCCCCAATCCCACCACCCTGTCCATTCTCCACCCAAACACCTCCTCCTGCACACGCACAACTTCTCCCTTCTGTTTATTTTTGGTTTTAAACACTCTAAGCAAAAATTGACTTTGGCTGCTCTTCCTGAACTCTGAAGTGTTTGAGCAGATAAAATGCAGATAATACGTTAGAAGAAAGTCTCATAGGTCCCTTTTCTCCTGGCAGGTAGTCACCAAGGCCAACCATGCACTAAGGTTTCTTTCCCCTGCAGCAGTATTTTTCTGGCTTGTCTGCTTATCAAACTAGGCCAGATTTGAAATTTTTACTCTATCTGACTTGGAAAAAATATTTCAGCTGCAAGATACTTGTTTATATACAGTGCTGGGGAAATACAATGTGTAAATCTACCTACTGTCATCCCAAATGTGGTGTTAGTTTCTCAAGCAGTTTTATTGAGCCCTTCTTGGACTAAGTGAAAAGGAGTTGATCTGAGCTCCTCTTCCTTTATGGGAAATAAATTAAGAGTGATAAAATTCACACACTACAAAAGAAATAACATATGCTTCCAGAAATAATAGGTCTTTAAAGGACAATATGAAAATAGTCACACTTGTTTCAATGAAATACTGGTTAAAATGGATGTACTCTTATTTTCCTATCACTATTTTTTCCACTTAGAGGCCTACCTGAAACTACAAGGCTCTCATTCTACTCGTAGGTAAAAAGAATTTCAGGGCACTCTTTCCACATAAGGCATTTTCTGCCACTCCAGTGATCTTACTTTTTTTTTTTTTTTTTTTTTTTTGTCATAAACACTAAATTCAACATTGAGCTGTGCTCAGAATGTTTTATCTGGGCTTGTCAGGGCCCATACTAAGTCTGTGTGCCACCAAAAGAAGTCATATAGAAGCAGCTCCAAACATAATTATTTAAAATATGACCTTATCTTAATTTAAAACACAGATTACTGTGAATCACTGAAATTGTAAATTTAGTTGCGGTGTCTCAAGATAAAGTCTTTAGTGGCAATACTGGCTTATGGTATTGATGTTTGTCTTCTGTAATCTTCCTGCCCCAGCATCAACGTATTCTGTTGTTCTAGAAAAATTGTTTGTGTAACCATGTGGTTCAGTATACTGGAGACCTGATCTTGCTTAAAACTAACCCAGAAGAAAACCTAGTATTTTTTTTTTAGGTAGATATGTTCCCAGCTCCATTTCCAAGTGCAGCTGCATAAATAGTTGGGCTGGCACAATTGAAGGGGTGGTATACCACAGAAACCAGCAGCAGGTGGCAAAGGAGGTGAGGCTAGGTCAATATTGCTGCCAAACACTTTGCCTTTGGATACACAGCCCAAGTCTATTCAGCAGTTCTTGTATACAATTCACTTTTAGCTTCAAACTAAGTGTCCTGGCAGCAAGGAACTCAGAACAGACTGCAAAACCCTACAGGAAACTCAGGTAAATTTGCAACTGGCTTGCTTGTGCTGAATGCCATGCTATGGTCATAGTGATACCAATGACATAACTGTCTCAGTATTAAACTAACGGTGTATAAATAACTCAAATTTAAGCTAATGTTTCTGTGCATACATAAAAACAGCAGCCACAACTTTGAATGAACTGCAGACATTCCCTTGAACACTTGTGTCTTCAACGTGAGGTGAAAAATATTTATACTTGCAAGACTACAGGTCTGCAGAGTTAAGCACACTCACCCATTCTGTAGCCCTAGGATACACAGCTGAAGGCGATTCCAAACTCAGATATGCCATATCTGCTGTAAGGAAAAAGGATTGTTTAAAGAAAGGGTTGCTGAAAACATTCTCTCATTAATATAAAACATTGCATAAAGCATGAAACAGTGAATGAAAGCCTTGGGGTAAAATACCCTATAATCACAAAACATACCCATAACATCTTTTATGCCAGTAGAGAGCACACAGTGCCTGAGTCCCATATGACAGACGCAACTGCATTTTGAAATCTTTATTTAGAAAACTAAGCAACCTGGCAAGATTTCAACATAGATTTCCTAAAATCTAATGCTGCAAAACTAAAGCCAGCTCTGAAAGTGTAATGTTATTTTATTAACATCACGTTAGCCATAAAAAAGTCTTTCCAGTAACTATTTCCCTATTAGTTGCTACTTGACCTAAAATTCTTGAGGAATAAATTATTCAGGGCTGTGATTACTATGAGCAGAAAGGACTATAGTGCCATCCAGTGGTACGATGGTCTTTAGCAGCTATGACTTCCTTCCAAATTTCTACCTCTAGCTGCTTCTGCCACAGCATGACATTAACCTTAAACACATTCTGCAAAACCCATGAAAGCTGAAAAATACCAGAAGCAGCAAAAGGTGCACATGCACGCACATACGTTGTACACTTCCCCCATCGGCACGCTTTGCCACACCATCGCTGATGGCTGAAACTTCAATGTACAGATAATAGGGAGATATCCCTTCTTTCCTTTTCACACAGAATTCCGACAGATTATTTCTTAAGGCTAGATTAGTGTAAACTTTACCAAAAAAAGTTATTCTTACTCTCTTAAAAGAGGCAGTAAGCAGAGTTTTTGGCATCCTTGTCCTGCTAACAGCATTCTGGTTAGCCAATCCCAGAGGAGGAGCTCTGTTCCCTAAGAGCTAAAGAATAAGCCTGACGGCTAACATAGCAACTGTGTCATGAAGAGTCACGTATCTTGCCACTCCATATAACAGATTTCGCTTATTTGCAACTTTCTTCATCAAGTTGCTTTGAACTATGGAGAATGAAGAGAGGATATGAAATGTATGTTTGAGTTTGGACAAGCACCTTCTTTTTTTATGAAGTGGAATAAGTAACAAGATCCAATCCTGTATTTTGTATTCTCATTTTCTTTTCAAGTACCAGATTCTAATGGACAATTTACGAACTAAAAACTCTGAATCAGAGTATTTTGGGGATGAAAAATCGATGTGCCTCAGGTTAGACAGGGTGGAATTATTTTGGGGAGGGACTGCCTTCCTCTCTAAAGTGCAAGAAGGGTTGTGTCCTGAGATCACAGAACGTTTTCAGTTACCTAATCCTGCATTATTATAAGGATCTAAGTCACTAGTAATGCTTTTAATCTCTTCTGTTTTTTTCCTGCAATGGTTTGCAGATTTTGCAACTTTCAGTATTTTGTAAGGTAGATCGTAAATTTCATATAGGCTGTTAGGAAATGTTTGGCTGCTCTGGATCTGTGTGGAGAGTGCAATTTGAGGACTAAATATCTATTAAATGGTTGCACACATTTGTAGGGCACATCATCCAAGTGGCCCTTTTCAGCCCATATTCTTGACTGGAATATATTTAAGACCTTTGATTCTACTGGGACAGGCATCCAAAAGCGTGGAGCCTGACAAGTCCAATTCAGCATTAGGGTAAACAGGTATTGCCCGCTTGGGCTTCAACTGAAATTATAAATCCAGAGATTAATTTACCCTCCTTACGTTGCAAGCCAGGACTGGAAATGTCATGAAAACAGACCTTCTCATAAAAATTCCAATCCAGACATTCCTATTACCTATTCTATTCTATCCCAATCATCACTAGATTGTGCTTTTTTTTTTTTTTTTTTTTAATTTGTACTGCTTCCTATCATGAAGAAAATAGTTCAGAAGTCACTGAAAAAAATCTTTCAAAACAAGCCAAGCTATGTGAGGGTCAATTTTCCCTGCAGAAGCATTTTAGACTGAAATATTTTGCCAGTGGAAAAGTGCATCTTCACAATGAGGAAAGGAGCAGCATAAAAAGTCAAATGGCTCAACTCTTAATAACCTTCCATCAACACTTATAGCAAAGTTTTAAAAAATACACTAACAGTTTTAAGAGCCTCTACTGAAGCAAAATAAAATAGAACTTTAATTATTACTTGATTAAATGGGTCAAGGACAATCTTTTCATCTTGCTTTCATGCAGAGCCTAATTTAGAAGGGAACAGTCTATGCATGAGACCATCCATGCATGAGACCCTATAGCATTGCTGCAACAATAATTTTGTGCTAAATTTTGTATTTTTCTTAAAATGAAAAATTATGGTCATAGTTTCCATACAGAAGACTGCAATTGCTCTAGTGCTTGTTTTGGAGCTGAGAAACGAGTAGTTATGACATGCAGCAGTGCTGCAGCTTTCCGCAAGTACATCTGCCCAGAGTTTAGATGCCACATCCACTCAGCTTCTAAATTTCAGCCTCGTCCTTGGAGAATCAGAGGCACTGCAATGAGTAATACAGGATATCGATATAATTATCATTACAGAAAACAGTTCATTTCAAAGAGGAAGACATTTGTTTCATTACATGAGCAGCTCTGCTCCCACCCAGTTGTCTACAGTAATGCTTCCAAAAGGAGACACTGACTGAGTAAACAATTTAAATATTTCCTTAACTTCATACAGTATTAACTACAGAAAAGAGTGACACCAAGCGGTTACTTTTAATGATGCATACATTTCTTGTTGCTACAAGTAATTTTCTCTCTCAATAGCCTCTTTATTAAGAGATCATTTTGGGGCCCAGTTCAATTACTAAGGTTTCAGAAGAGGTCAGAGTCATGCAATGACTTAGGTTGAGGTAAGCGGCTCCTGAGCTCCATGTCAATGTGTGAATCATGCTACAACATGTTGAAGTTATCCCTCTGAAGTTCAAGACGAGGCCGACCCACAGCTACAATGCACAAACACCCTTGATGACGAATTTAGCACAAATCGGTGTCACACGAGGTACAAACACAGTGACCTTCCTCAGCGCTGAAAACATAGGTGCGAGGCGCCGCAGGTAAAGCACTTCAGCCGGTAGATGGCGCCATCCCAAACGGTAACACAAGTGTGACGTCACTTCCCTGACCCGCACGGGGAGAACGTGACTCTCGCTCCTCAGAAAATCGGCGTTGCTTTCAAATCCAGTTTTTATTTTTAACGTGCCATCAGAATTATATTTTTTCTGTTTGCGTCTCTTTTTCATCACTATTCTCCATCCTCATTTTCCACTCTGCAGCTTCTTTTGGTCCTGATCCAGCTGAATTCCTGTGTCAGGTTGGTCCCAACTGTTGTGTAAAACTGTCCAGTTCCTGTAAAGCTCCCCATGAGGCCACCTCTACACACCAACTAAAGTGAAACCAACCCCTGATGGCTGCTACTGCTCTCCAGCTGATGAGACAACGCAGTGTCTAGCCAACTTGGCCACTTCCATGTTGGCCCCCTTTCCCAGCCATCCATGAAGATGCTGATTCTCTCTGTACGACTGGGTATCTGAAGCGTGTGAACCCATGCACCGTTCTTCTCCATGACTGTGCTCTCACCGAGGACTTTGTTTTGCATGGCACTGCATCTGTCACCTAAGATGCTTCATTGCAGCGGAACTTCAGGGACTCTGTCGCATTTAGGGTTTAAGATCATCTCTCATCATCTCAATCCTGAAGTGCTTTGGAGCAAGGATTTTGATATCTCTTTATCAGACAAAACTTTCTGTTGCACACTGACAAACTGCAGTTTGGTTTCTCACACTCTTGTTGTACTCCCACTATTCTCAGTATATCTGCTCTTATAGCACAAAGTCCAGCCTCTAGAGTATCATCTGTTCCCATCAGGAGACAAGGTGAAGTGGACCACTTACTTCACAAGGATTAGAACTCACAGGAGGGATTACTCTGCAACAAAGCGGTGCCACCTCTCCTAACGTGTTTTGGAAAGAAGCTGTCCTCATTAAAAAGATGTCAAGCATTCTTCCCAACAGATTCAATATTGAGCCATAATAAAGAACTCTTTCTTCCCTATAGTTTAACACACTGGCGTGTGAATATTTTAATGTCTCTTTCTCTAACTACGAACACAGAAAGAACAAGCCAAGACCAGGAATCATTTTTCTGGAGCACTGCAGATCCAAGGTGGCTATATACAACTAGATCTCTCGCTAGACATTTATCTATTAAAACCTTTTATACTCACATTCTCAGCCCTTGATCTGAAGGAGCTGTTAGGAAATAACTTGAAGCATCTTTGCTTCTAAATGCGAAAGGTGTTAGTCACTGCAGAAACAGATACTCATCCTGCTTCCCAGTCTTTCAGAAAGAGCAAAATTCTAATTAGTTCCCATATGACTTCCACAGCACGGAGAGCTTCACTGTCCATTGAGCCAGATAATTTTAGGATCCTCCATCCTTTTCTTGTTGGGGACTTATTTAATACTGCAGGATAAGGACACCAGCAGGAATTGCAGGAGAAATACTGCCCCTCTCCCCACTGTCCTACCCTGTATAGATTTCTAGGAATTTAGCACCAACCAATTATGCAAACACTTTCAAGCTTTTTTTTTTTTTAACTGAGATTCATTGATTAATTCAACTTTTCTATTGGCTCTCTCTGTGGTGATGGTTTTGATAAGAGTTAATTTCAGTATCCCCTTCCCAGTAAATGCTTGTTCTTTTATCTTGGTATAAAGAGACAGGCATCAGGAAAGCCAGACACAAGAAAATTATTCCTTTGATTTGAGAAGGATAGAGAGGATACAGGGTTACAAGCCAGACTGAAGCTCGACACTGATTCTACCACTGCTCGAGTCACAATAGCCAAGTCATTTAATTGCATCTTCTCTGATAAGTTGTGACTGGTTTCTGACCCCAGCATCCTATTACGATGTCTTTGTGAAGTGCCCAGTACAATATGAATCCTTTGCTAGATTACAAGGTCTCATAGGTCACCAGCCTAAAACTTTGAGTCTAAAATTCTCTGCCTGAACTCTTAGCATGCACAAAATTCCCTCAGTTTTGACACAATTGCCTAAATCAGCTTTTCTCCTTAGTCTAAGCCCCCAGCTCACAAATAAGTTCTCCACACTTAGACTCCTTGAGAAACCTGGTCCTGGAGACATACTCAAAGCACCAGTAGGCCACATTCTGAAAACAAAGAAAGGAGCTGTGGATGGGAATCACCTTTCAACTAATACCTCAGCGGTTAGATCTCTTACTACACAGGGATGTGGCAGACTTGCCTTCAACTCTTGCCTCTGCCTCAGGGAAACACATCTGTCGCATCTCAGCAGTGCCCTAACCATGAGGTCATGGAGTCTGGTGTGGAGATCTTTCAGCCTCCCTTACATATGTGAAACTGTTTTGCACAGACATTCACCACCAGCAGGACTAGAATCTGACTGTCCTTTCTGATGAGTTCCCTAAGACTTGGGCTATAGCAATTTTGTCCTTAACCCATGTTCATTACAACATTTTCTCTCTTTCTATTAAAAAAGTGATCTGGCTTGTGCATCTCACTCCCACAGGTGGCTCAGATTTGTGAATTCAGAGATACCTACTTTCCTGAACACTTGACTTAGATGCCTAAGACTCTCAGAAGTACATGAACTAAAATATTTAACAGTTTCCTATTTCTGCTCCTTCCTATGCTAGTCTCTCATCCTGAGTCTCCACTAAACATGCTATTTTTTTAAGTTCCACTCTTGACCGCTTACCTCTTCAAGGAGCTTTAAAGTTAGATGAGCCTGAATACTAATTTGTGTATGTAACCTTAGTATTAAAAAATTACAAGCTAATGTACATTTTTACCAAAGAAATCATACAAAGTTACAATATACCAGGCTTGATCCTTATCTTGCATACAGTAATATAAATCAAGAATAATTTTATCACATCAAAACTGATGCTAACATCAGAACAAAATCAGAAGCACAAGTCTATTTACACAATATGACAATGTCCAATTGCACTGGATTTTGCTCATGAACTTACAGGAACTTCAAAGTAATGGAGGTATAATGTGAATCATTAGAGCCTTGTGTGATGTTGTAATATTAGTGAGAGGACAATCAAGACAGAACTGAACCTTCCACAGTAACAATCCTGAATGCTTAACTACAACAAAAGAGAAAATCAGAACAAGGAATGGTTAAGATGTAACACCAAAAGGACATGCTAGAGGATCCAAGTCTGAGCTCTGTTTCACACGAGATTATATTTCTGCTAAATAGAGATACAAATATGTACAGTGCAATAGCATTAAGTGTGTTGAATGCGAATGACAAGCTTCCCAGTTGTACACTGGAGATGCAGCCTGCTAGAACTGGCTTAATATAACTATAAAGTTGCATTCAAAAATCAAATAGTGAAGGAACGTGTATCATATTTGCAGACACTTTAATGGAGATTTATGACATCAGCTGTTTTAAACTAGGTCATCTCAAAATGCTGAATATTGTTAGCAGAAAGGCAAATTAAATTCTTTAACATGATTAGACTGAATAAGTCATTTTATGGGTTTGAAATGAATTAAAAATAATAGAGTTAGTTTCATTGTTCTGCTAATGTTCATTTTTAAACTCAAGGCCAGGCTGTTTCACATTGTTTTGTGGGTAGCTAGAGCCTAGTGTGTATTAGAGGACAAATAAAAATTACTACAAACCCCTACAACTGTTACAAAGAAAAAGACGGAATGCTCTCCCCTACTCAGCAGGAGGAATTCCAGAATTCTCACCTTCAGAATGCACTTGATGGCTCCATAAAGTGGCCTGTGTGCCTTTTACATTGCTGTAGCACCACAAGGTGCCAAAGAGATGAAGCTTGTTATTTGACATAAACTAGTATCTAACTGCATATTGTAAGGGTCTGAGGTTTTTAGCTATGGATGTCACTGCGTCTACTATTGCTGAAATTGTATGTAAAAAGCAAGCCAAAAGAATTCAATAGTATACGCACCAATTAGCTGTGCTTTTCTGAAATAAGAGTCACAATGTGTATCACTGCTGCAAATTGTTTCTTACTTCTTTTATATAGGCATATATAGGTAAAAGCAAACATTTATAACGTAGTCTATCCCCTCCAAAATTTCCAGTTATTTAATAAAATCATTCATTGAACCAGACCGACACATTTTAAAATGTTACTGGCCACAAATATTGCAACTGTGATCGAAATTTATGAAGAAATGTAAGATACGCTGGCAATTTTTATAATACTTTCTTTTCTCGGTTACTCTGTGAAACCTTCAGCTGAATATCAATTTGTTCAGGGCAATATGTGAGTTTTTGTCATTCAAGGCAATTATTTCTGTGACAACAGTACACAGCAGAATACATTGCTGATGAATCATTGACCGAAGAACTTGTACTGATTTTATTTATTAGGCCCATTCAGGTGACATAAGCATAAAAGACCATATGCTATCTTCCTTTATAAAATGCTTATGCACTGCAGTAATTCAGTTGCATTTAGCTGTAGCATCACAAGCTTTGACCTCTTCTAGGTGGGATCAGGTTTATGCCTGCATGAAAAATGGCCATCCACAGGAACTGCTCTTCAGTGACATTATAAAGACTCATCTCTCAGTATGGAATCACTGAAACACAGCAAGACTCCCCACATCCGTTGATAATTTGTGACCCTGAAATAACAGGGAAAGGGGAAAGCAGCAAAGTTGTTAAATTTGTCTTTATGTCCCCAGGTCCAGTAGGTTAAAAATTCACCACCTGGACTCAAGATAAGGATACTGCCTCAGAGCAGCCAGATTGGGAGAGAAGATGCAGCCCCCCATCCATTGCTTTTAGAAATACAGAAGCAGGTCTCAATAGGTGGAAGTCCTTTTATTCATGGGACTAATACTGCATCTGCCTAGTTCCAAAAATCAGGTCAAGAGAAAGCCCGTGCAGTAAGAAAGGCAAAAAATCTTTTTAATACCATCTGCTAATGCCTCTATGCTACATGCAGCAGCTGACTAGAGAATAATGTTCCATTGTTTACCTTGGTTAAGTCATTTATCCTATTAAGACGCTTTCCACAGCTTGCCTTTACTGTGGGCGTTACTACTAACCCTCCCCCAAAATTCTGGGCCCCTCAGCTCACATCTCTGACTAGTCCTCTCTTCTCAGAGAGCATCCATTTGCACTTAAGTAGCCTAACAAGCGAGTCTTGAATGGGGTGGCATTCTGGGGCTAAACACTTGAAAGGAAGCCTCTTCCAAAGACTGCACAGTAGAATGATTAGGAAAAGCAATGGAAAATCTTCCTCTGGCAGGAACAGCTAAGTGGTGCAAGGGCTGCAGCTAAGCTATGAAATACTTCTGTCAGTGATACATCTCGCCTGTTGAGAACTCTACCGCTCTCACTGCCTTCAATCCATGCTGTGCTTAGGGTATTTATAATCAAATTCACTCATGAAAAATGTTGATCCTGCAAACCCACTCTTACAACCTTATTATTTTGGGTCAGTGTTCATGCTTCAGAGATACCAGGTGCGCCAAGCCTGCACAAGCCCTCAGAAGTAGTAGTATGCTCTAAAAGCCTGAGAAACAGTAATCTAGCAAACAGGAGCTGGCTGACATGAGGAGTAAAATTCCTCGCTTTGGAAACAAAGTGTGCTCTAGCATGATACATGGGATAACTACCTCCATATGTTTGGAACATCTGCTCTTGAAGCTCAGGAAGAAGGACATTGGCTCTCTAAAATGAGATATGTATGCTAAAACTTCATTCAGCATTGCCTTATGAGAAGGGTGAGATAGAATGACAAATGTTTACCTCCTAGGATAGGACTACAGCACCTTGACGGTAATGGCCATTTCAGAGTAGTAATCCAAGAGCTGAAGACAGATTATCAAACTCCATTCGGAGCTTGTCACATCACACTTTCCTTTAAATCAAAGGGTATGGGACTACTGACAGAAATACATTTCATTCTGCAGACTGCGTAAGAGCAAAAAATAAACTCTCCATCTTCTGAGTGCAGCGAGAGAGAATGCAGTTGTCTCACCCATCTCTGAAGTGTGCAGAAGCACCCTGCACTGCCAGACCGGGCACCTGCTGCCAGACCGCTGTTCGCCTTACAGCCCTTCCTCTGCAATCAGATGGCTGCATGAGAATTTTTTAAAATTTCTGACCCTCTTGCCGCAGATGAAGAGCTTGAAAACACGATTCAAGCACTCCCTCATGGCTCAGAAACCAGAAGACACCAGCCTGGGGCCCGAAGAGCCACAACCAGCGGCTCCGCCTGCTGTTTCCCCAGCCAGATCCCGCTGCCGAGCACAAGCCGGGACTCCCCGCTGCCACCTCCAACCTGCGGCCCCTCAGCCCTGCCGAGGCCGCCCTACCTGTCAGCGCGGCCCCGGGCGGGACGGCTGGGCTGGCGGCGCGGGGTGCTGAGGGGGAGGAGGCACCCGAGCCCGCCCCGTTTGCCGCCGGGAGCGGCTCTCTGCCGGACTCTCGCCTCAGGGGGCCGGGGGGCCGGCAGCTCCCCGCGCCCCGGCGGGAGGAAGGCGCTGCCTCCCCCGCCCGCCACAGGCGGGCAGCGGCCCCCGCAGCCCCGCCACAGGGCGCTCGCGCCCGCAGCGACCGTTACAGACCGTTGACGCCGCGCGCCTCCCGCGCGCCCCCCTCTCCCGCCGCCCCGCAGACCCCCCGCGGCTGCGGGGCCGCCCCGGACGTCGCGTCGCCGGGGCGGGCTGCGTAGTTCCGGCGGGGAGAAGGGAGGGGTGACATGCAGAGCAGGCAGCCGCGGCCTCGGGAGCAGCTGGAGCCGGAGCTGCCGGAGCGGCGGGCGGGAGCGGGAGCGGCGCTGGGGGGCCAGGCCTGGCGCGGCGTCCCCACCATGGAGATCGAGAAGGAGTTCCACCGGCTCGACCAGGCCGCCAGCTGGGCCGACATCTACCAGGTGAGGGGCAGCCGCTCGCCCCGGCTCTGCCCCCAGCCCCGGCGCTGAGGGGGGGAGCGCCCCTTCCCTCACCCTCTCTCTCTGCAGCCGCCCGCTTCTGCCCCCCCAGCTGCCGAGCGCCCTGCGCGGGGAGCGCTGCCCTCCGCCTCCCCTCTCCCGGGTCGGAGCTCTCCCTTCCCCCTTCCCCTCTTCCCTCCCGCAACAAGCTGCGGGCTGGCCCGCCGCTCCGCTCTGCCCTCCTTCCCCTTTCGCCCGGCGCTGAGGGGGCAGAGGGAGGCCCCGCTCTCCGCCCCGGCGGAGCAGAGCCCCTCACCTCCTTCTCCTCAGGAGCTGGCGTGGGCGGGGAGTGCCGGGGGACCCCGCTCCGCTCCCCTCCCGAGCCTCCGCGGGGCTGCACCCCCGCTCTGCGGAGCGAGCCTGGAAGGAGATCCCTCAGCGAGATCCCTCAGCGAGATCCCTCAGCCACGCTCTTGTTCTCGCTCCGGGTTCCGCTTGGAGCAAAGCATGGACATAAATTCTCAGGAACCTTTTAAAACTGCCCCCTTCCTAACCTCGAGGGAGTAAATCTAAGTATCGTATTTGTCTTTTTTTTTTTTTTCAGATAAACAGTGGTGGGCAGCGTTGCATGCACCTAGCTCTTCAGTCAGTTTAATAATAGAACAGAGCCTGAGAACAGCTTGCTAGTAATACTTGTGCAGTTATCTGGTACTATTTTTTATTGTTTTGTTTACCACATTTACATTTTTTTGTGACATTTTAAAAAAACTGTGTGGTAAACGTGAATGCCTGTAAGAATATTTGCTGACTGGATCCAGCTTCACATGCACAAACAACAGAAATTAGAGCTTTTCTCTTTAATAAGCTCTTTGCACATTTATCCAAAATGAAGTTTAAGAGAAGATATGGTTGGGCAGATGTGTTCAGTCAGATCAGGCAGCATTATTGTAAAATCCATTTGAATGTTTAAGCTGGTATATTGCATAAACTAATGAGTTTTAAGTTCACATTTGCAACATAGGAGTTGGGCTTTGCTTCCCTTTCACTATGAATTTCTCTGGCAATAGGCATTTAAAAGAAGGAGTGGAGTTTTATAATGATTTATAATAAATGAACTCCAGTTTCAGAATCACAGCAGGCAAGTTTTAGAAGTTTTAAAAGTAGTGGCTTGCAGGATGAACATCTCCAGTTGTTTGGCAATTCAAGAATAAGCATGAAATTTTGACCGTGCTTTTCAGAAGGTCCATTTTTTGTTAGAGTATTTCATTTCCTGCAGAGTTTCAGTGCTTGCTAACTGTATCAGTTGAAAGTCATGTGCATATATGACGTTATGTTTTAGCTAAACTGTTCTTGACGATTTGGTATGTTGCAGGCTTAGTGCTCAGGAAATTATTTTGAGTAATGCAGCTCTGTAATGGAGGTGGTGTATTTCTACGGGTACAATTTAATTACAGAAGTGAAATGTAGAAGGAGAATGAGGGACTGTGGCATATTTTCAATGTGGGATCAGCATTCAGTGATATTTTTGTCCTACTTTCTTTGAATGATGTGACTCAGTAGCCTGCTCAGACTGTGGCACAGCACAAGGTTTGATTGAGGACTGAAATTCAACTCAAAGAAAAAAAAAAAAAAAAGACTAAAAAGACTAAAGTGATTCTTTGGTTTGCATCCAACTATTGACAAGCACGAGGGGTGGGGTTTTTGCCCTTTTTTTTTTTTTTTTTTCCTTAAGATCGATTAGTAAGCATGTGCATCTATGTCATGTAACTCAGTTTCTCAACTGCATCCTGCTTTTAAATATCGGCTGTTGAAAATGACATCTTGGCAGATCAAGTACGTCTGGAAGAACAATGTACTTCACTGTAATCCATGCTTTTGATGTCTGGGCGGTGACATTAACAATGCAGTTTTCCTACAAATACCAATCTTTGCCTGAAGAGTAGAGTAAGTAGAATAATGTATGTTATTGATGCAGAAAAACGTCTTCCCCCAAGTTAATTGTACCACAGGCTTCTAGTATCTAGGTGTTATGATTGTCACTGCTAAAATCCAAAAACGTTCACCACTATTCTGAGTGAAGCATAATGCAGTTTATTAAGAGTCACTTCCTCTTGCTTCTTGGCTAAATCTATTATCTAGAGATACAGAACTGCCCAGCATCTAGGGGAGGAATTATCAATACTACAGGGAGGTGAAGCTAATTGGAAGGATGGCTACAAGGAGACTTCTCTGGGTGCCACGTGACTTTGAAGGGTTAAAATTGCCCAAGCTTCTTTTTTTTGGACAAGGGGAAGCTATGTTCAGCTATGATAATAGTACAGTTGTGAAGGAATAAAATTTAGATTATTTTTTTTAAGTGTAAGTAATCACAGGATGGAGACAAAAACATTTCAAAATTAAGCCCTTGTGCAGGGGATTTTGTGACAGTCATGTCTTAGGCACTGCATGTGCAGTGGAACTATTCTCTGCTGTAGCTGGTCAAAATAGGGTGAACGCTGATGAAGTTCTCTGTGTTTTGTTGTTGGTTTTTTTTGTTTTGGTTTGGTTTGTTTTTTTTAAATACCCAGTAGTGTCCCTTACTTTCATCTAGATTTACTTGCTACAAGAACTGTGAGCCATGAGATCCTATAAAGGTTGTTCAGAGACCCAGTAGATAAAAAGGACTGGTCTGGTTCTGGCTGTTGCTTGTATTGTAGAGAAAGATACTTAGAAGGTAACTAATAAAATGAGACCTGATCTGAGCATAAGAAATGCCCGTTCAAGTTGAAGTCCTCTTCCATAAACGAGTAAGTTAAAGGAAAATGGACAGCAGATTAAATGTGAGCTTTGCAATGTGATACTGTGATAAAGGTATGCAACAGAAAACAAATGCTTAAGGGTAAGTGAATGATACGCACCCTGCATAAATATCATTAGAAGTATCAATAGGAATGAAAAACATTCACTCTGGAGATGTCACAACAAAAAAGCAATAGCCTAAAGCTAAGAAAAGCACAGTTTAGGCTTGCTGGGGAGCAGCAGGGAGCAGGGGAGAAAACGATACAGATATTTGTCCAGAATATCAAAGGAACATTGAATTTTCATTTGCTCACAGTGAGTGCAATATCAGATTTTCATAGTAATTTTATATGCAGAAGTCTTTCAGAATTTTAGGAGGTATTTTAGTTTCTAACTTCTTACCTATGGTGGTAGAATGAGATATTATCTTAAAAACACAACCCTCAAATACAGGTAGAGTTGCTTCTTGTGTTTATATAAACTAGATATGTTGACTTTAGTATGTTGGCTAATGATATTAACTTTGATGTGCTTATCAGTAACAGTAGAGACACCTTTGAATTATTTACTGATCTACCATTCAACTAGGGATCCCATTCAATATGGACGGAGGCAGAGCTGACACTTGGTTTTGCAGAAACATCTATGGGGACAGCTCATACAGAGTTTTCCAGGTGAAGGTGGCAAAATTAACCGAAAATCTGCACTCTTCTAATTTTTGTAGTCAGTAGAATATAAAATAAGAAAGAACTGGGTGTGGTCTAGATTTTCAAACATGTTTGGAAGTGAGTATACTGAAAACAGAACTAAGTATACTGCTGTGTGTGCTCGGGAAAGCTGAAGTGTAGTTACAGTTTGGTTTGAGGCCTGTAAGAGACACGTAACTGTTCTCAGTTTCTTTATTAATTTTTAAGGATATTTTAAACTAATATTAACACGAATGTTACTTTTTTCCCCAAATCTCTTTTAGTGAAACTAAAATACCAGAAACTGTGGAAAGTTAATAACCTTTACCCAGATTATGGGAGGACAATAGAAAGCTATTGTGGACATTTTGGATATCTCTCTGTCAAGAGAGAAAAGGCATGGGAAGTTTTTTATGTATTCACTGTCTCTGGAAAAATATTTGTAGACTATGTAGATAGATAGATTTTAATGTTGAAAGTAAACTGTGAAATGGTTGACCCTGTAGACTTATAATAGTGTGGTGGTGTTGTGTATTTAAAGTAAATGAACAGGAAGTTCTACTAGTGTTTTCAGTTCATAAGCTGCAGTGAGAGTTCAGACTTTGTGCTGCTGCAGTCTGTAAGCATTTGGGTTACTGTTTTGCTCTGGTGCTAAAAAAACTTCAAGCTTCTTTGCAGCAGATAAATTGTGGCATGAGCATGACTTATTATAATTACATCTTTGTGCTTTATTCTGCCAGTTCTTGCTACTTGAAAATGCAGGTCTCTGCATGCATGCCTTGCCACTTCTTAATTCATGCTATGTTGATTCATTCGAGGCTTGGCTTAATTGGCTCTGGTTATGGAAAGCTAGTTTAGAACTGATAGTTGCAGGGAGTCTCTTTTTTCCTTCAATACAGCTAAAGATACTCCATGTTTTACAGTGCTATACTGCCACTGAATCTTGATACAAGTCCGGGAGAGGCTAACGGTGATGAAGGAGCTACATCTCTGTGGCTTGCAAAGTCAATATCCTCTTTGTGAAAACCAGAGTTTACTTTCAATTGCAAGTGATAATACGTTTTGTGCTATTGAGGATGTTTCAGGGCACTTCGCTGCATTGGTTAGTTATACTAACTTTTCAGATGGAGACCGATTGTGGCTACTGATGGCAAATGTGAGATTGTGCAAGTCCCATTATACGGAGCTACTGAGCCGCTTAGTTTTGCTTGTTTTTCAGAGTTTAAAATCTAAGTACTTGAATCCAAATCTTCTGTGATAGCATTGCTGTAAGTAGAACATTGAGAAATGGAGGCTGCTATGGCTTACAGTTAAGGGGATATGATTTGGTAAAAATCTAGAAATCGTACAACCTGCAGACGGTACTGCGCCTGTTTCTGAGCACCTTCGGAAGGTTTTTATGATTTTAGTGTGTTCTTCCACATGTTACTTAGTCTTCTTTCTCTGTCTGCTGTAAGGGTACGTATATAGAAGGAAACTGACAGTTAAAGAGAATGCAGTGTTGGCCATATGCCAAATGATGTTAAATTCAAGTAGAAATAGCCCTTGTAAGTAGAGAACAAAATGTGGTAGTGGTAGACCAAGCATTTTTGAAACTGAAATAACTTTCTAAATGTTCTGGGTAGGTTTGAATTAACAGTTCGTCTTATGGTTAACTACACATTAAAATGAAATCTTTCCTTGTAGTACTTGCTTTGCAAGTGGACTTTCTTCAAGGGCTCTCTTTAGCTGAGACTTTCTAAGCTGTGGTTTACACTGAAATATCACTGCTACTTTCTTGTAAACATATGAATTCTCAGGTTTTAGATCAGTGTCACTAGCATTTGGATTGTGAATTTAACCTAATTAAATATCTGAGGATACTAACTGATTCCTTAAAATTCAGAATTCCTGTATGATTCAAAGTGGACATCTTTAATTAAAAGAAAATGGAGGAGGAAAGAGTTTAAAAACAAAAAAAAAAGAAAAAAATCTATAAAAAGGGGTGAAAGCTTGAAGTCATGCTATCGCTTGTACTCCAGTGAATGTGAGAAATGGGTGGGTTCAGTCACCAGATAATGCCACTGAATTTGTTTCCCCATAGTCAAATAAACTAGTTTTTTTCTTTAGTCTCCCCATATGCAAAATGAAATTTATATTCGATAAAGTGTTAGAGAGCTTGCTTTTTTTTCTTTTTTTTAAACACAAAATTACTTTCATGCCTTCTGTAACACAGAAGGGAAGGAACCAAAAACATGCAGGCAGTATCAGTATTCTGTTACTAATAATATATTAAGTAGTTTCTAGTAGGGTTTTGGGTTTTGTGTGTTTGTTTTTTTTTTTAAGTACCTGCAAATTAGGTTAGCACTGTGTGACAAAAAGCTCAGCTCCTGTAATGCTTCAGGCAATTCAAGATCATAGGAGGATTTTCTCCTGTGACCACAGTCCTTCTTGTAATTTTGTTCTCCTCTTTTAAAACAGAGGCCTGTTGTCCAGCAGTGGAAGGCATAAGTTCTCTGCGGAGTGAAAGTTTTTTAAAATGTGAGTTGAGTAGGATGCTTATTAACAACAAATTGATAAATACTTGAAAATTGAATATTGTGCCATAAACCTAACAAATTAACAAAACAAACAAAAAAAACCCAACCCCTTAGCTAGAGTGGTTAGTTAGAATGTTCCTGAGATTAGGATTTCATATTAAAGTTTACTTAATTTTGCTTATTTCTGTAATACCGATTTGGAAAAAGTTAGTATAAACTGAGATACAAGACAAACATTAGGGGATTGCCAAAGGTTTTGTACCATCTTCAGTGCTGATTTGAAGTGCTGTCAGTGTTCAGACATTTTACAGAATTACATAAATTTAAACTTTGTTATTTTTAACATATTAGACTAGAACATTTGTATCTGCACCTCTGTAAAAGTGTGTACAGCATCCCTGTCAAAGGAAAGCAGCCCTAGTGAACAATGTGTGCATTTTTTCATAAAAGAAGCAAGTTTATGAAAATGTAGAAACAGATTCTCTGCCATGTTCAGAATTAATAATATAAACTTGATCTGATCTGCAAGCTTTGATGTTTACAGCACTTACCATTGAGGGTTTTTTTGGGTTTTGGTTTTTTTTTTTTTTTTTTAGTCATTGGTCAACTTGTTTCATGTTGATTTGCACAAGAAACATTTTTTTGTTTATCTTTCTGGTGCCAGTAGACATGCCCTTGCTGGTTTGGCTGGGAGAGGCACTATGATACAGCATCAGAATGCCTTTGTGTGTTCACTTTGTAGATCATGTAGTACAAATGCCAATTCATTTTCTACCAAACCCTGTGAATTTAGATGTGCTTTTTCTCTCACCCACGCGAAACACAGCTAAGATTCAACAGCTTGCCTGTCATATTATACTAAGAAAAAGTGATAAAAGTGATTCTTGGAAATTCATGTGACTCTGCTAATAGTGATAGCTGATCTACTTTCAAATTGGGTTTGTGCTTTCTACATTTAAGAAAAAAGGTTGGTAGTACAGCAGTGAAAGATCCGATGTCTTTGTTGGGAAGGAAAATGAGCTAGCATAATATGAAACTTTTGGAAAGGTTTTTAATTAATTTTTTTCTTATTTGTAATTCTGTAGGTTCTGTTTCCATATGCTTTCACCTTGCACAATATTTTATCCTAGAATATGGACTGATAAACACATTATTTCCATAAGTTATTGTTTTTGCATTCATAAGTAGTGGAGTAACAAGTTGGTAAAGGGCAACTACTTGCGGAAGCAACATAAATACAGCCGGCTTACTTGAGAGATCTCTGTTTTTAACCATTGTAGCTAGAGTCTCTATATTTTTCACTCAAAATATTTATCATCAACACTAAGTCAGATGTGATTCCTCCCAGACTCTGTGTGTGTGTGTGTGTTACTTTTTTTTTTCCTGGTGGCTTTTGTTTTTAACGTATACTCTCTTGCTGCCTCCTACCTGTCCTTTTTGGCATGATGATTATACTATGCTTTTAAGCAGAATTTTTTTGGTATCAGTGATACTGAACACGTACCTTATTTAGTTGCTGATTTGTTAACCTCTGGAATGAAAAAGTATTTGGACAGTCCTGCTTCTTAGTTGGGCATATCTTTCATGAAAGAAAGTGAGATTAATGCTCGATTCAGTGGAAATGTTTTTTTAATCTTATATTGGATTTACTTAAGTAGCATACTGATACATTAAAGGCCTGTTTCAGAGGCCTGTTTCCATTGTTAGGGACTGAAAGTGGATTTCTACTTTGTGTATAGGATGTCTTGTTTCCTTCTCTGTTAGGATCCAGGCCTTTAAGTAGTTCCGTAGTTGTCTCAGCTCTTGGTTGTTGTGGATGCTTCAGGAACACGTGGTTCAAGGGGTAAAAAGTCACTTTCAGCACTGAGGGTGAAGAGATCGATGATGAGGAAGACTTACTTGTCTTACCAACTGTTAAAAGATTGTTGAATCAGATTTGAATCGTGTGGTGCAGTCTTTTTCCTGTACTTAGAAGAAGGTTAAAACAGTTTCTATGTAAGTAGAAATAGGAGATAAAGCAACAACAAAGCAAGTTTAGCATTCTGCCAGTACATGCAATTATAGAAAAACTTCCATGCTGTACCAGTGGCGAGCGTGGAGCTATGCAGATCTCGCTGCGGGCAGAGAGGAAACTGTCCCCTTTGGGAAGAAAGCTCACTATACTTTTTGGACTAAAATAACTGCTTGTTAAAAATGCTACTAAATAGCAGTATTTTGAACTTAAAGTAGCTGTTCTATTTGTGATTTTTCAGGTGCTTTTTCTTGTATCTCAAGTTCCCAGAATTTTATGCTTTTCCTGTGAAGTGCTTGATTCATCAAGTACTTGATGCTGTGAGCCGTTCTACAAAAGACACTCTGTTTCTCAGATTCTTTATATTTATTTGGAACAAGAACAAGTGGTCTACACATAAAGAGGAATGTTCTCATAACCTTCTTCCCTTGTGCACATTTGAATGAGAATTGCTTATTTATATCATTTTTAATCCCACAGTAACAGGTTACAGTAGCATAAACAGTGTGACCTTTTAATGTGATCACAGGAAGTAAAATGTGAAATCTATTTTAAAAATGCGTCTTTGACTAAGGAAGAGTATGCTTCCTTTTCTGACAGGAAAAATAACCCATACTAGTTCAGAAGATCTCAATTCCATTAGACTGTGTAGGGCATATTTTTTCCACTGTCTTCTGTACAATCATGGTAGCTGCTTGAAGCAGGACTAAAACTGCCATGCTTGTGTGGAATTGTACATCCTTGCTCTGTGTTGCGTAGGCATAAATGACTACAGATGGGGGCTACTGGAAAAACAGAACTCTGACACGAGCAAGAGGCTTTAGTAAGAGGAACTTCTTTTGGAAAGAAGGAGAGGGTGGGTCATTGGAGCAAGAACTGGAAAAATACTACTTAGCTTATTTAACAGCCAAAATACATATATACACATTTTAGAAATTTTCTGAATATTTCCAGAAATGGAAGAAAAATGGGTAGAGTTTTAACCAGGAAAGGATGGGGGAGTGGACAGCTACCCAACTCTAGAAAATGTTTTTGTTTATTCCCTTTACAGTTTAATTAAATTGGAAAGCAACATTGTCACTTGTTTCTTAAACTTCTGACAACGGAGAATTTTCACATTAAATCTCAGTTGCTACCTAGAACTGCGCAATGCCCAGCAGTGTCTGTAGGATGACATGAACAAGAATCTTGTTTCAACTTGTACAGTGTTTTCATTCCCAGTATTGCTATCTTCTCAGAATTGGCCTGAAGTGTTTCATGACCAGAGCAGATCTGCCCTTGTACTGTTTCAAAACAAGTATAGTAAATACGTGGAGGACAACATGTGTTGTGAACCAACAAACCCATCCTTTTTATCCTTGAATATTACAACGTTAGCTGCAGTTGAATTGGTAGCATACTGAAAAATGCAATATTGAGTTGGAGGGTTGGTTGTTTGATTTGCCAGTGAGCGGTATTACATAGATGGCTCATGAATAATTTCCCTTTAGATAGCAATTGCTTTCAGTTCTTCTACAACAATCTCTCTGATAACTGACACCTATTAACAGACAGCTAAACTACGAAGGAGCGTGTGGCAGTCTGGCTGTGGTTGGCAGAGGCAAGCAGAGGCAGAAGCGGGTGGTGAGCAAGGGTAGTGGTGGCTTGGGGAAAGGGAGGCTCGAAGCAGCCTGGGGTTCAAAACCCCGAGGCGGTCAGCTGTCCTCTCCGGAGGCAGTCTCGGGAATAGGGCCGTTGTCAGGGGGTACCCCCAGGTTCTGAGCTTGTTTGCTCTGTGTCCATCAGACTCGTCTTGTTTTCAGTAGAGGTGAAAGATTGGAACAGGAGGTTGAAAATATGTAAAATCTTTACAGCTGCTAAGTTACTGGATTTATTAGCCGACATGAGAGCATTAGTGGAGAGGTCTAATCTTACAAGTCTTTTTAAAGCTTGTCAAGAAGCAGGCAGAGCAGAAAGACTTCATGGAAACTACTGACTTATGCCTTATTTGTCATTGATTTCTTGTTTATAATTTGCATAAAGCTTACCATTCAGAACCTCCGTTAGGAACGAGTCCCCTGTGCTAGGCTTTACTTCATTGCCTTGTACACTCCAGTGTGCAGCCTACTTTTCTGTGACTGACTGACCGCAGGAAATTCCTTATTTGCTGTTGTGTCTGCTAAGTTCTCTGCCACATGAAGCGGGGATTTTGGGTGGTAAAACTGTTATGTGCTTATTATCTTTTTACGAGTAGCTAAGTAAGTTAATATTGCTACCTAGTTAGGAGCAAGCACTCAAACATTTATTGTTTTCATGTAAGAATGTTTCAAAACAAACAATTGTATTCATGTACATCTTTAGGGTTTTCTTGTACTAAAGACTTTGCTAACAATGTGTACTCCATATAAAACTCTCTCTCTCCATGCAAAATTCTGTCTTGGAATACTTAGAGAAAGATAATCCAATCTTCTAGTAAAAACGCTTTGCCCTCAGCACTGTTTATGTAAGAGGAGGCACTTGTGTGTGATCCTAATAGTCGATAACCTTTATTTGTGGGTCAGTGCTCAGAAAGCTTCGGTGTAACGGTCAGTCTTTTGCGGGCAGGGGAATGGAAAGGGATGTGATGGGGTGAAGAGTTTTTTAAAGATGTTTGGAAGTTACTGCATTTTATCATTTTATACTTTTTTTTCTGTAAATATTCCACATATGTGCTAAGACTGCAAATGAGGGTTTGAGATAGCCACCAAATTATAAAGCATGTTTAGTCAAGACTGATAACTGGCTCTGGCTGGCAGGAAGTGGAACGTGATGAGCAAGAGTCTCGGGGAGCTGCGGGGTGTGGTGTGTTACTACTGTGCTGCGCCTGGGCTGTAAGAGGAGCATAGGAAGTCATAGCAGTCGCGCATTTCCAGAGAGGATGCTGTCATTATAGAGGCAGAAGTTATGATAGCTGCTTGGCTTTGCTAAATCAGTTGGTGTTCTCAGAGTAAATTATTTTAAACTAGCAGTATTAGTAGATGCATGAAGTGGCAAAATATTTTTTATCTCATCTGATCCATGCAACTTACTTTCACTCACAAATCTGTTTCATTAGCATGGGGAGGATTAAATAGTCCTTTGAAGGTCTAGCTTGTTGAGTTTCGCAGTCTTTTTCATGTGCTGGAGTGCAGAGCGCTAATCTGTCCTGCTTTAGGATGTCTGTGAAAGCTTATCTTGATTATGTGATGTGCCTGTTTAACACTGACATTTGTTTTTAAACTCTGAGTTGCTTTCAGATGGGGAGAAGATGACCTGCACAGCTGGAGGCGAAAGCTCTCTCTCACTGCAATACCAGTTAAAACAATCTCTAGTAACACAGGATTGGTTCTGCCAGTGTCTTAAAGTAGTGCTTTGCAACTTGGAGAAATAATAAAATACAGAATAAATTTTAGCATTTAAGGTATGGCTGCTTTTGGGTTAAGGGAGGGGTTGTATCTTTCCACAGGAAGTTCTCAGGCTTGTTGGCCATAGGTAGATTTTCTTACACATTGTCTTTTCTGAAGACATACTTTTATTCACCTTTCCTGTGTGAGAACTAAATGCTAACACACATTAGAGACTATGCTTACGATAATTAAAATGCAGTATCAATATCCACTGTGACTAAAGACTTAATATGCATTATTATTTGTGTGTGAAGGGCAGCTAGTAAAGCAAAAGTGCTCAGAAACCTACCTCGGATCTAAGTAGCTTAACTTCTCTGAATGTCAGTTCAGTAAACGTTACATCTCTGCTGTCGGCATTTAAGGGTTAAGTTTCTTTTTCCAAGAAAGTATTGATTTTTTTCTCTTTTTGTCTTAGAACAGTTTACTACTCTGGAAGTAGTTGCGTAAACATTCAGCTTTAAGTGCAACTTCTTCTGTTAAACCCTGGTGTAGATCAGAGGTGCCCAGCCATTCTGCCCTGGAGCCATGTGAAGGCTGGACAGCGTGTTCTTTCCCCGTCATCAACCAACATGCTTGTGCATTTGTCACGTGGCCTGTTCAGCCCTTACATGACCTGGCAGTCGTATAGTCAGGTAAACAAATGCGTAGGCTTGTGTTTGTGGGGGTAGCGGAAATGGCATCAGTGTTTGACTTAGCCCCAAAACTGTATTTGGTTCACAGATTGTGAGCTCATCATCTCAAGGTTTACAAAGCTGTAAGCTTTAATATTAAACTAGCTTAGCTTAGATTGGTTTCCTAAACACATATTAGACAGTCATGTGAGAAAACAGGAGTATCCTAATTCTGCTTTATCTAACATCTGTTTTCAGCAGTACTGTTTGTTCTCAGCAGGTTTTTGTGTGCATTGCAGTAGCTTGGCAACCTGTAGGTTTCACCATTCAATGAAGTCAGTATGCTTTTAATCATCACTAAAATTTTCCTTTCCAAATTTGAATATTATAAGTACAGTGAAGTGGGCATCTGTGATAATAACAGCAACAGCCATGTTAAACAGATCCCAACTGAAACAAGCTGTTCATGTGAATTTGTAATCCAGTGTATTTCTTCAAATTTCAGTCCAAAAGTCTTCCTTGAAATTAGTTTAAGAAAGGATGCTTCTAACTTCTTTCTGGGAACAGTATTTAAGCAGTTACAGCTACTTAAAAGTTCCCAAATACAGATTGGGGCAGTATGCTGAAAAACATAACTACTAAAAGCATGACTATTTGCTAGTTCTGTTGTAGGAGCAAAGCTCGAGTTTGGCCTTTCTCTGCACGCAGAGGCATGAACATAGTTTGTGCAATCCTGTTAATTGTACATTCTCTTTAAAGTTGAATGTCAGTATGTTAGAAATGGTAAAAAGCTTTCGGTAATAGTAATGAGTTTGTTTTGACAATGAATCTTCAGTTCCATTGCCTGTGTTCTTACTGATGGCCAACAGAGTGGAGCATTCTTATGCCACAAATTAGAACTTGCTGGGATTTTGTATTATACCCTGACTTGTAGGGAAGAAACAGAATGCAGGAGGGAAACCCACTTACGTTATGGAGCTGGTACCTGTTGTAACATATGGTTCATCATTTTGAATGAACAAGGTATTCTTGATGCTAAATAAATCTAGTAATCCCCCTCACACTTTTAACTTAAAAATTGCATCTCAGGAAAGCCAGCAAAACAGCGTATGGTACAAACATCTTCAAGGAAATGAAGTTTACCACTAAGTCAGATGTAGATATCTTTTTTCTTTTTTTTTTTTAAATAGGTAATGCAGAGTTCACAACTTCCTATTTAACAATTCCTGCCACTTCCTTTCTTGTGTGTTTTAGTACTTCCTCTACACACGAGCTCATAACTTTGAGAATTTTGATGGAATTAATAGAAGGTTGGAAATATGACTGTCGCCTGTCCCATAGTATTCTAAATACAAAAATAATACTGACATGGTCTGAATATGTGCCACATCATAGTCGTGATGTGACTTTATTCCCTTAATTTTTGCAAATACATTAGGCAGTTTTATTTTGCTTTTAGATTATTGGAGTACCCAACGTGAATGAAATAATTTATGCAGTGACACCCGTTAGCCATGAGAGAAAAAAAATTGCTTTAAACTCTGACTGCAATTGCTCAGTGTTTCAAAGTAATGAACAGTTTACTTGCATTAGAACCGAGTCCTTTCTTTTTCATATTAAACATTTACTGGTATTGCTTGTTCTTCTAAAGGTTTAACACAGATTCTTATGTTATGGTAGTTTTTCATAGCTGTCTCTAGAAAAAGTAGATTTAAAAATATGCTTTCACCAATAGAAATATATTTTAGGAAACTATTCTCTTACCTTTCCTGTTTATGAAAATACTAATAAAATAACTGACATAATACATATAAACCAAAACGTGATGGCTTAAATATGACTTACTTTGTGAATGCCAATTTTAAATGCACTGCGATAATGCACGTTGCTCCTCATCTTTCATTCTTCATCACTGATGTATACCTGTTTGTGCAGAGTAAGAATCTGATACATGCAGAGCCACCTATGTTTTAATTTTAAAATCTGACCGTTAATTCATATTCAAGCATGTTCAACATTGGCTTGCCACTACTTCTGCCATGTAAATTCAATGGTATTTTGACTGTTGGTGGGACAGTCAGCATTTTGAAAGTCTCACCTGTGTAATGTAATGTATTCAGAAGATGATGTAGCAGAAACTTGGGCTGTGTGGCCAAGATACAGTATTAAATGTACAGTTTGGCTAAAAAAATACCTTTGCTTTCTAATGCGTTTCTTCCATCATCTGAACAAAAATTGCTCCAAAATACCAACCTGTGTTGGTTACTATTTCTAAAACACAGAGGGCTCACAAAAAACCTTCATGGCAGTTCTGGTGTGTTGTGTTTGAGAAGTGTGTTCAAGTCTATCTGTTTCATGCTTTTGCTGCTGAATGGATACAGGAGCTACGTGAACACTTTTGTGCATTGATTACTGAAACTGGAGTTCAGAGCTCTTTAAACAGGGAGTACATGTTCATAAGCAAGCAGCTATGAACTGGACCTTTTTTTTTCCTTTCAAGACAGGCTCTTCTGAATGCTCCAGATAGAGAGGAGATTGCCTTTACCTTATCAAATAAGAATATATGCCTTTATAAATGAAACATTACAGAAAAAATAGTGGTAAGTCTCTCAAGTCTGAATAATCTGTTGCTGTTCATTTGATATGGTAACAGTATTGTGCTGTGAAGGCTAATTTAGTAGGTTTCTGAGAGGGAAATAACCTTTGGAACTCTTATAATATGCAAACTAATTAAAGGTTACAGTGAACACAGCTGTTTCTGCCAAGCTGACTAAGCTAGGAATTCAAATTACTATTTTTAGCCAGCTTATACTGTCTCTAGTTCTCAATGGTACCCATGTTATTACTTTTAAAAATTATAGTAATGTGTATTTATCACACTGACAAACTAGGTACAATAAACATTTTTAGTGCAACCAGGCCGTTACTTTCTAAATCGAACAAACAGTGTGAATGTAGAGACACAACAGAACACTTCAGGGCTGTGTTACGCTAAAATCACATCTATGACTTGTATGAATTCAAACTGAAAGCTTCCTCAGAGGAAGAGGCATAAGCCCTGGAATGAAGTAATTGTTGTTTTAAGTTGTTTACATATAGTCTGTCTAGCATACATATTCCTCCTTTTCTTGCCCTCCAAGAAAGTTGCCTTTTTCCATTATACAGGAATTTCTTGCATACTGTTGTTTGCATTCAAGATGCTTTTCTGTTGATCCTTGAGATACGATCATTGTACAGACCCTGTAAAAATTACTATAAATTCTATCCTGAAATCTAAAAATCATTGCAGTTAACCGTACTTCTGCAGAGTATGAAATAACTGCACTAATAAAAATTTGGAAAATAATGCTGGTGGAGGTTACTTTGTGTGAAGTGTTTACAGTTCTATGAGATGTTGTCAAGATTAACTTCAAACATTCTGAACTAGTTTCTTTTTTCTAATAAGCTTTATTTGGTACTTTCTGCAAAGATTACTGCATGAGCAAAAGCATTCCTCAAAATATGTGTGTACTGAGTAGACATATTTCATGCATAAATTTGTTGCTTTTTTAAAAAAAACAGTCTAATTTTAACATAACATATGGCAAGCTGGTGTCTAAAACTGCTTTAACTGACTGTACTTTCTAAAGGCATATATAACTAGTTTAACTTGAGATAGGAATGAAGTCTTAGAAAAACTATTTTAATTCCTATTTGCTTCTGTTAACACCAATAGCTTGCTTATTCTGTCCTCTAAATTACAGTAGATAAGATCTGAGTTTAGTTCTAGTCAGCGTTGGGTGTAGAAAATGATGCTTGTAAATTAATCCTGTTTTCATAAAATCCTGTTTTCACTTCTGTTTTTTGTGATGGTAAGAGACTTTCAGACCTACTCAAATCGAGAAAATACAACCTAGGCGAACTCCAGAAGTTCTGATTCCTAAGTAATAATCCTTTTGTTTCTGGTTTTATGTCCTCATGGAAAATGGGCCATTGACAATTAATCTAGGAGTGCTTTTGTGTGTAGAAAGACTTTCTCACCAAAAATGTAAAGGAAATGCATGATTTCCAGGCCTGGCTCCCATGGCTCTGAATGATGTCCGCTTCCAATGACAGTTCTTTTTTCTATAGCACTAATGATGGGGAAGGGGAGCTAATCTAAAACTTTCTTCCCTTGCCTCTAGGGACCAGGGAAGACAAAAGCATTCCTACAAGAGCCTAAAAAAATTGCTCAGAGAAATAGCCTCCCTTCTGAAAGGAGAAATATATAGTTGTTCCAACACAGCTGTCAACCCAAGAGCATTACAGCGAAGTGGTTGGATTCCTAAAATGGTAGTGAGAAACATTGACTCCTAAGTTAGAAACCTAATGAGTTTGAGCATTGCAGATGAAAACTAATCTGCTTGGAGAACACAAGCAGCATCCATAATAGCAACCAAGAGGTGTCTTCTGACTGCCTTCAGTGGGTGACTTCCTTAACTGGCGCATTTGCACTACTCTTGAGGGAGGACACAACTGGCTGTTCAGAAGAGATAGGGCAGATCAAAATCACTAGTCTAGCATCAAGGCCCATCTCTTTCTCATTGGAACCCTTTAACGTTTTAGCAGTCCAAATTGACATAAATGTTTCTTTTGGAGCATAATGCCAGCAACAACAACAACAAACCTGACATTAGGACATCCAAAGGACAATAGCAGTGATGTGAAAAAATGTATGATATTTTCCTTTGTAAGACCTATAAGGATATTTTTGTAGCTCTAAGTCTCTAATGAACTTGCAAAGGATTATGTGTATGCGTATGCTTACATACAGCCTATCTTTTCCCTTTGCATGCAGATTCTAATGCCATGTTAACAGCGTAACAAAAATGAATTGGTGATAAATGTCGGAGTGTATGAAGTCTTCTGCTTTCCCTATTGCTCTTTGCGTTGACTGGGGTTTCTAGGAGGTAATGTACGGTGCCAAGTCAAGTTGTTGAATTTCTAGAGCTTGATAAGTAAATATGAGAACTCTGGAGCTCTTTAAAACCTCAGATTTTCTGTTTTCAGGCACATCTAGTCCTGTAAGACCTCTCTGACATTGGTGAATTTTTTGCTTTTGATCAAATTGTCTCTATATAACCATCTCTCATTCCACGTCGTTGTTAATATTCATTTTGAGCACCCACCAAAACTTCTGAGGTCATCTGTTTCCTGTTTTCAGGTAGCATTTGTAAATGCTCTTTGGTCTTCATTGCTAGTAACTGGATGACCACCACTTTAATGTAGATATCACACCATGAGAGAGATGTATGGTTTTTTTCTATTTGAACCTCATCGTCCATCTACAACAGGAAGTAGTGCTGCAGAACAAACTGAAAGCTGTAAAAAGCATGTTCCTATTTGCTGAATCCAGGGTTAAAAATCCTTGTGGTTATATTCAGGGAATCAGATGCCTTCCAGGGAATTGTTCTGGTGCTAAATGTATGGGTGTAAAATCAAACTCTCTGAAAAACAGGAGCTCTGTGTTTCTTCTCTTTACCAACAATTTATCTTTCTCTGACTTGGTTAGGATTGCCTTGAGGATTAGAACCGTAAAATACCCCAAAGCTTGGCAAATATATTTTGTTATCCCTACTGAATAGGCAAAATGATGGATTTAGGAGAGATGATGACTTTGTAGTAGATGGCAATTTTACCCACATCACAAGTGTTGCTGAGGTCTTGCGTATTTTGTAGATACTTCACCTGTCCCTTACGCCACTTCACAGCCTTACTGCTAACTAAAATCCCTCATACTTCATGGATGCTACCTAATTAGTTTCAATTAGGGAGAAAAGGGAAAGCTAATTAGTTGGTGAGGTTGTGTTCCCAGCTTATTTGTGGTTGGTGTTTTGGGACTGCTGTACAGACACCTTGTCATTTTCCTTAAGATCCTTTCCCAGGACAGGCCTCCGGTTTAGTAGTGGGCTCATGCTCTGTGCTGTCAGCTTCTGCACTCTGGCTTCACGGCAAAATTGCCTTTCCCCGGGGGAGAGAACATGATATGTGTATCATAGTCATTGAAATGTCTGGGGAATCACCCTTTGTTTGGAAGCTCTGATTTGTGTTATGCTTTCATGGATGATTTCATAAACACATCAGGAAAGTGACTGTGTGAGCTTCTTGTATGGGCCGTGTTGTGGAAACGTAGTGTGGTGGAACCGCATCTTTTAAACTTAGAGCAGTGGCTTGCTAAAATGTTGTTCTAATGCTGACTTTGTTTTTCTCTGGTAATTTCTAGTTGTGGTGTGTGCTAGACAATTAGATCTCTATCTCACATATGATACCTTAATTTGAAAATGACCTTGAGAAAATTGATCACTTGGGTATTGTGGCCTGCCCTTTTCTCTTTGACAGTTCTGTTATTTTAAGAAGTTCTGCATGTTATTGATGAGCATATATCACTGCAGATAGCAAATACTAGACTTGACTAGTCTTCTGTTAATGTGACCAATATTCTTAAGATAGCAGTTAGTAATCTAGATGTGTTTAATTCATATCATCTGTGAAAGAAATAAAAATAATGCTCTGGTAGTTCTGCAATGGGGTACGTTTAAACTGCTGATAAGAAAAATGCACAACTGTTGGCATTTCTTTAAAAAAAAAATTTCTAACATTTGTAATCTTACTTTGCTGCTTTAAAATATTTGTCCTGAGCAAAATGACTGTGGTGTTTGTGTATTAAGCAGCTGAAGTGCTCTGCTGTTTGTTTGGCTTTTAGTCAACATACTTTCCAGGAAAAGGTGAAAGGACACAAATACCACAGACAAGTTTCGTTTGTAGTTCAGTGAATGTGAACTATATGTTTTAATCTAAAATGAAGTCTCTTTTTAAAAAACTTAATCGAGGCTTAGTAGAAAGGCTCAAACTTCAGCTCCTCAAATATGCAGGGCTGCTTGTTTTCAGACTTGGAAAGTGTGATATTACTCATCAAGACCACAGAAGTTGTTCTGTGTTTGGATGCTCTGGGTCCTTTGGTAATTGTAGTAGTTCTGTTACAGTTCATCAGTTGAGCATGTTAATGGTCTCCCCAACTGACTTAGAGGGCCTTAAAAAGTGGCAATAGATCCAATACCAAACAACTGCCCAGAGTCTGTCTTTAGGCAGAAGATTATATTGTCCTTCTATATTGGTACAATACCTAGTACGTTAGGAGCCTCTCAAATTCCTTGTTAACAGTAGTAATAAAAATGCGAGATATTATGAAAATTTACATTCTCTAGTAGGCAGCATGCCCTTGGGGTCAAAAATGGAAGATAAGGAAAATGCATCAGTAAAGATCTGTTCAGCTTTTAACTGATAAGACCTTGAATCTGTTGCCTGATGAGGGCAGGGAGGTGGTGGTAGCGATGGAAGTGGATCCAAAATATTTCATTGTTGTCATTCAGACTCCAGGGCAAGTTTAAATTCCGAAACAATAATTCAGTTAAAGGATCTCCTATATTTCTTTTTCTTTTTTTTTTTTTTTTTAAAAAACATGTGAGTAAGTCTTATATACATGACAAGAAGCTAGCAACTGTAGTTTTATTAGGAAAGACATGATTTAAAAACACTCAACCCACCCCCACAAACAAACAAACCTACGACCCATAAACCCACAGGTGACTTCTTGTTGTATTTGTCAAAATTAAGGAGACAGTTTGTCAGAGTGGACACCTGGAGGAGGCGGGAAAAGACAACTTCAGACAGGGTCTGGTAGTGATTTTCTTTGCTTACTGCTGTTGTCGTACAGCTGACAGGAACTAGGAATATAATTGTTAGCAAGTTTTTGTCTCTGCGCCAGAGCGCACGCTCTGATGCCCTGTACCTGTATAGATCAAATCACACATGCTTTCTGTGTGAAGGGCGAGGATGGTAAGTTATGAAATGGAACTGTGTGCCTGTGTTGGTTTACAGGAACGTTCTTCTGCTTCAAGATTTTAAATGTGCTTGTTTCAGTGTACTGAAATCAATTTACAGGAAGTCGGGCTCGACTGATTCACTTTCTGCGTATTGATTTCTGCCCAAAGTGAAACTTCTCATATTAACAAAGCATGAGCGATTTTTTTTTTTTTTTTCCCAGACATCACTTGAAATGACTGAAAATAATAAAGACTGTTTTCTTATTCTTGAAGGTTGTGCTTTTTTAAAGGCGAGATTTAAATCTGAATAAGAATGATTCTGGGTAATTCCTCTAATGGTGATGAAGTTTATAACTGGTTTGTGCTTATATAGAACAAGAATTCATACTGTTTTCCTGCCTTTATTTCAGTAGCTTTTCTTGATCTTCTGAAAATAAATTAGCCACTGCCTGGTATAATACCTGTTTTCAGGGTTCCAAGAACAGGCTATCCATATGTCAGTCGTGGCAGGTAAAGAACCACCACCTGATGACAGGTCCTGAAACAGAGTGAGAAACTTAAAGCACTTCAGTTAACTTAGTTTATTCCTTCTGTTTCTTTGATTCTCTTCTGTTAAGATTTAGGGACAAACAAGACTTTTTCTTTTTTTTTTTTTCTCCTGTGTCTGCTCCTTCTGTTTTTAATGGAAAATTAACTTTCAGATTTTCTTCCTTAGTTTTTATTCTGCAGCATGTAAAACAGCATGTAAAACTTCATGAAATTTAGGAATTAGAGTGTAATTGTTGTTTTACAATGAAAAGGGGTTATGATTATTTCAATATGTTGATAGTGTCTCTAGATTACTTCAAAATTTTGTTTTAGAGAACATCTGCTAAGGCACTACATAGGTTAGTAATGTAGGGACATGTTAGAGCTCTATTGCGTTGAAGTGCAAAAACTTTATATGGAGAATTAAATATTCCTTCACTGGATTACCGTAAAACTTGTACTCGTTGACAGAATACTAAGACAATCAGAATTGCTTGACTCCTCCAGATTTAACCAAATCAAAATGTTTTCTGAGTGCCTTTATTATGGAACAGATTTAACTCAACTGGTGGTGTTTTTCATACACCCATCACTATACTTACCATGTATAAAGCTCTCCTTAAATCCTTTCTGTCACTATCCTTCTGTAACTACTTTCAAGCTGTTTTTATCACTCTTCCAAACAGTGTAGCCCAGGTTCTAAATAAATGATCATGGATTGATGATCATTTTGTAGGTACTTCTAGTTGCCCAGTCATCTTAAAAACTTAATCAGAAGTAGGTTTATCCTTTTCATGTGTAGAGTATGCGTGTGCCCTGTAAGGATGTTCATCCATCAGATTACCTGGTTAAATTCAGAACAAAACCTAGATTTTATTTTGCTTGTTGCAGCTAAAGATGAAGTGGGTTTTCATTGCTTGATCAAATGCTTGTTACATAAAAAATACTTTATCCTTCTGCCAAACGGTTTTTGGATAAAACTGTTACAGATTAAACCATGTCAACATGGCACTGCCTTCTGCTATCTTTTAGTAAATAGGACTCTGGTTACTGAGAGATATAGTGTCAATTGGCTGCTGTTAGACAGCTATTAGGAAGTTTTTAATCTCAGTTTTATTGTGGATTTTGACAAAAGAAATTATTTCTATAAGCCAGATATTAAATTTTTTAAAAAAGTTGGAAATTCATATATGAGTGCCAGCTGTTTAGTGGTATTAACTGTGCAAACCAGGCTAATTAGCTTTCCTCCGAAGTCTTCTGCCCTTGTTCTAGCACAATCCTTGAAATTATTTAAACACAAGATTATCTCAAACCTTTTAAAAAGACTGGATTTTTTTTTTTTTCTCCTGTGCAGAACACTGAGCTTTATAAACAAGTCAGGCTTTCTGGCTTTATACGTAGAACTTCTAATACTGAACTTCAGTGTCCAGTGTATGTTAATTGGTATTAATACACCAGTGTTCAAATTGGTATATTAACCTGAGCTGCTTTCTGAGACCCATGTAAATGAATTTAAATACTTGAAAGTCTAGCAAGTGTTTGAAAATATTTGCATAATTTTGAGGGAATTGAGGGGGGGTAATACGTAGCTGCTTGATGATTTGAAAAAACAAAAACCAAAAACCCAAACCCAAAACAAACCCAACTTCTTAAAAAAGCAGTAAAACTTTAAAATATTAGTGACTAATGACCATGAAAGTGAACAGTGTACCTATACAAATGATGAAACAGTGAGCAAGGAGTGATGTTGATGCCAATAGCTTGAAACTCACTGTATTGTGTTGTAAACCTTGCTGGAAAAGGGGCACTCAAAAGCAAGAGAATCTTACATTTTATTATCTAATTTATTTATTTTTTTTAATCGGATGAGCTCATTTATCTTAAGATTAAATGGTGATAATGGATTATGCAGGAATTTGGGGCAATAGTACAGTCTTGCTTTCTTAACATGAACTGAGGTTATTAACACTGTATGTAGTATCTCTGAAAGATAGTAGAGGATTCTGAGTGAGTGTAAATAAAAAGTCAGTCCATGGTTCCTATTTCGTGAAGTCAGAGATCCCCTTGAGAAACTGTAAACTATCTGCAGTGGTTCCAAGGGCATGTCTTGTCCTTTTGTTTCCAATTTGCAGCTTATCTGAACTCTAGAAAATACCTTGGTTATGCAGCACAGTTATCTGGTTTTGCTGTGAAAAGGTGTGAGAAGAAGCTTTTCTTATCCCTTTCTCACCTTCTAGTACTTACAGGTTTTATGTCTTTTTTTTTTTTTTCTTCCCCTCCCTTCCTCATGCTCCCTGAAGCCTGCAAAGTCTACACACATGGTCTTTACCTCATTGTTGGGTTTTTTTTGTGTGTGTAGCGGTAGCTCTGTAAAAGATATAAATACTGCTAGGTGGCTTGTGAGATGTCAGAGTGAAAATGTTAGGTAAATAGGAGAGGAAGACTCTGTTTATAACCACAGTTGTCAGTTTATGAAGCCTAGAATACCCTACAGGGCAGGAATTACACATTTTTAAACTCATACAAACCCCATACTTCAAACAAATTAAGGTCTGGATTTGCTACACAGACTAAATTCCTTTAGGAGTTCTGTAGATATCTGGGCTGTCAGATGCACCAGTCTATTTGAGATGAGGTTAAACCAAAACTCTCTATCTGGAGACCTCTAATGTTTGGGCAAATGAAGATCTGTATCTCATCTCCGTGATTATTTTTCTTATAGGAGAAGAGTAACTGAGTTAGAATCTCTTGACACATTAATGAGACTGTGGTTTATTTCCTGGCACTGACTTTGTTTGATGATACAGATAGCAAAGCTTCTCTTTTGCACAACAGCTGTCGAGAAAAAGCCATTTCATCTTCTCGAAAGTCTGTATCCTTCCAATAATGTCTAAGATGTACTTCTGGAGCAGATTGATTATCTGGGAGGAAAAATAGAGATGGACATGAAGAAGAAGGGAACTTCAGTTGTTTTCTTATACTGACCCTCCATTCAGTTGTTTCCTGTTTTGGCAGTGAGTACATGGCTACAAAACAGCAGAAGTAGAGTGTTCCTGCCAGCTACTCTGAACTTCTTCTGTTATGGGTCATAAATTTCAAGGACAAACTGTATTTTGAACTTACTGAAATTTGAGAAGTCTCATGTAATTCTTTAACCTAATATCAGAGTTTAGGTCTTCGATCGTCCTGGCTCTGCTGCAACCCTCAAAAAAAGTCAGAATTGAAAAATCATTTTTTACTCATTGCAGATAACGACATTGAAGCAATACAAGAATCTGAACAGCTGAGTTCTGCAGAATTGCAATGATTTATTCTACAGCAATGTCTTCCTTTTGACAACGTGCAAAATAAATATAATACTGTTAAAATTTGGAAATGACACAAGTCTATGACTTTTTCCCTTCTGGAAGCATGTACCCAAGTTGTAGGCATGTTGAAACTAGTCAATGGTGAGAAACAATCTATACTATTTGCTAGCTGCAGTAAATGTGGGCCCAAAAAAAGTGAGTACACTTTTACAAGTGCTGATATGATTTAATAACATGATCATGCCCAGTTTACATTCTCCTGGGGGGTTATTTCCGTGCCTGCAACTAGCTGACTAGTGTCAGGAACACTGCTTATGCTGTGTTGCTACAACCTGTTCCAGATTGCCCACATAGTGCTGAATTAGCAAGGGGCTTTCTAGGAAAACCATGTTGCAAGCATGTGATTTTTTTTTTTTTTTTTAATTTTTTTTTTTTTAAACTCGCGTAATAGTGTTGTTGAACTTTAAACAAGCCTGTCCCTTTCTCTCTCTCTCCATGCTACTTGACCTCAGGAAGAAGCTTGGCATACCAGCCTACTGGCTTTTCTTGAGGGATATTAATAAGCAAATCAATACTACCATATTTTACTTGAAAGCAAAACTGAGAGCCTAGATAAAATGTTTTAAAAGGGTATTAAAATCTACATTTATTTAATTTATCTGGCTAAAATTCTGCAGCTTGTTGTTAAGATCGATGTTATGTGATGCAATTGTCTGTTCATCTATCTGATCTTTAGATGACCTTCTTGTTACCTACAAGTTACATCCTCATTTCTTGTCCCTGTCCAAATATCCTGATACAAAGTTTAATACAGAATAAGAAATCTAGTCTTCCTTGTCAAAGTGGGTTGAATGATCTGTGTATGCTTTATATCTTAGCAAGATTCTTTTGTTGAGGAGTCAGTTCACTGCTTTTCAATGAGACTGTTTGCTCCCTTACACACTGAATCTGAATTTTTCTTGTGGTCTTCTGTACAGGTCTTTGCCACCTCATATAATGACATCTCAGAAGGCAGCAGCTTTCACTTGACTTTACTGTAACTTTTTTTTTTTTTTTTTTTTTTACTTTTCCACCTTTTACAGCAGTGTCATCATTTTTTCGGTGCTAGCTTTAAGAGGAAACTTTTTTTTTTAAGCCCTTAAGCTAAAATTACTTTTTCATTTAAGTCTTTATATACTTGTTGTGAATTGCTTTCCTTAGTGTGACTGCCTCAGTAGATAGATTACTGTGCATTTCTGTAGCCCGTGATAAGATCTTGGCAATTGCTGCTTCCTGTAGGAACAGAACTGTTAAAATGACAGTATATCATTATCTCTTAGTCTGAGCTACTCCAGAGTTTATGGTGTAATAAAATAGTGTGATCAAATTGAGGCCTGCTGCAGAGTTGCCGGGAGGCTTTCTCTTGAATCGGAAGGCCTTTAGACTGGGCATTTAGTTTCTATTCTGGAAATACTGACATGCAAATCTATGCAACATTGCAGTGCTTGAATGACTGATGGCCTGAACACTTCTTCATGTGATCTTACGTAATACTTACTTGAAGATTTTGGGGTATATCTTCTCTTTCTTAATCTGTAGGTGTCTGAACAAGATGGGGAAAGTATAGCCAAATGTGCTGTTGTGCTGACTTTATGTGTGGCAACTATAGTGTAGTGCAGGGTACCATAGAATCATAGAATCGTTAAGGTTGGAAAAGACCCTTAAGATCATCGAGTGCAACCGTTAACCTATCGCTGCCAAGTCCACCACTAAACCATGTCCTCAAGCACCACGTCTACCCATCTTTTAAACGCCTTCAGGGATGGAGACTCAACCACTCCCCTGGGCAGCCTGTTCCAATGCTTGATTACCCTTTTGGTGAAGAAGTTTTTCCTAATATCCAACCTAAACCTCCCCTGGCACAGCTTGATGCTGTTTCCTCTCATCCTATCGCTTGTTGCTTGGGAGAAGAGACCGACCCCCACCTCGCTACAGCCTCCTTTCAGGCCGTTGTAGAGAGCAATAAGGTCTCCCCTCAATCTGCTCTTCTCCAAACTAAACAAATGCAGCTCCCTCAGCCGCTCCTCACCAGACTTCTGCTCCAGACCTTTCACCAACTTTGTTGCCCTTCTCTGGCCACGCTCCAGCACCTCAATGTCCTTCTTGTAGTGAGGGACCCAAAACTGAACACAGGATTCGAGGTGTGGCCTCACCAGTGCCGAGTACAGGGGCACTATCACGTCCCTGGTCCTGCTGGCCACACTGTTCCTGATACAGGCCAGGATGCCATTGGCCCTCTTGGCCACCTGAGGACACTGCTGGCTCATGTTCAGGTGGCTGTCAACCAACACCCCCAGGTCCTTTTCCGCCAGGCAGCTCTCCAGCCACTCCTCCCCAAGCCTGTAGCGTTGCCTGGGGTTGTTGTGACTGAAATGCAGGACCCGGCACTTAGCTTTGTTGAATCTCATACAATTGGCCCCAGCCCAACGGTCCAGCTTGTCCAGGTCCCTCTGCAGGGCCTTCCTGCCCTCCAGCAGATCAACACTTCCACCCAACTTGGTGTCATCTGCAAACTTACTGAGGGTGCACTCAATGCCCTCATCCAGATCATCAGTAAAGATATTGAACAGGACCAGCCCCAATACTGAGCCCTGGGGAACACCGCTTGTGACCGGCCGCCAGCTGGATTTGACTCGGTTAACCACCACTCTCTGGGCTCAGCCATCCAGCCAGTTTCTAACCCAGCACAGAGTGCACTTATCCAAGCCGTGAGCAGCCAGCTTTTCCAGGAGAATGCTGTGGGAGACAGTGTCAAAGGCCTTACTAAAGTCCAAGTAGGCAACATCCACAGCCTTCCCCTCATCCACTAAGCGGGTCACCTTGTCATAGAAGGAGACCAGGTTAGTGAAGCAGGACCTCCCTTTCCATGCTGGCTGGGTCTGATCCCCTGGTTGTCCCGCACGTGCCGTGTAGTGGCACTCAAGATGATCTGGTCAATGACCTTTCCCGGCACCAAGGTCAGACTGACAGGCCTGTAGTTCCCTGGATCCTCTTTCCGACCCTTCTTGTAGATGGGTGTCACATTTGCTAACTTCCAGTCATCTGGGACCTCCCCGGTTGACCAGAACTGCTGATAAATGATGGAAAGTGGCGTGGCAAGCTCCTCTGCCAGCTCCCTCAGTATCCTCGGGTGGATACCAGTGGCTAGGACAAGTAGGAAAGTTTGCAGAAAATACTTACTGAGCAAAGGGGGAATGGATGGACCTAGGACTCCAGAGCAGTTACAGGTTAGGAGACTAAATCGAGGGTAATTTTTTGAAGGCTGGGAGGAATGGAAAGAAAGGGCTGTGGGCTACAGAGTGAATCGCTTATGTTAGGTTTCTGGCAGGGGGAGGGGAGGAAGGGTCAGGCATTCTGGTACAGAAGGCTTTGGGACAAGGGGCTGAGAGCCACCCTGAGCACCTCTTCCTGACGAACATCTGTAGGACTCTGGAAAGTAAGGCTGTATTCATGGGACTGGTCCCTTTTGTCTGAACAACACAGCCATCTGCCCTTGCATTCTGTGTCCTTTGTGGCAGGAAATGTGATGCTGTCAGGCCAAGTGGAACCCATTCATGCAACTGAGAACAACCTTCTCCCGTAAAGCACTAAAGAACTTCTTATTCCAGTCACTACTGCAAATTAACAGCAACAAGAACTTTCCATTTGAAGAACAGCGCTTCAGCAGACTTCCTCTTTCCACCCCTGAAGTTTTTGGGGGTATTTGCACAGGGTACAGGACTTAAAACCGGGAGATGAACGGCATGGAATGACTCATGCCCAAAACCAGAAGCATTTGACTTTGGAAAACTGACTTCAGTTCGAGCCCTTCCTCTTCAAAGTTTTATATTGCATGACCTTTTAAATGAAATGTTGAGCTTCCTTTTTAAATGACAGGATCTCTGCAGTGTGACTATGAGTGTGATTCAAGAAGGTGTTTCGTAACTTTATCAATCCCTGTGTCCATCCACTAACTTCAGTTCTCGTGACATCACTGGCTTCAAGTTCCTCAGAGCATGATAATTACATGCTTTGAATGAGTCTGCTTTTTCCAACATCGAGATCCTGTGGTACTATTATTGACATATTCGGAAACCGCCCTGACACCAGTGAGCATCAGTAGTTATGTGATTCCTGCAATAACCCATAACAGAAGTTTTTGAAGAATGTACAAGAAAGCCTATAACATGGCCATTTTATGTAACTTCTCACTAGATTGTTTCCCTCCAATAATTTTCTTTGTTGAAGGCCATCTCATTTCCACTGAAGTCAGCTTCATATCCTGGAAGGGATCTTGGAAATTTTTTTTTTTTTTTTTTGGTCACTGTATATGTTCTAGCAACTGCTGTAGCCAAACAAACAAAAAAAAAAACAAACCCCAACAAAAATCCCAAACCACTTTTATCCCATATTGCGGAGAAGAGTATGCCCCATCTTTTCAGACGTGGATTTGACCACTGAGGTCCAGGCATGCACGCCCTCCAGGATTTTCTCTTTTATTGGTGTTCATTACATTCAGAAATGAAGTGCTATATGCTGGTTGGATTTTCAGCTTGCCCGTTGCCGTATCTAGGTCCCCCATTTTATTCCCACCCCACCCCATTTTTTTTCCTGTTTGTTGAAACATGCTTCAGAAATATATTACACTTTTTAAATTGTCTGCATTTCTGGAAGGTGCATGGGTAACTTCTTTCTTTTCATTTTCTCTGTGCCTATGGGAGTTATGCATCTCCTAGAACTCCCTTACTCTTTCAGTACCTTTAGGCATTGTAGCATCTTTAAAAAGATCTAATATTTGGTTGTGAGGTAGTAGTCAGCTCTCTATTCCCTGAGCAATAAATTACCAGTTTCAGATCCTTAAATATGTGATGTTGGTATTTGAATCTGTGGAACTCTCTGAGTCTGGGAGTAGTGTGTATGTGCACATATGGATGTATGCTTAAGTATCATATTTTTATATAAAAATGCCTTTGTATCACTCCATTTCTGTAATGAAGCATTTCATCCATTTCCTTTTTTAAGAGTGGGGACAGTTCTTTTCAAATTTTTTTAATGCCATGAAAGGAAACAGTGTAGATTAGTGCTGCTGGTAATTTAACCCAATATTTACAGCAAAAATGCTTAAGGATCTTTTGATTTCATTTGCATTTTGCCATTTGTTTTTTTGTTTTTGGTTTGGGGTTTTTTTTAATATGACTACTAAGTGGTAGGGTGGTTGGGTTGTTTTTCGTTTTGTTTTGTTTTTTTTTTTAACACTTAAATAACATACGTAGGCTGTGTGGGAAATGTGGTTAGACATCTAGAAAACCATTTTTCCTAGTTCCCTGTTTTTGTCTCTTGTTAATCCTGTACAGTCAGTACAGAAGAAAAATAAACCCCTGCAAAATACAAAGTCACCAACTTAGTGTCAGAGACGAATTTATGAAAACATCCATTTAAGCTGCCTCATGTTTGAGATATTAGACTGTGGCAGTCAAGATCATATTCTCCAGACTGCATTCTTCGTAAGCAGAAATACTGGCAGCCATGTGTTAAGTTATAAAAAGATAGCAGCTGATGTCAGGGCTTATTTCAGTGAGGAGCCATTTCAGAATACTGTACTAATTTTGAGCAGGTATATGTAAAATAGAACTCTTCCCTTGACATGTAGCATTCAGTGTAAATTGATACATATCTGAATAATGGGGTAGAAAAGGCTAAACAAGTAATAAGCTGCAGTACATAGGCCATTTAAAAAAAAAAAAAAATCTTCAGTATTGTACGTGATTCTTTATGCAAAACTGAGAGGAACAGAAAAACAGTTCAGTTTGACCTGCATTTTAGGGATTAGATTTTTGAGCTGGTATAAAACCCTCCTGCTCTGATGTTGGAAAGCTACCACAATTTGAACCAGAGCCTGCGCTAATTTGAAACTATTAATAGAGGAGTGCCCAGCCTTTCTGCGCAAGTGATCTACGTATCGCAAGCGGCCCTCCAAATGCACTTTTATGTGTGCAGAAACCTGTTCTCTGGTCTCACTGGATGTGGATCAACACCATGCTCAAATATATTTGTGTCTGGACAGATAATTAATATTAAACTCTGCTTCATTTGGTTGACTATATTTAACAAAATTAATTTCATCCAATGAAAGGGGATGAATTTAGCTCAATAATTTGTTTTGAATTATGCTTTTTAGTGGCCTCTGGGCTAGGTTCATTTGCTCATTTCATGAATGTGCACAGTGTCTGTTTTAGGATTTCTTAATTATGCTATTGAAATATCAGTTCCACAGTAAATGCATTCCTTCGGTTTTCATAAATTTCAGTTAAATCTAACAGCTCCACCCTGAAGTTTCTAGTACTATAATTTTTAAGAATTGCGTATTTATGCAGTATTTATTTACAATGTGAAGTTGTCTTTCACAAATCGGGACTAATGTCCAAGGACAGCAGAATTCTTTTCATTATAACTTTTGAAATTGTCTCAGGTAGCTGAGCTATTGTATGCATCTGAAAAAAACTGAAAGAAACCCTAATTATGTGCTTTATATGTTATGCTATATATATGTTTTTGTTGAGCGTGTGAATTAGATACAAATAACTTCAGCCATTTGCAGCTTTGTGACATCTTGCTGATAACTCAAGATAAAGATGTAAATGATCTTAGACAAGTCACCACTCCATGTGTGTGTTTGATGCCAAGGGGGGTTGGCAAGTTTTTTTCTATCACAATGAACGTTTTCTCATTGCTGCTGAGTCAGAAGTGCAATTGGTAGTTTCACTGATAGTGGAAACAATTGCTTCAAGCAGTTTATATGAAAGTGCTTTGGGGCAGAGACCCTGCCTCATCAGGAGTGTAAAGGCATAATGTCTGGTAAATGTTCTGCTACTTTATTATGCAAGCTAATAATATTTTAACACACAAATAATGTTAGTGTTGTATTCTGATAAATTTAAACTCAGTTCTTAAGTTGAAGCCCAAAGTGCTTTCTGTCCGGAACTCCCACATGTGAAGATGTGAAGTCAAATGGGTATTTGTCTTAAAATAGCTAGTGTTATGATGATATTAGATGGATTAATATCTAAGACTTTATTTTGTTTTGTTTCAGGACATCAGGCACAAAGCCAGTGATTTTCCATGTAAAGTGGCCAAACATCCCAGAAACAAAAATAGAAATAGGTACAGAGATGTCAGTCCCTGTAAGTACGTTTTCTTTTCCATTGTTTGTAACAGACTGTTGGCCTCTAATGACTTCTTCTAACAGCTAAATGTTCTTTGTAAGAACAAGATTTCTGTTCGATGGATATGCATCCGAGACAATTCTTTTTGTTAATATAGTTATGTATGAGATAGATGTCACAGGATGCCATTATATCCATAGGATTATGCTAGAGCAGCATACAGTAGATTCTGTATTTGTCAGCAGAAATCTGAGGGGAAAAAACTTGCTTTACCTTTGAATTCTTATGCTAGAGAAGAATGGTGGCTGAAGTAACATCAATAAAATTGCAAGTATCCTTTCTATTACAGTATACTTACTAGAACATCCTTCTAGTCAATATAGCATAACTGCCCCTATTGGGAGATGGGGAAGAGTCCTACATAAAACATACAACTACTACAAATAAATCTAAGCTAATAAGCTAATTGGAACAGAGAAAAGGGGGCATTTGCAAAGGTGGCAAGACTAGTGAGACACCTGTGTTTCTGAAATGATAATCATTACGTATTCTGATGAATTCTGATGGGAAGTGCATCTCTGAGCACGTGTTCTCTGTACAAGGCACAGCTCAGTTTGGTGTTGCAGCCTGTCTTTCCTTTCACGATCCCATGTACAAAGGCCGTAACATTCAGACTTGCCGGTGCCTGGCATGCTGTACTTTTGGCGTGTGCAGAGAAGTACAAGACTGTAGTCAAATGATTGGCAAATAATACTTGATGTATCAGACACTGAAGAAATGCCTGAGCTGGTTCACTAAACTGCCTTCTCTGCACGAAATGACAATGCCTGTTCTGGGACTTCTTTCCCTCTTCAAGGGCGCAGTACTGCCACGTGTTTTAAATGCAAAGTTTCTATAGGCTCCGTCACTGAGAAAATGTCTATCTTCTGTTCAAAGATGAGTATTATTGTATATCAGAAAACTTTTATACTTAGTGGTTAAAAGTTACTGAAATCTTGGGGGCAATCGACTAGGAACAATACTGTTGCACATAGTTTGCTTTGCTAAGCAGTTCTAATATTTGGGGTTGTGAGTAACAAATGGTTCCTTTTTGCCTTTAGATAATACTGCTTCCAATCTGTTTCACTTTTTTGCAAAATGTGGGAACTCTTGTATGTGGTTTTTTGTTGGTGGTTCATTTTTTTAATCCTAAGTGGAGCAAGCTGAGAGTAACAAGAGCAATGAAATTGCATTTGCTGTAGTTCTTGAATTTTGATCATTCTTTCAGTACATTAAGGTGTGGTTGGGTTGGGAACAGTAGCTAAACGTCTATAAGAAGAATAAGAAGCCTCTGTTCTGTTTGTCCGATATATGTTTACGCAAAGCTTTAACAACCTTGAACAAGCTGAGTTTGCAGAAGATAAGCAGTTGTGTAATTAGATTTATTCAAAAACAGTAACTCGATAACTGTACAAATAGGTCAGTGTGATCTGGTTTGCAAATTACTGTTGTGATTACTTCAGATGCAAATGCTTCCGTTCTTGCAGTGTAGTCTTGGAAGACGGAGTGCAACTTACGTTCACTGCTCTGCTGTAGTGCTGTTCGTGTAATACCTATATCGTCTTGCCAGAGTTAAAGGCACCAGCGAACATTTCTGCATTACCTGTGATAGAGCTCTTTTTGTTCTTCTGGACGACTCGGGTTTTTTGATCGTAACATCTGATGAGGTTGTGTGTGGATTGTGCTGTGTTGCATATACGTTAACCAGTGTTTTCTAATTATGCTGCAGTTGATCACAGTCGAATTAAGCTAAACCAAGGTGACAATGACTATATCAATGCTAGTTTGATAAAAATGGAAGAGGCCCAAAGGAGCTACATCCTTACCCAGGTAATTGCTGGCAGCGGGTAATAAAAATCATATCGTGATTGGAGTTGTTTTTCATTGTTTTTCTTTAGCCTTATTATGTTTGTTTTCTTTATTGTAAAGCTAGTTCAGTGTATATTAACATCTGTGTGTGTGTATAAACATATACATAGAACAGTTTTACAGAAATGCTACATATTTATTCCTGCTTCCTGTCAGCACTGACTGACTTTTTTGTAGAGTATTTTGGCCACTTTGTATTTGACTTTAGACCCATCTAGGCTAGAAGCTAACGTGCTTCTAGAAATCTGCTTGTTGGCTTATGACGAGCAACATTTACATGTGGTTGAAATGAATCGCACTTCTACATGGAAGGTCAGCACAAAGGTTTCAGACCACTATTAAGTTGCCTGATAAATTCTCTGAACCCAGCTGAACCTCACTTAGTGGGAGGGCTTCACATTTGCAGAACTGTATGTATGAACTTCAAGATGTTCAAAACCTATTTGAAATAACATACTTTAAATATAACGGATATTCATGTGTTATGTTGAGTGGGGCAGGTGTTAACTAGAAGATATTAGGGAATTTTTTACACCTGACCTTCTGTTTCAAGTAAGCAGTATGCTCCACCACGTATTTCTTGTTAAACGTTCTTCTGAAAGTGATGTTATTGTAGTATTTACAAATAGTGTACCTCCTAATAACACGGCTTGCAAAAGGTCTAAGTTGGGCAATGCTGATGCTTCTACCTTTAATGTGAGAGAGGAAAGCTATGAATACAGACTTTAGTGATGGGAATACGGGGGGCAGGAGGGAAGTGGCTGTTTTTCACTGAATCTGTGAATTCCACACCTATCTATAAAACAAATTTAAAAATACCCAGATACCCTGTTGTCTTATTCTGAAAGCTAGCAACTGTGCCAGAATTCTTGTTTGTTCTAAATGTTTGGTTCCCTGGAGACTGCCCTGGTCTCTAATCTTAACTTTTTTTTTACCCCTTCCTCCCACACTTTAGATAAAGGTAGGCTGGGATTAATATTTTCAAGCAGCAGCTCTTCCTTCCTGTTTCTAAAGAATAAAGATAAATCTTCTAAGGAAGAAGTGGACAGTACAGTGTTCAATATGAAAATGATTCTGTGCACACAGCTCTTACTCAGACCAGGGGAGGTTGATCATCGGGTTGAACTGATAGACCTGTATGTGGAATAGTCAAATGTGCAGCTAACTGGTACTGGTTATCTGTTCTGATCCAGAATTTAATGGATTCAAATGGCTTTATTTAAATCCAGTCATTCTTTCTGAGGACCCTGGCCTGCTATTTTGTGTGAGCAAAGTTATGGATAGCAAATACCAGAGGCACAACGATGCTGGTTTGTGTGGCCCAAAATTCAGAGCAATGGTTTTGGAGTAGAAAATGGCAAAGGAACATACCACAAACAAAAAATTACAAGGAAATCTACTTAGTGAGTAGACAGTAGTCTTTAAAAGGAGTTATCATTTTGTTCAGTCCCAAAGCAGATCCATGAAGATTCTGGAAAACCATATAATTTGTTACTGATCTGGCATTGTTTCAGTCTTTTGAATGTCTGTCCATTCAGTCTAGTAGTTTTCAAGTATTATGAATAACAATGATGAATTGCAGAAGAGTACAACATAAACGGTAATTCTGCTCTTAGTTAGTCAATGAGGTTTTATTTCCCCATTATATGTATACCTTTCCTAAGAAAATTCTCTCAGCATTTTTCACTCCCAGTTCTCTTCTTGCAAATGAGACTACTTCCCTCTTCCTGTTATGTATGGGGGGGAAAAGATCAACCATGCTTTAATGGGTAATTTCATAGTGGGAAAATGGAACTTAAAGCTGTATCACTGCATTTTTTTGCAGTTTGAAATGAGAAGTTGCTTGTTACTTGTCTAAATTTATTGCCTAGTGCAGTAACTTTTACTGGGGAGCATTGCACTGACATTAACAGAAAATAATGCTTATTTCTGGGGATTCTGTCTCTGCAGGGACCTTTGCCAAATACTTGTGGTCACTTTTGGGAGATGGTTTGGGAACAGAAAAGCCGTGGTGTTGTCATGTTGAACAGAGTGATGGAAAAGGGATCTGTAAGTACTTACCCAGTTCTAGCTATATGTTCATTGCATGTTTATAAAGTTTTTTCTTTAAAAAAACAAAACCAAAAAAACCCAACCCAAATAAAGGGGGAGGGGTGGAGAGGTGATGACCATCAATAATTTTGTCTAGAAATTATGCCTAGAATTGAATACTTGGTGAACTGATCTCAGTGCAGTCAGAAAATTATTCGGTTTGTAATCGTAGGTCTTAATTTCTTCTGAGTTTGGCTGAAATAAGGCATGAACACAATATGACTCCCCACACAAATGAATGTTTGGTCTCTACTGATAGCCTAGGTATCTGAATGTAGTTCTTCTCAGTGCACACAGATTGCACCTCTCAAAGCTCATTCGCACCAAGTGTTCATTCATGAGCATTATGAAATTGTTTTGAAGTAGTTATAGAGGCAGTTTGACTCCAAGTGTCCTTCATGCAGTAAGAGCTCTGATTATTAAATGTATCATCAAGGCATATTGTTTCTCCACCAGTGTCCTTGCTTTACAAAAGACATTAGAGGTATGAGGACAACAAGGGTACAATTGACAGTACTTCTCCTGGTGTCTGTCTTAAGCAGCGATCTGGGTGATGGGGAACCAGCTGTTAAGCCAGTGCTTTACTTGCTAGGACAAGTGCGGTGGGCTGAGTTCTGTCCGGACCTTTTAGGGAGTTTACATTAGACAAGACAGGCAGAAGATGAAGGGAAACAATAGATGAACAAACAATTGGGGTTATTTTAAGTAATTTACCTTCAGATAGAGAAAGAGTTTTGATTCCTCTGGCACATAGAGTAGCTGCTGTCTTGAGAAGGAAACGCCTCAGCCTTTCTGATGGTGGAGAGGACAGGAACCATCAGGCATGGTTTTCATCCATGGGTCAGAGTTCTGCCTCTATGCTAATTCCACAGCTGCCATCCTTAAAGTGGACTTGGCAGCTGTGCAAATTTGAGACAAAAGCAATTTTAAAGACTGATAGAAATGCACGATTTAAAGTTGAACGTTACAGTGTAGTCAGTATAAAGACACTTTGGAGGAGGGGTAGTGGGTGTGTTGGGTATCCACCAGTGATAACTGGGTGGCACATGCTTTTGCATAATCGGGAAAGAATTTCCAATAATCAGGAAAATTCTTGTGCAATGAGTTGTGTTTTAATAAACTACAGTCTCAATTTTTGAGTGTTTTGCTTTTTTTGTAGTGCAAGTGAAATTTAATCTTCAAAAGAGATGCAGTAACCATATTTTTCAATAGTTTCTTCCTTCCCAACAATTCCCGCTCATTCTCTGCACTGCCAATAGTTTTGAACAAAATGAATTATTGTGATCCCTTAGGGCAGGCTGCTTACGCTTCTCAGCAAACAGCAGTGGGGGACCTACAGTGGAGCACAACAAAATATTGTTTGCAGACACATTTGGTGGAGAAATTAGACACAAAGCCAGTTGCTGTCTCTTTAACATTAATAAAAAAAAAAAGCGCAGAGAATTATAACTGCATTCTACACCCTGATAAACTAGAGGATGTATTTTGAATAAAAACTAGAATTAGTCTGAGTGAAACTAGTGTTAGTCTACCTACGAATAAAATACCGAAGGGTTTTCTTACTTATTAAAATGCTTTCAGAAATCATGTTCGTCTTGAGAATGCTGTTCTTCTTTCATCGTTCTTCAGCTTCAACTTTAAAGCCGTATTATTTGCCCTTTAATAAAAGAGGCGTTAGCCATGTCCAACAATCTATTCTTACTGCATGTTTAGGTATGGGCAAATAGGGGCAAATATGGCCATAATCCCATTTCAGAGGAGCAGTGCTTAGTGGCAGAAGTAGCAGGCCAGTGCTCCCAGTCACAATATCCTTAGATTTAAGTGTCAGGAACTTGGTTGCAGACTTTCCTGTTCATGTTGCTGATGAGTTTCTTTAGTTTTATTTTTTTCCTGCACACTGCTAAATGTGCTACTTTTCTATTTGGTTGGCTCATTTAAGGTCCTAGCATGTAGCAGTCTTTGTAAAACTAAGCTCTCTGGGAAACTTTACTGAGAAAAATTGAAATTCAGTCAGAACTAGGTAATGGGAATATTTGCTGAATGCAGGTTTTTTTTGTTTGGCACTTCTAAACTGTGCCACGTAAAATCAAAATGATCTCACTGCTATTTTTATTTTTGTGGTGAGTTGAGTGGAGTAACCCAAAATCTCATCTGATGTTACACTTGCAAATTAGCAACTTTGTAGTTCTCTATATGTAGCTTATTCATGGAATTCATAATACTTTTTCACAGTATGTTCTGCTCTTGTTAACATCTAACTCTTCTTTTGAAATTTAAATATTTGACATGAGGATAATAAATAAAATGCAGAGTAGACTAAAATTCAGATTTTGGCAGAGGGTTGTGAGAGCTTTTATACTTAGACAGTTATTAGATTTTGGTTGTTTGTTTGTTTGTTTGGACACAAGCTAAAATAAATAGTGGCTTTGGTGATTTTGATTAGATTCCATAGCTTCACACTCTTTCAGCTTACATGTAGAAGAAAGAGAGCTCTACCTAAACAAAGCTATCCTCAATCCTTAGGTATTTTCATGAGTTCAATCAGGGTCAAAATAATCTGACTCATACAAAAGATTCAGTGAAGATGTGGTTCTGCAACATAAAGGAAGACTGACATTCTTCACCCTAGAATTGGTCCTTCTTAATAATAAAAGCAGATTAAGAAATTGCCTCATAAGAAAATGTTGTATTTAAGGATGTTTATTCCTTGCCTTTTACACAAACATAAAGGACATATAAATGTCTCCTATTTGTTTTTAGATAAAGTGTGCGCAGTACTGGCCACGGAAGGAGGAGAAGGAAATGTTTTTTGAAGATACAAACTTGAAACTAACATCGATATCTGAAGATATAAAATCATATTACACAGTACGACAGCTAGAATTGGAAAACCTTACAGTAAGTACAGAAACTAGTACCAATCAGATTCTTCAGTCTCTCTGAGGTGAGATTCACCTCCTCATCAACAAGGTCTTGAAAAAGATGGTCACGAATTATAGGAGATTTTGTTCTGGAATCGGTGATTCTGCATGAGATAGTTCTTCAGCCTCTAGTTTGTGTGTTGTGGAAGTAAAACTCTTAAATATTTATGAAATGTATCTGGGGAAACTACAGTCCTTTTCATGTCTCGGCTGTACACTGAGTGAGAAGGTTAGTTTGTCACTACACTGCCTTTCAGAGAAGCCTTTATAAAATCACTTAGCGGATGTTCTAGTGCTTTTGTGTTCTAGCTGAAGTAATTGCTCTTCCTGTCACTTAAGCTACCTGTTTGCCTGTGTCTTGTCCTAAGGCTTATTTTTAGGTTTTGGCTTAAATCTTCAGGTTTTGCATTGATGGCCTTCATCTGAAAGCAGGAACTGTTTTAGCCCTGGTCCTGCAATGAGTGGTATGGAGCTTGGTACAAGGATCAGGCCACTACCTTTAAGAGAAATAATTCTTCTTTTTTTTTTCTTTTTTTTTTCTTTTTTTTTTCTTTTTTTTTTCTTTTTTTTTCTTTTTTTTCTTTTTTTTCTTTTTTCTTTTTTTTCTTTTTTTTTTCTTTTTTCTTTTTTTTCTTTTTTTTTCTTTTTTTTTCTTTTTTTTTTCTTTTTTTTTTCTTTTTTTTTTGCAATGCCAAAATAAAAGTATACGTGCCGTTTCCCACCCTTCCTCTCCTCTTCAACGCTGCCCTGTATTAGAGCAGGGAGAGCTAATCTAAAGCTCCTTGGGGAGACTGGCTAAGGAAGCACACCATTAACTTTCACTGCATGCAGGTCACTGAAGATAATGTCTGAGGTCCTCGATGGTGCTGACCTAGGTGTGTACGCTGTGATGTGCTAGCCTGAGTTCTGTCCTGGTACTGCTCACTCCTGGAAGACACAGTTATTCCTTTGCTCATCTGTTAGCATCTTGCATGCTTCATCCTGCCAGGAAACATGAGACAGCAGATGAATTTGACTAAATTATACTTGAGTAAGAATTTAGCTGATGTAGCTTATGGTGTGTATTAACTATGACGTCTGCCGTAGACATGTTTGATGGTTGTGGCTCAGTATTCTAGGAGGATGTGAGCACCCGTGGTTTAGTAGTCTTGGAAGAAAGTTTTCAGGTTGGGAACAAACCTGTAAAGGAACAGCTGTGGTAGTGTGAGGGCTTTGCCTGCAGAAAGTGTGAAGGGCTTCTCTAACTCGAGGTACTTCATTCTGAGAAATCTTCAAATGATAGTCTGTCGTTAGAAGTTGGAAGGCAGTAGTGCCAGATGTCTTGTGATACAGGCATTTGAACCATACTGAAAAAACTACACTATGTTATAAATAAGTAAATTTACTTATGCAATTTCCTTTGCTCAAAATGGAGACCTTCACAACAAGAGAAAATTATTTGTAATTAGTTTCTTAGCTGTGCAGCTATAAAAGCTCCCTCAGACTGGTGGAACTTTGTCATTTGAATTTTAAGTCAGCTGTTCTAAAGAAGTAGTAGAATCAGTGTAGTCTGAGTAGCATACAAAGCTGAGCAGGCACGTGCCTCCATCCCATGTAAGTCAGAGTTATTTTCAAAGGAAGTAGCTAAAATTTTTCCAAAGGCACAAATTTGCAATTGACCTAAAGGTCAAAATGTCTAATGTCTAAAGCTGTATGTCTAAACATATAAGTGACTATTTGCTAGGAAAATGAATGAGGAATTGTATTTGCTGATTAGAACATCATTGTAGGCATCTGTGCTTTGACTTGTGCGTCTGACTCATGTATCCAAGCTAAAAGACTTCCTAAATACTGTTTTTACAGACACGGGAAACTAGAGAGATTCTGCACTTCCATTATACTACGTGGCCCGACTTTGGCGTCCCAGAGTCACCTGCTTCATTCCTCAATTTCCTGTTCAAAGTGAGAGAGTCCGGCTCGCTTAACCCTGAGCACGGACCCGTTGTGGTGCACTGCAGCGCAGGCATCGGGAGATCAGGAACTTTCTGTTTGGTTGATACGTGTCTTCTACTGGTAAGAACTACTTCTTCAGATGATACGCTATTTCTGTAGAGTTATTTTGAGGAATGGTTTGTCATAGGCTTGCCAAAGAGCTGTGGTATGTTCCGTGAAGTATTGTTGCATGCTATTTCCCATTATCTTAATCATATTCTGGTTTGGGAGTGTATTCCAAGGCAGATCTCGTTCTTAACTGGCCATTTTAAGTCTGGGGAAGAAAAGTCTCTAGTTTTTAGAGCGATTTGCAAAGGCAGGCTTTGCCCTCGTGGTTGAGAAAAAACCCACTAGGTGTCTGCTAAGTAATAGCGTGAACTGTCCTAAAACAATGCAAAGACATCTAACGTGTTTCCTTTTACAAAGTCAGCTTCACCTGTAGGCAGGGGGAAATTGTCCTGACTTTGAGATAAAGCTGGAGTTCCCTTGGCTTTATTCTGTCACTGTGCGAGAGCAGCTAATACACAGAAGTCAGGCCTAGGTTAAAATGTCTCTTTTTTTTTTTTTTTTTTCCTAATTATATTTTCAAAACAAGGAAGAAAAAAGGGAAAAGCATACAACATGTTGGAGACCCAGTGTTGTTTTCCTTTCTCTGTCTCTCTAGAGACCCAATAAATAGCTGCTGGTACCAGTTTTTTATTAGTTTATTAATTCTGTAATACGGAGGGTAGTTTGAAGGCCATACTACAAAATGAGTCATTGCATTGAATCTCATCAGAGCATAAAGCATGTTTCAAATTTTTATCTTCAGATGGACAAACGGAAAGATCCTTCTTCTGTGGACGTTAAACAGGTTCTCCTCGAAATGAGGAAGTACAGAATGGGGCTTATACAGACAGCAGATCAGCTCCGTTTCTCCTACCTAGCTGTTATTGAAGGGGCAAAATTCATTATGGGAGATGCTTCAGTGCAAGTGAGTATTATGGACTGCACAGCCTGATGTGGTGAGCTGTGACTCTGTTCTAACTGTAGCAAATATGTGGGATGAACAGAATAGAAAGAAACTTTAAATTTCATTCTTGCTTTGGCTTCAATAAATTTTTATATTATAGGGCTCTTAAATACAGTGCTTTATGATCGTCACTACCTAAAGTGTTGTATTTAAGAGCCTTCAAAAAAGTACCTGTGATATAACGGGTGGCCTTGTGTACCTTTCAACACTGAAATTTGGGTATAGACTGGCTGAATCGGCCTTGTCTTTTATTTCAGGTAATAAAAATTTTCTAATATGCCAGAAGCTTATTATGATTAAATCCTGTAAGTTTGTTTTATGGTAAGCAGAACTCTAGCAACAGAGTTTCTCTTTAAATTTTCCAGAAGTAGATAAAAATTTCCTGCATTTATAGCGGATGCCTTCTGTACCGGATGTAGCTTAGGTTTGGAGCTCTTGTGTCTCGTTTTTTTGGGTTCCCCCCCCCCCCCTCCTTTTTTTCAATGCAAATGAACAGCCACTCTAAGAATAAATGAAAAGGTAGAGTGTAAAGACCCTGCCATGTTAAAGTTAAAAGTTATAGCAGCTTACATAGAAGAAGTAGATAAAAGCTTAATAGGGTCTTTCCTTCCTGAAGGAACAGTGGAAAGAGCTCTCCAATGAAGACCTGGACCCTCCACCTGAACACACCCCACCACCTCCCAGACCACCAAAGCGAACCTCAGAAATGCACAACGGAAGGATGCATGAACACACAGAGTTCTTTCCTAAACATCAAGTAGTAGAGGAAGAGATTAGATGTTCAGTCAGCGCTGTGGAAGAGACGGTTCCAGATGGCAGAGCTCGTTCATCTGTACCACTGATCACAGACAGGTAATTCATTTAGTTTCCCACTTTTAACTGTCCCAAGACGACTGTCCAGCTGGCTTACAGCGTTGAGAGGTTGTAGGTCGTTTGCTCATAAATGGCATTTCATACAGAAGGTCCTGAAGAGACCTTGATCGAGTCAGTGTAATAGTAGTTCCAACCCCAAATCTTTTCAGTAAAGGTCTTATGCTCATGTCCTTTTAACTTCACACGTGAGCTAGGGCCTCTTACGGGATCCTGCTAGAGTAAAAGAAAAAGCGACAGCGTAATGAGGTGGTTTAGTCTTGCAGTGTATATTAAGTTACAGAGCAGCTCTTTCACTGCATAGAGGCGGTATTAGTCATGTAGCTGAAAACGAGGCTGACTAGCTTTAGCCGCACTTAGAAAGGTGAAATTAACTGCGAGCAAAGCTACTTTGATGAAAGGAGTAGGGGGCTCATGAACAGAGAACTTTTCTACCCGTCATTGTAACCTAAATTGTAGAGACTAATAAATGTGCAGAAATGCTGTGTACACGAGCGGTAGAGCAGCAAAGAAGCCAAGGTTCCTGCCTGCTTAACCACTAGATGTCACTCCTGATTTATCAGAGTGGCGTGGAACTGGTTGAAATCCCCACGCCTTGGTGTTGCTGGCGTCCTGCATGTTAACTAGTTTTTTTCAGAACAACCAAATGCCACGCAGAACAAAAAAAATCAAAATTAAGAAAATAAAAATAAAAAGCCCTACACCCACGAGGGATAATCAAGGGAAAGTTTAATGTTCCCCCATTAGATGGTCTCCTAACAAGATATCTTCAGCTTCCCTTAGGAATACTGGAATAAAATACCAAGTTTTAGTATTGTCCAGAGAACTCCAGAGCCTTTTCAAGAGATGCAGCTGGCAGGCTTGATGTGTTTCATTGAGCTGAACCAGTGGGGGAGTGTGTGACTCCGGGAGCTGGAGATTAGCGAGATGTGTTTCCAGTAGTCTTTCTGCAAAGTAAACCTCCTCGTCCTTTCCCATAGTGGAGCAGAGGGGCTGAGACCGTGGCCTGAACCTGTTGTCTCCCTCTAAATTTTGCTGGAGGCAAGGAGATAAAATGCAAGTGTTTCCCTGCTCAGTGTGACACAACGGTTTGATCCGGATTTTTCTTATTTCATTGGGGAGATTCTGGAAGCGAAATACTCAAATTCCAAACATCTTTACTAAAAAGAAAGGAAATCTTGGAAATAGGAATGGATACAAATGGAAGCTTAGCTACAAAAGAAGGAAATATTGCAAGGGTAGCACCTCCCTCTTTCTGCCCTCCGTGACAATACAGTTCTGTTACCAGAATATTTGCCTGGGATGCGAGATGCCAGCTAATGCTTTCCACGCCTAACGAAGAGTATGGATTTAGCGCTGGTGTCTTGTGTCTTCTCATTAGCTATATAAATCTGAATTTCTCAGTGAATAAATGATTTCCTGAAAATACTTTACACAGTGTAGTTTAACTGAACATAAGACCTGTCTCGCTCTAAAGAGCTCAGAGAATTAATTTCATTTATTATAGTCCCTTGTTTGAGGTTGGAGTTGAGTCATGCTCTGGAACTGCCTGTCTTCACTCACTGTAGAGGCTGACCGGGCGCCTGCCTTTTGCCTTGCTAAGGTTAAATCCTACCTTATGCGATGCTTCGGGCGTACTGGGAAAGGCCAGGACTGGAATCCCGAGCTCCCTCACTCCGTACCAGTGCTGTTGCTGCAGGATGAGGCCTCCGTTGTGATCATCGCTCTTGTCCTCCTGTCTGGGGCAGGGAGCCTGAAGGGGGGGAGCAGTCTGGTGTGAAGGGACGTGGGACAGCGCGAGGCTGGAGGAGACGGCGGGGTGGGAAATAGACCTGGTGCTGGCAGTGGCGAGGGGAGAAGCAGCAGAAGTCTTAAGCACGTTTATTTTCCTGCCCGGATATTCTAGTGTCTGGGATGGAAGATTCCTGAGTTCTTCTGCACCTAAGCTGTCCGCAGATGTCTAGGAAATCCCCCTGCAAAGCATCTCCCCGCTGGTTACCACCCCACGGGTTCTCACAGCATGATGATGCTCTGCTTTCTAAACTCTGCTGGAAGAAGTTGTACAGCAGATATAAAAGGTCCCGCTCAGTTATGAAGCCTCTTTGGGTGCCAGCACGCTGCCAGCAGGATGGAGGTCTAGTATCTAGGGAAAAAAGCCTGATTAGAGAGTATTAAAGGTGACGAGCTCTTCAGTTCCAACATTAAAGGCTATCGCTGTGCATTTAGCCACTCTTTCTAAGTTACGGCTGCTCAAGCAGCCACAGTTCGTCATTTTCTGACTTTTTGGGCGGGTGCTTGATTTTAGAACCTTAATGTTCTCCTGACCTGGACGAAGGTTTGGTGTGTGCTGGTTCACTGCTCGTCTCAGTGCAGGTGGCAGGTCTGTGATAAGCAACGGGAGTAGGTGGTGTTTAAAACTAAGTCAGCTTGTCCTTTAAAGAGCACAAAATACTCCCAAGCATGGCTTTTGATGACAAGCACTGTTCTAAACCTGTAATTTAATAGCCAGAGCTGTAATAATTAGTGATAGGCTTTGGTTTGTCGTCTGCTGCGGCTCCTGATAGCGAGAGCCCTCCAGCTTTGCCTGCGGTGTCCCATGGGTGAGGCCACGCTCTTGCAGGGTCTGCGTGGCTTCTCTCCTAGACGGGGAATCCGGTGCTGAATGTTTCTTTCTTTGCCCTTAAGCACTAGTCAAGACACTGAAATTCGGAGGAGAACTGTTGGTGAAAATCTGCGCCTCTCGCCCCACAAAGAAGAATCGATGAAGTCCGAAAACTCAGAAGAGGATGACGAGAACATGGTGACAACTTGGAAGCCATTTCTAGTGAATATATGCATGTTCACTTTCCTCACGGCAGGAGCTTATCTCTGTTACAGGGTGTGTTTTCATTGACGGACGTGCCAGCGACATCGACCCTGCAGAAAACACCAACGATTTGATCGGTTTGTAATAAGCTTCTCTGAAAGCAAGCTAATTGAGGCGTGCAAGCCTTGTCTCAGTGGAGGTAGATCTTAGGTTGAAAGGCCGGAACTTTGGTTAGGGCTTAAAGTGAGAATTGATGCACTAGGGTTTTATCTAGCCCTGTGGTCCCAAGAACATAATAGTCTAAACTCAGGGCCTTAAAATATTCAGGAGTAAGCAGAGAAAATGCCAAATAGTCTGTTTTCCTTTTTTTTCTTTTTTTTTTTTTTTAAACTAAATAATAGAATTACAACACATTGTTGTTTTTAGCCTTTTTTAAAAAGCCAGTTCTTTTTCTTTTGTGTTACAGAAAAACTAGGCACAAGTGAAACTTGCTTGTACTCTCCAAGTGTTGTAACCAAATACATGACTTATATCGATGAGTTCCCAAAAAAAGAAAAAGAAACCCACATACCTGAAGAATGTAAACTTTCTGGAAAGGAGGGAGTTGGGGAGGGGTGTTTGTGGTTGTTATTTTGTTTTGGTTTTTTTAACTTGCTTCATCATTAAAGACTGAGTTGTGGGCAGTGCCTGTGGTATTGATATATTTAATCTTGGCATAACTGTTCTGAAAGAGCTTATTGTTTTACATGTGTTCATAGAAACAGGCTTCTGCATTTGCTCAGGGTATCCCAACATGTCAAGCTCTTTTTTTTTTTGCCTTTTTTTTTTTTTTAAATAAGTGTATCTCCTCATTGACTTTTGTTGCACTCTACTTGCACATACGCCTATTTACATTGCACCATCCTTTGTAAAGCTGTTGTTACTTTTACATTCTGGGTTAGGAGAGGTTGAGGGGAAGGAGAGAAGCAGGAGGGGAAATTCAACCAAACCACGTCCACCAGCATCGTGCAGTTGGCATTCAGAAGGACCAGTTCTGGAACCTCATCATTTGGAATGTAAAACCCGGTTTCACTCTCCATCTGCTCCATAAGGAATAGCGTGCTTCCTGCAAGGGCCGGGCAGGGCACCCGCTCGGAGGCATCGCAGGCAGTGAACAGGAAAGCATTTCAGTACATCCAGAGCAATCCACGCTGTGGCAGCTTCCTTAAGACCTAAAAAGTTCACCAGAGACACGTTGGTCTGCGGACGTATCGGTTGGCTTATGATGCAAGCGTTTGTGTGTTCTGCTTTTTTTAAAGCAAAGATTTAAAATACTGGCTTTAGTCTGGCTCGAAGATACGCCCTTCAGCAATTAGCGGGCACGGCGGCGTAGGAGGGCGAGTCCCGCACCTCCGCAGCCAGGGTCATCGCTGTCCTAACGGAAGCGACGGGCGAGGGCTGGCTTGGTCCTGCACCACGCTGCGTCCCCGCCGGCGCGCGGGGCCTGGACAAGGTCAAGTGCTTGTAAATAAGGATTTGGGTGCATTGGTGGAACTGTGCCTGGAAGCCGGCGTTGCGCTGACCAGGCCTAGGCACTGCCCTTCCTCTCGGTAGTGCCAAATTCCGAGTGGTTGGAGCAACGATAGCAGAGGTTTCTTTGCTCGCCTCACGGGGCAGAGGGTAGGAGTCACCTCACTGCTGAGAGCTGTAGTGACTGAAACTAAACCGTGACGGCCGATTTGCAGCAGTGTTACTAATCAGTTCTTTTAATTTTTAACGGCTTTCTAGATTTATAGCACTTCACCACCACTCTCCGTGCGAACATCGCTATGGAGTACCTTACGCGAGGCTCTCGCCACTCCGTATTTATTTTTGCACCGCTGTCTGTAGGTGTAGCTTTTTTCCTTCGGTGAATAAGTTGGTGAACGGGGGGGGAGGTGGGTGGGAGTTTCTTCGGTTTTGTGTTTTGTTAAGCTTGCATCAAGGGCTGTTCAAAAGTACAATAATAAATCCTCAGGTAGTACTGGGAATCGCTCCTTTACCTGTGAGACTGTTGGTCAGACCAGTACTTGAAAGGAGGAATGTTGTAATCAGTCAGTATTTAGTTATATTATTGGAAACATGAAAAATGAGTATAGAAAAATGGTAATATATTATGGCTCATCTGTGTATTTAAGATACAGTATGTGATTGCTTCGTCCCCACTATTCTCTCCGTCCTCTGGTAGAATATTGTTCTAAGGCGACATTTGTACCCCATTTGTATTAAAATGCATGTAAAGTCTTCTAGTGTCCTGATTAAATACCACGTGCTTGAAAGGTGAAAGAACTTATATTTCTGCTTACTGATGTGCCCAAATTATATTTGCATGAACTGATCATTAAGTGGCTGTGGTTCAAAGGGTGTTGCTGAAAGTATCTTCGTTCAGCGATGGACCGATTTGGTGTTTATCAGATAACATGTACTCGCCTAATACTTGGCATGACTTCCTCTTGAATTGCTGCGTACTCCGTGTAACCCGGTTGTTGAGCATGGTTCATTTCGGCTGAGTCAGCGTAGTACAGACATTCCAGAGTTCAGCCAGCCCCGTTCACCCCTCGCCGCTTGCGGGGAGCAGCAGCCCGGGGCGGGCAGGGCAGGGCAGGGCAGAGGGGCTGCGCCGCTTCGGCAAGACGGCAGTAGCGTGCTTCCATCTGCAGAAACACTCGACAACACAGACACCAACCTCACCTCTAGACCGTGCCCAAGAGGGAACCTTTTAAATTCTAGGCTTGACAGGGAAGCGAGGCAGCCTTCCTCCGAACCCAGACTAACCCCCTGGCACCCGAGTCTAACAAGAGAAAGTTTCTGCAGATGCTACAAAGACCTTTTGACCGCCCCCCTTCCTGCCCACCCATCCGTTCCCAGCCCAGACCGTCCCGGGACGGGCGGTGGAACGCCCCGCAGGCCCGGGGAGGGCTGGATAGGGCTGGTAATGCTGAACCCTAAACATTTTCGTTTTGCTGTCCTGTATATGTATGTAGTAGTTTGGGTGTGTATATACAGTAGCGTTTCACAGTGGGTGTATTGGTTAACCTATTATTGGAAAATGGACAAATATCCATGTTAAACTTGTTAGAAAGTTAGTGAGCTGCTCTGCTATATGCCTTAAGCGAATATTTACTCATCAGGTCTTTCTTTTTTACAGATTGCCATAGAATAAACTTTTTTAAAAAAACAAAAAAACAAAAAAGCTAAATGTTTTGGTATAATACATTTTCAGGTATCTTGTCTTTTGTGTAAGCCGCTACAAAGACCTCACAGGTTACAGTAAAATTGTACAGTTTTTCAATTTCCCATGCAAGTTTTCAGTTCTCATTTTAGTTGAAACAATAAAATTCTTTTTTTAAAGAACGTACACGAGAGTCTTATTGCTTCCCGTCTTCTCAGGGCTTTTGACTCACTTGCGACTCGGGGCTGGCGTGGTATTTGGTGGGGCTTTGTGTAGCGGAAAGTTGCTTTAAGTGTTGCTGCGAGAACTCACCTGGAGGGCAGAGCTCCAGTACAAGAGCGTGAAATGAGCGTCCCGCGCCTCTCCCCGGCACATCCGCCTCCCTCCTCTCGTCTGGCACTTCAGACAGTTAAATTTGAACTGCCTTGGCCCAGCCATCAGTGTAATACAAGCAGCGTGGTAACTCTCAAGCATAAATGTTCTGCAGGAGTTTGAGTTGTGCCTCGGCGGGAAGCTGGGTTGGGCAGGGACGCAGCGGCTGCAGCCATCAGCTTCCCACCTTGTTTGGATTAAAGCATTTACCTTCTTGTTTGCATTTTTAAGGAAAGCTGCAAGGGGAGGAGAGGTGCTGCAAGAGAGAACTCGGTAGTTTCATGAAGTGCTATTAAAAGAGCCGAGGGGGTTCCAGGCGCTGCCCCTCGGGCGCTCTCGGTGCCGCACCCTTCGGGGTTGAAGCCTGGCTCAGGCTTGGGCAAGAAGAGCCTGGGCTGCCCTCTCTCTCCCAAGTCACCAGCTTTCCCCTTCCCCCAGGAGCGGGGGAGAGAACTTACCAAAGCAGAACAGCTTCTCTTCCCTGCTTTTAAATAAACCCCCAAGGTAAAAGCAGAGTTCCGCACAGAACAGCGGCCCATGGAGTTGCGCTTTGCCATAGAGCAGCAGGACCTGAGCACCACGGCCCTGCTCTTCAGAGCTCATCAGTAAAAAGGCTTCAGCTGCCCCATTGCAAACGGAGCAGCAGCAGCAGAAGGGGAGCTCGGCCGGGTTCGGCCTGGCCCTTCCACAGCGGGACGGCAGAAGCGGGTGCCCAACGCGCCGCCCGTCGGCCCCGTACCCGAACTCCCCGCGGGGCTTTATCGCCTTACGCCTCCTCGGGCTGCTGCGAGCACATCCGGCTGAAGCACTTGCAGGAACTTGTCTCAAACGTTTTATTAGGATTTTAGAAAACAGGATGAAATCCAACAAATAAATACTGCATAGAAAAGTTATATATATATATAAAAAAAATAGATATATACACACAAGCCAAACCCTTTCAAGTATTTTACCTGAAGCCAGGCTTCTCTTTATGGCTACCCTCCACTAAGTTACGTAAGTGTTGAGTAAGGAGCCTGACAAGGGGTGTACGATTATGAGAAGTCTCGATCTAGGGCTAAAGGAATAAATTTAAAAACCAAAAAAAACCAAAACCAGCCAACCACCCTACAGAGAGCTGCCCCTGCGTCAGCCCTGCCGATGGCAAACACGACACGTCCCTTCCGTTGTAAACAGCCGAGGACACGCGCTCAGCACGCGTCCCTGCCACTCCTTGCTCGAACCTGCCCTAAATTGCAGAGATTACGAAGAACTTGGCTTTTGAAGCAGCGAGCTTTCCTTCCTTCTGCGACTAAACTGTACAAGAAAAGGCAACCACCAAGCCATGCTGCTAGATCTTCCTAAGGTACCTGGCAGCTGATGTAAGTAAGTGATCCGTTGCCTGCTAGTTGCTGGATGGGCTGTTGGAGAGCCATCGTTCCTCTCCCCTCGGAGAAATGGCAAATTAATAAAATACTTTATGGGAAAACAGATCATATTTGACTTGCAGTTTGAGCAGGGGCAGGTAATTCCAGCGAGATGGGGATTTGAACTCGAGTGACAGCCTGGTTCCGCATTCTAAGCGCTCCTCGGTTTTCTTCATCCAGCACTTGGTATTTCATCATGTGCCGAGAGAGAGGGAGAAAATGCAACCCGTCCGCTTGGCGCAGGCCGCAGGCTCTGCCCCCTTTGGAAATAAACTGCGCTCTGTCAGGATGCGGCACGTACGCAGCGGGGCGTAGGGAAACCAGACACTGATAAACAACAAAAGAAAATCCTCGGGCACCCGGCTGCGGCTGTGAGGACAGTACGAGTCAGCTCCTCACATTCCGCTGCTAGAATACTGTGATTTCAATTTCAGCCTCTTGTTGCACAGTTTCTCTTAATTCACAGCAAATCCTGTCCATTTTCTCAAAGGCTTGCCGTCCCTTTTCACCTACGGAGAAAGAGAAAATATATCCCGTGCTGAGGAAGAGAAAGCAGTCAGAAACACCCCCAGAAACGTGATGCTCCCGCACGACTTCTGTTGTGACCCGGTTCGGAACCAACCAGAACGCTCAACACTGACAAACACATCTCTAAAGGAGTAGTTTTCCAAAAAGTGCTGGAAGCCACCATGGAAAATCAGGCCTTCTGTAAACATTTCCACATGAGTAACAACTTGGAGCATCACAGTTGGAAAACTTGTTTTGTAATACGCGTGAATCTGAGTGTTTCTGTGAAGCAAGCCTGGAGATCCCCAGAACTAAGCAGAAATCAGCGTTTTTAGGAAGAACAGAACAGGGAAATTACTGTTTCCTAGACAAACTGGACATCCTCGCTGGCAGCTGCGCATTGAAGGCATTTAGCCTAGGCAATTCTCCTTTGCCCTCAGTGGAAGGACAAATACCGGACAGTAGCAGATGGGGAACGCTGACGCTTCGTTAGCAGCTCAGCTGCACTGCAGATCACCTGAATTCAGGTGAAGTAACTTGTAACGAACCACTATAAACCCATTTTGTTTGTACTCTTTACCCCTCCGGCATTCAGAGTGGAACCATTTGAAGAAGCATAGGAACAGCAAAATCCGAAGTAACCGGTCAGTTTGTAGGTGGCTAGAAAAGATCACCAGGCCCAGCGTCTGTTGCTGTTCTGGTATGTATAAAAGATCTTTAAATCAGCTTAGCTGATCTCGGAGCTAGAGGAGGCTTCATTGTGAGCTGCCAGGTTCAAGTGTCCTTTTCGCAAAATCTAGGAGGAGAGAATTGCTGACGCCAGTGCTGCTATTAGGAAGTACTCTGGCAGCACTGTCAGTACTTATCCGCCACCTTTTTCAGAAGTTTAGTGGTCCTTAAAGCACTTTATCCTACCGTAATCTCCTTGGTCTGGTTCTACAAGCTTTAATGGGAGCCTTTGGTTATTATACGCGGTACAAAGTTCACCTTAATGGTATGAAACAGCTGTTGGTGAAATATTTCCATTGCCCTGGATGTGTTCAGGCTGAGCGTCAGGCCTGTTCCGGTCCTGCGCTATTTCACATGACTTGTTCAGACTCTATATTTTAAAGCTGTACGGAAGACTTACCAAAGGACAGCGTCGTTTCCCTGGCGGCATTCCTAACTTCCTCTGTTTCAGACTGGCACAGGTGGGCAACCTGCTCAATACTCTCGACACCCTGTTTGAGAAAAGAAAAATCTGCAACAGCAGCTTTTCAGCAAGCATCTTGATGAACATTTTTTGCAGGGTGCACACATGCATACGAACTCCCGCCTCTTCTGGCATCTGAATTCTACTGCGACCTTTCTTTTCTCCCCCAATACAGCAGCTTGCAGTTAATTTTTCTGAGCGTGATCTCACCCCTGCTACTTTCTCTCCTGTTTTAGGACATGAAAAAGGGTAAAAGTTCTAGGGCACAGGTCACTGCTGCAGCACCACTGAATTGGCGTAAAGCAATCGGGACCTTCACTGAAAGAGCTAATGCAGGTGGTGCAAGGGCAGGAGGTGCTTTGTGAATCTGACTTTGAGAATAAGGCTCCGATTTGTTGGGGCTATCTTGTGCCTCCGTGTCTGTAGGAGCTGTACTCGCAATAATCCCTTCTGTGCAAGCTAACTTATTACAGCCTTGTGGCTGCTGGAAAGCTTTAAATCTGTTCTGACAGTTTCTTATAATTGCAATGCAAATATTACTTTTATTTTCTGACTATAATCAGCTATTGTTAAAAAAAAAAAAGATGAACAGATTTAACTTGAAGCTTCTATAGTTAAAGCCTTAGAACTGACTCCATACGTAGCTGACTGTTGCTCATTTTTCTACATGCCAGACGTCCCCCAGTCAGACAGCGCCTGTCCTCCTTCGCCACTGACAATATTGTACAAGTTAGAAAACATCCTTTCGGCCACTGTCCTGTGCCCCTCCGATCAACCTGAGACCCTCCAAGATGCCTGCAGCTCCCTCTGCCTACTGCCTTCTGCGTAACAGCATTAATAGCTTGGAACTTTGGCAGCCAAAGAATTAATTCCAAATAGAAGGAAGCTGAAAAAGTAACCCTACCAGCTTAAAAAAAACAACCTAGATGATACACTTTTGCATCTAGCAATTTTGGCCAGACATGCACAGCAAAAGTAGAGCTGTAAATACTTACTCTGAGGTTTTTAAGAGCCAAACACGCAGCTTGCTGAAGTCTTGCATCACAGTCAGCTAAAACATCAGTGTAAAAGATGACAGCCTGAATGAAAAAAGGGGGGGGGGAGGCTTTATCAACTTAAGCGTAATCAAGCACTCAGACTGCTATAAGCACTTTTTTACCTATCTGAAATTGAATAAAGGGTGTAGACAAATCACTTGAGCACTGATGTAATTTAGGGTCTAGTGAACAGATTAATGAAGCGCAGAGAGGACAGCAGTGCTATTCTAGGATAAAACAAGTCCCATGTATTTCAGCATCTATTTAGAAAGGCCGGCAAGAACTGCGGTCTTTACCCTTTCCCTGAAGTTCTTGCTTGCTGCTGCACGGGAGAGGCAGGATGTGGCTGCTTTGCTGACGCGGTGGTTGTCGTCTAGCTGTAAAATCCCAAGTAGCCGTAAAGTCTGTGGTAGAGGTTGGAGTTTGTTCAGTCGCTTTCCTCGCAATTTTTTAAGGGTCTTCAGCCGCCCAGGGCATTGCAGCTCCTCAGTCAGCATCACTGCAAGTGAAAGGGCTCAACTTCACTAACTGACAAAGGAAGACATTATCAAGAGAAGACAAACTCCTCTCTAATTCAGTCTCCTTTCCCCACAAGTAGTTATTCGCATGGCTACAAGCAAGCCAAGCGTGGCAGGAAGCAAATCAGGACGACGGCCCCTTTGACCATCCTGTCTTCTTTCCCTGTCATTGTTTCATTTCCTCCCATGCCAAGGCTGGCTGAGGAACGGAGCAGAGACGATGGTTGCACAACGGTAGTTCACAGGGTGCAGCAAAGCCCTGGCCCTTTTAGGACCCGGGTGCACGGAGCACAACACGGAGTGCAAAAGAACTCCTACACCTGTGGATGTTAGGACAAGCGGTCTCGTCCCATGATAAGGAAGCCACGATCAAGCAAAATACTTTTCAACATCCCTGAAAGATCTTGCTGTACTGGTCAAAGAGAAAACCCTCTATCTTTCGAAAAATAAGAGATCAGGCACTGGACTGACAGTTTCAATTTGAAGAATGTTCCAGGTCTTTTTCACTGGCTAGCACTGCACAAGTTCCTGGTCCCCCACCAGATGAGTCATCTGCATCAAAACAAGACTAAAGATGCAGCCAATATCAGGAGTATTTTTAAAATAATTCTTTTCTGATACAGACTAAGTTTTAAAGTACTTTCATATGTTGGACTAGGCTTCAGCAAGACACTGGCTACCTCGTGCTAGAAAATGCACGTTAGTAACCTCTGAAATTTTATTGTTATTATCTGTGTCTGATTACAGCTGCTATAGTCACACAAAGCTACAGACATTTACTCAGTCCTTGAATCCAGCTGTAGATTGCTGCCAGCTTTGTTTCTGCTTTAACTTCAGAATACCACAGAACCCACTCCTTAGGGCACTTACTTAAGACAAACCCCTCCTTCACACCTCTGTTTTGTTTCCACCCGGTTAGATATGGGAGTCAAGCGTGTCTTTCCTGTTCTAATTAAAACTACATGGTCGTAAGGGGTATTAAAATGGAAAGAAATTGTCAGTGCAATGGTTGGGCTGTTTTCTGCTCTGAAAGTGTATCTTGAGTAGTAACTTGGAGAGCAACAGCCAGCTGCTGGGCCGGTGAGTTCAAGTGAAGTTGCCAAGCATGGCCATTACCTTCTTTAGCAAGCTTTCCCAGGTGTTTCTCCAGGCTGGTAATGTGGTGTTTCTCCAGGTAGCCGTAAAATTGGAATAAAGTAACTGGTTCTGTTTGGAGGTACAGAGAGGGGAGCAACCCGTCACAGGTGATGATCTGCTCTAGCAACCTCTGCAATACTGAAAGTAACACAGAAAAGAACAAATGGGAAAATGAAAGCTTGGTTAGACGGAAGCTGCTTAAAACAAGTAAGAGTTTTAGTTTAATTTTTAAAATGCACAAGGACAATTTTAAGCTGTGCAATAAAATGAAACCAGAGTGGCTTTGTGTTCAAGAAACAGACTGGTACCTGCTTCTAATTGACCGGGGTATTTTTCCTTCACTTTGAGCATCGATGTGTATTTTAGTGCATGACGGAATCTTTCTGCTGAAGCAAACAAGAAGCTGCCAGGCTCTGCAAGATCACTCCAGATTTTCAGATAGTGCTTCTTCTTTTTAGCCTTTTGAATAACTGGGGAGGGGGAGAAAAAAAAAAAAAAATCTCATTTTAGAAAGTGAGTGAGCTCTAGCGGATTTTGGATTTTACATGACAAATTAGGCAGCAGATGGCATATCTAGAGACGTGTCAGCATAACTTTTATTTGCATTATATAGATGGCTTTGTTCAAAGCTGGAGACTTGCTGCCAGTATTTTAACATCTGCAAGCATTGATTTCACCGAGCTTGGGTTGAGCTCCTAAACCGTCATTATGAGACCTGAATGAGATGCCTAGCAGCTCTCCTGCCTCTCATTATTCATTTTATCCCAGCATCTGAGCCAAGTTTCAGAAGAACTTTCTGTAAGTTGAACTGTTTGCACTTCTACCAGCAAGAGATGTGCTGTTTCCAAGCATTTTAGAGATCCTGTCATACGGACCTTCACAAGTGGAGACCTCTGAACCTCCGTGCATAGGCTGAGGCAGGCTTGCTTTCATCAAACACTTCAGAAGAGCACTTGAAGCAATACCTTGTGGTTTCTCACTATCATTTAAACCCTATAATTTCTCACTCTTACCTATAGAGATGTTGAACTTGTGTTCAGCCTTTGAGACTCCTACACTTCCCTCGTCATGTTGTGCCAAAGGCCCTTCGGAGCCTTGCTCTAGGGAATGGTTTATTCTCACATCCTTCAGGATAAAATGTCAGCACGTGCTTTCAACTAAAATTTGCATTCTTGCCACTATATTTACCACAATGAGAACAAAAGCCTTCAAAGTCTCTCGTTGTGCCTTTATCATTTTGTCATATCCAACAGTCAATGGAAGAATTTAGTAGGGGGAAGGCCTGCGATAGGAAAAATTGCACACCAAACTTTTCTTGCAAATGTGTAGGGAAGTTGGGTTCTTTGCTTACTAAGTAAAAACATAGATATAAAATAGGATTTTATTAAGGCTGCTCTGCTGTTCTTTGACTGCAGACTCCATCATCTTTAACATCCTATGTATGTTTCTATGACATTACCAGTTCAGCTACTATTTCTTTGAGCCAAACATCTTCAAATCTTTTCTTTCCTTTCAGGGGAAAAACACAAACAAACAGTGAGCCCTGTTTTTTCTAAGAATCCAGATATAAGAGCTGATTTAATTATGGGAACATGAGGAATTTAGAATGAAACCCTGATGTGTCTGGGGAAGCTCAAGCAGAGTTACCTGTACCTCTCACATCTCTGGCATGCCTTCAAATAATGCAGTTACTCACTTTCTTCAACAGACATGTCCAAGACATCCCGCAGGACTTCTGTCTGCTCTGATACTTCTTCCAAAATGCTCTCCTGGACAACCTGGGCTACATTTGGTGACCTCAGTTTCTGAAATGCAACGCGCTTATCTTAGTAGCTGAAACAAAGGCAGTATCAAGCTCAAGATGAATGAGGATTTGTTTCTTAGAATCAAACTTCTAAAATCTGAGAGAAAACACCAGCTGCTCTCAAAAGGCCTCTTTATCCATCACAGCACGGACAGGTCACTTTTGAGTGCAAAGCTGCTCAGCAGAACAGGAGTCAATCACGTTATGCTGGAACAGGCTGTCCGGCATCTGACATCCTTCTCTGCCCCTGTCCATTGACAACTGCGTAGCAGATCAATACGAACAGTTACACTGTCCTCCGCTGCCCATCCTCATCAGAGCTAATACTTTGAGGATGATAATGTGCTTGAGCACTATAACCAAAATTATTATTTGAGGAATGAGGTCTCAAGGGGAGATAAGAGTTCTTTCTTGCCCTACATGCTAGCAGTTCCTTTCCAGTAGTAGCAGTTTTTCATTCATTAAAATAACTGGTCACCTGTTATCGATACGCAATTCAACCCAAATCTGTCCTACTGCATTAGCAGCCTGCCTTGGGCACAAAGGTATTACTCAAAGCTTCAGCAAAACCCAGAGGCTAAAAAAAAAAAGCAGCAGAGGTTTGTGTGACATGTTCTGTGCTTACACATGTATACACTGCATTTTTTTGGACTCAATTTCTATTCTGAATCTTCCTGCTTTTATAAAAGAACCAGCTACATATTCACTTTCGTCCGTAATCAGAATCAACAATTACAACCAGTGCCCTGGAAACCCATAGGCTGTTCCTTACCTGCAAAAGACCTTTGCACAGCTTCAGATGAGTTATCAAAAGCGTGTCTAAGTTGTCATCACCAGTAGTTACATCTCTTGTTTCTGTTCTCATGTCACAGCTGAGGGACCGAAGCGTGTTGTCATTGTATGTGCTGTTGAGATGGGGGGGACGGGGGGGAAAGTGTTAAAAGTCTCATGACCAAATAAATATGAAGTAGTGCCATCTCAATAGTGGCCTCCAAGCAAGTTGCAGAAGTACAAACCAGGTGGCATTTAACAGATAACAGCATTTTTTATTGCATTTATAACACTTCTTAAAAACATGAGGACTTTATTTCTAAAACTCATTCCAGGACAGTAATACTGGATCACTTGATCCCACAAAATCTCATTTTGGAGAATCAATACTAGTAAAGGTGCTTCCAGATAATGCAAATCGAGTTGCTGGCTCATTTGCAGCTGATGAACTGCAAAAGCAGCACATATAACAGACAAATCCCTTGGTGTTCTCCCAACTCGATGATACTGGGAGCGTAGTAAGTCTCCCAGGATCAGGCTCGGAGCTCTGGAACCTAAGTTTCAGTGCTACGCAACTTGCAAAATGCAAAACTGAATTCAAAAGAAAGAACAGGTAGAAGAGCTCTGTGAATTACTAGTAGCTCTCTCCCCCGCTAGCGCAGAACTGTTCAGCATCATCCTGATACGCCTCTTTCCTGCAGTCTGTTTCTAGCAGTCCTACGTGTTAGGCCTTCCACCACAGCCTGGGGGTATCATTCTGCAATGGTTTCCGTAAGTCCAGTTTAAGTTTCCTGCTATTTCAATCTGGTAGGTGTTCTGAATTACGAATCTCGGAGTATTCAAAAAAATTCATTTCTATCCTGGATGTTCATACCAACTCTGCACAATCGTTACTTAGCCAAGTATAGTGTATCTGCAAGTGTTCCCGAGATCCGCCCTCCTTACCCCTGTCCCTGTAACGAAGCGCTGCAGATACATACCTGATACTGGCTGTTCTTATGCTTCCAAATAATGAAAGCTCGTCAGCACTACAGTCAGCGTTTAAAAAGTCAAAGCTTTCCAGTACTGTCTCCACCATTAAACTTTCCATAGATGAATGTTTGTGATGAAGTGTCTTTAGCTGTTGATGGAATGGAAGGAAAAATATTGTTATTTGTAGTTATCAGGCCATTTTGCATGAGTTCTTTGCTGTTTTTCAAATCACGCTTAATCAACAAATCAATTTGCTTTTCTGATTTCATTCTTAACACATCAGGAAATTTAGCTCTTGGCACAGCGCTCTGATCCCAAAACAATGTTGCTAATTAAAGTCAAAATATGCTTCAATATTTTAATCTGTCTGTATTCCTCTTTGGATTTCCATGCCTGTTAAGGTTAGTATGAGGACTGATTTTTCTCTGCATCTTCTGCCATTAGTGCAGTTTTCACTCATTCTTTGTTTCAAATATAGAAGTAGCAACCTTAGGGGTCTGTTGCATTCCAGTGTAGTATCCAAGAACTTTGATATCAGTAGTGGATTTCATGGGGCCACTAACTTTCTCCCCCTTGGAAAGGCTGCTTTGAGAGCAGTTTGGGTTTTTTTTTTTAATTTCTATTTTTAAAGTGGTTGCACTGGAACAGGATGTCAATGCAGTTTTGTTAACGTCATTTATTTTTCCAGACCTCAGATGACCTTACAGCATCTTATCTCCCAAGTCTGCACACTGGCCCCATGTACTACAAGGCTACCAAATTTGCAGTATAACCCACTGCTTGCAGAAAGCAAGGACCTTTCCTCTAAAGAGAAAAATGTTTTCAGCATCATATGACTCGTCAGACAGACTGAACTGCCTGTAAAAGCTAGGTGATCCTGGAGAAAGATCAGGTTTGATGAACTGAAGCAGTCATCTCAAGGTATACTAAATCTGAAAAACATCAAAAAAATTAGAAACAAACCAAAATGCAGAGGCTCTGACATACAGTTCAGATCATGCTTAGCCCAGACTCGTTTCCACTTTGACTGCATGCAGTTTCTTAATTTCTTTTTCCAGATTATTGATCTGCGCACAGCATCTGAAGGCTGTCTCTGAGAGATGCTGTGCAACACAGTGCTCCAGTGTAGCTAGCACTCAAGGCTGCCTTTTCTGAGTAGTGCCTGACCTCTGGTGGCCAAACTTACTTTTTGGGAACATGCCATCGATATATTAAATCAAATCCACCACAGGGTCACGGAACTTCTACAGTTTTAGGAGTAACAGAGGAAGCTACGCCATCTACCAAGAGTAAAACGCTACCATACCTTTAACTTATCCCTCAGAGATGAAATCCGGTATTCCAATTTCTTCAGTTGGGCTTGCCCCACATCATGTAATTTCAGCAAATTTAACACTTCTTGGAGAGTCTTATCAATTGACTTTGTACGTCCATCTGGTTTTAGGTCATTTGCAGCATTCAAGCTTTTCTGGCTAATATCTTCTTGCTCTGTCAGACGGCGATTTCTGCTCTGGTTGAAAGAATCTCTACCACCTTTGTGGTGATTCAGAAAACTCGATGGTTTATTTGGAAATCCATCCACACACGGAGTCTTCTTCAGGATATCTAGAGTTGCGTGACTTGGAAGAGGATGCTGTCGCTCTTCTGCACAAGTCTCTTGAATAATCACCAATGGCAATGTCCTATGGTCTAGAGCTGGAGTTGTATTTCTGGATTCTGTCCCTTTCTGATCCTCAGAGCTGAACGAGTCTGCCTCGCTTGTCTCTGCAGGATTGTGAGGCTTGCTCCTCCCATGTACATCAAAATCACAGGCAGCCAAGTAGCTCAATATGCTGGGAGGCTGAGCTTCATCACTTACATCCCCTTGGTTCTGCCTTTGTTGCAAAACAGACTACAGCAAACAGATTCGTAAGTGAGCATATATACAGTTGAAAAGCATAAGATACCACCTAAGATAGAGAACTATGGTTTCCTGTTCTTGGAAACATACGCACCCAAACTGATCAAAACCACAGGGCTCTTCTGCACAGAAGGAGCCAGGCCAGCATAGACTGGACAAAAGAAACTATTGAAACAAAATATTAAGAGCCTACTGGATGACCTAAGTGGAGCAGCAGTAACTGTGCTTTAGATCTTTCAGATGAAAGTTACCAACACAGCTAAAAAATTGTTTCTGGAAAAAAAACCTTGCCAAGCAGCTTTCGTGTCACATCAGCTTAGGACAGGATGTGAATGTAGCGGTTAGAGGAAACGTTCATTTTGAAGAGTCCAACATACCCTGTACAAATAATTAAACCTTTCCAAAGAAGACTGCGTATTCTGCTGCCTTGGTGAGGCAACGCCAAACCTGACTTCGACTTTATGTTAGGGGAACACATATATGATGTTATTAGTATTTGAGATGTATGGCAGAATTAACAGGTTCATATAAAACAACCATTAAAACAAAACCCTCCTGAACGAATGAGAAAGAGGACAGGGTTTTCTATTCCCCTGGGATACACTTGGCAAAAAGTGGGGTTGAGGAAGAGGAAGGCTTGTTTCACACAGCACCTCTAAGATGCCATTCTGCTCTGTGGCTACTGAGACAGACTGGTTCCCAGTTTGATTCCCACCGTAGACTATTAGAACAGATGCCCCCACCCCTACCATTCTGGCTGCCAAGAGGAATATTTGGCAGGTTTGGGTTTTTTTTTCTTTTACAAAATCTAAAATGGAGCTCAAAAGAATAGGGGTTAAAAGAAAAATGTAACGAAGCCCCAAAATAAACTGCAAAGGCCCTGGAGTGCTACATTTTCACATTTCTGAGTGTGTTCTTCAATAGCCTAATCTAATCCCAAAATCAAGTCCTGGGTCTGTGCTTTGCATTTTGCTTTCCTCAGCATACTCACCAGGTAGTATTTCTCTCTGAAGCTGGGAGTATTTGGTGGGGTCCAGTTGTACAATGAGCTCTTCCTGCTACCCACAGAAAACTTGGCAGTGGTTCCAGGTGACAAAAACAGGTTCTCTGTGTCAAAGGGGCTGTAGCAGAAGACACAAAGGCCTAAGTGTCAGTAAGACCAGAAAGCACAGAAATGTTTAGCAGCAGGAACAGCTCTTAGGATCTGAGCTGTGACATTAGTAAACAACACAGGGAATAAAAGGAAAGAGAGACTGCCTCTCTGACCAGTATCTTTGATTGCACCAGCAGGGAAAGGGGTAGGCAAAAGGGTTGTATATTTTACACAGAATTCTCAACACCCTTTAGACAGAGACCTGTGCCAGAGTCTTTGGAAGAAGAGTCCAACAGGCCACAAGTCTGAAGCGCTCTCCGTCCTTCTGCAGCATCCTACACAGACACCAGTGCTGGCAATACAGTCCAGGCTGCTTGCTGACAGCCACAGGACAGGTAGCGAGACATACACCGTACCAGATCAGAAGGAAACATAACACATGTAATAAAGGAAAACTGTCATTCATTTCCCTCCTGCAGAGCACACACCATCTGAAAAAGCCACTAAAAACCCTTAATTATCCTCTAAATATTAATAAACAACAACTTTAGCTGGCAGAAGCAGCTTGTGCAGTGGTATATGGCAAGTTACGTGGTTCATGCAGTCATGGACGAGTCCGGTTATAGCCCCAGAGGCTACTGGCTATGGTCTACAAGAGTCTGACAAGTCCTGCTCTAAAGATGTCCCAATTACCTACTACATCACAGCCATTAATTTCCCAGCTCCTTTGCAAAGCAGTCTAAGGAAACTTGGACGAACTGTTTCCCAAAATGCAACTCAGCTAACAAGGAGAGGGAAAACATATTTAAAGTTAAGTAAAGCAAGTTTGTTTTTTCTACATGTTACTTTTGTTCCCTACTGATATGCCTTGTGGCACCAAAAGAAAGTTTGTTTTTCCACTGAAGTACTGGCACTTTGAAAAAAGTGAATTGTTTATAATAAATCTAATCTCATAGATATGAATATAATGACCAAACAGTAGGATAAAGTCAGCTGCATTTAGCTGTATGATACAGAACCACAAGAAGTCTGAAAAGATCCAAACAATAATGAGGACTAATCAATTACAGGGAAATGAACTTCTGCCTCTAGCAAAAGCTGAAAAACAGAGCTCCAGCTCTCTCTAGCTTCTCACGGTGCACGGGGACAATTCTCAACAGCATCCTGCAGTGCAACACACCGCTGTCTTCCTCAGCATGGAGGTAACACTCTGTGAGCTTGCCTCATACAGGTTAATTGGCTAAATTAGCCAGTGTCACCCAGCTGGCGTTCATCAAACAGGCCAGTTCCACAGAGTCACATTAACAAGCATCAGCATTGTCTCACTATGCAGAAAATAAATTGGGTTTCTGACAGCAAGAGCCTTTTAGCCAAAGCTTGCTATGTTTACTGATGGAAGCAAATTACTCCCATCCATAGCATTTCTTAAGAAGAGTCACAGGGATCCATTCCTCAGATTTTTCATTTTTAGCTTTTCATATAGCAATGCAGTAATGCAAAATGACACTTTGGAGGAAAGGGACAGGAATAACAAGCTAAATCTGTTTTGCCCCTTTGACAATTACTAAAACCCTCTAGCAAAACACAGCTATTCAGCTGCCCTCCCAACAAGCACACGCTCCCCGTTACTGCAAGATAACAAGTTGAGAGAGCAATGGGAAGGGTGAAGGAAAGAATGAAGTCTGCTCTAAAGCATCTGTTATCTCTCGGTTGTAAGCACTTTGGGCATGATCCATCATCTTGTTCCACATTTGTACAGCAAACAAAACATCGTACTGGGACAGATCTACAAAGCCATCTCTCCCAGCATCTTGACATTGACAGAAGCCAGTAGAGGATACTCAGGGGAAAAACATAGGAAGTAAGTCAAATATAGTAGGCTTTCCCCAGACGCACACTCAAATTTGAGGCAATCCATAGCTTAGATCTGTCATGCACCAGACTTTGCAAGCAGACTATTGCCTTTAATTGTCACATGCTTTTCCTTAGTTTGTCTGTTCACTTCCTGAAATCGTTGACACACAAATCTCCGTGTAGGTCAAAAGTATGCAGAAATTTCATTATTTAACTTTAAATTGTGGAACAACTACTGTGACGTGGTGGGGGTGGTCTCTGTGGCTGTACTGAGAGAAACAGTGGCTCATCATTTCCTTTCCACATTCTCCACAGCGAACATCTATATGCCTGTACAGCATTATCCATCAACACCTTTTTAAGACTGAAAAATTATATTAAAAAAAATGGAAGTGGCCCCACATGTCTGATCATCTTTATTGTCCCCATTCTACTTCTGTGTTGCCAAAAGTGTTGGCTTTCAGTTATGACTAATTACAATATTGGCATTAAATGCATGACAGTACAATGCCATTATTGTTAAGGCCAATGTAAATGCAGCACATAACTCTCCTTTAGCTTGCCTTAGCACTGTTGCAGGACTTCAGTGTTCAGGTCCAAAACTCACATGCCCAGCCTGACCTCGAAGGGGTTAACAATTCATCAGAGCTCATGTTTCCTAGATTGAACCTCCCACAACGTCAGCAGCTTTGCATTCACACACATTCAGAGGCACCTCGGCCTTGCCAGCACTAAGCATGGATTCCCAGTGAGATACTATTTTGTCATAACCACCAAACCTGTGGAGGGATGAAATAGTTGAGATTTCTACTGTTTCCCTCACCCTGCTGCATTTCTGTGTTGGGTGTGTAAGGAGGACACTTCCTGGTTTATGTTCTCAGAGGAACATAAGGAATCAGGCAGAGCATGTAAGAGCTGAACTCAATTCAGTCTTCAGCCCCAGAGGATCTGCATTCCTTTCTCCCACTGCCCGGACCGTGCCCTAATCACTCCCCTTCTGTCCAGTTGCTCCACGTATTAAATACCACCATGCCAGAAGGGCTCTTGGTGGATAGACCTGTCTGAACCCCACTACTAAGCCTGTGATTCCAGACTTGCATTAATACAAAAAAAAAAAAAAAAAAGTGGTCAACTGCATTGAACTCACTGAGATTTCTTTTTTTCCCCTATTGAACACAGGTGAAAATGCCCATGCAATTTTAAGTGTGACTGTTGTTAGGTTTCCTCCTACACATTAAAGCATAATAAACACCAGTTTCAAGGTTAGTACAGCTTATCACAAGGCTAAGCTATGAAACAGCACTTCCATCGAAAGCAGAGATGCATTGACAGACTACTGCCTAAAGATACCTGCATGAGTAACCACCTATTCATAGAAGTTTTCATCTATAAGAGCAAGACTGTCAGTAGGTATGTATCCAAAAACCAGACTTCCCTTTTTTATTCTCCCTTAAGGTTTTTCTACTGCTCCCCGAACCCTTGTGAGCCAGGCCAGCACAGGCTCAAAGTGGGCAGAAATCACAAGAGTGGTTCTGGCTGGCTGGTACCCTTAGATCCCAGTACGGGGTGCTAACTGAAGTTCTGAAAAGAGAATACAGGCTTTCTCTTTGTCCTTCATGTGAGAGACAGAATTCAGGCTGCTGTTTAGGTTGGCAAAAAAACCAAAGTCTTCCGCCAAACTGTCCAACAAAGCCGTTCTGCAACAGGCCCAAGCTCCTCATGGCATAATCTATAAAGGAGTTGAAGGAACTTTTGTTAGAGCCCAGAAGACTAGTGGCCTATTTAAAGAAAATATACATTTAGAAGTGGAAGAGTGATCTGCATTTGGATTTCTCACCAAGCAGGTCTAGACTGAAAGCTTGCCTCTCAGGGAAGCTTGGGCAAGTCAGCTGGATTTGTTTAGTCATTCTCAAATTAGAGAAAAAAAGCAGCTGTTATTTTGAGTGCTCTCTTTGAAAACAGAAATACCCTTAGTTATCACCACACAACTTCTCTTTCCTGTAAACAACTTCAGCAAACAGGCTGTCAAAGAGGAGGAGCCTGCCAGTTCCACGCAGAAGTGCTCTGGAGAATCCACTTGGTAGGATACCAACGCATTTCACAAAACTTAAACACAGCAGAGACACACAGCTGGAGTTTTCTCAGACGCTGAAAAATTCCAAGTGGGGATTAACTCCCAAAGAAAATGCGTCACCACTAGCTCTGCTCCCAGCTCAGCTGTTGCCAACTCTAAAAGCTGGGTGATGGTTCTCCCAAGCGCCATAGAAGTGCTCATCTTGCCAACCAAAAGCTGCACTTTGAGCTGTGAGCTACTGCAACAATCAAGTGTCAACTTAATTTGAATTGTATTTTTCTAGAAAATTTAGTCACAAGTATCATTTGCTTTGGAGATTTAGGCTATTATCTGAGAAACTATGCAATATCCCAGAATAGGGAGGTGTTTTCTTCATACAACTTATGTGCATAATTATTTATGCAAGTTATTGACAGCAAGGAAAGGCAAGCAAGTAGATCCAGCAAAAGTAAATGAAGTGAATCTGTAAGATGCCATTTGTGTGGGTTAACAAGAAGAAAGTAGAAGTGATTTCTTCCAGACTCCACTATGAATGTGCCATCACTCAGCACAGCACTTCCCATATTAGGGCAAAAGCAGATTTTATACCCAGTTCAATAAAGAAAGTATGTCTCCTTCACCGCACAAGTGAAGCTTCTTAAGATGTTAGGCTTGAAGTCAGGGGAAAAAGGGACTGCCCTTATAAGAAAAGCATCTCTGCAAGCAGAGCGTTCCCTCTGCAGCCCCTTCTGCTCTAAAACCATGACTAGAGCTTTTGATCATTTTACATCCAGATTAAACCCAATGCAAGTTTTGGTGGCGTGTGTTTTTTCAGGATGAGTGATGACAAATAAAGGCATCTGACTTTGCTGGGGATGTACGAGAGCCCATATATCCTCCTATGCCGCTCTTCTCTCCTTCCTTCCCCAATACTAAGACATGCAAATGTCAAAACAACGGAATATTTTAATTCACCTTCATTTAAAAGGGCCGTCATTTTAAGAGCTGCTTTTAAAAAAATACAATGCAACTTGCACCATCCCCACTCCACAGGGTTTTCAATAACTCTACCATGAATGTCCCTGCTTTCAGATTCAAATGGGAATACATACGTAACTTGGCACAAGCAAGAGGATGTTTCATAGGGCATATAATGCAAGATCACAGCAAGTTTCTGGAATGAGGCTTTGTCACCCAACTAATTAGTGGCTCAGCTTCTCAAATGAGAAACAGAGGCCTCAAAAGTCTCAGAGCAGCTGCAGCATCTCACCAAAACAAAACACATACTGATGCCCATGGTTAGATCTCAGGAGGAAAAAGTGTCATAAACAACAGGTGCAGGCAAACTCTGCTGTGTGAGTTTATTTCTCATTGACTTAGAGCAACGTGTGCATTTGAAAGTAATTTTCAGATGCTGTTGCCAAGACTCATTTTTCAGCCCAACTGCATGTACAAGTCAACAGTAAATTTCAAGAACCACAGCATACACAAGACATTCAGAAAACAGTATGTTGATTAATAAAGCTTTTCTTTCCCCGAGCCCAGAAATGCAACCTCAAAACTGTTTATCAACACTTGAATGGGAATTGCAACAGAAAACCTTTGTGGCATTTCTCCTGTTGGTGGCTTACAAGACTGTGATAAGGTTTAAAGTCAAACAATGCTTCCAAAGGTAATTAAGACCTGTAAAATCAGGTCTGATTGTAAAATACATTTGGTTACTTCATCCTAAGGGCAGGGAAACTTTTCTCTTACTGAGAGATCTGTTTAGCTTTTGGGCATGTTTGGCAGACCATACATTCAACCCATACAAGCTTTTTTATTTTGGGGTAATTTTTAAGAAAACAAGAAGCCAGCATGGCCAGAGAAGAAGAGTTGTGTAAGGCTGAGTCATAGGTGAGTCTGGCCTGCAAGGCGTAGCTCCCTGTCCTTCCTAATCTAAACATTGTTCAGTTTCTGCTTTTCCTGGAGAGAGCCTAGATCCACAAGTCATCACAAAGTGGCCTTTCAAGAAGGTCCTTATCATGGAGGTGTGTTCAAATGCCTCTTTGCCATGTTGGGTTGGGAAGAACTGAGGACCGCAGTAAGCCATATACAAAAGTACAAGTGAAGAGCGCCCATTGTTTAATTCAGCATTTCACCAAGATGGCCAGATTTAACCCCTGGACAATAGTAAATGGAAACAGATTAAAAAGTTTTGATTTGTTGCAGACAAAACTCTCAGTATAGACTGACAGTCCCATAAAGCAGAAATAACAGTACTACCTCAAAAATCTACGGTGCTGTGTCTAGAGTGAAGAAGTTCCAGTGCAGCATTCACAAAAGTGAGAATTTGCTTTTAATAACATCAGTAATCCACTACAAAAATCAATTTACAGATTTAAATTATAAATCAATTTAACAAATCACAGGCACCATGTAAATACTCAGCTATTTTAAAAGTGCATCTGCAACCAAGCTTCCCTGTAGTGCACAAACAGGGTATTTATAACTCTAAGCACAGTGAAATAGGAAGGTGCTAAGACTTTGGGAAAGCTTCTTTTTTAACAAATTGTGGCCTGGTAATAGCGATTGTCCTAAAATTTCAGCTATATTTTTTTGTCATTGTGCCTAGAAACTGCTATTTTCAGTTGCGTTTCATCATCTTTAAGATTATTGTTCATGTTTTATAGATGTACATACGTTGCTTGGAGCTAGACTTGAATGCTCATTCTGAAGAGCAGTAAGCTAAGTAAAAGCCTATAGTCAGTCCATGTGGCTAGCCGTGGCTCTGGTAACATCAACACAAAGAACTGAAGGGTCACAGAAATGGCTTCTGTCCCTTTCCCCCTCCCTTTCCTGAGGACTGGTCCCACAGAGTCAGAGATCAGGCACAGTGGCTGGGGTTGCTGTGACGAAGCATGTGGCTGCTATCTATCCTGCACCTACTCTGCAAATAGAAAGAGGACTATGATGTTGAATGCTACTAAGTGACATACTTAGGAGCCTTTAATTTATTTCAAATGTTTAGCTCCAGCTTTTTTCATTTGAAGCTGTACTTACTTCCAGAGGACCTCCAGCTGTAGCTTGATAGTGCCCAGTTCAGTTATATCCACAATGATTGCCTGAGGCTTGGTTGTAAAGAAGTTTATGTTGTCGCATGTCACAACACCAACGAGAATAGTGGCCAGTCCTCGCAGCTCTGTTACCTGCAGGGACAGACAAGCATATCCATTTTCATCTTACCAGACAATCTTAAGTCATGTGCATGGAAAGGAGCACGCCCCAGGCTCAGATCTGCTCTGAGGCCCACAACAAACTTAAAACCTTGATACTCAATTCCGGGCCCTTAAACTGTTGTGAGTCAGTATGCCCACAAGGAATGTGTCATAGATGGCTAGCAAAGAGGAAAGGAGTTGTATGAGTTGGGGAGAGACAGAGCTGTACAGCACTTCTGAAAACAGATTTTCGTAGACTATGATTTTAAAAAAAATTAGTCTAAAATTTCAAAATTCTAGCTCTGATATACATACAAGTAGTTGTCATTTATAGTACAGAGTCTAGCTTGTCCAGATATTAGAATAACACTGTCAAAAATATATATTACAGAGAAGTATATTAGCCTACCTACACTAGACTATTTCAGCTCTCAATTGCCTAAAGGATCTGGAAGCACAACTGTCTGCATCCACTGTGACCTTTCTAACTGTCCTGAGCTCAGCTGCGGACCAACATCAGAACTTGTAAGTGTCAGTTCTTTCCTCTAGCCCTGCAGGTGGCTCCAAGGTTGTTATCAATGCAGTTACACGCCTGGATTCGTCCCAGGCTGGCATTTTGCTTCTTCAGCTACATAAAAGAAAAAAAATCTAATCAAACACTTGCTATAAAAACATACTTCTAATTGAAGATCAAATTGTTCTAGAAGCGCATAAAGCATCAGACTCAGCACAGAATTTTAGCACAAGTGCCTAAAGTCCACTTCTGGAATTAGTTACATGCCTACATCTCCTTTAAGAGCTAGCAAAAGTTATGTTGCCAGGCTCCTCTTGGAACACTCTTTGGCACTTCTCAATTTTTAATTTTTTTTTTTTTTTAAGCCTGCTATGTATTTGTACTGGGCAAAGATTATTAAGTGCAAAGTGGAAAGAGCAGGAGGATGTGGAGAACATTAGTCAGTAGACTTTCATAAGCTGACAAAAAAGAGTAAAACTGTCATTGTCATACAAAGTAATTCAAGTTTTTACAAGTATTATGGGGAAAAAGGGGATCTGAATTAGCCTCTCACCTGATCTTCATTGTGCAGTGGCAGTAAAAAAATGCATAAGCACATTTCCAAAGCTGTGCTGGCAAGATGCCAAAGCGTCTCTCCTGTGTAACCCACTTCTTGCTGCCAGATAGGAGGGGAACATTGCAATAGCTGCTTTAACACAGCTGCCAGAAGTTGAAACCCTGCACTGGCACAGTCTCCTAGTAGAACAGGATCCAGCACAGCCTTCGGTCTCAGCTCCTTTCAGGTTGACAGGAGTCATGCTGCAGAGTCCAGCCCACGAAAGATGCCAGACTACAGTGAAAATGCTGTTTAAGGATTAACTCCACCTGCTAGGTAAGTGCCAGAACCGCTGCCAGTGGCAGCTGCACAAGGGTCTATGAAAACTACAAGCTGCCCCCAAGGGGTACCCACAAGGTGTCATCTACAGATCACAGGCCACTAGCACTGGTCCCTTATTGTTAAAGGTATGAACTCTTCTGAGGGACTTTAAAAAAGTGTCAGAGCTCTAAATAAAGATATAAAGTACAGACAGTTTGTACCAGCGTATAAATGCCATCGGTTCTTGGCAGATATGGAGCTTCTCCGGAGTAAAACATGACAAAAGAATCTGCAGTGCACCCAGACAAAGGAACACTTGAACTACACATTCAAAACATACACATGTGCAATGATATGTTTTCCATATACATATTTCTTTTTCAATAGAGAACAGAACTCCAGGTACTTCATATTCCACATGGGTGATATAAATAATATCTACATACACATCTTTTTGTCTCCACATCTAGACTTCACCCTAGAAAGTCCCAGATACTGATCTAGGACTTTTTGAAAAAAACAAAAACAACAAACAAACAAAAAACCCCCCAAACAAAGCCACAACACCAACCACCTACACCAGACTGCAGAACATGGGAAAGCAGATGCACTAATACAGTTACGAGTGCCAGGAGTACAGGAAAAACAGAAGTAGATGTCCATTCAGTAGGCAGAACATTAACTGCCATTTTTACATGGCTAGGAAAAGAAAACTCCGTAAGAATTTTGACAAACACCTGGTAGCCTAACAGGTAAGTAGTATGGCAGAAGACCTGTTAACCCACTGATTCCAATCCAACCATTATACACCACACCTTGATTTCAAACTTCTCGTGGAGACTGGGTATAAAAATCTTTTCTTCCTCATCCCATGTTTGGCTGTCATCGCTCTCAATCTTGCCTTTCAACCTCCATTTTTGGCGCCCCAGTCGCACAAACACCTAGAAACCACGAAGAAAAAAAAAGGATGTTGGGCCAACATATCCCAGAACGTTCCCTTCAGTCCGTAGGCCTCATACTGTTCCAGTACCACAGAGGCAAAGCCATTCCTTTGATCACTATACCTTTAGGAACTTGGATAAAGCTAGAAGATTGGAGGCAGGAATTCAAGTTGCAGGTTTTAACACCTTAACTCAGTGCCAAATTACACGTCCCACCCATTCTAGAGGAACTGCAAAACGACATCGCATAGCACGTGTAGCAGTACTGAAATACAAGGCACACTGGAATTCATTTGGAACTGTTAGAAGTAGAACAACAACTCAGGAAGATACTAAGATGCATTCAAAGCATGCCAAGGGCAATCTTCCAAGAAACAGCCAGCAACTATTACTTGATTCCAGGGCAACTTTGAAGACAAAGACCTGACAGGCTGGTTTTGACAGGAAATCACTGCCGTCTTTTAAACCCTCCCATAACACTGGAATCAGCTCTTCCCTCTTCAGTCTCAGAGGGCAGAGTGACCAGTGAATGTGCCAAAGAACTGTTCTCATCAGAACAGCACGTGGTTTTATCATAATCTGTTTCCTGCTCGCCTTCTACATGTTGCACCCTTGCTGTCCTGTTCCTCTACTGCAAACTCACAGCAGCAAAATAAAGGACAAAATGAATTGCTGTATACTGCACCTCATATTGGTCCCCCGGGCAGAGACGTGCAAAGCCCACCAACCCTGAAAAGAGAAGGAAAACTCCTAATACTTGTAGAGTTTTACAGTGTCCCCCAAAGCCTCAGCTTGGAATAAATAAAGTGACTATCTGGCTAACACCGCCTTGTCCTCAACTCTGTGCAGAAGCTATGCCACCAGCCCAAAACACTCTTAGAAGAGCAAACTTTAATTGAGCTGAGGAAAGAAGGCTTGTCAGCTTTTGTACCATATAAAATACCATTGAAGATCTGTTTTACAGTGCTGAAGCAAACAGAAGTTTGCCAAAATTCTGCTCAGTGTCTGATCCAGAAAGCCAGTGGAAGCAACTGACATTGAATAAATGGACTCTCAGCGGATCAGATTGCTACACAGGAAACCCAAAATCAATTGGTGAGTCTTGAAGGAAACGAGAAAGGAACATACCTTTCATCTTCAAGTGGAACTCTCCCAAATGGACCTCCAGTGCCCCTTCTATAAAGCACATGTCCTAGAAGGAAGACTGAACAGTCATTATGACTGAAAAGCAGCGCAGAGTAGCTACCTTCCCAATACCTGCCATTTTCTTTAAAGGACTTTGGCTTTTTTTTTTTTTTAAAGGACACACACTGACATTTTCACTAGTGGAGATGGATACAGAGTCCATTCATACTACTTTTAAGACAGAAAATTATGATGCCACTCCACAGGAGAGTGGAACTGCTTGAGCAGATCACTGTCAGTTACCTTCCACTGCTTGTTTTGTAAAAATAGCATAGCTTATTCATTATTCAATTCACATCCCAGTACTTCCAGGGGAAGTCATAATGGACCCCAGTATTAAAGCAGAAATCCAAAAGATTTTTCATTTGCCTTCATGAATGCACGAAGCCAAGCTCAGTAGGGGCAAAAAAAGGGCACAGAATTCAAGAGCTTTGTCTGTAAGGTATTTATCTCACAAGCTTCAGTTCACATTATGTACCTGTATTTCATTCACGTGTTAAGCTTTTAACCTGCACCGTTAAAAAAAAAGCCAGCAGCAAGTCCTAGTACATTTTTTGCTAAGGAACGGTCCGGTCTTCGTTACATGTGCGTAGTATTTCCTACCTCTGTGCACTCTTGGAAGTTCTTGTAAAGCTCCACTAGGCTCTCCCTGGAGGCTTTGGTGGAAGGAGACAAGGAAAAGGCATGTTTCATATTAGTGGCCCCATCTCGTAGTCTGCACTGTATACAGTAAGCTTCATAGAGTTCTTCTACCTTTAAGATTTGGGGGGGGGGGGGGGGGGGGGAGGGAGAAGGGGGGAAGAATGAACAAGAATTAACCGACAGTTTTAATAAGTTCTGGAAAGGAACATCAGCAGTCTTTCCTGAAAAAAAACCCAAACAAATCCCACTATCATAGTATTACAGAACGAGTCAACTCCTGCATTTTACAGGCTGATCAGAGTGCAACAGTCTGTACACATTCCTGAAAAAAAGCATGGGATATTGAGAAACAATTCATTCTGTGTTATCAGACTAGACGACAAGGAGTAGAGTAACACTTTGTTCAGGGAAAAATTACTTGGGCAGCAGGAAACCGATTCCCTCAATACAAATTAAAACACCTACACCTTTAGCTACGTCAGAGGAGAGATTTCATTCCTTTAGAAGCAGATGGCAGACAGCAGACATGCACTCTACAGAACTTCCCATTTGGCCTCTTGTGGGAAGGGGGGGAGAACGTGTAAGTCTTCCCACAGCAGCATTTTCTGAACAAACTGGCAGAGCATGCAAACTGGCTTCACAGGAAAACTCAGGTTGGGTTGCGCCCAACATTCAGCCTGAATAGAACCATTCAAGAAAATAAATAAATAAAAATCCCCTCCTTCTGTAAGAAGAGTGGTTACAGCTTTCGGAAAGTACCCAGCATTATTCCCCTTCAGATGAATTAAATCAAAGTATTTTCTATTTAGATAGCTTGCTTATATAGCAGCGTAAGCCTTACATGTACAAGATCTAAAACCCCTTACCTTGCTTATGTGAAACTCCAGTTTTCTGATGTATCTCTCCACAGAGCGGATTTGCTTTTGAAAAGGGGAGAGAGAGGAGGACTTGAGAAATTATTTCCTAAACATGCCTTAAGTAACACAGTAGGCACATCATTCATTTTTCTCTATTTGCAGTGTTTCCTCTCATCCTCAATAGCCTTACCTTATCCAGGTCATAGTAGAAAGCCTGAAAGAGAAATAGCATAGGCTGAGCAGGAAAGCATGTATATTTGTACATATAAATGATACTTTCGTATTTACTGCAAGACTCACTACGTATATCTTAAGTTACACTAAATTAAGATGCATTGTTTACTACAAGGAGACAGTCCAACATTTTTAATAGTTTCATTTTCTGTGCATAGTTGGTTGGTTTGTTTTTGCAGATGCTTGAAATAAGACAGTAAGGGTCTCACCACCAGCTGTAACAACATTGGCCATGGTACATGGAAGTTCCTGATTTATATTTTTTTTTTTTCAATCTAGCTATCATTGCCCAAATGAAAGGCAAAGTTGGATCTGTGAGTTGTCTTTACATTAGCACTGTTGCTGAAAGTACTTTAGGGAGTTGTGAACATGACAGAATCTAGGTTACAAGGACACAGGCACCAACTATGGAAAACGAAGCCCGATCTTTATCACCATTTCTGTCCATACAGAGTCAGGTACAAACACTGATCACTGAACAGACACAAGGAGATACCATCCCAGTAAAGGAACACTATCTGAAGAACACTGCTGGATATTGAAAAATGAGAAATCCCAAGTTTAATTCTCACATCTAGAGCTAGCCTGCTCGGTAAATTTCTGGTTGTGATGCCTTGCTGGACTTCACCTCAGTGCTTCAACTGGAAAACCCCTGGGAGTCCCAGATGTGAGAGAGCATCTACTTTTGTGACTTCATTTTTAAAGTCATTTAAGTATTTAACATTAAAAGCATCTTACCAATCTGGAGTTCCTTTTTGTATCTTTGTGTCGACCAGAGAGATAATCCAATTCAGCCTGATGTGCTTCTAAGTATTCACTGGAGAGGAAGAAAACCCAGTGTTACGATCTTCTGGTACATTCATTACAACACCTCCCCAAAGAATTTTTCAGCAGAATATTACAGAAGACTTCGCCTGGTTTACTCTCCAGAGATGTGAATGGCTATATAGAGGGACATGGGTCAACAGATGAGAGTGGTCTCTATAGACAAATATTTGTCCTAAATGCAAAGTCACTCCTAGACAAGCATCTGTACACAATGAGTGCCAGAAGATGCTGATTACTGTTACCTAACATTTAAAGATGCTGTACATTAGGAATCCTCCTGAATCCTCTTTACTCCAAGATGTGGAATGCTACAGTGCAATTCAAGAAGGCTGCCACTGCAGCATAAGGTATATACATGTAGACGTGCACACACTACACTCAGACATTCACTATTTCTTGTTTCCCTTCATCTAAAACAGATCATTCAAGTGAAAGATAGGCTTTATTCCAGGAATGTGAGGCAAAACAAAACAAGGCGGTAGAGCTGGAAGTACTACCAAAGACAAGAGGAAAGGAAGGATGTAGGAGAGTAGCAAGTTCTAACACACACATAACCCAGCTCACAGATCTCCTTTTCAGATTTCTCTAACTACTCCTGTTTGGCCTTCTGGAACCATTTCTGTAAGGTAGAAGATCAGTTCATTTGTTGAGCAAGTCTCTTCTTACAGTTACTGAGAAGTAAGAATTCATCAACCAACTCCATCTTACAAAGCCAAAGAATTGCGACACAAACCCAAGCTCATAGAAGTACTCCACATGTAAGGCAGGGCACATGTCATCCCGTGTTTTTGCACACAGAACTGAATACCACTTTTTAGTATGCCAGACAATTTCTTAATGTGACCATTACTTTTTCCAGAACGAGAACTGTTTTGCAAGGTGTGAAGAACTTGATGCCAGTTGGCTTCCATAGAGTTGCTTGCATGCAAGCGTTGTCCCTTAGGAGTTCCCACAGGGCCTTAAACTATTTCTGCTGAGACCATCTTCTTCCAACTTTGCTTTTAATACAGAGCAGACTTAGGTAACTTTTTCCTCTTATGCTTAAAAGGGAACAAGAGTAACTTGGTAAATACTACATTATAAGACAGTTTCTGAGCAGTCAAAATAACTTCATTTTAGACAGCTGCACTTCACGTTTGCTTTGATGCATTTCATTTTCTTACTGTTACAAAACCAGTTCCCCCAAGACACCCAGTGGCTCCAGCATTCAGCTGTCTCCTCCTTACACTTGCCTATTAACAGCTCAGTGCAGAAGCAGCCAAGGCTGGTGGCAGAAAAGAGTTCACTTTCCTTTTAGTAGAGCTTCATCACTTTTAGATTTAAGTACGTTAGTATTGCCAGCTTCATGGAATGGTACCCAGATGGTTAACAGAATAAAGAGTTATTTGCTATAGCTATAAAGAAACAGGCACGTAAAACATGTTCTGTACTAAAAATTCAAGTCACTCCAGCACCAAGTGGACTCAGTCTGCATCTACTTAAAATTTGGACTTTGCATTGCTATTTGATACAGTTGTTTTCTGTAGGTTACTTTAGTCAATTAGTTAGCTGCTCAGTTTTGGCAGGAGTCTGATCATATGGCATTCCCTGCAGAACTGGGAACAAATTCTGAGCCACTTTATGGTTTCTCCTCCCTAAGCTCTGATAAATTCTAAACTCTGCAAAAACATTTGGGTTTGTTATTTGTTTTAAATCTAAATCCACTAATAAAGACATTGACTGATACTTTTAAGGCTAAGACTTTATAGTCTTTTGTTGGAACAAAAGTGTGACACATCTGAGTTTACAATGTATTATTACAGTGTGTTTTATGTTCTTTGCTTAAGAAAACAAACTGTCATCAGAATTAATACAGTAGCAAAATTCCGAGGACAGCAACAACATACATGAACAAACTGTTAGTTAGTAGGGTGCCAGCAGAAAGAGCTACAGGGTTTACAAATCCAAGGAAATGTATTTTACCTTCTGATAGTAGCTTCAGGGTATAAATGAAGCTCCTATGATATTAGACTAGGCCCATCACCATCAACTGTAATGATTTAAGATGTATTTTTATATAATAAGATTTGAGGACTCAGTTAAAGGTTGATCAGTGTTGTGGTTTAACCCTAGTCGGCAATTAAGCACCACACAGCCGCTCACCTGCCCTCCCCCCCACAGTGGGATTGGCCAGAGAATCAGGGAAAAAAGTAAAACCCATGGGGTGAGATAAAGACAGTTTAATAGGACAGCAGAGGAAGAGGAAATAATAATAATAAAAATATACAAAACAAGCGATGCACAATGTAATTGTGCACCCGCTGACCGATGCCCTGCCCATCCCACCCCCGAGCAGCGATCGCTGCCCCCCAGCCAACTCCCCCCAGTTTATATACTGGGCATGATGCCATACGGTATGGAATAGCCCTTTGGCCAGTCTGGGTCAGCTGTCCTGGCTGTGCCCCCTCCCAGCTTCTTGTGCACCGGGCAGAGCCTGGGAAGCTGAAAAGTCCTTGACTTACTGTAAGCACTGCTTAGCAACAACTAAAGCATCCGTGTGTTATCATCAACTTTATTCTCATACTAAATCCAAAACACAGCACGATACCAACTACTAGGAAGAAAATTAACTCTATCCCAGCCAAAACCAGGACAATCTGTTTCAATCACTGATGGAGGCAAACAGCACTTACCACTACTTCCTTTCTGGTCTATGATACCAAGAGAACAAGCTCATCCATGTTTTATTGCCATTTCAGTATTCAGTAGTATCAGTGTTTCTGTGCGATAACTGACAGCTTCCTCAAAGCCAGAATACCCTAAATTCAGATTGCCAGCCCATCCTTTGATCTCTATTATGTCTGCTGCATACACCCCACATCTGCCAGACAGAGACAATATGGACAAAATTGGTCTTTAGCCTTTTCACTCAAGTCTGTACTGATGCAACATTGACTATGCAGTCAACCATAATAAAGACTCTGAAATAATGCTACATTTAAAGGAAGATAGCATTACCTACATTGCCATAAGAAGATGGGAGTTATACTACAGCTCTGTTTCATCACCTCAAGCCAGCTGAAGTTTTCAGGTGGATCTACTTAGACCTTTCCCTTACAACACACCACCCAGAGATGAAAGAGGACTTTTGAAGTCCAGAGTTTAATTCTATTAAAAGAAAAGAAAAAAAACAAACCAGAAAACAAAAAAACGCACTAGACTATCTAACTCTTTACTTTAAGTGCTCTCTAATTAGCATAGAGAGAATAGAAATGGTTTACTAACCAGCCTCCCCACTGTGTCCTTGCAGGGCACACCCTCGCTTTCAGACTTGGTTTTAAGTCAGCTTTTTGAGTCAAAGCAAACTCCACACAGCTCCCTCTCCAGAAACTTTCTGCCAATCACCCCCCAGGTCTGGCTGTCCCATCCCTATCCAAGTCTCTCCTTGGTCTGCAGTCTTCCTGCCTACCACCCTGCATGCTCTGAAAGCCTCCCTTCCTCAGGAGAGCTTAGCTGCTCCCCAAGAGATGGAGAATCTCCCCACAGAGTTCTACCTGTCATTGTTCCACTTCTCTAAAAAGTCAAACTAGGAACAAACAAAAACATCAGAGCACTTTGTTTGCAAGCAGACTGCCTGAGAGTGAATGAAACTTGTTTTACAAGGTCACAAGCTAGTGTCTGGGAAAGTCACTACATATGTTTAGAGATGCCAGATGGGAGACAGTGATACACAGACTTAAGCAGCATGACTAGGTAAGGCAAATTACAATATTTAAAGAGTCCTTACTTAAGTCCTTTCTTCAAAGCTTCAAAAATTTTCTTCACGTGCAGTGGCTTTGGATCCCAGATGACTGCCCCCTTCTGCAGGGAATTGTAAGCCTTGGGGGATTTCAGTGACATTCTTGATCTCACTGAACTTCTGCTGAGAGACTTTCTGTAGAAAGAGAAAAGAAATATAGGAAAGATGCAAACCCCATCACCTGGGAGAACAGAGATGCCTAACCCACAAAGCTTCCAGGCTGCAAGTTATATGCCCAACCCCATATACTTTTACTCAAAAGAACAAAGCTCTTGGACACGCTGAGAATACTTTCACAGATAACATTAGAAAGTTAAGGCCCAGGCCTAAATACCTATTGCAAAAAACTGCAAGTTTTTTGTGACTTAACAATAATAATTTCAGTAAGAAACATCTCCTTCTCCAAGCTTGACGCAGACTCTGAGAAGCCTAGTAGTTCTCTTTTATCCTTTTCAAATAAAGAAAAATTGTGCAGGTCTCCACTTCTTTGGGAAGGTGGGGGGCACTGAGCAAGAAAAAGAAAAGCTCATTTTTATAACAGCTTGATAACAAATTAATGTTCACACTGCTAGCAACTGTCTTAACAGACACGCATGGCAGCTAGCTACAGCCCTGTTTCTGTGCGCACGTTCACACCAGTTGTTGGGTCAACTACAGAACTAGTCCAGTAAGCCACGCTGCAGGACAAGGACACTCCCATTCTGACTCTCACCTGCAATTCAGGAAAATGAGGCAACAAACTTTTGATCTGCTCAAGGTCTAACCGATAAAGCTAACATAAAAAGCCTTTAGAAATAGATATTTCTTTGCCTTCATTCACCATCCATTTAAATGATGGCTTAGAGCCCTACCACGTTTTAGAAAAGCAAGCTACCAAGCCCAGACTGCATACAAGATATCATTATCGAGGTGTTTTTTCAGTGTCTAGCACCTCACTTACTTTTAAGAGCAACTGCAAAAACAAAATTAAATATTATTTCTAACAGAAGTCCCCCCAGACAGGATTTTTTGTGCTAACCTAAAGAGTTAGAACACCTTGAGCCATTAGTTATATATCTACAACATTTAAACCAGAAAATGAGCTCTCTGCAAATGGTTCTTTCACATTGCCAGATTCCTGCCTAGCTTACCTCTATCTATATACTCCTCTAAGTCTTAGTTATTTGTATATAGTTTTGTTAATACTCCCTGAAAGTCAAGCCTCTAAAACAACATTATCTAAAAAAGTTTCCCATTCCACCAAGCCAAGCCAACTGCTTGCTCTCAGAGAAGCTTTCCATCTTCTCTACAATCTCTATTCTAAATTCAGCTCACCTGGAGAAATGATGAACTTGAACAAGCTTAATACTTAGCCACTGGCTGTTTTAAGTTCTAGGCATGTGACTGGAGGCCTAAGGAGATAATTGAGCTTGGTGATTAAATCCTAGGCCCAGCACACCTGAGAGCTGTCCCCAGTCCTATTATAGAAACCTTTGAGTAACTAATTATTCTGGTGCTAAATTTCCACTTATCTCCATTTTTTAACATATAATCTGCAAAAAATCTGATAAAATTAGGTGTTGCCAAACATTACTGGATATTTAATTTCTTCACCCCAATGATTATCTTCATTTTTTATGATGACTTAATGTAAAGTATTAATTAACCAAACCACTTGGAACTCAGGTTACCTATAATGAGGAACATAACTCTTAAATTAGAAACTGACATTAATATTATTTTCTTTCGTAAGATAATGAATCTTTGAGTATTCCATGCAAAGTGAGAGGGTTTCAACAGCAATAACACTGGAAGGGACAGTCAAGCCAATAACAGCAGTTTAAAGAGTCTCCTAGAAGGATCATCACTTAAAATTCTTTCATGCAAAGAAGGAAATAGCATCCAGTTCCATGCTTTAGATGAGTACTCTAATTAGCAAGATACCATATGGAAGATATAAGATAATTTGAAATTAAAAAGCCCAAATTACTCCTGGGTTTTGTTTATTTTTTGAAAGGAAAGGACTTTGATATTTACCATCAGAGTTTTGGACTGCAAATCCTAAATTCAGGAAATTATTTCCCTTCAGCTAAAGTATAGCACCTAAGCACTGCATACGGATAGGTTGGGATTTAAAACTTACCATTTGCCTTAGTATCTCCTACTGACTGACATAGCCCATATGTAGTCAGTGCACTGATGTTAAGAATCCCATTTTCATACATTTCATAGGGAAGTTAAGTGGCTGACATGGGCCTTCAGGGACAGTAGCTAAAAGCTAGATGCTGTGTTGCTGCTTTCCCTTGTGAACTTAATAATTTAAGTATCAGATTTCCCACTTTACAGATAACAGTAATAATATTTACTTCCTGTGGAGACCATCGTGAGGAAAAATGCAATAGTGTGCCTGACTGAGAGCCTCAGAAGGAAGTTGCTAAAGAAATGCAAAAGTATATTTAGCATCTGCTTAAGAATCTCCATGTGGACCTGATTTGTGTGTCATCCTTTGGATAGACCTTGCACAGGGCCCCTGCAATCTCCTGCTGTGTTTTGCAACAGTGCCTAAGGGAGAGATAAGTTAGGGAAGGGTGATTAAAAAATTTCTTCACTATGCTGGGGAAGGCTCTCGGGTGTTCACTGGGCTGTGACTGAGTTTCTAGTAAGCAAATTTTCCTTATTGCGGTGATTCCTGAATGTGACTGTCTGTCTAAACACTTAAATAATGAAAAGCAACATCATAAAAAATGCATAGAGAGAGGCATTTGGTTAGAAAACCTTTGCAGCTAAAAGTAACAGAATAATCTTAAGGGATATATGAACTCTTCTGTTTGGAGCATTCTTACCCTGCCGGACTGTGCCTTTGTTGGAGAAACAGCTATTCAACACTTTTCCTGGTAGATCCTTTCCCTGCTAGAACTCCCACTATGTACTTGAGCTCAAGTCTGTTTATATAATTTTCTGACAGTGTTTTTCTCAAGATCTTAGCAGTTGGTGTGATTTTAGATGTCCGATCTTTTCTAGGTATAATATTATTTTTCAGCTTCCACAACGAATTAATTTATTCAAATGTGAAGACTTACTGATTACATCACAATCATGCTGGAATTTAATTTTTGCTCATACTTTACCATGCTGTGTTTAACTAAAAGGTTAATTCAGTCATTTGGTTCTTCGAAAATACATTTTATGACATGAGTCGGGTGTTTTACTGATACACAATAGGATTTTTTTGAGTACAATACTTTTAGAGGCATACTTTCCAGTACTTCTATATGATACTGCTAAATGATTCACTTCTTTGTTATTATTCTAGCATGCATTGGCAGTCAGAGATTATATTAATTTTCCATTTATATATCATATCTTCTAAAAGCACTCGACAGGATGTACAGGAATCACTACATTCAGAAAAAGAACAAGAGCTAGTGGAAAAGCTGCACGACTATCTACAAAGAGCAATGCTACACAACAATTTATGATAAGCAAAAGGGAAACACAGTGCAGGATGGGGCAGTGCAGGTGCAATTATGGGGCTCAACTGAGGACTGGAAGACTGGACTGCAACCTTGGCTATACTATAGACCTGTTACTGATCGCAGCAAATTTGCAGTGGCCGCCTTGGCCTGCTTGTATTCCTCCCTTTCTCTCATTTGTGGCATTGCCAGAAGGCAGCCCTTCCTCTCATGTAATGCTGCTCTGCTTAAATAACTCCAGAAGACATCAGTTACTACTAGGCTGCTAGAAGGAAGGGTCGCAGCCCTTCATTTTTCTAGAAGAAATGGACGCTATTAACAGTCTGACACATAACTTCTGAAATCCAGCCATCTCTGAAGTACAGTGTGTATGTGTAGTAGAAAGATAGTATGGTGTGAAGTATAGCTATTTATCAGTGAACCATGACAATGCTCAACAGTTTTAAGATAAAAAATAAGGAACAACTTCCACACATAGATGCCTTAGGTTAAAAAATACATTCACAGTACCTAATGTCTGTTGCCCAAATGATCAGGTGCTTTTCTTTTCGTGTTACTTACGCTAATTTTCTGCTTTGCACAGTGCTGAATCCAGTGAAGGAACAACTCCTGCTGATACCACCTCCATCACCAGGAGAGACAAATGTGAGTTTGACCGACATGATTGACAGTCAGTAAGTCTATCGGCTTCTGAAATAAACAGAAAAACAGATGAGTCAAAACCTCCTTGGCAGTTCAGGCTTAGACTTGTGCTGCTGCAAGTGCTATGCATGAAAGTGGAAAGTCAGAACAACAGACAGTAGATTAAATAGAAAAAAAAGACTTGTCTGCTATACACGTTTCCTCTGTTGCCATCCGCAATACAATTAATACGGGACTGAATAGTCTAAAATGAAATCTCTCATGCCCTCTTCAATTTCTGATTGATTTTACAAACACACTATGCAAAAGCCAGAATAGCCTCAATTCACAGGCTCTCTACATTTCTGATTTTTCAAAAACCCTGTAATTGTCCCACTGCTTAAGGAGTTCAGGCCAACCGGTGTATTTCCAAATCATTGTGGATGCCAGAACAATACTTAAGCTCCAGACTTAGTCAGGTCCAAAAAGCAGTTCCTTGCATCTGTGCAGAGCCACACTGAAGTCAATGGTAGAATTGGCTGAGTGTGGTACTTCAGCCCACGGCAGAAGTCTGGTTTCAACAGTAAATTTCAGGTTCATGCTCCTCCTCTGGCAGGATTTCTCTTGGATTGCTCTCTTCTGTTTTCCATCAGTCAAACTCTTTTGCTTTCTGGAGAATTGTGTTCTCTGCCATATGTCTATAGAATCCAAGTTACAATATAAGTAACAGACATATCCTTCAAAGCAGCTGTAGAAAATCACCCAGACAGTTAATATACAGAAAAATTCCCTTCGTCCCCCCCTCAAGCTGGTGTAATGTAAACACCACAACTGAGTAAATCTGAGTAAAATAAAAAGCTGGATTATCTATTTGTAGAGAGACGTACAAACTCCAATAAAGAGCTCTACATGGAGATGCTCCATGCAAAAGTTTGTCCTACATTATAGAATGTGCTCTGAAGAACAGCGAGCTCTTAATCTGTCAGAGTAGATACTGGAAAGAAACATCCACACTCAACCCCTATGCCTGACATTATCCCACCAGCACGGCTACAATCAATCAGACTAGAAGCCCAGAAATGTCAGGATAAGACTCTTTTCCTGGCTCTGCCACTAACTTGGAAAGCAGCTTAACTCAATGCTCTTCCAGACTGCATATAAAGAACTGAATGGTTGAACTATACTTCCCGAGAGGGGTGAGATTTGAGAGTGTTTTGCTAATTCTGGGCTAGTCTGCAAGTACAGGGAATTACTGTAAGTGACTATGCTTTAGGTATCATTATCTACCAAAGCAGTAACACAAGTTGTAATGGATTTCCACAAGCAGAGATCCTGCAGTGAGACCTGACCGTTTCATTAGCAGCTGCTCAGTCAGTTCCCTGGGCTGAGGTCTAAGACTCCCATTTCTTTGCCTGCTCTACAGGCTGTGCAAAGCTCATGAATACGTCTGTGAAAAACAGGCAAAACATTTTAGAACAAGACGTGAAAATGATAAAGTTGAGCCAAACAGCTACCTGCTTTGCAAGCTACCTAGTTTGTCAAAAGAGGTGTTGGGCATGGCTAGGTATTTTGTATCTCAGTGCATCAAAGTCCACATGACTCCATAGCTTCAGTAGTATCAATAGAAATCTGTTACATGGAAAAATTTAGGTGCATCTTAATCACCTTTTAATCAAACTGTACAGCACTTACGTTCTCTTGCTTTGAAAGGATGCCTCCCTGACACCCTTAATCAGAGACTGTACTTGCAGCACAACACAGCTGAAGTTTCAAAATATTTTCCATTCTTTCCTCTAGTTTTCAGATGCTTGTAAGTCTGTGAACAGTCACCCCATCAAAAGGATCATTAGACTGAAAAAAACATGCAACTTACTGAAAAATGCGATTGCACAACAAGCTGTGAAAGGAAGAAATAAAAGGAATAGCCTCGTGGTTATTGACCACATCCCTCATCAAGGCTAAGCCAGATTCCCAGGATCTATTCTTCAGGTCTCTAACCTGGGAGAGTTAGTTCATGAGTAAAAGGGAGGAAGAAAGTGCAGGAAAAGTTTGTCTAATTTTACAGGACTCCTAAAGCCTGCACAGCATGGGACTGAAAGCCTTTGAAGCATATAGGTATGAAATAAAAAAAAACAGGCAGACCCTTGACAGGGAACAGAAAGTGGAAAATGATGAGAAGACTCCTGAAGTACAAATCCGTGGTACTGAACCCCAGGTGTGAAGAATTAAGTTGGAAATATAGAGACCCCCAAAACCCAGTTGGTGAAAGAACGAAATTGCTTAAATTGCCTAGACTTGATTCTGTTGCCACATGTGTTTTTATAAATAAAATATAATTCTGGACTTCAAGAAGATACACTGTTGCAAATTAGTCAAAATGAGAGATGAATTGGACCTCACTTGCACATAGCCACAAGCATTTAAAAATTCTCATGGGTCGTTTGTTTTTTTTAACTGCACAAAGCTCAGTCCTCAAGGCCACTGACCGTGTCACGTTCTGCTGTAACGCGGAGCTACATTCGAAAGCAATTCACAAGCACATTTTCACAGTTCCCTCTTATAAGAATGATGTGAATCTAAATAATGTTAGGAAAGCACCATTAAAGGCGTTATCTTTCTTACTTTGAAATAATGTCGACAAAATACCTCATGGTACACACCTGCACATATATTTTTTATAGCAACCGAGAAATCTTACAGCTCATTTCACGCTTCTGAGTAGACAACCATAAGTAGGATGTCAAGACATTTTATTTGTAAGAAAAGTTTATAAATGCCGTTGTTTAAACAGAGGGTTTTGCTAGCCAGAGTGTCTGTATAACAGTGCTGAGCTACATTACAACTGCCCCTGAGAAAAAGCATCTGGACACGTCTCAAATTCAGCTCTCCCTTTAGGCTAGAAATAAATCAGATAAGGACCCCCGACAAAGCCGAGTTCAAATCTGTCTTCCAACCTGTAACCTCTGCTGTGTAGGCCAATGTCTCCAAATCTCATAAATACAGGGATTATACCCTGGGGGGGCAGAGGTACTTCCTCACTTTTAATCTTCCCCAAAAGCACAGAATGTGAATACGGTAGCTAGCTAAGGGCTGGCATATGTAGAGTGCAAAAGTATCAGGCCAAACTGAAGGAGTCTAGTGCCAAAGGCAATAGAAACACCGAACTGCTGGAAAAAACAAGGGGTCTTGAAAAAGTCTTACAAAGCTTGTGAGTCTTAAACAGACCTCCAAACAGCCACATACTAATCTACCCAAATGTTTTAATACATGCCATTTTGTAAGACTGAGAGTTCACATCTCAGAAATGTATTTTTAATATAAATCAAAGCAGTATTTTTTTCAAATTAGAGTATGTTTGTTTGTCCCTATTTCGATGATGTGCCAATGATTTGCCTTAAGTGACTATTAATTAGCATTTAACCTTCAGTGTTACCAAGTATCCAGGCATGTAAGGCCAAACATTTGAGCTTCTATGCGGCAGTGAGTACATTCAAATCCATGTTCTGCTTCATCTCTGTTAGCATTAGGATATTCCTCAAGCCAAATGACCTTCATCCTCTACAAACAAAAAGCTGGTGTCTGTTTGCGTTTATGGCTAAACTTTTCCAGCCCCAGTCACATATTTAATTGTTTCTGGGCACAATGGTTTCAACAGTTTTATGAGGAAAATATGACTCACTGACTTCTTGCAAAATATTTCTGCTTGTGTTTTGTACTTTAAATTAGTCGCCATGTTTTTTTTTTAATATCTCCAAGAGGTTCACTTGAACTTGGTGAACTACTGCTAGAGTAAGGTATTCGTGTTTCCTTAAAATTTATAGTGTTCCAATTGTGAATGACCAGTTGGCTAAGAGACACACACTTGCTTCTAGTTGTGTGTCTGCAAAAACTGTGCCAGACTCCTCTTTCCTTCAGCTAACTGTGGACACACACGTCGAGTTGATAGCAAGTGGGTATATATCTCACTAGTATGTCAGTACCCGCTGTTCACTGGCAATAAATGCACAAATGGCATAAATGCAATGACCGAACACAAACTGTCAAATGTCAACCACTTCAATGTCTTAGGATCGTGTTTGTGATTCTGGATACATTATGTGATCATGAGAATTTGTCTTACACCGCTTGATGGTAACTTTCTTCTTACATTTTTAGATTATTGTTGTTATTTTTACACATAATTTTATTTTTAACTATTACATTAGCTTTACTGGGAAGGACAATAGAGCCATTCTATCTTCTAGTTGTGGAAACCGATCAGAGTTGATTTCATTTTGTATTATCACAACATAATCCTTTTCTCAGTATCAGCTGAGCTCAACGTTTTATCGGAGGGACTGCAGCCTTGACCCTAAAATATGTGGCTTATATTTGTGCCTGTATGGAGAATCCTCTTAGTAAGTGGATTTTTGCATAGGATAGTACATAGATTTTATTGTAGGGTTGCCACATAGAATCTATGTCTTTTTAGAGCATGGTTTTATAAAATTCACTTCAGCTCCATGACAGCCAAACAAATTTGTCATTTATGTGTATTGGTTCCATAGCATCTCTACTGAAACTCAATTTTCACTGTACGTGACCAAAATCAGTAGTGATTAAGTAGATGAACATTTAGGGAGTTGAGAGACATTCTCTGGACTTACTCTAGAAATTATCTGCGATTCCAACTAATCATCTGCTGTTCAAAAAACCCTTCAGACAAAGGTGCAAAGTTACTCATTCCACTGCCGTGAATTTATTATGAACTCCACCACAATAACTGTTTTCCTGCTATAATTGCATCTGTATTAGGGCTTTAGCTGACAGAAATACATATTGCAAACACTTAATAGGTGAAAAGACAACCCTAACATTATTACAGCAGAAAATTTCTAGCATAAGTCAAATTTAAGAGCAATTTTACAAACTAGACTGCATTTGTCTACCATCACATTGATGTAATCACAATTATTTTTCTTCCTCTCATTTATTTCAAAACTCAGGAACAATGGAATTAACTAACACTTCTGGATGCTTACGATGGGTGGTATCCATTGCAAAACATTTGTGGCAGACAATGGCATTTGAGTCTTTCATGACACTGATAAAGAAAAAAAATCAGATTGCCACAATGTATTACAACACTGTCAAACTTTTTGAACAAAGTCTTAGGGCTGATCTGGGCCTGAACCACTGAAGCTTTTTGTGATTTCAATGTACCCTGGGACAGGCTGGAAATTTCTAGACCTTGGCACTTACTTTGCAGCGTTGGACATCTAAAGAATCCAGACCATTAAAATTAATGAAACTCCTGAGATGTGATAACATCATGACTCAGCCCTAATTACTCTAAAGGTAGATGTAATGAAGGCTGCCTGAGGAAAGAATGAAGTGACCATCTTGTGTACAGCACAGTGTTGAATCCACTGGGAAAATACACGCTATATTTAATCTTTGCTCTCGAGCATTCTTTAGAAAAACCATTGACCTCAGTAGCAATGTCTACTTTGCTAGATAAACATTCCAGATTTATGATTAAAACCCCTTAACTTTTAAGCATTTTTGTTCAATTGTTAGACAAACATTCTATTTATAGTGTTATTGGCAGAACTAAGAAAAATTTCTCTGGTCATTTTTCTAGAGATGAAAAGTCATTTGAATTAGGGAGACAGAAAGTGCCCTTGATGCTACATCTCAATATAGCTATTTTAACACAGCATTACACTCGAATAGGGATCCCTTCTTCAGATAAATCCTTTCTGTGGAAAGGATTCAGAGCACAAGGATTCACAGCAGAATTTGAAAAGGTTATATGTAATTCACTGTAACACAGGAATTCTGACTTGTGCATATCATCTATTCAGAACTGGTGTCTTGCACCAACACATATAACCTGTAACTAGTCCACCACACAGAGAGGGGAAGAGCCACTGCAATTACAGATATGGAAAGTGTATGTTTGGTATTTTGTTTATCAATCACATTTATATGGTAAAACAGATTTGCAAAAATGGAGGTAATGGAGACAAATAGTTGCCTGTGATGAGCTTTTGAAAATTTTCCCCTTAGTACTTTTATCATCCGCCCATGAAGCACTAAGAGGTAAATTTTTTTTCTCCCTTACACTTTTCCTGCTCTCCTGTCTCACCCCTACTCATCTCTTTTTCCTCCCTGGTTCCTACAATGGGAATAAAACAATGTAGACAGCTGAACTTGTTCAGCCTTCTTTGCAGAAAAATGCAATCCGTGCAGGAAACCATCCTTTACCGAAGAGGCATGTTTAGCTACAGTGCTGTAAAGGCCACTGGATATAGCTGTACAGAGCCATGAACAACCATTCTTCCACTCATATTCACCAGACATTTCTCCTGTTTTAAGACTGAGCAATGATGTGAGCAATTACATAGCAATTTTGCTGCAAGCAGAAGATTTTGCTTCTCTACAAACCTGCACATGTGTTCCATAGAACTTCTTGGCCTAAACCTGTTTAACTCAGATTATTAGACGGGCCCTTTACTTTGTACCAAACTTGTATCTGTCGGGTTGTATTCTCAAAATCTCAAATTATTTAGGAATATAATCCCATTCTCAAAAGTAATTTAGGCTCTTAAGAGTTAGCTCCATTGATTTTTAATAAGAATTACATTCATAGCTCACATTATTTAGAAAGATGGGGCTTCAGTGTGTAACTCATTTGGGTATTTTTGAAAATTTTATCTAGGCAGATTCAACTCTTAAATATATATTTAAATAGTACATATCTGACATACTTTCCTCCTAGCCATATTCAAGCTGTAAAAAGAAAATCAGATAAAACGGCTTTGATCCAAGTTATTGCTTTAGTCATTAGGCCCTTCTACAGCTTTATGCCAGCTTCTGGAAATGAAGTTCTCGAGTCCAGGTTTCCTATGCAGCAATAAATTTAAAAGTCATAAGCAGTCCCCTCAGACAGCTTCTCCTGTGCTGGAGGTAGTGTCTCTGATGTAACCATTTCTAGCGTAGTTCTTTGAACACAGGACTCAACTTTCAAGTCCAAGATGACCTGCTTTTCAAGGCTGCGATTCATAATGTTACTGTATTTCGAATTAGTTTTCATCTAAGCATACAGATCCAAATTCTATTCTCAGTGACACTGGTGCACATCCAGAGGAAATTAATCAGTCATTTATTCCAGATTTCCAGTAGAATCCCGGCAGCAAATGTTGGCCCGTACTTAGTTAATGACCTGGAAACTATTTTTCAAGACATAATTTTGTGGTCAATTTTGTACCTCCCTCTAGTGGCAGCAGATATCGAACAAATGAAGCACAAAGGAGACCTTGTCACAGAGCACACACTGATGTATTGTGCCTATTTCTTTTATGGAAATTTGTTACTTGGAAACAAGGTTGGCTGTAAATCCCACTGTAACTTTTTGGTAATGTCGTAATAAGAAAAGAATCAGTGATTGCATATAACCAAAATCCCCATTTACTTCCTTTGCCAGTACGTGGCATATTCATATAGCCACACGTAGTTTCTCCATGCTTGCCTAGATCATAGCAATTCTAGTTGCTGTGAGTACTTTTGCACTGAGTTTTGCTTTCCTCTTCAGGGGAAGGCACAGAACAATTCACCCATTATCAGCTGATTTATGAGCACAGGGCTTGCCGCTAGCTCCTCTGGTTTCAATTTCAAACTTGATGACAAACTTGCAAGCCTGAATCAGAGATTCAGGAATGTGGCAGGCTCCACACGCTAGCCTGACTTGCAGCTTTTTCAACTTTGGCGGAGTTTGAGTCTGCAGTTAGCTACATTATAATGAATACTTAAAAACAAATTCCTAACAAGAGAAGAAGCAGATGGCGCTGAGGGAGAGCAATTTACAAGTGATGAACAGGCTCTTCCATTTCTGACAAAGGAAAATTTGCCTAGCAGCAAGGCACTGAATCCTACCAATTCTGTCCTTGAGAGTTTCCTCCTTCTTAATTAGGAACCCCAAGGAACATTCTTCTGTAATACATCTCTCATTCTCCCTGTTTTCCCCCATCTATGCCTGAATGTATGTTACAGAGAGACTTATCAGGTGTGATCTTGTCTCCATCCATCAGCTAATGCAGGAGCCTCCCAAACGCCTATCTCCAGGTCAATTATGAAGTAAGGAAAGGCCTTCATCTCAGCCTTAGGGTTGTGGAAAGTCCCAAGTCTAAGCTTCAATAGAAACCACCATGATGGATGGATATATGTTTTGATCATTACACTGAGAAGGATATATTAACCAAAACAGATGACAAACTTCCAGTAATAGTGAAATTTGATGTTCAACAGTATGTGGGATGTATTTTGATATCTTCAAACACTGAAGTCTGTGAATCACAACATGCTGGTATGTGTCCTGGGGCATGCTTCTGAAGTGGGAGAAACTATCTGTTATTTAGCTGTCTGATCAAGAAAATTGTCCCTTTATTAAGAAGTAAACCATTAAGTCAACTTCCTATGGCAACCATGTTTTATTCCTGTAAGTGTTACCAAGACAATCTTGTGACACAGAAACAATGAAGTTGCTAAGTTAGGATCAGTATCCCAAAGAACACTGGAAAAAGAGAAAAGTATACAAAATGTCATGTAGGAGGTAAATAAGAGAGAGAAAAGGTTTGTGCTTTAAAGCAAAATATTTTCTTTAATGCTAATTAGACATAGACTTAGTTTTTATCAAAGTCCGTATTTCCCCTACTGATGAGTAAATCTCGGTACCTATCTTAAGACAATGAAAAAGGGTGTATTTTTTAGGAAGAGATATCAAAATCAAGACAATTTAGAATGTGTCTCGTTGGCCAGCTAACAGCCAAAGCGTCAAAAAATCATTTGGTGTGTTTGAACATTTTATCTAGGCTGAATTTACTCAGTATCTTCTAACACAGGCTTGAACTTATTATATTTTCTAACAAATTAGGGTAGCTGTCATAGCAATCCTAACACTGTGTTCTGTACTAACGTTCCCTTTCTGTAGACACTCCACAAGCATGTAAACTTTACTTGTGGGAAAAACACAAGAACCTTTGCGTATATATGGATATATCTGTACTTTCCCCTTCATTTCTTACCAGTTCTTAATACATATGCTCTAACATTCATGGCCCACATTTTTTACGCTGTTATTCTCTGCTTTTATTTGGTTTGGGTTTGTTTTTAATGAGGTGAACTTTGCACAGCCCAACTCTAGCTCCTATAAAATCTGTGCCTTAAATGGCTAGATTTAGTGATTTTTGTATGGAAAAAAAAAAGGCCTACATACTAACCACACAGCTGTACTTGAAAACAGATGTTTTACCCCCTTTAAACTGAACTAATGAGGACGGGAATATGGAACAGATAGGTCAGGAAAAATTCTGTCTAGATTTTGAATTTGGAATTATGGAAAGAGTACAGAAAAGACTGGTGCTGCCGCACAAGGTGAAGGGAGAAGGATGGTAGTTCCACTGATGATGAAAATTTGCACTAACTTCAAGGCACTTCCACTTCGCCGCCCTGTTCATCCCAGTGTCAGTTCTATCCACTTAACTCACCCAAGTATCCCATAATAAGCAGGCCAGATCCTCAGTTTATATGAACTGCCATAACTCTATTCAAATCAATCTGTTTACAGAAGTCCAGGATTTGGCTCTGTGTCTCCTTTGCATTTAGCAGGTGTGAAAGGACTCTAAATCACTTCTTTCAAGACTTCTATGAAACATAAAGTAGACCAATTATTTAGGATCAGATGCTGTGAAAACCGAAACTTCTGATAGAAATCTGACTAAACACGAACATTTTTTAAACTAACTTTGCCCATCAGTGTGTTCTTAAAATGTAAAGTGTCTTCTGCTGCTAGTTCAGAAATAGGTAAGGTTTTTAGGACCATCACTTCTCTTCCCAGTCTTGCTCCCACCAAAGTCACTGGAAGCATTGCCATTAACTTCAGAGAGAGGATGAACAAGACCTTTGTAGTCATGATTGTTGCTCACACTGGAAAAATGCATTAGTGATGGCTTTCTATAGATAAGACGCATCAGGTTTTCCCTCTAGTTCCTAGCTTAAACTTCTTTAAAATATTATTCTTGATTTGTCTTTATATGCTCTTCATCAGCATGCTCCCTTGCAGTATAGAGCAGGCCGCTTGCACTAAGCCACAGCAGCAAAAAAGAATCTTCTGCTGTATAAGGCTTTGTGAGACACAGTCATTACATGCAGAGGAAACTGGGTTTAGTGGGGCCCTAGTTCCCCCGGGGACTACCATAATATAAATTATTAATAATAAAAATAAACATTGGCTAGCTTGAACTTCTCTTCATTCCCTTAGAGCTTATTTTTGTGATGGAATTAGCTAAATAAAGCCCACTTGAAAGAATGCTTAATTGCAAACTGTCCAAACAAAACAAAACAGAACTAATTGGTTCTTAAATATTAAACATTCAAAAGGAGATGGCTTTGGAAACAGCTGAAAGACTAATGTATATTAGGATACATATGGTGAAGTGAGCAGTTAAGCAAAATGCAGTCTAAACCAGACTACATTTACTTTTAAGCCAGATATTCAAGTGTTGTCAGTCTGGTTCTGCCTAGAAGACAGCCTTGGATTATTTCAAGCCTAAACAGAATTACAGCAATACTCTTTTGAAAATTATAAAATCAGAAGAGTCAAACTTGTGTACTGACTTCTGGACATAGTTTGCCCAGGAAAGACTACAAAATCTACAATGATCATTACTCCATGGAGTGCCCCTTAAACCTATCTCAGCCTAAAAAAGATAGCTTAGCAAAGACTACTGTTTCGAGTGTTTTTTCTAAAGCAGTTATTTTCCTGGCAGTTGGGTAGGGAGAGCTCACATAAACAGTTCTGACAACACATCTCTAAAGGACAGTGGTGATGCCTTCCATCAGAATAACTGATTGCAGATCTGCCGTGGCCTTTATAAACTTCCTTTCTTCAGTCCTGTGTTTTTGTTACTGCCATGTAATTCAAATATTTCACAGTCAGCAAATAGAAAGTATTTCTTTAGGCATGTGAAAACTCCCTTTTGATATTCATTAAAGGTTAATACAGTTGCCACACTTATTTCTTAAATCAGAAGTATTTCTAGCAAACCTAGAAAATTATATCTCTAATGTGAGTGAAATTTGTAAACAAGAAAAAGAATTTCTACATTAGAAAGGAGCAAGAAGTAGGTAAGTTATAACCAAAATTATACAGTAAAAATAATTTTAAAAATTAATTAGTGGTAGAAGAATTTTTCTTTGGAGGACCACTGTGTGCTGTGACATGAAATCAGACTAGTGGTAAGCCATTGAAAGTGCACTGCCTAATCAGTCACACGTTTACTTTCTCACTTATCAATAACTGACATTAACAAGGCTTCTGCCAGAGATAATAAATTCCTGGAAATGTCAGGCTCTTGTACATCACCCAGCCCAAGCACAAGAGAGCTACTCACTGGGGGGGGGGGGGGGGGGGGAAGCAGACATAACTCCAAGTGCTAAGCAGAAGTTGCTCAGTAGAAGGACCAGTTGAGATCAAACCACCTCAACATTTAGGGCAAAAGCTAATCTCATTTTAAGGTCCCTTGAAATGTTATGAATATCATCAACAAACACAGCCAGAGTCACTCATGAAAATGCGTTTCAGTTTTGTGCACAAAAAAAATCCATCAGCTCTCTGTCTCAAACTTCTTCAAAGACTGTGAAAACAATTATTTGTTCCCTGAGGACTCAAAGCTTTTACTGCAACTAGCAGTCACATCTGCTTAGTGTTACGTATTTTTCAGCATCACGAGGAGTTTTTCTTAGACCTTGGACTGGTTTACTCAGCATCTATGTGTAAGTACAACAACAAAACTCCACCAGAAGAGATAACTGAGGTCTTCTGACAGTTTGTTTCTACCTCTCTCCCAAAAAGACACAGGCAATCCTGGCAAAAAAGATTATTCTATGTGAGTATTTTGCCAGCATAGCTAAATCTTTACAGGTTTCATTTTTTAACATTCCTCTTAGTGCTCACAGCTATTCCAGAAACTTTGTAACAGATCTACACAGTTACACAAGAAAGCTTTGTTGTTTTAATACATCTAGTATAGTTTTGAAAGGTATTAGTAGTCTGCAGGTAATGTAAAAAAATCCTCTGATGTGAACACCTTCTGCATATCTATCCTACCAGCACCTCACTGCTATCAGAATATTGGTATTATTTACTACAAAAGTTCTCCTAGAATGAATGGAGCAACTCAGCAGGCCCGTGCTTTCTGCCAGCATAGTTAAAACTATCCCTCAGACTTAAAACAATTATACTAACACATGCACAATTTCACTGTGCGCTCTAACTGCTTCTATACTTGTGTCTTTTGCTAATTCAGCCATGCTGGTAAACGAAGCCATTTTTCACAGTCCTTACCCAATTTAGCTGAGGGCAGGAATGGGTAATATAGACAGGGATTTGGCAGCTGTAGAGAGGGGCTTATTACTTGTTGTGTCTTTAGATACTACAAGGACTTTGCTAGTACAGATGTGCTGCTATAAAGCATCAGGGAAAAAAAAAATTGTATTAGCATACAACACTGCCATAACCATATAGCTGCAGAAGCTTTTAATATCATACGGCTATATCATTAAAAAAATCCTCAACCGAGACAAAATTATAGCGGTACTACATTTAAGCACAGAACAAAGCTTAGTATGACTACATGGCAAGTGTAGAACAACTACAATTCTCAGTTTATAAAAAAATCTGTGTGTAAGTCCTTCATGCCTCATAAAACAAGATTTATTTTTGTGATGTAAATTGACTTAGTCTATGTTACACAGACTCTCTTACTTACCTATGAGGCGATTATAATTGAGACCACTCTTGAAGAATAGGATCGTGTCACTTCACAAAACTGGGCCCCCTGTAAGAAAGTTCTCTTAGTTGCCTTTCAACATGGAAGGAGTGAATTGTAATGCTAACACACACACTGACTCAAGAGTATGAAGAGCTTTTACCCAAGACCAATGAGGAAAAGACTCAAGGTATCAATCAGCTCACTGTACAATACCGATCCTTAGTTCATCAGTTCCTATTGTCCTAATAGAACAAGGACAAACAACAGTCACCTTCAGAATGTGGTACGTAGGGAAATGACAGTCAGGTTTGCATTAAGTTATAGCTATTAGAGCTGCAGAGAGATCTCACACAAAACTGGATGGCCAAACGCACAGTCCGTATTCACATAGCTGTTGCTTGATTGATAATTTAAAGAGTCTTGGTGATGGATGAGATCACCAGCAAAGAACTTTAGATTTCAGGACAACACATAGGCAAATCAGTTAAATATCACAGTATTGCAATGACTCCAGTGATATCAAAGGCACTATGTGTGCACTGATCTGCTTTTTTGGCATCAGACAGGCACGATTTGTGAAAGACACACTCATCACACATCTTGCCAGATGAGCCCGAGATGATGGCAGCAGTGTCTGGAATGCTGAAAGCTGCTAAAAGCACAACAGTGATACGCCTCCACACTAATGAGGAACCATGCCTGGCTGGAGAGGCAGTAGATAGAACAGTACGTCCCGCTGATGTTCTGTGTCCCCTGGCAGTTTTCCCACCCTTGCAATATGACCCGCCAACCATCAGTGCATGGATCATTGATCTTATGAACTCACACTTGTGATCCTCTACAAAATTATCATCGAGATTGTACAGTCCAGAGAACTTACTGGCAGAAAATCACTCTTGGGTGATCTTCAAAATTCAGAAATGGCCATTGAGATACAAAATATACATGTTGACAAGTGATTCCAACAACATACTAATCCAGATCTAGAATTAAATCCAGATCCTGACACAGTTACAGCAGCAATGGCACACAGTGCATTCAATGTTATAACAGAAAAATGGTGTTTTGCTCCATATGACTTGGCTTACTCAAGAGTGATATTTTACAATAAGCTACAGTTTTACTGTACTGTAAAGATAATCTGACAATTACAGGTCAAAGTATACTTGCTTATTGCTTTAAATGAAACTAAAAGCAGTCAAATTCATACACATATGGGGGAAAGATTCATCATGTATTACTACAGCTCTGGAGAAAACAAGCTAGGCTGGGCAGACACAGAAATTATGTCTGGACTGGAGATCCTTACCAGAACAGGCAGTATATGTTCTCATCCAAAGCCTTCTCCTGCAGAGCACATACTCCTCAGACTTGTGGTTTTGTTTGTGAAGAACCCAAGCTCAAGCAATTTTGAGATACTTCGCACTGCTACTTACTTGTTCTGTGCTTCTGATGCCTGTTTGCAGGCAGCTAGGATGCCTGCACTGATTTTCTAAGGTTATTTAAATTCTTCTTTATTTGTTAACAAATTATGTTGGTTGCACAACACATTGGCATGTGAACACTTCAGAAAAAGGGAGGGGCACAACTCAGCCTCAGTGGAATTAGGAACAAGATCCAATGACTTCAGCAGAGTTACACAAAGGATAGCTCTATTGTTTCAGTGGGAGTTGTGGTTAATTAAAGTAGTATTTCCCGTCAGCTTTCTACATGCGGGACTCTCTTCAAAGGTGGCATTACCTTCAAGATCACTGTGTGGGCTTCCATTTCGGACAATGAATAACAAAAGCCTAGTGACAGATTTTCATAAAGTCTGGGCATATACTATTGTACTAAAAGCATGAAAAAAGACACACAGTAATGAGCGGTTATATGCATCTGTACAACAAACATATAGTGATGCTGAAGCTGTGATGTTACTGACGGAATTAAACCGATACAGTTTTAGACATGATCCATCCATTTTAAGTGCACTTTTGTTTTATCTTCCATTGTAAAAATCAGGTAACTAACTTGCTACAAATCAGTTATCTTCAAAACTTTAGAAAAGCCTGTGAACGTCCCGTATAGATCAAGTATTAGCCGCATTTTCACACACGGTTACCCAATATGTACGCTCTATTGTAATAATTGCTCAAACAGCTGCAAATGCATTTGGAATACCTCTCTATGTCAAATCTTTTTGAAAACCCTGGCCCTACTATTTTAACTTTACAGATCTCATAAAATAAAATCCTTCCTTATAATCCAGAGAAACCTTCTAAACTCTTTTTGTGAAATTTCAATTACATAATGTAAAACTTGCAGAAATTCAGCACATAGATGAACTGAAGGTTATTTACATTGTATTTTGTCTGCACAAGTAGAAATATGAACCTATTCATGCTAACACTAAAGCAGTAAACACTAAGATTTTAAAGCACACTGAGGTCTTTGAATTGCCTCCCTGTTTGTTTATCTATTGAGTCCCAGTGTCGGAGAATGATTTTTCCCTCTTCAAGACTGTGGCAATTTAAATAATAAAACAGAGGTTATGTAAGTGCAGAGAATTATGGAAAAAATGTAAGTGGAAAGTACATATTTTTAAAATGCACTTGTATAACTCAAATGCAGCTGAACTGACATTATTCAGATTTTCCAGTCTTATTCAACAGTGGATTGAAACCAAGCACAAGAAATGTCAGGCCCAAAGGACATTTTTAAGAAAATTACAAGTACCTATATTTCTAGTTTACAGTGTCTGTCTGGGAAAGCTCTACCACCTAAAGAAAGACTAAACTATCTTCTCATGGGATCAAACAAAAGGGATGTGAACTAATTAAGGGGTCGTTTGGATCAGTTTGCAAACATAAGGACTGATTCAGCCCTAAAGAGCACCCAAACCAGAAACCTGGATTCAAATATCTGTGGTCTTCTAGCGAAATATGGATGCAGATTCAGATCCAAATTTTACACTGAAAGTTCATTTCTAACCTGTGCAGACACAAGCTCTGCATTCCTTCCACACCCAGAATTGGAGTTCTGCCTGAATAAGGAATGCAAGAGAGAAATGAATTTCTTATCTTCACGGCAGATCTTGTTTGGTGATGTACATGCCTATGAACCTGCCAAAACTCAAATGTGTGACATGGTATGCAATCTAATTCCAAAACGGATAGATTTCAAAAGATTACTCTTGTAGGACACTTAAAATAAGGTTGAGCTATTTTCATAAGCATAAGTAACTGTTTCTAACTCTAGTATACCTGGATATATTCTGATTCTTCTGTTACAAACAATTTTCCTTAATGGAAAAGTGAAGATCCCAGATTTGTACAAAAAATGAGTAACAAAGAGAATAAATGATGTATTTCCAAACTGAGGGACATTTAAAAGTATGGCTAGATGAAAAAAGATTAAAAAAAAAATCACAGAGGCAAAATAATAAACAAAACAAACAAACAAATAATAGAATAAGGCTTCTTGGCATAACATTGTATGTCCATTATCCTCCAAAATCACACAGTAGCATTATGCATACAGATGCCTATGGTAAAATTTTTCCATCACTCCAAAGAGTCATGAACTTCACCCTTGCTTTTGATAAGATAAATGTAATCGTGTTTCCTTCAGGTACCCAGCCAGCAGTACTTTAAAATTTGCAGGGAGAAAGAACTTCCAAATGCACAAATGACAAAGAACTGCAGAAACAAGTCTCTTTATGTGTGGATCTTGGGCTTTTTTAAATTTTCCCAGATTGTTCAGTCAAGTTTATACAAGAAATGCCCATCAATGTTAGCTACAGATGCTGTATTTTATGACACGTCTATGATAAAACTGAAATCCTAGTGCAGACACAATTCCATCAACATTTTTGCTAGTTTAAATTAATTTGGTCAAAAATCAGCATAAATTCTACAAGAAAAATCTCTTTTTGCCAATCCTAGATGTATCTACATCTGGAGAGTTTCTGACACAATTATTACGTGCTCCAACCTGTTCTGCTGTGGCTGTGGGCTTCCTGGATGTTTTTCTTGTTATTCTATCCCAAACATCATGCAAAACTGTAGGATGCATATGCCCTTCTGTGGTCAAAAAAGTGAAAAGGTAATTCATGTTGCATTTTGTTCAGACAAATACTTTCATAATAGTTGAGAAAAGAATACGTTGAATAAAGTATCCTGTGGCAACTACTCTGAGAAAAAGAAATACTAGCTAAACTCAAGGGCTTTGTCTGCTTTAAGGCTTCCTAGGCAAGATTAAATAAAAATATTTCCTATATACATTCCCTCTTTTCATCAGCATGTCAATTGTAGTAAGTAAGAATGTGCTATTAATTCTCAGCATCAAAATCTGGGATAATTTTATATAGTCAAATGTTTCCTTACTTTCGCAGAAACAACTATTACTGGAATTTTTTTCCAAAGCATGTTGCAAGTGGAACTAAGTAAATCAGCTAGCACACTGCACACTTTTCAAGGAAAAAGTTCGTAAAAATGAGTCAGGATTTAATAAAAAATGTCTCTGAGGTACGTAACTCATGCCCATAATAGAATATTTTTCAATTTTCAACCCCGTATAGAGAATTTTAAAACGCTAACAGATGTATGAAACAAAAAAAAAAAGCAAAATTCTCCCTTACTGTCTCCTGTGAGCACATATAACACACATAGAAACCAATGAGAGGCTCTAAAACATGAATACTGCTTTTATATTTTCCACTAGAAAGACAATTTGCTTGCAATTCCTTCTCCCTTTAAATTGTTTCTGTGGCAACACATCTGGTGCTATAATTCTGGGCCAGAACATTAACTATCCTGAAAGAAGAAAGTTATGTCCTTGTTCTGGTCTGCAAGAATGTGAAGGCAGAGAGAGATCTACAAATACATGTAATCAGATAACCCTTTTCGCCTTCATAGGCGCACAGAATATTAGCTACCGATACTTACACATAGCTTAAAATTACAAGTTTAAAAATGTTTCTACAATGATTAGAAAAAACTCTTGTGGTGAGCACACATTCTATGAGCCAGCTTTTTCTAAACAAAATGACGAGTGCTTTGTTACCACTGCGCCTACCATATGAAAAAAGTGAGGAAAGTATTCGGCTAAGAGGAACAAGGTTCATTCCCTAATCATGAACATAACCCTTCCTATGTAACGGAGAAAGATTGATATTGATTTCTTATCATCTCCCCGGTTCTATGCAGACATTACTGTATTATCACCATTTTACAGATGAGATATGTCAGGAGCACCTAAGGCCAAAATGTCCGAAGGGTCTGTTAAATTCAGATGCCTCTACTATTAGTTACCCATACTGTAACATGCAGCCCATGGCTCTCTGAGCTGTTGAGGACCAATATTTTTACTGGCCTTACTTGAAATTATAGGAACCTATTGATGCTTAATATAAGTCTTGGACATCCCCGCTTGAGCATGCCAGCATTCTCAGAATTTGTAGTCCGAACAATTTAGTTGAAGAAGAAGGAAAGAAAAACAAGAACAAAAGCTTACAGCCCCCATTCAGTTTGCTAAGTCAACAAGTGAATAGTTTTTTTAATCACTAATAATCCCGACAAGTCAGTCTGAAATCTTAGAGTCATGCTATATGACTATAATCCAAAACAAGTTATTACAGGTATTTTACAGTGCAACTGAGATTGACACCTCAAGATATAAACTCTACTGTGATCTTAATTCATGATACAAGGGCCAGAGCAATTTGCAAGGGCTACTGCATTCACTTAACTCAATCTGGAGTAGCAAGAGTTAAAAAAATAATGAAAGTGGATTTTTGCTACTCCATCAAGCAGATCAGGGATGAATTCATGGAAAGAACACATCTGATGAATAACAAAATATCACTAACACAGTTACTTTTCCAATAACAATTGCATTTTAAGTTCCCCATGAAACAAATTTTATTATTTAATTTGAAACAGCTAAATTCAAATCTAGATCAGTTACATATAAATCACTTTGCTAACTACACTTACAGTATTTTCTGTAGTAGTGACAAAGAAGGCAAGATCGTCTTGGTGTTCTGATCCTCTAAATTACTAATGATTAAACGCATTGATTGGCTGAAAACCAAGTTTTCTCCTTGAAAAGTTGAATTGAATAAAAATTATGGCTTTCAGGCATTCTGCCTTTGAAGGCATACTGGTTTAAAGCAATCTGTGCTTAGGGAGAATAAACTGGCAACAGAAATGGAAAAGTTTAAAACAAGTGGATAAAAATTGGTATTTCATAAATATGAGTGTCCCTCTTGTACTATTGGAGGTGCCATCTTATGATTAGAATTAAACCCAGGACCCTGAGCACCTCTAGTCATTAAAGGCTGGCTGATGTCCTTTGCAAGACTTGCTGTCTGTATAATTTTGGATTCTCACCAGCCAATCACCTTCCAAAACCCAGTTCTGGCCAATAACAGTCTGGATAATTCAAGTCTGTCTGTTCCCTTTTTTCAGCCTTTTGGCTAAGATCGAGCGCGTATATTTAACTAATATTAAACCTACTATTTTACATAAAATATCTCCTTCACTTCCAATCTAGCCTTTCTATTTATTCCATCCAAATGGCATAATTAACAAACCTTCTGAGGCAGTTCTCACTCCCTTGCTTTATCTTGTATAACTTCCTATACACAGAACCTCTGTTTTGTCCTGGTGTACCATAACTCCACATTATCACTCCTCAAACCCCTGAGAAAAAGACACATTAAAATCATAACTTCCCGCTCCCCATAGACCGAGTCTGGTTTCCCTTCCCAGCCATAATGGCTCTATTCCACTTCTCAGGTTCTTTATGAGGATATTGCAAAGGAATACTTGTGAAGGAATTAGCTGTGGAAGGGAATAAAGTGATACTGGTGGATCTGCTATTACAGGGTCCCAAATCCCTGCCTGGATTGCTCCTAAGGAACCCAGGGCTAGAGTGAAGACTGTAGAGCAACTGTACGGCTGCTCTTTGTCCTGACAGAAGGAAATCATCTCATCCTTATACTACCCTTAAGGGAATACCATTACATAACTCACTGTTTGGCCTATATTTCCCTGTTCTTGGCTCCGTGCTGTTAACAGAAATACCACTGCTTCACTGCAGTCGCTGACTGACTCGAGAATCGAGCACTAGATAGGAAGGCAGGACCTGTCATCTCAGAGAAGCCCTTTAATTCCTCTAAACAGTGTCCAGACTCTAATCAGAGGAAAGTTTTACCAAGCTAGTTGTTTGCTACCGTATCACATGTGTTGTATCTCATACTAGTTTCTCTCTAGACCTGGGGCATAAAGTGGGCTTGGCCTGCCATTCAATAACAGCTCCATCCCATTTTGGCAGGTTTTGTGCAGCTTTTTTTTTTTGTGCACTACTACATGTGCTGCTTATGTCATCCACTCTGCAGAATTCAGAGCAGCAGCATGTAAGTGATCAACGGCACAAAAAATGAATACAACAGAGAAGTTTCTAATATGCATGCTCCCTTAGACACCACATCTTTCTCAGATGTGCCTCTCCATTCAACATGAAATGTTCCCTCAGACACATTTTGCATTGTTTACTACCCTTACAAATGATCTTCCTCTGCTTTCTTTTTTAATTAAGGTCTTTCCAAACAGAATATGTAATGCCCCTCATTAATAGGCATAGCTCCCATTTTACAGCTGTGGAAACACAGGTAGAGACAGATTAAGTCTTGATCCTAAGAAAGGAAACGACTGAATCAGGAGTTTTGAGTACTGGTGCTGTACTCTGACTCTGGTTCAATACTCAAGAAATGGCTCAAGAAATATGTAACCTTATTTTTCAAATTCCTTCAAGTTTTTTTGGTTGATGAACAGCTCAATTTCCATATGGCCCAACTTATTTAAAACACTTTTTAAAAGGGGAAATTAAACTCTCTCTGAAGCAAAATGTAACTGGGCTGTGACCCAAAGCCTCAATTTGTATTTATGAGCAAATAAAATGTACTCTCTGCACAGACAAAAAGAGTTAACTAAAATATAACCAGCTTATACAACGACACCTCCAAAACGCAAACCCTCTAGGATGGCATAAACATTGTCCCGCTCCTCTTACTTTTCCACCTGCTCCAGCCAGGCGTTCACCTCCCAGGGGCTTCCTGGGTGTCTCCTGGTGTGAATGTCTCTACCCCTGGATAAAAAGCTACCGCGCCTCTTTGCGCCAGTGCTGCCTCTGCAGGAATATCAGCATCCTTCAAAGCTTGCCTACTTACAGATGCCCACAGACTCCTAAGGAGCCTACTCCCCCCATGGGTGACATGCACCCCCCCTATGGGTGAGATGCCCCCCCACGGGTGACATGTTCCCCCCATAGGTGACATGCCCTCTGCCATGGGTGACATGCCCCCCCATGGGTGAGATGCCCCCTGCCATGGGTGACATGTTCCCCTCATGGGTGACATGCCCCCCCTATGGGTGACATGCCCCTGCCATGGGTGATATGTCCCCCCCATGGGTGACATGTCCCCCCCTATGGGTGACATGCCCTCCCCCACGGGTGACATGTCATCCCCCCATGGGTGACATGCCCCCGCCATGGGTGATATGTCCCCCCCATGGGTGACATGTCCCCCCCGTGGGTGACATGCCCTCCCCCGTGGGTGACATGCCCCCCTATGGTGACATGCCCCCCCGTAGGTGACATGCCCTCCCCCATGGGTGACATGCCGCTGCCATGGGTGATATGTCCCCGCCATGGGTGACATGCCCCCCTATGGTGACATGCCCTCCCCCATGGGTGACATGCCCCCGCCATGGGTGATATGTCCCCGCCATGGGTGATATGTCCCCCCCATGGGTGACATGCACCCCCGGTTCCTTGCAGCCCTCACCTACCGACGCGCTGCCGGTGCCTGCCCGTTGCCCCGCGCCTCTCGCACGCCCGTCTCCCCGCCGGGTGCCCGCAGCGGCCTCACCGACGCGCCGCTGCCCCGCACCTCCCGCCGCCGGGCCGGGCGGGGGTGGCGGCCGGCGCTCCGCCGGCGCGCAGCGGGGCGGGACGCCGCCTCTCCCCGCCCGGAGCCGGAGCCGGCAGCCCGCGCCCCCCGGGCGTCCCCGGCGGGACCCGCTCCGCGCTCCTCCGCGGCCAGGCGCTGCCTACCTGCCCCGGGGGCGGCGGGGCGCGGAGAGCGGCTCCGCACGGCTGCCGCGGCGCGGCAGGGCCCGCCGGGAGGGCCCCGATAGCCGCCGCTTATCGCCGCCGCCTGTCACCCAGCTGGGCTCGCTTTCCAGGAAGCCGCGGCTCCGGAGCGCTTGTTTGCTGCTGGATGCCGACCGCCCCGTCCCGCTCGCTGCCTCCCTCCCTCCCTCCCTCCGACCCCCCTCATTCTGGCAGGGGGGCTGGGAAAGCGCAGCGCGGCTCCAGCACATGCCGAGCCTGCGGTCACGGCCCGGACCCTCTGCTATTAATCAGGGAGCATCCCAAGCGCCCCCTTGCTTACTCCAGCTGTTTTACTCCGGGCCCCACCGCGCCGCAGGGCAACGACAAACCGGCTGCACAGGCGGGGACACCCGCCCCTGCCCCCCGGTTACTCCTCCGTTCCCCTGCCCCAGCTCTTACCCCTTCACTTCTCAGGCATCTTCTCCCGTGCCCAGACTCCCTCCCTTCCCGTCTTCCCCATCCACTGCTCTCTCCTCCTCTCCCCTTACCCCTCTCTCTTCACTATCCCTTTTAAGACTCCCTCCTCTCACAACCCTCACTCTTTCCCTAATCATCATCTTTCTCTTATTGCCTCCTCCCTTTTTCCATCCTACCCTCCCATAGGTTTTCTGTTATTGAAGATGTGTAATTAGCTGTGTCTTTGATTCTTTGCTAACCAAAGCCCGCTCCGAGCCCTTTCTGCTGCACCCACTACTGACCTCCTCGTTGCTTCTCCAGGCAGGTACTACTCCTCGAGAACCAGCTCCCTTCTGCTAGCTTTCCAGGCACCTTCCAGATAATCCTGGCAAAGAGATGTGAAATGGTGATGTAGAAAGCAGGCTGCAATCCTCCCCCGTTCCTTGCCTCGCCATGTGAACCCACACCTCTTTTCTTCCGAACAATGCCTTGCCCGGCCTTTTGTAAACACAACACACAAACGTGTTCCTGCCGCGGGCACAGCTCCTTGGGTTACCGTATGTCTCATCCCTCTTCCATTTTCCGCTATGTTCTTAGCACCCTTTCCCCATAGGGTTAGCGTGCTGATTGACTGACAGCGCGGGAAGCCAGACACTCCCCGTGAGGAAAATGAGCTGACTGTACGGAATCTGGACATGATCTTACGATAACTTTATTACTAATAGTGTCTGCTCCCCTCTTGACCATATTCAGCAACATCTAGGACACATACCAGACTCTTCCATCCTCTTTCAGGAGGATAAAACACAAACTAAAGTTCTCAAAGCACCAGATGACCAGAGATCCCATACAAGAACCTGTTAGGTCAAAGTCATTGTTTTCTTTTGCAGTACTTTATGAAGTCAATTAGGATTTGTATTTTTCTGTGTGCGTGCTTAAAGGAAAGGTTTGAAAGAGGCAAGGGAAGATCTCTTGCACAGCTGAATATGTCTTTAAAAAGATGCATGAGGGAATTGACACACATGAAAGTGAGAGCAATAAGAGACAAAAACAGATGGGCTGATGGACTTGGCTGAGCAAACAGCTCAAGCACTTTGCGTTTTATATATATTAGAAAGAACGGTGCCGAGATGCAAGTACAAGTGGGTTTCATACCGGATCTTGAAAGTGATTGGGGCTTGGAGCACTGGAAAAGGCAGCGGCAGTACACCAGGGAACAGACTAGTATCAGAGCCGGTGTGCCTAGAAAGACAAAGCAAGGAGATGCAAATACATGGACTTGTACAGGTAAGTATGTGACATATTCTAACAATTGTAATTCTACTAACTGTTCTCTTGACTTCCCTAGTATTTGGGGGTTTTATGATCAATCACACTGACTGCTTGAAGAAACCCCCCCGGCCAATACAACTGCAGCAGTTCAAGATGCAGCCAGCTACGTCCCGCCTCTCTGCTCAGGTTTTCCACTCTTACAGGAGAGTCAGCAAAGCTGGATGTGTGCTCCAGCCTCAGACCCACCAGTGTGAACGGTATGAGACCAACTCACGCGGCACAGGACCTTCCTAAAACGTGGACTGTGAACTGCAGCAGTTTAAGCACGGACCCACGTCCTGGCGTGCCAGCCCCACAGCAGGGTGGAGCACACAGGGGCTATTTTAAATCACCTTAACTGGATTTGCAGGAGGACATTTGTCAGAACACCAAATCTCTGCAGGAGCCCTATGCAACCAGTTGACCAAAAAACATTTACTGTTACTGTCATTTCCTCCTAAACATGAGCCTTATAATAAATTTCACAGACCAGACCCTCAGCTAATGCAAATGACCAGGCTTCCATCACTCCCGGTGCAGATATCCCTACTTACTTCAGCTGGGAATTGGCGTTACGTGTTTTTATTCCAGTTTATTTTTTATGATCTTCATTTGCTGTGTCTTCATCTGGTGTGTTTATGTGGCTGGTGCTTGGTTTTCATTATTTTTAACTGCATTTCAGATTATTTGTGCTATGGTTTTGTTCACATTCTCCTTTTCCACGAAATTCTAATAAAGCACTTGGCTACAGATTTTCCAAATTGAATACTGATGTTTAGTGCAGCTAATTATGTAGCAGGGTTCAAAGCGAGTTCTATAATGTAACAATTTACATATTCTTGGAAACAATGGACACAAACCTACAAATTATTGTTACAAGCTAGTTTCACATTCTTCTAAAATTTCCTTTAAAAATACATATGTTTAGTATTCTCACGCATATGAAAAGCAGTGAATACTGCATTGCTGGCACCGCTATAATATTTACAATGAAAAAACAAAACACATTCTGATGTCTGTCAGACCTAAAGGGACATTAAAAAAATGCTAGTACATCTCCTCCAAGGATCTCAAAGCACTTCACAAAAGCACTTCACAAATTCAGCCACTCAACATCTATCAAGTAGTATGCCAATGATACACAAAGATCATTTTACAATGAAATATTCAGGATGGTTGCAACAACATTACACATTTAGTGTTTCAGCCTCACTAGTGTTCTGGCATAATCAGATGAACTATAATTTCATTGTTTAAGTACTGAATAAAGTCATTTTTTGTTTGTTTTCTAAACCAACTGAACTACAGACAGCAAACTCTGTGAGCAGACCAGGCTTCTCAGGAAGATCCAGACTAAACTGACTTTTAGAAAGGCTGCTATAAACCATAACGCTGTTTGTAATAGCAATAGCTAATAACTCAATAGTTAGGCCTATTAATATGATCCTTTACACCAGGCTGACTTGGAGAAAACAATCATTTTTCTTGCTGCTCTTAATGCAAGCAGTATGTATGCAAACATTTCCTTGTGTCACTACTCCACCCTTTTTCAGTCTTTTAATTTTAGAATGCTACTTAAATGTTAATAAATATTAAGTAATCTGCATAGAAGTAGATTATCTGTCAATCTATCAATATATTGAACTACACACTTTCATTACTGCAACACAACAAACTTCAGACCATATTATAACACGGCATCCCTATATAAAGAGCTCAGTCTTTCTGAGGGTGTGTTATAATAAGATTAAACTGTAATTACACACATCCAGAATTCTAAGCCCATGATTATTTTTGCTTCGTTGTGCATCTATCTGCATTGGAGTTTATACTTCACGGTATTAGAACTCAGGAGGAAAACTAAGAGATGAGCCAACAGAAGCGAAGAGTATCTTCTGAAAGCTGAACGCAACTGGGACAGTGGCTGTACTCACACGGATTCAGTATTTCCAAATGTGACACACATGGAAAAATTGAATTGCTTTTCTACTTTCCTTGGCTTGTCCTTTTCTATTTTTACTTATTACCAGTGCATCAGTACTATTTGGTTAATAAACAGTGACATTCTATTATGTTAGCGTAAACGTCTGCCTGTTTAAACTCTGCAGTTTCACAGTGGGTTTGACTTGTTTGTGTGCACACGCATAAAAATACTAGGGAGAAAAAGCCTATGTTAATTTGAATTGTTTAAATACAATAATTGTTTTATATTTTCCTAAAATGTCACTATCTTATGATTTCAGCAATAAATCAATGAGCTATTAACGGTTACAAGACGGATTTTATGTATAAATTACAAACACAGGTAAGGTGATGAGAGTAGCTATTGTACTAGACACATTTCGTACAGATGTGGGCAATAGTATAACTAAAAGGACGTCTACCTCTAGTCACAGTGATCACCCAAGCGATGCAGGCAGGGCTGGCTTTCACGTCGGCGGTGTCCCGGGGCGAGGGCGGCCCGGGGAGCTCCGCCACGGCCAGGGCCAGGGCCAGGGCCAGGGCCAGGGCCAGGGCCAGGGGCGGGCGCAGCGCCCCCTGGCGGCCGCCTCCCGCGCCGGCGGCTGGGCGGGGCAGCGCGGAGAGCAGGGGCGCAGGTACCGCCGAGAGCCGCCCACGCGGGATCCACAGGGACAAGCGCCGCGACACCCCCGTCCCCGACGGGCGGATCCACCCTCTGCACGCATGTAATGCGGTCCGATCGGCATTACACCATAAGCGTCACAGCCGCTTCCAGCACCTTTTTTTTTGAGCATGCGTGAGCAATCTCGGATGACTCGGGGATTATCCAATAGTAATTCAATCACAATAAATAATAATGAATTATGCTATAAAGAGCTATAATTATTTTTGCAATTGGATGCAGGTATCATTTGCAAAATTAATTCATTTTCTCGCAGTCAGGCAAGTAACAGGACCGTAACAGGACCTGCGATTACTTCCCTTTCTTGGAGCGTTTCTATCAAAGCAGCCTGACCCGGCTTTAGGGCCAGCCTGGAGGACACACAGCTGTTTCTAGCAGTTCTGAAAGAAGGCAGACATGGAAAAGCACGCAAGCTCGGGAAAAGGGGGTTAAAGGCAAGATTTCTGGAAGAGTACCTGCGAAAGTATGGGGCAGGAGGGACTTGCTTACAAGAGTGATGTACAAACTCGCTAATAAGTGATGTCAAAATAACATGCTGACAAGTGATGCAGTGTTTAAACGTCACACCCTGGAGGACAAGAGGACATGAAGACAACACGGTCCAATCCAGCTGTGAAGCAAGGTGCTGTGTGACAGGAGCTGGATGTTTATAAAAGATTAAACTGTTAGAATCCTAGAATCCTAGAGTGGTTTGGGTTGGAAGGGACCTTAAAGATCTTCTGGTTCCAACCCCCCTGCCACGGGCAGGGACACCTTCCACCAGGCCAGGTTGCTCAAAGCCCCATCCAACCTGGCCTTGAACACTTCCAGGGATGGGGCATCCACAGCTTCTCTGGGCAACCTGTTCTGGTGCCTCACCACCCTCAGAGAGAAGAATTTCTTCCTTATGTCTCATCTAAATCTACCCTCTTTCAGTTTAAAACCGTTACCCTCATCCTGTCACTACACTCTCTGATGAAGAGTCCCTCCCCATCTTTCCTGTAGGCCCCCTTCAGGCACTGGAAGGCTGCTATAAGGTTTCCCCAGAGCCTTCTCTTCTCCAGGCTGAACAACCCCAACTCTCTCAGCCTGTCCTCAAGGGGAGGTGCTCCATCCCTCTCATCATCTTCATGGCCCTCCTCTGGACTCACTCCAACAGGTCCATGTCCTTTGTATGTTGGGGGCCCCAGAGCTGGACGCAGTGCTCCAGGTGGGGCCTCACGAGAGCGGAGTAGAGGGGCAGAATCCCCTCCCTTGACCTGCGGGCCACGCTTCTTTTGATGCAGCCCAGGGTACGGTTGGCTTTCTGGGCTGCAAGTGCACATTGCTGGGTCACATTGAGCTTTTCGTCAACCAACACCCCCAAGTCCTTCTCCTCAGGGCTGCTCTCAATCCATTCTCCATCCAGCCTGTATTTGTGTTTGGGATTGCCCTGACACAGGTGCAGGACCTTGCACTTGGCCTTGTTGAACTTCATGAGGTTCGCATGGGCCCACCTCTCCAGCCTGTCAAGGTCCCTCTGGATGGCATCCCTTCCCTCCAGCATGTTGACTGCACCACACAGCTTGAGGGTGCACTCAATCCCACTGTCCATGTTGTCAACAAAGATGTTGAACAGCACTGGTCCCCATACCGACCCCTGAGGAATGCCACTCGTCACCGGTCTCCACTTGGACATCGAGCCATTGACCACAACTCTTTGGGCGTGACCATCCAGCCAATTCCTTATCCACGGAGCAGTCCATTCATCAAATCCATGTCTCTCCAAATTAGAGACAAGGATGTTGTGCAGGACAGTGTCAAATGCTTTGCACAAGTCCAGGTAGATGATGTCAGTTGCTCTTCCCTTATCCACCAACGCTGTAACTCCATCATAGAAGGCCACCAAATTTGTCAGGCACGATTTGCCCTTAGTGAAGCCATGTCGGCTGTCACCAATCACCTTCTTGTTTTCCGTGTGCCTTAGCATAGTTTCCGGAAGGATCTGCTCCATGATCTTGCTGGGCACACAGGTGACACTGACTGGCCTGTACTTCCCCGGATCTTCCTTTTTCCCCTTTTTAAAAATGAGGGTTATGTTTCCCCTTTTCCAGTCAGTGGGAACGTCACTGGACTGCCAAAACTTCTCAAATATGATGGACAGTGGCTTAGAAACTTCATTTGCCAGTTCCCGCTGGACCTGAGGATGCATCTCATCAGGTCCCATGGACTTGTGCACCTGCAGATTCCTTAGACGGTCTCGAACCTGATTTTCTCCTACAGTGGGCAGGTCTTCATTCTCCCGGTCACTGCCTTTGCATTCTGCGACTTGGGCAGCGTGGCTTGAGCACTTGCTGGTGAAGACTGAGGCAAAAAAGTCGCTGAGTACCTCAGCCTTCTCCAAATCCATAGTAGCTTGTTCCCTTTAAAGCTCCAATGTTATCCTTGTTTGGCAGGAAATTACCTTTAACTGACAAAGCCTAATAATTTGCTTCATAAGCATACTGTGTGTAGTCACAAATTTTCAGATCTACCAACCACCATTCTGTTAAAAATGCTCCTTTGTAGTAAAACGTGCAAGTACTCATTATTCAGCAGATCGTACTTAAAGTATTACTTATTCTAGGTTACAGCCGAAGGCAGAGGGCACTGTTTTACTCACAAATAGCGATAACATGCTTTCCAGACAAGCTTAAAAGCAAAGTCTTTATTCCAAAAGGTTTATTAGGCGGAGCTTTTTATCTAATTCTCTAAGAAGAAGACAAAATTAAAATTCTAATCTGTATCAAGTGAAGTTTAAAAGAAATTTTGGAGCAATTATTCCTTTGATCTGTCATAATTTTTCCAAATTCTAGATCAGGAATACTCAGTGAGTACTGGAAAGACAAATAAGTAATGTTCACAAATTACTTTGAGGAAAGAAACACTGAAGTGTTATCTATTGACCTACGGAGCTCAAGCACCAGACTGGTTTCTTTTGAACACTTTAGCCAGAAGAGTTAAATCATTAAACTATACACACATGTGGAAGCGTGACATGTCAGCTATGATTATCGTGTTTAAATAAGCAAGAATTTCAAAGTAATCCGGAGTCATTAAACAGAAATGGATTACTAGATGAATGGGAAGAAAAAGCTTTAAAAGTTTTTAATTATTTTACTTAGAAACCTCAGAGAGTACAAATTAATATACGAGTATTAGCTTTTGACTTGCTAGGAAAGTATTTTCAAAAAACTTCAGCAGTTTATCACAACTAAAGCCCCTAACCAAGAACAATCACAGAAGTATGCTGCAGACCATCCACTGCGGGGACAAACGGCATACTTTCTGAAGTACTTGTAACACATCCTCCATTAAAATCTGATGTTAGAGCTAGCTGACACAATTCCCATTCAGAATGAAAAGCAAAAATTTCTGCAGAGGTAAGAAAATCTGAAATAAATCACCGGTTTGTCTCACCTAAGAAAGAAATAATTCCGCAACAGTACACTGAGAATTTTCTCAGCCTACCAAGCACACCTGTCTCGGCAGTCCTAACTAGAGCTGGCTTTCACAGTTCTCCCGTGTTTGTCACAGCCCCAGTTCTGTGGCAGGAAGCGTGACAGCTTTGGGGTCCCGGATTACTGGGGTATATTGCTGCGAGTCACTCCTCTCCACACAACTCTTCCTAGATTTGGACAGATTCCTAGGTATGGTACATATGTTTACCCTTAATTTATGGGAGTATTTTGTGTGAATAAGTTTAAATGTGTTTCCAAAACCGGATCTAGATTTATAGAAACCAGAAATAAATGTTTCTTTGACAGGCAGCACGATATAAAGACAACTTTTCCCATAAAGCTGGACAAAATAAAACAAAAGTACAAACTGAAAGAAAACCCCGCAACCCTAGGAACCTGGAAATATTTTATTGGAAAAAAATAAATTAAAAAAAAAAAAAGGTTTTTTTACATCTTTTAATAAAATAAATAAGAATAATAAATAATAAATAATAAATAACATTTAATTAGATATAATAATAAATATAAAATTATATAAATTATATAAATTTTATATATTTATATATAAAATAATAAAATAATTAATAATATATAAATAGATATTAATTAATTATTAATAATTAAATAATAATTTATAAATATATATAATATGAAGTAAAATATAAAATAAAATATAAAATAAATAATAAATAATAAATAAATAACATTAATTATAATTAATAATAAATATAAATATAAAATATTATATTTTATATAATTATATAAAATTATAAATAAAATTTTATATAAAATTACATGAATTTTATATATTTATATATCTAATAATAAATAATATATAAATATATAATAATTAATAATAATAAATTGATAAAAACAATAAAAATTTTATATAGATATAGAAAATTATATATAAAGGTATATATAAAATAAATATATAATAAATAATAAATATAATAAATAATAAATATAATAAATAATAAATAATAAATAAATAATAAATAAAGAACTTTAAAAATAATCAATTCATATTGTCACCAACAGGTAAGCAAATATTGCATCAAAGTGACAACTAAAAGTGCCTGAAGGAGGAGTGGGGGGAAAAAAAAGGCTAATTGTTTTGCTGACAGCCAAAGGAGAAAGCAGAGGCAGCATCAGAACACAGAAATTCTTCCATCTTAACTCTCTGGTTGCTCCTCTGGTCCATCCTATCTTTAACAGGTGAAGTAGCATTAGTTCTTCAGTTAACAATGGAAGTATTTTGTAATATCTATTTACTGAGCAAAACTGTGATTTGAAGTGTACGTCGCTTTGGACTTACATGCCCCTATCTTCTTTGCAGTAGATATTTAAAACCAAGCGTTGTAGTTCTTTAGTATTTTTTTTTAAATGCAGAAATATTTCTCAAGCCTTCCTAGGTACCTGTACAAAAAAATGCACTGATAAAATCTAGCCAGAAAAGAAGAAGCTGTCCCTAGCTGGAGAGCACTTTTGAACTACACCCATATATTTGTACCTACACAGCCACTATGCTATTGGTAGGATCGTATTGTACTGCTGATTTTTGCCCAAGAAAAGCAACAAACTTTTATATCACTGCTTCAACGGTAAAAGTAGTTTTATAGCTGTACAGTTAAAAAACAAATACACTCGTTACTAAACCAACTATTGGTCGCCCCCCCAGGAAAACAAAAAAAAGGAAAACAAAAACCCCAAAACCAAAATTAAAATCCACAAAATCCTACAACTGTCACAATTTCAGCATAAGAAATTCAGTTTTTATTATACAAGTGTTATTTAAATGTTACTATTATTAATAAATTAGCTAAACTGCTGTGCAATGGGGTTTACTTGATGAGCTTTGCTCTTGCGTTTGTATAGTGCCATTGGTACGGATTGTATTTCATGGAGATAAAATATAACAAGCTACCCTTCTCAAATTCTTTCTCTCTAATGCAACATTTGTAAATTCACACATCCTGCTCCAGGATCAGGAATATTAACAGAATGTTATGAAATGTATTTCCATGGCTTCATGGGCACCTATAAATAGTGCTCTACAATATTATTTGCATTTGTGAACATCAGATGTCTTTACGACAAAAATGGTTTGTCTGTCCCACTCACTTATTTAGAGGAAGGTAAAAGCAATTTGAGGTCACGTGTCCCTAATATTCTGAAAATGCAGTTATCCAAGCATATACGCTGTTCTTGAAAACTCCCCTCTTTGTAGGGAAATATAACTGGCATGCAAGGTTAATGCAGCAAAATTACAGAAGGTATCAAAACGAAAGCCTGTAAGTGGAGATATTTTTTTTTTTAAAGAAAGCAGGACAATCTGTGGTATGACCTTATTATTACCATTCTTTTAAATAAAGGTTCTCTTTTCCCCTTTTATTTTTCTCTTCCCATCAAAAAAAAAGCAACCTCTCATCAACTCCAATACAAGATCAGATTACAATCTACTGAATCTAAGGATCACTCTTCTGAGCTAGCGCTGACAGTGTAAATAAAGAATAGCTTATGTTAAATATAAAAACAGCATAAGCCCTGAATTACACAACAAAAGTTTAGGTGGCTCATCAATAACAGTCAACATACACTGGCAGACATTTTCTATGCTTTATTCTTGGAAGTATTCTTTCAGCTCCTAGGAGGGCTGTATGGAATACGATTCCACTTAAAAAGTGGGAAGTCTCAACATGGGAAAGAAGTATTACGGTAGAATCTCACTATTCTCCATGGTGGACTTAGTGATCGAATTTCTACACCAAAACAAACAAAGAAGAAAAAGACCTCCCAAAAAACTTCCCCAACTGTCCAGAGATTAGGAAAGCCAACCTGTCTTTCAACTTCACAGAAGCTGAAACTGAACGTGCCATGAATAGCTTGATCAAGTCTGAATCAGGTTTTACAGAATTTGCGACTAAAATAGCTCTATAAACTTGTGTTACAACTGGCACAAAAAGCCTGCCTTGCTCTCTACCTTTATCTGAAATCAAATTGTTTACCACATTCCTTCCTCATACATCAGCTCCTTGTGATGAAAGCAAGCCAGTGATTAATACTTTTTATTACGTTGGTTCCAGTGACTTGAAATGAATTTGCCCTGACTCCTTAAGCATGCTACCACACCCACCGCCTGGCACTCCAACCATGCTAGGAATGCACAACAGAAAAAACTTATCTTAGACGATACTTCATAAATCTATAGCAATAAAATTAGCTGCACAATGGCTTCAAGCACAGATCACCTTCAGGATGATTCTCCAAAAGGAGAGAGGCAAACCAATAGCTTTAAAAACCTGGAGAAGGCACTGTTCTCTTCTGTCACTCGCACTCCTCTCTGTGCTTTCCTATAGCTCATTAAGCAAAGCATGCTGTAGAAGACAGAAATGGAAAGCAGTCCAAACTCTTTTCAATTTTGTAATTACAAAGTGACAAAATAAGAGGTTTTATCCAAGTCTTGCTCACATAGCTGTAATCTATCACAGATCACAGATTTTATCTAAATTTACAGACTGAATTCTCTATGTATCCTTTTGCAGTGTAAAACCAAAACATACTAAACAAAGGATGGGAAGACTTGAATTAGACTAGACACTGTCTGACAGCAAACTATACTTAACAATTAACTATATCCTCTGCACTAATTACAACTTGTCTTGGCTCGAGTGATAGCTGCAATTTCTTTGCCTTTGGCATGGTGGGAGTAAGATCAACTGTACAAAAAACGGCACCGACTTAAAAGTGATTCAGCACTGGATGGGTTTTTTTTAATTACTGATTACCAACTGAGACTTGAGAACTGACTAGACACTCATACCTTGCCTCAACTCCAAGGAGCTGTCTGAACTCCCTTCACAGCCATCTACATAACGTCTACACAGGGATACCTCACACGGAGTTCTCTTCTCTCAGGTTTACAGATTAAGGAAAGACCTATATTTCAAAGATTTGTTGACATAACTAGATTAATTCTTCTTGCCAATACATGTAAAATTATATAAGTGAAAAGTCATTTTTCTTCAGATTGTAAGGTGTTTATGGTCTCTCCTCTAAGGAGTTTTGTCAGTACCTCTCTCAGGGTAGCTAAGCAGACCTTTATATGAAAAGAATTGATTTATCTCAGAATTAAACCAATAAACAAGGTTACCTAAGACAACCACTCTGACGTGTTACCAGATCCTGCAATATTTTTCGTGGTTAAAATGAAAACAAACTCCACGAACATCTTTACACCCAGGATGAGCGTACAGATGCATCCTGAGAGTAAGAGAGCTCAAACTTTGAGCCCGATCTGGACTTTTGTGTATCTCTGTCGATACACATACTAACACCGGTGCACTTTCTGTGTTGAACTCGCAGGATCCCACGATGCCTGAGGTGTCCTGATGCCACCCGCCCTCAGGGCAGCCTGGCCCTGGGGGCTCCTCTCAGGGAGGCTGCGAGGCGCCGAGCCCCGGCGGGCCGCCGGACCCGCCTCCCCAGCGCTGTGGGAGGGCGCGCAGCCGCGGGCTAGCGGCTCCCCGCGGCGAGGGGCGCAGCCGGAGCCCGGGCCGGCCCCAGCGCAGGGGGGCGACGCGCTGAGGCGCCTGAGGAGAAGGCGGGGAACCGCGCTTCAGCCACCGCAGCCCTGTGTGCACACACCAGACCCGGCCACTCCGGGGCAAAGGTTGCCGAGGCACATCCCACACCTGCTCCCTAGGAGAAAGGAAAAAAAAAAAAAAAAGACTTCCTTATCACACAACGGCTCCTCCTCCTCCTCCTCACCCGCGCCTCCATCTTGGAGCCCCGCCGAGCCCGGCGCAGGTGCGCGCCCCCGTCGCCAACCGCCGACTGCGCATGCTCGCCGGCGGCAGGTGCGCGGCCCCGCCCTCCCGGCGGCGCAGGCGCTGTGGCGGCGGTGGCGCGCGCTGGCCCCGCCCCGCCCGCGCGGCTGGCCGCTGGCTCGGCAGGTGCCAGGAGCCGCCGCGGCCCCGCCCCCCCCGCTCTGAGGGCGGAGGCGTCGCGGCGGCAGCAGGCGGCGGAGCGGCCGCGGTTGCCGGGGGCAGTTGGATTGGCGCCGCGCCGCTCGCCTTCCCCCGCTGCCTCTCTCCCCTTCCCGCAGCGCGCCCGGCGGCCCCCGGGGGAGAGAGAGGAGAGAAGAGGTGACACCGACGAGATACCGACCCTCCGGCGGCATGAACCGGCCTCACCGCGGGGCTGCGGGCAGCCGGGGCCTGGGCACCATGGAGGTGAAGAGTAAGGTGGGTGCTGGCCACCGCGCCTGCGGGCCGCGGGCGGCGGCGGCGGGGCGGGAAGGAGCCGGCCCGGCCCGGCCTGGCCCTGCCCTGCGGGGGCGTCCGGTCCTAGGGTCGCTGTGGGGCAGTGAGCGAAGGGCGGTGAGCGGCGGCGGGCAGGGAGAGCTGCTGACTCACCTGCTGGAGGTGGCACCGGGGGCGAGGGGCCGCCGTCCGCCGGTGCACGGCCCCGCTGTCGCTGTCGCGCCCCTCGGGTCGCCGGGCTCGGGCAGGCGGCGGTGCCCGGGCTGCGGCCGGGGGCGGGCCCCCTTCCCCACCTGCCCGTCCCTGCCCCAGCCAGCTCCCCCCGGCCTCCTCAGGCTGCTCGGAGGCTGAGGTGGTGGGAGTTAGGTGGTGGTGTGGCTTAGGGGGTGCGCTGGCTGCAAGGGGAAAGAATAAGTATTTCCGAAGTGTTTTAAAAAAAAACAACCAACCAACCAACCAAAAAACCCCAAAAAACCAAAACAGATTAGTGGAGATGGCCCCTTAGTTTCAGCATAGACTAAAAAACATACAGAGAAGTAGATGTTTGGGGAAAGTTTGGGATAACCGGGCCAAAAGAGGTGTTTAGACACATAATTCACAAACTCCAAAACCTGCTCTTCGTCTGAACTAGAAAAAGAGTACATTTGTTTAACTTAGTGTTTCTGTACTTCTTTTTTTTTTATTTAACTTAGTGACTATGTGCTTCTGTACTTTTTTGGTGGGCTAGAGCATATTCTTATAGCTTGCATTACTTGATGGAGGTAAGCCCTGACTAACTAACTTTAAAGTAGAGCTTGCCTTCTTTTAGAGGCTGTCTGAGGATTTTACTGGCAATTGTTTTATAGGTGTGTATCTGTGTGTTACAGCTTATACCAATAGTTTCTCCTTGTCAAAGCTTTGCCCGGTTCTCCAGATTCTCTCATGGGTGTATCTGCATCCGTTCTTCCTATTGTTAATTTTTCACGTGCTGGTTAGGCAAAGACTTGCTGACAAAACTTTCATGTTCTGAAAGAAATTAGATTTTCTGTTCTGGTTTATATTTGTAATATTTTGTTGACATGTCATTCTGCAGCTAACAATTGTAAAAGTGTTGGATGTGCAGTAGGAGGTGGAGTGTCAAGCTATTAGTTAAATGTGTGTAACTTGAGTTAAAACCCCTTTTTCATTGTCTAGGCAATTGCACCTACATGGGAATGTATTTTTTTCCATTGGTAGAAAAATCTCTCTCCTGTGGGCTTTTTTTAAACTGGTCTACAGTCTGTCATCTGTATTCTCTACCTTCCTTTCCTACGAATCAAGTGCTACAACAGCAGTATAGGTGAAGCAGTCAGGACTTGTGTTGTGTGGCTTTTTTAAGGATAAATATCATAGTGCTAAAACTTCTAGAGAAAGTATGGTTGGTCTCTATAGCTTGAATGATGATGATTTCTTTAAAGTGTTAACTTTTTATGTGGACAAAACTAGAAAGCACAGGAATACCTGCTAGCCATGATTTCAACTACTAGTTAAGCATAGTTGTAATCGTGGTTGGTGAAGTCTTTTTTTCATCTGTGCTCTTATAAGGTGAAAACAGTTGGTACAATGTGTTTATAAACAAAAGACTTGTTTTGTCAGCCCAAAACTCTAGGCTTACTGTTCCCCCATTGTGTGTTTTCCTTGATTTAAAATATATCTAGGGATCACCTGTGTGATGTGTCCTTTGGTGTTTGTACAGAGAAGTGTAGAAGTTATAATGAACCGGGACTGTCTCTTAACTGCATATTATGAAGCAGGTTTCAAGGCATTCCTAGAACTACTTGTCGCTAATGCATTATTTAACAGCACCTTGATTTAATATAGCATAGGAGTCATCTTCCTTTTATGAAAATAAGCAATTCTAAAGAGAAAGAAGAAAGGCTTGTGTGGGAGGTGGAGGGAGCCATTACTGTGGAGAGGTCTAGGCTTTGAAGGCTTATCAGCGATATAAAACTCTTTATTTAGATATTCCAAATCAATAATCGTGCCCCAACTGACAAAGCTGTGCCAGCACAGCCCAACTGTAGTTGCAGTTATATGAGCAAAATCCTTTTGTTAGTCTAGTTTATTAAATTTGGGTAACTGCTCTGAACTTGCCCTGGGGAATCCTCATAGTATATTAATTCCAGTTAGCCCTTTTTCTTGTCATAGAAAATAAAATTTTATACCCCAAACTAGAGTTCCTGGTGATGGTATGAAAGCCCCCAAATAAACTTATTGTTCTCTAGATATAAAATTCAGGTTTTTTCCCCCCCTCTCCCATATGACTTGGAATAATATTTTTTGAGAATGAAATCTAATATACTGATAAGACAGATATGGTTACTGTAGTTCATGTTCTATCGTTGCTGGAGACTGACAGTATAGCAGCAGTATGCAGTGTTACAGAGGACTTAAAGATGTCTCTCATAAGTAAGTCTTACTTAAGTCAGTATCTACAGTAACTTCCTAGTATGCTGGCATAGCTTGTACTGGGTTGTCCCAGATGTTAGCAGTGTAACAGCATGCATTTGTAAAGAGCTCAGGTGGCAAGAAGCCTTCTCTTCTTAAGTTAGTCTTTTCCAATCTTTTATCTCCTCTAAACTTATAAGTTGTAAGGGCAGCCTATTTAATAGAATAGAGTGCAACATTTGACATAAAATGAAAATGTTTTAGGGGTTAAAATAAACTATGAAATTGCATAGTTTTACTTTTGTCTTTTATCTGCTTTATAATAATATTGAGCATATGGCAAACTGTTAGGAAATAATAGCCAGAGTATTAGTCTCTTGGTGTTTGCACCAACTATGTATAAACCAACCTGGAAAAAATAAAACCACACATTTGAAAATCTGGCCCTGTGTATGCTTGCTGCAATAGGATTTAACACTTACTCCAAACTGAGAGTGAGGTTGTTGGCTTTTTAAACTTTTATTACTGAATTATGTTTAAACTACGTAGTCTTTCGAAACCAAACAATTGAAATTGATGCAATGCATGGACAATTCCTGTGGCATTCATACTTTACATAGCTGAAGAAAGGTTTGAGAGGCACAGGATAAAGTCTTTAACTGACGTCAGGATTAAGTGTGCTGCTTCTGATGTGATGGGAGTTCCTCCTCCAGCCTTTTCTTTGCTTTTCTTGTAAGCACGTATGAATCATTCCTTCTGCCTTATTGTTAGTTAATGTTACTGTAACTGGGGTATTTCTAGAAGAGGAATGTTCCCAGATAATTCCTTTATTTGAAACTTTTGGAGGAAGGTGGGGTGTTGGAAGGTGTAGCTTGTTTTGCTGTGCTGTGTTTGAGTTAGCGTGGTGCTAATGTGCTAACAATGGGGTCCTTGTCTCCTTATTTTCATTCCTTTGTTTGTATGTGAGAACTCTAAAGCTTTTATTCTCCAAAAGGTTGTAATCAAATGTGAGGTAAAGGTTGGTGTAGAGGCCTGGTAATGTGCACCTTCACATCTACTGTGTGTAACATATACTCAAGTATGTGACACTGTAAGGCTCAAACTTTCAGGGAATATTTTGTTCCATGTGCACTTCTGTTCTGCTAAAAACTAAACTTGCTGAAGAAATTATTTAAAGTCTTTATGTTCACTGTAGGTCAGCAATAGAATTCACAAAAAAAAAAAAAAATGCCACCAGTTGACTTTTTGTTTGTTTTCTATTTTTTAGTGAATAGTTTATTACCCTTTTAAGTCTTATACAGGCTGGTCTGCTTTTAGTAAACTGGCTGCTGCTCTCTCTTAATTCCTTTTAGCATCTTTCTTATGTTGTGTGTGCCTGATATGGAGGCTTTGGAGTAATCTTTATCCAGTATTCTGCTTGCTTTGGGTCCTGCCTGGGTTGGGCAGAACACTATCATTTTACCAGTTATGCCTGATAAAATTAAAATTTGTCTAGTCGGCATCAAATGCTTATGCTTTTATTTGCACCCAGTTTAGTCTTATGTCTACCACCACTGAATCATTGCTAGTGTTGTTTTTTAATAAGTGTTTGTAATATAGGTGATATAGGAGACTGAAGCACAAGTGGACTAGGGAGCTGGATTTTATTTGTTGAATGATCATACTGACTAAATGCAAATGCTACACCTGAAAGTACAGTGCCAGTGATTAAATGATTTTTTTGCATATCTTCTGACTCTTGTCTGTTTTATACCCTGGATACAACCACATTTTAAAAGACTGTGCAGTCAAGATTTTGAGTCTTGATTGTGCAGGCAGATGTTCTGAATGCTCTTAAGGAGTAGTGGCTGGTTGCTTCCTTTATATCTCCCTTTAGGTAAGGGCAGAATTGACTTGAGATCAGCTCACTAAAGCTTCACTGCACATAGTTTGTACTGAAAAGCAGCAGCCGTTCTTTGTAGTCTTCAGGTCAAAGTGGCTTTTTCATTTCTTGTCCAAGCAACTGGGAATCTGAAAACTACTCAGTCTTGCGTAGGTTAACCATAGCTGTATAACAATCTATACATACCGTTCTAAAGTGCACTGAAATTTCTTTGAAAAAGTTCCAGGTAGTCACATACCACAGAAGGTTAATCATAATCTTGTTTTTGAGCTACCAACATCAGTGCTGGGTATGAATTCTGTCCCTTACCCAGAGCATGGCCATTTCATAAGCATGTAAGAATCTGCAATTATTCTTGCACTAGTTTGTCACCCTAACGCTAAGCTACCATATCAGTGAATGCTCGACCTAAATGGAACAATGAAAACAACTTTTGCATATTCAAATGTACATGTTTTATCAAGACCAAAAATACAACTTTTGGAAAAAAACCCTCACAGTTTAAAATGACCTTTTCATGCCACTTCAAAATTATCAGTTGTAGTTTTTAGTGCGCTTTTAATTCCGTAACATTTCTGGCTTAACATCCAAATCATTCTATTGCTTGAGGATGTTAGATTTCCATATTAATGATGTAAGATATATTTTGTTGTAGTTTGGAGCAGAATTTCGACGATTTTCTCTGGAGAGATCCAAACCTGGAAAGTTTGAGGAGTTCTATGGATTATTGCAGCATGTGCACAAGATACCAAATGTTGACGTTCTAGTGGGATATACGGACATTCATGGAGACCTGCTGCCTATCAATAATGATGACAATTATCATAAAGCAGTTTCCACAGCCAATCCTCTGCTCAGGATTTTCATTCAGAGAAAAGGTAAGTGCGCTTGAAGTCTGTGAATCATCTGTTTATCCAGTTATACCATGTTGCAGTAAAGTGTGACGTATGGAGGAAAAAACCCTTCAGTCCTATTTCATCATGTTGAATTCCGTAATAATTATGGATCATGAAAGGTATTCCCAACTCATCTCTCTTGCAAGAGCTTCCTCGGGCAACCTATTTATGCTTTGTGCTTTTTTGCTTGTATTTAGTTCGGTTAAAGTCAAGTTAAATCTCTAGCAAATGCTTCTTTCTGGTTTTATGTAAGTGAATTAAAATAAACTTCAAACCTCTAGGGTTTTCTGCTCTGTATGTTGGATGCCTTTCACTTAAAATTCCGATCTTGATCAGACAAGAAGAGAGGCTGTTACAGGATGGAAAGGAATCTTGAAAGTCTTATTACATGAAGTATTAAATGTCAGTATAAATTAAAGACTAACTTTGTAATATGCTACTCCTATCACACTTTCCTGATAAAACATTCTGAAGCTTTCAAAATGACAAGCTTATTTCAGTTAGCAGACCTCAAATGTGAGTCCTGCCTAGTTTGTTTGCCTTTAAAAATAGCATGTCTTCTAGGCACAAAGTTCTGGTTGTCTCTTTCTAGTGTCTGCTTTTGTTTATTAGGAAAAAAAAATCAAATCTGAAGTTGTAATTTGTTCTTGTCCAGGAGAACATATTCAGTATATGGAACTGAAGGGGAGGGGAGAAATCTAGTGATGTGGTTTGAAATTGTTTTAATCCAAAGAAGCCAAGAAAACCTGATTTCTGCACTTGTTGGTTTTCTGCTTACTTGCCTACAGGTGTGAGTGTGCATGCATTGTGTGTGTGTATATACATGAACACATGCATGTGCAATTCCTGTCCTAATAAGGCAGTCAGCTGATCTTTGAATAGCAGACTGCTTCTTGCATAGCTATTTTATAAATATGTGCACTGGCTGTTCTGGCTCTTGCTAAGACAGGCTTATTTTTCTTAGAAAATACTTGGGCATCGGAAGCTTTTATCAGCTTTCCCACTTCAAAAAATGAACAAGCTCTACAACAGCCTGACACACAAACAATATTCAAAACCAGTGTGGCTGCTTGCCAGAATGTTTGCTTTGTTTGTATTAAGGAACGTGTAGTCTAGTGAGGCCTATGTTTTCAGTCCTGAATTGCCAAAGGAACGAACTATTTGCTTTAATAGAACCTAGAGGTAGAAAAGGTCTAGGATTCCTTTTAATCTCCTACAGTAGCCATATGACGAGGACAGGTAAGCCACTTTGTCAGCCTGGGATTATTGAGGTTGTATTTTAACACCATATGTTTTTAGATTGTTACTAGTGTTGCATGTTTGATGCTGACTGTTACTAGCATTATATTTATAACACCTTATACCTTTATTCATTGTACCTTTATTTAAAGTCTTGTGGATTATTTCTTACTACTCTGGTGCGAGGAATTGATAATAGAATTGATATAATGCGCAGAACTAGAAATAAGATTAACCCACTTGAGTTTATCATGCCAAGAATCGATTAGCAGGAAAAGCTATGTAGAAAGTATCAGTTGTCATCACCTTCCCTCTGACACCAGAGTCTTCTAGCTATAGAGTTCAGGGAATAAAGAACCCAGGCTGGCATCCAAGTCCAGCACTGTACTTTGTTCTGAATTAGTTGTGACCACTTTGATCACTTCTGTTGATTAAATTGAGGCTTTGATTCCATTAGCATCTTTGCCATATAGAACAGAGGTTTGTTTGATGGAAAACAAGGAGGAAATAACTTGATTCTGTATTTTATTTGTGATAATTTGCCTGTAACTAAAGCTGAATCGCAGGAGTTGGAGGTATGTCATAGTTTGTGCAGCATAGTTTGTGCAGCATAGTTTGTTTAGATGTGATTAATTCATCCAGTTGCACAGATCTTTATTGGCTGTACCTCTGAAATTGAAAATCAAATGTCTGAACAAATACCTGCTATTGATGGGGCAGCTTTGATCTGTGCTGCTTTGGAACTATAACTAGGAAGTGACACAAGTTACTCTTCCGCCTGCAGGGCTTCTTGTGGCTTTCTTACATTCTCTTAAACTGGAAAATTTCTGTGGGTTTTATAATGGAACTTTGCCTATATTTCCAGCAATATTAGTTGGGAATTTAAGATCTTTGGCAAAAAGCCACTGTGGGGAAGAGAGAAAGTTTTTGCTATCTTAAAAGATACGAAATTTTATTATACTGTCTTACCTATTTAGAAGCTGTATGCAATTTGTGGAAAGCTAACATAAGGTATGAGCAGACTACAGTAAAATCTAGGGTAAATAGTATTAACTTTTTAGTATATTGCATCCAAGGAGCACCTTAAGGGATTGAAATGGAAGCAACGGGATGCTTTTGCAATGTTATTAATAAGTGGCAATTGTGATAATGTGACTCCGAAATTTCAGAAATGTTGTTATGCCGGAGTAAACACTCCTTTCTCTCCTGTTTGATTTCTGACTCCTAATTTATGAAAGCTAGAAGGTTGTCTGTCCTAAGCATTTATCTGTATTGGTTAATGTGGTAAGAAACCTAGAAATCCTGCAAGGAAATGAAATCGCATTATTCCCCTTAGACTCTTCTAATTTAACTAAATTCCTTTAAAATATTTTTAAACTGCTCTCCAGTGTTAAATCTAAACTGGAACGTGATGCTGCACAAGTCAAGAATGGCTATCAGTTTGCAGAAAACAGTTGCTTATTGGAATTTCATTCTGCAGTCTAACAGATTAACAGGTACTGTTGACATCTGGAATTTAAAGGTTAAACTGATGTATCGTGATTAAATCCAGATGTATGGGAGTCACTCTGTCTGTGAGAAAAATCTTGCTGAAGATAAAATAGGGGGGATGACACGTAGTCCATGCAGACCCTGAAGGGCAGTTTGATGTGGGGGACTTTGCCCTGTAAATACAAGAATAATAGAGATGATAACTTAACAGAAGGTGTATTTCATTATAATGCCCTTAAAATGCACTTGCAGGATATTAAATTACAATATACAACTCCTGCATGTACATGGTAAAAAGTGGGTTCTTTGAAGGGTTGATTCATTTGTGCCTCTTGGGGTAGACTTTTTCACTGAGAAGCTTTATTTTGGTGAAAAGTAAGAGGAGCTGGCTTTTTAAACAACTCTGTAGGAAATATCCTAGCTCTTGTGAGTCCTCTTTCTAACAACATAAGTTAGTTTCCTAAAACCATGTTTTATTATAACTTGTGACTAAATAAGAGGTAAGATTTGTTGGGGCTTATTTAAAAAATGCTAGATTGCATCTGTGTTCAAATGTACTAATGATTTGGGGATTTTGAAAATTTAATTCTTGAGGGTAATACTACATTGCTTTGCAAGTAAATCAGAAAAACATTTTACATATGTCTTGAACCATGTTAAATTGAAACCAGATTTGGCATTTGTGGGCTTTTGTGTTAAATTTCATGTAATAAGTACATAGAGATCGGTGCCACCTTGAGCTTGAAACTGCTAGGGGAAAAATCATTCTTGCACTATGTGGACGGTCTCCTTAACACTATCTGTAGTTAACACCTTGTCCTTTGGTTTTATGCCAAAATATTTGTTGCTGCAGCTTTAATCTGATTAGCTAGGTGCCAGAACAAAGATGTCTTTGTACTTGAGAATATTGCTTTAGAAAATTTGTTTAGCAGTGGAAGAGAGGTTAAACAGAGTCATGCTGCTTGGCTGAGATTTGGAGATGAGTTTTCATCAACATTTCACTATTTCTTTTTCTTGCAAATTATGTAACTTTATATCTTAAGGTTTGTGCTAGATTTGAATTATTAGACTACTAAGACTAGTTACAATGCAAAACAACTACCCTCCAATGCTGTATCGTTTCTTAAATGTTTTGACGTATGGCTTGCAATTTTGGGATGCTTTTACTTCAACAATGTGTCATGTAACTTAAGGAAGTTTCTAAAAGCACCAACTTGATGTTAAGGTTTCTGATTGTATATTTGTTTTCTGAAAGACACTTTTAAAGTTCATATCTCTTCTAATAAATGTTTTTCTAATCTTAGTTTTTGTTTAAAAAGCACTTTTGAATCTGTTATTTGACACACATATATTTACATAATATTTCTTTCAAAGCCAGTCTTTTTGTAACTGATCTTCATGATTCTCTACTAACTGTGGAAAAGCTTGATTTGGACAAAAGCTTTAAGCCTCATCAGCTGATGGTTGTGGGAGGCAAGCTGGGTGATGGGTTTTGTGACCTCTCATTTCTTGTTGGGGAAGGAAGTTGCGAATAGTTCTAGATCTAACTGTTGGGTAAAAAGCACAAACTTACTGTGATCATTTGCAGGACATAACAAATCTACTTCTTGGATGTAATAAATGTGTGTATGTTTGTATATCTAGTACATGCCAAACTTGCCATGTAGCCTCAGAAGGCCTGAGTGGCAGGAGAGGGATCCTGGTATGTGGCCTGCTATGAAGGTGAAGAAGCCTTACGGCCCACTGTGGCAAGCTGGGAATGTCAAATATCATATACATTTGATATGACAGGGTGTGTAAAATACCAGATACGCTGTCTGATTCTTTGATAAGAATCTGAATTTGTGCACTTTGAATTTAAGGAGGAAGAACTCAAAAACTGAATATCTTTTAGTGCTGCAATGCATGTGGAAGAGCATTTGTAAGAAAATCAATACTGACAATGCTTTGATCCGCTGTTTTCCTGTATACTGTTTCTAAACCAACTCTTATACTAAAAGCAATAGAAACCCAGTGCTTCACTGGTACCAATGTGTTAGTCCCTATATCCTACAGTTTTCATCAGCAGCTTGCACTCTAGCACAAATAAATTGTGCATGTACAATTTTCCTATTTTCTTTAGATGAGCTTACTCTAAAAAAAAAAAAAAAGCATAATATGGCTTAAGGTATGAACAATATGGAACTAACCAGTTGAAATGCTTCCAACTTACTCATTGGCTCTTTGGAGAACTTCCCAAAGAACAGAGCTCTTCTGGAGCAATGTGGTGTTAAATGCCTAGAAATATGTGTCACCAAACCAAAAAGAAGCGAAGCTTTTGAAATGAGGCAAAATGACATATCTTGTCCATGCAATGTCTCTCTGGTCCTTGGAATATTTTTCTTTAGTCTTGAGAATTTTCTGTTGATTGTGCAGCCTTAAAACCAGAGTTGTAAGGTGTCAGAGATCCATGCTACTTAGACATGCACTGCACAAAAAAGTTTTCACATAGTTTTTGAGATCAGTAAGATGCATACCAGCTGCTGCTGGGGGAGGGGGAAATCCATGACCTAAAAAAATAACCTTGGCACTCATTAACATTCTTAATTCTAATATTCAAGTCACCATTGTCTTTTGTTTATCTAAAATCTTCACCTATATTATCACTTTCTTGCTGTCATTGTGTTACTTTGTATTTAGCAGTAAAAGATACTGCAAACAAGACCCTTCTGTCTAATATCTTATTTCACAATTGCCCTTTCCAAGTTGTTTTGTAAGCAATTGTAGTTCCAAAGAAAAAAGAAAAGCTATTGCAACTCATTGAATTGCAAAAATCCTCCCAATGTAACAACCAGATGTCTAATGTGAAACTGGTTGGATGGGTTGTCAGAGATAAGGGCAAAAACTTCTCACACTTTTTTCTTTGATCATAAATTTTAAGCAAACATTAAAAGAACTGCTCCATGTTGTCTGAAAAATCAGTATGTTAGTTTTCAGCAATGGAGTACAGGATTTTTAATGGCTGATCTTCAGTCGGTTAGATATCCCAAAATGCGTTTTACAGAGAAAATGGTAAGTTTGCATTTTTGGAGGTGTTTTACATTTCAGACATAGTCCACCTATTATATGCTTTTGTTTGAGAGGCTGGATTGTTTTTTAATCAACCCACTCTTCAACACAACTGCCTTAACACTCTTAGGCATCTGAAGAACAGATTTTACGCTATTTCTAAAGCCTTCTTGCTTGATGTTGAGATCTAATGTTATTTTAATTTAGCCTTAAATTACAATTTTTTTTTCTCCTTAACCTCTTTTGCGGAAGAACAATAGTAATTCCATGCTTTTCTGAGAGAACCTTTCAGACTCCCAAAGAAACTAAAAATTATTTCCTGTGTTCACAATCATCTAATGTTCTCAAGCATAGCTTGTGTAGGTTCGTCTCTTTGCTTCTACTTTCCTACTCTTCCTGTACAATTTATAGAATCATAGAACAGCCCAAGTTAGAAGTCCTCGAAAGATCATCTGGGCCAGCCTTTTATGGGAAAGGGAGCCTATGATGATATTATCTAGCACCCTGTCCCACTGCATCTTGAAAACCTCTAGTGATGGGGACTCCACTGTGTCCCTGTGGAGGTTGTTCTAGTGATTGTTCTCACTGAAGAAAAAAAACAAAACAAACGCAAAAAAAAACCCCACACCACAAAACAACCAAAACCCCCACAAAACCACAAAAAAACCCCACCCAAAACCAACCAAAAACCCCCAAACTTTATATTGAGATGAAACCTTTCCCAGTGCCACTGGGGAAAAAAGTGCCACCCCATCTTCTCCATGTCTCTTTGTCCTCTTGGCAGCCACCCTTTAAGTACTGAAATACTGTAGTGAGGTTCGCCCTGAGCCTTTTCTTCTCCAGAGAGAGAAGACTTAACTCCTTCAGCCTTTCCTCATAGGGCAGGTTCTCCAGCCCTTTGATTATCTTCATGGCCTTCCTTTGGACCCTCTCCAGCCTGTCTACACCTTTCTTGAATTGTGGGGACCAGAACTGGACACAGTACTCCAAGTGCAGCCTGACAAGTGCGGGGTAGTGGGTCGATCACATCTGTCTGTGCGAGTAATGCTCCTGCGGGTGCAGCCCAAGGGTCCTGTCTGCCTTTGCTGCAGCAGCGCGCTGCTGAGTCGCGCTCAGCTTGTCCCCCAGGTCCCTTTCAGCAGGCTGCTCCCCAGCCACGCTGATCACAGCCTGTGCTGGGCTCTTTGCTTATCTCATCCCAGGTGCAGGACTTTGTCATTGTCTTTGTTAAATTTTGTACTGTTCTTGCTAGCCCACTCCTTGATTTAGCTTCATTTTTACCTGCTGATCCTAAGGAGAGAGGGAAGCAGATTTTTCTCAGTGGGTGAAGTGGGAGAGCAAAGTCCCCAGGGTGCTCTCAGTATGCACTTTCTCACCTGAAGTGTCTGTGCTAAAGTAACATGTGTGGAACAATTTGCGTTAGTGCTGCCTTTGTTCATTCAGTAACTCTTGCAGAAACACCAGTCTGGGTGAAAAGATGGCCAAATCTGAGAAACAGTAGAAGTAAAAAATTAACTATGCAAGGTGGATATAATATTCTAGAGAGGCATCCATGGTTTCCCAAAGTAAGTGAGTTTGTCACAAAAGCAAGTCCAGAGTATAGTATGGCTGTGTAGACTTAGCTGTCTTCAGAAACAATTCCTGTTTATGTCAAATTGTTGAACAACTTTATCTGTAAATTTTACTTTAATACAAAAGATGTTCTGTCTTTAGCAAAGACCTTTGCCTTCCTTAAGATGTGATTATTTTTTTAAACAAAAAAAAAAATAAGAAATGTAAATGAAGGCCATCATCAGGACATATTTTTTTAAACCATGTTGATGAACTATTTTATTACTATTGTGTGCGAGCAAGATATGAGTTCATAATAAGCATCCTTTTTTTTTTTGGTGGGCTAACTTAAATTTGTTTCTTTTCCTGTTGTCCTTTATCTTTCAGAATACTAAATCCAAGGCTGCCTTAGTAGACCAATCATTTTATTCTTAAAAAACTCTTGTTTTCAGCAGCCCTAATGTCTGGGGAAGGGAGGGGTCAGTATTACCTGTTGGAATAGTGTTAGACAATTGCTTCGGAATTAATTTCTCTGTTCTGTTTTGCTTAAAGCATCTGAAGAGTCCAAATATAACTGGTACATGTCTGTGTATCTTCATCTCAGCTTAGAAAAAAAAAAAAGTTTTCTTACTTACCAACTCTCACTGTACTTTTTTTCATCAGCAATTGACAGATCTCCTGAAATTTCACACTAGGATCGCATTTCCATAGTTATTTCAGTTCACAGATTAAAATGTATAGCAATTCTTGTACTTTCTTGGCTGTACCAATGGCATCTTAATGTGATAATACAAAGAAATCCCAACTTCTCTGAGTCCCAGGGTTAGTGCAAACCAATTCTCCTTGATTATTTTTTTATCCACTGCAGAAAAAAAAATAATCTATGCAACATTGCAAAAATACAAGTGTTGATCCAAGGAAACTCAGATCTGAATGTGTTTTGGTTCATTGTTTTTGGGGAGTTATAGCATACTAAAAAGAAAAATGGAAGCTTCCTTTGGTAAATAGGCATTTCAGACATCAGAATTGCTTCTGCAGAACATACTTTCTTTTCCATTAAAAGTGTTTGTATGACTTGCATATGTTTTCTTTTTTAAATTCTAAGCCATTTGCATGCTTCTGTATCAAATTGTGGCAGTTACAGCATTGCTTGTATGAACAGCTTTGCTTGAAGTATTTGTGTGCAAGATCTCTTTGTTTCTGCTCCACAGCCATTTTACCTACAGTGCATGGGGGCAGGGAAGAGAGTGCAGAATGGAATAAGCTTTCTGGAGTTTGAATCCAGGTCACTTGGCTAGCTTCCAGGGACTAGGCAATAATAGGCACACTGGCTGCTTTCCCTTTTTCATTCTTTCTTTTCCAATGATCTGAAACCTGAGGAGAGAAAACTAACAAGTGGAATTACTCTGAATAAAATTAAAATGTTTCTAGGAACATACTCTTTCCATTCTAACCTTTTTCTCAAGCAGCTAGAATATAGTTCTTTGTGTCTCTACTGCTGCTAACTTCAATTTTTTTGTGTGCTGTCTTTGCTTTGGTAGTAGTACACCAAAAGTATTATGAATCAAAAGTATTTGATGAATCTCATAACATTAAAGCTCTTGTTTCATGTGTAGAGAGAAATGTTTCTACTCCAGCAAGCCAGAAACCTTCTAGATTAGCTATTTCATTCTGCTAACCTAAAACATGATAGCAATGTGATATGGACCACATATAAAGTGATCTAATTATCAATGTGCTATGTCTTACAGAAGATGCAGACTACAGTGCCTTTGGTACGGATACTATGACAAGGAAGAAAAATGTCTTATCAAATGTGTTACGTCCGGATAATCACAAGAAGAAGCCACACATTGTCATTAGCATGCCACAAGACTTCAGACCAGTGTCTTCTATTATAGATGTAGATATTCTTCCAGAAACCCATCGCAGGGTACGACTTTACAAATATGGAACTGACAAACCCCTTGGATTCTATATACGAGATGGCTCTAGCGTCAGAGTAACGCCACATGGATTAGAGAAAGTTCCAGGGATTTTCATATCTAGGCTTGTCCCTGGAGGTCTGGCTCAAAGCACAGGCTTACTGGCTGTCAATGATGAAGTACTAGAGGTGAATGGAATAGAGGTTTCAGGAAAAAGCCTTGATCAGGTTACAGACATGATGATTGCAAACAGCCGTAACCTGATCATTACAGTAAGACCAGCAAACCAGAGAAATAATGTTGTGAGGAACAGTCGGACTTCTGGCAGCTCCGGTCAGTCTACTGAATCTAGCCTTCCAAGTAGCACACCAAATATTTTAGCAAATTTCTTGCAAGGAGAAGAGGAAAGCGATGAAGAGGACATTATTATTGAAGATAGTGGCGAGCCACAGCAGATTCCAAAAGCTGAACCTACCAGTGAAAGCCTAGAATCATTGACACAAATTGAACTCCTTCATGACTCAACGCAAAATGGATTCCTTCCTTCCAGTGAGATGAACTTGAATCATTCAGCGGGCAGCATTAGCATGGAATATGAAGTACAAGATCCAAATCATAAGTCACTAGAAGAAGATGGAACTATAATAACACTATGAAACTACATTGGTGTACTTTGTATTGAGTAAGGATGCCATGCGTGTTTTGATTTGGCTTAATACGTAATACATTTTATACCTCTCCATCTACCAAGCACTGCAGTTAGATTAAACGGAGGGAAAAAAGTAAATATAAGAAGCTCAAAATTATGTGAGTTGACTAACTTCAGTTAATTCTGCACTTCAATGTAAATACTTCACAAAGACGGAAGATAATTGATAAATGACTGAAATCGGATGAGGAAAATTTAAATTGAAAATGAAGGATAGCTAAGAGATGGCTGTGAGCTTTCTTTTAAAAGTACTTGATTTTTTTTTTTTTTTTAGTACCGAATACTACTGGTTCTATAGAAGTAAACTTCCATTATTGTGTGAGGTTGACTAATGTACTGTGGTTTCATGTTCATCTGAAGTGCTGCTTACGTATGATGGAGCTGCTTTAGCCACTTCATTCCTGTTCTGGATTGCTGTTCAGCTGGTAGAGCTGTTTGTGTGCCGCTGTGTATGAGGAAACTGAAAAATAAGCAGGAGGTGGGGTGGGAAGAGTTGTTCTTGGTTGGTCTAGTTCCCCGACTGACACATTGAGCAACGGGGGTATTGATAGTGGTCAGCAACTTGATAACAGTCAGGATTTGAAGGCGGGAGCTTCTGAAGTTGACTGTTCCCTTGTAAGTGAATGTGCAACCACAGGCTCGTTAGTCGTGCACCTTTACTGTTTTGAATGGCCAGGAAAGCTTACTTTTAATGACTATGGTTTCGAAATTCAAATGTGAAAGTCTTAACACTTATGTATCAAAGACCTGTTGTCATTTTAGTTTGCAATATTTAAGGATGACATTGGATTTAGTTGCTAATCCCAGTAAATTTCAAAGAAATCAAATGTAAACTTAATGCTATGGAAATAACATAACGAAATCTATGTTAAAATCGCAGTCCTAGTAGAAGCTGTAAAGATTTCTACTAGGAAAGGTTTGCTGTAGTGAGTCTGAATTATGTAAAAAGTGACTTTCTTCAAACCTAAACAAGTTAGAACATCTTAAATTAAATCCCTGGATTAAAAAGACGTTTTAAATCAGAATGAGGCTTTAATAGAACTTGCTTGAGCCATGTGATATTAAATTATTCATTATAATGAACTAAACTGTAAATGCTGATCTTTCTGTGTACCACTGGCTGGATGTTTTGAATATTACAAAGTTGCTATATGTAAAACAAAATACCGATGACGAATCCTGATACTGCAAGTGCGTAAGTATGTGTGTAGTCAGCTGCAAACTTACTAGGAGAGTTGCAGGGAGAGGCTGCTAGCGTTCTTTTTGCCCTTTCCCCTTTTAGTATCTCCTGCTTTACCACTTTGGCACTCAGTTCCCAACCTGACCCTTCTCTGGGAACACAAGTTGTGGCAGGAAAATGAGACAGGTACTAACAGGGTTGGGGAGAAGGATGGATGGAGCTTCTCGCCAAGGATCCAGCAGTCTATGTCAACCTCTGAGAAAGAAGTGGGATGCTACCAGTTCTGTACTGTGGTACCGTGCTTACCAGAGCCAGTAGCCTAGGTTCTTGGAAGCACGTTCTACCCTGTGGGGAGATATGATGAGCGGGAAAGGAGACTAACCCCTTCCTTTTTTCCCCTCAGTCTATCTTGGGGAAACATCTACCTCTGGTAACTTTACTAACAAGAGACTAACTGTAAGTTTAATGGTAAGGCATCTGTAAAAGTCTTTGTACGACATCAGAGGCTAAAACTGTATTTGTAATGATGTAACCAAAATTGCTTCTGTTACTACTGCTGTTTAATTTTACTAAATGCGAATTTTAAATTCATATCCCATGAGCAGTAGTATATTTGAGCCTTCAATACCATTGGAGTTCAAGTCTCAGATGTCAAGAAAGGTTGTATTCATGCCCTTTTTGATTTATGGAGAGTTGGCATAACAGACAATGGCACTCTGCAAATACAGGTTAGAGCTCTGCTTTGTTGGATTTATTTATGGTTTCTTCACTGTGCATATGGGGAGGCCCTGGAATCTTTTCCAACATGAACAAGAATTTTGAAGTGTTTTACTTACTTTGCTAATAATTATTAAAAATGAAGTAACTACATCCACTTAGTGTGAAATGAGGAAAAGACATATTCATTCTGCAACATGTAGATTTTAAATAGACATGTTTTCTGTCAGTGCTGCTCTACACTTCCTTTATTTAAGGAAGATTGTTTACTTTAAAATGTCTTTTTTTTCCTTTATCAAAAGACTTTCCTTCCTGTATGAAATCATCAGTGGAGGGTGACTTTCATTTATTATGCTAGTTTGCACTTCCGTGCCTTTTGTTTACTTGAATGTATTGTGAATAATCAAAGGAATAAAGGCACTTGGATGAGAAATGAGGTCCACAGATACAGAAAATGAACTGGTAGTGCACTTAAAGCAGGTGTAATGTTTTCATTCAGTGGAAATACATTATGGGTCTAATGTGGTCCATTAGTATTTTGCAGCTTGGATAATGGCTTTGAGCTGTTAACTTACACAGGAGGGTTGAGTGCGAGAATGCCAGTGTTGCAAGGTAACTTACTGCTTAGGTACAAACACCCAAGGTTAGTGTGCTGCCAAACTCTGTGTTACCTAACCTGTACTTATAACAGATGCATGGATATTTTGAATATATATGCCAGTATTAAGGACTTGTAGAAATTTAACTAGGGTCCTTCTCTAAATTGCATGAGAAGTCATCTCTTAGGACCTTTCCTGCAAACTGATTAATCTGAATGTGAGATAATATTCTTCTTGACGCACATCACGTTCTGTTTTACAGAAATTTGGTAACATGTCGTAAAACTAAGCATTTGGGACTTGATTAGAAATTAAAGAATAAAGCTAAAAATGGCTTTTTAAAAGTGTGTATTTACAGTTATAATGACAGACTGCACAGCATGTAATTGCTTAATGCTGCAGTTACCATGAAGTTTCTAAAGTTCTTCCATATCTTACTAATGCATACACTGTTAATTACAAAATATTTTTAAATTGTTACTTCAGGATGATCAACGGTTGATTATGAGTGGCTAAACTTATATATAAATGGTACTGGGGTTCAGTATAAGGTTTTTTAAAATATGCTGATATTGTTAGCCTTTCATTCACTACCTCCTAAATTTTTAACATCTTTACAGTTTTCTCCTTGGAAGAAAATACTTAAAGGCTTGACTGTTTTATATAGATTTTATCTTTAGCTAAAAAAAAAAGAAAAAATCCAGAAGTGATAGTGAGGATGCTATGCATGATTGACAATATTACGCTGCTATTAATGTAATCTTTGTGTATTAAGTGTCCTGTATATGTAAATTGTATTTTCAATCCAGATTTTATAAATTAATTTATAAATACCCAAATTATTTCAAAATGGAATGGAAAACTAAAATTCCTTTGACTAGTGTTATATGTTGTGTACATGCACAGTGGGGGGACAAGTCATTCCTTACTTGCAACTGGGAGATTTAAGTGCACCTTAATAGGAAAAAGAACAAATTCTTAATAGAATTAAGATGCATTTACTTTGAAGTTCTGCTATGGTACTGGATAAGTCAAGCCTAACTGTGAATCATTTTTTTTTTTTTCCACATCTGAATTAAATTTAGGACAATGTTCTCACAAGCTGTCTTTAACGTGTATTTTTGTGAATATTATGTATTTTCTAATTAAATTTTACTTGCAATGTGATTTTTACATGAATGAACTTGTTTAAAATGTCAAATATCAGTATTTTTCTTACAACTTTAATGTATAATGTACATTGGTATCTCACTGAATGAAGATTGATTTTACAAAATCAAGCTAGATGTAGTTGTATATTAGTCTTATATTTTTACAGACTGGAATAATAAATGGATATAGAAATAAAATGTTTTTTTCTCAGTTACTTTGTCAGATAAGTAAAAATGAGGAAGAATGTATCCTTATTCTCAAGTGTGAAAGTAGATGGGCTTCCTTTTTTTTTCTTTTCCTCCTTCTTCTGGGGCAGCTAAGTGGGCTCTGTTTTCATAGCAGTCTTAAACATTTGCTTGCTCTGCTCCCTTCTCTGGAGCAAATCTCTGCACATGGAAAGTATGCAAGGGTTCAAAACATTTGTCCTTCAGTCCTGTTGACTAACCTGTGATGTGCTTGTTCCTACAGTAGCTGCAAGTAATGAATCTGAACGTTGTATCGCTTGCCTGAGCACTCCTCATAATGAAGTGTAGGTTATGAGGCCTGGGAGATGGTTCCTCATCCTCCGTCACCTTTGGCAAGTGCTCCTGGTGATGTGGAGGTTTTCACTGTTACTGTAAGTAACTGGTATAACTCTCTGTATTAAAGTTTTAACTTGAACCCATTCCACTTGCAAATGTTTTCTCCCATATCTAATGCCTTGGCAGCCCTTGTAAACATTTACCTAGCGACAAAAGACTTGAGTTTTGTTTAGCCCTTTTGTGCAGGGCTTTGGTGCCTGCTGGTCTCGGGGCCGATCATATGACTTCTGTTCTGTACCTTCCTTCATATATGCGTGACTAGTTTCCTTTGTATGGTTCAATACTTTTCATACTTGGCTATGTAGCTATGGGAAGGTGAAAAAAAGACTGCGAACAGCAACACCGTATCTTAATATCCTTCCGTCCCAAAGCATTCTGTGATTCTATGAATATTGGTATGCAGCTGAAAGAACCCTCTCTGCTTCATCTGTGCACTTGAGTCTGAATGTCTTGTAGCTGGAAGAAATTGCTTTGCTTTGCACAGAAACTGGCGGCTCACCTCACCCCTTTCCTAAAGGAATGCTGAAATTGGTGTGGTATTCTTGAAATGGTGTGAGCTTTAAAAATTCATGCTGCCTGTATTAAAATTCAAGTGTAGTATTTTTCTAACTTCAGAATTTCTATCCAAATGCATAAAGCTCTGAAACTGGGAGAGATTTCCCAGTTAACTGACTCTTCTTTAACATGTGAATTGTTGTGGGAGCAAGTAACTTTCTAGTGTTGCTGCTGAAATTTCAAGTACTGGATATTTTGAATAAATTAGATAATGAAAAAATGAGAGGAGCAAAATCTGAAGGATTGCAGGCAGACTGCAAGATTAGACAATAAAATGGCAAACCACTCAGTGTAGTTTAAGTGTGCATGTGTGGGGAAAAATCTGTCTTAATTTTGCATACGTAGTGATGAATGCCAAGCAGACTTGCCTCTGGGGAGGCCATCCTGGGCTATCATAGTTTAGTGAAAACATCAGTCCCATACTTGCTAGCATTAAAAAAAAACTGTGTTAGGAAAGGAATAAAGGACAAAACTGGTAACATAATGTTACTGTGTAAAACCACGGTTCAGCAACGCTTTTAATATAGCGTGCAGTCCTAATTGCTTATTTTCAAAAAGGATACCAGACTGAAAAAAAAGTAATGTCATCTGCATTATGGGATGTTTTTAGTATAACAAAACTGAGTAGTAGAGGACTGATCAGCCTGAAAAAGATTGTAAAAAGCAATAAAGCTGTGTGTAAACAGTTTTGTATGAGGAAATTAAATATCAACAGATGGATTGAAAAAGTGCAATTGAATATAATTTTCACTTAGCAGCTTGGAGTTATAGCGAATTTTATCTCCCTAAGAAGTCATTTTTAATATCTTGAATCTAGAGGACGCTATTTCATGTAAGGTATACTTCCACAGAATTGGTCTGGTGTTGACCCGCACTCTGCAAATGCTTCTCCTCCAGTGTTCCTTGGCTTGGGGCGGACAGCGGGCGTGGGGGGCACTGTCACTGAGGCTGGAAGCGCACTTCGCAGCAAGGGCACAGGCTGTTCAACTGGACCATTAGCGTCCATTAACGTTTCTGTGCCTTCCAGCAAGCTTCCATGCATGAGAGAATTTGTCCTAAGTAAAATCCACTAAGAATCAAGGGAGTGGGGCTATTGCAGGAGCAAAGACTAAGGAACGTGTCCTCAGGAATGCATATATCTATCAGGATAAAGTAAACCTGATAGGGCGCTTTGGGTTGGATAAGAACTGAAAGAGCAGCCTAATGCTAATATTGGCCTGGACTGAATCTGCAGGGGAGGCACCGGATGAAGCTAACCTGGGACACTTCAGGGGAATGAGACTAAAATGCACGTTCATGCAGGTCAGCAATGCTACTTCTACAAATCACTGTAATCCCTGCCGGTAGTTTTCCTAAACTAAGAAACTAACTGTAAAGGAAGGCTGTAACTTGCCCTACTGCTGCCTCCTTGAGGAAGGAATGCAACTGTTAAATACCATGCAATAACACCTCTGTCCTTTAAATGCCAACAGTACTTAACTTTTCTCAAGGTGATGAGCTCTTAACAAGGTGTTAGGACTTCAGTTATGTTACGAAATTGAAAACTCACATATGGTTGCAGATACAAAGGTTTTCTGGGATTTTCATAAGTAATCAGTTGAAAATCCTCCTCTCCTTGGTATAACAACAGGAGAGAGACTCAGAGTAGTGCTGAATACCCCTTTGAAGTTTTCTTGTTATCTTAAAACTAGCTGTGGCATTCTAGTTTCAGACTTGTGTGAATTACTTCTGATGAACGTGTGTTCCTTGCAATGCAATTATCAATATTCAGATACTATTATGTAGTAGTGGCATGTGGTAACACTAGAGAGGAACAGTCAGCTTCAAGGTAGCTTCATAAATGGCTTCCAATACTAGTGTGAGGAAAAATGCATTGGACGGTAACACTATTGTTCTTGGATGCTGTAGAAGTATGCAAGAAATGGTACAGCTGGTTCTTGGAGAGGCGAGATTGTAGCCAAGATTTAAGAATTCAGACTCCTTGTGCAGCTGTGATAGATCACTTGTGTATTTGCCCTCTCAAACTGGAGATAAATTTGTCTCTGAGGACTTAATGTAGTATGCTTGATTTTTAAAAGTGCTTTAGAAATATGAAGCACAAAGCGATTTGAAGAAGTGCTGTGCTATTTAACCAGCATTTCTTATTACATCAATTCGGAAGTGTTGCTAATAAGATATCATTCCCTGTCCTTCCAATTAACATTCCTTTCTACTTGAACTACCACTTTATTAACTGATAGTATAAGGAAATACCTTGCATTTCATCAGTGTGAAAGACTTGTATCAGGCTCTGTGATGTTACATTTAAGAACGTATATAAGAGCATGCTTATTGCCCCCACATTTGCTTTCCACAGGAGAACATGGTTCTTTTTCTCTGTGGTGCAATGACTTCTTCAAAATGCTTTCTTTTGAGCACCTGGTAATAGTGAGTTACTGATATGGTTTTTTTTTTTTTTCAGTCACAGATGCGTTGGCAATGCTCAGAAACAAGGAACAGAGTTTGAGGGACAGATGAGAATAGCAGATGATGTGAAAGGAGCTAGAGAAGGTAGGGACATCATCCAGTTCAGGGGTCATGCTTGTATAAAAAGCATTTCATTGGGGTGGTTACAACAGACAAAGCTGATGTGTATCATAATCTGGCGTGTCTGAAAGCGGCCCAGTTATTTTACAGCTGCAAGACAAAATGGAGATAAAAGGTAGGAAGCAAACAGGAGATATGCTAACAAAGGAGGAAAGAGTCCCAACATATTGCAGGGTATTCCTGTTATGAGACACTGGAATTCCTACATGGCCTTTGCTTTTTTTTTTTTTTCTTTTGCTGCTTTGCCATTGTTCTGGATATTGTGGACCCAGTAAAAAAAGTTAAAAAAAAAAAAATAATAAAAAAAAGTGGGGTTTTCATCTTTCTGTTGGGGGATGCAAAGGATTTGAAATTCTTAGAACACTGACAAGAAAGCATTGAATATATATAAACATAGATTTCTCTGACTTTCTGAATGTTACATAAGGTTACATAAAACACTTGGCCTTGTAATTCAGAAATTTTAAATCCTAGTAGCTTAAATCCCCTAATAATGTTGTTGTTAAGTCTGCCCTTTATACTCTTTCTATCCTGTGCTGTAAAATGAGAAAAGTAGATACAGTTTGCAAACTTAAGAATAAATGAGCTAAAACTTAATGCAAAAAACTACTTGCAAAAGACAATTTGGGTGTATTATTCAACATTAAAATGCTATTAACTGTCTTCCAAAAATACTTCAGGTGGTTAGTAACTGGATCTGTACAATGTAGAAAAATTGTTTGATTTTTTTTTTTTTGAGCCACCCTGCAAAGTTAGTATGGTGAAAAAATGAAGCAATTTAAGTTGTGGCTTTCCTTGTATTTTGACTGTGCTTTATACTGATAAATTGTTAGGATAGTGAAGATAGAAGGGTTATCCTAACTTTACAGCTGAGGCGCAGAGGTCACAAAGCCATTTAGTCATAGTAACAGAAATACAATGCATGATCTGTTCTTTTTAGCAATGTTTTATCTTGAGAGTTTTCTTCTACAGTAAATAATTAATGCCAATGCTAAAGCTCACATGGATGGCATAGTCTACATGAAATAATCAGGAGGAATCTAAGTTAGTGTTATACTTTTAAAAGCACCTAAAGTACTCCCCTTGGCTCCTTGTGTTTCTTCTAAACATACATCTTCACTCTCTTCCTCCTATGATAGAGAACGTAGTTTTGTAACCTTTAATCTGTGATATACAAGAAGTTAGGAATATTTCATTCTGATCTGTTAAAGCTTCCCGAATACACTTTCCAAATCTCTCCCCGATAGAAACACTTCTTGCAAAGATACAGAATACAAACCCTCGGGGTCTACAGCATGAACGGTACCCGAGTGGCTGAGCAGAGAACAGGTCTGTGGTGGTAACTCTGCAAATACCTAGCAAGGTGGCTGCCCAGACCTGGAGAGCTTCAACTGAAATGAGAAATGAAGTGCTCAGAGATGCAATGTGTTTCTCCTCTATGCAGTGCTGGTCAGTGGAAGATCAAGTTTTGCAAACACCGTACAATTTTTCCAATGTGTTTTTAGTCACCGCAAGGGTAGCATGGGTCTGTCTGGTGCTGTTGTCAGGATGGCATAGACCAGATTGAGCTCGCTGTCTGTCCCTACTCTTGAGAAAAGATTTGGGGAAACCCTGCAACCTATTAGCTCTTTCTTCTGTTGCTTCAAGTACCTCTTCAAGCCTGGCTGCTTTCATCTTCTCAGCAAGCTACAGATTATAAATTTGGCATTTTCTTAAGAATGCTAAACTGAATTTAAATTTCTCCCATTATTCAGTAATAATTTGGTCTTATGCAAAGCCAAAAACAGCTTTGGATGACAATGCAGGCCTGTTGTGCCCTTCTGCTCTGCAAGCACTCAAAAGTAGTTTTATATAGTATGAAATTCTAAAATGAGATAATGACTCAAACTGATTAGTGGGAAATGCGGCATATTGCTTTATGTCCCTGCTGCTATGGAGTCCACTTGACCCTGTACAAGATGCACGGGCCAAGCTTCTTTTGAGGGCAGGCCGCTTCTGCCCTCATCCAACTGAGAATAACAGTGTTATTGAGAAGAAACACACTGCTACTGAGAAATCCTCCCCTGTTCCATCTTGTCGCGAGTCCTTGACTGATCATTAGTTACCGAGTAGGTCCTGTTTCCTGCTTAAAGGAGGAAGAACAACGAACAAACCGAGAACAGGTGGCTATTTTTGTCTCAACTCTAACTGCTGTCTTGATCATCTGTCCTCTGAAAGGTTGCTTTGGTGTAAGAGTGTGCTTTAAAGGAGCCTAACGCGAGGAAGAGCATCTTCTGTGGCGAAGAAGCATCCGGAAGGCGAGGAAGAGCCTTTAGCGGCAGGCTTCCCCAGGGAGTCTCCCACAGCTCCATCCTCGGGGAGGAGGACGGGAGGCTTTTGTGCCTTGGGCACTGTGTCAGAGGTTCTGCTCTGCCTGATTTAAAACTGAATGTCTCTAGGCTCAGGTCATTTAAATGCTCGCTTTTCAAACAGGGCACAGAGAAATTCTGAGCACCTTAAAGCTGCATTTTCAGCTGCAGCCTTTAATTTCCCAGTGGTTAAAAAATAGACGTTGAGTCTGGTGCATCTGATCACTGAATGTCTTTGTCCTCTAGGCTGCAGTGCAGGCTTGTTAAGGCACAGTGCTACTGGAGAAACTCGGTTTTTAAGTGGCGAACGGAGCGGGCGGGGGGAGCTCCGTGCCGGTGCCGTGGCGTTACTTGGTGCGGGTTTTGTCGAATCGCCTTCCCGTGGGTGAGGGGCCGTGGCGGGAGCCCCCCCGTCGGCCCCGCTCTCCTCAGGGCCCCGCTCTCCTCAGGGCCCCTCCCGCCTCGCTGCAGCGGGAGCGGCTGACGGCGGCCGCCGGCCCCCCCCCGCCGCCTCGCGCGCAGCCGTTGCCGCTCCCGCCCCGCGTCGCTGGGTGGCGCGCGCGGCCCGCGGCGGGCGGGGAGCGCTGAGGCGGCGGGCAGGCGTTGCCGAGGCGGCGCGGCCCCGGGAAGCCCCCGCCGGCGCCGGGCCTGGGCGAGGGGAGGAGCGGCGGCCGGGGGCGGAGCGGCGGCGGCTGCCATGAGCTCAGCCGGGGACCGGCGGCGAGCTGCCGCGGAGGTGATGCTGCGGCCGGAGGAGCCGCCGGAGCCTCGGGCGGCGGCGGCTGAGGAGAGCGGAGCTCGGCGGCTCGCCCGCTGCCTGACCCCGCCGCCCGGGGACGAGGTAGGCGCGGAGGAGGAGGGCGCCGCGCAGGGGCTGCCCCGGCCCGGGGGCGGTCCGTCAGCCGGGGAGCGAGGGGCGGGCTCGGCGGCGCCTCCGGAGGGCCGCGGGCTGTGCCGGCCCGAGGGGACGGTTGCGGGGCAGGCTGCAGGTGCGGCCGGCGGGCTCCGCTCGGCCCCGCGCCGGGCAGCGGCCCTGGGGCCGGGGCTCCCTGAGGCAAGGGGCGGCGGGGGAGGGAGGGAAGGGGGCGGCTCAGCCCCCGGGCTCCCAGCGGGCAGGGCACGGCCGCCCCGGGGGCGGTAACCGCCGCTCGCGTGTCCCCGCCGCCCGGAGAGGGGCTGCCGGGGCCCGCTTCCCCCCGCCGTGCATCAGCAGCCCTCGGGCTCTCCCTGCTCCCGAGCTGCAGAGGCTCCTGCCCCTCTTCCCTGAGCCCTGCTCGGCGGGGGTGTGCCCCGAGCTCCCCTCCTGCCCGGCTCCGGACTAGCCCGCTGCTCCTGGTGCTTCTCTGATTTTTGGAGACAGCGGGGTGTTTGCGTGCCCTCTGGCTCAGCAGGGCCTGGTCTTCGGGTACCCCGTGTCTGGGATGCAGCGTCGGGTAAAGTTGAGCTACTGCTGAGCTCCTGAATAGCTGAATAAGGGTTTCCATGCTTCTTTTTTTTAAAATGACTATGGCTGCGGCTGCTACTCTGTTATTTGTTTTTGTGGAAACCAAGTCTGCTGGTGACGGTAAGGTCAGGCTCAGAGCGCTGATGCGATTAAGTGGAATGATGCTTAGTTTTGAGGATCTTAGGTGCGGTTAGTTACCCCAGTCTAGCCGTCTGGCTCAATCAGGATGGTGACAGTGGCGATCTTGTATAGCACTGTCACCATCCTGGTGACAGACAGGGGACTCTTCAGATTCCTGGAGGCAGAGAGGGAGGTTTTGAAGTTGCACTCTGTAGGCTAAGACACTCCCCCACCCACCCCCAAAAAAGAGGCTACAAAAACAGAAGTAGGGAGCACTTGGGAGTATCCCCCTTTCTGACCTGTAGGTAGCTCCTATCCCGCTTGAGCGTGACGGTGACATAAAGTGAATAACATTTTCTTTGGGAAGATTATATAAAATTTTCTCAAGATAAAAGATACTCCTAAATCAATCTTCAAAACAGCTTCCCCTCACCCCTTTCCTTCATTTTTGGCAGTAAAATGTTGATGTGATTTATTTTTGTCTCCAAGAAGAAAGAAGAATGGGAAACTTGTTCAGTTTCACTAGTCAGATTATTTTTTCCCTATGCCTCTCCCTTGACATCATCACTCCATCAATTTCATCTCTCCATATGTGGTTATCTATGATTTGCAATAAGTCAGACCACTTATACACAACCAAATCTTGGGATCTTTGTTTTGTTTTTCTGTTCAGTATTTTCAAGGAGATAATATAATGCTTAGTCCATGATACCCACATAATCTTCATGTGGTTAAACCACTGACAGCTTTTGTCTTACTTCTGGATTAAGATCTGCTTTATTAGTCATCTACACATCTATAGAGGGCCAAAACCAAGTGTTGTTAATGCTATTAACAATTACAAAAATGAATTTTCAAGCTTCATTAAGATGACATTGCAAAGGGAACTGCTTAGTGGGGAATAAGCTTCATTAAAGTATTAGTTCATGTCAGCTGAATTCTATTGGTTTTATCAAGTGCCATTCATACTGGTGTTAAATAAGAAATAAAGAAGACCTACCAATTAATAAAACAAGTTTCCTGCATAGTGTTGTATGGCAGACTATGTATTTTTGTAACTGAGTGCCAAGCCTCTTAGTTCTTAAAAGGAATACAGAAACAACTTGTGTTCTTTGCTACTTGCAAGTCATTCTGTTTCCTTCAGGCATCTTCAGCTGAAATTAAACACTTGTTTTAATACTGATCTCTCTTGATTCTTGCTCATATTGGTAGCTTGCTCAAAGCAGCGATATAATTTAGGTATCTTCCTACTTGGGAATTAATCACAGCTTTTGTGGAATGTTCTTAAGTGTCTCTTCCTGTGGGCCTTGCCTTGCTAGCTCAGCTCTGTCACATATCAGTGTTGTGGGAATCAGAATGAGGGCTTTCAGTTCCTTTTCAAAAAGAGTTGCCTTAGTTTTGCATTTTTAAAATTTTGTAATTAGCAATAACAATTTCCTCTGGCATATAACTCCTAATTTTCATTATGATTTTTGATTTTGTGTAGCAGTTGTAGCAAATGAGACTATGACAATGATGAATGCAAAATAAGATATTTGTATAGTCCAGTAGAAGATTTTGCTAAGTGAAAGCTTTCAAGCTTATGCTGCATGACATAGTATTATTCTGCCTGATTTGAATGTATCATGTGAATAGCTATGAAAGACTTCAGTTTTACTGTTGAAATACACTTGCCATTCTGCTCTTTTTGTTTCCCCTTATACACTGATTGTTTTCCCTTTGTAGGGTTGGTTTTTTTTCAGTATTCTGAAGCTGGCATAGGAGGACATCGTACTGAAGAACCTGTTAATTTTCAGCAATATTGAAATGTTCCTGCTGGAGGCTGTAATGTTATAAAGAGCTGTGTGGTTTTCTGGTTTGGCTATTTTTAAAGTTTTCTATGCCTACCTTTTCATCTTAATGACATGCTAGGAGAGCACCAAATTCCAACAAAGGGAGCTTAACTTCTTGAGTGAAAGCGGAAGGCTTTTTGGAAAACTTTGTAGAAGAGATTTAGTGCTGAATTTTCTTTTTTTTCCATGTTCCTTAATGACGTGTGATAAGTTAGAACACTATATTCATATCTCGTGGGCCTGAGTAGTTGACGATATAAAATACCTGACCCAAATCTTTTTATCAAGGAGCGAGCTTGGTATCAAAAAAAAAATCCTTGGGAAAAGCAGGTAAATTGTTATAAGGTTGAATGGGAGCATAATGCTGAGGCAGAATGAAAGGAGGAGTGATGGGGGGAGTTACAAAAGCTTATCTTATCTCGGGCTTGGAGTAAAGAGGGAAGAGATTGCTTTCGAGGAACAAAGACATTTAAAGGGAAGTGGTGACAAAGGGCTATCGCTATGGGTACAGTATATACAACATAAGAGAAAGTCTGAAAGGAAAGCTAACCTCAAAGCTAGACTGCGTATTTTTTCCCTCTAAGCTACAAAATGAAGTCATGGTTTTAATTTTGTTTTGTTTTGTTTTCTTTCCATAAATAAACAGGAGAATCAACAGTGGATATATGGGAGCATTAAAATGCCATCTGGAAGTGGTGCTGTTGTGCCTTTGGCTAAGGTTTCATGATAAGTTAACACTGCTATTGAAAGATCCAACGTGTCTCTTCCCCTCGCTACCTGTTTTCTTTGTCAGTGCTAGCCTTAACATGGCTGTGTAATGAATTGAGTTGAAGAACTGATTTGAGATAAAATGATATGGCGAAGAAATTAACTGTTAGTTTTCAACGCAGAACAATTTCCTGATTCATTCCACTGTGAATGTCTGTCCTCTCACGTGCAAAGGGTTGGCTTTAGGGGCATAAGTGAGTGACGGAAAAGGGTAGACTCCTTTTATTGCCCATGCCAGCTTATATAATTTTAAAGTGATTGTGAAATTACAGTCTTAACTAGGAAACACTTGTCACCCCATATTTTCATCATAACTCTGAAATGTGTTCAGTGGGTTTTATTTCAGATCTTAATGATAAATATACAGCGAGTTCTGTAATCACCTGGAAGGAGTTTGTATGGTCTGTTTAGTAAGTACCTAATTACAGATAATGGTAAATATGTTGTTGATATTGCAATTTGCAACAGGCCCCTCTTAAGCATTTCTGAAGGTGTCTTAAATACATTGAGCCCTTAGAATGTTGTTTTTCTCTTTTGCAATTCATATGGAACTGCTAAGTATTTGCGGTTGAGTCCTTTTTAAATGTAGTATTTTGGCTTTTTTATGCCTAGTGTGCTTTTATAGTAGCATGCCTTGAAGAAATAGTGTTAAGTGGTTTGTCTGCATCTATTTTCTATTGTTTCTTACTATTGTTGTCTTCTGTTACATTTCAGGCTATGTAACACTCTTTGGAGTAAAGATTAACTGTGAATCTGTTTTGAATTAACTTATTCTCAGTGGTGTCAATAAACTTTGCTTCTGTCCTCCAACACATGCTACTCCGATGTTTGAATCCTTATGAACGCAAGATGCTCGTGGTACATATTAGAAGGGCCAGTAATGTCAGCAAGCTGCCTGCCTGAAGCACGTCTGCAGGTTTAGTCAGAGCAGGACAGCAACCTGCACAGCTAAGGCAGCTTCTTTAAATGGATGTTGCTTTAATGCATCATCCCTTCCATCCCAAAGCATTCTACGATCTGTCAAATTAGTGGAATTCACACCTCCTTGACAGCCATGCATTTAATGATTGCTCCCATCAAACAGCCTTTTCAAAGCTGTAAGCTTGATAGCCGTTTTGGACTATCTCTTTAAGCCAACTGTGCTAGTCCTGAACATGTGGCTACGTTAGTGGCTTCAGGCCTGTGAAGCTGACTGCACAGCCTTGCCAAGAAATGGCAGGAGTTTGATAGAATTGTTCTGTAGGCCATCTGATGCTTGCACCACCCACTGAGATTGCTCTGCTGTAAAATACACTTAACAAAAAAGCTAGCAATTATGTTTCTCTGTCTTATGAAGACTTCAAGAAATCAGACTCTCAGACTCAATACTTAACAAGTTTTTCACAAATTAAATGTATTATAGTAACATGAAATTGCTGGGAACTCTTTCTTATTTGACAAGAATGCATTTTTCTGTTGTTTAGCAGTGATCTTTCCAGAGTTGGCCTATGTGCAGTGCGGAGGATGAGCGCTCTTTCTTTCTGAGGAGAAGTTAGATGTGGAAATTCTGTTCCTTTATTTAAGCATGCAAAGGAGCAGCAGAAGGAAAACAGCTTTTCCACACAGAAATCTTTACCTCAGATAGACATGGAACAGATTGTTAGGGGATGTAAACTTGTGTTAGCACCACTGAAATCCATGCATTGATTTACAGCATCTATGGATCCTTCCTGATAAACCTGTGGAGTATAATGTGTCTTGAGGTTTCTTCTGTCCAGATATGTACACAAAAAAGAGGCGGTGAAATTTTGTGGGTAGGTTTTGAATCTTGTATAAGTGAAATTACGATGTGAATATAATGTGATAGTCTATGCCACCATGAAGACTTCACACAGAATTTGAGAGACACAAGTGTCTGAGGAAATGACCTTAATAGGCTGACAGGTGTGGTCACTGAGCTGATGAAGATGCCAGCTGCTAACAGTTTCTCTGAGACAACACATACCAGTCTTAGCTCAGTGCTGCTCCAACACAGTTGCAGAGCTTTTGGGCCAAGTTGGGTTGCATTCCTCCTACTCAGAACACGGCCTGAGCTCATATCTGCGTTCTCCTGAATAGGTATTTATCCTCAGCCCGCATTATGTCCTACATATGCACATCCATGTTGGCCCTTGTGAAAACAGCCACTATTTCTTCCATGTGCTTAGGACTGTTTTGCTGTTCTTCCTTTCCTCTTTGTGATAGCATTATTTGTCCTTTCTAGTTTTTGAATCACTGTCCTGGAAGTAACTAGGAGTTGAGTCCTTCCGCAGCTTGCATGATTGCAGACCTAGAATAGCGCGCTCACTTGACATGGTGGATTTGGTCTCCTGGGTTCATGTGATTGCTCCCTGGGTGACTTCTAGCAGCCTTTTCAGAATACCCTTTCTAGAGCGATGTGTGTACTTTGTTACCCCACTGGTAACTTGTGTTTCTCTGTTGCTCCTCCTTTCTGGTTCTCTGGCAAAAGGCTTTTGCCTTCTTTATTGCCATCTTCTTAGTGTTGGTGCAGAAGCTACCTCCAGGAACGCCTCCATACCTGAAATTGTTCCCTCAGATCTGTTCAGTTGCGGCAGTTGGCTGCAAATAGGCTTCCAGAGGCATAACACCACCTCCCTGGAGCTGGAAAGTTGACTCGGGCTCTGCAGAGAATGACGTTTGCTCCATTTACGTGGAATAGGTTTTATAAAGTAAAAGAGGAGTTGCGTGCCAGTGACCATCTTCAGTCCACACAAAGCCCAACCTTCGGGGTGAACTTTGGTGTATGCTGCTCTTAACATTTGCTTAAGGCTAAATCAAGAGTTGAGCATTTTCCATTCTACCCCTTGCTGACAAAGTGCCTTTGCCTCCTTACCTGTTCTTCCTCTCCCAGCACCCTTTCTTCTGTCTAATGCCTTTACATGAGAGCAACTCCCTTTGCCACGTTGTTCCGGACAAGAGTGAGCGTACCTGTCTTGGGAGGTCCTGGGGCACTTTTAAGAATGGCAAAAAAAATCCTGGAGTTAGCCCAACTGTTGGATTGATAACTACAATTTGAATTTCAGAGGCGACTCAGGTTTCCTTAATTTTATTACCAGGTGAAAGGATAATAAACTTTATTTAGGAAGAAGATCACTCCTTACAGGCCGGATGACAAATGATAAAGAGGGCTGCTAAGGCAACCCTTGCTCTTGTTCTGCTCTTACGATGACCATTTAAGCAAAGTAGCCCCAACAAATGGGACAGCTTCCCTTTGTTTGGCTTTATTTAAAAGAAAAAAAGTTTTCATCAGGTTCATTATTTTAATTTTGGAGAACGTGAGATGTGATTAGGATAGGAGAATAGATTTGGGATTTTAAACATTATTTAAATTACAGTGCAAATACAGGATTTGGGGTGGCCTTTTAATTTTACTGATTTCCATTTCCTCTATTTGAACTCTGATTACTCCATTTGTTTTTAAAAACATGCTGAGAACAGAAGGTTTGTTCTCCTTGTAGTTGCAATTCTTCACTGGGCTTTTGTGAAGAACGGTCTTTAATCCTGAACTTCAGTTAAGCGGGAGAGTCTTCCAGCTTTTGTCCTCTGCAGAGGTGGGCATGCCCCGGCGCTTGGCTGTAGCTGTTGACTTTTTCTGGAGTTCTGAATATGGGCTCCTTTCCCATACGGAAAAACATTTTGGTAGCTGTGCACAGCTGCCCTTCTGAGCAGCTCTTGGTTTGCTTTCATAGTGTTTTCTGCTTCAGAAGTCAAAAGTCGTTTGTTGTTTTTTTTCTTTTAGGCATTTGCTAATGGTTTGGGGTTTTGGGGTGTTTAACCATTTTCCTGTCGGTGAATAACGTGGGCTGTAACTTCAAATTTACTTTTATATAAATCACGCTTTGTTGTTACATCCACGTGCAAGTGTTAGAGTAAACTTTTCCTGCTTCAAAACTCGAGCGAGATGCTTGGCGAGGAACTTCTGCCCAAGTGCACGTTGGCTTGGTGGGTTTAGCAGCCCCTGGCAGACGACTCGGTGCGAGATCTGAAGTGGCGGTGTGCGCGGAGGTGGCTGCTGGGGACGCCGTCCCCGGCCCTGCGGGGGTGAGAGGAGCCTCCCAGCGCCTCCACGTTTTACGTTTCTCAAGACAGTGAATTCCGTGCGTCTGGTTTTTGAACTTTTGGAGTTGGTGATGCGGAGGTTGCCTAAAAGTTCCCCAGCTCGGCTTGGGTTCCCCGGGGGGGGGGGGTGGCAGAGGCGGCAAGGCGGGGGCGGCCCCGGCCGCTGGCGGGGCCGGCCGGCGGGCACCCCTCCGACCCGCCTGGGCCCGCCGGGGCCCCAGCCTGGCCCCCGTGACCGCTTTTCTCCCCCCAGGTGAAGGAACTGGAGGAGACGGTGGAGGAGCTGCTGAGGCGGCTGGACGAGTTCCGCGGGATAACGGACGCGGTAGGTGCCGCCATCTTGGCAGCGCGGCCGCCGCGGGCAGGGCTGCGGCACCGCGCGCGCAGCGGGGCGCCGCGCCCGCCAGGTGGCGCTAGGGCGCGCGCAGCCGGGCCGCCCCCGCGGGCGCCGCCCCGCCGCGGGCGGGTGCAGGTGGGAGAGCGGGGGCGGCGCCGCTCCCGCGGGGCGGGCGGGCTGCAGTGGCGACGTCTGGAATAACGCGCTCATCTGCCTTTTCCCTGGTCCGCTCCCTCACCGCAGTTGTGTTATGAAACCTCCCCAGGAGACTGCTCCAGGGCTGCAACCGCTGGGTCGTTTTGGGGCAGTGGCACTAGGCTGGCTGATGCAGACGGAGGTGATGTGCGGTGCAGTAACGTTCACGGGCACCAGCTACGAATTAAGGCCACCTGTGCTAGATGCTGTACAAATGCAACAAGCTAGTTGTGTCTACTGAGAGCCTGCAATCAGAATATAAGAGAGAAGTTGATACGGGTGGAAAAAACGAGTGGGGAGTACTAATTAATGATGGGGTTATGACTGATACGCTATGCAACACGTGTAACACACCAATGGTCTTTGCCATTGTCAGTGCCTAACTGTTTGGGATAAACCATTTAGAGCAAGAGGTATGTGTTACTATTCAGCTTACCCCAGGCTTTCTGCATAAAGTGGTGCTGTCTGAAGGCTATGTGGGTTATGGTGTTCCTGTAAAAATAATGAACGTGATTTTTGCAGCCAACTTTTCTTTCCTTCCTTAGGCTAAAAAATGTAAAATTAGGTAGAGGAACTGGTACTGCTTTTTAACCCTTCCTGAGTGTTTCATAGAGCGCTAATTCAGATAGCATGGACCAAGTTTACCTAGAGGGACTTCCTCTTATAATTGCTGATGCACAGACCACCCCGTCTTCTGTTAGCACTTCCCACAACATTTTTCTTTTGTCTTCAAGCATCTTGTATAATGCCTGTGTCACTGGCAAATACAATGGTTGCTAATTGTATTGAATGCACTTCTAATGGCAAGGAGTGACCAGCCAACATCTCCTCGGGGACTTGTTGCTTATGAGGTATTTTGTTGGGTAATTCTTAGGAACTGCATAGATAAATGGAGAGGGACAGGATGAAGTGAAGCAGATAAGAAAATTATGTGGCCAATGTTTCTTAGGCAGTTGAAAAGCAGTTTCCTGGCTTTATTCTTACCAGCTTTAGTGCAAATGAAAGATACTGGTGTGCTGGCCTTTCTGCATGTTGTTTTCTATTTACAGAACAAATGCCAATATTGCCTTCTAAGCATCTTTCTACTTCTCTGTTCATGTATCACAGTGTTGTTGGGAGAAATGTTGTGCTTACTCTCAAGGACAGAACTCGTGAGTCATAGGTGGTCCCAAAGCAGTCTGGCGTGGTCTGCAAGAACCCACTGAAAACTCAAATTAACACGTTTGACGCAGTTTATGCAAAATATCATCAGCTAACTAATTATTATTTGTTTTTTTTCTTTCTTGCACCTTGGATGTGAATTCTGCCCAAGAGAAGTGAGGCCATCATCCTTGTTCTAGGCAAATCAGTCAGCATTATAGCCAGTTATTAATTCCTTTTCAACTTCCATCAGAGGTTTCTGGCTTTGTTGTTGGCATGCCTTGCTTATGGAAAGGAGGCATCGTTGCTTCCAGAAGGAAATGACATCGAGTGGAAAGAAACAAAAGCTTGGCTCATTGAAGTCTCACATGGTTAGCAGGGGACTTAAAAGGAGAAATAGCTGCCTTGTAAGAATGGTTCAGTATTAGTGGCTGTTTAAGCAGTTCTTTTTCCATTCAGCTTTTGACAAAAATAGCTGTAAAGGAGCATGTGAACCTCAGAGCATGCAGTCTATTTTTTGATACATCTTGGCTTACATTTGTCAGCTGTAGATTCTCTAGTAAGGCACGTTTAGTCTGTGCAAAATGTAGAATATGAGAGATTGGTTTCTTGGACCGAAAATCCTTTGAGTTCATTCCTGAAAGGTGATGATTGCTTCAGTGATACGACATCACCTGCTCAAAGCAAGTGCTTTGAATCAGTAGTTCTTCACTGCTGATTGTATTCTGTCTGATTTACTATTAAGTTCATTCACTCAATTCTTCTGTTTGGGAGCTTACACTAAGATTTTGTATGTCCCTTATGCTTTTTCCCATCAATCAAGCATGCACCTTACGTTTTTGACTCTAATATAGGGAAGATGGTTAGCTTGTTCAGATGGATCCAGTGAGCTTTTAAACCTCCTGTGAGATTTCTTCCCTTGCCAACCTTTTCTACAAAAAACACTAACCTAGTTTCAATACGCTATCTTTGCATTGCCCCTGAAAACGTTTTTCCACAACCTGCAGGCTGTGAAGAATTCCCTACTATGCAGATTATTGACCTTATCTGGGAACATCAAAGCACTGCAGTCAGCGTGCTGATTCTGTGCCTTTCTATCCAGTACCTACAATGTAAGGTTTCTTTCAGCAGCAAATCAAGTGGTATCTGGGAATCTGATAAATATAATGAACTGATTCCAGCTTCTGTGCCTAGCAATAATTTTGTCTTTTGTCTATGCCAACGAAAGGCAAGGGGAATCATGCTTTTTTCAATTGGGCATTCAGTAAAGTATTCACATAGAGGGATTTGGCTTTTCTCCTTTGAGTGTGCTGCTGCTTTTCATTTACAAGTACTCTTGATGCATACATTTGAATATTGAAATGAGGAAGAACCTGGATCCTCAGTGCTAGGAAGACAAAATGCTATTTCCAGTGTCATACTGTTGTACCTGGCTAGGCACAGCATGGCACAGCTCTTACAATGGACACCTGTACAAGAGGTAAGTTACAGTGACAATGTAAATACAGTTCAGCGTGCCTCACGCTTGCTGTGGAAGGAGCATCTTGCAATGAAAAGATTGCACTAGGAGAATTTTAGTGCCCGTTATTTAACTTTTTGTGATGTCTTTCTTAGGGCGCTGACTTCAACAAAGTAAATTACTGTCTTTTAAGTGGCTTCAGAGCCTCTCAAGTATAATTATCAAATTGTGATTTTTAACTGAGCTATGATTTGAACCAGTGACACAAAAGCAAAAAAAAATCGTTGTAATAACCAGACTCTTGTATATGCTGTTCTTATTTTTTTTTTTTCCCCATGGGCCATTGTTGGTTACCTTTTTAGATACGATTCTTTGTGCTTCTTGTATATCTTAAAGCCTGATTGAAAATGATACCTATTCAGAGATGCACAGCTGGTTTAGTTACATGTGGGAATTCGCTACTTCCATTTCTTTGGCTTCTGATCCTTGAAGAGGATGTATGGATAGATACAAAATCTCTGCTTATGTTTGAGACTCCTCTTTTTTTTTTTTTTTTTTAAATATGTATGTTGATCCTCCAGCATACTCACCAGTTTATAAAACCACAGGTTAGTGGTTGTCAAGCCATTGAACCTTCTTGCAGAACTTGCCCCAGGGAAATGATGCGTTTGTAAATTTTGATTTATTATGGTTCCACAGACCAGCTGCTAACTGCTTGTCTTTGTCTCATGGACTTACAGTTTGGGAACCTCCACCCTGAGGCCCTAGGTGTGGAACCTGGTTTCATCACTGGGGAAAAGAGAGGAAGAGGTTGTTTTGTTTGGTTCGCTGTGGCTAGGGTTTGTTAACTTCTCAGGAGCACACCAACCTCAGTTTTCTCTTTTCTCACCACCAAGCTGTTCAGTTTTCAGTGGTTACTTTTACTCACGATCCTTTTATGTTTCTCTGTGTTAACATATGGGATCAAAGACCAAAAAAGAATACATAGACATCCTTTCAAAAAAGTCCCTGTGACAACTAGAATTTGCACAGTATCTTTGACTTGTGGCTCCAGCTACTTTTTTTTTTTCTTTTCCTGAAAAAAAAAAAATAGTTTTTATAAAATACAAAATAACAAGAATCTGTGCTTGTTTAACTGTTACAGCTTGAACTGCAGTGTATGCAAGGATCAGGTCTCACTGCCCTACATGCAATGTGCCATTCCTGGTTTGTGTTCTAATTCATCATTCATACTCCGGTTGTGCTGTCTCCTGAGTGACTTTGGTGCTGTTGGTTTGCTACCTCCTTGGGCTTAGCCTTACTGACTTGAATTAGAAGACAAAGCTGAATCAAACCTTCCCTCCTCGCCCCCTCCTCCAATTAGCATAGTAAAACCTAGCTGGAGGAATACAGGGGGGTTTCCCCATCAACTGCTGTGCTCTGGTGCTTGTGCTGAGCACTTGGCTAAATCTTCAGTAAGATACAGTAAAATACATTGCACGAGGAGAAATGAATCTTATTTTATAACGTGGGGTTTCAGTCCAGTCCTGCTTTCTCTGGCTCATGAGAGGTTGCTGTACCAAGAGAATCATTTCCCTTTGTCATGTGCTGACTTCTCTTGAACTCCTCGTCGCTGTGGTTCTGCAGACTGCTGCAGAGTGACTCTTCTTGAATCATATTTGCATATCATTTCCTTTCATCACAGGCTGCTTGCTGGAAAATCAGCTCTCCCGTGTCTTGTACTGGTTGTTTGCTTTTACCCTCAAAGAAAGATGGTTTAGATTTGTTCCATGTCTGCTCTGACCTTGTGTTGATTGTTTTTGTACTGGGTCTGTACAACATCTCCCTCTTTCTGGCTATGTCCCAAACTGTGTTTATATTTACAGTAGTTATCTAGCATTTAGCTGTAAGAGTGGCTTTTCCCTAGTCCTTTCCGAGACCGACATTAGCAAACAAGTTTGTTACCTTATCTTTTGAAAGTCCAGGCTCAAATTTTAATCTGATGTAGTTTACCTGAGTATAAATCTCACCTCAGACAGATCACCAATCTATTTTTCACATGTGCTTTATGGTAGAGGAGGGGTTTTTTGCCTACCATTGACCCAAAAGAATTCAACAGAACAAACCTGGAATTCTTCTGCTTCAGCTCCTTCATTATGCATTCATTCTGTATTTTTATTTAACATTAGAAAATATGTCTGATTCCATTCACAGGGATCCTACCAGAGTGTCTGTGCTCACCTTCTGTTGGATATAAAGTACATACTGTAAAGATAACAGAGTGTGTCTGCGTATACAGTTATGTCACTGCTGGGGGAGGTCTCAGTATATATATTTGGTGGATGTAGTGCTGAGAGCAGTAATACAGGAGATACTGTTGGTTTGTTTACAATAGAAAGCTACTACTGTTTCGATATGTCTGTTTGATCTCCTCTTACAGCACACTTACAGCACTATAAAAGCACTTGATCTGCATGTACTCATTCTGGTAATAAAAATACCATAAAATCTTACTATGAGTCATTTTATATGTACATAGCTTTGTCTATACTCTGCTTTTAAAAACACAACTTCTGAAAAAAAAAAAAAACCACAAACACAGAAATGAGTCATATGATCATCAGTAAAGTGTCTAAGTACCTATTAGAGTTTATAATCCATGGTCCATGGATTAAATTACTTACAGCAGGCATTTATGCTTTATTTGAGATTCTGGATTAAATCTCAAAATGCCTAGAAAATTCCCTGCCGTATTAGCCCAACTCCAGATTTTCACCATTCTAGCTGAAAGATACTTACTCTTTCCTATGAAGTTGAAGGAAGAATATCTTTTAGCTCAGTCTTTGGGACAAAAATCTCTTTTGAAGGGATCCTCGTTCCTCTGTATTCTTTAAGTCTATTAAAATTGTAGACAGGACAGCTTTAATCCAGCAGTGAACCAAGACCTCCTACACTCCATTGTAGCTGAGAAAGAAAACTTGTATAAAAGTGGGCTCAACTGCCTCTCTTATTTCTCTTGTCAATGTGTTGCTGCTCTGTTTTACAAATTAGAATGCCTATTTGGGGGTTTTAGTGGAGGTTTTCTTGGTTTTTCTTTTATCTTTCCTTTTAGAGAGCTCTTCCCAGTTCTTGTCTTATCTATAATTTTTGGCTTGTACGTTCCATGAGCTATAGTGCTCTGCTTGGAGGTGTGTCTTACTGCCACCTAACAAAGCACTGGCAGTTGTTTATATAGCAAATTGGGTAATTCTTGCTAACACAACGCTCGGCAGGATTTCAGATAAGGTTCAGGCTCTCATACGGATATCAGAAACAAGCTTGGTTGAAGTAGGTTACAGAAACAAACCTTCCCTCATTTAGGGCACTTAACTATTGTGGAAACTGACAGGGCCTAGGGAGCAGAAACTTCCTCTGAGGTGCCTATGCTGTAATGTTGTGTGAGCATTCTTGCTTTCCTGAGTACTCTAGTCCTGAGCTCCTGTTGAAGGCAAGATACTAGAAGTGGTGTACTCAAAGATGTGACTCTTTCCAAAAACGGATTGATAAGTAGTATGAGTTAGCTCTCCCCCAATAAAATCAAATCAGGAAGGATGGTATAGAGGCCGTTTTAATTTTAAATCCATTATTACCCCTCATGTCTACAGTATTTCATAATAGAAAGTAGATGGTCTTTTGGGAGGAGTAGTGTGGAAATTTGGGGAGAAGAGGGAAGGTTTGGTTACAGTTCTGATGTGGGAGTCCTGTCAGCTACTATTGTTTTTTTGATTGTCTCAGGGATTACTTGAGAAAGTAACTTATTTTCCCAATCTCTACGTCATAACATACTGCAAAAAGGCCCTTGTGATATCTTTTCTGAATAGATGTTTTCTGAAATATTTATGTGAAAAAAATAGCGTAGTGTTTATCTTCAAGATTCATCCTCATGTGAGATACTTTTTTTCATGCAGATTAGAAGTGATACATCACAGATCCTGGACGAGACCATTCCGCTCATTAAAGACAAGGTGATGGAAATGAACCACATCTATGCCAAAGTTGATAAATTGGAGGTTTGTTCATTGCATTAGAAAATTTACATCCTTCTTTTTATATGTTTTATAGGTTAACTGTCCAGGTATTTAAATGGAGCACTCAGATGTTTATGGCTCTCTATTGTCTTATGTTTGTTTTTAAATCAATATGTTTACCCATGGTTCAGCACATATAAGTGTTTATGGGTTTGGAACATCACTGAGTAATTTATTGCTGTGGATTCTACAATTCCTAATGGTAGACTAAAAGCATTAGTTGTGGTTTTGATGTTAATAATAATGCTAATAATGTTAATTTGGTTTGTGACTTGAAGGAGTATCTGTGAAACCATTTATAACTTTAAAAATTCAAGTCTCGCATCCAGTGCTGGACAGACCCATTTTAAGTTGTTGATGATCGTCTTGTGTAGCAGTGGAGAGATTTCGGAGCTCCCATCTCTTGTGTCTCTTTTGGTGTTTATTGTATCCTGGCTGAGGGAGGCCAGTATGACTCACTAAGATGATGCCCTCACAATATTTAGTAAGCAATATGTTAAAATTTGTGTCAACTGAGGGCAAGTTTGCCTCTGGGAGAAATATAATGAAAACATGATGAGACAAATTGTGTAATGTTTAAAATCAGTTTTAACTGACTCAAAGTGAAAGAAACTGAGTGTTTGTGGCATTAAATCCAGATAGGCAGTGCTTAAGCTTCAGGCTCTACCCCTGTACAAAGTGACATCCTCTGGTAAGGTTTATTACTGTGGGAGGGACAGGACAATTGACTTAGCTTTCAGCAAGTTTTCTTTAAGTACAATTCATTTTTTGTAGTTTGCATTTTTACACCTGCATTTGATAAAAGACTTATCAAACCACTTCGTATTTTATGGACTTATGCAGCACCAGGAGAAAGCTTCAGACAGGAAACTGAGGCAAGGCATTTTAGAACAAAAGTGGGAGTCAGCTGTTAACTTATTTAGAACCTGTCCGATTTTCAGAACTGAGTACTGCAGTCCAAGAAATAGCTAGGCGGGTTCTCAGCATACTTGACAATTTGGCCCTACTTGAACGTATACTTAAGCTAGGACTGTGAAAAATGGCTAACTGAATCAGGTTCCAAACCAACTATTTCTGGAAACGTCTCACCCATTTAGGTCTTTTTGCAAATACCATGCTTAACAGGTGGTTGGGATTTGGGGGAGGGGGAAGGGGGTGGTTTTGTCTTTGAACAGGAAAATAAAATTAAAACTCTAAGCAATTAGTTGTGCCAAAAGTATAACAAGCAACAGGGCTCCGTATTACTTTTTTCCCCTCTTATACAGGGAGGGGAGAAAAAAACCTGACCCCATTCCCTTATTACAACTGAAGGGACATAGTAATTTGGAATATGAAGAAAACACCAGTCTTTGCTAGGCTACGGGTTGCCCTTGAATAATGCAGCAGAATTTTGTTGAGAGGCTTTTTTTGGTTATCAAGGGAGGATAATACCTTGATTGACTAGGAATCAGTTATTCTCCCTAACATTACCAGCTATAACGGCAGTAATCTGAGAGCATAAGATTAAATGGGCAGTTTGAGCAGTAGTTAATGTTCTAATTTGAACTTTTAAATTTAAAGCTTAGCATCCATGGGGGTTTTCAAGGGAGAAATTCTCTTGTACTCCCAAGAGCAGAAAAGGAAAGGACTGTTGTGTAATGGTTCTATTGGATGAGAATCTGTTGGGGTTTAATTTTGATGTTGCCACCAGTACATTTTGGGCAATTAATTTACCTGTTCAGCCTCACTTTCCCCATCCCTAAAATGGGCAGTGCTCAACTTCTCAAAAAAAAAATGTGAGGCTTAATCATTAATAGAGAGTATCAAAACTCTTTACAAACTGTTCTGCATTTTAACAAATAAATACTGTGTTCTTTCTAAGTTGGCTTTCCCTTACAGCTCAAATTGCAACTGAAACTGAACACATGTAGGTCTTAGGTCAATAATTCCTGACCTTTTTTAGCTAAAATCACCTGTCGTTATCTTTTCCTCTGCTGTCTCCTTCCTCCTACCACTTTGGCCACTTTCTCACTCCCACCAGTAGCAGCAGTGTCTTTGTGGGTTCTGAAGAGCGTTTCACCTCACTGCTGCAATGTTGCCAGACCTTTAGGCACTATGCAAGTGCTTACCTATGCTGAAAAGGGAGCAAAACTCTGCCCTTAGGTAAGGAGTAAAATTAGCCTTAGGTCATGACCAGTGGTTCTTCTTACGGCTGTAAACATCTGTAGTCTATTTATGAGTATGTGCCCCTTGGATATTTATATTAGCAATAGTGCACTCTGAATTCTTGTTAAAGCTTTTTCTTTGACTTCTGATCTCTAGCTAGGATAATGTTGAAACCCAGCACAGGTGCTTTTAATTTACATTAGGTGTTTTTGCTCTCTCCATAGGCATTTGTTAAAATGGTTGCACACCATGTTTCCTTCCTAGAAGAGCAAGTGCTTGAAGCAGAGAAGAGCCATGGCACCTTTCTTAATACTGTTTGCAAATTATTTCAGTGTGCAACTATTTCGTCATTTAAAAACGTGAGTATTTTTAAAGTTGCTTCCAGCAGATAGGAAAGTGATGTTAAATACCCTTTCTGTATCAAATGTGGCCTTACAGCATATTTAATACTTAAGTGGCGTAAAAGAGCTAGCTACAATCTGCTTCTGTAAAGGGAATTTTTAAATGTTTTTTTTAAATTTTCAATAATTTTTTTTTTAGAGTTGCTGCTTAGGCATTGAATAGTTCCAGTAGTAGTTTTTGAAGATCTCTACATTTTGCTCCTGAATGAAAGGATTTTCTCTGTATATGTATATGCAAATAGGAAGCTTGTTATACATCATCTTGCAGCGGAACATAAGCATAGATTGTTCTTTCTATTTAGTCTTTGGTTTTATGTCAATTATGTCAAAATTACCTTATAGGGTCACCCATGGATGAGCACTAGAGGGGGATGAGAACTGTTTCAGTGAGTTTTAGTGATATTTGCTGATAGAAGAATGTTTAGAGTCAGGGATAATGAGATCTGATGTGAACTTGAGGAAACTTTATGTACTCTTCATCCTTGCTGGCCCTGTTCTTTTCCAATAATGTCTTCATACCACTTACTTACCTTTACACTCCGTTTTGCTTCTCTGAGCTCCCAGGTCATTCTCTAAATCTGTCGTTTCCCCAGCAATTCATCACAGGCTCCAGTTAGCCTTTTCTGAACTCATCCCTTCCATTCCTCCCTCTCCATCTCAATGTGAATCTACCATGGTTTCAGTCTTAGCATATCTCTGTCAGGATCCTTGTTCTAGTCTCAACTATCTCCCTGCTTTCTTTTGTCCCTTCTGTGTTTCTGCCATTATGTTTCCCTTCTCATTTTCTTCCAAGGGGCTTCTGTGCCGGTATGCATAATGGCAATATGGGTAGGCAATAATACGTAGGTATCGGTGATCATGTGTGTACAGCTGAACCACTTCAAATTTTTGTCTGGTGTCATAGCAACCTCTGGAAGCTTCAGTTGCAGGAAAAGTCCAGTTCAGTTTCTGCAGATCCAGGACAAATCTTAACTGCTTACAGAGAATAATGAATATTCAGTCTGGTTGACAGAGGCGTGGACAGGAGATGGTGCATACTGATTTCATCTTCAGCTGTCAAACTCTAATGAATCTTTAGAAAACCACAGTTTATGTAGACTCAGTAAAGAGTTGTAACTTGGCCAGGTTTGGTAATATTTTCACAGGAATGGGAAAATATGTCCCTGATACGAGGGCAGTTTACTGCCAATTTAAAATCTCTGCTGTAGCTTATGAAGGCATTGGAGCTTTTCAAAAGAGCTAAACAACACATACTTTTCCTTAATTTCATTATCTGAATTGGCTTGATTTTGTTCCCTAAAACTTTCCAAGCATGTTAAACCTGCAGCAGATACCCAGTCTGGAAAATATATTAAAGCTGGAAGTTTTGCAAGGTTGGTCTGCCTATACAAATAATGTATAACTGGTATGGCAATAAGAATGTGGAAAAGGCCTGACTGTTTACTCAGAATCTGGCTTGAATTGGGCTTGAAGACAGTATAGTGTTTTCATTTTTTTTCTTTATAATTACAATGAAAAATTTTGAAGTATTACATAATTGTGTGTTCATGCTTGCAGGCATCTTGGAATGATAATATTAGTGAACAAAAGAGAAAAATAAATAGGGAATGGTGTAGCTTCCTACTGTAGTGATCTTACCCTTCCCTCCCATCTGTGCCCCCCAAAACAGTACATCTAGAAAGCATGGTGAGAGAGGTTACAAGGATGAGTACAGATAAGGAAAAGTTCTCTCACGGGAATTTCTACACAGACGACGACTCAGCCTGAGGGAGGACAGGACAGGATAGAGATTCATGAAGTCATTCTCTATGTGGAGCAGGTGAATAGAGAATGATTATTCACTCCCTCCCATAACTCAAGAACTAGGGTCATCCAATGACATTATCAGCAGGCAGGTTCACAGTACAAAAAGGGAGGTACTTACTTTACACGATGTACTAATACGCCATAGAACTTATGTCCACAGAATGTTGTATATCCCCAAAGCAATTAGACACATTCATGGGGAAAAAAAATCCAGCAATGGATATTAAACAAAATATCTGTCCTTCAGCCACAAATTCTTGAAGACTGGGAAGTAAGCTTGTATATTTACCCTTTAAATGTTTTCCTAGGCAATCCCTTCAACTCGTTACCACTTAAGAGGGATTATTTGGCTGCACGGACCTTTGAATGATGTAGTACAGCTGCTTGTTAATAACTTTTACACTGTGGTTCTCACTGTAAATTCTGGCTCTGAATGACAATGCTTTGTGCTGGTAAGGGATTATTGACTTCTAGTAGAAGTGTGCAGGGAAGGATTGAATTGTTTAAGGACATAAATGGAGTTTGAATTTCTACAGCAACTTCCCTTTTGGTTTGACTGTTGCCTGAAACCTAGTAAGATCCCTGTCAACTATCCAAGTTGCTGTACTCTCTCCAAATCTGTTTCTTTCTAGTTGACCATCCTTTTTCCCCTGTTATGTAGGATATCATTGCAGAAATGCCCTTTTGGCATCTTTTGCCACTTGAAAATTAGGACTGTACTGACCATTTTTGTAGGTGAGTTTAAGTTGTTCTGAAATGACAGTATCCAACTCGTCTGTCTTCTCTCCATAGCCTTGATCAGGCTGGGTAAAAAACTTTGAGAGTTCCCCTCTCTCTGAGTAGAGTGTGTCCATGTATATGTATTTCAGCTAAGTTTTTTCCTCTTCTAGTTAAGCATGCATGCTATTTTAAATGTAAGGGAAACCTCATTCTCATTGTTTTGCAATTATATTTCAGCAAGTACAGCAAAATCCTGTAATGTTTGTCTTTTTTATTTTTAGCTGTGTTTTTTGGGGTATTCAGAGTTGTTTCACATAGACTTCCAGTGCACAGTAACACTGCGAAAGGTGTCTAATCTGTGGGAGAAAAGTGAGTAATCAGAATTCAGTTTTTGTGTTAGGAATATCCAGAGGTGGTCTGAAAAGAAACTACCTTATACTAAATATAAATTACAAATATGACAGGGTAAATCTGACAGGTTATAAGAATATAACACCTCCTGAGGGAACAGAACAGAGGAAATAAATAACTTTCTTTTGTGAAGTTTGCGGCTCTGTGGAAGAAAAGCTTTTCTTCTGTAAAGCTTGAACTTCATATGGGAGAAACTGTGATTTCAAATCTTTTATCCAACGATGTTATCTGTGGCCTGGCTGAATGGGGTTCAGCAATCTTAGAGAAAGGACAGGAAATCTATTTTAGAAAACTTCAGCATGTAGAGTTTAAAAAAACCACTAGTATCTTTTCCAATGGAAGAAAACCGAATGTCAGCAAGTCTTGCTGTTTTGTCAGGCATCTTGTGATATCTGGCATTTTCTTAAAGTGAGAAATTTTCTTTCAGTGTCATTGGCTGAGAATCTTGACAAATATTTAGTTTAGAGTAATTTTCAACCCTTGTATAGTTGCAGGGAAAGGCTTATAAAATCATAACCTCCAAAAAATCTCATGCCGATGGTATGAAGAAAAAAGTGCACGTTTGTTAGATTTTTATAGAAGCTTTTTATTGTCTTTTTCTTTCTACTAATATTGTAATCTCTGGAACAGCAGCTGCTTATCGGAGGTGGGGTTTGCTGTCTTGTCTTGGCTAAGGTGCTGTCTAATGGTTTTTCCTGACGTGGGGTAGATTCTGACAAATTGAACTGGGAAATGGATAATGGGCTATGAAGCATTTGGTGTGTTACTTTATTAGTTCATCTGAGCTCAATAATGAGCAAAAGTTATCGATGAGTTACACTGACTAAAGCATCTAGGAAAGAGACCTGTACTGAACAGTTCTTTTCAGTGGTTACCAGTGTGAAGTGTGGAAGTGGATATAGACTTCTGGCTGCAGTCTCCGTAGATTGATAGTAGATTCGTTCTCTGAGAGAAGAAAGCTCAGAAGGACTAAGGAACTATGTAGAGTTAAGGATTTGTTTAATGTAGAAGACAGCTAGCTGGGTTTGAATTTTCATAAATAAATCTTAACAAGAAAAATTCATTGGAATAAGAAATCTTTCCTATGTTCAGACTTTGCATTTTTTTAAGTTTTGGAGATCATCCTCCAAATGTAACTTGATGTTGGTTTTAGCTTCACTATTTGCTATATATTACCAATTTCTTTTCTTGAAGACTCCAAAGCAGCACATATTGGGATTTCTGTTACTGTCTTTGCCACTGACAATGTGTGATCACATATATGTCATGCTATTTCTTTGTGTCCTAATTTACCTTGCAAGATAATGTTTAGTGTTTCCAAAATGCTATGAGATTTTTATGACAGCCTTGAAGAAAAATATTTGTTAAATTATTACTAAAACATACCAGATGGGAAAAATGAGAAGAGAGAAAATAGAGCAGAGTATTTCAAGACTGGGGGTGTATTATGTTCATATTGAAAACTCATTAATTTTCAAGTGCTGAATACTACCAGCCATTTTTTTTAGTATTGGGAAAAACAAAAAAATCTGACGTGTACTTAAATATTTAATGTTAAGAACTTTGGGGGCATGTTCAGCTTATTTTACCTGGAGCTATGCTGGAAGTTCATCCGGTTCCATTCTGATTTGGACTGATTCATTAACTGGTATGGGAGCCCCAGAGAGGTCACACTGGTTTTGTGTTGAGAAAGACAGCACTTAAAAATGGGAAGATTCAAGTGAGGGGATGTGGTAGGCCCAGAAGTCAAGATTTCAGCTACCCGTGGCTTTAGCCCTCATTCACCTACTTCTTTGAGGGAGCCTGCACAATTCTCGAAGTTCAGCGAGAGTTTTGTGCCGGTTTGCTGAGTCTGGTGTATACTGGGAGAGCTTGAGGGAGGCTGCAACACTGTGCTTGGATATGAAGCAGTGTCACTGGTTTGGAGGAGCAGATGAGAGTGCTTGGGGCTTGAATGCTGCACACAGGAGCAGAAATACACACATGCACACACCTGTGTATTGAGAACACCAGGGAAGGCTGGGGGAGAAGTGGGAGTTTGGGCTGGTGGGGTCCAACAGGCACACATACAACACTGTTGACAGTAAGAGTGTGCAGTTTTCAAGTATACATGAACAGAAGTCAAAATACAAAATGCTACCTGCTTCCACGTGAACCCATTTTGTTTGAATGCATCTAGAGCAGGTGTAAAAAGTGTTTACACAAGAAGTGTCACTGTTAGACTGTCCAAAGCAGGACAGCACAGTGGCACATAAATCAGGATTTGGGCAGCACGTGTTCTGAGTTACATAGATAGCGATGGGGAGAAACTGTCGTGTAATTGCTGCTCTGTAGAGAGCCGTTGGTGCAAAGGGTCTCTTGTACTAAACAGGTGCCACTTAGGGGGAGACATCAGCTTTTAATCAAGCCATCGTGCTGAAATGGGAGCGGAAAAAAAAATTCTCTAGCTTATGTGCAACAAAGAAGTTAAAATAACAATCCAGATTCTTTTTTTTAATCAGTGCTAAGATTGGCTTCTGACTTCCTGTTCTCTAATGGGAAGGGATTAGGCCCTTTATGTTTTGAAAGAGAGCAAGCCAATTCCTGTTGCAAAATTCCGGTGCTGAGATCAAATGAATGAATAAAAACAGTTAGGAAAAACTTGATTTGTCAGAAAGCCACCTTCATTAGTGCTCTCAGCTCTTTTCTATCATAGAAATTGTTTTTAAGCTATAATTGCATCTCACTGACAAAAGCTTCTGGCTACATATGTAAAGATTTGTAAATACTGCCTTTCTGTAAGCTGCTATAATCTGTGCCAGAGAATAGAAACACAGCCTCTGCATGTAAAGAGCTCCTCCTCCAGAGTTCAATTTCAGTGACTATTGGTTAGTATTGTTCAGCTTTAAATATATTCTGCAGTACATGGTTTACTAGGCTTTGATGCTTGCTGTTGAAAGCCAAGAAAAAAATCTTCCTTCAGAAATGTTTTACATAACATTGCCCTGTGCAGAGTTAAGGTGAATTAGTTACAGAAAAGATTTTAGCTGGCGCCAGTGAAATAAGCAGTAAATGTCTTCACCCTCCCCTTTTCTTAACGTTCTTTTCGGCTGCTCCTGTAAGGAATGCAGCAAGCAGTGGCTACTCCTCGCACTATTGATTTAAGCATTTGCATGTTATACATTGCAGCTCTGCGCTGGCCTGTCTTCTGGGGCAATATAGGATGTCTTCAGTTGTATCAGATTTTCGGTTTGTACTTGCATTTCTGTCTCCCATATGAGGCTCTGTGCCATTGTATCGATTGTTAAACAGGATTGTGTGCACTCATCGTTACAAAACAATGTGTGTAAAATACTTACGTTTCACAGTCCCCGTGGTTCAGGGTTCCTATTCATAAACCTGTGCTGTGCTGCCATCGGTTCTTAAAAAACCAAAAGCAATAAAATAATAAAAGGTAAAACTTGGCTGCTGTGCCTCTAGCATGAATGCCCTAGAGCCAGCAGAGCAGCACGTTGTGAAAGGTGAGTTCCTTTCTTAGCAGAATTACTCATCTGGATTTTTCTCACAACATCCCAGTTTCTTTGTTACAGGTGTGCCATTTATACATCTGGTGTTAAGATAAATTAACCACATTTTCCAAAACATTAGAATTCTCTTACTAAAAACCAATGACTGTCTTCCCTGTTTCAGGGTTTCTTTGGTTATACTATTTTTCTCAGTTTATGCTCTACCAGCTACATTTTAAATTCTAGCTGAGATGCAGACACATACTGCAGATTAGATGATGTTAGGGTTAAACATTTCAAATGGATTGTAATACATTGAGAAATTATGTTCTTGCCAGCCATAGTTGTGGTGAGCTTGTTGGGAACTTTGTTTTACCATATTTCTGTGGATTACTGTCTCCACAGCATGGTATGCTTCTCCACTTATTTCTGTAACCATGTAATATATACTTTTGTAAGGGTGTCTCATCAGAGGAATGTCTCTAGAAATTGTGGTCTCAGCGTGACAAAAGCAAAAATTTCTGTGTTTATTTTGTTCCTATTTTTAATTCTGGACAAAAAAAAAGTTGACCTTTAAAATAATTTTCTGTTTACAAATATTTTACTCTAAAAAAAATTTCATAATTTATAGTGGGGGCTAGATGGCTTAACTGAGATAGGGGTGCTAAATCTTGAAGCCCGTGATTGACAGTAGTTCCAGGTGCAAGCTGCTTTCTGGGTAAACGCACCAGCCAAATGGGCACAAGGAAACACATGCACCATCTTGCTGATGGGAACTGGAGGCAAACAGAAATAAAATGACTTTGTTATGGCTGTACCATAAATCTACAGTATGGCCTGGCACTACATTGAAGTGTCCACAGAACCCAGAGTAGAAGACTCTCTCTGCATGAAACTTCTTTGCTGAACTATCGTAACGCTTCAGCTTACCACCGGCAGTCCTTTTTTAAAGGATTAAAAAAGAACAGGTGAACAAAGAATCCGTTTTATAACTGGATAAACTGTACAAGACCCGAGAAGATTCTATGAGCTATCAAGTCATATGCAAAGTGATCCACAAAATAGTGGTGTTTGTGAAATCAGTCTGAATCTTAGCTTTCGTTAAAGTACTTGAGATAATTTGTATACAAGGTGAGAGGGTAAAGTGAAGAGTCAGACACTGGTGAAATTTTTTTCTTTTCTGCCTTTTAACAAATGACCACAGTGCTGGTAAAGGCCACGTTGCTGCTAGTAAATTGCCTGTTCTCCTCCAAAATGCCCTGGGTAAGCAAGGTCAGTTAGAAGGTGTTAAAATTTTTACAGAGGCGTACTCTGACAAACGTGGATTCTACTTCCTTGCTCTGAGTTCTAGCCCTATGGCATCGTCTGCTTGCAGAGTTTATTACTGCCTTTCTGTCTGCCCTCCCCCAGCTTCACACTTCCTCTCTATCTTTCCTCCATCTCCTTGTGCTGCCACATAGATGTTTCTACTTGGGACACCCACCACCTTTTAAAAGTATTTTATCAACTCATTTCCAGTGCCTCTGCCTTTTCTGTGGGAGATGGTTACGTCTGAAGTCTCCTGGGGGTTCTACTGGCCTTCTCTGTGCCTCACTTTCCTGATGACTGCTCTTGTCTCGGTGGTTGTTCTTACTTCCTCCACTTGGATTTTGTTTGGGACCTTTTTTTAAGGAGTTGCATGTCATCTAGGAGCATGTGTAACTGTTAAATGCATTTATAATAAATACCTGTATTACAGGGCAACAATCAGAAACAGGAATAACTACAAGTCCCATAGGTGAAGTGGGTGCCAAGCTCTTGCGATGAAGATAACAGTGGCTGGATCTTTTGTCAGTATGTTGAAGTAAAGTGAAACCAAAGTTTCATTTTCTTTCATATGCTGAGCTATTAACTGGGGCAGTTCAGCGGTTGCTTCTGCAGCGTGGAGGGACACTAGAGAAGAGGCAGAGAAGCCAACTGGGGTTGAAAATCACTGCAGCTGCCTTAATGCAAGCTGCTCTGTCTTTGAGCTTTCAGTTTAATGTATGCAGTCTGCCACATTAATTCTTGAAGTAGCTCTTAAATGTAGGGGTAATCTTGGTCCAATATACTTTTGAAAATAGGATCTTGAATGTTGTAACAGGAGAGACGCCTGTCTTTGTTTCCTAGCATCAAAACTGTCTCAAGTAAATAAGCAATTTCACAGTAGGCTTCAAAATTATGAAAGATGTTAATAAAATCTGTGCAACTTTTTTTAGTACAGAGAAAGCTACTCACAAAATGAATTCAAATCTCAGGGAAAGGGCAGTAAGGAAGGAACTGAGGACAGTAATACTTAAACATATGGGTTTCATTAATGTGAGAATGAGTGAAGTGTTGGAAATGCTAAGTAAATTCAAGAAACACCTGGGCTTCTTTGTGGAAGGGAAAGATCTGGTGAAAGATCTGGAGTGGAAATAAAAAGGCATGAGTTTTAAGTATGAAGGATTTGGGGCCAGATGAGGTTTTTTTTCACTATAAAGAATGCCTTGTGTTCAAATATTTGTGGCATGAATATATCCTGCTAGTGTCCTTTTTTCAGTTTTGTGCGACATAAGCTGACATTTGTTTACTTTGGTTACGACCACAGCTTGCTTTTTTTTTTTTTTTTTTTTCCCCTATTTCCAGTCATTGGAATCCAACCCCAACAGCTAATAAAGTTGTACCAAAATAAAATCATGGTAGATAATGTTGGGAATACATCCAAAGAAAGGTGACATCCAGAGAAATTACGCTATGCTGTACTTTTATGAAGGTAAAAGATCTATGGACTAGTAATAGGAAATGGATGAGAGAGATCTTTAGCTGGAAGTCACAATTTCAAGTTTCATGCACTGACTTTATCATTACAGCTGGGGCATGTATCGGAGCCAGTGTTCGTGCACCGTTACCGTGCGGTGACTTTTGTGAAAAGGTTTTGTCCAGCTTCCAGTGGATAGGTTTCCACCTCATGCACCATCACCACATGTCCTGACAGCTTCTGTAAAGAAACTTGCTTTTGAGTTTGCCCGTCTAGATCAGGGCCAGCTGCGCAGTGTATCTGGCATACTAATGGTAGATGTCATGCACCAAAGTGGTCCATGGGATGCTTTCTTTGTGAGCACCCATTTAAAAGATGCCACTTGTTAAAAGGCACAAATGCAGATCTGGCGATTTTTTTTCTTTTTTTTTTCATGGCATGTAACTTCAGAAATATTTATTCCTTGGTGACCTGGTGCCATAGCAAATTCTTTTCCACTTGCATTACTGAAATGTGTGAGTGCTCTTTAGGATTATTACTAGAAGCACACTGACTATCAAATGAAATACCATTTTGGGCAACACTAAAACAAAGCTTACCATCATGTCTTGGCATACTCTGAGTCACAGGCCCAGCTTTTGGGAAAAAATGTTGATCACCTTTAGTTTTCAAGGGGGTAAGAAGTTAGGACCTTTTTTTTTTAAAGCTAATTTTTGAAAAAAACCTAGTTTAAAAATTGCATGTTTCCCAAAGTGGAGAAACATTCCATCTGCTGGTATCCATCCCTTCCTGGCTGGGCCATTTTCTGTGGCTGGCAGGCAGTTTTGTGCGTGATGTAATGGTGGTGTTGCAGGAAAGGTGCTTTGCTGTGCTGGAGCCTCTAGGAGCCGTAGCGACTAGCGTTTTTGTCCAGAGCCTCCAACACAAATGCGCACACGCAGGCACATGCGCACACGCTCACGCGTTGGTTCCCTTACACACTCTGTCTACCAGCGTATTACCCTTCCCCCACCTCTTTTACAAAGTGTTCCTCCCTGAGGCAAATTTCTTGCTGTCTGGAGTACCAAACATGCACGGGCACTTTCTTTTTTCTTTAAGATTTCCTAGTGTAGCTATTATAAGGCAGCAATAGCTAAAAAGACTATTTTACATAGGTTCTCCTGGTTTTAGTAGAGAGACAGAGAGTGTGTGTGTGTGTGTGTGTGTAAAAAAAATAAAAATAAACCCATAGTTTATGGCTAAGTGAGGCCAGGTTTCTCCTATTTCTTTTTTTGAAGTGTCTTTACTCAGCAGTCACATTTTTTTCTTGTGGTAAAAAATGCAACATGAGCAGATGGCAAGTATTAACACATGAAATGCAGTGCCTGCTTGAAGTTGATTTAACAGTGCTCTAGGTTTCTGTCACTGGCTTTCAGTTAGTTAAGTAGTGTTTACAAGTTAATGAATTTGTTCCACTTGAAATATTTGATGGTATGTGCTGAGGTTCAGCGGTAAAGGGATCCTTTAGGAGTAATCGAGGAAAGCATGAGGTTTCTAAACATTGAGTTTTTGGTTTTTTTTTTCCTTTGACTGATTTTAGCATTTTTGCCATGAATATGAAACTGAAAAGAGGAGCAGAAGGAACAATAGTAGATAGCAACGCACAGCCTTTTATATTGTGATACTGCTTTGAGCACTGCAGTGGTACTGTACCTTATAGCAGCTCCATATTTGGACCATGTAGTTTGCAGTTTCATTTCTATTGAATGTTCCTAAACCTTAGACAAGGATTTGAAAAACAAATGAAGTCTTATGTAGCAAATCAGGAAACATTTTCATATTTCTGTGTGGTCTGCTTCCATGCTTGCTTTGGAAGTATGAGTACAAACTATTAAACAGGCTGCTATATATAAATTAGCCCACATTTGGCAGCAAAACTGCCTAGAATAGGGTGATCAAATTCAGTATATTTTCAGTTCATGCGTAAGACTCCTTACTACAACACCACATGCTATCCTACCTAATAACATTTGAAACTAAGCCAGCTCCAAGAATTGTATTCATAGTAAGAAACAAATATTGGTTGCTGGTCATTGAGCATCATACACGCTTAGGATTTTACACAGCAAATTCTCTCTGCATAGAATGCTTCATTTGTCAAAACTACCTAAACACCTAAACCTGCAAACCAGGATTCCTTGTCAGGCAACCTGTAAGCATGAGTGCACAGAAAGAGTTAACGTATTTTACTATTTGAGCAATTGGTGCCAAAATAGTATGTTTTAAAGGCTTAGTTGATATTTCTGGCATTAGTTTTTGATTTTTCTAAAACTGTAGATTTTAGCTTTGTTAGGGCTTTTGTAAAATACATTACTCACTTTAAGAACAGTTTATTCAAACAGGACTGAAGGTCAAGTTCCTGTTTGGAAAGGGTACCATACTTAGTTCACCTTTGACTTGAAATGTAAAATCATAACTGCCAGATAAGATCAAACTAATCGCTCGGAATACGCATGAGTGTATCTGATACCTAAAAACTGACAGTGATTTGCTGTATCCGATTTACTGTATCCTTTAGGAAGGCTTCTCTGCCAAGTAAGCAGTGCTTAGTTAAGTATGGTTAACATCAGTCTGTGAGCAGAGACGGAGGTGCAGCTTTCTTGACAGGGAGGCCTGAGGTTGCAGGATTTTAACTACCTGAGAGGTGGTACGGTTAACCCCCGCCTGTCCTGGAGTGGTCTGTGCTCCCGCTGCATGGAGTTCATACACAGAAATGAGACTTGTTAACCCGTGCGTTTTATTGGGCTTTATGGATGTGTGACATCATTGGCAGCCAATCAGAAAGTGCTTTAGGGCAGAGTTTAAAAGCTATTTCATAATATATTTATATTCAGTGCAGATATTTTTGGGCTTCAGTAGCATTCATTTTGTCGCAGAGTCCATGTGTCAATATGACTTGGGGAAAAAAAGGTATGAAAACAGCATGTTTGCCCTTGTTTTTTGTAATTCAGCTGGGTGGTGAAATGCTATAGAAAGCATTGCTGGTATGCTGCAAAACAGTTATTATGGAAACGATTTTCTTGCTCCAGCAGCAGTAATGCTGTGAGCCAATCTTGGGCGATTGTTGCGTGCTCCCTGCTAGGCTGCTCCTGCTTGAATAGCCAGACCTGCAAATATTTCCCAAGCTGCTCTGGTTTGCCAAGAACAAAAATGCAAGACAGTCTGCAGAAAATGTGCGTGTGCGCCAGCCAGAGTCACCCTGGCAGCTGGGCTCGGCTCTGCTCAGCTGGAGTCACCCCAGCGGCTCGGCTCGCTCGTCCCGGCCGGGCTTGGCTGGGCCAGGCTTGGCTGGGTTCGGTTTGGCTGGACTGGGCTCCCCCCACCCATTCTCCAGCCCTTGTGCAGCACCCGCACCCTGGTGTGCAAGGCGCCTTGCCTTGCCTTTGCATAGTTGCACTGTTTTATTCTCTGTTAGTTGACACAACTTTACCTCTTGGAGGAGAACCATTAGCTGACAGTGTCTCTTCCCGAAAAGTCTGGTTAATCCATGCAACCCCCCCACCATTCCTGCTTAACTCTTCCATTTCCAGAGTGCCCCCTGTGGCAGGACCATATGGGATTGTAAAACCAAACTATTACAATAATTTCCAGACCATAACAACAATTTTTGGTGTCAGTTGTTACTAAGACAAAATTCCATTTCTTTTTATAGAAAAAAGAAATGGAGCCTTGTATCAGTGGTGGCCCTATTATTACTTTTATTTTTATTTTTGGGCTGTTTGTCCTCCCGTTTAAGCACTGTGGCTGTGCTCATGTCAGGTTGCTAAAAGTTGGTACTCACATATTTTCCACGACAGGCCTGCAAAGCATACAAGTGCAGTGCTGGCTCCTTCATCTTCTTGGGATCCCAAAGATTTTATCTGCTCCTGAGCAAAAGACTTGGAAAGAAGTGTTTCAGATGCTAGCTGTATCTCTGGCATGCTGTTCAGTGTTCACAAATGATTTAGAAAATGAGGCATACAATGAGATGAGAGTTTGTTGACATAGTTATTTTGAGATCACAGAAGTGAATGCCAACTGCAGAGAGCTGTGGACAGACCTTGCAACATTGAGAGACTGAGTGGAAAAACTTGTAGCCAAAATGAAATGTCAGTAAATACAAGGTGATGTGAGTGAGCCTTACATGTATGGTATCGGTCACTGAACTAGCATTTTTCACTAAAGAAAGAGATCATGAAGTAATCACAGATGGCCTCATGAAAACTTTCAGCACACAGGTCAGTAGCAGGCAAGAAAGAAAACTGAATGTTAGGAATTATTAGCAAAAGTGCAAAGAAAGAAAATAAAAACCTTCTTGTGCCACTCTGTAAATCTGTGGCTTCATCTTTAATACTGACTAAAGTTCTGGTCCTATTGCAGCAGAACTAGAAAAGGCATCTAGAACAGGAGTTTGGAACCACATCCCTTTGGGAAACAGCTAAGCAGACTATGATTTTAGTCTCCTCTTTTCCACACTGAAGAAGAATGCACTAGAGTTCTTTGAAATCTAAAATTGCATGAGACAGTAAGTAGAAATTATTATCAAGAAATAGACTCAAAATGAACTAAAGGAGTTTTTTTTCATGCAATATATCAGAGAAGTTTGGAATTCACTGTTGCAGTTGTAAATGAAAGATTTACGTATGTTAAATTCGATCCGACAAAGTAATTTAGCAAAGTTACCTTTCTATTGCTAGGAACGCCTATGCTGCAAATTCCTATAGGTTAGGAGAGTATTCAAGGCAGGAACACTGCATACTTGCCCTGTTTTTATACTCTTAAGCATCAGCTGTTGGTCTCAGCTGGAGACAAGTTACTAAGCTTTGATTTGACAGTGTAGGCACGCTGGCTATTCTTGTATTTGTGGACAGATTTCTTCTTATACTACTGTAGAACAGCATCACAGCCGCTGACTAGAGGTTGACTTATGAGCCAAACCTCATTGATCTTTGCTTCCTGCTGTATTACTCTTGGAAACTGAGTGTAATGTTCCATCTCCAATGACTTGTGGGTGGGTCAGTCTCTGTTTGTCTGAATGCCTTCCCAATGAGCATTAGAATATGGTATATTTTGCCAGGCTAAATCTAATGCTTCCAGTTTTGCCACATTTCTAGTATCTGCTAGATTGTCCAAGGTGCTCTGTGCTTTCAGTTCCCATTGCCTTACATGAAAATATAGGAGGACTAGGACCTGTCTGTTCTAATACTTTTCCTTTATCAATACTTTCTCTAGCACTGTTTCTCTATTACAAATGTTGAGTTTGTTCTAACTGTGAAGTCATCAGGAATGATACGACTGTGATGTAACTGTAGATAAGGGGAGGGCAGCTGTACCTTATCTTTAGGAAGTCTTTTGATACCAACACCCCCAGCATCCTTGTATCCAAATTGGGATGTTACGAACCAGATGGGTGGACTACTAGATGGGTGAAAAAACTGATTAGATCATTAGACTCGACGAGTAGTTGTTAATGGTTTGTACTCTACCTGGAGGCCAGTTACAGGTTTAGTTTGTCAGACATTTACCTAATACCTTTATCAGTGACCTGGAGGAGGAGACAGAATGCACCTTCCTCAAGTTTGTGGACAGTGAACTAAGGGCTGTGCTCCAGGACAGGGCTGCCTTTCTGAGGACATCAGCTGGCCACAGGGATGTGTTCATGGGAATCTTATTAAATTCAACAAGGACAAGCACTAAATCCTGCACTAGGGATGGACTAACACCCCGCTATGGTATAAGCTAGGGATGGACTGGGTGGAGAGCAGCTCTACTGAAAAAGACCCAGGGATCATTTTAGATGATAGGCTAAGCGTGAGTTAGCAGTGCGCCATCAGTGAAGGCCAATAGATGATTGGGCAGTATCAACAGAAACGTGACCAGTAAATCGAGGGAAGTGATTATTCTTTTTAACTGCACATTCCTTAGACTTTATCTGGAATACCACATCTAGTTTTGGGGGCCACAGTACAAGAAAGATGTTGATGAACTTTATTAAGCTCAGGGGAGGGTTGTCAAGATGCTTGGGCTGGAAAACCTGATCAATGAAGAGATGCTGAGACAGCTGAGTTTGTTCAGCCTGAAGAACAGAAAACTTACTGGGACATAAAAGCAGCCTTCCAGTGTGCTTAAGAAGTTTCCAAGATGATGAAGCTAAGTTCTTTAGTGAGGTGCACAATGGGTGAAGGGGAGACAGCAGTCATAAATTGCAGTGGGATGTTCTGACAGCCTTATCCACTCCTTCAGTGCTGCTGGACCTAGTGTAGTAAAATCGGTGAGTTTATGTATGAAGTTTCATAATGCTTCATTGCCCCCATTTTACAGATAATAGAACTGAAGTACATAAACTGTAACGGTTCTTGTTTAGAGTCCCTCAGACTACATCCAAATGCCTTTCTAGTATGAGCTTGAGCTCAGCTGTGTCTCGCATTCCTACTGCCTGATTGCTTGTTCATAGTCTCAGACAAGGAGCTGGAAGGTTGTTTTGTGTTATGATAATATTGAAACAGCAAGCCACCCTGGGAAGCAGGCTCTTTCCTCAACTTGGCTACTACTATCGACTTAGAGTGAATCATTTACAAAGTTAAGGAACCCCTTGTGCTTCGTCATGTCTGTTTGGTCAATCTATTTTTTTATTAGCCTTATCTGATTCCCATTATAATTACAGACTCCTTCCTGAATATAATGCTGCCTCATGCTTCAGATGGATGATATTGTTTTTGTTTACTTTTGTCGGTGGTATTATTCCAGAAAGTGAAAGCAGTTTGAGTTGTTCCTTGGGGACCTCAGCTGCTGTTCCATGTGCAAGAGGCTCCAAATGTTTAAATGTCTTAGATGAGAAAATGTGTTGGTATGAATTGATTTGCAAAGGGACCTAGAATTTGAGGCTATTACTATTCTGGTATTGTATGTGCTTGACTCAGACACTGCATTAATAAAGAAAAAGAAAAAAGTGCTCATAAAATTCTAGGACTGACAGCCTTGGAGTCTGCTGTTTATGCCTTAACTTGTTGTTTCAGAAAGACTGAAAGCGAGGATAAGATGCTTAGTTCAGGCTCCCTAGCCATTCACTTTAGCACCTTTGTGGAAAAAGCTATTTAACACACTGCGTTCTCAGTCCCCTGAGAACTATGCTGAGACTGTCAGCAAGTGATACATTAGTGAGTAACGAATAAATTAATTCTGAGTGTTGGATATGAGTAACAGACGTAGCAGCAGACTTGGACTTTGCACATTTTGCTTGGAGTGCCACTGGATAATGTGAGTGCAGCACTGCATTTTTTTAATTTATAATTTAACTTGTGCAGGAAGGCAGAAAACCTACCTAACCCTAATACCACGTGGGGATTCCCCAGCAGTTAGGGAATGGAATAAATAGCCCAGGAATGCTGAGTTTAAAGCTTAGGGTTAACATGATTAAGACCACAGTAGAGTTCAAGTAATTTATTGCCTCTGTGCCTCAGTTAGAATCACTGAATAACAGAAGTTAGAACTTTTGGAGGTTATCGGGTCCAACTCCCTGCTGAAAGCAGGGTCAGCCGAAGTTAGATTAGGCTGCCCAGGGTCTTGTCCAGTCAAGTTTTGAACATCTCCGTGAAGGGTGATTTTACAGCCTCTCTGGGGACCTGTTCCAGTCTTTGACCATGTCATCATGTAGATTTTTTTTCTTTATGTCTGATTGGTATTTCTCTTTCTGCAACTTATATCCATTGCCCATAGGTTTTTTTTGCTATACAGTTCTGAGTAGAGTTCAGCTCTCTTTTCTCTCTAAGTAGCTCTGTCTTCACTCATTAGATAGTTGAAGACATCAACTAAATTGCACTTCTCTTCTTCAGGCTGAAGAAACGGTCTGACTCAATCTCTCATCATAATGTATGTGCCCCAGTCCCAAGAGCACCCTGATTGTCCTCTGCCGGACTTGCTCCAAGCGTGTCAGTCCAGGAAATCCTGCACGAACTGGGGAGCCCAAAACCAGACACAGTACTCCAGAGTCAGTCTCATGCCAAAACAGAGGGAAGTGATCACGTCCGTCAGTCTGTTGGTTGTGCTCATACTGATACCAGTATGCTGATAGCTTTGATCACTGCCAGAGCACTCTGCTGATTCGGGTTCAGCTTCTTGTCTCTGAGGACCACCAGTACTTTTTCTGCAAAGCTGCTTGCTAGCCAGCTGTTAATTAGGTTGGCTAACCATTGTTTGCCCTTATTAAATCTATGCTGACTCTTTTCAATCACCTCCTTTTCTTTGAAGTGCTGGAAATGGATTCCAAAAGGATTTGCTCCATATTTTCTTTGGGACTGAGGTTAGGCTGAGCATCCTGTAGATCCCCATGTCTTCCTCTTTGGCCTTCTTGAAGATAAGCGTGCCATTTGGCTTTTTTCCAGTCACTAAGAACCTCGTCTGATTGCCCTGACCTTTAAAATGACTGGCAGCAGCCTCACAATGACGTGAACCAGCAACTTTAGCATCCTCAAATGCATCCATCTGGTGCTGTGGGTTTTGTTTTTTTTTTTTTTCTTTTTTCTGTTTTTCTGTTTTGTTTTGTTTTTTTAACCAGTTCACTGTAATAGTTCCTGTTTGGATCTGCCCCTGTCTTACGTACTTCCTTAGGCTGTGCCACTAGACAGGGACCTGGGAATTGTGGGAGTAGACCTCACGGTAAAAACCACGGCAAAGAATGCGTAGAGTTATCTTACTAGTAAAACAAGAATACTTGTGTTAGAAAGATATTGTGAAGGTCAAATGGCCAGTTTCTGCCCTTTGTGCTCCTGCAGGTAGAAATGTTAGGATTATTATTATTATTATTATTATTAATCTTGGTCTGTCTCGTTCTTTCTTTCACTCCTACTCCCTTTTGGCTTTCCTGAAGGAAAATGAGGAGCAGCCCCAAATATATTACTGCTTCTTGTTCAGAAATAAATTGAGAGACTGAGAGTGCCAAAGCCAGGGCAGTCTGCCTTAAGAAGCCTGTCACAGACTGTCAGACCAACCACAAATGGCAACAAAACAAATCCAGACTTTCCTTTTTGAAGGACATGCTCCTTCTGGCAACAGTATATCGGGAAAATGATTATATTAGTGAGAAACTAGATCCATCACTGAAGAGAAGAAAGCCTGGTGGATAACATGCCTAAGCACAAAATCTTAGACTATATACTTAGAGAGGACACATTTTGCAGTGAGGTTCTGCAAAGCTGTCACATCTCTTCTGCATCCCACACTTTTGGCAGGAGAAGAGCCGCTGCATCCTTGTTTTCTGTCTCCTTACTGAACAGCTAATAAACTGTACTTTCTCGTGGCTTCAACGAGGTTATTGATTTGTGCAGTGATCATTATTGCAGCTGTTGAATAGATCTTTGCTGAAGAGATTGAGGGGAAAAAAAGGGGACGTTGTGGGTTTTTTTCTCCCGTGCTTTTTCTAAATTCTCTTGACTTTAGGTATTTCATTCGTATTTATGGAATAAAAATAGCTGTTTGACTGTTTTTACATGTTTTCATGGTACTGTACTTCACAAAGGGAAGCCTGATTTATCCTTCCCTTGAAGAGATTCTAGTCGTATGTCGTAAGTGAAAGGTTGTCGTTAATGACTAATTTCAGCCAAAAGGGTAATGCTTTCTGGAGCTTGCATGGAATTGGCCTTGCTCTGAAGTGCTTACACAGAATGTTTAGAACAACAGGAAGAAAAAGCTTATGATTTATGATTGAGATGATAATATGATCGTGCTAAGAAGGATAAGGCGTGTGCCTTCTGAGTTACAAAGCAAACAGGTAAGGGAATGCAATTAATTCTAATTGGTACATTTCCGATTTCTGTTGTGTATTAGTTACTTCATAAGCTGTCTCAGAATGAAACCCGCCCAGTCAGTCTGTGAACTATTTACTGTGCTTTTGAGACCATAAATAATACTAGAAAGTTATATGATTGCCTTATGTTTGGAAACAGTATGCCTCAAAGTTTATATTGTCCTCTAATTAGGAGACTAGTAACAGACCACCATAGGAAGAACTTTTTTTTTTTTCCTCCCATCTGTCAGTCAATCAGAGATAAGAAAATGGATGCAAGAGTCAATAATCATCTGAAAAGCCTTCACAGTAATCCCACAGACTTGAAGGAAAAGGAGAAGGGAAGGTGGTCTTCAAACAGAATTCTGTAGAGTGGATTTGCAGAGGTTGTAACTGGCAATTTTTGTGAGTGCTGTGAGTGAGGTCGGATGTCCAGCTCACCTGACTCCAGCTCATGTCAGGCGCAGGTACCAGAATCAGAAAAGCCTTCTGTATTTTCTCAGGAAGAAAATTCTGCAGCTTGTGCTCCTCATCCAGTCACATTCTGGGCTTAAAGAATGATAGATAGATTTCTTTACCTTGGTGAGATAGTAAAGATGCTGTGCATGTGAAGTCAAGAATGGAATCCAACTCTTGCAAGTCATACTGGGTAACATATATATACTGTGGGAGACAAGCAAAAATTGGGCTCTGAAGGTTGTGTTCTGAAAATTGGAGTGGTTTGACATTGCTATGTTTGCCTTAGGACAGAAGCTACTACTGTCCTGAAGAGGAGAACTTACACCCATGCTCTGGTTTTTGCAATTAATAGTTTTGGCACCTTAGTAAAAACCTATCTTCATCAGTGATTTAAGGTAGTGTGCCAGACTGAACTAGGATGGCTCTGATGTGGCGGCACGCTTCCTTCTGCTGATCGAGAGAAAAATAACCTCTGGGGGAGGAATGGGGAGGAGAGCTGTAGGCGGTGAAGTTTTAAACCAGTGCTGCAGGCTCTGCTAGAATTCCCCTGTCAGTCCTGATTTAAATCTGGGCTCTGCCATGACTTGCTGTCTGCTGGGACACATCACGCAACCTTTCTGCCTTGGTTTCCCAAGGTGCAGTAGTGTTTGCCTAGTTTGTAAGGCTATTGTTAGGATTAATCTTCGCTCTTCAGTCTATTTCAAGGTTGCTAATTAAAAGGTGATTCCTTGATGCTGGTTAAACAACTTTGAGAAGCTTTAAGAATCTTCTGAGAAGTTACATTAATTAGCTGAGGATAAGCCTTAACACTGGTTTTACACTGCTTGTTTCTTCCTATTTGTGTATGTGCCATACATGTTACATCTTTGGTGGCATGTTTACTCAGCCCGTGCTATAGAAGAGCTGAGTTTTGTTTGTCTTGGCACAGCAGGATTGGTAGCCCCACAAATGGGAGATAAGAATTGCCATGGAAGCCAGCCTAAGCAAAAGAGGGCTCTCTGATGTGGCAGTAGTGGACATCAGACCCCTTATTCTTTTAAAAACATCCTTATTAAATTACTTTCTTGGTACATAGCAAGAGTTTAGCAGAGAACATGTGGGTGAGGATTTGTTGTGCTCAGCATCAGAGCTGATGTGTGAAGAACGTTTTGGTTCTTTAATTCATACTTTTCCCAAAAGTGTCTTACAAGAGTCCGCTAGCAGTGTGCTGGATGGGCTGGCAGCAATCAAAAGAAGGCTGGTTGGAAGAGTCAAAGTTGATAGATTTTGAACAAGTAAATTTTTAATGTTGAACTTCAAATCAATACCTCCCCAGTGAGGACAGGCTGAGAGAGTTGGGGTTGTTCAGCCTGGAGAAGAGAAGGCTTCTGGAAGAGAAGACACCTTATAGCAGCCTTCCAGTGCCTGAAGGGGGTCTGCAAGAAAGCTGGAGAGGGGCTTTTTACAAGGGTATGTAGTGATAGGACAAGGGGTAATGGCTTTAAACTGAAAGAGGGTAGATTTAGATGAGATATAAGGAAGAAATTCTTCACTCTGAGGGTGGTGAGGCACGAGAACAGGTTGCCCAGAGAAGCTGTGGATGCCCCATCCCTGGCAGTGTTCAAGGCCAGGTTGGATGGGGCTTTGAGCAACCTGGCCTGGTGGAAGGTGTCCCTGCCCGTGGCAGGGGGGTTGGAAAGAGATGATCTTTAAGGTCCCTTCCAACCCAAACCACTCTATGATTCTATGAACTGAACATTATTTTACTGGTTATGTAAAATTGTATTAAAAATTAAGGTTGAGAGGAATCCAAATCGTCATTTTTGAATTTTTGCTGGAAAAAAATGAGAATGTGTGCTTGGTTTTGGAGCTGACGAAGAAACAGGTTTCAGGTTTTGCCCTGTTTTGATTTCTGTGGTCTAGATACTGATTTTAATACCTGCGAGAATGACCAAATCTGAAAAATAATTATTGCCAGATAGCCAAGAATCCCCTTTTATCTTTCATAGCAGAGTTCAAATTGCTGCTGCAGGTTTCTGTAGAGAAGTGCTCCTTGAGCTGCTTCATTTTCTTTGGATATCTGCAGCGGTGCTGATCCACTCCAGAAAGCTTTGCCGTCTTTCACTGTAAACTAACAGGAGCAAATATGTTTATTGGTGTCAAGGGAAAAGTATATTAGTGCTGTTCCAGGTGGTAGGCAGCAGACATAAAAAAATGGATTCAGGAGCTCTGGAAACATGAATGGTACTTAAGGCAAAGTCAGCACCACAGTCCAGCAGTGTGGACAAAATAGTTTATTATTGCTCCTTTCTCTGCTTTGAAGCAGCAGAATTGATCAGAAGCTCAGTTCGGAGGGATAGCTACCCCAGTACGGTTACTGTAAATACATCTAAGTTGAACTACCAAGGCTTTAAATTTGGTAGCCTTAAAGGAGGCTTTTTTTTTTTTTTTTTTGTGGATCTGGAATGATTGCTGTCAGAGTAAGCAGGAAGGTTCATGTTACCAGCTAAGTTTCCAGAGATGCAGCATGTGGAAGGTTAACTTCTTTTTTTCGATGTGAAATAATATCCCTCCTCTGTTTCTCAGGTAATCTACTATTTTCTCTGTCTGTGAAAATAGCTCAATGTTTTAGCTGTAATCGTCAGGCGCACTGCAAATATCCTGGATAAACGTATTGTTTGGAATAGGATCAGAAATCCTTATAATGATGCCAGACCATTCTGCTGGGGCACTTGCTGGCTGTACCAGTGTCCCTGCACCACAAAGAGGCCGTACCTACTGCGCCTGCCTAGCTGCTTCCCAGAGCATATTTATTCTACGTGTAAGCGGGTGACGCGCTACCTGTTCGGATCTGTTTGGGAGGCTGTTGGGAAAGAGAACAGCCAGGGACAGACGGATGAATTGTCTCGCTGGGCTGGGCTCGTGGTCCCTGCGGGGTAGATGCCCTACATCTGCGTTATAAAAGCAGTACCAAAGTGGATTTCTGGACCATCTTGCAGATACTTCGATAGAAGGGAAACAATTTTCTGTGTCCACATCAGCAATTCTTGGAGCACTTGCCTTAAATGTAACGTTGGTGTGCAGGCTGACTGAAGTCTGGCTATGAAAATGAAACTGAGCCAGCAGACGCATTCAGCCCAGCATTTATTTTTCTTCAGTAGAAGGCAGAATCTAACTGTCTGTGAATTAAGCTGTTCCCTGGATGTGATACAACCTGTAAGTGATCACCTTTTGACCCAGCTTTGCTGTTCTGATGCTGGGTTGCAGTTGCCAGAGTAACCACTATGCTCTTAAATGGGTCATTTTCTTACTGCTCTCATGTATTTAGCTTTATCAGCTGGGGACCTGGCTTTTAGGGGCTTCAAACTGTATTTCTCAAGGGGTGCTTTTAGTGCCTTAGATATTATGGCACACAACTTGTCTCCCTGGATAACTTGGCTGCCTGTTAAAATGCAACAGCCTGAAGTCTCTAAAGCTGCCACCAAGAGTTTTAATCTTTCAGGCATGATTCTACATGCCGTTTCTTTTATTTGTCTGCAAGTGCAGAATTGTTGTGCATACTTTATTTTTCAAAAGCTCTGTCAAATGTTTTAATCCTTTCATTTCTGCTGTTTGATCTAGCTTCATCTAAACCTGTTATACTTCCTTCCAAATGCTAAATTCCTCTATAATTCCTTTAATCTTTATTTCCTCCGTTCATTCATTGTTTGATCTTTAAGTTAATAAATAGTTTCCAAGTTTGGGACAAAGAATACAGGGGTATAGGGCATCTCAACAGAGATCTGTTTTCAGCTTGTGTTTTTCAGGTACAATGTAGGCTTGCTACACTGCGCTCTGCTGTCACAAGCCTGACCTAAGAGACAAGGGGAGAAAGAAGGATTTATGGATCTGCACTGAATAGGTGCCATAGGTGCTTACAGATGCTAGTGAAATGACAGAACCTTGCCCAAGGCCTTTATAGCCTGGATTAGACATAAACACAGTTTACTCTTATGGGCACTTGGCCTTCAGCAGGCTACTGCTGTAGTCAGTGTCACTGCTGGTTGTACGTTATGGTATGGATGCCATCCTAATGAGAGCACCTGCTTTCTTAAGGGCCATCATCTGGCCTTTATTAGATTGTGACAGACATGCATCAAGTGATCTAGAGGTGAAAAGCTATTTGCTACTACTTAAACCTTTCTCTTTTGATGACTTCAATAGGCTTTGGAATTTCAAGACATTTTCTCCCTCTTCTCCCCCCCACCTCCCTTAGCAGGCAGCCACATCCCTTTTCCTTTAAGTTTCACAGCAGCCTGACCACAAAGGAATTATTTCATCTTCGGTCTGTGTGATGTGCACAGCACAGAGATTCCTCATGCCCTTGTCTTTTAACCCTGTGTGGCATTTGTACCATTGTGAAAGAAAGCTTTTCGCAGACCCCTTCCTCCTAAAATACTGTCAAGTCATATGGATTGCTATCTTTGCCTCTCATTTACTCTTGATTCAGCAGCTATACTTTTAAGATAATGAAAACTGAAGTAGTTCCTTTAACATAAGCAGGCAACAAGAGTGTTCCTTGATGAAAGTTTGGTGTGGGTAGATGTAAAACAGGAGGAGTCACTTTTGTAAGTATTTATGGCACAGTTACAGGAAGTCACCCAGAAGAATTACCTGTGTGAAGAGGGTATATAGAAAACATATAGTACCTGCAGGTCAGAAGGGCCTAAGTGTATCTATGAATCATAATACCTGTAGTACTATATAAGTAATAAGGTATTATTCATCAAAGCATCAGATTACTATTGCGGGGATCTCAAAAAAAAAAAAAAAAAAAGTAAATTCTCATTGCAATCATGGCCTCATCTATTTGGAGAAATTCTGGATAGTAAGTGCTAAGAATAAGCAGTTCTAAAATAACCGGTTACAAATCAGAGTGGGACAGTGGTTTCATGAGCTGTGGGAAATCCTGAGCCTACTTTTAAAGTTAGGTTGAGAGGCGCCTGTCCTTAGTTAAGTTTGATTGCTCTGATCAGGGGTTTCTGCAAACGGATTGTCGCTCAGCCTGTTCAGTTCAATTACTGTCATTCATAACGCTAATCCTGCCTCGTTTTCTCCCGCTATGAGCACTGGCAATATTGCCCTAGAAATGAAGGACAGATCATTTTACTTTGAAAATTGGAGTGATTTTTCACTTTTCTTTCTCTCTACTTTTATTTTATGGAAAATACAGAAAATGTTAGTATTCCACTGTGAATTGTTACAGTTGGCTATTTTTACATTTTCTTTGGTTAGGGTTTTTCTCCTATTTCACAGAGGTGAACCTCGTCACCAGTAGTTCTTACATGATCTGTTCAGATTCTTCAGTCTTACTCAGTGGTTGTGACTGTTGATTTTCAATCCTAGATGAAAAAACTTACAGTTACATTTTACATGAAAAATTCTGCCCATTAAAAGGAGCCTATCTCCTGTTTGGGCCTGCACATAAAAACTTCAAAACCACATGCATCTGTTGATGATTATCACTAAAAATATGTTGCTCCCCCACAGCAAAGTTTCTATGTCCCAATAGGTAGCAAGTGCCCCTCTCTGAGATCCCCGAGATGTGCACAGCAAGAGTTTGTCAGCAGAACCCCCATTCATCCTGCCTGTTCTGACAATGGCAGCACGGCAACGGTAGCCGGTACCTAGGTCATAGCGTAAATGAATATTTACTTCTTAAATTGTGCCTAGATGTGTACGGAGAGCCAGTATCCATCCCCAAGAATTAGCAGTGGATGCTATCAAGAAATGTTTGTAACCAGATGCACAGCTTGAAACACATGAATGAGAATTAAAGACAACTAAATGTGAGGATTACATCTAAATAGCAAACTGTTCTCTGGCAATATGTTAAGTTTAGAGCCTGAACACTGTTAGCTTTATGGGAGGGATAGGCTCTTCATTTTCCACTGAGACTGTGATTTTAGCTAGAGGTTTGAATTGTTGCACTACAGAAATATTATTTTATCTCATCTCCTCAATTCAGGATTAATTTGAATTCTTAAAAACCCTAGAAGCAAAACCAAATCCCTTTCTATATTTTTTCTGTAGTCAGTATTTTCCAGTGTTATGAATTTATTTGCATTCTTCTGTGCTTTAAAACTAATTTCCCCTGTGTTTTACTCTCTTTTTATCTGTTCAATATTAATCCAGCTAAGATGATTGCAAAGTCTGTAGAATCAGGTGTGAAAGTAAACAACTTCACATTTTCAGCATTGTTTACAGAGCCAATTATCTTGTACTGGAAAGTAATGTCAGTTCTGAGGTGCTGGTTCCTCTCCTCGCCCCCACGTCTCTTGTACATGGTCAGCTTCTTAAAGTATTAGTTCCTGTTCTTTAACATTAATTTCTGTCCTGTTCTTGTTTCAGAGACATTCTCTATCAGCAGCACGCTCCTATGACCTGCCAGAACTCTACCGAACTGAAGACTTTTTTCCTATGAAGTATGTAGGTACTAAGTATCAAAATAATTAATTTTTGCCTACCAAAAGGTTTTTAGGAAAGGCTGCCTGAGTTTATTCTTGCAGTTCGTACTTTATGACATTAGGAAGAAGCAACTGTTACATTTCAGATCTTTGGCTAGCATCTTTAAGGGAAGCTAAAAATTTCTGATCATATTGTAGCTATAGGGAGGCTGGAACATTTATTCTAATATCTGATCACAGTAGTCTGCACTTACTTGATAAGCTTCCTAAATCAATGAAGAAAATGTACAAAAACTCCCTTTGTTTACCTGCATATTTTTATACTTAAAACGATCAGAATGTTGAAGAGTGCTCTAGTATAGCATGTCAAAACTGTCAAGTAACGCGTTAATACTGCCAGCTTCACCACTGCACAAATGTTCAGGTTTTACAAGAGAATGTGAAGTCAATGTCGAAATTTTAAAACTCAGTAAACTGCACGTGGCTGAAGCTTCCAGCACTCTATTTCAAACCAGGAGCAGGGTTTTAAAAGCTGTTGTGTAATATAACTTGAATGGCATAAATAAACTTTCTGTTATGGACCTTTGGATGTGCAATTTTGTAATGCAGATGCTCTTGAGCCAGGACCAGGAGTAGCGTAGTTCATCTCTGCACCTCTAGCTTTTTTTTCTTTTTTTTTGACTGCCAAATAAGTCTAGGGAAAGAAAACCCACTCAATTCCCTGAATTAGGAACATTAGGAAGAGAAGGTTATATGCTTTTCAGATGATTGGCTTTGCATACAGTACAATATGGGGAAATAGAAATAAATGCTCTTGTTTTAAAAATACCTGTGGAAAAACTGAAGATGGAGGACCCAATGCAAAAAAAAAAAAAAGCTTATGGTGCAAGTAAAGCTACAAGGCTTTGAGTAACCATGGAGACCAATGCTTTTCTGATGCAGAAATAAATGAACTCAACCTTTTCATATTTATTAGTGGGACTGATGATGAAGTTGAATTAAAATATAAAGCAACGGAAGACAGACTAGTCAATGTCTCTGCCCCTGCAATGCAGGTTATTGTAACAGATTATTACGAATGAGCTGGTATTACAGAGAGGCAAATTAGTTATGAAAGGAACAAAATACTCGTAGTAATACCAACCTGTTTATCCAAATATCAGCTTCTTTATTAACAGAAATGAAGAGACAGCACACACAACATATTCCTGAAATCTTTTGGTTCTGATAAAAATTGCAATAAACTTGTTTTAATACCATAGCAGTGTATGAAATATATGTACTACAAAATGGTAAACTGGTTACTGTAACTGTATTAGTGGATATTTGAAACGTACTGATTTCTTGGTGGCAAGAATGATAGAATTTTCCTAGAAAAATACTGGGTGAAGATTCAGGTTTCTGTCTTGAAAATACATGTCAAAGGGTCAAATATTAATTGCCAAGTTCTTGCTACAGAAATGTTACTGCTGAACAGAGGATGGCAGCATTAAATGTCACTTGAACTTTCAGTAAGATTAAGAGCTTGTGAAATAAATCTTCAATGCAGATATTTCTGCAGCATCATGTAAAAGGGTTTGATTGAGCGGAAATCCTGGTGTAGATAAAGGGTTAAGTCACAGTGCCCAAAGGAGGGTGCCGAGATCAAGTGTGACTTTCCTGGCTGATGCACCGGATGGACAGAAAACCAGGAGTTTAGCAAAAGCTCTCTGTCTGTCCCTGCTGGAAAAGAACCGTGCAGTTTGGAGGAAGGCTTACTGGCTGTAAGGATGCTTCCCGGAGCGAGGGGGCGGGGATGGCAGGAGAGGAGTGCACTGAAAGGAGGAGGGGAGCGTACTTGTTGAACCATTACATCTCCGCTGCAGGTCAGTGCAACGAGCGGTGCTTCAAAATAACAGTTATTACAAGCCCATGCGAACACCCATAGAAATGAAGTGTCATATAAAACGCAGCTACCCCCAACAAGCTCAGACCGTCCCTGCCGCTCTCAGGTACTGTCAAAAGTCAAATCACCGGTCCCACACCAGCTCTGGGAGAGTTTCTGTTGTACAAAGCTGTCTCGTGTCCAGAAACAGTATGTACGCTAATTACCTCCTACTTCATTCCCAGCTGTTACAACCTTTAGAGTCCAGATAGCACATTTAAGATGGAAAACATACTTCACTTTGCTGCAATTCAGGTAAACTGGCTGAAACAAATAAATTCTTTAGAGAAGAGTCTTAATGGTCTTTCTGCTCTGTTGTGCTGGCCAAAGCCTGGACAGACGCGTGCTTTCAAGGTCTCCCACTGAAGACAGCAGAAGAGTTCAGGGGCCAGCTTGGGCTGGCTGCTCTGCAAGCACAGCCGGCACGTTTCTGATCTGCTGTAGGACTTCGGTAACGTACGTGACCATTGGATAACTCCCACCTCGCACAATTACCATGGTGTGATAAGTTAAGATTACACAGACTGGGTTTAAGGTTCCTCTGGTTTTATTGGGCTGTTTACCTCTTCTGCTTTTTGACTTCCTCAAAAACATGTGGTTAGCCTCAAATCCAGATTTGAAGAGTAACTTGTTTGAAATACTAGAAAGTTTATGCCAAAACTTAAAACAACCACCCCCCCATCCTTCTTGATATCCCTGGTAAAACAGACTATTTCTGTGCAGGACTTTAAATTTAATCCCTATGGAAAACGGCATTTCCTATCATGGAATTTTCTGGCAACTGAAGCATTTCTAGAGTTGAGATTTCATGGTCTTGCTATTCACCGACTCCAAACAGGAGCTCAGAATTTGGAAATTTGACTTTAACTACAGAGTTCACTAATATTAAATCAATCTTGCCAGATATTGAGACAAATATTACGCAGATTCCTAAGATGATTGATACCCAATTTTTTATTTCATTGCTTAACAGATAAAGGTGGTTGTACTACCATTAAACTGTTGGGGTTTTTTAAAAAAGTAAGTAAGTTTTTTAAAAATGTATTTGAAAAATCCCTTAAAGCCTAGATGAAATGACACAAAACAAATTCTGAAATGTCTTAAGTTTTCAGACAGCGGCCTCCTGTGAAATGGAGCAGCCTACAGAGAACGGAACAGAACCAAGTTTTCTCAGCGAGGAATAACCTTTCCCAGGACTTTGGGTGCCTGCTTTTGTTGGGAAAAAGGTTCCCAACCCACTGATACCTGTAAGTGGCGGTTAACAAACTCTCAGCTGATTTACTGAAAAGTTATTTTCAACGGAATAGTTCGGAAAGCCTGCTAACAAAACAGGTTGAGGCTCAGGTTTTCTTTTAAGGCATAGAAACACAAGGAGCTCTTTTGCCGATGTAAATGTCAAAAGTATTTTTCCTGTATTGTTCTTAAAATGTATCTTCTACCACTCGAGTGCGTAACTGGGAGCCCGTCCAACTTCCACTCCCCTCAGCTCAAAAGGCAGAACGAGGCACACATCCCTTCCTTGGGGGGAAAGGGCGAACAAGACACCTAACCCCCCCTCAGCTGAAGGGGCCGCGCTCAGCCCGCAGCCAGGCTCGCTCCAGAGGGGCGCAGCGCGGGTCAGCTGCGCAGCGGGCGAGCGAGCGGACACGCGTGCTCAGCCGTGGCTCCTCCAGTCCCGTGTTTGCTGTATACCGTGGGAAGCCCAGCTCACACCTACCCAAGGCTGCGCTAGTGGTATTTAAATGTTTTCTCAAAATCTCTGTGAAAGTTTTGCTGTTTAAGATGTTGAAGAACACAGAACTATTTCCTCCTTTACGACATCAATGAAAATTTCACAGGTCAATTTAATTCTCGTAAAGTATCAAAAAGGAGGTGCTCTGACATTTATTAGACATATGCCTAAATCAAACTCGTCACTCTAATTAAGAACAGTTTTGTTCTCATCACAATTACATTCCCTTCAGTAAATTCTTCTCTGGATGAGGTCTAGGTGACGCAGCTGTCTGTTGTACCGCACGCTTGCCAAAATGCAGGCCTGGCTTGACCAAACCAATCGCAAATTTTAACAAACTGACTTTTTTTTTTTTTTTAGTATTGAAATTACTTTTTCTTCAAAGCCAAAACAAGGCTGTAGCTTGCAAGGCATGCTCCTTCATGTTTCAACGGTAAGTATTCAAATACCTTGGCTATCGTTCACCCTCAGTACGTAGTGCTTCAGAGACGTCGTTCTAGATGACTTTTTAATATGCGAAGTGATCTCCATTCATGTAAGTACAAAGGGATGAAAAATGCAAGTAATTCACAGACCTCGTTTCTCCAGGCTGCAGAACAAGCAAATCACTACAATCCTATTTATAAATTAGTGTTCTAGAACGCTAAATAGTAAAGACAAATTCAGCCAAAGTTAGTTCTGTAGGATTTTCAGTATCCTGGAAGGACATCTGTCTGTTCAGTAAGACATGCCCCAGCATCGCTGCGGAGCACTTTGGAGGGGAAAAAAAAAAAAGGAATAAATGTAGCAAGGTGGGATTTACCAAACAGGAACGTAGCACTTGCATATAATAAAGCAAATATTTACATTAAGCACAATACAGCAATTTATTTAGATGCTTAAATGAAGAATACAAAGGGAAATAAAGATCACAAAATTATACATACTACAACAGTGTGTCATATATTAGATGGTATAAATGAATACAACACCTCGTTGGTGTTAACTAAAGATAAAACTAAATATTCAAAACGCAGCACTTTTGTTTCAGTGTGCTGCTTCAACACAATACACTTTTATACAGATCTAAAAGGTGTCAAAATTAGTAGCTGCAAATTTGTTTCTTGCATGTGATTTTTCTTTTTTAGCTTAAAAGATTTCAGAAAATGGCTCTGAAATACGTTTGTCATCAGTTGTAACGTCAAGGATATCCAGAACAAGAAAATTCTATAATACAATAGAGTCCAGATATATTTTTTTATGTTGCTGGCCTCTGTTTTGAGATTGTACAAGGTTATGTGCAAAAACTAAGTTTGTCAAAATTCATACTATAGCAGTTTCAAGCTTTTGCTAGGTAAACTAGATACAGCATTTATTACACAGCAGGGCAACACTAAAAAAGAGAAACAAATCTATGATGGGTACACAAGAACAATTTCATAAGCTTCACTTGAATAGGTCTAAAAGACTGTACAAATATACATTTCAACTATTCAGAATGATACATGAAAAAAATCAATTTCCCCGTAGTCTACTATACACGTTGAACTGGTAGCTTGTATGGTTGGCCCTACACTACCATGTGAAAAAGGGTAATGTTTAAAAAGACATACAACTGAACATGTACAAGAGTGAAAGAAATGTTGAAAATGCAGATAAAAGAAACCTCTGCTTTTCTCTGTGTGCATTCTGGAGCCACCAGCTTCTCCGTTTTCACATTAAGTTACTGTGCTCATCCCAGCAGGTATCCTCAAGCAAGATTAGCCCACGGCGTCCTTAAATAACCACTGGAATAACAGTGGCTGCAACCACCACACGCCACGACCTAGCACTCGGAAGGCAGTACCAGTTAGAATTTAAGCTTAGCAGTCATACTGAAATGAAAGTGTTGAGACAGTTGTAGACTGGATCGCGTTACCGACGCTTCGGAGTCGAGCAGCTTACGCCTGCTGGCTGCTCAGCTCCACACCAGTTAGGCTGCTGTGCATTGGTTCTGCTACGCCATCAGTCACACTGTCAAACTGATCGCCATCCTCACTGTCAATTGTGCTATTCTGCCATTCCATCTGCTGACTGGACAAGCTCTCCTCGATCTCGGATGCATTTTTCCATTGCGACTGGTCCTTAGACCAAAACTCTTCTACTTTTCCATAGGAACGATTCTTCCACTTTGACTGTTCTTCATCACTTTCAGATCCACCCCCTTTTGTCTCAGCAGTCGGTTTACTGCTACCGGCGTCTTCACTTTGGGAGGATTCATCTGTCCACGCTTCTGGTTTTACTTCCGACGTGTTATCTTCAAAATCAGAAACCTGCTGAGAACCAGGCCCACTTTCAGACTGTGAAGCTCCGTCCTTCCATTCTACAGCATCATCTTGATCATCCTGATCACCTTCGCTATCTGAAACGTCACCGACCAGTTTCGCTGGCTCTTCAGCAGAAATAATCTCTTCGTATTTAGAGCTTTCCTCTTGTTTTTGATCAGACTTCTCTGGAGACTGCAATGTATTTTCCTCAATGATTTCCTTGGATATGCTGTCCTCCGGGTTCTCCACTATGCTCTCAGAAGAGGTTTTCCCACCAATGTCAGTAATGCGCTGACCAAATGGACTACCGCTTTCATTGTATTCCTCTTCTATATTTTCATAGCTGTCCGAGGAACTTTCATTGTCTTTTTCTAAGTTTATTTTTTTATCAACAGTCTTACTAACATTGACTCTGGAATTCTTTTCGTCGTGGTTCTCAAACAGCCATTCAGCATCAAAATCCATTTCGTGTTTAACCTTGTTTAACTCTTTCATATTGAAACCAAGCAGCACACCGGGTTTGTATTTTTCACAATCCCTAACACATTTCTTCCTTTTGTTACTAAAATGCGACGCAATATCAGATTTCCATAGCCACAAACTGGCAGCCAGCTTTTCAATCTCTCTCCTGGTGGGATAGGGTTGCTTGTTAAAATACTTTGTAAGGAACGTTTTCCTGGCTTCATAGGAATCATCCTCGTGACCCTTGGGGTCCAGTGCTAGAACTACAGGTTCTTCAGGCTTCTCCTCAAAGGCAGAGGGGGAGTCATCATCATCCATTTTCCTTTTCTTCATCAGCGAGAACTCCATGTGTTCGTACGTACGTTTTACAGGCGCTGCCGCTGGGGACTGACTGAGCCGAGATGACGAAGTACCTTTGTCCTGGCCATTCTGAGTCTTGCCAACCCCTCTGCAGTGAACCAGGTGCAGCGTTATGGTTGAGGCAGTCATGTTACTAGTATATACACCAAGGCAATGAATGCATTTGTAGGTTAGCTTTTTCTCAACCGGATGAACTGTCTGAATTACTTGATGCCTCTCCCGGAGATGATGTGCAAGTGCATCAGAGATGGGTCCTTTTAGGATTGAAAAGCACAGAGGACAGAGAGTTTTCCCCACATCTTTTTTGTAGGGAACTGCTGCTTGTGGGGAACTTTTTACAGGTACATCAGACTTCTCCTGGATTTTCGGCTGTGGTTTTGGAGGAACCGGGTGAGTATTCTGAGCGTGGTACGCCACAGATTCAGCAGGAGCATCTCTCAGGTTGTAGGTGGTTACAAGAAGATGTATATTCGTGTGACTGCCCTGCTGCAATGTCAAATCAAAGGTTAGAGTGGAATCAGTTTTAGGTCCCATTTCTTCATCAACATGAACCATTCGCATATGAGCAGCCATCTTTTCAACATCGTTGAAGGTCGACCGGCAATACGGACAAGACAGACCATGTATTAACATATGATTAAGCAACGTATCGGTGGGTAAATAGCGATTACAGTATAGACATTTGCTAGTGAAATTGTGTATTTTCATTATATAGTTAGCTACCGCAGGCACCTTTTCAGCCTTGTGCTCCTTTTCAAAGTGGACACTATACACGTTTTCAGGAAACAGCTCATTACAGATTGTACAGATTTTCCACTTCTGCGTGGATGACGTATTGACAGCGGAAGGACCTGTAGCAGCTACAGGAGATTTCGAGCCAGACTGACCTAATACTCTTGAAGCTGCCTGTGACTGAGATAACGACGTCTGTTTCAGCTGAGCTGATGAAAGAGAAGATGAATTGGCAGACTGAAGGGAGTATCTTGCCGAGGCCTGCGATCTCTGTTCCCCTCCAAGAGTATAAGGCCTTCCATTTCCACTTGCTGAAAACTGTTTCATTGTTTGCGACTGTTGTGGAATAGAAACAGGCGCGCTCCCGCTGAGGTTTAGCCTTCCCCCTGGCTGACCGACGTAACTCGGCGGTACCGATTTGACTCCGTAATTGTTTTGCTGTAGGTGAACATTTGACATCATATTCACTCCTGCGGAATTTAACGTAGGCTTTGGTATAGTGAGTCTGTTCATCATCTGCTGTGAGGAAAGAGAGCGAACGCTGCCAGGGGAGAGGGGACCCATCCTCTGAGGGAGTCCCATAGGCTTTTTATCCTGTGGTTTTGGAGCTATTAGCATCAAAGGTTTAGATCTTGGAACCACTACGTTAGTGTGACCTATCATTGCTGTTACCTGGTATCCTATACGTTCGTGGTCTTCGATAACATGCTGTACTAAAGCTTCGTATGATTTCGGCATAAAAAGGCATCTTTTGCAGTGAATACTACCCTCCTCTCGGGTACTGGAACTTAACGGGACCGCGCCATTGAGTGACTTTTCACCTCCCTTCGCTACGTAAGGAGCAGCAACGTGCTGAAAATGTTCCCTGTAAATGTGCTTTCTAACTATTTCATACAGAGGATCTCGGTAAGTGCACTTCTTACAGTAATAAACAGCTTGTTCTACACTGTCAGCCTGCTTAGGTTTAAGGCTATCATGTTTGTTTTTATCTTTAAAAGTGCTGATGCCTCCACTTGGTGTATTGGCATTTGGAGCATGAAATATTTTAATGTGCGTTTCCAAAGTCTTTTTGTCCGCATTGAAAGTACAGTAGGGACAATTAAGGAGAATCCTATTTTCAAAGTCTTCACTATGAACATTCCGGAAGTGGCTTTTGTACGCTGAAAAGAACTTCGAGGAAAATGGACATGCACTGCAGCAAAAGGGTTTTGTCCGATAGTCCTTAAAACAAAGAACAAAGCAGAAACTAAATATTGAAAAGCAGTTTTTAGAAAAACAACATCCATGATCCTCTCTAAACAATAGCGTTTCTAAATAATACTCTCAAGAACCACTGCAACAGTCTCAACCTTTAGATTAAATTTCTTCTCTCCAATTTTTGGCCTGCAGATCAGGCCCTAGAAAGTTTATCATCTGAACATAGATGTGGTGTGGCGAGTGCCAATTCAGGGGTCCCTCAAGAGTTTAACCGTGAACTCAGCGTGCGAGGCTAAATCACAAGCATCTTTCTCCACCAGTCAAAAAAAAAAGCCTCATTGCCTGCAGCTGAGCTGCATGGAAAATGTCACCGTAAGCTCGTTGCTGGGGGAAAAGGCAAGCATGACTGTTTGAGGAGAATGAGACTGGATCCAGAAGACGAGTTACTTCCCATCAGAATCTGCCAAACATTTACAGATATAAGGAGGACATATAACTTTAGCTATTTCAGTGTCTTAATCCATTACAAACTTTCATATAAAAGATGCTCTTCAAAACTTATTTTTGGTGAACAAATGGATTTACGCTTACCAAGTCATATACTAAGGCTACACAAGCCCTTAAAACCACCAAGCCTTTTCCTTCTGATGACAGCACAAACCTGATTCTTAAAACTATCTTGGATTGGGGGGGGGAAGGTATTTGAAAATTCCACACCTGCCGTTTCCCTGCACCCTTTACCATCGTTATATTTAACATGTTGCCGATGCAGTTCTTGTCAACTGGTGTAACAGAAACTGAAGTTACATTGGCCTTAGAGATAGCCACAGGCAATCTGGCATTTCCGATGAGATAAGACATGAAATTCAGACAGTTACAAACATTCATCACGAGTGTCAAAACAAGTCTGGTGCATCAAGCTACACATAGATCACTTGAAGTAGCTGGAGAGTTGTACTCTCCCTCTGCGTGGCAGGAATATAGGCTGCTGCCCCCCTTCTGAAGCCTCAGACATCTGGTAGGCTGGAGACAAGGTACAACAAAACAAACTAAACAAAAGCTGTCTCCTTTTATGTTACAATTTTTATTCTGGAAATAACTAGGAAAAAGGACAACAGTAGTGTATTTTACGGAACGCAGTAATAAAGGGACATTTTTAGATTAACGCTACACTAGGAATCCATCATAATACAGGTTCCCATTTCCTGAGAGAGCAACGCCTGATCTTTCCGATGCTAAAAGAGGGCTTATTTCATAGAGAGCTTTCTCACCTTCTCACTGTTCTGTCAGTGCTGCTATTACTCTATATTGCACCATCGGTAGAGGCTACGGCAGCGCACATGGCTTGCCTCAAACACGTTTCATCAGAATCAAGTAGTATTTCCTCCCTCCACTCCTAACTCAATTCAAATTTCCTGTATTACTGGCTCAGAAACATCTAAAAAGTAAGACTTCCAGCATCACTTCGTTCTGCTGTATAGAACTACATATCCCTAAACCAAACCTCGGACATAGTCGGATTGTAAGAATCTTCAGCTGTGGCAGACAGCTGACAGAGCTACAACAACAGTGGAGAGAGCAGCACTTAGGTGTGTTCATTTAAACTTTTTCTGAAATGATGAAAACAGATAATGAAACATCTAAGGAAAGGTAAAAAACTTATCACAAACTGTATAAAGCTGTTGATCTTTTGACTGGAAGGATGGTGAAATTGTGCTAAGCTTGAAAACAGATGGGCTCTTAATATGCAGTTGTCAAAGGGTAAGTAAGATTTCTTGACTAATCAGTTCGCCGCTATTTGGCTATCCATACTACTAACATAAAGACCAGAATTATTACTTTAAAAAAAAAAAAAGCAGCACAGCTTTTTGCTGTCCCTTGAACTGACGACAAATGAAGATCAATGGGTAAAACGGCAGGAAAAGCTCTTGGCGTGTTTGTGAAACGCCCTTTAGTACCAACCATCTTCAGAATCGGATGTGTCAACATAAACTATTACCAACCTGATTTTTTGTAAGCGATGGGTCCCACAATCCTACATCTTCCCATGTAGTGTTTTTCAAATAAAAGTCATTAGGTTCAAACTGCTTAAAATCCTGGAGAAGGGGGAGACGGGAAGAGAGTACAGAGAATCAAAACCAAAGACCACCTGCTCCCTTAAGCAACTCTTGTAAGCATCCATGCAGGCCTCTCAAGTGCTGCTGGCCAACAGGAGATACTATTAATTTAAGGAAGTGTGGGTATTTAAGATGCACCTCTTTGGAGGTGAAGAGTCATGAATAGTCTCAATATCATCAAACACCCAAAGAACTATTTTCAATACTCATCCTCCTAATTAACCTGAGACTGTAATTACATACCTGCCCCATTTTCAAAAGCAGTCATGGAGAAAAGTATTCCCAGGCTCCTGCTAAGCCTTTAAGATCATACAGACGCTTTACCCTAACTCTGATGTTTGGTTTTTTGTTTGTTTGGGGTTTTTTAATTACTTTAATCTCACACAGGAATTCAGATAAAAGTTCTAGAAGTCTGACTACATGTATGATATCAAAGAAGCCCAATTCCTATTAAAAAACCAATCTTATGAAGTTCTTTGGCACTTCATCTTTGGCATATAAGTCAGCAGCACATAAGGACTCAAAAATAGTATTTCCACTGAGAGGAATACTGGAAATAACATTGTCCCAGTTCAGAATTTTACCCTTAAAAATTGTACTTGCTCCACAAATTTGTCAAGCAGGAAGGACTGGCATTTCTCTCTCAGGCATCTCTCTCAAATGCTCTTTAAAGACACAGTAACAGAAAAGCCAAAGCAAACAGATGATAATTTGCTGAGTGCTCTAAAGAGCTGAAGTGTGTGAACTGAGAGTACAGAAGCGTTCAGGAGAGAAAGCTGCACTTTTGAGACGATAGCTACCAAGCTTGTCCAGAAGAGTAGCACAAACACCCTTCCCTTCTAGGAACTAACACAGGTACAGAAGCGATTCTTTAACTTGATGACCTACCGTTAGCACCGACAAACACTTCAGGAAAACCTCAGAACCATCTTCCATCCCCCAAGAACATCCTACACCGCACCTAGTTCTTGCTTCATTCCGAAACGTTCAGTTAGCAAATGCTATTTTTAAGAATCCAACATAAACAAAAGACAACCTACCTTCGAAATATATATCGAGCCAGTCACATATAGCCTGAAGTGTATCTTGCCTCCACTAAACTTTCTAAAAAGTGTCTGCAGGTACATTTTTAGCTCAAGTTATTAAGTCCTACTTTGTGTAGAACTTAAAAAGCAATGCAGGGGTAGCAACGCCTGAACAACAAGGCTCAAATGGAATCCCAGAATCATTCCCTGAAGCTGATGAGAACAGGAGTATGGTGTGGGAACAGGATATAGGGGATTCCTTCAAAATCCACAGTAAAAATTCAACATTTTGTGAAACAGGTTTTAAAAAAAAAAATGTCGTCATACACTAAAGACCTCACAGTCCCACTAACTTTGGAGCATTTTACCTCTTACCTACAACACTTGGGAGGTATCATACTTACTTCTATATGTTCTTTACAGTATTCCAAACCAATGTCACTAAGTATTTTTTTCACAGTTTTCCGGGCCTTTCTTAAACTGCCAAGGTTGTTGACAGGAAGTTGGAACATAGTTTCTATTGAAAAAGAAAGTAAGAGAAAAGGTTTAAGTCAAATGTGTTTTGTTTGATAGAATGTTGCACTTTCAATTATTAGTAATTTTCTGTCTCATTTTACCCATATAACTCAGTATCAGAGCTGTACCATTAACTAAGAAACTACCACATTTTCTGTCTGATCTGTTCTTGGATGAGGCTGGCCATAAAGCTAGGTATTGACAATCTTAAGAGAGCACTTAAACCAACAAACTGATGTAACAACTACTGCAGGAGTAATCAGCTGCATCTGGAAATAACTTTTTTTTTTTTAAAAAAGTTTGTTTGTTTTTTTTTTTTTATTTACATGAAATTTACCCACTACACTGAAGTACTTCAAAACTCCATTTGTCTTTTGTGCATACGTATCCTAACTGATTTGAAAATTGGTAAGTTGAGCTTCAAGGTTTGTATCAGTCTTGTAATAGATTTAGTGGTATCTCTTCAGTGAGAAAGATGCTGCTTGCATTTAACTGTCGGTAGGATAAGAAATTAATACTGTTTCCTCCATTTACTGTATTTATACCTTTAAATGGCTGACAAGCTGTTTGGCATACATTCTGCTTTTATTAAGATGGGACCTGAAAGCTTGGTTAGAGCCCTTCAGAGATAGAAATCACTGGAAAAAGTACAAGAGATGGCTTAACGCCTCTACTTGTAGCTGGGTATTTTCAGCCTAGAAGACAACCCTCGCTTCCAGTTCCCCACACAGAGAGCACCAATTCCAGTTAAACTGTCTGTTAACGACTGGGACTATCCAGCAAAAGAAAGTCTAAAGTTTTAAGATATGTGGATTCCCAGATTGAACCATTACCAAACGCTAATGCCTAGTCTTGTTTTGTGTATACAGGAGTTCTCAGTCTGCATGCTGCTATCGTTACGCTAAGCGCCCGCTCAGCTACAGAACCGTCATCACCAAGTCACCTGCAGTTTAAGGAGGTGCAGAATGGCAGAAACGTGAACGTCCCTGACAACATACAGTTATTTTGGAAGTGAGAGGGGGTGAGGCCAGCAATAAAAAGGTAGGCTTTTCTCAAAGAAAAGGGGAGGAAGCTTCTTAAATAGCAAGAAAGTTGTTATCTTGGTCCCTAGGCTTTAACGGTCCAATCCCTGTTGCATAAAGAATATCACCCCAGAAGAGAAAAGCTGCATTTTTGATCATCAATATTTCCATGAGTCAATTCAGAAATGTTGCTTTGTTTGGACAATAAAACGTTTGATTCATATCAACAAATTAATCCACTGTAAGGCCAAAGACTACTTATACCAACTAAAAATGGACTTTTTTTTTTTGTTAGAAGCTTGAAAGTATTTTTAACACTTCCAAGCAGAAGCCTAGAATGCAGAGTTAACAGAAGTTTGCAGCCATTAAATATTTGAGTTAGACAAAAATTCTCCCCTTTTATCATGAGATCAAGGGCAATTGCTAAGCTACAAAGAGCTTACTAAGAAATTTTCTCTAAGTACAAAGGATGAGAGTTGTGACTACAACAACTGAGTGTCTCTGATCAAACCCAGCCCTTCTATACGCACTATCATGCCTACTCCTTAAAGTATTCCTTGTCTCTTTACACACTAGCCTTTTTATTTTCATACTCCTACCAACTTTTACTAGGTAGTGCTTTAAGACCATCACTAACAACTTACTATTCCATGATTCCCACCACCAACACTGCTTAGTTTCAGAAATAAATAAAACTGAAGAGTTCTGGGTGTAACAGTGCTAATACAAACCACTCCAATCAGTTTCACAACCTACACGCAGTGCTGCTAGCATGTGTTGCTAGGCTCAAGTCTCTTCAATGAATTCAGAAATAGCTCCTGGGTAAGAACAGAAAGCTATCGTGACATTTAGGATTCGTATCACAACTGTAAATTAGAAACTAAGTGGAAACAAGCCTGAGTTTATGTAAAAATCTACAGGAAAATTGTCAGAAGTACCAAAGCGACTCGGATCATTAAGGGTTTTGGTACTTGTATCAGGCTGGCTGCTGTCACAGATTACCAGAAGCAAATACAGCGTCATTTTAACACCCCTATACGAAACTAGGAAACCAAAGGGGGGGCTGGGGGAGGGGGGGAAAACAGCAACAAAAAACAAAAACAAAAACACAAACCCCCATGTTTAAACCTTCTCTATAAATCTCAGGGATTCCAAATTACTCAGTTCATATGAAAAGCAGCTATGTTCTATATCTTATCTGGTACCTTTCATTTTAGGGAAACTCAAACCCACTTCAGAAATCTGAAGAATTAGCATTCTAGTGAAATACCTTTAGGTAGATTCACTTGCAAGTCTCATAATATGAGCCCTAATCAAGCTGCGAAGAGCACTTCTACAGGCATTCTTTGCCGCCTCAGAGAAGGCAAGGATTAAATAGCTCATGGCGATAAACTGCTCTCTCTTCCCAGTTATTCCCTCTAAAGCCTCCAATGACTTTGTATGGGAAATCATGAACTGCTCTTTCTTTATGCTACATCCATTCTCACCTGTACTCTTTTATAATCAAATATTTCATCTGCAATTATAAACAATATCCAGGCCTAAGACATTCTCCCTCTCTAGGTAAGAGTGAATGTGATTGTTCATGTAATTAGTGTGATTCATGTCATCCTTTCAAAGCGCTACTCCCTCCTGCCCAGTGAATGATTTTTAATCCTCATAAAGGACTAGCAAATAAGGTTTGAATCCGAGTTTCTTACTTCTTGTTACTTTGAAAACTGACTCAGGCGAATCAGTTATTGTATCAAAATCTGTATTCAAGCTTACAGTTCCTTCATCAGATTTTCTGAGCAAATTATGAATTTATCCACGCCCCTTTCCTCTTTCTTAAGAGCTACTGCTAAAGGCACACGCTGAAGAGAAGCTTAAGAAAAACACTGTCAAGCTACAGGAGATTTTCTAAGTCTGTACTGTGTATTAGGCTTTGATTAAAGCCCTGCTTTTCTACCCGGCCCTGCCTGTGCTGTGCTGTCAGTGTTACTGTGTAAGCACCGCTGGGCAGAGGCCCATATCCTGTTATTGGTACTACTACTTAACGTGCTTTTCGATGAAGTAAAATAAAAACAATACCATTTATGACAAAGTATAAGCACATAAATGGTGGAAAAGCTTTTGAAAATAGTAACGGATATTTACCTTGCAAACAGGAATTTGTATTGAGAAATGGTTGTATTAAAACAGGGCAGCATTATAATTAGTTTAGTTACTTCAACAAATAAAACTACAATCTCCTTGACTAAAAATATTTGAAGGTTGCAATTTCACTTCAATTGTAAGAACACCGTCTAATATAGCTAAAAGTTGAGCCAGGTCCATTTTAAAGACGTTTAATAGTAACTGAAAATATTTAACGACAGGGCTGAGGATCAGCAATGCCAATTTTGTGAAGTATTAGTAACAAATTAGTTTAGAAGATGATAAAGACTAATGGGAAAAATGCTGTCGCCTAAGAATTTCAACTCCTAGCTAGCTTATTGATTAATGCAAATGGTTTAGTAAGGTTGTGTCCTCTTTGCAATTTCCAAGTAGTAGCATTTTCTCTATTTTTGATCTGTAGTTGAAATAGTAAGTGAAGCTTAGCATTTCCAGATGGGAAAAGCAACTCCAACCTGCAGTTTCTTCTCCTAGGCCAGTCGCTACGAAATAGCTTTCAATGCTGAACCCACTGTCACTTTTTTCATGACTTAAAACAGAACTGATGTGTGTGACACTAGAACTGCATTAACAGGAAAACAAAAAATACCATGTAGTGCACAGAGTGGATTTACATCCTTACACACAGATCACAAACTGGAAAGAAAATATGCTTCCTTAACATTCTATTCCCTCTCTTCCCTAAACAGAATTGGGAAGTATGGCTCTGAACACCAAGTTACAATAAAGTAATACAAGTTTGCTTTCCAAGCACAGCATAATCTGGTTTGGTTTTGGTTTGTTTTAAAGTCAAGAACATCCATTTATTAAAAGTTCTTGCTGCTGCAGTTCATAGAGCCAGAGCGAAAAATATTAATGTAGCCAAGAAATTAATCATGGCTCCACTGATTCCTTTTCTCTAAAGGCAACTGAATAAGCACTGCACTCACTGCATTGCATTGGTTCAGCAACACTTTCAGTAGCTTCTTCGTAGCTACCTATATGCTCAATTTTTTCATCAAAAATTACATGAAGCAGCACAGTCAAATACGTTCAGGATTTGAATGAATATTTTCAAGTGAACTTCAAATCCAAGGAGATAATGTCCTAGTAATTTTATTCCAGAATAACCCAGGTTCTTAATATCAACTGTAGAAACATCGGTGCCTGAAAACATTACATTTTAAACCCTCTAGCAAGCTGTGCTGTTTTCTTTAAAACCAAAGTCCCCACTTAAAGAATATACTCATTTTGCTTGTAAAGAAACCATTTTTTTCTCATGACAAAGCGAGAGTCAGTACAGAGTTTGTCTTTAGGCAATAATCACTTGCAAACTTGAAAGTCAGCCACAAGTCTCAAAATAATGCTTATTAACAAATTGCTTATTTTAGTACAAAACACCACTAACAACTTCACCAAAAGAATCAAAAGCTTTCTCTTCATTACTGTGTCTAATACACCTAGACATGCCAAATATACCATGTATTTTATATATATAAACCCAAGTGATAAAGAAAGCAAATTATTTCAGGCTGCCTGAAAACAAGATCTCTATTCTATCTGCACCATCTGCTTGCCTCTGCCCTTTTGCCTGCCTCACAGTCAAGTCTTAAAGACAAGACATTATCAAGATCTTCCTATCCCAACTCATCATAATAGAGGACATAATTAGATCTTCACATCTGAAAACTGAAGATCAACCTCAAGTTTGCAAATTCTGCTTGGTAGCTGAATCCAGCTCACCTAACCTTAATAAAAAACCCATCCTTAGCAAATACAGTTCATTTTATTTAGGAAGTTTCTTGACCATTTAATCATAATTAGTGGAGAGCCAGATACAGTCTGATACTATGGTTTGTGACTACAAAAAGAGCTTTTAGCATCTCCATTCATTTCTATTTACAGCGAGTAACTCAAATTGTAATTGCAATATACACAACACGCTGCTGGCACATCCTTGGACGCGGACATTAAAACAGTTGGGATTGTGTCTCAAATCATCATTTCAACATTACTGCTGCTCTTGAAATGAGGTGTCCTTTATCTGACCAAAAGTTGATGTTTCAGAGAGGACACCTGGAACATCTCTTCCTCACAAGGGGAAGAGGAGGGGCAGGCGCTGATCTCTCCTCCCTGGAGACCAAGGATAGGACCCGAGGGAAGGGCAGGAAGATCTGCCGGGGAGGGGGGGGGGGGGGGGTTAGGACATTCAGAAAAGGTTCTTCACCCAGAGGGTGGTGGAGCACTGGAACAGGCCCCCCCGGGAGGCAGTCACGGCACCAAGCCTGACAGCATTCAAGAAGCATTTGGACAACACCCTCAGCCATATGGTGTGAATTTGGGGGTTGTCCTATGCAGGGACAGGAGTTGGACATGATGATCCTTGTGGGTCCCTTCCAACTCAGGACATTCTATGATTCGCTGTCAGGGCTGCTCCTTACTGCTCTGAAGCTTGGATCCAAGGGATTACTTTAACAGAACACAATACTAAGGAAAGCAGCATCCAGCACTGACAAAAACCACCAGTGCTTTAATCTGGCACTGAAGCTATCGCTACATCCAGCATCCCCCACAGGGAAGGATGCCCATAATAAAGGGTCACAGATCAACTGATCCTGCTGTAAAATAGTTTACTTTAACACTGTTTCCTCCTGGTTTTCTACTGAAATGCCAAAAGTGAACAGTCTTAAATACTCTGCACTTCAGTGAAGACATATAAAAGGCACAAGGAGCTCAAGCTTTACACACCTATCAGTTACCAATTCCCGATGGTGAAAGAAGTGCTACTTACCTAATATTATAGGCTCAATACAGAATTTCTCTCTGAAATCTCAAAAGTAGCTTTCAAAAGAAGCCCAGCAGCATTTTTTGGTTTTTTGTTTGTGTGGTGTTTTTGTGTTTTGGTTGTTTGGTGGGGGTTTTTTTGTTTGTTTTTTAAATAAAGGAGGAATTCCTTTATCCTGAGATGATACCACTCAATCAATGACAGTCCCAGCCCAGGATCCTAGTTAGCGAGACATCCTATATTTCCATGTGTTCTGTTTTATAGTAGCCAAGGTATAACTAATTTTTATTATTTTCCTGTATGGTTCTACTCTATCCTATTCATTCCTGCACAAGTCCTAGATATTTAATACATTGTAGAACTTTTCTTTGTAAGGGAATGTGCATCTGTACACACATTCACAGAAAAATAAGAAAAATACATGTTCAACAAAAATAATTCTATGGAGAAACCTGAGCATTTTTTATCCTCGTTAAGTAACAGGAATAATGAAATCTGCCTCTAAGTCAACCGGTTATTTTCAAGTTCATGATTCAACAACCATAGTAAGAGTTAAGTTTGTGTCTGCCCTTCTGTTTCCTACTTCTAGACTTGGGTGCCACCTACAAATACACTGGGAAGCACTTGTTCGTAAGTTGAATTACACATCAATCTACACTAAACTGCTGGGTGGACAGAATAAACGAGTACTTAAAAACAAGACCAACAATGTCCTTACTAGAAATACCCAGGCAGTATCTTCAGGTGCCTAAGAAAATGGAGTACTAACCTAGTTATAAGAAATTCTGAAAAATTAGACTGATTTAATAAGAAGATCTCGCTCATCTTTAGTGTGCTTGTACACAAAATGTCTGACTGTACCAATCACAAAATAATGGTAAAATAAGCAGAATAACTGTGTAAGAAATAAGTTGGAACCTTCTTTTGCTCTGTATTTATGCAGTACCTAGCATAAAGGTCTAGTCCACAGCCAGGTACTGATTCCTAGAATAATACAGTAGCCAAATGTAAGCAGAAAAGACAAGCTATAAAAGAGCAAAATATCATTACTAAATTAGAAACGCTGTACTTCTGTTTTCATTTCACAGTCATATTTTGGAGATGCAAAGACCTATTTGAGACAAACGTCACGCAGTACTATTTCACTGCTATGGGTTACAGCCGCTGTGCAAAGCATGAACAAAAAGCTCAAACAAGTTTCCTCGCTAGTGCGCGTGCGCTAACCAAAAGGCCTGAACGAAGTACTCTCAGATCTTCATCCAAAAATCTGAAGGGGGGTGGGAGGGAAGGTTTGGTGAAAAATCAAGGAGTATTTGCAAGGTAAGCAGAGGAACAACAGTTAAGAGACTTCACAGAACTCGAAGTGGCATTGTGCTTGGGAGAACTGAAGCACTGTCTTTGGCTTTTAACAGGCTACAAGAGTCCTGGGAAGGAAGAATTTAATCTCAAGTGCAGTTGTGATATGTGATTCTTATAACCTCAAAATTAGGGCATAAAATGACCAGAAAGACTTCTGAAGTTTGAGAAGCCTACAGGAACCAGCAGTTGAGTTCACTCAATAGAATCACATCCTGAAATGGGAATGCGCCAGGACATAATATAAGCTGATTGATGTAAATTAATAATTATGTCCAAGTTTTAGGAAGCAACTAAAACTGCAGGGCAAAAGAGGCAACAACATTGTGCCTCGGCTGTTTACAATCAAAGGCTTCTTCAGTGTTTTCAAAGAACTCGGGTTCACTGCTGTAATAAAAAAGGGACCTCACTTCAAATATTGCTTCACAGCAAAGGGCTTTTTCTCTCTACTTAACTTTCTAGCCTTGTTAGCCTTAGCTGGCAAAAGAAAATACTAGTAGGTGAAAAAATTGTGTAACACCTTGAAACGCTCTCAGGAGCACAAGTGTGAATAATATTCAGGAAAAAACATAATTCAAGTGAACAGGAGGGACAAACTCATTACTAAAGAAAATTTCTGCTTAGTTTTAGGAACTTAACAGTGCAAATATCCTAAGAGACAGGAAATCAAGACTTTTGATTTTTATGGCATGACAAAAAAGCAGGGGGGGGAAAAAAAAAGGTCTAGCCCAAAAATTAACCACCGCATAGTCACAGAGAAGTTTCAACAAACTCCAAATTCTTCAACACACCACTTTTTTTTTTTTTTTAAAAAGATTTTAGCATTTAGATAGACTTGCAGTGACTTAACTCCAAATTACCTCTTCACCAACTTGCTACTCTTACTAGCACTTCGAATTCCAGATGGAAACAATTGCAGTCACTATTTTAAAAACATCCAGAAGGTGAAGTCTGGCACATCCTGCTATTATGTTACTCTAAGTGATTTTTAAACCACTTTCAGCATTTAATAAAATTAAACTATCCTCACTGTACCAGCTTCAAGCACTTCAAATTAACATGGCCATGCAGTTCAGCCCTTTAACACATCAGTTACGAAGGGACTGGAGCCACCTAGAAAAGCGAGTCAAAAGATAAGTTACAAAAAGGTTACTGTGCAATTATTTGGAAAATTAATTGATGTAAAATACAATACTGCATGCCTGTTTTAGAGTTCTGTATTGCAACAGTTAATGTTTTCTTATGCTACATCTTCTTCTCGGTGCAAACAGTCCCCCCTTATGAGGGACGTACCGATCTCACACACAACACGCTGTATTCACAACTAGAGAACTAGGACCTTACAAGGAGGGTACGCACCCAGGAGAGAGAGGATAAGGAGCACAAGAGGGAAAACGAGCAAAAAACCTGTGTCAGTCAATTATCAGAGGTGATAAAAAAAGAGAAAGCTTCCACCTGTCTTTAGACCCCGAAAGCTGTTTGTTTTAGTGTAACTAAAATCTTAATTCTCCAGAGGGTCTTTTGTATTTTGGAGCTCATCAGAAGAGTTGCCTTGCAGCCTTGCTACCTTTGATAGCATCAGGTCACAGATGTTAAGACTTTCAGCTCTGCCAACTTTATCTAGAACAACAAAATAGAGGCTCTTCTAGCGTACAACTTCAAAGCACCCACAAGGTACCAGCGCTATTCTGATCCTGGGAAAGATGCATCAGTTTCAGAACAAGACAGCCTTTTTCTCGCAACTAAAATCTTCAGCAAATATTCCAAATCTGCCTCATCATGTTATTTTCATTTTTGGACAACATTATTCAAAGTGCTTACTATGCTTGTTTCATGTTTGAGCTTTGTTACAATTCTAACAAGCGGCAAGTATAATGTATTTCTAATGTCACAGTTTTGATAGTAAAATGGTGGTTTTCATCCAGAAATAGTTTAAAGACCTAAAGAAATAATCTGGAGGAAAATCTTGCTGTGTAAAGGAACCAAGACAGCACCAGTCTAGGTTTTCCAGCAAACCTACTCTAGATTTTCTTCTCTTTATGCTTAACTGAAAATTACACCATTTCCTTACTACCACACTGTCAGTTTGTACCATTAGCAAAGCCTTTCATGACCAGCAAGCACAGAACTGTAGGCGACCCTAAACATTTCATTGAGGAAGATGTCTTCACTCAACAAGGTTTGTACAGAGCATCGCTGTGAAATGGCAAGTGAAAACCAGTTATGGAACCCCCAAAAGCTATCAACAAAAACCCCCTAGTCCCTAGTGCATTTTATTCTTATTCAGGCATCTCAAACCTGTATGAGTCGGCTAGGTATCCTAATGCTCTTTACGATGGCCACTGATTCTTCTGAAGTACCTGTCCGCTGGCGGAACCAAGCCGGTGCAATACAGGATTATTTTTTTTTTAATCCAAGGAAAGTAAGATTTCAACATTGTTAATGATACTACAGGAAAAACTGGGAAGTTACTATCTGGCTATTCCATTTATTTCCTTTGGAAATTTTATGAACATAGTTCTAAGTTTATCTAAGTTCACAGAGCTGAGAACAGTTAGAAGCAGTCAATCAAGAAAAGGAAAACTACAAAATTAAACTTTCCTAGTGAATACTGAGTGAAAATTAGGAATGAAGAGGAGAGAAAAAAGTTACAGAAATAAAAACGAGGCTCCTGGAAGCAATTTTTTTTTTACATGCATTTATCTATTTTCTTGGCATACAATTTATTTTACCAGCTGATGATTCCCAGGCCTACTATGAAAACCTCACAGGAACATAGAGGTGGAAAGCTGGTAACTAATTGTGACAGCATTTTCCCCTCACAATGAAATATATAAAGTTACTCATAATAAGCAACACTTACCCCTCAACACTACCCCTTAAACACTGTGAGTTTATTTTTTGGCTCAATTGAAAGGATCAGCACTAAAAAGAAACCCTTTATGAATATTCAGCATGTTGACCATTTGGTTTTGTTGAGTAATAAAATGATTCAGCCGCATTCAGCACACGGCCACATAGGAGTTAGTAGTCTCTCCTCTTCCTTATTGTGGCTATGTCCTTCCAGTCTGCCTCATCATAACTGATCAGTCAAAACAGGCGTGCCAAAACACTTTTATGGAGTAAAAAAAAAAAAAAAAAAGGTATAGATCCTTAATCCTAAACCAAACATATGTTAAATACAGAAAATCTGAAAGATGCAGACAACGGAATCAGTTTCTCATTTCCAAGAGCTAGTTCTTTACTACTGTTTAGGAGAGACACTGTTTCACCAAAGATTAAGTGTGACAGTGTTTAGTGTGAACACCCTGCAGAAAAAGCAGCCCCGTCTTCCACAAAGGCTGCAACATCCCGAGCTGTCAAGAGGGGAGCAAACCACCATCGTGTGTGCAAAGGCACCGTCCCTTGTACTCTAAGGGCTCACATTTCTAAATCAGACTAGAAACACTTCCAAAGGCCTAGACTCTCATCCAGGATAAATCCATTGCTGCTTCATAAGCCTACAACGAATGTTTTAGGGCTACTGCAAAAAAAAAAAAAAAAAAAAATTATAACTCCAGATTAAAAAAATGCTATATAAAATCTAATAAAAATGCAACTTTAGAAGGGGGTCTTCCTACTGTAATGTAAATATCTACTGTTTGTCAGTTTTTCAGATTCAATGCCAAGCTGTTGGCTGAATTTATCAAATCAAACATGATGCCAACTGATTTGATGCCAACACCTTAGATCTAATGACACAGAAACGTGCATCTCTTGAACTGACTGCTTCTTAAAAGCATTCTGTGAAATTTACACTTCCATACAACTTTTGTTAAATAATTTACCTTGGAATAAAACTGGGGATGCAATTACAGCTATCTCTTGGGCACATTATTAAAAAGAATAACACAAAACATCAATTTTACCTTCTCTTATAAGCACGTTTGGTTGACCCTTCCTTTCCTAATGCTCTCATTTACTCATTATGAAGACTGAGAAAACCTGAACTTTTTGGTGATCGGAAACACAGTATTATCAACTGTACTGTTGAAGAAATAGGTGTGAGCACGTGTGCAAAACAGACAATTTCATAAGCAATGTGTAAACCCAGCCTTTTCTATCCCATTGTGACTTTGAGTTTGTATACATCTATACTCACATCAATCTTGTCTTATTAAAATAATGAGCTCTGTAAGAATGATAGTTCATTAAAGCAGATTTCCTATAAATTTGAAACTAAAAGATACTAATATTTTCTGTTATTTCTGCACATGCTTATAAAATGGAACTGTTCTTACTCTCTTTTTCCCCTCTCCCCCTCATCATCCCTCCGCTGCTTCAAAAGGTCCGTCCTTTCGTCGCTCTTTCCCCCTCTCCTCCTCATCCTTTCTTTGCTGGTTCTTGGCCTTCTTGGTCCTTACCTCGCTCATTTTCCCTCTTCTCATCTTCCCTGCGCCAATTCATAGCGTCCACATTCTTTCGTCGTTCTCTCTCATCCTGTCTCCACCGCTTCTTGATATCTTTGTCCTTAACTTGCTCATTTTCTCTCCTCTTCTCATCATCCCTGTGCCATTTTATTGTTTCTGCATTTTTCTGCGGCTCCACGCTTCTTTTGAGATAGTCTTGTCGCCTCCTCCTCTTTTTTAACATATCCCTTTCCCTGGCACGAGCCTGCTTTTCTTTCTGGGAAAGAAAAGCTTTACGGGGCATCATGAGCTGCTGCTGTACCTGTAATAATATCGTATCCATGGAATAATATACTATACATACACTCAGTCAGGCACCAACAACTCTCATTTGGAGCTGAATACTTCAAATACTAACCCAAGATCATTTACTCCGTCTTCTCTTTCCTTCATAACCCTCTGCTAGCTCCATATTGGATAATGACAGGCAAGTTGCTACGTCCAGCTCCAGGCACAACACCTAACTGGCACCTTGGCAGTTGGCGCACATGTAAAGTCAACCCCCTAAAACCCCGGGCCTAAGCAGGAAGATTTCTTTCCCCTCCCCCTTACAACTCCTCCCACAGAGTTTTTAGCAGCCACTTGGCATTGCTGCACCCAATTGAAGGAACAGGCTGATAGGAGAGTTGTGAAGGAAACTTGGGAATGTTCAAACCTTAGTTTCTTCTCTTACTGGAGATCTACATTTAATGAAACTTAAAAAGAGCTTATTTATCTTGTCAGACCTCCATCTCTACCTAATCTGGTTGAAAACGGCCAACTTTTTTCTTGGCTGGGCGAGGGAGGGGGGATTAGAAGACAAGCCACAATCTGAAAAATTGTATAACCTTTATTTCCTCAGGAAACCTGGCCAAAACATTTAACTGCAGTTAATGAAATAACTCCTGACTCATCTGCTCAAACTTCCTCCAAGTATGTTATGTCTTGCTAGTCACAAGAACAAAGGACAAAAGAATGTGACTATTTACTTGGGAGTTTCTGCCGAGCAGTCCTGATGAGCGCGGCTTTTTGGTTTTGTTGTTGTGGGGTTTTTTTGGTTTGTTTTTAGAGAGGTGTCACTGAAGACCACCTTTTAACCAACTGGTTTACTTTTGGTCATTTCTCTGTAGTCATCCAACACATTCCCATCTTTAAATTTACTGGTGTTAGTATCTGCAATTTGGAAATCACGGAAAACAGAGCACAGAAAGAATTTATACTAATATCCTTTAAATACTCCTCTGTACACATTGAGCAACGTTTCAGAAATGTCAAACTGCAGTTGTGGCCCAGGTTTGGGTTTTTTGTTTGGTTTTGAATTTTTGTTTAGAAGAGAGTTTTGCAGAGGTCTAATCAAAATGAAAACTGCAGAAAGGACAAAATTACTAGATTAGAATACTTAAGCAAAGCCTAAAACAAAATGAAACAAATGTACTTTTAAAATTTAGCTACCTTATGGAAAGCACTTGTTCCCAGCATGCAATACTCCATCTTTTTCCTACAGAAAAAGCAATGTTTCAAACCCTTATTCTAAAAGCTGTTCCTTTTCCCTACATAACATACCCCCCCGCACACTTAAACCCACTACTCTAGTCCATTGCCTTTGTTAGGTACGTATCATGAGCCCATGGTTTTCATTCCAATAATTCAACCCCAGAGTTCTTAATATCCGTAATAATACTAAAAGGGAAGGGCTGCAGCAGAGTGAAACAGCATAATCAAAAAAATGCATGCAGTTTGGTAACAAGTTAGTGCATAAAATTCAGATTATGCTAAAAATTACTTCATTAGAAAGTGCAGGATAGCTCTCTACTAGACAGCCTGTTTTTAAGTATTAAATATTTCTCAATAACAGTTATCATTAAAATCAGAAAGCAATGAGAATCCAGGATCAACATCATCAGTGCAACCCAGACACTGTAAATCTTTAAAACAGTTTTCATTTCTCTACTGGCCGTGTGCCAGTACTACATTACTGTTGTTTACTAGAGCAAACTTAACTTACTAACTTTTAAAACGTACATTATCTTTATCATTTTATCAGTAACCTGATGTTATTCCAATAACAATAGCATGTTAAAGTAAATCATATTTCATGCAAATGATTCTCCCCCCCTCCCCCCACCCAAAGCAAGTACTGACATTTAAAATCTGTCATTTTTAGAAAACTCTTTTGGGACTGATTGTTATATTTTCTTTCATTTGTTTTTGTTTGTTTTGTTTTGTTGTTGGTTGTTCTTCCCCCTTTAGCTTTATCTTTTCATTGTTTTAACTACAGTATTCCTCCCTCCCCTCCCTTTATACATATCCCAGCCCACTATGACAGTCGGATTTATAGACAAATGAGAGAAAATATCTTCATAGAAAACATTTCAGTTGAATTTCCAAATTTAAACATTTTAATTGAGATTCAAATAGGAAATGTCAGGTTCCAAGGAATAACTTAAAGGGACATCCAACTTAAATTATGTATCTTTGAACTTCCATATCACAAGGCCCAGGTTTTTCCCCAGTTTGCTTCAGCATGAGAGGGTACTTCAGGCAGTCTGGTCATTTCTCTTGCAGTCAAAATCATCTTTCACTTTTGCCTCTGTTGGTTTTAATAAATCACAAGAGGGGAAAAACTTTTAAACCAGGAAACCAATTAATATGCAGTGAAGCTGCCAGACTGATTGAGCTCAAAGCCCCCCACACCCCCGATTTTTCTAGAGTTCAAGTTGGTGTTCCTTTAAGTTCAAAATGTCCAAACGTCAGAAGTAAACAGTCACAACTATCCTTTCAACTATTTTTTGCCCATACTTTGCCAAATGAAAATCTTAACTCTTCCCAATCTATTCAGTACATATTATGAGGCATTTACCTCCAAAATTAATGGTGCTTGGGCGTCTCAGACTCATTGGACAAGTTTCATGCAAAAGCCTCCAAAAATAATTCTCCTTCCAGAACGCCCACCTCAGCGATTATATTACACCTACTGTGTGAGGCCAAAGCCCGGACATAGAAGAAGGATCATATCCTGCTGTACAAAACAAAGCGTTAAAGACAAGAGATAAGAAATGTAATAAGGGCAATCTTACATTTATAACGTACGTTTCATTGCGAAGGACTCCAAAGCTAATTATAAACCACATTTACGGTACCTTTACTGACCCGGAGCTACTGCAGAGCGCATTCCAGCAAGTTAACAGTGCTGCAGGAAGTTTTAGCAGGTTTGTGGCTTAAGCAACGGATTCCGCTGGGTGATGCTACCTGAGGAATATTTTGGTGCTCAGATTTCAATCAAGTTACCCAATTCAGAAATCCAGCAGGATACAGAGAGAATGCTCCTATTCACACATCATAGTCCCACCTTTTGACTGAAGTGGTTAGGACCTCAGTTTACACCTCATCTGAGCTATCAGTACCGGCAGCATAGCTGTCCCCTGTATAGATGAGGTACACTTAGTAAAACACCAACAGCACTTCCCTGTACAGCTAATTTTTCCTAGAAGGTTCCCATACAAACACAGTCCCACCTTAAATTACAAGAATACGGGAGATCAAACAGGTGAGGTGGCTGTCAGCCACAGCCCTAGGGACATTCATTTGGGAAGTATTCAGATTAAAATTTTCAGTTACAATGCTGCTAGTAGGAGGATGTGAAGTAAACCATTTGGGGTAATGGCATGTAAATGATTATGCTTCTGTAGGAAGACTGATAACTCTTCAACTCACATCACCCATGGACAGAAACTCAGTCTTGAACAGACTGGAAACACAAGACATAACATTAGTATCATGACGTCTAGAACAACCAAATCTAAAGTTTATAAAAGCAAAATTTGTTGAGTCATTTATAATTACTTTTCCAAGCAATAAGGATTTTTACTGTTTAAAGTTGTTAGATTTTAATCTCTGTTGATTATTCAGACAGAACATGCACAGCTTAAAGTACAGATTGTTTTTCTTCAGCAAGTATGGTTTCAACAGAAGATACTAAAATGCTCTAAGAAATTTAAAAACACAAAATTCTTAAAATACTTTACATTGAGGCAAAACTGAATATTGCATATGCTTTAACAAGACCACTAGCCGTATCTTCAAATAGCTAAGGATGATGGGTTATTTTGTTTCACACTGGACTATTTTCTAACTAGAAAGCAGAACTAGTGCCCCTGTATCTCTATCAAGTCCAAATCACCTTTCTCCCACTGAATCCTCATTGCCGAAAGCACGCTTCTGGAGGAGGACCGATCGGCCTTGAGAGCAGATGGGTGACAACTAGCGTATCAGTTTGAAGATACGAATACTGAGCACAGGGAAGTACTTCATCCCATACTGGGCCTCCCGAAGGCTGAGTATCATTTCCCTGCATTGTGTTGCTGATGAGAATCACCAAGCATCTGGCATTTTTCTGACTTTATATAATCCCAAATTCTTTTATTTTAGTCCTTATTTTGCTACGATTTTAAGTTGAAGAAGTTCTTGGTTTACATGTGACAGTGCAACATAGTAGCATGTATCAGAGCTGAGAGCAGCTGTATGTTCCTGGACGAAATCAAACAAGACTGTTAGTTTCTTGATACTGTGCTTTTTATCTCCCTATTCCAACTGCATTCAAAATAAGGTCTACTTTTAATCATTTGCCCAGCTAACTGTATTTAATAGCATGCTCTAAAAAGCCAGCCATGAGACAGATTTGCAAAGAAGGCTGTTAGTGCAACATTGAGTGAAATATCTTAAAATACAAGAAAAATATGCAAGAAAATTATGCAAGAAAATTAACCTATGGTTCCCACAGCAATAGAAAAGCAGCCTCCTCACGTATGCAGGTTAAATGATGCTATATAGTATGATGGTGTATAACACACTATATTCACATGGGGACAATGATGGCCTGTCCCTGCAGCAGGGACTCTGGGACCAGACAATTCCAGGACAGCTGAGCAAGGAAGAGGGACAGTCAGGAAGCAGAAAGGTATCTCAGGGAAGAGTGAGCAAATCAAACACACGGGGAGCAGAACCATCAGGGAGAACAGAGAAGTTAGAAGAACTGAAAACTACCGAAAACTTCCTTGAAAAGGTTAAGAGTTGCAATTAAATATCTCCTCTCCCTGCACTGAGTGAACAAGGAGTCTACTCCCAACACGACTATCGCTGCCCTTACATTAAGCATTTTCACTTTCTTCTGTTGGACTCTTCTCTTTCCTCCTTATTTAAGCATTGCTGGCCTAGTTTTCAGAGGGCTGTGCACCCACATCTCCTGTGAAGGTAACAAGATTTGCAGTTTAGCAGCACATCTGAAATGCCAGACAACTAAGGGCTCCTTTTTCAAGTCCGCTATAATCCTAGGATGGAGGCTGTTTTGTAACAGCAAGCGCTCGATTCTCATGGCAACGTTTTAAACAGAGCGCACCTCCTCAGCCTCACCAGCTCAGCCATCTGCAGCACCAAGCTTCTGCCCAGGTAACATGATGGTCTTCAGCTAACTTCTAACACACACCTCTCAGCTCCAACTCGGTAATTCTGTGTGCTCAGCTGCCATGTTAGACCCGGCACTTAAATTCAACCCTAAGCTAGCACATCAGCAAGCACAAGCCCCCAAGCCCTTTAACTTGTGTCTATATCCAAGGTCCTTTAACTTGTGTCTATATCCAAAACGGGCCTAGCCACATTAGAAAGATATAAAGTGAACAGAAAACCCAAATCAAACGCTCTGGAAAAACCTGACATGTTGTTTTAAAGCTAAGATTATTGGAATTGATGGAAATCAACAAATGTATTTTGCTATCTGGTCAAAGCATTGTAAAACTGTCACAGCACTGTGCACATGAAATCACCCCAACTCCCCCTCACACTCAGTCTATTTCTTAAAAGTCCCTTTGTAAAAAAAAGAATTTAAAAATATCTAAAAATCACTTCAGAGATTAAATCAGCTACCTCCAAAAAAATTTCAAGTTGTGTGTCAAACAAAAAGGACCATTTCACACCACTTCTCTGGACATCCTGTGTAAATATTCCTTCAGGAGAGAAGTCCATCTAAAATGTGGTACTAAAAAAAAAACCCACTTAAAATCGTTTGGAGGAAAGTCTTAGGTTCAAAACCTGAACATGCTGTTTCATGTTCATTATATGCAATTTTCAACAAGGGCTTATGAAACTGTTTTATCTCTTTTTTGGGGGGGAGCTTACTGTCTAGCTTCAGCTTGGTGACTCTTGCACTTAGAACTCCAACTTCCCATCGGAGGAAAAACTTCTACGGAAGACAGTTCTAGTGAAAGGAATCAGTAAGGCTGATATGTCTTACTCTCCATTCATTTTTTATTTAAAGGTTAAAAAAAAAAAATCTTCTGCAGTCCAGCAGACAGGGATCTTCTAAGTCATTCACACACTTCTCATTCTTGCTCGATTTCTGGAATTTTCCACTGGTGCCAGAAGCTCCATCTGGTGGGTGTGTACACTAACTGCAAAACTGAAAGGGAATTAACTATTTCCTTATCAACTTTTGTTTAGTAGTAAAAGTTCTGTACACCGTGTAATTTTTGTGCCCCAACACAAAATACAAAATGGCCAAATTTCAATTGCTCTGGGAACCACAACTCCTTATTTCTATTCTTGATGAATAATCTGCTACCTTACACTCTGCTGGGAATTTCTGTTGGGTTTTCTTATTTTGATGACATAGGCTGACGTATGTCATAGAATGCTGTTAGCTAAATTTGAACCTTTTCTAAAGAAGGATGTTTTGAACGCACATGATAAAACACACATCAATTCTGGCAATCTCTACTGCATTCTGAAAAGCAGTTTGAAATTGCATCCATTCTCTTGGGCATGCTATACTTCAGCGTATAGGAAATTTTAAATTAGAGGCACTAGCAGCTCAAGAAGTAGGCTTACACACCTACTGCCATCTTAAATAATATCGTTTGTGACTGTTCCAAGATCTCAGAAGATAAACGTTTATATGCATCCACATACGTGCAGTGAAATCAATACGCAATATACGTACTCAATATGATAGCCTCCCTTGTTTAGGGCTATTTCTTAAAGATTTCAGTTTGAAATGTAATAAAGCCTGCACATCTTGCTGAAATTTGAAATCGAGACTGGAGATCATTGAAGCACGAAGGATATTATTTGCTTACACCATGATATCCACACTGCAGTGATCAGGAAAAAAGGCTGCATGAATATGCTGTACAATTCCAAAATAATCCTCGTCTAGATTGTAGCTAAGCATCAACAATCCCACAATAAAAACTATTTTGGAAATATAAGCATGTTTCATGAATTAGCAGTTACCATTTAAATTAAATCAAGAATCATCTTGAAATTTTCAATCCAAAGCTGACAAAAACATTTGGATAATTAAACAAAGCAGCACAGAAGTCTCTGTAAAATGTGCAAGAACAAAGCATGTAATCAATACAGACGTAATTTACAATTGGATTACGCTGCCATCGGATTAGACTGCAAGTGAAAACCACAGTCCTGTCTTCTCTGTGTCATGTTTTCCTGACATCACCACTGTGTCAGCAGCCAGAGCAGAGACCTGATCCAACTGAAAAGGAGTTTTTCAGGCAGAGCGGTTCCTTCATTCACCCAAACAGAAGTAAGTGCTAGGGCCGGTACACGTAGGGTGGCAGGAAGCGTGGCTCAGGCCACCCCTTCCACTGGCAGCACAGACACAGATACATGTAAACCAATAGTGAAATTGCAACCCTTAGTGCGTCCTAACTAGTAAAATGCATTGCTTGCACGCTGGTATAAGTGGCAGAACAAATCAACGAAACAAAAGAGAGCATACAAATGCTTTTACAAGCTCATCCAAAACCCTGCCAATACATGCTTTCTCAGACAGTAGATACATTAGACACTGAAGGGATCTCGCCAACTGGCTAGCATCTGAGTATTTAAAATGTAAAAATAGTTGGTAAAGTAGGCTGATGCTAATTGTTTTTCCTTTGCCTTACCACTTCACACACGCTATGCACAAATGCTGGCAATACATGATTGGGTAAAGTCTGTAAACAAGAGCTTAAAATCAGTCTTACCACTTCACGTTTCTTACCTCTTTCCCTTTCTGTCTAAGCATAGCTCCCAAGTGTTCCAATCCCTGACTACATTCCAGCGTTAATCCACCTCAGCTACTGCTGTCTTCGGTCTGACTCAGGAACCTTCGATATTCAAAAGGCTTCATAGCAGCAGCAGCAGGAATGGGGAAACAAAACAAAACAAAAAAAATCACAAACTTAAGTTTCACTTTTTAGGGGGGGGGAAAGCATTTTAAAACAATCATTTTGCCTACTTAGATTTCAAGATACATTTTGCCCCCTTACTGTTGCTGCTATGAATCTGCATCACTAACTTCTTTGGCCCAGCTGCAGCACAAGCAAAGAACTATCAGATCCAGAGTCGCATCAGAAATCAATACACAGAAGAGGTAAAAAGGGGTGAAAGAAAGAATGCCTGAAGGCTGAGGCCTACAGGAGAGAAGAGGAGCTGGGGTAGGGAAGAAACACCAAACAGTGAAGCCAGGCTTGAGAGCATGCCCTTTTCCTACATTTAAGTGACTGGATGACCTGAAGAATGTTACTTCAGTGGACGACTGGCTGTTTACAGAGTTACTTAATTTCTATTTCTTGTAAATTGTTTCAGATACTACTTGAGAAGTAGATTTCAAATGAAACATGCTGCCATGTGATCTGGATAGCCAAGAACTTGCAGGTGTGATGTGTTCATAGAGCCAACTACAATGGTTTAGGACCCAAAAACCAGTATCAGTTTTCATCCAAATCATGCCACCTTAAGAAAAAAAAAAGTAAGGATATAAATGGTGGTAACTGAAAGTGACTCACTGCAGAAAAAAATGGTATTTATTCCACTCTTATTCAAAACCATCAACCGTCATACACATTCAAAAGCACTAATGTGATATAAGAGTGAGACACTAAATTTGAGCCTCATGTTTGCCTTTCAACATCAGCTAGCTATAGTGAAGCTCTGAATAATGTAGTTTCTTCCTTGAGGCATATGGCCCTCAGGTAGATAAATAAGAGTTACACCCTCTCTAAAAATGTCTTTATTCAAATCTAAAACACATATTTGTTTTTTATACCAGATCTAAGTACTTCCTGAAAGCTCAAAATGAACAGGTCAATTGGGCCATCCTGACTAGGAAAGCAAGGGCATTCTTCCCAAGATGTGCCAGGTGAGTCAAAACAAACCTTCTACATATACAGAAGGCATAGGATTTTTTTTAAAAACTAAATTAACATAATCAGGAGTTCTTTTTCTTCCAATGCATATACAGACATTTACATTACAGTATCCTTAAACCAGTACCTTTTATTCTCATCTCCATAGCTGATACTATTATTAGGAAACATACACTTGTATCAACATATTTATTTCTATGAGCAGGACTACCTCCACATTAACAATTATACGGTTACAGTTATGTTAATAAAAAACATACCCTATATATATATATATCTCTAAGCATAGAGCAGATCTTATTATATTATTTTTTATTATATTAAATTAAAAAATACTGTAATGCTTGTTTAGATGCAGACCAACATAGTCAGCTGTTATCTCTTTTTTAAACAAGCATGTTATATGCATATAAAAAAAAAATCCCAGCAAACAGCATTATTAATGTACAAACTCAGCTGAACTAATAATTTAAAAAAATAGCCCATCTTTGCCCACGTGGATAAAGCAGATCAAATGACACCTGTGGACCACCCTGACCAGCTGATCAATTGCCGCCCTACAGCCAATTCACTCCCTCTCTCCTGGCACCCATGTCCTACAGACTTCAGACTGTGATCCTCATCATATCTGATCCTGGTTTGTTCATTCCGATGTATAAAATTTTGTCTCTCTTAAACCAACGTCAAGTAGTGGAGCAAAGATAACTTCCCCTTTCTGGAAAAAAAAAACCACCAACCCCCCAAAAAACAAAACCCCACCACAAAAAAGCCCCATCCCAATAGATTTCCTATCAAGCTGCTAAATCTTATTTGCAGCCACCTCAAAATACATACATTAACCCATGAGCACTGTCTTTGCTCCCACAAAATGATTTGTTCCAATTTCTTTCTTTACATCAATCAAATCAGCTGCCATCTTAATAACAAGTTATAAAATACACATTTGGACTATATGACTTCTGACTACTGATAAGATTCTGATATGGTTACGTATTCCAGGAATGCTACTTTAAATTTTAATATTTACTTTCAATATTTACTATTATTATGGAGTGGTAAAGCTGGGTTGGGAATAACCATCTATTATTCACTCCGCAGTGTGTCGGAAGCACAACTGACCTTCCACAGAAAATTTGTACGTGCATTCATCTAGAATTTAATACCGAATTCAGTAACTGTAGAGTTCAGTTTGGTAAGTACCTAGCAAGTGCTACTTTATACTATTAAAGCTTAATTAAAATGCTGTTGTAATATACAGCTGTAAGTGACACATACCAATTCTGAAAATGCTAATGGGCATCTTCTGACAACTGGTAACTTCTATCCTACGTATACAGAAAAAAAAAATTTAAGTTATTCATCTCATCCTGAAGAGCATATACAGTCTTCCTAGATGTTTTGTTTGTGCAGCTAATGCTTAACGCTGTAGGGCACAAACTTTCCAAAACAGTCACTAGGTTCCTCTCCTGTGAAGGTTTTTCATTCCTAAGTATTCTGAGCAGCAGACACTGTTCACCACTTGTCTGTCTCACCTACAGGCAAAGGCAGCCACCTTTCACCTTCCCCATCCCTTGCACATCCAAACAACATCTCCCTGCTGAAACTTAACACAAATGATCTTACAAGCTCTTAATGACTTTTAAGCTCTAGTAGTTCCACACAATATACTTTCAAGCATAAATAGTAGTAACCTAAAGAGATGCTTTCTATAAACCTGTCACATGGACCACCACTTCAAGTAAAAAAAAAAATAAAAAAGTTGTTTTTTTTAATAATGGGGCACTAAAAATATATCAGTTTGCAAGGATCTCAGAGAGTTGTCCCCAAACACTGGCAGCGTCTCATTTCTATTAGACACCAAAAAGTCATTCTTAAAAGTTAATTAAGAAATTTAGTAAAGGGCAGCGTACTATTAAAAAAACAGCACAAAACCATCTATCTTAGTGTTAATTTTGGAGGAGAACAAGTTATTTGTTGTGTGTCAAAAAGGACATCTCTATTTTGACTGAAATTCATTTCAGTATTTGCTGTAATAATCTTCGGGAAAGGTAACAATCATGTTACAACCCATCAGCCTCAAGTGCAATTTTATTAACGATAGTATGTTTCTCTTCCATTGCCTCTTTTTAATGTTTTAAGATTTCAACACATATCATGGTAGATGTTGATCTGCTGATATCAAATTACTGCCCAACACTGCATATGCATATCTAAAAAGGAACCAAGCTTTGGTTTGTTTTGTTATTAAAAGCAAAAAAAAAAAAAAACCACGCTTTTCTGTTTTTTAGACAGGATGATCCATCTTTCTGACCTAGAAGGATGGCAACTTGTAATTACTACAGTTACCAAAGTCCCCAAGTGAAAGTTTTTCCAAGTAGCCGACAGCCTGCAAGAGGAGAGGACGCTGGTGGCCTGCAGCACGTACAGGCTGTGCTGCACAGGAGCCAGCTACGGTTGGTCCATGCTACACTGACAGGTAGGAATCGTGTCTCCGTTATCTCAAACACACCTTGTACCTCCAAACAGAAATAGAAAATAGTAGTAAAAATAAATAGAAACATAGCTGGTAAGAGCAACCTTAAAAAAAACAAAGGAATTTCTCTAAATGGAATGAAAACCTCTTTCACACCTACCAAATGGCTTAAATACATCCAATAAACAAAGAGCATCAAAACGTCGAAGTGCCCGGTTACCCGGACTCTCGCCTACGGCCCCAGACAAAGCACTCGATGCTTCAGCAACGCCTCACACTCAAGTTTCTGCCGCTGCAGCCATGCGCTCGGAACGTGTGAGAGAAGCCATGCAAGTTTATAAGGCAAATGGCACCGCAAGCCACAACCAAGTTTTGGTACAATTACTAACATCCTCCACAGAGCCTCGCAAAGCCGCCCTCGAGCCTCCATGTGCTCCGAACTCTCCCGCCCACCCCGCGCGGGCTCCCACCGCCCACCTCTCCCTCGCCAACCCCAGCGCTGCCCTCCCACCGCTACGGCAGCGGCCCGAGCCCCCCGCCCAGCAGCAGCAGGCGGGCGAGCCGGGCTCCGGGCCGGCAGGTGGGCCGGCAGGTAGCGGCCGGCGCCCGTCCCGCCCGGCGCCGGGCCCGGTGCCGCAGCCGGGGCTGTGTGGTGGCGGCGGCCGCCGGCCCTCCCGCCCCGCCCGCCGCAGCCCTGCCCGCCGCGGGGAGGGCGCCCCCTACCGCCTCCCTCCCGCACTCGGCTCGGCGCCGCCGATGGGCTGCGGTGCATTTTGGGTGGGGGCTGGTATTTTTCTTCCACGGCCATAAACCGGGAGCGACAATACCGATTGAACGGGAGGGGAGGGGGCACCGCCAGCATCGCGTACGCCGTAGGACTTGTTTTGGAAATGTCGGGGGCCCCCCCCGCCTCCTCCGCCCCCGGGCTGCAGCCGCCAAGTGAAGGGGGTGCGTGACAAGGGGGGTGCAGCTCCCGGCAGCGCAGCCAGGCTCGAGGGTTTGCCTTCCCCCGCCTTTGTCTGAGAAACGGGTGTCGGTAACTATAGCCCAGGGTAGGGAAAGCAGGGATGGGTGAGTCAACGTTGCTCCATCCCGCAGCCGGTCCCCGGCTCAGGGTGCCAGCCGCGGGTCGCGCCTTTTCCCGCAGGCAGAGCCACCCCGGCTGCCGGCGGGAGGCTGCTCCCCATTCATCGCACGGCAGCCAGCGCTGCCCTCCGGCCTCGCTCCAGCGCCAACTCCGCCAGCGGGGACCCGCGGCCGGCCGCCGGCAGGCTGCGGGCAGCGCCGGGATGCCGGACCCGTTCACCGACTCGTCATCCCGCTCACTTCGCCTTACCGCCAGCGCAGCCCTGGCCATCGCAGCCGCTCCCGGGACACATCCGTGTGCGGTCCCCCCTACCGGGAGGGGGAAGGGAGTAGGCCGGGACCGCATCTGCGGCGCGGGCCCCGGGCAGAAGCCGGCAGCGTAGCGGTCCCCGCAGCCGGCCGGAGCAGAACCGGCCTCCGTGAGGCGGCGAAGTCTCTTCAACATGTGTGCGGCCGGGGGAGGGGGCCCGCCTGCCAACTCCGCAGCCCCCCCCCCGGCCGCAGCGGGCAGGGCGGCGGGCACGGCGCGGGACTCCCGCCCCGCCGCCGGGGTGGGGGGCACGGGGCTGCCGGGGGCCGCGGCACCGCCGGGCGGAGGGAGGGAGGGAGGGAAGGAGGGAGGGAGAGAAGGGGCGGGCGGGGGCTGCCCCCGCCCGGGTCGGACCGCGGACTCGCGCACACACCTACCTGACTGGGGCTCTCCTCAGCAGCGAGGGCGGGCGCTCCCCCGGCACCTCTGGCTGGGGGTGGGGGTGCGCGGAGCTGCCTCCCTGGCGCCGCCCGGGTCCCTGGGCGGGCGGGCGGAGCAGGAGCCGGCGGCGGCGCGGGGGAGACAAAGGGGGCTGGATGGCGGGGGGGGGGGGTGGCGAGTGTGCGGGGGGTGGCCTATGGTGAGCGGGTCCCGGGGGGGCGGGGGCGGCGGCGGCGGCGGCTTCACTGGGCTCGGTCCCCGGGGCGGGGGGTGTGGGGCTGCGGGGCGGGGGGGGGCTCCCTGGGCGCCCTGCAGACAATACAGCCGGGTCCCTCCTGCCCAGAACCTGCCCTGGCCAAGATGGCGGCCGAGAAAGAGCGGAAGTGACGCGAGACTCTCATTAGCATACGGGACTCATTGTCCGGCGGGAGGGGAGGGGGCCGCGCCCCGGGGGGGAGGGGGCCCGAGCCCCGGTGGATCCCCGCTGGCCTGGCCCCCATCCCGCCCCGCGGGCCGCGCCCCGGCAGCGGCGGGCGGGCGGGTTACATAACCCCGCCGAGCGGGGGGGCGGGAGGGGGCTCTCGCGAGAGAGACGGAGGGAGCCGCCGGCGGCGGGATCTACCCCGGCCCCGCTAGGAGGCGCCGCGCCCTGCGGCTGGGTCCGGAGAGGGAGCTGACGCCGCCCGGTTATCCCTCCGCCGCCCCCAGCCGGGACTACATCCTGTCCTGAGGGGCCGCCGCCGCCGCCGCCGCCGGCGGGGCGGGGGCACGCGCCTGGCGAGCGACGCGCCCACGTGACCGCGGTGCGCGCACGTGACCGCGCGGCCGTGAGCACACGGTCTCGTGCCGCGGCGAGCGGCGGCCCCGGCGGCGCCTCAGGGCGCGCCCGCCCCGCCCCGCCCCGCCCCGCGGCGGTGCCCGCGCCGTCGCCTCACACCATGGACAGCGCAGCCCGCGGCGCGGCCCGGGCCGCCTCCCCCCCGCGGACCCGCCTCAGGCGTCGGGCGGGCGCCGGGCAGCGGCCCGCGCCCGGGTCTGCCCTTCCGGAGCCATCGCGCCCCTCCGCGGGCCGGCCGGGGCGGGCCGGTGGCGGAGCCGGGGTAAGCGGCAGGCCGGGCTCGGCCCAGGGGCGGGAGGCTTCGAACCGGGCGACGGCTGTTGGGAGCGCTGCCGTCGGTCACCCGCCGCGAGGCCTTCCGTACACAGCTGCCGCAGGACGGGTCGGGGAGTTCGGCGAGGTGGCGGGGGACGCCTCGCGTGCTGGCGCTGTGGCTCTCCAAAAGCTAAATTCAGCGCATTTTGCCTTAATTTCCTGAAGGCAAGCACCCGATGGCGCACGCGTGTCGTGTTTCTGGTGAGCTTTGTGCACACGTGTCCGCACGCGTACGTGCAGCAGGCAGATAGCCGACTTCAGAAGTGTCGTTTCGGAGCGGTAACGTCCGGATCGTGACAAGACTCCACGTGCCACTCTTCCTTCTGGATCGAGACAAACACGCTCGAGATCTCTTCAACAAACCGGGCCCAATTCTATAGCACAGTAAAAAAAAATTCTACAAGTGAAAGGGAGTGGTGGCTTTTGTTACTTCAAAAATACACGAACACTTGAAGAATGAAGTAAAGCGTAATTCCTTCCATCCTCAGCATTGAAAACCTTTCTCGTTCAGAGTGACACGTATTATACTTAAGCTTTACAATACTAGAAAGAAAAGTCTGTGTTTTCGAATCATTGCCTGAAGTATAAAAGCATAGAGAAGTTGTCATAAATTACTTAGACCTCATAAAACTCAAGGATCTCCTACATTTTCAAGTGACTGATAGCCTGAAAAATGTGTACGCCACTGTGTTTATCACAATTCACGTAAATAGCTTTTGTGAAGCATTTAGTGACATTTTATCGTATTTGTTAGCTTGCTTTAAGACTTCCTAGTTCGGCAGAATTTAGAAGTAAGCTATGTGTCGCCGTCTGGAAATCACACCTTTATTTCACCAGGTACTTTCATGGTGTCTTCACATCAGTGGTCATAAGAATCAGCACGTCATGGGACGAGTCTTTCTTTCGCAGCAGCATGGAAATACACAAAACTTACCTGCAAAACCAAAGCTTGCGCTTTAGCATTAAAAGGGTTTTCTAGAACTGAGGTACTTAAAAGTTCCTCTGCGACATGCATATGTGAAATGTGTCTCAACCAAGGGAAGCAAAGAAAGCTGGTTTGGGTTTTCTATAATAACTTCAGTTTGCCTTCCAAGAGTAGATATTTTTTCCTTTGATGGCACAATTAAGAAAGTATGTTGGAAAACATTTCTGAAATGTTAAGTCAGTACCACATTCAGAAGCTATCAACTAACTTCATGGCCGCTTAAGCCAGTTTGATTGCTATCAACTAAAATACGCAACCCCAAACAAACTTTAGGACTTTCCTATTTCAAGACTTTTTTATTGATGCTTTACCACTGACCATTTTCAGCAATCACTCACTAGTGATGCATTCTAACACACTTTTACTTACCTAACTTGTCTCTTATTGGTCAGACGTCTGTTTTCTTCTCAAAATTAATTTAAATTTTAGAAGAAAGGAAGAAATGTTTGCAGCACATTTAATACAATATTGTTAGATAAACTTTCCTTTTTTCTGAAAGAAGAAAACAAACCATGACAATAAACAATTCTAAAAGGTTTGGAGTGAAGAATGATAACTACTGGAGTTGCCTCACCTACTGACAGTTGTATGTCCATGTGATGCTTTTGGTTGTATAGAAGATACTTAACGGAGAAGATGAATTGTAGTAACAGAAAAGAGAAATGGACGTTAGCAAGCGCTGATTTAGATATGAGGCTGTGAGACATTCTTGGGTCATTTGGTTATGCCTGGAAGATGGGCAAGGTTGGAGAGGATTGCCCCATTTCACTGTATCTGTCACCACCATACTTTAGGGCTCTGGCATGGATTTATTACACACAGTAAAGAAATTGCTAAGAAAATACAACCGCAACAACAACAAAAATGTGTAAAAATACAACAGCACCGGAAAAACAAATTGCTGACCCGTAGACCTTGTAATCTAAGGGTAGAATTTGAGAAAACAGTGAGAAGTGGCTGAAGGTTAGAGGAACTGAGTTTAATGGAACATCATAATGCAATTGGAAATAGAAATTATATTTGATAGATGCTTAAGCTAATGAACACAACATGAAGATATGTGCAAAGGACACAGTAGCACAAGCAGAAATAGTTGGAATCCAGGCAGAACTGAACAGGCTTTTGGACATCCTTCCATGTCCTGAACTCTGGGTGTGAGTGTCGGTATCAGAGTAGTTTTGTATCTTGCTGTAGTTTCTTGATACTTACCAACAGAAGCCTCCAGGCTGGGCTGGCAGCCAGAGCAGCTGAAGGTAGAGAGTCCTCTAACCACTTCCTCAATATCAACAATATCAAGGAATTCCCAGCTGGAAACAGCATTTCCAGCCACGATGGTGGTACCCAGTCCAGAATTAGGGTCAAAAAGAGTATGGAAAACAATTTGTGAAGAGTTCAGAAGCCGGAATTTGGTGTGAGAGGGAGTTAAATTAGATATGGATTGAAACAAGAGTATCAGGAGGCAGAAATATCAACTTAGTGCACAAGATGGATGATGCAGGCAAAGTTTTTTAAGGCAAGGGAGAGGACAACAGGAGGGAAAGCTAATGTAGCAGCAGAAGTTTGAGCAGATGTGAGCCATTGCCTGCTTTGGGGTTAAGTCTGCAATGACAGGGCTGAAAAAAACGGGGGGAAGGATGAGGCGGAGTATGTAGAAAGCAGTCCTCAAATGACGGACAAGATCTTGTTCTCATTTAGTTTGGTGAAATTTTTCATGATGGTTTGCACAGTATGACAGTTATCAACAGCAAGTTAGGAAAGAAAGATGAGAATAATACAAAGTTTGCATTGAAAGACTGATTTTAAAGGTAAAATTCAAGCAGTAGGCAAGAAGGAGAAAAGGAGTCTTGAGCCCATTTTTCTCCTGCGTGTGCAGAGTGAGGTGAACAAAATGAAACATAAGTTGATAATACTCCTAATATACTTTTTTTATTACAGAAGTGGCTATTTTTTCTTACAATAGACTATGGCCACTAGAAAAATCAGTAAAATCGTAGCATTGTAAGAGAATAAACATTTAACACTGGAGGGGAGACGATTAGCATTCCCACGTTGAATAGATATAATTGAACATGTGTTGTGCTACTGATTCAGGTCAAAATTGTGCCCACATTCATAATTGTACTAGTTTAGCAGCAAGTACTATGTTTGGTTTTTATTCAAATGCAAAATAATTAAGACAACTATCAATGGCTTTAAGCACCTAACATAATTAATTATATAATAAATACAAGTAAGTTAATCCTCAGCAGCATTAAGATCACTGGTCTCACAATGATCTTTAAGACCCATTAAGCCATCTAGCTCTGATGCTGTTTAGACACTTCATCATCTGTCAGCATTCTCTAACCTTCTTCCATGAAGATGACTTTGGGAAAAGTCACCGGGAAGGAACCAAATTGAGTCTGCATCGAGATGAAAGCAGGGAAGAACTATCCCTCGCACAGAGTACTCTCCTCCTTTTCTCCTTGGTTTTTAAGAAGATACTCATATTGAGCAAGTCTGTGATTAGAGCTGCTTAAGATAGGTTTGCTTAGTTGGTTGGGATAACTTGAAAGGAAATGTTGATCCCTTAGACTGATAAGAAATTTATCTGTCATAAGCAACACTTAAATTTCACTTGGAAGCTGGTCAGTCAAGTATCATGTCCTTTGGAGGTGATGCTGTACTGCCATGACAAACTACATGCTCTCTGTGGATACAGGATTGACATCTTACATGTTGTCAATGCTTTCAGAAACACTGCATTCAGATAGGATTTACTTAATGAAAGACGTTGATTAAAATTGAAAAATCACCTAACTTCAGTATTTCAATAATTTATCACTTTCAAGCAGCTTGTCTTTTTTACTTCCCCTGCATTGTGCAATAAGTAATACAGTTATTTTGACAGGATCCACCCATCAAAAGTACTGCCATATGCCGCCTTTGCAAGAGCAAGCAGAATGGAAAACTGGACTGGAAATGAGAGCTCTCCAAACACACTGCAGTCATGACATGAAAGTCACCATGTAGTAAGTAAATCTGGTTATTTTCTTCCGGGGTATCCCCCCAGCAGTTGCACAGAAGTAGTGGGACAGAAGGCCCCAAAGCATTCTCAAGCAGTGACCGTAGGAGCTCAGTCAAGATCTTTCCTGTTCTGGAACAAAAGTAGAAGTATCATTTAGGGCTCAGATTTTCCCCTTCCTGAGAACACAGCATTTTAGGAGCTAGATAACCATCCCCAGCTTCCCAGGAAATAACAAGTTCTCATCTGTGGTTTTGTCTGGGTTCACCTCCTAGGGGTGTGACATGTTTGCAGAAAGTCAAAACAGGAAAGAAGTTTGTGAGCCAAACACAAAGTTGTTGGTGTTTTGTTTTGTTTTTTTATTATGATGCACCATTGTACCAATTTCTGCTGAACAGTCAGTGCAACTAACCTTGTGGGGATAACCTTCCAATTTATTGTCTTTGCCCACTGCTGCTTTGTTGAAGTCCCTCTCTCAAGGGCTGAGTTCTCACACCTAATTTTGGATTAAAAGTTGCAATTCGGTTTCCTTCTCTCCAGTCCCAATATATTTCCCCCTGAACAGTAACAATCACAATCTACAAGAATTTATAAATGGCCACCATGTCTGAAGAAAGAAGGTAAAATGTGGCAGGAACCGAGGAGGAAACGATGCTTTAAAAGTTTCTGTGCTTTACAGAAGCTCTGTGATTACCTTCTTTATTCATGTCTTCTACAGCATGGCCCCTTCGAGGTAATACGTCATAAAACAATGATAAAGTTTGATAAGCAATCCTCTCATCTGTTATACCCTGTCCATACTGATCCTAATGTTAAAATTTGCCTACAACTCTGGAATGAAAAGAGTTTTTTTTTCAACTCCGTTGAAAAGCTGTTGCTGAAGTCATCAATGTATTGAACTCAGTAGGCAATCTGTCATTTAATTTGTGCCAAGATTTCAATCCATGCTTATACTTGGAATCTTGATAGACGCTTAAATAAATATTACTGATTAGTCATAATTATTTTTTACTGTTGATATGCAGAAGGTTGTGCAACCTTGCAGTTGGCTTTCTACACAGTCCACTGGAAAATATGTTTTATTATAGTGCTTATATTGGCAACGAGGTAGATCTTTATTGAAGGCTCAGATTAAAGCCTCAGATTAAAAAAAAAAACAAAAACAAATGAAAACTGAAGCTGGCTCCCTCCAACCTCAGATCAGACAAATCCTCACCCACAAGACCCAAACCAGGTAAGTTAGGGATCTCATTTTGATACTGGTTTCACATTCAGTTGGATACGTTAACCAGGCCTGTCTGAAAGGGTTGTCCCAGCTTCAGAATCATAATGATCTAGGTCAGAGGGATTAAACAGCTTGACCTTGTGAATTACATACCTAAATCTTCATATGACTAAGAGTGACAAAATCCATACCTCAGGCTATGAACCTGTATTGCATATCCCTGAGGCAGGGCTATCGAGGGTGCTGGGGCATGAGGAGACCACAGCGGCTCACAGTCCAGCTGCCATGTAGTGTCGTTGATCAGGTCCTTGGACAAGAGGTGGTATCAACTCTAGCAGCCCCCAGTTATGTGTTTCATCTCACAGTGGGGGCTTCAGGTTGTCCGATAAAAAACTGCACGCTAATACAGGGCTGCTTACATCACTCAGCTGGGGATGTGCATTCAGAAGTACTCTCAAACCAGAGTGCAAGCACCAAACTTAGGTCAAGGATAATCCTAATGATATGCCATGAAAACTCCACAATCCATTCTTTTTTAACTTCAAGGCCATTGGGACTGCATGCTTAAAGTTTAGCACATGCTTTGGCTGTTCTAATGGATTTGAACAACTGAGTCTGCTGTGTAAGTTTTCATACATCACATTGAATCTCTGGCCCACGATAACAGAACAAGAGACCTTCCCAGAGCCTTGCCTGTCTGCCAGAGGAGGTAATCAGTTTGCTGTTCAGGGGAAGGTGAATATTACTGGTGCAAAATGTGAGTTACCTTCTTCCCCCTCTTCCTTAAACATGCCCAACCAAATACATCCATGATATATACCGCTTTAAGCCAGGAAGGAATTAAAACTCCTGTTCTTGCCAAATGATTGAGTGCTTGCAGACACAGATTCCTAAGAAAGTATAATAGAGAAAGTGCATTAGCAGAGTATTTGTGCCTTCACAGGAAATGAATATGGATGTAATTAAGAAAAGCTGATTTATGTGGAAGTGTAAAACCAGGGACATAAAATGAAAAATTCTCCGTAAATGTCAAGTCAGTGTTTTGTGGTGGCCAAAACAAGGCACGTAGAGTATTGAATGGTATTAAGAAAGGAACTGAAAACTAAAATGCCACTATATAAATCCCTAGTACATGAATATTTAAGACACTGTATGGAGTTCTAGGCACCTGATCTCTATTGTTCTACTATAGTCTGCTACTAACATTTTGAGAATAGCAACGTGTGGTGTGGCTTCTGTCTGAGGAAAGTAAAAAAGACAAGACGATATGATGAGGGAATGAGCAGGGTTGATAAATTAATAGGAAAAGGCAAATGGGAAACAAGAAATAGGGAACATAGAATCCTAGAATCCTAGAGTGGTTTGGGTTGGAAGGGACCTTAAAGATCTTCTGGTTCCAACCCCCCTGCCATGGGCAGGGACACCTTCCACCAGGCCAGGTTGCTCAAAGTCCCATCCAACCTGGCCTTGAACACTGCCAGGGATGGGGCATCCACAGCTTCTCTGGGCAACCTGTTCTGGTGCCTCACCACCCTCAGAGTGAAGAATTTCTTCCTTATATCCAATTTAAATCTACTCTCTTTCAGTTTAAAGCCATTACCCCTTGTCCTATCACTACATACCCTTGTAAAAAGCCCCTCTCCAGCTTTCTTGCAGACCCCCTTCAGGCACTGGAAGGCTGCTATAAGGTGTCCCCAGAGCCTTCTCTTCTCCAGGCTGAACAACCCCAACTCTCTCAGCCTGTCCTCATAGGGCAGGTGCTCCAACCCCTTGATCATCATCATGGCCCTCCTCTGGACCTGCTCAAGCAGGTCCATGTCCTTCGTATGTTGGGGGCCCCAGAGCTGGACGCAGTGCCCCAGGTGGGGCCTCACAAGAGCAGAGTAGAGGGGCAGAATCCCCTCCCTTGACCTGTGGGTCACGCGTCTTTTGATGCAGGCCAGGGTACGGTTGGCTTTCTGGGCTGCAAGTGCACATTGCTGGGTCATAGTCAGTTTTTCATCCACCGGTACCCCCAAGTCCTCTGCAGGGGTGCTCTCAATCCACTGATTGAGAACATCTGATGAACTTATTAGGCAGTAAGTTTAAAATAAACAAAAGAACATACTTCACAAAATACACGTATTAAAATTGTTGACCTCATTGCTACAGGATGCTGTAGAAGCCAAAACTTTAAATGGATTCAAAAAGCAATCAAATTCTTAGAAAACACAAGGAACCATTAAAAGGTCCAGACCTTCTTGACCTCTGGCTCCAAGAGACCCTGTATTACTGACTGTTGGTGTACTTGGGTGAAGATCACACTAGCCGTGTTTCTTCCTTGCTTTCATTCTGCATCCATTATTGAGCACTCCAAGAGGTAGCATAGCCATTCCTGCATAACTTCCTTCTTGCGTTATAAACCATTCCTCCCCTACAATACTTATTCTTTTAAAGTTTTGGGGTTTATGTTAAGAATTTACATAGGTGGCCTTCAAATACAAAGAGGCTTGATCAGAAGAAGCTGAGAACAAATTCAAGTAACTCAAGAGTTTCTTTTGAGCAACCTGGCCTGGTGGAAGGTGTCCCTGCCCATGGCAGGGGGGCTGGAACCAGATGATCTTTACGGTCCCTTCCAACCCAAACCATTCTATGATTCTATGTTAAAAAAGTAAAAAAACAGTTTAAGTAGCATTAAGTGATGGCTATTTCATCCCATTACTTGCTAAAAAGATACTAGCTTTATTAAAGAAGGACCTCTATTAGAGCTCTGAACACTGGTTACAGTATTACGATACTTATTTTTCATGAACTCTCACAGCTGTGCATGCAAGAGAAAAGGTCAGTGGTAGAATGCAGTCTTAGAGCTTGTTTTTGCAACGTTTTCCTATGTACATAACAGTGTTTGAGTTCTGGTGAGCTTCTACAGTGCCAGATCTAAGTGCTCAAAGACAGGGAATACTTTAGAACCAGATGTTTTTAGTCACCTCTGTGGACAAACTCATTGGAAAGAAAGTACTGCAGGCTGAGATGTGGGAAGGGATGAAGGGAGAGGTGATTTAGGCCAGTTCTGGGCAAAGATTCTGTGGGATTTTTTTTTTCTAACTCAACATTAACAGCATACTATTTTATGATTCTCCCCTCTGCAAGTGCATTGAGGGTCAAATGCACAAACAACAGCTACCTATTCTGAAGTTCAGGTTTTTAAAAAGTTACTGTAAGACAACTTTTGAAAGTGCGTTCAACATTCACTGAGTTATCTGCAGCCCAGTCCCCTTTTTTTTGAAAAAATATACACTCTTTTTGCTGGGAAGAACACCCAGATGGTTTTCATGGTATATGAAAATTTCCATAAGTATTTCCATGAAAATTTCTATGAATATTTCCACTGGATCTGTGCATTGGTTCCTTGCAGTAGTGCTTTCTCCCAAGTAGCTTGGTGCAGGCTACTGAAATCAGTTTTACTGTTGTGACCTTTTCTTGTATTGTAGAGTGTCTACTTGTGTCCTGATGCCATGAAGCACTTGTTTTCGTTTCTTTATAGCACTCTTTCTTGATAACTTAAATACCATTACCTTTAAGCATAGTAAGAAATATTACCTATTTATCTAAAAAACTGAATATAGCCCAGTCATGTTTCAAATTTTCATGACAGAGCACACAAAATATGCCATGTAGTGTGATCCTAATTTGTATGTAGAAGCACCTTCCTCCAAACACGATCTCGTAAATAAATGAAGAAAATTTACCGGGTAATTTTCATAATTAAAAAGTAGGCATGCACATTCTAAAAGCTAAACCCTAATTAGCAGCAATTAGATCATGAGTAACTAATGTAATGGACTTTAGTTATATATTGCTACATAAAAGGCTGAGAAAAATATGATCTTGTTGAGAGTCAATTTGTATTCTAACAAATGGTTTTCAATAGTCTGTAAATTTGAATTAACATCTAAAACCTCACTATTTGGTCATTAAAAACTTTGTGCCTATTTTCAACTTAAAATGTTGATTTTAGCCATGAAACCTCCAAATGAAACATAAATAGATGATACCTATTCACTGGATATTTCAGTGGCCCTTTAGACTCAGAGATTTATTTCCGTATATATTATTAGATCTGATTAGCCTGCACCAAATGAAATTATGTATAATTTGCTGGAAAAGTACAGGCAAATGTCACAAAATGTACAGTTAAGTCACTGTAATCCAGTTAGAGGTAGATTCAAAACCTACAGCTACATTTTTTAATTATTTTAAAGCAAATTATGAAACGTTTGTCTGAATGCTCAGAAAAGGAGAAAAATATCAGAATCTCTACAACTTCACTCGAGAACAAAGGAATATCTCTAAAGCAGTCCACTAGAAAATAAGCTTTTGTTTTAAAGTTCTATTTAATTAATTTTTGTCACTGACTGTAATAACTATCTGAAATATGAATTTATCATTTATCTACAGACTTCCTAAAATTTTTTTCCAATATTAACAACTGTATCTAGTGTACTAAAGGAGTGCAGACAAACAAAAGCCAAATAGGCATAATTTTTAGGACATTTGTTGCTTCTCCTCTCCTACCATTAATTTTCTGGTACAGGTATCCACAGAACTATCTTCCCCCACCCCCCACAAAGAATGAGGACATACTTTTCATGTATATATAAAGCCATTATCAGAAAAACTTCATCCTCTCGCTTACTTCTCCCCCCCCCAGGTGCATATTTGATTGCAAGGGCTTCATAATTTCTGAGTTCTGGCTACATCAAACAGTGAAACAAGAAATAGTATTACTCTGCATTTCGTTCATCAGGATCTGGAACAAATACAGATTTTACATTGCAAACTGTTATTTGATATAAGAAAAATCTATCAAGTGTCTTCAGTGAGGTGAATTGGGTCTTCTGTCACCCTAAAGTTGGGTGAGATGTCACACTCCTGTTTTATACATTCTAAAAATGTTTAGTTTCTAAAGAAAATAGGAAAAGGGAATCATCTGCTTCTGGACAAACACACAGAATACAAAATTATTCCATACATACAATTCTCTTTCTTATCCAAAGAATATTCCTTCTTTCCAGTCTAGGAACAGTTTTACAAAGAACAAATCACTGTAATCATCTGTATTTCCTCTTAAACTACACAAGCTGCTATCAGTTCTGTAGAAACTATTCTCTGTATCTGCTTTAAGATACATGTATATGCGTGCTGAGGAAAGAAAGGGAACCAACTGGTATATATTTAAAATACTATCTGCAAACCACAGAACAAAGATAAATTCTGTCTTTTTTTTTTTTTAATGTCCTTGCTTGTCTTCATTTCAAAATCATCTTTAGCTTCTGCTGAATAATGATTCATTTCTAAATGCAAGAGATCATTTAGCTTTGTGTTCTTTATTAAGACTTTATTATTTTTACAAAAATAGAATAGAGCATTAGTCTTTATTAGTTTTTAGTTTAACATACAGTTCATTTATTTTGAAAGGAGCATTTTGGGATACAATATATTTAGTTTATTATTGGTGGTTCGTTTAATTGTTAGTTTATAGCAGGTCTTCTGGTCACCACACAAATTATCAAGCGTCTGCTATTATATATTAAAAACCACACAGATGTCAGAAAATGTTTTTCTAGAAAAGTTAATTGAGGAATAAACTATCATGTTGTAGCAAACAAGGTCAAGAGTCCCTTTAAGAAGGAGACTATTTCATTGCCTCCCAGTTTAGATTCTCCATAGACACGGTCCACAAATGAAATAGGAACCTGTTGAAACAAGCAAAACTATTTTTAAGGTTCAAAACCTAAATAATAAGATATTCTTTAAACAAAAGAATGGCCTTTGAACCACAGCATGTTTAGGCATGGAAAGAAGGCAAGCACCAGATTGGCTTCCTTTGTGTCAGTTCTTACCAGTGGCTTTAATGATGCCCTATAGCTGGGGAGCACGAAATTAGCTGGTTTATCACCTTTAAAGATGACCCAAAGACATTACTCAGTCAGAACAAACTTAATAGCTTAAGTGCACTAAAAGCCTGGGGCTTAAAATGAACCTTCACCACTTTCCTTGTTAGCTAAATTCAATACCTTTGACTCAATGCCTCAGGAAGGCAAAAATCTCCCGCCACCATGAGACAGCATTCTGTTCAGCCGCACCACTGGCTAGAGGATGACATCTGAATATGGCAGTTAGTGCATAGTTTACAAGCGATACCTGTCTTTGTCTTTGACCATTTTATAGATTATTTAAAGGTTTAAAGGGCATTTAAAACACTAATTTTGTTTTCCTTACTTAAGCAGTCATACTGTCCAGATCAACTCACTACTCATAAAATGGCAGGAACATACTACTTTTCAGTAATTTGACCATGTACAAATGACATATGACAGGACATTCTGCCAACGCTGTATTAGAATATTCAAGAATTTCCATATATGTTTGTGTGCAAAACTGAAATACTTCAGGGGCTAAAATAAAAGGACTACATTTGCAAAAGTCATTAAAAAATTGGCTTAGCGTTCTGCTGGCAGTTTCAACCAGAAATCATCTGGCAAGTGGAACACAAAAGTCACCACACCCTTGCATCTGTGCCAGGACCGAGGATTTCTCACAATTCTAGCAGATCAGTCCACGGTAGAAGAGAACCCAGGGTGAGAAGATGGTAAGGAAGATACCTAAAACGGCACGCAGATAGACTGGACAACGACTCTGGCTTTCTTAGGAGGGTCCCTTTGATGATCCCAGTCAGCATCCTGGCAACTACAGCTAGCTGGTCTACGGGGCATGGACACAAAGCACTGAATATGTAGTCAGTGCAGGATGCCAGAAGCGACATTTTCTGACCAGTGATGAAAGAATGGTTAATATCTCACCTAATAAAAGGTATGCAGTGTGTCCCTTCAGTATAAGGCTTAGCCACCTGTGTTGTTGCTGGACTTTGCCTTTCTGGCATAAGAAGTTCTATCATTAGTCTTAAAGGAAGCATTTTCAAAAGGGTGCATTCCACGCACTGTGGCACATTTCACATACGGTAAAGTACAGCAAAATGAGACAGAGGTGCATACAAGACTATGCAGGTATAGCTTGTGTCAGTTCATCTCATCATCCGTTTGTTCCTTTTAGACTGGCAGGTCTCAATCTTCACTTTCAACTTTGCTGAAGAAATATTTTATCCTCACAACTGTATCTACATTTTACAACTGCATAAAAACTCCTATTCTGCCTGTAGAATGCAGGTGCTTGCAGCACCCGCAAACCAGGAATTAAGACATCCAAGTGTCACCTCTTCTGGAATTTTGGTATTACTATTTGGATAATTATAAAATATATTATAAAGATCTTAGGTATTGATCAGGAAATACTGTATCAATGTACTTGAAACTTAATGGAAAATTTTCCTGCCCCAGGAAGTTACAATATAGAGATGATACACAGAACAGCAGAAGTACAATAGTCTTATTTATAGGTCTGTGTCAGCAATCCAACCACTGTCAAGTTTGTTACAGTATCACAATGTAAATCTGAAAGACAAGGCTGAAGCAGAATAATGAAGCAACTTTTCGGATGTTAGAGAGAACTCTTCCCACAGGTGAGAAACCAAAGGAGGAGGGAAGACGATGCTTACTTGAGAATGGAACAGATGAATTGTGGAGGATGGCCTAACAAACCCATCACAAAACAGAGCCCATGTCTCAGCACTGACTGGGAGACATTAGGCCTAGTGAAGACTGTCCGTCAGGCTTTGAACCGGAAGACAAATGTCTTATCTTTGATGCTATACAGCCAGCAGAGGAATGTAAATAAATGAGTGGTGGGATCAAATAATAGACAGAAAAAAGGTCTTTGCAGCAGCAGCCTGAAGGGGGATGAGCAACTCAAGATTGCATTTTTTTTTAAAGCCAGAGAAGTGTATTTTACTGTTTTAAAAATGTGTAGTAAACAAAACCTCATCTCACCCTAGGCTTCAGTATCTGGATATACAGACAGGTGAGGATTTAATTCAGCAATATTAGAAAGCAACACATGAATGCAGATGGATGTGAAAATGCAAAAAGTTAGGGTCAAACCCCAGCTACAGGCAGGATAGTGATGTTGCTCCATAAGCAAGAAACACGGAAGAAAACAGTTTGTTTTACTGTATGGAAATAGTCTACCTAATGTTGACAGAGAAACGCAACACGTAAGGTTTAGAGAGGGAAGTACCAGCAACAGTATTCTCTGACAATTCACGGTCATGAAAATGATGATGAAGAACTGGTTCTGAGATTTGCTGCAGAGAGAATTCCAGTGAATCATCTTTAAAGACACCAGCAAGAGCAATTCAATGAAATACAAAAGGCAGCAATTTGACTGCTGGAAATATAGGATCTAACAATTGTTTGGAGGTCTTTTTCAAGGATTGTAGACAGCACATTCAAAGACTTAAGAAGTGGAAAGTTGTGATAGCTGGAAAGTTGGAAACTAACGAGGTAATAAATGACAGAGAACGGAATAAATCCGAAATACAATCAGGTTGCTGGAGAAAACAAATTTGAAAAGACCTAACGAGAGATGTCTGTACAATATGAAAGAGGAAAGAAAAGGCTCAGAGCAGCTTCATGGTGTATTTTGACTTCTTTCTCTGCTTTGAAGAATCTTGTAAAGTGGTATGCAGCGAAAGAAATGGCAACAGGAAGAGGGAAGGAGCTGAGAAGCATATCAGCCAGGGGAATAAGTAACTGGAATTTCAGATCCGGTATTCACCTGGAAAAGTTGGAAAAATAGAGTTCTACATACGTAATTTCTTTATATTGATTTGAAAATCTTGCCTCTTGGAAGCGCACAGAATTTCCTAGGCTCCCAGTAATCTATATCTACATTTAAATGAAAGCACAATATACTTATCAAAACTTTTACTATACCTCTCCAATAGTATATCCTAACTGTCTAGCCCGAACAATCATCTCCATCTGGAAGACGTATCCTTTAGAAACACATTTTTCCATTAGTTTCTGTAAGACTTCTTTTCTGTATAACCTGTAAATGATTAAAAGGAAATGAAACCTAAAGCACAATTTCTGAACTTCGGAAATCAAGACAGTGTGTCGGAATCTTAACTGTAATCACTCACTCATATCATTACTATTTTTTAAAATCTTTAACAAAGTCATAGGTGCAACAGTTCTTGCAATCTAGTCTACTATTTCTTACACCTTTTCCAAACAGAATTCATAGTCCTCAGTAAAGGTCTGTTCTTACTCCAGTTCCTTGTTCAGCAGTTTCATGTCAAATAAAACTTTATGAATTGCAAACCAGACCCATACCTGAAACTCCCTGTTAAGTCTGATGCACCTGGTCTCAGCAAAACCTGAGTTATGAAATTGGCACCACGACTGTGAAAGAAAACATCAATGTCAAAATTGCTCAGTACACAATTTCGAAAGATCAAGCAGAATTTCTAGAAAATAAGTAAATATCATCCTACTAAAAAAAAAAAGAAACCTTTTATTGATTAATATGAAAAACTATATTTCTAATATGTTTTCACTGCTAGATTTGACTAATAAATCATAAAATCTTGAAATCAAAACCCAGCGTTTTGTTTTTCAAATGTAGGTGATTAGTAGATTATTGAACTTCTCTATGAAGGAGAAAACAATGATTTTTAGAAATGAGGTTTACAATCTGGTTCTTTATGGTAGAACTGTCACTACAACACACGAATACAATACAAAAGAAACAAATTTGACAACAGTCAAAACAACGGTTTTCTTCTGCCTAACGTTCACTGTAAGCGGAGAATAAAAATGCTTCCTGGACAAATGTGAGATTTGGATTTAGAAAATCAAGGTTCAGTTTTGGTTTACACTGCTTTCATACTATGATGAGCTCCACTGATGAAAAACATAGTGAGACTGAAAAGGCAGTCATGACTACTTTGCTGAGGGCTATACTACACACTGATAAGATGTGCAAGTCCTTCACCTTGTCCAGTATGATGTAAAAGGATTCCTCTGTAATGTCCATTTAGCTCTCTTCCTTTTTTGGGGGTGTATATATTATTTAGATTCACAAAAAGATGAGCACTTATTCCAGCCATTAAAAAAAAAAAAAAAAAGAGGAAAAATCCAAATACAGTCCCTGTGATCTCCCGATCAGACTGGTAACACAATTTCTGCTCCTAATTCTTTACAGTAACATATAAATCAGCATTAACTTATGCCTATACTCTTAAATCAGGTGTAAGAGAGAAAGACTATGCAGAAACTTGTCGATTACCTCCTCAAAATCTGTAAGTCCCTGTAAAGCTGAGATGCCAGCCTCCATCTGCTTGTATGACCTTGACAGAGTTTTCCTCTTTGCTTTATGGGTGAAACCTCTCCCTAGTGTTCACTGTAACTGTTTTCCAGTAAGGTCTAAGTAATGATTTATTGACATCGATCGTGCCAGATAGTTCTTAACTTATGACAAACCAGAGTGTCAGCAGAGGGGTCTGGCAAGTGATTTACTGCTTAGGGAAAGGACCATTACAGCTATTGCAGCTAACTAAATGTGTCTTTTAAACCTGACAAAAGTGTTATAGTCCCAGCTCATTCTTTGGATGATGAAGCAGAAAGACTGCCCCAACCTGATGCCGTGCAGATTTGTCCACTGTTCCAACCCATTTCTCAAGCCTGGTCTTATCGTTACATTCTTTCTTGGTGGGTTTTAACCAAAGAATTTGCAAATCATGCATGTTTCTATTATTTAATATAATTTTGCAGTACCCAGTACTATTGACTAAAGACTCAGTTCAGCTCACACAAACTGAGTACTTGGAATTATTATTTCTAAATAACAAATTTATGTGTAAATATCTAGAAAAATACTAACCTGATTAATTTTCTTTTCAAATCCCAGCCATATACTCCTCCATTTCCTTTATATCTTGTTCCAGATACAATATCAAAATTGCCTTCTTTCTGCTTTCTGTAAGCAATTGGTTTTATCAGAAAAAACAGGAGGAATATTTATATGAAGGTAGTACAGATTTCAAAATAAGAACAATCACTCTTTTAGTACAAAATCTGAATTTTACAAACCTTTGAACAAATAAGTAGAGAGGAAAGCCATAGTATGATGGCTATAAGCATTACGCATTTAAAAACCTGTTAATTGTTCTATTATAAAGAGCTATTTCAGGGAATCTTTTACCAACTATGTCACAGAATTTCACAGACTACTTCATTAATAATTCATAAAGACCAACTTATGCATTTTTAAAGCCTCTCTCTAGTACAGAGGACAGAATGATTTTAAATACAGATTTAAATATTTAAATTACACAAAGTCATAGTAAGAAAAAAAAAAAAAAGCCTGGAACTATCCACTATGTCCATACCATGCCTGACTGCTGCAGGACCTTATCTAAAATTTTAGGCCTCCAGTAGTACTAAGCAAGAAAGTTGAAAATTACACAGACTGCGACCCTCAGCCTCCAATGTAATGCCTCTTGGCCATTTCTCACAAACTCAAGTGTTACAGGGAGAGGAAGGTAAGAGGTAGGCAAAAGGGAGAGAAGCATTGCAGCAATAACTGAGGACATGGTCCCCTATTCAATATCCCTACATGCACACATGATGAAATCATTAGAATTGGAAGATGACATTTATATATACACTTTTCAAAGCTTTCAATTCTTGCCTTGCCAATTTTCTTACTACAGCTAGACAGCTAATACAAGAATATAAAGCTATCAAATATTACTACAAAACAATAAATGTTCAGAAAGCATTCTCTCATTCTACAATCAGCACCTACCTGATAAACTCTGGAATAAATTTTGGCTGAAATGGAAGGAAAACAGATCAGAAAAGAGAAAGGGGTGGGGGTAAAAATAAAATAAAATAAAATAAAATTTAATTTAATTATAACAGATTAAAACCACAGTACATAAAATACAGACTTACATGATGAGAGAGGTCAGCATCCATAATAACAATAAAATTCCCAGTGGCGTGCTTCATTCCATGAATATAAGCAGTGCCTGATGAAAACAGTACAGAAATCATTTCCCTCGCTATTTTAACATATGCAATCTTCTAGCCACAGTCTTTACTTAGTTTCTAAAATCTCTAAGTTATACTAGAAAAGGATCAACTAAAAACTCCTAATATTTATTTTTAAATGATGTATCAGTCGTCAAACATTAAAGTTATTTTTCCTTTTCCCTATACTTTCAGATTGTATAAATATAAACTTTGGCAAACCCTACTGCACTAAAAATGCACAGAGAAACATAACTTAATAAGTAGGTCACTATTCAAAATATCATTTTCAGAAGTGCCACAGGCACTTATGAGCCACAGAATACTAGAAATAGGACACAGACAACAAAATAATCACCGACAGTTAAAAAACCCTGATTTCTAGACTCAGAATTTACTATTAGTGGTATATAGATTTTGGGTTGTTCTCCTTGACACCATGAATTATATTCTGATACCTAATCTGAAGACAGCCTTTTTTTTTCTTACTTTAGATTTTGTTGCGTTTTATTCAGCCTGTGTGAACTGGTGTAGCTATCTTGATAAGAGCTGTAACAAGTTTTGCTATTACAGTTTTCCTCAATAATGCAAACTTCTGATCTGAGTCATGGCATTCAAAGATAGCGCTGCTTCCAAGGACAGTATGGCACCACAACAGAGATTAAAATCTGGCATATACTCTCCACTGATCCAAATTACTCTTGAGTCTTTCTGTTAACGTCATAAGGAAGAGCTAAAACTGAAAACGAAACACTCTCAACTGATACCCTTAGCAGGCGCTCTCACAGTAAACTAAACTCCTCGTTAATGAACAACCTGTCTTTCCTTTCTTTTCCATGTTGTTTGCAAAGTTACACAGTAGGAGTGTCAGGGATTTGTGTATTGTGCATGAGTAGTAGATATGGTACAAGAAAAATTTAAATTCAGTCAGTTTTAAACCATAATACTGGTCAAATTAGGACAAAGGAAAAGGCAGAAAAAGCAATAAAGACATGTAAGCTTTTTGGAGTTTTAGATAAATGAGAGATGTAGAAAAAAGTCTAGAAAGATGAATTTAAATAGCCAATTCAATATCAAAATTAGAATTTTACTTTTGTTCAGTGGACTGGAGAAATTAGTCAGCTGCAGTACTCAGTACACGAGACACCTCAAATGTTTTACCAGCACATGGAAGTGGGGCTTGCCAAGACATTTAGCAAGAAAGGCAGATACTGAGTTCCAAGAAATCAAACAAGGTATTGCATTTTATCACTTTCTCCATTCCTGTTATAAGAGAGGAGGGATAAGGATACAACATGAATCTTAACAGATGGAAATGTCTCCACTTTATTTTAGGATAGTTTCCATACTACAAGTTTTAATGCCATTTGTGACTTCCTAGGATATCTGCTTTTTTCTAAAGCAAATAATGACAAACTTGATTTACATATTCTGTGAAATATGGTATCAGAGCTATAAAATTGCAGTCCTGCATCATTCCATGCAAATTTTAATGATCAATCTCAGTGGTACAAGATTGGCTCCCAAATTAGTGAGATTTCTGCAACACGAGTAACTTTTGCTATGTACTTCAAAACCTTTGCTTCACATCTCAGTTAATAGGTGAGACAATACGATAGTAGTTTGAGTGCTGTACATCCGTCAGATATGTATTTTTTTATTTAACTATAGTCATAATTCACACTGAAATGGGTTAACTGTGAAGAGCTCTGTCCAAATACGTGGCAGAAAAACATCCCAGCCTTCTCTGGAGATTGCACGAACTATGGTCAAATTTTTGACGCGTCCTGCACACGGGGAGATTGCACAGAAAGTACCACTGTCCCCTCTGGATCAGTAGCTTCCACACAAATACAGCAGCTACTCTTGTAAAAAAATTACATGTTTTCCTCAATTTAGACCCCTCATTCTGTAATCAGGGAATGCAGTACGGGAGAGAAGCAGCATGATGTTAATAGGAAAGTACAGTTGTACAGAATTGTAGTGACCACAGTTTTCAGCTTTGAGGTTGTAGGGAACTTGTTATACATAATACTCTGTGATTTTTATTGGTGTGGTTTTTAAGCTTGTTCACTTACAAAACACTTGATGAAAACATATATTTCTGCTTTTGGGCTTTACTGTGATTTTTCTGGAACTTTATACACTAGAATCAATCAAAGAATACAGCAGGGGTTTTTTTAGTTTGTTTTTTTTGTTTGTTTGTTTTTTGTTTTTTGGGTTTTTTTTAGTACTAACCAGAGTTAATAAGGACTTACCAAGGCCCAACTTTCTTGCTCTGGGTCTTAGAAGCTGCAGGATATATTAAAATATACATACATTACTGGAAGTACAATTTTAAATTAATTTTAGTGACACCTTAAAATTCGCTATTTTCAAGATATAAGAATATTTTTAAATGTACTTTTCATTTTTAGAAATCTAGATAACATATAAAAATAAATTTATCTGTCAAAATACAGGAGAAACAAACCATTATATTAAACAGGTATTTCATCAGGTCATATTTAAAAACAACCCCCTTTTAAGCTTTACTTAGCAGTTCTGCGGTAAAAAACAAAATTAAAAGCACCATCTTAGTAACTAAAGGATTTCTTCAAATTCCGCTATCTGAAATACAGTTATAAATCTAAACAGCAGCCTCCCCAGCACCATCGCTTTTAAGGAATTACAAGCACTAACAGCAAATATTTTAGCAAGTTTCCCAAAGCGATTTAGCACACTTTTAGTACTGAATATAAATTTCAAGTTTTTCATGTGCATACGGATACAACCCGTGAATAATGACCATACAACAGTATTAGTAATCTTGCAGGATACGAGTGACCAAGCTTTAAACCTGTGCCCAGTATCCTCAGCTCCTGCAGGGCCATATGAAGCGCAGGGGGAGAATGGGGCACCACCACTAACCAAAGATGAATCTAACTTTTAGGTCATCATGACAGTAATTTAACTTTCAGCTCTTCCTGAAGTGCCTTTGATACTAGTCAGCATCTGGGGAGGAGAGGGTAGATATTTAAGCAGTCATCTAAATATACTTCAGAAACAAATATTAAATCTCACTTCTAAGTCTTGGCTAATTTTCATGCATTATGAGAGGTCATAACTAACGTAACGCAGACAAGGACATGGATATGAAAGAGTAATCATTAGTGCTTCTGCTGATTTGTTATTTTGGTTCTGTTTTGTTTTTTCTTTAATAAATAGTTAAATTTGAACATTAACAAAAAAAAAAAATCACTTTGATTCCTCATCTACTTGCTTGAACATGTTGGCCTCTCGTTAAGGTAACTACATACCACGTTCAGTAAGCATAATGTAGTAAGTGAGAAGCCCCACGGAGTTATTTGGATGGTGACTCCTGAGCACAAATCAGAACAATGATTTTGCTCAGGAAACAAAGAACTGAACTTCAGGTAAGAAAAAATAAAATTATCAGGAAACAATGAAAATTCACCTAATGAAAAAAACCACAGCTGATTTACACTTCTGCAGTAACATCAGTGTGAGCTGAAGGCAGTGCCTCCACGTAATTCCACTCCAGTGTGCTTGGCTCAACACTGCTGCAGGGGTTGGTCCTCAGATTAAACTTCAAAATTAAACTCTTGAGCAGTGAGGAAAGGCTGGCTAAATACTTGACACTTTCCTATTACTAGTATCAAAAAAGAAAAAAAAGGAAAAAAAAAAAAAAAGACTCTAAAACTTCCCATATACATTGTTCTTAAAGTAATCTCTATAAATGGTACTTAATTCACAAATACTCTTTAAAACCTTACGTTTACACAGTAATAGATTAGGAAAGTGCCTGACACTGCTTACAGCACAAAACTGTCAAACTGAACGTTGGGTTGTTACACTGTTCTATGATAAAGCTTTTATTGAAAAAAAAAAAAAAAAAGTTACTTTAATGGCTCATAAAGACTACAGGAGTGATGCTATCTTGTTGTATATAATTGATGGTTTTACAGTTAAATAGAAAAAAGTCCTGTTATACATTAAATAGAAAAAAAAAAGTCCTGTTATTGAGGAATGCAACTAGATGGACTAAAAATAAATCACAAAACCAGACTAGCTTTCATCTTTCCAATTTCCATATTCCTGCAGTCAAATGAAATGGAAGTTTATCCAAACCTCATCTTTCCCTCAGGCATGCACAAAGTACACAAACAACCCCTATTTGTTACTCAATAGCACACAGCAATGCACAAAGTATTGAAAACATTTTGCAAACTTTAATTCATGACTCTGCATATGAGTTCGTAATGCTGCTAAGCAGCTGCAGGACTATCGTAATTTTACATTTGCCTAAAGTGGTGGACAAACACTTCGATAACTTGTTTAAGGATTTAAAGAAAGTGCAGAATCCAGGGACTCCACTCCAGTTCTCTAAGGGCTTCAAGTACTTTCCAATAAAATAAAAATGAAAAAAATACAGAATATACAACTCACTATTTTATCTGATCCATATATCTTTTCCAATTGTTCAGCAATTTCCTGTGTCCCATCCGGGCTTCCATCATCTATGATGATAATTTCAAAATTGTTTCCACTGAAATGAGAATTATTTTTAAATGAACAAATGGAAAACCCAGTTTCACTACCTATATAATTTTGAAAGGCACGAAACCGAAGAATAGATGTGATTTTCTGGCAGTTAGAAATACACGCTGTGGTTATTCTTACAGCTGTAAGACTATGCTTGTAGTGAGAAAACGTGACTCCGTGTCACTGTTTGAGGTCTCACGCTGCAATTGCTTCACAGGACACTGCAGCATGTCAGCCTCATCGTTACCCCAGCGCGACCGCAGCGCTCGGTTCTGGCCTCGCGACTGGGAAAGATGAAAAGCTCAAACTGCCTTTGCGCTTTCAGCAGCCAACACTTCCCTAGCAGCTGCTGCAGAAGAGATCAGACCCACGCCGGACCTCTGAGTAGAGTAATTTCCCTTCCCTAATTAACCTCGGGGAAGAGCTGCGCTCTTCGCTACGGGGTAGGTACGCCTGGCTGTGCCCCCTCCCTCACTAGTGAGAAGTGTTATGTATTTCACAGCATGAATCATGTCACTGTCTTCCTAAGTTGTGGCGTCATTTTCTAAATTTTACGGATGTCTGTTTCCTAGCTCTGCAGGCAGCTGCTCTGCGCTTACCTACCGAAGCCTCACACCGAGCGCTGAACCGCCCGAGCCCGTCCCTTAGCGGCTGCCAGCTCCGCCCGAGGGGGCACCCCGGGCCCGTGCTCCTACACCACCTCTCCCCTGCAGCTCCGAAAGCCGCCTCCCCGCGCCAAGGGGCCGCCGGCTCCGTCCCTTCCGCCGAGCGGCGGCCCCGGCCGGCCCGGGCGAGGGACGGAGCTCAGCCCCGGCCCGCTGAGGGAGGCCGGGGCCCTCACCCCCGCACCGCCCCCGGCCGGGGCCCGGCGCCCCCGGCCGCCGCGGCCGGTACCTCTCCCGGAAGGTGCGGGCCAGGAGCCAGACGACGAGGGGCAGGTTCTCCCGCTCGTTGTAGGTGGGCAGCAGCACCGAGAACTTGTCGGCGCCGCCGGCCGCCATGTCGGCGCGCTGACGCAGCCGGAACCAGCGGGGGCGCGCCGCAGCCAATCAGGGCACGCGGCGCGGCCGGAACCGCCGGGGGCAGCCGGCCGGAAGCGGAAGTGGCGCGCTGTCTCCGTCGCTCCGTCTGTGCCCTCAGCCATGGCGGGCGGCGCGGAGGCGGCGCGGCTAAGCGCTGAGATCGGTCGGCGGGAGCAGGAGCTGCGCGGCTTACGGGAGCGGCTGGCCGCCGTCCTGGCGGGGGGTGCCGCGGGGGATGCCGCGGCCGCAGAGGAGGGTGCCTCCGCCTTTCCCGGCGAGCTCCCCCCTCTGCCCGCCCAGGCCTCGCTGAGCAGCGCCGACATCCTGCGGTACAGCCGGCAGCTGGTGCTGCCCGAGCTGGGCGTGCGGGGGCAGCTGCTGCTGGCCCGCTCCTCCGTGCTCGTGGTGGGCTGCGGCGGCCTGGGCTGCCCCCTGGCCCAGTACCTGGCCGCGGCCGGCGTCGGCCGCCTGGGTCTGGTGGATCACGACGTGGTGGAGACGAGCAACCTGCACCGGCAGGTGCTGCACGGGGAGGCGCGCCGGGGGCTCCCCAAGGCCGCGTCTGCCGCGGCAGCCCTGCGGCTGCTGAACTCCACCGTGCAGTACGTGCCCTACTGCGGCGCCCTGAGCCCCCGCACTGCCCTCCAGCTGGTGCGGCAGTACGACCTCGTCGCCGACTGCTCCGACAACGTCCCCACCAGGTACTTGGTGAATGACGCCTGTGTCCTGGCTGGGAAGCCCCTCGTGTCCGGCAGTGCCCTCCGGCTGGAGGGGCAGCTAGTCGTGTACAACTACCAGGGGGGGCCCTGCTACAGGTGTCTCTTCCCCAAGCCCCCTCCACCAGAGACAGTGACTAACTGTGCGGATGGGGGAGTGCTGGGTGTCGTGCCAGGCATCATCGGGTGCATCCAGGCCTTGGAAGTGCTGAAGATTGCCTCGGGAATGGGTTCTTCCTTCAATCAGTTCATGCTGATGTTTGATGCCCGTGAAGGGAGATTTCGCAACATCAAGTTAAGACCAAAGAAACCAGACTGTGCTGTTTGTGGTGACAATCCATCTGTCACCTGCCTTCAGGATTATGAGGCATTTTGTGGTTCTTCTGCAACAGACAAGTGTAGGACTTTACATCTGCTGTCCAGTAAAGACAGGGTATCTGTAGAGGAATACAAAAAACTGTTGGATGAGCAAGTTCCTCATGTATTGTTAGATGTTCGTCCACAGGTAGAAGTGGATATCTGTCGCCTGGCACATGCTGTCCACGTTCCTTTGAGTAAATTAGAAGAAAAAGATGAAGAATACCTGGAATATTTAGAAAAAAGAATTTGTGAAGAAAAGCAGAGAACTAATGGCCAAACGTCTTTTCCTGTATATGTTGTTTGCAAATTAGGAAATGACTCCCAGAAGGCTGTAAGAATTCTGCAGGAGTTACCTGTCAAAGAATTTGGTTCTGTGTTAGCTAAGGATATTAAAGGGGGTCTCATGGCTTGGGCCAGTAAAATTGACCCAACGTTTCCTCAGTATTAGAAATTTAAATGGTGAAAAAAAAATTACAAATTTTCATAGTAAATTCCGTAGGGTTTCATCTTCTCTGTAATGACTATATCATGCAGCTAAAACAGGAGAAAAAAATACTGTGTTGCTTTTTTTAATGGTAATTTTTTTTACAAGAATTATGTATTTTTGTAGATGTCTGATTATTTTTATAAAAATGTGAAGCTGTCCATGGAAATTGAGAGAAATGTGTTTCTTGGTTATTGTTTAATAGTGAAAACTTGGAATAACTACTTAATTGTGCATGTGATAATTGAGAATGACTCCTAGTTAGTAGTTACAGCCTGGAGAATGACAAAGAACAGGGTCAAGTGTTGAAAATTTTTACTCGTTCTCCGAACTGCCTAACAAATTGAAACAGTGCGTGCAGTAATTAAAAAAAAATAACTAACTGTTAATCTCTAGCTGGTCAGTAGCACTATTAAGCCTGTTCCCTATTATAGGGAATTGCCAAGACAATGCTGACAAGACTGTTTTGTCAACATCTTTTAGTTCTCCGTAGAAGCATTGTGTATTTATGAAAGAACTGCTCACTGCAAATAACAGCACCTACAGCAAGAGTGTTCTGTTAAGAACTTCCAGGTTCGTCCATCCTCATTTGTTGGCGGGCAAAAAAGTGTATTCCCTAACTTGTATAGAGAAACCAAAGTTAACTGTTAATAAGACATAAGTTTGAGCCCAGAAAGTTTATAAAACATGCCAAAAATGCTTTTGTGAGGGCTTAGAAGATTTTAGAGATTGAGAGGTGAAGAGGAGGTGAGAGAGAAAAAAAATAGGTGTGCGGCCTCCCTTCTGCAAATACAAAGTAATATTTCATAAGCTTTCTCCCTGTTTGTTGTGGTAGTTGCTTATCCCCAGTTGTACTGTGTTATTTTTGTTAACTGGCATGAAGAGCTATGCATATCTAAAAAGTTCTCGTAGACGAACTGAATGAAAAGAAAGAGAAATAAATAGCTTGTCAGCAGAGAGCTGCCTGAGTCCTCATCACTTAAGCATAGTAATTATCTTCTTATTATATTAATTAAGGTATGGATTTCCTTTTCTTTCTGAAGAGGAAAAAAAACACCTGTCATGACTAATCTTTGCATTATACAAGGGGAAAAAAAATAGTATCGTTATAATTAGTAGTCGAAAAGGCATATTTTAGTAAAATAAATGTGAGAACATCCATACCGCCTACTTTATTATAACATGCCATGGGTTCTAGCGATGATAATCTTAGTCTCTTGTGAAGGAAACAGTTAGGTGAATTTATAAATACAAAGTTACATGTCTTGCCATTTAGAGGACAATGAAAACATTGAAGGTCGTGTCTTAAAGTAAGCATTAGTGCTTTGTGGTGTGTAGTGAGACAGTCATAAGTCAAGACCGGTTAAGACAGGTTGCGGAGGCTTGGTTCAGTCGGACCATCTGGCTTCTGGGGGGTTTCAGCTTTTGAGAATTGGAAACCAGAGGGACTTGTTTGAAATGCCTGACCTGTGTTTTCATTTTTCTTTCTTTACTGTGATGTCAAGAAGAGACTGAAACATAAAAGGGAACAGTAGCAGTAATTCTCTAATATCCAACCTTCCAATGCTAAAAAACGGATGGTATGTCACATATCCACCTGGCCTGAAAAAGTGATTCCTGTTCAGTCATTCAAAGCATGGTGGATCTATGGACTTGGGGAGAGGGGAAAGGCTTTTTGATTTCTAAAGAGTGCTACTTCCAGTGGATAGAAATAATGTATTAAGTCTTTTCCCTTGTTACGACATTTTAGCAGCAGATTTCACAGCAAACTGTGAAAGAAAAAGAAGGTGACATTAAAGCCTGTGGCCTTTGGTGGAGGCCTTTTTGTAGCGAATTACATAACTGTGTTTCTTATAGCACATTTTCAAGCAGGAAGCCAGACTGTGAGTCTTTGTGCTATATAGAAAACAATTAACACCTCAAGATTCTGGAGAACCCTGTGGATAAACAGTGATAAGGATGAATGAAAACGGACCAAAACCATAGAATATCAGAACTGGCAAAAAAAGTAAATGCATCAAGTCAGGCTGACGAGAGGCAAGCTTTCAAGGATCTTTTCTATTAAAATGGCTTTTTGGAAAGACTATTCTTGCCAATCTGCAGGGACTAAAGTCCAAAGTTCTTATAGGAGTACAGCGTCTGAAATGCATCTGTTATTTTTGCATAAAGAGAGTTCTATGCAAAACTAATTGGGCCATGCAATATAGAGATGGTTATTCTGGAAAGTACTAGTGGCTCAGTTCTGATCTCAGGGAAGTACACAAAATGTAGTTTTCTTTGGAAGAAAAAAGTGCTCTCTTCCTTGACTTAGGATAGCAATTAAATTCTCAGCTAATATGAAAACATCTGCCATGCATCTTAGATAAAGATGTGGTCTGTAGTGCTTGTCAAAATTTCATTCTTTACATGCTGGGGCTTTTTTTTTTTTTTAAGTTTAATTTCTTTTTTCCCCTTTGGCTTGCTGAAGTGATACACAAGTCTTCCTGTAAATACAGTCCTCGCACGGTGCTGGAATCTTTGGAGACAGGCTGAAAAATCAAGGGTCATAGGATCGTAACTAAGCCAAAACCGTTCTTATTATTGGAAAGTTATCTTTTGTTTTGACTTGCTTTATTTCTTGAACTCTATAAAACATGTAGTGGTTTCTCTGTTCACCAGGAAGTAGAATAGCAGAATTCTACTTAGAGATTATAAGAGAAGCAATAAAACTGTATCATTTTGTATTGCTGCCAAAGTACTGTCTAAATATTGGTACATGTTGACATTGTGAATGAAGACAAGCTGCTTTATTCAAAGAGCTTATAGTGTAGTTGGTCTAAGATGTGTTATCAAAGGGTAAGGTCAGTCAGCAGAGCGCACGTTTCTTTTCGTCCCTCGCTCTTGATGTCATGAGGTTGCTTTTGCGTTTTTGGTTCTATTCTCTTTTAAATGACATACTAGAATTTGGCACAGGAACTAACTAGGAAACAGGTTCCTGTTAGAGGTTTAGGGTAACAGAAAGTGGCTGCAGCATTTGTTCTGAATCGCTGCATTTTAATGTCTCCCACGTGTAGCTCTATGGGTTAGCATCACGGTTCAGGCACAGAATTAAATATCCAGACTTGTTTTGTCCTGGGACATAGTTATTATTTTAAGGCAAGGCAAATCAAGCTGGTCTAGCTTCCACACAAGTCTGAAAGGTGTCTGCATACAAGGTACCAATGCGCCTTGATAAGCTAAAATCCTCCTTATTTTGGTGGTGGGAGTCTCTCTTATCTCAAAACTCCAATAAATTCAGCACTGACCTACTATCAAAGTTTATGACTTTAAAAAAATCCCCCAACAATTCATGGAACTATTTGTAGACAAATGTATAAGGGATATGTCCAAAACTAGATCTCAAAGTTTGTATACCAGAATTTTAGCTATGTGAACATCTTTATTATAGGATAAACATCCTATTTGTAAGCATAAGTTCTAATAGAAATCTAACCGTTCAAAACAAAAGTATGCACTAGATGCTTAAAATACTGCAAGTACAAGTTTGTCTTTTTTAAATATGAAAGCTCTAAGCTATCCTTTGTAAAACTCCATCAGGAAAAAAAATGTTAAGGACGTTTGCTAGGTGGCACTGCAAGTTAATAAACAAAATCATTCTCTAGGTTGTAGGATGCAGTTCAACCTTAGCAAGAGCTGAGATACACTTGTAAAAATGTATTGTTGTACAGTTCTTTTGAAAAAAGACTGGGGAAATAGAATAAAATTGAGCAGGGCAATTGAATAGTACATAGAATATTCCCAGAAAAAAATCATAATGGAAATTATCTTTCTAGGGTTTTCAAAGCATTGTTTGTTTCAGAGGATTAACCTGAGGTGTTTTCCACATGCTATTTTGAAATGCTTTTGCAGCCAAAATGGATAATTGCACAGAAAAGGGCTATTAGAAACACTAGCACAAAATTAAATGTAGATCTTAAATCTGCGGAGTCACTGCTAGTACATTCTTAATATTACTGAAATGCATTGCAGATTTTCTTACCTGGTTAGAGCAGGGTTTTTTTGAAAAGTCAAGGACGTTTCTTTTTTGTCCTTGTTTTGTAAAATGGAACTTCAGGCATAAAATCTTAAAAAAAAAAGATAAATTATTAAAAAAATTAAATAAATCAAAGTCCTCTAAGTCAGAGGATCTCCACACAACAAATGAGACTTCTTTGGAAAACAAGGCCTGAACTTCCAGCCCTGTTGTATCAGAACAAGCCCATAGAAGGATCTGTGCCCAGAGCTCAGACTGGTTCCTGTGGTAACAAAACTAGGTTGTGAACGTTATTGTCCCACATAGTACTGTAGAAACATTTGATGCCCGTCTTCAGTATTTAAAACATAAAAATAAAAAAATCCTGCAAGTGCGTTCAGTGCAAATGTCATGAATGAACTGTGTAACAGCAAGCTGAAGTTTCTGCAGAAGCTTCGGTTAACAAAAGCAGCAGCGGGCTCTCCTCTTCTAGCTCTCTAAAGAAAAGTGGAGTAACAAAAGGGATGAAACAAGGGGATGAAAATAAGTGTATGCATTTGTTTAAAGCTTCTATAATTATAAGCATCTTTTAACTCGGGATTTATTAAAATAGATTTGAAAGTTTTTCTCTTTAGAATCTTTAGCTTCATGTGTGGGATTAAGCTTGTATTCCTTTAATGCTGCAACTAAACCTCTGCGTTATGCTAGCAGTGGAGAGTCTGGCAGACCTCTTGGTTCATGGATATGAATCAAAAGGAGAGGTCTTGTGAAGTTATGGCACTTGCATCAGTTTGAATGCTTGTGATTTTCATTGAAATCCAGGTGCTGGTCAGAATATAGACATGAAAAGATGATTTATTTGTTGTTTCCTGCAGCAAACTATTGCATGTGAAATGGCTTAAATCATGTCCCAGGTAATTAGGTGAGTTGTTCCTGAAACCGAGTCGTTCTATCACTGGAGATTAAAGACTTGCTTATCACTGTATGTTTTAAAAAAGGTTGAGTCATTACAGTGTTAGCATGAACTTTATTGGTGTCACTTGATTTATGCGTGTCTCTGACTTACTAGCTCAGTGTTTGAAGCAGAATTAAAAAACTTGAGAGAGAGGAGCAGTGGGTACTGTAATGTTTGATAAAATGGCCAGCTGGGTTCGGTCAGGGTGTGTGCCGGCAGTGCAGTGTTTCTTGGCTGGTGGTCTGTGAAATTGCAGTGCCCTCTAAGACATCAGAGATCATCTTTATAGTGACTGGGGAAAAAAGTGCACATGGTCCAGCGCATTTGAACAAAATGCAGCAAGACAGTTTAACACTTGGGAAAAAAAAAAAACCACCCACCCCTCCCGCTCTTGAGATCCCCTTTACCCCAAAGTAACCGATTTCTCCAAAAGATACTGGGCTTCTCCTTTTGCCTGGATATAATTGTGTCTGTGACTTGGTAGCAACAGGGAGACAGACGTTGAACTCTTTAGGAGAAAAGATTTTTCTTCATGCAGAGAAAAGTTTATAAAGAGATTTTTTAACATTTAGGTGCCAGAAGTTAAAAAAAAATTACTTGCAAATTAGATACTAATATTTTTGATGTCAGGTATTACTTTTAATAGAACTTTTAGAAAGTTCTTTTAAAATCTAGGAACATAACCAATAGCTGTCCATAATTTACATCTTTCTAATAGTTAATTGCTACCACATTTAACTCTGATTCGCTGGTCGAATTCATGCTGGCCACTTCGATTGTGCTGAAAGTGTAGTCCTAATAGCGTTCTTACAGAATCTGTGTTGTAAGACCGCTGAAGTCACCGGTTGCTGCTCCATTCTTTTTACAAGATTTCAATCTGCAGCTCCTCGGCTGGGGCCTGCTGCTGGCAGTGGGGAAGTTACGATGCACTCGGCAGAGCTGTGGATTGGCATGTAACACGGATTCGCTTTTTCTTCTGGAGTAAGAGTACGTTCAGCCCCAGCATTCCTTCCTGTATGACACTGAAAGCTTTTGCTTTTTATTCCCATGTAATCACCTAGTACTAATGAAAGGTGGCAGCTGTTTCTTGTGGGAGAAGGCAGATACATTGACCTACAGCAGGTCACGTTTATCTGAGATCATCTGAGAAGTACTCTTATCTGGGTGAGAGGAAACTAAAGAGGAATCATGTAATGTCATCTTTTCATTTACAAACCATTTTTGTATATTTCAGAAAGAACAATTGCCTTGTAAAATGTCATGCCCTACAGCCTGCGGCTATCTTGTAAATACAAAGACCTTAAATTGCATCGCTGGTTAGAAAAACAAATACACTAAAACACAAAGCTTCAAAAGGAAACTCCTCAACTTCACGTGTTTATTTTTGCTGTAGGCAATTAACTGGTTTCTTCAAAGTGTTGATAATGAAAAGACACTTTGGATTACTGGTCCAGTTTGCAGCTTTCTTGCAGTTTACTGAAATCTGGTGAAGAACAGGAGAGTAAACAGTAACAACATATTCTACGGCTAAGGTTTGCATGCCTGCGAACAGGCAAAGTTTTAGCAGATAGCTTGCAGTTCCCTGTTTAGTAATGTGAACATTTGCTGCCTATTGGAAAGTGGTTTCTCAACGAATATGCCGAATGTTCCCTGTTTTACAGACATCAGAACCATGGATCCATTTTAGTGAATGCAGAACGAAGTGCAGCTTCACACTCCAGGCTGTGGTGGCGACAAGCCCTCGCAGCCGTAGAGTGGTGTAACTTTATTGCTGGGACGAAAGCGTATCTAACACATCCAGGCCTGCAGTGGTTGCTCAGGTAAGTTAATTGTTATGTGAGAGGAAGTCTCACCGATGCTGTGAAGTGGTGCATCGAGATAAAGAGCAAGATCCATCTTTTCTTATGCTGGGTCAAGTTCTTCCCGCACAGAACCCCTCTCTGCTGGAAGGAAGGATCAGTCACTACCTGCACTGAGCAGGTTACTTCCAAGCTCAGACCCATGCTGAATAAAAAAGGTGAAGCCTAGTCATCCTGTAATGGTACAAGAAGCTTTATAAATACAAAATGTGCTGCTTTGTTTGATTACAGGACTTCGGTCAGAAATAATAGAGTAGTTTTGCAATGGCAGAGATGAATAAAAAGCAGTTACATCACTAAAGAGGGTAGCTGGGAGAAGAAGAAAAGGGCAACCAAAAGCAGCGATAACTATGGCTGGAGGCTAACTAGAGTTCCTCTGAGGTACCAGTCCTTTGAATTTCTGGTGGGCATGATGTGGTCATACTTTTCCTCCTACATTAAGACTAGGGGAAGTGTAAAATATTAACGTGTATTAGGGTAGCCAGATTTGGAGCGCAGTTAGCAAACACTAATGTAAACCACAGGAAAACACACACACACACTGGTTTGTGGTATTAACCTTCTGTGGTTTATGTTACCGTTGGTTAAATATACCGGCCCCACTGCTTACCTTACACTGCAGCTTCAGAATCTTTGTGGGAAAAATAAATACAGAGCAGGAAAAGAAGCACTACGTGATTAGACCCTGTGGTTAGGAAGATTTCCCAGAGCCTTCTCCTCTAATAACTCCGAGTTGTCCAAAAGAGTAATGATTTCATCAATAAGGCAAAAGACTGAGAAGAGATCCAGAGTTTCTGCTGAGTTTTGGCTGTACTCCTCCTGCGCAAGTCACTTTTTCCCCAGTCTCTGCTGTGTGTGTGGTGTGTTTAAATCTTACCCTAGTGACCAGATCCCAAGGAAGCAATTTAATAAGCATGTTGTGCTACAACAGCTCTAAGAACTAAAATTCATGGATTATGTGACTTGGACAAGGCAGTGGGATATTGCATCTGCTCTGCTGGAAGCGATGAGAAATGCTTGGTCACTTACAGCACGAATACATTATAATCTTTATTATGCAGTCAGAAGCTTGAGCCATACAGCTGCATGCTCTTCTCCCTATAGCAGCAGAAAAGCAACTGGTATGTTCTGGTCTCAACAGCAGGAAAGGAAAACGGCTTGTGTTTGTCTATTCTTTAGTCTTTTATCATTGAATGGGTTAATTTAATCTTGTCTTCACAATATATTTCATGTGATTGATTCAGCTGATTGTCAAAGCCAACTGAAATATATCTGTGATGGTGCTTCTCTGACCCCTTGTTCTTTTTATTGTGAAGTACTTGCAATTCTAATATTTCATGCTCATGACAAAAATTGTAGCTAAGAACAAAAAATAACTTCCATCCAAAATGATATCTGTCATATGAATCTTATCAGAAAAGCAAGTTGATACAAATTCAGTCCAGTCGTGTTGCAGTACAAGTTTTCCAGCCAGGAAAGAAGCTATTCCTGTTCTGCGTCAGGGCTACTTAAAATTATATATCTGTGGAAAGCTAGGATCAGGCTACAGCTGTAGCCAGAACCAAGATCTGGAAAGGACCGCTTAGGTAGAAGAATCCACACAACGTGCATGGCTTCAGCCGTAGTCCTTCCTTCGCTGCGGACCTGATGTGTGCGTCGACTGTGGGCTTTGCTGACCTGACCCTTCACTGTCGGTCACTGAAGGAAGAAACCGGCAGCTGGATGTTCTTGTGGCTTTTCCATGCGCATGGCACGAGGCTCTTCTGTGCAAATAAGCTGTAGTTTTGCTCACGAGGTGTTCATGCTGTTGCTAGGAGACCAAATCTCTGCTTACAAAGAAAGGTTATTTCCAAATTTAAAATGGCTCCTTATATATTTGACTGGGAAATGAAGTCTTTTATACAAATGGGCATTCACCTGCTCATGAATAGTGAAAGGGCATTCTTATTGTGTGAAATTGATTTCTAACTTCACAATGTAAGGGTTTGAAACTCTTAAAAAAAATCAAAGTGTTTAAACTTGCCTTTTGATATATGTATTTATATGTACACGTATGTATGTGCACAGCCAGAGCACAAGTGTATTCCAGACGTTGTGTGATGGAACCATAAGCATTAGGTAGAATTTACAGAAATCATTTCCGGGACATGCGTATTGTCCATTTCAAATACCTTTCTGAAACTCTGCTCTCAGTTTCTATTTTATTACTGCAGTAGTGGGAGGTAACAGGTGTAACAATGGTTGGAACTCATGAAACCACTCTATAGGTGCCTTTTCACCTTCAATTTATTAAAGCTGAATTTGTGGTGTTGTGTCTTTCTGTTTTTCTTGCCTTTCAGATGACGGTACCATCATGTTCTTCAACACTCAGAACTCTAGTGCTCATCTTTCAGTCACTCTTTCTTTCTCCACTCATCCAAGGAATATTTGAATATTGACACTTTTAAAACAATAATTTAATTCCTTTCCTGTGCTTTCTGCCCAAAGTTCTGCTGGGGGCTCCTCATCTGCTGCCCTAATTCGTGTTAAGCTTCTCATCAATTAAAGCATCTTTAGTGCCGCATTACAGTCCATTCAAAGCACCATTTCTGAGATGAAGTTTCTTGTTTATTTCTTGCATGCAGTTACCTCAATCAGGTCTTCAGTTTTCCTTAAGAAAGAAGAAGAAAGAACTTAATGTTCTCATCCTGTTAGCCTTTTTCAACACTGATAATTTTGTAGGTTCTTACCATGTTTCCTTCTTTATTTCCTTTCCCTTTGTACTGTGATTAAAAACAAAGGCAGCATTGATGTACAGTTCTTCTAAGAAAAAATAATGTGACAATTGCTAAGAATAACAAAGGCTTTAACTTTTTACACAGGTACTCAAAATATAGACATTGATGGAGACTGATTTATAACCCCCTGGTGCTGTTGAATGTTCTGTATTCCAGCGGTAGCTAAACTTGAACAAAAGGGAGAAGTTTTGTGACTTGTCCTGGGACAACGGAAGATTGCAGAGACTCTGAAACAGCTTCCTTGTAGTCTTCCCTTTATTAGTTTCAGGTAATACTAATAATCTGTTGTTCCAAGGAGCTGGAACTCATTGGAGTTCTGGGAATAGATGAAGGTACAAATCCGTTCCTCTTTCCGATATCCAACTGGAAAACTTGCATTGATACTTCCTGGAGGAACTGGTGCTTTCTTCCTAGAGATGGTGTTCTAGAAATGACTGTTTGTGTGAAACTACTATTCTTTTCAATTTTCTCTTGTCTGCCAATGAGTCAATGGCAGGAAGAGCTGACAGCCTTTCTCCCACACCTGTGCTGATGCCGCAAAGGCTCTTGTTCAGGCATTGCTCACAACATCGACGGACTTCCACTCCGCTGGGCACCTTATGCTCTCTTTCAGCTCTCCATATGATTCACCATTGCTGTAATGCCTGCAGGGGTCCAGCTGGGAAGATGAGATAGCTGTACTGGAAGTAATTACAGTACAGGGAAATTGTTCTTATTTATTGTGGTTGCACCCTACCTGTTCTTCATGTCTACCTGTTTATCTTTGCCTGTTTTTGATCCCTCCAGTGAGCTCTGAGGGTGTAGAAGTAGAAAGGGTGACCAAGCTACTTAAGTAATTCTACTGATACAAGTTCAGAGCCAAAATCACGTGCAGAAATTATATGCAGAAGAGTCAGTTGGTCTGTTCCCAACTAATGGACAGTGTCCTAAATGTGCGTGCATCCCTACTGCTAAATGAACTGTCACAGAAGTTTAACGTGGTAGGGTTTTATCTGGATGTAAGAAGCATCTGTCCCTGCACTGTCCCTTCCTTAAGACTTCTAGTGCACTTTTGGAATTAGATTTATTTTTTCCTAAACCTCAGACAACAGGGAAGCAAATATTCCCTGTTTGGCTGTTGTTTAACTTAGAACCTGAACCTCACAAGGTCGTTAGTCTTTAGGTGGCAAATTGGGGATTAGCACCTTGCTGTCATCTTGCTTGTTTACAGGAATGAATGTGAAAGTCCTTCTTTTCCTAAAGGCAAGGTTTGTTTTATGTTAACTGTAGAATATCTCCAGCTGACTGCTCTCCCATGAGCAGCATTTCTCACTCTCCTCTCAGGGTGAAGCTTGCAGCTCCCCTGCTCCTGTTCCCTCCCTCATCTGTGGGTCACTCTAAATCAGTGCTGCCACTGGCCCTCCTGTTGGAACCTGCTCATTTCGGGCCCTTCCTTCTGCAGATGTCGGTGTTCATTTATCCCCCAGGGAGCCTTCTCAAGGAGAAAAGTAGCCCCACCAAAGCAGTGGATCCATCTCACAAGCGGTGTCAGTGCCTCTGCGAGGAACGCGCGAGTGTGGGTTTGTGGCTGCCTCCGGGGGAGCAGGACACTGGACGTTCGGGTTCAGATGACCCTGTATTGTAAGGGAGCAGCACCCCAAGTGACAAATTTACACCCGAGTGACGATATTTGGGATCCACAAGACTTAACTTTTACTTGCCGTGCAGCCTGTTCCTCTGAACAGTCCGTGCTGTTTTTTACAGCTGCTTTCCCAACACAGAAAGACTTGATTGCTCTTTCTGTTGAGCTTGACCTATCCATTGTGTTAAATGCTGTGCTTGTCTGCAGGTCAGTGCTTAGTGACAGTTCTTTTCTCTTTTGAGCATAACACAGGGATGGCTTCACTTTTTTCACAAATATGTTGTAAGTTTGATAAATACGGATTGATCCTCCGACAATGAAAAAGCAGCAATTTCATAGTTTGTGTTAGAAAAGATGCTCTCTATGGGGTTACCTTCTTCTAACTTTGAACATCTAAAGATTAAGATCAGATTCAAGTTTTCTCTGTAGTTAAGGAGAGAAATGGATCTGTCCTTTGCAGGGTGATTGATCCCAGCTTACTAGAGGTGTCTGGGATGGCTGGGAAAACCCTGCAGAGCCCTGCTGGAGCCCAGTCAACCGGGTGATGGTAGATGCCTCACCGAGTGAAGTTTCCCAAGTAACTTCCAGCAGTGCTGCCATAGGCTTTCCCTGGCACCTCAGTGCCCTTTGCCTTGGACTGGTACATCTGTTCGTGTGCCTGCAGAGTGAACTGGGTCAGGGAATCTTCTATTCTTACTTATTTTTAAGCAAGACAAATTTCCTGGTCCCACAGCAGCAGGAGTGCTGGGGCTGGTGGGCTGGGAACGAGGGGGTTGGGTGAGGCATGTCTGAACTCCTTGAACATTGAGCAATTTCACAGATACAGCTATTGAATGTTTTGGGATGGTTGTTTTGTTTTTGTTTTTTTTTTTTTCCCTTTGAAGCAGATCTTGCAGTTTCTTTTATAAATAAGATCATAACTGGTTACTTAACAGACTGCACTTGTATAAGCAAGGGTGCTGTTTACATTTTCCTCATGTGACCTTGAGGCTTGTTGATTTTAGTCAGATAAAGTTGCATTAGCCTTTTGAAAACTGTCACTTACCAATATTCCAGCCAAATAAATGCTGCATAAATATTGTTTATTGGTCTTTATGCAGTGTCAATATGTGCTGCACACAAACTAAGGTGACGGTATCTTCATCCTGGTTTCCTTGCAGGTCTAACAGCCTGCTCTGGCAAATGAGAGGCCCCGCATGCAAAGGACTGAATATTTGCCTCTGCATTTTAAAAACAATTTCTCAAAATCTTTTATGCTTCCTTTTGAAGGTGACTGGTGCGGTGGGCTGCTTCAGGACAGGGGTCCGGGACTCAGGCGAGAACTGCCGGGAGCGGCCCGTAGATGGCAATGTAAGATCCTTGAATCGGGCATATTCGGCTCTGCAGTGATGAAACCCCTTTGTTTTTACCCAAACCCACACACACAGCTTGGATTTATAGTGTTTCTTAGTAATTCTTGGCTCTTCTAGCAGAACTGACCAACTCTGTGGCTAGTCATGCATTTTGAGTACTGTAACGTTCGTAGTTAGAAATACAATCTTATTCAAATACAGCAAACAATGACAAATTTCGATTTACAAGGAAAAACTTCTCTTTGGCTTTACATATCAGTAGTTTGCAAAAACGTAAATATGTATCATGGTCTTGTGCAAGTGCTTGAAGTACTTCAGCTGTGGGCCTGGGTTACTGCTGTCAGTGGAAGAGCAAGGAGTCAGTGGGAAAAAATGCAGATACAGGTTTACCCAAGTCCCATCAAGAGAAATGTTTTATTAATGCAATTTCAGGGCTTATAGAAGCCTCGTGGTGGGATAAGGATGCCAGCCTTACCTCATGCTGTTGTTGCTGGTGCTTCTTTCCTGTTCCCATCAAATTATGTTCATTTTCATCCTGTGATGCCCATGTTGAATTTGTGTTCTCGGCTTTCACCTAACTAAAAAGATAATTTCACCCACTTACTGTCCCGTGTGATGCTTTGCAGTCTTAACTTTCCTCACTCAGGTTGTCCCCAGAACCATTCCTCTCCAAAATTAAAGACACCTGCAGTTCCACAGTGTTGGATCTGATTTGCCTGAGGATGGAATTTCTTTACGTTCCCAAAATGTGCTTCTATTTAGGAGTGAAACTGAGTTGTCTTTTCCTCCATTGACCTGGGAACTACTGCCGCCGTGAAAGTTATGGATGATATTGCTCAGCTTCTTTGTGACATGAGGTACATCAGTAATGAAAATGAGCAGCTTTACTTCAATTTATCATTCAGCAATTCTGTGTCAAAACTGTGTTTCTATTTGTAATTAAATACAGAAACTTATGCTAGTCCACACAACTTTGTTCCTGTAGTAGGCACCATTTAAATGATATCGTTATATTTAACAGAAAGATTATTACACATGCTGACCACTTTACTTGCATGACTGAGAGCTGTAAAATTAGCTGTCTAGTTTTGGAAACAAATGACCTTGGTTTTTTAAAAATTCTAATCTCCAGATGATGGCTGGGAAGTACTTGCGTTCCAGGTCAGTCATTTGAACAGGCTAATTATTGTAGTTTACATCCCTGTTTTCCTGGACCCACAATGAATGTAGGAATAAAATTGTGGCCATAATTAAGTATGGCTACAAAACTGCAGTTATTAACAAGGGTACCCGATAAAGGAGAAGCTGAAACCTTAGCTTGACAGCGTTACACGTGTTTATGTGCCCTAGCTGACTTCGGTGTTGCACAAGGCTGTTCAACTCACGTCACAAGGGCTACAGGGATAACGAATTAATATTTATAAAGTGTAGCAAATATGCTCTAATTACCCTAATTGGCCTGCTGTGTTTCCAGTTATGGCAGAACTTCATTTCTGTTCGAGTGACATTTGCTTCTGGATTAGTTCCCACAGGCAAAGAGAAAGTAAAAGCCCTGTTGGACAGGGCAGAAACATCCCCTGATGTTACGATCCTGCAGTTTCTTCACCATGCTTTTGGCAGGGCTAATAGCATTCGTAATATCTTTAGTGATTTCTAGGGAGTATTTCAGAAGATATGAGATGCTTGAAAATGACAAAGAAAAAACAATGAACAAGGGAGAAAGGTCTAGTTTTATTGTTAATAATTAATAGGCCAAACTCTGAACATTTGCAGTTTGGCAGTCAGGCAAAATTTTCAGTGACTTTATTTGTAGTGTATGAATATATCTTTATTTGTGGTATATGACTTTACATAGTGACTGACTGCTACCAAACAAGGAATCCTGTCCTAAGGACTTACACTCTAATGCTACAAGACAAGACAAGACAGAACATGCACAGAGATGAATTGATTCAGTGAAGTACAAGTTTTGGATCTAAACTGGTCTTCTTCACTTTCCTGTTTTTTTGTACGATCTTTACCGTGTTAGGAACACTGAGATCATTAGCAGTGCTGAAATGGGATTGTTAAAATGCCACAGAGGAAGCAGTAAATGAGTGAGTGGGTAACTCTAGTGTTACGCATTTTCTGTTTTAGCAGTAGAACTTTTGAAGTGTATTTTTGTTGATGGGGGTGACATTCATCCACTATCATGAACTCTGCTTTCATGCCTTCAGTTCTGTCTGGTTTCCGTCGGTTGCACTCTTTGTGCCTATGGGATATCACAGTTCCACCGTCTCAGGAGGCATTCTACTTGGGGCTTTTTTTTTTTTCCTGTATTTTTGGTACCCGTATCATCTTTTGGATAAGCAGATACTAAATTAACTGTCTATCTACTGATAGAAATTAAAATGGTGAGGGATAAATGTGAAAATGGTGAAACTCTCTGACAGCTGGGCCAGAGTCAACTGATGAGGTTAGGGGTTAATGTCACTGACTGACTCATGAGCAGAGATTGATGTCACAGTCCTCAGAGTCACATTTGTCACTTCTTTGTTTAATTTCTGACAAACACAGTCAATTAAATCTGTGTAGGTTTAAGAGTATCCAGTCCAGTTTTCAGCCTGTTGCAAACCCAAGAGACGGATATGAAATTTTGTAGCTTTTTTATGAGAAGTATCTGTTCCTTTCCTCTTGTTTTAACTTACTAGTCTTTTTTTCTTATTTAAGCAAAAAAAAAAAAAAAAAAAAAGATCAGTACTTGTATGGAACAGAACTATTTTACGGTCAGGAATGAGCTACCAAGAACTGTTGTATTTGCTGCTGTCTTACTGTTTCAAACTGACCCTGACCAAGAACAAGCTGGACCCGGATGCTTTCTGCTGCTTCATATTCCTTGATCCCCACATACAGTGAATAAGATGTGGAAAGGACGAATAATGTGGAGTTAGCGCAGGTAGATATTGGTGGTTCTGTACAATTGAAGAATAAGACTCCAATTCATCTGTCCTAACATTGGCCTTTTAGGGTGACACCTGGATTAGGGATCTAGTTCATTCTAGGCTCCCTCTATTAAAAAAATAAAAAATAGAGAAGACTACGTACCTCCCAGTGGTGATTCAGACAATGAGGCTGCCACTTCAGGCACTTTGCTAAGTGCCTAAAATGAATTTTTACTTGGAGTCTCAGTCTGTAGCCCAAAGGACTGTTCGAGTGGAAAGCTTTTGTTCACAGAGATTCCTGTGAAACTTTGGGTTTAGTTACAGAGGAGAGCTATAGCAGTAAGAATGAGAACCTTCTACAGCAAAAATTTTTGCTTTTGCATCAGCCTCAATACCCAGTTAAACTCTACCCACACAAGTCATGAATGTGCAGAGCATGCCAGTTTTCCTTCCCAGACGCGCATCGGATGATGTGTAAATCCATGATTCAGTTCTGCATGATTTTTTTTATTGTTTAATTGGACATTGCTAAAGACTCTGACTATTCCATGACACTACTAAAGAGCCTCTGACTATGGAAACCTGGAGTACTGAATTACAGGGGAAAAAATGTAAACAGACAAATGGAAAGACCTATATATTCCCTAACGAGAAATTTCCCTAAGACCTGGACCTGTAATGAATGTTAGTGTAATACAAATTATTCCAACTCACCTTGTACGTGATGTTCTTTGATGTACAGTTAGAAAAGCCTTGTGGCTCTGTCTTCATTTATCATTGTGGCACTCACCAAGTGATTTTTGTTGCTTTTGTTATTGTTTTGGGGGAAGGAGGATGGAGGAGGGAAATATTTTGGAGAAAGTAATCTAATATACCACCTTACCTGGAAATTCTGGTTTTATCAGGGATTTTTCATTTTCTTAGTCTCCATGGATCCTTCCTGTTCTTTTCTGAATCTGCCAGATTCTTTGGTTAAATGGTTAAAATATTTCAGAGTTATGTCCCAATTAACTGTGATTGTGATTCTTGGGACAACACGCAAGAAAGAGCTGCTGAATTGATACCTAGACTTTTCTATACTGAGATAATTTTATTTCCTAGTAAATGCTTTCTTTCACAGCCAGCCTGCTTCAGCTAGCAATGCTCACAGCCCAAATTTTCCCTCAGCTGCTGCTCACTTCTCCTATTGACCCCAGGCCTACAGCACGTGGCAGTCTTTCTATACCATAAGAAGCACATGAAAATGAAAGGAGAGCCTAGCACTTTATTAACCAAAATTAATACAGCTACTGCTGTTTGAATTCATACTGTACATATTACTGCAGTATACAGAGGATAATATAAATAGCAATGCAAACCTATCTCTATCGGAGACATGCACCACTCCTTATCAGTGCCAATTCAAACAATTATTTTGACTTCATAAAAGCACGAAGTGTTTTTATTGGAACTTTCTTGTTGACTGCACATGCTGTTAAAATGCAAAAAAGGAGTGATAGCTGACTTGGTAGCTGTCAGCTGTGTCACTGGAAACAGTCAGCTTTTGAATCAATCCGTAATTGTAATGAATTTGACTAAAATCCAGATAATATACTGTAAAGAGGCATAATCATCTTAAACCTTAAGCCTTCACAGTAAAAGCTGGAACACAGCATGTGGGTTTCATACTATTGTTGTGCTCTTAAGACATATAGCTGGATTTATTTAGATTAAGGACTACAGTATGTATTACCTCCTATAAAACATAAGCAAGTTTGTTACAGTGATTCATAGTAAAACATGTTGATATGCTTACAAGTAATGTGTTGCCAAGTACAAAATTACATAGGGATACGTTCTGGACGGCTTATTTGTTCCTGGCTTAGGCAGAACTTGCAACAGGCAAGATGCTTTCACAGGTTTGCTCAACCAACACCCAACGTCAGGGTGATTTGTTTTTTTCCCTGCACAAGCACTTCAGAATCAAGCTATAATTTCGGGATAAAAAATAAAGTGATACATGAAATAAAAGAGCATTAACTTAATGTAAAGACATTGAGAAAATGGACGGACCTTCAGCATTTATTAGCTAGCATAACATGGAAATAAGCTTAGGTTTTATTTGGTAAGTCCTGATTTCTCCTTATATTCATTTACAGCTTCTTATTTATGGCTCAGCCTGTCAAACACATTCTTAGATAAGCAACTGTTGCTCACAGGACTAATCTAATTACCAGTTCTTTTTATAATGAATGCTGACACAAAGGTAGAAGGACGTATAGCACTTGTGTTGGAGCCAATGCTACAGATGATCAGTTTTGAAATTAAGAGTATTCTGGATGGAAAATGTGTCCCTTTTTTGTCACGATGTTCCTGTTTTTTGTCCAACTCTAATTAAAGCTGAAGAACAAGAGTGAAAAGCTGGTTACATTTGTAGCTCTGGCACATAATTAATTGCCAAGAGTTTAGACTGGATATTTTAGCGCTCTGCAGTAATGCTCCATAGGCATATTTACCTATGACAGGCTGAAGAATGCTAGAGCCCGAATTATTTGTAAAGTGCATTTTTAAAAGTTTTGGAATTATTCTTCAGGAACAAGCATACCAGAACACCTTCAAATTGCATTTTAAAGACATTTGAAAAGAAAACCAGTGTAGCGTGGGCTTGGCCAAACGGCATAGGCTGAGGAACTAATTCTGCCTTTTTTGAAAGGACAATATTTGTGTGCTTGGCCTTAATTTAAATCACAAAACCATCATGCATTCTGGCATTTCTAGCAACCTGCTCCAGAAATGCCAATAAGCAATGGTATTTGTGAAATTAAGATAGAGAAGCATTGGTGAATGCAATGGGAACTTCTAAATTTCCCTAGTCTTAACTATTAATAAGTAAATTTACTAAAAAAGAGGGGGGAAAAAGGTGAAACTCTTAAGATTAGCTTTTCTTTACCTCTAAGCACACATGAAATCAAACAAGTGGATTTAATTTTTTTTTTTAAAGTTCTGGAGCTTTTCTCCTGAGCTGTTATGCAAGCCAGTCTCATTCCCTCTAAAATAAATGGCAGGTCTGTCATTAATCTCCCCAGAAACCTGTGCCAAACCTGAGCGTCTCACTGACCCCTGTGCTCCCCCGGACTTCAGCAGGAGAGCCTAGACCAAGACACAAGAATACATGGTTGTGTTTTGGGACCTTAATTGCTTTTTCATATCCTATTTAAAATTTTCTCCATTACTATGATGTGTATAATGATGGCAAAGGTATAGTTAATTAAGTCTGAAGTCCCTCATGATTGAGGACGGTAAAGTATAAAGCTGTCAGTACCCCCCTACTCCATGACTCAAATGATATTTTCTTTTTTTCATCATTGGCAACTTCCCACGACCATATATTTTCTGCTCCTTTTAAAGAACCAAATGCTGAATGTGAATGGGTAGCCGCAGCGTTGATTTGCCAAGTAATGGTAGGGTGTCCCCTGGAAACAGGCCTCTTTTAATTCTGTTTCATATCTGAGGTAAAGTAAAAACATGGAAACAGATGGTAGGGAACGACTAGCATCTCATCATGCATATTTCATTTGATTTGCAGCTAGTCGCCTCTTGGTAATAATATTAAATGCTACAAAACTCAAAGACTTTGTTCCTGGGAATACTGCGTTCAGTGACATAGGATCAACACTGTAACTTCAATTAAATTTTGAAGCTGGTGAGCTCTAAGTATTTACATCTTTAGCAAGGTTATGATACAAACAGCTCGATTCTCCTTTTCTGGTATGTTTAGGGCTGACTTGCAAAGAAATATACAGTTGCTGTGGTGAATGACAAATCTTACTTAATGTTTTTTTAAGAGCACAATGGGACAAACATCTGTGGTTATTTCCATTACGCTCCAAGGCGTTTTACTGGGAGAGAATTTAGCCATTAATTTTGTTGTATTTACATTATTTATATACAAGAAGAACAAGAAAAATGGCAGCCTGTTTAATGATTATATACATTGTGATTTGGTTGGAAAAATGTGTATTACAAATGGCAAAACAGCCTGTCAAGTACATAATTATATGTTCTTCTTTTTTTGTCAGAGAACTTTTAAGCCCTAAAATCCCACTGTATGATCTCAGTGAAAGATCTGTCCTGTACATTATACTGGGGGGGGGGAGAAACAGCATAATAATAGACTTCTTAAACCACATCAGTTCTTCGTTAATAGCTCCTTTTCTTCATTTTAATATGAGGGTTACCTTTGTAAAATGCTTCCAACGCAAATTAAAAGATGGAATCTGATACAACAAAACATTACTTGACATCAGGAGAAATAGTAACTTACATTTCATTCATTGTCCCTAGTCTCAGAAGAGATACTGGGGAATAAAATATCACTCCCTTGTGACGCATTGCTTATCTGAGACTTTGGTTTTAATAAGAACTGTGCTCTCCTGTACATTATTCTTTCCTGTTCTTGCTTTAGCTCAATGTAGGAGCGTGAAAACGTGTGGAAGATGGAGGTGACTGGAAATGCCATGAGGAGGATGCCACTCAGTATGCTGCTTAGTGCCACCACTTGGCCAGGAATGCTTCTGGGAACCATATCTCCGTAGCCTACCGTGGTCATGGTGATGACAGCCCACCAGTAGCACGCGGGGATGCTGGTAAACTCCTGCGAGTCCGCCATCTCGTTCTCAATGACATACAGGAGCGGTGCAAACAGTGCGATGGCCACGCAGAGGAAGAGCAGCAAGAGACCAAACTCCCGGGTGCACCTGCGAGCGGTCAGCCCCAGCGTCTGCAGCCCCAGGGAGTGCCTGGCCAGCCGCATGACGTAGAGAATCCTCAAGGCACGGAGAATACGGAGGACCAGACCTACTTTGTCCAGGTAGATGCTCCCAGAGCTGGGCTTTTTATAGCCCACCGAAGTGGTGTCTACTAGCAAAGTGATGTAGTAGGGCAGAATGGCTATTATGTCTATCAGAGTTAATGGTCTCCTCAAAAATGCAAACTTGCTCTTTGCCTGGATGAATCTTAGCAGGAACTCCAGGGAAAACCATGCCACGCAGACAGACTCTACAATGAAAATATTGTAGCACATCTGGGAACACTCACCCTGCAGGAAAGAGGAGGAGTTTGTAATTGGCACTGGATAATAACTATTTTAGTTGGTACAGTGACAGGAAGAGAGGTTTCTGTGTTGTTTTTCTTAAACCCAAAATATTAAAGGAATCGAAGCTGTTGCTATGGGGAAACACATTGACAAATTGGAACAAGTTAAATGCAAAACTTAAAAGAGCTACTTATTCCACAGAAGACATTGCTCTGTAATTTCAGGCTTTCTAAAGAGCAAATACAAAGCTTAACAAGGTAATATACAGTTGTACGGAAGAGTGCACACTAACAAAATTTTCTTTGGACATAAAAACTTGATATGGTTAATTCCCTTACAAGTTATTGAACGCAGTCATGTGAGATTTTGCATATTCTTTGTGTTATTTTTCCCCCCTCTAAAGACAGCT